>NC_092875.1:364983232-367483232 GCF_028372415.1 Notamacropus eugenii | reverse complement strand
AAGCCACATTCTGATATCTGAGTGCTTAGTAAAATTTAAATTAACGTGAAAACCACTCCTCTTTTTCCTCCATGACAAGCTGTTGTTTGAGTCAACATCTCAAGTTTGTAGAATCAAGAAAAGGATTCTAAGTCCTTTGCCAGATGCACAGTTCAAAAGTCAGAATTGTAATATCGTCTAAAGAATTCCCAACACCAGGGGATCTCTCAAGGAATGCTAAAGCATATGGTATTGCTCAGCACCCATGGTGCTCATGGCAAGCCCTGTTGAACCACTGGCTGCCAATAGAAACACAATTGTGAGAAGCCATTTGTGAGTTAATAAGGCCATCTTTAGGGGGAGGAGAAAGTCTTACAAAAACCCAAGATCTTCACACCTTAGTCCATGGTCTCTGCTGCTGGAATTCTCCTTGTTCATAGGATCATCAGCATCTGTGATACCTAGGTCCTCTCTAGGTGAAAGTTAAAGACTGAGTGATCAGGGACAAAAAAAAATCCTTAAAAAAAGAAAGAATAAAGTTTTGGCATTACAAATGTGGAAATGTTCAATTAAAGGCCCATGTTTTTATTGTAAAATATTTCAGCCCTTATTTCAACATGGTTTTCATAGACTTCAACTTTCATTTTATAAGAAAGCTGCACAGAATTAAGGGCAAGTCATGTATTTAGAGACAGGTCTAAAATATATTATTCTCTTTTAAGCTCTCCTTGCCCTAGCACCATAATCCCTCCTTGATTTACAAACCGATTTATTATAAATAAAATATGATGACCTCCATTTTCCCTCTCTTTTCTCCCAAGCCTGGAGAATCCCACCCAAGTAAAAGGTTTGATATTTTTCATTTGGTCTCAGCATACCAGAATTACAGTTTTCAACAGATTATCCCTCTTTTAAACAAGAAGTGACATTGATCTAATCAAGTACTGATGGACTGTCTTTCAAATGTTATATGGGCATTTATTTTTCTATAAGCTTCAGGGTGGTGTTTTCCCCTGCATTATGAAGAAATGACATCTTCAGGAAAGCTTCAAGTCATCTTTCCTGACCACATGGAACTTCTCTACAGCCAGTTTGATTCGCTTGCCAAAATTAGTAGCAGGGCTCAGAAAATCAAAATGAGTTCTCCCTCAGCAAAATGGCAACCAAATCATAGGAATCTTACAATGGAAGCTTGTTTTCATTCATGATATAGAACACGAAATTAGTGGTGACACCCATTGGCTTTATATTCCAGGACGGTGGAAAGATCATTCATCTTCCCCCCTCCCCCACAGTCTAAAGATCTCAGTGAAAAAGAATTTCAAAGGCATATTCACACTCTCCTCTCCCACCCCACATATAAAATAGGTTTCCTTGTTCCAGCAGCAACTCCTCCATGTAGCAGGAAGTCAGATAATCTTTTCATTGTAAACCCATCTAAAAAGGGGGTTTACCATATGCCTAGAATTTGAATCAAATGATAGGAAGCCAAAGGACATTGGGATGGTCATTTCTTATGAAGTTTAAATGAGGAAAATTGTAGGACTGAAAATCTATTCTTTCGAAGTCCAATTGCTTGAATTTTTCTGACATCAGGGCCTGCAATATCGATGTTCTTGAACAAATTGTTTAATACCTAGAATCCACATGTTGTCTATTTATTGTTACTATTATTGATTTACTTTTTTTGGAAGAGACCCCTAAACCCACAATTGTCTTCCTTTACTAAGTTTGGGCTCAGTGGCAAACTCTATACCTAGGAACAGGCCTTTGGCCTGAAAAGTGGTTTTATTAGCCAAACCAATTTCCCTTTGCCAAAAATAAGAGTACAAAAATATTCTAATTTTCAGAAGATGTGAAACAAAGCTATATGTCAAAGCCAAGTCAGGTAATATCAAAGAGAAGATAGAATGACTAGAGGTCTAGCCATAGTATTGCCCCAATTTCTGAGAGCTTTTGGCCAATTCTTTTAATAAACCTTTTGGTCTCTACTTCTCTTTCTGAAGAATAGGAATGTCTAACTGTCTTTCCTTAATATTGAAAAATCTGACTTCAAATGAAACCTGGTTAGAGAAAATATAAGTAATTTGCCCTGTTACAAAACACTCAGACATACACATGGATAAATGGTGAACAACCAGAGAAGACACATGGCCTTTTTATATCATTCAGACCTTTGGGCTAGTTATCATGGGAAGCAGATAAGTACAATGTGTGCTTATCTATTTGGTAGGAGAGAGCATAGGCTCGTAGATTTAGAGTTAGAAGGGACCTTAGAAATTATGTAATCATACTCTTTTACAGATGAGGAGTTCAAGGTTGCTCAGGTTGTAAGTGGTGGTGTATAAATTCAAAAATCATTTTGAATAAATACAAAAAAATTGTGAAATAAATTCTCCCATGGTACCACAGCTAGGGAGAAGAGGAGATAATTCACTAGTTTCCTTCCTCTTATTCAGGCTCTCTCTCCTTTCCAAATGGGGCACCCAAGGGGCATTCTTATGACATGTCATATAGGGTCATGCTCCAGACTAGTTAGTCTCGTGTCTCCTCCCTTTGCTTAAAGTGAAGGACTAATCCTGATTTTCTTTTGAGTCAGTGCAGAAATACTTTGGGCCCCAGAGGGAGTGTGAGAAAGTCTGAGGCCTTTATTTAGTCATCCCCACCCTATTTTTAAAAGAAAGGCAGAAAGTAATTTGCAATAAAAACAAATAGATAGATATTCCTCTGGAGGAAAAGTCATAAAACTAAAAGAAAGGCAAGCCAATTGGAAGTCCTTTTTTCTTTATGTCTTGAACATGGTAGGTGGTTGAGAAGACTGGCAAAGCATCCAGGCATCTCAGACCTCCTCCAGTGACTCCCATCTTTGAAGCTCCAGCATACTGCCAGCTGTTTGATTCAATCTAATCCAACGTCTTCATTAAGCACATATTATATGCTAAGCACTGTGTTGGGTACTAAGTGTATGAAGATAAAACAAACCAAAATGATCCCTGCCCTGAGGGAAATTATATTCTGTTGGAAGGATATACCATTTATATGTATAGCTAGGGGTGAGGTGGTATAGTAGATAGAAAGTTGGACTTGGAATTAGAAAAACTCATATTCGTAAGTTCAAATCCAGCTTCAGACACTTAATAGCTGTGTGATCCTGGTCAAATCACTCCATCTTGTTTGCCTCAATTTCCTCACCTGTAAAATGAGCTGGAGAAGGAAATGACAAACCATTCTAGTCTTTGCCAAGAAAACCCCAATGGCGTCATGAAGAGTTGACAAAACTGGAAATGACAGAACAACAATAAAGGGTGAAACATTTAAGAAAAGGCATCCTCTAGGAGATAGCACCTGAGTTGAGAACTTGATGCAAGCTAAGGATTGTAACAGGACAAGGTGAGGAGGGAGTACATGCTTGGCATGGAAGGCATACATTCTGAACAAAGTTCAGAGGCCAGAGATGGAATGTCAAGCAAGGAGGCCAGTATAAATGGAATATAAAAAGGATGTGAGAAGCATTTGGAAAGACAGCGTACGCCTGAGGGTCAAACGTGTACCTGGTAGGCAGCATGCAGCCTACAACACCCTGGAGTGCTGCCCTAACCTGATGAAAATTAACTGGGATACATTTAACAGAATAAATAAAAATACAATCCAACAAATACTGTCAATGTGGTTTTCCAAGTCATTACATGTCTGTGGAGATCTTTATGTACAGTTTAGTGGGCTCTGTTTTGATTTGAGTTTGACACTGCTCGTCTACAGCCAGACGCTGGAAACCTTTAAAGGCTCCTCCTAAGAGTTTGCGTGTTAATTTAGAGACAATGAGGAGCCACTGTAGTTTCTTGAGGAGGGAAGGGAACATGGTTAGACCTGTGGGTTGAGAAGATGATTTCAGAAAACCTGAAACCTCAGTGGAAAGTTCCACAGAAACGATTTCTTTCTAAAGCCAAAGTGGGTTCAAACAAATCTCTTTTTCCTTTTTTTCCCCTTCAGAATTTCATTTTCTTGTGTGAGAACATGAGTGATACCTTGGAATTTTACAAAACCAAAGCTGAGAATCACTGTTCTACCCTTTCACTAGATTTCATTGTCTCAAAAGTCTGACCTATCTTTATTGCAGGATAGTGGAAGGAGTCAGTTCTGAGGCAGCTTTCAGCTGGGATCACACAGCTCCACACAAAGGTCAGGCCCTCAGATAGTGGAAGAAGCCATTCCAGAGTCTTACTTTCAAGAGCTGATTTTCACTGTACCCCAGATATGAAGATCTGCCTGAACCTGAAATGAACACGAACTTCTCTGGTTACACCCAGGTCTTGTATACAGAACAAACATGATAAATTTTATCCTGTTTGCACACAGCTGCTTGCCATATGTGTGTGCACTGCAGTTCATTGCCTTACTCAGAGATGTCTGGACTTTTTTGTGTTATACTTGTCAGTCTGAATATCATTAAAAACCTAAAAAGGAAATTATCCAATGAGATAATTGTTGCTCGATAAGGCCTAGGATACTCAACTATGAGTATTTCTTCTTTGTTTGCCCAGTTCTTTTTGCATATTGCCTCCCATTCATGACTTCAAAGGGGCAGCTAGGCTATATAGTAGATAGAACACTGGGCCCTGTGTTAGAAGGACCAAAATTCAAAGTAGGACCTCAGATGATTCCTAAAGGTGTGATTGGGCAAATCCTTTTACTTCTGTTTGCCTCAGTTTCCTACGTCCCAGGGTGAGTGTGAGGATAAAATGAGAATATTGATGAAGCACTTTGCACACCACAAAGTACTATATAAAGTCAGCTATTATAATTATTATTAGTAACCCAATCCTGGCTTGTTCTATAGACCACTGCTATATTAATTTTCCTAAAACGTTGCTTTCATCGTAAAACTCTGGGGCTAAGAATTTTCAATTACTCCCTTCTACTTATGGAATAAAATTAAAATTAATTAATCTGACATTCAAAATCCTCCCTAAGCTGACTCAGTAGACAACGTTTGATGTTGTTTCTACAAGCTTCCCTAAATGAAGCTCTTTGGCCAGATTGTCTCTGCCTCAGTATCTAGCTACATGCCCTACTTTTTGCCATCATTTTTCGTGCAATTTCCTCAATTACATCATCTAACGCTTTTCTACCTATCCTAAATCACTTCATCTTAATTACTTCTATACAATGGGGTTGATAGCCTATTTCTGAAGATGATACAAAGCAAATAACTAATTCCTCTAAATGATATTCAGGATCCAAAGTGATTATGATTCTTGAGTCATAAGGGCTGAATCTAGTAAGATAAAATTTAATAGGAATATATGAATGTGCTATGGGGGTCAGAAAAATAACATCATCAATATAAGATGGAGATAACATGATTAGAAAACAGTTTGTCTTAAAAAGATCTGTGGGTCTTAGTGGACTGTAAGCTCAGAGTGGGTCAACGGCAACATGACAGCCAAAAAGCTAATGCATGAAGAGAAGCATAGTTACATTCCATAAACAAGGAGGTGATAGTCTATTGTATGCTGCATTGGTCCGATCATATTAGTTTTGTTTAGTTCTGGAAGCTTCTGTTTAAGAAGGACATCAATGAACAGGAGATTGTTCACACACAAGCAGAATGGCAAAATACCTCAAGTTTGCACCGTAAGAGAAGATTAGTTGAAACAACTAGTGAATGTTTTGGGGGGGGAGAGAATACTTGGGGTGACATAATAGGAATCAAAGTATATATGAAAAGTTGTTATATGGAAGAATCATTGAATTGTTTTTGCATGGTTTCATAGGGCAGAACTAGGAGGAATGGGTAGAAGAGGAAAATTTTAACTTGATAAAAGGAAAACTTCTTAACAATTAGAGCTATCTAAAGATGGAAATGGGATGCCTTTGGAGAGAAAGGAACCCCACCCCCCCTTACTAGAGGTCTTCAAGTGAAGGCTAGATGACCATCTGTCCAGTGTTAGAAAGATTCTTTTTCAGGTATCTTTTGGTCTAAATGGCCAACGAGGTCTCTTCTATCTCTGACATCTTCTACTTCTCTAATACTTTAGGTAATTTCAAACAGTAGGTACATGTGCTTTGCTCATTTATACATTTGTTCAGAGTACATTGATTAAGAATCAATATATTGAAAAACCCTATGAGATTCAAAATCTAGGTAAATTACAACTACTAACCTCATGGAGTTTCCAGGCTAGTAGGGGAGAGAGATACAAATACACAATTGTATTGTAAAACACTATGAGTATAATAGTAAGCAAAGTAGGATCTTTTGCCGTTTCAGTTTCAGCCAATCAGGTGCCTTTGCTTGAGTCTTATCTTTGATTGAATCAATCAAGAGTCTTTGATTAGAAACAGTATATATATATATATATACATATATATATATGTATATATATAAAATATATATATAGTAGAGAGAGCAGTCAGATGCAGAACTAAGGGAAGCAGAGAGAGAAGCAGATCTAAGAAAGCTTGTTTGTGAGGAGGCCCGACAGAAAGAATATTTGTGATGTTGGTACTCTGTCTGTTGATCTGTGTTCATTCCTCAGATAGAAGCTGTGTCTGTTGGTAGAATAGTCCCCAGGAATTGTGACAAGGAGCAGGAGCAGAAAGCTGCCTGCGTGTGAACCCAAGCAAGAACTGGAAGCGGTCAGCCCACAGAGGAGGATCCATGGAGGAAGAGCCATGGGGTTTGGAAGTCAGCCTCGAGTCAAGATGAGAGAGGACTTTACTTGGACACTGTGTACCGATTAAGAAGACTGTTCTTACAGTGACTTAGGAGTAGATGGTGTGATGTTTTCTGCTTCCCCTTAAGGATACATAGCGCTAAGGAAGACCCTAGCCTGGGACCCCCCGACTTTGGGGATGCAATGATATATGCTATGCACCATATGGCATACTGAGTGTTATGAGATACAGATATGTATTAGATGATATGTTTGGCCTAAGGATGTTGAATGACTTTACTTTATTGAACAATGTTCGGTTTGTTGCCGAATAGAGAACTCATTATACTATGCAAATAGACCCTTGACATTATCCACAGCAGCAGTCCTCAGATATGCTACCATGATTGGCATTACAAAGAGCATGAGGGCAGTTAGGTTGCACAATGGATAGAGCATTGGATTTAGAATCAGGAAGACTCACCTTCGTGAGTTCAAATCTAGCCTTAGATTTTTACTAGGTGTGTGACCCTGGGCAAGTTACTTAACCCTATTTGCTTCACTTTCCTCATTTATAAAATGAACTGAAGAAAGAAATGGCAAACCACTCCATTATCTTTGCCAAGAAAACCCCAAATGGGATCACAAAGAGTCAGACATGACTAAAATGACTGAACAGAAGCAAAGTTAGAGCATGAAGAATAGAAGCAAAGGACCTGAAGGTGAAAGTTATTATCAACATTTTGGATCAGTAAGGGCTTCCTTAAAGAGAAAGCATTTGAGTTCAACTTTAAAGTGTGGATAAAAATTCAACAGATGAAGGAGTGGTAGTGGTGGGGCTTTCCAGACATGGACAACTGCATGTCAAGGAGGTGGGATAACAAATGGTGCACTCAAGAGAAAAGAGAACGTTTTAACTTTGTTTCTTAACTTTTTTGAGTCATGGACTTCTAAAAGTCTGAACAGTCTTATGAAGCATATGGACTCCCCAGAATAGTGTTTTTAAATGCTTAAAATGAAATCCATAGGATTACAAAGGAAACCAATTATATTGAAATATGGTCATCAAAATATTTTTAAAGCCAGTTTCATGAATTCAGGGTTAAGGACTCCTTTTTAAAATTCAAACATAAAATCCATGTAGGTTAGTGATATGAGAGAAAGTTGGAAAAATGGAGAGGCATCAAATCATGCACCTTGAATGCTGAGCAAAGAAATCTGAACTTTATTTAGCAGACAAAAGAGAACCATAGAGAAATTTTGAATTTAGGAGTTATTTGACCAAATTTATGCATATAAAAGATTATGCAGTAAGGTCATTAAAAAAAGAGGGATAGAAACATCTAATAGTAGGTTATCTCACCAGTCCAACAGGTGCTGGCATTAAGGTGTTGGCAGTGAGAATTAGGAGGAAGAGATAAGTTTCAAACAATGTTAAATGGACTTATCAGGACAAGGTGACTGATTAGAAAAGGGAGAGAAAGAGTAAAGTATATTTGTAGCTGAAGAAATTATCTTGGTTTTATCAATCAACAAGCATTTATCAGTTACTCACCGTCTTGCTAGGCACTAATGTAAGTGCTGAGGAAAGTACATGCCAATTTTTAATTGTTATCCAATTGTGGGATAGATATAATACATATATATGTTTGATCATTTTATTAGATAATAATACTAGAGGACATTTATATAGCACTTGGACTTTTGCAAAATGTAATATATATGTAGTTCATTTGATTCCTAAAACTACTCTATAAGGTAGGAACTATAATTATTCCCATTTTACAGATAAGGAAACTGAAGCTGAGAGAGATTTAATAACTTGTTCAGGGTCTCAGACCTAGTCTCAGATTTAGCAACCTAAGTGTGAGAGTCAGATCTTCCTGACTCCAAGTCCAACATTCTATCCTCTGTGCCACCTGGTTGCCTCAACTTTTGATCATTTTGGAGGGAGTATTAATATAGTGGAAAGATAATTTTTTTTTAGAATCACAATATTTAATAATCACAAGGTAACATAGACCAACAGCTTAGGAAGAGCATTTTGATAGCTGAATAAAGGTTGCACTGGAGTGGAGAGAGACTTGAGACATGGAAACCAACAAGCATGCTTTTGCAATAGTATGGGTGTCGGGTGATGAGGGCCTGCACTGGACAGTGACAGAGGAGAACATGGGACATATTGCAAAATCAGAATTTAGGAACTGGCAATGGATTGGATATGAGGGGTGTGAGAGACAGAATGATTGTGATTAAACTTAGGCTATGAACATGGTTAACAGGCAGGACAATGGTATCCTGGATAGGAACAAAAAATGAGGAAGAGGGGAAAGTTGGGAGGTAGGATGTGTGTGTGTGTGTGTGTGTATGTGTGTTCGTCCTTCGTTGCCAAAGAAGACCATGCCATCAGAGAAATAATGACATGACTTGCACCTGACTTTATTTTGAGTGAGGCTGTGCAGGTCACCAGCCTCACTTCTCCACCAGAGCCATTTGAATCCAGTGACCAGATATTCATCAGGATGACTGGAGATGACCCAGGATGAGGCAGTTGGGGTTAAGTGACTTGCCCAAGGTCACACAGCTAGTGAGTGTCAAGTGTCTGAGATGAGATTTGAACTCAGGTCCTCCTGACTCCTGCACAGGTGCTCTATCAACTGCCCAGGAGGTGGGATAATGAATTCAATTATTGATATGTTGGATATAAGATGTCAATGAGCCTTCAAGTTCAAAATGTCTAATAGGCAGTTGGAGATATGAGTTTAGAAGTCTGGAGGATGGATGGATAGAGAATCATCTTATAGAAATGAAAACTGAATCCATTTGAGCTAAAGAGATCACCAGGTTAAACAGAGTGAGAAGAGAAGACAGAGCCTTGGGAGACAACTATGGCTTTATGGGACACCCTCGATGAACATCCAGCAAAGGAGACAGGAGAAGAACCAGGAAAGAGCAGTGTCATAAAAACCTAGACAGAATGGAGTATCAAGGAGAAGAGGTTGTTTGAAGTGGCAAAGGCTTCAGAGAGGTCAAGAAGGATGAAAGTTGAGAGAAGGCCACTATATTTGGCAATTACAGGAATGCTGGGAACTTTGGAGAGAAATTTAAGTTGAATGAACTTAAAAAACCAGACTGCAGAACTGAGAATGAGAGGAAAGGAAGGTGGAACTAACTATTTTAGATGCCCTTCTCAAGGAGGTTAGTTATGAAAAGGAGGAGAGATGGAAGATGATAGCCAGTGTGATGGGTAAATCAACAGATTTTCTTTTCTTTTCTTTTCTTTTTTTTTTGAGGACTGGGAAGCCATGAGCATGTTTTTTATATAACAGAGAAGCAGTCAAAATAAATGGAGAGATTAAAGATTAGTAACAGGGTAGGGTACTAATTAGTAAGAGTAATAGAAGAGAGAGTCTGCTGTAAAATATGGGATAGCATGGGATCACTTACACATGCAGAAGTATTTGTCTCCACAAGGAGAAGGGTCATCTCTTCCCGTGGCACAGGAATGAAGTAGATAGTGGGGAAAAAACATCTGCATCATACAAGATGAAGAGAAAGAGAGAAGGAACTTCTGATAAATGCCCCTAATTGTTTAAATAGTGAGAATGTACAAGGTTAGGACAAGGTTGGTGATAGCGTAATGAGGCATGGGCCTTGAGAGAAAAGGATAGCAGAGAATTGAGCTTATTCACCAAGAATAAAAAATAAGCATGTGAGATCAAAAAATAATGTAAATAAAATACCACAAAGTAATAAACATTGAAAAACTATTCATGAAAATGTTTTATTGCTCTTTCAAAAAAAATTAATGTAGTTATTAGGATTCAAGGTTTCCATGAACGTCATAGGCATAAAGTGATTTTCTTCTGGCTCTATCAGGGCACAAAGGAGGGGAACCTTTGAACTAACGTATACTGCCATGCTGGTGTCACAAAAATAGACCAAAGAAAAGTATTCCTCAGTGAGTGCTTTTTCATAGAAGAGTTTGCTAATGATTACAAATGACTGAATCTATAGGACTTACATTTGCAAGACTACAATGTTAGAGATCATTAGGTGGTGAGGCGGTGCAATGGAGAGAGTATTTGATTTAGAATCAGAAAGACCCATTTGAATCCTGTCTCAGATACATATTATCTGTGTGAGCCTTGTCAAATCACTTAATCTCTGGTCTCAGTTTATTTTATCTGACAAAGATTAAAGAAAATAACATACAAAGTGCTTTGCAAGACTTAAAGTGATTATTATTGGTGAGAAAATTTCAATATGAAAACAGAAAATTATTTAACTCTTAAAGTTTAGTTTTAAATTGTTTGTGTGTGTGTGTGTGTGTGTGTGTGTGTGTGTGTGTATGTATGCATGTATGTAAAAATGTATTTTCCTTACTCCATTGCTGGGGAAAGGAAGGGAGGAACAGAGGGAGGAGAAAAGGAGGAAAAAGAGAAGGAAAGAAAAAAGGGAAGGAGGAAGGGAAAAACAACATTTATTAAAGTATTTATTGTGTGCCAAAGTCTATTCTAAGGAGGGTGGGGTGGAAATGAAAGCACCCAGCCAAGGGACATGATTTTGAAGTCTGGAAGCCAGTGCCTCAGGCAATTTCCTAGGATTTATCTATTAAGTCATAAGTGGGTTGAGGGAGTTTCCACAGAAGATTTCCTTGATTGAGGCTGACAAAATCATAAAATATTACCATATTTGTACATTTTCTCTTTTAGAGTTCAGAAAAGGCTGACTTGCCCCAGGAAAGATTGTGAAGAAAATGAAATTTATCTCTTATTTTCTCTTCCATCGCTTTTTCCTGTTATATGAAATGCTTTGTGTTTTCCCTCCCTTTCACTCCATCAAAACATGCTTTCATCTGTTACTTTGAAATAGAGCTAATAAACTGCTTAATACTAAGTGTATAATTCATACATTAAGGATATAAAAATTATAGAATGATGTTTACTTATTTTTTTAGTCATGTTGGAGGTAAGAGGAGGATAAAGGGAGGAATACCATTCAGGGCAATTGGGTCAATGGTTATGGTTGACAAATAGATGACAGAGTTTCTTGATGTTTTCTTTTTCCTTTTTGTTTTCCTTTGCCAAGAAGAGTTATCTGGATTGGAAAGGAAAGAACAGAGAGACTTGGGAGAGAATTGAAAAGTAAGATAAGTAAGGAACTAGTAAGAAAGCTGCCCCTTATGAGTTCAAGTTGCTTGGCCCAGAGTCACCATATCACATGGTATCAGTAAGCACCCCTGACATACCCGGGTCGGGGGGAGAAGGGGGCGGGGCTCTACTATCACAGGTTCGTAGATCTGCATTTATAAAAGGGAAGGCAACTTTTGAGGAGTCAACAATCACTTTAATTAGTTCAACCAAATTCTTCCAGACACATCTTTTTATCTTTTACATTTCCAAAGCTACCAAGCCTCATGTCTAATCAACAAACAGAAAATACAGAGAAATAAAAACCAACAGACAGGGCTCTTACTACCTGAATCAAAGCAACATTGTAATATATTTTACATACTTCCCTGGATTGGGAGAGCCTTTACATCTGAGCAGTCAGGGGTCTGAACATATGGCCACTCAGAGTCTCAACCTGGTAATCACAAGATCCTTCTCATAAATGAACCGCTAAAGTAAAATACTAACCTCCCACTATATATAATGAAGACTTGGCTCCCAATTGGCTGAGAGTCAGTAGGCATGAAACCTGTATGACTCAGCACAGCTGTGAACTATCAGAGTTCAAAGGGGATTGAACCTTCAGGTGCTCACAATTTAGCCTGAGCCTGGAAAACAACTCCAAACAAACAAATCCCATTTTGCTTGCTATTTCAGCCATGTATATGTATAAACTTTCAAGAGAGTCTATAGGACTGGTTTGGGGCATGGTGAGCAGTTCAAGTTGGTTGGATTCAGTGCTCTTGGAAAGAGAAATATGGCAAGTGTGAAGAAGGACAAATGTTCAAAAAAGTTAAAAGAATGAATTTTGCAACGAATAAGCCAATGAGCTTGACTTCTATTCCTGACGAAATTGCTAGGATGCATTATTAAATGGATGATTAGTAAACATCTTGAAAAGTAAATGATGATCACAAGGAGCCAGAAACAGGTGATACCTGACTAGCCTCACCAACCCCTCCCCCCACTTCCTCATTTCTTTTAGTTAGAAGATTAGCAAATCAGGAATTTTATATATATATACATATATATATGTATATATATATACACATACATATATATATAGTTCTAAATTTCAGCAAAGCACTTAATATTCTATTCTTGAGGATAAGATAGAGAGACCTGGGCTCCCCTTGAAAAAAATGAGGAAAAGTTTTCTCTATGTACAGCTTTGTGATACCTTTCCCATTCACTAAGATTCCTTCAACATCATAGAAAATGGGTCAGCAATAGCATTTCCTAAGATCTTTCATTAAAGACAGGAAGCTGGGCTGTTGGGACAAAGAAGGCATCAGCTCCTGCCAATAATTCTTTTGAGCGCCTTCCCCTCTCTTCCAGCATCACACTGATAGCCTTCAGCAGCTTAAAGCACAAACAGAAATTTTTGGCTGGCATTATGTGTCCTTGAAGGAGGAGGAAACATCCAAGTGAGATGGTTTTTTGCTGTAGAGTAGCTTTGGGAGTCAGGTAATCCTAAAGAAACGGTAGCAGCAACAGCTAATGACATTTAAGTAGCACATTAAATACAGCAGATCCCTTTACATTTATTATTTCATTTCATCCTCTCAAAACTGTGAGGGAAGAGCTATCTTTTTTAGTAGATTTTATGTGTCAATTTGTATTCATGTTGTCGTATTGTCATGGAACTCTGGTGTGCTAGTAATGTCCTGAGTAATCCCATGGTCTTAGGCAGAAAATGCCGAAGGGTTTGACAGGGATGAATATGTGTCACAAGGTCAGTGACAAAGAGATGCATCATTGGTATCATTTTCTGATACATTCCCTATTTTCTTAAATATGCATCTTTAAGGTCAAGTGATGCTGATCAAGTTAGTATCATGGGAACTTAATATTCAAAGTCATATATAGTCTATCTAGGCCATGTTTCTGGAACTAATTGAGGACAGTCCAATAGTCTTTATTATCTATTTACTTGTCTTAGACTTTGATTCCATACTTAACATTTTTGGCCTATCCTTCCTAGTCTTAAAATCATTCTCCTTAGCAGAGAAAACAGGAAACAAAAGGGAGCTGAGCCGTGTTCGTTGTTCTCCATATTTCATGATTATTTTTTTCTTTTTTTCCCAAGCAGGAGCACTATATCTTCTCTGATCTCTCCTCTCAACACAGTGGGAAGGGGGTGGGAGCAATGTATGAACGGAGAAGCCATTTTATTGCCTTTAGGATTTGTTGTATTTTATCTCATACTGAACTTTAGTTGACCTAGATGACTTGACTTGGGTCTTTAGGGACCTTTCTACTCTATATTCATTTTTAGTTACTTGCATTTTATCCCAACTCTTTCATATTTTCTTTTAAACTAAAACATGTTGGTCAGTGAACTTATACAGTTGTCTCATTAGAAACCTCCTTTTTGTCCTCATTGAGATTAATTTAAATAGTATTTCCTGAGCTTTATTCCTGAGGCCCCCTCCTTCTCTTTTTAAGCTAACATTTTTTCAGAAAGGATAGATATCCCTATATCAAAATTATATTCTACCTCTGGCCCAGCTTTGTGTCTTAAATTGGAAACTTATCATCCCAAAGGATGATCTGATGGTGTTTAGCACACACTTAACCATGATCATGTTTCCCTTGTTCCTTCCTTTGATTCATACCCAAATGTTCTCCACCACGCTTCCCTCCTATATTCATGGATTTCCATGGGGCTTAATATCTTCTTGATTTATAACAATGCCCTCCCTTCCTTTCTGCTGAATAAGAAAAGTATACATTCCCACTGAAATATTCCAGTCATGACTTGCATTCCACCAAGTCTCTGAGGTGTCACTGAGGTTGAATTCAGCACCTTAAGTTAAGCTCTCTTGTTCTCTTTGTTTATTACCTATACTTTATGCACTAGTATATACGTGTCTGAGGCTCTGAATGATGTTTCTGTTCTACTCACTTTGCTGTCTCCTATGAATTACAAAGCGCTCCCATTCTTCTTTCTGTGTCAAATCTGGTGCTCTCCAAAATATCTAGTTTAGCAGCTATATATTTGGGTCTCAGTTCCCTCATTTCTAAAACAAAAGGGTTGGCCTAGATCAGGGGTTACCAATTATTTGGTTATTGTTGTTCAACAATAATAACAAAATGTGCTGTGAACCCCCAAGGTAACTTAATATATTACTCAAAATCTTCTTTTGGACTTATTCATTAAGTGCTTACCAAGTTAAAATTTACATTATAAAATATAAAATGTTATTCTATGTAGAGTTTTAAAATTATAAATATTAAATTATGGAACTTTAATTATAAAATAACCATCAATACGTTATGTAGGACTTTCTGTAAGCATCAAAAGTAGTCATCCAGCAAGACTTCAATTACTTACTACTATCTGTAAGACATCATATTAACTTTATAGTACAAATTATTTTAATTGAATACATTTTAACTTGGGAGACGTTTAATAAAACAATAAATGTTTAATTTCAATGTTGAACAGTGTCATTTTGATAAAGGTTTGTAATATTTGGCCCAACACCAGACTGTCTTAAATCTGGTTATGCATCGTTTGTTTCTCTATTTTGATTTAAAAGAAATATACAGTGAAAACACTCACACGCACAAATGTAGAGCAGAAAATGGAAGGGTATTTTGCAAGTTCTCTTACTGCAAGATGAAAATTCTTTCTTTTGTAAAAAAAAAATTAGCCACCTAAGCAATTGATGACGATGAATAGCTAATTACAATATGATATTTGCTTTTCTACTGGCTAATGATAGCAACGTGTTAAATGATGTGTGCTTAAAGTCCACTTGTATATATTGCTTTATGATGTGTAAGTGTATATTTGTGCATCTCTGAATATGTATGCACACATACATTAATCTCAATAAGGAAAAAAAAATTTCTTCAAATGTGACTTTCTTTTCTTCTTTCACTACCATCCTTTCATCATTTCCACTGACTGATGTTGCCCACTAGTTCATTTGAAAATCTACCAGAAAGAAGAACAGTAGCATAAAAGGAGGATGAGTTTGAATCAGCAAATAATCTTAATATTGCAATGAGAGACATGAAATTTGTGATGATATGTGAAGGTTTGAAGATGACTTGTATTGTGAATGTTCTATGATCATGATTTTCAAGCAGCTTTATATTTGTACCACAAAAATAAAAACACTGGTATCAGCTTGATCATATGATTACCCTGTTGATAGAGGAAAATTGCTGAAAAGAATGAGGGAGCTACTCTGGTGCAAGGCAGGGAACACAAATGAGGATATGTGAACATGTTTGGAAATCTATTGGGAATTAGTTTGTACTTATTGAAATGCTGAACCTTTGTGATGGTTTGAAAACAATTTGATGACAAATTGAAAAATTGTAAGAATATGTTGTGCTTGGTGATAAGTGGTCATTGTTTGATGAAATCACTTTATGGATACCAAAATCAAACTCTGCATATATCTATAATGGTTTTAATTCACTCCAGAAAAAAAAAAACAAGCAAACATAATGCTTCAAACATGTACATGCTTATTGTCACAGAGGAAAAATTATTTTAACATAATTAAGCAATTATTTACTGCTTAAAAATTTTTTAGTGTGATTTCTTTACACTATTATTATAAACCACTAAATGGGAACCACTGACCAAGATCATCTTCAAGTTATTTTCCAACTCTACAAGATGTTATCCTATGATCTGTGTACTTTTCTCCATTTTCCTTCACTATCTGGAATTTTGCTCTGAATAGCATTTTCCTGGTTTGACCTTGATTCTAGATTATCTTTTAAGGATTTTGAAAAATCTGATGAATGGATATCTGCTACAGATAAAGTTAGCAGAACATTTTTTTAAAGATGGCCAGGCTTCTAGGAACCTTGGGAATCAATCAATTCATCAACAAACATTAAATACTACTTTCCAGGCACTGTGCTAAGAGCTGGGGACAGAGGTGGGAAAGACATTTCCTACCTTCAAAGAACTTGCAATCTTATTACATAGAAAGACAAATCTCTATTTGTGTATATTTTCTCTGAATAAGAGCACATGAGGGAAGTCTGAATGGAAGAAATAGTATTTGAGCCAGATTTTAGAAAAAAATGGATAAAATTTCACCAGGTTGAGATATATAGAAGGACATTCCATTTAGAAAACACAGTGTGAGTAAAGTTGCCTATATAGGAAGAAAAGTTCAGGATAAGTTTCATGCATGGTAAATAGTTATGGAAGCAGATAGTACAGTAGATTTAATGTTGGGTCTGAGATTGTTAAGATCCTAGTTCAATTCTCCCCTTAGGCACTTACTCCCTGTGTGAACCTGGGCAACTCGTTTAACCTCTATCTATGTCAAATGTAAAACTGAAGAAACTGAGTTTCTTCAGCTATAAAATGAAGTTAACAACAATACCTACCTTACAGAGTTGTGAGAATCAAATGAGATATTTGCTAAGTCCTTAGTACAGTGACCATTCACTTTCAATTTGCCATACATGTAGAAGAGCTGTAGGAGAGAAGGCTGGAAATATAGAATGGTGTCAAATTGAAGATTCTTGAATATTGTACTCAAGAGATTAAGCATTATTCTGCAGAGCAGTGAGAGTCATTGATGGGTCTTGAGCAGGATAGCAACATTATTAGAACTTTGGTTTAGGGAATTCACTCAGACCACAGGTGGTAAAAATATTTATATAACAGTAAGATTTCTAAACTCCTTTAAGGAAGGGACTATGTTTCATTCTCCTTTATGTCTTCCAAAGTGTCTTGAACATAATCATGCTATAGACAGGACACCAGGAAATCAGTTAGAAGGCTATTGCCATAGTCTAACTAAAATATAATGAAATCCTGGCCTAGGAAAGGGGCAGCATGAATAGAAAGAAGGAAAATATTTGAGAGACATAGAATCAGTAGCCTTTGACAATTGATTAAATACTGAATACAAGGGAGACAGCTTGATGGCTTTCCCAAATGATGTGACAATGAATTAGACCGATTTAATATTATTGAGTATAACTTTTTAATTATGAAATTGTAACCATTCAGTCACAGATAGCTAACCGATTCTTCTAAAATTAACTCTAAATGATTGAAAACAATAACTGTAATTACATTTTCCACAAGAGAACCACAAATTGCAAATCTGGTTGGCTCGTATAGAAAAAAGGATGACCCATTGTGTTTCAGCCTGCAATTTTTGATGTGAATCTAGATGTAACTATCATTTAGAGCAGTTGTATGTAAAAGAGGAGCATCATGTATTTGTAGCAATATACCTGCAGACTCCCTAGTTCTCTCTAATGATCCCATCTTGCTTGTAAGCACTGTCAGCACTGCTTTCTGGATTTTCTCAATCTCAGCTCTATCTCCTTTGAAATGAATTTCCCTCAAATGGACATAGCATTCCTGATGATGCTAAGCTGTTGTTCAGGAAAATGTAGTTTTCATCTGGCATGTTCTATTTGGTATCCAGTTTAAAATACTAATAAATTTCCTATTTATTCTTCAGATGATTGCTGCACACTCAGAGGCTGCTGACATTATTTTATACAGCAAGTACTCTTTTTGAAAGGCCCCAGAATTCCATGCTTCTCCAGATCATATTGGTAAAAACAAAAAGACCAATTTGTTTGAGTAGGACTGAAATACCTTATATAGATTAAACTATCTCTATAATGGATTCTAATCCTCTTAATTTCATAGAATCTGTCGGTAATTTCTTAAACTCCTTATTAGTGTTAACAACAACCAAAAAAACCTGTTCACAATTAACCACACATTTAGCAAGTTTAAAAAAGGGCCTGCTACAGATTTAAGGCACATCACCATTTACTTAGTTTTATGTTGGATGCCAGCTATTCAGTTTAACAGCATTAACCTGCTGATGAGCTTGGAGGTTTTACTTTTATTTTGAATTTTCCTTTCTGGAACAATGACAATAGCTCTTGATACTTCTTGATACCCCCTAGATGCTCCCTTTCTCTGGTGCCACTGATTTCATCTGGTTTTCCTTCTGTCTGTTTTTTTTTTTTTTTTCAGTTTCATTTACTGGATGATCTGGAGCCCTTTATGTATGCGTATTTTCTAAGACTCTCTTCTTCCTGTTTTCTCTCCTTTATTGATCTCATTCACAGCCTGCCATCTCTGCTAAGAAGACAGCTGAAGGTAGCCATATCCTCCTTCCTGATCTCCAACTTTACTTTGTTAATTCTCTAGGTAATGGTAATTAAATGGGAAGATCTTTTCCATTCATTAATAGACCCACGTGACCTGCCAGAGTCACATGGAAGCCTGAGTCACATGAGTCTGTGGAGGGAGGAGTTTGCTGAAGGGGTGGAGCAGGAAGGATGGAAAATGAAGAGCTGAGAGGAAGTTAGTAATGAGGCAGTCAGAGTTAGGAAGGATGCAGGCTGCTGGCTAGCATGAGTGAAAGGGCTTGTTTGTGATTTTGTCTAATGGAGCTGGTTTGTGGGAAACCTAGCTTGGGGATGGTGTTGTCCTCTTCATTGTTATTGTGTATAGTTTTTTGTTGCTGTAATGGATTTGGCTTTCTGGTGTCTGAATAAATGTTTTGGTTCTGTCTTCTATGTGGAGAGTCTGTGGTATTTTGAGATTCAGAATTGCACTGGGATATTCACAGCCTCTGTAGGTCCTTTGAATGTTACATTGGTGCTACATCTACTGGACAGATAGCTCCACCCTGAAATCCTGTGAGCAACTGAAACTCAGCAAGTTCAAAACTGAACATGTATGGTTTTTCCTCCTAATTTTTTCTCTCCTCCAAATTTTCCTATATCTTTTGATATAGGAAGCAATTGTCATTGCCCCTGTGACCCAAGTTCATAGCTTTTAAATCACCTTTAACTCATCCCTTTAAATCACCTTTAACTTCATCAATGGCAATCATAGTCAATCAATTCCAAGTTGTTAGCATATTTTATATCAATCTCCTCTTTATTCACAATACCAGTACTTTAGTGCAAACTCATATATCCTCACTGGTACTCAAGACTCCATATTATCTTCTCATCCTTCATAGAGCTGTCAAAAGAATTCTTATTCCATAAGTCTGACTAGGTTATTCTCCTGCTCAAAAGTATCCAGTGGTTTCTTATTTCCTCTAGGAAAAAAATACAAACCCCTTAGGTTGTAATTTAAAGGCTACATGCAATTTGTTTCTAATCTACCTTTTCAGCTTATCACATATTTCTATGTTACAACTCTATATTTCAAGAAAACTTGATATTCCTTAAACTTGACATGTTATCTCCTACCTCTTTTTATTGACAAAAATTATTTCCCGTGCTTATCAGGTACTTTCTCCTTATTGCTACCTTTTAGTTTCCATTTCTTCTTCATCATCTTCTTCATGAAGTCTCTTTGTACTTTCTCACTTCTCAAATGTATCTAGAACACTCTGTGTTCTTTCTTTTTCTTCCCTATTCCATAATATACTAAATCAACAAGCATTTATTAAATACTTTTTAATGCATTGAATGCTGAGTATACAAAGAAAACAAATTCACTAACTTCAAAGAGTTTATGTTCATTCAGAGGAACCAACATGTATCAGTGAAAGTTGCAAATGTAAATACAAACTAGGGTTTTTGAAGGGGGTAATGAGGTGGGGAGACTAGTTGGGAGAATCCAAAAAGATCTCATGTGGGAGATAGTATTTGAGCTGAACCTTGAAGAAAATTAGTGATTCTAAGAGTGAGAGATAAGTAGGAAGTTCATCCCATCAGCCTTTGCAGAAAAGGAAGGAGAAGGAAGAAGACATGTTGTAGGTAAAAAAAAAAAATCAAAAAAGCCACTGTAGAATGCACGAGGCTGAAAAATATGTAATAAACCTTGTTGAGCTGAAGACAGGTGGAGAAAGGTCTTAAACTCAAAATTGAGCATTGTGTATTTGATCTAGGAGTGGAGTTTATTGAGTAGTGGAATGATCTGGTTGGACCTGGGCTTGAGGAATGTCACTTCTGCAGTTGTGTAAATGATGGGTTGAAGTGGGGAGGAAATTGAATACTTATATATGTACCTGTCAAATTTTATCTGGTTGAATGTAACATCCCTATGAGCAACACTGTTTTCGTTTTTGTGTTTACGGTGCCCAGGACAATGCCTTGTACATATTTGGCACTTACTAAGTGTTGTATTGAAGTCAATTGTTTTAGAGGAAGCATCAGGCAGGGGAGAGAACTTTTGACTTGAATAAGACTTGCAATTAAATCTTACCTTTGATACTAGCTGTATGACCATGAACAAGTAGTTTTTCTAAGGGTCAGTTTTCTCAGTTTATAGGAGTAATAATTGTTGTTCCTGCCTCCCTGAGCAGTTATTGTGAGGCTCAAATAATCTAGTACATGTAAAATATTTTGAAAATTATAAATGCTATACAAATGCCACCTATTAATATGGCTTAATAACACTGCATATAGAGCAAACATGGTTTATTGAAAAGATCCTGAACTTGAAGAGACTTGGAATCTCAGCCCTAGTCTGCTTCATTACTTTAGACAAGTCATTTAACCTTCCTAAGGATCCATCATCTATCAAATGAGGTATTTGATTTAGGTGAATTCTAAGATTCCATATACCTCTATCATTCCTTGATTATGAGAACTTGTTCATTTTTATCAGCTATTTCAATTAGGTATAGGGTTTGTTTTGTTTGTTTTTAAAACATTGTTCTATTTCTAATATAGTTAATATTTCTAACACAGTTATGCTAGAACTATGCAAAAAACCTGGGGAGATTTTGAATAAGCTCAAACATGATAGATGGGTTAGTTCAGGGGTAGGGAACCTGAGGCCTTGAGGCCATGTATAGCCCTTTGACTGGAACCAAACTTCACAGAACAAATCTTTTTTCAGTCAAAGGACTGCACTTGAGGACATAGAAGGCCACATGTGGCCTCAAGGCAATAGGTTCCCTGCCGTTGGAGTTCTACTCACTAAATGAAGCCATGATTCATAATAGCTAAATTTTAGTGAATAAGTATTATCTTTTAAAAATATTGTTCTAAAAAGCATCAAATAGTTATATATAATTTAGGCTAATACCAGCACACACACACACACACACACACACACACACACACACACATATATAGCTATTTTATTAATGATCTAAATACCAAACAGAAGGAAGGAAGGAAAGAAGGAAGAAATTAAGGAGAAGTGAGAAATGGAGGAAGGGAGGGAGGAGGGAGAAAAAAAGAAGGAAAACAGTTTGAAGTCATTTTGTGAAAATAAGAATAAAAGAAAGAAATATCATTCTAGGTTACAGAGATAATTCCAAGAATCAGAGATGTGATCAGACTCTCTTGGCCATTGATCAACAATAAGGAGTTAGGGTTCTCTAAATGAATAGTTACTGAGTCAAAGCAATTAAAGTGGTCCCAATAGCAAGAAGTATAACCCAGATCCTCCAACATAACCCCTCCACAAAGATCTGGAAAACACATGAGACTGTGTCTTGACTGTGAAATCCAACAAATCGTCATGAGTCATTTTCCCAGTATAGAAAGGCATAGGGAAATAGAGAGGTATTTGGAAAGTGGGAACAAGATCTGGCTAGGGGTGCACTGTTTAGAGCATTCAAATGTGAAGTGACTAAAAGAACAAGGTACACCAGGACAAGAAGAGACTTTAAACTTCTGTAGAGTCAAAAATAGATGTTGATGGGCTGCTCTGTTATTCATTACATAGTTCCAATCCCCAGATCTGGTACAGACAGAGGAAAAGACCTTTCCCTAGAGGTGGGATTCCCTACCTAGATTCCCTCCTAGAGGAGTGGTGGTGACCACTTACTGAGCAAAAAATAAGTTCAGAAGCAAATAGGAGTTATATGGCTCTGACCCTAGGAACAGAAGAGGGACCCAATTCTCTATGTGATCCCAGTCTGAAGTCTGGAAGGGAATAACCAGGGCAGGAATCCTGAACCAAAACAGAGCTTGCAGTTTTGATGTTCTGAAACTACAGAGCTTTCCAGATAGCTGAGAGTTGCTAAACTTTACAACAGTCAACTAAATACTTAGCAATGGACAAGCCCACAGGCATGTTGCTTGGACCTAAACTCAGGGTCAAGAATTTGTAAAGGTCAGACCAGGAGGGCCCTTTGCCTATTTCAGACAGACTACCTTTGGAGTATTCAAAGCTTGTAGGTCTCTGGACTCAGCTGTCCTTGAGATCTTAGAATAATACAATATTCAATACCTCCAAGAAATCAGCAAAATGCAAGAGGGAAAAATAAAACTCAGCTCAGACATTTCCCCCAGAAATGAAGGTAACATAGCGTCCAAAGTGAGGAAGAAGATAAAAAAGAAGAATCCTATCATGAAGAGCTATTATAGTGAAAATGATGCCCTAGACCCAAGATCTAAAGAAGAGAATGACTCCCAAACATCTACAAGTAAAGTTTCAGAGAATAATATAATTTAAAAGCAAGTCCAACAAGACTTCTGAAATCAATTAAGCAAGAGTTTAAAAAATGATTTGGAACATCAAAGAAGAGTCCTAAAGAAAATAATTGGAAAGTAAATGAGAGCTATGAAAGAAAGATATGAAAAGAAAATTAAATTTTGGAGCAAGAAGAACAAAACCTTACTCAGGAAAATGTAATGATCTGAAAAACAGATTAATGAAAGATTATTTAAGAATCTCTGAACTACCTAAATGTCATGATAAGAGAAAAGACTGCACATCACATTTAAAGATATCATAGGAGAAAACTCCCCAGATTTCTTACAACCAGAAGGCAAAGATAAAAGGAAATCACCAGTCACCTCCTGAAAGAAATTCCCAAATTAAAACTTGCATTAATACTATGTATATAAAATTTAGAACTTCTAGGTTAAAAAAAATGCAATAAGAAGCCAGAGAGAAAGAATTTGGGTACCAAGGAGCCATAGTCAGGGTCACACAAAATTTAATAGCCACCACTCTAAAGGAGAGGAGAACTTGGAATACAATATTCCACAAGGCAAAAGATATAGGATAATAAGCCAATGTAATTTACCTGGAAAAACTAAGAATAATTCTACTGGGGAAAACTTAACCTTTAATGATTTAGAGGGCTTCCAAGAATTCCTGGTGAAAAGACCAAAGATGCATAGAAACTTGGAAATAAAAACAAAAGCATCAAGAGAAGCACAAAAACACAATGTACAAGAAATCATAAACAAGGATAAACTGTTTATATTCTAACGTGGCATTACATTGTAATATTGCTTTTTACCATCTTTATTAGGTCTATTTTGGGTATTACATTGTCTGAGATCATGATTGTTATACCTGTCTCTTTTTATTTCATCTGAAGCATAAGAGATTCTGTTCCAGTCTCTTATTTTAACACTATGTTTACCTTTCTGCTTAAAGTATGTTTCTTTAAAATAATATAACTGGCTTCTAATTTATTCTGCTATTCTTTTCTATTTTCTGGGTGAGTTCATCTCATTCACATTCATGGTTATAATGATTAATTGCATGTTTCCCTTCATTCTATTCTCTTTTTATCTTCTCTTTGTTTCTTATCTCTTCTTTAAGAATTTGTTTGCTTTAAGAGGTTAATCTGTCTTCCCTCTTTTTTCCCTCCTTCAGTATTTTCCATTTACCCCTTGGTTCTTTTTTGAATGAAATATATTTGTACCCAACTGCACATGTATGCACATGCATGCATTATTCCCCGCTTTGACTAATTGAATTGAGAGTGAAGTTACCAAAATACCTGTTCTCCTCCACCCCTTCCTTCTTGATGTTCTACTTGTGTGTCCCAAATATGTGAGATAATTCCCATCATTCCTCTACATCTCCCTCCAAGTTATTTCTTTTATCTGCCCTTTCCATTATTATCATAAGCAAAACATATCAGAATCACTCCTAAGTTCTCTGATTAAACTCCTTCTGTGGTTCCTGATGATGATAGAATTCTGAAATCAGAGTTAATGCAAGGAATCCATTATTGCCATTGCTATTCAAAATAGTCCTAGAAATGCTAGCTATAGAAAAGACAAGAGAAAAATATTGTAGGGATAAGCGTCAGCAAAGAGTAAACAAAATAATTACTCTTTGCAGATACTATGATGATTTACTTAAGGAAACCAAAAATTAAGTAAAAGTCTAATAGAAGCAGCTACTTCATAAAGTTGCTGGCATTAGCGTTTCTGTATATTACCAACAAAATCCAATAAGAAGAACACAAAATAAACTCCATTTAAAATAGTTATAGAAAACATAATATATTTGGTATTCTACCTGACAAGACATCACAAGAAGAGCATGAACATAATTACAAAGTATTCTTTACATAAATACAGAACTATGTAATTGGAAATATTAATTTCTATTAGGTAGGCTTTGCTAATATAAGAAAAATGAAAGCAATATAGAAAATAGTTCACTTATCATGTTTCATATCAATCAAACTAACCAACAGGGGGACTACAAAAACTCATCACAAAATTCACCTAGAGAAACAAAGAGTCAAGAGTCTCAAAGAAATTAAGGCGTGGAGAAGTGGAAAGGAAGGAGGTCTTGCAGTGACAGATCTCAAAGTATGTTGCACATCATCAAAACAACTTTGTGCTCATTAAGAAATAAAGAAGTTAATCTATGTAGAACCAAACAAAAACAGTGGCCTAGTGTTTGAAATCTCAGTTATTGGGGCCACTACTGAACACAAACTATTGGGAAAAATGAAAAGCAATCTGGAAGAATCTAGATATAGATCAACTTCTCACATCATATTCCAAGCCAACCTCCAAATAAGTACAGGATCTAGATGTAGGGTGACATCATAAATAATTCGGAAGAGCAGGAAAGAAATCACCTGCCAGATATATGTATAGTGTAAAAACTCAAGAGCAAAAAAGAGGGGGCGGAAATCACAGGAGACAAAACAGACAATTTTTATCACATAAAATCAAAATGAAACCAATGCTGCTAAAATTAGAAGTGGTGGTGGAGGAGGGAACTATATAGCAAGCTTATCAGATAAAGGTCTAAGTTATAAAATATATAGAGGAGTGATTCAAATTTATAAGCATAAGAATTGTTCTTCGATTCATAAATGGTATAAAGGATTTAAACAGGAAGTTTTCAGAAGAAATAATTCAAGTAACAAAGACATTTAAAAATGCTCTGGATTATTAATAGTTAGAGAAATAGAATAACTAACATTCTATCTCACATTTATCATATTGGCAAAATTGACCCCTCCCCCAAATAACAAATGCTGGAGTGGTTATGAATTAAGAATAAAATATATGCTGATGGTCTGCTCTGTTATTCACTACATAGTTCCAATCCCCAAATCTGGTACAGACAGAGGAAAAGACCTTTCTCTAGGGGTGGGATTCCAGGATAAGGAGTAGTGGTGACCACTGGGCTATTCACTGAGCAAAAAATAAGATCAGAAGCAAGTAGGAGTTACATGACTCTGACCCTAGGAACAGAAGAGGGATCCAATTCTCTATGTGATCCCAGTCTGAAGCCTGGAAGGGAATAACCAGGGCAAGAATCCTGAACTAAAGTAGAACTTGTAGTTTTGACACTGTGAAACTACAGAGCTTTCCAGATAGCTGAGTGCTGCTAAACTTAGCAACAATCAACTAAATACTTAGCCAATGGACAAGCCCACAGGCTCAATGCCCTGTTGGTGGAGCTCTGAACTGGTCCAGGCATTCTAGAAAGTAAGAAGGAAATATGCCCCCAAAGCTATTCAATTGTGTATACTCTTTGACCCAGTGATGCCTCTACTATGTCAATAATTTTAAAAAAAGAAAGAAAAAGGAAAAGGACTTATGTGCAGAAAATATTTCCAGCAGCTCCTTTTATGGTGGCAAAGAATTGAAAATTGAGTGAGTGCCCATCAATTAGGGAATGGTTGAACAAGTTGTGGTATATAACCATGAAGGAATACTATTATGTTGCAAGAAGTGATGAAGGGGGTAGTTTCAGAGAATTCTTGGAAGACTTCTATAAACTAATGCAGAGCGAATTGAGTAGAGTTAGCGGACTTTTTGATAAAAAAAACAATATTGAAAGCACAAACTACTTTGATAGGCTTAGAAACTCCAATTAACACAATGCCTAATCACAATTCTAGAGGACTCATGATTAAACATACGAATCACCTCCTGATTATGGACTCAGGGTACAGACTGAAATGTAAATATGTACATACACACAATATATACATCGGTATGTGAATAGATAGATAAATGATAGGTAGATAGATAGATAGATAGATAGATAGATAGATAGATAGATAGATAGATAGACAGATATGGTGTGGTCAATGTCGGAATTTTTTTTTGTTGACTACATGTTTATAAGAAAGGACTTTGCTTTTCTTGCTTTATCAGTGAATATGGGGAAGGGCTGAAGCGAGAGAATGTGGAACTAAAGGTAAAATAAAAAAGATTTTAAAAAATAAGTGAACACTTACATGGTATAAATTATTCTGTACACCATTAAATGTTGGTAGCAAAACACAAACACAACTTACATATATTCCAATAAAATGTATTGAAGAATATGAGCTATTGCAGAGATGACTAATAATTTTCAGTATGCAAGGCACTTGCATGCTAATGAGGGGGACAACTTTGTATACATAAGTGTAATCTTCAGGGTCACTACCTGTGCTCATATTTAATGAAGAAGATTTTCAAAGCTCCCAAGTTCATAGTAATTCTATTCTTGAAAATATAGTTGAAAAACTTACAAATGTCTTGTGATTATATCCCAAGTTAGAGAATAAAAACTCTCTGATCATGGACTGGTGGGGGGGAGGGAGGAGTGTGGAATCCCATTCTTCAAGTTAAGCTAAATTAACAAGTATGTATTAAATATTACTGTGTCCCAAGCACTATACTAAGCACTGAGGAGAAAGGCAAAAATAATCCCTGTTCTCAAGATCTCATGGTCTAATGGGGGAGAAAATAAGAAAAGTTTTATGTATGACTAAGATAAATTCAGGATAAATGGGAGATAATCTCAGGGGGAAGCAACTAGAATGAATAGGCAAATTGAGAAAGGTCCCTTATGGAAGATGGGATTTTGAAATTTTAAGGAAACCAGGAAATGGATAAAAGAAGGGACAGGATTTCAGTTTCTGGGGGCCAGCTAGGAAAAATGAATGGAGTTTAGAAATGGAATACCCTGAAGATGGTGGAGTAGAAGGATGGCCTGTAGGAACTCTCCCCCTACAGCCCGTAAAATACCTTAAAAAATGACTCTAAACAAATCTAGAGAAGTAGAAGCCACAAAACAACAGAGTGAAAGAGATTTCCAGCCCAAGGCAACCTGAAAGGCTGACAGGAAAGGTCTATTGCACTAGGCTCAGAGTGGGAGCATGTGGTAGGGACAGGACCAGAGCAGGCTTCAGCAGCAGCTGCAGTTCCCAGATCCCTCAACCCAACCAGAGATAGCTTCAAAGGTCAGTGAGAAAACTCTTTCACCTGGGTGGGAAGGGAGCAGGGACCTCCCCTAGCCCAGACCCCAGGCAGCAACAGCAGCATCCATTTTTGGAGCCCTTAGGCTACAGACCCTGGGGAAATTGAATTACTCATCTGGGTCTCAGCCCTCACTGGCGGTTCTGGGGTGAGAAGGAGCACTAGCTGGTGGAGTTGGTGGAGGCTCTGGAGAGGGAATGCTGCTTGCAGATCCTGGGCAGAAAAACTTTGGTAGTTCCCAGACTAGAGCACAGGCCAGGAGAGGAGTAAACTCCTCTCCACTGATTGTGCTACCTTGAAGGAACTGAGAACTTACAAGTCCCCAGAGTATACCCTCCTAGTGACAAAGGACACAAAAGTCAAATAACTGACTGAGAAAATGCTCCAAAAGGGGAAAAAATAGACTATAGAAGGTTACTTTCTTGGTGAACAGGTATTTTCTTCCATCCTTTGCGATGAGAAAGAACAATGCATACCATCAGAGGAAGACCTAAAAGTCAAGGTTTATGCATCACAAACCTCCAAAATAAATATACAATGGTATCAGGCCATGGAAGAGCTCAAAATGGATTTTGAAAATCAAGTAAGAGAGATAGAGGAAAAACTGAGACGAGAAATGAGAGCAATGAAAGAAAATCATGAAAAATGAGTCAACAGCTTGCTAAAGGAGGCCAAAATAATGCTGAAGAAAGTAACACCTTTAAAAATAGACTAACTCAAATGGGAAAAGAAGCCCAAGAAGCCAATGAGGAGAAGAATGCTTTAAAAAGCAGAAGTAGCCAAGTGGAAAAGGAGGTTCAAAAGGTCATTGAAGAAAACAGTTCTTTAAAAATTAGAATGGAGGATATGGAAGCTATTAACTTTATGAAAAACCAAGAAATTACAAAACAAAACCAAAAGAATGAAAAAAATAGAAGACAACTTGAAATATCTCACTGGAAAAACAACCAATCTGGAAAACAGATCCATAGAGACAATTTAAAAATTACAAGACTATCTGAAAGCCATGATAAAAAGAGCCTAGACATCATCTTTCATGAAGTTATCAAGGAAAATTCCCCTTATGTTCTATGATCAGAGGGCAAAATAAATATGGAAAAAAGTCCACTGATCACCTTCTGAAAGAGATCCAAAAAGAAAACTCCTAGGAATATTCTAGCCAAATTTCAGAGTTCCCATGTCAAGGAGAAGATATTGCAAATAGCCAGAAAGAAAAAATTCAAGTATTGTGGAAATACAATCAAGATAACACAATATCTAACAACTTCTATTTTAAGGAATCAAAGGGCTTGGAATATGATATTCCAGAAGTCAAAGGAACTGGGATTAAAACCAAGAATCACCTACCCAGCAAAACTGAGTATAGTACTTCAGAGGAAAAAATGGTCATTCAATGAAATAGAGGACTTTCACTTATTTTTGATGAAAAGAACAGAGCTGAATAGAAAATTTGACTTTGAAACAGAAGAATCAAGAGAAGCATGAAAGGTAAACAGGAAAGAGAAATCATATGGAATTTGCTAAAGTTGAACTGTTTACATTCCTGCATTGAAAGATAATATTTGTAACTCTTGAAACTTTTCTCAGTATTTGGGTAGTTGGAAGGATTATAGATGCACACACACGCATACACACATATAAATGAAGGGCACAGGGTGAGTTGAATAGGCAGGGATGATATCTAAAGAAATAAAATTAAGGGGTGAGAGAGGAATATATTGGGAGAATAAAGGGAGAATTGGAATGGGACAAATTATCTTTCATAAAAGAGGCAAGAGAAAGCTTTTTCAATGGAAGGGAAAAGGTAGGAAGTGAAAAGGGAAAAAGTGAAACTTACTCTCATCACATCTGGCTTCAAGAGGGAATAACGTACACATTCAATTTGGTATGACAATTTATCTTACACTACAGGAAAGTAGGGGAGAAAGGGAGAAGTGGGGTATGGGGAGGATGATAGAAGGGAGGGCAAATGGGAGGTGTAAACACTTTAGGGGAGGGACAAGGTCTAAAAAGAAAACAGAATAAATAGGGGGCAGGATAGGATGGATGGAAATATAGTTAGTCTTTCACAATATGACTATTATGGAAGTCTTTAGCAAAACCACACATATATAGCCTATATTTAATTGCTTGTCTTCTCAGTGGGGATGGGTAGGGAGGAAGGGAGTGAAGTTGGAAGTCAAAGTTTGAGGAATGAATGTTGGGAATTATTTTCGCATGCAACTGAGAAATAAGAAATACAGTTAATGGGGTGCAGAAATCTATCTTGCCCTACAAGAAAAGAAAGAAGATGGGGATAAGGGAAGGGAAGGGTGTGATAGAAGGGAGGGCAGATTGGGGGAAGAGGTATTCACAATGGACAGTGTTTTGGGGTGGGGGTGGGGAGAGATGAAGAGAAAATTTGGAAATCAAAATCTTCTGGAAATGAATGTTGAAAACTAAAAATAAATAAATAAATTTTAAAAAAAGCAAAGAAAAGAAATGGACTACTGCATGAGAAACTGTAATGAAGTCTGTATCATATCAATGGATCTTAAGATAGGAAGGGAGTAAGATATAAAATGACTATAAAGGTGTGATATGACCAGGTTATGAAAGGCTTTAGAAGCCAACCAGAAGAGTTTATATTTGGTCCTAGAGATAATAGGAAGCCACTGGAGTTTATTGAAAGAGAGGGGAAATAATAACAATAGGAAAGGTCATTCTCTCCTGTGTGATTCCTAGTTCTCATGCTAAGAAGAAAATGTAAGACAGGCAACCAGTAGTGTTAATGAGAAATAGGATCAGACTACTGAGATTCAGTTTTTAACAGAATAAAGGGATGTAATTAGGAGGAATGCCAATCACACCCATCTGAAATAAGGGATTATAGGGTAAGGAGAAGAGGTAAGGATTCCAGTTTTTTTCAGTCCTCCACACTCCTGAATGAAAAGGAGAGAAAGAGACAGACAGAGACAGACACACAGAGAGACAGAGATTGAGACACAGAGACAGACAGACAGAGATATGGAGAGAGGGGAAGAAGGAAAGAAAAGAAAAAAGAAAGAAGACAAAATTACTCCTCCCAACAAACAGTCTATTACCTCCCTCTTGTCTCTCTGATTTTCCCCTCTTAGAGTTTCACTTAGAGACTGAATTGAGAAAGGGAGTTGCAAATTGTCTGCCATTAGCAGGTATGATGATTATGCTACTACTCCATGGGGTGAGAGGAGGAGGAGGAAGACCCATCATACTCCTTTTCTCTCCTCACATCTTTTCTCTTTTCTGTGTGTGTGTGTGTGTGTGTGTGTGTGTGTGTGTGTGTGTGTGTGGTGGGGAACTATGCTCATCAGTCCTCATTTATCCTTAACTTCTCTTCCTAAGCTGGAAAGAAATAAAACTCAGAGGGCCTTGAATAATTTTGCTCCTTCTGTAGGGAGCTTGAGTAAGTTTTATCCAAGGGAAGTTACATAATTACAAACATATATATACACAGATAGACGATAGATAGACAGACAGACAGACAGACACAGACAGACATAGATAGATAGATAGATAGATAGATAGATAGATAGATAGATAGATAGATAGATAGATAGATGATAGATGGATGGATGGAGAAACAGATTGACACATATGTAAAACGAATCACAGGTAGTTTGGGGAGGGAAGTTAGCAACAGAGACATAAGGGTAACGGGAATACAGAGGAAGGCATATGTGGAAGCAATTCTGTGACCATAAAATAAAAATATTTGGCAATTCAATAAAATTAATGCCATAATGAGGCATTAAAGTAGTACGTGCACATTTCAATATGATATATAAATTGATAGGGAAAGTACTAGAGAAGGTATGAAAGCAAACTGTTAAAGGAATTCAGGAAAGAGAGATTGCTTCCTGGAGGACTAAAAGGTTTCACGGCAAAGGTGGCATTTGAGCAGGGATTTGAAAAATGTCAAAGATTTCAACAGCCAGGTTTGAGGTTGGGAAGAGTAGAGAATAAAAGCTGTTCTAAAGGGAGGGAAGAGTGAAAGAAGTGTTGCTTTTTCCAGGAACAAGAGTGTAAAAAGGGAGGTAATGGGAATGAAATGAAGAAAACTAGATTTGGTTAGCCTATGGAGAAGTTCAAAGGCAGAATATGGACTTTATTCAGGAGGCAAGGAAAAGCTATTGAGGATTTTAGAGCAGGAGAGTAACATGATTAGGATTGCAATTTAGAAAGATTAATCTGGAAGTGAGGTGTGGGCTGGATTGGAGGAGAGAGAGTCTGGAAACAAGACTTTCTGTGAAGATGATTTTGATCTTACAACATAAAAGAATAAATGATTTAGAATTGAAAGGGACAACAGAGATTATTTGGTTTAACTCTCATATTTTACAAATGAGGAAACTAAGACCTACAGAGATGAATGTCTTGCCCAATATCACACAGGTAGTGAATGGTAGGCAAGATCTGATTCCTTTGGTGTTCTCCTTTTCCTTTCACTCTAATAATTTATCCCCAAACTCTCTCTTTTGGAGATCACTGGACTCTTAGAACCATTTTAGTTAACTATCCTCTCTTTTCCCTCCTCCTTCCTATCCACCCTTTTCTCTTCCTAGAAATAAATTTTGTTTCACCAAAAGTAGATTTGGGTTGAACTAGTGCAATAATGTTGTAGGGGAGAAAAGTAAGACTTGTAGAGAAGCATGAGATGCAAGGAAAGAAAAAATCTCAGTTCACACTGATTTCCAAATAAAGCCCTCTCATTTATTCGTTACATAGACATATTGTGAGCAAGTAATCTGGGCAACAGACCAAGCAGAAAATGTTATAAAAATAGACAAGTCAAAAAACAGTCAAACAAATAGCCATCAATGCAGTTAAGAGTCAATTCAGGGGAAACCTCTCTTTTAATGCTTTTCCCATCCATACCATTGATTCTCTGAATTTATAGCTTCCTATAAAAATCCAGCTAAAGTACAATGTAAATGAAGAGGGTTTCCTGAATCCTCTATACTCATCCTGCTTCTGCAGGACTGTGCAAAAAGTATCTATGTTTCTAACACAAAGTCCAGGCAGTTCAGTATTATGTCTTTAGGATGCAACAAGGGACCTGTTCTAGGAAGAACAAGTCTTAACAATCCATAAGGCAACAGCCATTCACAAATCTAATTCTATTTTGGAAAGTGCTACACCTTCATTCTGTGCCACTTTTGGGGGCTAATAAGTTCCTTACATTTACTGCCCAACATAAAAAGGAACAGAGGAAACCATCGAGATTTTCAGATGATATATTTGGCTTCAAATAGTTTCTGTGTACCATGACATGAGTTTGGCTGCCTGTAGTTCTCTCTTTGGGACTGTTGCAACTTCATTTATATCTCTCAAAAGACGTTCCAGTTACCACTGCCCACAGGTATTTCTGAGTTTGGGGCATAGGCTCATTAAAATATGTCAGCCTCTACAGACCTACTCCCTGAGTCATCATGATGCCCCACAGAAAGATAATTCAGTCTGGAGTCACAGAGCCTGACTTCAAATCCTTCATTCTTCTACCTACTAGGTATGAGATCTTAGCTGAGCCACTAAATTAAATTGGGCCTCAGTTTCTCCATCTGCAAAATGATAGATTTGGACTTGATTATCTCTTAGGTCTAGTTGTAGACCTTATCTAGTTAGAAGAATAAAAGTGAAAGATTTTTCAGAGACATGTGGACAGCTATCTGAAGTATTTTGTATTGCTAACAAATACTCAATGGGTCAACTATTTGAAAGTATTACTCATCAGGTGGCACTGCTGTACCTTACATATGATTCACCATGACAACTAGGTAATGGGAAATTCAACTTTTGCTGTTCTCAACATAAGAGGAAGCTTTGGGGAAGTTCCAAGCTCTTTATGGTTTCCAGGAACATGGTGATCTCTTTCCTTTAGATCTTCCTCTTAAACAGAATGTCTATGTTCATGTTGTTAATCTAAGTGGTGTGGTCAGTTCATATTTATCCAGTCAGGATCCTCCTCTGAAGCCCACGGATCTAACAAGGAAGGGTCCCTGCCCAACATCCACTCAATAGCTGTTTTGGACCCTCCTGGCTTATAGTGATTGTCAATAATAACAGTTTCTCTTCAAAACAACAACCTGAGGCTCCTGCCCCTCCCAATGTGACTTATCTGTCTATTTATTTATTCATATTTTGCTTTTCTATTAAATGGGCCATCTCCCTGATTACTTTTAAAGAGGCCTATTCAGTGAATGGGCATTACCTCACTTTAAGCGAGTACCTGTAAAAGCCTTAGCCTAAAAGACTAAGGCCTCCCATTGCATGCTGGTCTGTCTCTAGTCCTCCTGATGACTCTGGTCACTGGATTCAGATGACTCAGGAGGAGAAAGTGAGGCTGGTGATCTGCACAGCCCTCCCTCACTCAAATCAAAGTCAACTGCAAGTCATGTCATCATTTCCCTAATGTCATGGTCCTCTTTGAAAACAAAGGATGAACACAATCCAGTCAGGATAATTCGTAAGATTCATTATATTGCAAAAATCTGCCTTTCCTCTCTGGATCTGCAATAGCTCCATGTATCCTCATCATGTGAACATCACGTGAAAATGAGTTTCATCTACATTCAGGTATGCATACTATATGCAATGTATACACACATACACACGCACACATATATGGAATCCATAAAAGGAATAGAATAAATCCAATTAAGCAATTACTATACAGGTTACATGCCTATAACTTCTCACAGATTTAAACAGTCCATACAGAGAGCCAAAATCCAGGAATTCTCTGAGACATTTTAAAATGTTTTAGTCAACCTCTTAAATGGAAGACCTTTCATTCCCTGTGCTGTCTTCCTTTTCTGAATTTTAGGAGGAATAGTGGATTATTCTATCAATTTTCATGGTGTCTACAATGAAGTCTGTATTTTTTACTATATTAATGGTCATTCATCACACAATGGATGTGTGAATCACACTTCAATCAATGAAGTGTTAATTTAAATCATTACTGATATTACTAGGTTTCCTTTGTTATGGGTCAGTGACTTAAAAGGACACATCAATTCTGTGCTTCTAGGACATGGAAGGGGGAAAGGTTTCTTTATTGAAATCCTTAATTTCCAATGATGTATCATACTATGCTGTTCTCAAGTAAGTAATAAATACTGTTGCTTCTCAGAGGCCCTCTTTCCACCCTTGAGTTTAAGCCTGGTTTTTCAGTTTGTCAGTCAAGTAGCATTTTACCTTTTCAGGCCTTGCACCAAGGTGCTCTAAGCAAACTGGTCATTTTTCCTTGATGGCATCCTCAGCCTGGTCACTGGAAGACTGCTGGTTAAAATGATATGCCACCGACACTGATGCTGAATGGGTCTTTGTTCCAAAGGGAGTCAAGGATGCCCTTGAATGGCCATCTGGAGGCAGCTGGAGATTCTTCTGGGGACAAGCAAAGCAGCAAATATCTGTGGCTGTATCATGTTTCATTTATTCTTCTGAATAAGTTCAAGGCTTGTCAGCACTTTTTTTTTATAACAGGCTTTTTTCTTCAGTGGTTTTAAATCCAGATCAGACTATTCTTTCTGGGCTGATGCTTGGCAGATCTGAGATCTCCTCCCAAGAACAAATTTGAATGCCCTGGATTTTCTCTGTTTTTGGCCACAACCATAATTTATTTAAATACAGACTTTTGTATTTTGTATATTTCAATTGTCCCGATCTGTGGGATTCTAGTCCCTGTGTGTTCTTGCTCTGTTTTCAGTTTCTGCATGAATGTGTGTTTTGCGATTGAATTTATCATTCCTTAAGAATTGGACTCTGCCTCTGCTGGGAATCAGTACCAGTTATAATCTATACTAAATACTTTAAGTTCATAAACAGAAAGGGGTGGGGTACAATAAGGTCTTTGGGGACATATAATACTTGTTTACAGTTGTTTTTTACTTCTAAGGATAGCAATTGAGTCTCTGATTTCACAGGATAGGGAATGCCAAATTTTGAGGAGATTCCTTCAACCTACTGTCTTTGAGAATTGACTGGGGCACTGAGTGGGTCAATGACTAACCCAGGGTTACACAGAAAGCTGTCAGAGGAAGAACTTGAATCCAGGGTTTCTTGGTTCCAAGGCTAGCTGATGCATCACATTATGCTGCCTTTTTTTGGAGAGATGTCTAAATTAGTTATCTTTTTGCGTACTGGTTTCTATCACATTTTTAAAAGATTTGCCCAAGGGAGCTATTTTTTTTTTCTTCGTGAAGGGATCGATTTCATCGAACATAACTGAAACAGAGGTATTTAGGTGCCCTCTTAAAACATAATTATGTTTCATAGATTTTCTGAATGGCAAGAGACCTCACAGACTATCTAGTATAGCCTACACCCCAAGCATAAATTCCTCCGACATCACCAATATATAATATTCATTTTCTACTTGAAGTCAGTGACAGGAAGCATAATGCCAGAGACAGGTATCTTTGGGCAGTTCTAAATGCTCAGAAATTTTTCTTATAATGAACTAAAATCTGTATCCTTGTAAGTTCGAGATTCTGGGCCAAACAGACCAAGTCTAAGCCCTTTTTCGCATGCTTCCCTTTAAGTATTGAAAGACAGTGATCACATCTTTTAACCCTTCCACACTTAGTCATCTCTTCTCCAGGCTACAATTCTCCAGGTACTTTGACAAATATTTCTACAAAATGATTTTGAGTTATTTTACCATTATGATTTCCTTGCTTTGGATAAACTCTAACTGGTTGAATTTCCTTCTAAATGGGGTGACCATAAATGCACATGATAGGTTAGATGGGATCTGACTAAGTCAAGGATCTTCTGAGAATGAGAGGGAAAAAGAAAAATAATGATATCAGTTCTCACTATGTTTTCTGATTAAAGAAATATCTACAAAGTTATAAATGTGCATGTGTTATAGGGGAAGGGTTAGGCAAATAAAAAAGTAGCTTTGAGACTAGTATAATAGCCTGGTGTCTTGGGAAATAACCTGGAAGTTACAAGCACAGCATTGTGCAAGAAGTGGTCAGGAAGACTGGATTCCAAGTTTGTATTTTAGTTGTCATTGTTTGGTTGTTTTTCAGTCACATCTGACTCTTTGTGGCCCTGTTTGGGTTATCCTGACAAAGACACTGGAGTGGTTTGCCATTTCCTTCTCCAGTTCATTTGTCAGATGAGGGAACTGAGACCAACAGGGTTAAGGGACTTAACCAGAGTGACACAGCTAGTAAGTCTCTGAGGACAGATTTGAACTCAGGAAGATGAGTCTTCTTGACTCTGGGCCCAGCAGTCTATCCACTGAGCCACTCAGCTGCCCCAGGTGTGTGTTTTACTGAGTACAAATTGAGTCACTAATATTATTAATATTCTTCCATTGTCATGGTCAAGTTGACAGTCAACTTGTCCATGACAATGGAAGAATGTTAATAACAATAGTGATTAAAATACTATTTATGTAGCACTTACAGTGCATCAGACACTGTGCTAGGCACTTTGCAATTATAATCAATTATTTATAATTTATTTATATTCACAATTATCTCATTTGAATGAAGAAATTATAAACTAGGGTAGGGTTAAAGCAGGATTGGGCCCGAAAGCCAAATACCTCACTCTAACACTACCTGCCTAGTAGCTATTTACCATCCATGTTGTATTATCTTTCAGTACCCAAACTCCTTCAGTTTTATGTCTAGCTTCTAGTTATTCCCTCAAGATATTTTTTAGCATTCGTTCTGAAAATATTATTGGCCAGAGTGATCATCAGAAGAAGACTGAAAACCTCAAGTTTTGGGAGACTCTCTGCAACATCCTAAGAAGACAGCATTCTTCCTGATTGGGCTATTCAGGTGGGCCTATGATCACCTTTATATCCCTTAGTGGGGGAACCTGATGGGGATGGCATGTGTACCCCTAAAAGGAAAAAAACATATCTTTGGAATCTGACTCCAAAAAGGAAAAGTCTCTGGAATTTCTTAAGGGTTCAAGTCTCTGGTGCTCACCTGGGGCACCAGCCCTTCCCATTTAAACCTTTCATTGTGGCCTTCACTGTCTGTACCTGGTCCAAACCTAGACTACCACCCCTTAATTCCACCTAGACCCCTTCTCTGTTCCCAGACTTCTTGGCCACTCCTAGATCACACCCAGATCTTCCAACAGTCTTCCTATAAATGATCCATCTTGCCTCTATTAAAGTGCTCAGATTCCTTAAAAGTCTGGCCAATATCGCAGATTGTTAATATCTTGCCCACCCCAATTGGTGTTCTAATAAACCTGGTTGGTTGATTGATTGGTTGGTTATTGTCCTTCTTCAAAGAGGACCAACATGACATCACCATGATAAAGTGAAATTTCAGTGTGTCCAACTGTGACTGATCAGACCAATATGAGCTTGGAATGTTCAGGTTGGTCATAGGTAGTTCATGTGAATATTTGGGGTAGATATCCCAAATTTTCCCATCCTATGTTTACTTGGTGCTGTTTCAGTTCTGTTTTGAACTGAAAGAGCATAGCATCCTTTCTGATGTTGGCACATCATGCTGAATGGTCCTGTGCCAATGTCTCCCATGTTGTACAGTCAAATCCAAAGTTTTTGAGAGAGACCTTGAGAGTGTCCTTGTATCACTTCTTCTGACCACTGTGTGATCACCGGCCCCATGCAAGTTCTCCACAAAATAGTTTTTGTGGCAAGCATACATTTTGCATTCAAACAATGTGGCCAGTCCATCAAAGTTGCGCTTTCTGAAGTATAGTTTGAGTACTTGGTAGTTCAACTCGAGCAAGGACTTCAGTGTCTGGTATCTTATCCTGCCAGGTGATCCTCAGAATCTTCCAAAGACATTTCAAATGGAAGCAATTCAGTTTCCTGGCATACCTGGCATACCATGTTTCACAAGCATATAACAATGATGTGAGCACAATGGCCCTGTAGACCTCCAGTTTTGTAGTCAGTTTAATACCTCTTGTCTCCCAAACTTTTCTTTGGAGCCTCCCAAACACTGAACTAGCTCTGGCAACGTATTAATCAACCTCATTGTCAATGAGTACATCTCTGGAAAGTATACTACTAAGATCAGTGAACTCATTCACAGCATTCAAAACTACTCTATTTGTTGTAACCAATGGTTCCACATATGGATGGTGTGGTGGTGGCTGATGGAGCACCTGTGTTTTCTTGGTGTTAATTATTAGGCCAAAATTATCACAGGCAGCAGAGAATTGATCCATACTTTGTTGCCTCTCAGCTTCAGAGGCTGCATTGAGTGCACAATCATCTGCAAAGAGAAAATCATGCACCAACACTCCCTCCACTTTGGTCTTGACTTGCAACCTTTTCAAATTGAAGAATTTACCATCAGCATGGTAGCTGACCTTGATGATATGTTCATCCTCACTGAAAGCATTTGACAACATGGCTAAAAACATCATGCTAAAAAAGCATGGAAGCAAGCACTCATTCCTGTTTCACTCCATTGCTGATTGGGAAGGCATGAGAGCATTGTCCATTATCCAGAACCCAGGCAAACTTGCCATCATGAAATTGACATATGTGTTCAGGGAGGAGCAGTACTTTTGGTGTGATGGCTGCTGAGCCCTTTTTGAGGCTCTTTCCCCCTTTAGTGTCCACCTGTTCCACCTAACTCTCACCTGTGGCTCTAAGAAGCTGTAGCATGCACAGTGGCCACACCCTGGTAAACTGTTTCAGGAGACGGGCCAAACCAGGTTGAGGGTAACCAAGAGGTCTCAAACCCATTGGTGAATTAGGGAGATGTCTACCCCAAGCATGTGAAGACTTCCTCTGGTGGTAGAGTGGGCAGATGAGAACAATTTGTTCCAAAGGCCATGAAGCCAGATGAAGCAGGCAATGTGGAGTGCTTAGAGCTCTAATAAACCTTCTCTCTGGCTGAAAGAAGGCTTGGGCCAAATTCATTTGAGGCAAGACCTCATGTCTTTTGACTTTGAACTCTAGACCTCAACAAACCTACCATTTGAAGAAGTCTCCTTTCTCAGGACAATAACTGATTTCCTCACTCTTAGTAGTATTCATGGATTCTCCTTGCTCATTTTCTAGATCATGAGAAGCTCCTTCTTCCTTCTAGATAACTGTAACTGTGGATAACTGTAACTTCTAGATAACTGTAACAAAAACTATATTGCCACTAACTCACATTTACATGGCACTTTAAGATTTTCAAAGCTTTTTCCTCATAGTAATCCTGTGAGGGAGGAAGTATTTTACATATAATGGGAAAAGACCTTTCCATGTGATGGCAGAAATATCAGTAGAGCTGCCAGCTTTTCCCTTCCCTCTCAGTGTCTTTAGGCCTTTTGAGTCATTTATCTGAGCCTCAAGCTAGCTTTCATACCTTCTCTTTAGGCTGATTTATGATTTGAGGGAGAGGATATTGGGAATTCTAAAGGCAAATGGAAAGAGGCTGCAAGAGTTTATCATCAGCCATTGATTATGGGCCTCCATCCTGAGAGGGCAAAGGTGAATGAAATTTCATCACCCTAACTCAGGAATAAAAGACCAGGTAAGAAAGCTTGAGTCTGAAATTTTGACAAGTATGATAGTGAGTGAGGTTATTGATCTGACAACAGAGCTACAGAATGGTGCGTATTAGGCCAAGTAGCCTCCTAAAAAGGCCATAATGCTTTCTGGAATAAGTGACAGCAGAACGAGCAGTGGGAACCAGATGACAGATGTGGAAAAGGAGCACAGTAGACTGAGGGAACTCCTGAGCCTCCACAGCAGCAGATGTTGGGGCCATGGCAGTAGTAGAAGAGCACAGCAGTTCCCAGTCTTGATGTTCTTAACCTTTTTGTATGCATCATAGACCCTTTCTGCAGTCTAGTGAAGGCTATGGCCCTTTTCTTAGAAGATTTTTTTAATGTATAAACTAAAATAAATAGGGTCACAAATAAACCAATTACGTTGAAATTCTCTTCCCCTGTGCCCAATTCTTCTACCTTCATAACCTCTTGACTTTTCGGCTTCCGCATGAGATTCCTCTTGTTTCAGAGTTTTTATCTCTCTTGGATATTTTCTTATATCCTTTAGGGAAATAGTTAATCCTCCCCCCAAAAGACATCTGAGAGTAGAAATGCATTCCTCCCATATTATTACCTTGTCAAGGATACCAGTTTGTACTCACCACACACAGAGAACTGTGGATTCCCCATGGGAGAAACACAACCTCTTCAAAACTGCAATTTCCAATCCAGTATGACTTTGAGAGTCCACATTGTAGGCAACATGAAGAATCTCATTTTTCTGGGCTCTAACAGCATTTATTTGCACTCTTTTCTATGAAATGAGCACCCTCTCCTTTATCCTTAATTGCTTACTTGTATTAAGTCCCTAACTAGAGTGTAAGCTCCTTGGGGATAAGGATTATTGTATTGCTATCTACTGCAGTTCCTTGCACAAATCTTTGCCCCAAAATGGGTATTTCAGGTCAAGTTCAGTACTTTCTTGAAGGGGGAGGATGGGATGAGAAGACAGAAACAGCTGGAGTGACTGAGGAAGGCATAAGTACTGAACACCAGAAGAATTTTACTAAACCCTGTGTATAATTTTCTAGTTTACTCATGATTGCTGCATTCAAAAGTGGAAGAGATCTGGTACATTTAGAGAGGGAGAAGGTTCCCTTTGTCCTCCTGACTATAAAATAGTGTAAACTCCAGTTCTTGGGTACTACTCAAATCAGTCGACAAGCCTGCCTAGTTCTTAGAGGAGGACACATAGTGTGACCTGTCCTGGATCAGACCAAAGGGATTCTCAAGGTTAGGTCACATACATTCTTATTACATGCTTTACTTAGCACAGTGTGTGGCATGAAGTAGGCTCTTTATAAATGTTTTTTGATTTATTGATTACTAGAAAAATTTCTCTGTGAGTGTGACATGTTCCTCTATCCTTTAAAACTAAGTATATCATTATAATGTTCTATTAAATGTTTGCTAACTTTGTGATCAGAGTGGGAAACACTATGGAAAATGAAAAGTATTTAAATTATGTAGTACCTTCAACATTTGGCTCTGACATTTAAAATACATGAAGAAAAAACAAATTTGCATTGCCTTTCTCTCCTAATACTAACTTGCTTGTATCGGGTACAAAAAGATTTTCAACTTTCCTCACAGCAAATTTATATTTTAGAGCTATTTGAAGAGTCAGCAGGAATAATTTAAAAGGGGGAATTGATCAGATTCTCCAATCTCATTATTTCTTCCATTAGCTTCAATTGCCTTCTCACAGACTAATTTTATGATCAGTGAACTGTCACACCCAGGGAAGAAAGAAACAGACCATATATGGAACTTGTCCCAATGAGACAAAAACAGTCTTTGTAGCCTGCTGAGGTTTCAGGAGAATGGGTTTGGGTCTTGAATTGGGTCTCTTCCAGTCATCAGAGGTCTGTGGTCTTTTATTAGATCATTGAGAGGTAAGCAGCATTTCCCTTAGGGCTCTTAGGCATTTTGCTACCAAAGAGAAGTCACTAACTTCCTTTTTTTTAACTAAAAAAAAAAAAAAAAAAAGGTCTGTCTGATGTTTTTTCAGTGATATTTCGATTTTCTAGTTCCTGCAGATTCTTAGGCAGTGATTGACTAGATCACATTTCCCATCATGCTTATCACTTTAGGATATAGAAATCTCTTACCTGTTGGAACCAGAACGCAAAATAAAACCACAAAACAAATAAAATTAAATTTAAAAACCCTAATTTATTTGTATGAGAAAAGTATTCTCTATGAAATGTAATTTTGGAAGCAAGGTCATTATAGAAGTTTAGGAATGTAAAATAAAATAGTGAAAAACAGTACATTATATAGATAAGCAGGAAAATAAACCTTTTATATAGGTAGGCAGGAAAATAAACCTTTAGTAGGATTTGAACTCCCAATAGAGCATCTTAAGGAATTTTCTTCCTCCTTAAACAGAACAGAGATTCTTAACTGGGAGTCTGGGAGGTTGGGAGTGGGGTGGGAAGGGGGAGCTAAGAGCTGTAGCATAACTTTGTAATTTTGTGTATTTTATTTTATTTGTCTAAAAATACTCTTCTGAGAAAGGGTCCATAGGCTTCACCAGGCTGCCAAAGGAGTCTAAGGAACCAAAACGATTAAAGAGAAATGCAATAGAATTTTCAAAGAGCATTCTGTTTTCCTTTTCAGGTGTCCTAGCAATAAAGTCTATTCATAACATAGAGCAACATTTGAAGTTTATCCAAATCCTAACAAACATGTCCTCATATACATATGTATATACATATACATAGTCATCATATACATACATATACATATGTGTCCTACATACACAGGGTGTAGCAACTACAAATAAGGCATGATGGAATGCACTGAGGCAGGTATTATCTAGCTGGCTCTAATACCCAACCTGGAGATAGAAATTGTAAGTATTTGAATTCCCATTTTACAGATGCTGATACTGAGGCTTAGAGACTTGAAGTGACTTGCTTTAGGTACAATCTAGTAAGAGCCAACATTTGATTCTAGGTACTCCCAGTTTAGATTTGGAGCAAGGAGATATGAGTTCAAAACCTAGTTCTGCCACTTATTGACAGTGTGACTTTAAGTGTCATTTAGCTGCTCTGGGCCTCAGTTTCCTCATCTATAAAATGAGGGGATTGGACTATATGGTTTCTGACATCCCTTCCAACTCTAGATCTATGATTCCATGTCACTTTTCTAGGATACTATTATTAATGTTTAAAATAATTTGGTTTTTTTGTATCTACATTTTTGATATCCCTTCCTCTTTTTCCCTCTACTAATGAATCATCTCTTATGACAAAAATTATTTTTAAAAGAGGAAGAAGAGAAAAAATAAAAATCAGTATCTCAATAAAAATCTGACATCATATGCAATGTTTCATATTTGTGAACCCTTGCTCTCTGCAAAGGAGTTGAGGGGGGAGAGAAATCTCATAACACTTTTGGAGCCAAACCTTATTCTTTGTAATTACTCAGTGTAAGGGGTCTAGGAACTCTCGGATGCCATTGTAGAACCGCAGCCAAAGTGCCTGGAACTAATGGCACCTGAGGCAGGACCGCTGCCTTTGTTTTCTTCCTGGAGTTTAGGAGAAGTGGGTGATCACGAGCTGGACACAAGGTAAATGCGGAGCAGGGACTGGAGGATTAGCTTTGACCTTTAAGGGGGTTGAAGGGTATAATTCACGAGGCTATGATATTATAAACAACGCCTTCACTGCTAATAAATGGAGTTGCCTTACATCCTGCCTCCTGCCTCATTCATTGCATCCTGAGAACTGCTGGTCAAGACCCTTTACCCAAAAGGAATTTCACTACTCAGTATTCATTTTCAATTGTTTTATGGTTGTTCTTTCCATTTACATGATTTTACTCATTGTTCATGTTATTTTCCCCATCTCTGCTCACTTTATTTTGCATCAGATCATGGAAGTCTTTCCATGCATCTCTATATACATAATTTTGTTATTTCTTATAGAATAGAAATACTCTGTTAAAATCATATGCCACAATTCAGTGGACATCTATTTGGTTTCCAGTTTTTTTCCTATGACAAAAAAAGTGCTGCTATAAATATTTTGGTGTATATAGAGGCTTCCTTCTTGTCAATTACTTCTTTGGACCATGTGTCTAGTAGTTGAATCTCTAGAAATTTAGTCACTTTCTTTGCATAATTCCAAAGTTCTTTCCAGAACATTTGTACCAACTCAGCTCAAGTAATAATGCATTAGTGTATCAATCTTTCCCGACATTTTCCTCCCGACATTAACTCCCATATTTTGTCTTTTAAAAAATTAATTTGTTTTCAGTTTTCTACAACCACTTCCATAAATCTTAGATTTTCTGCTCCTTCTTCCCCCCTCTCCCTGTCCTACCTCCTTCCCTCCTAGAGACAGCTTATAATCTTTTATGGGTTCTACATACACATTCTTACTAAATACATTTTAGTCATTACATTACATACAATACATTAGTCATGTTGCATGGAAGAATTAAAATGAATGGTAGAAACCATGAAAAAAACCAAACCAGATAAAACACAAGAGAAAATAGTCTGCTTCATTCTGCAATCCATTTCCATAGTTCTTCCTCTGGATGTGGAAAGCATTTTGTCTCAAGAGTCCATTAACAATTTTTTTAGCTCTTTGCATTGCTATAAAGGTCTAAGTCTACCAGAAAAATTCCTTGCACACTGTGGTTGTTACTTTGTACAAAGTTCTCCTGGTTCTGCTACTTTCACTCAGCATCAGTTCGTGTAAGTCCTTCCAGGTCTCTCTGAAGTCTTCCTGTTGGACATTTCTTATAACAGAGTAGTATTCCATTATATTCATATACCACAACTTTTTCAGCCATTCCCCAATTGATGGACATCCCCTTGATTTCCAGTTCTTGGCCACCACAAAGAGAGCTGCTAAAAATATTTTTGCACCTGTGGGACCCTTTCATATTTTTATGACCTCTTCGAGATACATTCCTATAAGCAATATTGCTAGGTCAAAGGGTATGCACATTTTTGTAGCCCTTTGGTCATAGCTCCAAATTGCTCTTCAGGATGGTTGGAACAGCTCATAGTTCCACCAACAATTAATTAGTGTTGCAACTCTCCCACATCTTCTCCAACATCTTCCTGTTCTGTCATGTTAACCAATCTGATAGGCATGATGTGGTGCCTCAGAGTTGTTTTGATTTACCTCTCTCTAATCAATAGTGATTTAGAGCATTTTTTCATATGACTATAGATAAGCTTTAATTTCTTCCTCTGAAAACTGCCTGTTCATATTCTTTGACCATTTATCAATTGGAAAATGACTTGTATTCTTGTAAATTTGACTCAGTTCTCTATATATTTTAAAAATGATACCTTTATCATAGACACTAGTTGCAAAAATTCTTTCCCAGTTTTCTGCTTTCCTCCTAATCTTGGTTGCATTGGGTTTGCTTGTGCAAAATATATTTAATTTAATGTAATCAAAATTATCCATTCTGTACTTCATAATATTCTCAGTCTCTTGTTTGGTAAAAAATTTCTCCATTCTCCATAAATCTGACAAATACGTTATTTCTTGCTCCCCTAATTTGTTTATAGTCTCAATCTTTATACCTTGATTATGTGTACATTTGGACTTTATTCTTGTGTATGGTGTCAGGCATTTGCCTATGCCCAGTTTCCACCACACTGTTATCCAGTTTTGCCAGCAATTTTTGTCAAACAGTGAGTTCTTATCCCAGAAGCTGGGGTTCTTGGGTTTATCAAACAGTGGATTGCTATATTCATTGACTACTGTATCTTGAGTACATAACTTATTCCACTGGGCTACCCCTCTATTTCTTAGCCAGTACCAAGTAGTTTTGATGTTTGCTGCTTTACAATGTAATTTGAGATCTGGTAGGGCTAGGCCACCTTTCTTAACATTTGTTTTCATTAATTCCCTTGATATTCTGGACCTTTTGTTCTTCCAGACGAAATTTGATACTATTTTTTCTAGCTCTAGAAAATAATTATCTGATAGTTTGATTGGTATGGCACTGAATTGATAAATTAATTTAGGTAGAATTGTCATTTTTATTATATTACCTCAGTCTACCCCCGAACCCCTGATGTTTTTCCACTTGCTTAGATCTGACTTTATTTGTGCAAAAAATGTCTTGTAATTGAGTTCATATAGTCCCTGGGTTTGTTTTGGAAGAAAGACTCCCAGATATTTTATAGTGTCTACCATAGCTTTAAATGGAATTTCTCTATCTCTTACTGTATATAGAAATTCAGATGAATTATATGGGTTTATTTTGTAACCTGCAAGTTTACCAAAGTTGTTTATTATTTCAAGTCGGTTTTTGCTTGACTCTCTGGGATTCTCTAAGTACAGCATCATATCATCTGCAGAGAATCACAGTTTAGTTTCTTCTTTGCCTATTCTAATTCCTTCAATTTTTTTTTCTTCTCTTATTGGTAAAGCTAACATTTCTAATTCCACATTGAATAACAGTGGTTATAATGGGCATCCTTGTTTCAGCCCTGATCTTATTGGAAATGCATCTAGCTTATTCCCATTACATAAAATGCTTGCTATTGGTTTTAGGTAGATACTCATTATTTTATCTAAGGCTGCATTTATTCCTATTCTCTTCAGTGTTTTCAATAGGAATGGGTATTATATTTTGTCAAAAGCTTTTTCTGCATTTATTGAGATAATAATATGGTTTCTGTTAGTTTTGTTGTTGATACGATAAAAAATGCTGATAGCTTTCCTAATATTGAACCAGCCTTGCATTTCTGGTACAAATCATACCTGATCATAATGTGTTCTTCTCTAATAAGTCTCTGTATTCTTTTTGCTAATATTGTATTTAAAATTTTTGCATCTACATTCATTAAAGAAATTGGTCTATAATTTTCTTCCTCTGTTTTGGCTCTTCCTGGTTTAGGTATCAGAACCATATTTGTGTCATAAATAGAATTTGGTAGAACTCCTTCTTCACCCATTGTCCCAAATAGTCTATATATTATTGGAATTAACTGTTCTTTAAATATTTGATAGAATTCATCTGGCCCTGGAGATTTTTTCCTAGGGAATTCATTGATGGCTTGTTCAATTTCTTTTTCTGAGATAGGGTTATTTAAGTATTCTATTTCCTTTTCTGTTAATCTGAGCCATTTATGTATTTTTTAAGTATTTATCCATCTCACTTAGATTGGCAAATGCATGGGCATACAGCTGGGCAAAGTAATTTGTAATTATTTTTGTAATTTGCTCCTCATTGGAGATGTGTTCATTCTTTTCATTTTTGATATTGGTAATTTGGTTTCTTCTTTCTTTCTTAAAACAAATTGACCAAAGGTTTAACAATTTTATTGACAAATTTTTAATTTAATCTAATTTATTGAGAAGATTTTAATTTAATTTTTAATAAATTTATTTTTTTAATTTTTTAATTTAAAATAATACCAACTCAGTTTTATTTATTAGTTCAATAGTTTTCTTAATTTCCATTTTATTAATCTCTCCTTTGGTTTTCAGAATTTCTAATTTGGTGCTCACTTGGGGATTTTCAATTTGTTCTTCTTTTTTTTTTTTTTTGGTTTTTTTTAAAGGAAGAACAATTTTATTTCATCTTTTGCTTCCCTACCTCTCAAAATATCTTTACCATTTGTAACCCTATGGAAACTATCTTTTGGTTAGGGTGCCCAAAGCACCATACAGTATTTGGTATATCAAAAGGATTGTGGGAAATAAAAAATTGCTTTGATGTTGGTCTGCCATGGAAGTTAGAGTTCACTATGATCTTTGGTCCTGTTCTTTTTCATGTCTCAGCCCATGTGGGAAGATGAGATCTTCACTTGTAAGCATGCTTCTTGTAAATCTCTAGGACTTCATTCACATCATCTGGGGACCCCAGAATCACGGGTGCTCTCTCATGGATGTCAGTGGGAATGACGTCCAGTACAGCTTTATCTCCTGTGGTAGCCAGTCCTCCAGCTTTTTCCATGACAAAGGCCATTGGGTTACACTCGTACAGGAGTCTCAGCTTTCCTTTGGGGCTCTTTTTGTTGGCTGGATACAAAAAGATTCCTCCATACACCAGTGTTCTATGCACATCTGCCACCATGGAGCACACATATCTTGCACCGTAAGGAGCTGTGTTATCCTGGGGAAATTTCTTCTTCTGGATATATTCAGCGATTGCAGGATCAAAGTCCCTGGCATAGCCCTCATTAAGACTGTAGATATTGCCTCTCTTTTTTATCTTCACATCCTTTTCAACCAAAATGAACTCCCCAATAGCCGGGTCCAGCATAAAGCAGTTGACTCCACATTCCATAGCCAGCACTAACATTGTGGCACTGCCATAGAGAGCATACCCAGCAGCCACTAGATTCCTGCCAGGCTGCAAAGCATCCTTCTCAGAAGGCTCACCAGTTGAATTCCTTCTGTAAATGCCAAAAATAGTTCCAATGGATGCAAGGCTGTCAATGTTCGAAGAACCATCCAGAGGATCAAAACAGACCACATATTTACCCCTTTTTTCCTACTCTATTATTATGGCATTCTTGTTTTCTTCTGATACAAGAACACATGTAGCAAAGGATGACTTTAGCATGTTAACAACCAAGTCATTGGAGAGAACATCCAGCTTCTTGACTTGGTCACCAGTGACATTGGTAGAGCCAGCAATTCCATGCAGATTGGCTATGCCTGCTTTCCGCACCGCAGAGGAGATGGCTTTGACAGCGGTGCAGAGGCTGTTAAGCAACTGGGTCATCTCTCCGGTGCCTTTGGCTTTCCTCCCCTCCTCCATGACGAATCGGGTCAGGGTGTTGACATCGGTGTCGAAGAAGGACTTGTCGGTCATGATTGGGTCAGAAGGGTGGATGTCTTTAGGGCAAGAAAAGTCCTGAGTGCAGCAGGCAGCCGGAGGGGCTGGAGAAGGGAGTCGGAGCTGGCCTCGGTGCGCGTGTATGCGCGAGAGCCTCCAGTCTCTACCTCCCAGGGCTCTGGTCAGTCCTCAATTTGTTCTTTTTCTAGCTTTTTCAGCTGCATGCCCAGTTCATTGATCTCCTCTTTCTCTATTTTATTCATGTAGGCGTTCAATGAGGTAAAACTTCTCCTAAAAACTGCTTTTGCAGTATCCTATAAATTTTGATAGGTTGTCTCATTATTGTCATTCTCTTGAATGAAGTTGCTAATTGTTTCTATGATGTTGTTTAACCCACTCATTCTTTAGGATTAGATTATTTAGTTTCGAATTAATTTTTGTTTTATCTTTCCATGGCCTTTTATTACATATATTTTTATTGCATTATGGTCTGAGAAGGATGCATTAACTATCTCTCCCTTTCTGCACTGAGTTGTGACGTTTTTATGCCCTAGTACATGGTCCATTTTTGTATATGTGCCATGTACCACTGAGAAAAACATATATTCCTTTCTATCCCCATTCAATTTTCTCCAGAGAGCTATCATATCTACCTCATCTAGAGTTTTATTCACCTCCTTAATTTCTTTCTTCTTTATTTTGAGGTTAGATTTATCAAGTTCAGAGAGGGGGAGGTTGAAGTCCCCCAACAGTGTTGTTTTTTTTGATTGCCCTGAAACCTGGGTCAGGCCAAAACAACAGCTTTATTATTTCAGCATTCGGCAACATCTCAGCCATCAAAAATAAAACTCTTAACACTGAAGGATGGAAGGAAGACTTCTCTACAGCATGATTAGGTAGGCTGTATCCAGAGCCCCCTAGGCTGCCACAGGCAAGAAGGATGGTGGTTTTTCATTCATCCAGTAAATTAGGAAGTACAGAATTCAGGGGGCCAACTGCTCATTTCTGGGCTGGCATAAGGTCATCAATGGACTGGCCCTGCTCCAAACGCTTCTCCATCTCAATGAGCAGCTTCATGCCATGCACCACCATCTGCACCAACTTCACCTCTGAGAAGCCCAGGAGGTCAGCACTGGAGATGTCAAAGACACCACCCACAGCTGCTGTGTCCACACTCCCTGCCCCCCTCTTCTACAGTCTCAATTTCTTCAGATCCTCACCAAACTTCTCATGCTTGCCCAGGTGGTGAAGTTTGATGTGGACACCTGCACGTTGGCCTGTGCCCAGGTTGAAGGGGCATGTCAGGATGTAGCCCAGGTGAAGATTCCACATGGACTCATAGTTCTTGGTCTTAAAAAGGGTTTCAATCTGGATAAGCCCTGTGCAGAAGTGTGTGAACACCTCCTTCATGTTACCTCCCTTCTGCAGGGAGATGACCCTCCGGTGATCTTCCTCACTGATCCACACCAGAAAGGTCTTGTTGTCATTGTGCCAAATGCCCCTGCCATCAGGCCAGTCTCGGGCCCTGCTAGAAGCCAAGAAGAGTGGGGAGACAAGCTTGTTGAAGAGGAAGTGGTCATCAATCAGCTGCTGCTGTTCCTACTCAGTCTTGTTCTTCAAAGCATAGTACTTCCCATTCAGGTCACTTTCCAGGCTGGCCAGAGCTTCCACAGTCAGCTTCTCTATGGCCCAGCTACAATGTGGAGGCAGGCAGAATCCTCTGATGTTCCAGCCAGTTCGAATATGGGAACTCAGAACATAGTTTGGATCCAGGTCATCATCACCCTGCAGATTGTTGGGGTTAAGATCAGTCTTATGCTCATCAGAAAGCTTGTAGCCTCCATGTCAGTCCACAATAATGGGATCAAACATCCTTGAACACTTCATAGCTCTCTTCATCTGCAGCCACATAGCCCACAGTCATGATGAAAGGGTGCCCTGGGTTGTCCACACTGGTTTGGATGAAATCATGCAGGGTGAAACCACTTGATGTAGCCTTATCTCGGAGTTTTTCATAGAGCTCAGGGGTCAGCACTTTAGCCATGTGGTTGTTGTGCGAGGAGAGGTCAGGATATTCCTCCTCAGTGGGGTAGCAGGACTTCAGCATGCTGTGGCTATTGGAGAACAGCATGATGGTGGGAGGTGAGGGTGCTCCAGGGGTCACAGAGAACAAGCAGGTTGCGAGGATGCTGCTGCTGCAGCAGCAGCTGTGCACGAATCCCAGGTCAACTAAGCTTGAGCTCAGTCACCAAGTCCACAATTTTCCTTTTTAAAGAGTTGTTCTCTTCAGTTAATTCTTTTTTCATATTTTTAAAATCATTGGCTAGTTTTCTTCCACTTCTCTAATTTGGCTTTTAAAATCCTTCTTGAGCTCTTCCAAGAATACTCTTTGGGCTTAAGACCAGTTCATATTCCCTTCTGAAGTTTCATATGGGAGTACAATCTCAATGCTGACCTCTTCGGTATTCATGTTTTGTTCCTTGTCTCCATAGTAATAGTCTATGTTTTTTTCTTTTCTAGTTTCCTTTACACTCATGATGATTGCCTTTTTCCTTGCTTTTAAAGTGGATCTCTGCTTCTGGGGCACAGGGGGCTCTGTCCCACAGTTCTTTTGCTTGGAACTTGAGGTTTTCTGTATTATGTTTTTTTCAGCTAGAAGCTAAAATGCTGTAGCTTACCTGGTGTTGAACTGGCTGGTGTGCCAAAACAGAGACCAGGTGAAGTCATTCTGAGTTTCCCTTTAGTTACCCTGGAGCTTACAGTGTGAGGTATGGGGGAGGGGTGATCTGGCTGCAGGAGGTCTCCTCTCCTGTGCTAGAGCACAGGCAGGCTCAGCAGTGGGTGAACCCTGTCTGTGATAGTGTCTTCCTGATTTCCCTAGTTGTGCTGACACACACCTTGGGGCCTGGTGTTGGTGATTATTGGCTCCACATCCCTGGGGCTTGGGATCACCTCCCAGTTGGCTGACGTGGGGCTAGGACAGCTCAGTTCCTGCACTGGTCCCCTTCACCACAGTAAGAGTGACCCCCCCTTTATGGTTTTCCTAGCCTCTCTGGCTAAGTGACTGTTTATCCCTTCAGCTGATCCCACTATTCCAGGATTTTTCCTGGGGTGATATTCTCTTGGTTTTTCAAGGTCAGCAAGGGAAGGGAGATAGCATTTACAGATCACCCTGCCATCTTGGTTCATGTAAGTTCAAGTAGGTGACTTAAAGACATTTGATCTGCAGGCTGATAGTCTCAGGAGTGGTTGTTGCTATTTCTTGGGGCTCTGCACTTCTCTCTCACTCAGTTCCATGGGACTCTTATCTTGGGCTAATGTTTTTGAGAATCCACATTGCTTCAGACCAGCAGTTGTTTCCTGCTCAACTTTGCTAAGGCAGGATCTGTGCTGGTACAGCCTGTATGTTGTATGATGTGCACTCCTCCAGTGCTGTCCAACAGATCCTTCCCGTCAACCTTCCAGACAGTACTGGGCTGGAAATCTGCCACATTCTGTCTCCTATTGGATTCTGCTGCTCTAAAATTCTCTCAGATTCTCTTTTTAAAAGTATCTGAAACAGTTTGTCTTAGAGCTTAGATGAGTACTTGCTTTCACTCCGCCATCTTGACTCCACCCCCCAATCTTTCGTCAAATTTTCCAGTTTTCTAGGTGTAAAGTGAAAACTCAGAGTTGTTTTGATATGCCTTCTCTTATTAGTTATTTGGAGTAATCTTTCTTACAACTGTTAATCACTTTCAATTCTTCTTTTGAGAAATGTCTGTGTGTATCTTTTGACCACTTTACTATTAAGCAATGGATTTTTTTAGATGCACTCATATCCTTTTCTCCCATATTTTTCAGCAGATTACACCTTTACAATAATTGTTTCCCTTCTCCCCCCTCTCACTGACTCATCTCTCTTCTCTCCAATCCATTTTCTACACAATTGCTTAAGTAATATTCCTAAAGTACAATTTTGCTTATGACATTTCTCTGCTCAATTAACTCTGGTGGCTTTCTCTAGCCTCTGGGATCAAATGAAAACTCCCTTGTTTGGCACTTAAATTGCTTCACAAACTACCTATCCAGACTTAATAGGTATGTTATCTAAAGTTCAGCCAAACTGGTCTATTTGCTGTTTTTCACATGTGATATCTCATCTCCTTTCTCTATGCATGTGAACATTCTGAAAATGCTTTCTCCTCCTCACCTGTACCTCCTAGAATCGCTAGTTTCCTTTAAAGTTCAGTTCAATATCTCCCTCCTATATAAAGCTTGCTTTTTTTTTTAATACCTCTTACAGTTCAATAAGATACTGAGATTCTCGACCTTTGTGCTGATCTCTCCAGCATTCCTAGCTTGTCTGGTGTTGTTGCTCTGTGGTGAATCCAGGGATCATTCTTTAGTCTACTTCTTCCAATAAACAACTATTTTACAAGGGAAAAAAAAGAGAAAGTATGCTTATTTCATAATATTCTCACCAAGAATTCCCTTAATTGCTGCTTGGGACTAAGGGGAATAAAAAGTAAAATATGCAAAGCATGCATCCATAGTTATATCCAATATCTAAATTTAGATTGAGATCTGCCTGCAGATACAGATATCTACCTACTGACCTATCTATCTATCATCTATCTATCCATCCATCCATCCATCCATCCATCCATCCATCTATCTATCTTTCTATCTATCTGTCTGTCTGTCTATCCGTCTATCTGTCTCTCTGTTTCTCTGTCTATCTTCTATCTGCATATCTATTGATACAGATATATAGACACTTAAGGTGTTTACAGATGTGATGAAGGAGATCTCACATAAATTCCAAGTTGAAGAGAACATTCACTTGATCCTCTATGTCCTTCTTATTGGTAGACATGGGCAAGAGTCCCACAAGATGGACTGATATTGACCAGTTATTATCTGTTATTATTGGGTAGAACTTCTAAATCTATGAGATCACAAACACTTTGGGATACTCAAGTATAAACCACTTTATGTACATTGTCTTATTTGATTTTCAAAATAATCCTATATCATAGGGACTACAGGTACTTTTTTATCCCCATTTTGTAGACAAAGCAACCAAAATTAAGAGAATTGTTAGTTATTATAACTACTAAATTGATAGAGACAGCCACAAGTCTTCTGACTCAAAAGTATGTTTTGTCTTTTTTGTTTTTTATTTGCCCTCACTAATCTATGCACTAAGTTTGGAGCTAATTGGAATAAAAAAAACATAATATATAATGCATGCCTCCATAAAAATTCTTCATTGGGGGTCATTGTGAAATATCAAAAACTCTAAGAGTAGAACACAAGCTTTGTCAGTTTTTACCAAATTCAGAACTTTTCCAGTACGGACCTGGAAACTGAATACATATGGATCTGCTCTCTGAAGACAGCCTCAGAATAGAGAGGGTTATAACCAGAAGGCTGGACAATGAATTATATAATTAGTGGAGAATTTATTTGGTCACAGCAACAGCGAAGAGAGACTGGGTGGAATAATAGACAGAGGGTCAGACTTAAGTGCCTGAAAGACCTGGGTTTAGAAGTTCTTGCATAGTATGAAAGACCAAATATATTTGGGAATCTTTTTTTTTTAACCTCTATACTTGGCTCCTGCTCAGAATACATGGAAACTTCATTATATAACATCACTCAGCATGTTCTCATCAGCTCCCCTTGTGAGCAAACAGTTCACAAAACTCAAGAAACAAACAATTTTTATAGGTCAAAGAAAATAAATAGAACTCATTTTGGAGGTCATGAAAATATTGATACTGCAGGCACTTATATAATCTGAGTCAGTTACAGACATGTACTAGGAAGGGTTCACAGCATCTGCAGTTTCTATAAAGAATCAGTCTGTCAGTTTATGGCACTCATTGCAGTTCTTAGGAGCTCTTGGAAAGCAGACCTCTGTGCTGGTTAACATTTCTTTTAGTTCTCCCCAGCTCCTAGGAGGTGGTGTTGCTGTCTCCCTTCACTATGCCTTTGGTTGTCTGGAGAGGTCAAGCTCTCTGATGTGGGTCCCCTATCTCAATGGTATAGGAAAAGTGGTTTTTATAGATTATTGTTGGGACAAGAGACATAGCATCTCTCTCTTGCTGTTCAAATGGAGTGCTGTGCCATGGAAGGTTCATAGCCTTTACCTCATCATGCAATTCCTGTTGAACTCACACAGAAGTTTCTTAGTAGTCAGTTTATTTTCATGTTTAACCTGGTGTGGTTTTCTCCAAACCCCCAGACTATATATTTCCTATTCAGGCAAATATTTTTCATCAGTCTAGAAGCCTGATATTCACCTTCTTACTTCCTCATTATTTGTAATTTTTAAAAAATCTCTTTAGGACAAACTGATTAGAAAAGTTAAAATCATATGAGACTATTGCATGGATGTCGAGATTAGGTAAATGTCCAAGGAAAATCAAACTGGTGCTACCATGTATCAGAAAGAAAGCAATTTTTAACCCCCTCATCCATCTGTCTATCATCCACATTATTATCCATAACATATGTTTATATAATATATTATTCATTATATATTATATACACAATATATTATAATATACATACATACAATGTATGATTTATTATACATAAAATGATTTATGTCATATATAATTTATACATATTTATGTTAAGAATAGCAATGCCATTAAGAAAGCACTATATTTGCTCTTACATCTCTATGCCTTGATCCAGTCCTGTTTATTTTATGATATTTCTTCCCCTTTCTCTGAATTACCTTGTTTCCTGGTATAATAACTTCTGTATATTTTCATGTCTCTGAATAACTCACTGTTTTCATTCCAGTATTTTTTTTTCATTATTCATTTTCTTTCACCGGTCCCTGAATTCATGCCAATTCTCATATTTGGAAGACCTCCCCCCATCCATTAACGCACAGAATTCGTTTCCCAGACTGATTCCAAGAAGACCCTGGAAAAAAAAGGGACAAAAATCTCTGCACATTATTCTAGAGGAGCATACTACACTAAGACCATTGCTTTATAGCAGCTTGTTCAACAAAGTGGAAATATCTTTTGAGATCGGGATTGTTTTCTTCCTTTGGCATCCTTAGAATATTTAAAGTGCTAGTGGATTCATGCCAAATTATCTTGTGAGGAATTTTTCCCTCAGAGCTTATTGTATTCTTATGAGGGGGTTGTGGCAGGAAGAGATTTGTCCCTACTCCCACCTCGTTGATATAATCACAGAAACCAAGGGGCAAATAACATAAGTGATAAGATGTCAAAGTATTCCACTAAGTGTGAAACTGCCTATGCCCTGTTATTCTTTCTTGAAATATGAAAAAGTTTACCTGACTAAACTGAAGGGGATGTTTGGTGATGGCCAGCTGAAGACTGGCCACATCCCTGGTGGCTTTTAAAAAGCAAAGCCTGTGTGTCCTGGAAGCTATCTCACTATCAGTATACTTATACTCTGTGTTCACTTAGAGAATATTCTCTAAATTGGAGGGGTAGAGGCTAAAGATACCATTCTTACTATGTCAAAACTCAAAGTAAAACTTGCTTCACTTCTCAAAGGTCATTGCTAGAAAGCCACAAAGTATATAGTGAGGAAGAGATTTTTTTTCCCATTTGTTGGAAATGTGTCTTGAAAATGAATTCTTTATAAAACAAATTGCACATGAGGGACTCTGTGATCTAATTCATTATCTTTGTCAGCTTCTGAAAGGACAAATCATTCCAGAAATATTTATTGCAAGTTCATTTTGTACTAAGGTGCTGGGAGGGGGTAGAGAGATACAAAAGGTAAAACAGTGCATCCTGCCTCTCAAGAAGACATTGGCTACAACTATAGTGGCATGTGTCATGGATCTTCTGAATCCTGAGAACCCAATTTTTTTCTACCAGAAAGTTGTTAGGGTTTCACTTCCTATGTCTGGTAATGGTTTAATGATTATGCCACCTTCTACTACCCCTTAATAGAAGTCTTCTAATATTAAAATTTTCCCAGTAGGAGAGAGCTCAGATTTTATCTTTCTACCTTGCTATATACTCCTAAATCATCCCATAATTCAGTTTTTCAGGTGTTCTTTGAAATGATTTTTTTAGGAACTATCTCAAAGAAAATTACACAGAATTACAACACAAATGTATAGGGCCAGGAAAAACATTTAACCTCACTGGACCTCAGTTTCCTCATTGATAAAATATAGATGGCTTCTAAGATCCCTCCAAAATCCATATCTATGAATATATGAATGTTTACTCATTTTTTCAATTAACCCTGGTACTACTTAGCATTTAAGTAGTATCTAACAAATTTATAAGCCAAGCATTTGAAGATGTCTACAAACTATCTCCTAGTTATCTTTCTAGTCAGTTTATTTTTCTCCCCTTCATGCCTTTCTCTCTCAATAAATTTGACCTACAACTGGGAAGAGGGAATAAGAAGGATACAGGGATAAATTTGGGCTATATAAAAGTAAAGATAGCAATTCAATTTTATTTTTTTTTAAAACTGACCTACTGTTTCCTGTATATGATATTACATCTCCTGGCTCTATTATTTTAAAAAAGAAAAGTTCTATTGATTTGTTCCATTTTTACATTATAAACATTTATAGATGGTTCCTAATCCATGAGAGATCTTATCCAGCAAAGTAAAACAATCAATTAAAATTAATAATTGTGCGTTCGACCTTTGTTGCCAAAGAAGAACATGCCATCAGAGAAACGATGATATGAATTGCACTTGACTTTGTTTTGAGTGAGGGAGAGCTGTGCAGGTCACCAGCCTCACTTCTCCTCCAGAGCCATCTGAATCCAGTGACCAGATATTCATTAGGATGACTAGAGATGACCCAGGATGCACTGGGAGACCTTGGGCCCTTTAGGCCAAGGACTTTGCAGGTACTCGCTTAGGGTGAGGCAAGGCTCGTTCATGGAATAGGCTTGTTTAAGAAGTAGCCAGGGCATGGCCCCTTTAATGAAGTCAAGCAAAAGAAAGACATTGGGCTGGGTGACCTCATGAAAGTGTGCTTCACATCTATAGTACTTTCCTACCTATTTTTATTTTTTAAAAAAAAAACAATTATCTTTTCATCTCACCTCTTATTCAATTGCAAAAAATAGAAAAGAAAAGAACAAATTCCTCATACCAAATTTGTAATAATTGGCCATATCATGTATATGAGATACATATCATATATATGATATATATAATAGGATGACTACAATGATTACAAATACATATACACACAAGGCACACACATATATACTCATATATGTATGTGTACACATAGTTATATGTATATGCAGATGTGTGTATGTAATGTATGTATATATGTGCATGAGATTATGTTTGTAAAGCACTTTGCAAACCTTAAAGTGCTATGAATGCTAACTATAAGTTGTGTATATATATACACACACATACGCACATATGTACATATGTGTATAGTATGTATTTCATTTAGTACCCTAAATTTATCACATCTCTCAGGAGGTGAATATTATGCATCATTGGTCTTGTGGTATCAAGGATGGTCATTATGTTGATCAGATTTCTTCTAGCTTTCAAAGTTCTTTTTGTTGTTATTGAATAAATTGTTTTCTCATGTCTACTCATATTATTATTCATTAGTTTATAAAAGTCTTCAAAATTGTTCATTTTTATAATATCTATGTATAGATCATTCTTTGCTTCACTCCATAGCAATGAATATATGCCTTTTTCATGTCTTTTTGAAATCATCTATTTCTTATAAGACATCTGCTCCTTACGGCATAATATTATTGCGTGATATTCATATAACACAACTTATTCATCAATTCATCAATTACTGGATATCCTCTTATTTCCATTTTTGCAACCATTGCTTTTATAATATATTAATAATTAATAACCATAAAATGAAATAAGATACAACCACAATTCACTTTTGTTTCTTTACACAGGAGGTCCCCTTATATCTAGAATGTACCTGCTTTCTCAGGTGTCACTTTTGACAGGAGGACTTTGCTCATCCTTTGACAATTAGCACTATATTTGTCTTCAGAGTAATGTTTTTAACACCAGCATCAAAACCTCTCCCAGGAATACATAATCCCAGGATAGCATTACTGCATCTTTAAGAGGCTCTAGAATTCTGAAGTTTTAACAATTTAACTGTTGTCCTGACAAGACTGTTAGCAATGAAGCCCAGACAGAGACTGTGAAAGGAGAGGGAAAATGAATTTATTCCCTTAGAGAAGTGAATTTAACTCATATTGAGAATAAGTAATAAGATTCTTAAGAGACATCAGTATGATTTTGGGACCCATGATTATTCCAGAATTGAGAAGTCAAGAGTAACAGTGAACATAGTTTTTCTCATAATTCACCACCTTTGACAGCTTTTGAGGAGGCCAGACAGTCCAGAAATTGTGAATTGGTGAATGGCAAAGATGGTGAATTGGGGATTTATCTCATTGCTAAAACAGTGGAAATAATTATATCTTTATCCTATTTCCTGGTTATATTGTTAATAAATTGTATAGTCAGTAATTTTATATTTGTTCAAACCAAGAAAATTAGAGTTAAATGGTAATACAGCTAAGAGATGGATATCTTCTTCTGGGATAAGAGATTTATCAATAAATGAATGAGCATTTTTTAAAGCACTTATATGTGACAGACATCATGCTAAGCTCTATGGATACAAAAGCTTATCCAGTTAATTGAAGGACATTTAATAAAGTGGGAGTAGAAGTTTATAACTAATTGATTAATACAATAAATATTATAATTCAGTAATTAATAAAGAAACATAAAAACCTATCACTGGATTATTTTAGAATTTAACATGTGAATGAATACTATGATAACAAGTAGTAGGGATCTCCTTAGAGAGACTACATAGGAATATGATTGATTTCTAAACCTAGTTTCTCTTTGTAGATATTTTGTCAGTGCTCATTCCCATAGACATTATAGCCTCCTCCATAAAAGTAATCTCCCAAAGGGGAGGGTATGTTTTATTTTAGCTCTATATCCCTAGATCATAATACATAATTAGCACTTAACATCTGTTAAGTTAAATTTTTTAAAATGCTTTAAAATAATTTTTATCTTAAAAATTTTTAAACATTTTAAATAATAAATATATTATTTTAAAGTAGTCCCTTCATATCCCTGTAAAAGCAAGATAATGGCAATCCATATACAACAATACAGAGTGAAAACTAGCTAGAGAACTGTCATTAGGATCCTGCTATGGGACCACCACATAGGAGAATTTGCTTTATAAATAAACAAGCGTCATTAAAAAAAATAGTACCTCTGTAATTAATCCCCTGGAAAAGCATCTCTGATATATCTGGCTTACATGGATTTCTGCTGTTTAGAAAATGATGCTAAATTTAGGGGCACTGGAGCATGCTATAGACCATCTGGATAGGGAGAAGGAGTAGCTGTAGATGAGAAGTTCAGTAAAATGACCACAAACTTAGAGGAAGGGCACAATATGATAGTGATGGAAGATGATAATTTTGCATACATCTGCTAAAATCCATTCTGTGTCTAAAACAGAGTGGTTATACATTTTTTACTAGCCTTAATGATAATTTCATCCTTCAAAAGGCAGAGGAAGCAACAAAGGGAAATTCCATTCTGGATCTGGATTTAATTTTCAATAACAAGAAGGAACTAGCTGCTGGGATGCAAATCATGAGAACCATGTGGAGAGAAGTGACCACTCCATCTTAGACTTTGTGAAAGATGAGGAAAAAGCAGAATATACCATGTATTCTGTTTTGAGACAACAGATTTCAATGTATTCAGGGGAAGAATGGGTAAAATATCATGGATTAAGATTCTATAGAAAACACCAACCTAGGATGGAATGGGAAAATTTTAAGAATGAAAATCTGAAAACAAAAAGGGAAACAGTCCTGATAAGGAAGAGACTAATGTGGATGCTCAGAGAAATTTTCAACCATTTTGGGTTTAAAAATACGTGTTCAGTAGATGGAACCAGGGGTAGGTGACGAAAGTAAACACAAAAGCATGGCATACTCTGGTAAGATTGTCAAGAATGATAAAAAACACAATAAGTTGAGAATGGCAAAAAAAAACCTAACCACAAATGAGTTGTATCAGAGAGAGTGTAAGGTCAAAGAAAGCTGAGCCCATCTCTGACATATACTAGCTTTGTGGCTAGTTAGCCACATTAGCAAGTCCTTCAACATCTCAGTACTCTACAGCAGTGGTCTCAAAAGTAGGTGGTGGGTGAGAAATAACCCAATCTTTAAGAACTCCAGTAGGAAATATGGGATCTGAACTCTAACTAGTTGTGGACTAGTTTCCAGTACAACTACATCAATTCCTTCAGCACTTTCCCATCTATTCAGTGACTTTAGTGAGGTGTGGGACCCTTAGAAGGACAACTCAACCTAACTTAGGCATCCATAACAACTTCACAAATTTCATATACAGGCTGCTTCCTCCTTCTCCTGAGCTTCCCCATACCCTAGTTGCGATATTACCACAGCATCAGGCCCTGAGCTCCCAGGAAATATCTGGTTTCTTTCACCTCACCTGTACTGCAACCCCCAAACTCATAACGTATTCATTATTAAATAGGAAATAGTAGCTCAGGATGAACAGGCATGGAGGGCTTGCATTTACATTATTTTTTTTCCCCTTTAAGCCTACTGCTTTTATCAACTTTCTGTATTTCCTTGTAGAGGGAGTGTACCAGCTCATATTGTTATGATGTTCACCCTGTCTCCTTTCCTGGGTCATCCAGTTTCCTCTTGCACATTAACTATGAGTGTCCTTCAATGCTCTGTTGTGGTTCTTTTTCTCTTGTATGTTTAACTTCCCTCTCCTGGTGATATTACATGCTTCTATGAGTTCAAGTATCATTGCTGTGCAAATGATTCATAAATTTATAATCCAGCCCTTACCACAGTTCTGTCATACTGACTGCTTGCATTACCCATCTTCTTCTGGATGTCCTATGGAAATCTAAAAGTTAATATGTCCAAAGCAAAAGTGGTTATGTGTTCCCTAAAACCTATCTTTCCTCCAAAAGTTGCACATTTCTTTTTTTCTTAATTTTGTCTTTTATTTTTCCCCCAACTACATGTTGACAGTTTTTAGCATTCATTTTTACAAAATTTTGAGTTCCAATTTTTTCTCCCTCCCTCACCTCCCCCTTTCTAAAATGGTAGGCAATTTGATATGGGTTATACATATGCTAGCATGTAAAACATATTTCCATATTAGTCACAATTATGAAAGAAGAAACAGATCACAAGGAAAAAAACAGAAAAAAGGATAAAATAAGTGAAAAACATATGCTTCAATCTGCATTCAGAGTCCATCACTTCTTTATCTGGATGTGGATAGCATTTTCCTTCATGAGTCTTTTATACTTGTCTTGTATCATTCTGTTGCTGAAAAGAGCTGAGTCATTAATAGTTGATCATCACACAATGTTGCTGATACTGTATACTATGTTTTCCTGATTCTGCTCATTTCACTTTGCATCAGTTCATAGAAGTCTTTCCAGGTTTTTTTCTTTAATCTGCCTGTTCATTTCTTATTGTGCAATAGTATCCCTTTACATTCATATGCCACAGTTTGTTCAGTCATTCCCCAATCGATAGGCATCCCATCATTTTCCAATATTTTGCCACCATGAAAAGGGCTGCTATGAATATTTTTTAACATGTAGGTCCTTTCCCCTTTTTAATGATCTCTTTGGGTCACAAAACAAGTATTGCTGGATCAAAAAGTATTCATAGATTGGGCATATTTCCAAATTGCTCTCCAGAATAGTTGGATCAGTTCACAACTCCACCAACAATGAATTAATGTTCCAATTTTCTTACATTCTCTCTAACATTTATCATTTTCTTTTTTTGTCATATTAACTAATCTGATAGGTGTGAAGTGGTATCTCAGAGTTGTTTTACTTTCCATTTCTCTAATCAAAAGTGATTTAGAGAAGTTCTTCAAATGCCTGTAAATAGCTTTGATTTCTTCATCTGAAACCTGCCTGTTCATAGCCTTCAACCATTTATCTACTGGAGAATGGCTTGAATTCTTATAAATTTACTCAATTCTCTATGTGTTTGAGAAATGAGACCTTTATCAGGGCTGCATACGGTAGAGATAGTTTTCCAACTGTCTGCTTTCTTTCTAATTTTGGTTGCATTGGTTTTGTTTTTGTAAAAGCCTTTTCATTTAATATAGTTGAAATTGTCTATTTTACATTTTGTAATGCTATCTCTTGTCATGAATCTGTAACTCCTTTGACTTCCTTAAGAATTTAGATGCAATACCACTTGAGGCATATACATTTAGTATTGATATTACTTCAATGTCTATGGCAACTTTTAGCACTATGTAGTTTCCTTCCTTACCTCTTTTAATTAGGTCTAATTTTGCTTTTGTTTTGTCTGAAATCAGAATTGCTATCCCTGCTTTTTTTTTTTCTTCTTCAGCTGAATTGATTCTGCTCCAGGTCCTTACCTTTATTGTGTGTGTCTCTCTCTGATTTAAGTGAGTTTCTTGTAAACAACATGTTGTAAGATTCTGGTTTTTGATCCACTCTACTATTCACTTCCATTTTATGGAAGAGTTCGTTCCATTCACATTCACAGTTATGGTTACTAACTACGTATTTCCCACTATCTTTCACCATTTCTCTCCTTGACAGTGTTTGGTTTCTGTTTACCACCTCTACCAGTCTGCTCTCTCTTCTGTCAGTCCTCCCCCTCCTCACACACTCAGTTTACTTAATTTTCACCCCTCCTACTTACCTGGTAGGTAAGATAGATTTCTATATTCATCTGATTGTGCACACTGTTCCTTCTTTGAGCCAATACTCATGAAGTAAGGTTCAAGCAATGCCCATCACCCACCCTCCCATTTTCCCTGCACTGGAGTAGGGTTTTTGCTCCCCTTCATGTTGAATAATTTACCCCATTCTACCTCTCCCTTCTGCACCCAATGTACTCCTCTTTCTCACCCCTTAATTATTTTTTATCTCATTCCCTCCAATTCACCTTATACCCATACCCTCTCTGTATATTCTTTCTAGCTGTACTATTAATGGCATAACTTTTAAGAACTAGAAGTATCATCTTCCTATTTAGGGAATTAAACAGTTCAACTCCATTTGAATCCTTTATGCTTTCTTTTCCCTTTTTACTTTTGTAGGCTTCTTTTGGATCTTGACATTGAAAATCATCTTTTTTTTTTCATTAAAATCTGGTCTTTTCTTTATGAAACCTTGAAATTCTTCTATTTCATTGGATGACCATTTTTCCCTTAAAGTATTATGCTTAATTTCTCTGGGTAGGTGATTCTTGATTGTACTTCTAGCTCCTTTACCTTCTGGAATATCATGTTCTATGATCTCTGATCCTATAGTGTACAGTTGCAAAGTGCTGTGTAATCCTGATTGTGGTTCCCTAATATTTGAATTATTTCTTTCTGGCTACTTGCAGTATTTTCTCCTTGACCTGATAGTTCTGAAATTTGGCTATAATGTTTCTTGCAGTTTTCATTTGGGGATCGCTTTCCTGAGGTGATCAACGGATCCTTTCAATTCCTATTTTGTCTTCTAGTTCCAGGATATCAGCGCAATTTTCCTTGAAGATTTCTTGAAAGATGATGCTCATGGCCTCCTTTTGATTATTGCTTTCAAGCAGTCCAATGATTCTGACACTGTGTCTCCTGAATCCATTTTCCATGTCAGTTATTTTTCCAATGAGATATTTTACATTTTCGTCTATTTTTGCATTCCCTTGAATTTATTTGATTGATTTTTTTGATGTCTTATAGAGTCATTAGCTTCCACTTCCCAATTCTAACTTTTAAGGACTCATTTTCCTCAATGAAGTTTTGAACTTTCTTTTCCATTTGGCCTATTGTACTTTATAGAGAGTTGTTTTCTTCAGTGGATTTTTGTATCTCCTTTTCTGTTGGGACATTTCTATTTTTTAAGCAGTTGTTTTCTTTTCCCAAGCTTTTTTTTTTTTTCAGAATTCTCTTGCATCACTCTCATTTCTTTCCTCAATTTTTATTCTACCTCTTTTATATGATTTTAAGCTCATATTACTTTTTATGTTGTTTTTTGTTCATTTCTTTGACCTTTTTCCTTTCTTTTGAATTTGAGCTCTGTTCCCGGGGTGGAAGAGGCACTGTCTCAGGTTTCATGTGCCAGGGGCTGCAGACCCTGGCTATTTTCGTGGTTCAGCACTGATGTTGCCCTGGGGCCCCCAGCGAACCCTCTTGTCTGGTACTGTACTGAGTGGGTGGTGTGGGGTCATTGGCAGGCCTTATTGGAGGACTTAAGAGTCTGGCAGCTTAGCTGGTACAGAGCTGGGGTCCTAGTGTTGGTGTGTGGCATGTGCAGAGGCTGGTGGGTGGGGTGTTTCTGCATTTCCCCAGGGATTAGTCTGAAGCTCTTGGTGGTCTAGCAACTAGAGACTGCTTGTTTGCCCTGGGCTATGCTGAATCACTTGGAGGTCTGGCCACTGTACTTTGCCTATTTGCCCCAGGCTACACTGAAGCTAATGGTGGTTCTTGGGGCTGGAGTCTGCCTCTTCCCTGGCTATGCTGAGAAATGTGTGGAATCCAGTTGTTGGTACATATTATTATAATAATATATAATTATAACGTATGATATATAATCATAATACATGCATATTATATTATTTTATATATTTTTATTGCATGTATTTTACAGTGCATATATGATATATACCTATATTGGTAGATATTACATATGTTAAATATGTATATTATATTTAAGGGGTTAAAGAAAAAGGTAAAATTTGAGAAAAGCTGGGTTTTTCTAATAAAGAGATATGGGGTAGATAAGGACAATGGGAAGATAAAAGTAGTGCATTTTTCTTCAGTTTCCTCATCTGTAAAATGTGGGATTTGGACAAAGGTCTGTTTTAGCTTTAGAGCTATCACACTACATAACTGAAACTACAGTTAGAGAAGAACATTCATTTGGGAAAATAATTAGGTTACTCTGCCTAAAGTATTATAATTGGATGGCAAAGAGAAATCTGGTGAATGGTATAAAGCTGTGGAGCCACTTTAGGACCTGAGTCTGGGAAATATCTAGCAATGCATAGTATTTTTGCTTGAGGGAAATCATTCTTGTTTGTATGGACTAGTCACAGTGGATAGAAGGAAGAGTCTAAAAAGAAGGGAGAAAATAAGATGCACAGTACTCTAGGTATGAGGTAACTAATTTTCTGACTGTAGAAATAGAGAAGATAAGGCTTACTAGAAATATTACAGAGTAAAAGTCAAAAGATTTGATGATGAATTCCATATGAGAGCCAAACAATTATATTGTTTTTAAGGTAAAATACCAAGAGATACTCCCAAAAAGGTAGGAAAAGTGTTAACCCCAATAAGACTTTGGAGAGAAAGAACAGGGCAAAACATAATATTCTTGCTTCACTGTGTTTCCATGTATTTGCTAAGAGAGCACTCAAGTGATTATCCAGTAAAAAAGAAATTGTGGAAAGGATACATTGCATATTGAATAAATGAGTTTGGAATGTTGATGTAAGATGGGTCTTTCTGTGATTGACTCAGGGTGGATATTCTCACTATGAAGGCAGAACGTTACAAAATAATTATAAGGATTTTATTTCTCAATCTTGGAGATAATTTAGAGGTGATTTAACCCAATAGTTTCAAATGCAAGTAGGAACAGAATCACGAATCCATGACAAAGATCACCATAGTTTACATTTTGGCTTACTTTTAAAATGAAATGTTATCTATGTTTTTACTGAAATTTTTATTTATTTTATTAAATACTTCCCAATTGCATTTTAATATGGTTCAGGACTCAGGAGTGTTGTAGGCTGTGTTTTGACAACTCAGATCTAGCCTAGCTCTCTCTTTCTGTAGATGAAGAAACTGAGGTTAGAGGGAAATGACTTGATCAATGCCACTTAGATAGTTAGCGGCAGAACAAAGATGAAAATTGAAGTCTACTGATTCTTTTCCAATCCTGTATTCTTTATTTACCAGTATAAACCATTATATGAGAGCTGAAGATTGCTTCACCCTTTAATATTAAATAACAAACAAATATATCGTTTCTGAGTCAGCAGAATATGATCTGAACTATTAATAATAATAAATGATTTTTTTTGTTTCCCAACAATGAGTAATGATACAGAGGCATGCACAACTTTATGTGTTTGTATAACATTCTTTTAAAGAGCTTGGCAAATTCCAAACGTCCAGTCCCATTTCCACAGCACATGGGGCTTATTAGAGATGATGCATTTCCCCTGGCACACAGACAAACCATATTTAAATACAAACATGGAATGTTTTCCATAATGTATGCAGAGTGGGATTGGCCCATTGGTTTAGAATGACATCAGTCATTCCTAGACCAAGAAAGAGGAGGTTAAAAATCACTGCATGCCAGAAGGAGAAAAAAGAGTAGGCTTTGTGAAATCTGAGGAACTCATCCACTGTGGCTGCAGCTGAGTGGAATCTTTAAGCATTTCGGCATGAACATGGTTTTAATAGGCACAGACAAAGGACTAGGAAATATGTCCTTCATTGGTATAAAGGATTATAGGATCTTAGAATCAGAGAATTTGAGCTGGAAGGGAACCCTTCCTTTTATAGATGAGAAATCTGAAGTCTAGAGAGGTTGCTTAGAGTATCAGAGCTATTAAATATCTGAGACAGAATTTGAACCACAGTTTTCTAGACTCTACATCTAGTGCTTTAGCCATTATGCCACACTAATCTGTATCATTTAATTTTTATCATTTAGCCCAACATTAAGATTTTATGCTGTTTGAGACAAAATCACCAGAAAGTCTCCTTATGCAGAAACATATGAATAAGAAATTTTGTTCAACAGAGATTGAAAAACAAAAATATGGTACTGTGGTTTTTTTGTGGGGAGAGGCAGGTGATTTTGTCAGTGTGAGGTACCCTCTTCCCTGATGCAGATCATTCACCTGTCTATAATTTATAAACAGTGTGCTCCATGGCACTGAAAGGTTAAATGACATGCCCAGGGATATATAGCTGATGTAGGGAGAACAGGATTTGAACCCCATATCTTCTTAATTCTAAGGCTATGCCTTTATTTACTAAGTGTTTATGCTTCTACTGATGCACATGGTTTTCCTTGGTCTTTTTTTTTTAAATTGGTGATGTGTTTTCTTTTTTTCTTCATTAAATTATTTTATTTGTTTTCAGTGTTCTATAATCACTTCAACATGTCACAGATTTTTTCCACTCCCTCCTCCTCCATCCCCCCTCCCTTCCCACTCCTTTCCTGAGACATACATTCCTTTACATACATTGCTATTAAATACATTTTCACCTTAGTTATGCTGAATAGAAGAATTAAAATGAATCAGAGAAATCATAAAACAAAACAAAACATAATACGAAAGAAAATGGTCTGCTTCATTCTGCGATCCAATTCCATAGTATTTTCTCTGGATGTGGAAGGCATTTTGCCTCAAGAGTCCATTGGGAATATTTTCAGTCCTTGCATTGCAATGAAGTAGTAAATCTACCAGAAATATTCCTCTCACACTGTGGTTGTTGTTGTGTACAAAGTTCTCCTGGTTCTGCTCCTTTCACTCAGCATCAGTTCATGTAAGTCCTTCCAGGCCTCTCTGAAGTCTTCCTGTTCATCATTTCTTATAGCACAATAGCATTCCATTACATTCATATAACACAACTTGTTCAGCCATTCCCCAATTGATGGGCATCCCCTTGATTTTCAGTTCTTGGCCAACTCAAAGAGAGCCGCTATAAATATTTTTGTAGATGTGAGACCTTTTCCCATTTTTATGATCTCTTTCGGATACAGTCCTAGAAGCAATATTGCTGGGTCAAAGGGTATGCACATTTTTATAGCCCTTTGGGCATAGTTCCAAATTGCTCTCCAGAATGGTTGGATCTTCCTCTAAAAACTACCTGATCATATCCTATGACCATTTATCAACTGGGGAATGACTTGTATTCTTGTAAATTTGACTCAGTTCTCTATATATTTTAGAAATGAGACCTTTAACACAGATACTAGTTACAAGCATTCTTTCCCAGTTTTCTGCTTCCCTCTTAATCTTGGTTGCTTTGGGTTTGTTTGTGCAAAACCTTTTTAATTTAATATAATCAAAATTACCCATTTTATACTTCATAAAACTCTCTATCTTGTTTGGTAAAAAATTTCTCCATTCTCCATAAATCTGACAAATACATTATTCCTTTCTCTCCTAATTTGTTTATAGTATCAATCTTAATTCCTTGATTATGTATCCATTTGAATTTTATTCTTGTGTATGGTGTATGGTGTCAGGCATTTGTCCTTGCCCAGTTTTCACCACACTGTTATCCAGTTTTCCCAGCAATTTTTGTCAAACAGTGAATTCTTATCCCAGAAGCTGGGGTTCTTGGGTTTATCAAACAGTGGATTGCTATATTCATTGACTACTGTGTCTTGAGTACATAACTTATTCTACTGGGCTACCCCTCTATTTCTTAGCCAGTACCAAGTAGTTTTAACGTTTGTTGCTTTACAATGCAATTTGAGATCTGGTAGGTCTAGGCCACCTTTCTTAACATTTCTTTTCATTAGTTCCCTTGATATTCTGGACCTTTTGTTCTTCCAGATGAAATCTGATACTATTTTTTCTAGCTCTAGAAAATAATTATCTGGTAGTTTAATTAGTATGTCACTGAATAAATAAATTAATTTAGGTAGAATTCTCATTTTTATTATATTAGCTCAGCCTGCCCATGAACAACTGATGTTTTTCTGCTTACTTAGATCTGACTTTATTTGTGCAAAAAGTGTTTTGTAATTGTGTTCATATAGTCCCTGTGTTTGTTTTGGCACGTAGACTCCCAGATGTTTTATAGTGTCTATTATAGCTTTAAATGGGATTTCTCTTTCTGTGTCTTGTTGTTGTGCTTTGTTAGTTATATGTAGAAATGCAGACGATTTATCTGGATTTATTTTGTCACCTGCAACTTTACCAAAGTTGTTTATTATTTCAAATAGTTTTTTACTTGATACTCTGGGATTCTCTAAGTATATCATTATATCATCTGCAGAGAATCATAACTTAGTTTCTTCTTTGCCTAGTCTAATTCCTTCAATTTCTTTTGCTTCTCTTATTGCTACAGCTAGCATTTCTAATATCATATTGAATAACAGTGGTGATAATAGACATCCTTGTTTCACCCCTGATCTTATTGGAAATGCATCTAGCTTGTCCCCATTGCATATAATTCTTGCTGATGGTTTTAGGTAGATACTGCTTATTATTTTATGGAAAGTTTTATTTATTGCTATGCTTTCCAGTGTTTTCAATAGAAATGAGTGTTGCATTTTCTCAAAAGCTTTTTCTGCATCTACTGAGATAATCATGTGGTTTCTGTTAGTTTTGTTGTTGATATGATCAATAATGTTAATAGTTTTTCAAATATTGAACCAGGCCTGCATTCCAGGTATAAATCCTACCTGATCATAATGTATTATTCTCATGATAAGTTGCTGTATTCTTTTTGTTAATATCTTTTAAAAAATTTTTGCAACTATATTCATTACAGAAATTGGTTTATAATTTTCTTTCTCTGTTTTAGCTCTTCCTGGTTTAGGTATTAGAACCATATTTGTGTCATAAAAAGCATTTCATAGGACTCTTTCTTCCCCAATTTTCCCAAATAGTATATATAGTATTGGAATTAACTGTTCTTCAAATATTTGATAGAATTCATTTGTAAATCCATCTGACCCTGGAGATTTTTTCCTAGGGAGTTCATTGATGGCTTCTTCAATTTCTTTTTCTGAGATAGGGTTGTTTAAATATTCAACTTCCTCTTCTGTTAATCTGGGCAATTTATATTTTTTAAATAATCATCCATCTCATTTAGATTGTTGAATTTATGGTCATACAGTTGGGCAAAGTAATTTCTAATTACTGTTTTAATTTCCTCCTTATTGGAGGTGAGTTCACCCTTTTTATTTCTGATATTGATTATTTGGTTTCCTCTCTTTTAAAAAATCAAATTGACCAAAGATTTATCTATTTTATTATTTTTTCATAAAACCAACTCTTACTTTTATTTATTAGTTCAATGGTTTTCTTAATTTCAATTTTATTAATCTCTCTTTTGGTTTTTAGTATTTCTAATTTGGTATTTACTTGGGGATTTTCAATTTGTTCTTTTTCTAGCTTTTCAGCTGAATGTTGAATCAATTCATTGATCTCCTCTTTCTCTATTTTATTTGTGTGGTCATTCAAAGATATAAAACTTCCACTAAGAACTGCTTTTGCAGTATCCCATAAGATTTGGTAGGTTGTCTCATTGTTGTCACTCTCTTGAATGAAGTTGTTGATTGTTTCTACGATTTGTGGTTTAACCCACTCCTTCTTTAGGATTAGATTATTTAGTTGTCAATTATTTTTTGGTTTATCTTTCCATCGCCTTTGATTATATATAATTTTTACTGCATTATGATCTCAGGAGTATGCATTGACTATCTCTGCCTTTCTGCACTGGATTGTGAGGTTTTTATTGCCTAGTACATGCTGAATTTTTGTATATGTGCCATGTATTGCTGAGAAAAAGGTATATTCCTTTCTATTTCCATTCAATTTTCTCCAGAGATCTATCATATCTACCTTATCCAGAGTTTTATTCACCTCCTTTCTTGTTTATTTTGAGGTTAGATTTATCAAGTTCAGAGAGGGGGAGGTTGAGGTCCCCCACTAATATAGTTTTGCTATCTATTTCTTCCTGTAACTCCCTTAACTTCTCCTCTATGAATATGGATGCTATACTACTTGGAGCATATATGTTTAGTAATGAAATTGCTTCATTGTCTATGGTGCCTTTTAGCAGGATATAGTTTCCTTCCTTATGTCTTTTGATTGGATTTATTTGTACTTTTGCTTTGTCTGAGATTAAGATTAGTACCCCTGCTTTTTTTACATTAGCTGAGGAACAATATATTCTGCTCCAACCTTTTACCTTTATCCTGTGTGTATTCCCTCTTTTCAAATGTGTTTCTTATAAAACAACATATTGTCAGATTATGGTTTTTAATCTATTTTGCTATCCATCTCTGTTTTATGGGAGAGTTCATCCCTTTCACATTCACAGTTATGATTACTTTTTGTGTCTTTCCCTCCATCCCTTTCCCCCACTTTATGCTTTTAGTTCTCCCTTCTCCCTTTGTCTCCACAATAGAGTTTTAATTTTTGGCCACCACCTCCCTCAGTCTTTCCTCCCTTCTTTCAGCCCCTCTCCCTTTTACTCCCGTTGTCCCTTAGTACTTTTTCACTCCCTTTCAGCCTCCCCTACCTTTTCTCTCCCCCTTGCCCTCCTACTGCTTATAGAGCTAGTTATATTTCTATACTTAACTGAGTTTGTTGTTCCCTCCTTGAACCAAATCAGATGACAGTAACTCTCAAACAATGCTCCTCTCCCTCTCCTCTTTCCCTCTATTGTAATATATTTTTATGCCTCTTCCTGTGATGTAATTTACCTTTTTCTGCCTCCTCATTTTCACATCTCCCATTACAATCCCTTCACATACTTAAATCACATTTTATCATCACATCATTTACTTCATACCCGCTCTCTCCATCTATGTATATCCCTTTTATGTATATCGTAATAAGTATACAATTCTCAAGATAAACAAGGATCATCTTCCCTTATAGGGATATAAACAGTTTGCCCATATTGAATAACAAGTTTTTCTCCCATTTGCCTTTTATGCCTCTCTTGAGACCTGTGTTTCAAGACGGAATTTTCTATTGAGATCTTGCCTTTTCATCAGGAAGATCTGAAAATCCCTTATTTCATTGAATGTCTACTTCCTTGCTTGAAATGTTATGCTCAACTTTGTTGGGCAATTGATCCTTCTTTGTAGTCCCAGCTCCTTTGCCTTATGGAATATCATATTCCAATCCCTTCCATCTTTTAAAGTAGAAGTTGCAAGGTCCTATGTGATCCTGACTGTAGCTCCTCAATATTTGAATTGTTTTTTTCTGGCTTCCTGCAGTATTTTCTCCTTTACGTTATAGTTCTCGAATTTGGCAACAATATTCCTTGGTGTTTTTAGTTTGGGATCCATTTCTGGAGGTGAATGGTTGATTCTTTCAGTGATTATTTTGCTCTCTGCCTCTAAGCAGTTTTCCTTTATGATTTCTTGGAAGATATTGTCCAAGCTCATTTTTTTCATCATGGCTTTCTGGTAGACCAATAATCTTTAAATTTTCTGTTCTGAATCTTTTTTCCAGGACAGTTGTTTTTCCAATTAGATATTTTACATGTTCTTCTATCTTTTCATTCTTTAGATTCTGTTTGACTGATTCTTGATGTCTCATAGAGTCATTAGCTTCTACTTGTTTGATTCTAATTTTTATCAAATTGTTTTCTTCAGTTAACTTTTGCATCTCCTTTTCCATCTATCCAATTATTCCTTCTAAAGAATTATTTTTTCCAGTTAGTTTCTGTGTTTTCTTTTTCATTTTTCCAATTTTTCCAGTTAGGTTTTATGCTTCCTTTTCCATTAGTGCAATTTTGCTTTTAAATTCTTCCATGATTTCTTTTCTCATATTTTTAACATCATTGGCCAGGTTTTTTTCTATTTATCTAATTTGGCTTTTAAAATCCTTTTTGACCTCTTCTAAGAATGTTTTTTGGGCATGTGGTCAGTTCAGATTCCCTTCTGTAATTTCAAATGGGAGTAGTCTCAGTGCTGACCTCTGTGGCATTAGTGTTTTGGTTCTTGTCCCCATGGAACGATTCTATGATCTTTTCTTTTCTGGCTTGCTTCTTACTCATGATGATCACCCTTTTCCTGGTTTTTAAAGTAGATCTTTGCTTCTGGGGCACAGGGGACTCTGTCCCATAGTTCTTTTGCCTTGAATTTGAGGCTCTGTATGTTTTGGTCTCTAGTTCTTTCAGCTAGAAGCTAAAGTGCTGCAGTTTACCTGGTGCTGAGCTGGTTGGTGTTTGAAAGCAGAGGACAGGTCTTTCTGGGCTTCCCCAGAATTAACCTGGAGATAGCTGCATTAAGTGTGGGGGAGGGTGGTCTGGTCACAGGAGCTCTCCTCTGCTGAACTAGAGCATAGGTAAGCTCAGTAGTTGTTGAACACATCTGCACTATTGTCTTCCCAATTCCCCTGGGGTACTGAGGCATGCCGGGGGTCCTGGTGTTGGCAGTTATAGGCTTCACACCCCTGGGTCTCAGGATCTCCTCCTGGTTCATTGAGGTAGGACTATCTGGGACAGCTCTGGTCCTTCACTGGTCCCCTTAAACCACAGCAAGTGGGACCCTTCTTAGTGATTTTCCTAGCCTCACAGGCTAGGAAACTGTTTACCCCTTTGACTGATCCCTCTGTTCCAGGATTTTTCCTGGGGAAATATTCTCTGGGTTCTTCAAGGTCAACAAGGGGAGGGTAGAGCAATTACTGATCACTCCGCTATCTTGGCTCCTGGAAGTTCCTTTGGTCTTCATATGCACCCTAGCAACCATAATTGTCTCAGGCCAACAACTTTCCAATGACTTTATTGTTCGTGTATTTTGCTAAGCTTTTATATTCTTTTATATTCTCAGTCAAATGCTATTTTTTATAATCTCAGTCAAATGCTATTTACTAGAAAGAAAACAATCTAACCACTGAGATGGCTTTCAGTCTCTCAGGAAAGAAAAAAATGAATTTAATGGTTAAAAAATTCATTGGGCACACTATCTATCACATGTAGTAATAATGGAATTAAGAAAAAATCATTCAGTGAAATTGATCCCTTCTGTCTGTCTGAATACTGAAAGAAGATATTTGATAGACTCATGGAGGTAAAGAGGAGAGGTTGGTAGAAAGGAGTGAATGGAGGTAGAAATAGGGTATATTTTTCCCTAGTAAAATTTCCTGATATTGTCCTTTCAGTGCAAAGGGAAAGACCACTATGGCAGATTTTGTTTTTTGTTATGAACAAGTAGCATGAAAATAGTCAAAACAAACAAGTCTTATAGAATGATCTCTCCGTTTATACTCTGAAGGCTCACATGCTTGAATCCTTTTCCTTAAAGGTTTAGAAACAGAACAATGTCAATTCATGTCAAATGATGCTTTCTAAAATATGTACATACTGAAGGCAGGAATGCAGTGTTTTCCCCTGTAATCACTATATTTTCACTTAAGTATTATATATTATTTTATATATTCTCTACCTATTCTCTCTATATATTATTATGTTTTAGTGAAAATAGAATCTAGCATTCATTTACCTCCATGGTAAATTAAAGGGCACAGAAACATAAATCATGTTGATGTTTTTGCTTTGTTTCAAAAAGATTTATGGACTCATGAAGTTTGATTTGGTCTAGTGGCACCATCCACAGTAGCCTTTCTTGTCTGTGTGTAATCCTAGATTCTTAAGAAGTCTCAAGGATTAAAAACTATACATTTTGATGAAATAGGCACAATGTAGATTATTCATATTGATAAAAATAATGAATATTTATAGAGTCAGTGCACAAAAATTATATATTGAGGAGAATGCTAAGCAATGTCTTTTTTTTGGACTTTTGAGGTATGGGGTCCTCCTCATGAGGAACTTATTCTGCACTGTATGCTTGTATCTTGCATGCAACCTGTAGTCTCCGAGAACTGATTGTGAGTAACACTGAGAGCTAAAGTCACTTTTCCAGGGTCACATAACCAATATACTTCAGAGCTAGGACCCAGGTTGTTCTGATTTCCAAATCAGTTCCCTTTTACTAAACAGCATTTTATAAATTATAATTCTCGTATAAAATTCAGCAGGATTACAACTTCCATCAGAATTGATTTCAACATTACTTTTCAGCTTATGCCATTACCACGGCAGTAAAGTTTTGATCAGAAGAGTTCCAGTCAGTCAGGGCACACTGAACCTGGGATCCAAAGCTCAAGTTGTGCTTTGGAGAGATCATTGTTGGGTCATTTTTAGTCCTTTTCTATATTTTTATGGTCTTCCTGGATCATTTTTATAAGACAACATTTTCTTCTCTTCTTCAGAAGATTGATTTTAATTTCTTATATAGAGAGCCTTCAAGTTTTGCTATCTAGGTAAAGGCTTTATCATTAGCAAGGTAATCAATATTATGATAATGAGATTCCCATTACTACCTGTGTGGCTTTGAGCAAGTCAACTATACTCCTTGAGCCTCAGTTTTGTTGTTGTTGAGTCATGTCTGACTCTTCAGGACCCCATTTGGAGTTTTCTTGACACAGATACTAGAGTGCTTTGCCATTTCCTTCTCCAGATCATTTTATGAATATAGAAACTGAGGCAGAGTTAAATGGTTTGCCCAGGGTCATACAGCTAACAAATATCTGAGTCCAGATTTGAACTTGGGAAAATGAGTCTTTGTCACATGCTCTATCCAATGTGACACCTATGCTAGGGCTCATTTTACCATTTCTAAGATTAGTATTAGATTGCAGACCCAAGAAGTTTTCACTCTAGTGTTAGATTTATAATTCTGTGGTCTTACATATTTGTCTACTCCCTGGGCAGGCCTGGGGTACATACTACAGTAGGAGTCTTCTCAGTTTGGTGAGATCTGCCAGATTTATGTTCTTCTGGCATGGATTGGAAGAAACCCCAGGCCAAAAGAAGATACCAGGAGAGAATTAAATTTGAGAAATAAAAATATGTAATGTTCTGTAGTTTCATATTCCTACTATTGGGATCAAGGTTATTCTATTTGAGCAGCAAGTAGCACAATAAGGACTGTGTATGTTTTGTGAATTGTAAGCTGATTTTCTGAGTTTTTTGTTGTGTTTTGTTTTGCTTTTAAATTTATGGTAATATTACAAGTGAGCTCTTGGAACTTTGGGGTATATTTCTCCTTGCAGTGGCCAGAGGTCTGTTCACTGAATAGGCATTGTCTCACTCAAAGTGAGAACCTGAAAAGACCTTAGCCCAAGAGGGCCAGGGTCTCCCACTGCATCACGGGCCATCATTTACAATTGCCCTGATCACTATTTGGCCACTGGACCCAGATGGCTCTGGAAGAGAAAGTGAGGTAGGTAACTTTGCACAGCCCTCCCTCACTCACATCAAAGTCAATTGTAAGACATGTCATCATCTCCCATATGTCATGGTTCTTTGAAAACGAAGGACAAACCACAACCATCGCAGCTAACATGTTTGTCTAAATGCTTCAAATTCTAATGTTTCATTAGAAAACCAGGTTATATATTGCTTTTAACCTCAATTAGTTATCATCCTCAATAGGTTCTATGTGGTGAACCTGTGGTACAGTAGAAATGTGCCTCAGATGCAGGGGTATGCTGGTAATTGTTTAATAAGTCAGCTATAGAGAAAAATTGTACCCATAATGCTTTTAAGTTCAATCTCTGATATTATTTTGTTTTCCATCAATTTCTTAAGTTTGGACCATCAATGGAACAATAAAGCAAACCCTAATTTGTAGCATTTACTGATATAATAGTTGTAAAGGCTCACACTGAAAACAACTGGAACTTTTGGTTAAAAATGGTTTCAGTACAATCCTCCATGTATATCCTGGGTTTATCAGTGGTCTAAAAAGGTGAGATTACAGACCTTAGATTTCTGTAACTTGTGAGGAAGAAGAAGCTTGTTAAGAGAATATGGGAAATGTCTTTGTCAAATAACAGTATCCTATTGAAGACAGTAATTGTAACAGTAATTCAATACTAAATTATTACTGAAGATAGTCATTTAATATATTCTGCTTGATTATGTATGCATACATGGTAAATGCTAGAATTTGTTTTCTTATATAAAAGTACAGTTTATGGAAAGCCAAGAGTTACAGAGACTGAGCAAAACTGGAAACCCCTAGTCTAGCGAGTCTACCACTTCTAAATATTTCCTACAAATCTGGGTTTCTCACTCGAAAAATGTAACGTGTCAAAAACTATGAACAATTAATTGTGGTTCAGTGTACTCCTGGGAAGTTTTAGAGTCAGTGAATGAGTCAGTCAATAAGCATTTACTAGGTGCTTAATATGTGCCAGACACTGTGCTAAAGGCTAGATATACAGAAGTTAAAATAGTCATCATGCTTGTGGAGTAAACGTACGTTATGATGAGGGAGAGAATATGTAAATATCTGGATGCATGCAAGATCTAGAGTAGGTGGACAATAATCTCAGAAAGGTGGTGAGAGTGACTGAGAACGACCTTCAGAAGGTCAGTTTTGATCTCAAATTTGAAGGACACTGAGAGGAAAAAGACAAATTAAAAAAACAACAACAACATGGCTGAATGTTGCTCTAGGCAAGATTATACAAATAATGGAGTACTTAAGGCTGATAAAAAAGTTAATTTTTGCTGATTAAATGACTTTTAAATTCCAGGTTATGCCAAAGGTACTTTAAGAAATTGAGAGGGGCCTATAAGATCTGGGCATCCATATTAGACTTTTAAATATCCACTAGGCAGCTGGGTAGCACCATAGTGGAGAGAGTGTCCAGCTTGGAGCCAGGAAGACTCATGTTCTTGAATTCAGATCTGGCCTCAGAAACTTACTATGTGACCCTAGGCAAGTCATTTAAATCTGGTTGCTTTAGTTCCTCATCTGTAAAATGATCTGGAGAAGGAAATGGCAAACCACTCCAGGATCTTTGCAAAGAAAGCCCAAAATATAGTCATGAAGAGTCAGGAACAACTGAAATGATTGCAGATAGAAATGTGTGTGTGTGTGTGTGTGTGTGTGTGTGTGTGTGTGTGTGTGTGTGTGTGTGTGTGTGTTGGGTATCTGTTTCTCTCTAACTATATATATATATATATATATATATATATATATATATATATACATTACTATATATTTATATTATATTATAGGTATATCCAATGATATATAACTATACATAAAACTATATGTAATTATATGTAACTATATGTAACAGGGGTGTAGGGTGTGTTCAGGAAGGACCAGTACCTTGGTGTGATGGCTGCCAAGATTTTGGGGGGGATTTTTCCACCTTTGGTCTTCACCCGTTCCACCCAACTCTCACCTGTGGCTCCAAGAAGCTGAAGAATGTGCACTATACACACCCCAGTAAACCGTTTCAGCAGATGGGCCAAACCAGGTTGAGGGTAACAGAAGGGTCTCAAGCCCATTGGTGAATTAGGGGGTGTCTACCGCAAGCATGTGAAAACTTCCTCTGGTGGAATGGGTGGATGAGAACAATTTGTTCCAATGGTCACAAAGGCAGCTGAAGCAGCCGATGTGGAGCACTTAGAGCTTGGTTAGACACCAAAAGTCATTCACTGCAGCCTGAGCTATCACTAACCATCTTGACTCTGTCCTGCTACTGGACTATGATGGCTCTGGAGGAGAGAGTGAAGCTAAAGACTTCTTGCAACTATGCCTCACTTAAATCCAATTTATGCAGGAATCAAAAGACATCATTCATTCCAATTTACTATTATACCTCAAAGTCCTGTGGCAACAGACAAACAATGAAGCAGTAGGTGCAGATACACTGGGAGCTGTAGTCCCAACCCTGCACACAGGCAGCCCAGGTCATAGCACTGTTTCTCATTGGAAGCAGAAGAGGTAATTAGCAGCCCCCTGTGTGTCTGAGCAGCCTTTTAAGGATCTCACTGCTCACCTCCTGGTGTGAGGAGGGGCTAGAAAAGATACCCTAAACATTGTCTGTGTACCCAACCCAGGCCTGATTACCATGGCAGTTGGGGAATCCCACTATGAGGTAGAAATATAAAAAAATGTACAAAATGTACAAAAACATCTGCAGATGATTCCACTAATCATTGGTATATTGAATGTGCGTGCACTTATACACAACACAAAATCCAGTAGACCTGAAAGAAGAACTGCTCTTCTTGCAAGAGAACTCAACAGGTATCACATCCAAATAGCAACCCTGAGTGAAACAAGGTTGGCAAATGAAGGCCAGCTTACTGAAGGTGGAGCTGGATACACCTTTTTCTGGAGTTGACACAGTGAAGAGGAGTGCTGTGAAGATGGCGTGGGTTTTGCAATCAAAACTAACCTAGTCAGCAAACTAGTATGTCAGCCAAATGGAATGAATGACAGGCTCATGACAATGCAATTGCCACTTGCAGGAAAATGCCATGCCACCACCATCAGTGCCTATGCTTCCACCATGACAATTCCAGATGAAGTAAAAGAAAAATTTTATGAAGACCTAGAGACCCTTATCACCAATGTGCCAAAAGAGTACAAGCTTATAATACTGGGTGACTTTAATGCTACAGTAGGCTAAGACTACCAGATGTGTCAGGGAGTCCTAGGGAGGAAAGGAGTTGGAAACAGTAACAACAGTGGTTATCTGCTGCTGAAGACTTGTGCATTGTATGACCTTCTTATCACCAACACTGTTTTCTGTTTACCTAACCACAACAGAACTTAATGGATGCACCCTTGTAGAAAACATTGGTATCTAGTAGACTATGTGACTGTAAGGAGAAGAGACAGACAAGATGTGAGAGTGACAAAGGCAATGTGTGGTGCAGAGTGCTGGACTGATCATAGACTCGTCCTTTCCAAGCTAAATATTCACGTTCATCAAAAGTGCTATCCTCAAAGCAAAATGACTAGGAGAAGATTCAGTGTCTACAAATTAGAGCACTTCTCTGAGCATGAACAGTTTGTTGCTAACTTGGAGGGAAAGTTGAACCAACATAATTGGCAATAGTGGAGCAGAAAAGGAATGGGCATCTTTCAGAGATTTGGTATACAGCATTGCATTTGCTCATCTGGGCCAGACCACTCGCAAACACCAAGTCTAGTTTGATGAAAATGATGGAGATACTCAGAAACTGCTAGATGAAAAATGAGAACTCCACAGTTTATACAAGCAGGATAGTTCATCCACTTCTAAGAAGGTAGCATTTAATTCCATCAAAAGCAAAGTACAAGTAAATCTTAGAGAGATGCAGGATTCCTGGCTCAGTAAGAAGGAAGATGAAATTCAGTTTTATGCTAATGGTAACAACTTAAAGCACTTTTATGACTCCCTGAAATCTATTTATGGACCAAAAACCTATGGTGCATCACACCTACTCAGAGCTGATGGAGCCACATTGATTAGTGATAAGGATGTAATCCTAGAGAGATGGGCTGAACACTTCCATAGATCATCCTCAATCAATGTTGAGGTCATTGACTGTTTACCGTTTTGGTTGAAGTCAATCCATCCTTAGCTGAACTTCCAACTGAAGAAGAGGTTTTGAGAGCCATTAGGCTACTTTTATGTGGCAAAGCACCTGGTACAAATTCTATTTCAAATGAGATTCACAAAGTAGGGGGACCATTGCTCACACAAGAGCTGACCGAAATTTTCCAGGTTATATGGCAAGAGGAAATTATCCCCTAAGAGTTCCAGGATGTCTCCATTGTCCATCTCTATAAAGGTAAAGGGAATAGATCATCCTGTGACAATCACAGGGGGAATCTCTTTCTTAGTCGCTGCTAGCAAAATTCTTGCTAACATCCTCCTTAACAGGTTGATCCTTCACCTGGAGAGCCAGTGTGGCTTCAGAAAGGGTTGAGGGACAGTTGATATGGTGTGTGCTGCCTGACAACTCCAGGAGAAATGCCAGGAGCAGAACAGATATCTGTACACAATAGTTGTAGATCTGACCAAGGCCTTTGACACTGTTAGTCAAAAGGCCTTATGGAAAATCAAAATTTGATTGCCTGGAGATTACACTCTTGTATGTGAATTTCATGATGGTATGTTTGCCCAGATTCTGGATAGTGGGTAATGCTGTCATGCATTCCCCATCAGTAATGGAGTGAAACAGGGCTATGTGCTTGCTCCCATGCTTTTTTAGCATGATGTTTTCAGCCATGTTGTCAAATGCTTTCAAAGAGGATGAACATGACATCAAAGTCAACTACCATACTGATGGTAAATTCTTCAGTTTGAAAAGGCTACAAGTCAAGATCAAAGTGGAAGGAGTGTTGGTACATGATTTTCTGTTTACAGATGATTGTACACTCAATGCAGTCTCTGAAGCTGAGATGCAACAAAGTGTGGATCAGTTCTCTGTTGCCTATGATAATTTTGGCCTAATAATTAACACCAAGAAAACATAGGTGCTCCATCAGCCACCAACACACCATCCATATGTGGAACCATCGGTTACAACAAATGGAGTAGCTTTGAATGTTGTGAATGAGTTCACTTACCTTGGTAGTATACTTTCCAGGGAGGTACTCATTGACAATGAGGTTGATGAATAAATTGCCAGAGCTAGCTCAGTGTTTGGGAGGCTCCAAAGAAAAGTTTGAGAGAGAAGAGGTATTAAACTGACTACAAAACTGAAGATCTACAGGGCCATTGTGCTGACATCATTGTTATATGGTTGTGACACATGGACAGTCTACCAGTGCCATGCCAGGAAACTGAATTGCTTCCATTTGAACTGTCAGGGTAAGGTACCAGACACTGAAGTCCTTGCTCAAGCTGAACTGCCAAACCTTTAAACTATGCTTCAGAGAGCGCAACTCTGATGGGCTGGCCATGTTGTTCAAATGCAAAAATATAGGCTTGCCAAAAAGTCTGTTTTATGGAGAAATTGCATGGGGCAGGCGATCACATGGTGATCAGAAGAAGCAATACAAGGACACCCTCAAAGTCTCTCTCAAGAACTTTGGATTTGACTATGCAACATGGGAGACACTGGCACAGGACTGCTCAGCATGGCATGACCACATCAGAAAGGCTGCTGCACTCTATGAGCAAAGCAGAATTGAGACAGCACAAAATAAACATAGGATGAGCAAATTTGGGATATCTACCCCAAATATTCACATGGACTATCTGTGCCCAACCTGTGGTAGAGCATTCTGAGCTCATACTGTTCTGATCAGCAACAATCGAACACGCTGAAATTTCACTTTGTCATGGTGATGTCATTTTGGTCCTCTTCAAAAACGAAGGACAACAACCAACCAACCACATGTAACTATGCATATAATTGTATTTTAATTATATGTAATTGTATTTATAGTCACATGTAATTCTAAATACTATAGGGTTTTATATATTTACCTATATCACATATATACACTATGCATGTGTGTGTACATATATATGTGCATACATATATGTCTGGAGTATATATACATACATACATATTTACACATTTGTGTACGTCGGTGTGTCTGTGTGTATGTATATCTGCATATATCTATGTATGTGTATGTGTGTGTGTGTATGTGTAATCTTCAGTGAACCTGGAAATTAAGTTTCTGCCCCATTAAGAGAGTATTGAACTCTGCTAAACATATTGATGTATGAATTGTTTTAGAATTACAGAAATTTCAAAAGGTAGAATAGATAGATTAGATAGAATAGATTCAAAAGATAGAATATTGTACCATGACCTGGCATCATGCCACACATCACAAAAGCTTAAAAAAGTTTATTTGAAAGGGGATAAACATACTATATTGATCCAGAAATTGACCTGATTTAAACTTCACTGAAAACATATTTGCTATAATGAAATCAAGACTTTGAAAAATGGACTCTTCATCTATGATATGCTTAACATACGATGTGTTATGGTTTCAAGATGAAGAATTAAATGTGTGGCAAAATTTTGTGAACTCAATGCCAAATCATATAAAAATAAGTAATTGCAGCAGATATCTTTTATATCGAAGTATTATCATGTGAAAAAATGTGTAAAATTTATTATATATCAACACATTCAATTATTTTACTTTGCCCCAGCTGATAGTCACATGACTGTTAGGATTATAGATGTAGAGATCAAAGTGATGTCAGGGACCATATAATCCAACACCATAACTTTACAGAAGGGGAAATGCTGGCCCAGAAAGGTTGTCCAACTTGCTCAGGGTTTCACAGGTTTAGGGCCCAGGATTCAAACTATCAGATCCCCAATCCACTGCTCTTCCCACTGTTTCAAATTGCAGAGGGGAAGATTTAGGTCCAATGTAAGGAAAGCTTCTTAAAATTAAAGCCACTCCAATATCTCATTCCCAGCTTTAGGAGAAAGTGGGTTCCTTCTATTTGGAGGTCTTTGTGCCAAAATAGAATAAAGACTTCCCAGTTACATTGCTGAATGGTCCCCTCTTAATTTGCGAGTGGAACTTTAAGGTCTCTAAGTCCTGACAAATGCTGAGATTCTACGTTTGCCCTTCTTAAGCAGCACCTCATGGTCTGGTGCTTTCCTTCCTTTACTCCCCTTTCTTATTCCTTAATAAGATGTTGCTTTTATGCACCTTTTATGTTCCCTAACACTCTTCTCTAAAGTCTGGCACGTTGCAGGAATTTCATAAATGCTTGTTGACTGACTGTTGTCAAAGGTGAAAGATCAGTAATCTATTAAACTAATCTGAGCTATTGTGTTAGTCAGAACTCCTAATTTATGACTTAATGTCACTGCCTCCCAAATACTGTATTTATATTTCACTACTTGTAAAAGAAGCATGACTTTATCCAAAGAAGTGATTCCAGGGGTAGAATTTTAAACAGCATGGCAAGTCAATGAAAGAGATATTTTTGGACAGGTGGACTTTTCCATGGCCCTTAACTCACACCACATAGGAGGCCAATATTGACTATTTGGACTCCAAGAGATGTGAAAAAAGAATTGAAATCCCAGCTGTGGTTTGGGTCTGCTGAAGGTCACAAACTACTTTTCAAATGTTTTGGGTTCAATAAAATCCCAGATGTGTTTGGCCCTGAGCAATTTTATTTCATTTTAAGCCCATGTGTATTTTAAAGGAAATTTGATCCATATGTTTTTGATTCATTTACACTTCAATCATTAGAAAAATGCTTTTTTTCATAGTTATCTGATGTCCAAAAAGGCTTTTATGAGCTTTTAAAGTCCTTTCTCCTTAAGAATAAAAAAGGAAAGAAAAGAAAAAGCCACACAAAAGATAAAATCTAACATCAAGAAACCTTGGTTTGCCAAGAATAAATAAGCTGAGTACACCCAATGTTTCAGTTCTGGTTGGTTTAAAGCTCCAAAGTGCCATCTCTGTGTTGTGTCCAAAAGAAAACATTCAAAACAAATCTTCTACCCCAAATCAGCTATATATAGCAAAGTGACAAGTAAAACACAAACCTACAATAGCCACAGAAAGGTTGCCAATATTTATGTACAGAACATATTTACAAACAACTCCACCAGGATTGTAGTCAAGCCCACCTCTCATTCAGATTGTTGGGCAGGCAAATTTGTCAAAAGCAAACAGCATCTTTCACTACATTCTAGTCTGCAACTAGGAACACAGAGTGAAAAATGCACATCTCATCAAGACCAAACACACACTTTCCTTGTCATGATGTTATCACAAAATTACTCTCCTGTGCCCTGTCCCACCACCAATTTATTGTCAAAAGGGTCTGCAAATCAGCATAATGTAGGAGTTTAGTGTTGTTGTTCGATTATGCAGTTGTGTCAGACTCTTTATGATGCCAAGGACCATGGTGTCCATGGAATTTTCTTGGCAAAGATACTGGAGTGATTTGCCATTTCCTTCTCCAATGGATTAAGGCAAACACGATTAAATGACTTGCCCAGGGTCACACAGATAGTAAGTATCTATGACTGGATTTGAACTTAAGTCTTGCTAACTCCAGGTCCAGAACTCTATCCACTGAGTCATCTAGCTGCCCGAGTTTAGTGATATTACTACTGGTGATCATATTTTACATGATGTATTTTAACTTTTTTTTTACAATGTATTACCCAGATTTAATGTGCTTAACCCTTATGAGACATTAAATAATACTTTTTTTCCCTCATCTGGTCTTAAAGTAATTACACTATTTAACAGTTATGAAATTGTTTTGTTTTTTCCCCGGTCACAGTTCTAGCAAATTCATTCTTTATGGAAGGAAGAATTACACAGTGGAAAAATTCAATGTCTTCCCCCAAACTCAAAAGTCAGAGGCAGAGAACTAATATAAATGAGTCCCAGCTCCAATATGGCCTGGGTGTGTAGTTGAAAGTACATCACTTACCCTCCCTCATTCAGTCTTAACTTCTTCATCTGTAAATGGAATGACCTGCTCAATCAACTTTACAGGATAAAAGAAAAAATTATGTAAAAGATTTGCAATGTTTTGAAAATTATCAAGGGAAATACAAATATAAGACAGTATTATTAGTTGTCCTATTAATAACAAGTAATGATTACACAAGCAGAAAGGATTTTCCATAGAGCCCTCGGCTAGGCTTGAAACATTTGATACTAATACAATTATTTAGCATTTGTCATTCAAGGTTAAGAAGTCTGTATTCTGGATGCTTTGTTTCTTTCATCAATAATTTCCAATTTATGAAACTCGGATGACTTTTGTCAGATATCTTTCCAAACTGCGTTTCCTCTATACCCCTCCCCTCCATGTCATCATTGATTCAAGAACTATTTTTTTGACTTTGAAAGCTCCAGAGAATTCATCAAATGATATCTATGAAATACCTCCATCTAAAAGCATCCTGAAAATGGCCATTCTCTCCAAAGTTTTGATCAACCTGTCCTTTCTCTAGAAGACAGAAGTAACATTCTTACCTGATTTCCTGACCAGAATCCTTACTGGTTCTGGGCAAGTGATTATTTCCATTGTATCACTGAAGTATGAAGCTAACCATAACCATTATGATTACTCCAAGAAGTTTCATTGCTCGTAAAATGCAGCAGGTTTCCTTAGCATTGCATACTTTGAGCAGTCATCTACAATTTTCTCTTCTCTGATTTTTTTAACATGCCAATTTTCCTGTCGAATCTCCCTTGTTGAGATATAGCCCAACATCACCCAACGCTTTACTTCAGCATACACAGATGGGCCTTTAATAAATGCTTTCAATGATGCCCTAGAATAGATAATGGTATCTTGGCTTAGAGCCTCCTGAACTGGCTGGCTGCAATTTTCCTGTCTCTGATGCTGTCTATGAATGCTTTACTTGCTTTTCTGACTCTCCAATATTCTGCAAAGGTTTCATATCTCCATTCTCCTGGGCTTCGTGGGAGAATTCAGAGCTGAATATATTAAGCAGAACTGATACCTCTCCTCTACTGTTTTGCAGGAACTCCTGAACATGAAATGCTCTGACATTCCCAGTCTGTAAACATTCCCAACTGCCTTCTATTTCCTGTTGGTTTTTTTCCGCATTGATTCTTCCTTCTCACCATCTACCCCCTTTACTCTACCATCTTTCTGCAGTTTGGATCTTATTTATGATTCAGGTTACTTAAAGATCAATAGGATATTTACTTTGACTTGTCAAGCAACATTCACTTTAGTCTACTTTGGTTCCTCTGCCATATGGTCACTTTCTGCCTCTGTTCCACTTTCTTTTGTGTATTGTCCTCCTTCATTAGATTGTAAGCTACATGGGGGCAGGGATTGTCTTCTTTTCTTATTTATGCCCCCAGTGCTTACCACAGTGTTGTGCACATAGTAGGCACTTAAAAACTGTTTACTGACTATTGAGACCTAGGCTAGGTTCCAACTAAAGGGAAGCTGTGAAGAAATGAACCTTTTGGTATACAGTAGAGCCTCATTATATTATACTTCACATGTATGGTTTATATGGTTTTTTTTTTCTTTCACAAAATTTGTCTTACAGGATGAACAATAATTTGCAGTACGACCATCATTTTTGGACTTGAATGGCTCGAGAAGGGATGACACTCAACTAGGGCCATGTTTGGTTTTTTTTTTTTGAACTCATATAAGGTTGCATGTCACCTGGGCGGGGGAGGGGGGGCTTCGGGAAGAGAGGGGGAGAAAATTTAAAACTTATGGAAGTGATTGTTGAAAACTTAAAACAAATTAATTTTTAAAAAAGTCAAAAACAAGTGTTGTTAGATTCCTAGTCAGAAGTGAATGTGAAGGAAAAAAAATTCAGTGAGTCAAAACATGAAAGTGATTCAAAAAAAATTAAAAATAAATGAAGGCAGTAGTGTTAGTTTTACTTTTAGCTAAAGCAACATATGAGAGAACACTCCCTACATTAAAATCCCCCATGTTCTCATAGAAGGAGATTCTCCTTCCAAGCAATAACCTTTCCTCCTCCTCCTCCCTCTCATCTCCCTCATACCAGCCATGCCTCTTCTCAAAGGTAAAGTGCAGATTAATTTATTTTATTTTTGGTTTATGTGTTGTACTAATCACTGCTATTGAATTTCAGGCACATTAGGGACAAAAACTTACTTAAAATTATAAATAATTATTTTTATATGAATATTTTTGGGGATGTAGTACCAATCATCCAACTTTACATTATTTCCCATGAAAAAATTAGCTTTGCAATGTGAACAAATTGCATGAGGAACAGAATCTTGGAATAAATTAAATTTGTAAACTGAGGTTCTACTGTACTTTGTTTTCTGACATTAGCAACTACATCCCATTCAGGATCCTATTAAGGCAACTTAGGTTTCATTTGGAAATTGGGGAAAAATGACAAAGTGAAAAAGATTCCTGAGATTTAGTATAGGTATACATAGCTAGAAGAACACTTGCGGACTTCTAGATACTTTTCCAGACTTTGCATTTCCTACTTCTTGAGACAAAACCTGGAGTAGTTTTTTAAATGACCTTTAGATTCAAAGGACCTGGGTTCATAGCCCATGTCTACCACTTACAACCTACAGAATGTTGGGCAAGTTACTAGTTCTCTGGGTGTTAGTTACCTAATTGGTAAAATAGGGAAAGGGACACTATGACCTCTAATATCCTATCTAGGTTGGAATCAATGATCTTATGTCTCTATGACTAATATATCTGAGTAAAATCCTCCTCTAATGTTGTGAGCAGTGGTAAAATAAAAATAATTTCAACTTCAGATATGAGGAAAATTTAAAAAAAGTATTCTGAATCAGTATTGCACAGTGGAAAGTTTAGAATACATATTCTTGGGTCTTGACTTTTGACTATATATTTAGGCTTAACAATTCTGGTTTCTAGGCCAAATTGAAAAGCACCTAAAATAGAAAAATGTTTCTGGGTTTAAATCTATGATCCCATATCTCTAAGATGTATTAACTGAGTAAAATTCTCCTGTATCCTACTAATGTTATGAACAAGGATAAAACAAAAAAAAATTTAACTTCAGATTTGAGCAAATTAAAAAAAAAATCAAGAATCAGATCTGGTTGATGGATAAATATATAGCCCCAGTCAAGAAGACATGAGTTCAAATTCCCTCCCCTGCTCCTACCTCCCCAAACAGTGCCCCCAGTTATGGTGGTTTGCAAAACTGGGCAAATTACTTAATTTCCCTGTGCCCCAAGTAATTCTAAGACTCTAAATCCCAAAGCAGATTATTGGGCAAGGGATTGCCCAGAGTTCCCTATACCACAGATATCCTGGAAGTGAAGGGGGAAGAAATACATCCACACCAAAAATTTCTTTGTTGGATATTATGAGTATCATTTTCTTCACATCTTCATTTTTGGAATATCTTCCTCAAATATTTTATTCTTATTTGTGAATATATTCCAGAGGCCAAGAAATGTAGATTTCTTGTACAGCATGTTATAGAAGGCAAAGGGGAATGGATTTTCAATGCTTCTCTTACTGAACAATATTATCTGGATTATCTTTACTTCACTTTTATAAAATTACAAAGTTATAAAGGGATGTGCTGCTACGTATTAAAAAATATATCTGGGGAAAATATGATCATGATGCCTTTTTAAATTCAATCTACATTATTAACATTTTCTCCATCACTTTTGTAAGTTTAGATAATAGACAAAAAAAACATACATCAAACCCTGAGTTATAGCAACGGCCAATTCTCAAGGTGCAAATACGCACACTGAAAATTCAAAATCAGCTCTTGTAAGCTTGTTCAAGCTAGTTCCAACACAACCCTGGCTATAAGGCTATAAAATGGCCCACCATATTTATTTTTGAGTTATAATATGTGTATTGGTGGGGAAGAGGGGCAAGAAAGGAATACACTATAATTTAAACAACTGCTTCTAAATTGATGCCTAGATAAACAGGATTTTCATAAAGGTGTATATTTGGTGTTTTTAAAATGTTAAAAATCTGAAACCTGATAAGACACATCAGACTAAGTGTAGTAAAATGAGCCTTGGACTAGAAGCTCAAGACCTTTGTTTTATGTCCTGATTCTTCCACTTACCTGTGTGACTCTGACTCTGCTACCTAGCTGTATGACATTTTCTAAATAGTATTTTGCTTTTTCCAATTACTTGTAAAGACAGATTTTAAAATTAAATTTAAAAAAAGTTTGAATTCCAAATTTTTGCCCTCCTACCTTCACTTTTCCTGCCCCTAAGATCTCACGCAATTTGATGTTATGTAGGTATCTTCATGTAAAGCATAATTACACTTTAATCATGCTTTGAAAGATGAAACAGACCCAAAGAAAAACTAAACATGAAAAAGTGAAAATAGTATGCTTTGATATGCATTCAGACTTCATCAGTTCTTTCTCTGGATATGGATAGCATTTTTTCATCATAAATCTTTTGGAACTGTATTGAATCATTGTATTACTGAGAAAAGCTAAATCATTCATAGTTGACCATCATATAATGTTGCCGTCACTATGTAAGATGTTCACCTGGTTCTGCTCACTCCTCTGTGCTTCAGTTCATGTAAGTCTATCCAGATTTTTCTGAATTCCTCCTACTCATCATTTCGTATGGTAAAATAGTTTTTCTTACATTCATATACCACAACTTATTCAATTATTCCCCAAGTGATGGATATCCTCTCAGTTTTCAGTTCTTTGCTGCCACAAAAATAGCTGCTATAAATATTTTTGTACAATTAAGTTCTTTTCTTCTTTGCCTGATAATTTTTTTATTGTTTTTCCATCTTTAAAATGGAAATAAAAATACTTGATTGGCTATCGCAAAGGCTTTTGGGAAGAAAGATTAGCAAAGGGTAACAAATGGCAACAACTGTTTTATGTTATTATTATCTACCTCATAGGGTTTTTGTGAGAATCAGTTGAAATGATATGTGTAGGATGCTATTTAACCTCTAAGCCATCACATCATTTTCAGCTATTATAATTAAAGAAAGTAGGGTCCATAAAGTCAGGAACTACTTTTTTTGTTGCTTTCAGCCCTCAGTACTATGCATGGCATTTAGTAGATTTAAAAAAAAATTCTGGCTAAATTAATGAGCTTCTTCTATCTAATTCAAACCATTCATCTTAAAGGTGAGGAGACTGAGGTCTATATTGAATTGCCCAAAGTGACAAAGGTCCTAAGTGACAAAGGTCAGACTGGAAGCCTGGCCTCCAAACCTCTAATCAAGTACTCTTTCCAGCACATGCAGGAAATGCACTTTTTTTTGTGTAACTTTACCACAGTGATGTCAAATTCAAATGAAACAGGGACTATTAAGTTCTACATAAGGATCCTGAAAAGGAACATATTGACTTATAAAACCAAATATTATCTATGTTCTATTGCATTTTTATTTATTAAGTCAAAATATTTCACAATCATTTTAATCTGGCTTTGGTTGCACTCAGAAAATTGGCCCATGGGCTGCATGCATGTTTGACACCTCTGGTTTTCAGGTTAAAGTACATGCTTTTGGGATTTGGGCCTTCATTAAATGTTCAAGCTTAACAATTCTGGCTTTTAGGTCAAGGTAACAAGCAATTAGAATGGAAAAAAAATGGTCAGGTCTACTTTGTAGATGGAAATAATGAGCAGCATAAAAGCAGCACTACTTGATATTTAAGTTAAGTTATTGTCCATTTCCTTTCTTTGCAGGTATGGTTTTTGCTTGGAAATGTGGAGATGCCAAGCCTTACCAAGAAAATAAAGATCATTACATGTTGGAAATCCCTTATTTAAGAGATAGATATCAGTCATGGAAATTACAGTCCTCCTTCATTAGTAATCTTGAAGGCACTACCCAAATCTTATGCAATGTGTTTTGTATAAATTTCCATCCTCCCTGATGCTGATTCAGGGCTTCTTTCTCCACTTACACTGATTTCTGGTTGTCTGCTGATTCTTTCCTGACATATGGCCTAAATTAAAGTCCTTTTAATATATGATTGAAATCACCTTTTCTGTCCAGAAGTTTGTCAAGGTTCAGCCATCAAAGAGAACCACCTGCTGGGACCATAAAGAGATTACATGTTGCTAGCTCCCAGTACTGTACCGAACCAACCTTCCATTTTCTTTTAGTGCTGGGGATGGACAGGCACTTGAGATACTAATGAGGAGCAGAGTATTTGAGGTAAAGGTGGTAGAGAGGATATGGGTAGGCACTAATTTTTCCCCCAGAAATATTTAAGAGTTTGAAGCTGAATTCATTTTATAATCTATTCTTACTTAAGTGTTCATGAGAGGGAAGGAGCAGAGAAAAATCCTAGAAGCACAGTTAAGTGAGGGTAAATTATTGAACAATGGGCTTGAAGGCTGATAAATTCAGGAAATGGCAATAGCTAAAGTTACTTTGCAAGAATCAATAGTTCAGAACTAGGGTCAGACACCAAATTGTAGCATAAAGAGAACATTCTAGGTGAGCTTTCCTTATGTTCCCGTCTAAACAACCTTAATTTATCATATCAAATTCTAAGGCAGTATTTAAAAAAAGTTGGGGGTGAGATATTTTTTCAACCAAGGACAATTTAAGAGGACAGAAGAAGTAGCCTATGACACTGGAGTGAAGCTGGCAAGCAGCAACTATACAGATAGCAAGGAAATTGAATACCTGGCCAGAAAGATTATGAGGAATCCCTGTGCTAGCACTGGGCACAAGACTGGGAGCATTTGTCAATTCGATTGTCCTTTACCCAGTTCCTCATCACAGTCCCATAAGTCTACATAAGGGAACAAGAGCTCTAGTTCCCAGTCTGCAATTCTAGGACAAAGAGAGGCACTTGTAGTCTCAAAAGGGAAGTTTCCTACCTGGGGATGGGTCACAGTTCCAAGGAAGAGAGGAGCTGTGGTCAGGAAAGAACAAGAGTCCTACCAGGGTAAGGGCTAGAATAAGGAGTATGACTGCACCTCTGCTTAGATCATATTATCTTGGAAGCACCCAAAACCTACAAACCCTCAGAAATGACTGTGAAAACTGATTATTGAAATGATTTTTTAAAAAAGCCTGAAGCTTAAGACAGTGACTGACCCACCAGAGGTAAGCAGAGCCAAATTCTAATATAAATCTAACATTGATAAATAGGCTAGAAAAATGAGCAAACATCAACAATAAAAAAACAAAAACTGACCATTAAAAGCTACAGTAGTGACAGGAAAGATCAAGACACAAACCCAGAGGAAGACAATAACATGAAAACATCTACAAGGAAAGCCTCACAAGGAAAAATACAGATTGGTCACAAGACCAACAGAATTCCTACAAGACCTAAAGAAAGAGATAAAAAGGACAAAAAAGATTTTAAAAAATCATTGAATGGTAAAGAAAAATTAAGGAAAGAAATGAGATTAATGCAATAAAATGATGAAAAGTGAATTAAAAGTTTGGTTTTAAAAGGTACCAAAAGAAACCTGAAGAAAATAACTCCTTAATAAACAGAATTGGACTAATACAAAAAGAGGTACAAAACCTCGCTGAAGAAAATGAGTTAAAAATTAGAATTGATCAACAGCAAGCTAATAACTCCATGAGACATTAAAAAAAAAACCAATTAAACAAAGTCCTAGGTCAAGGAGAAAATATATAAACAGTCAGAAAGAAACAATTCAAATGCTGTGGAACTGCAGTTATGATCACAAAAGTTTTAGAAGCTACCACATTAAAGGAGCAGAAGGCTTAGAATATGATATTCCAGAAGCCAAAGGAACTAAAATTACAATCATGAAAAACATACACAGAAAAACTGAGTGTAATCCTACAGGGGGAGGTAGAATGAACATTTTATGAACTAGAGGACTTCCAAGCATTCCTGATGAAAAGGTTAGAGTTGAGGAACTTAATAAAATTACAATGTGTACATTCCCAAATGGAAGATGATACGTGTAGTAAAAGAATTTTATCAAGGGGTGGAGCCAATATGGCAGAGTAGAAAGACACATATACTCTAGCGCTTCCCCCACAGACCACAAAATACCTGCAAAAATGACTCTCAACAAAGTCTAGAGCAGCAGAAGTCACAGAACAACAGAGCAAAAAAGGTTTCCAGTCAAAAGTAACCTGGAAGGCTGACAGCAAAGGTCTATCTCATGGGAAGCTGAGCTGAGCAGAGTACAGCACTGGCCATGTGTCACTGGGAGGAACAGGACCTGAATAGACCTTCCAGAAGAGTTTCTAGCAGGGAAAGTCCCAGATACCTCAGCCCAAAATTGACAAAGAAAGCTCCAAAGGTCAATGGGGAAGGGCTTTCCCAGCTGGGTGAGAGGGAATAAGATTTCTCCAGCAATAACCCCAGGCAACAGCAGAGGCCACAGCAGCAGACTGTAAGGCAGCTACAGAGGTGGGGAAGCAACCTGGATCCATTGTTCAGGCAGCTCAGCTTAAAGCCTCTGCGGGTATGGAGCAGCTGATCTAAACCCCAGCCCTGAGTGACAACTCCACCCCACCCAAAGCCCAGGGGAATGGAGCAGTTGAGTCTAATCTCTTGACAAAGGATTCAGAAGTCCAGTAATTGGCTGGGAAAATGCCCCCCAAAAGGGAAAAATATAAGACCATAGAAGGTTACTTTCTTGGTGAACAGCCATCTCCTCTCATCCTTTCAGATGAGGAAGAACAAGGCTTACTGTCACAGGAAGTTAAGACCCCTGCCTCCAGGGCCCCCAAAGTGAACTTAAACCAGTCTTACACAATAGAAGAGCTTGAAAAGCTAGTTAGCAGCTTACTCAAGGAGAAACAAACAAATGCTGAGGAAAATAACACCTTTAAAAAGAGGGTAACTCAATTGGAAAAACATGTCCAAAAAGCCAGTGAGGAGAAGGAAGCTTTAAAGAGCAGAATTAGCCAAATGGAGGAGAAGGTTCAAAAGCTCACACAACAAAATAGTTCTCTGAAAGAGAGAATTGAGTTCAGGGAAATGAATGACTATGAGATAAAATAAGCAGTTACAAAACAAAATCAAAAGTTTGAAAAAATAGAAGATAATGTGAAACATCTCATTGGAAAAACAACTGACCCAGAAAATAGATCCAGGAGAGACAATTTAAAAATTATGGGACTACCTGAAAGCCATGATCAAAAAGAGAGCCTAAACATTATCTTCCATGAAATTATTGAGGAAAACTATCCCGTTATTCTAGAACCAGAAGGCCAAATAAATATTGAAAGAATCCACTGATTACCTCCTGAAAGAGACCTGAAAAGAGAAACTCCTAGGAATACTGTGGCCAAATTCCAGAGTTCCAAGGTCAAGGAGAAAATACTTCAAGCAGCTAGAAAGAAACAATTCAAGTATTATGGAAATACAATCAGGATAACACAGGATCTGGCAGCTTCTACATTGAGGGATTAACAGCTTGGAATAGGATATTCCAGAAGTCAAAGGAACAGGGATTAAAACCAAGAATCACCTACCCAGCAAAACTGAGTATAATACTTCAGGGGAAAAAATGATCATTCAATGAAATAGAGGACTTTCAAACATTCTTCATGACAAGACCAGAGCTGAATAGAAAATTTGACTTTCAAACACAAGAGTCAAGAGAAGTATGAAAAGGTAAACAGGAAAGAGAAATCATAAGAGACTTTATAAAGCTGAACTGTTTGAATTTCTACATGGAACGAAAATATTTACAACTCTTGAGACTTTTCTCAGTATTTGGGTAGGTGGAGGGATTGTACATACACACACAAACACACATGCACACACACATAGAAAGTACAGGCTGTGTTGAATCAGAAGAGATGATTTCCACAAAAGAAAGGTATAAAATAAAAATAAAGGGGTAGGGAAAATACTTGGAGGAGAAAGGAAGAAATGGAATGGGACAGGCTATAACTCATAAAAGAGATAAAGAAAAATCTTGTTCAATGGAGGAGAAAAGGGAGAAGGGTAGAGGGGAAAAGTGAAGCTATTCTCTCCACATATGGTTTAAGGAGAGAATAACATGTTCACTAAATTTGGTATGAAAATCTATCATACTACAGGAAAGAAGGGGAAGAGGTGACAAGTGGGGTGAGGGGAATGATAAAAAGGAGGGCAAATGAGAGAAGAGAGTAACTAGAAATAAACATTTTTGGGAAGGGACAAGGTCAAATGAAGGAATAAAAAAATAAGGGGGGGGGATAGAGGGCAATATAGTTAGTATTACACAACATGTTTATTATGGAAGTCTTTTGCAAAACGACACATATATAGCCTATATTGAATTGCTTGTCTTCTCATGGGGGATGGGTAGGGAGGGAGGAAGGGTAAGAAGGTGGAATTCAAAGTAGGAAAAATGAATGTTGAGAATTGTTATTGCATATAACCAGGAAATAAGAAACACAGGTAATGGGGTATAGAAATTTATCTTGCTCTACAAGAAAAGAAAGAAGATGAGGATAAGAAAGGGTGGGGTGTGATAGAAGAAAGGTCTCATTGAAGGAAGGGGTAATCAGAATGCAAGGTATTAGGGAGTGGGGGGAGGGAAGAGATGGGGAGAAAAATTGTTACAAAGTGATATAAAAGCAATTAGTATTAAAACAATTTACTCAATTAAAAAAAGAACTTTATCATCATTAGGACAGTTAAAAGAAATATTCTTAGAAAAAGAGAATGATGTGAGTTAATTATGTTGGAAGGGATGATGTTCTCCAAAGAATAATGAAGATTGAGAAAGGAATATACTTGGAGAAGGGAGAACAAACATGAGAAAATAATCTCACATAAAAGAAGTGAACAAGTAAGAATTTTTGTAATAGAAGGGGGACTGGGAGGAGGATGAAAATGTTTGAAACTTTCTCTCAACTGAACTGGTCCAAAAAGGGAAAAATGCATGCACTCAGATATATATAAATCTATTTTACCTAATAGGAAAGTAGGAGGGGAAGAGGCTAAGAGAAAGATAGGGTGATAAGAAAGAAGGCAGATTAAGGGAGACAGCGCTGAGAAATTTAAAAAAAAAAAACACTTTTGAGGAGATATAGGATAAGAAAAAAAGTATGTCAAAGAGTATTGTGAATGAGATGAATTTACCTATAAATAAAAGTTAAGGAGATGGATAGATTTTTGAAAAGAAACTTAGATATCATTGATTTCTGAAGAAAACTAAATGGGAATATAAAGGAGGATAGCTTTTTCTCAGCTGAACTTGGCACCTTCACCAAAAATGATCATGTATCAGGACATTAAAACCTCACAAGAAAATGAAGAAAACCAGACATATTAAATGTATCTTGTGTTTTTGTTTTTGTTTTTTTTTTTTTACCATAGGGCAATATTAATTTGACAATAAATGACTTTGGAAGCATAAATTAAAAATTAATTGAAAACTAAATATTCTAATCTTAAAGAATGAGTAGATCAAAGAATAAACAAAATAAATAATTTCATTAAAGAAAATGACAACAGTGAGACAACATACAAAATTTGTGGAATGCAGTCATAGCAGTACTTTGGAGAAATTTATATCTGCAAATGCTTACATAAATAACAGAGGGAAAAAGTAGATCAATGAATTGGACATACAACTTTAAAAAATAGAAAATAAACAAATTAAAAATGTTTAATTAAACACTAAATCCTGAAAATCAAAGGAGATATTACTAAAATTGAAAATTAAAAAATCATTGAACTAATAAATAAAACCAGGAAGTGATTTCATGAAAAAGTAAATAAACCATTTGAAAATTTGATTTTTTTTTAACAAAAAAAGAATACCAAATTACCAATACCAAAAATAAAAAAGTTAATTGCATCATCCATGAAGAGGATAATAAAGCAATTATTAAGCACTATTTTGTCCAATTTTATGCAAAAAACTGACAATCTAAATGAAACCAACCAATATTTATAAAAATTTAAATTTTCCATTTTGGCAGAAGAAATTGAATAATTACATAATCCTCTCTTAGAAAAAGAAATTGAACAAGCCACAAATGAGTTTTCTAAGGAAAAAAAAGGACCAGATGAATTTACAGCTGAACTCTACCAATCATATAAAGAGTAATTAATTCTGATACTATCTAAACTACTTAAAAAACAGACAAAGGAGTCATAACAAATCCCTTCTATGACACAAATATGGTTTTGATACCTAAACTATGGAAATCAAAAACAGAAAAAGAAAGCTAGAGAACAATTTCCCTAATAAATATGATGCAAAAATTTTAAATAATATGCTAACAGGGAGAGTAGATCAATATATCACAAAGATCCTACACTGTGATCAAATGGGATTTATACCAGGTACACACAACTGGTTCAATATTAAGAAATTATAACCAAAAAAGACAAAAATCATATAATTTTATCAATAGATGCAGAAAACTTGACAAAATACAGCACCCATTCCTATGTATTTTTAAAATTGAAAGCATCCTGTTTCTTAAAATGATAGGCATCACCTATCTAAAACCAAGAGCAAGTATTAACTATTATAGGGATAAACTGGAAGCTTTCCCAATACTTCCATGGTTGAAGTAAGGATGTCAATTATCACAATTATCAATCAATATTGTATTAGAAATGTTGCCTATAGCAATAAGGCCAGGAAAAGAAATTGAAGAAATAAGAATAAGCAATGAAGAAATAAAATTATCAGTCTTTGAGGGATATTATTGTATACTTAGAGAATGCAAGAGAATGAGATGTTACATAGCTAATTTTGATCATAGACAATTAAAAATAATTTTACACAAATAAAATCAATGCAGGCAAAATTAAAAGGAAAGCAGGAAGTTGTAAAAAAAAAAAACCCAAAACTCAGCAATTTCTTTGACAAAAATGTCATTTCTCAAATATGTAGGGAAATGAGTCAAATTTACAAAAATAAGAGCTATTCCCCAATTGATAAATGATCAAAGGATATGAACAAACAGTTTTCAGAAGAAGAAACCAAAACTATCAATAGTCATATGAAAAGTATCTTTAAATCATGAGTAATTAGAGAAATGCAAATTAATACAACTCGGAGCAGAGTGACCAACATGACAGAAAAAGAAAATGACAATTGCTTGAGGGGCAGTGGGAAAATATCACTATTGATATGGAGTTCTGAACTGTTTGACCATTCTGGAGAACAATTTGGAACTATGCCCAAAGGGCAGTAAAATTGAGTATGTACCCTTTGACCCAGCAAAACTGTTATTACATCAGTATCCCAAAGACTTTAAAGAAAAAGGAAAATGAGCCAAATGTATAAGAGTATTTATAGCAGCTCTATTTGTGTTGGCAAAGACTTGAAACTGAAGGTTTGTGATCAATTGGATAATGCCTGAACATGTTGTAGCATAGGCTTGCGAGGAGATACCATTGTACCATAAGAAATGACAAAGGGGATTGTTTTTAGAGTAACCTGAGGAGACATACGTGAATTCATTTAAAGTAATGCAAGCAGAAGCAGGAAAACATTATACATGATAATAGCAATATTGTAAGAATTCCCAAAAGAGTCTTAGTGAAAAATGCTATCCATCTCTCAAGAGAGAACTAATGAATTGAGAGTGCATACTGAAGTATATTTCTTTACTTTTTTTTTTTTTTGCAACAAGACTCAATGGAAATAGGTTTTGTATGACTTCATGCATGTAATAGGTTTCATATTGCTTGCCTTCTCAATGGGTAGGAGAGGACAGGATGGAAGAAAAGAATTCAGAACTGATAGAAAATAATGAATGTTTAAAAAAATTAACTATATCTCTATACCCTAAAAGAATTTGTGACCATCTTTCATCTATAGTTGTTACCTTGACTGCTCCTTGATATAGATTTCATTATTTCATCCCATTATGAAATAAAAGCAAGTTTACTGACTTATATCAGTGTTTGCTACAAAGGATTTGTTGCTCTTCTCATTTGTAAGTCACTGTACATAGTTGAGGCCACGGAAAAGGTAATGCCTTTGACTCATGTATGCAGGATTAAATAACTGCAAAATAAAAATGCAATGAAATTCACCCCATGTGTCTATGTTCTAGACTCTATTGCCCTAGGGCTCTGGGCTTCTGATAGGTAAGTCATTTCTACTCCAACCCAAACCCCCATGTTGTTATTTCCTGGCCCTCTTCCACCATGTGAAGTCATATGCAATGCTAAGCTCCACTCCGCTTTCTACCTCTAGTCCTAGGAAAAATAATCAAATCAATACTATGAAAAGGTAATCAATCAAATATGCTGTCTTCTTCTATTAGAATGTAATTTCCTAAGGGCAAAGATTGTCTTTTTCTATTTAGATCCCAAGCACTTAGCACAGTATTGGAGACATAGCAAGTACTTCATAAAATTAAAAAAAATTATTCAAAATGCATAAAATGAAATGTGTTGAGTAAATTTATATATATTTTTAAATGAGTTTTTTAAGTTTGCGGAATTTAAACAGCAAAATTATTAAAATCGATACTGCAATAGGATTTTTGAGACACTATATAAATCAGAAATTTCATGGACTAATTGACAATAATTTCCCACATTACAAACGCTGACCAGAAAACGTCCTTGAGAACTTGACCAAAACCCTTTTGGAACCAGAACTTTATCTCAGACTAAACTGTTGCCCATAATCGTCTGGAAAAGAATATTTATCCATAAAACTTGAGAGTCCTTTTAATAGCATTACTACATCAAATGTCAAACACATTTAAGGTATAAGCAAATGGAAAGAAAAACTTTCAAAATATAGCCAGCAGAAGAAATCAAAATCATTTGAAAAGAAGAACAGGTCATGTCATGTTGTATGGTATTCAAGTTGAATCAAAGATGTTTTCAATGAGCCTAGAAAATAAAATCTTAATTCTTTTATTAATTGCAAATATTTATTTTATCTCCCAGGAGAATAGTCCATAGAACATTAAACATAAAAGAACTGCAGAATAGTGATTGTCCTACCTCTAATTCTATCTGAACTATATTGAATAATATGCAAACATAAGATGGTTATGATGATAATGATGATGATAATATTTACAGAGCTGTTGTCCCCAACTGCCTGGATATAACATTGATCCACAATCCCTACAAATTTAATCACGTTTCCAAGAGATATCAATATACGAAACATTCATAATCTCCAAACTGCATTGAAATAAAAAAATTATCATGTAGAGACTGAGTAGAAGAAATATAAAATCATTTGGTAAAACGATGGAAATACATGTCATCTGGGTCTGAGTTATTCTTTCTGCTATCAAAGTTGTCCTAAACAGGCTCTCAGTGAGCATACAGAAAATAAGCTAAGATAGATCCCGATATATTTATTCGATTTTCATAAAAGACATTAATTTATTCACTAGTGTAGTAATCCAGATATAGCTAAATGTTTTAAAAAAAGAGATAAACTATCCTAGGGCAACTTCTGTAAGAACATCATAAAAAATATAAAAATAAGATTAATATCAAAATAGCTGCAATGTTGATAATACATAGCTTTTACCTTGTGTTTTATGGTTTAAAAAACATCGAGTTTGATGAACCGTTCTGTTTCTCAGAGCAAACTAGGTGATTTCTAAAGTGTTTTCCATTTTGAAAATTTTGTGTTTCTATGAAATGGGAAGACATGACCAGAGAGTAACATTGTATCTATTTTTTCATATTGTAAAATGAGAGTAAATAAGCTTAAGTAATTTCTCTAAAAAAATCAGGAATAGGTCTAGGCGTTGGATTCAGAATTTTGCATTGCTGTAACTCAAAGATAATTTCATTAAAATAATGGGTTTCAGATTGTATCAACATAGGCCTAATGAATAGAATTAAAACAAGATATTGTCCATTTTATGGATGGACTAGTCAGCCTTTGACACCAGACCAAAGGGTCTCAGGGTCATCTGTGTGAGTCACAAGAACGTAAATCCTATGAGTAAAGGAAGAACAATATCATCTTGAATGGAGGTAACATTGCAATATGTTGTCTTTTGTTTTGTTTTTAAATTTTCCCCAAGAGTAGCTAGGTTTACAGGAGAAAGGATTTTAAAGGTCCAACACCCTCTCCTCCATTTTTTTTTTTTTACTGATGAGCAAACTGTGGCTTGACTTGTTCAAAGTCTTACAAGTAGTAGCAGTTAGGATTTGAACATTGTCACTCAGACTCCAAATCCCATCCCATCCCATCCCATCCCATCCCATCCCATCCCATCCCATCCCATCCCATCCCATCCCATCCCATCCCATCCCATCCCATCTCATCCCATCTCATCCCTTCCCTTCCCTTCCCTTCCCTTTCCTTTTTTGTCTTATTTTTCTTTTCTTTTGTTAGACCTCAGCAAAGAATACAAAGTTGCTTAGTGGACATAAGGATGTAGTAAAAAAAAACAAAACCCAACATTAAGATAATATTTCCCCATAAGACTTTTGCTACCTGTTAGTCAAGGCCTAACTGCTCATTCTCTCCACCCTGATGAATTTAGTTTCTCTGAATTTAAAAAGCCACTCGAGCTACTAAACGGGCTTCCAGGCTGTCAGAATTTTCTAGCAGGGCTACCATCTCTGGACAGATGGATTGAACCACAACAGATAAAACTACCCCATGGACTCAGGTCCTAGACCTCAAAAGTCCTCATCACTACTGTCATTATTGGAAATTTGAGGAGAGACCATAGAGCTTCTTCAATTTTTATCTTATAAAGTAAAATTTTCTATTTATGCCATTCATGGGTCAATGAAAATATTAATAAATGAGACTACCAGAAATTTATAATGAGTCATCAAAAAGAATCTTACTTTCCTTAATCATCTATTCTCATCTTATTTGTAAGGACAACAGAAATACTTCTTAAATTTCCCATAGTATGAGAACACATATGATGCCTCTGATGTAGAGGGTTTTTGTTCATCATTTCTAGCAATGTTCTGCTGATGTTTTTCTCTAAAGTTATATGACATCACATTCTATGATTTATCTTTAACCCATTTCCAATACTTTGTCTAAACTGGTTATTCATCCTTTGTTTTCACAGAGGACCAATAACATTATAGAGTGATGTCTTAACTTGTCAGTGAATTGAATTAAAGTGAGGCAGAATTGCACAACTTTGTCAGTGCTTCTCTCTTTCTAGAATCACTGAAGTCCAGTGGGAAGACAAAAGTCAGTATAACTGGCAAATGGCCTAGGATGCAGTAGATAACCTTGGTATCTTTGATGTCTGACCATGCTCCACAGCACTTGCTTAATCCACCTTTATGGTCATTGGAACAATTGGTTCTCATCTGCCCATTCCAATTGAGGAAGTCTTCACATACTTGGGGTTGACATCCACCTAACTCACTGACAGGTTTAAGCATTACTTTCAACCTAGTTTAGCCCATCTACCAGGGTGTGACTGATACACATGCTATAGCTTCTTGGAGTCACAGATGACAGTTGGGTGAAAGATGGACACCAAAGATGGATGAGCAGCCCTGAAAAGGGCTTAGCAAGACCTCATAATAGAGGTGCTGGTGGTGGTTGTTGTATTTTATTCTCAGAGAGGACCAAAATGACATCACTATGATAAAGTAAAATTTCACTGTGTATGACTGTGGCTAATCAGACCAATATGACCTTGGAATGCTCTGCCACAGATTGGGCACAGAGAGTTCATGTGGACATTTGGGGTGGATACTCCAAATTTGTGCATCCTACATTTCCTTTGTGCCATTTCAATTCTGCTTTGCTCATAGAGCACAGCACCCTTTCTGATGTGGACATGCCATGCTGAGTACTCCTATACCATTGTCTCACATGTCACCCAATCAAATCCAAAGTTCTTGACAGAGACCTTGAGAGTGCCCTTGTATCACTTCTTCTGACCAACATGTGATTGCCTGATTCATGTGAACTCTCCATAAAACAGTCTGTTTGGCAAGCATATATTTTGCATTCAAACAATGTGGCCAGGCCATCAGAGTGGCGTTCTCTGAAGCATAGTTTGAACGCTTGGCAGTTCATCCAGTTCAGTGTCTGATACCTTATCCTGCCAGGTGATCCTCAGAATCTTCCTAAGGCAGTTCAAATGGAAGCGATGCAGTTTCTTGGCAAGATACTGGTATTCTGTCCAGGTTTCACAGGCATACAACAATCAGGTCAGCACAACATCTCTGTAGACCTTCAGTTTGGTAATCAGTCTAATATCTCTTCTCTCTCAAATTTTTCTTTGGAGTCTCCCAAACACTGAGCTACCTCTGGCAATGCATGCATCAACCTCATTGTCAATATGTACATTCCTGGAATGCACAATACCAAGGTAAGTGAACTTATCCACAGCATTCAAAACTCCATTTGCTGTAAATGATGGTTCCATGTATGGATGGTGTGGTGGTGGCTGATGGAGTACAGCTGATGGATAAACAGACTGTTTTATGGAGAATTCACATGAAGCAGGCAATCACATGTTGGTCAGAAGAAGTGAGACAAGGACACTCTCAAGGTCTCTGTCAAGAACTTTGGATTTGATTGTGTGACATGTGAGACACTGGCATAGGAATGCTCAGCATGGCATATCCACCTGTTATTTCCTGGTGTTAATTATTAGGCCAAAATTAGCACAGGAAGCAGAGAATTGATCTATAATTTTCTTTTCTTTTCTTTTTTAGTTTTATTTATTTATTTTTAGATTTTGACATTCATTTCCACAAAATTTTGAGTTCCAATTTTTCTCCATATATCTCCCCTCTCCCCACCCCATAATATCTTGCGTTCTGATTACCCCTTCCCTCAATGTGCCCTCCCTTCTTTCACACCCCACCCTTCCCTTATGCCCATCTTCCCTCTTTTCTTGTAGGGCAAGATAAATTTCTATACCCCATTACTTGTATGTCTTGTTTCCCAGTTATATGCAATAAAAATTCTCAACATTCATTTGTAATACTTTGAATTCCAACTTCTTTCCTTCCCACCCTCCCCACCCATCCCCACTGAGAAGGCAAGCAATTCAATACAGGCTATATATGTGTCATTTTGCAAAAGACTTCCATAATAGTCATGTTGTGTGAGACTAACTATATGCCCTCCATCCTACCCTGTCCCCTCCTTTTTTTTCTATTCTCTCATTTGACCTTGTCCCTTCTCAAAAGTGTTTACTTCTCCCATTTTCCCTCCCTTCTATCATCCTCCTCACCTCACTTATCCTTCTTTCCCCTACTTTCCTGAAGTCCAAGATAGATTTTCATACTAAATTTAGTGAGCTTCTTATTCCTTCCTTAAGCTGTATGTGAAGAGAATAAGCTTCACTTTTCCCCTCTCACCTCTGCTTTTTTCTCATCCATTGAAAAACATTTTTATTATCTCTTTCATGAGTGATAGTCTGCCCCATTCCATTTCTCCCTTTCTCCTCCCAATATTTTCTTCTCTCACCCCTTAATTTAATTTATTTTTTTTTATGGAAATTATCTCTTCTGATTCAACTCAACCTATACTTTCTGTCTATGTCTGTGTGTGTGTGTGTGTGTGTGTGTGTGTGTGTGTGTGTATAATCCCTCCATCTACCCAAGTACTGAGAAAAGTCTCAAGAGTTACAAATACCATCTTTCCATGTAGGAATGTCAACAGTTCAGCTTTAGAAAGTCCTTTATGATTTGTCTTTCCTGTTTACCTTTTCATGCTTCTCTTGACTCTTATGTTTGAAAGTCAAGTTTTCTATTCAGTTCTGGTCTTTTCAACATGAATGCTTGAAAGTCCTCTATATCATTGAATGACCATTTTTTCCCTTGAAATATTATACTCAGTTTTGCTGGGTAGGTGATTCTTGGTTTTAATCCCAGTTCCTTTGACTTCTGGAATATCCTGTTCCACTCCCTTCAATCCTTTAATGTAGAAGCTGCCAGATCCTGTGTTATCCTGATTGTATTTCCACAATACTTGAATTGTTTCTTTCTAGCTGCTTGCAATATTTTCTCTTTGACCTGGGAACTGTCTTTTTCAGGAGGTGATTGGTGGATTTTTTTTGTTTTGGCCTCTGGTTGGATCCACACTTTGTTACTTCTCAGTTTCAGAGGTTGCAATTGAGTGCACAATCATCTGTAAACAGAAAATCATGCACCAACACTCCCCCCATTTTGATCTTGTCTTGAAGCCTTTTCAAACTGAAGAATTTACCATCAGTATGGTAGTTGACCTTGATGCCGTGTTCATCCTCATTGAAAGCATTTGACAACATGGCTGAAAACATCATGCTAAAAAGCATGGGAGCAAGCACATAGTCCTGTTCCACTCCATTGCTGACGGGGAATGCATGAGAGCATTACTCACTGTCCAGAACCTGGGCAAACATGCCATCATGAAATTGACATACAATAGTGTAATCTCCAGGCAGTCAAATTTTGACATAATTTTCCATAAGCCCTTTTGACTAACAGTGTCAAAGGCCTTGGTCAGATCTACAAACGTTGTGTACAGACATCTGTTCTCCTCCTGGCATTTCTCCTGGAGTTGTCAGACAGCACATGCCATATCAACTGTTCCTCAACCCTTTCTGAAGCCACACTTGCTCTCATGTATATGACTATCTTCCAGGTGAAGTATCAGCCTGTTAAGGAGGACTTTAGCGAGAATTTTGCTAGCAGTGACTAAGAAAGAGACCCTCCTGTGATTGTCACAGGACAATCTCTTCTCTTTACCTTTTTAGAGATGGACAATGGAGACATCCCAGAACTCCTAGGGGATAATTTCCTCTTGCCATATAACCCGGAAAATTTCAGTCAGCTTTTGTATGAGCAATGGTCCCCCTACCTTGTGAATCTCAGCTGAAATAGAATTTGTACCAGGTGCTTTGCCACATAAAAGTATCCTAATGGCACTCAAAACCTCTTCTTCTGTTGGAAGTTCAACTAAGGATGGATTGACTTCAACCTGAGGTAAACAGTCAATGGCCTCAGCATTGATTGATGATGGTCTGTTGAGAGCACTATGGAAGTGTTAAGACCATCTCTCTAGGATAATATCTTTATCATTAATCAATGTGCTTCCATCAGCACTGAGTAGTTGTGATACACCATAGGTTTTTGGTTCAAAAATAGCTTTCAGGGAATCATAAATATGCTTTGGATTGTTACTATCAGTATAAAACTGAATTTCATCTTTCTTCTTACTGAGCCAAGAATCCTGCATTTTTCTATGCTTTGTTTGTACTTTGCTTTTGCTTTTGCTTAGCTTTCTGCTAAGCAGAATTAAATGCTGCCTTCTTAGAGGTGGATGAACTATCCTGCTGGTAGATCCCATGGAGTTCTCATTTTTTCATTTAGCAGCTTCTGAATTTCCCCATCATTTTCATCAAACTAGTCTTGGTGTTTGCGAGTGTTCTGACCCAGATGAGCAAATGCAGTGCTGTACACCAAATGCTCCTTTTCTGCTCCACTGTTGCCAACTGTGTGTTGGCTCAACTTTCCCTCCAAGTCAGCAGCAAAATGTTCATGCTCAGCAAAGGGTTCTAATTTGTTGGCATTAATTTTGCTTGCCTTCATTTGCCAGCCTTGTTTCACTCAGGACTGCTCTTTGGATGTGATACCTGTTGAGTTCTCTTGCAACAAGAGCAGTTAGTCTTACAGGATTACTGGATTTTGTGTTTTCTATAAGTGTGCACACATTCCATATGCCAATGATGAATGGAATCATCTTTGTAGATGTTTTTTTCCATTTTGTCCATTTTTTTTGTATTTCAACCAGAGTGGAATTCCCTGCCTGCTGCAGTAATCAGGGCAGGGTTGGGTAAGCAGATAATTTTTAGGACACCTTTTCTAGCCTCCTTAAAGAGGCTAGATCCTTAAAGAACTGCTCAGACACCCAGGAGGCTGCAGAGTTCCACTGCTGCTTCCAGTGAGAAATGACCCTATGGCCTGGGCCACCTGTGTGCAGGATTGGGCCTACAGCTCCCGGTGTATCTTCACCTTCTCATTTATCACTTGCTTGTCACCACAGGACTTTGAGATATAATAGTAAAATGGTATGGGTGATGTCTTTTGATTCATGTGCAAATTGGATTTAAGTGAGGCAGAGTTCCACAAAGTTATTAGCCTCACTCTCTCTCCTCCAGAGTCATCATAGCCCAGCGGCAGGACAGAATCAATATGACTAACAATGACTCAGAATGCAGCGGATGACCTTGGTGTCTTTGGCATCTAACCAAGCTCACATTACCTGCTTCAGCTGTCTTCATGGCTGTTAAAACAAATTCTTCTCATCTGCCCATTCCAGCAATGGAAGTCTTCGCATTCTTGGGGTAGACAGCCCCCTAATTCATGGATGGGTTTGAGACCCCTTGGTTACCCTCAATCTGGTTTGGCCTGTCTGCTGAAAAGGTTTATTAGGGTGTGGTTGACACACATGCTGCAGCTTTTTGGAGCCGCAGGTGAGAATTGGGTGGAACAGGTGGACATCAATGGTAGAAAGCAGCCCAGAAAAGGGCTCAGCAGCTATCACACCAAAGGCACTGATTCCCCCTGAACACCCTACACACCCCCTAGAGGTGCTACTCCTCGGTGAATACATCATATACCCCTTTTCTAAACTATCTTAAATGCAAAAACATTATAACTTCAACTATAAACTTAGTCAGAGTTGCCTCTAAAGATGACAAAAACAATATGAAGGTTAATCTTCCATTGGCTCACACAAGCCAGTTGTGCCATCTCTGCCCCTATGAGAGTTTCCCTGATGACACCATCCGGAACTGCTGTTAGCAAAAGCCAGCATGTAGTCAATGTGGTAACAATTTCTTTCTCCCAGGATTGAGTGACCTGAAGAAGTTTGTCTACTTCCCTTTTCCAGGATGGAGAAAAAGGTTTTTTCCCCACTTCTACTTAAAAGTCATTTTCCGTCTAATCAAAATCTCTGGGCTTTTAAGAAGAGGGGCTTAAGCCAAGGGTAAGATTCATGTTTGCATTGAGATTATTACCTTTTAGTTCACATGTACAATCTGGGGGGAACTGCATATGGCTTAAAAAATACAGAGAACATATACAAAATAGTAGGTCAAATTCTGTTCTACTAAACATAGCAAGATGCACACAACAAAAATTCATATACAACACAGGTAATAACATGAATGTTAGTCCTGTCTTTGAATGTCCCTGAACTTAAATATCTTCTGAAAGAAGCTGCAACTTGTAAAGGACAGAATCCTGTATTTTTTGTGGATGCTTTGATATTTCAAAAAATCTTTTTGTTCTTGTTCTAGATACTTCAATTAAGATTACAGTGATTTATATACAGAATTGAATATAACTTGGAACAGTTGGTCTGCAGAAATAGAATCTAGCTCCTAGTCCTAATTACACTTTGAAGAACTGAGAAATTTCTTTCCCTATCCCTTCTTTGCCCTTTTCTTTTTCCTCTCTTCCTTTCTCCTCTTCTTTTCCCTCTTCTCCTTTTTATCTTCCTATCTTACTCAGGCTCGTAGCGCACTGGCCCCTCAGAGACCTAATCCCGTTGCTCATTAGCACAGATTCTTTGACCCATATGTTTCTGACCTTGATCAGTCCCTCCTCAGAAACACACACACACACACACACACACACATACCACACACACACACACACACACACACACACACACACACACACACACACACACACACACACACACACACACACACACACCCCTAGAGGCTCCTCTATCCTGAAATACATGAATTCCTAGAGGTTAACTACATCGGTGCTGGAACAGGTGCAGACTATAATTTGCTTTAGCCTCATTGAAGCTCAGATTTCCAGAGCTCAAGCAACCCACCAGTCTCAGCTTCTCCTGGTAGAAGCAATTATGATATGTGTTACCATGCCCAGCTTCCTTTGTTTTTTCCAAATGTCTATTTTTAAAGTTACAACATCTCAGTTTAAAATATTAAAATTAAAGTTATTAATATTATTAGATGAATTCATAATTTTCCACATTTCTATTCAAATTCTCACATATTTGAATGCAATGTCTAATTGTAACTCATGAAAAAAATTAACTCTTACATCTCCACAAGGGTCTATTTTGAAAAGAGGCATAGAAAAGTAAGCATAAGAGTCATTAGTTATTAGTATGTTCCTCATGGCATTTATCATCACTTAGAAGAAATACAGCTTAGGGTCCAAATGGAACAGGGATTCCACCATAGATGATGAGGCCCTTCAGTTGCATTAGTTTGTGGATGACATTATGATGATTACATCAAAACCTGTAATATTAGATGATCATCTTAATGAAATGCAAAACCATTCAAAGGAGTTAACCTCATGAAATACAACAAAAAGCCGAAGTCAATAAAAAATGGCTATGATTTAGATTATAACATACCATTTGATGAATATGTTATTGAGATGGCTAGTCAATGCATAGATGTTGAAGAACAATGATGTTAAAACTTCATAGAAGGAAAGAGGCAGACTAGACTACCTTCGGAAAAGTGAATCATACTTTTTCATGATTCTAAGCTTCTTCCTGAAACAAAGGGTCATTTTTCAATGTCCATATTCTTCCAGAGATTCAATGTGACTGTAAGTCATGAACTACCCCTCTGCAGAATTAAAGTAGATCTTTTAAATGGTAATTAATGGAGAGATATGTAGCAGGTATGATTAAAATGCAATACAATACTAATGAGGAATTTGTCAGAAAGTGAGAAAAGACTATGTAGGACTTTGTGGTTTATTTTAATAACTAGACGGATCTCCAATCTCATTGCTATAGGTACTTCTTCAAGGATGCCACTTTATCTTGTTCATGTCCTCTCATAAACATTCCAAAGGGGATTTGCCCACTAAAATCTTTTGACATAATATGGATACCAAAAGAGCATGTGGGCTCTTTTTGGGTGAGTCCTTACTCTTACTACATGAGCACTCCACCTGGACAAGTGCTCCTCCATTGCCCTATGAAAGGCCTGCAACTTAATGAGCTACAGGTTACTGTATTTAAGATATCAATGAAGTCAGAAATTGAAGGGGTCAATCATGTGTTAAAAACAATGGCTAGCAGATGGATAGCCCAAGTGAAGCCCTCACACCCATGAAATGTAGCAACATCTCTAAAAGAAGATGCCTAGAATAGTATGTACAAGAATACCACAGGATGAAAACCTTTGATGAATTGCAATGTACTGGTGCAGAAATGAATACATCAATGAGATCACTGATTGATGAATTAATGGATTGACCTATTAATTCTTATAGGTAAAGATACCACTGATTTATTAATTTGTAACATTCACATGAATATGTGTTAATAACATAATAAATATATGATGTATTCATATCTTAAAAGATCTATGGTTTTTTTAGGTACAGGCATATTCCCTCTATACCTTAGTGGATAGACTGCATGAGCTGGTATTATGAAAACAGCTCATCACCTCATGGACCTGCCACTGGTGACAAGCCTCTCCAGACTTAGCTAGTCTGATCCTTGGGCTATTATTGATGTCCGGCTCATCATCAGACATTCTTTTAAATCTTTTCCATCTTAGCATAAACCACCAGAACTTCTGCTCTATTGGAAACAGCACTCAAGAAGCCAAGATCCCTTATATGCCAGCCAAGACATTAGAGTACTACTTTGAAAGAGCAAACAACTGAAGTAATCAAAGCATAAACAGAGATAACTTCACTTAGTGCAAATCTCTGGGTATTACAACAGAGAAATGATGATTAAATATTCTAGAATATACTTTTCCCATATGTACAGATTACCTTCCAGTTCAAAGTATTTTCACACTAACTTCTGTCCAGAAGGAATGTGAAGAACGAACAAATGAAAACATCCTTTTTACTTCACTCAGCCTGAAATGACAGAACGGCATTTAAAAGACATTTTAGAAATCATTTAGTTCAGACTCTTATTTCTCAGATAAGGAAAACAAATGTCAGGGAGGATACATGACTTGCTGCATCAGTAAGCACCCCAATATACACAAGGGGGCCTGCTGTCACAGGTTCTTTTATCTGCTTCCCTAAAAGGAAAGAAATTTTTTGAGGGGTTAATAATAACTTTCATTGAACACATGTATCATTCAGTTAGTTCAGGGGAAAATTAAAAATTAAAATTTTTTTTCAGCACCCTGAATTTCAGAGACAATACAGAGAAATCAAAAGTCAACAGACATGCTTCCAAATGTCTGACCATTAACATACATACATCTTTACCAGAGAGGGAAGCACCATCACCTGGGTTTTCAAAGCCAGAGGGTTGCTTAGTGGCTTCCCAGGGTCTCATCTGGCACACATACCTTCTTCCAAAAACTAAACCCCAAAGTAAAACCTAACCCTCAGAGTTTTTATACACTTTTCAGAGTCAGAGGGCATGACCCTCTGACCCAGTGCCTCAATAGAAAAAAAACAAAAGGTACTTGGGACCCTCCTCCAAAATAACTCCCCTAATCAAGCTTCCCTCAATGGGCAGTCCCATTTATGGGTGGGGAAGATCTTTGATCACATTCAAATAGAGATATTGCACTTCTTGATTATACTAAAACAAAAACAGCAAAAGATCCTACTTTGATTGACCTCACAGTTGTCCAGAATACCAAAGCTAAGTTAAGGTTGCATCCAGGAGTAACCTCCGAGTTTCCTGAATTCTATTGTAGTGCTTTTCACACGGCAGTGAGTTGTTTCAATCGTTGTTGTAGTTAAGTCATTTCAGTTGTGTCCAACTCTTTATGACTCATTTAGTGTTTTTTTTTGGTAAAGAAAATGCAGTGGTTTGTCATTTCCTTCTCCAACTCATTTTACAGATGAGGAAACTATAGCAAACAAGGTTAACTGACTTGCTCAGGGTCACACAGCTAGTAAGTGTGTGAAGGTGGATTTGAACTCAGATCTTCCTGAATCCAGGCCCAGTACTTTACACATTACACCATCTAGCTGGTTCAATAATTGCTTGCCCTTAATAGAGTGATCAAGAGGCTGTAGTAAGATTTACAAGGTATCATTTAGATTCAAATTGCAGAACTTTTACCCCACCAGACCATTTTTGCTCTCTCCTCTCCTCTTCTTCGCTTTCTCTTTTTTCTTCCTTCTTTCCTACCCTCTTTTCTTTCTTTCTTCCCTCCTGTTAGGACACATGATTTCATCCATTTAGGAAAATCCCAGTATAGAAACTTTTTCTTACTAGTGCAGGCCAGCATCTCTTCTATGAAGAGTTAACGATGTGACTGGGAGCATGGAAATGTCAAGTGGCCCAAATAGTTTTGGTCATAGGAGGCTTTGAACCTTATTTACTGAAATTCTGGCCTTTTATTCCCCACATTTTACTGCCTATTCTATACCTTATTAACATTAATTATTTGGCTTGCTATTTGCCAGTATATGACTTTCTATTAGACACTTTTGTAAGAGTCTGTCTGAGTGATACATACTTAAAATAATATAATTACAATACTTCTTAAGTATTTGAGGTAACTATGAAATGAAAATAGAGACTATTCAAATCCATTTGAAGAGAAGCATTTTATCCTGAAACTAAACTCAAGAAGGTATTTATTGTGAAGGGTCTTATACAAAAGAAATTGATGGATAAATTCAATGAGAGTTTTAGAGAAGACATAGAAAACCCACTCAAGCAGATACTTCTTGCTAGTTTAAAGGCATTATATTATATTTATGTCAGTAAAAGCATGTGAAGGGGGAGGGTAGTCTGATGCAATGTGGTCTTGCCTTTTGATAGTCAAACAATACAAAGATTAAATTTGCAGAATCTTGAGCAACTGATACTTACATCCACTAGGTTGTCTCTTTAAATAACAAAAATTAAATATTACTGACCTGCTGTCAACTTGCTTTAAGAGATTTTAGAGAAAAAGAAATCTTACAGGACAATAGTTGGATAAAATCTCAGTTTTGAGAGGGGGGAACCAAGAGGATCAAATCTTCAAATTATAGGTGAACATCAGACTTCTGGGAGCCAAGATGGTGGAGTAAGCAATAAATTGCTATAGCTATTGCACATTCAACTCCAAACAACCATAAAATAGAACCCCAAAATAAATCCTGGAAGAGGAGAACCAGTAAAAAGATGAAGTTAAAAAATCTTTTAGCCCAAGAAATTTGGATGATGGTCAAGAAAGGTTTGTCTCACTTAGGGAAAAGGAGTACACAGTCCAGGATGGTAAGCATTGCAGTAAGCTAGCATCAAACCCAACCTCAATAAACCAACAGAAGATCCTGAGCCCCAGTGCTGTGGAGCAGCACCAAAGCGAGGGGAACTGGTAGACTCCAGCTCTGAGAACTACCATGTTCTTCAGAGTAATAAGACAAACAGGCAGCCTCCAGAGCCCAGACCACAAAGTGTTTCAGTGTAGCCCCAAGGAAATACAGAAACATCCCCATCCACCTCAGCATACACTAGAAAACAGAACTAGTACCCCAGCTCAGTACCAGTAAGCTACCAGACTCCAAGGGCTTCCAGCAGCACCAGTCAATTCACATTCCACTCTCTCAGTGCTGCACCAAACATGTGGGTGACCCAGGGGCCTCAGGGCATCATCAGTACACCAGCAGGTAAACAGACAGTCCTATAGCCCCTGGCACAAGAAGCTTCAGATAGTGCCCCTTCAATCCCAAGAATAGAGCTCAAATCCAAAAGAAAGGTAAAAGGCTAAAATAGAAGTTACAGAAGAGCTCAAGAAGGAGCTTGAAAATCATATGAGAAGTAGAAAAAAACTTGGAAAAGAAATGAGAATACTGCAGGAGAATTATGAAAAAAGGTAAACTGCTTTGAAAAAGAAAAGAATTGCTTAAAAAGTAGAATTGGTCAAATGAAAAAGGAAGTACAGAAATCCACAGAAGAAAACAACTTTCTAAAAAAAGCAACAAGACAAGTGGAAAAGGAAGTACAAAAACTAATGAAGGAAAACAAATCCTTAAAAGTTAGAAGTGGGTAAAAGGAAGCTAATGACCCTAAGAGACATCAAGAAAGAATCAAACAAATTCAACAAAAATGAAAAAAAAAAGAGAAGAAAATGTAACATACCTCATTGGAAAAACTTCTGACTTGAAAAATAGATCCAGGAGAGACTATCAGAATTATTGGAGTACTTGAAAGTTATAATCAAAAAGAGGAGATGAACAACATCCTTCAAGAAATTATCAAGGAAAATTGCCCTGATATCCTAGAACCAGAGAGCAAAACAGGTATTGAAAGAATCCACCAATCACCCCAGGAACTAGATCCCAAAATGAAAACTCCAGGGAATATCACAGGTAAACTTCATAACTATCTGGTCAAGGAAAAAATACTGTAAATAGCCAGAAAAAAACAATTCAAATATCTGGAACCCACAATCAGGGTTACATGGGAATTAGCAGTTACAATATTAAAGAATCAGAGGTCACGGAACATGATATTCCAGAAGGCAAAGGAGCTAGGAGTACAAGCAAGAATCACTTAACCAGTGAAATTAAGCATAATACTTCAAGGGAAAAAATGGGCATTCAATGAAACTGAAGGATTTCAACCTTTCATAAGGAGAAGACCAGAACCAAACAAAAAAATTGATCTTCAATATCAAGACACAAGAGAAGTCAGAAAAGGAAACAGAAAACATAAGGGATTCAATGGAGGTGAACTGTTTAATTCCCTCCATTGGAAGAAGATATTTATAGTTCTTAAAAACTGAACCGCTAATAGTACAGCAAGAAGGAATATACAGAGGATATGGGTATAAGGGAAATTTGATGGAGTGATAAAAATAATTAAGGGATGAGAAAGAGGAGTGCACTGGGGGCAGAAGGAAGGGAGAGGTAGGTTGGGGTAAGTTATTTCCCATGAAGAGGTGCAAAAAATGTATTACTCTGGAGGGAAAAATGGGACGGTGGGTGATAGGGATAAGTTGAACCTTACTCTCATCAGTATTGGCTCAAAGAGGGAACTGTATACACAATAAATTGAACATATACCTTACAAGGAAGTAGGAAGGGAGGAAATTAAGTAAAGTGTGGCTGAGGGGAGGACTGACAAAAGAGAAGGCAGACTGGGAGAGGTGGCAGACAGAAACAGAAGGAAAAGGTAAAAGGATAGAGAGAACAAACAGGAGGAAAAATAAGATGGAGGGAAATATACAATAGTCATAACTGTGAATGTGATTGGGATGAACTCTTCCATAAAATGGAAGTGGATAGCACAGTGGATCAAAAACCTGAATCCTACAAAAATGTTTTTTGCAAGAAACACATGAAGCAGAGATATACACACAGAGTAAAGGAAAGGGGCTGGAAGAGAATCTATTATGCTTCAGCTCAGGTTTTTAAAAAACAGAAGGGGTAGTAATTCTGATCTCAGACAAAGCAAAAGCAAAAACATTACTAATTAAAAGAGATAAGGAAGGAAAACTACACAGTGTTAAAAGGTACTACAGAAAATGAAATAATATCAGTACTAAACAAATATACACCAAGTGGTATAGCATACAAATCCTTAAAGTTGATGTTAACTGAGTTACACATTCATGACCAAACAAAAGATAGAGCATAACAAAGTGCACAATAGTTAATTCTGATTACATTAAATTAAAAGGCTTTTGCACAAACAAAACCAATGCAACCAAGATTAGAAGGAAAGCAGAAAACTGGAAAACAATCTTCATAGCAAGTGCCTCAGATAAAGGTCTTGTTTCTCAAATATATAGAGAACCGAGTCAAATGTATAAGAATAGAAGCCATTCCTCACTTGATAAATGGTCAAAGGAAGTTTTAAAATGAAGAAATCAAAGTTTTCAGATGAAGGCAGTTTTCAGATGAAGAAATCAAAGCTATCTATAGGCATATGAAGAAAGGCTCTAAATTACTTTTGATTGAAGACATACAAAATAAAAGAACTCTGACATAGCACCTCATACCTATCAGATTGCCTAAAGTGACAAAAAAGGAAAATGATAAATGTTGGAGAGAATATAAAAAAAATTGAGACATTAACTCACTGTTGGTGGAGTTGTGAACTGATCCAACCATTTTGGAGAACAATTTGGAACTATGCCCAAAAGGCAACCAAACTATGCATACTCTTTGACCCAGCAATACTACCATGGGTCTGTAACACCAAAGAAATAATAAAATAGGGGAAAGGACCTATATGTGCAAAAATATTCATAGCACTCCTTTTCAGTGTAGTAACATATTGAAAATTGAAGGGATGTCCATCAATTGGGAAGTGGATGAATTAGCTGTGGTATATGAACGTAATGGAATATTATTGCAGAACAAGAAAGGAAAAAGAGGTTAATTTCAGGAAAACCTGGAAAGACATATAAACTGATGCAAAGTGAAATGAGCATAACCTGGAAAACATTGTTCACAGTACCAGTAATGTTTTGTGATAATCAGTTATGAATGACTCAGCTCCTCTCAGCAAAGTGATGATCCAAAACAAGTACAAAAGACTCATGAAGGAAAATGCTATCCACATTCAGATAAAAAAGTGATGAACTCTGAATGCAGATCAAAGCATACTATTTTCATATAGTTTATTCTTTTGTGCTTTTTTCCTTTTAGTTTTCAACATTCATTTCCACAAGACTTTGAGTTTTAAATTTCCTCCCCACCTCTCCCTTCCTTGCACCCCAAGACATCATGCATTCTGATTACTCCTTCCCCCAACTTCCCCTCCCTTCTATCATACCCCACCCTTCCTTTATCCCCATCTCCTCTATTTTCTTGTAGAGCAAGATAGATTTCTATACCATGTTGCTTGTATATTTTATTTCCCAGGTGTGTGTAAAAACAATTTTTAACATGCGTTTTTAAAACTTTGACTTCCAGCTTTTCTCCCTTCCACCCTCTCCATCCTTTCCTACTGAGAGGGTCAGCAATTAGATTTGTTATACATGTGTAGCTATGCAAAAGACTTCCATAAAAGTCATATTGTGAAAGACTAACTATATTTCCCTCCATCCTATCCTGCCCTTAACTTATTTTATTCTCTCTTTTGACCCGATCTCTCCTCAAAAGTGTTTATTTCTAATTAGCCCCTCCTCTCATTTGCACTCCCTTCCATCAACCTGCCCATACCCCACTTACCCCTTTCTCCCCTACTTTTCTGTATGGTAAGAAAGATTTTCATAACAAATTGAGTGTACATGTTATTCCCTCCTTAAGCCAAATGTGATAAGAGTAAGTTTCACTTTTCCCCTCCCACCAGTCTTTTTCTCCCCTCCATTGAAAAAGCTTTTTCTTGCCTCTTTTATGTGAGAGATAATTTACTCCAATCTATTTCTCCCTTTCTCCTCCCAATATATTCCTCTCATAGTCCTTTTATTTTTTAGATATCATCCCTTCCTATTCAACTCACCCTGTGCCCTGTATTCATATATATATATATATATATATATATATATATATATATATATATATATATATATATATATATATATATATATATATATATAAAATCCCTCTAATTACCCAAATACTGAGAAAAGTCTAAAGAGTTACAAATATCATCTTTCCATGTAGGAATGTAAATAGTTCAACTTTAGTAAGTCCCTTATGATTTCTCTTTACTGTTTACCTTTGCATGCTTCTCTTGATTCTTGTGTTTGTAAGTCAAAATTTCTATTCAGCTCTAGTCTTTTAATTCAGAATGCTTGAAAGTCCTCTATTTCATTAAAAAGTCATCTTTCCCCTGAAGTATTATACTCAATTTTGCTAGGTTGATGATTTTTGGTTTTAATCTTAGCTCCTTTGACTTCTGGAATATCATATTCCCAACCCTTCGATCCTTTAAGGTAGAAGGTGCCAAATCTTGTGTTATCCTAATTGTATTTCCACAATACTCAAATTATTTCTTTATGGTTTTTTACAATATTTTGTCCTTGACCTGAGAACTCTAAAATTTGGCTACAACATTTCTAGGGGTTTTTCTTTTCGGATCTCTTTCAGAGGGTGATTGGTGGATTCTTTCAATATTTATTTTCCCCCCTGGTTCTAGAATATCTGGGCAGTTTTCCTTGATATTTCTTGACAGAAGATGGTTAGACTCTTTTTTTGATCATGGCTTTAAGGTAGTCTCATAATTTTTAAGTTGTCTTTCCTGGATATATTTTCCAGGTCAATTGTTTTTCCAATGAGATATTTCACACTATCTGCTATTTTTTCATTCCTTTTGTTTTGTTTTATAATTTCTTGATTTTTCACAAAGTAATTACCTTTCGTCTGCTCCATTTTAATTTTTAAAGAACTATTTTCCTCAGTGCATTTTTGGACCTCCTTTTCCATCTGGCCAATTCTGCTTTTTAGGACATTCTTCTTTTCATTGGCTTTTTGGATGTCTTTTGTCATTTGGGTTAGTCTATTTTTTACAGTGCTATTTTCTTCAGTGTTTTTAGGGGTTTCTTTTAGCAAGCAATTGACTCATTTTTCATGATTTTCTTGTATTACTGTCATTTCTGTTGCCAATTTTTGCTCGACTTCTCTTACTTGATTTTCAAAATCCTTTTTGAGCTCTTCTGTGACCTGAGACCAATTCATATTTTTCTTGGAGATTTTGGATGGAGGAACTTTGACTTTGTTTTCTTCTGTTTGCATGTTTTGGTCTTCCTTGTCACTCAAGTAAGATTCATAGTCTGATTCCTTTTCTGGTTTTTGCACATTTCCACAGCCATTTACTTGACTTTTGAGCTCTTTGTCAAAGCAGTTCTCTGCTTCCACTGGGGGTGGGGAGGTGTACTGTCAGCCACCTGATCACCCCACAGTCCATGGGCCTAGAGCTCCAGAAAAGTGGTGATATCATCCCTTCCTATTCAACTCACCCTGTGCTGTGCTCTGTGTGTGTGTGTGTGTGTGTGTGTGTATGTGTGTGTGTGTGTGTGTGTGTGTGTAAAATCCCTCCAAATCCAAATACTGAGAAAAGCTTCAAAAGTTACAAATATTATCTTTCCATGTAGGAATGTAAACAGTTCTATTTTAGAAAGTCCCTTTTGATTTTTCTTTCCTGTTTACCTTTTCATGCCTCTCTTGACTCGTGTTTGAAAGTCAAATTTTCTATTCAGCTCTGGTCTTGTCATGAAGAATGTTTGAAAGTCCTCTATTTCATTGAATGACCAGTTTTTCTCCTGAAGTATTATACTCAGTTTTACTGGGTAGGTGATTCTTGGTTTTAATCCTAGTTCCTTTGACTTCTGGAATATCATATTCCACGCCCTTCAATCCTTTAATGTAGAAGCTGCTAGATCTTGTGTTATCCTGATGGCATTTCCACAATATTCAAATTGTTTCTTTCTAGCTGCTTGCAATATCTTCTCCTTGACCTGGGAACTCTGGAACTTGGCTACAATATTCCTAGGAGTTTCTCTTTTTGGATCTCTTTCAGGAGGTGATCAGTGGATTCTTTAAATATTTATTTTGCCTTCTAGTTCTAGAATATCAGGGATGTTTTCTTTGATAATTTCATGATGGATGATGTCTAGGCTCTTTTCTTCATCATGGCTTTCAGGTAGTCCCATAACTTTTAAATTGTCCCTCCTGGATCTATTTGCCAGGTCAGCTGTTTTTCGAGTGAGATATTTCACATTATCTTCTATTTTTTCATTCTTTTGGTTTGTTTTGTAATTTCTTGGTTTCTCATAAAGTCATTAGCTTCCATCTCCTCCATTCTAATTTTTAAAGAACTAGTTTCTTCAGTGAACTTTTGAACCTCCTTTTCCATTTAGCTAATACTGCTTTTTATAAAGCATTCTTCTCCTCATTGGCTTTTTGGACTCTTTTGCCAATTGAGTTAGCCTATTTTTAAAGGTGTTATTTTCTTTAGCAGTTTTTTGGGTCTTCTTTACAAAGCTGTTGACTTGCTTTTCATGATTTTCTTGCATTGCTCTCATTTCTCTTTCTAATTTTTCCTCCACCTCTCTTACTTGATTTTCAAAATCCATTTTGAGCTCTTCCATGCCCTGAGACCAACACATATTTATTTTGGAGGTTTTGGATGCATAAGTCTTGACTTTAGGTCTTCCTCTGATGGTATGCATTGTTCTTCCTCACTAGAAAAGATGGAAGAAAATACCTGTTCACCAAGAAAGTAACCTTCTACCATCTTATTTTTTCCCCCTTTTTGGATATTTTCACATCCAGTTACTTGACTTTTGAGTCCTTTGTCAAGAGCAGGGTATACTCTGGGGGCCTGTAAGTTTTCAGTTCCTCCAAGGTGGCACAATCAAGGGAGAGGAATTTACTCCTCTCTTGGCCTGCACTCTAGTCTCGGAGCAACCACAGGTACTCTGTTCTGCCAAGGACCTGCCTGCAGGTTTCCCTCTCCAGAGGCTCCACAAGCTCCACTGCTAACACTCTTTCTCAACCCATGAGATTCAGTTCAGCAACTCAGTTCCTCAGGGTCTTTAGGTACAGGGTTTCAAAAATGAATGCTGAAGCTGCAGTTGTTGCTGCTGGTGGGTCCAGCCTGTGTTCCCTTCTCACCCAAGTAAAAGCTTTCTCCCTGACCTTTGAAGCTGTCTTTGACATTTGTAGGTTCAGCATTCTGGAAATTGAAGCTGTTGCCAGCGATTATGCCCCAGGGCTTGTTCAGGTCCTGTCCCTGCTGTATCTCATGGCCTAGGCTGGGCTGTGCTCTGCTCTGAACCTAGTCAACAGACCTTTCCTTTTGGCCTTCCAGGTTGTCTTTGTCTGGAAATCTCTTTTACTGTATCATTTTGTGACTTCTGTTACTCTAGAATTTACTTTGAGTCATTTTTTACAGGTATTTTATGGGCTTGTGGGAGAGCTCCTAGAGGTCAGTCTTTCTACTCTACCATCTTGGCTCCACCCCTATTAATCTTAATTTTAAAAAAGCATTATTAATTTGATAGATGAGAGGTATTCCATAGTATACATAGATTTCAGCAAAGCATTTGGTGGTTTACATTTTTGTTGGGGTGAATAAGATAGAGAAATAAGGGCACAATGTAATGAATTCAGAATTGTCTAAATGACTACATGCAAAAATTAGTCATTGTTTATACAGCTAGCACTCTGGTTTAGTCCTGTATTGCTTCTTGAGGGGACTTTTGCAATTGTGAGCTACATGGCCTTCCTATTTAAAGCTTCTCCTCATTACAATTCATTTTTCATACAACTACCAAAGTTATTTTCTTAAAGTATAGATCTAACTATTTTTGCACCACCTCAGCCACTCAAAGTCTGGTGACTCCCCATTACCACCACATATTCATATTTGGTATTTAAATACCTTCACACCTCTCCTCTTATAATCTTTCCAGTCGTCTTACACATAACTTCTTTCTATGAATTCTTCAAACGAATCATATTGATCTATTTGCTATCTTGAATACACAATGCTCTATCCTTGGTTGCCATGTCTTTCCACTCCTCCCCACCTTGCCTCACAGATTCCTTGATTTCCTTCAAAGTTCAGCTCAAGTGCCACTTTTTAAAGTGAATTTTTAAAATTACTTTAGTTGTTAAGAGTTCTCCTTTCCCAAACTACTATAATGGCAAGTAAAATAGGATTTTTTGTTGTTTTTGTCTTACTAAAAGTGCCTCTGATTGAATAATGTGATTAAGGAGGATCTTTTCCTCTCTTTGATGGGCCTGCCCTTTGTGGGAAGCTTGACTAGGGGAATTGTTTTGTAGGAAGGTCCCAAGTATCTTTTTTTTTTTTTCCTATTGAGGCACAGGGTCAGAGGGTTACTGACTGGAAGTGTTTCTTTAGCCAGAGAGACTCTGGGAGGCCACTAAGAGTCCCCCAGCTAAAAACCAGAAGTTGATGCTTCCTTCTCTGGTAACTGTGTATATATGTAATGGTCAGACATTATGGAAACATGTCTGTTGACTTTTCATTTCTCTGTATTGTCTCTGAAATTTTTATTTTTATTTTTTCTGATACCTGTGCTTGATTAATGTGATTGTTAACCTCTTGAAATTTGCTTTCCTTTTATGAATGCAGATGTAAGAACCTGTGGTAGCAGGTGTGTATGTTGGGGTGCTTACTGATATAACTACCTTATAGTTTTCTCCTCTCTCTCTCTCTCTCTCTCTTCCTTGTGCTCCTTCTCTTCCTCCCTCTCTTCCCCTCCTTCTCTTTGATATCCTCTCCACCCTCCCCTTCCCTCACTTCTCCTCTCTTCTCTGCTCTCCTCTCTGTCTCTTTTTCTGTATAGATAGATAAATGCACACAAACATAGCACATATTATATATATATCATATAGATTTTGCATATGTAATATGTGTATGTTATATGTGTATATGAATATCATACTTATACTTAGGCTCATTGCATCTCCCTGTTACATTCATAAGCTCCTTGGGGGCAGGGACAATTTTACTTTTCAAAGTCTTTGTACACATGATGCTTAGCACAGGATGACTTGATCCACAACAGGTACTTAATAAAGGTTTGTAGACTGATTGATTTCATACAAGGGGAGATCTCTATTAGAGGATCCCAGGAATCTGTCCCTGGCTCAATAATAATTAACATTTGAATGAAGAAATAGATGATAAGCTTATCAAATTTGCAAGTAACACAAAACTTAAAGGGAGATTAACATGTGTGACAGAGGCAGGATTCAAAAGGCTTCAAGGATGAACTGAATCCAAAAAGATGGAATTAAATGTATAAACAATAAAGTTCCATACTTGAGTTAAAGCCAAATTAGTTCAGTAAATGGAATGACTTGGTGGGAGATGCCAATAGAGACTTTCCAGTACCACATTTTAGTTGGAAATGATCTGGAATACTAACTTGCAAGGTTACTATGAATTAATAATGTGATTGCATCCAAACTATCTACATTGTTATTAGGCAGTCTTCATATAGAGATATAGTGTCTAGGGCAAGGGAAGTGACTTTTCTATTATACTCATTCACAACCTGGGCAAAAACTATCTTTCCAGGCTAATGATACTTCCCATTCACACATTCTATGATCCAGCCAAATGGGACCATTTTGTTATTCAGTCATTTCACTCATGCCTAATTCTTTGTGATACCATATAGGGTTTTCTTGGCAAAGATATTGGGGTTTCTTGTCATTGTCTTCTCCAGTTCATTTTACAGATGAAGAAACTAAGGCAAATGTTGAGTTATACAGGGTCACATAGCTAGGAAGTATCCGAGTCTAGATTTGAACTCAGATCTTTTTTACTTCAAGTCTAGAGTTCTATCCACTGAACCACCTAGCTACCCAAATTGGACTTAGCATTCCTCATAAATGACACTATATATTCTCTTTCTTTGCCTTTGCATAGGCTAATCTCAATGACAGAAGTACACTTCCTCCTCACCTCTGACTTTTAGAATCATTTGTTTTCTTCAAGATTTGACTCAAGCACACTTTGTCCGTGAAACTTTTTCTGATGCCAGGGGCCTTCTCTCACCTCCTTGAAAAAGTTGCCTTGTGTCTATATTTATTATATTTTGTGTGTACATGTGTGTCTCTGTGTGTTTATGCACATATATGTTATCTATAAGCTCCTTAAGGGTAGGGACTGTTTCATTTTTGTCTTGGTACACAAATCACCTAGCATAATGCCTAGAATATAGTAGGTGTTTTATGCATCCTAACTAATTGAATATTGTGTATAGGTCTGGATACCCTACTTTAGGGAGAACATTGACAAACAGGAACATTCAGTTAATTGTGACTGGGATTGAAAGGGAACTGGAAGCCAAGACATATGAAAGTCAGAAAAGAATTGTAGACACTTATACTGAAAGGAAAAAGGTGGTGGAGAGGAGGTGTAAATAGTTATTTACAGATATTTAAATTATTTTCAAGGGGAACAATCAAGTCAAGTCAATAAGTATTTTTAAGTAATTATTATATATGCTAGACATGCATGAGAAATACTAATCCAAGCAAAAAGAAAGTGTCTGTTTTTAAGAAGTTCGTATTCTAATGAAGATAACACATAAAAAAGTAGCTGAAAATGGAGGCAGGGAACCCATAGGAAAAGAAGGTCCCCGTAAAGGAGCAAGGTAGAGAAGGCCAGAGTGTGAGCAGAGCCATGACAGGAGTGGAGTTCCCATGGGTAGCTGGGTACTTCCTCAAAATGTCAGTCCTGGGAAGCACTTACCAGTAGAGGAAGATGTCACAGAAGCAGCAGAATCTTCCAGGGTGAAAGACCTCATGGGTGGATGAATCTTCCAGGGTGAGAAGGCTACTGGGACATGCTGGGGAAATATAGAAAATCAGGAATGGAACTGTGATAAAAATATTATTAAATTTTTCTGCTTGATCCAGAGGGCATAGTTAGCAGTTGTAGGTAGATATTTTAGAATTGTAGATTTCAGCTCTACCTAAGGAAAAACTTCTTAACAAACAGAGCTATCTAAAGATGGAATGACCTAGCCAGGTCTCTCCATCACTGAAGGCCTTCCAAGAAAAATAGGTTGACTATATCAGGGATGTCATAAAGAGGATTATGGCATAGTGGTATAGTATGGTATATATGGGGGAGGGAGGGAACAATGGAGGGAGAGAGAGAAGGGAGGAGAAAGAGATTGGATTCGGGTACAGTTGGGCTGGAAAACTTCTCTGGTACCTTTCAACTATGAAATTATTGGTCTCTTCAATGAAAAACATATGTACATATATGTTATAAATTATAAAATGATCTAAAAATTCAAGGTGTTGCTATAGTCAGTGAATCAGGTATCTTATGTTAGCCTTTGGCAAGTGCTCTATGGCAGGCTATCCATGATTGAATTTTCTGACAAGTGCCTGCATTCCAAATAATGTTCATTTTTTGTTAAAGGAAGATCCATGTGCTTTTATTTTTTATTTACATGATGTGAAGAATGCAGTGATTTGTATGTATAGAAGTTTGCCAGCTTAATGTGCATTCTGACCAAGAGATTAGGTAAATTTCTTTCTTTGCAGGCTCTAGATACAAGAGGTCTTTTCTGTGGAGGCATATCCAACAAAAAAATACTTTGCATTTTCTCCAGCATCTGTACAAGTATGTGGTTGAGACCCTAGAGTTATTACTACATAATAGGGAAGAAATAACTTTGGGTGTAGTAAAAAAAAAAATTGTAGAGCAAGGATTAGTAACCAGCAGCCCCATCCACAAAGTGACGCCAGTAATTACTGTTTCTGTGGAATGGTGGGTTTTAAGTAGCACTATGTCCTGGTGGGCCTGCCAAGATTAGTTAGCTGCAAAATTCTTCCCTCCTCCCAAGAACCTACATTAATAGATGTGTTGGTTTGGACTATTTAGATTTGTGCACCTCTGTGCTAGAGAAGGCCTGCCAGATATAATCACTTTAGCTTTAGAGTAATTGATGTTGACCTTCTCCCTCTTACAAGTAGCCAACAAACCTAATTGCTCCCAGTCAGTGAATGAAGCCATGTCCTCAATTCTGAGGAAGACCCTTGCTGATTTATTTGTTGAAGATGGCTGCACAGCCACAATTGATACTTGTACAGGTTAAGCAGCCAAAGAATCAGGCCTATGCCATGTCTGACACAGTTCAGGCTGGGATGAATTCATTATTGTCTCTCCCAGTAAATCCAAAGCCTCTAGGTGAGATATTCTGTAACCTAGATCTCCTTTATATTTTTGTGGACATAGGTTTTTTTTTCATAAAATGATGTGAACTACAGTATTTTGGGGTGAATTAAATGATTTACATTTGTGCTTCTATCTCTTACATTTTATAAGACATTTAAGCTTTCTGAAAATCCTACTCATATCAAATCAGTTTTCTGCTTTCCCAGCCAAGGTAATTAGTGCTTTTAGCCTGCCTACTAACAACCTTCTGCTGTCTACTTGTTTGTATCTAATGGAGAAGTTTCTTTCAGCAGATAGTGTGACTGAATGCTTTGACAGGTCTCTGGACAGGTCTCAGCAAGCTCTTAGGTAGAATCTGCCTACCTTTAACATCTTATTCCCAGAAATTTACAATTCCAAGTGCATTGGGGGAACCAAGTTCAGCATCAGAGATACTGAAGGAAAGAGTAAGTTAAGAATAGGAATTAAGATGTTCAAATTAATGTCTCCATCTCTATGGTGTAGATAAATAAAAAAAGAGTTGAATAAATACTCAATTATAGTGTTTCGTTAGAGAAATTGTGAAAAAGTTCCATTAGCAAGGTTAGCATGACATCTTAATTTAGTGGCAATTAAGAAGCTTCCCAGATGTTTTCAGCCATAGATATAAGCTGTTTTATATGTAATGATGGTTCATGAGGAAGTTCCCTTATTTTTTTTTAAATTAAGCTGCACCTTCACTTTTCACCTCCTCCCTCCTCACTGTGAAAACAAACAAAAAAAATCCAAACTCCTGCTACTAATATATGTAGTTAACCAAAAAAATTTTTCACATTGGTCTATTTCAGTCATGAGTACTCTGGAATTATTTTTGGCCATTACATTGACCAGTGTTTCTAAATCCTTCAAATGTGATTATCATTATAATATTGTTCTCCTGGTTTTTCTCACTTCTCTCCACATCAGTTAGTTCACAGAGGTCTTCCCCCGTTTTCCTTAAAGCATCAATCCCATTCATCATTTCTTATAGCACAACACTATTTCATCATAATAATGTACCACAAACTGTTCATCCACTCCCCAGTGGATGTGTACCCCCTCAGGTTCCAATTCTTTACCACTATAATCAGAGCTGCTATAAATATTTTGGTTCCTACGGATCCTCTTTGTTTGATCTCTTTAGGAGGATAGACCTAGTAGTGGCATCATTAGAGAAAAAGAGTACGCAAATTAATACATTTTTGAGATAGTTTCAAATTGCTTTCCAGAATGACTGGACCAATCTACAGCTCCTCCAACAAGGTGTTAATATGCTGGTTCACTGACAGTCCCTCTAGAATTTGTTGTTTTCCTTTTCCTTATGCAATATTGCAAATTTGATGAATGTGAAGTGTATACTCAGAGAGGTTTTTGTTTACATTTCTCGAATTATTTATGATTTAGGTCGTTTTTTCTTATGGTTATTGATAAATTACATTTCTTCCTCTGAAAATTGCCTATTTATATCCATTGACCATTTACAAGTTGGGGAATGGCTCTCATTTTTATAAATTTGAATCTGAGATATACATATATAATATTATCTATGATTGTGTTATTAGTACCTTGCTACAAATGTTTTCACCTCATTTCTTTGCTTCTCTTCTAATTTTAGCCACATTAGCTTTATTTATTCAAAAGCTTTTTATTTTACATAATAATAATTTTTCCCTTTTGTCTTCTGCAACCTTATGTCTCTTGTTTTGTCATGAACTCCTCTTTGGTACCAAGCCTCTTCAGCTTGGCATTAGACCCTGAAAACAGGGGGACAGATATTTTTATGTATTAAAAGAAAATAATTAATAGGACATAAACCAGAATAATTAGATAATCTGATTTCTAATTGGTGGAAAGATTAGGGGTTTTGTAATTTGGGAGGGGGAGAGCAAACAGGTGCAATTCCCCGAAATCAGAAAAAGAGATAACCCACTCCCCTACCCCAACAAGGAAGTTATAATAAATTGAACAGTATGAGGTCAGCTTTCAAATAATGCATGTAGGTTGCTTGAGATGTATAACTGTGAGAAAACTCCTTGGATTAATCTTTGAATCTGACTGAGTTTCTGTTCAACATAAATATGGTCCTTGGATAAGGGTCTTTAAATAACAGAGAGAGGTGGTCGAGCTTCTCAACCATGTAGGATTAGGTTCCAACAATGGGAAAAATGTTACGTAACTTTATTATATATTTAAAAGGAAAAGCAAGCTGTATATAATAAATTTGCAGTTTCATGTGCAATGTTCTTTTTATTATTCTACTATGCTATGGAAATGCTCATTTAATTTCTTAAGTTCAGAATTTTTAAAAAAGATACAACAAACAACAACCTCCCCCAAAAAGATGCAATTGTTTCTCCAATTCCCATAACTGAATAAAGTTTTCTTACAAGACAGGACTAGACCCATTTTTAAATTTAGTTTTCTTCTTTTTTAAAATCATCTTATCATCTCCAGTGGTTGCTTTGTATATATCTTCTTTTTACTTCCTTGCATATAAGCTACTTCCCCCAATATAATTCAAACTGAGGGCAGGGAAAGTTAATTTCTTTCTTTTTATTTCAAGCATACTGCATAGCTCCTTGAACTAAATGGGTGTTTAATAGATATTTGCTGAATACTAATTAATTAAATAACTCTGCTTGGTCCTAGGAGGCAGAATGAGGTGAAATGGGTGGCAGGGGTTAGGGGAAATTAGTGAAAGTGAAAGGAAGATTTCAGCTTAATAGAATGAACATCATCTGAACAATTAGGACTGTATGAAAGTAGAATAGACTCCAGAAATAGTGTGTTCTTTTTAGCTTGTCTTTATGCAGAAGAAGAGCTTTCTTTATAAAACCATGTTGCAAAGGAGTTTCCTGAGCAGGTATGAGTTAGACTAGAAGCACTCTGTGATCACTTTCAACTTTAAATCGTATGATACTATGAGCATCCTGGCTGAGAACATCAACCAGAAGATACTACATGAATTCATGAAGTATTACAATAAGGTTTGACCAGTAAGTGACTATAGTTTTTATTCACAAGTTGGCATTTTCACTACTCTAGCATTGATGTACTCTAAGCTTTAAGTCAAGAAGACATGAGTTCAAGTCCTGCATTTGACCTACATTGGCTATCTACTCTTGGGTCAGTCATTTAACCTCAATGCCCCAAGCAAAGCTCAGAGTATAAATTATAGATAATTTGCGTATGAATGGAGTTTCCATGCAAGGAGTTTTCCAGACAGATAAAAATCACAGGACTAGACACTCCCTCCCAAAAAAAGGAGAATAAAATTTGCCATGATACACACAAAAAGAAATTCTTCATTTAAAGGGGGTATTTGCTTTTATAATGATATTTCTTCCAGTCCGTTAAGCATATGTTAGAAGGAACCTGCTTACTTGCCTGTTGAAATGTTTTTCTAAATGCAAGTATAATTATATTGATTTGACATTTTCACAGCAGCAAAATGTTTAGAATGTAGACAAGCAAAAAACATTTTTAGTGAATTCACATAAGCTATATCACTAATAACATTTTTTTTAACATTCAAAATGTCTGGAGAGTATCAATTCCACCATATTTTGCCAACTGCAATAATAAATAAAGCTTGTTCCTTTGCGGCAATGGTATGCTAACTAAACACTGAAATCATTATTTGTTTATACTACCTGAGGTTTATACTCTTATAGCTTTCTTGTTTTTTCCTCTCTTTCTCTTAAATGGCTTAATTTGGATTTTAAGGTCCTCTTAACTACTCACATTTCCTCTTTTCTCTCCAACCCTTCTACCCTTTGAAGACAAATTTTAAAAAATAGAAATAATCCAGTGATAGGTCTTAGGACCATATTCCTTGGATAAGAATGTTAGACATAACAGAGAATCATTTCACTGTGTAAACTGACAGAAAAACTCTCTCCAGTATTCAGACCATTTTAAGGTCAAAGATGTATTTTTATACATATATATATAATTTTTTTTTTACAAAGAAAAGCAGATGGAGGTTACCAGAAATGGGCCAGGGGTCAATGGAATAGCCCAAGCAGAAAAGAGCAGAGAAACTGGTGCTATGGGGTACTCTTCAAATTTAGTGTCCTGGGGACACTTTCTATTCACTCCCTCCCCAATTTATGACACTTACCACTGTGATAAACCCACATACTTGTGATTCTTTCTTGATATTTATAATAAAATAAGCTAGATAAACTTGATAAGTCATGAGGTAGGGGTAGAGAGAAAGTGATATTTTATTAAAGTTAACTTAGTTTTACATATGGGACAATGAAGTATCATATTTGTAGTAAAAGAACATTGAAACTTAATACCTCTGTGACCACCGCCAAGAAACTTTTTTTCTCTCTAAGTCTTATCTCTTAATTGGTAAACAAGTGTAATAATACTTGGAATATTCATCTCAAAGAATTGTTGTGAGTACAGCACTTAAAGAAAACCTCCAAATATAATTATTATTTCAAAAGCAATTTAGTTGAGCAACTTCCAAGTAAGCTTTAAATTTCAAATTAAAATGAGTACTTCTCATATTTTGTATGTTTGAAGAAAAGTCTTTATGAAAGGGGATGCTAATATGTGAACATATGTTCATATAAATATTCTGTGTAAAAATAGTGAGCACAATCGGACTCCCCAGATAGGAAAGTGCTAAATGGCTAGGCAGGAACATTTGCTTCTAAGGAAAATAAAGAGTAGATTGAGAATTGAGTAGTCCTAGGACTGGTACCAGAACAAGTTGTTTGCCTTTAACCTCTATTTTCCTTAAGTGATTTTAGTGTAAGAATGCTATTCTGAGAATTCTGTAAGGATTAAAGTTTTAGCAAAAAATCACACTTGTTAATTGGAAATTACTGGATAAATAAGTAGAAAAGGAGCAGAACTGAGAGTCAAGAAACCAGAGAATTTTCATTCATTCTACCAAATACTACCTTGGTAACCACCAGACGTTCACCGAATCTCTCTGGGCCGCCATGTCTTCATCTATAAAATAAAGGGCTTTTGATTAGGTGATTTTTAAGGTCCTTTCTATCCTTCCAAATGATTAAGCATTTACCACTTACCTTTGAAACTTTAAAGACAACTTTATCTCCTTAGTGGATCTAATGAACACCATTCTGTTTTGCTCTCATGGAGGAGTTTGTGCGATGAATCTGAGCATTTGTTGTAATAACATTTATCTTTCCTTTTGGTTAGAAGCCCATCCTCCCTTTACTATATTACTAAATTGCTTTATTAAGCAAGCCAACTTACCTCACTGTGTTCAGTTCCCCATCTGTAAAATGAAAATTATAGTACCTGTACAGCATAAATCATGGGGTTATCGTGAGGAGAGTGGTTTGCAAACTGGGATGCTGGATAAATTTGAGCTATTATCACACTGAGGTTGGAAGATTTTAAGACTAGACTTCAAACTATATTGTTATTCAGACTTTACCAGCACTTAGAAATGTAGAACTTGCCTAGCTTACTGGGTGCTTGATTGGTTTGCTTATTGTATCTAAGGAATGATAAAAACAAATGATAATTCTGGTTAAGATAAAGAGATGTTCTTCTAAAATATAATCTGCTTTTCCAAAATTAGGTATCACTGGAACTTACTTTCCTATAAACAAAAAAATATATATAGGACATGGAATTGGAACAAAAAAAGGAAGAAGTAAATTAAGAAGTAACAGATTGAAAATAAACCCATAACTAACTCTACTGTGAGTTTCATGTAACCAAAACTGTTCTCCTCCTTCTAGGGAAATTTTCAGCATGTTAATATAGGAAAGAATTGAGCATAATTGTGCTCTAGATATATTGAATATTCAAACAGAATACAAATCTACTTGACTTTGGTTTTAGCTTTTAACTAGCACAAGGAAGTATAGTTTTTAGTCATGGGTTCATCCCCCATAGCTACAAGACAAATCATTTCACTTTTCTGGGACTTTGTTTCCTTATTTGTAAGAAGAAAAGATTGGTCTAGAAGAGTGCTAACTCTAATGTTGCATGTCTATAATCCATATCAGATTGAATTATTATGCAGTCATGTATTGATGGCACACAGAACATATTAAAATAGTAATAGTATTCATCTTTGAAAAAAGTGTTATTGATTATACTACAGATAGGATAATCGTTCTAGTTCTGGTAGTATTATATCCATGCACACTTTTTTTTGCCAATCTTTGTTGTGGCATATACTAGTAAAAATGGCTTGAATTAGAATTAAGGTTGTAGCCTGTAGACATGGACCTTGACTAAAACACTTCTTTTTACCAAGAATAAACCAAGAGAGTTAAATAGTCATAACCAAAATACAGAGTAATGAAGAAAGGAAGCCCATTGGACAAATCATTGGTAAGAAGAAGGGCTACTTTTCAGTCTTTGACAACAAACTAAAAATTAATTTGTATGGGTAAAGACATAGAGAGGATTTTCCAAGTGAAAGATAGAAAATAACTGAGTAGAAGTCATCTGTTGAGAAAGAGCAATTCCCAAAAGAATTAAGAACTTGGACAAAGAACATGTTTTTGAATAGCAGCTAAGAAGAAAGTGATAGAGAGATATTTTGAAAAAAAGTGGAAACACTGCAGTGTAGCAGTAAGCACAAGTTGAGGTATGCTAAGATATTAACTCCTAGTGAATAGAATTAAAACCATCATTTTAGAGATTTTTCTAGAGGAAGTTAATGAAATATGCAATTGGTTGTTCAAGGTTATGATTATTGGTGTCACCAAGGGGTTGTAGAGAGGAACTGAAGTAATGAGGAATGATACAGAATGATCTGATTGCTGCTAGTTGTCAAAAATTATAGAGTTATAGGGAATAGTCAATCCTGGAGGAATGGGAATGTCTCAAGAATAATTCTAATATTATTAGAGGAAAGTAGTTTAGCAGAAAATTAAATTAGTCACCTGTAATGAAAAGCAAAGTGGGATATTTTGCTCCTTTTCTGTGTATGTTATTCAGTCTCCCAGCCTCAGTCTTACATGCCTCTGCACTGAGCCAATCCAATCAGATACATACATGTGGGCTCCAGCCAATCAGATGCTGAGTACAACTGTATATAAAGAGAGCCAGTGTTGAGAAAGCAGACATTAAGAGAGCCAGCATTGAAGGGGTGAGTCAGCATTGAGAAGAAGAGAATGTAGAGAGGAGACCTCTGAGAGTGGAGAGGAGACCTCTGATGGCAGAGATTTGCTAAAGGAGCCTCTGAACTTTGAAAATGAATTGAGTTGTAAGGCAGAAACCTGCCTGTGGGAAGGAGGCTTAGCTTAAACCCCTTTTGAGAGCTGTTAAAGTGAACTGAGCTGTTTTTACAGAGCTTCTGTACTTTGGAGGTGAATTAAGATGGTGTGCTAGTGATGTGTGTCATTATTGTTGTTGCTCTGTTAGCTTTGTTTGCCCAGGGGCAGAATCTGCAGGCAGGAGCCCCTCGAGACTGCTGTAAGGCAGAAGCAGGGAGAGCTTGGAGTGGAATAGTCCCCATGAGCTCAGACATGGAGCGGGAGCAGAGAGCTGCCTACCTGTGAATCTAGGCAAGAGTCAGGAGTGGTCAGCCCACAGAGGAAGAGCCATGGGATTTGGAAGTCAACCTCGAGGTAATATGAAAAAGGACTTCACTTGGACACTTGGTGTTGATTGAGGAGATTGTTCTTACTGTGACCAGGGGGTGGATGGTGCGCTATTTTCTGTTACTCCTTAAGGATCTATCATGATAGGGTAGCCTGGGACCACCTGATTTGGGGCATTCAAAGATATACTCTGCATAATGTGTTGTGCTAGAGAAGACCCTAGCCTGGGACCCCCTGATTGTATAAGCAAGTATTTTGGGGAGTGCTACCAAATGCAATGATAAATGCTATGTGCCTTATGATATACTGAGTGTTATTATACACACACACACACACACACACACACACACACACACACACGGAGAGAGAGAAGGATATGTTTTACTTAAGCATGTTGCTATGAATGCTATGCTTTATTTTATTGAACAATGTGTAGTTCTGAATAGAGAGTTCATTATACTACGTGATTAGATCCTTAAAATTATTCAAGCAGCAGTCCTCAGGTATGCTGCCATGACTGGCAATACACTATCATATATCATCATGACCTCAGAATGAATATACAACTTGAATATTAAAAGATCACTTCAAAAAATTAAAGAAAACAGGAGGATGTACCTTTGGAACTATGGATAGCTGGATAAATCTTTTTTTTTTTTCCTATAACTGCCTATGTCTTTATTACGGTAATTAAATAGAGAAGTAAACAAAATTAAACCATTACAAAAAAAAGCAATGCAATGATTTTCACCTCAATAACCAACACAATGATATTATCATATACTTTTAAACAGAAAAAAATGCTTGTTTACAAAGTACTTAGACGTACTTAAAATGCAATTGGGTTCACCATGTTCAGCAATTTTAGAGACAAGTTATCTGGATGAAATATACACTTATCTAAGCTATCTCTCTTTAAACTTTGAATAAAAAGTGGTAACATTAAATAGAATGCTACCATTCAACAATTGAGGCATTATGAAATTTCACTGAGAAGCTGAATGTGTCATATTTCTTAATTCAGTCTCTTTTTTGACCAGTATAAAATTATTAGAGTGGAGAATAAATTAGTAAACTGTAGGAGGAAAATATCCCATGGATGCTTTCACAATGTGATGGTCCTAGGATAAGCAATGCCTTCCTCTTATTTCAATGTTATTCATGACATCCTCCTGGGTGAACAATGCATCATCCTTCTTGAGCAGTTAAAATTTTTAAAGAGCCTTCTTCACCATGGTTCTGTGAGGGCAGTGGGGCAAGTACTACTGGGATTTTACAAAGGAACCAGTTGATACTAACCCTGAACCCTGCGTTTGTGTCTATGAAAGATGTTCCCCTCCAATTGGCCTCAAATGTGTCCAAGTAGAGAAAGAAGACTAGGTGAAGCCTTGCCCTCCTGAGTTGGGAGGTACAGGTCAAGAATTACATTTCTTCTGTATCCATAACACAGCAGCGCATCTCTACTAGTTGAACCACCAGAGAGAAATGTGGTAAATATGTCAGAAAACCAGCAAAATATTACACTGTATTTTTAGCTTTTATAAAAATACACATAAATATATAAAAATATATGAGTGAAAAACGTAGCAGAATATATGTTACGGAGTTCATAAAAATTCCTCATCAAGCTATCTTTGGACGAAGTGGCTAACTGGCAACCCTAGTCAACTAGAACTTCGTGTCACAACATGTCCACACAGCACATGAGGGTAAATCTCTTCTTTTCAAAGAATTCTGAGTTAGTCTTGCTGCTCAGGCATCCTTTGACCTTTGGTCAAGTACATCAACTTCCTACACTAGTGGTCATGGCTTTTCCAGTAGTTTACATGAGATGCTCACAATACTTTTGGTTACTAATCATGCTTTTATTTTTTCTTCGTTCTTCATTGAGATTTACTGGGTTCATTATGATCTTCCAGAGTAAACAGTAAGCACTCATATCACTAACTACTTCAGAACTTTTCTATGTCCTGTGACACACTAAATTTTTGGGAAAGGACAGGAAAAACAGACTGCCCTAATGTTATGTCCATTAGCATATGGCTTAATTTAATATCATTTGATAATTAGTTAATAACTGAGGCCACAGAACTTTAACTTTCTTAAAATTAGCATTGGTTGCTTGATTGTTGGCTTGTCACCAAAGATGGTAGCTTCACTTTCTGTATTTTGAGGTCTTGTCTTGTAGATGGCAGAATACTCCTTCTGAAATTGCTTTAATATTTTTCCTTTCAGAGGTAAGCTTCTATCTTTAATAATATTCTTAAAAAGTTCTGCAATTTCAATCTGAGATGTAGAAACAATTTTTTCCTCTTTATCTAGTTTGTACCACTGATAACCCTTAAAAAATTACTTCTTAATATAATTTGATGTATGGAAAGACTTCAAATTTCTGGGTGCTAATCTTTTTACAGGAGTAAATTTGCAAAGCAGAAATCAGTTCACCCCCAGGATAGGAACAGGGCCCTTCCTCAGGTAGGACAGGTATTTCTTTACAGCAGCCTGTAAGTGAAACGGCAAATTGAAAATTTTCTTTATGATGAGGCATCAGAAAAGCAAATAATTGTGTAGGAGGCAGCTCATCGAAATAGACTTCCTCAGCACAGTGCATCACAGCACTCATCAGGAAAATGTCTGTGCAGTTAGTGATGTTGTTCCCATTGTATAATGAAATTTTGGCATATCAACATTCTCACTCATCTGAGAAATCATTCTCAGTAGAAATTGGAACTTTCTCTGGTTTGGCAGAGGAAACAATAAGCAGTATATTTGCAGGGTGTCAATGGGAATCCTTTCTAAATGAGGCTGCAATAAACCTAATATATTAACAAATAACATAATATTCAAAAGTAAGTAGAGGTTCTGGAAGATCTAGAAAATAATTGACAATGGTTAGGAACACATCTTGTTCAAATCCAACAAAAGTTGGTTGACTTGGGTCATTATTTCTTGGCCAACTTTCTAGATACTTCGTAGCAGATGTACCCAGTGAGGAAGATCTTTGCTTTGTTTTGCAATACAACTACTCCACATTTACTTGTATTCTTCATTTTATATATTATATACTAAGGCATTACTTCTGCTGTATTAAAGACTTCTAAACATGGCATACCTAAAATGATTTGTATGTGCATCAAAATAATATCTCCAAATTTCTCCAGTATATTCTTGGCTTATTTCCCTTTCCTTTACTGGGTTTTCTTTATTTTCATTTCTGTTTTCATTTCTAACATGTTCTGTATTTTTCTAATAAACATACTTTTTATTTCTGAGAGATAAGTGCCATAACTTAAAGATTCTTTCTCTTTAGAAATATTCTCTAAGCTGTTTTTTCCTCAATTCTGGATGATAGTGTGGAACAGTTTTAAATGGAGAAGTTGTAAGAAATCCAAATAGTTGATTGTTGTCATCAAGATTTTCTGATCCCCATCTTCTTTTAATATTTTCAATTACATGATTCTTGAGGAATTTTCTTAATGACTGAACAGTCTGTTGTCTTGTAATCTGAGGACCTAAATTGCTATTATTTCTTAATAATTCATAAAGCCAATCTATTGCTTCACAGGCAATAAAAACAGTTGCCATGTTTGTTTGTTTTTTAAGTGCTGCCTGAGTTTTTTAGAGACATTCTTGCTCAAAAACAGGTAGTAACTTTATTCTACAGTTTGGTGGCCTGGTAGGGTCCTGGGGTTCCCTCCACCTCCATGCACCCTCCCTAGCTCCTCTAGCACCACAGGCTTCCTCTAATGGCAGTGTCCAGGAGACCGAGGAGCAAAGTCTGCTCAGCTACCTGCCCTCCTGCAGCAGCATCAACCTTCAGCCCATGTCCCAAGAGGGGGATAATTCTTAACCAAAAGAGTCATGCTGATAATCATAAAAAACAAAGTAGACAATTTCACTTAAGTAAATTTAAAAGTTTTTGAACGACAAAAAAACCCCGAAGGAATGAGAAGAGAAACTATGAATAGAAAACTTTGTACATCAATTATCACTGTTAAAATTTTGAAATTCCTGATACGTAGGGGATTCAAAAAAATATAGAAGGCTAATCGTCACTTCCCAGTAGATAAATGGTCAATGAATATGAATTATTTTCAATAGAACTACAAACTATAAGTGATTAAAATAAAACATTATAAATCATGAATAGTAAGAGAAAGGGAAATAAAATCTACTCGGATATTTTGCTTTACATCATGAAAATTTGCAAACATGATGAAAACTGAAGCAGTCAGTGTTGAAGGGGCTATGGGAAAATGGAAAAAAAGAAGAAAAGAAAAAAAACCCAGCGTATCAATTACATCTGAAAGTAAATGTCATTGTATAGTTCCCCACTTCTCCAAGGAATGGAGATAGGTGCATTTTCTCAATTGTACTTCAAAGCCACAGTGTTCTGGATTGCATCCATTCACACTGTTGGAAGACTTCTATTTCCATTCTTGTAGTAATTGCAATATGGTTTTTATGTTTCTACATACTCAGCTCTGCAACAGGGGATACCTTTTTTTTCCGATAGTGTTCTGAATTCTTCATATTCATCTTACAGTGTAGAAATATTTGATTACTTTTACATATAACTTGTTTAGTCATTCCTCAATGGACAGTTATCTAGTTTTTATTATGATTTTTGTTCTATTATGAGCATTAATTTAATATTATTATTCCAATAGAGGATGATTTTTTTAACCATCAAAAGAAACATAAACAATATGTATTTATTAAAGGCAATGACTACAAAGTGGCAGCCAGTAAGACCATGTCATAATGAAGTTACCGTGGTGGGTGTGATTCTAAATGTAAAATGGACGATCTGCTTACAAGAAGCAAGGTACTTATGCATACACATTCATAACCACGATCCTCAGTTGATCAAGATAATTGCCAAGGAAATGCTGTAACTTGAGAATCAGCTTTAAGACCTATGCTCCATTTATAAGACCAAAAAGATGTTTTTCAAACGTTAAATTAAAACCCAGTAGTATCAGGCTTCCAAGTTGGAGATGTGATTATTGAAAGATCCTTCCATAATAATAATAATTAATAATAATAGCTGCCATTTATACAGTATCTATTATGGGCCAGGTACTCTGCTATGTACTTTACATGTACTATCACATTTTGATGTTTATAACAATCCTGGGAAGTGGGGGTTATTATTTTTTTTCATTTTACTATTGAAGAAACAGTTGAATTCAGGTCAATTTCCTTTCCACTATGCTACCTAGATACCTAGCGGCTACAAAACCTTCTGCAATGAGTGTTTTGGTATACAGGTTTTACCTGTCTTTGACCTCTTTAGACTATCACTAAAGATACAGACAGCAAGCTTGTGAAAATGTTACTATAGTCAGGATGCATTGAGCAGAGTGTCTTGGATGAGGAAAGTAAGAGTCCCACTTTACCTTGGTAAGACCACCTCTAGATTATTGCACTCAAGAATGGATCCACATTTTAGGAAGAACACTGATAAGTTCAGGAATATTCAGAGGAAGTTAGCCATGAATAGTTAAGGGCCTTGATTTCATATCATAGCAAAATTCAGGATGTTTAACCTAGAGAAGGGAAATTGTGTATGTGTGTGACACAGAAAGGAACAGAGAGACAGAGACAAAGAGCTTGAGACATAGAGAGAGACAAAGACAGTGGAAGAGACACGGAGACTCAAAGAGAGACAGAGTTCATGAGCTTAATTCACTATAGATTTCTTTAAGCAAAGGAGTCTGCTGCGGAAGGAGTAATAGGAATAAATTTCAGAGAAGCATATTAAAAATTGGTTTGAGAGAAAGCTCTCTAACAACTCAAGCTATCACAAAGTAAATGAGGCTGTGGGGAGATAATGGATTCATCCTCAGTGAAAGACTCTAAACAAAGGCTGAAAGATCACATATTTGGTATAGTGAAGAAGAGGTTCTTGTTCAGCTTTTGGATGGGTTAGATCTTTTATAAGGTTGCATCTGATGCTGAGATTCTGTGAATTGGGTACAGGTCACTTTAATAGCAACTATCTAATTTAATTTTCCTATTCCTGTGAAGTAAGTATAATAGATTTTATTATGATTTTACAAAAGAGTAACCAATGCTCAGATGGCACAAGGCCTTTGTCCAAGATCTCATATTAGAAAAAGGTCTTCTGACTTTACTAAGTTATGCTGATTATAAGTAGATATTATTTTATAAACATGAAAAAAAATAATGAGTTCTGTGATACAGTCAAGATCAAAGACCTAATTAATGTAAAAAAGCAGGTCTTCAGTCTCAAATTTTAAAAGTCCTTTTTCCATTTATGCAGAGTGATTTCATTTTATTATTCTGGTTCTTCATATATCTTCAAATCCTTAACACCTAGAAGTAGAAAGGAACTAGGAAGTCATGTGATTTACTTTTCTATCAAGATAAATTCATGTTTTATAAACTTGATGACTTAAAACAAAGGTATCATATGGCAGATTAAAAGAAAGCATGTTACTTTTAAAATAAGAAGTTAAACAAAAAAACCAGACTAATTTAACTTCTGAATTTGATTCCATGAAAAATTAATTGAAGAAATTACATAGGTGAACAACATATATGCCTAGAGGTACTGGATGGCCACAAGTTAAGCAAAGGCCAGCTAGTTGTTATTTTTATTTAACTGTACAGGAAAGAAGACTTTATTGAGCTGCTTCATGATTTTCTTTTTGGAGAGTTGCCTCTAACTTCAACAATTATCTGATCTGAATGCAGTTCAACTCTCAGTTGCTGAACAGAACTCTATGTTGATTTCTCAGTTTGGGATTTTTTTTCCTGTGTTTAAAATATTTGTAATCACAAGATTGTTCCATGGGATAAATGAACATTCTATATATGTTTCTGAGGAAAACCCCTTGAAATTCTCCAAATTTACCTTCTCATTTAAATTTCATATATCCCATCACATAGGCAAACAAACAGCTATTTAAGGGGAAATATTTCTGAGTCTTTGGACAGAAAAAGCTGTTGAGACTTTTTGGTTTCCTTGAAAATATCTTTTCTCTTGATGTGTTCTGCATACCATCAGAAGTAGACAACCAGACAGATTCTTTCTCTCTCTTTCTGTATTATGCTTACCAATGTGCCTGACAAGAGCCTTGCACAAGGGAAATAATTAATAAGTATCTCTTTTCCTCTGAAATTCCTAATCTGGTAAAACAGTGATCCAGGAATGAATATGCAAAATGATATCCATGGTTCTCTTTGCAAGTTTTAAATTTTTATCATCAGTGAAAGCCAGGGGAAGTCACTGAGAAGTATGACATAACTATTAGTAATGGGTAGGTGAATAGCATGCTCTTATATGAAATATAATGGAAAGTATTTTAAGTGGAGCTGACACAAATCCTTATGCCACAGTTAATTACTTCCCAGAAGAAATTTTATTTTTATTGTTTTTAGTTGTGTTTCACTCTCTGTGACTCCATTTGGGGTTTTCTTTGCAGAGATATAGGAGTGGTTTGCTTTCCCAGCTCATTTTATGGCTGAGGAAACTGAGGCAAACAGGGTTAAATAACTTGCTCAGGATCATACAGGTAGTAAGTGTCTGAGGCTTGATTTGAACTCAGAAAGAGCAGTCTTTCTGACTCTAGGACCAGCACGCTATCTGCTATACCAACTAACTGTCCCAGAAGAACATATAGAGCTATGGAAAAGGACTGACAAGTGCATATTATATTGAAAGGAACATGTACTGGCATTAGATTCAATTTAATAGCACCTACTTCATAGGGTAAGATTCAGATGATATACCATAAATGAATATGTATGCACACATAAGTATGTGTATACATATGTATATATCTATGTATAATGCTTTGAAAATACTAAAGCACTAGATGAATTCTGGCTATTATTTAAAATCAATCACTTATTAATTTCCTGAGAGGTAGCATGGCAGTGTGAAGAGAAAGCAGCCCTCAGAGTTAGGAAGAACTCAGTTAAAATCCTATCTCTGAATCAAAAGAGTTTTGTGATCCCAGGAAAGTCACTACCTGTTAGCATCCCAGAAGTCTCTGAGGCTCTGAATTTCAGAGTAATAGCCAATCTGCACTAATAGAGAAAGTTCCTCATAGGTAGTACCTTACCCCAGTGAAATCACATTTCAATTCAAAATATAAATTAATTACTTATTATTTACAGGCAAGGGAAACCAATTCCAGCCTCAAGTGGACCTTAGTCTTGATAAATAACTTTTCTGCTGCTTTCCTATTATTTACACCTTTTTCCCCCTAATTGGGAAAATTTCCCTGATCTTGTTTCTGTAACTAGATTAGGTTCCTCTTGAGATGTACTGTCAACTACCTAGTGAAGAAACATGTAATGAAAAGACAAAACCAACCAAACAAACCCTGCTATAAGCAGATTAAGCAAGAAAAAAATGTAGGCAAGTTAGTACCTTCTGTTGGAATGAGAAATAACTCTTTATTCCAGGACCTGAAAGTAATCTCCCTGAGATAAGGAAAGCCTCACTAAAAGTGCGGAGAAACCCTAAAATCACAACACCAATGCCCTGTGGCCCCTTGATAACTGCATACAGTCTAGGGAAATTCTTGGTACATCAGAATTTAATTGTGTCATATACACTTTACCTTCATTTCTTATTTATTTCAAAACTTTTATCACAGGGCAGTTTGACAGGAAAGAAGTTCCTAATTGTTTAGTTTTTAAGGGGCTCAAGGCAGAATTTATCAAGAGTAAATAACTTAGTTGTTAAGGTTGATGAACAACATTTTTAGCAATGTGAATTTTCCTGCGATTGGAAGATATTTTGAAGACAAGGCAAAAAGCTTTTTTTCTTTTCTTTAGTTTCCTTTTCTTTCCTCCTTCCTCTAGAAATAGGCAAAGAGGAGGAGCCAAGATGGCGGAGTAGAAAGATACACATATGCTAGCTCCGAACCCATAGCCCATTAAATACCTGTAAAGAAGAACTCCCAACAAATTCTGGAGCAGCAGAAGCCACAGAACAATGGAGTGGAGGAGATTTCTCTTCCAGAGAGGCCTGAAAAACTGACACTAAAGGTCCGTCATGCACCAGACCCAGAGCAGAGTGCAGCCCTGCCTTGGCCATGCAGCACCCTGAGCAGGATTCAGGGACAGAATCTCCAGCATCCACCTAGGTCCCTTCACCCACAGGTGCCAAAGGTTGGTGAGAGGGTCTTTTCAGTTCGCCGAGAGGGGAGCGAGGTGTCCCCACAACTCAGGACCCCTCAGGAGGCAGCAGTGGAGGCAGCAGTGGACAAGGGCTCCCAAAGCAGGCAGGAGCCCGGATCCATTGTTGAAGGTCTCTACATAAATCCCCTGAGGGAACTGAGCCCTATGAGGCAGCCCTGCCCCAACCTGAGCACCTGAACTTAATCTCACACTGAATAGCAGCCCTGCCCAAACCCAAAACCCTGAGGCTGGGAAGCAGCATTTGAATCTCAGCCCCTAAACGCTGGATGGGCAGATCTGGAGGCGAGGTGGGTATGGAGAGGACACTCAGAAGTCGTCACTGGCTGGGAAAATGCCCAGAAAAGGGGGGGAAAAATAAGACCACAGAAGGCTACTTTCTTGGTGAACAGATTTCTCCTCCCATCCTTTTTGATGAGGAAGAACAATGCTTAGCATCAGGGAAAGACATAAAAGTCAAGGCTTCTATGTCCCAAACATCCAAAATAAACATTCAATGGGCTCAGGCCATGGAAGAGCTCAAAAAGGATTTTGAAAATCAAGTTAGAGAGGTGGAGGAAAAACTGGGAAGAGAAATGAGAGAGATGCAAGAAAACCATGAAAAGCAGGTCAACACCCTGCTAAAGGAGACCCAAAAAAATGCTGAAGAAAATAACACCCTGAAAAATAGGCTAACTCAATTGGCAAAAGAGGTTCAAAAAGCCAATGAGAAGAAGAATGCTTTAAAAAGCAGAATTAGCCAAATGGAAAAGGAGGTTCAAAAGCTCAATGAAGAAAATAGTTCTTTCAAAATTAGAATGGAACAGATGGAGGCTAATGACTTTATGAGAAATCAAGAAATCACAAAACAGAACCAAAAGAATGGAAAAATGGAAGATAATGTGAAATATCTCATTGGAAAAACAACTGACCTGGAAAATAGATCCAGGATAGACAATTTAAAAATTATGGGACTACCTGAAAGCCATGATCAAAAAAAGAGCCTAGACATCATCTTTCATGAAATTATCAAGGAAAACTGCCCTGATATTCTAGAACCCAAGGGCAAAATAAGTATTCAAGGAATCCACTGATTACCGCCTGAAAGAGATCCAAAAAGTGAAACTCCTAGGAACATTGTGGCTAAATTCCAGAGTTCCTTGGTCAAGGAGAAAATATTGCAAGCAGCTAGAAAGAAACAATTCAAGTATTGTGGAAATACAATCAGGATAACACGAGATCTAGCAGCTTCTACATTAAGGGATTAAAGGGTGTGAAATATGATATTCCAGAAGTCAAAGGAACTAGGACTAAAACCAAGAATCACTTACCCAGCAAAACTGAGTATAATACTTCAGGCGAAAATATGGTCATTCAACGAAATCGAGGACTTTCAAGCATTCTTGATGAAAAGACCAGAGCTGCAAAGAAAATTTAACTTTCAAACACAAGAATGAAAAGAAGCATGAAAAGGTAAACAGCAAAGAGAAGTCATAATGGACTTACTAAAGTTGAACTGTTTACATTCCTACATGGAAAGACAATATTTGTAACTCTTGAAACTTTTCAGTATCTGAGTAGTGGGTGGGATTAGACACACACACATACACACATGCACACACACACAGAGACAGAGAGCACAGAGTGAATGGAATAGGATGGGACCACATCTTTAAAAAATGAAATTAAATGGTGAGAGAGAAATATATTGGGAGGAAAAAGGGAGAAACGGAATGGGGCAAATTATCTCTCATAAAAGAAGCAAGCAAAAGACTTTTTAGTGGAGGTAAAATGAGGGGAGGTGAGAGAAAAACATGAAGTTTACTTTCATCACATTCCACTAAAGGAAGGAATAAAATGCACACTCATTTTGGTATGAAAACCTATCTTACAATACAGGAAAGTGGGGGATAAGGGGATAAGCAGGGTGGGGGAGATAATGGAAGGGAGGGCAATGGGAGGAGAGAGCAATTTGAAGTCAACACTCTTGGGGAGGGAGAAGATCAAAAGAGAGAATAGAAGCAATGGGGGGCAGGATAGGATGGAGGGAAATATAGTTAGTCTTACACAACACGAGTATTATGGAAGTCATTTGCAAAACTACACAGATATGGCCTATATTGAATTGCTTGTCCTCCAAAGGGAATGGATGGGGAGGGAAGGATGAAGAGATGTTGAAACTCAAAGTTTTAGGAACAACTGTCAAGTTCTGTTCTTACTACTAGGAAATAAGAAATACAGGTAAAGGGGTATAGAAAATTATCCGGCCCTACAGGACAAAAGAGAAGATGGGGACAAGGGAAGGGAGGGATGATAGAAGAGAGGGCAGATTGGTTTTAGGGGCAATTAAAATGCTCAGTGGTTTGGGGTGGGTGGGGGACAAATGGGGAGAAAATTTGGAACCCAAAGTTTTGTGAAAATGAATGTTAAAAATTAAATAAATAAATTTTAAAAATCAGAATTAAAAAAAAAAGAAAATCATCTAAAAAAAATAGAAGTAGGCAAAGAGAAGGAAAATTCTCTAAAAAATGTAATCCATGGAACAGGCCTTCACATCAGAGCGGACTTCATTGCTCTCTGAGCCAGATTCCCTCACCTGTATCCACCAATAGTATGAGAACATAGAAATTCCAATGGTGAAAAAGCAGAGCCAAAATACCCCCAAAGTGTGATCCAGGTCACAAAAGGTAAATGTACAGGCCAAATTCACCCAGAATTCCATCATTCACAGTAGAGGGGCCTAGGATGTGCTCTTAGGTAAATGGTCAGTCCAAATCCATCCAGAATTCAGTCATTCACAGTAAGGGGGATGAGAACTGGCTCTGGCAGAGAGAGCAGAAATCTTTCCTCACAATGACTGTCTACCCAGAATAATGCCACTGCTTACATGGAAAACAACAGAGGCAGGAGGACCTGAAATCTAGAAACAAGCAAAGAGAAGGAATGTCATCCATGAGACAGACCTTCCAAGAGGGAGGGCCTTCATTGCGCTTTGAGTCAGATTCCCTGACCTCCATCCACCAACACTGTGAGAACATAGAGGAGACATCATGGAACAGAGATTGTAGCAGAGAAAAGGTGCGTAAATAATTAGTGAACACTGGCGTTTAGAGCTAGATGAAGATAGGCTATCGCTGACTCAATTTAAGGACGCATCAGGTGAAAGACTGTTAAAGACTTTATTTTTATTTATTCCCAAGTTATGGGAGCTTACCCAGCAGCCACAAAGAGACTCGGGTGATGAAGAGGTCTGAGGTGAGACCTTTGTATTTCCTGATACTAGAAGGAAAGAACATATTTAAATTGAATGAAAAATTGAAGTTTATTTTGAGATGCACCTAATAGGCTTATTTCTTTAAACTTTGCTCTATATTGTATCTGAGCTCAAGGATGTAAAATCTTGGTCTTTTAGGCACTATTCATAGTTAATAGTATGAATTTACCAAAGAGTTACATTTCATATATGTAGAAGCCTTCCTCAATCTGCTTTATCCTTCTTCTTGCCTCCCTAATAGAACACACACACACACACACACACACGCACACACACACACATGCACACACATACACACACACACGCACACGCACACACACCACCCTGGAGATGAGCAACTTTATGAGTCAGAGATTAGATAAAAAGCTGAAAAGTCTGGGGCAGAAATGAACTAAGACCCATGTTGGGGATGCAGGTTGAAGAGTAAAACAGAAGAAAGGCTAGTGGGGGAGATGAATATGAATCTCAGAATCTCAACTGGATCTCTTAAACCACCTGGGAAAATTGACTTTTAGACCAAAAAATAAGGCAGTATCTTACCAGTGTGTTGCTTGCTTAATCCTATTTGGGATTTATCCCTTTTGCATCCGTAGCATGAATAAAGAATAATGTATAATTAACTCATACTTCTGAGACTGAATTGAAATTTAAAATTGAATTAAAATTTGAATTTCAATAGAAAAAAAGGCAGTGAAGGGAAGATGGTGAGTGGGAGGCTGAGCCAAGATTCAATTTCGGCAAACTGAAATACACATACTCATCACATTCAGAAGAATATCACAATGCACAAAAGGGGATGAGTCAATTTCTTGACAGTTATGGAAAGGTTGGCATAGTCTCAAGGAGAGTTCTGGTACCGATTGGGTGGACAATATAAGGAAGGTGGGGTGTGAGGGTAAGATTGCCAGCACCTGGTTGCTATTATTGAACTACAATCAGACAGGTGGCCATCAGTTTCCCTTTTACTTAAATAGAAAAAATATAGCTGGAATATATCATACTTCTTGAAAAAAATATATAGCTGGAATATATCATACTTCTTTCTGTTTTTCACTGTTCTCCATGCCTGGTAAATGTCTTCCTCTTACCTATTTTTGTTTCAGATTTAGAATGGGTCTATATATCCAGTGGCTGGTGTTTAAAGGAAAATTCTATGTTCAGATCTTTGCCCTCATTAAAGAGGCAAAAGTCAGGAAGGGAGAGTTTTGTTGTTTTTGTTCAGTCATATACAACTCTTTGTGACCCCATTTAGGGTTTTCTTGGCAAAGATATTGAAGTGGTTTCCTTCTCTACCTCATTCTACAGATGAGAAACTGAGGTTAAATGACTTGTCCAGGGTCACACAGCTAAGAAGTGTCTGAGGCTAGATTTGAACTCAGGAAGATGAGTTCCTAACTCCAGATTTGGCACTCTATCCACTGTGCCATCTAGTTGTCCAAGAGAAAGGTAAAAAGAAGTTTATTAGTACACCAGGGTTTCACATCTTGGTGTAGCACCTACTGGGCCAACCCAAGGATTCAAACTAAGCACTACTTTTTATGGAGAGGAGTAAATGTCTTCCATATAAGGGCAAAGGCATTTTGATTGGGGCTGGTAGGTGACATGGTGGATAGAGTATTGGACTTGGAATCAGGAAGACATCTTCCTAAGAGCAAATCTGGCCTCAGGCACTTACTATCTGTGTGACCCTTGGCAAGTCACTTAACCTTGTTTTTGCTTTGGATTGACTTGAAACAAAGAAGGGGTCCATTTTCCCTAGAATTTTCAGCATTGCCAAGAAAACCTCAAAAAGGTTACAAAGGGTTGTATATGACAGAAACAACTGACCAACAGCAACAACAAGAGATTAAATAATTTGTCAGCTTCTCATAGGTGGTAAATGTTATCTATCACCTAGGTCTAAGTCCAATGTTCTTTCAACTGTGGGAGGCTAATAGCCAATGTCATATTATTATTGTGCAGAGGGATTCATCAATGCACTTAAGACCACATAACAAGTTGAGTGGAAGAATTAACAATTCATTATGGTGTGGTCCTTGATATTCAGTTTCTCTAGGCCATCTGTGCTGTGAAACAATATTTTTCCCTTTCCATCTGAAGAAGGTTTGGGAAGAGGTAAGTATATTATTTAATTATCACCAAAACAATTTGTCACTCATTCTATACTCTGAGTATCTGAGGAATCTAGTTCATATTATAGCCTTTTTCTCTCATTTAAGGATAGGCTGGTTTTATGATATCTAGTGTTTCACATTATGATGAGCAAGAGATTAGAATCCCAAGCAAATTTTAACATGTTTTCATTTTCAAGAAGACAAAATAGCTTTCATTGTTTTTCCTTTGTCACAGTGAACAGAAGTCCTACACATCATATCAAAGCTCATTTTAAAACAGAAATAAGTTTGTTTTTTAACACTCAGTTGTTGAGTTTTCTATGACAAAATATGAAGATTTTTTTTTAATATTGACTTTCTTTAGTTGTTGAATAAGGCACTAACGGCCTACGGAGAAAATTTGAATGTCTAGCCATAGAAATTTGAAGAAGCCCCCTCATTTTCATGTCATTTTCTCTTTGCAACAGTAGTTTGGGAAGTGTGGGAAGAGTATGATCTTGTTTTGGCTGAGAAGAGAGTATCAAAATATGTTGTTGCCTTGAGTAGTAGGCAATCCAAAAATATTTGCTGATAGCTTGATATCAGAAAAGGAGGGAGGCAGAGGCAAGCATACCCCCCAAAAGACTTTTCTAGCACTGATTCCATCTTCTTATCAAAGAGACTGGCATACAAAGGTCAACTGCTTTTAGGTAAAAAGGACCAGCAATAGAATTCAGACAGACTGATTACTGAGACTCTTTTGAAAGTCTTTGTTTTCCCTCACAATTGATGTGTCTTTGGACAAACCACTTAATTCTGTAGATTTCAGTCTCATATACTGTGTAAAATGCAGGTATTGAACTTTTGACTGTCATTCAGGCATTTTAGTTCCATCCTGTTTGTGACTCCATTTGGAGTTTTCATGGCAAAGATACTGGAGTGGTTTACCACTTCCTTCTCTAGATTATTTGACAGATGAGGAAACTATGACAAAAAGGATTAAGTGACTTGCTCAGGGTCACACAGCTAATGTCTGAGGTCAGATTTGAACTCATGAAGATGAGCTTTCCTGATTCCAGGCCCAGAACCTTATCCACTTCCCACCTAACTATCCCAGGGATTGGACTAGATGATGTCAAAGTTCTCTTCCAACTCTAAATCTTTGATTTTTAAGCATATTTTAAGCATAAAATACATAATGAAATTAGAATATTAATTTCCTTATTTGTATTTAAAACTCTTTATAAGCTAGTTCTTCCTCCCTTTCCAAGTTTTCTTACACTTTACTCATCTCCATTTAGTCTATGATCCAGTTACTCTGACCTACTTCATGTTCCTTGCACTGGAATTTTCTTTCCAATGTATATGTTTGCGCTGCCTGTCCTCCATGCCTAGAATGTTCTTCCACAGATGTGCTTCACATATTTCTTGCCTTCCTTCAGGTCTCAGCCCACCTCCCACCTTCTGCAGGAGGCCCTTCCTGATCCCCCAGCTACAAGTACTTTCCCCTCTGATATTATCTTCCATCTGCTCTCTGTAAAAGTTGTGTGCATCTGGTTATTTCATGCTTCTCTTCCCTTTTAGAACATGGGCTCCTTGAGGACAGGGACTGTTTTACTTGTGAACTGCTTAGCACAGTCTGACACCGAGATTAATAAATGCCCTTTTTTGACTTGCACAACACATAGTACTTTACAGACTATACAAAATATCATGTCGAGTGTCTGTCTCAATCAATACTGCATTCACTAGTAATTAAACCTATTTTAAGAGGTTAGTTTGCAGTCAGGAAGACTTCTTGATATCTATTTCTCTCCTCATTTCCTATCACTATCTTCTTAACCCTTCACTCTGGCTTTCATTCAACTGAAATTACTCTGTCCAAAGTTACCAATGGATAGTTAATCATCAAAAATAATATTCTTTTCTCAATTCTCATCCTTCTTGATCTCTGCTGACTTTTATATCATTGATCAACTTCTGCCTGATACTTTCTTCTCTCCAGATTTTTTTAACATTTCTCCATCCTGCTTCTCCTCCTACTGATCTGACCACTCCTCCTTAATCTCCTTTGTTGAACCTTATCCAAGCCTGCTAACTATGCTTGTCCACTAAAGCTCTTTTGCAGGCCCCCTTCTCTTCTCCCTCTATTCCAGGGAAGGACAAACCACAGCCCAGTGCCAAATCGAGCCCCCTGTCTGTTTTTGGATGCCCTACCACTCTCTGAATAGCTTTTTTTAACCTTTTCAATAAAATGAAACTATGTAAAAGTGGGGCCATACAGAAACAGGCAGGAGACTAGACTTGCTCCTTCCCCCAAGTAATTTGTCAATCCCTACTGTATACTTTCTAGTTTGGAGAATGTACCAGCTTCCAGGGATGTAATTATCATTTGTATGCAAACCATTCACAGATCTAAGTATCCAGGCCTAATCTCCAGACTCACAGCTCCAAGTTCTTATGGACATTTCAAACTGGGTGGCCTAGAGACATTTTAAACTAACATCTTCAAAACTGAACTCCTTCTCTTTTACCCCAAGGCCTCTCCTTTCCTAACTTTCCTACTACTGTCAAGGTACTACCATTCTCCTAGTCACCTAAGCTTAAAACCTTTATGTTATCCTGATTTCTCTCTGTCTCTGTCTCTCTCTCTCTCTCACTCTTTGTCTATCTGTTTCTGTCTCTCTGTCTCTGTCTCTCTTTGTCTCTGTGTATATATGTGTGTATGTGTGTGTGTACATCTCTCTCTTTATCTACTTGTCTGTCTCTGTCTGTCTCTCTCCATTTCCAATTTGTCATCCTTTGAAGTCTACATTCCCAACATCCCTCATGTACACTCTCTTCTCCACTTTGACTCTGACATTACTATTTCAACAGTCCTCTAGTTGGTCTCCCTGACTAAAGTCTCTCCTTACTCCAGTTCATTCTCTCCATTCAGCTGTGGAATTGCTCCTTCTAAAGCACAGATTTGACCAAATCACATCCTTCCTTTCCTTAATAAGTTCCAGTGGCTCCCTTTTACCTTAAGGATCAAACAATTAATCCCACTTGACTGTTAAGACTTTCATAATCTGACCATCTCCTATCTTTCCACAGTCTTCTTATGACTTCCTCTCATATACATACTCTTCAACCTAGTATCAATCACCTCCTTGCTATTCCTCAAGCAAGATACTCCTCCCAACTCTGGGTATTTTCATTAGCTGTCTTCCATGTCTTGAATTCTCTGCTTCACCATTGCCATCTCTTGGTTTCTCTGACTTCCTTCAAAGCTCAACTAAACTCCCACATTCAATAAGAAAACTTTTCATATTGTCCTTAATGCTGGTGCCTTCCTTCTGTCATCACCTGCAAGTACATACCTATCTTCCTACATATATATATATATATATATATATATATATATATATATATATATATATATATATATATATATATATATATATATATATATATATATATATATATATATATATATATATACATATATATATACATACACACACATATATATATGTATATGTGTGTATGGGTATATATATGCCTTTTTGATATTCAAAACAGATAAACAAGTTTAACTAAATTGTTTTTTGAACGCATAATGGTTGAATTTTCTATGACAAAATATAATATTATGAAGTATTTTTTCTTTAATTTTGGCCATCTTCAGTTGTTGGATAAAGCGGTCACAGTCTGGGAAGAAAATCCTATTTATGTTAACATGAATCAAAATGTCTAGTTTTTATGTGTTTGAGCTGTAGAAATTTGGAGAAACCAGCTCATTTTCACATTATTTTGCAACAGTAGTTTGAAAAGTATGGGAAGAAAAAGAGCTTACTTTGACTGAGAAAAGAGCAACAAAATGTGTTCTTGCCTTGAGTGTGTATATTGTAGGTGATCCATAAATATTTACTGATAGTTTGATATAAGAAAAGGGAGGAGGGAGATGCAGGCATATTCTTCTGAATACATTTTTATTACTGATCCATATTCTTATCAGAGCCAGATCTACACTTAAATTTAACTCTATCCTTTCTCCTTCCCCTTCCCATACAGCCACCTTACATAACAAAGCATTAATAAAGAAAAAAAGAGGAAAAGAAGCAAATGTGATCAATACATTAAAAAATCTAATTATATGCAATGTTCCAAACCAATCTACCAAACACGTGCAAAGGAGTGGGGTGAGGTATCTTCTCACGGCTTTTATTTGGGACAAGGCTTGTTCTTTACAATTTTGAAGCATTCATTTTTGTGATTTTTTTTCCCTTTACATGGTTGTGGTCATTGTGCATATTGCATGCTTCACTCAGATTACTTTACTTTGAATCAAGATATTTAATTTTTTTTCTGTGTTTCTCCTAATGATCTCATCCTTCTTGAGTCTGATAGCCTTTTCTAAATCATTATCCTTTATGACTTCTCTGCAAGATTTGACATTACAGACTTCTTTTTCCTCCTGGAGATTCTCTCATTTCTCACTTTTTATGACTCATCTGTCTCTTGGTTCTCCTCCTACCTGTCTGACCAATCCTTCTTAGGTTGTTTGTTTGTTTGTTTTTGTTATTGTTGCTGTCATTGAATTATTATTTGTTTCATATCATGACCAGTAACTGCTGGTGTCCTTCAAGGCTCTGACTTCTTCTGTTTTCTCTATATATGCTCTCACTTCATGTTCTCATCAGCTTCCAAAGGCTCATTTAGTGTCTCTGAACAAATGATTTCTAGGTCTACCAAGCCAAACCTATTCTGTCTCCTAAATACCTGTCCTTTATCACCGACTGCTTTTTAGACATTTTGAAATGAATATTCACTGGATATCTTAAACTTAATATATCCAAAATTTCTGACCCAAACTCTTTGATCTTATGAACTTTTATATTACTTTCAAGAGCACCACCATCTTCCTGATCACTCAGCTACCATCCTCTACTCTCAATTACCCCACAAACCCAATTAGTTATCAAATATAAAATCTTTGACTATAACATATTTATACATGTGCCCTTCTCTCCACTCAAGTAGTCATCTCCGTGATTTGTTTCAAACTAGTTATTCCTCTTGCCTAGAATATTTTCTCTCTCAACTTCTGACTATTAGATGGCTTCCTTAAAGCCTTAGATCAAGCATCACTTCATCTGGGATAAGAGTTCTTAAATTTTTTTTCTTTTCTTTTTTGCATCATGGACCCCCTTTGGTTATCTCACAATCTTTTTAAATTCATAAAAGAAAATACAAAGAAAATCAGTTATATTGAAATATATTCTATAGACAGACTGTGATCCAATGGCAGGTATATTAACCAGAGTAGAGATGTGGCTAAACTCTATCTCATGATATCTGCAATAATTGAAACAACATATGAGAATCTGTCATTTCTACTCATGACAAAGTCATTAATCCTACTAATACTTCGATGGTTTGTTTCCTACATTCATAATTGAAGGAAACACCAATTTTCATATAGATGTTAGTGAAAATACATATGTAATTTGTTTTTCCCATGCAAGTTCATAAAACCCCCGAAATCTATGCATGAACCCTTGCAGATTTGTGGACTTCAGGTTAAGAACATGTATACTAAGGGGGCTTGCTTGGTCTTCCCAGTAGTGAGTATCATTCATCCTGAACTTATCTCTCGTCACCTCTATATTGATTTTACATGTTCTGATTTATATATGTTGTGCCACCCCACTAAAATGTTAGATTTGTGAGGTGAGGTACTATTTTTGCTTTTGCTTCCTATCACCAGTGCTTAGCACAGGGACTATCTGGCAGATAGGAGGCACTTGATAAGTGTTTGTTGATTGATTGACTTAGCTCCTAGGTTTAGAGTTAGAAGGAATAGATACTTACTTTATAGATAAGGAGACTGAGATCCACATAAGTGAAGTGACTTGCAAAAGGTCACTGAAGTAGTACAGTAATGGAATAATTATGATTTGAAAAAGATTCTTTAATTCTCAACCCAGTCCACCATAATGCTTCTCTCCTCTCCCTCTCTCCTAGAGAAGCAGCAATATGGGAAAGGAATGAAAGGAATCCGTGGCCTGACTTGGCACCTGATTTTCCCCTGAGTCTCAGTTTTCTCCTCAACAAAACAGAAATGATCATCTCACCTATTTCATGTAGTTACTGAGAGGATCAAATAACATAATGACTATGAAAGTGCTTTGAAAAGAATATCCTATCATTGCTCTTAGCCATTTAGCAAACATAAAAGTTCTACCGTTGTAATAGCAATTTAAATGGAAACGTCTTTCCCATTCATTAATAGGCCCATGTGACCTACTTAAATCACCTGGAAGCCTAAGACACATGTGGTGGGAGGAGCTTACTGAGCAGGAGGAACAGGAAAGGTGGAGCAGAAACAGGAGGGAGTGAATGAGCGTAGTCGGGGCAGAGGAGAGAGAACTCAGGCAGGCTTGGCAAAACTCAGGCTCGTGAGTGTTTGTTTGCTTGTGAGAAGACCCTGGCAGAAAGGGGAAGGCTTCAGAATGACTTTGCCCACTGCATTTATTTCCTGATCATCGGGTATAGCATACATAAACATTCTCAAGATCCTGGAAAGGAAACTGTCTAGGAATTTTCCAATAAGAAGAATATCTATAACCCCAACCTTGTCTTCTATTTGGTTTACATAATGGGACCATTTTATATATTCACTTTTAATGTAACTGAAACCTTAGGAAATGGTAGATAGTAAATCCTTAGTGGATGATTGATTGGAGCTGGAAGAATCCTGTCATTTTACAGATGAGGAGAGTGAGGGGCACAAACAACAGCCCAAATTTGAGCTCTGAACCTTTAACTCCAAATTCAGTATGCTTTCCTGTACTCCATACTTCTCAAAAGACAAGTTCCAACAGACACAGAATATAGGAGTAAATAACTAGAGCAAGAGGTAGAAGGTAAAAGTATCGAAGACCAAATTCTTCATTGCCTTCATTGCTAAGCATATCAAACTCAAAATTTTACTAAAAGTAAAGTAATTCTTAATACTTTCATGCACCATAAACAATTACTGGGAAAGAGAATATACTTTTTCAATAGAAACAATTACCCTCCTAGATTCTTGTGAAGATACAAAATCAAACTAACAAAAACAAAAACCAGGCCTAGCTACTAAGTCAAAACAATCTTGAATTCCTCTAGTCCACTACAAGCTGTATTTTCAATCCAGGCAGTCTACAGCTTATGTCACTGTACAGTGATGCCCATCTGTCAACTGACAGACTCCAAAGATATAGAAGGAGAAAAAGCAAATAGTTCCTGCCCTCAGGAAACATATTCATTCAGGGGAAAAACATGTACACAAAAGTAAATTTCAAGTAAATTCAGTGGGGTAAGGGAATAGTACTAGCAGTTAATTCCTAAGAACCATCTTCACATTAATTGTGCATTGAATGCTGATATGTTTTCGAATTATTTTAGAATTGCCTCATCTACCTTTTTGCCTTTCTTTACTGTATTGTAAACTTCTTAAAGTGTTCCTTTTGCATACCTGGTATTTCTGTATCTTACATCATCTCATAGCAGTGTTCCTTAAAATTAAACTCAAAGATTCGTTAAGTGCTTCCTATGAGCAAGTTACTGTCAGTTGGTCAATAAACGTTTAAGTGCCAGGCAATGTGCTAAGTGCTGGGGATACAAAGAGATATTAAAAAACAAACAAGCAAAACAGACCCTGCTCTCAAGTAATTTGTTATCTAATGGGGAAAAAGAGCACATCCCAGGAAGTTGAAAGAGGTTGGGGGAAGGAAGGAAAGATGAGTACCACTGGGCCCATGCCTCCAGGGGTCTTCCGAACCCTCCTGGCTTAAGAGTGATTATCAATAGTAACTGTTGCTGTTTCACTCCCAGCCTGATGTCTTTCTTTTTCTTTGCCTCATTAAAGGGGCCACGCCCTGGCTACTTCTTAAATGGGCTTATTCAATGAAGGGTTGTTACCTTACCCTAAGTTACCTTACCCCTAAAGGAGCCAAGGTCTCCCAGTGCGTCCTTGGTCATCAGATGGCTCTGGAGGAGAAGTGAGGCTGGTGACCTGCACAACCCTCCCTCACTCAAAACAAAGTCAAGTGCAAGTGATGTCATCATTTCTCTGATGTCATGGTCTTCTTTGGCATTGAAGGATGAACACAACAACAACTGAAACCTTACTGTCAAATTCAACAATTCAAAGGTGACAGCTTTTCTGATATGTCTTAATAGGTCTCTTCTTAGTGAAACTAACAGAATCTTATAAGGCTTGTATAACTGAAACTGCTGTTTTTCCCTCACTCACAAAAACCTCAACTCAGTCAGACACTTCCAATTATCCATTCTCCTTACTAGCAGGGACCTAGCTAGTCTCATTGGGATTGTTGGTTCTTATTTCCCCTCTTGTTTCATTTCTTATAAAAGCCCCTGACCTGAGACAGAGAGCTTATTTCAGTTATAAAGGTACTTCATACTGTTGCTACCTTAAAACAACCTCATATTCCCTTTCAAGCACCTATAGCTCCTTTTGAGTTACTCATTGTTTATTAATTCCTTGGACTTCCCATCACTCTTGTAGTCTTCACCACATTTTATTTGTCTTCCTAAGTCTTTTTTGGCTACTTCACCATTGATTCATCCACATTTTTCTCTGCATATACCTTGATTCTTATCTTCCTCCCCTGGTTCTGATCTATGGCCTTGATCTAACTTTTATTTTTTTCCCAATTAATAGTATTTTATTTTTTCCAATCATAGGTAAAGATAATTTTCAACATTCACTTTTATAAAATTTTGAGTTCCAATGTTTTTTCTCCTCTCTCTCTCTCTCTCTTCTCTCCTCCCCAAGATGGCAAGCAATCTGATATAGGGTATACATATACAATCATATTAAACTTATTTCCATACTAGTTATGTTGTGAAAGAAGAATCAGAACAAAACGGAGAAAAAAGGAGAAAATGGTACACTTTGATCTGCATTCAGATTCCATTGTTCTCTCCCTGGTTGTGGATAGCATTTTCCATAATGAGTCTTTGTAATTGTCTTAGATTATTGTATTTCTGAGAAGAACTAAGTCTATCAAAGCAGATCATTACACAATGTTGCTGTCACTGTGAACAATGTTTTCCTGGTTCTGCTCACTTCACTCAGATTCAGTTCATGTAAGGCTTTCCAAGGTTTTTTCTGAAATCTGCCTATTCATCATTTCTTATAGTACAATAGCATTCCATTACATTCATATACCAACAACTTGTTTAGCTATTCCGCAATTGATGGGTATCCTTTCAATTTCTAATTCTTTTTAGAGCTGCTATAAATATTTTGTACATATAGGTTCTTTTCCATTTTTTAAGATCTCTTTGGGATCCAGACCTAGGAGTGGTATTGCTGGGTCAAAGAGTATTTTATTCACAGTTTTGCAGCCTTTGGGCGTAACTCCAAATCATTCTCCTGAATGGTCTGATCAATTCACAACTCCACCAACAATGAATTAGTGTTCCACTTTCCCCACTTCTTCTCCAACATTTATCATTTTCCTGTCTTGTCATATTAGCCAGTCTGATAGGTATGAGGTGGTACCTCAGAGTTGTTTTATTTTGCATTTCTCTAATTTAGTCTTACTTTTAAACCTACACCTATTCTCTTATAAATGTAAACCTGATTCCAAGTCAGTGACTGCATGTTGAAAACTGACTTACAAATCTGGGATCTGGTCTGCTTCAAGTCTTGCACTAACTGTCCTAATGTAGAATATTTCTCTTCTAGTTCACAACCTTTTGTGATACATCATTATGACACTTTAGAACCCCTGTATTAAATTTCTCCAGAGCTGATGATCACCTTTGCTCATCTGAAATGTCAAATTAGAATTGGAAAGCATTGTCTTGTCACCAATGAAGGTTTTCAAGTGATTGAAAGCTGGAGAATATTGTAATAGAGAGTTCTCAGACTCCTTATTCATCAAAATAGCTCATGATGAGAGAACTTAGCCTAGAGATAGGTGTCAATGTCCTCATACAATAGGTACTTAATAAATACTCATTGATCTCCTGTTGGTTGAGAATCACAGTGTCCCAAAAGATTCTGTAGTTTCCCCTAAGTCATATTAAAATTTAAGCTTCAAAATGGGTTGACTTTTTATTAACAGCCATACCCAAAGACTTTTCAATAGGAAAAAAGAACATGAAGAATATTGGGAATCATGTTACTGACCCTTTGTCTTCTTTGATGTAGGATGATATTCCGTTAATTTCTATTTAGGGAATTAATGACAGAGATGGTGTTATTAATAGGAAGCAAAATTTACCTTAAAATTATTGAAAACTTTAATTATATGTTCTATACTAATAAATAATGCTATTTTACTATTTTCATTTACATGTTACAATTGGGTTAATCATGTATTTTCCTGGTATAAAGTCCTTGACAACTTATTTTAGTGATTAGATAAGAATGATTCAAAATTAATACAAAATTATTCAAATATGATTTTAAAATGCTTAAACTTTTAAAAAATATTTTATAAGTACTTTGAAGAATCCTTTGACATTATATTAATATATGTAGTTGGCAAATCTGTTCTTCACAAAATATGTGACGGTAAACTTTATCACATCCCTTGTCCAAATGAGTATAAATTTCAAATTAGTTGGCTTCTGATTTTTTTTTCTGGAGGATCCATACAAAATCTCCAGGACTATGGCAGGGAGCTTATTCCACCTATCAAGGTGTTTTTTGCTATTACTTCCTCACAACAGCCTTATGATCTACTTATATCAAGTGGCTCACTGTAGTATGGAGGAAGGAACTCAGAGACTATGACAGAAAACTATATACTTCTAGCAGATCCTACCATGCTAGAAAAGTTTCATATACAAAGGACCAGAGAGAGTTTGAAACTATTCTCTATTGATAACTTCATAGAAGTTTATCATTTAGACCAATAGGTGATGATTGTGGGAATATCTTAATAACTCAAAGACCTTCTCCTAAGTAATGGACAGGTGTCAGTCTGTATGCACAGATGAAATACTCATATGAATGAAAAGATAGGGAGAAAATATGGTTTTAAAGACAGAACAACATCTGAAGAAACTAGCTATATAGTAGTTAGAAGTGTCTATGTTCTAAAGACTTTGACATATAAGGTAAAGAATCTCAAGAAAGGCTATCTAGCCAACAATGAAAAGAACAAGACATGTCACTCTTTAAGGGAAAAAAATCCAGGAAGAATTTTTACCACATTTATATCACTTTTGTGCTTCTCCCACCCCATCAATATCCCAAAAGATTTTTCTCTGGTTCACGGCTAAGGGAGCCAGTAGAGATAAGATGACTGGAAAAGGTCAATGTGGAGAAGCACATTTAGATGTCAATGGCCCTGAAGCATGGGTGACATAAGTTGCCCTTCCACACATATACCTTGGCCATATGTGTTTCCTGTGTGTTTATGTTCTTCCTTATAAATCACTTACCTATATGTTTTTCCTATATGTATCTACTCTTTCCATTCAGGATGTGGAAATGTTGGGAGACTGTGGCCTAGGGATAGAGGGAAAATGTTTTATAGATAGTTTTCTTACTATGCTATTTCATTAAATGATTTTGCTTTGAAGTAGATTTGTCTTCTGGCCAGCTCTTAAAGACATTATTAGAAACTACTTTGCATAACTTTAGGGCAAGAAAACTGACTAATTAAATGAAAGCAATTAATATTTACAAAAATTTAAAATCCTCAGATTAATAAAACAAGAAATTAAACAATGTAATTTCAGAAATAGAAAAAAAAGTTGAACAATCCATAAATGAACTCCCAAAGGGGAAAAAAAAACCCAGTACCAGATGGACTTTTAAGCTAATTCTATCAAATATTCAAAGGACAATTAATTTTAAGAAAAAATAGACAAAAAGGGATTTTATAAAATTCTTTCAGTTATACAATATGATATATATGTATATATATGTATATATGGAGAATAAAACACACAGTGAATACAATAGATTAAATTCCTTAATGAATATTTATGTGAATAAAATATTTATTTTAAATGAAATATTAGCAAAGAGGCTTTAGCAACAAATCAAAAGATTATATCATATGACTCAGTTGAATTCATAACAAGAATACAAAGCTGGTTCAGTATTTGGAAAAATTTGAACATTATTGACCTTATTTGTGACAAAAATAACAAAATCATATCATAGATACAGAAAATGTTTTTGGTAAAACACAATCCCTATTTCTATTTAAAAAGAAATACTGGAAACAAGGTGATAAATAGACTTTTCCTTAATATGGTAAGTAGTATATATCTAAAATGTTATATATAACGGGGTTAAGCTAGGTACCTCTTCTTTAAGAATATGGATAAAGCAAGATGTCCATTGTAATTACTATTATATGGTACTAGAAATTCTGGCTGTTGGAACAATACAAGAAAAAGAAATTAAAGGAATAAAAATTGGGAAAGAAACAAAATTATAACTTTTGCCAATTATGTGATGATGTATGTACTTATAAAACCTTTGCAAGTCAACTAAAATTAATTGAAACAATTAATTGTATAAATTCACAAAAAAATTGCCAGCATTTTACTATATTACCCATAAAACAATCAGAAAAAGCAAAAAACTCAATTCAATATTCTAACAAAATGCACAAAAATATTTTAAACTACCTGCCAAAACATACATACAGGAATTATATGAGTGCAATTGCAAGATATTTTTATAGATATAAATAGCTGGACAAATAGTAATTGTTAATTGATATATAGAGTTAAAATAATAACAAATCACAAGAATACCTTAATGAATTTACTTTCTCAATACCATAACAATCAAACTACCAAAGTATTACTTCATAAAGGAGAAAAGTAATAAAATTCAGTTGGAGTCACAAAAGGTGTGGTTGACATAACATCTAGAATAACATATCAGTCTATGCCCAAAGAAGTATGAAACTCCCTATACCCTTTGGCCCTGCAATACTACTACTAGGTCAGTTTCCACAAATGATTAGGGAAAGAGACAAAGAACATGTGTGTTCTCAAATATTTGTAGCACTTCTCTTTGTTATGGCAAAGAACTGGAAATTGTGAGGGTACAATAATAATGAAATATTGTTGTACTATAAGAAATTATGAGCTCAAAGATCTTAGAAAAACATGGATAGACATGCATGAAATAATTTAGAGTGAAATGAGCAGAACAAAAAGAATGTTGTATGTAGTAATAGCAATATTGTTTTAAGAACAACTTTGAGTGACTAAGTCATTTTGACTGTTATAAATACCCAAATTAACTATAAAGAACATATGAAAGAAGACACTATCTGCATCTAGAGGAAGAACTGAAAAATAGGAGTACATATAGAACAGTTTTACATGTGTATTTATGGATTCATATATGTATACATACATATATACACATGCATATACACATATGTATATGTATACATACATGCATATATACATACATGTACATATACGTGTGTGTGTGTGTGTATATATATATATATATATATATATATATATATATATATATATATATATATATATATATATATATATATATATATATATACATATGCCTATGTCTAATGGTAGACATAGGGCAGGGGGAGCAGAAGGAAGAAAAAAAGGAAAAAAAGCTACATAACTTTATTACATATTTAAAAGGAACAGCAACTTACACATGATAGATTTTCAGTTTTAGGTACAATCTTTTTTTTCTGTTCTACTATGTTATGGAAATGCTTGTTTTATTTCTTCAGTTCAGAATAAGATAAATAAAATTTGAAAACTGCCAAAAGAGTGTATGGCTTAGACATAAGGATGACATCACAAATCAGTTAGAGGAGAAAGGAAGGAACTGCATTTGAGATCTATAGATTTCAAGAAGAACTCATGATCAAATGATGGATAGAAAAGGATCATAGAAGGTAAAATGGCCAATTTTGATTATGTAAAATTAAGATATTTTTGCACAAACAAAACCAACCTAGCTAAAATTCAGGGAGAGATTTTGCAATAAGTTTTTTGATAAAACTGATTTCTTAAATATATATAGGGAAGTAATATATATATATGTATTATGCATATATTGAAGAATGGCTCTTATTCATATATATATGTGTGTGTGTATATATATATATATATACACATATATATGAATGAGTCATTCTTCGATTGATAGATGGTCTCAAAGGATATAAAAGGCAATACTCAAAATCTAAGCTTCCCATATCCATTTGATTTGAGAAGAAAATGTGAGTTCAAATCAGAAGTGTGCTGTGGCCAGCTCTAATTGGCTTGGGAAAACCAAGCATTAAATTTTCATTTTATGTATACTTCAGAAATTGGCAGTCCTATATATAAATCATAGTTGGATTTATTTTTTATTGATTTCCTAATCTTAAAAAATGGCAATAATGCACAGGCAACGAGATGTCACAGTGGATGGAGCACTGGGCCTGGAGTTAGGAAAATTTGAGTTCACATTCATCTTCAGATACTTGCTACTTGTGTAACTCTAGACAAGTCACTTCATCTTTACTTCCCTTAGTTTCCTCAAGAGTAAAATGAGGAGAACACCACCTACTTCACAGGGTTGTTGTGAAGATGGAATGAAATATTTGCAAAATGCTTAGCACAATTCTTGTCACATAATAGGCACTATATGTATATTCCTTCTCTCCTTCTAAAGAAGACTAAATTTAGAAGCATGTATATACACATGTGTGTTTAGACACACATATATATGTAATATGCATAATATATAATATATATGCATATTTTTCCTAGAGAGCTCAGCTATTAACACATACCAGCAAATTCCTCTATTGCTGTATAAACAGTGCTTGATCTCAGCAAGAGTGCAATAAAAGCCTCAGGGAATGAAGTCACAACCAGAGTTGAGGCTTGATAACAGGAAATTAGCAACAACAACAACTCAAATGTACATGATATTTAAGGTTTACCAAGTATTTTATAAATTTGATTTCATTTGAGTTTCCTAACACCCGGGACTCAAATCCCAAGCTCTACTATTTACTACCTAGACATCTTGAGCAAAACTCTTCAGTTCTCTGGACTTCAGAAAGAAAAATTAAGAGGATGGAGTAAATCATCTTCTAAAGGTCCCTTTCAGCTTAAACTCATGTGATTCTATGCCCAAAATCCTGAATTTCATAAAGCCAGAGTCTACTATTAGTTTGTCTCTGAAAACTTTTTGGTTGCTAGCACAAAGATAGGGTTTCTGTCTCTTATCATACCATGTTTTTAAATTAGAAACACAACAAAACTTGATGTCTCTATAAAGAAATGGTCTTATAGGGCAGAGCCAAGATGGCAGAGTAGAAAGACAGATGTGGAGAAGCTCCCCCACCATAACCCCTAAAATATCTGCAAAAATGACTCTAAACAAATTCTAGAGCAGCAGAAGCAACAAAACGACAGAGTGAAAGAGATTTCCAGCCCCAGACAGCCTGGAAGGCAGACAGAAAAGGTCTATCACACCTGGCACCAAGCAGTGTACAGCTCAGCAGTGTCAGCAGGGACAAGAACAGGAACAGGCTTCATAGCACCACTGGCAGCAGCAGTTCACAGATTGCTCAACACACAAATGCCAAAGACAGCTGCAAAGGTCAGTGAGAAAGTTCTATCCCTTGGGTAAGAAGGGAAAGCAGTCTGGACCCTCCAGCTATAGCCACTGAAGAGGCAGTATACATTTTTGGAGCCCTCCACCTAAAGACCCTGGGGGAATTAAGCTGTTGATCTGGATCTCATGTCTGAGTGGTTCTCCTGGGTTGAGGAAGAGTGCTGGTGGTGGAGCTGGTGGAGGCTCTGGAGAGGGAAACTGGCAGCCAGATCCTGGGCAGAACAGTGTCTGTAGTTGCTCCCAGAGTAGAGTGAAGGCCAGGTGAGGAGTAAACTACTCTCCCTTGACTGTGCCACCTTGGAGGAACTGAGAAATAACAGGCCCCCAGAGTATACCCTCCTCTTGACAAAGAAACCAAAAGGAAAGTAACTAGCTGGGAAAATGCCCAAAAAGGGGAAAATAATAAAATCATAGAAGGCTACTTTCCTGGTGAGAAGGTGTTTTCTTCCATCCATTTGGATGAGGAAGAACAATACATACCATCAGAGAAAGACCTAAAAGTCAAGATTTCTGCATCCAAAACCTCCAAAATAAATATAGAATGGTCTCAGGCCATGGAAGATCTCAAAAAGAATTTTGAAAACAAAGTAAGAGAGGTGTAGGAAAAATTGGGAAGATAAATGAGAGCAATGCAAGAAAATCATGAAAAGCAAATCAACAGCTTGCTGAAGGAGACTCAAAAAAATGCTGAGGAAAATCACATTTTTGAAAATAGGCTAATTGGCAAAAGAGGACCAAAAAGTCAATGAGGAGAAGAATGCTTTAAAAAACAGAATTAGCCACATGGAAAAGGAGGTTCAAAAGCTCACTGAAGAAAATAGTTCTTCAAAACTTAGAATGGAGCAGATGGAAACTTTATGAGAAATCAAGAAATTACAAAACAAAACCAAAAAGAATGAAAATATAGAAGATAATGTGAAATATCTCATTGGAAAAACAACTGACCTGGAAAATAGATCCAGAAGAGACAATTTAAAAATTATGGGACTACCTGAAAGCCATGATCAAAAAAGATCCTAAATATCATTTTTTCATGAAATTATCAAGGAAAACTGCCGTGATATTCTAGAGCCAGAGAGCAAAATAAATATTTAAAGAATCCTTCGACTAATTCCTGAAAGAGATCTGAAAAGAAAAACTCCTAGGAATATTGTAGACAAATTCCAGAGTTCCCAGGACAAGAAGAAAATATTGCAAGAAGCTAGAAAGAAAGAATTCAAGTATTGTGGAAATACAATCAGGATAACACAAGATCTAGCAGCTTCTACATTAAGGGATCAAAGGACTTGGAATATGATATTCCAGAAATCAAAGGAACTAGGATTAAAACCAAGAATCACCTACCCAGCACAAGTGAGTATAATATTACAGAGGAAAAAAATGATCATTCAATGAAATAGAGGAGTTTCAAGCATTCTTGATGAAAAGATTGAACTGAATTGAGAATTTGACTTTCAATCACAAGAATCAAGAGAAGCATGAAAAGGTAAACAGGAAAGAAAATCATAAGGGACTTTCTGAAGTTGAACTGTTTATATATACCTACGTGCAAAGATAATATTTGTAACTCTTGAAACTTTTCTCAGTATTTGGGTAGTTGAAGGGATTACACACACACACACACACACACACACACACACACACGTATATGTATATTTTTTTTTTAGATATTATCCCTTTGTATTCAACTCAGAGAGCTCTCTGAGCATGGGGTGAGTTGCATAGGAAAGGATATCTAAAAAGATAAAATTAAGGGGTAAGAGAGGAATATATTGGGAGGAGAAAGGGAGAAATGGAATGTGGTAGATTATCTCCCATAAAAGAGGTAAGAAAAAGGTTTTTCAATGGAGGAGAAAAGGGTGGAGGTGAGAGGGGAAAAATGAAGCTTACTCTCATCATATTTTGCTTAAGGAAGGAATAATATACTTACTCAATTTGGTATGAAAATTTACAGGAAAGTTGGGGAGAAGGGGATAAGTGAGGTGGGGGGCATGATGGAAGGGAAGGCAAATGGGAGGAGAGACTAATTAGAAGTAAACTCTTTTGGGGAGGGACAAGGCCAAAAGAGAGAATAGAATAAATAGGGGGCAAGATAGTATGGAGGGAAATATGGTTAGTCTTACACAACATGACTATTATGGAAGTCTTTTGCAAAACTACACATATATAGCCTATACTAAATTGCTTGCCTTCTCAATGGGCATGAGTGGGTAGAGAAGAAGGGAGAAAAGTTGGAACTCAAAGTTTTAGGAAAGAATGTTGAGAATTGTTTTTGCATAAAACTGGGAAATAAGAAATATAGGTAATGGAATATAGAAATCTATCTTGCCCTACCAGAAAAGAGAGAAGATGGAGGTAAGGGAAGGGAGGGGTGTGATAGAAGGGAGGGCAGATTAGGGGAAAGGGCAATCAGAATGCATGGTGTCTTGAGGTAGGGAGAGGGGAGAAATGAGCAGAAAATTTGGAACTCAAAGTTTTATGGAAATGAATGCTGAAAACTAAAAATAAATAAATAAACATAAAAAGAAATGGTATTATAGACTAATAATTGAGATAATATATTAGTAGGAGCATATTAGAGAGTTATATCTTTTCTTTGAACCAAAACTTGAATGGATCAATGCTGAACAGTCTTACAACAGATCCCCTCACCCCCATGTACATTTTTCCTTAACAAAAGGACAACATGAGGTAGAGGGAAGATGGGCTGAGGTTTTACTATAACGTTATAATCTTAGAGGAGTCATTTAATCATCTTCTCTGAGTCTCTCTTTTCCTGTCTGAAAGATATTGTTTTGTTTCATAAATTAAAAATAAAAGAAAGAAAAATATAGTTAACACCTGCCTTTGCTTACCTCACTGGATTATTGCAGAGGACTGCATGAGTCAGTGTATGTGAAAGTACATTGAAGTGAATAAAATGCTATATAAATGTAAGGAATTATTAAATTGAAGTTGTAATGTACTTTATTTTGAGTCCCATAAATATTCTCAGTCCCATTTAATTCTGTGAAACCACCTTGATCTCTCTTTTTTTTCTGGGAAAGAAAAAGTTCCTAGCAAATATAAAATAAGAAAAGTTTCTAACCTACCCACTCCCCAAAAAACCCTGAATACCCTCCCTTTGCAAAATATTAACACCTTTGGGTCACATGTCATTAAGCAAGACATGTCCTAATTGGGAGCCTAAGGCTACACAAGGGATTACAGCACTTGTCATTTATCCTAGCTTTTAATTTAACTCCACCTGCAGGTGCAAAACCTTCAGCTGCATTTGGTTAGCAGCCTCTGTTTTATTAGGTCTATTGGCAGAGGCTCCTCATCAGGAGGTAGGGCTGAACATTGAAGCATACAAAAATAAATTATATAGCTGATAGTTCTTTTACAACTTTCTGCACAGTTTCAAAGAATTTTAGCTTGGCAAGATATTTGTAACTTTTACATGTTGCTCTAGTTTCTTTTGGATATTTCTTCTAATACTGTCTCCAACTACAGAAAATGATTTTTTTTTTTCAATAAAGCTAGTTAGAAAAATATAGCATGCTAAGAGAGCTTTGAAGAGGATACGGGCGATGCAAAGATGAACTTACATTTAGAAGGAAAAGTTGAATCACAGAATATGAATTTTACACATAAAAAGGACCTTAAAGACTATCAGATTCAGGGGTTGTTAATCTGGCTTCTAAGTACTTTTTATTAATAAAATATTTGGAAAATTGTATTTTAATTGCAATCCTAGCTACTACCAAAGTTGTCCATCACATAGAAAGAAAGAGAGAGAGAGAGAGAGAGAGAGAGAGAGAGAGAGAGAGAGAGAGAGAGAGAGAGAGAGAGAGAGAGAGATAAATATGCATTATCTAGTCCAACCTCATTTAGAAATGGGGAAAATGACTTTAAGTGATTAGCACAAAGTCATGGATCTAGAGAATCTGAAGTCACCTTAAATATTATCCAGGGCCCTTTTCATGGAGCAACTGAGACCTGAAAAGGGTAAATGACATGCACAATATCATCTGGGGAAGAGACTGGCAAATCTGAGCTTCCAACTTCGGCTCTGCTTCTCCACGTTCAACACTCCTTTGGCTCCATGTTGCCTCTATTTTTTTAAAAAATCAAATTTCAAAAGGATTTCTTGAAGTGGCACAGTTGGTCACTCTATAAGGCTCTGTTTGCATTACTATCAATAGTAGGATGCAAAGTGAAAAATTCAGTACTATCAGATATTTTAAAGCAAGACTACTTGGCATAATATAGACAAAACTTTCAGAAAATTAATTTTTCATTAGCAATTTAACGATAAGCAGACCAAAATCACTATTAAATGCTGTCACGTGAAATTTTCTATATTTGTTTATTTAGTTGTACTCAAATAGTAGATTTCTTTTTTTTTTTTAAATAAATCATGAATGTACTATCAGTTATGGATTGTTTTCCAGTAACTTAAAAACTTTCAAGTTAAAACAAAGAATAAATCTTGAATGGAGTTCAGGATAAAACACTCAGAAATTTGTGTTTGTATGAGAGAAAACATTATAAAATGCAAAATAGATAATTCTGATTACATTGAATTAAAAAGTTTTTGCACAATGCCAATGCAAACAATGTTAGAAGGGAAGCAGAAAGCTGAGAAACAATTTTTACAAGCCAGTGTCTCTGATAAAGGCATCATTTCCAAAGTATATGGAGAAATGAGTCAAATTTCTAAGAATACAAGTCATTCCTTGTATGTGAGGAGGAATTTTATTATTCTTTTTAGTTTAGTTTCTCAGGATCCATGTGCATGGCATCTCTAGTTTCCAGGTGTTAGATAATAGAATAGCTCCAAGGATCCTAGATAGTAATTTCAAGAATCATAGTGATAGACAGTCCTACTGAGAGTGCACTGTGAGATATGGGATGACATAATGTGATATTTACTACACCTGCACAGAATGATCATGGTTGGTTGGTTGGTTATTGTCCTTTGTTCTAGAAGAGGACCAAAATGACATCACCATGATAAAGTGAAATTTCAGTGTGTCTGATTGTGGCTGATCAGACCAATGCAAGCTCAGAAAGGTCCAACACAGGTTAGACACAGATAGTACATGTGAATGTTTGGGGTGGATACTCCAAATTTGCACAACCTGTGTTTACTTTGTGCTGTCACAGTTCTGCTTTGCTCATAGAGCACAGAATCCTTTCTGATGTGGGCATGCCATGCTGAGTGCTCCTGTGCCAATGTCTCCCATGATGCACAGTCAAATTCAAAATTCTTGAGAGAGACTTTGAGAGTGTCCTTGTATTGCTTCTTCTGACCACAATGTGATCACCTGCCCCATGTGAGTTTTTCATAATGTAGTCTTTTTGGCAAGCATACATTTCGCACTTGAACAACATGATCAGCCCATCAGAGATGTGCTATCTGAAGCATAGTTTAAATGCTTGGCAGTTCAGCTCCAGCAAAGTCTTGACTCTGTCCTGCCACTAGACTATGATGACTCTGGAGGAGAGTGTGAGGCTGATGACTTCCTGCAACTCTGCCTCACTTAAATTCAATTTACACACTAATCAAAAAAACAAAAGAAAAAAAAGAGGAATGCATGTACCTGCCTCAACTGACCCCTATTGAGGTTTGAGGGGAGTGCACAAGCTGGAATGCTTTGCCTGTCTCAATTGATCCCATCAAGACATAGGGGTAGTTGCCCCACTTCTCAATGGCCCCTGCAAGAAGAGTGTTTAAGGAATGCTGTAGAAGTTGGTGCTCCAATTATCAGCAATCCACTGAAAAGACTAGACAAGAATAAAGAAATATTATTAACCCCTTCAAAGCTCTTTTCCTCTCCTTCCTGTCTGACCAGATTGAGTGAACCTGTTAGAGGCTAGAGTCCAAAAACTCCAGTGCCTCCCATGTTATTTGTAAAATATTCCTCAATTGAAAAATGGGCAAAGGATATCAACAGGCAGCTTTCAGATGAAGAAATTAAACTCATCTATAGTCATAAGAAAAAAGTGCTCTAAATAACTATTGATTAGACAAATGCACTTTAATATAACTCTGAGGTACCACCTCACACCTATCAGATTAGCTAATATCACAAAACAGGAAAATGATAAATGGTGGAAAAGAAATGGGAAAACTGGAACACTAATGCTGGTTGGGAGAAGTTGTAAACTGATTCAACCATTCTGGAGAGCAATTTGGAACTATGCCCAAATGACTGTAAAACTGTACCCTTTGATCCATAACATATCCTTTGATTCAGTAATACTGCTACTAGGTCTGTATCACCAAGAGATTATAAAAAAAAAAAAAAGAAAAGGAATCACAGGTACAAAAATAGTTTTTGGAGGGGAGAAGGCAAAGTAATTGGGGTTAAGTGATTTGCCCAAGGTCACACAGCTAGGAAGTGCTAAATGTCTGAGGGCAGATTTGAACTCAGATCCATCTCAGATCTGATTCTGGGGCTGGTGCTCTATTCACTACACCACCTAGCTGACCCTACAAAAATATTTATAGCGGTTCTTATTGTGGTAAAGAATTGGAAACTGAGGGGATGTTTATCAGCTGAGGAGTGGCTCAACAAGTGGTATGTGATTGTAATGGAATACTATTGCTGCGTACGAAATGATGAGAAGGTGGATTTCAGAAAAACCTGGAAAGACTTATATGAACTAATGCTGAGTGAAGTGAGCAAAATCAGAGATACATTGTACATAGTGACAGCAATATTGTGTGATCACCAACTTTGATAGACTTAGCTCTTCTCAGTAATACAATCATCTGAGACAGTTCCAAGAGATTCATGATGGGAAATGTTATCCACATTCAGAGAAAGAATTATGAAGTCTGAATACAGATTGAAGCATACTATTTTCTCTCTCTCTCTTGTTTTTTTGGCTTTCTCTTTCTCCCTTTTGTTTTGATTCTTGCTTCACAACATGACTAATGTGGAAACAAGTTTAATATGATTGAACATGTATAGTCTATAACAGATTGCATGTCATCTTGGGGAAGGGGGAGGAGAAGGCAGCAGAGGGGAGGAGGAAATTTAGAACTCAAAATCTTATAAAAGTGAAAGTTGAAAATTAAACATTAATTAATTTTAAAAAATAAGGGGATTAGGATAGCTGGTTTCTAACATCCTTTCCATCTCTGACTATAAGACAAAATTTATCTATATTCTGATTATGCCTAGTCAACATTTCTCTAGAGTTAAAAAAAATAAAACTCTATTTGTGGCTTGGGCTGTGTCTATATACCACCAAGCATCATATAAAAAGTTTTTTAAAAATAGTCAACTATCATGTTATTTCTAGATGCCAAATGTTTGGCATTATATAGTCAAAAGTCCATATTATTGACTGAATTTTTCACTTTTTTTCTTGACAGACACATTGAAAAGTATTCACATATAAAAAATACTGAAAATAAAAGTACAGTACTCTGAATATTAATATAATATAAAATTGGATGTAATTACCTGTAAAAATGTAAAGCTGTATGGATTAAGTAATAGATATCATAACATATTAACTGTAGAGAGAGATTGAACCTTCTCTGACAGTAATCCTTAGATCAATCTTGCAAATATAGTTCTTAGTCCGTTAATTGTTTTGTCAATTATAAAAAACATCCTTAAAAAATTGGGAGGGCCTCAGTCATCAAGGAAAATCAAATATGGGGGGTTGCTGTAGAAAAAACTTCAGAGAAATCCTTCATGTTACCTAAGAACCCACCACTTATGTAATCTTGTTTCAGTCACTTAATAAGTGACTTTTTCTGTCCGGTGCCTTGCCCACTGTTTTGAAGTATCTGGAAGTACTTTTAGTTTATTTAATCACAGAATTTGAGAGGTGGAAGGGACCTCAGTGATCATCTAGTCCAATCCATAGCCAAAAAGGAATCTCCATCCTAACATACCTCACGAGTAGTCATCCAACCTCTGCTGAAAGACCTTCAACAACGGGGAAATCTGCACTTTGGGGAAAAGCTCATTCCATTATTAGGCAATTCAAACTATGAAGAAATGTGGTTTGTTATTGTTGTTTGTTTCTTTCTCTGGACATCGAGTATAAGTTTTCCTCTTTACAACTTGTACCACTGCTATTGGTTCTGCCTTCTTTAAATGAAGAGAACATGTTTAATATCTCTTCGATATAACAGGTTTTTTTCACGTGCTTAAATATTGCTGTCTTGTTCCTTTGAATTTTCTCTTCTCCAAGCTAAACATCTCTGGTACCTTTCACGGATCCTCTTATAGCACCAATTCAAGGCCTTTCATCATCTTCATTTATTTATTTATTTATTTTTAATTTATTTATTTAACTTTTAACATTCATTTTCACAAAATTTTGGGTTACAAATTTCTCCCCTTTTCTCCCCCCCCAAAGACCAAGCATTCTAATTGCCCCTATGACCAATCTGCTCTCTCTTCTATCATCCCTCTCTGCCCTTGTCCTCATCTTCTCTTTTGTCCTGTAGGGCCAGATACCTTTCTATACCCCTTTACCTGTATTTCTTATTTCCTAGTGGCAAGAACATTACTCGACAGTTGATCCTAACACTTTGAGTTCCAACTTCTTTACCTCCCTCCCTCTCCATCCCTTCCCTTTGGAAAGCAAGCAATTCAATATAGGCCAAATCTGTGTAGTTTTGCAAATGACTTCCATAATAGTTGTGTTGTATAGGACTAACTATATTTCCCTCCATCCTATCCTGTCCCCCATTACTTCTATTCTCTTTTAATCCTATCCCTCCCCATGAGTGTCGACCTCGAATTGCACTCTCCTCCCCATGCCCTCCCTTCTATCATCCCCCCCACCCTGCTTGTCTCCTTATCCCCCACTTTCCTGTATTGCAAAATAGGTTTTCATACCAAAATGAGTGTGCATTTTATTCCTTCCTTTAGTGGAATGTGATGAGAGTAAGCTTCATGTTTTTCTCTCACCTCCTCTCTTTATCCCTCCACTAATGAGTCTTTTGCTTGCCTCTTTTATGAGAGATAATTTGCACCATTCAATTTCTCCCTTTCTCCTCCCAATATATTTCTCTCTCACTGCTTGATTTCATTTTTTTTTTAAGATATGATCCCATCCTCTTCAATTCACTCTGTGCACTCTGTCTCTATGTATGTGTGCATGTGTGTATGTGTGTGTGTGTAATCCCACCCAGTACCCAGATACTGAAATGTTTCAAGAGTTACAAATATTGTCTTTCCATGTAGGAATGTAAACAGTTCAGCTTTAGTAAGTCCCTTATGACTTCTCTTTGCTGTTCACCTTTTCATGGTTCTCTTCATTCTTGTGTTTGAAAGTCAAATTTTCTTTTCAGCTCTGGTCTTTTCATCAAGAATGCTTGAAAGTCCTCTATTTCATTGAAAGACCATTTTTTCCCCTAAAGTATTATACTCAGTTTTGCTGGGTAGGTGATTCTTGGTTTTAGTCCTAGTTCCTTTGACTTCTGGAATATCCTATTCCATGCCCTTCGATTCCTTAATGTAGAGGCTGCTAGATCTTGTGTTATCCTGATTGTATTTCCACAATACTTGAATTGTTTCTTTCTAGCTGCTTGCAATATTTTCTCCTTGACCTGGAAACTCTGGAATTTGGCCACAATGTTCCTAGGAGTTTCTCTTTTTGGATCTCTTTCAGGTGGTGTTCTGTGGATTCCTTGAATATTTATTTTGCCCTCTGGTTCTAGAATCTCAGGGCAGTTTTCCTTGATAATTTCATGAAAGATGATGTCTAGGCTCTTCTTTTGATCATGGCTTTCAGGTAGGCCCATAATTTTTAAATTGTCTCTCCTGGATCTATTTTCCAGGTCTGTTGTTTTTCCAATGAGATATTTCACATTATTTTCCATTTTTCCATTCTTCTCTCTTTGTTTTGTGATATCTTGCTTTCTCATAAAGTCATTAGCCTCCATCTGTGCCATTTTAATTTTGAAAGAACTATTTGCTTCAGTGAGCTTTTGAATTTCCTTTTCCATTTGGCTAATTCTGCTTTTGAAAGCATTCTTCTCCTCATTGGCTTTTTGAGCCCCTTTTGCCAATTGAGTTAGGCTAGTTTTCAAGGTGTTAATTTCTTCAACATTTTTTTTGGGTCTCCTTTAGCAGGGAGCTGATCTGCTTTTCATGCTTTTCTTTCATCTCTCTCATTTCTCTTCCCAGTTTTTCCTCCACCTCTCTAACTTGATTTTCAAAATTCTTTTTGAGCTCTTCCAGCTGGGACACAGAAGCCTTGATTTCTGTGTCTTTGCCTGATGGTAAGCATTGTTCTTCCTCATCAGAAAGGAAGGGAGGAAATGTCTGTTCTCCAAGAAAGTAACCTTCTATTGTCTTATTTCTTTTCCCTTTTCTGGGCATTTTCCCAGCCAGTGACTTGACCTCTGAATATTCTCCTCACACCCACCTCGCCTCCTGATCCTCCCAGCCAGTGTTTGGGGACTGAGATTCAAATGCTGCTTCCAGCCTTAGGGCTTTTGGCAGGGGGAGGGCTGCTATTCAGTGTGAGATTAAGTTCAGGTGCTCAGGGCAGGGCAGGGCCGCCTCTCAGGCTCAGTTCCCTCAGGGGGTTTATGCATAGACCTTCCACAATGGATTCAGGCTCCCGCCTGCTTGGGGAGTCCCGGTCTGCAGCCACCTCTCAGCTTCTACCTCCCGGGGGGGGGGCCTGAATTATGGGGGCACCCCACTCCCCTCTCGACCCGCCAAAGAGACTCTCTCACTGACCCCGTCACCTGTGGGTAGAGGTACTTGTGCGGCCGCTGGTGATCCCGTCCCTGAAGCCTGGTCGGATCTGTTTCTCTCGGTGCCGCGGCCGTGGCCGCAGCAGGTCTGGGCTGGGCTCCGCGTCTGCAGCACAACGGACCTTTTGCGAGAGGTTTGCAGGTCCCTCTGTGGGTGGAGGGACCTGTGTGGCCGCTGGAGATCCCGTCCCTGAAGCCCATTTGGATCTTTTCCTCTTGGTGCCGCGGCCGCGGCAGGGCTGCACTCAGCTCCCAGTCCCGGCGCCCAGTCCACAGCGCGAAGGACCCCCCGCGAGAGGTTTGCAGGTCTCTCTGGAACAGAAATCTCCCTCGCTCCAATATTCCGTGGCCTCTGGGTGCAGAATTCGCCGTGAGTTACTTCCTTGTAGCCGTTCTATGTGTTGTGGGTTCGGAGCTATGTGTATGTGCGTCTTTCTACTCCGCCATCTTGGCTCTGCCAGCTGGCCTTTCATCATCTTGATGGCTCTTTAGATGCTTTCCATTTTATCAATGCCCTTCCTAAATGTAGCATCCAATATGGAACACAATACGTCTAGTGATTGTTTTTTAAAGGCTATTACTTTGTGGAAGGAAGGAAGGAAAGAAAGGTCTCTGAGAAAATATGTTCAAAACTTAGCTCAGTTCCTACATAGCATTTGATCCTACCAAATTCGCATCCAAGGCAGCATCTCTGTTGGATAAGTTCTTGTCTCAGCTGTTGCTGAACTATAGTGATAGTGTAGTGATCCTTAGGACTTTGATGTTGGTTTAGCTGTAATATCTGGCCTGGCCTCAGAGTTTTGTATCCTCATGTTTCTCTTTCCCAAACTTTTGAAACTCTCAAGGTCAAATACTCTACTTCTTTTACATAAATGGAAAATAAGAAATGAAAAGGCCAAAGAGTGAGTCCTGTTTTCTTGGGGTCCTAAGGTCTCTACCATTATTGTATAGTCTCTCAAGAGAAATTGTGAGCAAGAGAGTCACTGAGATCCCTTAAGAGTGAATGAAGGGAAAGAACCACATGCATTTTATTTTAAAAGAGAATTAGAAGCCTTAGACACAGCAAGTATTGAACATGTCATAAAAATGAAATTGACAGGAATTTGCTATTTCCCAACATACAACTCATTTCAGAATCAGTTGTTTCTGTGTAGTTAATAGACTCAATTAAATGAAAATTTGAAATCAAAACCAAATAACAGAAAGGCAGAGGAGACAAGATGGCAAGGTGAAGTCAACAATTTTTCTGAACTCTCCCAATCCATCCCTCTAAACAACTTATAGTGCATGAAACCAAATTCTGATCAAGATAACCAATGAAAATTGAAAGTGAGTCATTTTTTCCAGGTCAGGGCCACTTAGGAATAAATAACAGTCTATAGACACTGAGGTAGAATCTGACCCAGAGCACAGAGTCAGATATGGACCTTGGAGGCAACAGCAACAATAACAACAGCATGAGCACTGGGAATTCCAAATTTCCAGGCTTAGTAAGGAGACTCTACATCTGGTCCAAAAGAGATTCCAGATAGGGAATGGTGTTAGCACTGGGCACAGGATCTGGCACCATTTGGCAACTCCATCATTGAATATCAAGAAACTAGAAATTCAACCAAGAATAACCTATCCCTGAAAATTGAGTAAAATCTTACAGTGAAAAAATAGATATTTAATGAAATAGAGGGCTTCCAGAAATTCATGATAAAAAGAACAGAGATGAAGAATTTAATAATTTAAACTGTGTACAAACGAGATTGGGATAATGTAACCCCCAAGAGCTGTGTCACCATTAGGGCAGTTAGAAGAAATCTACTTAGATTGAGGGTATAAGTGTGAGTCTATTATGTTGTAATGTTCTCAAAAGAAAAAAAAGTCTGATAAAGAATATACTGGGAGAAGGAAGAAGGGAGAGGAAGAATGGATAAAATTTTCTCACATAAAAAAAGGAATACAATAAAGTTTTTATGATAGAAATTCATCTCACCCAACAGTCAAGTAAGAGAGGGAGGGGCCAATAGAAAGATGTATGGGTGATAAGAGTCAAAAAGAGTAAATTAAAGCAGGTAGTGTTCAGAAGACTTTTGAGGTGGGGACAGGGTAAAAAAAAAAAGAGAAGGCTAAACAGAAGATAAATAGGATGGAGGGAAATACATACTTAGTAACCAGAACTGTGAACATGGATGGTTTGAGCTCAGCCATAAAACACGTACATAGCAGAATGGAATGGGAATCAAAATCAAATAATATGTTGTTTAGAAGAGACAGATTTGAAACAGAAACACACATACACAATTTAAAAAATGGTTGGAGCAGAATCTATCATAGTTAAGTTGAAGTAAAAAACATCAGGAGTGACAATCAAGATCTCAGACAAAATAAAACCAAAATTAGATCTAATTATAAGAGAAAATAAGGAGATCTACATTTTGCTAAAAGGTATAATAGACAATGAAGTAATATCAATACTAAACATAGAAGCACCAAATGGAATAGCATCTAAATTCTTGAAGGATAAGTTAATCAAAATACAGGAGAAAATAGAAAATAAAACTGTACTAGTGAGGGACTCCAATTTAGGGCAGATTTCTGGAGAATACTGAATGGGAATAGAAAGGAATACATCATTTTCTAAATGATACATGGCACCTTCACAAAAATTAACAGCATATTAGAACATAAAAGCCTCATGAATGAGAGAGAGGGGAGGAGAGAGAGAGAGAGAGAGAGAGAGAGAGAGAGAGAGAGAGAGAGAGAGAGAGAGAGAGAGAGAGAGAAGCAGGAATATTACTTGAAACCTTAAACAAAACAAAATACAAATTACTATTAAGTAAAGGACATTTGAAACATAAAATAAAAATTAATTAGAAACTAAATAATCTAATTCTAAAAAATGAAAGTGTCAAAGAATAAATCACAGGAAAAAAAAACATTTCCATTAAAGCCAATGATAGTACAAGATCATATATCAGTATTTGTGGGTGCAATAATGCAAAACTTAGGGGAAAATGTATAACTCTAAATGCTTACATCAATAAAAGAGAAAGAGTAGATCATCGAATTAGGCAAGCAACTAAAATTTAACTAGAAAAAGAACACATTTAAAATCCCCAATTAAAAACCAAGATAGAAATCCTGAAAATCAAAAGAGAGATCAAAAATTGAATTAATACATAAAACTATGAACTGGTTTTATTTTTAAAAGCTATAAAGTAAATATACCATTGATTAATTTAATTTAAAAATAAAGAAAACCAAATTATCATCATCAAAAATGAAAAGGGTGAATAAAGATGAAATGAAAGCAAATATTAGGAAGTATTTTCTCCAAACTCCTAATGAAACTTACAATCTAAATGAAATGGATGAACAATTACAAAAATATAATTTGTTCAGATCAACATAAGAAGAAATGGAATATTTACATATAATATCTTAGAAAAAATAAATTGAGGCAGCCATAAATAAATAAGGGGAAGAAAGAACCAGATAAAATCAATAATGTATCTTATCAAATAGTTAAAGAATAATTCATTCCAAAATCATGTAAACTGTTTGGAAAAAGTAGGTAAAAGAGCCCTACAAAATATCTTCTGTGACACAAATATGGTTTTGATGCCTAAAACAGGGAGAGAAAGAAAACTATAGACCAATTTCCCTAATGAATATTGATGCAGAAAATTTTAAATAAAATAACAGCGAGGAAATTATAACAATATATCACAAAGGTCATATATTGGGACCAGATTAGATGTTTACCAGGAATTCAAGGCTGATTTGTTGTTAGGAAATCTACAAGTATAATTGACCATATCAGGAAAAAATCAAAAAAATCATATGATAATATCAGTGGCAAAACGCAACATCTGTTCCTATTAAAGACATTTGAAAGCATAGGAAGAAATAGAAATTTTCTTAAAATGATAAATACTATCTTTCTAAAACCAAGAATAAGTATTATCTATAATGGGTATAGACTAAAACCCTTTCAAGTTAGATCAAGGTGAAATAAAGATGTCAATTATCAATGTTGTACTTGAAATACTAGTTATAGGAATAATAAAAGAAAAATAAATTGGAGGAATAAACAAAGGTAATAAGGAAACAAAGCTTTCACTCTGCAGATGTGATAAAGGTATTACTTAGAGAACTATACAGAAGTAACTAAAAAAAAAACCTAAATGAAATAATCAATAACTTTAGTAGAATTGCAAGATATAAAATAAATCCAGAGAAATCATCAGTGTTCCTATATATATCATCAACAAAACCAGTCAGAAGGAGATAGAAATTCCATTTATAATACTAGTGAGTCTAACTGTCAAGATACATCCAAGAACTATAGGAAAACAATTACAAAACATTCTTCAAACAAAGAACCAAATAATTAGAGAAATATTAATTGGTCATTGGTTGACTGAGGCAATATAATAAAAATTACAATACCACCTAAATTTAGTCACTTATTCAGTGTCATAACAATCAAACCACCAAAGAATTATTTTCTAGAGCTAGAAAAAATAACAGCAAAATTCATCTGGAAAAAAAGGTCAACAATATCAAGGAAATTGGTGACAGCAGTGGGGGATGGAGAGGGCAATGAAGGAAGGTGACCTAGCAGTACCAGATCTCAAACTATATTGCAAAATAGTAATTATCAAAAACAATTTGGTAATGGATAAGAAATAAAGTGGTTGCCTATTTCCAAATTTTCCATGTTTCCCAGAATGGTTGAACCAGTTCATATCTCTATTAACAGTGTCATTTTCCCACATTCCCTCCAGCATTGTCATTTTCCTTTTCTTCACCTTAGTTAATCTGATGACTGTGAGGTGGTAGCTCAGAATTGTTTTAATTTATGTTTATCTATTATTGTTTTAGAGCATATGTTCATATTATTATTGTTAATTTCAGTTTCTTCCTTTGTTCATACCCTTTGACTATTATTCAATTGGAGAATGTCTCCTATCTTTATAAATTTGTTTCAGTTCTTTCTATATTAAAAAAATAAAACTTTTATCAGAGAAACACCGCAAATTTTCCCCAGTTTTCTATCTTCTAATTTTGGCTGCTTTGTTTTTATTTATGCAAAACCTATTAATTTTATGTGATTAAAATTAACCATTTTATTTCCTAAGCATGTCTCTATATCTTACTTTGTCCTTAATTCTTCTCTGATCCACAAACTGGACAAGTAATTTCTTCCATGCTTCCCCCAGATTAATATTTCAGGTAAGGAGATGGACTTTCAATGAAATAAGGGATTTCCACACCTTCCTGATGAAACGGCCAGAACTCAATAGAAAGTTCAGTCTTCAAGAGCAGGTCTCAAGAGAGGCAAAAAATGGTAAACAGGGTAAAAAAAAACAACTTGTTACTCACTATGGGCAAACTGTTTAAATCTCTATAAGGGAAGATGATATTTGTTAACCTTGAGAATTGTATATTTATTATGAAATACAAAAGGGATATACATAGATAGAGGGAGTGGGTGTAAATTAAACGATGTGATGATAACAAATGTGATCTAAGGGTGGGAAGGGATTGTGATGGGAGATGTGAAAAGGAGGAGGTAGCAAAAAATAAATTCCATCACAGGAAGAGGTACAAAAATATATTATAGTAGAGGGAAAGAGGGGAGGGAGATGAGCATTGTTTGAGAGGTACTCTCATCTGATTGGATTAAAGGTAGGTGCAACAAACTCAGTTAAGTATAGAAATACAACTAGCTCTATAGGCAATAGGAGGGGAAGGGGGAAAGAAAATGGAGGGAATGGTAAAAGGGAGGGAAGAAGAAGTAAGGGAAAGGGGGATTAAAAGGAGGGTGCTGAAAGAAGGGAGGGAAGACTGAGGAAGGTAGGGGTCAAAAATTAAAACTATTGTGGAGGGGAAGGGAAAAGGGAGAACTAAAAGCACAAACAAGGGGAAAAGGGATGGAGAGAAAGACAGATAGTAATGATAGCTGTAAATGTGAATGGGATTAACTCTCCCATTTTACAGAGATGGGTAGCAGAATGGATTAAACACCATAATACAACAATATGTTGTTTACAAGAAACACATTTGAAAAGGGGGCATACACACATGATAAAGGTAAAAGACTGGGGCAGAATCTTGTGCGCTTCAGCTGATGCAAAAAAAAGCAGGGGTACCAATCCTAATCTCAGACAAAGCAAAAGTACAAGTAGATCTAATGAAAAGAGATAAGGAAGGAAACTATATCCTGCTAAAAGGCATCATAGACAATGAAGCAACTTCATTACTAAACATATACACTCCAAGTGGTATACATCCAAATTCTTACAGGAGAAGTTAAGGGAGTTATGGGAAGAAATAGATAGCAAAACTATATTAGTGGGGTACCTCAACCTCCCCCTCTCTGAACTTGATAAATCCAACCTCAAAATAAACAAGAAAGAAATTAAGGAGGTGAATAAAACTCTGGATAAGGTAGGTATGACAGATCTCTGGAGAAAATTGAAAGGGAATAAAAAGCAATATACATTTTTCTCAGTGGTATATGGCACATATACAAAAACTGACCATGTATTAGGCCACCAAAACCTCACAATCCATTGTAGAAAGGCAGAGATAGTCAATGCAGTCTCCTGAGATCATAATGCAATAAAAATTTTATGTAATGAAAGGCGATGGAAATATAAACAAAAAACTAATTGGAAACTAAACAATCTAATCCTAAAAAATGAGTGGGTTTAAAAATAAATTATAGAAACAATCAACAACTTCATTCAAGAGAATGACAATAATGAGACAACCTACCAAATCTTATGGGATACTGCAAAAGCAGTTCTTAGGGGAAATTTTATAACTTTAATGTCTACATGATTAAAATAGAGAAAGAGGAAATCAATGAACTGATTCAGCATTCAGCTGAAAAAACTAGAAAAAGACCAAATTGAAAATCTCCAAGTCAGTACCAAATTAGAAATACTGAAAACCACAGGAGAGATTAATAAAATTGAAATTAAGAAAACTATTGAACTAATAATTAAAACTAAGACTTAGTTTTATGAAAAAATAATAAAATTTATAAACCTTTGGTCAATTTGATTTAAAGAAAATAGAAGAAAACCAAGTTACCAATATCAAAAATGAAAAGGGTGAACTAACCACCAATGAGGAAGAGATCAAAACAATAATTAGAAATTACTTTGCCCAACTGTATGCCCATACATTTGACAATCTAAATGAGATGGATGATTATTTTAAAAAATATAAATGCCCAGATTAACAGAAGATGAAGTTCAGTACTTAAATAACTCAATCTCAGAAAAGGAAATTGAATAAGCCATCAATGAACTCCATAGAAAAAAATCTCCAGGGCCAGATGGGTTTACAAGCAAATTGTATCAAACATTTAAAGAACAGTTAATTCCAACACTATACAGAGTATTGGGGATAATTAGGGAAGAAGGAGTCCTGCCAAATTCTTTTTATGATACAAATATGGTTGTGATACCTAAACCAGGAAAAGCCAAAACAGAGAAAGAAAATTATAGACCAATTTATCTAATGAATATAGATGCAAAAATTTAAAATAAGATATTTGCAAAAAGAACACGGCACCTTTATACCAGGAATGCAGGGCTGGTTCAATATTAGAAAAACTATCAACATTATTGATCATATTAACAAAACTAACAGAAATCATATGATTATCTCAATAGATGCAGAGAAGCCTTTTGACAAAATGCACCATTCATTCCTATTGAAAGCACTGGAGAACATAGCAATAAATGGAACTTTCCATAAAATAATAAGCAGCATCTACCTAAAACCTTTGGGGAGCATTATATGCATTGGGGACAAGCCAGATGAATTTCCAGTGAGATCAGGGGTGAAACAAAGATCTCCATTATGACCGTTGTTATTCAACATGGTATTAGAAATGCTGACTATAGCAATAAAAGAAGAAAAACAAATTGAAGGCTTTAGAATAGCCAAAGAAGAAACTAAGTTATCACTCTTTGCAGATGATATGATGATATACTTAGGGAATCCCAGAGAATCAAGTAAAAAACTAATTGAAATAATAAGCAACTTTGGAAAACTTGCAGGTTGCAAAATAAAATCACAAAAATCATCTACATTTTTCTATATTACAAATCCCAACAGCAAGTAATAGAAAGAGAAATCTCATTTAAAGCTACAGCAGACATTATAAAATATCCGGGTGTCTACTTGTCAAAACAAACTCAGGGACTATATGAACACAATTACAAGACACTTTTTGCACAAATAAAGTTAGATCTAAGTAAGTGGGTAGGCTGAGATAATATAATAAAAATGACAATTCTACCTAAATTAATTTACTTAATCAGTGCCATACCAATCATACTACCAGGTAATTATTTTATAGAGCTGGAAAAAATAATATCATAATTGATCTGGTATAACAATAGGTCCAGAATATCAAGGGAACTAATGAAAAGAAATACTAGGGAAGGTGGCCTAGCCCTACCAGATCTCAAATTGTATTATAAAGCAGCAATCAACAAAACCACTTGGTACTGGCTAAGAAACAGAGGAGTAGATCAGTGGAATAGGTTAAGTACTCAAGACACAGTAGTTAATGAATATAGCAATCTACTGTTTGATAAACTCAAGGACCTCAGCTTCTGAGATAAGAACTCACTATTTGACAAAAACTGTCAGAAAAGAGGAAAATAGTATGGCAGAAACTAGACATAGACCAATATGTTATATTGTATACCAAGAAAAGGTCAAAATGAGTACATGATTTAGACATAAAAGGATAAAGACATAAGCAAATTAAGAGAGCAAGGGACTGTTTACCTGTCAGATCTATGGAGAAGTGAAGAACTTAGGACCAAACAAGAGATAAGGAACATTATGAAATGCAAAATGGATGATTTTGATTACATTAAATTAAAATGTTTTGGGGCAAGCAAAACCAAAGCAACCAAGATTAGAAGGAAAGCAGAAAGCTGGAAAACAATTTTTACAGCCAGTGTTTCTGTTAAAGGTCTCATTTCTCAAATACGTAGAAAATTGAGTCAAATTGATAAATATACAAGTCATTCTCCAATTGATACACAGTCAAAGGATATGAATAGGTGGCTTTCAGATGAAGAAATCAAAGCTATCTATTGGCATTTGAAGAAGTGCTCAAAATCATTTTTGATTACAGAAATGCAAATTAAAACAACTCTGAGCTATCACCTTGTAGGTATCAAATTGACTAATGTGACAGAAAAGAAAAATGATAAATGTTGAAGATCTGGGATATGAATGCATTGTTGGTGGAGCTGTGCATTGATCTAATCATGGAAAACAATTTGGAACTACACCCAAAGGACATTTGACCCAGAAATAAAACTAATAGAACTGTATCTGAAAAAGATCAAAAGTATTTATGGCAGACGTTTTTATGGTGATAAAGAATTGGAAATTAGAGGAATGCCCATCAACTGGGGAATGACTGAACAAACTGTGAAATATGAATGTATTGGAATACTATTGTGCCAAAAGAAATGATGAGCAGGAAAATTACAAAAAACCCTGGAAAGATCTGTATGTACTGATGCAAAGTGATATGAGTAGAATCAAGAAAACATTGTATGCAGTAACAGCAACATTGAGTGATGATAGATTTAGCTCTTCCCAGCAATACACTCATCTAATATAATTCCAAAAGACTTGTGATGAAAAATGTTATACACATCCAGAGAAAGAATTATGGAGTCTGAATGCAGATCAGAATATACTATTTTTACTTTTTTTGTGTCTTTTTTTCTTTCTCATGGTTTTTTCCATTTTCTTCTGATTCTTTTCTCACAATATGAACTAATGTGGAAATATATGTAATATGATTGTGCATGTATAACCTATATCAGATTGCTTGATGTCTTGGGGAGAGGGTGAAGGGAAGGGAAAAAGGAAGAAAGATTTGGAACTCAACATTTTATAAAAAATGAATATTTATAACTATCTTACATGTAACTGGAAAAAATAAAATACTATTTACAAAAAAAGAAAACAATTGCTTTGAAAGTTAAAAATGAACAATATTGCTATTACTGTGAATGATAATTTCCTGGTTCTACTCACTTTACTCCACATCAATAAATATAGATCTTCTCGGTTGTTGCTGAAAACATCATCATTATTTCTTATAACAATAATATTCCAGCAAGATACTATACCAAAACTTGTTCAGCTGTTACCCAATTGATGGTCATCCTCATGATTTCCTATTCTTTGTCACCACAAAAAGAGCTAGTATAAATATTTTTGCAAATATAGGTCCATTTCTTTTTTTCTATTTCTTTGGGATAGAGACCTAATAAGTGGTATTGCTGTGTCAGAAAGTATTCATAGTTTTATAGCCTTTGGGGCATAGTTATAGATTGTTTTTTTAAACAGTTTGGACCAATCCAAAACCCTAACAACAACACATTAATGTCTCAGCTTTTCCACATCCCCTCTAGCATTTTACACTTTTCTTTATTTTGTGTAATGTTAGCCAATCTGATAAGTGGGAGGTGGAATTCGAGAAGTGTGAGGTGGAATTTGAGAGGTTTTAACTTGCATTTCTCTAATCAGTAATGATTCAGAGCATTTTTATATGACTATAGCTAGCTTCGATTTCTTTTCCTGAATACAGCCTGTTCATATTCTTTGATTGTTTGCCAATTGTGAAGAGGCTTATATTTTTTTTTTATAAATTTGGTGGAGTTCCCCACATATTTGAGAAGTGAGGCCTTCCTCAAATTGTAAATTTTCATTGTCAGTTTCCTGCTTTCCTTATAATTTTGGCTGCATTGATTTTGTTTGTACAAAACAGTTTTAATTTCATGTAATCAGAATTATCAATTATACTTGCTGTGATCCTCCCTATCTCATTCAGTCAAAAATTCTTTTTTCATCCATAGATCTGACAAGGGAATTTTCCCATGCTCTGCTAATCAGTCAATGAAATCACTCTCTATGTCTGAATCACTTTAACCTTATCTTGTTATATGATATGAAAGTTAGGTGTATGCCTACTTTCTCCCAAATTGCTTTTTAGTTTTCTCAGAATTTTTTTCAAATAGTGAATTCTTGCCTCCAAAGATTGGATTTTGGGGTTTATTAAACACTAGATTACCAAAGTCATTTACTACTATGTATTGCATATAAAAAAATCTACTGATCTACCATTCTATTTCTTCTTTAGTCTCAGATTGTTGTCATGATTACAATTTTGTAATATATTTTGAAATCCAGTAACTCTAGGTTACCTTCTGTAACAGTAAGCACCCCAACACACACAGGGGGACCTGCTATCACAGGTTCTTAGATCTTCACTCATAAAAAGAAAGGCAACTTTTGGGGGTTAACAATCATTTTAATCAAACACATATATCATTCCTTTAACCAAGGACAAATATCATTCACCTAGTTCAGAGAGTCAGCACCCTGAATTCCAAAGAAAATACAGAGAAATCAAAAGATCAACAGATATGTCTTTCTCTCCCTGAATTCCACAGACATTTGGACCCCAACTGTCTGACCATAGTTACCAGAGAGGGAAGCATAACATCTAGGTTCTCAAAACGGGGGTGGGGGGGAACTCCTTAGTGGCTTCCCAGAATCCTCATCTGCCAAACAAACACTTCCACTTAGTAAGCCCCAAAGTAATTGACAGACATGGCTTCCTCTGCCTGACCATAATTCAACACACAGGTACAGCTGTCCAACCATCATTACCAGTGAGGAAAGCATGACATCTGGGTTCTCAAAGCTGGAGGGCTCTTTAGTGGCTTCCCAGAATTCTCATCTGGCATTCAAACTTTCTTGCAAAAACTAAGCCCCAAAGTAAAACCTCAACTCAGAGTATTTATAACTTTTTTAGAGCCAGAGGGCATCACAACCCCTGAGAACCAGTGCCTTATTAACAAAAAGCTTGGGCCTTCCCACGAATTTTCTCTAACCAAACTCCCCTTAATGGGCAGGCCCCTTAATGGGTGGGGAAGATCTTTGATCACATTAAAATAATTTACAACACAAATACATATGCGATTTCTTGTTAAAGAAACTCTTGTTTCTGTACTTTCTCCTTGTAAAGACTCTTGATCGGTAAAGACAAGATTCAATCAGAGGCACTATGCTAAAACAAAAACAGCAAAAATCCTATTTTGATTGCCATGACATCTTTCTTCACACTTTTTTCATTGGTTGCTTTGCTATTCTTCACCTTTTGTTCTTCCAGGTGAATTTTGCTATTATTTTTTCTAGATCTACAAAATAATTCTTTGCAAATTTTATTGGTATAGCACTGAATAAGTAAATTAATTTAGGTAGAATTGTCTTTTTTATTATTTTGGCTTAGTCTATCCATGAGCAATTAAAATTTCTTCAGTTGTTTAGGTCTGCCTTTATTTGTGTGAAAGGTGTTTTATAATTGTGTTCATATTGTTCCCTGGTTTGTCTTGGCAGATGGGATCCAAAGTATTTTATGTTATCTTCAGTACTTTTATATAAAATTTACTTATCTCTTCCTATTCAATGTTGTTGGTGACACATAGAAATGGTGATTATTTTTGTGAGTTTATTTTATATCCTGCAACTCTGATAGATTTGTTTCTTGTTTCAACTAGTCTTTTTTTTCCATTGTTAATATTGAGTTCTCTAAATACTGTCTGCCAAGAGTGGTAGTTTTGTTTCCTCATTGCTTATTCTTATTCCATCAATTTCTTCTTTTCTCATTGCCATTTTAGAATTTCTAATACAATATTGAATAATAGCAGGGATAATGGAAATTCTTGCTTTATCCATGATCTTGCTGGAAAGACTTCTAATTTATCCACATAACAGATAATGCTTGCTTTTGGTTTTAGATGGGTACTTATTACTTCAAGAAGGGCTCCATTTATTCTTATGCTTTCTAGCATTTCAATAGGAATTGATGTTGAATTTTGTCAAAAGCTTTTTTTTTTGCTCCTATGAGATAATCATCATATTTTTGTAACTGTAATCTAATATGTTTATAGATTTCCAAATATTGAACCAGTCCAGCATTCCTGATACACACATCCAGTTTGATCATAATGTATGATGTTTATGATATATTGCTGTAATCTCCTTGCTAGCATTTTATTCAAAAAAATTTACACTAATATTCATTAGGGTAATTGGTATGTAGTTTTACTTCATCATTTTTACTCTACCTGGTTTAGGTATCAAAACCACATTTTTGCCATAGAAGGAATTTGGTAGATCTTCGTTACTTATCTTTTCAAATAGTTTATGTAATATTGGAATTAATTGTTCTATAAATGTTTGGTATAATTCACTTGCAAATCCATCTGGTCATGGGGATGTTTTTCTCAAGGAGATAATTTAAGACTTCTTCAGTTTATTTTTCTAAGATATGGTTATTTATTTATTCTATTTCCTCTTCTATTAATCTGAAAAGTGCTTATTTTTTGTAAGTATTTTTCTTAGATTATCACTTTTATTGGCATGTAATTGGACAAAAGTATTCCAAATATTTACTTTAATTTCATCTTCATTTATGGTTTCCTTATACTTTTCATTTTTAATAATAGTAATTTGGTTTCCTTCTTTTTTAAAATAAAATTAAACAATGGTTTATCTTTCTCAATTTTTAAAAAATAAAAACCAGCTCCAGGTTTTATTTATTAGTTCAATGCCTTTTCTTGCTTTTAATTTATTAATCTCTTTGATTTTCAAGATCTATTTTGGTGTTAAATTGGAGATTTTAATTTTTTTATTTTTCTAGTTGATACCATTGCATGCCCAAATCATTGATCTGTTTTTCCTCTTTTTCATTGATATCAGTATTTAGAGATATAAAATTGTAAGTACTGCTCCAGTTGTGTGCCACAATTGTGGTATGTTGTTTCACTACTGCCATTCTTTTTAATGAAATTATTTGTTGGTTCTAAGATCGTTCTTCAACCCATTCATTCTTTAGGATGAAATTATTAAGTTTCTAATTAATTTTAACATATGTTTCTTTATCAGGCTCTTTATCACATGTAATTTTTGTTGCATTTTGGCTTTAAAAGACTTCTTTTAACATTTCTGCTTTTCTGCGTTTGTGAGATTTTTATGCTGTAATACTTGGTCAATTTTTGTCAAATTGCCACGTACACCTGAATAACTTTTGAAAAATTCCATTCATGTACTTAAATGTTTTCTTATTTATGCTATGGTGAGATTTTTCTAGTTCTAAGAGGGGAAAGTTGAGTTTCCCCACTTGTATAGTTTATTGTCTATTTCCTCCTGCAACTCATTTAACTTTTCATTTAAGAATATGAATCCCTTGTCATTTGGTGCATATATGTTTAGTCTTGCTATTACTTCTTTGTTTATGGTGCCTTTTAGAAAGATGCAGTTTCCTGCTTATCTTTTGTAAAATTATGTCTATTTTTGCTTTTGCTTTGTCCGAGATAATGATTGCTACCCCTGTCATTTTGCTTTTTTACTTCAATAGAAGCACAAAAGATTTTGCTCCAACTCCTTACTTCATATCTGTGTTTGTCTTTCTTTTTCAGGTGTGTTTCTTTTAAATAACATACTTCTGGATTTTAGTTTCTGACCCTCTCTGTGGTCTACATCTGTTTTATAGGTGAGTTCATCCCATTCACTTTCACAATTATGATGACTAACTCTGCAATTCTCTCCATCCTGTTTTCTTGTTTATCTTCCTCTCTCTTTTTACCCTGTCCCTCCTCAAAAGTTTGTTTTGTTTCTGACCACTGCCTCCCTTTTATCACTACCCCCTTTCTCCTGTCCTCTTCTCCTCCTATTTCTCTGTTGGGTAAGATGGATTTCTATACCAATCTGACTGTGTTCATATATCATTCTCACAAACCAGTTCTGATGACAGTAAGATCCAAGCATTGCCCATTACCTTTCCAATTTCTCCCTCCATATTTAAACCTCTTTCTTGTGTAACTCTTTTAAATGAGATAATTTCCCTCATTTTACTTCCCACTTCCTCCTTCTCCCAGGGCATCTTTCTTTCTCATGCCTTTATTTTTTGACATTATTACAACATAATTAACTGATACCTGTACCATTTATCTACGCAGAGTCCTTCTAACTTCCCTAATAATGATAAGATTCTTGGAAATTATGTGTATAATCCTCCTTTACAGCAGTATGAACAATTTAACCTTATTGAGTCCATTCTGATTTCTCCTTCATGTTACCTTTTTATGTTTCTCTTCAGTCTTGTTTTTGAAAGTCACTTTGCCTATTTACCTCTGGTCTTTTCATCAGAAGTTCTTCAAAGTCTTCTATTTCATTAAAAGACCATTTCCCACCCTCTACTCCCATCCCTGTATTCCTCAATATTCCTAGGAAGATTACCATTGTTAGCAATCTTGATTCCTTTGCTCTCTAGAATATATTTCACTTAATCATATAATACACAGAATACAACTATTCTGGAGAACAAACTGGGATAATGTCCAAATGACTGTGCGTATCTTTTGCCTAGCAATATTTCTACTAGGTTTGTACCCACAGAGATCAAAGAAAAAAGAAAAAGGACCTATATGTACAAAAAAATTTGTAGCATCTCTTTTGGTTCCAAAGAATTGGAAATCAAGGAGATGCTCATCAATTTGGGAGGGGCTGAACAAGTTATGATATATGATTATGATGCAGTAATATTAGTCTACAATAAATGATGAGGGGATGGACTTCAGACATGGCAAGATCTATAGAAACTCATGAAAGCAAAATGTGAAGTACTAAAAGACCATTATGCACAGTACCAGAAATGTTATAATGATTATTAATTGTGAAAACTTAGCTACTCTGATCAATTCAGTGATCCAAGACAATTCCGAAGGACTCAAGATGAAAAAATGCTATCCACCTCCAGACAGAGAACTGATAAACTCTGAATACAAATTAAAGTAATAATTTTCTCATTTTTCTCTTTTTTTTGCTACATAGCTAGTACAAAATTATGTTTCCATGGTTTTACATGTATAATTGACATAATAGTGTTAGCCTTCTTGGTGGGTTGGAGTTGAGTAGGAAGGATGGAGACAATCTAGAACACAGGATTTACAAATAAGAGAATGTGAAAAAATAAATATTTTTTAAATAAAGTTGTTTGGAGAGGAATGTTGGTTTTGTTGACTGGCTTGCTGTCATTACTTTACCTTCTTTGTTTCACCATGCTACCATCACCCATGATCTTTCTAAAGCATATTAAATCTACCAAAGCAAAGAGAGATATCATTTATCCTCCATTTCCTATCAGGCACTTGTTAGTATTTAGAAAATGTTTATTTATCTACAGAAACAAATTTAAAAGGCAACTCCCTGAACTTTAGAAATACAGTGCCTACAGTGTATAACTATCCTCACATTTCTTCCTAACATGTGTGTTTCCCAGTATCATTCCAATACTCTTATGAAGCTGTGAATACAGATCATATTCAGTTCTGTCAAGAAATATTTTGATCTAATTCATTTAAAATCCGATTTCACATGTATCTAAATATGATTTTTTTCAAATTCAACAAAAAGTGCCATGAATACCTTCTTAGATTCTAGGCTTTTTGAAAAAAAAAAATTGCTCATTTAAAACTTGTATAAATCCATTATGACTGGGTAAATTACACACATTTAAAGAATCTTAAATTCGCATTGTGTGAGCAAATTACTTGCAGGTTGCAAGACGGGTGAATAACTTGATACCATATGGAGAACATTTATGAAATGATAATATGATGATAAAATGATAATATTTACAGTGATGATCTTGTATAAAACAAACTGTATAACTGGAGTGAATTATTACCTTTCCCTGTCTTCTTTTTATATTACATTTAAATTACAAATTTAGGATATGGGAAGAATTTTTACATTATATGCAGACAATCTCATGCTATGAAAAGAGACAGAGGACCTAGGTTTTAATTTCACAAGGGCAAGGATTACTTTGTTTCTGTATCGTCAATCGCTAACACACAGTAGGTACTTAATAAATTTTTACACGTACCCGACCCCATACTCTCCATTTGGAACATAATAAAACAGAGGCCCAGATAAGATAAAAGTAGAGACTTCAGGGTCATGCAACACTAGAAATAGAAGCTTGTTCTTAAGTTGGCCTAGACAATAACTGGGCCTAGAATCATAGGAATGTACAACTTTAAAGTTGGAAAGAACCTTATAAATAATTTAGATCTCTTAATAATTCCTAGTTTCCTTCAAAGGTAAGATGGAATGTTACTTCATATATCCATGGTTCTCAAAATATGGTTTTTGAACCCCTAGCAGTCCATGAGATCCTTCCAGGGACTCCTTGAGGTCAAAACTATGTTCATAGTAATTCTATGTTATTTGCCTGTTAAAATACTCTTCCTTTTTCTAACAATATATCTGTTTGAGGTTGATGTTCCCTAATATAATTCAACCAAAACAATACTGCAATGTTATAAATATAGTCAGATATGAAAATCTTGTCTTCAATTAAACCACACATTATTTTTGCTCCAAAATATGTAAAATGATGTTGTTCTTTTCACTATATTTTTGTTTTGAAAAATAGTCTTTTTTTTCCCATGAAAGTTTATTTATTTTGGTTAAATGGGTTTATTATTTGATTTTTATTTAAAATGAATTATATAAAATTTTAATCTATTTTAATTTCTAATATGTTAAATATTACTAGATATACCCACATAAAGAAAAACTCTTTGGAGTCCTCAATGATTTTTAATAGTATAAAAGGGTCATGTATACATATGTCCACATACACATATATGTATATATACATATGTATATATGTAGAGAATCATGTTTGTAGTTCTGTGTATGTATGTATAAAATCATAAAGCCAGTTATGACCATATTACCAGTAGAGTTCCATGGCAGATCTATTAATTACCAACAGCTTTTGCTGGGTTTTTAGTATGTTTGTTTGTTGGTATTGACTAAATATGTATGCTGGTGAAATTAGTCTATCTTTTTTACTTGTCCTTAAAAGACAGATGTACCTTTTATTTTCTATTCCGTTAATTATACAGTTGTTATCACTGTAGTACCATTACAGGCCACACAGCAGAAAATCATAACTCAAAAGAAACCACTTCTTTTGAGTCATAGGAACAGACCACATGGTTCAATCCACATAGGATCCTGTAGCAAGGAGGCAGACATCTGGAATTTTGGGGTGGTCTTTGAAAATTGGCCCAGTTTAAAGCATCCTAAAATAAACTTCATTCTAAATGAGCTTATCTATATTGCCCTACTAAGGACTAAATAAAGAACATGAAAACCAAAGAATTAAAAGAGCATTTGGCTCGTCCTCTAGTCAGATGTGGGCTCTAGACTTGACTCAGCTAATCGTTGGCAAGTCAGTTAATTCTACTGACCTATAGTTTCTTCATCTGTAAAATGAGGGAGATTGAATTAAGTGAGTTCGAAGATCATTGCCAGGCCTAATATACCATGTTGATGTGGAAGGTTTGGGGAAAATGCAATAGATTTAATATTCAGGACTTAATTGGATAGCCTGGGCCTTTGGCTCCAAATTCATATGTCTTTCAGTGTTGCTAGGATGTGAGACACCACTGTTTAATTAAAGGGGGGAAATCTATCAATTGTTCTTCATGGCATGTATTACTTTGCGCTGAATGCCAGTTATAATATGAAGATTTTAATCATCACATTATAAGTATAATGTACAGAAAACTAGACAGACACAGACAAAACTTACTAGGATCAATCATGTAACTCATTTACTCGTGTTAGAATATTACTTAAAGTTTGCATAAAATACTTAACTCACAATAGGCAAAGTTTTATTCCACTAATATTTGGTTTGAGATTTGAGCTTCCTAACTTTGAAACTGAGACAACATTAGAACAATGACTCATAAAATATACAAGGAAAGGAAATTAATCGGAGTCATCAACAATGAATCAAAAATTTTAATTTAGCTACTGCATACCAATCTCCATGAACCAGAACACATTTAGGGCCCTGCTTCAATGATTCAGGAGGTGGGTAAGTATCCAATTTGGCATTTAATAACTATGCCCACTCTTATGAGGACCCAGGTAACTCAAAAGTAAGGAACCAAATGTAGGCCAGGGACAGACTGACTATTAAGAATTCCATGACTTCCAGCATGGTCTTGACTATCTGGCAAAAACTTAGAATACTAAGACTTTCTTACATCCTCTGAACTCTAATTCAACCACAAAACTAACTCAATTCCTTGGGATGGGGAAAATGAAATCAGGTCAGATGTGTTAAAATAAGGCTCATTTTACGTAAATAGAATAGGAAGTCATAAATGTAGAGTGATTTGTGGATTAAGGTAAAGGGTATTCACTACTCTTCTTGAATAATGTCTGAAATTTCTTTGACCAGTGTCTAAAATTCCTTCAAGAAAGAAAAATTCTTATCCATTCTAAAAATAAAGACAAAGCTTAAGTTGGACCTGGGTGATAAAACAGGTGACAAATTCATATTAAACTGTAAATGACTGCTATCACATCCTTTCAAGAGAGTTGGTGTTTAGATTAGATACAAATAATAAAGCCTGCATGAGAATGATGGGGAATGTGTTGGAGAAATTAAATAGAGGAGAAACAAAAGACTAAAAATCCAGAAACAGAATATTGGCTTACAAAGAAGAGAGTCATCTAGAGAGAATATTTGTTCAGACTATAAAAGGGAAGTTGTTCCAAGACAAAAAAAAACAAACAAACAAAGAAAAAATATATTTCTATAAAGAAAAATGAGAATTGAGAAGAAACTAATGAGAAGCAAGAACAAATCTGAGGGATACTTTCAAGAGATTAGGATTATTTGTAATTTTAAGGAGTTAAAATAGTAGTAACAGAGAGAAAGATATATGAATACATAATATATATGTATATACATATATATGTGAGTGTGCATGTGTGTATGTCCATCTATACATATATCTATATTTCTCCTTGTTAATACTAATTTGGTAGACACACACACACACACACACACACACACACACACACACACATCCAGAGCAGAAATTTAGAGGAAAACTAAGCCTCATTAAATTTGAGAGGAAACACATCACATCCTTTACACATTGATGATTTTCCTTCTCTCCTTTAAAAAAGAAAACTCTTCCATTTTCTCTAGAGGAGTTAAGTGGTACCATGGGTATAGTGCAAGGCCTAGAGTCAGGAGACCTGAATTGAAATCTGGTCTCAGATACTTAATAGTGGTGTAAACCTGGGCAAGTCAATTTGTATTTGTCTCAGTTTCCTAATCTGTAAAATGAGGATAACAATAGAATCTATCTCCCAGGATTGTTGGGATTATCCAATGAGATAATAATTGTAAAGTACTTACCATAGTGTCTAGCACACAGTAAACACTGCATGAGAGTTAAGTCAAGATGGCAGACTGAAGAGTCACAATTACCAAACTTTCCACAAAACTCCTACACAATTGACCACAGAATACACGAAATCAAATTCTGAGTGGCAAAGCCAATGAAAAATTTAAATTAATTTGAGTTCAGGAGAGCTGGAAATGATCTATAGACACTGAAGTGGGGGCTGACTGGAAGTACAATGCATAGGTTTTAATTGAAGATGTCTAATATCTCACTTACTGAGCTGTAAAATAATTTGAGGAGAGATAATCTAAGATATATTGAACTGGATAAAAGCTCTGATCAAAAGCAGAACTTAGACAATATATTTCAAAAAATTATAGATGAAAAATTATACAGATGTCATAGAACCAGAGGAAGAAGTAGAAATTGAAATTGAAAGAAGTAGAAATCCACCTATCACCTCATGAAAGAAATAACAAAGGAAAATTCCCAGAAATATTAAAGTCAAATTTTAGAGTTCTAAGGTCCAGGAGAAAATACTAAAAGTGGCCAGAATGAAATGGTTCAAACACCTTGGAGGTACAGTAAAGGTCACACAAGACTTAGCAACTACAACTCCAAAGGAACACAACATTTGGAATATGATATTCTACAAGGTACAAGGGCTAAGATTACAATCAATAATAACCTACCCAGCAAAACTGAATATTATCCTATGGGGGGAAATGGACATTTAATGAAATAGAAGATTTTTAAGTATTCTTGATGAAAAGAGTAGAATTGAATAGAAAATCAGACATTCAAACACAAAACTCAAGAGAAGGATAAAAAGGTAAATATGGAAGAGAAATCATAAAGGACTTATTAAAGTTATACTAAACTATACTTAATATAACTAAGGCTATGTTAAGGTTAAGGGAAGATGATACAAATAATTTGAGAGCATTATCACTATTGAAGCACTTAGCAGTAGTCTACTTAGACAGAAGGTATGGGTACAATTCTATTATGTTGAGGTGATCTAAAAAAAATGTATTAGTAAAAAAGATGCTTTGGGAGAAGAGGGAAGGGACAGGAAGAATGCAGGAGATTATCCTGCATAAAAGAGTCATGCAAGGAAGAGTTTTAACAAGGAGTGAGAAACTGGGAGAGAGAAAAATAATATTTGAACCTTATTCTTATCTGAATTGCAAAGAGGGAAGAGAGAGAGAGAAAGAGAGAGAGTTGGGGTAGAAATTCACCTTACATAACAGGAAAATAGGAGAGGAATGGGTTAAGTAAAAGGTGGGTGACAAAAGGGAGGTTAGATTAGGAATTGCAGTGATCCAAAGATAAATGGATTTTTGAGAAGGGGACAAGGTTTAAAAAAGAGAGAGAAAGATAAATAGAAGAGAATAGGATGGAGGGAAACACATAATTGGAAATTATACCTGTGGATGAGAATGGGATGATGCATCAAGAAAAAACAACGAAAAGGATAGCAGAATACAATAGAAACCATAATCCAACAATTTATCATTTAAAAGAGATGCACTTGAAATAGAAAAATACATAGAATTATAATAAATGAGTGGAATTTATTATGTTTCACCCGAAGTAAAAAAGGCAGGGGCATCAATCAAGAACTCAGACAAAATAAATCAAAAATAGACCTAAAAGAGATAATTAGGGAATGATACATTTGCTTAAATGAATCATAGACAACGAATTCATAACCTCAAATACCATAGTACACAAATTCTTTAAGGAAAAGTTAAATGAATTATAGGATAAAATAGTAAGACTATACTTGTGGGAAACCTCAATTAATCCATCTCAGAGCTAGACAAATCTACACTTAAAATTAATTTAAAAAGAAGTTGAGAAGATGAATAGAATTTTAGAAAAGTCATGATTAACCTGTGAAGAACACTGAACGTAAATGGAAAGAAATGCACCTTTTTCTTAGGTAGACATGGCACCTTCATGAAAATTGACCCTGTATTAGAACACAAAATCCTCCCAAATGCAGAAAAGGAGAATTATTAAAAGGCACCCTCATTGGACTATATTGAAATATAAATTATATTCCATAAAATAGAGACTAAAAAATCATTAGAAACTAATCTAATTTTAAAAATGAGTGGATCAAAGAATAAATTATAGGAACAATCAATAATTTTATGAAAAATAATAACAATGAGGAAGCATGCTAAAATTTGTGGGATACTGCCAAAGTAGTACTTAGAAAACTTGTGTGTCTGTGTGCATTATGCAGTACAAAAATCTTATTTTTCAAACATATAGGGAATAAAGTCAAATTTATTTTTAAAAATATGGCACTCCTCAATCAATAAATGGCCAAAGGATATGAACAGGCAGATTTCAGAAGTATTTATAGCAATTAACTCATATAAAAAAAATGAACACATGAAAGGGCCAACCAATAAACTGGACATGGAACTAAAAAAGCTAGAAAAAGAACAAAATGAAAATCCCCAATTGAATGGCAAAAAGAAAATCTAAGGTTGAACTAAAAAATAAAACTAAGCATTGCCTTTATGGAAAAAAAATAAAATAAATGAACCATTGGCTCATTTTAAAAAAGGAAATCAAATTAAAAGTCACAAAATTGAAAAGAGTGAATGTACAATGAAGAAAGATGACATTAATGCAAATCATTAGGAGTTATTTTGCCCAACTATATGTCAATAAAAATAACTAAGTGAAATGAAAGAATATTTACAAAATTTACACGAAATTATCATATTTACAGGAATATTATTTTCTCAGATTAACAGAAGAGTAAATTAAATATTGCTATCTTCGAAAAAAGAAATAAATAACCTTAAATGACCTTTTAGGTCATTAGGAAATGACCTAATTAAGAAAATCCCCAGAACTAGAAAGTTTCATAAATGTATTCTATGAAAAATTTAAAGAATAATTCCAATATTATACGAACTCTTTTGGGGAAAAAACAAGCAAAGAAGGAATCACACTAACTTCCTTCTGTGACACAAATATAGTTTTGATACACTAACCAGGGAGAGCAAAAACAGAGAAAGAAAGCTATAGACTAATTTCCTTAATGAATATTGATGCAGTTTTTTTTAAAATAAATATTAACCAAAAGATTAAAATGATATATCACAGAGGTTATCCAGTACAACCAGGAGGGAGTTGTGTCAGGAATGCAATATTAGAATCCAATATTAGAAAAATGATAAGCATAGATGACCATATCAGTAATAAAAATAACATATCCTATGATTATATCAATAGATTTAGGAAAAGCCTTTGACAAAATGTAGCATTCATCACTATTGAAAACACCAGCAAGCATAAGGACAAACTGATGTTTTCTTAAAATGATAAGCAATATCTATCTAAAACCAAGATCAAGCATTATCTAAATGGTAACAAACTAGAAGCCCCTCAGATTAAATTAGAAGTAAAAAAAAAAAAAAGGATGTCCGTTATCATTTTTATTCAATAGCATTTTAAACATGCTAACCATTGAAATAAGACAAGAAAAAAACAGACAATGAGGAAACAAAACTATCACTTTTTGTAAATGATATGATGGTCTACTTAGAGAATTCTACAGATTCAAACAAAAAACTAATCAAAACATTTAACGACTTTAGCAAAGTTATAGGATATAAAATACACACATCTAAATCTTCAACATTGCTTTATATTACTGATAAAACAAAGCAAGGAAAAATAGAAAGAGAAATTCCACTTAAAATGACTTCAGATAGTGTAAAATATTTATGAATCTATGTGCCAGGAAAGATATACACAGTAACTATATGAAGAAAATTTAAAATGCTCTTCAAACAAATAAAGACAGATCAAAACAATTGTAAATGTCCATAGGTGGGTTAAGCCAACATAATAAAATGACAATTGTATATAAATAGATTTATTATTCAGTTTCATACTAGTCAAATTACCAAAGAATTATTTTGTAGATCTAGAAAAAATAATAACAAAATTCATCTTGAAGAATAAAAGGTCAAGAATAGAAAGAGAATTAAAGAAGAAAAATGTGAAGGAAGGTGGTCTCACAGTAATAGATCTCAAACTATACTACAAAATATTAATCATCAAAATCTGGTACTAGATAAGAAATAGTGATTTATCAGTAGAATTGTTTAAATATACAACATAGAGAAATGTATTACCTTACTAATTTAGTGTTTAATAAACACAAAGATTCCATGTATTGGGGTAAGTATTCTCTTTATGACAAAAATTGCTAGGAAACCTGGAAAACAGTCTAGCAAAAGATAGGCATAGACCAATATCTCATACCATGTATCACGATAGGTCAAAATGGGTACATGATTTCAACTAAAAGGGTGATATCAAACAAATTAGGGGAGCATGGAAGAAATTATCCATCAGATCTATGGACAAACAAGAGAAAGGGCAATGGGAGCTAAAATGGATAATTTTTATTGAGTGAAAATTAAAAAAGGTTTTGCATGAACAAAACTAATCCACCCAAAATTAGAAGGAAAGAAGAAAACTGGGGAAATTTTTGTTACAAGTATTTCTGATAAAAATCTTATTTTTCAAATATATAGGGAGTAAAATAATATTTATTTTAAAAATATGGCATTCCTCAAACACTAAGTGGTCAAAGGATATGAACAGGTAGATTTCAGAAGAAGAAATCAAAGCAATTATGTGATAAAAGAATGTTCAAAACAATAGAGAAATTTAAATTAAAACAAATCTGAGGTACTTTCTTATTCCTATCAGATCGATTAATATTACAGAGAAGGAAAATGACAAATATTGGAGGAACGTGAAAAAATAGAAATATTAATGCACTGTTGGTAGAGTTGTGAACTGATTCAAATATTTTAGAGAATAATTCACACTATTACCAAAGGGTTATATAATATGGATACCCAAGGGCAGAGTGAATCATTTTTTCTTTATTTATTTTTCTTGCTTTTTTTGCAACATGACTAATATGGAAATGTTTTGCTTGACTTCATTTCTATAATTGGCATCGTATTTCCTACCTTATCAGTGTGAGGGAGACAACTTAGAGGGAGAGAGAAAATTTAAAACTGAAAATAATTTTTAAAAAATGTGCTCTGTCACTGTTAGCTATTATTGTTACTACTTTGTAGTTTTGTATTTGTAATGTGAATTAAATAATTTTTACTGTATGAGTCAGAAGAAATAATGATTAAAAAAGAATAAATATTTATGTGACATTTCTCCAGGGTCCTTGATTTCCAACTTTTAAAGAAATTCACATGTAAGTCACTGTGCCCACTAACCTCTTCATAAGGTGTCAGTGTTCACACAGTGGCAAAGATTGTAGACATAAAAGCACTTTCTTATAGCATGGACTAAAGCTCCAATATGTTAGGAATGTCAAACTATTATTTATTATTTTGTTTAGGCTGTCCCTTTTAATATGGCTCCATGGTACTCATACTATTCCTTCAGTTCCAAAGGAGATGTCCTCCGTTTCTGGTACTAAGTTAAGGCCTTTTAATTATTTTTTTTTCTGAGAATCATTTGACAGATTTTCCAGAAGGAAGCTAACTCCCTACAGTTCACAAATGAACCAATTCTTTGCCCAAATGGGTTTTTTATTGATGCTTCTGGAGTTTGGGGTCATTAGGTCATACAGCAATTATTATCATCTTGTCATATCTGTTATATCTAATGCAGTTTGGCAACTTTGATTATTCCCTCCTGTCTAATTGAGTAACATCAGAAAAGAGGATGGGGATGGGGACAATATACTATCCTTTAAAAACAGAAGTAGGTTTAACCATTCATTCTTTCATCATTTATACTGCAAATTGACTATCCTTTCGTTAGAACCAAAAGGCATATGATAATTATCTGCTACCACCCTACTGATCATCTGTCAACCAAACTACCCTTTCATTTCAAATAAAAGGTAAAGATTGAACACTATAACATGCAAAATGTGTGTGTGTGTGTGTGCGTGTGTGTGTGTGTGTGTGTGTGTGTGTGTGTGTGTGGTGAAAAATGGGACACAGGAAAAAGAAATTGAGCTTCAGAGTTCTGAGAGGCATATATTCTTAGGCCCATCAGAACAACAAGGAGTTATGATTTCAGTGGTATGGAAAACTTCTATCAATTAAAATCATAAATTAGAGAAGGAGTCAAGATGGCAGAGTAGAAAGACAGACCTGTAGAAGCTCCTCCCACCCATAGCCCATAAAATACCCATAAAAATGACTCTAAACAAATTACAGAGCAACAGAAATCACAAAACAATGGAATGAAAGAGATTTTCAGTCCAAGACAGCCGGGAAGGTCGACAGGAAAGGTCTATCTCACCAGGTGTGGAATAGAGCTCAGCCCAGTGTGGGCCATGTGGTGAGTCAGGGATAGGAAATGAGCAGGTTGAAGGGAGCACAAGCAGCAGCAGTTCCCAGATTTCTCAACCCACAGACGCCACAGACAGCTTCAAAGGTCAGTGAAAAAGCTCCTTCACTTGGGTGAAAAGGGAAAGCGATATGGACCAGCCAGCAGCAGCCACTGCAGAGGCAGTGTACATTTTTGGAGCCCTCAGCTTAAAGACCCTGGGGGAATTGAGCTGCTAATGTGGGTCTCAGCACTGAGTGGTGGCCCTGGGGTGAGGAGGAGCTCTGGCCTGGTGGAGTTGGTAGAGGGTCTGGAGAGGGAATCCTACTCACAGATCCTGGGCAGAAGGGTGCTTGTGGTTTCTCCCAGACCAGAGTGCAGGCCAGGAGAGGAGTAAACTATTCTCCCTTGATTGTGCCACCTTGGAGGAACTGAGAACTTACAGGTCCCCAGGGTATATACCCTCATCTTGACAAAAAAAATCAAAAGTTAAGTAACTGGCTTTCCCCCCAAAAGGGGAAAATGATAAGATTATGGAAGGCTACTTTCCTGGTGAGCAGGTATTTTCTTCCATCCATTTGGATGAGGAAGAACAATACATACCAGCAGAGGAAGACCTAAAACTCAAGACTTCTACATCCAAAACCTCCAAAATAAATATGGAATGGTCTCAGGCCATGGAAGAACTTAAAAAGGATTTTGAAAATCAAGTAAGAAAGGTAGAGGAGAAATTGGGAAGATAAATGAGAGTAATGCAAGAAAATCATGAAAAGCAAGTCAACTGCTTATTCAAAAAAATGCTGAAGAAAATAACACCTTTAAAAATAGGCTAATTCAATTGGCAAAAGAGATACAAAAAGCCAATGAAGAGAAGAGTGCTTTAAAAAGCAGAATTAGCCAAATGGAAAAGGAGGTTCAAAAGCTCACTGAAGAAAATAGTTCTTTAAAAATTAGAATGGAGCAGATGAAAGATAAGGACTTTATGAGAAACCAAGAAATTACAAAACCAAACCAAAAGAATGAAAAAATAGAAGATAATGTGAAATATCTCATTGGAAAAACAACTGACCTGGAAAATAGATCTAGGAGTTATTTGGGACTATCTGAAAGCCATGATCAAAAAAAGAGCCTAGACATCATTTTTCATGAAATTATCAAGGAAAGCTGCACTGATAATTCTAGAACCAGAGGGCAGAATAAATATTGAAAAAATCCACCAATCACCTCCTGAAAGAGATCCTAAAAGAGAAACTCCTAGGAACATTGTGGCCAAATTCCAGAGTTCCCTGGTCAAGGAGAAAATATTGCAAGCAGCTAGAAAGAAACAATTCAAGTATTGTGAAAATATAATTAGGATAACACAAGATTTAGCAGCAACATTAACGGATAGAAGGGCCTGGAATATGATGTTCTAGAAGTCAAAGGAACTAGGACTAAAACTAAGAATCACCTATCCAGCAAAACTAAGTATAATATTTCAGGGGAAAAAATGATCATTCAATGAAATAGAGGACTTTCAAGCATTCTTGATGAAAAGGCCAGAGCTGAATAGAAAATTTGACTCTCAAGCACAAGAATCAAGAGAAGAATGAAAAAGTAAACAGGAAAGACAAATCACAAGGGACTTACTAAAGGTGAACTGTTTACATTCCTACATAGAAAGATAATATATGTAACTCTTGAAAATTTTCTAAGTATTTGGTAGTTGGAGGTGTTATACACATACACAAACACACATATATATATACATACATGTGTATATATACATATGTGTGTGTGTATATATATGTAGACAGAGAGTGCAAGGTGAGTTGAATAGGAAGGGATGATATCTAAAAAAATAAATTTAAGGGATGAGAGAGAAATATATTGGGAGGAGAAAGGAAGAAATGGAAAGGGGCAAATTATCTCTCATAAAAGATGCAAGATAAAGCTTTTTCAATGAAGGAGAAAAGGGTGGAGGTGAGAGGGAAAAAGTGAAGCTTACTCGCATCACATTTGGCTTAAGGAGGGAATAATACGAACACTCAATTTGGTATAAAAATCTATCTTACGCTACAGGAAAGTAGGGGAGAAGGGGATAAGTGGGGTGGGTAATAAGGGGATAAGAAGAGAGAGCAAATGGGAGAAGGGAGTAATTAAAAGTAAATGCTTTTTGGGGAGAGACAAGGTCAAAAGAGAGAACAGAATAAATGGGGACAGGATAGGATGGAGGGAAATATAGTTAGTCTTACACAACATGACTATTATGGAAGTCTTTTGCAAAACTACACATATATAGCCTATATTGAATTTCTTGCCACTGAGTGTGGGGTTGAGTGGAAAAAGGAAGGGAGAGAAGTTGGAACTCAAAGTTTTAGGAAAGAATGTTGAGAATTGTTTTTGCATACAACTGGGAAATAAGAAATATAAGTAATGGGGTATAAAAATCTATCTTGCCCTACAAGAAAAGAGAGAACATGAGGATAAGAGAAGATGGGGATAAGGGAAGGGAGGAGCATGATAGATGGGAGGGCAGATTGGGGGAAGGGGTAATCAAAATGCATGAATGATGTTTTGGGCTGGGGGAGGGGAAAGATGGGGAAAAAATTTGGAACTCAAAATTTTGTGGAGATGAATGCTGAAAACTAAAAATAAACACAAAAAAATCATAAGCTGCTTTGAATGAAAGCTAAATAGATATACATATATACATACATGTATGTGTGTGCATGTGTATATATACACATATATGCATACATATGTATATGTGTGTATATATACATGTATATATACATATATGTGTGTGTATATATGCGTGTGTGTGTGTGTGTGTGTGTGTGCATCTTGGGTTAAGAGAATGGCCTAAGTGAGGTCACATAGGTATTAAGGATCAGGGCTAGAATTTGAATCCAGGTTTTCCTAACTCCAAGTCTAGCACATCTATCCTCTGTACATAATTACCATCACGCAGAATAATCAATAAATTTCCTGTCATTTATCTCTGTCTGATAAAGTAGGTAGAAATCTGAAAGAGTACTTAGAAACAATGGCATGAACTGAGAGCAACACTTAATGTTGATGGTAGTGAGCTTATTTTCTAGAGATCATGTTGCAGGATAGGTTGGAGTTGGTAACAAATCAAAGTGGTTTAAAAAAATCTTATAATTGAGAAATAGCAAGAAAAAGTGGTAACCCTTTAAGTAGATTTTTATCCACTTGATAAAAAGGTATTTAATAAATATTGAATGAAAATATACCACTTTTCACCCTAAGATCCAAAGAATCCTTAACATTCCTAATGTTTGATAATTACTATGGAGATACCTAGTGTCATGAAAAAAGGATAAGATTTGGAATCTGGTATACTAGAATTAAAACAAACAAACCAAACACAATTTGGAAGCAGTTGACCTGAAAGCTCATAAACTTGGGCAGTAAATTTTTCTATGGATCTCAATTTGAAGATCTATAAAATGAAATGATTGAATTAGATGCTGGCTAAAGAGTCTTCCAACTGTAAATTCTATTTAGAATTTAGAGTTTAGAAAAGGGTATCAGCATGTGAATCTCAGTTCAATCAAGAAAGCAATTAGCATTTATTATTCCTCAAATGATAAATGATCAAAAGATATAAACAGTCATTTTTAGATGAAGTAATAAAAGCAATCTACAATCATCCAAGGGCTATAAAGTCATTCAAACCTTTTGACCCTGAAATACCCTTACTAGTTCTGTATTCCAAAAGAAATAAACAACAAAAATGAAAAGAACCTATGTGTATAAAAATATTTATAACAGCTCTTTTCTGATTGCAAAGAACTGAAAATTAAGGAGATGCTTCAGTTGGGAAATGGTTGAACAAGTTATGGTATATGATTGTGAAGGAACATTATTGTGCTATAAGAAAAGATCAGCATAACGCTTTCAGGAAAACCTAGAAAGACCTACATGAACTGAGGCAAAGTGAATTGAGTAGAGGCAGGATAACATTGTAAACAGTAACAGCAATATTGTAAGATAATCAACTGTGAATGACTTGACTATATAAGACAAATGTGAAAGACTTATGATAAACAATGCTATCCATCTCCAGAGAAAGAGATAAAAACATACTTTTTTACTTTATTTTTCTTGGGTTTTTTTGGTCTATGTTTTCTTTTATAACATGACTAATATGAAAATATGTTTTGCATGATTATACATGTATAACTTATACCAAATTGCTTGCCTTCTCAATGGGAAGGATAAAGACAAAGAGCAATTGGAACTCCAATTTTTGAAAACTAATGTTAAAAATTGTTTTAACATGTAATTGGGGAAAATAAAGTACCAAATAAGTTAGTATTTATTAAATTATACTGTATACTATGCTAGGTGTTAGCATATGGAGAAAAAAATGACAGTCATTATCCTCCAGAAGTCTGCATTCAGTCATATCCAGGTGGACAGCATGTGCATGCATTAGTTATCTTAATATTCCTTAGACATCATAATTGCATAGTACATATATTCATATAGTTGCTATAAAAAAGGCATCACATTTGGAGGGGGTGAGAAGGGAGGAAAGAGCAACTAGAGAGATTGGGAAAAGTTTCATGTAGAAAGCAATGATACTTGACAAAAATTAGTGATTCTAAGAGTTCAAAGTGAGGAAGGAGTACATTCCAGGTGTTGGAGACAACTCTGGCACAGGCACAAGGAGAGGGGATGGAGTGTGTGAGGAGCCACAAGAAGGCTGTTCTCCCATTTACTGGGTGCACAGCCTAGATAAATTATTTAATCTCTTGGAGCCTTACTTTCTTCATCTATAAAACAGAAATAATATTTGTAGTATCTATCTCACAGACTTGTAAGAATCAAACATAAATAAATAACCTTGTTAGCTAAGCTTATTATGCTTCCTATCGAAAGCTAATCACCAAAGACCCTTTGTTAAGTACCATATTGAATAGAAAACAAGGTGTGCTGTGTACATAAATATTTACATAGTCTCTTACCTGTAAGTACTTGCAGTCTTAAACAAATCTCCTGACATTTCTTATCCCCTTTATCCTCAACACTTCCTCCCGTGATGGATAACAAAGTCAGATTCTATTACTTTCAGTTTAAAGACGACCAGTGACATTTAAAAATGAAATGAAATAAAATGAAGTGAGTTCCATAAGATCAGTCCTTTAGGCAAAATTCAACTAGACTTCAGATTTCTTCACTCCTTAGTAAACTATTCTAATCACTAATAACCCACAAAGTTATACACAGTCAGCAATAATCTTTGTTTTATGAATGAGGAAATTGAAGAACAGAGAAATTATGGATTACTTTTAAGGTCACACAAGTCAATAATAGAATGGGGAATAATAAATCCAGTTCTCTTGAATTCAAACCCTGCAGACACTCTTGTATTCCAAGGTAATTTATTTCTGCTGAAGCCAGGATGGGAAAAGAAAAAAAAAAACAGAAAGAAGGAAAAGCTTTAGTTTTGCTTCAGGGAGCTAGATAGGACTAAAAAGCTCAATGGAGTTTTGAAAAACTGGACATTTGAATGCTAATGCCAAGTAATGGATCATTATGTAAAAATCTAGCATGCCCAATGGAGGACTGACTTTTCATATAAAAATGCTATCTATGATAAAGGAATTAAATCCATAATTGATGGGCCTGACTTTGATGATCATTTTATTAGGAGGAAGTGGCAGGTTCTTTGCCCTTAGCTTTAGCAAAGTTGTTAGCTTAATGAGAGGTACTTTGCCCTCTCCCTTGCACTTTCATATCCTACCTACCAACCAATTTTAAAATTTATAACAAAATATTTGAAATCTTGCCTCAGTTTTGAAGAATTATTTGCTTTACTAAGTGCCAGCAACTAGCAGATCGGAGACTCAGCGGTGATAGAAAAGAAACAGATAACAGCCGCGGGGGCTATGCAGGCCTGTACAATCTGTACATGACTGGTTTATTGATCTGAAGGTCAAGATTTATCTACTCTCTTAAGCAAGCAAGCAAGCAAGGTTATTCCTATGAGAACACTTTTAGTTTACATCTTTTACTTCCATATCTTAGTCCCTTCTGCATAACAACCTCAGGGTACACAATCAGGGTCAGGACAATCTCATCTTTATTTATCAGGAGTAGGATGGTGTGCCAATCCTGAGAATGTCAGTCTTTACACTAGTACAAGTCTCAAGTAAAACCTGGGCAGTACCTCACATTGCTGACTCCATCAGTACTGGCCCTCTACAACTAAGAGATTACTAATTCTTAGAGGACACTTGGACACTACTGAATTTTCATGCACAGGTATAACGTGTTATGCAAAAATAGTTCAGTTAATTGGAGAACCATAATTATAACAGTCAGTTTCCCAAACTGGTTCACCCTAACATTTCACCTTCTTCTCTTGAGGCAGAGTAAGGATAGTGACTAGTGCTTGGAAGGACTTGACAAGTGTTAACACTTGACTTCTGAAAGGAGTATAGTGGTCCCAAGTCCAACATCTTATCCACTTTGTTAGACTTCATCTCAAAGCACCTACAATTTATATAAATAACCTCCATATATACTAGTAGAGGCAGGTCATCTCTAAATGTCAAACTAAAATCCATAAGTCTCATAACAAGGGAAGAGGTACCATATTTCATTTTAAGAAATGAGGCAATAGAAGGGATTAATGGGCATGGGAAACTCTGGATCTTGGTGATATAAATGCCTGCTGAATGGAATTGCATCAGGAGAGTAAGGTACAGGATGTGAGATCAAAGGGAACATCAAGATATTCCCTTAATGACTTTTTTTTTCTCAGAGAAATAAAAGTGAGAATTTAATCAGGAAAGAAGGAAGAAAGTAAGAAGAGGAGAAAAAGGGAGAAGGAAGAAGAGGGAAAGGAGGAGGAGAATCTTTACACACACACACACACACACACACACACACACACACACACACATTTCCTGTCTTCTGTATCACCAATACATTATTTAAAAACTCACTTTTATTCTGAAAAGTAGTTTGGATTTGGATAGTGAGCTGGTTTTAGAATAACAAAAAAACTGCATTGAAATCCAGTTTCTGATACACATTGACTATGTTTTGGTAAACTGCTTGATCCTTCAATTCTCCCAGGCAAACTTCTTAAAACTCTAACTGCAGATAATGTATTGATCTGCACATAAAGAGAAAGTTCCTAGGTAGGTGCAATCTACAACAATAAAATCACAAACAAACAAAAACCACTTTATAACACATTCCTTTTACCTCCAGAACTATCTGAAATCTTACTTTCTCCAGATGACAACCTCTTCAAGGCTGACCTAGAGTGATCAGTGGTCTCTTTCTCTACTACTCTTCTAGGAAGATAAAATGATATACTCCTTGCTCATTATTTCCCACTGCCCACTTCCAACCTATCCCTCTACTACAATCAATCAGAAATCTCTCCTTTAAAATTGCTTGCACATGCTTATATCACTTGGTATGAATATTTGTTACTACTATCTATCAACATGCAAGATCACTCTACATCTTTCCATCAGTGGAACAATCAATATTTATTACATGCCTACTATACATGAGCTTATGCCAGGTGCTGGTGTGTGAAACTGAAAATGCACAAATGAGTCACACAATTCATGTCTATCCCAACTTCTTTCTTAACTCTTTTTTAGTGGGGAGGCCATTGGGGTTGTGACTTCCCCAGGATAATGCAGCTAGTAAGTGTCTTAACTCTTGATGGCTTTAATATTCACTTCAATGATTTTTGTAACATTATAGGCATTATTAACCTCCTTAATTCCCAATAGAGCCTATTATACTTTGCAAAGCAGAACTACACTTAATTTCCATCACTACAATGTCACAGTTAAATAACACCTTAGACTTCACAAACATGTCCTAATACTCTCCTTTAGGAAACTGAAATCTTCCTTACAATTATAATCTCTAGTCTTTCCTATTTTCCTACTACCTCACTCCTTTTAGATCTGTTCTTTACCCTCAAGTTTTAGTGAGTCCCTCAATCTCTTCCCATTTCCTCATTAAATCAAAATCTAATTTGTATCATTAGAGCACTTTCAGATTTACAAAGATGGAGAGCTGTTATATCATTAGAGCCTTACAACAACCTCACGTGTTAGGCACTGCAGTTTTATAATTCTCATTTTACAGATGTGAAAACTAAAGTTGAAAATTTAAGTGACTTACTTAGGGTCATTGTAATGGTAATTTAAATGGGAAGATCTTTCCCATTCATTAATAGGCCCATGTGACCTGCCTGGGTCACATGGAAGTCTGAGTCCCATGGAGCCTGAACAGGAGGAGTTTGCTGAACAGGTGGAGCAGGAAAGGGTGGAGCAGGAAGTGAATCAGAGCAGTTGGAGTTGGGAAAAGAGAAAACAGACAGCACCTACCATGAGTGGGAAAGCTTGTTTGTTATTTTGTTTAAGGGAACGTTTGTGATGTAAGGGACCTGGTTTGTGGGAAGCCTAACAGAGAGAAGGCTTGGAGATGGTAGTGCCCCCTGCACTGTTATTGTATATAGATTTCTTTGTTGCTATGATAGATTTGGTTTTCTGGGGTTAGCATTCGGCTTTCTGGTGTTTGAATAAATGTTTTTCTTCTCCCTTTCATTCAGAGAGCCTATTATACTTTGCAAAGCAGAACTACACCAGCATATTCATAGTTGCTGTCAGTGCTGTGAATATTGCCTTAATGATACAGTCATACAGCAAGAAAATTATCAGAAGATTTAAACCCAGGTTTCTCTTGAGAAGGCATAGTGTTCTTTCCAATGTACCACCTGACCTCCCCGTACTTCATAAGGTTTCTCTTTTATTTTGCAGTCTTTACTCTATGATTAACAATTTCAACAGGGCACTGGGTTTCAACCTTGAATCTCTTGCTCCTGCTTATTACAGATGACACCTTGATAATGCCTAACTTTGAGCCACTACCATGGTTTACTTTTTTTTTTTTAATTTTGCTCCCAATCCAATAAGTGTTACTAGAGAAACTAATATAATTTTACTTACTAGTACTACTATAAATTCATGCTATCTCATCTTGAATGGTCATTCACAACTACAAAGCAATCTTTAAATATATACCTGATGGTCTTCTTTTCTTCTGACTTCACTTTCATCATCACCCCAGAAGACAGTATTTTCTACTTTATTGAGAAAATTGAAGTTATCCATTATGAGCTGCTTCAACCAGAGATTAAAATTTTTGAATTCCCACTTGTCCTCTCCTCCTTTACTCTAAACACAAATAGGAGATGCCTTTCCTTCATGCCAAAGCTCTTTATTTCTATTGCCTTGATACAATTTCCTGCTGTGTTTTCTAAGATCTTATGCTATCAATCTTCTCAACCATCTAGCTTCAATTTCTCTCTCTACCATGATATGTTCCTTTCTATGTATAAACGTTTTCACATTTCCCTTATCCTAAAACAAGAAAATTTCCTTTATACTGAAAAAGGAAATTACAAAAAATTTACCAAAAAACCCCCCAAATTTTCTCTTAACCTTTTTCTTCTCAAGGATATGGCCTTTATTTCTCCATTTTCCCACAAATTTCTAGAAATAATTATTTATACTTGCTGCCTCTAAAAGCCCTATGATATGGGGAGGTCAGAGTATGACTAACCAAGTATGATTCTGAGCTTACAAACCTGAGTAACTGGGAAAATAGCTCTGCAAATGAAAAAAAAGAGAGAGAGAATATCTATTTTCTAATCCCTCACATTCACCCATTCCCCAACCCTAGATTTAGAATTAGTTAGGATTATCTACAAAGACAGATCAAAATTTTTCTGAAATGTTTTGCTAAAATGTAGGCTATGTCTATAGCATTGTCCCAATTTAACAGTTTAATAAAATATTTTTAAGGACATAAGTTGGTTCTAGTACGACTTGTCTTTATGAAGTCATGCTTGCTTTTTTGTGATTATTCTTTTTTTTAGATATTCACTAATTACTTCAACAATGAATTCTACAATTTTACCAATATTTTTAGCCCAAATTTCTGATCTATATCCTGCAAATTATAAGTTTTTGCCCTTATTAGAAACCAGAATGTTTTCTGCATGAGTTTTTTTTCTTTTGCAATATCAATAATATGAAAATGTTTTGCCTGTCTTCACACATATAATCAATATTATGTTTCTTCTCAAGGAGGAGAAGAAAATTTGAAACAGAAAAATTTAAAAGACAAATATTAAGCATGTAATTGGGAAATATTTAGTGAAATAAAAATATATTTATATAAATAAAAAGGAATCAAGACTACATTGTGTTGATTTATTCAGTCCAGAAGCAACGCTCTTATACTCTATGGTCTTTCACTAACCATATTCACTGGTTCTTTCAGGGCCATGGAGTGTATGTGGATTAGGCCTAGCTCATCAAGCACTGCTTTATGCATTCTTTTATCTCCTTTCTATCTCTCTCTACCTTGTAGCTTACTTAGACATGCATATGATATATATTTCCATTTAGATTTTAAGTGCTTTAAGTATAGAAAATGAATCACTTTCCAGCTTTCTATTTTGGGTGTCCAGGAAGTATTTTGCACTTAAGAGATGTTTAATAAGTAAATGCTTGTAAGTTTAAAAAAGTTGACAAAAATTACAAAACAGAAAATGTTTTAATTCTACTTTCAGTTGAATTTCTGTTATATATCACATTAAAAAAAGCACTGTATGAAATCAGAGCAAATTAAGTTGGAGTCTCTTTTATGAGTCAGTGTATAGAGAACATTGGTAGAGCAAATAGTAAAGTAGTTGTATGTTTGAACTTATCTAGCCAAGTATCAAATACACCTTTAGGAAATGCCCACAATATCCTACTGCTGACTTCCAAACCAAATATACATGTAATACCTACATGACTTGAAGACAAAAGTATGTTTTTCTGTCAATAAATTATAACCAATGCAACTGGACCCATTTTGTTTCTGTGTAGATCTAGTTTTTCCCTTTTCCCAGAAGGAATCTCTGTCACAATTTCTGAAGCTAAGTAAAACCAAGAATCCTGCTTTCTACCACACAGCACCAAGTTTCAAGCAAGCTTGACCCGAATGAAGGTGTAGAAGACTTTTAATCAATCCCTGACCTGTGCTTTTACCAAAGATCGAAGAATCCAAGATTCTTCCTGGTAGGAAAGTAGAATGCCTCCCATTCTTTATGTTGCTTCTCTCTTCAGACGTGAACGTTTATCTTACTTTCCTTGCGATGACCTGAGAGGAAGAGACTATGGGTGGTATTATTTTAATTTTGATTGACGTGGAAATCAGAGAGGTCAAGCAATCTAGCCGTGGTCAGTCTACTAATAAGGGTCAAAGAAGGGATTTAAATTTCTGTCTATAGACCTAGCCCTCTTTCCACTAATACTACATTTTTGCATCAGCGATGTTTAAACCCAATGGTAAATATATTGTTCCCTTGTCTAAAATGATTCTGTGTGGTATCACTTCATGTTAACTACTATCATTCTATAAAAGCATCTACAAGCATATAAATCCATCATCTATTAGCACAGTGGTATGTTTCCAAATATTACAAGCAGTTATCCTGAAATTGAACCTAGCAATGATCTTAGATGTTGACTCTACAAATGTATTTCAGATCATCACTTCCACTGTGGGTTATTTACCCCTTGTATTCTTGCTCACTTCCCTACCTCTGCTTGCACAGTGGATAGAGTACTTGACCTGGAATCAGGAAGACCTGAGTTCAAATCCAGCCTCAGACACTTAGGAGGCTGTATGACACCAGCCAAGTCGCTTAACCTCTCTCTGACTCCAAAATGGGGATAATAACAGCACCTACCTGACAGAGTGGTTGTGAAGTTCAAATAAGATATTATACCTAGAACATAGTAGTTGAGTAATAAGTGCTTATTTCTCCCACCTGCAGTTATTTTGCATGTCAAAATCATACATATATATACACACATTACGTATGTGTATATATAGGTATATGTACAGCAACATGCACACACAAGACATGTACATATGCGCATGTATGTCTACATGCATACACATATACATGCACATCTAAGTATATGCATATATGCATGTATATGTGTATGTATGCATAGTGTATGTGCATGCATATATGCATGTGTATACATACACATACATGCACACATACACATGCACACATACACAAATATATGCATGTACATGCATATACATGTGTGCATGTATGTATGTATGTTGAGGTTTCCAGGAGTTCTTCCCAATTATCTTCCAACTGTGGTGGCTTGCAAACTTTCGCCTTTGTTCTATGGATTTCTGACTGGAGAACATTCTCCACATCTTGTCTTAATCCAGACCTGCTACATTAGTTCTTGGTTATCAGTATGCTGTTTTCTGTCTGCTAACTCCCTCTTTACTACTCTACTGTAATGGGAGTTAAAAGTCTTCCTCCTCCCCCCCCTCCCCCATAGACCTCAGGTGGAGCTATCAAGGGAAGCTTGATTACGGGAGGCTTGCTTTTGTGGATAACTAATGAGGCACTGGGTCCTCAGGGTTGTGCCCTCAGGTTCTGAAAAGTGTGTTCATGTACTGTGAGGTGAGGTTTTGCTTTAGGGTTCAAATCACTGGAAGAGTATTTGTGTGATTAGGCCAGAAAAGACTCTGGGTAGCTGTTAAGGAGTATCTCCACCTCCCCCCACCCCATTTGAAAACCCAGATTTTGGTGCTTCTCCCTCTGGTAAAGATGCATGTATTGTCTCTGTCAAACAGTTGGAAGCCTTGTCCATTGGTCTTTCTGTTTGTAATTTCTTTTTGTATTTTCTCTGAAGTTCAAGGTGCTGACTTTTCCCCCTAAACTAAGTGAATGATGCAAATGATGCATGTGCTTGATTAAAGTAAGATTGTTTACCCCTTTTAAGGTTCCTTTCCTTAAAAAAGTAGATCTAAAAACCTGTGCAGCGGACCCTCCTGTGTATGCTGGGGTCCTTGCTATTACACCTACTACCCATACCTGCTCTATAACTGAAAAGAGTATTTGAATTAATACTTCTATTCTTAGAATGGAAGTGCCAGTCAATTTCCCTTTGACTCCAATCAATATCCTTGGGGTATTTCTGTCCAAAATACTCTTCCCTGTCTTGATTCCCCTATATATGCTATCTTCCCCTGTTTAAAAGTAATCTCCTTGAGGTCACTGGCTCTCTTACTTGACTGTATCTGCATTTCCCAGCACTTAGCACAACGTTGAACCATATTAAAACACCCAATACACTTTCACTTATGCATTAATGTATTCATTCAGTAATGATAATGGGCTTCTCTGAGACTCCTATAGCATAGCCCAGGAAGTGATTAATTGATCGTTTTGAGAGAAATGATTATATCTCTCTTGTATTAATAACTAATTATTGAATCAGAATCAAGGTATTCCCCCCCTATTCCTACTTCCTCATCTAGAAATTAAGCAGTATGGGAAATCTTTCTCAAAGATTTATCCAGGCCAAGATTTAATCAGACAGTAAAAAAATTCAAAGTTTGAATTAATGGGAGGATTGCTGCTCATTGTGTTTACTCAGACAAGTCTGGGAAAATATTGATTCTCTTTTTTGCCAGACAGGTGCTATGGAAACTGATAAGTCTCTTTTACCAAGATTTGGGGGATCCAGATCACATATCCACAAGACTCTTAATGTGATGTAGCCCAGTCTGTCAATGAAATATTCGTTTTCTCATTAATTGTTGATCAGAGTTGATTACCATCCTCAGGAGCATCTACTCTTCCAAGGACATATAAACTGTGAGCTCACTGCCAAAAGGTGTCTTTGGTCTGAGAGAGATGGCCAAATGAACATCCTTTTATTAATAAACATGCCATCCTTAATAATAAAATGATTAATTACCCAAAAATTGCATCTCTCAACTTTTTAAACATCACAGTATTTTCAAGGTGGCTGTTAAGAGACGTAAGTATTTATCTTCTGTGTCTACGGAATCATGTTTCTCATTGCAAAATTAACTGTTTCAGAGATGACTCAAGCCAAACTTCCCAAAATTAGCACCATTTTCTAACCATCTAAGCTAACTAGACAATAACGATAGGATATCAGTTTGTGAGTGTTAGAATGGGTTGTGGTATAGCACGGGCAATTTCATGGTTATTAGTTTTTAAGTTCTGTTCTTTCCACCAATGAATTTCAAGAGATCACACAGTAAACATTCCTGTGAGAAAGCTTTAGGAAAATGAGGATAAAATGCTGTTTAGATATAAAATACTCAAATCTTTTTCATCCATCCTCTAAGTTGATCTGATTAGCTTGTGAAAACGATTATAACCACTTGCCAACAAATAGCAGGTTTTCCTCATAGGTCTAGTGGGGGTAGGGCAGGAAGAAAAGGAAAAACTGTGTGCAGCTGTGTGGAAGGCTGGGAAAGGCTGTCCAGCTCTGACAGCAGCTGTTTTCATGCCAAATAGTTCCAGCAATTTCTAATTAGATCCAGTGCAGGAGGATTTTTATGGTCTGTGTCACATGACTTCTGTCTGTAACTGCTATCCTCTCTCTGTAGACTGGTACGTTTTCCTCCCTCATTTTCAAACTCCATCAAATCCATTTCCCCATTTATTTCCTCCTCAAAAGGGTCTTTTGGTGCACACTCAAGGACATTAACCTCTTCACCTTAGTCAGGATGTCCCCACTTATAGCATACTAAAGGAGAGTTCAAGCTGGTTGAATTCAAGGTGATACTGTTTTCTCTCTCTTTCTGTCTGTCTCTCCCTCATCCTCTCCCTGTTTCTCTGTCCCCTACCCTCTGCCCTGCCCTTTCTTTCTCTCTTTCTTCACTCAGAGAAACTAGAGTGAACCTCTTCTTTGTTTCACAATTTATTTTATCAAATCATTAAAAAATTTGATGTCCTCACAGTGAAAAGTCATCAAGTTTCCAAAAAGTGATTAATGAGGGAGCAGTTGGTTTCTAAAATATATTACCCACTCTGGACTATTAGAGGCTACTGGTAGTGCTGCTGAAACTGATGATGATGATGACTAGCACTTATATAATTAAATAAAATATAAAAATACTTGTATGGCTTGATAGCAATGCAAAAAGCACCGAGAGGAGGCAAGTTTGAAAGCATTTATTTGGTATCCTCCATTGACCTAGCACTGAACTATGTGCTTTGATTGAAACTCAATATAGGAGACATGACCCATACCTTATTGGAGTTTACAGTTTAACTTAAGAAAATAGATGAAAAATATGCACACCAAACAACCCCTGAAGAATAGAAAGATTACAGATTTGAAATTGGAAGGAAACTTAAGATCCAACCTAAAAATTTTTCAAATTAGGAAACTGAGACTCAGAGAGGTTGTGCCTTTTCCAGGGTCATAAACTATTAAATATCAAGGTCAGGATTTGAAGTTAGATTTTTTTGGCCTCAGATTTACAGCTCTGTCCACTGTCATACTACTTCTAAGATAGCACAGAAATAAATGCTTTGTTGGATGGCACAGATACACACACACACACACACATAATGTATAAAAAACTCTGCATTTTCAGGGAAAAAATAGCTCAATTTGAGACAACAGTATAATATGACAGCCATTCATTTGTTCCTTCAACAAGCATTTATTAAGTGCTTTACATTTTGTCTAACATAGGACCAAATACAAAACATATAAGCTTTGATATGTAAATACTTGTACCCTGGAATGCTTATAAAGTTCCTACTTTGATATGCTAATATAACTCAAACTCTGTCAATCCCTGCCAAGGTGAAATGATTTTGGATATGGGTCTGATATAGATTGTTATCTGAGTATCAGCCTTGCTAAATTCATCCTCAGGAAGTTGGCTGCCACTCAATGAATTGTGCTGGCTATACCAACTTATAAAATATAGGGATTACCCATACTGATGAAACCACAGATTATTCTGAAGAATTGGAATGTCTACTGATATAACAGATTCCACTAACTCTTTTCACAACCATGTATGTATGTGGTTACCTCCATCACTTCCACATTTCTTGTGAAGTATCAATAATAAATGAGAATATTCTTGAGAGACCGCATAAAATGGTGGATCGAGAGTTAACCTTGGACTGAAGAGCACCTGGGTTCGTATCCTGCTTCTGACACAAACAAAAACTAACACAAATCATTGCAAGTCACTTAGCCTCTCAGTATCCCAAACACTCTTTTAAGGATATACATTATAGTCCAATTGCTGATCTGCAGCATTGGAAGGAGTTTTGAAAATGAGTCTGGACAAAAATAGCAATTCTTAATTTAGGCATACAGTTTCTATTTTCCAATGCTGTCTTAAAGCTACTAGTAAGAATGCCTTGAAGTAAGGTTTATAACTGAGGTCCATATCCAATATAATGCTCCTTAGGTAAACATTTTTCAGAGGCCCTAGATTAATGTGCATGCATGCACATATATACCCACACAGATACCCACATCCATAAATCAGGAACTGATCTTGGTTTGGGCTAAATGACTGGTTAGCAAATTCATGGCACTTCAATCACAGTTTACTTTTTAAAAATATATTTGTATTTATTTTGTTAAATATTTTCTAGTTATATGTAAATAATTTTAACATCATTTTTTTTTTAAATTGAGTTCCAAATCCTCTCCCTACAGTCCCTCCTCCATCTCTTGAGAAGGCAAGCAATATGATATGGATTATGCACGTGAAGTCATGCAAAATATATTTTCATATTAGTTTCCAGTTCTTGACTGCAATATATCACCATAATAGGCAAGATGAATGAGCTTGCCCTCATCCATTGTGGATTCTTCCCCCTTGTTCCCATATTTAAGCCAACCAGGCTGATATCTGTGCCTTTTCTCAGTATCTTTTGATTCAGGAGCATCCATTTTAGGAGTAATCTGCAAACTAAACTTTTAAACATTTTAACGCTTACCCACCAGAATGGGGGGAAAATGTGATTATGTAGATTAGAGCCTGGGCAAGACTGGTTGGTGTATATTTCTCAATCCTGGAATACCCTTCCTCCTAATTTCCACCTTCTGGCTTCCCGGCTTCTTTCAAATCCCATATAAAATATCAACTTCTACAAGAAGCCTTTCCTGATCCTTCTTAATTCTACCGTCTATCCCCCATTGATTTCCAGATTATTCAGTGTATAACTTGTTTATATGTAGTTGTTCGTATATTTCCTCCCCCATCAGACTTTGAGCTCCTTTAGAATATCTCTTTGATGGCCTTCTACTTTTCTGTGTATCCCTAGGGCTCACGACAGTCCCTGGCACATCATAGGTGCTTAATGAATGTTTATTGACCGTTTTGCTAATTGTTTGATTAAATGTGTTACTGTGATGATATGCATGATCCCCTGTCATGCTTACTGTCATATAGCAGTAAAATCAAGATTTCTAATGTTTCATCCAAATAAATTCCCCACTTTTAAAAGACTGTTTGCTTGGTATGGATATGCTGCTATTTATGAAATAATCTTTCAAATGTTTTCCTAGGTCATACACATTTAGGGGTATACTATCTTGACTTTTCACAGAGGTAATCTTAATTGTGAGTTCAGTTGAAAATGAAACTCTTTAACTCATCAGATAATTGTATTAGGCAATGGGTGACTGCCTCTGTAGGGCAGCTAAGTAGTGCAATGGATAGTGTCAGACCTGAAGTCAGGAAGACTCATTTTTCCAAGTTCAAATCTATACACAGATTACTAGCTGTGTGACCCTGGGCAAGTCATTTAACCCCACTTATTTCAGTTTCCTCATCTGTAAAATGAGCTGGAGAAGGAAATGGCAAATCATTCCAGTGTCTTTGCCAAGAAAACCTCAAATGGGGTCACAGAGTCAGACAGGACTGAAAAATGACCCAGCAATCACAAACTTCCTCACTCATTCCCTAGCTTTTCAGCTGAATTGCTGCATTGTCTGCCTCCATGAGAATTTAAGCTCCTTGGAGGCAATGTTTTTCTACTTGTTTTTGTATCCTTAGAACTTAGCGCTGTACCTGGCATAAAGTAAATACTTAATGGATACTTCTATTTGGTCAAATAATGTGTTTGGGGTGGGGTTAGTTGGTATACAAAATTTAGATAAAACGTAATATTGTTGTGCTCTGGGTTTTGCAGTCCAGTAGAAGGATATGGTCTTCTTCAGCAATGAAGGATGAACACAAAACAAAATATTCCCAAATAGGCACCACCTTTGACAAAGAGGGGATTATGATCGACACAAATGTTATTTCTAGAAATGAGTCACTTATAAAGCCTGAAAGATTCCTACTTGCTTAGGGAATAAAAATAAGAAAGAAAAGGAGGGATTTAAACCTGCCCTTTCCACTTCATAACCCAAAGTCGATTTCAGTCAAATAAACTAATACTTCGTAAAAGAAAACAAGTATCATAACCTGTAGGAAATAACTTGATCAGATAGAACTTTAGCATAAAAGTTAGATGATCATCTAAAAATTAACAAATGTCTACATGCATAAACATTTATATTTAAGCATAACTGAATGTGGAAATTGATGCTGAACAGCTTTCTAAAGAGCAGTACATTCCAAAGTGTCTTTTTCTTAGTGATATAATACTTTTTAAAGGGAAAATAGTGGATTCTTTATCTTCCTCATGATATTTGATACCTGTTTTTCAGTCACTCCTCTTGGCATCTATGCAGATATGGAATCTATGAGATTGTGCCTGGTTTTTGGTTGTTCCCTGCTTCTTTTCAACTTAGAAATTTGATTTTTTTTTCCATTTTTTGTTTGGCAAGATGCTTGGAAATTATATTTTTTAAGAGCTTAGAAAGTAAAGTTAATCACTTCAGCATATTAGAGTAGAGAAAGTTTTGAATCTGGAATCGGAGAACCCAGATTTAAAAAGCTACCACTTATTAACTAGTTGTCTCTCACTAGTTGCACAAGTCATTTAACCTCTATGGACCTCAGTTTCCTCTTAAGTAAAAATAGGGATTAGACAAGATGGTCCCTAAGTTCCCTTTCAACCTTATAATCCTACCATTACTATTATCTAAGATGGTCAAATTTGTTTTTATAATTATAAGGACTCATTTTTCACTTCCTATTTGTAAAAGATAAAATCAGGTTTGATTACCTATCAAAAAAAAGTGATACCCCTAAGTAACTCTGTTTTTTGCTTGTTTACTCAGTTTACTCTTCTATTTTGTATAAAAGGAAATATAGAAATTAAATCATTTTCCAAAAATGATGCAACAATTCAATTCAACAATCATTTCCTAAGACTCTTCTATTTCCAAACATTGTATTAGATGTTGCCACTACAAAGACAAAAATGACAGTGACCTTGACCTTGAGGAGATTGCATTCTGTTACATAGGTACATCATCTACATCAATAAAGAAATAAATAAAATTTGGGATAAGAGCATTATAAACTAGAAAAATAAATGGGTTGCATGAATTTTGCCTGAAGAATTAAATAAACATACAAATTGCTATACATAGTTGAAATAGATTGAGTTTTTTGGGGGAAAACCCATTCTAAGAGGCAGAAAAGAGGTCATGTCCTATGGTTGGGTCTATAAAAAGATACAACTTAGGGAAGTACTAAGTAGGCTAGTTTTTCTGGGATATATGACCTAAAAAACAAGTCCAGTTTCAGATTGTGAAGGATTTTAAACACTTAGCTACAAAGTTTGCATTTTATCTTAAAGGCAATAGGAAGCTACTGAATCTTTAGCGTGGAAATGACCTGGGCAAACTTGTGATTTAGGAAATTTATTTTGGAAGCAAATGACAGGGAAAAGAATGGAAGCAGAGATACCAATTAGGAGGTCTTACAACAGTGCAGGGGAAAGGCAAACTGGGTGGTGTCCATGTAAATGGAGAGGAGAAATGTGACATATTATAGAAAATCAGCAAGACTTAGCAACTACGTTTGATGTAGGCACGCAGGAGAAGGGAAAATAATCCAGCATAATAGCAAGAGTGTAAACCTACAGCAAAACATATTGGGGCAGAGGAGAATAATGACTTCTAATTTAGACATATTGAGCTTGAGATACCTTAGGAACAGACAAATATCACTGTATAAGAGGAAGTTGATGCAAGACTGAAGTTCACAAAAGAATGGCCTATGATGTATAGCTTTAAAAATAGAAGTCATGAAAATAAAGCCCATAGGAACTGAACAATCATCAACAGAGAGCATAATGTAAGTGTAGGGAAAATAAGTCAAGGCAGGACCTTGGGGAGAAACCACACAATAGATGGTTGGTGCAACAGAGAATGAGAAGGAAATCATCCAATTGAGAAGAACTCAGATAGTGTAATGAAAGATGAGGGACATGAGACTATCCTAGAGGAAATGATGGGTTACATTTTAAGAAGGGTGAAGAATGAGAACATGGTATTGGATTTGGTCATTAAAAGACTAGTCATCTCAGAGAGCAAATTTTCAATTGAGCGGTGGTTGGATGTCAGATTAAAAGAAAGTATAGATGTAAAGAAGCATAGATGGAGACTACAAATACCTTCTTGTAGAATTCAGGTAAAAAAACAACAAAAATATGACAATAACATGAAAATTAAATTAAATTAAATAAATAATAAATTTAAATTAAATAAATCAATTATTAAGAATCAATTAAATTAATAAAAGTTAAAAATTAAATTAATTAATTAATTAATAGAAAATTAAATAAAATTAATAAAAAATAAAATAAAAATAAAATAAATTTTTTTTTAAGAATGGAGGAGAGAAGTTCAAAGTAAGAATACTTCCTCATCAATCGATACATATTTACTATTAATAATATTAAGTGCCTACAATATGCCAAACATTGTGCTAAGCACTAAGGATATAAAAAGAGGCAAAAATATATGGAAACAAATATATACAAAGCAAGCTATATGCAGAATAAATAGGAAATTAAAAGCAAGAAGGCACTGGAATTAAGAGGGGTTAAGGGAAGCTTCCTATAGAAAATGGGATTTCATTAGGTATTTAAGGGAAGCCAAGGAGGTCAAATAGATGGATTGGAAGAGAGGGAGTGTTCCAGGCATGGGATGGGGATTGGGGAGAAGTGAGGAGGGAAGCAGCCAAAAAAAGTGCTGGGAGCTGGAGTTGAGAGATACAGCATTTTGTTTGTGAAACAGCAAGGAGGCCACTGTCATCGAATTAAAGAGAACCCTTTACGAAGTAAGGTGTAAGAAAACTGGAAAGGTAGGAGAGGATTAGATTATGAAGGGATTTAAATGTCAAACAGAGCATTTTGTATTTGATCCTGGAGGCAGTGGGGAGCCACTGAACTTCAGTAAGTAAGAGGGGTGACAATGATAGGATTTGCCCTTTTGGAAAATCAGTTTGGTGCCTAAATGGAGGATGAATTGGAGTGGGGAAGAGACTTGAGACAGGCAGAACTACTAGCAGGTTATGTGATAATTCAGGCATGAGATGATGATGTGTAGCAGAGCGGCAGCAATATCAAAGGATAAAAAGCAACTATGAAAAGATGCTACAAAGGTGAAATCAACTTTTTCACATAGTTCTAGACATGCTGTACTAATGTCTAGAAAATATTATAAACATGCTGAGAAACTGCTACAGCAATAAAGGGAAGAAAGAGAAATTAAATCAATAACTGTGAACAAAGAATACACAAAATTATCCCTATTGGCAAGAGACTTGGTAGCTTACTTGGGAAACCCCAGAGAATCAGTGAAGAAAATAATGAAGGCAGTTAATGTCTTTAGTAAATTATCCACAGAAATGATCAACATTTTTATATGGTACTGATGAAAACAAGAAGAGCATTATAGAAAGAAATGTTCCATTCACAATAACAAAAATACATTTATATGTCTGGCATTTAACCTACAAAGACATATGTAAGACTTACATAAACAAAACTACAGAATACTCCTTATAGAAATAAAGGAAAAGAAATAATTGGAGAGGATATTAACTAGTCATAATTAGGGTGTACTGTTACTGTAAAATATCTATAATGTATCAGTTAAATGATGGATATAGTGTTATAGCAATCAAATTAATATGGAGTTAATTTATAGAACTAGACAAAATAATAACAAAAATCACTTAAAAGGGAAAAAAGGTCCAGAAATATAAGGGTAACCATGAAAAATAATAATAAAAGAATAATTATGAGACTTGGTAGTATATTATTAATCAGTAATTAATCTTCTAAGCTCTTTTGTACTGATTAAATCATAGAAAAGTAGAAAGTTTTAGAAGTAAGCAAATATAACAATCAAATGTACAATGAATTCAAGAATAAGAATGCAAAAAACTAGGAGGATAGGATTTCTATTCCATGAAAAATATAGATGAAACCATTAGACAATTTAGCACAAATTTGTTTAGATTAACATCTTATACGATGGATGACAGTAAGAAAATGGATATGTGACCTAAATATAAAGGGTCACATCATTTACATGTCAATGTGTGTTTGTGTGTGTGTGTGTGTGTGTGTGTGTGAATGAATGTGTGTGAATGTGAATATGAATGTAGCAGCAAGCACCCTGACACATCCAGGATGGCCTACTAGCACAGGTTCTTAGATCTGCTTTTTGAAAAGGACAGCCACTTTTGAGGGGTCAACAATATTCTTTTTTTAAATATATTAATTTTATTTATTTATTTATTTTATACACTCCCTAACATAAAACTTAGATTTTTTTCCCCCTACCTACTCCCCACCTTCCCCCTTGCTCCCTGAGTTGGCATACAATTCTATATAGGATCTACACATACATTCCTATTGAATACATTTTCACTGTAGTCATGCTGTGTAGAAGAACTAAAATGAATGGGAGAAATCATATAACAACACAAAACATAATACACACAAAAAAATGATCTACATTCTGCACTTGAATTCCATAGTTCTTTCTCTGGATGTAGAAGGCATTTTGCCTTAGAAGACCACTGGGACCATTTGAAGTCCTTGCATTGTTATGAAGTTCCAAATCTACCAGAAAAAGCTCTCATACACTGTGGTTGTTGCTGTGCACAAAGTTCTCCTGGTTCTGCTCCTTTTGTTCAGATCATATAAATCTTTCTAGGCCTCTCTGAAGTCTTCTTGTGCATCATTTCTTATAATGCAACAGTATTTCATTACTTTCATATACCATAATTTATTCAGCCATTCCTCAATTGATGGGCATCCCTTTGATTTCCAGTTTTTGGCCACTACAAAGAGTGCCTGTTATAAATATTTTTGTATATGTGGGACCCTTTCCCATTTTTATGATTTCCTGGGGGTACAATCCTACAAGCACTATTGCTGGGTCAAAGGGAATGCACATTTTTGTAGCCCTTTGGACATAGTTGCAAACCACTCTCCAGAATAGTTGGATGACTTCACAGCTCCACCAACAATGAATTAGTGTTCCAACGTTCCCTCACCCTCTCCAACATTTATCATCTTCTTGTTCTGCCATGTTTGCCAATCTGATAGGCGTTATGTGGTACCTCAGAGTTGTTTTGATTTGCATCTCTCTGATCAAAAGTGATTTAAAGCATTTTTTCATATAATTGTAGATATCTTTAATTTCTTCCTCTGAAAATTGCCTGTTCATATCATTTGACCATTTATCAATTGGGGAATGACTTATAGTGTTGTACATTTGACTCAGATCTCTATATATTCTAGAAATGTGGCCTTTATTCCCAAGATTAGTTGTAAAAATTCTTTCCCAATATACTACTTCTCTCCAAATTTTGGTTGCATTGGGTTTGGTTGTACAAAAACTTTTCAGCTTAATGTAATCAAAATTATCCATCTTGCACTTTATAATGTTTTCTATCTCTTATTTGGTCAAAAACTCTTCCCTTCTCCATAAATCTGATAAATATGCTATTCCTTGCTCCTCCAATTTGTCCATGGTACCAATCTTTATACCTAGATCATGTACACATTTGGACTTTATTCTTGTGTACGGTGTCAGGCACTGGTCTATGCCCAGTTTCCACCATACTATTGTCTAGTTTTTCCAGCAATTTTTGTCAAACAGTGAGTTTTTATCCCAGAAGCTGGAGTCCTTGGGTTTATCAAACAGGAGATTGCTACATTCATTGCCTACTGTCTCTTGAGTACCTAGCATATTCCACTTGTCTATCTTTCTGTTTCTTAGACAGTACTAAGTGGTTTTGATAAATGCTGCTTTATAATAAAATTTGAGATCTGGTAGTGCTGGTCCACCTCCCTAGCATTTCTTTTCATTAGTCCCTTTGATATTCTGGACCTTTTTTCTTCCAGATGAATTCTGATATTATTTTATCCAGCTCTTGAAAATAGTTATCTGATAGTTTAATTGGTATAGCATTAAATAAGTAAATTAATTTAGGTAGAATTGTCATTTTTATTATCTTGGCTTGGCCTACCTATGAGTAACTGATGCTTTTCCACTTACTCAGATCTGACTTTATTTGTGCAAAAGTGTCTTATAATTGTGTTCATATACTCCCTGGGTTTGTTTTGGCAGGTAAACTCCCAAATATTTTATAGCATCTACCCTAGCTTTATATGGGGTTTCTCTTTCTATCTCTTGCTCTTGGACTTTGTTACTAATATATAGGAATGCAGAGATTTGTGTGGGTTTATTTTGTAACCTGCAACTTTGCCAAACTTGTTTATTATTTCAAGTAGATTTTTACTTGAATCTCTGGGATTCTCTAAGTACGTCATTATGTCATCTGCAAAGAGTGATAACTTAGTTTCTTCTTTGCCTATTCTTATTCCTTCAATTTCTTTATCATGTCTAATTGCTACAGCTAACATTTCTAATACCATATTGAATAATAGTGGTGATAATGGACATCCTTGTTTCACCCCTGATCTTATTGGAAATGCATCTAGCTTATCTCTATTGCATATAATGCTTGTTGAAGGTTTTAGATAGATACTGCTTATTATTTTATGGAAAGTTCCCTTAATTCCCATGTTCTCCAATGTTTTTAATAGGAATGGATTTTGTATTTTGTTGAAAACTTTTTCTGCATCTATTGAGATAATCATGTGGTTTCTGTTAGTTTTGTTGTTGATATGATCGATAATGATAATAGTTTTTCTAATATTGAACCAGCTGTGCATTCCTGGTATGAATCCTACCTGATCATAAGGTATTATTCTTGTGATAAGATGCTGTATTCGTTTTGCTAAAATCTTATTTAAAATTTTTACATCTATATTCATTAGAGAAATTGGTCTATAATTTTCTTTCTCTCTTTTGTCTCTTCCTGGTTTAAGTATCAAAACCTATATGTTTTGAAAACCTATTTGTATGAAAAACCTATTTTTATTCCTGGTTTAGGTATACAAAACATATTTGTATCATAAAAAGAATTTGGGAGGACTCTTTCTTCCCCAATTTTCAAAAATAGTCTGTATAGTATTGGAATTAACTCTTCTTTAAATGTTTGATAGAATTTACTTGTAAATCCATACAGCTCTGGAGAATTTTTCCTAGCGAGTTCATTGATGACTTTTTCAATTTGTTTTTCTGAGATGCGGTTGTTTAAGTATTCAACTTCCTCTTCTGTTAATCTGGGCAATTTGTATTTTTTAAGATACTCATCCATCTCATTTAGATTGTCAAATTTATGGGCATAAAGTTGGGAAAAGTAATTTCTAATTATTGTTTTAATTTCCTCCTCATTGGAGGTGAGTTCACCCCTTTCATTTTTGATATTAGTAATTTGATTTTCTTCTTCCTTTTTTTTTAAATCAAATTGACCAAAAGTTTATCAATTATATTAGTTTTTTCAAAAAACTACCTACTGGTTTTATTTATTAATTTAAGAGTTTTCTTAATTTCAATTTTATCAATCTCTCCTTTGGTTTTCAGTATTTCTAATTTGGTACTGACTTGGAGATTTTCAATTTGTTCTTTTTCTGGCTTTTCCAGCTACATGCCCAAGTCATTGATCTCCTCTTTCTCCATTTTATTTATGTGGGCATTCAGATATAAAACTTTTCCTAAGAACAGATTTTGCAGTATCCAATTAGATTTGGTAAGTTGTTTCATTATTGTCATTCTCTTGAATGAAGTTGTTGATTGTTTCTATGATTTGTTGTTTAACCCACTCCTTCTTTAGGATTAGATTATTTAGTTTCCAATTGATTTTTGGTTTATCTTTCCATGGCTTTTTATTACATATAATTTTTATTGCATTATGATCTGAGAAGAATGCATCTCTGCCTTTCTGCACTTGATTCTGAGGTTTTTATGTCCTAGTACATGGTCAGTTTTTGTATATGTGCCATGTACTACTGAGAAAATGGTATATTTCTTTCCATTCCCATTCAGTTTTCTCCAGAGATCTATCATATCTACCTTATCCAGTGTTTTATTTACCTACTTAACCTCTTTCTTATCTATTTTGAAGTTAGATTTATCAAGTTCAGAGAGGGGAAGGTTGAGGGTCCCCCACTAGTAGAGTTTTGCTGTCTATTTATTCCTTCAACACCCCCAACCTCTCCTCTAAGAATTTGGATGCTATACCACTTGGAGCATACATGTTTAGTAATTATATTGCTTCATTGTCTCTTAGCAGGATATAGTTTCCTTCCTTATCTCTTTTGATTAGATCTATTTCTGCTTTGGCTTTGTTTGAGATTAAGATTGCTACTCCTGCTTTTCTTACACCAGCTGAAGCACAATATATTCTCCACTAACTTTTTACCTTTACCCTGTGTGTGCTTCTTGTCAACAACATATTGTTGGATTCTGGCTTTTAATCCATTCTGCTATCTGTCTCCGTTTTATGGGAAAATTCATCCCATTCACATTCACAGTTATGATTACAAGCTGTGTATTTCCCTCCATCCTCTTTCTCACCATTTGTGCTTTTAGCTCTCCCATCTCTCTTCCCCTCCTCAATAGTTTTCACTTTTCACCACCAACTCCTGCAACCTTCCCTTCCTTCTTTTAGCCCCCCTCCCTTTTACTCACCTTTAACCTTACTGCTTCTTCCCTGCCTTTTAGCTCCCCTCCCCTTTCTTTCTGCTTCCCCTCCTCCTGCCTATAGAGCTACTTAGAATTATATACTTAATTAAGTTTATTGTTTCCTCCTTGAACTAAACCAGCTGAGAGTACCTCTCAAACAATGCTCATCTCTCTCCCCTCTTTCCTTCTGCTATAATTTTGTATTTCTTCCTGTGATGTAATTTACCATTTTCTGCTTCCTCCTTTTCACACCTCCTGTTACAATCCCTTCGCATGCTTAAATCATATTTTTATCATCACATCATTTACTTTATACCCATTCCCTCTATGTATATCCCTTTTATATTTCATAATAGATGTACAATTCTCAAGATTGACATGTATCATCTTCCCTTATAGGGAGGTAAACAGTTTGCCCAAATTGAGTAACAAGTTTTTTTTTTCCCCTGTTTACCTTTTTATGCCTTTCTTGAGACCTGTGTTTGAAGACTGAATTGTCTATTAAGTTCTGGCATTTTTGTCAGGAGGATCTGGAAATCCCTTACTTCGTTGAATAACCATCTCCTTTCCAAAATGTTATGCTGAACTTTGTAGCTGATCCTTGATTGTAGTCCCAGCTCCTTTGCCTTACAGAATATCAGATTCCAATTCCTTCGATCTTTTAATGTAGAAGCTGCAAGTTCTTGTGTGGTCCTGACTGTAGCTCCTCATGTTTGAATGGTTTCTTTCTGGCTGCCTGTAGTATTTTCTCCTTCACTTGATAGTTCTGGAATTTGGCAACAATATTTCTTGGGGTTTTGAGTTTGGGATCCCTTTCAGGAGGTGAACAGTGGATTCTTTCAATGACTCTTTTGCCCTCTGGATCTAGCACATTTCCTTGATGATTTCCTGGAAGATATTATCCAGACTCTTTCTTTCATCATGGCTTTCTGGCAGACCAATAATTCTTAAATTTTCTCTCCTAGATCTATTTTCCAGGTGAGTTGCTTTTCCAGTTAGATATTTTACATTTTCTTCTATCTTTTCTTTCTTTAAATTTTATTTGACTAATTCTTGCTCTCATAGAGTCATTAGTTTCTACTTGTCCAATTCTAATTTTTATCAAATTGTTTTCTTCAGTTAACTTTTACATCTCCTTTTCCATCTGTCCAATTATTTCTTTTATAAGGTTATTTTCTCTAGTTAGTTTTTGAACTTCCTTTTCTATTTGTCCAATTTTCCCAGTTAGCTTTTGTGCTTCCTTTTCCATTTGTTCAATTTTCCTTTTTAAAGAAATGTTCTCTTCATGTAATTCTTTTTTCATACTTTTGAAATCATGGGGCAGCTTCTCTTCTATTTCCTTCTTTAGCTGTTCCAGCAGAGCTTTTTGTGCATGTGAGCAGTTCATAGTCCCTTCTGAAGTTTCAGATGAAAGTACAGTCTCACTACTGACCTCTTTGGTATTTGTGTTTTGGTCTTTGTCCCCAAAGAAAGATTTTGTGGGGTTTTTGCCCTTTTTTTGCTTTTTCTTGTTATGATGGTGATTGTGTATTTTGGCTTCTGGTTCTTTCAGTTAGAAGCTGCAGAACGTGGTGTTGAGCTGACTTGTGTGAAAAAGCTAAGGGCAGGTGTCTTTTTATCTTTTTGTTTTGTGTTTCCCCTATCAGCCCTGGGGTAGCTTGTTAAGCATGGGGGAGATGTGGTCTGGTCAAGGGAGATCTTCTGAGCTCAGGTGAGGCAAAAGCAAGCTCAGGGGTTGATGATCCAAGCTGCTCTATTGTCTTCCCATTTCCCCTGGAGTGCTGAGGCATACTTGGATTCTAGTGTGAGTTTCCACCCCTCCTGGGGCTGCTTTCCTAGTACTGAAGCTCACCTGAGTCCCAGTGTGAGTTTCCATCCCCCCTGGGGCTCCTCTACTAGCACTGAGGCACCTGTGGGTCCTAGTATGAGTTTTCACCACCCTGGGGCCCCTCTCCTTCCAGTTCACCTCAGCCACAGTTGGAAGAATCCCCCTTAGCTATTTTCCTAGCTTCAGTTGTTATGAGACTGTTTACTCTCTCAACTGTTCCCACTGTCCCAGGATTTTTCTGCGGAAATATTTTATGGTTCTTTTGAGGTCATCAAGCGGGGAGAAGAGACCATTTACCAATCATTCCATCATTTTAGCTCCTGGAAGTTCAAGTAGGTGACTTACAGACCTTTAATCTGAAGGCTGAAAGTCTCAGGAGCTGCTGCGGCTGATATCTGGAGATCAGCGGCTGTCACTCATTGGGCTCTGTTGGTCTCTTGCCCTGGGCTGCCACTCACCATTCCACCTGCTGCTGCCTCAGGCCTCCCCCAACAATATTCCTTAATCACATATACCAAGAGAGAAAATACAAGCAGAGAAAGAAAGACGAATAGACAGGGCTTGTAACTGTCTGGCCATAAGCAATATGTACATCAGAGATCAACAGACAGATCCACCTATCTGACCACTACATACAGAGAGAAAGAAGCACCATCATCTGGGTTTTCAAACCAGGGTGGCTCCTTAATAGCTACCCAGAATCTCATTTGACACATGAACCTTCTGCCAAAGAGTAAGCACTCAAAGTGAAATCTCACATCACTATATATATATATATGTATGTATGTATGTATGTATGTATGTATATACACACATATGTATGTATGTATGTATGTATGTATGTATGTATATACACACACACACTTTTCAGAGCCAGAGGGCATCATGACCCTTGTGATCCAGTGCCTCATTAACAATTAACAAAAGGTGTGGACCCTCATACAAAACAAGCCTTCCCTAATCAAACTAATCTTAATGGGCTCCATTAATGGGCCTATTAATGGGAGGAGAAGATCTTTACACAACAGAAAGAAAGGGGGAGGAAGAGAGAGAGAGAGAAACAGAGAGAGACAGAGAGAGAGATAGAAAGTGCCAGGCCTGGAGTCAGGAAGACTCATTTTCCTAAGTTCAAATCTGGCCTGAGACACTTACTCAGACATACTAACTGTGTGACTCTGAGCAAGTCATTTAACTCTGTTTTCTCACCTATAAAATGAGCTGGAGAAGTAAATGGCAAAGCATTCCTATATTTTTGCCAAGTAAACCATAAATAATGTCACAGAGAGTTAGACACAAATGAAAACAGCTCTCATATAAATACATATATGTATGTATGTATATGCATAGGCATATGTATAGACATAAAGAATGTATCTATATATGCATGTAAATGTATATACACATACATATACATATATACATTATATACATTGGTTGGTTGATTGTTGTTCTTCATTCTCAAAGAGGACCAAAATGACATCATTATGATAAAGTCAAGCTTCAATGTATCCAACTGTGACTGATCAGACCAATATGAGCTCAGAATGCTCTACACAGGTTGGGCACAGATAGTCCATGTGAAAATTTGGGATGCATACTCCAAATTTTCACAACCTACATTTACTTCATGCTATCTCAATTCTGCTTTGCTCATAGAGCACAACACCCTTTCTCATGTGGGCACACCATGCTGAGCAATCCTGTGCCAGTGTCTCCCATGTCACACAATCAAATCCAAAGTTCTTGAGAGAGACCTTCAGAATATCCTTGTATTGCTTCTTTGACCATCACGTGATCCCGTGTCCCATGTAAGTTCTCCATAAAATAGTCTTTTTGGCAAGTGTACATTTTGCATTCAGATAGCATTGCCAGTGAATGCTTGGCAGTTCAGCTCAAGCAAGGACTTCATCCTGCCAGGTGATCCTCAGAATCTTCCTAAGACAGTTCAAATGGAAGAGATTCAGTTTCCTGGCATGGTGCTGGTAGACTGTCCATGTTTCACAGGCATACATCAATGAGGCTAGCACAATGGCTCTGTAGGCCTTCAGTTTGGTAGTCAGTCTAATGCCTCTTCTCTTCCAAACTTTTCTTCAGAGCCTCCCAAATACTGAGCTGACTTTGGCAGTGCATACTTCAATCTCATTGTCAATGTGTACATTCCTGGAAAATACACTACCAAGATAAGTGAACTTATCCACAGCATTGAAAACTTCTCCATTTGCTGTAACTAATGGTTCCATGTATGGATGGTGTGGTGGTGGCTGATGGAGTATGGATGATGGAGCACCTGTGTTTTCTTGGTGTTAATTATTAGGCCAAAATTAGCACAAGAAGCAGAGAATTGATCCATACCTTGTTGCCTCTCAGCTTCAGAGGCTGCATTGAATGCACAATCATCTGCAAACAGATTATCATGCACCAACACTCCCTCCACTTTGGTCTTGGCTTGTAACCTTTTCAAATTGAAGAACTTACCATCAGTATGGTAGTTGACCTTGATGCTGTGTTCATCCTCATTGAAAGCATTTGACAACATGGCTGACAACAACATGCTAAAAAGCATGGGAGCAAGCACACACACATTGTGTGTGTGTGTGTGTGTGTGTGTGTGTGTGTGTGTGTATAAAACAAAATAATCATAGACTTCTTCTGATAGCTAAACCTAGACTCAGAATAAGTATCATATATATTGACTGAAAAACGGCTGAAAGATCTTGATGTATGAATGTTATGGAGTAGTTTTGTACCTATAAGAAACAACGAATGAGGAATTCGTACAAACACATGGAAAGATGTTTATGACACGGTGGTCTGAAGGAAATGGAAACAAGAATATAACATATCACAATTAACAATAATGCAAATTACACTAACAGCAGTAAAACTCTAGTGAATTTTGATAAATAATTTCAGTCATAGAGAACTGATAAGGAAATATACCTTCCTCCTCTCAGAAGATAGGTAGGCAGCACAGATGGGAAATACAACATATACTTTCAGATGTAATCACTATGTCACTTGGCTTTTCTTAAATGTTTTTTCTTTGTTGTGAGGAAGGGTTAATCTGAGACAAAGAGTTAATGGGAATAACTGCAGTGTAAAATAAACTCCAAGAGACAGCTAATGGTACAGTGGTTAGAGCACTGGCCCAGGAATCAATAGGACCTGAGTTCAATCCAACCTCTGACACTTGACAGTAGTTCTGTGGCCCTGGGCAAGTTACTTAACCCAGATTGTCTCACACACAAAAAAAATTAAATAAAACAAAGAACTTTTTTTTTAAATGGATATTTCTTGCCTGTTAACATCAAAAAAAGAGAAACTGAATATGAGAGTAAGGGAGGATGACTGAAAGTGCAAGATCTCAGAAGAAACAAGAAGGTATGGATCACCTCTTCCCCAGATACTGGAACTGAGAAGGAGAGAAGTGATACACAGAGAGAGGGAAAATAGCATTTAAATCCGAGTTCTTGATCTTTCATAATTCATTTAGATTTTCTCCTTTTAAAACTGGAAACTACAAGAAGCTATGGATACAGAGATTCTATTGCAGCTAAATCACTTCAGTCATGCTCAACTCTCCATGACTCCATTTGAGGTTTTCTTGATAAAGATATTGGAGTGGTCTCCCATTTCCTTCTCATTGTATGGATGAGGAACTAAGGCAAACAGGGTTAAGTGACTTGTCAAGTCACACAGCTACTAAGTGTCTGAGGTTGGATTTGAACTCATATCCTTCTGACTCCAGGGCCAGTACTTTGTCCACCATGTCACCTAGATGCCCAGATATTGTATACTTCAAATAAAAACAGAAAGAAAGAAATCAATTCCCCACATCCCTATTCATATATTTAATTGCACGTTTCTTCTCCCAGGGGGATGAGACATAGTATTTGAATCTAATTGAGACAAGATTTCAATTTCTCCTATAAAATAGAATCTGAGTCATATTGACACAAACAGTATTATATTTTCCCTATCTCAAAAATGTTCATATTCTGCAGCATTTAAGAATGTCAATCTTCTGCCAACATAAAAGTAGTATACTTTTCATGTTCAAAGTGGAATACGTACTCTACGAAGAGTTGATAGGCTATGTCATTGGAAATTTGGAAATCACAGACAAAGCAAAGGTGCTCCATAAAGTTGCCAAGTTCTTTGTTTTCAAATTTTCATGGAAGGCAAATGTCCTTTCGGTGTCATAGCGATATCAATTAGCAACGACAGAGTTCCAGTAGGTCGTCTCACTTGTCCCTGTATATATTTATTCAAAGCTTAAAGGTGGTTACCATTGCTAAAAGAATCACAAAGTATCTTATGAGCCACAAAAGGAAAATTATATCCTATTTTGCTTTTGGTTCATGTCTTTTTATACATGTAGAATATGTGGAGTATAATAGAAAGCACATCAAGTATGGGATAGTCAGCAAAAAAGAGGTAAATAGAAATGACCAAAATGGTCATTTGGATGGGAACTCTGCATTACTGCAAATACTGGCTAATTTAGGCAATTCAGTCAATTACTAGGGAGTAGAGTAGAAAGAATCAAACTAGCTATTTTGTTTTAATGAATTCACTATTTTATTCAGACAAAGCCATCAATCCAGGAGCCCTTCGCAGAACAGCCAGTCTCTAGAGTCTAGCAAAGACATGTCAAATAGCAGTGCTCCGCATTACTAAGAAAATAACATCTAATCAGGGGCCTAATCTTGGTTCCTAAGCTAAAATTTCAGAAAGGGAAGCCTTAGCCTTGGTTCATTGAAAAATCAAACAGATCTCCATCAAAGAAGAAATTGTCCTTCTGTAAGTCTCCATCAACCTTCTGCCTCACCCCTCCAAAACAAAGGGTCTTTCAAGGACCATTTATGCCTCTATTTCTAGTAAGTATGAAGGAAAACTGAAGAATCTTATGAAATGGATGCACATTTTTAAATGATCCACATCTGCTGAATGCCTCTCATTTTGAAGTAAAACCTAATTCCATTTCTTGTACCTATAAAAGTTACAGATACAGTTTTTTTTATTACCAGAATATAAAATTCTCTCACTCTCCTTTTTCTCCCTCTTCCTCTCTCTACCTTCCTTCTCCTTCCCCCTTTCTGTTTTTCTCTCCCTCCCCCCTCCCTTCTTCTCTCTCTCTGTCTGTCTCTGTCTCTCTGTCTCTGTCTCTCTCGCTGTCTCTCTCCCTCTCTCTCCTCCATCCTCCATCTCATTCAAAGCCTAAAGCACTTTCTAAATTAATTGTCTATATGGGGCACCAAAAATTACAGCTTTATCTCCAGTCCCTTTTAGTTCTCCAAAACTATATTTTGCAGATTTCCTCTGGACATTTCCTCTCCAAGAAGTTGCTAGGCTATTATTATGTTTAGGAAAGTTAACAATATTAGTGCCCAGTATCCTAATAGAACTGTTTATTGTCTGTAGTCAGAAACTTACATTTTCCAAATAAAATATATCCTCATGTCAAAAGCCTTATTAAGAATGTTTCTACATCTGCTATGCTTGTATATGATGATGGCTAATAAAATGGTGAGAGAGTGCACCTTTCACTTAAAAGGTGGGATGTGGCTGTCTTTTAATAACAGCTTGAGTAGTTGTGGAGGAAAAGAAGGAAATGGATTGATCCCCAGCTCTGATCATGCCCCGCTGTATGGAAATAGTAGAAAATCAGACAGGAAAGAAGCAAGAAGGAAAATAGAGGGGAAACAAGTGAAAAGAGGTAGAGTATTCTGAAGTAATCTGCATCCACTCCACAGTGAGTGGCCAAGAAACCCTGAAAAGTTATAACTACCAATATTAGCTCTGTCATATTGCTACTTCTTTTAATTCAGTGCAGCATGTTATTTTGATAACTAAGTGAGCTTGGAGTCAGGGAAGAACTAAGTTCAAATCCAGCCTCAAACATTTCCTGGGTATATGATCCTGGGCAAGTTACTTAACTCTGTTTGCCTCACTTTCCTTATCTGTCAAATGAGGTAGAAGAGGAAATGGCAAACCACCCCAGTATCTTTGCCAAGAAAAAATCCCAAATGTAGCCACAAAGAGTCAGACGCAAGTGAAATGACAACAGCAACAACAAAAGAAATCATTTGCTCATTTCCTAGTTTTGTAATCATTTTCATTAAAGATAGCAGTTATTGAGACCCTCTTTTTAAGCTACAATTAAATCAGAATCATTGCATTGTTATTTCCTTCTTACTCTCTCTTTTCCTCTTAAACAACCACTGAGCAGGGGTAATATTTTATAATGGACTACAGACACCCATGCCCTCCGCAACTTCATAGCCAATTATCCAACCGATGTCTGTCTGTCTGTCTCTGTCTCTTTCTCCAAAGCCTATTCAACATTCCAAACAGATGTTCTAGTGATATCTCAAATGTATCAAAAACTGAATTGACAGAATTGATTGTTTTCCCCCAAAACACTCCAGTCAACCAAATTCCTCATTTGTTTTGAAGAGCACTACTCTATGCCAAGCATAATGATAAGTGCTTTACAGATAATATCTTATTTGATCCTCAGAATAAACCTGTGATCTCTCTTTTCAGAAGACAAAACTGAGGTAAATAGAATAAGCTACTCACTTAGATCACAAAGGTAGTAAGGTCTTCCTGACTCCAGGTCAACCACTCTATCTACTTGCAGAGTTTAGGCTAGGTGGGCAACAATTACATTTTGTTCTCATTCAGGCAACTTTGAGAGCACTGAAAACTTACCAATCCCCAGACTGTCCCTGAGATTCTAGAATAACACCTAATACCCCAAGAAAGCATCAACAGGACAAGCCCAGACTTTCCTTCCAGAATTATGGCAAAACCCAGCCAAGGAAGGAGTCTGAAAGAATGAGCAAACAAAAACAGAACTACATGTCAGGGATGTTCAAGATACAAATGTAAAAGGACAGATTGACTCCAAAACATCTACAAGCAAAGCCTCAGAAAACACATACATATTTGGGGCACAAATTCAATAAGAATTCTGGGAAGAGAGAAAATAGGAGTAAAAAATGTATGTTTTGTTACTGAAACAAGAGTGCTTTAAAAATAGAAAAAAAATGAATTCTGTGGAAGAAAATTTTGAAAAATTAATGAACAGTTTGGCACAAGAGGTACAAAACCTTGTCCAATTAAAATTCTCTGAAAAACAGGATGGGCCAAGTGGAAGCCAATGATTCCATGAGGCTAGTAGAAATATTAAAACAAATTTAAAAGGCTGAAAAATTGAATATAATGTAAGATAATTTACAGCAAAAATAACTGACAGAAAACAGATCTAGGAGAAAAACTAGACAATCAGAACACCATGACCAACAAGACACATCATATTTCAAGAAATCATAAAAGAAAAATGGGCATCTCTTATAGACCCAGAAGACAAAATGGAAACAGAAGCCACCAGCTATTTCCTTAAAGAAATCCCAAAATAAATACTCCCAGCAACATCACAATCCAAAATCAAGGGCACCCAGGTAAAAGAAAAAGACTGCAAGCAGTCAAAATTTAAAAAGAGAATACTGAAGGAAGCACTGAGGAGTAGGCAGTCAGAATCACACGTGATTTAGCAGTCACAACTATAAAGGAGTGGAGAGCTTGGGATATAATATCCCAGAACTCAAAGAATATGGGCATTTTGCCCAGTAAAACGGAATGTAATGCTCCCGGGTTGGGGGTGGGGGTTGCAGTGAGAGGGCGGGGAATGGAATTAAAAACAGAAGATTTCCAAATATTCCTGATGACATAACTATGACTATGAAGAAAACTTTTAATTCAAAAACAGGAGTTAAGAGAAATATAAAAAGGTAAACACAAATGAACAACAATAATAATAAAAAATAGTAATGATAAAGGACAGGAAAGATAAATTGTTTACAAGCAAATATGGGGAGAAAATATGTGTGTCTCCTCTGAATCATATGATTAGGGGTTATGAAGGAAGTCTAATTAGATAAGACCTGTCTGTAGTTCTATTATGTCTTGACAATCTCTTTTAATGTTTACTTTTTTCTTTTATAATTTTATTCATTTAGAACTTAAATGCAAAAAAGAAAATAAAATCATGTCCATGCATGCAGACAACATAAAAAGAGGATTCAAAGTAAAACCCTGGATTTACATTTCACACTGTTTAGTTTTTTAATTACGTAATAAATACTACACATCATTTTCAAAGTTACTCTGCTTTTTTGTGCTTCCAGCTAAGTTTGTTTTTGTTCTTTGCAATGTACTTTTTACATTATTTCTTTCTTCCCTACTCTGTCCTAGAGAAGGCTATTATTAGACACAAATGTGTGTGTGTGTGTGTGTGTGTGTGTGTGTGTACCATATTATACATATTTTTATTTTTCAGTTCTTTCTCTGGATCTTCCTTCATAGGGCCTTTATAGCAGATTTGAGTATTTATAATATTCAATTAGTTGTTCAAAGTTGTTTTTAGAACAATATTACTGTCACTGTGTGCAGCATTCTCTTGGGTCTGCTTATTTCACTCTTTATTATTTCATGCATGTCTTCCCATGTTTTTCTAAAATCAACCAGCCCATCATTTCTTACAGCACAGTAGTATTCCATGACAATCATTTATCACAACTTACTCATCCATTCCCCAATGGATAGGCATCCCCTTTCTTTCTTCTTTGCCACCACAAAGAGAGTTGCATTAAATGTTTTAGAACATTTAAATCTTTTCCTTTTTACCCTAATGATCCTGGGGAAAAGACCAAACAGTAGTATTATTGTGTTAAAAGGTATACAAAATTTTGCAACTCTTTGGTCACAATTCCATACATCTATACAAATGAGGGGAGCTGACACCTGAACCTCCCTCTTATCTGAACTGGTCAAAAAAAGGGAAAATACACACACACACACACACACACACACACACAGAGACACGCATAGAGATAGGTATGAAATACATTTCACTCACCAGGAGGGAAAGAGGAAAAGTGGAAATGGAATCATAGAAGGAGGGTAGATTAAGGGAAGGATTAGTCCTAAGCCAAGTAAACTCTAAGGATGCACAAACATATTTATAGCTCTTTTAGAGGTAGCAAAGAAGAAGAATTGGAGAGACTGCCCATAAATTGGAGAATGACTGAACAATTTATGGTATATAAATGTGACAGAATATTATTTACTGGAATAATGAAAAAGATAATGTCAAAAAAACTGAGAAGACTTATATGAATTGATGCAAATTGAATCAAATAAATAATTTATACAATGAAAACAATATGGTAAAGACAAATAACTTTGAAAAAATGAGGAATTTTGATGAGCAGAATTACCAACCTTGACTCCAGAGAACTAATGAAGAAATATGCTCCCTCCCTGCTGATAGAGAGAAGTACTCAGAGTACAGAATGAGGCATGCATAAACATGGGGTTCCCTATGACCTCTAGGACAAAACACATACTTCTCTGCTTGCCTGTAACTCTCTTCACAATGTGCTCCCAGCTTATCATTCCAGACTTATTATATATATGTCCTTCACCCTGTTAAATTCTACCACTCTCTCTCTTCCTCACATATGACAGGTAACTTCCTATCTCTGTACTGTGCCTCTTTACTGGTGGTCTTGTGCCTGAAATGTGTTCTGTTCTCATATCCCTTTCATAAAATCCTTACTTTCCTTCAAGTTGAAGTTCAGGAACCACTTTCTAAATGTCTGTCTTTTTTATATTTGTACCCCTAGTGCTTAGCACACTACCTGGTACATAGACGATAATAAAATGTTTTGGGGCAGCTGGGTGGTGCAGTGGATAGAGTGCTGGAATCAAAAAGACTCATCTTTCTGAGTTCAAATATAACCTCCAACACTTACTGGCTGTGTGGTCCTGGACAAGTCACATAACCTTGTTTGTCTCAGTTTCTTCATCTGTAAAATGAGCTGGAGAAGGAAATGGCAAATCGCTCCAGCTTTTTGCCATGGAAACTCCAAATGAAATCATAGCGTCAGACAGAACAGAAAAACAATAACTAATATGTTTATTGATTATCTGACTGACTGATGTTTTTCCTTATCCCTCAAACTGTTCCTGTGCTCCCTCATACTCTTTTTTAACTATTTAAAACTATTTTAACTATTTAACTATTTTGTACTTTTACTATACATATTTATTCTGCATGTCTGTGTATATACATATATCTCCTCCCTAAATATCAAACTCTTGAGTTGTGCAACTGTTAAATTATAATTATTTTTGCATTCTAGCATCTGACATAGCATCTGATTATAACAACCAGAATGTGTATAGTACTTTAAAATTTGCAAAGTGTTTTATGTGTTCTCTCTTTTGATGTTTGCTACAACCCTGTTAGATACATGCTGTTATTATGCACCCCTTTTTACAGATGAGAAAACTAAGGCAGAGGTTATGCGACTTAGGGTCTCTGAGCCAGTAAATGTATAAACCAGGATGTGAACTAAGATCTTCCTGCCCTCAGACCTAATAGCACACTATCCACTGTGCTACCAAACTACCCCAGTAGCAGAGGTCATGTGGCAGAGGGTCTTAAGAAATACTCTTTTTTGATCCTGACAATCTAGGCAGTGCATTGAGAAAGAAAATCATGATGGTAAAAGTGCTCAAGGTCAGACCATATAAAATTGACTGAAGGGGGTCTCAATAATTAGCTTGGAGATGAGAAACACCTATGAATAGCAATGTAGCAAACTTCAATTATTTGCAAGACTGTCATGTCAAAGGGGTTATAAATCATTTTTGGTTTCTTGGCCCCATAGAGCAAAATCAGAAGCAGTGGGTAGAAGTTTGAGAATCAGATTATTTGCAGATATAAAAATGACTCTTTGAAAATTACACCAACTCACAGTGAAATGGTCTCTGTTGGTAGGTAGTGGATTCCTCCTCCCTTTAACCTTGAATCAAGGACTGGACAACTATTTATTTTATGTTGTGGAGGGATTCTTATTCCAGTAGAAGTGGGCCTACATAATCTTTGATGTCCCATTCATCTCAGAGATTTACATATTTCTTGTCTGATCACCTTACCCAACTCCAATACTGACAGAAATTCTAGGCAGAAAACTGTGACTGCATCCTGCTTCATGAATCTTTGAAACAACTCTGAAAATGCATTTCTCGGGGGCTTCATGTTATAACAGTAAGCCATGTTCATAGATGTACTTTCCTCCCAACTCTGTGAGACAGGAAGGACAAGGAAAAATCATCTAGATTTTGTAGCTGAGGAAACTGAGGCTGAGGGAGATTTAGAGGCTCACCAAAGAACACAAAGATGGTAATTGGTAAGGCCATTAAGCCAAGACTCAAATTGTGTCTTATAATGACTGACAAGGGAGCTTTGATCACCTGAATTAATTTGCAGTATCTTATGTACGTAACACAGAACTTTGAAGTTCTCAAAGTATTTTATAGACATCATTTAATTTCAGCATCTCATCAGCCCTGTGAGACAGGTACTCTATCTTATTTCCAGATTGTGGAAAAAAATAAATAAACCCAAACTCAAAGAGATTTCGGTGAATTGTTCAAACTTGCATAACTATTAAGTGTCAATGTTCTGACTGAGCCATGATAAGTAGGTCAGTCCCTGGGTAGTTTGTGTTTGACTTCAGAACAAAATGAGACCCTCATAAGTCATTCAGCAGTTAGCACAAGCAAATTTACTTAGTGGTAGTGGGAGAAACTATTAAACAAGCATAGTTATCAAGGAAACCTTTAATTCACCTGAGCAAAATTCACTTGTTTGAGTTACCCTATCATTTTCTGCCACACAATCATCAAAAACTGTCTGAAACTCATCTTGGTGGTATTTTATTCAGGCAAGCAAGAATTAATGTCAATAGTTTGAGCCTTTACTCTCCTGAGTCAACCAAATCAACCAAGGATGGTCTTGATAACTTTTAAGGGGGGCAGGGGAGGAAGAAACTACCTAATTTTAATGGAGTTGGGGTAGAATATCATTCCTGCTAGTCTGAAATAGAATTTGAACTCAGATCTTTTGCATTCCAAATCCAGTGATCTATCCAGTGCCAAATCCAACATTCTCACCTCTATGCCATAGCAATCTATATTTTATTGGGCAAGTACAATGGAACTCACTAGCTCTCTTAGGAAAAAAATAGTGTTTAAATTCTACCAATAGTTTGTAACATGATTCTTATGGCAAAATTCATTCCCATTTCCAATTAGGAATACGTCCAACTCTCCTTAGTCAGTGTGAACACAAGGATGTCCTTAAATCTCTAAATCCACACTGAAATAATCCCCTTCCTATGTATGTTACCCTAAAGAAAATGGAAAGCCTAGCAGGCATACCCATCCAGACAATACATAATGGATCATTAGCATGACTTTCTGCCTTGTCTAGGTTATTTATCTAAGGTTATTTCAGAATAAACTGAATTATGCTAAGTTAAAGAAACTTATGCCATTATGATAAAAACAATAATACCAGTAAGGAATTAGTTTCTAGTCTTTCTCACTCACCCATGCAAAAAGCACTTCACAGAGTTAATATAATAATCCAAAAGCTTTCTCCAGTACATAGTTAAAAAGAAATGTGAGTATGACCAAGTCAGTGGCAATGGAGTTGGGGGAACATACCAAGTAACTCTAATAACTCTCTCTCTCCACCCTATTGCCTCCTCTCCTTCTGTCATAAAATTGTAAATATGCGTAGAGTAGTGGGAGCGAAGGGAAGGAAGGCAGCTTGTGCTCTATGTGAAGTAAACATCTGGATAGGAGCAAATGTAGAGCATGCAAAAAATGGAGTCAGTATATGAACATACCTTTCCACATAATCCTCTTCTCCTCTCACTAATCTTTTGCTGGATTGTTTTGTTATTGTTGGCTATTTTCTTCCAGTGAATAATGCCTTTGTTCCAGGTGTTTATTCATTCACAAACGTGTTATGATGAATTACTAGTCAGTCAGACCTATTTTTCAAAACAGAATAATCTGGGGATCATAAGTTAGCATCGTGACACATTTTAAAAGTTGAGGATAATCAATAAACATTTTTAAAAAGCATAATGGGTAAAAACTACAAGATAGTCCTCTAATTATACTTAATATTTCAAAGTATCATGTCTACTTTTAGAACTGTGTACTAAAAAATTCTAGTTTAGATTCTTTATTCCAAAATTTTATTTGTAAATTGGTTGTTTGGAATTGGGAATTCATTTTCCCATAGATACAAAGTAATAAATGATGGTTTCCAGACCATCCTAGGAAACCCTTTTTAACCAGTAATGTGCCCTAAGTATATCATATACTTATAATACCTAAGTATATATTAGTACAATTTCAGTTAAAACTAAGAGCCATTTGATCAAATGAGATTATATATGGACCACGTTTGAAAATCTTAAAGCACTGTATAAATGCTATCTGGCTATTATTATTGTAATATTTTTTCTACAGGGAAAGTCATTCTTAGTTCCAAATAGGATATTAGGAATACATCTAATTAGACCCTTACATAGTGATGGGACAAGCTCTTCATTGAATGTACCAGTATCTAATTACCTCTGCACATCTGTATAAAAGGAAAGACTTTCTGTGTTGCATAGGAGAAAAACTTATGTAAAAGGAGATACCTCTCTAGTAAACATTCTGAAATAGGGAACAAGAATTCATGAAGGATGAGAGTAGAGAAAGGGGCTCCAGGCTCATAAACATGGAATTTTAGAATTGGAAAGAATGACTTTAGAGAGCATTTTATCTAACTTCTCCTAATTTTAAAGATAAGAAAACTCAAACTCAGAGAGGTAAAAGTGACATGCCCAAGGTAATACTTCTAAAGTTGGATTAAAGCCTGAATCATTTAGATATAAGTCCTTTCTTCTTTCCATTCGGAGTTTCAGAGACTATCTATCTGAAGTAAGGGATTTTGCAGTCTATGGTCAGTCATATACTTATCTAAGTTTGGTTGTGAAGAACTTTCAAAGAAGTCTGAGAACTCAATCATGATTTTAAAATATAAGAAGCTCAGATGATCAGCACAATAGAGGACTTTTTTTTCTGATCCTGAGGATTTCTCAGAGTCCTCCAAAACAGAAAGCATGTGCCAGAGGGGAAGCAACTTTAACTGCCTCCATGGTCTAGAATAGAGGTTCCCAAACTTATTTAGCCCATCTCCTCCTTTTCCAAACAAAACAAAACATTGTTTACACCTCCCTGTAAATCTACTTCCTTTAACACTTAAATGGTTTTTTTTTAAAAAATACACAGTTTATATATCAATAGCTGTATCTATCTATCTAATTATGCATCTTTCCAATGCCTTGGAGATCCAAGCTCCAAACTGCAGAAATTTTTTGTGGTCTCAATAGCCAGCATTGCAGCAGCCAGAATGGTAAATGCACAGAATTCATGGAATAAAGAACTAGATAGATATGGGTGCAATGAAACTAACGAACAGGGTTGGGAATAATCAAGAGAATGAGGAAAAGTGATGCTCTCAGAAAAAGATGCAAAAAAGCAAATATTGAAAAACTAATGGAACAGGGTTAGTTGAAGGGGAGGAGAGGAAGAGATATCTACTTGACTAACTGAAAGGGGAAAAAGAGGGGGAAAATTAAATTTCCAGGTAAAAGCAGGAAAGAAAAGGGAATTAGGGAAGAAAACTCAAAAGGGAAATGGGTAAAACATGGAAGGAGGGATCATGGTTTGTAGGGGGGAAACCAATGGGAAGAGGATCACCTTAAAATAAAAAAAAATTAAAGTCACTAAAAAGACATAGTACCATGATTACAGCAGAAAGGAGGGAAATCAAAAGTAAGAAAAGAAAAACAAAATTAGAGTGAAATGGAGGGAAATATAAACCTAAGTCTTATAACTTTAAATGTGAATGCACAAAACAATCCAATAAAACAAACAACAAAAAGTGATACATTGGATAAGGAAAGAAAACCCTACAATCTTTTGTATATGAGAATAACAGAAAAACCAAAGAGATAAACAAAAATGAAACTGAGGGAATGGAAAAAATTACTATGCATTCAGTGATTTTAAATAAGGATTAGCAATCATGCTATCTGATAAAGCAAAACAAACATAAAAAAAAAACATAAAAAGGGACAATAAAAGGAAATTACATTATGCGAAAAGTTACCATAGATCATAGACCAATATCAGTAATAAATGCATATGGCTCAAATGCCTTAGCATTCAGATTCATACAGGAAACATTAGTTGAGCTGTAAGAATACACAAAAGGTTCCACAATAGTGATAAGACACTTAAAGGTTCCACAATAGTGATAAGACACTTCAATATCTCCCCTTCAGCTTGGGTTAAATCTAACAGAAAGATAAATAAAAGGAAAAATATAAAATCAAATACATTGCTAGAGAATCTAGACTAAAATAATTACGGCATCTTTACCTCAACACCTTCCATGATTTCCCACAATAAAATGGATATGTGACCTTAATATTGAAGATCATATTATCCAAAAAAATAGGAGAAAAAACAGATCATGTACCTTTCATAGATATGGGCAGCTGCATTCTTATACAAACAAGGAATACAGGCAATTTCCAAAAAAAAAAATAGAATAGATTATTTTAATTGCATGAAGCAGAAAAGTTTCTGCAGCACAAAATTAATGAACCTAGCATAATGTATGCGGTCAATTGTAGGGGTAAAACCATTGAATCAAATCTCTACAATAAAAGTCTTTGATATATGAACAATTATTAAATACCTATGACTAATATCTATTTCTCAATAAGTTCCCAAAATAGATGAACAAATAATTATCAAAAGAACTTCAAAATATACATGGCCATATGGGAAAAATGACATTTTGGAAATTGATTTGGAATTATGTAAATGAAATTACTAAAATGGCTCAAGATCCTTTGAACAAGAGACTCCACGACTAGACTCATATCCCAAGTAATGCATAGATAAGAAGAAACGTCTTATACATCAAAACATTTGTAGCAGCATTTGGTCATGATAACTGACTACTAGAAACAGCGTAGATGTCCATCCACTGGGAAGTAGCTAAACAAATTGTGGTATGTGAATGGAATGGAATATTATTTTGTTTTAAGAAATTATGAATATATAAATAAATAGAAACATGGAAAGATCTGTATACATGAGCTGATGCAAAGTGAAGTAAGCAGAGAAAGGGAAACAATATGCATAAAGATTACAGCAGTGTTACTGGAAATAGCAACCACACACAAATAAAACAAAAATGAATGTAACAAAATTTGAAAGACAAAGCATGACCCCAGCTGAGAGTATATTCCCAACTCACCCTTCATGGAGATGGAAGGTACACAAGGATTGCACATTGCCCAAGTTTGAGGATTTTTCTCAATGGAATTATGCTGGTTTTCTATCTCTTCTTTTGTTTCTTTTGTTTTCCTGTAATAATAAATGCTATTATTTGGGAAGGAGTTACCTATCATGATCAGTTTGAATCTTGATATTATCAAAATTTTGTCAACTTTTGGCAAGACTTTTTCCTTTCATTCTTTCAACTACTGATAGACAACATGGGATAGGGCAAGAGTCAGCAAACTCAAAGTTCCTGGGTCAAAATGTAGTACCCCTGGGTCAATTCCAGTGTGCACCTTGTATGTCTATAGCCTGTGGGAAAAGAATGATTTTTATATTTTTAAATAAAGGGCTTTTTATTTAATGGTATAAAAATCACTTTTAGCTTAGAGTACAAATACCAATATAGTTCGCTAAGCTCCTGATATAGGAAAAAGAATTTGAAGTCTGGAGTCAGAAATTCTGAATTCCAATTCTAAACTCTCCTACTTACCAACTGAATAGCATAGATCAAGTCACAACTTCTCTGAGCCTCAGTTTCCTCATCTACAAAATAAAGGGTTTGGGCTGAATGGCTTCTAAGGTCCTTTCTAGTTTTATATCTATGTTCTCATGTTTTCATTATCACTTCTATGAATTCTGATCACATCAACAGATTTGAAAAAGTTGTCAACTACATCCAGTTTTAATTATAATTCCTTAGCCAGGAGTAGGATTTAATGTCAGACAGAGGAGAAAAATCGTTGAAGACTATCTGATGAAGAGCTGTAACTTGAATGTACATTATTCTTTATGTGTGAGAAAATATCAGAAAATATATTTAGAGTCTGTTTTATAAGTGAATTACTCCTGATTTGAGCATAGATATTTATTGTCAAATTGTTTCTCTCAGGGATAGGAAGATTTCATGGAGATCTATCATAAGGAAGTCCTCTGAGACAAGATGATGTGGTCTAGACTGATCATTTAAGGAATTATCAAGAAGAATCAAACTAACGTTCAACCTTGGATTATTTTCTCTACCATCTTCTTTTTCTCACATATGTATATACTGTTGAATATCAAAGGAAGAAATTATAAAGTCAAAAGTGCTGACAGGAGCCACTGAAATTTCTGTCATCTTTTTATTGTTTTCATCCTTCATTTTTGAAGAGGACCAAATAAGTCAAGCTTTTTATTCTTTTTTGATTGACAATCACACTCCCTATAGTATCTATTCCAAACCTTATCATCTCTTCAAACCATCTATACCAAGTATACTATGTCATCACTCTTATTTAACTTACACTTTATTGAAAAGTTGGCATGACCCTCATGATCTCCTCTCAAGCTATTGTCCTACATGCCCCTTTCACAGTAAATCTCCTAGAAGAACAGATTATTTCCCATACTTCCTTACCACCCTCATTTCTCAATACCTACCATTATAACTTCCATACCCACTTGTCAAAAAGCGCTCTCTCTCCCAGGCCCCCAATCACCTATTGCTAAATTCAATGGCCTTTTCTCAGCTCTAATCCTTCTTGCATTCACTGCAACACTGGAAGTTGTTGATCACCTCATTCTCCTAAACCTTCTTCTTTCTGAGTTTTCATGACACTTTCTCTTCTGGTTTTCTGCTACCTGCCTGCCTGTTCTTTCTCAGTCTCCCTTGCAGCATCATTGTCTGTGTGTTATTGCCAATGTCTGTGCTGCCTCAGGGCACTGTATTGGGCATTCTTCTCTTTATACATTTCCTCTCCATTAATTTATCAGTTCCCACGGATGCAATGATCATCTCCACAAATATGATTTCATGTGTTTGTGTGTGTGTGTAACATATGTACATACATATATACAGACTCATTTCTCTGCAGCTCTACTCTCACCTATGCCTATGAGACATTTCCAACTGATTGATATTCCATCAAACTCAACATGTCCAAAATAGAACTCATTTTCCCCCCACAAACCCTCTTCTTTTCCTGTCTTCCCTATTCCTGTCAAAGTCACCACTCTATTTCTAAGAATCAGGTTTGTAACCTCAGAAATGTCCCACTTTCTTTCCCCTCTCTCACCTATCTCTCTCTAATGTAATCAGTTGTTAAGGCTTGTCAATTCTACATCAACATTTCTTGTATTGTTCTCCTTTTCTCCCCTCACACAGTCTTAACCCCACTTCAAGACCTGACCACTTCTGTCTTGGATTCTTGCAATACCCATTCTCCTAATGGTTTCACTGTATCCATCCTCTTTGATCCATCCTCCATGTAAATCTTCCCATTTTACTCCAAAGCTCAGGAAAACTTCAGTGGCTCACTATCACCTATTTGATAAAATAGAATCTCTGCTTGGCATTTTAAGTCCTTTACACTTGAGCATTAACCATTTTTTCTAGGCGATTGCACACTACTCTTTATATACTCTACATTCTAACCATCTGGCATACTTGACAATTTCCATACCAAACATTCCATCTCCAGCCTGTGACTTCCACAAGGTTGTTCCTATGCCTTGAATGCTCTCCTACTTCCCTGTGGCCCCTAAGGATTTCTAGTTCCCTTCAAAATTCAGCTGATGTGCTACCTCCCAGAAGAAGACTATACTTATTAATAGTACTAACTCTCCCACAAAAATTAAATTGTATTTATTTTGTATTTTCTAATCTGTGTTAATGTTGGTTCTGACCTACCTTCTCCTTTCTCTCTCCCATAGAATATATGACATTTTCATAAGGACCCTTATTTTTGTCTTTATATCCCTGGAACCTGCACAGAGTAGACATTTTATGAACATCTTGCTAAATTGATTACTTCTTATACTTATTACTGTATTACCTTGGGAAATCACTTAACATCTCTGTGCCTTAATTTCCTATAAAATGAGTGTAATAGTTGCACTACCTACTGCATAAACTTCTTATTATGCAGAAAAACCTTTGTAAAGTTAAAAAGCTCTATAAATCTCAGTTATTATTATTTATTTCTGACCTGTATTTGGCTCCTCTCTGTCTCTTATTCTTTTCCCCATTTAGTTAGTTCCAAGGCCTGTTTCAGAAATTACCATCTTTTCCATTCCACTAACAATGCTATCACTGTAGTTCAAGTCTTTATCTTTTGGTTTTTAGATTAATTTTGTTATTTCTAGTTTTCAATATTCACTTTTATAAGATTTTGAGTTCTAAATTTTCCTCCTTCTTCCCCTCCCCACCTCCCTAAGACAGCATGCAATCTGATAGAAGCTATACATGTACAATCATATTAAACATATTTCCTCATTAGTTATGTTGTAAAAGAAGAATCTTTGATAGAAGAAGCTGTTGATATATAATCATTTAATTTAACATTTTTAAGCACCTTTATGGGTCAACCATTGAGGCAAATGCTAGTGATATAAAAATGAATGGCCATAGATTGTGAGCTCCTTGAGGCCAGGGACTGTTTCATTGTTGCATCTGAATCCACTGACACATAGTAGGTACTTAATAAAAGCAACAATAAATGCTAATACAGCATTTTAAGATTTTCAAAGCACTTAATACATATTACAGTTATCCCTTTCACATCTCAGGGGTTAGATACATGGTACCCCATGGTACTATCTGGAAAATCCACATAAAATTTTTGGCCCTCCCTTTGTACCAGAGAAGTCTGAATTTTTTTTTCTTTTTCTTTTATGGGATGTTTACAGTATTAAAAGATAAGCTATGTTGATATCATACAACACTATACATATATTTTATGCATTTCTGAATTCTAAACTTTTTCTTTGTCCTCTGCTGGCATTTGCCTGTCATCTGCAACTTCTGCAAAATTCCCCCAAAGTTCTCATTTAATCTCTTATGCTGGCCTGTGATGTATCAATACCACAAAGGGAAAAGTCACAATATGGAAGAGATAACTGCACTTCATTTGATCCTAACAACAACCTTACAAAGTAGGTACTATTGTTATTGCCATTTTACAGATAATATAAAAGAATCTGATGTGAATATTGATCCATTGATGAAAATTCACATAGCCTCCACCTTTAGGGACTTTAAATTCTATTAGGGGGTAGATGGGTTACACAATTTTGAAGCTGATTATTTAATTACAACTATCCATTGATACAAAATGGAACAGTGACTAGAGGTAACCATGGTCTTTCTGGGGGTCTCTGTGAGGTTCAAATAAGACAGTGTACGTAAAGAGCTTCGTCAGGTTAAAGTCGTATGGAATTGTGAGTTAGGATTAATGAAGGAATTCATTACTAGAAGAATCCAGCCCCACAAGTTGCACCCAAGAATTGGAGAATTATTTACCCAATGGATTTTTAATGCAACACATGGAACTATGATCCCCTTGCTCAAACATCCATAGATGGCATAGGAAGCATCTCTAATGTTTGTCATAACTCCCTTCATCTCCCCAGCTATGAGAGCTAATAATTACTAAAGATGAGGTATACCTCAGTCAGTCAAGGTGCTTCCAAATCATAACATTAAATTCTTCCACTTCATTTCTCAAAGATTCTCCTAACAGATTACCAGAAGAGGCATTAGAAAGAAATGTATGTTGCCTGACTTCTCCAGGAGAAATGAAAATGTGTTGGAACCAATTTATTCAATAACTTTTTAGTACATCAATACTGAGTTTCCTTCCTCCTATTTCCTAAAGAGTCAGCTTTTATCCTCCTTTCTTCCTTTGACCATGGACAGATAGGTCAATCATCCTCACTAAAAGTTGCTTCTCAACATCACATTTCCACCACACTGTTGTCATTATGTTAGATCTTTAGGGTTGAGGATTGTAAAATGGACAGCTTTCTAACCGGAAACATACAGCTGTAACTTTAGTCATAAGTGTTTATAAGTTTTAAGCCGCATAGTTGGTCACAAAACAAGCCCATCTTAGTTATTCATCAACCCCTGGCCCGATGGGGATCAGATGTGCAGAATGCACAGGGGCCTAGAAAGAGAGACTGTGAGACTTGAGGTGTATAGGATCCCCTCCTCTGGTAAGCTGTAGAAAGACCTTCTGTAGCTTAAACCCTATTCTTTTTTCTTAAAGGATGAATGGGTGTTATAAATCCCCAGGATTCAATAAAACATTTATAGCTTTAGTACAGCAGAGCATCCACCAGCCAATTCTGGGGTTTTACTGTGTTTGTCTTTTGCAGAAACCCATGTGAAATCTCAAATGTTCCCTTTATGGGTTCTTTTGTTACGGACACATGTTTTTAGTTACATTAGTGGTGGTTCAATCTGGAAAAGAGATCTGTAATTAGACTCTCTGCTTTTTGATGTAAGAAAAAAGGTTAGCACATTTCCTACCATCTTTTCCCTGCAAACAGCTTGTACCTTTGAGGATTGTGACCCAGTGATACAGCTTCCATGATCCTCTGGTGAAGTTTCACACCTACCACCACTTTATTAGGCCCCTAGTGGCCCAGGGAATTTGATTCTCCTCCTCAGAACTCAGGAGAGCAGTCAACTATACTGTAGACTTCAATAGGACTTACCACAGTCAAGAGCTTCTGTCAGCTCTGAGGAGTAAAGTAGGACAGCTATTGTCATTATTTTATAGATGAGAACATGGAGAAATGGAGATGTGAGGTAAGTTGGCCAGTGTAACAAAGTGAGTCAAGACTAAAACAAAAATCTCCTGCCTCCTAAGCCAGGCTTTATACCAGAGGCTTTTAACCAGTAGTCGAGGTGACAATAACCTGGTTAAATCTGAGAAACCCTGACTTTGTTTAGACTCAGCTCAAGTAAGACCTTCCACATGAAGCCTTTTCTGATCTCCTTAGATATTAATGCCGTCCCTGACCAAACTCTCCCATCCAATCCAATCAGCTTGCCAGGCTCAGTGCTAAGCACTAGGGATATAATTAATAAAAAGATAGTCCCTGCACTATTTGTATATGAACATGTAGCCTCTCCCATTAGAATGTAAACTCCTTGAGGCCAGGAAGTGTTTCCCATTTTTCTTTGCATTCCCAGAACTCAACACAATGCCTGGCAATAGTAGGAACTTAAAAAAAATCTTTTATTCCTTGAAACAGTTACAGTAGGTGAATGGCAGAAATATTAAACCTTCACTATTCCCTGATTTAACATATTGACAGAGGTGCTTACCCTTGGGTTCATAGACCCTAAGGGGTCCATGAAGAGATTTCAGAGGGTCTGGGAATTTAGATAGGAAAAAAATTGCATCTTTTTTTTCACTAACCTTTGTTTTTTCTTGGTAATTCTATGCATTTTATTTTATGCATTTAAAAACCTTGGAGTTTATAGGCTTTATTACACTGCCACATGGGTCCATGACACAAAAAAAGGGTTAAGAATCCCTCACTAAGATGGACAGTATGGTTCAGTGAGACAAAGAATGCACTGCTACCATAAGATCAACCTGACTTTGATAGTAATGATGGGGATGGGATCTGAAGATCATGTCTTTGGGATCTGGATCCCAAAGAGGAAAAGCCCCTGGATTTTCCCACATTGACCAGGTCCCTGGCATTCACCTGGGGCACTCAGCCCTTCCAAGTTAATAATCCTTATGTTGTGGCCCTTTCTCTCTGTACCTGGACCTACCCTAGAACCACCACTCCTTGATTCCATCTAGACCCTTCCACCTGGTCCAGATCCCTGGCATTTTGGGGGTACTTGGCCCTTCTTGGTCTTTCTCTGTTACCTCCCAGTCACCCAAGTCTACTTGGTCACTCCTAGTTCCTTCCCACAGTCCTATATATATATATATATATAAAGTTCATCTTGCCCGCATTAAATTCCCTAAATTCTGAGCCCATGGCTCAGATTCAATCTTCCCAGTTTGTCAAGCTCCATCAATGCTCAGATTCCTTAAGAATCTAGTCAAAAGGGCAAACTCTTAAAATCTCAAATCTTGCCCACCCCAACTCTTGTTCTAATAATTCTTATCTCTGGCTGAAAGAAGGCTTGAGTCGAATTCATTCAGATACAGAACCTGTATCATTTGCCCTTGAATTTTCTAATTCCAGCACCTTTAGACCTCAAAAGTAAGAGAGGGTAGGGAAGAGGATAAAAGAAGAATAATAGAAAAGTAGGGAAGACTGTCTTCCCATTCCTAAATTATTTTTATGAAAGGACCTTCCCCAGCATTCCTCCATCTATCCATAACATCCATAACAACATGATATGCCCCCATTAATAGGGTAAAATAAATAGTAAAGCAATTTCATATAGCAACAGAACTGTTTCACTACCAAAATTACTTTTAAAGTTGCTTGCTAACAAAAATTAATGCAAAAAATTAAACCAGAAAATTTCCAAAAGAAATATCTAGATATGGAATTCTTTAGAATAAGAGTAAGCTGTTATGCTGAAACAATATTGATTTCGTGATCATTTAAAAATTATTAATAATATGTGCCCTTATTTTCCTGGAAAAGATAACCCTATTGGTATAAAATATACAAGAAAAATATAATATAGTCTTATTATTGACAAAATAGCAGCTTGGTGTAATTCAGGAAGGGTCATGCTTGGAATCAAGAATGCTTGGGTATAAGTAATGCCTTTTATAATTAACTAGGTGTGCAACCAATGGACCAAGTCATTTCTCACTACCTCCTTCCCCTTGCAACTAAAACTAAACTGTAGATAACATGCCAATCTAAATCAGTGGAGGTCATTTCCACATTTAGAGTTTCCTACACTCAATGAAATTCCATGTCTGGATTCCTCATCCCTTCCATAAAAATTATGAATGTGATCTTTCTATTCCTCAAAGAAATAAGGAACTATAGAGTGAATTAAGTAAAAGAATAACTCAAATAAGGAAATGGCTTTGTTAACAATGGTGAATAATGTACTTAAAAGTGATAAAACAGTTTTTGTAGTACAGAAATACCTAATGACCTCTAATATTCCCAGACCCCAAATAGTTCAGTCCACTGTTTTCATTTGTTCTATCTATATTGAAAACCCCAAGAAGCATAAAGTGATAAATACACTAAAAGAGATTATCAAGCAGTTCACTTTACTTCTTTTATTGTGATGGAGATATCTTCTTGATATTTCCATGGCTCATGAGAATCTTGTGGAATCTGTATAGATAAAGGATAACATCTGTAAGGGAAACATTGCTTTTGAATCATATAGGCACCATGAAATTGTCTAGCACAAGCCTACTTTTACCAGTACTCAGCCACAAAAGAAGCAATGAGATACATCTGGGTTTATCTGAAAAGACCTTAATGTTCACAAGATGGGGCAGGAGTTGATTTGCACCAACTCTCATGCCATTAAAGCAGGCACTCCTAGCCTGGGGTTCATGAACTTGAATAGGGAAAAAAATAAACACTTTTATTTTCACCAGCCTCTAACTACAATTCAGCATTTCCTTCAATTATGAATTGAAAACATTCTAAAAAGCAATCTCTAGATTTCAAGACACTACCAAGGGACCATAACACATTAAAACAATGTGATTTTCTTTGGGGGCAAAGTAGGGTTTGAGCAGACATTGGATTCAGATAAAATATTCTCCCTCTCATAAATGCCAATGAGCCTGTACTTTCCCTGCACCAAACTAATCCATGGCCCCTTATCAGATTCACCATTTACACTTGAGGTAGAGAAGGGACATGGAGAATAAAGTAAAGGAAGAGATTCCAAATGGTGTATACTCAGAAATCCAGTGAAATTAAAGCTGTGGGGTACAGGGTCTAGTATCAGATTTTGGACCTGGGAGCCCAGGGTACAAATCGGCAAGGTGTTTAATATCAGTTTAAGCCTCAGTTTCCTCATTTAGACTTATAATATCTACTTCACAAGGTTGTTCTGAGGCACAATGTAATCAAAGGAAAGAGATTTGAAAATCATGAAAGACTATAAAAATGTTAGCCTCCATTAATGTCAGAAGAGGAATAAAAAAGCTACTTTCTTCTCTTTCTCCACCTCAAATACTCTATTATTTATATAGTGCTTAAAGATTTGCAAAATATTTTTACTAAGTTCTCTCATCTGATCCTCATAATAATGTGATATAGGTGCCAATATTATTCCCATTTTATAGATGAGGGAACTAAGACAACAATTGAGTAACTTGCCCAGAGTCACACAGGTAGCAAACATTTAAGACTAGACTTGAACTATTTTTCCTGACTATAGGTTCAGTAACACATGTCTCTATAACATATACTCATGAGAAGATGGAAGCCATAAATGCATTTACAAAAAGGAAGGTAAAGAGAATTAGAGATGTGGAACCAATAAAAAGCTCAGAGATAGGATGCTGTCATGAGACAAATAATTTTAATACAAATTTTCATGAGATACCATTGAGGAGTTTATCTCCACTTTCCTTGAAGTTGGCATGAAACGGGAAATCGTGGTTGATGCTTGAGGTCAAATAGTTAATTAACAAAAGTTGTCATACCCATGCACTTTTTCAAATAAAAAAAGTATTGGGTAATAAAGGACAATGCTAAAGTTCCATTCAAGTTAGCAAACAGTTATTAAATGCCTACTATATACAAGGCAATTAGTCAATTAGTCAATCGAATAAGCATTCATTAAGTGTTTACTGTGGACCAGACTCTGTTTTTCAGGGGGATAAAAAGAAAAGGCAAAAATCATTCTTGTCTTCAAGAAGCTTACATTTTTTAACAACCATCTATTGATTTTTTGGTTTGGTCTTGTTAAGCAACAGAGTGAGCAGTAGAGAATTATGTCTCTTGATGCAAAATGCCATCCACATCCACAGAAAGAACTAAGGAATTGGAATGCAGAATGAAGCACGCTATTTTCTCTTGTGTTATATTTTGTTTTGTTTTCTCTCATGATTTTTTTCATTCATTTTAATTCTTCTACACAACACGACTAATGTGAAAATGTGATTAATAAGAATGTATGTGTAGAACCCATATAAGATTGCATGTCATCTCTGAGAAGGAGAGAGGGAGGGGGAGAAAATTTTATACTTATGGAAGTGACTGTTGAAAATTGAAAACAAATTAATTATTAATTTTTTTGAAGAAAATTATTTCTCCACTCAAAACGATGACCCAATCAACTCAGTTAGCAAATATGCCTTCTCTGTGTCACTTTTCTTGAATTGATCAATGGACTGATAGGCTTTTACTAAGTAAATGCCTACTATATGCAAATCTCTGAATTGAGCTTCCCAATGGTCTGTATGTAGAATTCATTAAGCACCCACAGTAGAGTCCAAATTAATTGGGGGGAAAGTAAAATAATTATTTATTGACATCTAAAGATCTTATGTTTTATATCTTTAAAACCTAAAATATGACCTCTTTTTGTTTTAGTCATTTTTTTTACATGTTTTGTCACTCAATTCCCAAGAGTCTAACACTTACTCTTAATTCTTCATCATGAAAGCATACTTACCACGTTGGATATGCTTTTGAAGAACAGACCATTTGCCAAGGCTTGATTATTGCCCACAGGTTGTGAATGGGGTCTAAATACATTCTGAGGCCACTGAAGAATGTCTATCTCCATTTCTTGGATAAATGTCTTAACCTTTTGTACAATGTCATGCTGTAATAGTCCATCCTTATTTGAGAATTTCTGGGACTGAAGGATCATTCTTCTCAGTATCCCAGCGTCTTTGTTTGAATTCATAATTACCTCATTGAAGAAAATATCTCTAAGACCAATAGAAGTAAAACAGTTTTGGATGACTATTTTGGAGATTCCCAAATCTTAGAGGCTCCCTTGAACTTCTTCTGACAATGTTATAAAGTCAACAGGCATTTATTAAGTGCCTACTATTTTTTAGGCACTCAAGTCAGAACTAGGGATACAAAGAAAGGCAAAAGCCAGTCTCTATTTTCAAAGAGTTCACAATATGGGATGCACAACTATGCACAAACTATATGTATTTATTTACACTCATATCTATGTATAAACTATGTTACAAACTACATGCACATGTCTGTGTACACATATATAACATGCACATATATCTCTATGAATATTATTTGTACATAGTTGCTTTTTGCAAACAACCATGCAAAAACTTCAAGGAAAGTAGAGACAAGAAGTTCCTCAATGATGTCATTGGAAAACTTTGATTTGCACAATGGTGTATGTGTTAAAATGATTTGTCCCATAGCAGCATCCTCACTTTATATGTATGTACATACATAAATAAAATAAATCAGAAATAAACAACAAAGGAAAGTTACAACCTTAAGAGGGATAGGAAAAACTCTTACAGAAGGTGGGATTTTGGCTGGTAGTTGTAAAATCCAGGAAAAAGAGGAGCCAAAAATAAGGAAAGAGAATTCTAAGCATGGAAGAAAGTCAGTGAAGGTGCCTAGAGTTTGAAGTTGCTTTGTTTTATGAGGACAGCAAGGACACCAATGTCACTAAGAGTATGTATGAAGGAGTAAGTTATAAGAAGATCTGAAAGATATTAGGGGATGAGTTAGGAAAGGCTTTGAATACCTAACAGAGGTGTACCTGCCACAGGTAACAGGAAGCTATTTGAGTTTATTGAAGAAGGGGGTGACATGGTGAGATAAGCATTTTGGGAAGGTAGCTGAATGGAGGATGGACTAGAATGAGGAAGGACTTGTGGCAGGGTAAACAACTGGAAGGCTATTACAACAGTCTAAGCATAAGGTAAGAAGATCCTAACCCAGAATGGTGGCAGTATCAGAGGAAAGAGTTGGATTATAGGAGAGATGTTATGTAAGTCGAAATTCTAAGACTGGACCATGGAAAGGATGGAGAGGGTGAGAGAGAGTAAGGAGCCAAGAATGACACCTAGGTTTTGAACCTGGGGGACTAAAAGGATGATGATATACTGGAAACTAATAGGGAAGTCAGAAAGAGGGAAAAATGAGGTGGGGGGGATGGAATACTGAGTTGAATTTTGCATCTTTTGAGTTTAAGAGGTCTATGAGACATCTACTTAAACCATAGTAGTAAGCTGGAGATTCAAATCTGGAGGTTAAAAGAAAAAACAGAACTGTGTGAGTGAATTTAAGAATTATGAGCATTGTTATGGTACATGAATGTAATAGATTACTATTGTGCTGTAAGAAATAATGGAGGGGATGGTTTCAGGGGGAAAACATTGCATACAACTATATGAACAGATACAAAGTGAAGTGAACAGAACCAGGAGAACAATCCACACAGTAATACCATTGTTATAATCAGTTTTAAAAGACTTGGTAACATAATTGCCCACTACAATTCCAAAAGATTAATGATGAAACATACAATTGATCTCCAGATAGAGAACTGATGAACTCAGAGTATGTAATGTTTTCCATGTTTATACATATTTGTAATGGGTTTACTTTTCTTGTCTTCTCATTGAGTGGAGGAGTGTGGAGGGGATGGGATAGAATTTGAAACTGAAAAATAAAAATAAAATCTCTGATTAAAGAAAAATTAAGCCTGTACCAAGTAATTCACACACTTCTATACTTAGGTCTGGCATTGTCCTAGGCTCTGGCGATACAAAGATCAGGATGAAATTGTACTTGCCATCAGGGTTCTTAACAGCAAGACACAAATACCTTGAGGGACTATGCAATTTTACAGTGTCAACTTTATCATGAAGCCTTCCAGTACTCCCCACCTCCTACCTCCTGATAATCAAGTGATCTTCTAAGTCTCTTAAATTATAATGTATTATACTTATATGGATGCTTTTCTTAATTCCACTGTTGGATAAGGATCTTAAAGCAATGATGTTTTCTTCCATCTTTGTCCGCCATCACTGGCACGATATCATTTACTGTATAAAGTGTGTCTGTTGAGTTGAACTGATAAATATAACTTTCATATAAACTAGTGCTCTAAATTTATCATTGTCTTCCAAAGAAGCATAGTGACAACTGTGTGCATTCCTGTTCAGCTACATTTGATCAGTGCCAAGACCTTCAATCTTTCCTCCAATATCCCAGTGGACCTAGAGAAAGGGGCTGCCCACTTTGCCATTTTTTTTACTGAGGATTAATGGGCAGAAATCTTCTATTTGCTCTTTTTCTTTTAAACAAAAAAAAAAACCCAATATGTAAAGCTTTCAGATTGAGACATACTCCATGTAAATGCAATAAATCAAATCCCCAGTGCTGTTTAGTGTTCTAAAGAGATTTGTTACTTTCTTTAGGATAGGTAAATTACATGACTTTAAAAAAAAAAAAAAACAGCATTGGACAGCCTTTCCCAAGGACTGGAGATGTTCTTATTGCCAGGTCACAAATAGAACAGCAATGGGGGAATGAATCATTTTACTTTATAAAACAAAAATGCTACTTTAGAGGATAATAAAAAAAAAACTAGACTTTAGGACAGGGAAATAATGTTCCATATATATTGGACAGACTCACTAGAAATAGCTGAGATTTCCTGTGGTCTTTTCCCTAACTTAATCCATGGTCATCCTTGCCTACTTACTGTTTGGTTTATAGTCTGAATTTCAGAGCTACTAAAAAACATTTAAGTACATTGCTATACTTTTGGTCTTTCATTCTTTTTAATGTACAGTCAACTTGGCTCAGAATTCAAAATTCAAAACCACATCATCTGATTGTTGGATTTTTCTGTTCACATAATTCACAGGATGAAGGACTGAAAATGCATGAAATGTGGAGATTAAACCTGCTTGGAGTGTTTCTAAAGTTTGTGACTATGAAATGAAATGCAAAAAAATTGAATTCCAGAAAATTCTTTAGGAGATGTAATGAAAATAAGCTGGAAAAAAATGGAGGAGGAAAGACTTGAAAGAATTCTGCACACTTTACCATTTTAATAAAACATCATCCATTCCTCAAAGATGAATGTAGTGACTAGAAAAATGCAAATTTCTTTGTAGTGAAGTTTTAAATGTCCTAATAACAAGTCTAAGAGTCTATAACTAATGATCTTTTGCATCTTGAAACCACGAAATTTGAACCCAGGGCATCTTGACTCCAAGGTCAGAGCTCTAGCTAATGTATCAAGTTGTTTTGGTATATTATTATCAATGTAATAATTTGTTATTATTACTATAGAATCATAGTAAAATGTACACATTGAGATTTGTTGGGATGTTGTTGTTGTTAGACCTATGATCTCATGGCAGAGGGAAATAATGGTGAGGAAACTCCTCTTACCAACGGGGCAGCTTCCTACCTGTTCTTCCATTATATTCTCAGAGATTTGCCTAGAGCATGAAGAGGTTAAGTGACATCCTCAGGGTCAAATAATGAATAAGTTTCAGAGATAGAATTTGAACCCAATACTTCCTAATAAATGGATTTGAATGTAATCAAACATAACATAGTCAAAACATCTATATTATACTGTATATTCTTACATATTAAATTATTATACTTTATATTCATGTATATTATTCTATTATGGAATTTGTATTCTTTTTTTAACAAATATTATATTAGGCCATATGTATATATTTAGTGTTTGTATAGAATTAACAGATCTCAAAGTGTGTCAATATCAAATACTATTTCTTTTAAAAATGTCATTATTTATTTATTTTTAGCTTTCAAACGTTTTCTGCATGGAGATGCTGCTGCTGTTAATGATTCAGTCACTTCCAAGGCCTGTTCCTGATTTGCTGGGGCAGAGCCTGTGCTGGCTTCACCTTCCCTGGACTCTGAATCCTTTTCATCCAGGTGCAGCAGACATTTCCTGCTGACCTTCCAAGCTGACTTTGGCATCTGTGGGCTGAAAGGTCTGGAAATCACCATTGCCATTACTGATTCAATCACTTCCAAGTGATTTCTGTGGCCCAACCTATGCTGACTTATGCTCCTCTCTCACCCTGGTAAGAGTCTGTTCCTTGTGACTTTCCAAGTTTTCTTAGCCTGGAAATTTGTTTCACTCCACCTTTTTCAGAGTTCTGCTGTCATAGAATTTGTTTAGAGTCACTTTTTAAAGGTATTTAGAGGGGTTTGGGGTGAGATCAAGAGAGTCCCTGCATTTGCTCCTTTATCTTGGCTCTGCCATTTGAAAGAGGACATTTTCTCCACAGGGCTAGTACAATCTATTATAATCAAGATAATGAGGACGTTTTAGATAGAACAAAACAATTTTATTTATAGGATGCATTATATGATGGTTTTAAAATTATGAAGAGGACATCAGCAAAGATGGAAGAATAGGAGGAAGCAATACCACTCAGTTCCCCTCACAGATATTCCCATAAAAATCAGAGAGTGCCAGACCTAATAGTGATGAAGAAAGGTTGGAAGAAAACACAGTAGGTTATCCTTCTAGCCTGAGATCAAAGGACCAGGGCAGGAACTGTGGAACAAGGATCATAGTCTTAGCTCAAAGCTCTAAACAAGGCTTCAGTGTAATCCCTCCAACCCCATAAAGGAATATTAGACTATACTTACAGGTTCAAAACAGAGGTTGGCCAGTAGTGGATGCATTACCCTGACCCTAATTCAGAATCACTGACTTCGTGTTCAAACCCAGAACATAAGTAAACAGACAACTCTATCACTCTGCATCTACAAAGCCTCCTGGCGATTTGATGGGGGAGAAGGTTAACCTGTCTGAGCCTCACAGGGACATGTCAATAGCTGTGCTGCCTAGACCCTAAATGAGGTCTAGAGTCTGGAAAGTCTATAACGGCAGCAATCTAGCCATGACCTCTATGAGACTAAACCAAGTCTGCTGAAAGTTGATAGCTGCCTAGTCTAAGGTGCACCTCTATGACACTTGAAGAACACGGAGCTCAATATCTGGAAATGGTAGTAATAGGACTACAAATAAGAAAGGTCAAAATTATAGAAGGACACAATAGGCCTTCTCGAGTTACTCAGAGTCTAGCCCTAAAACTATATAGGACTGGAAAAATGAGTAAATAAAATGAATTTAATATGTTATTATGATTATAGGGGTCTCCAAGATAGAAGCAGAAGTAGAAAATATCAAAATATTTACAACCAAACCAACAAAGCCTGAAGGGAAAAAAAATTGGCATGTAGTCAATTAGAAATCCTAAAAGAAATTACGAAGAGTTTTTAAGAGTTAGAATGATATTATGAATGTAACTAATGAAATTAGAGGTCTAGAGATAAGAAATGAAAAATAAATGAGAACTTTGGAAGAAAGATTTGGAAAGAGAACTAACAATTTAGCATAGGACATATAAAAGTTTGACCATGTAACAGATTCCTTAAAAATTCCTTAGAATATACCAAACAGAAGTGAATGATGGTATGAGAAAACCAGAAATAATAAAACATGCATTTATACTGCATTTACAAAACTGATTGAAAAAAAAATAGGAGAGAATATAAGGTATCATATCAAAGACAATTGGCCTGAGAAAGTGATCAAGGAGAGATAATTTAAGATTCATTGAACTACATGAAAGTTATATCAAAATGGATGGGGCACTAGATATTATATTTTAAGAAAACCTGAAAGAGAACTGCTTATATATATTGGAAGACAAGAGCAAAGTGAAAACACACAGAATCTACAAATTAACTCCTGAAAGAAACTCCAAAATGAAAACTCTCAGAAAAAAAGTCAAAATCCAGAGTTTCCAAGTCAAGAAGAAAATATTGTAAAAAGACAGGAAGAGTACATGCATCAAAAAAAACCTTAGCTATCATTATAAAGAAGAGAAGAATATACAAAATGAAACAAAGTCAAAGAGCAAAAAACAAAACAAATAACAACCAAAAAAAAAAAACAACAACTATATCTTACTGGAATCCTAAAATGAAGCTTTAATGAGAACTTCTACTAGTTCTGAAAATACCAGAAATAATTAAACACTTAGAAATATATATATATATATATATATATATATATATATATATATATATATATATATATATATATATATATATATATATATATATACAGATTTTAAGAGAAACCTAAAAGGTAATGAGCAATTGGAAAGGACACTCTTTATAATAATAAAGTGGGAGTGGGGAATAACAAGTGTCCTTTCAGAATTCCAATTTTATCAGGAGTCATAAAAGTAGTCAAACAAGACAAAGAGACTGGGAGTGCTCTTGTTATGTTTTGATGATCTGAAAAGAAGAAAAGGAAGGGAAGGGGTAGAGAGGATATATTAAGGAAAAGGGGCAATAAAAGTGGGGAAATTTGTCTAATATTATTTGGGTACACAAATGGAAGTCACACATGCACACACACTATAGCCAGAGAGAAATCAGACACAGTAAAACACTGACATAAATATTCCCATTATGTGGATTTCTGTACATAATCTTTTATTTTTACAAAACCAATAGAGTGGCATTACTTTCTTTTTATACATTGTTTCTTTACATATAAATATTAAAACCTTGATATTCTGCTGGGGTGGGGAGAAAGAAGGCATAACTAAGGGTTTTAAAGATTGTGAAACTGTAGACTGAGCATTCTCTAAGCAAAGTTGCTGCATTGTTTTAGGACTCTTTCTTAACTGAAAATTCACTTACTTATGTGAAAAGGTAATGACAGATGCAATACTGTAATATAAATGGAAATTCTAGGATATAAGACATATTTGTCTTAGAAATGAACAGTCTTTGTAGAATGAGCTCTACCTTAGGGCTCTCATGTCAAGGCTCTGATGATGATAATGCCATTATTAATAGTAAGAAAATCCACAGAGTAGTCATATGCTAGTTTAAAAAATATTCTCTCTGCATTATCTCATTTGATTCTCAGAACAATCTTGAGAAGGAGTATCTATACAATACTATGGAAACTAATTTTCTAGGCCTCAGTTTCCTCCCCTGTAGACGGAAGCCATTGGACCAGATGGCCCCTAGGTTCTTTCCCAGCTCTAAACATATGACTAAAAAGATTATGAAAATGGTAATATCACCATTTGTCAAGTAATGAAACTGTGACTCAAAGTGGCTAACTGATTTGCTCAAGTTAAACTGTTTATAAGTGGCAGAGGCAGAATTCAAATGTAGGTCTTCTGAATTCAAACCCTGAGATTTTTTCACTAGAATGAATTTTCTAATAAGTTGACTGTCACAACATCCACAACTACCCTAAACTGTTCTTTTGGGATCTCCACATCTGATCATCTTTCTAGGACTTCAAAACTTGTCTTCAACAATGACAAATTCCATTTCTAGACAAGTGAGCAACTCACGTTTCTAGGCACAAATGGACCTTTGATGCAATGTCCACATTCATTAAGCCATACTTTATATACGCTAGTCACGTAATTGGTGTTTGCTGCCCTGAATTAAATATATGCACTTCTAATACCTTGGAGTTTAGAAGACAATTGAAAGACTGAAGCAGCTGGAGTTATAATCAGGAACAGAACATTCACTTACTAAAGGTCACTAATTTCCTTTCATGAAGGGGGAGAGTGTCTGACTGATTTTAGGGAGGAAAAAGATGTTTGTTTTTCCATTCTGACATGAACCGTTTGTGTTTAACTACAGCAGTGGTCTCTGGGCTGGCCAATGACCAGGGCTTGTTCTTTGTGATATGAAAATAAAACAATTTTACAAGACATGGGTGTGGTTAATATACTTTGTAACTAGATTGACACCCATGGTCCTGGCAATCCACCATCTGTGCTTTCTTTTCTTTTCAAAGGAAGAGATTGTTGAGCCTCTGATTACATTACTGTGCTGCTGTTTCAATGGTTGAAATGAGAACGTACTTTTTTTCTTCTAGACAGCATTCATTTTTCTAAATATTCTCCCCGTAACTGATATATATCTGATAAAGTAAATGTTTCTCATGTATAACTAATGTAGAATACTTGGGCAATGCCTTTGATTTCCAAAGCATTTTGAAATAAAGTAATTATTAAGTTCCTTCCCCCGACCACGTAAGGAAATGAAGGTGAACTAGAACTAAACATTGGGTTTCTAGCCACAAATTCCTTAAAGAAAGATATAGAATCCTACATTCCCCTTTGGAAAAGTGGACTGTGTGAGAAAATATAATTTAAATACCACTATATTTGTTTCATAGCCTAAAGGAGTCAGGTGTCATTGTTCCCAAGTTAGGCAAGGGAAATGTAGAGAAAATATGTGAATTCACACTTTCAGATTCACAGAGATGAGTGGATGAAAGAATGAAAAACATTTTTAAGCAGTCACTATATGCCAAGCATTATTCTAAATTCTGGGGATACAAATATGAAAGCAAAGACAGTACTTGTCCTCAAGGGATTTAAATTTTAATGAGTAAAACCAAATATATACCTGGAAATAATGGCCAAGGAAGGGCACTTTAGTCCAAAAATTTATAAGGATGATGTGTAGGGACTTAGGGTTAGATTATCAGGGGCAGGGGTATCAGTAGATTGAAACATCCCACACAGGAACAGCACCAAAGTTGATTTGATCATGGTTCATAATTCCGAAAGGGCTAAGAGACTAAGTCGTGAGGGATCCAAACCACAAAGCAGAGTCCCAAGGTGGAAATTCCTCTAAGGCATAATGGTCTCTAGAATGGATTTTGAAGGGGGAATAGTAAGAAAGCTATGGAACTGGTGGCTGGAAAGGAGGGATTAAAGTGTCCAAGAATCAAATTTAATTCCGATATAAGGAAAAACTAATAATTAGAGCTATACTGAAGTGAAATAGACTGCTGCAGAGATGGGAGTTTCCCCCTCATTGGAGGACTTCAAGGAAGCTTGTCAATTATACTGTACTGGGCATCTTTGGGGGGGCTAAGATGCTATTAAGGTCCCTTCTGACATCAGAATTCTGATGTTCTCTGATCAGAAACTTAGGTGCTCATTCACTTGTTGGTAACTCTTATCTCACTGCTATTGAAGCATATCTAATTAAACTTTATTCTTTTATTTTTTTTCTGCATCTGAAGGTGGAGGGAGGGTTATATCCCCTAAACACCTGCAGAGAAGTTCTTTTATTAAAAAGGGGGATTGGTGATTAAAAGCCAAAGTCTCATGGTAGGGGTACTTTGCTGAAGTAGCTCCTGTTTCCTGCTCACCTCAATTAAAAAAGTTAATTCCTTTGCAATATACCTAGAAGGCAGTAATCCCCTCTAGTTTAAAAAATGATGTAAATAAAAATTGATGGTCCAACTTCCTGTGTCACGGAAAAGGTCACAAAGACCATTGCCTGAGAGCCAACTTCGACTAATTATTCCATCTTTAGCAGCAGATAGAAAATATTGAAATGAAAAATAAAAGAACTTGACACAATGAGGTCTTCCTAAACTTGACCTACCCTATTTCCTGCCCTCACTTTTGAAACCTTATCCTGGGAAAGCCCACTGGTCAATTTAAGCAATTGGAATTTGAGTCGTGAGCTTCTTTTGCAGTCCAGGACAGATTTGTAGAGTCTGCATGCTTGAGTTGGCCAGAAAAGCATCTCAAAATTTGAACATTGCTTCTCAAATGTCAGATGAACTGGGCCTAAGAACCCCTTCAGGAAAAAAAAAATGAAAAAATTGTTTTTAAAAAAGGCCTTTGATTTTTAACTAACCTTTTACTCAAGGCTAGCACAAAACCTTGCTTCCTTCACCCCATGTATTTCTTGTCTCTTAATAATATTAACTGAATGAAAGAAAAGATCCATATTACCTAAACTTTAAATATCTGTTCAAGACCATCCAAAATCATATAACAAGTTTTAACTTAATACAAAAATGAATTTTATCATTTTTAATACATAGGTTAACAACTAAATACTTTAAGACTTATACAGATACACATTCTTTCTCTCCTTTAGAAAAGCTGAGTGTAATGTTTTTTTAAGACCAAACTATCTTGAAGTAGGCTGGGGAGTAGAACATTCATTTATTCACAAAATAGAGAAGACATTTTTTCTCTGTGCAAAGTATTGTGTTTCCTTAGCCTTTCTCCATTCTTACCACATATTTCACATAGCTACTGACTTTCCCATTTTTGGTCAGCAAAAGTAATATAGTGATGGACTTGGAGTCAGGAGGACCTGATTTTGAATTATGCCTACTACTTATTAACTGAGTGACCCTGGGCAAATCATGCTCTTTCACTTCCTGTTTCATCTGTAAAATGAAGTAAAGATTTACACACACCTCACAGCATCTTGGGGATCAAATGTTTGTAAAACACTGACTGTTAGGATCAAATCAGATAATGTTTGTGCAACACTTTGTAAACCTTAAGGTACTAGATAAATGTCAGAATTATCAACAGAAAAATACTAGAAAGCTCCCAAATACTTCAGCACTTATGAAATCTGGTAAATTCTTTCTTAAGAATAATCTTTAGACCACAAACATTATCTTATTCCTACTATTTTCAGAAATTGTTCTGAGTCTTGAGTGTTTTTTTTAACTTGTTGTTAGGTTAGTTGCCAAATATATCCACCTAAATCTTCTTAGCTTGTAGGCTCCCTTGTTAATTGGTAATCTAGGTAGGATTTCAGAGTGCCCAGGATACCTCTGGATTCCAGCTGTTCACCATTCAGTGAATCTCTCTCGAAAGGTCCAAGATTTCTATTCTTCCATTAAAGACAAGATTTGAAGTGAAAAATAATAAAGCAACAGCAAAAGACAGAAAGAAAAATCCCATTTAAACCTCCTGTATACATTATAAAATATCTGGGAGTCTACCTACCAAAACAAACCCAGGGTCTATATTATTATTATTATATTAATGAAAAGAAACGAGCATTTTTTCATATGACTATAGATAGTTTTAATTTCTTCCTCTGAAAACTACCTGTTCATATCCTTTGACTATTTATCAATTGAGGAATGACTTGTATTCTTGTACATTTAACTCAGTTTTCTATATATTTTAGAAATGAAGCTTTTATAATTGACATTAGTTGTAAAGATTCTTTCCCAGTTTTCTGTTTCCCTCCTAATCTTGGTTGCATTGGGTTTGTGCAAAAACTTTTCAATTTAATCAAAATTATTCATTTTGCATTTCATAATATACTTTATCTCTTGTTTGATCATAAATCCCTCAATTCTCCATAAATCTGACACATAAACCATTCTTTGCTCCCCTAGTTTCTTTATAGTATCAGACTTTATACCTAAATCATGTTACCTTTACTCTGTTATACAGTGTCAGGCATTGGCCTATGCTCAATTTCCACTACACTATTTTCCAACTTTCCTAGCAGTTTTTGTCAAACAGTGAGTTCTTATCCCAGAAAGTGGGGTCCTGGGTTTATCAAATAGTAGACTGTTATAATCATTGAGTACTGTGCCCTGTGTACCTAACCACTACATGGATCTTCCCCTTTATTTCTTAGGCAGTACCAAATGGTTTTGATGATTGCTGTCTTATAATATAATTTGAGATCTGGTAGGGTTAGGACCCTTCACTAGCATTTCTTTTCATTAACTCTCTTGATATTCTGGACCTTTAGTTCTTCTAGGTGAATTCTGATATTTTTTCTAACTCTATGAAATAATTTTTGGTAGTTTGATTTGTTTGACACTGAATAAGTAAATTAATTTAGGTAGAATTGTCATTTTTTATTACATTAGCTCAGCCTACCCACAAGCAACTGATGTTTTTCCAATTATTTAGGTCTGAATTTATTTGTGCAAAAAGTGTTTTGTGATTGTATTCATATAGTTCCTGGGTTTGTTTTGGCAGGTAGACTCCCAAATATTTCATAGTGTCTACACTAACTTTAAAAGGGATTTCTCTATCTCTTGTTGTTAGGTTTTGTTACTAACATATAGAAATGCAGATGATTTGTGTGTGTTTATTTTGTATCCTACAACTTTGCCAAAGTTGTTTATTATTTCAAGTATTTCTTGCTTTATTCTCTAGGATTTTCTAAGCATCATATTACTTCTTCTTTGCCTATTCTGATTCCTTCAATTTCTTTTTCTTCTCTCATTGTCAAAGCTAACATTTCTAGTACCATATTGAGTGACAGAAGTGATGATAGACATCCTTGTTTCACCCCTGATCTTACTGGAAATACATCTAGCTTATTCCCATTACATATAATGCTTGCTGATGATTTTAGGTAGATATTATTTTTTTTATTTTGAAAGACTCCATTTACTCCTCTTCTCTCCAATGTTATAAATAGGAATGAGTGCTGTATTTTGTCAAAAGCTTTTTCTGTGTCTATTGAGATAATTACGGTTTCTGTTTCACTGGTGGTTTTCCTAATATTGAGCCAGCCCTGCATTCCTGGTATAAATCCTACCTGATCAAAGTGCATTACTCTCTTGATGAGTTGCTGTCATCTTTTTGCTAATATATTATTTAAAATTTTTGCATCTACATTCATTAGGGAAATTGGTCCATAATTTTCTTTCTCTGTTTTGACTCTTTTTGGTTTAGGTATCAGCACCATATTTGTATCATAAAAAGAATTTGGTAGGACCCCTTCTTCACCAGTTTTCCCAAATAGTCTATATAGTATTGGAATTAATTGCTCTTTAAATGTTTAAATTATTTCACTTGTAAATTCATCTGACCCCGGAGATAATTCCTGTTGAATTTCTTTTTCTGAGATGGGGTTAAGCATTTTCTTCCTCTTCTGTTAATCTGGGCTGTTTATATTTTTTGCAAATATTCATTCATTTCAATAAGATCATCAAATTTATGAGCATAGTAAGTTCTGATTATTGCTTTAATTTCCTCTTCACTGAGGGTGAGTTCACCCTTTTCATTTTTGATACTGGTAATTTGGTTTTCTTCTTTCCTTTTTTTAATCAAATTGGTCGAAGATCTATCAATTTTATTGTTTTTTTTAAACCAGCTATTAGTTTTATTTATTAGTTTGATAGTTTTCCTAATTTCAATTTTATTCATCTTTCCTTTGGTTTTCAGTATGTCTAATTTGGTATTTAATTGGGGATTTTCAATTTGTTCTTTTTCTAGCTTTATTAGTTGCATGCCTAATACACTGATCCCCTCTTTCTCTATTTGATTCATGTAAGCATTCAGAGACATAAAACTTCCCCTAAGAACTGCTTTTGCTGCATCCCATAAGTTTTGATAGTTTCGCATTGCTGTCATTCTCTTGAATGAAGCTATCGTTTGTTTCTATGATTTGTTATTTGACGCAATTATTCTTTAAGATTAGATTATTTAGTTTCCAATTAATTTTTGGTCTATCTTTCCATGGCCCTTTACTACTCATAATTTTTATTGCATCATGATCTGAAACTACTAAGGAAACTTAGCAGGAAACTGCTAAGATTCTGAACACAAAAATCTCTCCATACTCCCAGACCAATGTACACATTTCATTGTGCCACATTGGAGGAACTGGGATCTTACAGATCCCCAAAGTATACCCTAGTCTTGAAAAATGACCCAAAAGTCAAGTAACTGGTTGGGAAAATGCCCAAAAAAAGGGAAAAAAATAAGACTATAGAAAATTACTTTCTTGGAGAACAGATACCTTCACCCATTCTTTCAGATGAGGAAGAGCAATGCTTACCATCAGGGAAAGACATAAAAGTCAAGGCTTCTGTATCCCAAACATCCAAAATCAATATTCAATGGGTTCAGGCCATGGAAGAGCTCAAAAATGATTTTGAAAATCAAGTAAGAGAGGTGGAGGAAAAACTGGGAAGAGAAATGAGAGAGATGAAAGAAAAGCATGAAAAGTGGGTCAACACCTTGCTAAAGGAGACCCAAAAAATGCTGAAGAAAATAACACCTCTAAAAATAGGCTACCTCAATTGGCAAAAGAGGTTCAAAAAGCCAATGAGGAGAAGAATGCTTTAAAAAGCAGAATTAGCCAAATGGAAAAGGAGGTTCAAAAGCTCACTGAAGAAAATAGTTCTTTAAAAATTAGAATGGAACAGATGGAGGTTAATGACTGTATGAGAAACCAAGAAATCGCAAAACAAAACCAATACAATGAAAAAATGGAAGATAATGTGAAATATCTCATTGGAAAAACAACTGACCTGGAAAATACATCCAACAGAAACAAATTAAAAATTATGGAACTATCTGAAAATCATGATCAAAAAAAAAAAAAGCCTAGACATCATCTTTCTTGAAATTATCAAGGAAAACTGCCCTGATATTCTAGAACCAGAGGGCAAAATAAGTATTGAAAGAATCCACAGATAACTTCCTGAAAGAGATCCAAAAAGAGAAACTCCTAGGAACATTGTGGCCAAATTCCAAAGTTCCCATGTCAAGGAGAAAATATTGCAAGCAGCTAGAAAGAAACAATCCAAATATTGTGGAAATACAATCAGGATAACACAAGATCTAGCAGCTTCTACATTAAGGGATCAAAAGGTGTGGTATATGATATTCCAGAAGTCAAAGGAACTAGGACTAAAACCAAGAATCACCTACCCAGCAAAACTGAGTATAATAATTCAGGGGAAAAAATGGTCTTTCAATGAAATAGAGGGCTTTCAAGCATTCTTGATGAAAAGACCAGAGCTGCAAAGAAAATTTGACTTTCAAACACAAGAATGAAGAGAAGCATGAAAAGGTGAACAGCAAAGAGAAGTCATAAGGGACTTACTAAAGTGGAACTATTTACATTCCTTCATGGAAAGACAATATTTATAACTCTTGAAACTTTTTTCAGTATCTGGGTAGTTGGTGGGATTATACACACGCACGCACACACACACACACACACACACACAGAGCACAGGGTGAATTGAATAGGATGGGATCATATCTTAAAATAATGAAATTAAGCAGTAAGAGAGAAATATATTGGGAGGAGAAAGAGAGAAATAGAATGGGGCAAATTATCTCTCATAAAAGAGGCAACTAAAACACTTTTCAGTGGAGAGAAAAAGTGGGGAGATGAGAGAAAAAACATGAAGCTTACTCTCATCATATTCGACTAAAGGAAGGAATAAAATGTAGACTCATTTTGATATGAAAACCTATTTTGCAATACAGGAAAGTGGGGGAGAAGGAGATAAGCAGGGTGGGGGATGATGGAAAGGAGGGCAGTGAGGGGAGGGAGCAATTAGAAGTCAACACTTTTGGGGAGGGATAGGATCAAAAGAAAGAATAGAAGAAATAGGGGGCAGGATAGGATGGAGGGAAATATAGTTAGTCTTACACAATATGACTATTATGGAAGTCATTTGCAAAACTACACAGATATGGCCTATATTGAATTGCTTGCCTTCCCAAAGGGAATGGGTGGGGAGGGAGGGATGAAGACAAGTTGAAACTCGAAGTTTTAGGAACAGCTGTTGAGTATTGTTCTTGCAACTAGGAAATAAGAAATACAGGTAATGGGGTATAGAAAGTTATCTGGCCCTACAGGACAAAAGAGAAGATGGGGACAAGGGAAGGAAGGGATGAGAGAAGAGAGGGCAGATTGGTGATAGGGGCAATTAGAATGCTCATCGTTTTTGGGTGGAGGGAGGGGAGAAATGGGGAGAAAATTTGGAACCCAAAATTTTGTGGAAGTGAATGTTGCAAACTTAAATAAATAAATTTAAATACAAAAAAAAAAGAATCTGGATGATATACTACTTGCTGCATATGTTTAGTAATGATATTATTTTATTTTAGATGGTGCCTTTTAGCAGGATATGGTTTCCTTCTTTATCTCTTTTGATTAGATCTATTTTTGCTTTGACTTTATCAGAGATTAAGATTGCTATTTCTGCTTTTTTTAGCAGGTGAAACATAATATATTCTACTCTAGCCTTTTACCTTTACCCTGTGTGTATCCCAGTGTTTCAAATGTGTTTCTTGTAAACAAAATATTGTAGGATTATGGTTTTTAATCCATTCTGCTATCTGCTTCTGTATTATGGGACAATTCATCCCATTCACATTCACAGTTATGACTACGATCTGTATCTTTCTCTCCATCCTATCCCCCCACCTCAGTTAAGCTTTTATTTCTCCCTTCTCCTTTCCTCTCTTCAAGAGTTTTACTTTAGACCACAAACTCCCTCAGTCTTCCCTCCCTTCTCCCTTACTACTTTTTCCCTCCATTCTAATCATCCCCTCCCTTTTCTTTCCCCTTTCCCATCCTATTGCCTGTAGGGCAAGTTAAGAGTTCCATACTTAACTGAGTACCTTGTTCCCTCCCTGAACCAATTCCAAAGAGAGTAAAGCTCAAACAATGCTCACCTCCCTCCCTGCTTTCCCTCTACTATAATATCTTTTTATGCCTCTTCATGTGATGTAATTCACCTTTTTCTATTTCTTTCCTCTTCTCCCATTACAATCCCTGCCCACCCTTTAATTGCTTTTAATCTTCACATCAGTTAATTTATGCTCACTCCTTCTATCTATGTATGTCCCTTTTAAATGTTATAATAAATATACAATTCTGAAGCTTAGCAAGTATCATCCTTCCATATAGGGATGTAAACAGTTTTTCCCTGTTCATGTTTTTATGCCTCTCTTGAGTCTCCTATTTGAAGATCAGATTTTCTATTGAGCTCTGGCCTTTTCATCAGAAAAGTCTGGATATCCTTTATTTCTTTGAATGTCCATCTTCTTACCTGAAAGATTATGGTCAATTCTGCTGGGTAATTGATCCTTGGTTGCAGTCCAATCTACTTTATCTTATGGAATATCATATTCCAATCCCTCTGATCTTTTAATGTAGAAGCTGCACATTCTTGCATGATCCTGACTGTAGTTTTTTGATAATTGAATTTTTTTTGTGGCTGCTATTGCAGTATTTTCTTCTTGACCTGAGAGTTCTGGAATTTGGCAACAACATTCCTTGGTATTTTCAATTTGGGATCTCTTTAAGGAGGTGATTGATGGATTATTTTGATGACTATTTTGCCTTCTGGATCTAGGACCTGGCAGTTTTTCTGGATAATTTCTTGGAAGATATTGTCCAGGCTCTTTTTTGTCATCATGACTCTCTGGTAGACCAATAATTCTTAGATTTTCTCTCCTGGATTTATTTTCCAGGTCAGTTGTTTTTTCAGTGAGATGCTTTACATTTTCTTCTATTTTTTTCATTCTTTAGATTTTATTTGACCAATTCTTTTTTTTTTCTTTTTTCTCTCCCCTCCCCCACCCCACAATACCTTGCATTCTGATTACCCCTTCCCTCCCTTCTATCACACTCCACCCTTCCCTTATGCCCATCTTCTCTCTTTTCTTGTAGGACAATATAAATTTCTATACCCCATTACCTGTGTTTCTTATTTCCCAGTTATATGCAATAATAATTCTCAGCATTTGTTTCTAATACTTTGAATTCCAACCTCTCTCCCTCCCCCTCGCCCTCCCCATTCCCACTGAGAAAGCAAGCAATTCAATACAGGATATATATGTGTCATTTTGCAAAAGACTTCCGTAATAGTCATGTTGTGTAATACTAACTATATTACCCTCTTTTCTACCCTATCCCCTCCTTTTGTAATTCTATCATTTGACCTTGTCCCTTCTGAAAAGTGTTTACTTCTAGTTACTCCTTTCTCCCAATTGCCCTCCATTCTGTCATCCCCCTCACCCTACTTGACTCCTCCTCCCCAACTTTCCTGTAGTGTAAGATAGATTTTCATACCAATTTTAGTGAGCATGTTATTCTCTCTTAAAGCCATATGTGAAGAGGGTAAGCTTCACTTTTCCCCTCTCACCTTCTCCCTTTTCTCTCCATTGAACAAGATTTTTCTTATCTCTTTTATGAGTTATAGCCTGCCCCATTCCATTTCTCCCTTTCTCCTCCCAGTATTTTCCTCCCTCACCCCTTAATTTTTATTTTATTTTCTTTATGGATATCATCTCTTCTGATTCACCTCTCTGATTGTACTCTCTGTGTATATATGTGTATATATAATCCCTCCACCTACCTAAATACTGAGAGAAGTCTCCAAGTTACAAATATTATCTTTCCATGTAGGAATGTAAAAAGTTCAGCTTTAGAAAGTCTTTTATGATTTTCATTTCCTATTTACATTTTCATGCTTCTCTTGATTCTTGTGTTTGAAAGTCAAATTTTCTATTCAATTCTAGTCTTTTCAACATGAATGCTTGAAAGTCTTCTATATCATTGAACAACTATTTAGTCCCTTGAAGTATTATACTCAGTTTTGCTAGGTAGGTGATTCTTGGTTTTAATCCCAGTTCCTTTGACTTCTGTAATATCCTATTCCTAGCTCTTTGATCCCTTAATGTAGAAGCTGCCAGATCCTGTGTTATCCTGATTGTACTTCCACAATACTCAAATTTTTTCTTTCTAGCTGCTTGTAAAATTTTCTCTTTGACCAGGGAACTCTGAAATTTGGCCACAATATTCCTAGGAGTTTCTCTTTTCAGATCTCTTTCAGGAGGTGATCAGTGGATTCTTTCAATATTTATTTTGCCCTCTGGTTCTAGAATATCAGGGCAGTTTTCCTCAATAATTTCATGGAAGATAATGTCTAAGCTCTTTTTTTGATCATGGATTTCAGGTAGTCCCATAATTTTTAAATTGTCTCTCCTGGATCTATTTTCCAGGTCAGTTGTTTTTCCAATGAGATGTTTCACATTATCTTCTATCTTTTCAAACTTTTGGTTTTATTTTCTAACTTCTTGGTTTATCTCATAGTCATTAGCTTCCCTGAACTCTATTCTCTCCTTTAAAGAACTATTTTGTTCAGTGAGCTTTTGAACCTTCTTTTCTATTTGGCTAATTCTGCTTTTTCTCCTCATTGGTTTTTTGGACCTCTTTTTTCAATTGAGTTAACCTCTTTTTAAAGCTGTTATTTTCCTCAGCATTTTTTTGGTTCTCCTTTAGCAAGCTGCTGACACACTTTTCAAGCTGTTCTATGGCCTGAGCCAATTTCATATTCATTTTGGAGGTACTGGAGGCAGATGTCTTGACTTTCTCTGACAGCATGCCTTGTTCTTCCTCATCTCAAAGATGGAAGTAGACACCTGTTCACCAAGAAAATAACCTTCTGTGGTCTTATTTTTTTCCCATTTTGGGGCATTTTCCCAGCCAGTTACTTGACTTCTGAATCCTTTGTCAAGAGGAGGATCCTGGTGCTCTTCCTCTCCCCAGTTCTGTGCTCAAGGTTGAGATTCAGATCAGCTGCACAATTCTGCCAGAGGCTCCAGGCTGAGCTGCTTAGACAATGGACCCAGGCTGCTTCTGTGTAGCTGTCTACTGCCTGCTGCTGCTGCTGCCTGGGGTCAGTGCTGGGGGGACCCTACTCCCCTCTCATCCAACTGGGAAAGCCCTCCCACGCTGACCTTTGGAGCTTTCTTTGTTGCTTGTAGGTTAAGGGATCTGGGACCCCCCCACCTGGGAATTCTGCCTTGATGGTCTGTTCAGATCCTGTTCCTCCCAGTGCAGTGTGGCCAGGGCTGGGCTCTGCTCCACTCAGTGTCCTGTGAGATAGACCTTTCCTGTTGGCCTTCCAGGTTACCTTTGGCTGGAAACCTCTTTCACTCTGTTGTTCTGCAGCTTTTGCTGCTTTAGAATTTGTTGACAGTCATTTTTCACAGGTATTTTGCGGACTGTGGGGGAAGAACTAGAGTATATGCATCTTTCTACTCCATCATCTTGGCTCCGCCCCCTTGACCTATTCTTTATGCCTCATAGAGTCATTAGCTTCTATTTGCCCAATTTTAATTTTTAATGAATTGTTTTCTTCAGTTAGTTTTTGTCCTTCCTTTTCCATTTGTCCAATTTCCCCATTCAAAGTATTGTATCTCCTTATTCATTTGGTCAATTTTACATTTTAAGGAGCTTTTCTCTTCAGATAATTCTTTTTTTTCATTTTGTCAATTGAATTTTTAAAATCATTGGACAATTTTTCTTTTACCTCTCTAATTTGGCTTTTAACATCCTTATTGAGCTCTTCCAAGAATGGTCTTTGTGCTTGAGATCAGTTCATATTCCCTTCTGAGGATTCAGATATGGATATATTGTCAGTGCGGCCCTCTTCTGAATTCATATTTTGATCTTCCCTATTGCAGTAGCAAGATTCTATGATCTTTGCTTTTCTGATTTGCTCTTTCTCATGGTGATTGCCTCTTTACTGGCTTTTAAAGTGGATTTCTGCTTCCGGGACACAGGGGGCTCAGTCCCAAGTTTCTTATAATGGGGGTTTGGGGCCTGGTTTCTGACTTTGTGTGTTGTGGCCTCTGTTTCTTCCAGCTAGAATCTATATGAAGTTGCAGCTTACCTGGTGCTGAGCTTGCTTGTGTGTGCCAAGGTTGAAGCCAGGTGAAGTCTTTCTGAGATTCTGTGGGGTTACACTGAAGATCACAATGTGAAGTGTGGGGAAGGTATGGTCTGGCCCCTCACGTCTCCTCCTCCCATAGGTCTGCACCAGAGCACAGGCAGGCTTAGGGAATGGTGAACATCTGTCTGTGCTGATGTCTGCCCAATTCTCCTGGCTCTGCTAAGGCATGCCTGGATTCCTAGTGTTGGTGCTTACTGGCACCACCCCCCTGGGGCTTAGGCTCTTCTGCTGTACCACTGAGGTGGTACTTGCTGGAATGGTTCTGCTCCTGCACTAGTTCCATTCAGCCACAGCAAGAGAAACCCTTCACATCAATCTCTCTAGCCTCCTGAACTGAAAGACTGTTTACCCTTTCTGCTTGCTCCACTATTCCAGGATTTTTCCTGGGGAGATATTATCTGAATTTTTTGAGGTCAACAAGGGGAGGGTGCATTCTTGGTTCTCAAAAGTTCAAGTAGATGACTTTCAAACATTAATCTGTGGGCTGATAGCACCAGGCAAGGCTGCAGTTGCTTCTGTGGGCCCTGTGCTTCTCTCTCACTCAGTTCTGCTGGACTGAGACATAACTGAAATCACTGAATAACAACAAAAATGTAGAACTTAAACCCAAGTCTTTCTAATTACAAATTCTTTATCAACACAGTCAACTTGCTTTTCAAGACTCCTTATAGTACTGGTAAATCTCAGTCTCTGATAGGTATAGTACCTGAGCAATGTTGATAAGTGGAAGGCTCTTAGACTTAGACTCGCATAGACCTCACAATTAATTTAGCATTACCCCACATTTCATAGTCAGAAAATTGAGTGTCCTCAAAATTCAGCATCTTGCCCAAAGTCATCCAGGGTCGTAAATAACAAAGTCAACATTTAAATCCAGTCATGTTGCACATTCAGACCACTTTCCATTATATTACGCTGCTTCTCAGTACAAAAGCAACAGTATTAAAAGGTGAAGTGAAGAAGCAACACCAGAAGTATGACAAGGACACAAGTCAAGAGGGCTGAGGACAGGAAGAAAACTTGGCCAACTTTTGCCTAGGGTTTGGCTTAATATCTCAAAGTGCTCTGCAAAGCTCAGAAAGTGCCAATTCTGTTTTCACAGGGTCATTATAAACTCATGTAGATAGATCAAATATTTAGATGACACATGTAATGAAGGCAGAAGGGAATGGTATGGTTGAAGGCTGGAGGCTCATCTTGGGATCACAAACCTCAACTGCTGAGAGGCTCTACGGCTGTAATCATTGAATAAGATTAAGAATTATTGCTTCATCAGCCTGTTCAGATCACTGGACAGATCATTTGTGGAAATTTAAATTATGCTATGACTATATCTGTGTATTGGCTTAAGAAAGAAGGACAGCTCCTAAATTGCTTGGAAGATTAATTTTTCCATTCTCAAAGTAATAAATGCTAGTAATAGAATTGAGGAAATTCGTAATGTCATTTTGGTCTTATTTTCTAGCCAATGTATGATTCTCTTTCATTTTTCCTTTCTATTTATAAATCATATCTTTCCAAAAACTACTTAGTTCCCAGGTGAGCTAGAAAAGGACTTTCCAGACAGTTAACCATTCTATGATAGAACATTTAAGCTAAATTGCAAATTGCTTAAATCATTGCCTTCATTTATTTTCAAGGCACTAAAATCTCTATGCTTAGCATATGGCATACTCAGCTATCAGTCATCTATACTATTCCTTAGGATCTCAGCCTTATGACTAAGTCTCAGTAACTACTTACATCCTAAAAATAGAAGGCCTGATTCAGAGTCAAAACTAGAACTGACATCCCAGTTCTCAAGATTCCTGCTTAACTTGCTAGTAGAAAATATGCTAGATTTTAAAACAAAGAAACTGGTTTTAAATCTTGCCTCTGTCACTCAGTCACTGGTCAGTCATGTAACCTCTAGAGGACTTTATTTCTTCATCTCTAAAATAAAGGGTTGACCAGATAATTTCTAAGGTCCCTTATAATTCAAGGAGGACGATCCCATAATACTAAAATGCATTACTTTTTACAATTCAAATATTTCTTTATACTATTAAGCATAATTGCCATATCTCTGCTTTTCTTATATGTCTATATAGAATCTGGGTTTTAAGAATTTCAAAATGTTAAAATATTTTAGATCTAGCTTTATTATCTTTGGTATGTATTCACAATCATTTGTCCAGTTCAACTTGTTTCTCCAAAGCTTCAGAATTTTTATGGTGACCACTGGTCTTTCTCTCCATCCCTCTCATCTGATCTTATTTAGGAGAATGCATTCCTATATCTGCTCCTGACCTAGGAATTCTGTCAGGTGATAAGTTCACCCAGGATATTGAAGCAAGTCAGAGAACAGAATTAAAATGTAGAGTTCCATGGAAACTTCTGTGGATGTCAAGAGTATCTGAGGCAAGCTAAATTGTTTGAGGCCTATTTGATCAATACCAACTCTGCCTGGCAAGTTTAGGAATTTTAGGGGTCTTCATGTTCAGATTTCCACACTGTCAATATCCTTTCATAAACACATTTTCCCAAAATGGACAGACAAATATGAGTGTAAAATGAGGCTTAGATTCAAGTCCTCTATCTGATTCCTTCTGTTGTCATTATCCAAATACTCCTGGTCATAGATAATCTGACAAATCATCCTGGGGGAAAAAAGAGATAATGAATTCAAGGTATAGCATCAAGCATACATTTAGACATAACCAATTTATAGGTTTATTTTGCTTGATTATGTTTATTTGTTACAAGATTGGGCAGGGGGAATGTTGGGTGAAAGAGAATTTGGCTAATGGAGCAGAGGTCAGCTACAGAGTTCCAAAAAAAGAAAGAAAAGAAGAAGAAGAAGAAGAGGCTATTGAAGCATTAAAAAAATACACAGGGAACTGAGGAAGGTTCAGACAGGAAACCAGTTTAACTTTGAAATTAAAATGCTGATTTTATTTGTTTTAAACAAACTATATACGGAAAAAGATTTGCATTCTCACATAATAATAATAATACTCGTCATTTTATGCATATATATGTATATGTGTGTGTATATATATTTATGTGTATATACATATATATATATACATACATATAGAAATCTTTCTCCTCCTCCATTTCTTTCTTTACCTTCTTCTTCTCCTACATTTTGAACCCTTCACTTCTAGTCTAGACTTAGTAAAAATGGCCGTCATGTTGCCCTGTCCAGTGGTACAGGCTGTCCAGCTGCCCCAGGAAGGAAGGAAGGAAGGAAAGGAGGGAGGGAGGGAAGAAGGGAGGGAAGAGGGAAGGAAGAGAGAGAGAGAGAGGGAGAGAGAGGGAGGAAGGGAGAGAGAGAGAGAGAGAGAGAGAGAGAAGGAAGGAAGGAAGGAAGGAAGGAAGGAAGGAAGGAAGGAAGGAAGGAAGGAAGGAAGGAAGGAAGGAAGGAAGGAAGGAAAGAAAGAAAGAAAGAAAGAAAGAAAGAAAGAAAGAAAGAAAGAAAGAAAGAAAGAAAGAAAGAAAGAAAGAAAGAAGGAAGGAAGGAAAGAAAGAAAGAAAGAAAGGAGGAAAGAAAGAAAGAAAGAAAGGAGGAAAGAAAGAAAGAAAGAAAGAAAGAGAGAGAGAAAGAAAGAAAGAAAGGATTTTTTAAAAACAGACCAAAATAATCTCAGAGCTCAGGAAGGAATACAAACATAAAAGGTATTAATACTGTATTAAATTTGTTACATGTTTTGAAAATGCTTATGCAAATGAAAAACATTGTTACATATGCAATCTTCTTTTCTGTATTTATGTTATAATGTTTGCACTTGTTGATTAGATTCTTAGTAAGATGCAAAATTAAAAACAAACAGAAAAAAGAGAAAAAGATTAAACACATGAGCCCTTAAGTAATAGAGACCTCTGTGAAATCTCTGGGCTCTTGGCCTTGGTTTCATCAACTCTAAATGAAGGGGGTTAGATTAGATGACCATTAAGGCTCCCTTTAGTTCTGACTTCTGGATCCTATGATCAAGAAGAGCAAGTACCCCAGAGATGCTGAGCTGCACTTTTAGTGATTGAAATCATCAATCAATCCAAAAGCCATTATTTATTTAGTCACTGCGCTAAGAGAAAATTGGAATTGGAAGTAGAATTTGGATACAGAATGACTTTCAAAGAAAGAGAGTTTACTGAATGGTAGCACTAGAGGGAGAATCTGAGAAGTAGCTATTAAAGACAAGGAGTATTTCAATTCTCCCACTGAGAGAATGATGATGGGGGCTTGAGTGAAAGAACAATAAATACTGGAAAGAAATGGGATGCACAGTCTGTCACCTGAGAAGAGTCTGGTCTCAGTGAGTAACAGAAGATGGAAAGAGAGAAAGAGGAGTTCTAAAATGATAGAAAACTTGTTAATTAGAAGGGGGGAGTTCCCAAGTCAAGGAAGTGTAGGAAGCTGTGGAGTGGGAAATGGATGAGATACAGTTGAGCTGAATGAAATCTAGGGAGCAGACAATGAGGGATGGGAAGAACAGTGACTTTTTCAGTAGTGGGAAGTTCAGTATCACTAGGATGGGGAAAGTAAGAAGGGATGGGAGCATGTTAACCACTGTGAAATGAATCTAGGCAGTGGGGATGGATGGATGGATAGTAGGAATTCTGATGAAGGCGGGTGATTAGCAGGAGCAAGGTTTTCTCTTGGCCCTGGACCTTGCCTTGTAGAATTAGTGTTGTGGGATCCCAGTGGTGTCCAAAAGCCAAGCCAACTAGAAAGCTGTATTGCAGTGCCCTGGAAGGCACATATGGAAACTGGGCTTAGTGACAGGGAGTGTTTCAATTTGATGGAGCATCTGGACATTCAGCTTCCTGGCAAGCATTAGTAGGGTTTGGCAGTTTTATGTCAGGTGACCTATGGATGCCTGGGCAGGAGGCAGGCAACAGCAAGCCCAAACAGGTGCTGTGCTTAGGGGACACACTTAGCCCAGAAAAATCATCCAAGATACCAAATCCCTGTAGGTCTTGGTAGGGAAATTTTTCAAATTCATCTAAATATTGCCTGCATTTCTCTATTCCCAGTAGTACTGGGAATCAGTTGGCAAGTGTAGAATAAGCCTGTCAATATGTGGTATACTTCAAAAGTCACCTTCCTTTCCCAGTACTGCTGTGCAGGTTAATTAACACAGCCTTAGGCCTCCCCCTGCCATAGTTCCCAGCCAAATCACACCCCAGAGTTCTTCCCCTAGTACAAGAACTATCAGGTTTTTTTAACCATGTTTAAAACTGGAATCCACATAGGATATTTTAGATGGTCAGTCTGGTTATGGGAGCCCCAATCCTAGTCAGCCAAATTCATTTGTTCATTAGTTTGTACGTAGTAGTTCCATGGAATTTCTTGGAAATCAATAGGAGAAAGATTTTCATTTGGTTCCCCACCTTACCCATTAGAAGACTGGTGCTGTTTGTTAAGAAGAAAAATAGAAATTGAAAGCTATGCCATAGCTATAAGGGTCTGAATCACTATTACCTTCTAGGACCAGCATTCCTAATCTTTGGTCTCTGACTTCAGAGGCCACTTGGTAAGCCACCAATTCTTACTTCCAGATACAATTAAGCTTAGAAATAAATTCACAAGTGCAAAAATGGCTTTTCAGACCTAGTAAGGCCCTGATACCATAATTGAGTTGTACAGTGGCCCCCTTTGTAGCCATTGGACAAGGATGGTCATTTAGAGTGCCAATAGCCAAAGTTTTTAGATGACCCTAAACCAGGGATGGGGAACCTGTGGCCTTGAGGCCATAGGCGACCTTCTAGGTCCTCAAGTGCATCCTTTTGACTGAGTCCAAGTTTTATAGAAGAAATCCTTTTATTAAAGGTATTTGTTCTGTGAAGTTTGGGTTCAGTCAAAGGACTGTACTTGAGGACCTAGAAAGCCTCATATGGCATTGAGGCTGCAGGTTCCCCACTCCTTCCCTAAAACTATGTGATTCAAGGAACCTTCTGTCCCATTTCCTGACTCTCTGTTATTCTCATTGAAGAAGCAAAAGGAAGCCACACAGGAGGGAGGGCCATTTTTCATTCTTCATTCATTTCATGGGTTCTTGTGGCCAAAGAACTCATCACCAATCTACCAGGGATGAGCCTCTTTGCACTTAGAAGTACTCTTTGTACTTGGAAGCAGGCTTGTTCTCCTGCTGGGACTCAATAGGCAGATATGCTGTCACAAAAACACAAATGTGAGTACTTAACATATGGATCCTCTCAATGGCACCTTCTATAAATCAAAAGCTTTGAAATCTACTAAACCTCAACCAGACCTGTTAGCACTTCTACACCAGTAGTAGGCTCAGGATTCTTATACATTAACTCAATTATATGATCTCCAAAAGGGTGGAAAGGACAAGGGGGGGGGGGTAGTATGTCCTCAGCTGAAGGGGCAGAATGAGGTGATACCATTTACTTGAGGGACATCGGTCTCATGAGAGTTCTAACCTCTCCTGCTAGAGATATGATCTCTTGACAAAGTTCAGCACAGAGTTTGGCAGAGACACATCAAGGCTTACCATCTAGATACCTAGACTACTACCTGGTACTAGTAGTATTTTTTTTCTACCTAGAAGATGAATACTAGCTAGTAGAATTTATTCTACTGGAAGAATTTTTATGTCAGCTTAACCCACTTTTCTTTGTAGAACATATTCCAAATTAAAGTTTCCACCCATTTTTTCTCTTATTTCCACATTTTCTCAGATTTCTTTTCAAGAGAATCCTCTACAAAAATCTTACACTGGTGTCTTTTCCTGGGGTAGAGGTGATCCTGGGTCCTCAGAGATATCATCAATGGAATTCAAGTTCTTGCAGACCTGCCAAAGTCTGGAAAGCTTGATCATGGCCTAGGAGGTAGACCATATATCTTTTATCTGAAGACTAGCCTAGTCAAATTAGTAGTAAGTTTTCGTTATAAAGTTGGCCATAGGCTGACATTCATTCCCTACTTAGCTATGATTCTGACTCTCCTGGACTTTCCCATCTTGACACAGGTGCTTTCCCACCCTGAAAATTCCCTCAGTCTCCTTACCTTAGAATATCCCTCTATCAGCCTGGCCTCCTATTGGTGAATTCCTACCAGGGATCTTAATTTTGGGGATGGGCCCAGGAGAGCCATACTTCATTCCCCAAAAGGCTAAGCTTCTAACTGTCTGAATTTCACTTCCATGGCCCCACATGGGAATCTTTTCTTCCTCACTCTTCTTCTGCCTGCCTCCACCTTTAGAATGTATACTCTTTGATGGCAGAGATAACCTTTCTTTTTCTTTTGATTTGTATCCTCAGTGTGTGGTCTGTTCTCCCTTCTCAGTTCATAGCTGTAATGTTAATTAAGTTGATGAGAGTTGAAGATCTCCCCCATCCATTAATGGACCTGCCCATTATGATTAGGGGAGATTTGTTTTGTAGGAAGGCCCACACCTTTTGTTAATTTCTAATGAGACTCTGGTTCTCAAAGGTTGTGATGCCCTCTGACTCTGAAAAGAGTATATATACTCTGAGGTGAGGTTTTACTTTGGGGCTTATTCATTGGACATGTTTGTTTGGCCAGAGGAGACTCTGAGTAGCCGCTAAGGAGCCCCTGGATTTGAAAACCCAGATGTTGGTGCTTCTCTATGGTAACTATATATGTATGTAATGGTCAGAAAGTTGGATTTGTCTGTTGATCTGTAATGTATGTATTGCTTATGGTCAGACAGCTGGAAGCCCTGTCTGTTGGTCTTTATTTCTCTGTTTGTATTTTCTCTGAAATTCAGGATGCTGACTTTTCCCCCTGAACTAAGTGAATGATATATGTGCTTGATTAAAGTAGATTGATGACCCCTCAAAAGTTGCTTTCCTTTTAGAAAAGCAGATCTAAGAACCTGTAGAGCAGGCCTTCCTGAGCATGCCAGGATCCTAGCTGTCACAATAGCATTTAAATTCTTGTTACCTTATTGCTTCAATGAATTTTTCTGCTAGATCAGCTCTTGAAGGCCATTTACTACATCCTAGAGAAATTTTAAATTGTATTACTTAAATGAGTAACCCCACTAATTAAATCAGAGGTCCTTGAGGTACAAACATTTACAACTGAAAAATAAAATATACAAATTCAGAGGTAATTTCTACACACATACATATATGTATATGCATATATATATATATACACACACATATGGATGAATAAATGAATAAGTCACTAATAAATGACTAAGTCACCTATAAATTCCCTAAAATATTGTGTTCTCAAGATGTTGGTTGGCCCATCATGATCCTCTCTATTCCAGAAGATCTGCTCCCTCACGATCATTAGAAAAAAGTTTTATATCTTATCTCAAAACACTCCCCACTAACTTGACATGGGTTTACTAGGGGATTCTAGCTCAGATTTAATGGTCCAGTCTATAAGTCTAGTCTCATTCTAAGATAATCAGGGAGCCTTCAGATTGCACAGCAGTGTTTTAGTTCTCCTCTCATATTACTCTGTAATCACCTGGTGAATAACCCTCTCCCCACCCCACCTCCCACCAAGGGAAGATCAGGGAAATTCAAAACAGGCACAGTGTACACATCACCAAAAAAAAAAAAAAATCAGAATAATTCATTCTGACATACAATTCCACAGTTCACAAATGACAACCCTTTTCCTTACAAATGTTTGCATTCATTACATGGTTATATAGCAAAGTGGCAGGACCTTGTCATTTAAATACTTGCAATAATAGTTTGCCTTGCATCAACATTACTTTCTCAAAAAGACCTTGTAAACTTGCATATAAGGGCAGCATTATACCTTAAACACAAAGGGTATGTTTTTATTCCTCAGTAAAACTCCTCTCATTCTCTAATTGTGAGGTATGTCTCCAAGGTCCATTAGTATACTGGGAAATAGTGCAGAACTCTCCTGATAACATGTCAGAGAACATGTACCTTTATCATGGCCATATTCATGCCAGCTGCTTCCTCTTGAAGGTGCATAATAAAAAGGGTGGGGCTACTCCATTTTCTGAAGGGAAGAGCCAAGAACTGTATAATCAAGCCATCCAGATTTCCCTCTCACTCCTTACTTAATCAACCAGATGTTGCTTCTTAGTTCCAGAAAGAGATTTTGCTTTGGACTGGCTTGAAACAAAGAAGAGATTCATTTTCTCTAGAATTCTTCATCATGGCAATTAGATGTGCTTTTATCACTTCTCCACATAGCTGACTAAACATACTTCGGTATGAGGTGAAGTCTGGTAGACCCCTTATAAGTACAGTGCCTTTGTGATGTTTTGCAAACAGATTATTAGGAAAAAAACACTGCAGCATTCTCCAGAAGGAGAGTAAATGTACCTTTCACACAAGTGTTTCTTGTGCCTTGGAAGGGAACCTACTATGAGATGGGAAAATGTTCTTTTCCATCAAGGAGAAAAATAAGCATAAGAGGGTGTCTCAGGACTGGGGAGATTTTATGAGTGTCCCATCCCAACTAGCATTTTTAGGGAACATGTGTGCACACTGTGTACAGTGAGTTGGATCCCTTTGACTATTCCACTTCGACTTCCTAAATCAAAATAATATATAGTCAAAGGGAGAGAAAATCATAACCCACTGGCCAATCTTATGTTGATTACCCCCTACAAACACTGCTAGACTGGTTCTCAGGCAGTAGACAGTTGCTTCCCAAATTGGTAACAAAACATGTACTGTGTGGTAAGCCCTGCCAGAGTCTGTACCCCACCAGAATGGCATTCAAGAATCAGAGGACACTGCTAGAAACCGGGAGGATTTATGAAGTTCAAGTAAGCCCCTCAACAATTCTGGAGAGACAGCTCTAGTACAACTTCTATTTGGTAGACAGAGGCAATATACCACCTTATATTCACAGAATCTTCCTTCCAGAACTTCAAAGCAGTTGATAGAGACATGCTTATTATTCTTGTCAGCCCACACAGTATCCCAGGGATGTTTACAATTTTGAGAGGTCATTCCTTTACTCCACATCCATTTAACCTTTCTACATACAATTTCCATTTTATTTTGCATTGCAAATATGTAGGATGTTCAATCACAGCAGGTACACTATAAAGTTCTCAGCAAGAGAAAGTATGTTCATTGCTCTTGTATCTCTCTTTAGCACTGAAGTGACCAGAGTTCATAATTAATAGGAAGAGAACATTTAAAGAGTCAAATATGACTTATGATCATAAAGGGACTCAGTAACAGAGATGGTTTTGTGTTCAGATCTTTTGTCAGGGCCACCTGGATATAATTTCATTTCAGATTTGGCCTGAAAAAGTCAAAATTTCAGATATTTTCTTCCTGAACTTCAAAGCATGCCCATGATTATGTTTATTTAGAATTTTATCTATTTGGATGAGCAGCCCATGAAAGCAATATAGCAATGTACACACATATACATAATATAAATATAGATGTTATGTACATACATGCATATATATAATCTATCTATAGGCATGTGCATGGTCTTGTACACACATATATAGATAGATCTTATATCTATGTAAGATATTTCTACATAGTTATCATATATCTGTATTGTGTGAGTGTTTGTGTGTGTGTGTATGTGTGTGCATGTAAGGAGGCACTGAACATAGTGAGCTGGAGACAGAATTATTTAAGAAGAAATAAAGATCATACCATATAGTGACAAGGAGCAACCAAGCAATTGAATTAATAAAATTTCTTAAGTGCCTCCTGTGGGAGAGATACTGTGCTAGGTTCTGGGAATTATAAAAGGAAAACAATTCCTATCCTCAAGGAACTAGTGTTCTATCCTGGTATACAAGATGTACACCTACAAGTAATAGGTGCACATAACTGTATGTATATATGTAAGCCTCAGTGAAGGCTTCAGAGAGAAGATAGTATCTTGGCAGGGCCTTGAAGGATGGGAAGGATTTCAAGTCAGAGATGAGCAGGGAGTGAATTTCAGGCAGGGGAGATGGCCTACAAGAATTCAAAGAGACAAAAGTATAGACTCTAAGAGTTTAGAGCTGTAAAGGGTTTTGCTGTTTTCAGTCTTGTCTTTGTTACCCCAATTAGGATTTTCTTGGCAGACATTGCCAATTCTTTCTCCAGCTCCTTTTACAGATGAAGAGATTGAAGCAAACAGGGTTAAGTGACTTTCCTAAGGTCACACAGCTAGAAAATGTCTGAGGCCAGATTGGAACTCAGGAAAATGAGTCTTCCTGACTCCATTCCCTGTACTCTATCCATGGCATCACCTAAATGCTCAGGAAAGGATTTTAGAGACACTCTAATAGAACTCCTCTCTCTTCGAATGTGAGAAAACTGAGCCCTACAGAGTGACGTAACTTTTCTAAAGTCAAGTAGGTAACAATAACAACATAATTAGAACCTAGGTTGTCCGACTCCAAGGTCAGTACTTAACTCCACAGTATTGTGCCACTTCTTTAAACTTGCTTTTTAAACTATTAAATACAGGGAAACATTCAAGGGATTGCAATACTAAATAAATTGGAAAGTTCTGAAGATCTCTGTATGTTTTATTGATCATTCCTGGTCTTTCATGTACATTTATATGGAGCTAGGCTGTAGTCTTTGCTCCTCCCTTACTGGCTGAGCTGATCCCTGCTTTGACTAGTTCTCAACTTCGATCAAGCCTGCTGACTGGATTAGACATATGGTTCATTCTAGGTATCTAGTAAATGAAAGTCCCACAAATAGAGTTTGTGAAGAAGAAAGGTGTGTAGGATGCCTTGAGAGCAAAATGGGAGGTATATTGAAAGGTCTTTTAATGCCAAATAGAAGGTGTAAGTTTTATCCTAGAGGTAATAGAGAACCGCTGGAACTACTCACAATTTAGGAAAACGTCTTTGGAAATTGTGTGAAGGGTAGATTGGAGCAGAAAGGGATGTGGCAGGGACCAATTTGGAAGTTATTGCAGCAATCCAAGCAAGGGGTAATGAGGTGGTTGTGTGAACGGAGAGAAAGGGATGGGAGAGATAGAGCTCATAGCAAACATAATTAAAAAAAAAAAGCTCTTTGAATGACTTGAAAGTTAGCTGAGAATCTAAGTAAAAGCACAAAACACTTGAGAAAACGCACTATAAATAATAATTATGTTGGCTAAATGAAGCCCAACATACAATGCAAAGGAAAATCTGCTATCTATTCAGAATTTCAACGTGTGACTGACCATATGTGAATAAGTCTCAGCCTGGATGCCACATGACATTTAGTTTGGTATTTCACACAGCATGCAAGTAGTGTCTCCTCATGGCTCCTCTCCATTCCTGTATCATTCAAATCATAATCTATTAACTGCTAGTATTTATAAAAATATATAAAAATCTATATCATTCAGTAGCAATAAGGTATAGAGGAATTCTGTTTACATTTTTAAATCCTGGGGTGAAAATACATATGACACACGAGGAACCTTCCCCATGACAAAATGAGTGTTGAATAGTAATTTCAGTTATTACTTTACTGAGACAACTGAGGCCGTTGGCTTCTAGCTCCTTGTTCTCCCTTCATCTCCATACTTTTGACATCATCCCCCATTCTCTCCTCCTTACATCTGCTTTCTGATAATGAGGTGGCTTCAGTCTCTGTGTGCCATTGACTTTATCCCTTTTCAATATTCAGAGTCAACCTCTCTGTCTCTCTAATCTTTAACCTCTCCCAATCTACTGTTTCTTTCCCTGCTGCTTTGTAGCATTCCCAAACGCCCCTGCCCAAATCCAGTAAAAAATCCATTACAAGAGGCTACTATTTTAAACTATTGTCTTACATATCTCCTCTCTTTCCCAGCCCCTAGAAAAAAATTTATACAGTAAAAGATTCCAATTCCTCTCTTCTCACTCAATCCTAAACCCTTTTTCAATCTGATTTCTGACTTCATCGCTCAACTGAAACTCTTTCCAAATGTTATAAATAATCTCTTAATTATCAAATACAATTTTCTCCCTGAGTTTTTATTCTTCTTGACTTCTCTGTTGTGTTTGACACAATTGACCACATTGTCTTTACAGATAGTCTGTCCTATTTTTTTTAATGGCCTGTTCTCTCTTGATTCCCCTCCTACATGACTGATCACTCCTTGGTATGTTTTGCTGGTTAAACATCCATATCACGTTGCCTGACTTGCCTCTTTTCTTCTCTCTCTATACTTTTTTTCAGTGATGCATCAACTTTCATGATTTTAATTATTCAGATAATTCTCAGATGTATATATCCCAATTCAATCTTTCTCCCAAGCATCACAAACTACCTAGGGAACAGTTTGAACTACATGTCCTAGGAACATCTCAATCTCAACAGGTCCAAAACAGAATTCATTATCTTTCCCCCTAAACGCGTCTTTACTCAACTTTCTAGTTTCTTTGAAAATCATCACCATTCTCACACTCTCCTGGGTTTCAACTCCTCAGTCTTCCTAATCCCCTTCCTCCAACACTATAGAATCACTTATCAAATCTAATGTCCATGATTACCTCCATAATATCTCTTACATCTGACCTCACTTCTATTCCCACTGCCACCACCTTCATTCAGGCCCGTAGAGCCTCTTCTTTGCTTATTGGTGATTGCTTCCTAGTTAATTTTGTTCTCACTCCAATTCATCCTCCACATAGCTGCCAAAATTATGTTTTCCTTAATCAAAAACGGACCATGTCGTGCCTTCTTAACAGACTGTAGTGTAGGTATTCTTTTTTTATTGGATTGCCTCTTATTTGTAGTAATTGATATTACAATTTTAAAATTTAATATTTTTGTTTTTCCCAATTACATGGAAAAACTTTTAACATTCATTTTAAATTTTTGAGTTCTAAATTATTTCCTTTTTTCTTTCCCCTCCCCTCTCTTATTGAGAGGGTAAGCAATTTGATATAGATTATAAATATGCAGGCATTCAAAATATATTTCCACGTTAGTCATCTTGAAAAAAAATACAGACAAAAAATCCAAGAAAAATAAAGGAAAAAAAAAGTATGCTTCGGTCTACATTCAGATTTCATCCATTCTTTCTTTGGAGATGGAAAGCATTTTCCTTCAGAATCGTCTTAGATCACTGTATTGCTGAGAAGAGCTATCATTTATAGTTGATCTTCATAAAATATTCCTATTACTGTATATAACATTCTCCTGGTTCTGTTCATTTTGCTTTGTTTCAGTTTATATAAATCTTTCCAGGTTTTTCTGAGAACATCCTGCTCATTATTTCTCATAGCACAAGAGTATCCCATCACAACCACATACAAAAACTTGTTTAGTCATTCCCCAATTGATGGTTATCTCCTCAATTTCTAATTTTTTGCCACCACTAAAAATGCTATTATAATATTTTTTTTTCCATATATAGATCCTTTTCTGTTTGTTTTTTATCTCTTTGGGATACAGAGCTAGTAGAGGTATTGCTGAATCAAAAGAGTATATACCTAGTTTTCCAGCTCTTTAGGCACAGTTCCAAATTGTTCTACAGAATGGTTGAATCAGCATATAACTTCGATAGAGCATTAGTGTCTCAAGTTCCCCACATCCCTTCCAACATTTGTTGTTTTCTTTTTCTGTCATATTAGTCAAACTAACAAGAGTGGGGTGGTAGCTTAGAGTTGTTTTAATTTGCATTTCTCTAATCAACAGTGATTGAGAACATTTATTCATATAATAACTTTGATTACTTTGTCTGAAAACTGCCCATTCATATCCTTTGACCATTTATCAATTGAGAAATGGCTCTTATTTTTATAAATTTGACTCCATCTTCTATATAGTTGAGAAATGATGCCTTTATCAGAAAAATTTGCCATAAATTTTTTTTGTTACGTTTATTATGCTTTTCCCTCCATCCCTATTTCCCCCCTCCTTCCTCCCTGTTACTTCCCCCACCTCCTTTCACATTGTCAGTCTTCGTAAGTTCTTTAATGCAGGGATTCTTAATCTTTTTTTTTTTTTTTTGCTTTATTGACACATCTGACCATCTGATGGAACCTATAGACCCTTTATAAGAATAATGTCTATAATTTAAGGAAATTTAAATTTCAGTTAAAGGTTCATAAAAAATTAAGATATGCCTTTTCCATTCAAGTTCAAAGACCCTCTAAAACCTAGTCACAACCCCCTGACTGTTCAGGCTATGAACTCCTCTAATACCTCCCTTTTACCTCTAGGATGAAATACAAACCCTTTTTTTTTCATTGTTTAAGGCCTCATGACTTTTCCTCACCCTATTTTTCTGTCCCCATAATATATTATCCTTCCAAAATGCTACAGTATAATCAAACTGGCTTTCTCCATTTTCACATGTACCAGACCCTCAACTTCTGCACAGGCCATCCTTCATGACTAAAGTATATTCCATATTCCTCTCTACTTCAAAAAATCCCTTACCCCTTTCAAATATAGCTCAGGCACCAACTTCTAAAGGATTGATTGATTGATTATTTATTTCCTGATCACCCTCCCTAGTGCTCTGCTGCCCTAAACTATCATGTGTTTGGCAGCCCTATATTCATGTTGTATTTATATTTGATATACTTGTATCCATGAGAGGCAGTGCGGCACAATGTCTACAGAGCTGACTTCAGAATCTTAAATATCAAGGTTTGGTGCCTGCCTCAATCACACACTAGCTCTGCAATACTAGGTAAATCACTTACCTTGTCAGTGCCCTAGGCAGCTCTCAAGATTACAAAGAGGAGGTTACAAATGTGCTGGCATATACTGGTTGAGGAAGTTTCTTCATCTAAGAGCTCCCCATATTAATTAATCACATCTAGTTTCAGCCTCTCTCTGTCTCTCTCTCTCTCTGTCTCTCTCTCTCTGTCTCTCTCTGTCTCTGTCTCTGTCTCTCTCTGTTTCTCTCTCTCTCTCTCTCTCTCTCTCTCTCTCTCTCTCTCTCTCTCTGTCTGTCTACACATAGATACGTATGTATATGTGTATATGTATCTTCCCAGATAAAATATAAGATTTTTGAGTGTAGGAATTTTTGTCTTTACATCCCTGGGGCCTAGGACATAGTCAGCACTACTAGATCCTCAGTTTTGATTGCCCAATTGGATCAAAAGAAGTACAATTCTCCAACATGACATTGGGTACTATTTAATATTAAAAAGTTGTGACATTAATCTGACCATATTTCTGGATCTTTTATGAGATGATGTTTGGTGATCTCCAGCATTTACCATACTTCCTGGTACTTAATAAATGCTTATTGACTTGACTCAAGTTCCTGTAGCCAAGTTCTAAATCATATGATACTATGACCCCTGGTAGTTTCCTCCATGGTTCCTGCCATTATGATATCAATAAAGCAGCAAGGTTAGACAGAGATAGAAGCAGCATGTGCCAGGTAAATCAGACCACCGCCACCCCTACTTTGACCATCATTTCCCCTTAGACCCTGATGGAGACATCCCAGGACCCTGAGCCCAAAGCTCCTAAGAAGAACAATGCTCCCAGTACAGAGCTCACATCAACCACTTTGAGAAATAATCCCTGTGGAGATGCAACCTGACAACTGCCCCTGCAGGTGCTACAGGCACAGTTACTGAAGACCCAGGACAGAAAGCTCTTGCCACCAAAGTCCTTGGTACTGACAACCTGTCTGCATCAGAAATGGAGATAACTTGATTTTTAAAATGACATTAAAGAAGAGGCATTAATACCGGCTTTGCTGCTCTACTCTATGGACCATGTGACTTTTTCATCTGACTAGTCTCTGAAAATCTGAAAATTTTCATAAGTGTTGCCTCCCTCCCTAATTAAAATGTGACTTCCTTGAGAACAAGGACTATTTGCTTTTATATTTGTACCTCCAGCTTCTAACACATTGCTTTGCACAAACTAAGTTTTTAATAAATGCTTCATTCATTCATTCATTCATCAAACCTTGACAGAATCCAGGGAGAAATTGCCTAACTACTCTTGCTTTCCTATAAGTGAAACCATAGCAGAACCACTGAAATCCTGAAATTCAAGGTTCTCATGATCACCGTGCCTGCTGATTATTTTGTGAGTATAGTATTCAGATCATGAAACTGGCTCTAAATATGTGAGAAATTCAGAAAACAGAATATTCTATTATGTGTATAGCAAGCTATACATTTTTGTAAATCTGTTAGCCTATTTATTAATAAATTTATCTTATTCCTCTATCTACATCTATCTATGAGGAGGAACCTACTTTACCTAAGTAAAAGAAAGGCTTCCCCTAGCAATGAACCTAGTCCAGGACTACATGTCATTGTACAAGACAGGGAGAAGCATGCTTTTTAAGCCCTGTATTTCAAGAAGTGACTCCTTGAGATTTGAATGCCTTTTTATCAAGTGGCTACTGCATGAAAAATAGCTTTTAAACTAAAAGAATTAGCCTTTGATGGCAGACTTTCAAGCATCATAGCAACCCCATAATTTGAAATAATTTTGGGCAAGGATACCATATGATACCAGCCTACATTTAAAGACATCATTGATTTTTCGATAGAGGTTAGTAGTTCAAAGAGTGCTGTGAAAAAAAAGATTGGGAAATGTATTTAAAGGATCAAATTGATTGCACAAAATGATCACATGTAACAACAGTTTAGCATATTATACTCCGATATGTTTGCAGCAACTTGAAATCGTTGAATTTCCTAGGCATGACCCCTAGAGTCCCAACAGTTCCTCTAAGACACTATGGTTTTAATTCCAATACTTGCTCTATGATGAAAAGTGGTTTCATATGTAATATATGTAGATGAGCTGATTAGATTCTTCTCTAGGTGTAGACAAAGGAGATGAGGAAAACTACATATTCTTCCTTGAATATATTTTTACATGAAGTTTATTAGAATACCTGTATAAATCTTGCTTTTATACTAATTGATCATGCATATTTACATATTCAAACTAAGATAAGTTATGATCTGAGACAAGATTAAATGAATCTAATACTTAGGCACCATTCTCTGCTAATGCTAATTCTATGATATTGATTGTTATTTAACTCACTCTATCTTGGGTTTCCATATACTTACACCAACCTTAAGGTATGAATCATTCTTGAACATATTCCCTGCATTCAGCATTTCTGCCATGACTTACTCTACATTTAGTTCTCCTTTTCAAGTAGAGAGAAAATCTCTGACTTAGGTCTCATGGTATTGTAGAAAGAATCACAGGATCTCAGTCAGAAGAGACCATAGATAATATCTGGTCTAGTTTGTACATGAATAAGAATTTTCCCAGTGTTTTTCCCCAATCTGAATGAAAACTTCCAGTAAAGGAAAACACTAATAAGGTAGCCTGTTCTACTTTTGGATAATTATAATTATTAAGACTATTTTTTCTCCTTACCTTAAACTAATATCTGCCTCTTTATACCATCCAAGGATGTTTTTCTAAGTCTATCCTTGAAGGCTAAACAGAACAAATAGAATCTCCGTTCCTTGGAAACAGCTTTGAAATACTTGAAGATGGCTATCACACTCTGCTGTATCTTCTCAAGGTTAAACATTTCATGTTCTCTCAAATAGTCCTAATATGTTTCCAGACCTATGACCACTAGTTACTCTGCTATGGAAGTGTACCAACTTATTAACATTGGCTTTGGACTTGGATTAAAAATACCAACATTTGAGTTTCAGCTAAGACACTTAATAGCTATATAATTACTTAACCTCTTTGTATTTTAGTTTTCTCCTATATAAAATACATGTGATAATACTGACAGTATGTATATCACAAGCTTGTTGTGGGGATAGAGCTTTGAAAGCAGAGCAAAATGTGAGCTATTATTACTGAGGCTTAAATGTACATGGACTTCAGAGTCAAACCTCTGCCTAGTTTTGGGATATCAGAATGAACTAATGGCATACAATCTTAATGTATTCCATTCCACTCTAGGCATCAGGCTTTTCATTGCCATCTTCTTCTGACTCGATCTCCATTTATTCCCATGTCCAAGGCTAATCTTGGAGAGTTTTCTTTCATTCCATGGCTAAATTTGCCATTGAAATGGACCTTAGAGACCATGTGGTCCATACTCCTCCTTTTACACATGAGGAAACTGAGGCTGTCAAAACTTACCTGACTTGCCCAAAGTCATATAGAGAATAAATAAAGTCAGGATTTAAACGAGATAATGTGCATTCAAAACCTGACTCTGCTTTTTCTCTATGTGACCTTGAGTAAGTCAGGTAAGTTTTGGGGGCCTCAGTTTCCTCATCTGTAAAATAAGGAGTATGGGCTAGATGGCCTCTAGGGTCCATTTCAATGATAAATATATCATTCTGGGAAGTTTAAGTGCATTTCTTCTTCACAGACCCTTATATCTTATGGAAGCTTATCCTTCCATATGCTTCATGATATTTACATGTACTATGGAAATGTGAATACAGGCCCATAGCTGGATAACTCTGCTGTAGTAACTGAGTGAGCCAGGACTGATGACCAGTTGGTTTGCAGAAAATGCATAAAGAGTAATTTAATAGGCACAGATTCCATAGCATAGAAGACTTTCTGTTTTCAATGCAGAATTCAGTTTGAGCTTGGATGGCTTCCCAGTTCTCTGGATTAAACCACGGGTGTCTGGAAACTCACAAATCTTGCTGAAAACTCATCCTTTAAAGATGTCTATCTATTAGGGACAGCCAGGTGGCTCAGTGGATACAGCACTTACTATTGAGGGTACTGCTGTCCTTACAAGTCACCACATTCACAACCTCAGTATCATTCCCTGGCTCCTCCCTTTTAGTAATCCTATATATCTACTCAATTGCCAAATGATGTCATTGCTCTCTGCACATCATCTCTCACATAAGTTACCTTTCCAATCACACAATCACCACCAGAGTTCAGGCTTTCATCACCTTTCCCTTGGGTGAGTGCAACAGCCTGATTTTAGTCTTTAAATCTCATGCCTTTTCCTACTCTAATACATCCTCCAAATAGCCTCTATTTTAAGGTGTCTAAAGAACCGTTTTGACTGTGTGCCTTCTCTACTTATTAAACTCCAATGGCTTTTTTATGTTGTTCAGTCATCTCAGTTGTGTCCAACTCTTCATGACCCCATGGACCTCTGTCCATTAGATTTTCTTTGAAAAGATACTGAAGTAGTTTGTCATTTCTTTCTCCAGTGGAAAAGAAAGATTAAGTGACTTATCCAAGGTTACACAGTTAGGAAGTTTCTGAGGCTGGCTTTTAAGTCAAGTCTTCCTGACTATAAATAAGCCTAGCATTCTATCCACTGTGCCACCTAGCCTAATAATGGCTCACTAGGTGGGTACTGTTCAGAGATACCCAACTTTTCATGACCCCATAGACCATAGGACAGCAGGCCATTCTATCCTCTACTGTCTCTCAAAGTCTCTCCAAGTTCATGTTCATTGTTTCCATGATACCATCTATTATCTCATCCTCTGCAGTCCCCTTTTCCCTTTGCCACCAATCTTTCCCTAGGATCACATAATATCCAGGATCACACATAAACAACGACTGGCATTCAAATCTCTTTATGATGCCTTCCTACTTTTCCAGTCATCTTACTCATTATTCCACTCTCTTTACTCTTATGGTCTAGCCACACTGGTCTATTTACTGTAGCTCACAATAACTCTCCATTTCTGATCATTCCTTCCAACTTTACTAGTTGTCCTACATGTCTGGAAGGTTTGATTTCACCTCTATCTCCTGGAATCCCTTGTTTCCTTGAAAACTCAGTTCATGATATCTTCTTCACAAAACAGTTCCTAACTTCCTGTGCCTTCATTCCCTGAGCTGCCTTGTACTCATTTTGTATATACTTCACGTATATTAGATGAGTGGCAGACTGATGTGGTGGACAAAGAACTGGACTTAGAGTCAGGATATCCTGACTTCATCTTCTGTCTCTGGGGCTTGCTAGTTGTGCGACCCTAAGCAAGTCCCTTACTCTACCAATGCTTCAAACAAGTCTTTATGACTCGAGGTTGCTAAGAATGTGCCTGCCTTCTTTGTTAGAAGGAGTTCTGTCATAGGAGTTCCCTATTTTATTACAAACACTCATCCAGTCTCAATTCTTCCAGGTAAACTTGTCAGAAACTATTGCTGATGCTAAACTTCAACAATGAGGTGAATGCTAAGGGGCTGAAGCGTGAAGGTCACGTGATGTTCTACCCTGGGGTAGGGAACCCATGGCCAAATTTGTTCTGTAAAACTTGGACTCAGTGAAAGGGCCATACTTGAGAACCTAAAGAGCCACACGTGGCCTCAAGACTGTGGGTTCTGCACCCGTGTTCTAAGCAGTTTTAAACCATGGAGGCTCTCTCCCTAGGTCTTTAGGACCTTAGATCCTTGGAACATCTACTTAGAGTGACTGAATATTCATTCCATGATGTTTCAAGTAGGCAAAGCTACAGCTTCTTCAGGGCACAATATAATCTAAAGCTGTTTCTCCTCATTTTCTCATGTAAAATGAGGGAGGGAAGTGTGTGTAGTTAGACTACATGGCCTCTGAGGTGCCTTCTGCTCTGAATCTATGGTCCTATGCTTCATATGTATATACTTTTTTAAATGTGTGTTGTCTTGCCCTTTACAACATAGCAGGAACAATTTCACTTGTGTCTTTGCTCAGCCCTTTGCAGAGTCACATAATAGGACTTAATAGATGCCTATGGGCTTCCAGACCTACTTGGGCAGAAAAAAAGAGATTAGAGCGTGAAGAGTATAGAATTCAGAAACATGAACTGAAGTAAGAAGTTGTTGTCGAGGGAGAGGGAATTCATTTTGAAGAATGTGTAAAAAATATGAGACAGGGTCCACCTACAAAGAATCCACCACCGCTGCTTCTGGGAGAAGGAGCTTGTGCATAACATGCTTTCCAATGCATCCAATTGACACAGGAAATCAATTCAAGCAACAAATCCCCAAATCCTTTTTCCTGCATATTCCCAGGAGAATGTTTCTCTTCTGCATCTACATAAACCATATTTGTACTATTGTACTCTCATGTGTTACTAATCAGAGTTGATAGGAAAAATCTTGTAGAAGGTATTGTGAAAGCCCACTCAACTTTTGAGTTTCTAACAGTGCCCTTGGGGCATCAGTAGGATGTCAGGATTATGAGGGTCACTCAGCATTTTCACTGGGACAAGTGGGCTTGCCAAGACCAGCCTAGTAACACTTCTACGTCATACTCAACAACCAACCAGGTAAGCAGTGACTTCCTGGCAGCAGTCATGCTTCCAACATTGAAGCAATTTTACTCTGTGAGATCAGCCAGCTTTATCTCCCATGTCTCCCCATATGGGAATTCTGATCCAGTTAGTGTATTCTCATCCACCTTAGATCAAAAGTCACCTCCTCCCAGAGACCTTTCCTGATCCCTGGCCCCCTAGCTGTGAATGCCATGCCCTCTAAAGTTACCTCCAATTCACTCTGTAATTATCTTATTTGTTCTCATTCATGAGCATTGTGTCCTCTGTTGGAATATAAGGTGTTAGAAGCAAGGATCGTTACTGCTTTTTCCTTCTTTCCCAAGCTAAGCACAGTGCCTGGTTTCAGTAATTACTGTTTTACTAAATAGTAACTGTTCTCTTTTACCCAGAAACCCTGAAGGTCTTCCTGTCCCAGTTTCATTTTTCTTGATTATTTTTTTTTCTTTTTTTAAAAGGGGCCATCCCTTGAGTAACTACTTAAAGAGGCCTATTCATTGAATGGGCCTTACCTCACTCAAAGAGAGAATCTGAAAAGATCTTAGCCTAAAAGGGCCAGGAGCCTTCCATTGCATCCTGGGCCATCCTAGTCATTCTGAAGAAAATCAGGTCACTGGATCCAGATGACTCAGGAGGAGAAAGTGAGGCTGGTGACCCTGCACAGCTTTCCCTCACTTAAATCAAAGTCAAGTGCAAATCATGTCTTCATCTTGATGTCATGATCCTCTTCGATAAAAAAAGGACAAACACAACAACAAAAACCTGTGAACCTAGTGCACAGCCAGCCCTTAATAAACACTTCCTAATTGATCAAGTGATTCCCCCAAACCTGTATCATATATTCACACCTCCATACCTTTGCTTATTCTATTATCTTTACTCAAATACCTGTTCTCCAGATCCTGCTCCATTTCCACTTGCCAAAAGCCTATCCCATCCTTTAATGTCCACATGAAATGTCACCACCTCCATGAAGTCTTTCTTGACTCTACCACATATATTATTTCATTTTATCTCTGTGAGGTATGCGCCATTATAATCTTCATTTCACAGATAAGGAAACCGAGGCTGAGACAGGTTAAGTGAGTTACCATGTAGTTAGTAAGTTATCATACTGTCATACCATAGTCATATAGTTAAGTGTCTGAAATAGGATTTGAATTCTCCCTGACTCCAAGTCGAGCATTCCGTCTACTACAGCGAAGCACATTGTCAACCTTAAAGTACTTATAAATATTGGCAATTATCATTACCGCTGGAAATGATCTCTCTATCTGATCTCCTGAATCACTCATGGCAGTCAAGGTTAAAAGATTATGTTAGTCACTGACATAAAAATAATAATATTTCATATTTATATGATGCTGTAAGGTTTAAAAAGTGTTTTTCCTCACAATTGCCTCCTGAGGAAGCATTAGTGCAAATGTTAGAGTTTGCATTTTAAAGATGAGGAAATAGCATCTTAAAGAGATTAAATGCTCATGGTCACACAGTTTATAGGTGCTGAAGCCAAAACTCAAAAGGAAATGTTACCTGACCACAAGCTCAGTGTCCTTTGCCTTAATCCATATGACCTCTTAAAGGCAAGGATCAAGACCAGTCTCAAAAGCAAACCAGCATTTTTCTCTGTCCAAATAGATGGAGAATCTGCTGCTGTTTCATCCAGGGAGCTAGACTTTGTGACCACAGAGTCTAGATACTGGAGTGTTAGACTCCAGAGCTAACTATTTCTCTTTTCCCAGCTGGCTTTATGAATTTCTCACTGATGCCAAAAATTCCTCAGTCCCTTACTCTCCTATTCTACTAAATGGTCAGTAGCTGTGTTAGGGTCAGCAGCATATAGTCACTGAGTTAAGACAAAGTCTGAGAAGTAAGAAAGCAAAACTGCAGGCAAACCATTTAAATCCCAACAGCCAACTTATGGCCAAACTGTTACTCACTGGGGACAGTTTTAAAATTAAGGACCCAAATGGTCAAGGTCTAGGATTCCAGGGGCCCTTGACAACCAAACCTGGAAGTTTAATACTAGAACATAATCTTAATGGGAAGAGATTCTCTATTGATTGTGATGATTCCAGATGCTTGTTTGCTGGTTTTATTATGCTTATTGATTCAGGAATGAAAATATCACAAAGGCACCTAAATGAGATTCATAATTACTTAAAAGGGTTCCGTATAACTATCTGCACTGTAGAAAGAAATTTTAAGTGGTCCAATAAGTCTATTATCACTCCAATAATATGGAGTTATATGGATAACCTTAGAATAGATATGTACATGTATATGTATATATGTATATATGTATATATGCATATATATGTATAAAGACATGTGTATATAAATAGAATAAATATGTATATGTATAAATGCATGTAAATGTATATATACATACTACATATGTAAATATAGATCTCTGCATGGGGGCAGCTAGGTAGTACTGTGGATAGAGTGTCTGACCTGGAGACAGGAAGACTCATCTTCCCAAGGTCAAATCTGACCTCAGATACTTAGTAACTATATGATTCTGGGCAAGTCACTTAACCCTGTTTGCCTCAACTTGCTAATTTATTAAATGATCTGGAGAAAGAAATAGCAAACCACTCCAGTATTTTTTCCAAGAAAACAAAAAAAAATGGCGTCAGAGAGTCTGAAATGACTGTATATATGTTCATATATGTGTGCATATGTAAAACATGTATATATGTGTCATACATATATATATCTTGAACAGACACTATTTGTGAGCTAAGAACTAGACCTAAATTTGTGATTTCAATGGTTTATGCAACTTTATATCTATAAGCATCTCATCTGTAACTTAGTGACTTAGAAATGAAAATTGGAAGCACTGAGAAATTAAATGACTAACCCAGGTTCACACTGAGTATAGGTCAAAGGTAAGACTAACCCTGTGAGCCTGCTTGAAACGTTTGTCTAACTGAAAAAGTTAAAGGACATGATATGTCTATTCTTACCATTACTCCAAATTCTATTTTCTATTACTTATGTTCTATTTTCTATTTCTTTGTCCTATTATTTTCACATGGACTATTTGTGCCCAACCTGTGGTAGAGCATTCTGAGCTTGTATTGGTCTCATCAGCCACAGTGGCCACAGCCAAGAAACTTGACTTTATCATGGTGATGTCATTTTGGTCCTCTTCAAAAACGAAGGATAACAACCTATGTTCTATTATCTCAAAAGAAAGTAAAATACTTCAACTTTTTTCTTAGTTCTTCATCTGGCCCCCAAGAAACCTGCATTTAATTCTCATTAATTGCCTTATTCTTGGCCTTTATAGATGTTTGTTGCAATAGTCATTTGCATAATGTTATTTTTCACAAAACTGTGGTTAGTTTTAGGTAAAAAATTAACTCTCCAGATATATACCTTTATGTTTTCATTTTGATAGGGTAAAAAGAAGAGAGTGGAGTAACAGTGAGGCTAGGGGAAACAGGGAGAGAGAGAAGGAGACAGAAAGGAAGAATAGGAGAGGAGAGGGAAGGAAATTGAAGAAGTGGAAGAACTGATTAAATTTTTTTCAAGGAGTTTGGCTGAGTAGGGGAGAAGAGATATCAGGCAATAGTTAGCAGGGATGGTGATATCTAAAGATTTTTTGTTTGTTTTCTCATTTTAGAACAGGGGAAGTCTGGGCATGTTTGTAGTCAAAAGGGAAGGAAATATTAGACAGAGAGATACTGAACAATTAGAGGGTGAGGGGATAATAAGAAAAGCAATTTCCTGGGGAAGACAGCAGGGATAGGTTCAAAATTACCTAAGGAAGGGATTGGCCTTGGCTAGGAAAGGATCACTACTTCAACAAAGATTATGATAATGCATAAAATGAAGTGTGTGTGTGTGTGTGTGTGTGTGTGTGTGTGTTTCAGGAGAGGGGTGATAAGTCTCTCTTAAATGAGGAGGAGGAGAGGAGAGGAAGATCTTGATGAATATTTTTAAGCTTTTAGTAAAATCTGAGGTGAAAATCCCAGATGAGAGTGTGGAGAGGAAAGAGTCCTATGAGAGTCTTGAAGAGAAAAAGGAAAGTTAGAAACAACTATTCTGTATAGTAGAATAGAACTTGAATTGAGGAGAAAGAAAATGATTTCCCTGCTGCAGTGAGAGCCTATTTGAGATTAGATAACAAATTTCTAGTGTAAGCAGTTGACACTATTTTGTGACTCCCTTCAAGTCCTTTTGGCAGCTGAGTATAGTGAGTAAGATTCAAGGAGGTGGATGGGGTCTGGCATGGCATGAACAGTGATTGGACACGTGAGCAGTGATAGAACAGAGGAGTAAGCAATTTGAAAAATTTGAAAGTAGTAGATAGTGTAGAGTTAAACTGGTTCACTAAAGTTTTGAGACTGGAACTGGTGGAGACTAGACAGAGAAAGGGTGATGAATGTGATGAGTTCCTTAAGGGGACTGAGTGTTTGGTATATATGAAATACTTAATTCATGATTGCTGACTGATGACCAACTGGCCTATTAAAATAATAAGTGGTGGGGATTACATGCCATAGTGAAGATAAATAGGTTTTAGAGGATTAAAGTATAGACATCAAATATTAGAAAATATTGATTGGATAAAGGAATTTCAGAATTCTTGACTATAGAAATGAAGCACTTGTGGGTGATGGTAAAATTTCTCTATGTAGTTGATGAGGAATGGAGGAATAAATCATGGGAAGTAAGCATATTGCGTGTTTTAAGGAACATCCACATGCTTGTTGACTTTCCTTGGTATGTGACAATAGTGACTGTAAGCCAAGCACTGATATTTTTGACAAAGGAGATGGGAATGTCCAGGGAATTAGTAGACGACCACTGCCAGGATTTTTAGATTTTGTAATAAATATGAATACAGCAACCACCAAAGAGGGTTCCTTGATTGACAATACTGAAGAAAGAGTCTGAAAGTGACAAAGGGGAGCAAAGGTATTCTGATTCCCCCACGGGGATTAATGAGTTGAAAAGAGAAGAAAGGAGGCATAAGAGAAGATGGAACCAATACTGGAAAGTATATGATGTCACGTAACCTAAATAAGGTCTAAGCAATTGTCAAAAAATAGAAGAAGCATGAGAGAAAGGAGTCTAAAGTGAAATTAAGTTTGTTAAACTAGACGCTGTGGAGGGAGATATGATTTAGGTGGATGAAAATGAGGTAGTGGAATGCAGGCACTGAAGTCAGTGAGGTTTTTGTTGCTGTTTTTTTGTTTGTTTTTAAGGTAGAGAATTTGCTGTCATTGGAATCAGGACAGTAAGAATGAGTAAAAGTAACTCATTAAGATTGGGGAAGGGAGGGAAGTATGACACTGATGGTGGTGGCAAAGTCCCAAACCTTTCCTTCCCAAAGTCATAAATTTAACATATCTCTGATACTTCTCTGAGCAATAGGGGCCATATGCACAATTCTATTCAGTTCTAAAAGACACACATCTCAGGCAATTCCTTTTAAGGAAAACATATGAAAGTCTACAGAACTGTAATCAATTCAGTAATCATCATGACTTCAGAGGCCTGATGACAAAGCAAGTCTCCTGCCTCATAGGAAGAGGAGATTGACTAGGGATCTAGAATGAAACCTACATTTTCAGATGTGGTCAATGAATTGATTTTGTTTGCTTGTCTGTGCCTATTGGTTCTAAGGGAAAGCTGTTGTGGGGTAGAATCCAGTAAGTGGGTTGTGATAGAAAAAAAGAACTAAAAATGTTTAAAATACACAGAAGAAAGGAAGAATATCTAAAGGGGACAGAAGGAGTGATTTTGTTTCTTCTATATTGATTTAATATACTTTAACAAAATAGTATGTAACAGGACTTCATGGCTTCATCTATAATATTCTTCTTTGAGTAATGAAATATTCATGATTGCTAAGTTCATAATGTAAAAAAAATGGACAAGGGTATGCTAATCATTGAAGAATAAGTTCAGACAGAGAATCAATGATGCTTTGCTGATGAAGGCACATGAGTAGAATGAGCCTTTTCTTGATGTCTTCTACAGTGTGCCTGGTGGTCTGGGTCACACTTTGGGGGATGAAGGGACAAGCTTTGCCCTCCTGGAAGAAAGAGCAATGGCTGACTAAAACTGATATGTTCCACCAAGCTAGAAATTTCCCAGCATGAGTATGGTCAAAGGCTGTGTTGGTCAGACTAAGTACAAAGAAGTACGTGCTCATGGGTGATATAGCTTCTGATCTTGGTGATCCATAAAAGAGAAAATAATACAAAATTTTGCTGAATCTCATGTGACTCCTTTCTACTTCCACATGGTTGATAGTGTAGTGTGGATAAAGAGAGCAGGAAATGCTCAGAACTATCCAGTTAATAGATCATTTGCAAAAATTAATTTAACCATTTAGAAATATGTAACTGTTGCTCCAGAACCAATCAGCCCATATGACACTGGAAGAAGAGAATTATATTGGCATTCTTACTACCAATGAAAACAAAGGACAAAATAAATTGCAAGTAAATGAAAGTACAAATTTCCATTATTTCCATGTCTCCATCATTGTCTCTCCACAAGGAAGGAAATATGCAGACTTACCCAAAGTCCTATAGCTCATTAATAGCTCTAGCTAGCTAGGACATGAACCCAGGTCTCTCTTTACTATAGTTTTGGTGCCCTTATCTTTATACTATAGGTCTAATTTCAGTGCAACCAAAGACAACAAAAGCATCGTTTCATGATATATTTGATCACCTGCCTTTCAGTGTTTACAACACATATAAATAAACAAACTTCCATGCAGATAATGACGATATGTGCTGTAGATAATGAAAAAGTAGAGAAAATCTGTAATAAACTTAACAAGATGCAACCAAAATGAACCCACAGGAATTTTGATACTCAATTACTTCAATGAAAAGGTGAGCATAGAAGACAAGAAACCACTTTGGTGAAAATTATGTCAAAGTATCAAGAACTGAAAAACACAAAAGGTTTATAGGCTGTTCAAAGACCTCACACCTGTACATCATAAATATTTTCTATCTAAGAGGTAGAACATACTAGATAGAGTCAAAGTCAAAAAAGTGCTGACGTTCAAGTGAGACAAACTAAGTTTAAATGACTATGTGTCCTTGGGAAAGTTGCTTTACCTCCCTGTGATTTGGTATCATCATTTACAAAATGAGGGAGTTTGATTAAATGACATTTAAGGTTCTTCCCATGTCTAGAACAATCATCTTGTGAACATTATAAAAATGAAATTATAACTTCTGTCAACTTATAGTCTTAGAGATTTACTTAAGGCTTGTTCACGTACTTATAGCTAGTAGATGTGAAAAGTGGATTTGAAAACAGACAGGCCTTCCTTACTCCAAAGCCAAATTGCTATTCCACCTTTCTATCAGTAGCTTAACAAACAAGGAGTGTCTGCTATGAATATAAGTCAGTTCAGAATCAGGTCATCAGCTAGTGAGAACACAACTTAAAATTGATACCAAATTAAAAGAAAGGGTAAAGGTGAAAAGATACTTCTTTGGACCATAACACTGTGCATATGCTTTGACACAGCAATACTACTACTAGGTTTGCATCTCAAAGAGATCAAATAAAAAGGAAATTGACCTATTTGCACATAAATATTTATAGCATCTCTTTTTGTAGTAGCAAAGAATTGGACATTGAGGTCATGTCCATCAATTGAGGAATGGCTGAACTAGTTGAACAAGATTATGATGGAATACTAATGTACTGTAAGAAATGATTACCAGGATGATCTGAGAAAAACCTGGAAGGACTCACATGAACTGATGCAAAGTAAAATGAGCAGAACTAAGGCAACATTGTATACAGTAGCAGGAACATTGTAAGGATGATCAAGTGATGAAGACAATGATCCAAGACCAAAGGACCCATGGTGAAAAATGCTATCTACTTACAGTGAGAGGGAGAACTAATGAACCCTGAATGCAAATTGAAGCACACTCTATTTTACTTTATTATTCTTGGGTTTTGTGTGTTTTCTTTTACAGCATGGAGAATATGGAAATATATTTTGCATGATTTCACATATATAATGAATATCATAACATTTGCCCCCTCAAAGAGTATAGAATGGGTAAGGGAAGGAAAAGACTTTGGAACTCAACATTTTTAAAATGTTTAAAAATGTATAATATAATTAAGAAATATTTAACAAAACAAATAAAATACATTTTTAAAATAACTAGAGAAAATATAAAATAAACAGGAAGATACCTCTTCATGAAGGTATATGGAGTTAATGTAGCTCCAGAATAAACTGTTTAAATAACTAAAGATGTCCAGTATGTAGTTTGAAATGACAGGTAATTCTCAGGAGAGAGGTCATATCCTGTGATTTCAGTTTGGATATCATCTCATAGCTAGTTGAAACTCTGATAATAGAAAAGAATTCCAGTGAAGTGTACGTAGAGAGAGAAGAAAAGTCCAAGGTTTGATCATTGGGAAATGCCACTTTAATACACTGGAAGATTAGTTTACTAGAAAAACTACCTGCTCTTTTGCCAATAATAATTATCATAAAATCTGATATATTTGTAGTTCTTTTAATTTCTCAAAATGCTTAAGATCGCAGTAATATAATTCAAGGTAGGTAATTTTTTATAGCTGAAACTAGTAGTTGAAAAATGAGACAATGTAAAAGGTTCTATGGTCAGGAGAAGTATGTGAAGCAATCATGGTATGGTCAAAAGACATTGCAATTCTGAATAATGAACAGGGTAGGGTTACAAAGAAGGAGGGAGGGCAAGGTAAAAAGTTATCCAAAAAAATTTTTTTTTAAAGCCCCTCCAGTTTTGCCTAGGATACAGTCTATTTTGATACATTTCATTCAAGAGAATGCAGATTGAGGTAAAAATCCTATCTGAGAACTATTGTTTCTATTAAGGTAGCAATTATAAGTTAATTGATATGTTGATCTCCTGATGTGAAAACATCCTAGACTGAGGCAGATTGGCAATTAGAGAGTTACCTGGGGGAGTATTAGAGACTAAGTCATTTGCCAGTAGCCACACAGACATTATGTATCAGAAGGAGATCTTGAACCTAGGTCTGATTGGAGTCATCTATCTGTTCAGTACATCACACTGCAATTTCCTTAAAATTGATTTAGTTTTGTTTTAGATGCAATAGAAGTTAAATGACTTGCCCGGGTTCACCACATACCTAGTAAGTGTCTAAATCTGGATTTGAACTCAGGTCCTCCTTGCTTCAGGACCAGCACTCTCCTGTGCCACATAGCTGCCTACAATAAGTTGTTGTTAATGACGGTTATGTCTCCGGGATGAATAAAGGAAAAGCCAGTTTTTGTAGATGATAAAATTCAGGAGAAAAGAATTAAGAGGAAGAAAAAAAGGGGAAATCTCCAGGGCTTTCTTTGGTCTTTCTACTACAAAAATAATGCAAGTTACCTTCCAAGGAAGTACTCCATAAAGACTTCTGAGCTTTAGAATTGGAACATTTTTCTTTGTTGTTTCTTCTCAAGTTGTCCTGGAACATTTTACAAAAAAGAAAAACCAGTCAAACGTTTTGCAACATATGTGCCTTTTTATGAAAAACAAAACATTTGCATAGAGCATGAAGCACAATAAGGTTTCAAGTAATCCTGGAACTCTTTTTTGGTGGTGAGGAACTTGGCAACACATAGTGTCTGCCATGACATTAATTACATATTTGCTTCCAACCCTGGTGTTTATTGACATGTGGAAAGTGTTTATAATCTTGTAGCATCAACACTAATTATTGCTAAAATATGTTCTTAATACCATGAAATTAATAATGGTTTCTTTCATTCTATAGAACCTGCTAAAATTGTTCTAATATCTCATTTTATTTAGCCTAAGAAACTTTCTGTACAACAAAGGAATGTGTCATTATCCCTGTCCCACCCCATCCTTTTATGTTAAAAATGCATTTCTCATCTGTCTAGGCTAAAAGCCTACTTACAATTTACTCTGTATATTTCTTGTATGTACACGGTTGTTTGCACATGTTCTCTCCCTCTCCCTGCATTAGCATATGGGCCTCTTAAGGGAAGAAACAATATTTGTGACTTTCTTTGTACCCTTGACATATAGAAGGTACTTAATAAATGTTTGTTAATTTGGCTTGATTTGTGTACCGCATAAATAATCTACTATACCACAATCTTCTAAAGAATTTATTGAATATAACATGCAAACATGTATGCATATACATGTATATGAAGTTTTAAGGTTTGCTGTATTTTGTGGGCATCGTCTCATTTTATTCTCGTGACTTAAGATTTAGGTCCTACAGGTATCCCCATTTTACAAATAAAGAAACTGACATGCAGAGAGGGTTAGTGATTTGCTCAAGACCACACAGCTATTTAGTATCAGGGGAAAGATTTGAACTCAGGTTTTGCTTGAATTAAATCCCCATATTCTTTCCACTCTGCCTTCATCTATACAGAATAAATACAGAGTGTGCCTCTATGATCTTAAACCAATTCAAGTGCTTACAGAAAACTAGAAGAAGATTAGATTCATTGCTTGAGAAAGATGGAATAATGTTCCAGATGATACAGAAAAATTCAACTATTGCTTGAAGATTGTCCTTCTCTTGGATAAAAATTTTTTGAATTTTCAAGATGTATCTTCAGACCATTCAACATGAAAAAAACTGGCAGACACAGAGGGTGCCCCCAAAATTTTAGTGAAGTTTTCAACTTGTCTGAAAAGTCTTCGCATAGTTTCAAGCTTTAATAGGTTAAAGATGAACTAAGTTTTAGAACACTCGACTCCCATTTATCCAAAACATCAATTAACAGAAAGTTCAAGTAACCAGATTATTTCAGTACTATATAATGGATGTGCATAGTGATAATTGTGAATGATGGTTGTTGCAGGAGATCCTGCAAGTACTTGCAATCATCTAATATAGAGTAAGGGGCATTTCATTGTTCTACATATTTTATTTTTCCTAAAAATCTTTCAAGGCTGATCATATGTGGATCACAGGATTGCTAGCTTTCAGCTAACCAAAAAGCTTAATTAACCAGAACACTCCTTTTTATGCAACCATCCTCATAAAGGGGAGTTTGCTGTACTTTTCCTCAGTAAAATGGACGATATGGTTGTTGCATATGTGGTCAGTCTCACACTTACCATACTGAAGCCAAGTCTACAAGTCTCAAGAACTGAGAGGAGGTGGGGAACCCCAGTTATTACAGGATCATCAACTTGAAGATTCTCATAGGGCTTCCCTTCAAAAATTAAGAAACTAAAAGTCCAGAAATCTTCAGAGATTAACCCAGGGTTCTAAAGACCAAAAGTAGCAGAACCTTTGTTTGAACTCATGGTCTCCAAATTTATTGGTAACTCATTTCACTGTTTCTGTATTCTCAGCAAGCAAATATTTAAACAGAGATCAAAATACCAGAAATAAATGGTTTCCTTAGTTTCTGTGCAAAAGCTATCTGATTCTCTGACAATGAGTCAGGCTCATACTTGATTGTGTCAGATGCAACTAGTCCATAGCAGAAACACATGAAAACATCTACTTAGTGTAAAATAATCTAGAGTTAGTTGGTATTCGATGAATCACATTGAGATATTCTCCTACATTACTTCATTACTTTTGTACCTACATTTTCCCATGAAAAATTTTTCCAGTTTCATTTTTGTTATCTAATTATACTTGTACTATAACTCCCAATTACACTAGTTTCTTTGGCTAGATGAACACATACTAAGGAAATGAAGAACTAAGGTAATTACCTAGAATTCTGAGGATAAGAACTTCTGGGTATTCTTGGCACATGGTAGACATTTATAACCTTGTGCCCTCATTATTCCTAAAATGCATCCTATGTATTGGGGGTGAAGACACCTTTCAGTCAAAATAATTTCTCTTCTCCATTTTACATTGGTTGTCTATACTTGGTCTTTATTGGTACATCACCTTCTCCTCTTTGTCTCAGCACTCAGTCAATGAACTAGTCCAACAGCTACATTTGTATTTCTTAACTTGTAGACACCTGTTTCATTTCCTGACTCTAGCCAGTAATCCCATATTCAACTAACTTCTCCAGCATTCTCCCTCTGAGCTCATGACTTTCTGCTTTAGGCTATATTTCAAGTCGTCTCATTCACTCTCTCTCTTCTTCCAATATGTTCCCTTTTCTCCAGTCCTGTGTCTTATTAACTTGCCTGCCAATGTGCACACACATTCCATCATGGCCTCCAAATAAGTGACACAATCCTAATCCTTTTCAGATGACCTTTAAAGATGTTATTGGATTTGGTTATATTGGCAAAGACTAAAGCTGCACCACCGACAGTCATGTTTGAAATAAGCACCCGGTGAGCATAAATTTTAAAATCCCTTTGACAACAAATTATGTGGGTTTAACTATTCCTTATTCTACACATTTATTGCCCACATTGATGAGGCACAGTTTAAAAAATAGTCTCCAACCAGAGAAGTTTTCAAAATAAGACTTGTTTCTATGGTGAGTCTGGGTAAGCTAAGTATCCTCAGAAAGGGAACTCAGCCACATGTGTTATATTACACATTTTGGAGCACAGGGTGATTTTGACAAATTTCTTTTCTAAGGCATTGGTATCCTGTTGAAGTCTGCGCATTTGCCATAAATGATGAGTTTTTCTCCAAAGAGTAAATTTGTTATCCAGTCCAACTTCAATTTGTTATCAGGAGAGAAATTCATGGGCCCTGTGGGATCAGCACGGGTCCACACACATTCTCCCACCAATATTCAAAACGAAACTTGAAAAGTTGGTTCCTAAACTACAAATAAATGTGTCTGTTATATGTATTTTAAAGGCACTATTGGCCACTTAACTACTCAACAAGCTTAAGAGTTACTGGGAGTCAGAATTAGAAAACCTTCATTCTTGAACCTGTACTACAACTTAAATTATTATTATATGTGTAACATAAACTTTATCACTAGATCCTAATTAACATGAATCAGGAAGTCAGTGAAGTTGTCACATATATTCAAATGGGTACTGTCCAAAGTTATGATCATGTAAAATATGTCAATTGGTTCCAGCACAATGGAAAAATTACCTGTGAATTCAAATAATTTGAGCGCTTCACTAATTGGAACCTATAGTAATGTTAGGAGACAAAAACCTGAAATGAGCTGAAGCCAAAAAAAAAAAAAAAAGTGAAAAATGCTAAACAACCAAAGGAGTTTCATTAAGTCTGTTAGGAGCATGAGGAAAAACAAGGAACTATCTGGAGAAGATAGTGTAATACAGATGAGTGACAGACACAAGCCAGGGACTATTTTGCTTTTGGCTTCTCTGTCTGCAAGGGACAAGTGATCTTCAGACTAGAAAGGATAGAAAAAGTAACAGAGAGAACTGAAGTTCAAGATACTAAATGATAACTTAGCCCTTTTATACAAGTTCAAATCTCTAAAGTAAGATTAATTATTTAAGACGATTAGAAAGTAGTTGCATATCCAATTATAGGACCACATTCTATTTAAAAATTACACAAAATAGAAAAGGTGCCAGAAGACCGTATAGGCAAATATTGACCTGATTTTCAAAAATGAAAAAAAAAAAATGAAGCAGGAATGTGTGTGTGTTGGGGGAGGGGGAAAGGGTGATGAGGATTGTGGGAAGAGGAATATATTCCAGAGACCCATGCATTTCCTTTCAACTCTTAGCAAAATTCTAGAACATATTTGTCAGATGGTATATACAAATTTAGAAAGGATGTGACAATAATATGAAACATCATAGGTTCACTAAAGCTGTCATATCAAATTAATATTGTTACCTTTTTTAAAATAAGGAAATGAGGTTAGTAGATGAGACAGTAGATGAGACAAATGCTATGGGAGATCATGTCTTGATATAGAGCAAAGTATTTAACATTGTCTTTTATGGATATTTTGTAAGTAAGATGGAAAAGCGCTATCTGGATAGTACAATCAGTGAGTCAGTCAATAAACATTTACTATCTGCCAGACACCATGCTAAGCACTGGGAATACAAAAAGAGGCAAAAGACATTCCTTGCCTTCGAAGAGTCCACATTCTAAGGAGGGAGATGAAAGAGCAAGGAAATATTTATTAACAAGCTATATACAAGGAAAGTAAGAATAACTTTTAAAAAGGCAGTAGAATTAAGAGAGGTTAGAAAAAGCTTCATCACAGAAAGGGTTTTTTTTAGAATCAAGGGTCCAAATACAAATACAGAGTAAAGAAGAAAAACACATCAAAAACTTATATATTGGAACTTAAGTACAAAGTAAGAAAGAAAAAAAAGTTTGTCGTGTGCATAGCGGAACATAAGAGAGGACTGAAATTACGTAACAATGAATTTTAATTTCAAGAAAGCCTGTATGATAAATAATAGATATTGGGGTGAGAATTGTCCATTTCTCCTTGCTTCCTTGCGAGCCTTCTTTTGTTCTCTGCTGTGTACTTTTTTACTTGGTTCTTCTCCGCCACCCCTACCCCAGAAGGTTACAATAAAGTTTGGATATATTTCTATATACATATATATAAGTATATATATATACACATATACATATATACATTCATATATAGATATATAATTTCCCAAACATATTCTACTCCTGATTTTTGTTTTTACGTTTGTATGTATCTCTTGTTTCCTATCCCTCTTGCCTCCTCTACTTCACTTCTGCCCACTACGTTGCCCTTCTATTACTTGCCTACTGCCCTCCAACAGTCCCTCCCATAAATCTAAACACCCTTCTATACCCCCCTTTTACCTATTTCCTCATTCTCCCCTCTAAAGATCCCACCCTTGTCCTCTCCCCCTCCCTATGCCACTACCATTTTATTTCTTCTGAATTTAGGAGACATTTATATTCTTTTAAATATATATGTATTGTTCCCTCTTGAACCCATTCCTGAGGAAAGTAGGTTACCAGAACTACCAGCTCTCCTCCCCATCTAATTTCTCTCTATCAATTCTTCCTCTTGTACCTCATTTATATAAAAAATGCTCTTTTTAACTATTGCTAAATGGTTTTACTTTTAAAATTAATATCATAGTCAGGTTTACCCCAATCTTTCTTACGAGCTACCCAATAATTAATAAGAATTTTAGATATGCATTTTACATTTTAAATATATAAAGGTAAACAGTCTGTCCAAATGAATCCCTTATAATCAAGTTTTTGGTATGCACCTTATTTTTCTCTTGGTTCTTGTAGGTCAAATCTTCTATTAAGTTCAGAATATTTTAAACAAAATTTTGAAAGTCCGAGAGTTTGTCAAATGTCAATTTCTTTTTTCTTTCAGGATAATACTTCACTTTGCAGGGTGTGATATTTTCAGCTGGAGCCCTATTCTTCTCCTCTTCAATATATTGTGTTCCAAGACCTGTGGTTCCTTAATGTCTCTGCTATTATGTCTTGTTTGATTCCTATTGTGACTCTATCATATTTAAATTGCTTTAATCTTGATATTTTTAATATTTAATCCTTGAGTTAGGGGTTTCAGAATTTGACTATGATATTCCTATGAGTTTTCTTCCTAGGATCTCTTTTAAGTGATTATCAATGAATTTTTTCTCTTTCTACTTTCCCCACCCCCTGTTCTAATGCTTCAGGACAATTTTCTTTAATTATTTCTCATATTATTTTATCAAGAGTCTTTTTTTGATCATAACTTGCAGTTAGTCTGATTATTTTTATTTTTATATTTTCTATTCTTGATCTATTCTCCAAATTGGTTATTGTTCTTATAAGATGTTTCACTTTCTCTTCTATTTTTTCACTATTCACATTTTGTTTAATTATTTCTTGATTTCTTATAATTTAACTGGCTTCACTTTGCCCAATTCTAGTTTTCAAGATGCCATTTTCTTCTTAAGATTCTGAATCTCCTTTTCTAAATGGTTGACTTTCCTTTCATAACCTTCTTGTATTTTCTTAGATTATTCTTTTTTCTTTTTTTTAGTTTTCCTTCTATCTCTGTCATTTGATTTTTAAAGTCTTTTTTAAGATCTTCCACACATTCTTTTTGGGCAGGTGACCATCTGACATTACTCTTTGAGAGCTTCTTTACTTCAGTACCCTCCTGTGAAGGTGAACCCGAGTCACCTCTATTCCCATAATAGCTTTCTATGGCTGGATTCTTTCTCCTTTGCCTGTGCATTTTTTGTAGCAATAGCTTATTTTTTGTAATCACCTCTAACCCTGGGGTATGGAAAATGGTGCCTCTCAACCCAGACCTTCAGTTCTTGCCTCTAGCCTGGAACCGAAGCCAAACCTCCAGCCTCCAGTAAGTGCCCATAGCCAGAGGCTTTCTGCCCCACTGCTTCTGCACTCACTGGACATGTGCTTCTTCCTTCTGGCCCCCACCACTCTTCTCAGTATGGCTGGGTCTGGCCTTCCTTTTCAGCAGAGTTTCCCTCAATCTTCCAGAGGCTCAAACGCCCAACTCCCCCCACTACTAAAAGTTCCCATAACTGGGGCCAGTGCAGCCTCTCAAACCAACTAACCTCAAGATTTGCTGCTAGTTGTAAGCAACTTGCAGCTTGTTGTTAAAAGGGAACCTAGCCTGGAGGTCACCAGGACCAAACGGCCTCCTGAGATTTTTCTTCAAATTGTCCCAGGGAGACTCCTGTTGTGACCCAATTCTTATTTATTTCCACACACACTTTGTTCACCCTAAGGTGCTATTTTAACTCTTTTGTGGAGGAAAATCTTGAGAGCTTGGAATTTTCTGACCTACTCTGCCATCTTCCCAGATTCCTCAGAAAGGGAGATTTTAGTTGGGACTTGAAGGAAACCAGGGGACAGAGATGAGGAGAGATAGCCAGAGAAAACATTCAGATTAGAAAAATGGAGTGTGTTGTCAGTGGAACAGCAAGGAGGCCAGTGTCACCATATCGAAGACTACATGCTGGGGAATGAAGTATAAGACTGGAAGGGTTGTCAGGGGCAGGGGGATCTAGATTAGGAATGGCTTTAAATGCCAAATGGGATAGTTTGTATTTTATCTTGGAGGTAAAAGGCAGCCCCTGGAGTTTGTTAAGTACAGGGGTGACATGGTTGGACCTATACTTTAGGAAAATCACTTTGGCAGGTGAATGAAGCATAATTAGAGTGAGGAAAAATGAAGCACACAAATGCATCAGTAGGCTATTATAATAGTCCAAGTTTGAGGAAATACGGGACTGTGCCAGGGTGGAGACAACATCAGAGAAGAGAAGGGAGCATATTCAAGACATGTTGCATAGACAAAAATCAACAAGCCTTGACAATAGAACAGATATGAAGGGTGAGAGATAGTGAGGAGTCAAGGACAGTACCTAAGTTGTAAATCTAAAGAACTAGGAGGATGGTGGAGTACTTCATAAAGTTAGGAGGGGGAAAGAATTTAGGGAGAAAGATAATGAGTTCCATTTTGGATGTATAAAGTTTAAGATGTCTACTGGACATCTAGTTTGGAATGACTGAAAGGCAGTTGGAGATATGAGACTAGAGGTAGGCAAAAAAGTTAGAAAGGATAGGTGGATTTAAAAGTCATCAGCAGAGAGATGATGATCAAATCCATGGGAGCTTATGAGATTACCAACTAAAGTAGTATGGAGGGAGAAGAGAAGAGGACCCAGTATAGAGCTCTGTATGGCATTCATTATAAGTGATCTGCATGAGGATCTAGGAAAGGAGACTGAGAAAGATGAATCTGTATCTGGTTCTTCATGAGTTTTTTTTGTTTTTTGGTTTTTTTGGTAACCTTGATTAGCATATCAAGGCCAACATGAAGGAAGGTATCTAGTGGCATTCCTGTTATAGGGCTCTTTCAGTGGGGCTGGTCAACATTTTTCTAAATTACACAGACAAAGAAATTGAATGAATCTTGATTTAATTTATGAGTAATATAAATCAAATTAACAATACCAAAGCAAGCACAAAAGAACTACTGCAAACTAGGAGACAATTTGCTAAAAATTAAAAACAAAATGACTATAAAATTGATCAAGAAAATTAAGATCTGCTTTTTGGGAAAGGCAAAGTATGTTTGCTAACTTGACATAAAAGAGAGAAATCAAGAACAAGAAGAGGAGGAGGAAGAAGAGGAAAAGGGAGGAAGGAAACAGAAAAAGCAGGAGGAGGGGGAAGGAGGAGCAAAAGAAATTGATTAATTCATAATGAACAGAGTAAACAGAGAGAAAATAAATGCATTATCAGAAACTAGCACATAGAATTATATGCCAGCATAATTGAAAATTTACAGGGAGTGGATGATTATCTCTAAAAATGTAAAATAACCAAACAAAATAAGAAATAGAAATCATAAAGAACACAATCAATAAGAGAAAATGAACCAGTTATAAACACATTCTCAAGAAGGAAGGGAAGAATCCTTGTCCAGATGTATTTAGAAATGAATTCTCTTATGCAAACAAAGTGGCTAAAATTGCCATACCTTTTGACAGAGAAATTTTTTTCTATTTTGCTTATATCTCAAGGAGGCCATTGATTAGATGTAAGTCTCCATATAAGCCAAAATCTTTACAGCAGTACTTTTTGTGATAGCAAATACTTGGAAACAAAGTCGATCATTATTGGGGAATGACTAAACAAATTATGCCACATAAATATAATGAAATATTACTCTGCTGTTAAGAAGCGATCAGTATAATGAATCCAAAGAAGTATGTACAGATCTACATGAATTGATGTAAAGTGAAGTAATCAGAGCCCCCTAAAAATATGCACAATAACATCAATGTAAATGGAAAGAATACACACATATACACACAAATAAAAAGTGAAAGTTATAAAATTATAAAGAACAAGCATAGCTCCAAAGAACACATATAAGATATATAAGAAGATACTCCCACCTTACCCCTTCCCAGGAGTATAAGGTTCTCAAGCATTGTACATTTCACGTATTTTCAGACTTTTTAGATGATCAGTCGTGCTGATTTTTCTCATTTTTGTCTTAAAAATTATAATTTATTATACTGGATTGCTCACTGAGAAGGGAAGGGAGAAGGATACTGGGAAAAATTATGGTGGTGTAAAAAACAAAACATATCAATAAAAATTTGTTTAAATCTTAAAGGTTTGCAGAGGGGCAGAAAGTGAAAAAGCAAATTGCTAGAGCTTATGGGAGTATAGAGATATGGGAATTTTTTCATCTGGGGAAAAAACATTTAAGTGAATTTGGGAGGAGTTTGCTGTGATAACACTAGTGAAGTTAGTTGTTTATGGGGTAGAGGGAGGAAAGTTAGTATAAGTGACAAGCAAGGGAAAGTTCAACAATTAATACAGTCATGCCAGGGGAAGAAGGAGTTTGACACATCCTTGTAGGGGTAAGGATTCACTAAGTTAGACCCTGGAAGTGTCATGATAATCCTAAAGGATTATTGTACCGTATGGTTGCATGGGCTGGTGGATGACCATTTCATTCATCTGTGGGTATATAGGTGGTTGAAGGTAGGGGAGAATCATGCCTTCCCTGACTTCACAGCAGCATTTTCTTCTGCTTCAGTTCCATCTGGGGCAAAGCCTTGTTTACTACAGATTAGTTGCAGGGTTTTAAGAGAGGATGGAATCAAGGACACAGATTACTTATCTTAGGTAAGAGGAAATGGTATTTCATTTTATTATACTAGTGAGAAAGAGAAAAGGATAGATGAAAATGTAGAAACGTTATGAGGTATAGAGTAAGAGAAATGGAGGAGTTTCCAATATTTTTTTTTCAATAAAGAAAGAGGGAAAGCGATCAGCTAGTAAGAGGGATATGAAGCTAGCACCTAGAATTTAAGAAGGAGGAAACAATTTGGAAGAGCTTCTCTGCGGAATGTGCTAATCAATTAGAGAAGAACAAAACAATTGCCATGTGGCAACAGGAGCACAACTGAAATTAGTTAACAGTAATTCATACTAGACTCAACTTATGCAGTTTCATGACTTCCACCAGCACTACTCTATAGCTTGAGATTAGAAGTGGGAAAGGGAAATGAGTGAACTGACTCAAGGTTCAGAATTGATAAAATATGAATGGTAGGACAAGAGAAGAGATAGATCCTAGCTAAACTAGTTAACTATGGGGTCAAGACTGTGCAGGGAGGAAAGTGAGATGAAGAGAGATAAATCTGTTTTGAATAGTCTATGTTTCAGTTAAATGGATTACCTGAACTTATCCCACTGAACTTGCACTGTACTAGCATAAGAGCCAGTTGGTAAGGTGGCCATTCTATACTGTAGTACCATATACCTTTCACCTTGTAGAGATGCCAGCTCATTTTTGGTTGGGTCATTCACTCTAACCTGATCTCACAGGGACTGGTTTAGATTTTAAGGGAAGAACACTTACCATGCAGTTATGCTCAAATTTTTTTTCAACTTCCTTAAGACAATGTTGTTGTAGAGTAATAAAGCCCCCTAGTCACCATATTAGCACTTTAGCATCCACCAATGTATTTTGATTTATACATATTAGCTACTCACCCTAATGACACACTCAGATCTTAAATATAATCATTTACTTAGCAATAAGAAAAAAGAAATAATCACAACACAAGTTTGTGCAATTATAATAATGATAAAAATAAAATTCATATATACACTTGCATCGCTTTTCCACCAATGCATGCAACAGATGTAAGAGAGAACAGACACTTACAAGAAACTGGCAGGAAAGAACATGAAGTAGAAAAATCCATGTGTTCCAGGTAACTCACAACTCTGCCTGGACTGCAGGCTTTGACATCATTTGTCCATTATAGAATTTTAGCACTCGTTAATATGACTTTCCTGCTAACTGCTTGTCTGCTGCTACTTAACCATTGTCCAAGTAGGCAAATACTCTTTTGTGAATTTACTTTTTCAAGTTTTGTTAAAAAAAATTATACCCTTAATTTATACTCATAATTTATACCTTTAATTTTATACCCTTCATTTAGCTAGCAGTTTCCTTTAAGGCAGAGAACTGCAAAGTTCATCAAGCTGGATACCTTTGGGTACTACAGACTAAACCAACCAGGGAATTACTCATCAGGATGTTCAAGTTTATTCTCTGAGCAAGGCAAACCAGCCTAATCAGATCTTCATTGACCAAGGCATCATCTAATTAAATCTCAGCAACTCTTCCTATAGAAGAGCCACAAAGGCAATCTTTCCCTTTTCTGCTTTTCCCTATCAATAAGGGCCCAGAGGAGAAGCAAGAAAGATTTTAACCTATATTCATCTGAAAAACAACATCTGAAATTGAAAGTCTTGTACAATTAGTTTGAGCCTCAATCCTACTATTTGGGAAACAGCATAACTGAAGCTTTGTCAGCTGATTGCTCCTGATGAAGTCTCTTCAAACAGCTCCCACAGAGTTGCTTTCATATCCTCTTGAGTCTTCTGCCAAGTTTTCCATTCTCTTTAGCCTCAGTCTGATATCCCCTATATCTTTCAGTGACTTAAATGGGAGCCTCTGGACTCTCAGTGACCTACTCACCTTAAAGTTTCTACCGTGATCCTCCATCTCATTTTTTTTGTCTTTGAAACTATTTTTTTGTCCTTATGTTCCACTTCTTAATAAGAAGTTCTTTCTGTGTATCTTTTAAACCAGATGTGTCAAACATGCAGCCCATAGTCTGCAACACACCCGAGTGCAGCCAGAACCAGATTAAAATGTAATTGAGAAACAAGAAAATAAAGAACAATCCAATACAACATAGATAATGTTACATTTTAAAATTAAGTCAATATGCGGCCCATAGGGAACCGTACGTACTGATTTACACCACTACTTTTAGCCATCAAATGTTTGCATACAAATGAAGAGTCTAGTACATCTTTTACAAGGTGATTTAAATCTTAACATTTATTCCATATCTCACTTTCCATCCAAAACTGCTCAGATTCCATCTGAAAATTATATTTTTATACACAGATTTTGGCAGTTTTTGTTCAACTGCTTTTAGTTTAATTATTTTCCTACTCTTTGGGGGTATCAGATTGTTTATCTTTGCCAGCATAATATCTTACAGCCCTTCCCATGATTTAACTCTTTTCCTTGACACAAAAGTACTTTTTGCCCCTTTCAGGTCTAAACTATTCAGTAGGAAAAAGGACAATATCTTAAAAGGATGATGCCTTCCACTTGAAATGTACTTCCTCTCTATTTTTATCACTTGAAATCCCTCTCTTGCTTTCCAATCAGCTCACAGTCCATTCCCGTATTAGATTGTGAACTCCTTGAAGGTAGATACAAAGAAATACCTCATCTTTGTCTCTTTAGCGTGTAGTACAGCATCTTTCACACAGTAAGTACTTAACTAGTAATATGGACCTATATTTAGAGATATAGGTACTTCCTGCTGTGGTCTACATCTCCAGGAGCAGAATATATGTCAATTTTGAATTTTTCAAGGGGACAACATAATGTGCCTAAAAATCATTGGACAAATAGGCTTTCAAAATGAAAGCAAGGCAGAACAGGGAGCATAATGGTTTTCCCCCTGCATCTAGGGAAGAGCCCTTATTACCATAAGATCATAAGTTTAGAAGCCAAAGACAGCTTGAAGGTCTGCCACCTCCCACTCTCTCCAGCAGGAGTTGGAGATTTATGTTAAACACCTGAAATGTTTGTGGGGTTTTTTTTCACACTTAGGCAAGGACCAGGAAACTATTTGAGGAGAAAAAGGAGAATTGAGATGGTTTGTACTTTCTGAGATAGGAGTCTACTAATAATATTTTATTACTCTTTTGCTTTTACAGTTCTATTGTCTATTAAGATACTGAGTCCTTGGTAGACATTTGATTGATAGCAGGAAAACGAAGAGAAAGAGAGCAATCACTGGATGGGATGGATGGATGTACATAAAATGCATAAAATAACCACAGATGAGATATTCTGGTTCTCTAAAAAGGGCAGAGTGAATAGGTGAATGACAGCAAACTGCTGTTAGGGTCTTGACTGAAAGGCACACATAGCACCTAATAATAGCTTCATAAATGTTTGTCCATTTGAAATCAATTATTGGATGATAAGCCTCTCTGCTCCATGGTCTGTGTGTCACTGAATGTTACAAGGTAAAAATCTACTAATTCATTTTACACCTCCTTTTTATTTAGGGTCATTTCTTACAATAGATTTGATATATTAGTTGTTTGCAGGGATACTTTTGATCAGTTTCATGCCAGAGTTTAGTGGCAGAAGCGAAAATGTGGTCTTGAAAAGCACTAAACAACTAAAAATCTGGAAACAGTGTATATCTCCCTGTGAAAACATGTCTTTTAGTTATTCTGCTAGGGCCTCCCTTCCCAGTGCTACTCGGATTTAATCCCTGGGTGGATTTCAAACCAGTGCCAATTCCTTGCTCCTTTGTCCTTTTTCCTTATTATTGTTAGAAACTTAAGAGAAGGGAATAATGCATATTAGAAACCCAGCCATAGTTCTAGCAGTGAAATTGAGCTTGCTGAGTTGGCAGGACAGAATTTGTTGACAAATGGAAATAAAGCCAACAAAGATTCATTTTTTTAACAACCATTAGGGTGGTTCAGGCAGAGTATAGAGAATGTTACTTCTACACACCTAGTTAAAACACAAAAGACACTATGGTGTCCTAAAAAGAGAATCAGATTTAGAATTATATAACCTGGTTGCCAATCCCACCTCTGCAGTTTTATTATTCTGGGCCTCGGTTTCCTCATTTGTTAAATGAGGCTAGTGAACTAAAGAAGGTCTCTTCCAGCTCTAAATCCTAGGGTCCTATAATCCAGAAGTTCTTAAGTGTGAAAGGGTCAGATTTATTCATACATCAGATATAAGAATAGGCTGTCCCGAAGGGCAGTAAAAGTTATACTGGATACTGAGTATGAATGACAGCAGTCAGCTGATTGCCTGGTTGTCTCCTGGGTAAATTAGGTTTTTTAAAAGAAGAGATTACCATGGCTTTTTCTTTCCAGAAATTGTATAGAGACCAATATCATGTGAATTAGCCCTTGTCTACCTTTGGAAGTCGTCCCATACTGGTTGACAAAAACAGGAATGTGTAGGCATCCCCATCCATGCCAAGGAAAAATAGATACCACCTAAGGGAATGCTAAGTCACCAACTTTATGTATTACTGTTTCAAGAAAAGAAACTGCATGCTAATTTAATCGACTTCTCTGCTGGCTTTGTAGGCATAACAAGTAGATTTTAGTAGCCGTGACAAAAGGTGTGTCCGCAAATCATGAATCCGAAATTATCCTTCACTGAGTGTATTTGGGAACTCACTGATATTTTACCTCTGGTCTAGCTGTCTCCTATTCCTGAAATGCCATCCATCCTCACCTTTGAGTCTTACAACTCCTTGTTTCCTTCAGCACTTGAGCCAAGCACCACCATCAGCATGGATAACTTTTCCAGAGTCCCACAGCTAAGCACAAAACTACCTTGCATTCACTTTTGCTCCATATAGTATCTCTGAAAATACTGTCACCTCTCTTACTGTGTAAACTCCCTGAGGGCAGAGGCTTATTTCATTTTTGTCCCTGGATCTCTAATACTCATTAAAGTGTCTGCAAACTGTAGGCACTTACTATATGTGTGCTTTTTTAAAAAAATTGTTACATGATGGATGGGTTAGAGCCAGATTCTCTTCTCATGAAGGCTAGTCATTCTCTTTTTTCTTTCCTCTCTTATGTAATGGGAAAGTATCCAACTACTGTCTTTGTATGCTCCCTCTCCTGAGACCCCCACTGGAAAATGCTAGGAGGTAACTAGGTGCCAGGCCTAGAGGCCTGTGGGCTACCCGAGTCTTCCCTTACCTCTATCAGAGGTCTTCGGTTGGCCAAACCGGATGCTCGTATGAGAGAAAGGATGTTCCAGAGTCGAACAAGGGTTGAGCTTTATTTCAGGGTCTAGTTACAAGTGCAGGGGAATTCTTCCTTAGGAGGGAGCGAAGAATCTCCCAAGGAGGCAAAGATCTTACAATAAGAGATTGGAAGTAGAAGTATAAGTGGGGAGAGAGGGGGAGGGGAGAGAAGAGAGAGGAAAAGCAGAGCCTTGTGTCCTGTCCGCTCCGCGCCCCTCCACCCAAGAGAACTTTCAGGCTTTCCTGATCCTACTTAAACCCTCCAGCAGCATAGTTTGCATCTGAATACCGTGCTGTTAGATAACAATAGTGTGCCCAGATCCGGGACAATCTCGAGGGTGGGGAGAGCTCTCTCCCATCACGTTTCTCACGGGAAGAGGCGGAAATACATGAGATAGCTCGGTTCACCTCGATTCCCAGTCGTTTCCTGGGGGGTCTCGTGAGAACTCTAAGATTTAGAAGTTCCCACCTTTACCCACCCGAGACTGTCCACATGGAATTGAGCTTCCATCCCCAACAACTAGGCTCTATAGCTCTTTAAGTATATACATACACACACACAAATACACATATATACATACACACATACACATATAAACACACATACATATAATATGCACACACATATACATTTATGCATATATGTATATACACATACTCACACACACATATATATATAGAATATATGTTTATGTATTTATAGAATAAAACAAGCATTTCCATAACATTTCAATGGTTTTAGAGTGACTCTTAATTGTTCTTCATACTCTACCTAGACAGAGCTGATTAGTCTCTTCTAAGATACACTGACTATTCAATAAGCTGAATTCCTCACACGACTTATCATTTAACTTTCTAGCTATAAAATTACCAGTATCCTGTGAAAATACATGAAATTTTTGTCAGCCAACCGTTACTTTTCCCTGAACCTGTATTCTGTACCATTAATGAAATGAGACTTTCCTAATGATTTGACATGAAATTCTGCTCACACTATCAAAATACATGAGGTGAGATTTTTCAGGCTGGTTATGAGAGCCTTACTTCTGACAGAATCAGCACTAAATTCTATAAAACCTGTAAGATAGAGTTAAAGGATTAGAAGTAAGACATTTTCCATTACCTTCTTGTTACTTCTGGTGACTAAGAAATTACAACAGTTTCTCTTCCTCCAAAACAGGCAATCTCAAAGAGGCATAAATAGTCTTGGGTGGTAGTACATATTAGATATTTCTCAGCAATTTCCTTGCCTATTGGGTTCCTCAACTCTTATATTTAGAACAGGGTCTAGGCCCTCTAGGTCCTCATGTATAGTCCAAATGAATTCAGTCAAAGAACCACACTTGAGAACCTAGAGGACCACATTGGTCCCACCTGAGGACTTAGAGGGCCACATGTGGTCTTGAGGCTGCACATTCCTCACCCCGATTTAGAATATGAGATCCTTGAGGGGAAAGACTATGTGTGCCTTTCTTAGTGCTTAGCCTAGCAAATAGAAAACACTTCACTAGTCTTTATTGCTTGATTATACAGTTGTTGAAGCTTCCTTGAAGAACCAAAGATGACTAACTAATCTGTGAGACTGAAGGAGTTTTGCAAGGGAACATAACAGTAATACCTTAAACCTTGAGTGGGTACCCAAATCTCTATCCAAAAGTATCATTTCAAAATAAAGCCAAGAATCTCAGCGCTGACCTATGCATTGACAGTAATATGAGTGGCTTTGAGATGGATTGAAATTTCCAAGAAATCATGGCTGGTTTGCTTCTTCATTTGAATTTGAAACCAGATGAATTTCCTTCAGTTTGGGGCTTTATAACCAAGCTTTTCTCAGAGATTTTCCAAAACACCAATAGGAAACCTGAGTGAAAACTAAGACTTTGAGATGCTTGCAAAATATCTCTTTGCTCAATGGAATTACAGGGCTGTTTGTTAAAACAGGACCCATGTTTGTGCTACCCAGGACACAAATACTATTATGGTATATATACCTAACATCGTGGGTATTAATGTTTTGAGTTCATTCCTCTGGGAATAATCTATAATGAATTTAGGTAGGGGCCCTGAAAACTTTGGAATGTTTTCCTATCTAAAACCTGGCGGAAACTTCTTTGGCAAAGCAGTTTTCATTGTAATTTGCCAGTAATGAGACAAAGAAAGGTTGATTGAAAGAAACAGAAAGGATGGAAATGTGTTTTAGTGACTAAAAGGAAGAATGTATGCACATGAGGGTGGGAATGCAAACATGTCTGCATGAGTGTAGATCTAAAATATTTTCTTATGCCCTAGGACATTTCAGGGTTTTTTTAGGTATGTGTTTTCATACAGATATCTCTTGAAAACATAGTTATTTTTGTAACCACCTGCTGTCTTAAACAATCAGGCCCAGTAAGTGGAAGAAGATTGCAGGGAAGGTCTATTTGCTCTATGAAATATCTCACAATGATCAACATTTACTAAAGATATACCTTTTAAAGGTGCCACCAGGGACATTGAGCCTTTTGTGGCAAGTGCCACTTTTAAGCATTTATAAGTGTCAGAGAAGCAAAATGTAACCCTTGTGGTTCTAGGAGGAGGATTTTGTCTAGAATTCTCTTACCAATCTGTGATGATCTCGAGGCTTTTATAGTCTATTGTTAGAGATGAGTAGTAGATTGTGACCCTATTTGTAAACGGACAGGCAATATTTCTAAAATGACAAACCCTTAAATTAAAATGAGTTTCCTTTATCTTCGCTTCAGTAGTGGCTGTGTCAGTAAAGTGATTTTTTTTTAAGATGTAAGAATTTAAATCTAAAACAGAACATAGAGAATGTTCTGTGCTTTATTATTACTCCAATGTTATAATCTATAAACATTCTACTTGAATTGTATTTTCTACGGTCCCTTATAGCTCAAACTCCTATAAAATTATCCACTCCAATTCCCTTATTTTACAGAAACTGAGGCACCAGTCCAAATGATTTACATAGGCCAGAAATCAAACCCAGGTACTCTGATTTTGATTCTAGGGATCTTATACCTAACTCACAGGGCTGTTGTAAGGATCAAATGAGATAATATTTGTAAAATTGCTTAGTACAGTGCCTGGAAAATATACACTGGTCTTCTGGGTTATATTTGTGGTTGCTTTGAAAGATTTTAAGACTTGCAATCAATGTTTGATAAGTTGTCTTCATTGAGAGATTAGGGAAGAGACAGGGCAGGTTGCTTGTTTTGCTAAATTGATATTGTGTTTGTCTTCCCCTATTCTGGTGTTTGAGAAGATACAAAAATGGTAGAAGAGACCATCAATAATGTTAGGCAGAATTTATTAAGCATTTACTGAGGGCAGAGTCAAGATGGCAGGTGGGAGGTAGCATTTTTGCCTTAGATTTTCCACAACAACGTAGAAATCATGCCAGATCAAATTCTGATTGAAAAAGTCAAGAAAAAGTCACAGGGAATCATTTTTTCCAGCCCAGGGCAACTTATAGACCAAAAGGTTTGCAAATGTTAGGGTGGAGGTAGCTACAGATAGCATTTTAGCACCAGAGACGGTATGGGGACTGAACACTGGGCAGAAAGAGATCCAGGGGACCTGTACAGCAGTACTGGGAGCAGGAACAGGTGCCATCTGACAGCCCTATCACTCATTAGGAAGTGTTTGTGAGGAAGAAGGGGCCCTACCTTTATAAGGAACCCAGAAAGATAGCTTTGTAGGGCTCTAAGCCCATGAGCAGACTAGGAGCTCAGTTCTAACCTTTAGCCTTGCACATAAGCCTACAGCCTACGATGAAAAAGAGGTATGCCCTGGGAAAGGCAGCAAGGGAAAAGAAGAATGGGGAAATTATTTTACATAAAGAGTGTGTTCAAGGAAGAGTGTTTTGGGGGGTAACACTTGAACCTCAATCTCATGTGAAGTGATTCAATGCCTGAATAATACACATATCCATACAGTATGGTAGGAATATTCATCTTGAAAAAATAGGAAAGTAGGAGGGGAATAAGTTAAAAGAAAGGGATGGGGGAACGGAATAAGAAGGAGGTAGCCTGAAAACCATGGTCAGAAGTAAGACTCTTGGGTTGGGGACAGGGTTAAAAAAGAAAAGAATGGAGAGAAATATAGAGCTAGCAATCAAAATTGTGAATATGAATAGAATGAACTCACCCGTAAAATGGAAGAGAATAGCAGAATCCATTAGAAAACAGACTCCAACAATATGTTATTTGCTAGAAACACACTTGAAATAGAAAGATACAAATAAGGAAACTCCATTTTGCTATTAAAAAGATACCACAGATGACTAAGAATTAGAAATTGAAGGGATGCTCATCAACTGGGGAATGGATAAACAAGCTGTGGTATAGAATTATAAGGGAATATTATTGTGCTATAAGAATTGACAAGCAGGGTGATTTCAGAAGAAGGACTTACATGAACTGATGCATAATTAAATGAACAGAACTGGGAGAACATTGTGCATAGTAACAGCAATATTGTTCAATGAAGAACTGTGAATGACTTAGCTATTCTCCACAGTACCATGATTCAAAATAATTGCCTCCAAAGAAATAATTGATACTGTTTAAATATAAACTGAGGCATACTATTTTTCACTTTCATTTTTTCCCTTTTAATCAAGTCTTCTTGTAAAAAATGACTAATGTGGGAATGTTTTACATGTTTGCATATATATAACCTATGTCTGATTGCTATCTCAGGGAGAGAGGAGGAGAAAAAGGGGTAGAATTTGAAACTCAGGACTTTAAATGAAAATGTTGAAAAATTGAAAAGGTACCATAGAAAATGAATTTATATCAGTACTAAACATAAATGAACCAAATAGCATATCAAGTTCTTCCTAAGCATGTATAATTGCTTACTATATGTCAGGTACTAGGAGAGGTGATGAGGATGCAAAGACATAAATGAAATGAAACAGTCTCTCCTGTCAAGGAGCTTATATTCTAAAAGATGAGAGAACATGTGTTTACACATATATTTATGTATGTATGTAGGAATGCATGTATATATGTATCTAATATTTAAGATAAATACAAAACAAATACAGTGTAATTGGGGGGAAAGTCATTAAAAACTGAGAGAACAGGAAGGGCTTCAGTCAGAAAAAGTATGCAAGTTTAACTTCTGAGACGTGGCAGTAAGGAAGGAATGTGTTCCAGACATGAGGAACACCTGTGAAAGAGCATGCAGACAGGAAGTAGAGGGTCACGAGTGAAGAATGGTGAGAAAGGCAATTTGAGTGGGCTTTCCAATGCGTGAAAGAGTTTACAATCTAGGTAGGGATAAAAGACAGATGTCAGTTTACCATCAAAATAGCTAAAATAAAAGTATTGGTGTTTAAAGTGGTAAGCTGTAATTAACTGAGTAATTCACTAGCAGAGAATTCATGATATCTGAAAAATGGCCTTCTAGTAACTGTGTGTGAATACTCAGAATTGGAGGACTTGTTTTTAATTAGTAAGACAAGCAAAGAAAGAGAGAGGAAATAGTTTCTACTTGAATAGAGATTTGTTTGTATTGCTTATCATGTCAGAGTCAACAGTCTTAATGGTAAAGGACCTTAAAGGTTCCTTGAATTTAAGCAATGGTAGTTTCTGAATATCATTTGGGGACTTATTAATCTTTGGGGAGGAAGGGCGGTGAAGAGTTTGAGACTCTAAGTGAAATAACTTATCATTAAGATTTCTCAGTTAAAGCCGTAACAATTTCATTACAAAGCAGTGTTGAGAAGATTGTGGGTAGATGAAAGATTTTACATGCAGCCCTGATAGACTGGGGTGGAGGGAAAATGTCCCCCCTCTCCCAGAATGCTGTGTAATGATTAATAGAGGAAAGGAAATGAGAAATGCTGAATGCCAGAAGTCCTAAATTGTTGATAATTCATGGCTGTCTGGCTCAACTGATCCCAATCAGATATAGGAAGTGGGAGAGTAAAATGGTAAAGGAAAGGAAAAAATGATCCTAGATGTCAGTAGCAAGGCATTGTACCTAATCATTGTTCATAGGGATATTAAGAACATATTTACATAAAATAACCAAGCCATATATGTACCTTTCTTCAAACTAGATGTAGCGCTTAAACACTGTGCATAAATCTAGCTTTATAAATGTGACTTGAGCTTGCTAGTTAAACAAAACTATTTTTCCTTCGTTAATTCAGCAGCAAAGCATTGCTCAATTGAGTTTTCTTTGAAAAGATGATTTTCCTAGGTTAGGTTTTCTTAAAGCAGAAAGGGTGTTTAGACTATTGATTTTCTCTGTGCAGAGTGCTTAACCGATCACCTTAGAGATGGTGTTGTTTATAGATGATTAAGCAGCAGTAAGTTAGCCTGGGGAACATGTTGGGAGATTAGCAGAACATTTTGTCTTGAAATATAGCCAATCTCTAAGGACTTTGTAATCTATCCGTTTATTCATCATTTGTCTGAGGTACACTGAGAGCAGTGATCCATTTGGTAACTTTCACAAAATATTAGGAAAATAAGGCCTGATCATCTACTGTTGCAGATTATCAGATAATAATAATAACTGATAGGTAGCATTTTATATCCTCTATCCCTGCAGAACAACTCTCTGAGATAGGTGGTACAGGTATTGTCATTCCAACTTTACAGATGAGGACACTAAGGCTGAGAAAGTTGAAGTGACATGCTAGTCACATAGTTGGTAAATGACACTGCTATGATCCCAATCCAGAGAGATTATCTCCAAATGCAATGTGCTTTCCACTACACCTCAGCAGAAACCTCTTATTCTCTAGTATACCCTATTCATTTTCACTGTCACTTTTCCTTAGACCCTTAAAACCAGTGGCATGAAACTCAGATTAAAAACAGGGCCACTAACCAGTACATAAGGATGTTTGCTGCCACATATTGACTTAGAAAACCATATAGTAACAATATCTATATTGTATTGTACTTTTATTTATTTCAGTAACTATTTCCCAATTACATTTTTATCTGGTTCAGGCTGCACTTGGGAGTATTTCTGGTCAAATGGGTCATATGTTTGACACCTCTACTTTATGCAAATAAAAATGGCCTCAGTTATTTTTAAATCATATGTTCATTCTTTACATTTAAATGTTATTGGGGGCAGAGCTAAGATGGCAGAGTGAGAGCAACTATTCACCGAAGCTCTTAGACAAACTCCTTCAGATACCTCTAAAAAGAGAATCTGACCAAATTTTGGAGGTGCAGAATCCAATAGGAGACAGACTGTGGCAGACTCACATACCAGGACAGACTGGAAGGTCAATGGGAAGGATATGCTCTGTGGGGGTGGAAGAGCCCATGGCATACAGCACAGCGGGTCCTACAGCAGCACTGCTGAGCAGGAAAGCCCCGGGGTGGCCTGAGGCAGCAGCAGCATGAAAGAATGGTGAAGTGGCAGCCCAGGGCGGGAGACCAGCAGAGCTGAGCAAGTGACAGTCACTGATCCCCAGGTATCAGCAGCATCAAAAGAATCCACCATTCACCTCCCAAAAGGGACCCCAAACTAAAAACACCAAGAAATATTGTTGTTAAATTCCAGAACCATCAAGTGAAGGAGAAAATACTACAGGCAGCCAGAAAGATATCATTCAAATATCAAGGAGCTACAGTCAAGATCACACAGGACCTTGCAGCTTCTACATTAAAAGACTGAAGGAACTGGAATATGATATTCCATAAGGCAAAGGAGCTGGGACTACAACCAAGGACCAATTAGCCAGCAAAGTTCAGCATAACATTTCAGGCAAGGATATGGATATCCAATGAAATAAGGGATTTCCAGACCTTCCTGACAAAAAGACCAGAACTCAATAGAAAATTCGATCCTCAAACACAGTTCTCAAGAGAGGCATAAAAAGGTAAACAGGGGAAAAGAAAAACTTGTTACGCAATTTGGGCAAACTGTTTACCTCCCTATAAAGGAAGATAATGCTTGTTAATCTTGAGAATTGTACATCTATTGTGAAATATAAAAGGGATATAGGGAGACAGAGGGAACCGGTATAAAGTAAATGATATGATGATAAGAATGTGATTCAAGCATGCAAAGGGATTGTAACAGGTGATGTGAAGAGGAGGAAGCAGAAAATGATAAATTACATCACAGGAAGAAGTATAAAATTGTATTATAGTAGAGGGAAAGAGGGGAGGGAGAGGAGCATTGTTTGAGAGGTCCTCTCATGTGACTTGGTTCATGGAAGGAACAACAAACTTCATTAAGTATGTAAATCTAGCTAGCTCTATAGGCAGCAGGAGGGGAAGGGGGAAGAAAGGGGAGGGGAAGCTAAAAGGGAAGGTGGACGTAGTAAGGGTAAAGGGGAGTGAAAGGGAGGGGGGCTGAAAGAAGGAAGGGAAGACTGCTGGAGGTGGTCATCAAAAGTGAAAACTCTACTGAGGAGGGGAAGGGAGACGGGAAGACCAAAAGTACAAATGGTGGGAAAGAGGGTGGACCGAAAGACACAGATTGTAATCGTAACTGTGACTGTGAATGGAATGACCTCTCCTATAAAAAGGAGACGGATAGCAGAATGGATGAAAAGCCATAATCCAACAATATGTTGTTTACAAGAAACACATTTGAAACAGGGGGATACACACAAAAGCAGGGGTAGCAACCGTAATCTCAGAGAAAGCAAAAGCAGAAATAGATCTAATCCAAAGAGATAAGGAAGCAAACTGTATCCTGCTAAAAGGCACCATAGACAATGAAGCAATTTCATTACTAAATATATATGCTTCAAGTGGTATAGCATCCAGATTCTTAGAGAAGAAATTAAGGGAGTTACCGGAAGAAATAGAGAGCAAAGCTACACTAGTGGGGGACTTCAACCTCCTCCTCTCTGAACTTGATAAATCTAACCTTAAAATAAACAAGAAAGAAGTTAAGGAAGTGAATAAAACTCTGGATAAGGTAGATATGATAGATCTCTGGAGAAAACTGAATGGGAATAGAAAGGAATATACCTTTTTCTCAGCAGTATATGGCACATCTACAAAAAAAGATCATGTTCTAGGGCATAAAAACCTCACAATCGAGAACAGAAAGGCAGAGATAGTCAATGCATCCTTCTCAGATCATAATGCCATAAAAATTATATGTAATAAAAGGCCATGGAAAGATAAACCAAAAATTAATTGAAAACTAAATAATCTAATCCTAAAGGAATGGCTTATAACAACAACAACTTCAACAACAACAAGAAACAATCAACAACTCCATTCAAGAGAATGACAATAATGAGACAACTCATCAAATCTTATGGGATACTGAAAAAACATTCTTAGAGGAAGTTTTATATCTTTGAATGCCTACATGAATAAAATAGAGAAAGAAGAGATCAATGACTTGGGCATGCAGCTGAAAAAGCTAGAAAAAGAACAAATTGAAAATCCCCCCAAAAATACCAAATTAGAAATACTGAAAACCAATGGAGAGATCAATAAAATTGAAATTGAGGAAACTATGGAACTAATAAATAATACTAATAAAATAAATAAAAATTTAAAAATGTTATTGTCAGTTTCTCCTAATTCACTTAATTGCTTTGCTTCGTAAATTTGAGTTTTCTCAAGTTGTACCTTGATTCAGGTAAGTTTAGATGTCACATTCTTATATGTGGTTTTATTACACTTTGGGATTAAGACTTTTTTCCAGAGAAATTTATGTCCAACTTCATGTGCAAGTTAATGTATGAATATTAGTCAATTTATAGCTATTCTCTTTACAGACATTTCAGAAATACAGCTATTCCTTAGTAAAACATACTCTAACATAAATTTCTAACTGTAAGGCAAGCTGGCCCTGATTCAGTGCACCATACATGCTCAAGGAGGCAGAGTTAAACCAGTGGTAGGAACACATCTTGAGTTTCTGACTTAATTAGTCAGTCAAGTCACTAATTCAATTTAATAATTTGCTACAAGTTCCTCCCCCACCTTCACATAGACCATAAATAGACACAGATTTAGTTTAGGAAAGAAATGACCCAAATTTAGTTATTTCTTCTTTCCTTTAGTGTCTTTCATTTAAATACCATAATGCTACAAATAGTTTTGATATACAGCAGTGATTACAAAAGGAAAATATAACTTTATTCAATAAGATAAGCAATGAAAGAAAATTCAGGTGCTGTCCTTATTTGACTGAAGAAGAGTGAAATTCAAAAAACCATAAAGATCAGAGAAAGATTGCAAATTGTAGTCAGTGCCAAGATCACTAATTCTCTCATTCTGCAAATGCTCAATTTTTTTGTTTTTTTGTCCTTCATGGCTTTATCATGCTGCTCTCAAACATGTCATGGGCAGTTATCCAGCTTCCCTCCTCAACATAATAAACAAGGTGACTTAAAACCATTCACCAAATGCATGGCCACCATTTCCTCATCCCACCTCCAGCCCCAATACTATTTCCTGCCCTAAAACCCTTTGAACAGGCCAGGACACTTGCATTCTGCAATGAGAGATCAAGCAGAAAGTGCAAATAATTCTGCCAGAGAAAAACAGAATGATTTAAAATTAGATTGCAGTGAGATTAACTGATACTTTGTCCTTTTTAATACGAACACATTTTAATATGGGAAAAAGGAATATTAGAAGATAGAAGAAGGAAAGTGCACAAGGTAGAATGTGAAAGCATTGGAAAGGGAATCCTAATACTTGGGTTACAATTCCGACTTTGCCATTGTGTCATTTTGTCTATTTTCCTGTGAAACTTGGTAATGGGGTAGCCCAGCTCTAATCTTTTATGAAATAGGATGGAGCAGTAGAGTGATGGGAAAATGTCAAAAAGTAAACTATACATTTATCACAATTTTACTGAGGGCTATCATTAAAGGAAAGCCTAGCTTCCTATATCTTTCATCCTAGTTCCCATTTTAAAAAGATTTTTAGCTGAAAATGGATTCAGGTGTCAGAAGTAAACGTTTCATTTGGTGTTGCTAGAAGCAGGAAATACTTTGTGATGCCTCGTTAAGCACCAGTAAACATTAAACTATTATAAAAAGTCCAAAGAGGATAGCATACAAAGTGCAATGAAGACACTATAACAAAAGCTAAGCTCGAATACTCAGGCTGGTCTTTATGCAATTTGGAATAAATTTCCTTAGTTGAATTGCCACAGTGCTTTGCAATTGCCACTTGCAACATCTTGCATTCATTGATCTCCAAGCACTTAGCAACATTCTTAATAACTCTGTGAAATAATTAGATGGTAAATATAATAGTTCCTGCTGTGAATGGAGGAACTGATTACTGAAAAGTATTTTCAAATGAGGCATAAATCAAGAAAGAAAAAAAACCTGGGGAAATTAGGCCAGAACTGAAAATTGAAATCATGTTCCCTGATTCCTAGTTGTATGCAATGTTCTAGCTAATAGATACTTCCTATTTCAGTCTTACATTGCTATAAGCAACGTAAACAAGAGTATAATAACTGAAATATTGTTCCAGAATATTTCTCCTGCTATTAGGTATATGAATATACAGGCAAGTTGGTGTTATAATAGTTAAGAGCACCGGACTTGGAGTCAGGAAAACTTGAATTCAAGTCTTGCCTCAGACTCTTAATAGCTGTGTGAGCCTGGACAAATTTCTTAGTCCCTCCAGTGCCTCAGTCTCCTCATCTATAAAATGGAGATATTGCTAGATAATAGGACCTACCTCCCAGGGCTGTTTTGAGATACCAATGAGATAACATTTTCAGAGTTTTGCAAACCTCACATTACTACATAAGTGCTAACTATTATCTCACAAAAACACCTAATGCACTTCTGTTACAGAAACAAAATCTAACATATTGAGGGGTACTCCTGCATAGCAAACGGAGAGTTGGCCCCAGAATTAGGAAGTCTTGGCTTAAAATCTTGAATCTAACTCAGTGTAGCTGCTTGATACCAGGCAAGTCAATTAAACACTTCTTTCCCCAGACAATTCCCAAAACTGTAAGTTATTGATAAGTCGATTAGTAAGGTGATTTTGTACATGAGGGATTTCACACATGAATGAAATCATAGGTCCAGATCCACTCTCCCCAAATATATCTTTATTTATATCTAGGTATTCATGTGTGTACGTGTATATGCACACATATATATACATATATGCTGATATGTATATGCATATATAGACAAACAGCTATATAGACACAGATATCATTATTTTCTCATTTTATATCTGAGGAAACATCCTGGGGTTAAATGACTTGTCCAAGCATAGCTGATAAGTGTTTGAGGCAGAATCTGAAGCCATAACTTCCTGACTCCACACCCAACATATTATCCACTGTACTACCTACCTGTCAAATAGAACTTACATTGAAACATATAGAAGTTTCCTTAACCAAAAAAGAGACTAACAATAACAAAAGATGAAACAGATCATTTAGAGAGAGAGACCAAATATATGACCAAATGCCATTTCCCAATACATAAAAGGTCAAAGGACACAAACTATTCTCAAAAGAATAATTGCAAACTATTAAAAAAACAGATTAAGCAATGTTTGAAAGTACTAATAACATGACACAGGTCAAAAACCACCCCTAGGTTTTCACCTCATATGTAGCAAAATAAACAGGAACAGTTAATTTTGGAAGAATGTGTAAATAGAGACACTAAAGCACTATTGGTGGCGCTATAAATTGGTATACAAAGTTTAGAAAGCAATTTGGAATGATGCAAATGAAGTGACCAAAAGGTTCATGCCTTTTGGCAACAAGAAAGGCCCCATGTAGACCATATATATCAAACTATTCATAGCTCAGTGTTTTGTGGCAGCAAACAACTGGAAACAAATCAAATACCCACTGATTAAGGAAAATGTAAATAAACATATCAATCATAAAGCAATTTAAAATGTGACCAGAACAATTACAAAAAAATAAGCTTTACCCAGAATAAGAGATATAAAAATACTTCTCCCTCCACCCCCAGATCTTTTGCATAGGTAAGATTCTATGAATCTAGGAACATTATATTTACTATCAAGTTTTTTGACATATTGATTGGTTTTGATAAAAACCAATCTTTTTTTACTCTTCCTCTTTTTCTTTTCTCTTTGTAACAATCTTTGTCACGTGAGTTGGTTCAATGTGAAGCGGAGGGGTTGATACAAGGGGAAACAGGTTATGCAAAAAGAAAAATGTAAAAAAAATTTTTAAAGTCATTTTAAAAAGGACAAAAAAGAGACTTATTGTCTCCTATTCCTCTCATTCACTTAATGGGCATTACTTCACCCTAAGTGAGTACCTGCAAAGATCTTGGCTTAAAGGGCCCAAGGTCTCACTGTGTATCCTGGGTCATCTCTAGTTATCCTGATGAATATCTGGTCACTGGATTCAGATGACTCTGGAGGATAAGTGAGGCTGGTGACCTGTACAGCTCTCCCTCAATCAAAACAAAGTCAAGTGCAAGTCATGTCCTCATTTCTCTGATGACATGGTCTTCTTTGGCAATGAAGGAGGAACACAAACCCCTTTGTAATTTGATTCTAAACTTTATCACATTTGCACAGACCATACTTACAATACAAAGCCTCTTCACTCCCAATTCTAAAAAGCCCAAGCTTCCTTCAAGTTTTAGCCCAAATTCCATTTTCTATAAAAGGCATATGCCAGTCCCCCACTGCCAGGGCCCTCACCATAAGAAATTATTGTTTGTTCATCATAAGATTTTGAGTTGGGAGAGATCAAAGAAATCAAGAGTCCAACCTCCTTATTTTACAAATACAGAAGCAGAATCCCAGGGTCACAGCTAGTAGATATTTGAGACATGATTTGAACCAAAGTCTTCCTGACTTCAAGGCCAACCTTTACCCGCTCTACCACAATGGCTCATTATATACTCTATATCTTATATTTACTTGTCTGTATACTTTCTGTCCATTTCCAGATCATGCAACTTACACTCTAGTCATTCTCTTCGACTCCTTTCCACAAGAACTACTTTGACTCTGCCTTTATCACCCTGGGCTTTGATGAAGGAACTTTTTCCTTATCGTACATGGAACTAAGCCTCTGTATCACTAGGGTTCTACTTCTCAACCAAGTCACCATAACCTGACTCCTTCCATTAGAATGTTAGCTTCTTGAAGGCAAAGGTCACCTTGTTTACTTGTACCCCTAAAGTTTAGCACAGTGACTATCACAAAGGAAACCCTTAATGAATGCCTTTTCAGGCATTCATTCATTCATTCATTCATTCATTCATTCATTCATTCATCTGTGTTCTTTTCCTTGACAGGTCATAATAATAAGTTCCTTGATGTCAGGAATTATTTCACCTAGCACGTTCACCTAGCATAGGTTCTGATATTTAATAAAAGGGGATTGATTGATTGACCAACCCAAATCCTTTTGTTTTCTCATTGTAACACCAATGTGATACCCACAGCAACCACTATGGATATGCAGGCATATTTCCTGAATAAATTCGCAAAATTCCTCAAAGATGAAACCAAGATATTTATTCAGATAACAGAAAGCCAATTCCACCATGGTAACAATGAAGTTTGTACACATTACCAATAAAGGGAGCATAACCATCCCAAAGCCTTCCCTGTGTCGGGCCTCCCTACAAACAAGCTCCCTTAGGCAAAATCACTCCCTCTCTCACTTATGATAGCTGCTCTGCTCTGCTCTGCTTGCTCTCTCTCTCAACTCTACCTCACTCTTCTTGCTGCACCCTTCCTGCTCTACCCATTCAGCAAACTCCTCCCACCATGGGCTTGTTGTGACTTAAGTTGTGAGTTGGGTCAAAACTCAAAGCTGGTCACATGGACCTATTAAGGGACAGGGAAGATCTTCAAATTCCCATACCATTACATTCAGCCCCAAGATCTTTCCTATCCAATAGGTCAATGGGAGTTTAGGAGTAACTTGTTGTAAAAGCAAGCAAAGTAGCATCTTTTTGCTGTTTTTGTTTTACTAAAAGTGCCTCTGATTGAATAATGTGATTGATGGGGATTTTTCTCACCCATTGATGGACCTGGGAGGATTTGTAAGAAGGCCCACAACTTTTGTAAAAAAGGCACTGCTTCTCAAGGGATGTGATGCCCTCTGGCTCTACAAAGTGTATAAAGACTCTGAGGTACAGTTTTATTTTGGGGCTTACTCATTAGAAGGGATTGTTTGGCCAGATGACACTCTTAATAGCCGGTAAGGAGGCCCAAGCTTTGAAAACCCAGATGTTGATGCATCCCTCTCTGGTAAAGATGTGTGTATGTTAATGGTCAGACGTTTGGAAGCATATCTGTTGACTTTTGATTTCTCTGTATTTTGATTTCGATTTTCTCTGAAGTTCAGGGTGCTGACTCTTTCCCCTGAACTAACTGAATGATACATGTGTTTGATTAAAGTGATTGTTAACCCCTCAAAAGTTGCCTTTCCTTTTAGAGAAGCAGATCAAAGAAACTGTGATAGAAAGCCCCCCTGTGTATGTCAGTGTGCTTACTGATACACTGGTATCAACACTTCACAACAATATAACAGGAATAACACCAAAATAACCAAATAAAACAATATCTTAGGGTGGGTACTTGAGCACAAGTACCCTATCATCCCCCCCTCAAATGAATGGGACCCAAAATCCCTTGGTGTAAGGGACAAGCATCTCTTCTTCTTTAACTACTTCCTGCTGAGATTGGATGTAGAGTTGTCCCTGACTCGAGAGGTCCCATTCAAGGGATCAGTTCCTTAGATGGTGTCGAGAACTTGGCCAATGTCAAGTCCAAGGATAATGCATCACAGTCTTGGACAGAGGGTGACCTCCAGCTTCAGCAGTCAGTCATATATAAGTGGAAGGCATTATACCTTTATGCCTATAGGAGACAAATCTATCAAATAGGTTAAACAAACTATAATATTAAGGTAATTTGAAGATCTTCTCTGCCCCTTAATAGGTCCATGTGACTTGCTTGGAGCTTTAGCCCAGCCCACATAGCCTGAGTCACAAAAAGCCCATGGTGGGAGGAGCTTGCTGAATGGGTAGAGCAGGAAGGGTACAACAGGAAGAGAGAGTGAGGTGGAGCAGAGAGAGAGAGAGAGAGAGAGAGAGAGAGAGAGAGAGAGAGAGAGAGAGAGAGAGAGAGAGAGGAGGCAGAGCTGAGGCAAAGCAGAGCAGCTAGTATGAGTGAGAGGGGAAGTGATTTTGCCTAAGGGAGCTTGTTTGTGGGAAGCCCTAACAGAGGGAAAGCTTGAGGATGGCTGTGCTCCTTTTATTGGTAATATGTACAAATTTTGTTTTTACCATGGTGGAATTGGCTTTCTGTTATCTGAATAAATATCTTGGTTTTGTCTTTGAGGAAGAGAGTTTATATTTTGCAAATTTACCTTGGAATACACATGTATACCCATAGTGGCTGCTGTGGGTATCATATTGACATTATACAAACAAAACATAGGCCAAAAAGAATAAGAGACAATAACCAGAAGCAGGGTAAACATAGTGTCAGCTGTGCTTCTGGAGTCCATGAATCCACTGGAACTGCATTAATGCCTATCCTCCTTACTGCAGGGTTTCCCTATATATGACAGGCCTCTGCCCTGGTACCTATTAATACCCCAGTTACAATAATTGATTCATTTTTTCAGTATATGGTTAAACTGATATGAGATCTGTTATCTTATCTGTGTATTTCTTTAATCTCACCTGAGGCCTGGCCAGTTTCTTATTTTCCCTGAAGGTGTGATGAACTTACATGCAATGATTCAGGGTCAGGTCTTACTTTCCTATTCCATCTAACATTAAGTACTTTTTATTGGTACATCTTACATAGTTTGTTAGCTGGAATACCATCAATTCTTCCAAAATCTGTCTCTGTTCTTAATAAAGCAGTAAACATTTCTCTCCTTGTTAATCCTTGACTTTAAATCTGCTGGATTACTTGGTCTTCTTTCTTGAGGAAACTTATCTTTTCCCCATCCCCCTAAGTCACCTGTGAAGTCTTATCCAGCACCTCTGAAAGAAGGTATCCTATTTCCCTAATTAGTAGAGTCAGAATTAGGTGCTTATGAACAGGTGGAGAAGTTCTCACTATTATACTCTTATAAGGAACCTCTAAAGGAGTGCTACTATAAGCACTGGTCTCTCTGACCATTATTTTCATTTTCATTACCTCCTCTTTAACTTTCTCATACAGTCTTTAAGTGATTACCAGGGTCTATCTCCACTAGGCTATGTAGAGACAGTGGAATACTGTTTACTGCATCCCTCCACAACTAAAGCTTACAGATTATTTACACTCTTTCCTCCTTGAAGATGATAATGCTTTAAAAATCTTGTTGTACAAAAGGATTCTGACTAATACCTATGAATTTCAAACTATGTTATCTATCCATATTCCTCCAGCCCCTTTGTCACTGATTCTCACCATCCAAGATACTAATGTTTCTTCCATTTTTGAGGTGAATAAATTTAAAATATCAGTGACCTTTTGCTAAGTAAAATCCTAGACATGATCTGGCCCCCCTGCTTTCCCTGCTTCCTCATAGTTTTAGAAATGTGCCCACACTCCTAGAAGCCTCCTCTTTTAATTTGTTTCATTTTCCTCCCATGTGTCTTCCTCCCAGATGTCTGGACCCAATCAGGCCCTACAGATGCAAGGATTGCATTCACTTTCCTGTTGTTAACCTTCCCCTTCTTTTTTTCCAAGCCACTCACAACTGTTTTTTCTGTTACTGCCTCATACTTTTTAGCTTGCTCTTCTAAAGGAAAGTTTGGATGCTGTAGCATAGAAAGCTTCTCGTACAAATCAGCTAACTCCTTTTTTCAGCTGAACCTTTTCCTCCAGCAATTTGTCTCTACTTTTGCATATAATATGATAGCTAGTTAACAGTGCCGATCCTCTTTTACATATCCCTGCCATTTCTTTCCCCAGTTCTGTTGGTATTCCTTCCAAACATCTTTCTAAATCTTTGGGTTCTCCCTTCTCTAGCCTCTGTTCCCAGTTTACACAAAGTCCTGTGCTTTTAGCACTTTCTCTTGCCAGAGAGAATGGGATACCCATGTCATTCCCTAGAGTCTTCCTGTTTCCAAGTAGAGGTTTTATATTTTGCTATCCCATCCTCATTGCCTTTTTTAATGTCAATGTGATGCCCATAGCAGCCACTATGGATATACATTCATATTTCCAGGGTTAATTCATAAAATATACGCTCTCTCCCTCAAAGATGAAACCAAGATATTTATTCAAATATCAGAAAGTAAATTCCACCATGGCAACAACAAAGTTTGTACTCATTACCAATAAAGGGAGCACAGCCATCCCCAAGCCTTCCACCTCTCAGGCCCACCCACAAACAGTCTCCCTTAGGGAAAATCACTCCCTCTCCCACTCATGTTGACTGCTGTGCTCTGCCTCAGCTCTGCCTCCTCTCTCTCTCTCTCTCTCTCTCTCTCTCTCTCTCTCTCTCTCTCTCTCTCTCTCTCAGTCTGTCTGTCTGTCTCTCTCTCTGCTCCACCTCACTCTCTCTTCCTCCTGTACTTTTCAGCTCCACCCATTCATCAAGCTCCTCCCAGCATGGGCTTCACGTGACTCAGGCTGTGGTCTGGGCTAAAGCTCAAAGCTGGTCACATGGGCAGAGGCAGGGAAGATCTTCAAATTCCCTTACCATTACACACATATATACATGTGTATGTATCATGTAAAGGTATTTATGAATAAACATATATATTAATATATATGTGTGTATATATCTCTATGCTTTTTAAAATGCCTTTTCTGTCAGTTAGTATATGTAAATCATTGTAATATGTTGTCTATTTACAATAACTATGCATCTTTTCATTGCCTTTTGAACTCTCAATCATGTTGCTTGTAGACTAATTTGACATATTGCTTATTCAATTTCAGATGATAATCTGGCCAAAATGCATTTTTCAGCCTCATAATTTTTGCATTGTGAAAGGCTATCTTGATTTAATTTCAATTACTGTGCATTTTCCTAAGGGGAAAATTATTTTTAGAAACTAAAAAGTGGAATAAAAATTTGTAGTTTTGTTATTTCCAATGAAGATGGATTAGTGTCAAAATTCTGACAGAACTGTTCCATTGTGCATCTGTTTGTTGCCTGGAGAAAGGCATGCAATTTAAACCAACAAAACTATTTTACATAGTAAAAATACAAAACTCAACTTTGTATGTATTTATTGAATGCCTCTAATGGTAAGGGAATTTGAAGATCTTCTCTGCCTCTTAATAGGCTCATGTGACCTGCTTTGAGTTCTAGCCCAGTCCACACCTAAGTCACATGGGACCAATAGTGGCAGGAGCTTACTGAATGTGTGGTGCAGGAAAGGTAGAGCAAGAGGAGATAGTGAGGCAGAACTGAGAAAGGGAGGAATTTTGCCTAACAGCTTGTTTGTGGGGAGGCCTGAGAGAGGGAAGGCTTGGGGATGGCTGTGCTCCCCTTATTGATAATGTGTACAAACTTCATTGTTACCATGGTAGAATTGGCTTTCTGGTATTGGAATAAATATCTTGGTTTTATCTTTGAGGAAAAGAGTTTTTATTTTGCAAATTTACTCTGGAAATATGTATGCATATCCATAGCAGCTGCTGTGGGTATCACATTGGCATTATAGTGCATCAGCTATTATTACTACTGGGTTGGAAAAGATCATTCTATGTCCTCATTTTAAAGAAGGGCAATGCCAAAGAATATTCAAATTACTGAAAAATTATGTTCATTTCCCATGCCATCAATGTTATGCTTAGGATTCTTCAAGCTATGCTTTAGCAATACATGAACAAAGAATTACCAGAAGAGCAAGTTGGTTTTCAAAGAAGCAGAGGAACCACAGACCAAATTGACAATATTGCTTAGATTAGAGAAAGCAAGGAAATTCTAAAAAAAAAATCTACTTCTGCTTCATTGACTACAATAAAGTCTTGGTGTGGATCATAACCAAATGTGGAAAGCGCTCAAAAGGATGGTAGTATCACATCATTTTATTTGTCTCCTGAGGAACCTGTATGTGGGCAAAAAAGAAAGTTAGAACTAAACATGGAACAACTGATTGGTTTAAGCTTGGAAAAGGAGTACAACAAGGCTCTATGTCATCACATTATTTATTTAACTTATATGCAGAGTAAGTCATACGATATGTCAGACTGGATAAATCAAAAGTTTGAATTAAGATTGCTTGGAAAAATATAAAAAATTTCATATATACAGACGATACCACTTTGATGGCAGACAGTGAAGAGGAATTAAGAAACCTCTTTATTAAGGTGAAAGATCTTGGCAATTGGTCCAATCACTTCCTGTCAAACAGAGGGAGAATAAATGGAAACAGTGTCACATTTTATATTCTTGAGTTCAAAGATCACTGCAGACAACAATTGCAGCTAAGAAATTAAAAAACGCTTGATCCATGGAAGGAAAACTATGGCTAATCTGAACATCATACTAAAAAGCAGAGATATCCCTTTGCTAACAAAGGTCCATGTAGCCAAAGCTATGGTTCTTCCAGTAGCAACATATGGGTATAAGAGTTGGACTATAAGGAAAGCTGAGTACCACAGAATCAAGACTTTCAAATTGTGCTGCTGAAGAAGACTTGTGAGAACTCTTTGGATAGAAAGGAAATCAAATCAGTCAATACTTAAATTCAGATGATTCACTGGAATGTCAAATACTGAAGCTGAAGCTTAAATATCTTGACTACAACATGAGAATATTGGACTCTTTGGAAAAGACACTGATGTTTGGAACTACTGTAGGCAAAAGGGAAAAAGGGATAGCAGAGGATGAGATGGATAGTGTCAGGACAACAATGAACATGAACTTGAACAGACTTGGATTGATAGTAGTAAAGGCTTTAGTGTGCTATGGTCCATAGGGTCACAGAGTCAGATATACAACTGAACCACTGAACAACAACAGTAATCTAAAATAATTTAAGTTGACCTAGATTACCATCTGTGTGATCTTACACAAAATTTTTAAGTCCTCTGAATCTGTTTCTTCATCTCCAAAATAAGGAGGTTGGACTAAATGGCCAACGACGTCTCTTGCAGCTCCAAAGCTAAGATCCTATGATTCCATAATCAAAGGCTGAAATATTATTTGTCATGGGTTGAACTTGCCTCCTGAGGTCTCTTTTAGCTCTGAGTCTACAATTCTACAACTCTGTAACAGTATAAACTCTCCATTCCTATAGAAGGATGTAAGAAGAATACCAATTACATGTTATCAGATACAACTTTCCACAACTGCATTTTAATTAAATCCAGAATTGTATCTGTAACTAATGGAATTTGTTTAGAAGTTCCTAAGTGCTAAATCACTTCTCAAGCTAAGCACATGGATTTTATGAGATTTTCAGCTCTCTGGAGGGGCTTGAGGAGAAGCTTATGGTTTCTATGAAACAATAGAGACAGCACTTATATTGTTCATTATTATTACTTTATCAGAGGCTGATAAGAAATAAAACAGGCTAGAAACTGCATAAGATAGCCTCTTCCTTTCATGGAAGAAAAGTTCACATAAGCACTGAGAAAAATGGAATCATCATCCCAAATAATCTGTGAATAATGTAGGGAAATAAGCATCATTTCTTTACTTAAAATCATCCTAGAAATGTGCTTTATCCAAATGTCATGGACAGACTAATAATTCACCATTATCTTTACTAACTTTAGTGACATAGCCAGCTAGATAAATACATCCAAATTCAACATGCTAAGTCTATTTTATGCAGAAGTCTTTGTAATAAAAGTCCCTATCTCATTTAAGAAAAAAATATGTGGGGGGCAGAGCCAAGATGCTAAAGTCAGGAACTCACTGAGCTCTTCCAAATCCCCCCCCAAAGAATCTTAACTGAGAAAGAATGAGAGTACATCTCAGACCAGTGGAATACGCCTTGGAGATAGCTGAGTCAGTGAGAGGGGATGAATCTGTGGCTTCAGCTTATGGAGCTCTCAGCCCATAGACAGTAAAAGTAAATCAGAAGGTGATTATAGGGGACCCTTTCCTGGCACTGGGAACAGGGTTCTATTGCATTGCCCATATGCAATTCTGAGTTACAGTCCCAGTACAAGGAGGAGTACTAGCAGGAGTGGGGATTCTAGACACAGTTCTAGGTTTGAAAAGAGTGCTTGTGGTCACTCAATGACCAGAGCACAGGGCAGGAGAGCAGTGACCACACTTCTCCTTAGATCATATCACCTTGGAAGAACTGAAAATGTACAGAGCCACCTAGAAGTAGCTCTGAAAACAGCAGCCCAAAAAACCTTGGGGTAGTGTCTCTTATACCCCAGGAACAGAGCCCAAATTTAACATAAAGGTAAAAGTTATGAAATAGGCCAGAAAAATGAACAAGCAATAAAAAAGTAACCATAGAAAGTTACTATGATGACAGGGGAGAATAAATTACAAACTCAGAAGACAACAATATCAAAACAGCTACATGCAAAAGCTCAAAGAAAAATATAAACTGATCTCAGCTCCCTCCTCCTCAAAACTTTTTCGAAGAGCTCAAAAAGAATTTTGAAAATCAAGTAAGCAAAGTAGAAGAAAAAATGGTGGGAAATGAGAGTGATGCATGAAAATCATGAAAAGAGTCAACAGCTTCACAGAGGAGGTACAAAACATACTGAAGAAAATATCATCTTGAAAAACAAAATTGGCCAAATGGTAAAAGAGTCACAAAAATTCACTGAAGAGAATACATTAGAAAACAGAATTGGCCAAATGGGAAAAGATGTATAAAAATTCACCAAAAAGAACTCCTTAAAAAAGAAAAATTGACCAAATGGAAAAAGGAAGTACAAAGGCTTATTGAAGAAAATAATTATTTAAAAATTTAAATTTGGCGAGTGAAAGATGACTCCATGAGACATCAAGAAACAACAAAACAAAGTCAAAAGAATGAATAGAAATTGAAAAACTCTGCTGATCTCCACCTTAAAGAGATCCCAAAATGAAAACTTCCAGGAATGTTATAGCCAAATTCCAGAGCTTCCAGGTCAAGGAGAAAATATTGCAAGCAGTCAAAAAGAAACAATGAAATATCATGGAGCCACAATCAAACTAACATAAGATTTAGTAGCTTATACATTAAAGGACTGGAAAGCTTGGAGTATGATATTCTAGAAGGCAAAACAGCTAGGATTACAACCAAGAATCACCTACCCAGAAAAGCTATGTATAATCCTTCATGAAAAAAAACAGACATTTAATGAAAGAGATTTTCAAGCGTTCCTGATAAAAAGATCAGAACTGAATAAGAAAATTTGACTTTAAATATAAGATTAAAGAGAAGCATAAAAAGGTAAAAAGGAAAGGTTAAAATGCTTAAATGGGAAGATGATACTTGTAACTCCTAAGAGTTTTATCATTATTAGGGCAATTAGGAGTGTATTTAAACAGAGGGCATGGGTATAAATGGACTATGATGGGACTATATCCAAAAAAAAATTAATTAATGGGTGAGAAAGACGAATGCACTGGAAGAAGTGGAAAGGAAGAGGTATAATGGGGTAAACTAGCTCACATTAAAGAAGAACAAAAGAAGTTTTATAGTGGAGGATAAGATTTGGGGGTGAGGAAGCAGGCAATGTCTGAACCTTACTTGACTGAAAGAGGGAATAACATCCACACTGGTCTGAATATAGAAATCCTTCTTCCCCTAAGGGAAGTAGGAGGAGAGGAGCTAGGGTATGCGTCTGATAGAAGGAAGGGTGGATATGAGGAGGTTATGGTCAGAAGCAAAATAATTTTGAAAAGGGACAGGGTGAAAAGAGAGAGAGACTAACACATTCAAAATGGGTACATGATTCAGATCTAAAGGGATATACTGTAAGCAAATTAGGGAGGCAAAGAATAATATACCTGTCAGATCTATGGGTATGGGAAAATTTATGACCAAATTAGAGATAGAGAATATTACAGGATGTAAAATCAGTAATTTTATTATATTCAATTTAAAAGTTTGTGCATAAACAAAGCTAATGCAGCCAAAATTAGAAGGAAATCAAGAAACTAGGGAGGGGGTGGAATTTATGGGAAGTGTTTAATAAAGGACTCACTTCTCAAATATATAGAGTATTGAGTCAAATTTATAAGAATATGAGTAATTCAATTGATGCAGATTTCAGAAGAAGAAATCAAAGCCATCTATATTCATATAATAAATGCCCTATATCAGTGCATGTTAAACTGTGGGACACAAGCCCATATGGAGTCACATAACTGAATGTGGGGGTCACAAAAAAAACTGGCAATAGTAAAGGGTCTCTGAACACACAATGACCAAAAATTAATTCAAACTCAAATGTGTAATGAATCTGATATATTTCTGGCAACACTTGCCCATGTTGTGTAGTACAACTTCATTGCAGCCTTGGTTCTGAGCATACAACATGCACACTTTGCACTGCATATGCTATCACACCACACAATGCTAACGAACACTGTCAAAAACACTTCAGCTCAGATTCAAGACTACTGTATGTTATGAATTGCAGTATTTTTACTGTACATACAAAGCTTTCTGCTCTTAGAGAAATATAGAAGTTTAATTACACAAAATTAAGAAGTTTAACAATTTCCTATTGTGTTAAAATGTTTGATTTTTAAAATTGCTGTTATCTCCTTTTACAGAAAATTAAATGTTTAATTGCAGCAAGTAAAGACCAAAGCCCTTTAATGATATTTCTCCACCATCACCGCTGCATGTGTACATAAGTGTGAGCGTCAATTTCTTTCCAAATTAAGCACAAACACATGTAGTTTCATAAATTGAAGTTGGTATTTATTTGAGAAATTATTATCAATATTTATTTATATTTTAGGACAAAAATATTTTTCAATTATGGATAAGTGGCTAAATTTAGACAGAAGAGGTAAAAATACCAATGACAATATGGCAGTCTTAACTATCAGGTTGTAGTATGCACACCTAAATTGACAAGAAAAAGAAAATGTGTCAAATCATTTTTGCAATATGGATTTACTTCTCATAATGATGAGGGTGTGGGAAAACCTCTTTGCCTAATTTGTAATGAAGTTTTGACTATGGAGAGTCTGAAATGAGCCAAACTAAAACAACATCTCAATACTAAGCATGCAGGGTACTCCCATAAATCAAAGGAATATTTTGAATGATTTTTTAAATCTTCAAATAAGGAAAAATAATGTTTTGAGAAAACTGTTAGTGTCAATGAAAAGTATTGACTTGCAGCTTATGAAATTGTCTTACTTAATTGCAAAAACTAAACAACCCTATAGAATAGGAAAAGATCTCATGTGAACTGCTGCTATCAAAATGTCAGAAATAGTTCATGGGAAAAAGTACAGTGATGGAATTTGTAAAACTCCTTTATCAAATGATACTGTTTCCAAGAGAATTTCTGAAATTAGTAATGACCAACTCCATCAGCTTATTACCAGGCTTAAGGGCAGTTCAAAGTTTATAATCCAGTTAGATGAAAAACTAGTATTTCTAACATGTCACAGTTGTCACTTTATGTAAAATATTTTTATAAAGTAAGAATACATGAAGAATTATTGTTTTGTCACCCTTTAGAAGGGCACACAAGAGGGGAAATACATATACATACATACATACATATATATATACATATATATATATATACATCTTAAAGTCAATGAATTTTTCACAAATGGAGGTTCATAGTGGGAAAATTGTGTTGAATTCTGTACAAAGTTGGAGCAATGATGGTTGAGAATGTTGGATTTGTAGTAAAAGTTAAAACTGGTGACAATGAACATATCACTTTTACTCTCTGCATGATCCATCATAGCCAAAAAATATCACTAGAGTTACATGGTGTCCTTTGCTACACTATTAAAATCATTAACTTCATTAAAAGCTGTGCCCCTAACAGGCATTTGTTTTCAAACCTTTGGAAAGACATGGACCACAATTACAAAAGCTTATTACTGCATGCAGATAGGGAGGGGGGCTCTCAAGAGAGTGAAGTGTAAATAGATTATTGAAATTGAAAGATGGAGTTGTTAAGTTTTTGACTGAGGAGAAATCTGATTTTGTTAATATTTTTTCATAATGACTTATGGCTTTCAAGCTGTTATTTGATAGATATTTTCAAAAACTCAGTGATTAAAATATGTCACTCAAGGGAAAATTGCAACATAATTATGTTACAAGATAAAATTGAAAGTTTTACTAAAAATGTTAATATTTGGAAGATTAGGGTGGAAAATGGTTCTTTAGAAATGTTTATAGCTACAGATGATTTTTATAATTGAAAATAACCTTCCCAAAGATTTAATTATAATCTGAAGTACCTGGAGACACAGTTTCAGAATTACTTTCCTTCAAAATTTGACTGTAAAAAGCTAAGTTGGGTTCAAAAAACCATATATGATTGAAATTTTTAAAATGTCAGTCATATGCCACTAAAAGTTCAGGAAGAATTTGCTGGGTTATTAAGCAATATAAGCTTAAAACTTGAGTTTCCTAAAAAATGTTAAAAAAAATTGTTAAATGAATTTTGACTTGGAATTACGACAGAATTTCAATAATATCTGAAATGACCCTAATCATACTTCTGCCATATTGCACTACATATTTACATGAAGTGGTATTCTCAGCACTGACAATTATAAAACCAAAATTATCGATCAACTCTGAAAAATGTTGAGGATGCTCTGTGTCCTACAGTATCAAATATTCTGCTAAAATTTAATTCTTTATGATTTAAATGAGCACATTCATTACATTAGTATGCAATTTTGCTTTCATCTTTAATAAATGGTAAAATTCTATGTATACCAAGGAATTATTTTAAAATACATTTCTTTATGATTTATTTCAGTAAATGTTTGATTTTTATATCTATTTTATATACCTTTATACCTAGGGTCATGTAAAAATTTATCTGCCAAAAAGAGGTCATGAGTGGAAAAAGTTTAAGAAGCTCCACTCTAAATGACTATTTATTAGAGAAATACACATTAAAAGAACTCTGAGGTACCACTTTACACATAATCAGGTTGTCTAAATGACAGAAAAAGAAATGACAGATATGGACGGGATGTGGGAAAACTGGGACATTAATGCATTGATCATGGAGTTGTGAACTGATCCAACCATTCTGGAAAGTACTTGAAATTATGCCCAAAGTGCTATAAAGCTGTATATAAGAGGGTATTCCCTCTTACCCAGCAATATCACTATTAGGTCTGCATCTCAAAGAATTAAAAAAATCACAAAGAACTCATATGTACACTTATATGGCAGCTATATGGTGGCAAAGAATTGAAAGTTGAGGGGATATCCATAAATTGGGGAGTGGCTGAACAAGTTGTGGTATATGACTGTGATCGAATATTATTGTGCTATATGAAATGATAAGCAGGATGCTCTCAGAAAAACTTGGAAAGACATATGAATTGATTCAAAGGGAAGTGAGCAGAACCAGGAGAATATTGTATGGAGCAACAACAATATTGTAAGGATGATATGCTATGATCATCTTCTATGATCTACTACTGATCTGCTCTCAGCTGTGAATGACTCAACTACTCTCAGCAATACAATAATCCAAAGCAATTCTGAAGGACTTGAGATGAAAAAAAATATGCTATCCACTTCCAGAACAAGAACTGATAGAGTCTAAATATAGATTGAAGCATACTTAAAAAAAAAAAAAAACTTTCTTTGTGGTTTTTTATTTGTTTTCTTTAACAACATGGTCAATATGGAAGCATTTTTTGCATGATTGCACACATATAACCTGTTTCAAATTGTTTGATTTCTCAGTGAAGGAGAATTGGAAAGAGGGATGGAGGGAGGAAAAAGAGTAAATTTGGAACTCAAAAAAAAAGAATGTTAAAAATTATTTTACATGTAATTGGAAAAAGAAAACATTTAAAAGAGATATTTGTTACTAAAAATATCCATTTATGCTCATCAAAATTGAAGTTCATATCACTTACAACGGGATATTTTCAGTGCTACATACTAGAATTGGAGACACATCACCTGGGCATGGATCCTAGTTCTAAGTGTGTAGATGTGGACAAGTCACTTCACTTCTCCAAAATTCAGTTTCCTTATATATAAAATGGGGATATACCTACTTCAAAGGCATTGATTTATTTAATAAATGTCTTTCCAGAAAAAAATGCACCTATTCCACTTTTAAGTTTAATATACATTATTAACATTTTGTCCATTTCCTTAAGTCTAGACAATAAGGAAAACAATAAATCACATCTGAATTTATAACATTTAATGATTTCTTAGGGTGTAACATGCTCAAAATGAAAATTTAACAATGGATTCTTACAAGTTGAATCCAGCATACCCTTGTCATATGAAGTATGTTGAGGTGTGATAAAGTACTATATGTGTCAATTATTCTAATTATTAAGTTGTTGACGCATTGAACTTTATGGATATGAAACACCATAGAGGTCCTCTAGTTCAAACCCCTTATTTTGCAGACAGAAAAACAGAAGCCAAAAAGCTAAAATTACCTTCCAAGGTCATACAGATGATAAGTGGAAACCTCGGGGCTTGAACTTGGATCTTCTGTTCAGAGTAAACGTTATTTCTACCAAATCAAAGATTCCCAAAATATCTTGATTCATGGAATCCTTAGTGTCTCAGTACCTCTAGACCAAAAACAAAACAAAACAAAATCAACAGTTCTATTTATTAAGAAGCCAGGTCCAAACAGCTACTAAATATGTGTGTCCTAACAACTTAGTTGCTATTTGGAAAAAATAACAAATATAAATTGAAAGAAAAAATAATATGTAATTTCATTTTTTAATAATCATAATTACTTAATATGAGTGGCCTTATTAAGATAGTCTCTTACAACTTCTCAAAGCTTGGAATCATATGGGACATCACCTTAATTTCTTGTTCTCTGTTGATTTTTGTGAGGGCCTTGCTTTTTATCATATCAACCAACAAAAATCCACCTTTATAAAAATATGTCACAAAAGAGAAATTCAAGGAATTGCTGTCATAGCTGAAATCATCAGTAAACAAAAATATATCTCAAACATTGGAGAATGTCACCAAGAGGAATGTAGCAGAATCTAATGCTGATCTGTAAACTACCTCCAATGAGTAGACAGATATTGAATATCTCTATGTCTCTCTTGAAAATTTAAAATGTACTATACAGTACCTCTGTGAGCTCTGTGTGATGAAGCACTACTCTGGCCACAGAATACTAAGCTTTATTATCGTATGCATTTGAAAGGATGGGGGACAATTGAGTAAATCACTTACACCACCCCAAGTTATTGTTTGTTCTTTGTTTCTGAAAGGGTCAATGACATCATAAAATGACGTCTTGACTTGATTGAACTGGATTTAAATGAGACCGAGTTGTACAAAGTCCTCAGCCTCAGTCTTTTCCATAGTCATTGAAGTCCAATAGAAAGACAAAAATCAAGATGACTGATATCACCACCACCCCAAGTAAAGAAGTTAATAAGATCTTCTAAGCTCTGCTATGTTTTTTGGGTGCAAACATCTCTATTGAATCAATTAAGATGCTCTATCACTTCCTATAGGTCTTCTATAATACAATAAGCCTGCTTGGAAGCCTGCTTCCAGCATTTCTGTGGCTAGACTTAGGAGAACAATTCCAGCCAATCTGCAATGCTTAAGGTCAGGGAGGGGAGAAGGGAGTAGTGGAGAAAGCAACCCTTCAACCTTTAACTGAGATAAGAGATTTTGTTATCTTTTCATTAAATTCACAAAAACCTGACTTTTAATCTGACAGTATGTTGTATTCACAAACAAATTACTTTCACCTTGGGGGTATTTATTTCTTTTTAAAAGAAGTTCCTTCATACAGAAATGTAACATTTTCTATGAAAGAACCTACTTTTTTTCTTATTCTGAGATCTTAAGCTGATGATGAGGAAGGGAAGGCTGACACATCAACTGAGAGTGTGGTGGAAATTGATGGCAGCAATGCAACCTGGTACTGCAGTCACTGAAAAAATTAAGGATGGAGTTGATGTCTACTTAAAAAAATCAAGAGGAAAAAACAGTAATAGCTGTCACATTCACAATCAATTAAATTAGACACCATACAATCAGCCGATGCATCTACATCTTTTGGTATTCTGAATCTCAGTTCAGATCAGTTAATTGGGGAACTCTGCCAGGTAGTCTTCTTGTACAATGCGGTTTTGAAGAGAAATGAAATCCCAGTACTGTTAGACTATATTTACCATCATCTGAGGAAACATTAACAGTATCTATAAATAAATATAATACAAGAAAATGGAAGGTTTATTCAAGAGGTGGAGCATACTAGATTGGTGAACACCCAAAAAAAAAATCACAAAAGATTAAAATAATGATACTTTAACAAGCAGGAAATGGCTGTGTAGTGATGTGGGAGTCACTTTTGACTCAGCTATCTGTGTATAAGTAGGTACTGAGCTGTTAGAATAATTTAATTTAGAAAAAAGAATATAAATTAGAAGATATAGTACACATTATCTGAGGCAGCTAGATGGCTCAGTAGATGGAGTGCTGGGTCTGGAGTCAGGAAAACTTGAGTTCAAATCTGGCTTAAGACACTTATTAGCTATGTGATCCAGGGCTAGTCATTTAACTTCTGTTTGTCTTAGCCAACTGGAGAAGGAAATGGCAAGCCACTCCTGTATATTTGCCAATAAAATCCCTAAAAGGGGTCACAAAGAGTCAGACACAACTAAATGACTGAACAAGAAAAGTAGACATTTCATACAACTCTAATCAATTTGATTTAAAAAGTCTTCTAATGTTTCTTTTAAAAAATTGGTAAATAGATAAAAGAACAGACATTGAAGTAAACCATAAACATCTCCTAATCAGTTTTGCCTATGTTAATGAATAACCACAATAAGGAGACAAAGGGATTCTAGAAAACAGATTAAGCAGAAATATACTTGATCTACTTGACAAATGGGGAGATTTGGCAACCAAAGGCAACACCAGTATAAAATATAAACTTCTAAGTAATATAAATAAGGATGGTGGAAGATAATGAATAACAACATCTCATAAAATAGAGAAAAGTAGTGGAGGAAAAATAACTTTTAAAAATAGGGGTAAATCACCCAACTAAACCAGAACATGCAAAGGGCATTCAGTAATAAAATGTGAAATGCAAGATGCAGATCAAAAAAATGAAAAAGGTCATAAAAATGTGATGTAAGTTTATATATCAAACTCTTTTCTTCATTAATAGAATTGAATTTGGAATTTAATATCATAGTCCCTAATATATTGCAGGAAGAAGTGGAAACTTGCACTAAAGAAAACAAAGATGAGAAAGGTGGCTATAAAAGACCAAATTGAATAGCAAAGATGACTGAGTGGTGTGGGGGATGAGGATACCAAAATCATAGAAAAAAAATATTATACCATATTAGCCACCCTCAAAAAAAAAAAAAAAAAAACAACCCAAAGAAATATCACTGATTTCCAGCCTTCATGATTTCACTCTACTCTCTGCAAAATTTTTGTGACAAAATTTGTACATGTATATAAGGATCCTTTGATGAAAAGAAAATCATTTGCAAACATCTACCCATCCAATAATTAATTGAAAGATGTAAAAGGCATAGAAAGTTTCACTGTGCTACTCTTATTAAAAGCTCTTTTTTTCAAATTCAGTGGAGCAAAACACTACCTAAAAGTCTCTGCTACAAGAAAATTTCTTTGATCCATGTCAAAATTCATGAAATTTTCTTGAAAGATAAAATACAGATAATTTGATTTCATACCTCACTGATTAATTACATCAAATGAGGTCTAAAATAGGAAGACATATGAAAAACAAGGATGCTTTCCACTGACTTAGAAGATACTCAAACAAAGACCAAGTTGAGTAATGACTTTCTATTTGTGTTCAGGTCCTCCATATGCTCCATTTGTAGGTGACTGTGTTAATTCATTAAGCCTGAGAAAATTCAGAGAGCCCCACAATCTAGTGTAAATGAAATCCATAAGCTACAACCTCCGATAAAATGTCTTTGATAAATGTCAAAATCATCTAAGATTCTCAAGATATAATAAAAATAATTATCTTTGAAGTCTCTTTTGCTAATTATATCAAGTGAGGTATAAAACAGGAAGATATCTGGTAATCAAGGGCATTTTCCACTGTCATGGAAGACAATCAATATACAATTGTTAATTGTTTACTATGCAAGGTACTATACAAGTGCTGGGGATAAAAAAGAGACAAAAACCAGTCTCTGCCCTGGAGAAGTTTATAATCTAATGGGGTAGACAGCAAGTAAATAAATATATAGAAAGTAATCTCTATACAGAATAAATAAGAAATAATTAATAGAGGTAAGGCACTAGAATTAAGAGGGGTTAGGGTAGGTTTCCCTTAGAAGGCAGGTTTTTTGTTGGGACTTAAAGGAAGCCAGGAATGCTAGTAATATGAATAGAGAAGGTAGAGGACTGCAGGCATGGGAGGACAGTTGGAAAATGCCCAGAGACAAGAAATAGAGTGTCTTGTTTGTGGAACAGTCAGTAGTCCAGTATCTTTGGATCAAAGCGTATTTGTTGGGAAATAAAGTGAAAGAAAAATGGAAAGATAGTAATCTAGTGTTTGATAAACCCAAAGACCCCAGCTTTTAGGGTAGGTAAGAACTCACTGTTTGACAAAAATTGCTGGGAAAACTAGAAAATAGTATGGCAGAAACTAGGCAAAGACTAACATCTTACACCATCTATTAAGATAAGGACAAAATGGGTACATGATTTAGATATAAAGGGTGATACCATAAACAAACTAGGAAAGCAAGGAATAGTTTAGCTGTCAGATCTGTGGAGAAGGGAAGAATTTATCATCAAACAAGAGACAGAAAGCATTACCACATATAAAATGGATAATTTTGATTCTATTAAATTAAAAAGGTTTTGCACAAATAAAAGCAATGCAACCAAAATTAGAAGGAAAATAGAAAATTGGGAAATAATTATCATAGTAAGTGTCTCTAATAAAGGCTTCATTTTTCAAATATGTAGAGAAACAGAGTTAAATTTATAAGAATATAAGTCATTCCCAGATTGATAAATAGATAATAAACAGGAAGTTTTCAGATGATATGATAAAGGATATGAACAGGCAGATTCAGATGAAGAAATCAAAGCTATCTATAGTCATATGAAAAAATGCTCTAAATCACTATTGATTAGAGAATGCAAATTAAAACTCCAAGGTACCACCTCACACCTATCAGACTGGCTAATATGACAGAAAAGGAAAATTATGAATGCTGGAGAGGATATGAGAAAATGGGGTCACTAACATATTGTTGGTGGAATTGTGAATTGATCCAGTCATTCTGGAGAGCAATTTGGAATGATACTCAATCAAACTCTGCATACCCTTTGATCCAGCAATACCACTTCTTGAGCTGTATCCAAAGGAGATCATTAAAAAGGGGAAAGGACCTACATGGGCAAAAATATTAGTAACAGCCCTTTTCATGGTGGCAAAATATTGGAAATTGAAAGGATGCCCATCAACTGGGGAATGGCTAAACAAATTGTGGTATATGAATATAATGGAATATTACTGACAATAAGAAATAATAAACAGGAAGATATTTTTTAAAAACTTGGAAAGACTTCTACGAACTGATGCAATGTGAAATGAGCAGACTTAGAAAAATATTGTGCACAGTATCATCAACATTGTGTGATGATCATCTGTGGATGACTCAACTCTTCTCAGCAACACAATGATCCAAGACAAGTGCAAAGAACTCACAATGAAAAATGTTATCTGCACCCAGAGTGTTATTTGTATTCAGATGAAGTCTGAATACAAATCAAAGCATACTATTTTCACTTAATTTTTAAAATATTTTTTTCTTTTGTTTCTTCTTTCACACATATGTTTACATAATTACACACATATAACCTGTCAAATTGCTTTCTTTCTTAGGGAGGGGCAAGGAAAGAGAGGGAGAGAGAAAAATTGGAACTCAAAATTTTATATTAAAAAGGAATGTGAAAAAAATATATAATACATAAGAACATTTTTAAAGGACTAGAAAAGTAGACAGGGACTGGATTATGAAAAGTTTTGAATGTTAAACATAGCATTTTTATTTTATCCTGGAGACAACAGGGAGTGACATGGTCACACTTGGATGAATGGAAAATAGATCAATGGGTAGGGTCTTGAGACAGACTGCCCAGCAGGCAATTGCAACACTCCAGGTATGATGTGATGAAAGCCTGCACTAAAGTGCTAGAAGTGTCAGAGGAGAGAAAGAGGTGTAGTTGAAGAGATGTAAAGGTGAAATCAGAAAGCCTTGGCAATAGCTTGGACATAGAGGGTGAGAGATTAGTGAGAAATCCAGGATGAGTCCTAGGTGATAAACCTGAGGGACTGAAACACAGGAGAAACTTTTATGGGGAAATATAATGAATTCTGTTTAGGACATAATTAGTTTAAGATGTCTACTGGATATCTAGTTCTAAATATCTGAAAGGCAGTTGGAGATGTGAGACTGGATGTCAGCAGACAGGTTGGCATACCAGGGAAACTGATGAGATCACCAAGTGAAATAGAATAGAGGGAAAAGAGAAGGTCCAGGTGAGAACCCTGCAAGATCTCCTTTGGTTAAAGGGGATGATCTGTAAGAGGATCCAGGAAAGCAGAGAGAGTGGCCAGACTGGTAGAAGAACCAGATGAAAATGGTGTCCTAAAAACATAGAGAGAGGAGTATGAAGGAGAAGAAAGTTATCAATGGTGTAAAAATTTTCAGAGAAGTGAAGGACAATGAGGACTGAGAAAAGGCCATTGGATTGGGCAGCTGAGATCATTAATACGTGTGGGGTGCAATTTCAGTGGAATGGTAAGGTTGGAAATGAGTTTGGAAGGAGTTAAGAAGAGAATGAGGGGAAAGAAAGTGGAGGCAACTATTGTGAACAGCCTTTTCAAGGAGTTTAGCTATAAAGGACAGAAAAGAAATATTACTAAAGCAGAGATAGAAGGATCAAATAGGGCATTTGTTTTTTTCAGGATAGGGAGACATGGGCATGTTTATAGGCAGTAGACTATGAGTCTGTAGATAGGGAGAGGTTGAAAATAAGTGAAAGAGTGAGAATGAGAGCTGGAAGAGACAGGATGAAATGTGATCATTTGAACAAGTAGAGATGATCTACACAAAGGCCAAAGATTTCCTATATGTGTTGGGCCTGACATATGCTACATTGGTATATGATTTTGTGTTGACTTCATTGTGCCTGAGAAAATTCAGAACTTCTAGAATGAAATCCATAATATTTCAGAAGAGATCAGCCTAGATATCCACAGAAGAAATAAACATCAAGTGAATGAAGAATAATTATTTTCTAGAACAGGGTTCTTCAAGCCATGACCCATGCAGCCAAATTCAGTCAGGTTCCTGTTTTTGTAAGGTCCAGATGAGAATGGTTTTTAAATTTTTAAATAAAGCTATTTTATTAAAAATGTAAAAATGATTTTTAGCTCCCTGGTCAAACATAAACAGGATTTTGGCCTGATTGGACCCCATGGGTTATAGTTTGAAGACCTTTAGGCTATGATATGTAACTGGATTAACAACCTATAGAGATGATCTGTCAGTATATACAAGAGTAAACACAGATGACTATTTAACTGGAACCAGAGTTGAATAGGAGGTAGAGCTCAGTATTTTGGCAAATTGTTCAATGTTTCCAATAACACTATATTTCTCCATAAAACAAAGGCCTACATTTTCAACATTAATGTTCTTCTAGTGCTGCTATATGGGGAGTTATGAATGCCAGATTCTCTAAATAATTAAAGCTGTGGATCACCCAAAGGGTACCGGAGAGATACATAGAGTGTCAGACGCAATTCATTTTCAGAAAGTTTGATTTAGTATCAGACACTTCATTAAGCAATATGGGTAGAAATGCAACAAAAATAGTTCTTGTCCCCAAGAAACTTTATTCTATTGAAGGGAATGATAAGTATACAGATAAATTCAGTGCTCATGACCAAGCTGTCTTGAGGTATCACAAAGGAGATGATTATCCGAGGGAAGGATGAATGATTTGGGGCAGAAATCTCCCACAATTTTCCTCCTTAGTCTCTTATGGAGACTGACCTTGGGCCTGGTAGAGGGTCTGATTTTGACTGACAGTCTTGTCCTACTCTTTGGATTTCATGGAAAGAGGAGAACAAGAGCCATTCAAGAGTCAGAGGAGAGATACACAAGTGGCACACAGGCGAAGCTGCCACAGCATCAGCAACACTGAACTCCTGAAATGAGACTGCATGAGTAAATCATACATCAAGAGTGTATTTCTCTTTCTGCTAAAATACATTTGGACTATGGACAGAATCTAATAATTTTTCATTTCTTCCCTCTTTCCCATTCCCTTCTGAGAAAGTGATTTTACATCTCTGGATATGATTTTTCTCCAGGATTTGGAAGTCTTAAATTCTTTTTCTTAAGTCTGTTTACCCATTTTATATTTAAAAGTTTACTTTGTCTCTTAAGCTGAAAAAATGGAATAAAACCTTTAACCCTCCAGGTTGATTAATCTTGTGTACTATGAATAGACTAGAGTGTGAGGAGGGGAAACTGGGAAGTACTTCCAAGAGGGGAAAAAATACATTTAAAATTCAGGTTTCAAATCCCAGAGCAGGGGCTCTGGCTGGAACTGGAATGAGGAAAGTGTGTTACTTATTCATTTTTACATCTTCTCAGGTAAAAGATAATCCCTTTATTGATATTTCTCTGGGGATATTAACCAGAAGCAGTATCTTGGAGCAACGGTTGGCTAGGCTAAAACTGAAACAGGTATCTTCCATTTTCCCATGGTCTAGGTTTAAAGGAAAGCAACTCATGATATTTATGGGATGCTGAGGAAGAGGCTGGAGAGAAAGCCATTTACACAAAGGGGAGAAATACACGCAACCAACAAGGTTACAGCCAGTAAAAGTGACTGATACCTTTCTAATCATTCATTACCTCAGAATACTGAGAATACATTTGGGAAGGTATTTTCAATAAAAAAAACCATTGCTTTGTTTTCCCCTTTTCTACTGTTAGAATTCTGAATATTATTTTATTTCTTCTTCCCAAATTCTTTTTAAGGAACGTTATCTAACATTATTACCATAGACATTAAGGTAACTTCACTATGAAACCTTTATTTTTAATTGTTTGTTTTATTTTTTTCTTTTAATGCTTTTAGGTTTAGAGCCAAATGTAGATCAACTTTTCCATCATTTTCTAGTTTTGAAAGGATTGTTTCTGTGGATTTTATCATTAATAAACAATTTTTAGAGATATATCTATTCCTTTCTCATTGAGCTTTTGAAGCCTGATTTTTAAATCCTATTTTATTTTTGTATTCTTTTCATTTTGCATTTTTGTTTTCTAACTATTCATGGCTCTTTCCCCAGTATCTCACTCAATCATCTACATTCCTACTATGAACATAAATATGAAAGTCTATTATTTATTTTTGTTAACGAGGCAATAAGTATATTGACTAAAACTGTACAATTGTTCTCAATTCAGATTTAAGTGAACTGTTGGCATATGGTTGTGGTGTTGTTTTGTTATTAATTGCATACATATTTTGTTGATTATGTGAATGTACATCATATAATTCATTGTTTTTCTCTGTTAGTGCGTGTGATTAATGCTTAAATATAAAATTCACGTTCACTGCATCAAACTGCTATATTGATTGTTTTAAAATTGTCATTATCGATTGTAAAACAGAGACTAAAGCATGTGAAATCTGTTAGGTTAAGGGTACTAAACCTTGGATGAATCTGCACAACAAACCTGTTCACAAAATCTTGAGAGACAAGTTGGTGCTGGTAGGGTACCATGGTAAGCATATGATTCCTTCCTTTACTACTCTTAAGTGCAGATAGAAGAAGGTCCTGCTAGCTTTGAAATTCATGAAATTCACCTAAAGAGACCATTGCAAAGAGAGGTTATAAAACTTGAGGCAGCCCATGAGCTTAGACTGGAAAGTGTGTATGATGGCTTGACACACAGCCAGGAGTAAAAATGGTGTCTGATTGACATTGATCTGTAACAGCCTCCACCAAATTTTAAACAGTTAGTTGATGAAGTGTGAGAGCAAAGCTGCCAAGGAGTATTTGTCTCAAAAAAGATACAACTTCAGCTAGCTCTGAAATATCTTCTCATGAGTGGACCATGGAGGCAAGGTAAAGAAGCCAAGTTGTGGATTGATATTTAAGGGCTTGAGACCACAGAAAAGCTGGTGAGAGATGAGATAAAACCATTCCCTTTAAAAAGGCTATGGAAACCAGAAACACAACCTACATAAACACTTTCCGGAGACAACCAGAAATACTTTCTATTATAATTGCAAAATACAAGTCCCTAGGCAAGTTTTACATACTGGTGAGGGCTTTGACTTTTCAGAAATTTCATTCTATAGGACCAGCATCAGGAACAGTGTCAGAACCAAAGAATGAGGTCTTATCAGATCCTTCAAAAAGTAATAATGACTTCATTTTCAACACTCAATTCCTTATGTGTCTATTCCATCAAAGCAGCTAGGTGGTATGATTAGGGTACCATGCTTGGAATCAAGAACATCTGAGTTCAGATTCTGTTTCAGAATTTAGTAACTCTGTGACTCTGGACAAAAATATGTTTGCCTCAGTTTCCTCATCTGTAAAAATGGAGATGATAATAGCACTTGCCTCTCAGGGTTGATATGAGAATTTAATGAGGAAACATTTGGAAAGACCTTTGCAAATATTAAAATTCTATGTAAGTGCTAGTTGTTTATTGTTGTTAGGCCCTTTGTAGAGATGGTGGTATCAATGGAGAATATGGGATTCACTGCTGTCCAGGACAGTAGAGTGCAAGTGACCATCATTTGTTAGACATTTAACAATAGTCCATTTAGAGTCTTTGAGTGACAACAACTCCCCATCTATAAAATACAAGAATAAGCTTAAAATTTTCTAAGGAAGGTGATGATGTCAACAAGACAATGGATGCCATGTCTCGAATATGTTCAGATTCACCACTTATCAATGGCGTATCAGCAATTCCAGTCTATTCATGATACTAGCAGTACAGACAACAATTTGGTACACAAAACACAGTTTTGCCATCTATGTAACCTATGTCATGACCTACAAGAGAATAGAAGTAAATAATGCCTGGAAAGATAAAAAGAGTACCTGCCAACGGTAGAAGTGGACCCTAAGAAATCTGACAGGTGATGCTTTATCCAATAACACAAGAAAGGAAGAATCAGTACATCAAGAGGACATTGGTCTTCTCATTGCCTGACAACTATGTGTGTATGATGTACCTGAGGAAGAAATGACAGAATCCAACTCACCATTCCTCCACAGTTCAAGGAATAATATAGGAAGTGTCCTAGATCTATGACCTTAGAAATCATTTCAAAGAACTATTGATTAACAGCGTCATCATAGTAAAGCAGCTCATACACACTACCTATCATGGTGGCATGAAGAATGAGTGAAAACACAGAGGTATTTTTTGATTACTCACTTTGAATGACTAGTTTGAAAGCCAATTGTCCTCAATGTTGAATTTACATAGTGAATAGCAGAAAGTTCCTTTGTCAGAGGAAGACATGGAGAAGAGAGTTTTTAGCATGACTGGATGGATTTTGCCAGTTTGGTATATGCCCCAGGTATCTGGGGAGCAAGTCACTTGCCAACAATTGATGGATGAATTAGTTAGAAATACTATCTGTGTAAATCTAACTACCCACGTTGATAAAAACGTGTCCTGATTTAATGTAATTTAAAGAAAGGCATGTGGGAATGCCCAGAAAGGGAGAGAGATAGATTTAAAACTGGGATAATTTACCGAGTATGATCACTGTAGAGTCTCAGACCTAGGAAAGAGAATTATTGATTTATTTCTATAACTAGTTAGAGCAGAGAGAAGATTTTTACTGGGATTTCTCTAGGTAAAAATGTCAGAAGCATTTTCTGAGGACAGGGATTAACTGATATTCAGTTAGGTATCTGCTATTTTCCTGTTGGTAAGATTGAAAGGAAAGCCATTCCAGAGACAAAATGAGTGCATTTAGGATAAGAAGGAAAGTGAAAATATCTTTGTATCAAATTTCTTTGATAAAGATTTCATATTAAAAATCTCTCTGTCTCTTTCTGTCTCTCTCTCTGTCTGTCTCTGTCTCTCTGTCTCTCTGTCTCTCTATCTCTCTGTCTCTCTGTCTCTCTGTCTCTCTCTCTCTCTCTCTCTCTCTCCCTCTCTCTCTCCGTATATGCATGTGTGACTAATAGCCATTCTCAAAAAGATAAATGGCCAAAAGATATGAACAAACATCAAAAGAAGAAATGCAAAGTATTCACAGTCACATGAAAGAATTATCCAAATCACTAATAATAAGAGAAGTGCAAACAAAAACAACCCTGAGGTTTCACTTCACAACAAAGTTGACAAAATTGACCAAGATGACAAAAAGCTGCAATTTTTAATGTTGGAAGAATTGTTGGATGATGGACACATTTATACATTATTTATGGGGCTATAAAGTGGTAGAACCATGGCAGGGTGGGGGGATTCAAATTATTGAAATAAAATGACAAAGATTCCCCTTCCTTTTGAACCAGTGATTCCATTGTTGGATTTATATCCCAAAGAAACTATCAATAAGAAGAAAGTCTCCATATACATCAAAATATTAATAGCAGCAGTTTTGTGATAGTAAAGAACTGGAAACAAAGTAGATGCTCATCAATTGTGGAATGGTTAAACAAATTGTGGTTTAAAAGGTAATGGAATATTACTCTGCTCTGAGAAATGATGTGTGGTTAATACAGAGAGGCATGGAAATATTTATATGAATAGATACAGAGTGAAGGAAGCACAGCCAAGAAAACTGCATACATAATAATAACATAAAAAGAAACACACACCAAAAAAAAGTGAATGTGACAAAATTATAAAAATGAAGCATGAAGACAGCCCCAATTTATCCCTTTCAGGAGATGGGAGGTCCATGGGCATTATACATTGTGCTTTTTTTCAAACATTTCCACTGTATCCATCAGACATGCTGATTTCTTTTGTCTCTTTAAAATAAAATACTCTTTGCCATATGAGATACCAGTCTAAGAGGGGGAGGGAGAGGAATATAGGTGATAACCATGATGATATAAAAAATGGAAAACATCAATAAAATATTTTTTAAAATAAGACTAAAAAAGAAAAAGAAAGGAAAACCGCTTTTCTAAAGGAAAAACCAAATAAGTAACCAGAGAAAAGCCATACCCAGACAGGAAGTAGTAAGTCACCCGCACATAAAAATATGGGATCACATAAGAGTGAATGGAACCTGCCTAGTTGGTTATCGTCTCAATATAACAATCAGCTTCAATATAAGTAAAATACTAAATATAATGAAGCAATTTAAAGCAGGGGTCTTTATGACTGGGGCAATCAGAAAAGGAACGTGGAGGTTGTTATTGATCTGGACCTCAAAAGAAATTTAAATTCTATAAAATGGAGATGGGGGAGTGTGTCCTGAGCCAGGTTCAGCATGTTCAGGGATCTTCTGTGGATACTCCCAGAAAACATGAATAAGAATTACATAGGATAAGGCGGCATAGAGGAATTATGGTGTATTATGTTGGAGGGAGCACCTACATCAATGAGGTCAAAGGATCATTGAAGCAGAGAATATGTATCCCAGAAGGACACTATAATCTCGTCCTGAAACCTATGCCCCAGGGGAAATCTACAATATCTCCAGGGAATAACGGAGGCCCAAAGGGTAATGCTCAAGCTATCTATTCCAATGGAAATACAATGTAAGTGTCCAGTGTCCTTCCATCCTAAAGATCATTCTGGCTCAAAATTATTCGACCCATTCTAACTGATGCTTATGCTAGGGTATTGTAGAGGTCTGCATAGATACTCTGCACTATGAAACGTCCACAATTCAGTGTTGATGAAATACACCAGAAAGCTTAACCTTTGCTAACATAGCTTTTGAGGGCCCAGGATCAAATGCATAACAAAATGAAGGATTTTAGTGTAGAAGTCTTGACCATAAAACACTTGGCAATCATTGGTTCATTTTGTTGTTTACACACAAGTTTTATCTCCTTCATATATATACCTCATTATATTGGAATGCAGGAGTAAGGTCATATCTTATAAGACTTTATGATCAACAGCACCTAGTACAATGTAGGAAGTTCCTAAAATTTTGTTGAATGAATGAATAACTTTTTTCTAGAAGTGTATTTGCAACAGACCTAGAAAAGATCAATGAACTTTTTTTAAGTCATAAAATTTCCAGCAGCAATTTAGATACTTTCAGTGTGTTAGGAGTGGAGAATCAGTGGGTTCAGTTTTTAATTTAGTTAATATTCCAATTGTCTGTGACATCATTTCTCTTCAGTTTGGTCTAATTACTTTCAGTACTTATTCAAGAGGATTTATCAATGAATTTTACATACTTTGAGGTCAATTTTATTTTTCATACTCTATGATGCCTTTGATTTTGTCAGTAAGCTTTGTGTCTAAGAATAGTATATTCTATTTAGGATGTAATGTACTGCATATTTGCAAAAGTGGCAGAAATCCAATATGGAAGTCTTCAAAATCAAGACTATTACTATAAAGATGGTCAAATTGTAACAGGAGTCAAAAAGAACTGAAAGAAATGATATGCTCAAAATTATTTGGCCCATATACCTTATATACAATTAGATTCAGAAATAATTTCAGGTTCATTTATGCTATTTGAAATTCATTCATTTTTTTCTCACCTATTAAGAGATTTTCACTAGTTAAGGTCTCCTTAAATTAACATTAGTCCAGCACATCTTCTATACATCTCAGTTGAGTTCTTCAGTGAAAGATAATTTAAGCTACATAGTTTAATGCAATTAAATGAGAAAAAGCTATACAACTATTTTCTTCATATGTCTTTTATAATTAATTTGGGTATTTACAACAGACAAAATAACTTATTCACTCAAAGTCACTCTTAAAACAATATTGCTATTATTGTGTACAATATTCTCTTTATTTTGCCCATTTTACTTTTTCATAAAGTCCATGCTTGAGCTCATCATTTCTTATAGCACAATACCATTCCATCACAATAATATATCACAACTTGCTCAGCCATTCCCTAAATGATAGACGTTCCTGCAATTTTCAGTCCTTTGCCACCACAAAGATAGCTGCTATAAACATTTTAGAATATACAGGTTCTTTTCCTTTTTCCTAATTATTTCCTTTTTTCCCTAATTATCCTGAACTATTTCCCTAATTATCTTTGGAAACAGGTCAAATAGTGGCATTGTTGGGTCAAAGGGTATAGGAAGTTTAATAACTCTTTGGTCATAATTCCAGATTCCTTTTCAAAATGGTTGGATCAGTTCACAATTCTGCTAACAATGACTTAGTGTCCTTATGTTTCCATATGTCCTCCAACACTTGTTATTTTCCCCTCTATCATTTTAGCCAATTTGGTAGGTATTAAAGGTTGTTTTAACTTGCATTTCTCTGATTAATAATGATTTAGAACATTTTTTAATTTTTTTCATATTTTTGATCATTTATCAATTGGGGAGAGACATAGATTTGACAACATTTTTTATATATTTTAGATATGAGATTTTTATCTGATAAAATGTCTATAAATGTTTCCCCCAATTTTCTGCTTTCCTTTTGATCTGGGCTACATTTGTTTGATCAACTTTCGTCTCTGTCTCTTATTTATTCACAAGCAGACTTGTTCTCATCCCCATTGTTTACGAAATAACTGTTTGGAAGAGAAGAGAACAGTGGGACCATTCCTCTCATTCTACATGAGAAACTAGTCCATGTCACTCCATGTTGGTCAATATCAAGATTGGAGTCCGTTAAAATACGCAGAGCTTTCTCATATGAACTATTTGCTACATAGTTCTGCTATCCTGTTCTTGAAAAGCTGGATTTTTTTTTTAACTCTAATTAGGGCTTTGCATTTAGCCCTATTCAATTTAATATTATAGATAGATAGATAGATAGATAGATAGATAGATAGATAGATAGATAGATAGATAGATAGACAGACAGACAGACAGACAGACAGACAGACAGACAGATAGATAGATAGATAGATAGATAGATAGATAGATAGATAGATAGATAGATGATAGGTAGATAGATGAGAGAGAGAGAAAGAGAGAGAGAGAGAGAGAGAGAGAGAGAGAGAGAAAGAGAGAGAGAGAGAGAGAGAGAGAGAGAGAGATTGTTGATCAAGCCTATCCAGATATTTTTGGATCCTCATTGTGTAATCCAGCATGCATCTAGATTATCTGACTTCTAAGATTGAGGATTGTAAGTTTTCTCTGATCCTCATGACCTCTTAGCTGTATTGTAGATTTTCAAAGATGTTTAAGTGTGTTAAGAAACCATGAGATCAATTATACTGAATACACACCCTTGCTCTAAAGGGGCAGCAGGAAGGAGTTCTAACATGAACAAAATGTATACTTTTGCCATGTTGGTGAACATTAGCTATTGACTTTGTTGGTTTATTGCCTTCACATTCAGCAGGTTTGGGTCCTCTATTTCTGGATTATAAGTATAACTAGATCTTAGTTCCCCTTACATGTCTAGGTGAGGATGAAAAAAAAAACATTCCTTAGGAATAAACTTTAATAATCACCTTAGTTCAACATCCAGTTCACCTCTTCAGTTTCATTGGTTTATAAAATTTTCCCATCTCTTCCTTACATCTAAAATTCAGGGGGAAAAAACGTGCTGTATAGAAATTATGAAAATATTTCACAAGAATCATAACTATACCTGAAAAAGTGAAATATGAGTTTCATCCTTGAAATTCCTATGTGACAAAGCTTACCTTACTTAGTTTAGAACTGACACAAGAGATAAAAACTAACATAAAATAGTTTTTCTAATGATTTTGCTAATTAACATGCAGTCCTGGATTACAGAGGTGACAGAAATACAAAGCCTTCTATTTAAAGTTTCTTTTCCTAAAGGAAAGGTCTTCACTATCACATTTTCTTTTTTCTGAAACTTACATATTTGAACCACCACTCTGAGCCTTGAGAAATAAGCTACAAGGTTTGGGTATGAATCCATATTCCAATATCAAATTCTTGTTCTGATATCTATGGTGACCCCAGGAGTCTTCCAGTACAGTACTGTTGTCTGAAGAGGACTTTTTCCTAACAAAGTATACTGTGAGCTCTGAAATATTTAGCTTTGGAGAGGGCTTTGTTTTGATAATGCATACCTCAGTTTTTCCTGAGTATGATCCCTCTCAGCAGGGAAATGATGACTTAAATTAGACTTAGCTGTGATATTCAAAAACTGAGATGTGGATTCAATAGGTTGCCTACTTTTAATTCTGCCACCTTAGATAGAAATTGTTCTTTGCATGTAGCCCACTTCCAATTCTGTTGCCAGGAAGCAATCTAGAAGAGAAAAACTAGTGTGTCACACTGTAGCTATGTTACTAAATTCTACTATGTGGACGTATTCTCAAATTCCCCTCTAGTTCTGTTTTAAAATTAATAAGTGATGTTCATCATTTCAGATGAATATCTTATAGTCTAACACAATGCATTGTATGTAGAAGATGCTCAATAAGTGTTGATGAGTAGATGGATGGATTAATTATAGCCCTATATTTGAGAATGCCAACAGTACAATATGATGCTAAACTATAAATGTTTTATGAAAGATTTCTGTCTTATTCATAATCCTGTCTTATATCACCATTACTCCTCAATGATTCTTTGCCCCAATAGAACCTTCCTATGTTGTAAAGAAATTCAATGAATCAAAGGAAATCAATATAGTTGGCAGCTAGGTGACACAATGGATAGAGTGCTGGACCTGGAGTCAGGAAAACCGGAGTTCATATTTCACCTCAGATACTTCCCAGCTGTGTGACCCTGGGCAAGTTACTTAACCTCTGTTAGTCTCCCTTCCCTCATCTGAAAATTAGTGATAATAATGTCATCTACTTTCTAGGGATATCGTAAAAATCAGTTGAGATATTTGTCAAGCACTTAGCCCAGTGCCTGGCACATAGTAGGTGCTATAAAAATGTTAGCTTTTATTATTGTTGTTCATATCTGACAACATATGTCTCATTCAATACCTATAACCCATCATTCTTCTTCCAGGTATATCTTCCAAGATATTCTTCATTCTGACAGAATGGAATCTCTTGGAGAGTAGGGATTATTTATTTCCTTTGTATTACCAGAGTCTAGCACATTGCCTGAAAAGTGACTGATCACTTTTGATGATTGATCAACTGATTGATTCATTGTCAGTTTTCTGAATTCATAAGTCACTGAACTGGTCAGAATTAAATGCTTTAAATTCTTTTTCTTTACTTTGCTGTGGTCATTGTGTAAATTTTTTTATCCCTCACTTTGAAAAACTTTATGTCTTCCCAAGTATGCCTGAATTTTTCACATGTATCATTTCTAATGGTGCAGTAATTTTTCATTCCATTCATTTTCAACCATTGGCACTGAATTTTTTTTCCAGCTCCTTGCTACCATAAGAAGTACTTCTATAAATACAAGTGTTTGTTGTTGGCTCAGAGAGATCTTAGAATGCCCCCTATAATTTGAAAGCACTGCAGAGTATTCACTGGGATAAAAATGTTGGCCCACATAAGACTTAGCAGACTTGCTGCCAGCCACACACACAGAACAAAAGCAGGAATTTGGAATGAAATGTTGAGATGGAAAGCAATGATTCCACTCACCTACACTGAAGGTCCCTGTTCCTTGCCTTTTCTTCCCTCTTTCAATTGAATGGCAAACCAGAAGAATCTTGTGGTTGAGAAAAGCTTGCGGCCTTTGGTCCAGAAGTCCTTGGCAATTTGTTAAAAGGGTAGTCTCCTGAAATAGGTTGGGGATAGGTTATAGGATCCCTAACTGAGCAGAAGTCGGAAAGACTTTCTAACTCAAGTCTGGGACAACAGACTGAAAATTAGTCCCAGACAAAGAAGTTTAAAAGACAATGTTCATGCCTAAAGGTGCTTCTTTGGATTGGGGAGTACTCCAAACCAGCTTGACTGCTGAAGACAAAAATTTTCTTCCTGCCGAGAGAGTCAGTCACAGCTAACACTTTGGGAAAGAACACATTTCCCTTCTTTATGGAGAAAAAAAAATAGCTTTGCACTTTTTCCAAGTGTGTAAAGGGAATGACTCCTTAAAAGAATCAAAAGTTAAGTCTCTGAGCCCTAAACTAAAATGGAGTTTGTAGAGTCTCCTCTTAGCACCTCATCTGAGAATGTCAACTGAAGCCAGAAGCTAGAAACAGAGTAGCTTCACAGCCATGTGTGAAGCAGAACTCTACTCAGCAATGGCCATAAGATCAACAGAGCACAAACCAGCAGATCCCACATGTCATGCAAGACCAGATGGGAAAAGACCACAGAAACACCAGAAGATAATTCCAGTCCTGTAGCTTCAAAGACATAATTCGCCTTTCCATTCATATTCTTTGTTCACACATCTTCCTTACATGTACATCTTTTCACATATGGCCCTCAGCTACAAAAAGTCCCCTTTGAATATGTTCCTCAATGTGTATACCCTAGGTATGCAATCTCGCCACTGATAATATCTGTACCTATCAGAGAGTTTGTCTCAAACTGTTAATGGATGTGTGAGGGTGCCACCGTGGTATGGCAGGGAGGAAGGATATAAAATACTTCCTTTACTATGCTATTTCATTAAATGTCTTCACTTTGAACTAATTGTTTATTCTGATTGACTAAAACAAAAATACATGAGATTCGTAAGCCAGAGTTTCTAGAGGATGTAGAACCACAAAACAGCTTAAACCTGGGGTAGTTTTTCTAGTGTTCTCAGATGAAAAGGGGATACTACAAATGCTCCTTCAAGGAAATATATTCTTATAGAAGGTGTCAGTCACATAAATGAGAGCAAGACATAATAGATGGACCTTTTGAGTACTGGATTTATACCTATGAAATATTAGAAGACAAATAGGAAGGCCTCCAGTACATGAGAAAGATCATCGATGGAGGCTTTATCAGAGAGAATATGTATAAATTTCTCAGGATTACATGGCATGGGTAGATTACAGTCTGCACTGCTGACTGCCAACATTCTTGTGCTCAAGAATCTGTTGAATTAAAGGAGTAGAAAGTCTTGTTTCAATTGAGGCAGAAGGGAGTTTTCAGAAATCTATGATAAAGATGAAATGTCAGAAGAAGCAGAAATTTGATTGTAATAGTTCATAAAACAGGACTTCATTTAGCTTTATATCTTTTTTTCTCCCCAAACAGATTACTATTTTTATTGTATTTTATTCTATAAAAGATGCGTTTACCATTCATGCTTTTTGAGATTTGTTTGCAATATGCCTGTGCCATAATACATGACCAATTTTTGTAAAAGTTCTCCTGGTGCTGAGAAATACATATATCTTTGATGGTTACATTTAGAAGATTCTATAAGTCTTTCAGCTTTTAGATTTCCTAGCATTTTTTTTTCATTTTCATATTTCCCTTTTTGTTTATTTTCCATTATACTTACCTAAAAATTAGATAGGGACATTGAAAGTTCTTGTTGACATTCTATTACTGTATATGTTCTTGTAATTCAGTTAATTTTCCTTTTATATATTTAGATGCTAAGACTTTGGGAGTGTATACACTGATTTGTTGTCTATCATTCTATTAGACATAATCTGGTTTCATTTTATCTCTTTTTCGTTTTGAAGATTTGTTTTTGCTTTTATTTTCTGATATCATAACTAAGTCCTACTTTTTGTGGAGTCAACTGATGCATATTAAATTTTCTAGCCCCTCATTTTTATCCTATGTATATCTTTGTTTTTAATATGTGTTTATTATAAGCAACAGATTATGGGGTTTGTTTTCTTATCAAAATTGTCATTCTTTTTATTTTGTTTTTTTATTGGATTGTTTGATCTATTTCATTTAAAGTTGAGAGGTATGTATTCTCTATTTGTCTCTGATATTGTTTTTTTTCTTCAAATTAGCATTTTTTTCTTTTTCTCTTTAGTTCTTTTAGCTTAATCCACTTTAAGCTAACTCTCTTTGTATGAATTTTCTTCCACTCATCTCCAAGGAACCCCATTTCTGTGGCCTTTTTCAGAGTTCTGGGGGCAAATCCATTTTTATGGGAGTACATTACAGATGACACCATATATAAAAAGGAAAAGAAGAGGAAGAAGATAGAAGGGAATATATGACATACCTTAATTGAGTTAAGGGTTAACAATGAAAGTTAAATACATGATCAGTTTTCGTAAATGTTCTATAAAGTGCTGAGAAATACATATATTCTTTGGTAGTTCCATTTAGAAGATTCCATAAGTCCTTTAGTACTAGATTTTCCATCTTTTTTTTTTTTGTCAAAGCTCACCTTCAGTTTGCTGGCTCTTGCACTAGTTTTACAGGTGATTCCATTTTTATAGAATCAAATTACAGATTTTCTTGAAGGTTTCACATCCAAGGCTAACAATAAAAGGAAAATAACTTTTATTTTTGTGAGAGATAACAGTTGTGTCTTCCTTTATTATTAGTCTATAAGTGGATCTTGGAGAGATTTAGTCAATGGTGTTTCAAGTCTATTTCTCCTCCACCACTTCTATTTTAGTTTCAATTTCACTCTCATCTCCTTGTGTACTTTTAGGAAGAGATCTCTTCATAGTATCTCTTTCCTTTTGTGGTTGTCCAGTGTTATTATATTGATTTACCTTTCTTGCTTTTTCATTTTCTGTGGTATTGGAAAAGCAAATAGCATGTTCAGATCTGCTTTTCTTTGTATGAAATGCGTCTTTTATGTTGAACAATCATTTCTTTTGATCAATGGTTAGGCTCAGATTTGTAGGGTGTGGCACCTTGGGTTGTATTTTATGCTCATGTGCTCTTTAGAATATATTACTCCATTCCACTCTGAGGTTTCCAGTGAGTGCAAGATAGTCTTATGTCATTCTAATTTCCTTTCCTTTATATTTGAAGCTCTTTCAGCAGGCCATTTGTCAAATATGTTGTTTTTCTTTGGACTGTTAAATTTAACCAATATATATCTTGGAATTTTCCATGTAGCTTTTTTTTTTCTGGAGGGAAATTTGTGGATTCTTTTAATTGTCAATTTGTTTTCTCTGTTCAGAAGTTCTGGGAAATTTTCTTTTATTACTTTTTATAATGTAGTGTTTAGATATTTTTTTCTTGGAGAGGTTTGAGATGTGAGGGCTGGAGAAAATGTTTAGTTTGCCATATTGTTGGTCCTGTGACCTGGATGCCCCTCCCTTTTACTTTAATTCTTATGCTTTCTTCTTAAGTTTTCAAGTTTTTGCCTACTTCTCAAAATCTTGAAGGACTAAATATTTTAGATTTTTCATGTTTATGAAGATATACATATACATAAAGCATATAGCTTTAATTTTATCAAGACAAAAATATTTAAAATTTATTTAATCAGGGACATTGTTATTATTTTAGTTGACATACTATAGTTAAATTTTACATAGGATGTGAGGATCATCTAGGACAATTCTTTAATTTTACATATGAAAAATTGAAGACCAGAATGGTGAAATAATTTGTCAAAGGGGACACAAGGAAGTTAGTAAGCAAAAGAGCCAGAATCTGATGTCAGTATCTTAGAATAGGAATGAAGATTAAAAGACCATGTCCCCTAACCTATCCCAGGACAAGAATCTCCTCTTCAATATACAGTACCCATCAAATGGTCTTCTAATCTTTGCTTTAAAATATAACATAATAAAATATTTAATAAATATAAAACCCATGACCTCCCCAAAGACAGACAAAAACTCTCCTTACTTATATCAAATTAAATTCTAACTATAACTTCCACCTATTGCTTCTAGGTCATCTCTCTGGGGGTCAGTCCTCTGACTCCCAATACAATTCTCTTTCACTCACTCCACACTGCCTGCTGTATACAAATTGTGATAATTTTTTGAGCAAAGTAAATAGTCATCTATTTTGATGGTACATGTAATGTCTCATCCTTAAAGAAGAGCAAAATAGTAAGTGATTTTGCTGTTTCATTGTATCTCCAGCTCAATACCTGGCACATGGTAAGTACTTTATAAATGATTATTGATTGATTATATTTGTAAAAGGTAAGGGTGGGGAATCTGTGGCCTCAAGGCCACAATGCTACCCTCTACGCCCTAGAGTATAGCCCTTTGACTGAATCCAAACGTCACAGAACAAATTCCCACCCCTGGTATAAGGTTTCATTTCCCCATGTATTTCTAATTAAAAAAAAAAAGATTTAATTTGGAAGAAGCAGGGTTTCAGAATGGGCAGAGAGCTGGCTTCATAGTCCAGAATAACTGGGCTCATATGCTACCTTTGGCGTGCCTGTTTCCCATGTAACCCTAACCAATACCCTCCAGAGCCCAACTTTTACTTCCATTCTGGTTCCACAGCAACTATCTTGGGAAGCAAGTCCTGAGATCCAAATCTTGATAAATGCTTGTGCCTGTATTGAAGACCTCATTTATTCATCAGGCACAGTTAGTGAAAACCCTGAAGAGAAAGTTCTCATCTCCAAAAATCCTTGGCACTGGCAAATGGTTCAAAATCAGAAACAGATAGAAATTGATCAGTGGAAATGACATTAAAGGGGATACATTGTCATCTGCATTGCTCCTTCACCCTCAGGAACAAGGACCCTTTCCATCTGACTTGAATCTGAAACCTTTTCCATGTGTTGTCTCCCTTATTAGAAGGGAAATTTCTGTGTTCTTGTCTTTGTGTCTCTAACACTTGCATATAGTAAGTATTTTATAAATGCTTTTTTATCCATTACTTCATTCATGTCACATAATCTCTCATGGTCCTAAGCAATGCCCAAAGACTATAAATTTGAGACTAGCTGCCAATCTACATTAGTAGAGAGAATTTCCTCTCCAGCAGTTCCCTAACCCAGGAAAACCACAAATTCATATGAAAGAAAAAATAATTTAGCCTGAATAAGAGTTAACTCAAGGAGACATGATCTATCCCTTTAATTATTTGAAGTTTACTTTTGAGGGACTGTCATATGAAAGGGGGATTCAAGTAAGAGATGTCTTTTGTTTGTTTGATTGCGTTGGCCTCGGAAGACAGAACTAAGACCAAAAGGTCAGACACATTTCAAATTAATTTAATGAAAAACTTTTTTATTAATTAGAATTGTCCAAAAGCAAAATAGGCAGCCTTTAAGAAGTGGCTCTCTTTTAACTAGAAATCTTCAATAAAAGGCTGAATAATTAGATATTTATCAGGGAAACTGAAGAAAGGAGAAATAGAGATAGAGATGATGATAGAAATAGAAAGATATTTGCATGTCTATCTCTATCTGCACTTTTGGCAAGAATTGATTTACAACTTTAACTGACTTTGATATAGTAAAAGTGTTGGGTTTTTTTTATTTCATGGTTTCAAATTTTTAAAAAATCATCTAATCTGTGTACACCAGGAAATCTATTCAAAGTGGGATGTGTGTGTGTGTGAAGAGATAGATTGAAACCTTGGGAATAAGCTCCATACTTTTTTTTGAAAATAACTTTAGTGGAAGCTACATTCAAGGAAGAATTTTATTACATACTTGAGCAACTTGAAAGCAAAGAGGAAAAAGAAAAAAAATAAGTAAAATAAAATAAAAGCAAAAAATAGCTATGAACTTGGAGAGAGAGATTAACTTAAGGGAGGAATGGAAAATATAAGTATGAAGGACTGATTAAGTGAGGTGTGAGGCAGCACTGTGACCCACTAGAATAGCAACCCAAAGTTGAATCAAACCAATAGATAACTAAGTAATAATAGCATTCATAATTCAAAATTGTTTTGCTTGCCAGAGATTTAAAAGATGTATTTCCTCACTTTTGCATAGACCTTCTACTTTCCTCATAACATGACTGTAAGGTGGCTACCTCACAGTAAGCATATTGTTATGCCCATTTCATTGATGAGAATGCAGAAACTCAAATAGGTAACATAACTTTTCCAGATTATGCAACTAATAAATATTTCAGAGCAAAGAGAAAAACTCATGTCTCCTAAATCCATCCCTTTCAAGTCCAAGGCTTCTGACTCAAGAACCAGAGCTCTTTCCATTATACCAAGTTCAGATCAGTTAATGACTTGCTGTGGTTATATATAGCTAGATAAAGATGGAGCTGAGAAGAAAGGACTTCTTTATTACAGTCTCCTTTCTCCATCAATTTCTAAAATGCCAACTCTTTTACTAATTCTCAATTCTAAGGAATTTATTTTTGAGATATATTCTATTTGATAAGAGACTGGCAGTATATTTTCAAGTTTAGAACTATTAAATTTATATTTCATTGTTAGTATTGCCCACTAGATTATTTCTCCCAAGTTGGTAAGGTTAATTTATATTCTAGTAGGAGATACTAGACAAGCCAGAGTGATGTAGACTTTAATTCTATACAGTATTCAACTCTTTTTCTGCATGCTGCTTTCTGCTCTGACAGTTGAAAAGTCATGAATTCATGAGACTTTTAGTGTTTTTTGAAAAGTGACCACATCTCTCCCCATCTAACCAGATGTAATTTCCCTTCTTTCCTAAAAAAAAGGAAAGAAAGAAACATTTTCTTCCTGTATTATAATTCAAATAAACCAAGTCATGGATCTAATTTAAATGAAGGCACATACCTCATTCTCTGTCCCACAGCAGATGTTGTGGATAAATATTATGACAATCTGGACACATGATGTGTCTTGAGGCTGGTAAGGACAAGGCCAGCTCTTCATCGAAGCAGTCAACATAGACCCTAGGGTTGGCAGACTGCCTTCCTTTTTTCTTCCAAACTTGAAGCAAAACTTTTAAATTCATAGAATACTGTAGCTAGAGGGGAACCTAGAGCCATTAAATCCAGCTTCCTCAATTTACACATGAGAAAACTGAAATGAATTACCAAAGTTACTTAATGACAGAAGCAGGATTAGAACCTTTACTTTCTGACTCTTAGTTCAATGCTTTTCTCACTTCTGACTTCAATATTTCAAGGATATTTGACTTTATTTCCCTCCACCAATGCAGATATCAATGCCTCTGTGCCTTAGTAAGAGGTTCCTGTGAACTACCATAGCCAACAAAATTCGTTACTTGGTGTTGGTGATGTTGGTGGTTGTGAGACAGCTCATCATGTGTCTCCCCCAACTTAGAGATCAATTGTAGACCCAGAACAGAAGTTTTCCAAGCTTAGTAGAACACTACTAGCATGTAGATTTTGTAACTTTGTAAAGTTAAGGGAATTTGAAGCTCTTCCCTGTCCCTTAACAGGCTCATGTGACTTGCTTTGAGCTTTAACCCAGCCCACAGCTTGAGTCACATGGAGTCCATGATGAGAGGACCTTGTTGAATGGATGGAGCAGGAAGACAGACTGAGGCAGAGCAGCTAGCATGAGTGAGAGAGGGAAGAATTTTGTCTAGGGGAGCTTGTTTGTGGGGAGGACCAAGGAAGCAAGTTTTGAGGAAAGCAGTTCTCTCTGGATTGGTAGTATGTATGAACTTCTTTGTTACTATGGTGGATTTAGCTTTCTGGCATCTGAATAAATATCTTGGTTTCCTCTTTAAGGAAGACAGTTATTTATATTTTGCAAATTTACCCTGGAAATAGACATACATATTCCTAGCAGATACTATGGGTTTCACTTTGTCATTACACCCTTTGAGAACACAGTCTTACCTGTAACCATGTTGAAGCATTAAAAGAGTCCTTTAGCAGAGGCTTTCCACAACACTACTCTTAATAATTCACTGCTTTATTTCAAGCATATCTCAGGATTTCAGACCTTACAGTTTGTTGAAATACTTTAAGATGCACTTTAGGCACCATCTTCCTCTTGAAGTTTGCTTTAATACCCCCAATGCCTTCCATCATTGAGCTACGTTGTGTATATTTGTTTATTTACCTTTTATTAACGCTGTATACATTTATATATACACTTGCTGACTTCCACCTTATAATGTAAGCTCATTGCAAACAAGGATTGTTTTATTATTTATATCCCCAACACCCAGTACATAATACGTATTTAAGAAATACTTGCTAATGGATTGATTGGTAGATAATACAAAATTTCATATGTATGTATATTTATATATGTATATACACACATATATATATACAGATATGCACATATATGTGTATATATGAACTACTGTAGCCAACAAAATTCTTCCCGTGGTGGAGATATAATGATATTTTGGTGATATAATGAAATCAGAGGTGAGTTTTTGAAACAAAGTTATCTGACCCTAAGACTGGTGCTCAATGTAGCACAGAAAGAGAGACAGATAAAATTTGAAAAGTATTGGTGAAAGTTCCCCATTGACAAAATAGTTCCTCTACTGATTCCTGTATTTTCACCATTCAGATGGATCACCATTCACCTTCCTTTATTATTCAGTTTTTTTTTCCTAAAGAGCTTTTAAAATTAGCGTATTCTAGGGAATAAAATAACACTTAAAATCTCTAACACCTAAGCATAAGCAAATTTGTACGATTAAGTGAAGGGGGAAATGAAGCCCTTTAAAAGAGCTGAAATTTAACAAAATAGAAGCTGTTAACCACAAAAAAAAACAAAGCTGATAGAAATACACCCAACATGCCAACATCTTTACCTGTCAAGCCTGCAAGCCTCAGTTTTTTGTTTTTTGGTTTGTTTGGGTTTTTTTGTTGTTGCCTTCTGGATTCCAGTAGCATATGTCACAATCAACCTTATGAATTAGCTGCCCCACTAAATTTAAGGGAATCTCTTCTTCATATGCAACAAATAATGGAGTACTTTGTACAGAATGGATGCTTGCTAAATGTTTAATTAATTAATTAATGAGTTGGAGACATGATGGTAGAAAGAAAAGTCATCTATTTCACAAGCTTGTTTAGGGTTATCACTATGGTACTTCCAAGAGACAAAAAGGAGGCAAAAGGAGAACAGAGTCACAAATAGTGACAGAAAAAGAGTGACCATGTCTGAATGCAGATTTAAGCATACTCTTTTTCACTTTATTTTTTTGTCTTTTTTTTTGGTCTGTGTTTTTTTTCACAATATGACTAACATGGAAATATGTTTTGCATGATTACACATGTATAATTTATATAAAATTCCTTACTGTCTCAAGTAGAGGGAAGAAGAGGGAGAGAATTTGGAACATAAATTTTTTTTCAAAGTGTCAAGCATTGTTCTTACATGTAATTGGGGGAAAATAAACTATCAAAATAAGAAATAAAAGAGTGACTGTGTAAGAAAATTCAAGGTAATTGGTGCATATAAAAGCAGACAAAATCCTATACAACATGTCAGTCTCATCAGTCACATGTACCTGATCACTCATATCATCCTGAAAAGAAGAAAATTAAGTTCATGCTAAAAAAATCTTCAGTGGCTCCCTATTGTCCTATTACAAAAAAAATTCAAAATTCCTTAGCCTGGACATTCAAAATCTTCCACAATGTCTCCTACCTAAATTTCTAGTCTTGTTTCATACTGTTCTCCTATACACCCTCTATCTCCAAATCAAACCAGACTTTTAATTATTCATCAGTTTCATCCTTCATTCTCCTATCTCTGTATCTGAGAAGCATCATGGCACAGTGGTAAGTGCTGGATTTGGAGCCAGAGGGCCTGTGTTCAAGTATTGGCTCTACTGCTCACTCCCTGCATGATCCAGGGGAAGTCCTCAATCTCTCTTAGTCTCAGTTTCATCATCTGTAAAATGAGGGTGTTGGACAAGGTAGCCTCTACAGGTCCTTCCAGATTGAAATCTATGGATCTTGAGAGTTTGAGGATTAAACTTGAAAATATTTTAAGCAAACGCACCTTGGTATGGTAGAGTATTGGACTTATCAGGAAGGCCTAGGTTCAAATACCACCTCAGATACTTATTAGCTATATAAGAGCCTGGACAAGTAAGCGTCTTTGCTTCTGTTTCTCATGTGTAAAATGATGAAATTGAACTAGGTGATTTTTAAAGTATCTTCTAGCTCTAAATCTATTTATTGCCCAATGATTCTGTGTGGATGTCAAGAAACAAGCCTCATTAGCTGAATGTAGGGGATACCTTCTCTTATCTCAACACAAAATAATTCTTCTAATGTTGAGTTTGCGGTGATCTCTTCACCCTGAGATATACTAAGCTGCCTTTTTAGCTAAAATGCAGCTTTAATAACAAAACTCTCTTTTTTGTCATTGTTTATGACTCCCCCTGACACCTTTATGTGGCTGGGAGGTTTTGAGACTTGAATTGTTGCACTTGACTAAGAATGTCAGTTTCAATTAATGGTCTTTCCTCTTATCTCTTTAATTGTGGGTTCCTAGTCATTGAAGGGAGGGACTATGTCATTTTGCTCATTCACCTTGGTATCCCAAGTACCTAGTACACTCACTGCCTTTTATCTAGTAGGTGTTTAATAGATACTTTGCTGATTTGACATTTTGATGATAGCATATCTCAAAACTATAAATAGCCATAATTTTGTCTCTACAAGGACACTGATATAAACAGCAACCCTTCTGTTATTCATAAGAGTTTCTTTAAGACTTATTATGACTGAAAAATTCATCACCCCAAGGTCCACCTGGTAGCAAACTTCTCTGGATGTGATTAGGCTAGTCCTAGAAAAAGAGACCTACAGTCTATTATTGGGACAATATAGAAAGTCTTCAAGCTTAAGTGCAACTACATGAACTCATGTTACCTTGGAGTATCTTTCAAGAACCATAAGTCACCACCCAAACCCGAAACAGGACTTGATGAAACATTGAAGGAGAATAAGAATAGACTAGCAGTTCTTATACTTGTATACTCCAGTGAAGGACCTGGTACTTTCTAATATTTACTATGAACAAAGAGCACAATCCCCAAAGTTGGACTTTTGTGTACTTTTCTTTTCTAACACATAATTATCCATTTGTGTCAGTTAGAATTATGAGTACATGAACATGTTTGCTGCTCTGGTGTTAGCTCTCTAGTATCAAATGTAGCACTTGTGAAATATAAACATTTTCATGAAATGCAAATGTGTCTTCATTTACTGAGTCCATGAACAAGAGAAAACTCTATTTTTTTTTAAAAAAAGAATGTATTCTCATAAATAGAAATTTAAACTGAAGTTTAAGTTATAGTGGATAGAATACCAGGCTTGGTTGGAATCAAGACCAAGGTTATGTAGAAGCTAGTTCAAAAGTCCTATAAGAGCTAATTGTTCAGTTTTTGGCGTGATCCTTTATATCTCAAAAATCAGCAAATGCCACAAAAGAAGGCTTGATTTTTGTTTTGTTGACTATCTAAACTAAGAAAGTGAGAGAGAAAATATTAACACTGAAGATTAAACCTATTTGTGTCTGATATATATGTTTTGCCCTCCAGAGAGCCAACTGTTAAACATTTACCAGTATAGCACTGGGATGAACTGAGTGAAACACTTAGAAAGTCTAGGACCATGGGAAAATCACCTAACTTCTCTGCTTCCCTTACTTAATCCTTAAACTAGGGATAATTATATATAGTTGTTATGATACTGTAATGATAATTATGAGAGTTAAAGATCTTCCCCATCCATTAATGGGCCTGCCCATTAAGGGAAGTTTGATAAAGGGGAGATTTGTTTTGTAGGAAGGTCCACACCTTTTATTAACTTCTAATGAGCAACTGGTTCTCAAGTGTTGTGATGCCCTCTGGCTCTGAATAGTTTATATATGTTCTGAGGTGAGGTTTTGTCTTGGGGCTTACTCGTTGGAAGTGTTTGGCCAGATGAGACTCTGGGTAGCCACGAAGGAGCCCCTTGACTTTGAAAACCCAGATGTTGGTGCTTCTCTCTCTAGTAACTATGTATGTATAATCAGACAGCTGGATCTGTCTGTTTATCTGTGATGTATATATTACTTGTGGTCAAAGAGTTGGAAGCCAGTCTGTTGGTTTTTATTTCTCTGTATTTTCTCTGAAGTTCAAGGTGCTGACTTTTTCCCCTGAACTAAGTGAATGATACATGTGGTGGATTAAAGTGATTGCTAACCGCTCCAAAGTTGCTTTCCTTTTAGAAAGGCAGATCTAAGAACCTGTAGAGCAGGCCCTCTTGTATATGCTGGGGTCCTTGCTATTACAGAGGTCCAAACATGATAATGTGTATGAAGCATTATAGTAATAGTATCAATTATTGCTGTTGTTATTGTTGTTCCTTGATCTGCACATTATTAGAAATCAGTTATTATATCAGAAACAAAGAATCTATCTTGATTACAATTCTGAGTAAATTGGAATGTATTTGCCTCTCAGTAGTGGGTGGATTCCACATCAGTGAACTAGATTAAAACATATTTTCATCTACTTATTTATGTTGAATTTAATAAACCTTAAGAATAGCAATGTAAACAGAAGTATGATTTATGAGTGTCCTAACTATTATTCCTACTGCAAAGATTAGCCTGAGTTCAGCATTTAGCCGTAACAAAGCAATTTTCATATCTGCAACAGTTTATTTCTGTCTTAGTATCTTCCTATTTTCACTGATTCACATCTATAGACTCATTCTAATTATCAAAGTCCAAAACACATTTTTCAAAGTTACGGAGGATCTTTCTCCTTATTTCCATGACTGTTCTCTTTCCCTCCTTTCTCACCATAAGTATAAAGGGATTCCATTGAGTGGGTCCAAATTCTTCTGAGTAGGGTATTCCAAGTTAAACATCTAGGGAGAATAAAAAGGTGTAAAGGAAAATCTAGTGGTTATAGACGTGGATTTAACAAAGACTCTATATTTGCCAAACTTGAAATTACTTAAAATTTTATTATGCAAACTGTGCAAGTCATATCATTTTGACATGAATTAAGAGGCAAACATTTTATACTTTCAATTATTTCTAACAATTAATTGTGAGTAAATGGAAATGCATTTGAGATAACTGTAGTCAATCCTTATAGTCATTATTATAATTTTCCTTTTTGAAAAATTTTACCCTCAAATAAATCATGAGGGTATGAAATTTGCTCCAAATTTTTGTGTTTTTTTTCCTTTGGAAAAATGTAATCTCAACCAAGTTTCTAAGGCTATTGTACAAATGGCAGCTTTTTGCCCATTTAAATGACTTGCTCAGGTCTTGTCCTCTAGTATTAGTAAACTAGCCACATGATCTCAAGCAGCAAGTTGGCCAAAGGCATGTTCTACAGGCCTGGGGCCACAGAGGTCATCCTACTGCTTTGGGGACTTTAAAAAAACCCACAAACACATGCTTCAAAAAAACAAAACCAAAAGAAATTGCATATCAGCAAGAGTGAAACTGATCTCCAAAGATCTTAGCTGGCAAAAAAGCAGACCCATTTTCAACTATTTCTTATTTAACATATTCACCTATTTGAGTTCTAGTGTTTTCTCTATCCATTGCCTACCTACATTTTCTTTCTTCTGGAGTGTTTCATAACAGGAGCCCTAAAACCTCTCTGAAAAAGAGGGCCAAAATTTTGAATGGGTGAGAATTCATATCTTCCTACATGTTTTCCTTAATTCAGTCAACCTTTTACTGAGCCTCCCCATCAAATGTCATCATTTTCCCAGAGAGAAAGATGTCTTAGCCAAAAGCTAATTTTCATTATGAAAGAAAGTAAATATCAGAACATCTCTGGGTACCAAAGTTTTTCCTTCGTTCTGATATATCTTACTTAGGCTTAATAAAGGAAGACTTAGGCATCTCTATCTACCACACTTCTACCTTTTAGCCAGTTAAAATCTAGGAATTAAGACAACATTTGAATGAGCGACTTGGTTCACTCTGTGGACTCAAAGACCTTTAGGTCACTTCTACTGGCCCCACAAAAAATTGCCAGTCAGAGCTCGCACATTCCAGTTCTGGCCCAGAAGGCATCATGGATAGGAATGTTGGGCTGAGTGGTGTACTACCAGATCAAACATTCCCCATATCATATTGTGAATTTAATACTAACCCAAGGGTTTTTTTAAACCATTCTTTAAATGGCTCCACTCACAAACCAAATATCATCTTACAGGCAAAGTATACAGAGCTATACAGATTGCAAAGTCCCACCACATTAAATGTTTCATTTAAATAAGTGATCTCATCCTTAGGGTAGGAATCTTGGTTCCTGCTTTGCCTTCCCTAGCAGTGAAGAAACCTCCCTTCAACTTTTCGACAGAGTTATAGCTTCATTCTTTACAGGACGAAGATACTACATGTTATCCCCTCTGATCAATTGTCCATGCCAGTCAAGTGTGTACAAGGTATGACTATGAATGTAGCTGATTTCATAAGCCATAACTGAAAAAGTCTCATTTCTTGACAATTACGTCTTATATTTTATAGTCTGCTTGAATCTATGTTGACTTAAAGAACATGATTTTTAAAAGGGTAGAATTATTGAGATCCTCAGAGCAGATCCTCCTATTTATTTCAAGAAGTCATGCATTCTCTTGAATTAAACACAGATAACTAAATACCTGTGATTTATATGTAGTGGGAAGAACTAGTCTGGACATACTTTATCAAATGATTTCTCCCTGTCTAGTTATTACAGAAGGTACAGATCACAGAAAACCAGTTCTTAATATATTAAATGAAATACAAAGGTGTATCTAGGCCTCATTGCTATTTTATGAAGTATGAAACATATTCCCTGATGGAACTGGAGTACAGCTAGCCTGGTTAAATATTGGCACTACTCCTGTTGGCCTTTTAAAAGTTAACTTGGCAGTTCTAACGGGGAGGGGGCAGCTCCTGGTTACAGAAAAGACCACCAACTATGGATTTAGCACAGAATTAACTTTGGCAATTAAGAATTAAGCTGCAGAAGGGAACAGAACCAGGGAGCCCAGTTAAATGAACTACAGGAGAGCTGCTGTGGCCAAAGTAAAACAGTTTGAAGAGACAAGAAAATAAAAAGTACAGAAAGGCTCTGTGGCACCAAAGGCATGAGTTTCCTTAACCTTTGAGCTCATTAAAAATGTACCCACTCTTCTCACTGATGCTATGTGTATTTGGGCAAGAATGTGCTCTGTTCTTACCATATCATCTTAGTATCTATGGGGTGTTTAGGGAGGACTAGCACCTCTGATGTGAGAGCTTGCTGAGCCCTTTTCTGTGCTGCGCATCCTCCTTTGGTATCCACCTGCTACCCAACTCTCACCTGTGGCCCCAAGAAGCTGTAACATGAGCAGCAGCCACATCCCAGTTAAATCTTTTTGGTAGATGGACTAAAGCAGGTTGAGAGTAACCAATGTGCCTCAAACCTGATGGACTGAGGTGGGGAATGTCTACCCCAAAAATGTGAAGATTTCCCCCAGTGGAATAGGTGGATGAGAACAATTTGTTCCAACAGCCAGGAAGGGGCCTGAAGCAAGCACTTAGAGCTTGGTCAGACATGAAAGACCCCAAGGTCATCCACCGCATTCTGGGCAACTGCTAGACATCTTAACTTCTGTCTTACCACCGAACTTAGAGGACTCTGGAAGGATAATGAGGCTGAAGGCTGTGCAATTCTGCCTCATTTAAACCCAATTCATGTGTGAGTCAAGACATCACCCCATGATGTCATTGGTCCTCCTCTTCAAAAAGGAAGGACAGTCAACCAGAGTAAATGCCTTTACAGTAAGCTAATTTTGTCTACTAAATGACTATTAATGGTAAGCACACCAGTTGGCATTCATGAGTCATAATTTTAGGAGAGTGGATCCACAAAATACCTTGAACCTCAGAAATAATTATACATCAGGCATCTAATCTGCAACCTGGAAGTGATGGATTTATGCTTGGGGGAAGTTAATACATTTGCCAATTTTAATATGGAAATAATAGATTGTCACAACTCAAGAGATTATTGAAGCTAAAGATTTCTTTTTCTCACAGGATTTATAACTTTCCCACTTACAGTCACTAATAGAGAAATGATGAAGATAGATACATAGATACATAGATAGATAGATAGATAGATAGATAGATAGATAGATAGATGATAGATAGATAGATAGATATAGATAGATGATAGATAGATAGATGATAGATAGATGATAGATAGATAGATATAGATAGATGATAGATAAATAGATAGATAGATAGATGATAGATAGATAGATAGATATAGATAGATGATAGATAGATAGATGATAGATAGATGATAGATAGATAGATATAGATAGATGATAGATAAATAGATAGATAGATGATAGATAGATAGATAGATATAGATAGATGATAGATAGATAGATATAGATAGATGATAGATAAATAGATAGATAGATGATAGATAGATAGATATAGATAGATGATAGATAGATAGATGATAGATAGATGATAGACATAGATAGATGATAGATAAATAGATAGATAGATAGATAGATGATAGCATTATAAAAGTACTTACTTTAAGGTTGATGTTTTATATGATATCTCATTTGATAAATCAACTAAATATCCGAGTGTAATTGTTATACATTTATACCACTTACATGACTGTTGGCAAATCTGACTGGGTTCTTTTACATCAAGAAAAGTGGTCATGGGGATATATGTCAGAAGTTTTTCATGCAAAGAAAATAAATGGTCTTGATTATATAGCACAATGTATATATTGGTCTTTACCAATGAATTGCACATCCTTTACAGCCAGAGTCTTTATAACTTGAGAAAGTTCCAAACTACACAGAGTGCATCATTTGTAATTATATAGAGCTAACTCAGAATAGACAAACCTGGTTGATTTTAGGAATACAGAAAAGCATCTCAAGAGCCTTCCCAAAGGTCTTGGCTCCCACAAAACCCCAAATACATTTGGCCAACCACTTTCACCCTTAACTTTCAAACTCATGTATATTTTAAGGGAAATTCAATCTGTATGTTTCTGATTCATGGACACTGAATCCATTAAGATTCTGTTTGGTAAGAGCTTTCTGAGGCCCAAGATGACTTATGAGCCTTTTTATAGCCTGTTTACTTTGAAGCAGAAAAGTCATGTTTTGCTGAAAGTAAACAGAATTTAGAATCAAAAATCTTCAAAGTTTGGAAAATACAAAGAATCATGAAAGTTCTAAGAGAACTAACCTGTGCAAACTTCATTAACCACATTTCTCTTATTTCTTTTAACTGAACCCCAAATCATCGCACTTGAGTACATTAAATAAGTGATTTATAAACATAAAGACTGCCATGTTTTAAAATAACAATTTAATTACTTAAGAAAACACATATTCAATGACAACATATATCCACACTTTCTGCTATAAAAATATTTTGAAATATGAGTATAGCTAAATATTAATCATGCTTTGTGACTGCCCTCTACTTGATTTGTGGTTTCTGAAGTGTATAAGTTCTCAGTAACAACCTCATTTATTCAGACCTTGTGAATTCAGAATTTGTGATTTGGGCTAAAGTTTACTTTTGTTTTATGTATGGAAAAAGAGTTTAGGAAGCAAATTAGTTGTATAAACAAGATATGGAGCTGATTTAACCTACTCAAGGTCATTTAGAGTGTTTTAGAATCACCATTTACAGACTGCAACTATGCTAATTACAATTTATTGTTTTTCTATTCATTATAGCAGGTCTTCCAAAGGCTTTTATATATCAATATGGAGTTGATCCACTTGTAATCACTATGTAGATTGGAACGTTTGGAGTTTTGCTTTGCTTTGTTTTATTTTTAATTATCTTTTTTTTTTTAAACGGCTCTATAATTCAAATTGTCCTCAAGAAAATTCATATGGAAAACACAAAGGAAATAATTTTGGAACCATAAAGTTTTCTTTAGAGATTTGAATATGTGGGTAAAGAGAGAAAATTCAAAAATGAATGGGTAGAGAAAATGGGAAGTAAGATGCAGGCATATTGTAGAAAGAACTTTTTCTCTCTGATATGAGAGACAGAGTAAAACCTGGGTTGACATCAAGCACAATCTCAGTATTGCATGATCTGCTATCTGCTGTCTTGCCTTTACAGACTGATTTGGGAAGGCAGGAGAAGAAAACACTTTAATATTTTGCTCCCTTAAGGAAGTTAACAAAGTACTTTTTATCCCAATTAAAACTTTAGCATTCTTTCCAAAATTAATTGTGCAGAAAAGTCAAATTAGTGGCTGAAAACCATTGAAACTGGCCCAACAAATCTAGAAATTTCCACTGAGATCAAGAGAAATTGGGGAAAATTTGTGACAAAAAGAGGAAATGAAGCCTATTTTTGTACTACAAAAGTTGCCCATGTACTAAACATTTTTGTCACATAAATTTACATTTCCTATTTTAGAGAGAAAAATGTGACCAGTATTTATGTTTTCTCATGGAACTAATACTCCCCATGCACAGAACAGCAGGGTTATGCACAATGCAATTTAGAGAATCTCTGCTTTAGCAGAAATCAAGAGTTTGTGATGGAATACTACTGTGCTGTAAGAAATAATGAGCAGGTTTATTTTAGAGAAATATGGAAAGACTTGCATGAAAAAAATGATGAAATGAGCAGAACCAAGAACACATTATATATAGTAATAGCAATATTGGTTGAAGAATTACTGTAAACAGTTATATACAATATATGTTATGTATATATATATATATTCTATAATATATAATACTCAGAGTACTAGAAGTACTCAAATCAACTACAAAGTATCTATGAAAGAAGATGCTATCCACCTCTAGACAAAAAAGTGATGAAAAGAAGTATGCATAGTATGGTTTGTGTGTATGTGTGGGTGAGTGTGTATGTGTGTGTGTGTGTGTGTGTGTGTGTGTGTGTGTGTGTGTGTGTGTGAAATGGGTAGGGAAGGAGGGAGGGAGGCAGTTGTAACAAAATAACGATGTAACAAAAAAAATTAATTAAAAAAAATAAACCAGGAGTCAAAGTGCCCAGTTTTTTCAGAAATGATAATGGAAGCACATTTCTTTTTAAACATTACAAAGTAATGTAAAGAGACAATTGCACTATATGAGTTACAAGTAATCATTCAACATTCTTCAAGCATATAGTTTTGATAGTATAACATTTAAATTTGTATAAATCTTCAAAGGAACTTTGTCTTGATTATTTATGACAAAGGAGGACAGTAATATCTTAGTTAATGGAAATCTGATATTATAACTATTCTTCATTCCACGGAAAAGATGTCAAAATTCCTCAAGTCCAGATCAATGGCAATATACACTGAGTGAGCTACTGGTCTGGATCATGTCAAACATTGGTTTTACACATTTAACCAATGTTCTTTGTAGCAACATCAATAAGGAGCAAGAAATACCAACTGAACTGAGTTTTCCCTTCACCCTGCCTTTCTTTTCCCTTTGGTGAAGAGTAAAAAAAATAGTGACACGGGCAAACGGTAAAACCAGAAGGCAGAAAGAAAAAAAAACAAAAGGGTCAAAAATAATTCAAAAATACATAATTTAATCTCTGAAGGTTAAAATGGATTATCGCCCCAAATTATCTTTTTTCAAATAGATATTTGCATTGAATCTTTAGCATGAGAAATAAATTATATATCTGATGAATTTGAAAAGAATAGTGCTTCAGAGAAAGTCAAACGATTATCCTATCTAGCTGTGGACATTGTTAGTGCTCCCAAGTGAGATGTGTTCATATATCTTTTTAATAAATCTAAGTGTTGCCTTAAGATTAACTTTATTTTAATTGTCCCAGGTTAGGCGCTACCATATTTCATGGAAGAACATCCCTGCTTATGCAGAGTAGCACAATATGTTCAGCTGCATCATCGCCATTTTCTTAGCTAATAGAGCACTGAAATATTCAAAGGGTTTTACCAATATAGTAAAAATTAATCCTCACAACAACCCTTTAGGCTACTCACTTATATTATTCTTCACATTTGTACATCTATAAATTCATTATAATAACAACCAGTATTTATATAGTGTGTTATTATTTGCAAAGCATTTCACAAATATTGTCTCCTTTGATTTTCACAACAACCCTATAAGGTACGTGCTGTTATTTTTCCCATTTTAGGGATGAGACTGAAGCCTAAAGTGGTAAGTGACTTGTCCACAGTCACAGAGCTATTGTCTCTTCCTGACTTCAAATCTAGCACTCTATCTGTTGTTCCATCTAGCTGGAAAACCATTACTCATACCATAACCTGTAGGACATCTTTTTATGACAACTCTCCTATTCTCTGGCCTAATCAGACTACACTCAGGGTACTGTGTTCAGTTCTTGGTGCCAAGTTTAATATGAATACATCAAAATATGGGGAACATGCCATAAGAAGTTAACCAGGATAGTGACAAGTCTCAAAAGGACTGTTTAAGGACCCCAGGACGTTTAGTCAAGAGAAGTGAAATATGTCAGCCTTACATGCATTTGAAGAGTTATCATCTTGTAAAAGAGAAATTAGACTTAGTTTGCTTACACCTGGAAGGAAGAACTAGGATCAATGGGTAGAAGATGCAAAGAAACAAATTTAGGGGGCAGAGCCAAGATGGAGGAGTAGAAAGACATACATATACTAGCTCTTCCCACACAGCCCATAAAATACCTGTAAAGAAAGACTCTCAACAAACTCTAGAGCAGCATAAGTAGAGATCAACAGAGTGGAGGAGATTGCCAGCCCCGGGTGACCTGAAAGGCTGACAAGAAATGTCTGTCACACCAGATGTGGAGCAGAGCCCAGCCCAACCTTGGCCACATGGCACGGCTCTGGGCAGAGGACATGAGCAGGCCTTGGGGGAGGGAAATTCTCACTCGCAGTAGCAGTGGTTCACAGATCCTTCCACCCACAAGTGCCAAAGGTCAGTAACAGGGTTTTTTCAGCTGGCTGAGAAGAGAGAAGGGCCTTCCTGTAATTCCCGCCTCAGGCAGCAATGGCAGAGGCCACATCAGGCAGGTAGCAGTAGTTTCCACAGCAGCCCCTACAGCAGCCTGCATCCATTGTTGGATCATAAAACCCCTGGGGGCACTGAGCAGCTGATTCTTACCTCAGCCCTGCAGCAGCTGATCTTTATCTCTCACTGAATGATGGCCCTGCCCCTGCAGTTTATCTGAATCTCAGCCTCCAGTGCTGGCTTGGCAGAGCTGGAGGTGAGGTAGTTGTGAAAGGGAAACTCTACTAAGATTCTGGGCACAAAAATCTGTGCTTGCTCCCAGACCAGTGTACACACGTGAATGTGCCACCATGGAGGAAGTGAGATCTTACAGATCTATACCCTACTCTTGACAAAGGACATAAAAGTCAAGTAACTGGTTGGAAAAATGCCCAAAAAAGGGAAAAATATAAGACTATAGAAGGTTACTTTCTTGGTGAACAGATATCTTCTCCCATCCTTTCAGATGAGGAAGAACAATGCTTACCATCAGGGAAAGACACAGAAGTCAAGGCTTCTGAATCCCAAACATCCAAAATAAATATTCAATGGTCTCAGGTCATGGAAGAGCTCAAAAATGATTTTGAAAATCAAATAAGAGAGGTGGAGGAAAAATTGGGAAGAGAAATGAGAGAGATGCAAAAAAATCATGAAAAGCAGGTCAACAACTTGCTAAAGGAGACCCAAAAAAATGCTCAAGAAAATAACACCTTTAAAAATAGGCTAACTGAATTGGCAAAAGAGGTTCAAAAAGCCAATGAGGAGAAGAATGCTTTAAAAAGCAGAATTAGCCAAATGGAAAAGGAGGTTCAAAAGCTCACTGAAGAAAATAGTTCTTTCAAAATTAGAATGGAACAGATGGAGGCTAATGACTTTATGAGAAACCAAGAAATCACAAAACAAAACCAAAAGAATGAAAAATGGAAGACAATGTGAAATATCTCATTAGAAACAAATTTAGGATTGATATAAGGAGAAATTTTTAAGAACAGGAATCATTCAAAAGTAGATGGCCTCCTTGGGGAGAGGGAGTTCCTTTTCATTAAAGGTCTTAGAACAAAGGCCAGGTGATGACACTACAGAAGGGATTCTTGTTCAGATGAGTTGAACTAGATAGTCTCTGAGACCTCTACTAACCTTCAGTCTGTGATTTGGGGACCCAAATAAGACAAAAATGGTCATTCTTACAGGCATAATAGGCTTACTAAATATTCATTCCTCTAGATTAAGGAACTGACCATTATTAACATGTATATACCCCTGGGAGTAACTAATACTTCAAACCAGGGGTCTCAGAATATTTGGTTTTTTATATATTTTATATAGTTTTATATTTACAAATATAAAAACTATGTTGTAATCCTCAGTCAATAGTTTACCAAGCCTCCATATCACCTCCCTTACTAAATTATTATCAGTCACTAACATATTGTGAATTAATTTATTGAGAGTAGACCCCTGATTAAATAAAGAAGAAAATAGGGTGTAGTGGATTTTTTTTGTTAATGATGACTCCCTATGGTCTTCAGAAATCCATCTAGTCAGAGTTCCTCCCCATAGGAAGGAGTTTTTATGTCCTTTGGCTAAGAAGTTAAGTCAGGGAAACAGAGACTAATGAGGTCCTGGGACTGCTTGGTCTTCTTTTAAGGAAAAATAATTCATTTAGCAGGAAAGAAGGGAGGGTCCTAACCTATGCAGTAAGGAAATACTGGTAGGTGTCAGTCCTACCACATCTTTCTTTAAAAGTTCAATTTAGTGAACACATATAAAATCATCAAACCATTTCCTATCTCAGGGAGAGGAATGTGAAGGAGGGAGAGGGTAAATCTGAAACTAAATTTTTTAAAAATGAATATGAAAAATTGCCTTCACATGAAATTGGGGGAAAATAAAGTTCAATTTAATATAAATAAATAAATATAGAAATCCATTAATAAATATGAAGTTCCTCCTGTCAGCTACTATCCCCAAGTCATAGTAATAGGTTGGGTCATATAGAGGTAGATCCTGAGGTTTCTAAGTACTGTCTTTGTCTACGCTTCTAAAGTGAGCCCTCAAATGTACGCTTACTTTCAATAAGCAGCCAATAGACACAATCAGCTGAAGAAAAGGCATTTGCTAAGAGAGTATAGTAAGAACAGTAACTACAAAGCATTCCCTCATAATCCTAGAGCTCACTGTATTAAAAAACACACACAATATCAGTAAGGAGAAAAGGTACAAATGCAGAATGCGTCAATAGTTAAGAATATGCACAGGGAACATATGATGTCAGTGCAATTTACAGTTCCAGTGACACAAAGTTGCTATTTCATTTCTCTTGTTATCTTTTCTTTTGAAAATAATTTCAGTTTTATTGAGAGTCCACTAGCTCCCAATTGACTTATGAATTGGCTTATTAAGTATCATCTCTTTTTTTGGAGAGGGGAAGGCAAGGCATTTAGGATTCAGTGACTTCTCCAAGGTCACACAGCTAGCAAGCATCAGGTTTCTGAGGCTGTATTTGAATTCAGGTCCTCCTGATTCCAGGACCAGTGCTCTATTCATTGCACCACCTAACTATCTTCTTCTGTGTAGTTAAGAAGCCGTCACTGAGCAAATTTGAAGGTCTTGTCAATAAACTTCAAGTCAGTCTTCTCTGGGGTATAATACTTCATCTGTACAAATAGGAACTTTTATAGCTTAAGGACATGCTTCTTGGATCCAGCAAGGAAGTTTTCAGAATGATAAAGTCATCAGACACCTTGCTAAGTGATTTTCCCAGACAGAACATAATCAGAGGATGCATTGCTTTCATGTTTTATTTTTTTATTAGTTTATGCTACTATCCTTGATCTGATAGCTGAGGCCAGGCTTGTTTTTGTTTTGGTTGCTTTTTGTAGAGTGGTAGCAGTTGTTATAACCAGTCAGAGTGATAGAGATTACCACAGGTAAGGTGCCAATTCCTGCTGAAGGTCATCTTATGCAGCCCTTGCTGGGTTTTGTGGGGTAGCATCTTTGTAAACTTTGCCCTTGGTCATGCCAATGACATCAATCATCTCATCCTGCCCTGACATAGCAGATGAAGGGAACAGCTTCTTCAACCTCTCCCAGGCCAGCTTCTCAGCCATACACCTGCCATTCACCTCCATCAGGTACGATTCTTCTGCCTCAGAGGAAGCAAGGGCATCTGGGGATGGTTAATGATGCAGACAAGCTAACAGAACCTATTCATGCTGTGAAGACCTTGTCCAGCTATTTGGGATTTTGTGTTTTTGTTTTTTTTAACTATCACTGCACTTATTGTAATACTTTGTGAAGGTCTCCATGTTGGATTTGTGTCAGTTATTTTAGAATTGCTTCTTATCCTTATCACTGATGTGATCAACAAAGATAGTTTTGAATGTACAGAGGCCTCAGAAGAGGTGTAAGTAGCCTACAATGATGACTGAAAGCAAAAGGAGGGAGGGGTCTTTGCAGTGGAGACCATCTCTACCTCTTCTTTCTTATTCACCTTGAAACCAGGATTGTTCAGTTCCTGAACAATGTGGATCATGCCTACATTATAGTCCAGAAATGCTGTGAGATGGTGGGGTTCTTTTAGGGGGACTTATTTACCTTCCTTGCCACGTATTCTGCTTCACTTGTGGAGAATTTCTGGTGGAACAGGCTACTGTTACCTCCAAGATGAACTGGGAACTATATCGTTCCTTTTGTCACTGTTTTCTCATGCTGTGCCCTACTGAGTACATTATTTCTGCTTGGTGATTTTATTAACTGGATTCCCTGGAACTCTTCTCTATATTTTATTTCTCAAATACCAGATCTGTCTGTGATTCTCTATCTCTGTCTGGCCTTGTCCCTGTGGCCTATGTTTCTGTCTATCTTTCTCTGCCTCTGTCTATCTATTTCTACTTCTTTCCCTGATGGATGTCTCCTACTGGGTGCATAACTCCAATGCAAAATAGGGATTGAGGATGAGAGAGAAATTTCCTCCCATCTCTTTATTGTGGTAGAGGTATAGTAATCTCCCTCCATAAGACTATCTCCTGTCTCTGTTGGACCTTGACAGCTCTTAGGTCAAAGTCAGGTGAATTCAACTCTTAACAAGGCTCTGCCATTAAGTGCTGTGTGACCTTGGGTAAGTTACTTCCCTGTCAAGCTTGCTTTCAAGAGCCATTGAGGATATGGCTAATCTCTCATTAGCATTCTTTCACTAGCCCTTATTAATTCCATCAAGGAAACCTCTTCACACTTCATGAGGGTTAATGCATCTTTGCACTTGTTTTATACATTAATGATCTATCTTTCTGTTACTACACAAACTGAGGGAGTAGAGGGAAGGTGTGAAACAAATTTCCATAATGACCAAAGACAGACAGATTAGAGACAGATTAGATAGATAGTTATTTCTGCATTTTGTTTTGGAAATACCGAATTAGAAACTTGTGTTTAAGTTTTTATTAGTTGCTACAAAGTGGTAAGGTTGTAGCTATTTTTATGTATCTTTATTGTTGGTACCAAAAGAGGGATTCTAAAGTCAAATTCCTTCTTCTGCTGGAATCTACATATCATAGCATCTTGTCCTTTTAAATAAGCATTCCTACTAATGTGGAAAAGATCATTGCATGGAAAACCAGATAATTATAATTTTATTAATAAATAAATTGAGATCCAGTGTATGTATGCCAGAAGAGAATTAATTTCTCATTGCCTGCTGGAAGTTTTTAATCACTGGGCAATTTTAAACATTTTCCATAATACTTTTTATTATATTTTCATTAGTTTGTTATTTTTCCCCATGAGAACTGGATCTGACGCATGCCAGAATTCTGAAAAATAAATGACTTAATTTTCACATTTTTGTTCAGCAATAAAACAGACTAGAGAAGATCAAAGAAAATATGTTTGTTATACCTTTTCTTTCCTCTTTTGCTGGGGCTTTGAATTCCTAATTAGCTAAATTCTCTTCAGTAACTTATCACACCCAGATAATAAGTTTGGGAGTTAGGGAGAATAATTAATTCTTTAAGAACATAGGAGTGCCATTCAATACACTGCTCATCCCCAAGTAACAGCTGTAATAAAGAATTAATACTTCCTTATGCCCATAGAGAATTTAACTTCCTGAATGTGAAGATTGTACCTGCTTATCATCTTTATAATTGTGGAGAAAAAAAAGCATCAAAGGTGTGACAATTTCTAGATTATGTCCACCGCTTTTATCCACCGCTTTTAATTAGAAGACAACATACGTACAATATGTTTTGTAATATGTGGTTATTTGAAAAACAGTCTATTATTCTTTGTGGCCAGTTAACATTTTTGCTAATTTAATTGCTTTCATTCTTTTTCCTATACCTCTTCCTTCAAATACAATTTACAACTTACAAGTGAGATTTGACATGGGTGTTTGGATAAAATTTCTTCAGGAAAAAGTAGATTTCTAGGCTCATAAATGTGGAGAAGACATTAAAGATAATCTCATCCAAATCCCTCAATTTAGGGTAAAGGAAAAAGACACAGAGGAAGGGAAGTGACTTACTCAAGGTCATATAGCTACTTACTTTGTGACAGAGCCATGATAAGAATTGAATTCACCTGACTTTTGCCATTTAGTAACCAATTCTTGCCCTTATTTGGGCAACCTGGATCCATATTACCTTCCAGTCCTGTTCTATGTTACCTCCCTCCATGAACTCTACCACCCAGCCATGCTGGTGCTGGTCTCATTCTTCTTCCTTGCCCAGGACACTCCATTTCCCATCTCTGTGCTTTGGCATTGGCTCTCCCCAATAGCTGGAATGCATTCTGTCCTCTGCCTCTTAAAATCTCTAGTTTTCCTTAAGAATCAGCTTAAATATCCCTTTCTGCATGAAGTTTTTATTTTTGTCCCTCTAACTGCTAATGCCTTCTCTTCCAGATATACCTTCCCTTATCCTTATATCTCTATCCTTATTCTTCCCTTTTATTTCTTTTCTGATTTTTTTTTGCCTATAATTATAAATATGCATCATGTCTTCCCCATTGAAATATAGGGTCCTTGAGGGCAAGAACTGTTTCCCTTTTGCCTTTGTCTCCCTAGCACCTAGGAGAGTGCATGGTAGATACTGAATAAAATAATTGTTGATTGATTCATTCGAAGAAAACCAAAATATCCATAGGGAGCTTATCTATGTAGAATATTCCAAGGCTCTGTAAAATAACCTGAGGTGTTTTAAACAAGAAATATCTTGATAGTGAGAGAAAAGATTATTAAATAACCAAATATTGGAGAGATCCAGAATCTTTTCCCTTCCTCATTTGGAGATGAGATTAAGGCTTGGCTCTCTGAAGGGCAGGATGGTTGATGAGATGAAATCTTGGAATTGTTGCCCCACTCAATTAGAGAACCTTAATAAGAAATTAATCTAAGGTGATTTCCAGTCCATAGTGTTCCACTCAGTCAGGTCTGAGCAGAGGTGGATCCCCTTTTGTCTAAATTGCTCTAGGTTGGGGGTAGTCTGGAAAGACATGTCTTTTTGACTAATGACCAGTCATGTCCACCAGCCCCTCATTAGAATAAACCAACCTCTCATTATAATATTCATTCTATTATTACTTGTTAGTCAATCAGAGTTAATTACCACACTCAGGAACACCTACTCTTCTAAGGGCATGTAAGTGTTGAGTGACATCCATAAGAGGTCTTTGGCATTCAACAGTGTCACCGATCCCTTTTATTAATTATTTGTGAGCATGATTTACAAAATGATTAATTACCCAGAAACTATGTCGCTCAAATTTTTGATACTTCACGATAGTAAAGCAATGACTGGAGTCAAAGTTGACCCCATAAATATGCCTTATATCCATCCATATGATCACCTTATAGTGCGCGATAGAGAGCATTCTAGGTGACTAGGGAAGATAGAACCAGGAGGGGGCATACAATGTTATCACAACCATGGGACTTGAGTGATACACCAGGAGCTAATGAGTTCTTAACCTGTTAGTAAAATGCTACTGTAAAACTCACAGGCAGTACGGGTGTTAGCATGTGTTAAAGGTGGAGGTGACAAACAGAAAAGCTGTGGTCTATAACCACAAACCTGGATTGATTTACAAAGAGGACAAAACAGAACCAGAGAGCAGGAGTAGAGGATACCAAAATATAAAGAACCAGAGCACAAGGATGAAACTGAAATGAGAACCATAGAATGCAGGCATCAATCAGAAAGGAGCAGCCCTGAAACAGCAACAGATGCAAAAAAGCGAACATTAAAAGAGCACAGCAACAGCAATGCAGAAACAGACAATCAGATGATAATTGATTTAAGCTATCTGAAACTAGTCCTTTCTATTTCTTAGTTTGCAGTGGTGAAGGAAGTTCAGATTTCATGTGGAGGTCGAGAAGATCTGAGGAAAGTCTATTCAATCAAGTTGCTCCTTAGGCCTTCTCTTCCCCACTGCAACCTCTCTTCCCCACTGGGAGATGCCATCTGCAGAGGCACATCACACCAGCACTCTGATTAGGATCTTGGGGCCAGTCTAATCTACAAGGTCCTATATACTTCATGCTCCCCGTGCCCTATGGCTACTGAATTCCTATTTCCTGAGCCCCAGGTGCTGCAATTTAGAGCAGCCATCCACCGTCTGCCACCTGCTGTCCCGCCATATGCCAAGGCAAAAGCCTCTTTGCCTTGTTACCACCCTCTTCGTCTGTTCTACTGTTAACAAACTTCTCTACATCCTATATATCTTCCTCACGTGCTCTTTCTATCTTTAGTGCACAAAGAAACCTGAGATTTTCTCTTGTCATCTCATCCTTTGAAATCTTCTCCAAAGCTAACCATTTCTTTGTTCACCACCATTGGCAAAGGACCAAGGAGAAGTCAATATATTCCATACTGCCTAGTGATATTCCCAGAAGCACCCCCTAGATCACAATTAATACTTCCAGGGCATCATGACTGATGATGATGATGACATGATAATAAAAATGTAATAACTACCACAAAGAGAAAAAGGGGAGTAACCATACAATGCAGACATTGTTGTACCTACAGGCACATTACAATGGTAGTAGGAAAGTAATGCCTTATCCCCTACAGCTTTTTGAGTCTTCAGTATTTCCTAGTAGAATGCTTTATTTAAAAAAAACAAAGCAGATTAGTAACATAACTTGAATATATTGAATCTAGCAGAGTTAACAACAAGATGGGGCCATGCAACTAAGTATCACTGGAAAAGTCTAAAATACAAAAGCAACAGATGGTCTTAAGGAATTAAATCCATCCAGGCTCTTCAGAGATAAGTTTAGTTAAAATTAAAAGAAATAAAATGTTAAAGTCTGTCTATTTTATTACATTAAGGACACTGCACGCTGGCTTACTAAGAAAAGGTCAAATAATTATTTTATTTAACCCAACTGACAAAAAAAGATTCAGGGTATTTCTCTGGAATTATTTTTTACTAAGTCTCATTAAACACTAAAACAGTCCACATTTTTATAGCAATAACTGAATAGCTAACAATTCCAAGATTCAACAAAGTTTCTATAAATGGAAAAAAATGTTCCAAACCCACTAACAATAATATAACTGTAAATATGGAAAAGTTTACCAAGTTTACAAATGAAATCCCTGAATCATATGAACTAAACAAATAAAGATCCAAACTGCTGACTTAGCAGAGAGGGTGTGGGAGAGAGGTCCACGCATGGGAGCGAAAGCATTTAGGAAAAAAATGGAGAAAACAGAATATGACTGAGAAACTATAGCCAACAATGATTAAGATTTCCAAGAAAGGCCATGATGACATAGTTGTTAATCCTGAGATAACACAGCACCTAACCTAATTGGCTTAAATAATCTAAGCAAGGCCCTTTGTGACTTGTGACTTCTGTTTTCTTCCACTTCCTCATTTCACTATTTTAAACTTTAAAAGAAAAAAGCTAGTAATGCCTAGAGGATTTCTCCCTTAGAAATCCTCTTTCCCCCTTCACTGATACTTACAGGCAATTTCTAGTCTTCAAGAGGTACTTGAATGAAAGAAAAGTTTATAACAACTTGCCTTATGACCACATAGAAAGAATGCTTCAGAAACAGGATTTGTACCCAGATCAGCTTGAACCCCTGGCTGGCTCTCTGTCCCCCTTCTCCAAACTGCTTCTTTAAACATTTGAATAAATATAAAATAGTAAAAATTTCAGGTCTGAAAGTGTGATATTTAAATTTCTCTGCAGTAAATGCCTCATTACCTAAAATTTTCTGAGGTTCCATATTTGTATGATTCAGGATTTTCCCCTATAAACTTGGTAAACTTTTCCAAATTCAAAGAGCATATGGTTCTTTGGAGGAAAATGTATTACCTAATTTAATGAACAATACCGCACACCTGAGCAGTAATAGACTATGAGTAAGAAAGCTTTAACAAGTGTTAACTGTGCTTACTTTATACAAGAAAAAGAAAGAAAAAAGAAAATATGAAGTCGTTGGCAAATAGCTGAATGATGTGGGTACTTTGTATACTAGTGATATAACTTTTGGAGAAACATCAAAGTTTAGAATTGGAAAAGACCTTTGGAGTTATTTAGTCCAACTACAACATGTATGAACGTTTGGCTTCCCCGCCCCCCACTTTAATGTCTCTAGTAATTCTCAGGCACAAGACATTACATCATCTCTTCCTCTTGAATTCTTTGCCCTAGGCCTATGTGAGCCTAGATCACTGGCTTTATGGCCACTCTCTGGGTGCCTCCTTGTCCCTTCCTTCCCTAATCTTTCCCTGGGGCGTTACCAGGTAAATTGACCCTGGCCAGCTCCTGTTTCAGAGCCAGGAGAACAAGTTCATGCTGGGGTGGAACTGAGGGGGCAGGGGTTGGGGGGGAGACACAGTTTGCTTCTGAGGTAACATAGGCACCTAGAAACTTCATCCATAAAGTTCTTACAGTATATGAAGAACTACATAAACCAGAGAGAATCAGCAGATTTGCTCATTGTGATCATTTTGTTGAGTATCCTGTCTAGATTATTTTTCTGAAATTAGGAATTAGATGCTAAATTCCACAAAAGTGAGGGCAAGTACCATATATTTCAGAGGTCAGTATGTGCCCAAGCACATACTTAGTATTTAACAACCCTTTGTTACATGAATGAACTGTTAAGTGAATGAATGGGTCAAGGGCTATGCTGGTTGATTGAAAAATAGGTCAAAATGGAAAATTATTCATTTTAGCATTTGTTGTGAAGTGAAATAATACAAATGAAATAAGAATGTAAAGGTGGGTTAAAACCAGATTGTGCATGACTTTAAATGCCATCTTGGAGAGAAGAGAGGGTCCAGGACAAAATCTCGTGAAATACCCACATCAGGATGGGGATGGATGATACAACAAAGGAGACTGAGAAAATGTTGTCGAATAGGTAGGAGGTGAACTAAGAGAGAGCTGTTTCCCTCCTCCAAAGGGCGAGATAGTGTGCAAAGCTGCAGAAAGGCATGAGGATTGAAGAAAAGTCATTAGATTTAAGTAGGTAGGAAACATAAATGCTAAACTTTAAGAGAGTAGTTAAAAATAGTGGTGAGATTATATGCCAGATTACAAAATGTTGAGAAAAGGGTCATGAGGAAGTAGGCTACTCTACAGAATTTGATGAGATAGAACATAGCTTGAATGGAAGCCATGGTCAAATGCAGGTTTAGGGCTTTTAGGGGCATTGTGGGCTTAGGAAAAGATCATCAGAATCTCTAAGTTGAAAGTCTTGAATCTGAAAGATCATATAGTCTAACCTGGACAGAAACAAGAATCCCCTGTGATAAAACAAGTACAGGCTTTCTTTAAGGATATTTAATGAAGAACAACCCACTGTCTCTCAAAAAGCCCATTTCTCTTTGAGATGTTTTAATTGTTGAGAAGATTTTACTTACCTCAAATTTAAATTTCCTGTTTTCATTTTCCCCCTGTTACTTCCAGTTCAGTTTTCTGTGGGTCAGGCAAAACAAGTCTAATTCTTTTTTCACATAATGCTTCTTCAGACTGATTATTCAGTCAATCAACAAGAATTTATTAAGCGCCTATTATATGTTTCAGGCACTATGGTAGGCCCTGAGGCTACAAAGACAAAAATGAAGTAGTTCCTGCCTTCAAGGAGCTTACCCCTTTTCAAGAAAAATAGCATGTATAAATATATTCAAAATAGAGACAATATCAAATCAAGGTAATTTCGAAGACAGTCACTGGTAGGTGAAGGAGCAGGAAAGGTTTTCTGGCAATTGGGCTAAAGTTTGAAGGAAACCAGTGAATCTAAAAGGCGGAAATATAAAAGGAGTGCATTTAGCCAAATGGGATAGCCATGAAAAGATATGGAGAAGGGAGAAGGAACATTTTGCATTAGGACCAGCAAAAAAGTCAGCTTGGTTAGACCATAGAGCGAATGAAAAAACCCAATAGATAATAAGACTAGAAAGATAGGTTTGAACCAGATTGTAAAAGGCCAAACAGAGGTTTTTAATCCTAGATGCCAGAGGAAGCCATTGTAGCTCAACGAATAGAGGAGTTATATGATCTGACCTGGGCTTTAAGAAGCAACTTGGGCAGCTGTTTGGATAATAGGAGAATACACCTGAGGCAACAAGATTAGGCTATTGCAATAGGCCAGGTGATGAGGACTCGGTTTAGGGTGCTAGCTGTGTGAATAGAAAAGAAGGTCCCACAGAAGCAGAATTTACAAGATAATGCAACTGAATGGATATAGACAAAGAAGAAAAACGAATAAATGATCACTTTGAAATTGCACAGGTAGGTGATTGGAGTCTAGGTACTTGTAGAAATAGGGAAGTAAAGGAGAGGGTTGCTATTGGTCAGCCATTTCAATAATGTCCATCTTCATGACTCCATTTGGGGTTTCCTTGGCAAAGAGACTGAAGTGGTTTGCCATTTCCTTCTCCAGCTCATCTGACAGATGAGGAAACTGAGGCAAGCAAGGTTAGGTGACTTGCCCAGGGTCACACAGCCAGTAAGTGTCTGAGGTTAAATGTGTATTCAGAAAGATGGGTCTTCCTGACATCAAGCCTGGTGCTCTATCCACTGTGCCACCCAGAAGAAGATTCGACTAATTCCATCATAACAGGAAATAAGGTTAAACTAGCATGGTAACATCTTGATAAAGTCCAACTGACTATTGGTAATCACTTCTTTCTCTCCTAGAATCATATCTGTAACAATTAATTTGATAATTTTACCAGCAATCCAAATCAAGAGCTCATAGGAACCAGGTGACATGAATTCATCAAGAGCAACTAACTAATCCCTAACTATTATTTTATCTTTCTTAGGCATCAAATCCCTTTTTGATTCTTTCTGTCCTAGTCCCTGGGTCATTATCCTTTGGTAAAGAAAACAGAAACAAAGTAAGAATTGCTTAGTTTTGTCTTCTCTCTCCTCATAATCCCACCAAGCAATTATCCTCATCCTTTTTGATCCCTCTCTCCCATTAGAACTTAAAAATCCCTTTTTGTTAACCCTGGTTTTTCCTCACTAGGCTCAGCTCATTCAGAGCTATTAGAACTCCTAAAACTTATTTCAGGACTCTCATGTGCTTTTATATTTACATATTATTTTCCATCACTTCCACCTTATACTCATGTATTTTTTTTTAAATCTAAGGTGATTGGTGAATTCTCTGTGCATCTTCATTGATACCCTCAGGCAGCTTCTTTTCTTCTTCCTCAGAGCATTTCCCTTTTCATATTTTTATTTCATTCTTGGGTGGTCCTCCTCTCCTGAGATGATTTTCTCTAGAATATTGGTACATGAGAACCTTCTAATCCTTGCTTTAAACACTTTGAATTTTATTCATCTGGGCTAGCCCATTCTGGCAGTTTGGTGATACCTATGGATCCCTTCTCAGAATGTTTCTAAGAATAATGTCTTTAAATAATTGAAAGGAATGCTAAAATTCAGTTAGAAGCTAATGAAAATGTAGATGTTGTTTCCATAGAACTTCACAGATCCAATGAAACCTATCCAAAAACTCCTTGGGGGCCTATAGACAACAAGCTAAGAACCCCTCTTCTAGGCTTTGAAAAATTATTTCAGGATATCAGTCTGACAGTAGCTTCATTTTATTGTAAAAGAAGTTACACCACAGAAAAGTTGTGTCATTAGGTGGAATGATTCTAAATACTAGTTCTGTGACATGCTTGGACAAATCTCTTTAGGTACTTCACAATTTTCTGCAAGAGCAGTTTCAATCATTTAAACTAAAAAAAAAGTCATCTCTTTGAAGAAGTCTGTGGGCATTTTCAGGAAAAACTAGGAAAGAAATTTTGAGGATATTGTATACACTAGCAGCAATATTGTTTTAAGAATGACTGAGAATAAGTTATTGTCTATTGTAAATACTCAAATTAACTATAAAGGACATATGAAGAAAGATGCTATCTGCATCCAGAGAAAGAACTGAAAAATAGAAGTATGTATAGAATAATTTCTCTAGGGCAGGGGGAGGGAAAGAAAAAAGAAGAAATTCACACGATAATTTTCTAGTCTATTTGGAAGGAGTAGCAAGTTGTGCATAGTATATTTGCAGCTTCATGTTCAATCGTTTATGAAGGGCATTGCCATGAAACCAAATAAGAATGAGCTATCTGAAAAAACATAAAGGATCATTTCTGCCATTTTTACATCACCATAATGAATCAATGGGAACCTTTTTATAAGTATGAGCTCTTGCCATTTTGAAACATAGAAATCTAAAAATAGAAGGGAGTAACTCTATGTAATAACAGCCGATAAGAGTAACTAGCATTTATATCAAGTTTTAAAGCTTGCAAAGCACTTTATATGTGCTGTCTCATTTGATCCTCACAACAGCTGTGTTGAGTAGGTGCTGTTTATAATTCCTTTTTTACAGATCTATGACTACAGAAAAGTCTACTTCTTGGGCATATTTTCTCTGGATTATGATACAGATTTTCATTTCAGCCATACAAATGGCATGGTCTCTCATAGTGCTTGAAGCAGTAGCTTAGATTGTGAAGCTACACTCTGCTCCCCCTCTGTCCTCCCCATTTCCTTCTTCAGTTTTCTTTGTCCTATACTCATTGGTATTTATTTACATTTATACAGTGCTTCAAGGTTTTCAAAGACATTTTACATGTTATCTCATTTGACCCTTACAACAACGTTGGGAGGTAGGTGTTTTTATTATCCCCATTTTATAGATGAAGAAACTGAGACCAAGGCTAAATGACATGCACAAGGTCACACAGTAAGGGTCTGAGGTCACATTTGAACTCAGATCTTCCTGACTCTATCCATTGTATCACCTGACTCCCTATCACCCCAGAAGCATGTAATCTCCTTGAAAACAGGGGCTGGTTCCTTTTGGCCTTTTTATTCCCATGTATTTGTTTGACACTGCCTAAAGTTGAATTGAATTGTTACAGCATTTAAGCTCTCTTCTAGGTAGAAATCATACGAACCCCTAATTCTCTATAAATCTCTGAGCTTGAATCTTTGTTTGAATTACAAACATCTGCCTTTACAAGGATTTTTCCTTCTGGAACACCAGCCAGGAAGCCTCCAAGCAAGTTAGATGGTCCATAACTGGGTGACCTTCAAACCAAAATATGTAAGAAATGTGGGTAAGTCTGAATCATAACACAGATTTTATGTACCTTGTAGCTAATGCTACTGTAGCTTAAGTGATAAATCATCAACTGCAGAAAAATAAACAATGGATTCAAAAACAAATTCAATTTTAAAAGTCTCCTTAATGAATCCATAATGAGCTGCATGTGTATAAGAAAGGAAAAACAGACTGCTATGGTATGTTGCTTTGGAAAACACTGAATATTTAAAAATTCAAAATGCATCAATTTCCCTCATCTTGTGAGTCATCTCATTACCAAAATGAAATTTAAACACCAGACTTTTGAATTAAGAAGTTATTTCATAGGAAAGAAAATGCATCTGCCATCGATAAAAATAAATACACAAATTAAGAAAATGTAATTTCCAAAATTTAGGCAAACAAGAAACAAAAACAGAATCATTTTTGACTCTTATTCTTGATGGGTGATGATTTTATGGTGAACTGAGAACTTTTGAATTGTGCTATGTTGGGTCTTGACTTGAACCTTTAGACAATTATCATTTCAAAATTAATTAGAGATTGTTTCTAAGTAAACATTATACCCAAAACATATATCAATTATTTAACTCATAAAAGGATGCAATAAGCAATACACAAAAAAGAAAGTGAATAGAATATATCAACTAAAGATAGACAAGTGAACTTAATTTGGATTCCTGAAAAATTCTAAAATGTCTTTAGTGAACATCTAGAGAAAAGATGTGATCACAAAGAGCAAGTTTAGGTTTGTTGAGAATAGGTCATGCCAGACCAACCACGAGTCCTTTTATTTTATTTTCTATTTTTTACAGAATTGTTAGACTGACCAATCAGGTGAAATGAATTAGATATAGTTTACTGCAACTTTAAAAGCAGTTTACCAAGTTTTTTCCTGCCATTCATTCAGAGAAAAAACAATATATATTATAGGCAATAGTAGACTTAGACAACTTTAAACTGGTTGAATTCCTGAACTCAAAGAGGAGTTAAAACAAAATTCTTTACTTCTAAGTTGACAGTAAACCAACGAAAGCAAATAGTTGACCTTAAATCATATATTGTCAACTTAGAAGTATGTTTTTAGTATAATGTCCAAGGGATTTATGTATGGCCTATGCTGTTTGACGTTTTTATTAATGATTTCAAAAAAAGTACAGTTGGTTTGGTTGGAATCTGAGATCAGTTCCAACTCTGATATCCTACAATTCTATGACACAACATGTATGCCAATCAGCATGACAGAATGATACATGGCTAAAGAAGAAAAATAAGTAAAAGAACTCTAAGTAAATTTGAGGACAGAAGGATTTCTTGAAGTTAGGAAAATTAGAGAATATTTCATGGAGGAAGTAGCAATTGAACAGACCTTAAAGGAATAAAAAGATTTCAACCTACAGAAAGAAGATGAGAGTGCATTCTAGGCATGCATGAAAGCAGAGGAAACTAGGTGGTACAATGGTGGTGGAACCAGACAGGAGTCAGAAAAAAATCTAAGTTCAAATGTAGCCTCAAACAGTTGTTATTTCTATGACCTTGGGCAAGTCATTTAACTTCTGTCTGCCTCAGTTCCTTCATCTGTAAAACAGGGATAATAATAACACCTCCCAGTGTGGTCATGAGCATCAAGGGAGGTAATATTTTTTAACTGTTTTTCAAACTTTAAAGTGCTATTATGCAAATGCTAGCTACTATTATTATGAATACACAGAAGTTGAAATGTGAAAGGCAATATATGTAAGCAGCTAGCACAGGTAACCCTCCCACATTGAGACTTTCCCTATTGTAGTTTCTGTATATAGCAGATAGGCATAAGAAATTAAATGGGAATTTGTGGGGAGATTTGCGGAAGCAAATGACATGTGAAAGACAGCAGATGACATAAAGCCTATGACCAAATACTTTACCCAAATTTTACAAAAAGATACTGTTAACACCCCCAAAAAAGAAAAAGAAAAAAATCTGACTTCTCTGATACAAAGAAAGAGCCAGAATCTTTTACACAGATTTTCCAGACTGTGTGGGCTCCACACCCCTAACCTCCATGATGTGGAAGGGTTAACTGTAGACCAGTCTGGCTAGAACACAAGGGACATTCAATGAAGTCTTATAAAAAAAAAAAAAAAGAAAAGAAAAAGACTGAAGAAGTAGGCTGAAACCAAATGACAGGCAGCTTTAAATTTCGGGCCCAGGAGGAAGGAAGTCTTCAAGGGTTTTTCATCTGAGAAATAATATAGACAGAACAAAACATTATGAAGATGGAAGATTCGGTGGGCAGTTTTGTTAAGGCTCAGTGGAAGACGGTAGATACCGTAGGAAAGGAGGTCAGTTTACACGAATTCCAGGTGAGTGTTGATGGCTACCAGAGCAATAGGAATGGAGTTAGAGGAAGCTGATACTAAAGGCATTCTGGACATAGGATTGATCAAATCTGGCTACTGATCAGCTATAAGAGTAGAATGACAGTGAAGAGTAAAATATAAGTTTAAGGTTTCAAGACTGAGTGAATGGAAAGGTGTTAACATCATCAATATAAATATGAAATTTGAGAAGGTAGATTTAGGGAGAAAAAATGGTAAGTTCATTTTTGGAGATGTTGAGCTTGATTTGTTGACAGGATGTTCAAGTAGAGAGGTCTATTTGACAATTGAAAATGTGGAAATACAACTCAAGGAGAGATGGCGGGGCAGGTAGCATGGATAATCTAAGTTCTCTGAGGACAATGAATATATTAATTTTGTGTTTGTATGTGTCTAGCACTGTACTGCAAAGAAAAGAAAACTAAAAAATGTTAACAGAGTGAATGAATTAATGAAACTTTGAGAGCATCTTTACATACATGAAAGTTAAAGAAATATATTTTTGACCAAGTATCAAAGAGAAAAGAATTCCATGAATGGAGTTTGGGGGACGTGTAACACTTAAATGGGCAGAAGGAAAGCTCATAGACATCAAGAAACGTGTCAAGGATATTCAGTGGTTGCAGAATACCATGGTAGTTCAGAAGGATACAGATGGAGAAAGGATCATTGGAAAACTTGAAGAAAGTAGTTTCAATAGAGTGACAAAGATGGAAGCAGGACTAGAATGCTGAGTATGTGACTGAGGAGGAAAATGAGATAAATTTACACTATTTTCCCTAGAAGTTTAATATGGAACAGAAGAGATATAGGATGACAGCTTTGAAGAAATATCAGGGTTAAAGGAAAATTTTTTTGAAGAATATGCAAGATATGAGCAATATAAAGTCAATGAGAAAGAATCGAGCAGAGTGAAAGAGGTTGAAGATGAAGAAGGGAGACAGAGGTAAGTAGAGGAAATAGAAAGAAGTAGCGAAGGGGAGTAGCTAGCATTGGCATGGATGAAGATTTCTTCTGAGATTGGGAACCAAGAAGATGGAAGACCTGGACACTAAAATGAGGATTGAAGTAGAAAATCTCCTGAGATTCCTTCTGCTAGAAGATAACTCCACTCTAAATGTTCAAATGGAGTATTTGTGCCCGATCTGTGATAGAACCTTCCAAGCTTGTATTAGTCTGATCAGTCACAGGCGGACACACTGTTCCTTGATTCCAACATAATGATGACACTTTGGTTCTCTTCAAGAATGAAGGACGACAACCAACCAGCCAACTGTTGCCTTGATGCAGGGAGCCTATGTGCCTCTACTCAACCACAGCTCTCTAGAGGAATAGTTCAGAGACATCTGTTTAGGGTACATAATTTAGGAAAAGTAGCACTAGATTTAGAGTTACTGAGTTTAGGTTCAAATCCTGATTCTTCCGCTTAGCATTTTATATGACCTTGATCAAGTCACTTAGCTTCTGTGAGCTCTAGATTCCTTCCAGGTAAAGTCAGGAGCGGACAAAATGATCTCTAAGGTCACTAGAGACCGTTCATCCTGTGATGTGAGGATGAAGGACAATGCCTTGTTGAATGGTACTAAGGGACTGAGAGAGAGAAGACTGAAGTCAGGACATGTTTGCTGTCCTGGGGGGACAGAATAAATAAAAAGGGCAAGGGAAAAGAATAGTTTGAGGAGGAGTGACAATTTGGAAGAGGTAGAAAGATAGGAAGTTAAAATCAGAGTGGAGGATTTCACCTTTATCAATTCTGGAGCTCAAGTATCCACCAGGTACAGTAATAGTAAGTGTAGGAGCAACCCTCTGGGCATGTGTGGTTGAGGGAAGATTAAAATCATGGGAGTTAAGAAGGTTAATGAAGTTCATGAATTTCCTTTACTAGCCACATTTTAACCAGCCACAAGTGCAAGGCTTCTAATTTCAGAGAATTTTCAATAAAAAACAGCTGTATCTGGACTTGCCCAAATGGAAAACAAATAGTTCATCTCTGAACAGGGTCTTTGTCAAAACAGTGGAAAAGAAGAGTATGTGAAAAAGTACTTTCTTAGGCTGAAATCAATCCGTTGTGGGTTTTTTGTTTTTATGTTTTTGGCCTTAGACTTATTGTTTTAATTTGTATGGAGAATACCAGATAAGTAAACTCCCTCTACAAAAGCAGATCAGCACCTGTTCTTGCTACATATAGTTACACAGAGCTGCTTGGGACACAGAGGGATATGTGATATGCCTGGAATCACATAGCTAGTGAGTGTCAGAGCACAGGGAGGACTTATCCCAAGGTTTTGGGGATACTGAAGTCTGCTCTCCACAACCCAATTTTTCTCTCCCCATTGTGGTTTAAGAGGCTATCATAGCTCTACTAGCAGGTATTCGTTTTGAATTTCCTAACCTGGCAAAACATATTGTAGAACTCAGGTAGAAACAGGGAGCACTAATTCATATACAAGGATCCCTGCAGGCTAACATATTGACTTAGAGAAACAGATTTAACATCATCTATATTTTATTGTATTTTTATTTATTTTGCTAAATATTTACCAATTATATTTTAATGTGGTAGGGGTTGCACTTGGGAGTTTGTGGGCCACATGCAGTCAGTGGGTTGTGTGGTTGAGATCTGTTTTTTTTTTTTAAATCTTATATCATTATTTGAGGTGAAACATCTGAATTACGTGAGAGCTGATGGCGCGGGTGTTGTTATTTGGCAACAGCCTTGTTAATTTCATTTTTGTTTTACTCCTAATTCCAGCAAGAACACTAAAAGATAGGTGAATGTTCAATGGCAGCTAGCACATAGAAGACCATACCACACAAGGAGAGTTGGAGAGTGTGGTAAGATTCACTGGCTTAGAAAGATAGCTCTACCACCCTTCCTGGTTTGACATTACTCATGTCATTCTATTGGGCTAATAGATGACAAAATGGAGCACACTGTGTCTACAAGACCATGGCTAAAATGTACACTTACTGGGAGCAGAGATCATCAGTTCTTGGGGAGATTCTTTTAACCTTCTTTAACAAAGACTCCCATTGGAGGTCATGGCATTATAGATAGAGAGCTAGAAGGGACGTTGGAGGCCACTGAACCTAATCCTTTCCTTTTACAAATGAAAACAATTGGGCCAAGAGAAGTTAAGAGAGTCACCCAGGATCACATAGCCACTAAGCACAGATGCCAGATTCGAACTCAGGTCTTCCTGAAATCATACCCAGCGCTTTATCTACCTGGCCATCTGTAACAGTAAGCACCCTGACATACACAGAGAGGCCTGTTATCACAGGTTTTTAGATCTACATTCATAAAAGAAAAGGCGGGGGTGGAGCCAAGATGGCAGAGTAGAAAGACGCACATACGCTACCTCCGAACCCACTGCCCATAAAATACCTGTGAAGAAAAGAACCACTGGTGAATTCTGGAGCAACAGAAGCCACAGAACGGAGCGGACGAGATTTCTGCTCCAGAGAGCCGGAAAACCTCTCGCAAAGGGTCCCTCGTGCCCTGGACCGGAGGAGAGCCCAGCCCTGCCTCGGCTGCGCAGCGCTGAGGGGAGAAGATCCAAGCAGGCTTCAGGGACGGAATCTCCAGCAGCCGCGCGGGTCCCTCCACCCACAGGTGACGGGGGTTGGTGAGAAGGTCTCTTTGGTGGGTCGAGAGGGGAGTGGGGTGCCCCCATGACTCGGGCCCCCTCGGGGGGCAGAGGCGGAGGCGGGAACAGACCAGGGCTCCCCAAGCAGGCAGGACCCTGGATCCATTGTTGAAGGTCTCTGCATAAACCCCCTGAGGGAACGGAGCCCGTGAGGCGGCCCTGCCCTGACCTGAGCACCTGAACTTAATCTCACACTGAACAGCAGCCCTGCCCCCACCCAAAGCCCTGAGGCTGGGAAGCAGCATTTGATTCTCAGACCCCAAGTGCTGGCTGGGCGGATCTGGAGGCGAGGTGGGGGTGGAGAGGACACTCAGAAGTCGTCACTGGCTGGGAAAATGCCCAGAAAAGGGAAAAAAAAATAAGACTACAGAAGGTTACTTGCTTGGTGAACAGGCATTTCCTCCCTTCCTTTCTGATGAGGAAGAACAATGCTTACCATCAGGAAAAAACGCAGAAGTCAAGGCTTCTGTATCCCAGCCCACCCAATGGGCTCAGGCCATGGAAGAGCTCAAAAAGGATTTTGAAAATCAAGTTAGAGAGGTAGAGGAAAAACTGGGAAGAGAAATGAGAGAGATGCAAGAAAACCATGAAAAGCAGGTCAACACCCTGCTAAAGGAGACCCAAAAAAATGCTGAAGAAAATAACACCTTGAAAAATAGGCTAACTCAATTGACAAAAGAGGTTCAAGAAGCCAATGAGGAGAAGAATGCTTTCAAAAGCAAAATTAGCCAAATGGAAAAGGAGATTCAAAAGCTCACTGAAGAAAATAGTTCTTTCAAAATTAGAATGGAACAGATGGAGGCTAATGACTTTATGAGAAACCAAGAAATCACAAAACAAAATCAAAAGAATGAAAAAATGGAAGATAATGTGAAATATCTCATTGGAAAAACAACTGACCTGAAGAATAGATCCAGGAGAGACAATTTAAAAATTGTGGGCCTACCTGAAAGCCAGGATCAAAAGAAGAGCCTAGACATCATCTTTCATGAAATTATCAAGGAAAACTGCCCTGAGATTCTAGAACCAGAGGGCAAAATAAATATTCAAGGAATCCACAGATCACCGCCTGAAAGAGATCCAAAAAGAGAAACTCCTAGGAACATTGTGGCCAAATTCCAGAGTTCCCAGGTCAAGGAGAAAATATTGCAAGCAGCTAGAAAGAAACAATTCAAGTATTGTGGAAATACAATCAGGATAACACAAGATCTAGCAGTTTCCACATTAAGGGATCGAAGGGCATGGAATAGGATATTCCAGAAGTCAAAGGAACTAGGACTAAAACCAAGAATCACCTACCCAGCAAAACTGAGTGTAATACTTCAGGGGAAAAATTGGTCTTTCAATGAAATAGAGGACTTTCAAGCATTCTTGATGAAAAGACCAGAGCTGAAAAGAAAATTTGACTTTCAAACACAAGAATGAAGAGAAGCATGAAAAAGTAAATAGCAAAGAGAAGTCATAAGGGACTTTACTAAAGTTGAACTGTTTACATTCCTACATGCAAAGACAATATTTGTAACTCTTGAAACTATTCAGTATCTGGGTACTGGGTGGGATTACACACACACACATGCACACGCACATGCACACACACATAGAGACAGAGTGCACAGAGTGAATTGAAGAGGATGGGATCATATCTTAAAAAAATGAAATCAAGCAGTGAGAGAGAAATATATTGGGAAGAGAAAGGGAGAAATGGAATGGGGCAAATTATCTCTCATAAAAGAAGCAAGCAAAAGACTTATTAGTGGAGGGATAAAGAGGGGAGGTGAGAGAAAAACATGAAGTTTACTCTCACCACATTCCACTAAAGGAAGGAATAAAATGCACACTCATTTTGGTATGAAAACCTATCTTACAATACAGGAAAGTGGGGGATAAGGGGATAAGCAGGGTGGGGGGGATGATGGAAAGGAGAACATGGGGAGGAGGAAGCAATTTGAGGTCAACACTCATGGGGAGGGACAGGATCAAAAGAGAGCACAAGTAATGGGAGACAGGATAGGATGGAGGTAAATATAATTAGTTCTTACACAACACTACTATTATGGAAGTCATTTGCAAAACTACACAGATTTGGCTTATATTGAATTGCTTGCCTTCCAAAGGGAAGGGGTGGGGAGGGAGGGAGGGCAGATTGACAGACAGGGGCAATTAGAACGCTCGGTGTTTTGGGGTGGGGGGAGGGGACAAAAGGGGAGAAAATTTGGAACCCAGAATTTTGTGAAAATGAATGTTAAAAGTTAAATAAATTAATTAAAAAAAATAAAAAAGAAAAGAAAAGGCAACTTTTGTGGGGTTAACAATCTCCCTTAATCAAGCACATGTATCATTCACTTAGTTCATGGGAAAAAGTCAGCATCCTGAACTTCAGAGAAAATACAGAGAAATCTTAATCAACAGACAGTGCTTCCAAACTGTCTAACATAAGCAATACATATATCATAGTTTAACAAACAGATCCAACTGTGTGACCATTACATACCTACTCAGTTACGAGAGAAGGAAGCACCAACACCTAGGTTTTCAAAGGAGGCGATGGGAAGGGGGTTGGGTGTGGGGCAACTTAGTGACTTCCCAGAATCTCATCTGGCCAAACACTTCCAGTAAGTAAGCCCCAAAGTAAAACCTCACCTCAGAATCTTTATACACATTTTAGAGTCAGAGGGCATCACAACCCTTGAGAACCAGCATTTCATTAACAAAAGATATAAGCCTTCCTACAAATCTTCCCAGGCCCATAATGGATGGGGAAGATCTTCTTTAATCACCTTATTCAATCAGAGGCACTTTATAGTAAAACAAAAACAACAAATGATCCCACTTTGATTGCCATCACACCACCATACTCCAACTGTACCAAAGAGGTAAGGGCTATGAAATGCCAAAAGAGGAGAAGAGGTCCTGGTAGAGTCTCCTACAATGTTTTGGTTCTAGTAGGTGCTCGTTTGGTTGGTTGGTTGTTGTCGTTCATTCTTAATGAAGACCAAAATGGCATCAGTATGTTAGAGTTGAGATACAGAGTGTCTTACTGTGACTGATCAGACTAATATGAGCTCCAAATGCTCTACCACAGGTCAGGCACAGATAGTTCATGTGAACATTTGGGGTGATGTCTCTAAATCTGCATATCTCACATTTCTTTTGAGCTACTTCAACTCTGCTTTGCTCATAGAACACAACTATGGATTTTGTAGAACTGAGCTAAGTTATGAAACTAATCCCCTTCTTTTCCCCAGAGACTAAGGTGGTACAAAGATGGAGCAGGGATATTTATACCTTCCATGTGTTTGGAGAGTAGTAAGTCTTTGTATTTGTTCTTACATCTTATGAAATAAATATTTCTGTGTAAAACCTGACTTGTAATGGCTAAATGAAAGTGGCAGGGAGGCAGGGGACACCCCCTACAATTGCAAGAAAGACGTTAGTGGAGCACGGAACCATTTGCAGAAAGATTAGACCAGCTCCCAAAAAAACTCTCCTTAATTGTGCAAGAGAAACCTGGAGAAGGAGTGGAGGAGTGAAATGTAACCTATCTGACCTTCAGGCAGTGTCATGTTCTTCTGTGAGGCCGATGATCATTAAATTCTCTCTACATACCCTGTTTTCAATATTAGTATGTTTTGCTTACATAGTGAGCATATTTTCTTTTAATGTTTCGTTTTCTTCTCCCAATATTTCTTCTTTGTATTTACATTCCCAATCTACTGTTCTCTCTTTTGTTTCCTTGGCGAGCCTTGCCATCACAAATTGCAGTTTTTCTATTCTGCTTTCTTTTCTTTTTGCTATGCAGGGCATATATTTTCATTCAGCTTTTAAAAAACTTGGGAACAATGTGTTGTGGCTCCATGTTGTCCGTAAATTCCACAGGGTCCTTTGTCTCATCAAATATTAGATAATTTTATTTTGAAGTATTTATAGATTGGCTGAACTTTTTAAATAAATCTTGAGGTCATATTTCTTGTTACTGTTTTTCCTGTTGATTCATCTGTTCATGTTCAAAGTTTTTTTAGTTTTCTTCTTCCTTAAATATTTACCACTTTCAATCTTTTCTCTCTCATTTTCCTTGTCACTCACTTCCTGACTCCCTCCCCTGTGATTGTGATTTTCCTTGGGGGCTGGATCTCAAAGCACTTCAATCTTCTCTCACACTGAGCAATTCACAGTTCACCAGCCTATATATTATATATATATATGTATATATATATATATACACATATATATACATGTACATACATATATACGTGTATATGTATACATATACATATATAAATGTATATGTATACGTGTGTGTGTGTGTGTATAGAAAGAGAGACAGACAGACAGACAGACCATGGAGGCAGCTGAAGTAGCTTTTTATTTTATCACTTTTTGGAGAGTTTTGAGAAGACATGGAGATCTGAGAAAATATCTAGACTGCCATCTTATTGCTCATATAACCTAGAAGTTTAGTAATATTTATTCTAGTGAAGAGAAGACTTCAGGGGACACAACATGCTATAGCACCCATGTTACCTGACTCCATACAGTAATGAAGAACAAGTGCTTTCAATAAAGTTCTTGTCCCACCTGCTAGATGCATCACACAATACATAACTTACAAACACTTTCTGTTTTTCAGAGAGAGAGCTGGATTCCTCTCTTCCCATAACTATATTTCCTTGCAGATGCTATTTCTTTATCTTACTGGTTTAGAATTTGTATGCATAGATTATCCAATTAGATCCCATTGCTCTCATTTCTATGTTACTGACTCCTCCCTTTCTTTAATAATGGCCATCTGATGCATGTGCTGACCCATCAGCTTATTCAAATGATGTGACCTCTCCATGTAGAAGATATGAGAAGCTTTCTTCCAGATGAAGCATGATGATTTATTAGAGAATTATCATGGAGAAATTGTAGGACATATATGTAGATACTCCATATCTCATTCTGGCTACCTTCTCTTTTGCCTCATTTGGTCATGGAGGATCTCATGATCTTTCACTCACAGCATCCAGTGAAAGACCATGCTGTAAGGATAGAGCTGTTAGGGGTTTCTCTCCTCTGACCCTATACACGGCCCTGAAGTCCACCATTTTGTTTGTGGTTTCCAGTTCTAGGTAAAGGGAGTGTGATCTCTGATCTTGGGAATTTCAAAGGGTGAGGAGGATGAGTCACAGGAGTTTAGGAATTGGAGTCCAAACCAGGTATTACAGCCAGTCTAGCGTATAGGAACTGATCCATGTTTTCAGCCTATTCCCCAGAGAAAAAGGTAGTAGAAGAGAAAGAGTATATCCTGGAGGTTTTGTGGAAAATGTTTGTACTTTGTTCTTGCTAGATCTTTGAAGTAAATAGCCCTTTGCAAAACTTTTGATGCTCAGTGGTGAAAGGGAACCGGAAGCTAGTCACAGGCCCTTCACTCTTGGGAGAACACAGTCATTGAGAGCTCAAGCTTATGGGAGTAATTAAGATTAACACCCCACACCACCAATCAGACTTACCCTTAAAGGGAGATGTAGCCTACTTAATCCTGGGAAGGTGAGCCAGACTATACACTTTACATTGTCACTAGCTGTTTTCTCCCTTGTTTCATTTATAAAACATACTATATAAAAATTTAATCAGAATATTAGAAATGAATATGACAAATGATATCACTTTACCCAGTGGCAGAATGTTTAATAGTACTCAAGCCAAGTGGAAAATCCCTTGTGGCAGGTAAGTTTCCCCTCCCAAATCCCAGATATTTAGAGCTCCTCCACCAACCACTCCATGCCTACCTAGGTGTTTGTCTTGCAGCTTCTCCACATCCAGTATGTTCTCCAGTGTCTAAAGACTCAGAGTGCTTCTGTTAATCTTTCCCAAAGTAGCATGAGCTCCAAAGGCAGATTGCATCTGACACTCAATCTAAAGTATTTTACAATTTATCCACTTTGTTTTTTGCCTCTACCTTTTGGGTATCATGAAAATTGGAGGGAGGAGTAAGTTGGAGAAGGAAGAAGAGAACACACAGTCTCTCTTGGTTGGATTCTATTTCCCCAATCTCATTTCCCCACATTCAGCACAGCTTCTTACTCATCCACACCCTCAGTTGTTTTTTTTCCCCATCATTTCCTGGCCCAGAAGCTTTAGAGGCAGGGTAAGGCATCACAATGTGGTACTATGAGTGTATTTTGTTTTGTTGAGTCACAGAGAACAGGACTAGGAGCAATGGATGAAGCTTCAGAAAGGTACCTTTAGATTCAATGTAAGGGAAATTTTCATATCAGGTAAAACTACTCAAAAGTAGAATGATCTATTGAAAGAAGGAGTGAATCGTCAGTCCTTGGAAGTCTTTAAGCAAAGGTTGGACAAACACTTGCTTATTCAGATTAGACAAGAAATATCAGATTCTCTTATTTTGTGACAATATTAAGAAGTACTAGTACTTAATGGTGTGATAATATTAGGGAAAGGCCTCTTGGGTAGGCAGCAGGAGAATATAAAAAAAGCAAATATACCAGAGAAGTTTCACCTATTTCTTAATTTTCCATGGGTGGGCTCCAAACCCTGTCTTTTTTGGAATAGTGAGCCAGGAAGGCCCATGTTTTTAAAGAACTGAAACTATTATGAAATCAGAACTTTTACAGGGAAAATTCTCATACCACCAGAAAAATAACTGAGAAATTCTATGTTTCTAACAAGGTTTTACTTAGGTTATTTTATTCCCTACCAGAAACTACCTAATATGCTTCACAGTGGTTTTCTGGAATCATTTGAAAGACTTTTATTACAGGGCTAGGGCTAAGAAGGATGTTTTAATGTCCTTAAGAGGCCATTACAAACAATGGAAATGACCCCATTCCCTAGCTAGCTTTGTCCTTTCCTTCTTGGCAATCATTCCCTTCTTGAATAGAAATAAAATAAGCATGACCACTGTTGATTAATAGCAAGAATAGCCTCATTAAATGCTTTCCCAAATATCTTGGGGGTAACTGTGTCAAGAATGGTGACCACACAACAGGTGTTGGAATGTAGTTAGAAATTATTGAACAAGCCACTGGGATTTGGTTTGTTCTCCCTTCTCTTTTTCATTGTTCAGATAAACAGAATCCAAAGGCTCCAACACTCATCTCTTTACTAATCCTCAGTAAATTATTTTGTTATAAGACAAGGATCTTTAACCCATAGATTGGAATATGTACAGGCCCACAACATCACTAACACAGGGAAACAAGAAAGAGGTGTGGCTAATAGCCATAATGGAAAAAGGGATTCCTTAGGTTGAAAAGTAGCTTAAAATAATTGTCTTTCTGACTCTTATTCTTCTCTTTTGTACTGTGTTCCTCCCAACCTTCTTCTTTGGCATAGACCTGGTCCAAATAAATTCCTTTCCATAAACCACACCTTATGGTGTGCTAAAGTGTACAGTAGGTGAAGAGTACCAGCACAGCACAGCTTTTCAACTACTATACAACTTTACTATGTCTTGTCTGCATCCTTGGATTGGGGAAGAGAGGCAAGAGAGACACAGAGAGAGAGAAAGACAATGGAAGAAGGAAAGGAAGAAGGGAAGGAAGAAGGGAAGGAAGGAAGGAAGAAAGGAAGGAAGGAAGGAAGGAAGGAAGGAAGGAAGGAAGGAAGGAAGGAAGGAAGGAAGGAAGGAAGGAAGGAAGGAAGGAAGGAAGATATTGTTCTGGGGAAGACATATAGAAGCCCATGATTTTTGGACTGACTGCATACTCACACAGGTGGAGGCATGGTTCTTTTACCCCAGGAGTGATAATTCCCTTAGGTTATTTTCTTGCCCCTAACAAGCAATATGAGTCCTATCTTTAAGTATTATGGATTTAAAAGGTTTATCTCAAGCCCAAACCAAAATAATCATATGCTGTCCCCTTTAGAACAAAGACTAAGGTACTAACCACTCTCTCAGTTACAGATCCCAGAGGCTGCGGTGATACAACAGCTGGACTTGGCCTCCACAGCATTAGCCATGCTTTGAGGAGCCTTTGAAGACTGAGGAACCAAACAGTTGTCTCTAGAAGCAGGTGTAGTCAGTTGGCCCACCTACCATCAGCAGAGTGAGGCCTTGAAGACTTTTTAATGAGACAGGCAAAAGTGGGCCAGGATTTCTGGTGGGGTCAAAGTGAATATTTCATACCCCCAAGGAAATAATTGAGAACTTTGACATTTCTAACAAGGTTTGACTTCGGTTGTTTCTCCCCAGCAGAAACTCCCTAACATTCTTCACAGTGGTTTTCTGGAATCATATGAAAGGTTTTTCTGCAGAACTAAGGCTGAGGGATGTTTTAAAGTCCTTAAGAGGCTATTACAAATAATGGAAATGACCCCATTCCCTGACTAGTTTTGTTCTTTCCCGTTTACCAATCACCCCTTTTTATTTCAATTGAAATAATATTAGCATGGCTACTGTTGATTAATATCAAAAATAGACTCCTTAATTGCATTCCCAAGGGGTCAGGAATGGTGACTATATAACATGTATTGGCTTTTGAGGCCCCTTATTAAACTGAAATTGTTAATTAATAAATTCACTCGCTAATACTGGGGAAAAGGTATCTTAGCAGTATATCTCAGTTCTTTCTGAACCCTAATGCATAGCTTAGGATCCCAAGATACAAACAGAGTTATGCTGGGTAATTTTTTTTTTAGATTTGGCCACATCTATATCTAAGGAGGTGATCTTGAATGGAATTATAAACTTACCCATGACCCAACTACAAGTAGATGAATGTGTGGAGAACAGGGAGTCATCTCTGTAACTTAAGGAGTACGGGGTCAGAACCAGAAACCAAGATACCAACCAATCTGACATCTTGGGTAAAGGGGTCAGAATAGAAATTTCTCCTCACTCATCTCTGGGTCAATCAATACCTAGAGTTGCCCTATATAGCCCAACTGTTCTTCATCTTTTGCACCGATATTTCAAGTCACTAGATATGTAGATATCAGGTTTGATGAACTCCCCTCAGTGATATTAGACTTTCCCTAGTAGTATTTAACGTTATTGGCAATTTCCCCCTTGTGTCTGGACTTGTGATCCAGGAAATTAAACTACCATTGGATAAAGTGGAGAGGCATTGCGAGATATTTGACACGAGAAGAACTTTCTCCTCATCTCCAGGGTCTGGTGAGCTCAAATGAGAAAATGGGGTAAAGTACTTTTCAAACGTTAAAGTATTATACGAATGCCAGTTATTGTCATTACTGTTACTATTGTTATTAATTATTATTCTCTATTACCAGATCTCTAGTCTGATAATGACTTCATTTTCTGAGCTTTCTACTGTATTCTTACTGTCCTCAAACAATGTTTATAGAGCAATACAGGAGTGTGTGTGTGTGTGTGTGTGTGTGTGTGTGTGTGTGTGTATATACATATATAGGCAACACATTTTTATGTTTAATATGCATTAATAACACTTTCTACATAGTCAAGAAAACAATAAATCAAACTCCAATTTGCAGGGTTTGCCAGTTTCTGAAGTGTTAGTGCTCAAACTGGGAACTTGCAAGCTGCCTAGAGCTGGCTCCCGCACACCCGTTCATCAATCGTGTGGTCTGAGTTTCCATTGTGTAATGTAACTATTGCAGGCAACAGGGTGAGGACATGATTGACTCCTAGGACTGTCAGAGGAATTATGGAATAGTGGCATACTTCTTTATGTCATACCCTAAAGGAAACCTCCTTCCCCTGTATCAGTATTTTTCAGATATTTTTGGTATAGTCAAGGCGATGAATTTAAACTGTATGATTATGATTAACCTAGCTCTAGAAGCATTCATTATGATCAGCTGGATCTTCTTCATTGATCAGGCCAAGGGCTGTGACTTGGCAGGAATTTATAAACACAGTACAAAACAAATACAGAACAGAAGAGGTTCATATGCCTATCATCCTTGCCCCTGGGACCACGGCACTATATATCAGGCAGAACAAGGAGTTACAGTCATGAAACCCTAAACACCATTGGAAGCAGCAGGCGCATCTCCTGATCACTGACCTGCTATACCAGCTGCCACGGGTGGTGACATTGATCAAATTAGAACATGTGGCCTTATCCTCATATCAGAGCTGAAAGGGACCTTTGACACCATCGAGTGCACCCCGCCTAATTTTACATACGAGGAACCTGAAACAAAGAGAGCTTCAGTAATTTGTCCAGTTGTGTGGGATGGGTCAGATCCCTACTTAAATTAATTACTCAGAAGCCTCTCAAAGTGATGACAGAAAGTTTGTTTATTCAATTCTCGAGAAGCGGGACAATCCTATACCAGTTCACCTGGAGTAGGAAAGACAAAGACAAAGGAGAAGCAGTGATATTTATAGACCCTAAAGCAAGACCCACCTCCCTCCACTGACCATTAGACTCATTGGCTGAGAATATGATCTTACATTCTAGACGCGAAATCTAACCAATCCCTTTTGAAATGAAGACATCAAAGAATTATACAAGTTTTATCCAATCATTGAGACCTGGATATACTACACAGTTTTATATCCTTATATGGAATTATTTCACTCTAAAAATATTGTAACCTTGAGCCTCTCAGTCTTACCTCACCCCTGGGAGAAGAATTACAATCTGAGAAGTCTTCACTAACCCTATTCCACTCACAGTCATGTGGATAGTAAGTGTCTGTCAGAATTTGAATTCAAGTTTTCCTGACTCATTCTTAATTTGTTATACCACCTATGTGTGTCTCCTAGTTAGTTCAGATATGGGTAAGTGAAGAGAAGTCTTCTAGAATTGTTCTGAGTGGGTGAATACTGGATGGTGACCTTTTCTTTGGTCAACATCTTCAGTTTTTCCAAATATTTATGAATTTGATACTTCAAGACTTCATAGACAGCAAAGAGTTGTGTAGCTCAATATCCTCATCTATTCCTGGGACCTTTCCCAAGGTTCCCGATTAGGATAGGCCACTCTCCAACACCTCTGCCAGCAGTATTTGCTAAGCTTGGCATGTGCCAATTAAAGGAGAAGCAGACAAAGTTTCTGAGGTACAGAACAGGGCAACAGGAAATTCATTTGGAGTTACCTAAGGTAGAAGCCAGGCTGCCATAGGAGGAGCCTCTCCTTTTCTTTGGTTTTGAAGCATAGCACCCGGTTCTCCATCACCAAGTGTTTTGTGGTGATAGCACTATTTTCATGGACCTCTTCAAATATCCTCAAGGCTTTTAAGAGGCGGAAGGGACATTCAGTGATGTTAGGAACATGTCTACCTCAGTCTCTATCTTGGCCTGAACAGAACATTAGAAATGGCTCATCATAAAGAATAAAGCATCTAGTGATATCATGGCAGCTGCTGTTTCACAAACTAAACCATTTTCCCTGAATTCCTAGCCCTGGAATAATTATCCCACAATTTGACTGCCACAGAAAGGAACTTTATACTGCAGAGAAGAGGATGCTCTCAGTAAAAGTTATGAGATAACAGAGGCACTGTCTTGAAGAATTGTGGCAATTTATCATTGTCCAAACCAAATATAAGTATCAAATAAATCTTAAGACCATCTGGCAGCTTCATCCTGACCAAATGCACTGGATAGTATGACTTTTTTTGAAAGTTCAATTTTACTATCACCTTCATTTCAGAATACCATGATCCACAAATTGACACACTTTCAGCATAAACAACAGAATTTGAACACTGAGTAAATGTCACCATGAAGAGTTTATTGCAAAAAATATTTTTTAGTCTAGAGATCCTAGACTTGATCCACCAATAGCAGACATAAAATACCTTTATCCTAGGTCTTGTTCTTCATCCTCAACTTGGCACAACTCCCACACTCAGAGCAGGGTCTGTTTTTGATGGGCTCCAGCATCTTTACTTGCATTCAATCCTGGTGAGGCTTGATGGGCAATGCTCCACTGCTGCCATGACAACCCAGGATGGTCCATGTGGGTCTATTCAAGACTTTACATATTATTTCCCAGGACATTTGGTAGAGACATTTGAAACATGACATTTTTCAGTATGTCCACTCCTGTTAGGGGCCAAGAATTGAGTAGAGAATTCAGTAGGATTATCATGACCTCTTCCAATTTCAATTCCAATTCCAATTCCCCTTGGCATTCATTGTGGGCCTGCCCAGTTTAAAAGTATGATACCCTTCAAGTGGCTGGAAAGACCTAATCAAGATTCATTTCCTGTACCAGCACCACCATCTATTAGACCTTACACAGACTTCAATGCTGCCTCTGTTATTACTGAAAGATATTTTCAGTCTTAGAATCTCCCTAGTCATATCAAATAATATTGGAGTACCCAGTTTATCTTCCATTTTTAGAGTGACCTATCTATGAATTAACTGTGCCTGTCCAAGGAAAGATTTATCATCCCATGGCATTTCATGCTAACCATAAGATTATAAGTTTAGAGGGACTTTGAGGTCATCTAATTCAGCCTTATTTTATAGAAGAAACCATGGCTTAGGGAGTGAATTGCCAAGGCCACACAGATATTAAGGAGCAGAGTAAAGTTTTAATCCAGGTCCTCTGAGTATAAATCCAACATCATTTCTACTGCACCACATGGCCTTTCATGTCCAACCCTCTTATTTTACATAAGATACTAAAATTAGGAAATTTGCTGATGGTTATTGGAATCCAAATCTGAGTCTTCTGCCTTCATATGGAAATAAAATTTCCCTGTCATGATTAACTTAACTAGGCCACCTTATTTCCCAGTGAGGACTTCTGTAATAATCTGAACTACAATTAAATTGGGGTAATCACAACTTCATTCTAGGATGCCAAAATTTAGAAGGTGCTAAACATGCCTGAATTTTTTTAACTTAAGTTGTAATAGAAACTTAATTAACCATTACAGCTAATTAAAGAAGGAAATTGTGCTTCTTCCTTTGGTTGCCACAGCCCAGGTTTTCTTCTCTCTCTCTCTCTCTCTCTCTCTCTCTCTCTCTCTCTCTCTCTCTCTCTCTCTCTCTCTCTCTCCTATTCCTAACTCTCATCTCTGTGGGTGTTCTTCAGCAATGGCCTCACCATCTCCAGGGTATCTCTACTCGTGTAGATTTGGTCTCTGTCTTACCCTTCACCATGAAACCTTGTGTTCTGAAGTCCATGGTGTCTCCCTAAAGAATCTCCAGGCATGATCAACCTAATTTGTCTACAAGTGTTGATTTAAGGTTGCTGTTCATACTTCTAGCCTCATACATATTTTGGCATTTGTCTCAGATGCCAGAATTGCTTATGAAGGCTCTGGTAAAATTACATTTTACTTGGATACCTGAAACATGATTTTTTAAAAATTAACTTTAGCTTCTATCCTCAGGTTTTACCTACAGTTATTCTACAAATAGGAATCTCTCCAATTGATGGCTTACCCAATAAGTCAGAGTCTTCTCAAGCTAAAGGGTAATGCACTCTATGGACAGCCAAAGTGTTGCACAATTGGAAGGTACCTGGCATTACAAAGTCAGAAAGACCTTATCAGCTTTTGGCTTTGCTCCCAAATCATGGACACTTTCTCAGAGACAGGCCAACCAGGTGATAGAATCTTTTACCACCACCACCAAGTCACAGACCTACAGTTGGAGGTCACCTCAGAGATCATCTATTCCACCCCCATCAATTTATAGATGAGGAGGCTGTAAATCAGGGAGAAAATAAATAATTTTCCCAAGATCATAAATATAGTAAGTGTGAGAGAAGGGATTAGGCCTCCAAAGTATTAAAGCATTTTGTGCTGGTTTTTGCTATATGTTTGAAGTAAATATTTCTTGGTAAAAAGCTAATGGTAAGTGGTAGCTTGAACCAATGGCAGGAGAATGCCTCTCAGAGAACCTGATAATGGGAGGAGGGGCAAGGGAAAGTAAGTGGCATTTACTTTGCACTGACCTGTTCTAAGCGTTGCTTTCCATGTCCTTCCTAGTTCTTTGGATTTGCTGATTCTGACTTGCCTCTATATGGCATCCCCTTCCCTTTATTCTCTCCTAGGGTGTTCCTTTGTTTCTGGCCCGTAACTATGAGGGCCCATCAGTACTTCAATTCTAAATAGAAGTGAATGTAACAGAACTAAAGCTTTAGAAAGGCAGTACAGTACACTGGAAAGAAGCCCGGATTTGGAGCTAGAGCTTCCAAACTGTGAAAGAAACCAGAGTGCCAAGCCTGGATGACTCTGGGCAATTCGTTTCAACCATCTGGGCCTTTCAATTTCCCTAAGAGTAAAATGAGAAGTTTGTGCTAGACAATCATGGTGGACCCCTTTAATTGCAATTCTATGGTCCTATGATTCCATGGTCTTTCACTTCTATATCCCAGTTTTCAAGATGACCCTTCAATGGAAATAACACTGAATGAAGAATACCAGTGGATTCACTTTTTAGCTCTTTTATTTCAGTGCAATCTGGATAACAATAGGCAAAGCACTTAAACTCTCTGTGACTTATTGTAGTTACCTGTAAAATGAGGGTATTAGACTTGATGACTTCAAATGTCCTTCCTATTTCTAAATCTATGATCCTACATGATCAAAGGCCAAGAGCAGTGCCTTCTTCCATGTTCTATTTAAAATCACTATTGTTAGTATTCCATCACCACCATCCCTATGACCCATCCATGAAATACACAGTCTCATTATTCATGCACTCCTCCCAACCTCTTTCAGATCATCTTGTTGATCCCTAAGTTGGCTAATGACTTTGAAACATTCTTCTTCAAATGCTTACATATTAAAAAGGCATATTTGTATTTTAAGAGAAATATATGACCCATCACTTTCCAGTATTGAAATCAAAGAAACTTAGCTGTTGGACAGTGGCAATGCTAAATTGGTAAGATGGTTGGGGAGAAAATGTGGTAGGAGAAGAAAAGAAAAATGTTAATAAAGATAGTTGGACACAACATCTGTAGCTTTAACTATAATGAATGAGAAGGGGTTGCCAGGATTCCTTGGCAATCAAAATGCTAAGTCCATTAATTATTGCTTTTGTTTTGGTTTGGGTGGAGGGGTAGGGAATGGGAGTTTCTTTAAAAAAAAAAAAACTAAAATATATGGTGTTCTTTGATATCTTGGAGACAGCAAGGCACAAAGCCAAGTGTAATCCAGCCCAGTTGCAAACTGCACTTGTGAAGAACTGAAAGCCCAGTGGTGATGCTGTAACTCAGATTACTTCTTGGAGATATTATTCATGAATAAGATGAAACACAATACAGTATAAGTTTAACCCTGTGTAAAAAAATATGGGAAAGAAGGAAGGAAGGAAGGAAGAGAGAGAGGGAGGGAGGAAGGAAAGGAAAAGAAAGGGAAGGGAAGGGAAGGGAAGGGAAGGGAAGGGAAGGGAAGGGAAGGGAAGGGAAGGGAAGGGAAGGGAAGGGAAGGGAAGGGAAGGGAAGGGAAGGGAAGGGAATGGAAGGGAAGGGAAGGGAAGGGAAGAGAAGGGAAGGGAAGGGAGGGGAAGGAGAGGAGATTAATGTTACCCTTTCATTTTAATTTGTTGCAAGGTAAAGCAAGTTCCTATTTTGAAGCCTCCCTCACAGCCATATACATCATAATGGACAGAGAACCATTAGCCCACTAAAGTCTCAAGGATATTATTCACTGTTAAGTGCTCCCTAAATAATGTACTCTTTCTCACATGGAAAAAAGGTACTATGTATTAAGAGATACCAGAACAGAACACATGCATTGATGTCATCCTGATATATAATCCATGCACGATACTTTCCTCCATGACCTCCCAGCCCAAAACATGAGAGTTCCCAGGACTGCCTTCTCTTTGAATGAGCATTTTGTCTACTAGGTAGCAAGAAAAAAACAGTGGGACAAGAGAAAAAAGCACTCATCTTTCCATAAGTTAGCAAATTGGACTTTTCTGGCCACCTTTTCCCTTGGAAGTGGCAGGATCTAGAGGAGTTTTTACATACCTTTGAACTTAAGGAGCAAAGAAGTGCTTGTTTCTCCTTTCCCTGCTTTTAATACGAATAGTTGCCAAACAACATTGTTAATCACCCCTCTAAAAATTGAAGAAAAAAAACTGTCACAGGTTTCTTCTCACAAAACAAAAGATGAAGATAATTTTCATGGCATTTTATTAAAAATAAAACTTAAGAATTATCATAGTTTTGTAATAACCCAAACAATTCTTAAATATATGACAAATAATATGTAAAGTAATAAACAGTTCAGCTCTCCTGTTGTAGTACTCTAGGATCTCAAATTTAGAAACGTAAGGAATTTATCTTTGATGCTATTTAGTGCAACTTCCTCATCTTTAGTTGAAGAAACTGAAGTTAGGAGAAGTTAAATGACTTTCTTAGTCACAAAGGTAGTAAATGGTAGAGCATGGAAGGGAATCTCTTTTCCCTGACCTTTTCCTTCACAAAAATAGCAAGAGTTAACATTTATATAGTACCTTGTGGTTTGCAAAATGCTGTACAAATAGCCTCTTATTTAATCCTCACAACAACCCTGGGAAGTAGGCATTATCATCACCCCCATTTTACAGAAGAGAAAATTGAGCTAGACAGAAGTTTAGTGATTTGCCCAGGGTCACACAGCTAGTAAACATACAGAGATGGATTTGGATTGAAGCTTTCTTGACTTGAGATCCAGTGCTCTATCCACTTTGCCACTCAGCTGTTTCATCTCAGAAGGCCTTAGGAGCTATCTCAGCTCATGGTGGTGATGGGAAGCCTATGACCAGGGCACCAGGGGAACACTTGGAGAAACAGCACTGTGGTATCTGATCCCCTGAAAGCCTCTGTGGGACATTGAATCAACAGGGGATAGAATGAATTTCAGGCCCACATGAACACATGTAGCAGAGAGGAGATGATGGAAGACATCTGATCAGTGTATAGTATGTATAGTGTGGTGGGTAGAATCTGAAATGACTGAGGAAACAAAGGTTGGAACTTCTGATCATATTAATTTATTAAGCAGTGTATGCCAATCGCATAACAAATTGGGATGGGGTTATATCAGTTTTGACACTGGACCCTAAATACAGAGGAAGACAGATTTTTAGGCATTAAAAATTAAATAAGGCCAATTGATTAAAAGAAAACAATTAATCAGGATATAACATTAGGTAATCTAATTTCTAATTGGAGGAAAGATTAGAGCCTTTCTGAATTGGGAGGGGGAAAGTAAATAGGTGCAATTCCCTAAAACCAGAAAAAGAAGTGTCCCATTCTCCACCCCTTCCTAGATGTCTATACTCAATCAAAGAAAACTTGGCCAGTTTTCAGACAAGATATGTCAGTTGGCTGCAATATATAATTGCATGAAAATTCTTTGCATCAGTCTTCAGATGTGATTGGCTTTCTGGTCAGTATAACCTAGGTCCTTAATTAAGAGTCGCTAAGCAGCAGGTAAAGGTGGTCCAGCTTCCCAGGCATGCAGGGCTAAGTTCAAACAATTCCCACAACTGAATCAAGTTTTCTCACAAGATAGACATTGGACTACATCCATAATTAAATAGAAAGGGGAGTGAGCTAGATCCAGAATTGATTCACAAGTTGGAGTCAGTGTGGTTCTCTCAGTTCTCATAATTCCCATCATATGTTCTCACTCCATATCTACCTACAGTGGAGAGTCCCAGCTCTTTCTCTTTGTAGCTGGGACTTCTGCTAAGAAATTGAAAAAAGTTAATTTTTATTAGAAAATTATACTGAAAAGTATCCATTAAATTTGGTCATTGCTTTTTGCTTCCTTGAAAGAGTTTTATGCTCCTCTCCTTAGAGAGTCATGCCCCCAAATTTGGAAAACTTTCTTTGACATGAAGGAAATAACAAAATAATTCAGATAACGAACATAGTTTATAATGGTACAGCAATAAACTGAAACCATTCTGATATCATTCTATTTTTTTGACAACAGAATCTCTCAGACCTGCTTTTCTCACCTTTAAATTATTTTATACTGTTAATAAAAAAATCTTTCAGAAAATTAATCCTTTAAGAATAAATAATAAAGCTTAGATGACTAAGAAAAAGGAGTATGACATTTCTCAGGGTATATAGATCTATAAAGAAGGGACCTTTGAAGACACAAAAAGTTTTCCCAAATCTTCAAACTTCACTAGGCAACAGTGACTTTTGATGAAACAGCTGAAAATATCAAATATATAAGCATCTATTTTGGGGGGAAAATCTTACTTTTATTGATACATTTTTGCGTGTCATATGATGTCCAAATATTTTGCTACCTCTCCTACAAATCTCTTGTAACAAAAATTATAAGCACATAGTAATTAAGTGCTTAGTAAATCTTTTTTCATTCATTTATTCCTATTTAAAATATTTCAAATGCTTTGCTCCCCATCCCCAGCAATATATCTCCAGAATTAAAGGAGGGAGAAACAAATAAATTTTCCAAAAAGTTTTAATTTGTTCAAATTTCAGATCTGATGTAGGACACTTAGATTGGGCATCTACAACCAGAGTGCCAATATGCCAAAAGAAATAGGTTGAGTAATATCTAAATGCAACCTCTGACTCCAGAAGAATTCTGATATCCCCTGTGTTTAGCCTTCTTGGTTTACCCTAAAACTAGGGCATTGGCAATAATACCTGGATCCCTTTGCCTACCATAGCTCTATAACACATCTGGGTCATCCCAAATCAGTTAAATTCTTGGTCAGAAAAGATTTCCTAATATTCAGGTACCTAAGCATGGAATTGCGTCCTTGGAACAAACCAAGATAAGGCTCTGGAAAACGGTAGCAAAGTAGAACAAAGCTATGACTACCACTTTTTTATAGCCAGGACAAGTGATATAGAAGGCACCTTCAATTCAATTAGTGTGGAAGGCAGTAGAGACCCTAAAATATCATGAAGTAAATGCTTCAGGAGGTTCAGACAAGTTAGGGAGAGCAGGGAGAAATGTGGGGCTAGGCAGGTAGAGGAGCTTCCTGGAAGTATATCCAATGGGTGGAGGAAGTTATCATGTTGTTAGCTTTTCAATTTAACTAATTATTCTTATTACCTAGCTTCTATGTTCAATTGTTTACTTGATACTGAAGAACTGAAATGTAGTCAACATTCCTATAAATTTTGGTGCCTTCGATGGGGGAAGCAAATCTCTAGTGATCCTGACCCTAGTTATACTTCTAAAGTGGAGAAGATGCAAGTGGTGTACCCCTTTCGTGTATGTATGTCCACTAACTCAGTATATATGTCATTGTTAAACCTTTTAGTCAGACCAACTTAATTTTATGTCTGTGTTACTCCAAATCCTGGGATCTAACTAGTACAAGGTCCTACTGGTACTCCACAGTAATGTGTAGTATTCTTTCTTCTTAGTTTTTGCTTGTTTCTATTACAATCTTGTCAGTTTCCACAGTAACACACCTATGTCATTACAAGCCTATAATGGCCTGGCCCTTCAAAGTGGGAAAAAAAACTCACTGTTTTCGAACGGATCTTTGCCTTCAAAGAAAAAAAGTGGAAAATGAATCCATCAAAACAAAAGTGTTTTCATGAAAAGTCCTCTGACTTCTAAAAAAAGAAAAAATAACAATGAAAACCAAAGAAGAGATAGTATAAGAACTATGGTCAAAATAAGTAATATATTTCATAAGAAACTCGGGGAGGGGGAGGGGAGTGGAATCTTAGAATATTTGAGTTCGTCTTTATGCTAAGTACTAATTCATAGCATTCCATTTGATGAGTCACCCAAATTCTAAATACATTATTTTCATTTTTAAAAATTTGTTTTAAAGTATTTTGTTTTAATTAGCCAAAATTTGCCTTCCTACTTCCTGTCTGACCCCTTCCCCAAACTGAGAAAACAAGAAAGACAAAACCCATTCAAACGTATCAATCAAAACAAATTTCCACATTGGCCATGTCCAAAAAATTTTGACTCATTTGGCTTTCTGAGACCCATTCTCTATCAGGAGACAAGTATAAGGTTTCATCATTAGGTTGGTCATTATACTGATAAGAGTTCATCACAATAGTATTTCATCACATTTATATATCAAAACTTGTTCATCCATTCTTCAATTTATGATCACATGCTCAGATTTTTATTCTTTACTATCTCCAAAAAGAGGGATGTGTGTGTGTGTGTGTGTGTGTGTGTGTGTGTGTGTGTGTGTGTGTGTGTGTGTAAAATATATCATCCTTGGAGCTTGTTTTGCTTAGGACTAATCCTTCCCTCTTCTTCCCCTTCTCTCTTTCAAGTGAAATTCATTTCCATACTCAACTGTATGCATGTGTTCTTTCTTCTTTTGAACAGTTCTTTTGAACAGTTTGAAATTAAAATATCAGCTACTTCCCCACATCCTCCTTGCTTTTATAGATGGGTATTTGTATACCCTCATTATGTAAGATAATTTACCCTAACTTCCCCTTCCCTATTGTATTCCTCTTCTTTTCCTTTTCTACTCCTTATTTAAGATCATCAAGGATTAATAGAACCACTCTCAGGTCTTGTCTATTTGGATGACAGATGATGATAGTGTTCAAGGAGGACACACATATCATCTCCCTATATTTGAATGTAAGCGGTATCTCTGTTTAGTCTTTTATCATTGTCTGTTTATACTTTTTATCATTCTCTTCACTTCTGTATTTGAACTTCCAAGTTTTTATGTAGCCTTGGTCTTTTCATCAGGAAAGATAGGAAACCCTCTATTTCACCAAAGGTCCTTTTACCCCCTTGTAGCATTAGACAGTGTTGGGTTGTTTTTGTTTTTTTTATAAGTTGTTCTTAGCTGCAACCCCAAATCCTTTGCCTTCTGGAATCTCATGTTCCATGTTCTCCAATCTTTTTTAGTGGTAGCTGCTAAATCATGAGTGATCCTGACAGTGGCTCCTTTGTACTTGAATTGTTTCTTTCCGGTTTTTGGAGCATTTTTTTTCTTTGACCTGGAAACTCAAGATTTTTGCTATAATGTTCTTGGGAGTTTTTATTTTGGTATTTCCTTCAAGAAGTGACTGTTAATTCCTTCTATTTATTCTTTTCCCTCTGGTTTTGTTTGCTTTTTATGAAATTAGGGTTAAGTGACTTGCCTAGGATTACACAGCTAATAAGTGTCTAAGGCTGGATTTGAACTCAGGTCTTCCTGACTCTAGGACCAGTGCTCTAGCTACTGCATCACCTAGCTGCCCCAGGACAAATGGTTCTTAAATTTTTTTCTCCTCAATCTGTTTTGAGTTGTTTTTGCTATAAGGTACCTTACCTTTTTTTTTCAGTCTTTTAATTCTAACATTTCTTATTCCCTCATGTAGTCATTCGCTTATATTTGGTTATCCAAACATCAGAGAATTTGTTGCCTGGACAAGGTTTTGTACCTCTTGTGCCAAGTCATTGATTTTCGTTACAATTCTTTATTCCTTAGCTCTCATTCTTTTTCTAATTTTTTTCTCAAGCTCTCTCATTTCATTTATTTTTAAATTAAATTTATTTGTTACATTTTACATTCTGAAGAGTCTCAGTTTCACATTCCACCTTCCCATCTGTCTATGGGCATATTTGTATTTCACTTCCTTTCTGACTTTGTACCTTCTCAGAACAAAATTTTCGTCTCTAGTCACCAGTGATTGCCTTACATACACTGGCTTCTATTAAAATGTGAGCTCCTTGATGGAAACTATCTCTACCACAGAGTAATCACTTAACAAATACCTTTTTTAATATTCATTCATAAAAGAGAGAGAGAAAAAAAAACATGGCACAAGTGATATTTCTCCTCCTAATAATGGCTTCTTCATCATTAACTCTCCCAAGATAAAAACAATAATGAGTTAATCAAATCTGATAAGTTCTTCCCCAGAACACTGGAAATCACCATGAAGACTTATTTGAAATATTAATTTGCTACCATTGTCACTAACAATGAATCACTCCCTTAGTTTATTGTGTCAAGTCAAATAAAATCAAGTCAAGGGAAGTCAACAAGCATCTACTAAATTTCTACCACATACCAAGGATTGTGCTAAACGCTAAGGATATAAGGAAAGGCCAAAATAAAACAGAATAAGACCAAATAGTCTCTATTCTCTAGGACTTTACAGACTAATGGGGAGACAGCATACAATTAACTATGCACAAGAAATATCTATACAGAAAAATTGGAGATAATTTATAGAGGGAAGGACTTAGCATTAAGAGGGTCAGGATAGGCTTCTTACAGAAGATAGGATCCTAGCTAGTTCCTAAAGAAAGACAAAACTGAAAGACAAAAATTAGGAGAGAGAGCATTTCAGGCAGTGGGACAAGCCAGTGAAAAGACATAGAGTCATTAAGTGGAGTGTCACATATGAGGAAAAGCAAGATCATTGGATCATAGAATGCATAAAGGGGATATAAGAAAGCTTGAAAAATCAAAAGGAGTGGGGTTACTAAAATATTTTAAAATGTTACCAACTTTTGTATTTGGTGCAGAGCTAATGGGAAACCACTGAAATTTACTGATTTGGGATATGACATGGCCACACTTGTCCTTTAAGAAAATCAGTTTGACATATTAGTGGAAGAATGACTGGAGTAGAGAGAGATGAGGCAAAGAGACCAAATGGCAGGCTATTGTGAGGTGATAAGGGCCTACCCTAAGATAGATGTAGGATCAGAGGAGAAAGGAGATCTTGTACAAGAAATGTTGAGAAGGTAGGATCAACAGGACTTGGAAATAGATTGGATATAAGGAATGAGAGAGTGAAGAGCCAGATAATGTCTAAGTTAGGAGCATAGGAGGATCATGGTGTCCTCAACAGCAATCAGAAAGTTAGAAAGAGTGAATGACGAAATATTCAGAATTTAGAATTGATAGAAATGTTTAGGGGTTTGAACTATTAGCTAATTAAAGAATGCAGCCATCATAATTGTAAAGACAATAACAAAACAAGCTTTTGTTGCTGAAAACAGTGTGAGTGCCACCTCTAAAAGTTCTCATATCTTCACACTTTAAAAAGTTGGAAATAGAATATCAAATCTAGTTAAAAATCTTCCAAGTGCAAAGTCTTAGTGAATTTTGAACCTATTTTTTAAATACATAAAAATCCAACATCTGTTTATTTTTTAGGAATAGTTGACTGACATTGTGAGAAATGGAAATTTCTTAACCAAACTGCAACACAAACCTTTGCACAAAAGGTGGATGCAATTGAAAAATGAATATAATGAGGGATTTCTTCCATGTGGATATTCATCACATGTGGGGAGCTAGATGGTGCAGTGGACAGAGCACCAGTGCAAGAATCAGGAGGACCTGAGTTCAATTCTCACCTCAGACACTTGACACTCCCTAACTGCGACCTTGAGCAAGTCACTTAACTTCAATTGCCTCATCCTGGGTCATCTCCAGTCATCTTGATGAATATCTGGTCACTGGATTCAGATGGCTCTGGAGGAGAAGTGAGGTTGGTGACCTGCACAGCCCTCCCTCATGCAAAACAAAGTCAAGTGCAAGTCATGTCATTATTTCTCTGATGGCATGGTCTTCTTCGGCAACAAAGTACAAACACACACATCCATCACATAACATTTTCAGCTACAATAGCCATTTAAACCTAGTATCGAAAGAAATAGAACTTGGAACCAATTAGTTCTTCAAATCCTAGCACAGAAAATGTTAAACTAAGATTATTTTATTTTTTAAATATTTGTCACTTATTTATTTTTAACACTAAACAAATTCAGCTTCTGAATTCTCTCCCTCACTGTCACCACTCCTCCACCCACTGAGAAGGTAAGCAATATATCAATCACACATGTGAAATCATGCAAAATGTTTCCATATTAGCCATATCATGCTCCCAAATGCAAGAAAAATGAAGAAAGTGAGAAAACTACACTTCAGTTTGCATTTAGGTTCATCAGTTTTTTATCTGGAGATGGATAGCATTTTACATCATGAGTGTTTTGGATCATTGTATTGAACAGAGCAGCTAAGTGTTTTACAATTCATCATAATTATAGTATTACTGGTGCTGTGTACAATGATCTAGTTCTGCTCACTTCAGTTTGCATCAGTTTGTATAGGTCTTCCTGCATTTTATTTTTCTGAAATCACACCCCTCATCATGTCTCACAGCTCAATGGTACTTCATCACAACATATGCCACAACTTATTCAGCCATTCCTCAACCGATGGACATCCCTCTCAATTACTAATGCTTAGGCACCACAAAAAGTATTGCTATAAATATTTTTGAACATACAGATCCATTTTTTTTCTTTGATCTCTTTGAGGTACAGACCTAAGTGGTATTTCTGGGTGAAAGATACTGCAAAGTTTTATAGACCTTTAGGCATAGTTCCAAATTATTTTCTAGGATAGTTGGACCACTTCACAGTTCCAACAACAGTTCATAAGGGGACCTATTTTCCCTCATCCTTTCCAGCATTTGTCATTTCTGAAAGGTGTGAGGTGACACCTCAGAGTTGTTTTAATTTTCATTCCTCCAATTAATAGTAAAATTTATAGCATTTTTTGTGTGACTATAGATAGCTTTGATTTCTTCTATTAAAATGAACTGACTTTAAAATTTAATGAAGCATTCAATCACATTCTTCTCACTTTTTAAAAAATCATAGTTAATATTTTGAGAGCAAAATGACCACACAAAATAAATAATTCAAATATTATTTATTTTATACTTATCCCATCCTTTTAAACTTTCTATATTTTCATATTTTGCCAATGCATACATCACACCATATGTATCCTATGATAATGCATAATATGATATCGTAGACTCAGAGTTGGAGGGGAAGTTAGCAGTCATCTGCTTCAAACCTTTCATTTTATAGATAAAAAAACTAAAGCCCAGAAGTTAAGTGACTTGCTCAGTGTCATACAAGTAATGAATAAGTGACAGTATTTAAACCCAGGACCTCTGACTCAAAAGTCCATTTTCCCCCAATGTACCACGCTGAGTTCTCTGATTTAAAATTAAATAAATGTATGTTCATTTAGACTTTTGTGCTCAAAAATGTTTTTTACCCAAAGAAACAGTAATGATCCCAAAAGTCTGGAGACTACTGGTATGTGTGTTGCAACTCTTCAGTCGGCTGCTATGGGACATGGTGAATCCTCTGTCCCTGGAATGGGTCAAATGAGAAAAGTCTGTACTAGGTGTTTGAATCAATTGCCTGCTACAGGCAGGGGACTAAAGTCAATTATCTCTTGAATTCCTTCCCTGTCCTAAAAGACTGGGATCTTTCTCCAGCACCTCTGACTTTTTCTTTCCCTCTGTAATCACCAAGTTTGATTTATCCAGACCCCACTAGGACCATCCAAAACTCAATGAGAAACCATTAGTGAGGCCTTCAAGCCAAAGGCTCTAGTAACTTACTGATCAGCTCATCCCTTCCACCCCCACCACTGTCTGAGCCCTGCTTTGACAGGTCTTTTAGTTGACTGCTTGTGTTACCCTGTAAGTGTTAGTATCTTTTAGGATTTCAGATGAATGGCAAAACAAGCACATCAGGCTCTATGTCTTTAATATATATATGTATATATATATATGTATAAGCATACAAACACATGCAATGCATGTGTGTATGCATATCATGTATACATATGTATATGTGTATATATATATATATATACACACATATACATATATATAGATATAGATATACACATATGGGGTGCATGGAATGTTCAGGGAGAACTAGCACCTCTAGTGTGAAGGCTTGCCAAGCTCTTTTCAGGACTACTCATCCACTTTTGGTGTCTACCTCTAGCCCAACTCTTACTATAGATCCAGGCATGCACAATGATCTAGTAAAACAGTCTTGGCAGACAGGCTAACCCAGGCTGCAGGGAACCAATAGACCTCAGACTCATAGGTGAGTTAGGGAAGTAGCCATTCCAGGCATGTGAAGACTTCTCCTGGCAGAATTGGTAAATGAGAACAAGAGAGCTGAGGTACTATGAGGTACTATGGAGTGCTTAGAGCTTGGTGACATATCAAAGACTGTATCCTGGGCCATCACCACTCATCCCGACCTTTGTGCTGTAACTGGACTTCAGTGATTCTGGAAGAGAAAGATGACTTTATGCAACTCTGCTTCACTTATGTCAAATTCACACACAAAACAAACCATCACTTTGTGATGTCACTGATTCTCTTCTAAAACTAAAGGATGAATGACAGTGACAACATGTGTATGGGTGTGTTTGTGTGTGTGTATCTCCTCTATAGAACATAATTTCCCTAAAGACGGCGACTATTTTATTTTATTTTTTATCTCTAGCACTTAGCAAGTTGCATTATATTAGCAGAAGCTCGATAAATTCATCTTGATTGATTGAATGGTTGATATTTGAAGACAACTGATTAATTGTCGCAGAATGATTAATTGGAGTGCAGCAGCCTCCTGAACAGAGAGAACAGAGGCACAATTCAAGGGCAAAATCCGGAAGCACATATTAGGTGAGTACACCAAGCACGTGTGTGAGGAACACCAGAACCTAGACTGCTGCTCCAAAGACTAGGGGTTTAGGAAGTGATTTTTACGGTTTTACAACAACAGGAGGCAGGAAGATAGGAGGAATACAGAGTACTGGGAACCGGGATGTTTGTGCAAGTTCTGTCCATTTGGGGTCAGTATAGACCAATTTGAGCCAGGCTTGTGGTTGCTACCACAGCGGAGGTGTTCCAGGTTCACCCAGTGAACACCACAAAGGATCATTCCTGTGTCACACTGGAGCAACACTCATTCTGCCTCCTGATTGGTGTATTTTCATTACCAGGTTATGTCAGCCTCTCCTGGATAAAAAGGGATCCTAAGCAAATCAAAGTTATTTGTAAACTCATTATTCATTCCGTTTCTACACAAGTATTATGGCCCCTGTCATTAGTGCAGCTCAAAAAGATTTCTTCAGTTCTTCTAAGAGCTAAAGATCTTACATGATGACTAAGGATACCATGAATCTGAGCTTTTTCCTAGCTTCAGAGATAGCAGTATTCATTGTTATTGATTCACCTCTAGTTTACCACGTTAGTTCAGCATATGCCTTTGAATAATGTAAGCTTTCAATTTCAGTGCCTCATTGCAGAGAGTCAATATGGTATAAGGAAAAAACCCTGCATTGGATAGGAGCAAGCTGGCCCAAATCCTACTGGTCACTGGTTCTTTGACTTTGGACAACTCACTTTGCATGTCTGGCCAGTTTCCTTATCGTTGAAACTGGGATAATAGATCCTCCTTCAGTTACTTCTTAGGGTCATGTGATCTTATATTAATAGACTATTTAAATGTAACTGCAGGTATGGGAAGTCCTTCCTTTCATGAAGATGTCAACCCATCTATGATTTAATCAATAAGCCCCAGGGAAATGACTAAGGCACAGAATCTAAATGACTTAGACTGGGTAAATCACATCTAAAGAGAAGTAGGCTTTGAACTCCAAACCCAACCTTCTATCCACTACCCCATATTATTTCCAGTAATGCTTTTATTACTATTATGCTTCATAGTCTTCATGAGGTATTGCTTCTACACACCCATCCATCAGTCAGTAAATAAACATTTATTAATAATCTAATGGAGTCATTGCCAGGTGTCTTGACTTTTGTCTTGACAGTGGATTCCAATGACCAGAGGAGAGAATGAGGCTGATGACTGTGCAACTCTGCCTCAATTAAATACAATTCATGTGCAAGTCAAGACATCACCACCAATGTCATTGGTCCTCTTCAAGAATGAAGGTGGAACACCAATAATTTATTACATATCAGCTTCTGTGCTAAGCATTTTGATCCTGATTGGATCTTCATACAACACTATGAAGTTGTTGCTATCTCCATTTTACAGTTGGGGAAGCTGAGTCATACAGCAGCTAAGTGACTTTTCCAGAGTCACAGAGTTTATAAGTGTCCAAGACTTAAGCTGAATTCAGGTCTTCTGACTCCAAACCTAGCACTCTATCCACCATGCTACCTAGCTACCCAAGACAGAGCTTTGAGGGACACTCATGGTTAGCTGACAAGATCTGGATCATGATCCAATAAAGGACACTAAGAAGGAGTGGTCAGATAGGCAAGAGGAGAACCGGCATAGTGTCACAAAAACCTGGAGAGAAGATAGTTTCAAGTAGAAGAGGGTGACTGATAGTGTCAAAGACTTCAGAAAGGTCAGGAAAGGTAAAGATGGAGGAAGGGCCATTAGATCTAGCAATTAAGAGTGCATTAATAATTTTGAAAAGAGCGATGGTGAGGTCAGAAGTCAGACTGTAGAGTGTTAAGAAGAGAATTAAAGGAAAGGAAGGAGTGATACCTATTGTAGACCACCTTCTCAAAGGGTTGAGCCAAAAAAATGAGGAGATTATAGGATGATAGTGAAGACAGACAGATGGAGGTTTGATTTGGGGGGAAGGGCACAGGCATATTCGTAGGCAGTAGGGAAAAAGCTGGCACATAGGAAGAGATCAACAAGTGTGAAAGTAGGGATGATTAGAAGGGAAAATCTGCTGGAGAAGATAGGAAGGGGGTGAAATACCCATAGAGGTATTTGCCTTGGCAAAGAGAAGGATCAACTCATTATGTGAGACAGAAATAAAGGTGGAGACAGTGGCAGAAAGCATCTGGGAGACGTGAGTTGAGAAGGCAGGGGAGGAAAGGGAGCTCTCAGCAAATGACCTCAATTTTTTTCATTAACTATGAGGCAAAGTTCTCAGAGGGTGAAGCTATGAGGGGTCTGAGGAGGAATGAAAAGGTTCAAAAAGGTTTGAAGTGATTGGAATAGTGAAGCAATTAGGGAGGTGTAAAAGTATTTCTTTACTGCAGTGAGGGCCCAGTTGAGATTATATAACACAAATTTGTAGTAGACCCAGTCAGCAGGGTTGTGTGAATGTGAAAAGACTGGGAAAGGAAATGATTTAGGATGAAAGCAAGTGTTTTACCTAAGGAACACATATTTCACAGAACACAGTAGAAAAGGATGTGGTAGTTTAGAGTATAACATTAGGGAGACTGAGATGAAGGAGGCTGGAATAAGGAAAAGGGGTGTGTGTGTGTGTATGTGTGTGTGTGTGTGCGTGTGTGATGATGTGGGGGCAGAGGGTGGTATGGGGGATACCACATAGGGTTTATACAACAGCCAGGAGTTCAGGATCACTGGTCTGGAGAGGGAACAACACAGTAGAGGTTTATGAATCATTGCTAATGATTTCAGGAGGATTATTAGCCAGTCTATTAGCCCTTCTTCAGTTTCCTAAGACAAAACTACATCCTATCCCTTTCACTTATCTAATACAAAATGACATCAACAATAATTTGACCAGAGTGTAAATTACAGAATCCCAGAATTTCTGGTTTGGAAGGAACATCAATAGCCATCTAGCTCAATCTGTACGTGAAAAGAAACCCACTTAGGTCTACCTGGTGTATCATCTTCTAGCCTTTGTTGAAGATCTCCAGTGAGGAAGAACCTACTTTGGTGGCAAAGAAAATGGAAGTTTTTCCTAACATCAAAACTAGATTTGCTCCCACCCAAGGCTCCTAGCTCTCCCCTGTGAAGTCAAACAGTTAACATCTAAGGCCTCTCCCCAGTGGCAGCCCTTGGGTTACTTAAAAATAGCCACTATGTCCCTTCTGAGTGAACTCTTATTCTGGTTAACATCCCCACTTCCTTTACCTGATTTGTAAATGGCATAGATGGGGCAGCTAAGTGGTGTAGTGGATAGAGCACCAGTGCAGGAGTCAGGAGGACCTGAGTTCAAATCTTACCTCAGACACTTGACACTCACTAGCTGTGTGACCTTGGGCAAGTCACTTAAACCCAGTTGCCTCCTCCTGGCTCATCTCCAGTCATCCTGATGAATATCTGGTCGCTGGATTCCGATGGCTCTGGAGGAGAAGTGAGTCTGGTGACCTGCACAGCCCTCCTTCACTCAAAACAAAGTCAAGTGCAAGTCATGTCATTATTTCTCTGATGGCATGGTCTTCTTTGGCAACGAAGGATAAACACACACAAAATGGCATAAATAAGAACAAATGAGGGTTGAGCTCAGACTAGAATTCAAGTTTTTTGATTGCCAATCCAATGTTTTTTCTATAACATAATGATATTATCATCTTTGTTTCTTTTGAACATCTACATCTTTGACAAACTGAGCTTGGAGGGCATAATAGAGGGCAAAACTTACACATCTTTGGGATCAGGGAGTGATTCCGCTAAATTGAGATGGAAGGTCATAAGCAATATAAGCTTTATTGAGGAGAATGATCTGAGTAAAAATCATGCTGAGGTTCCTTGTTGGCGTGATGTCATAGACCATTGACTTGAGAACCAGCAGACCTGATGCTGTCACTGGCATACTGTTTGACCTAGAGCAAGGCATTTTATCTTTCTGTGCCTCACTTTCTTCATTTGTAAAATAAGGAAGTTGGATTCAGTGTAGTACAGTGAATGAATGCATAGGTACCCAGTTTATACTCTCCCTTCTATCTCCTCCTCCCCTTCCTTTATGGTTTATTAGTTAGATGCTCTTCCTTCCTTCCCGCCTATCTTGTTGTTCCCAAAATCTTAAAACCAGTGCACTCTGAAGCCCACAGTGGGTCTCTACCCAAGCTCCACTTAATGGTTGACTTAGAGTGATTATCACTAGCAACAATTTCTGTTTCCCTTCCAGCTTAAGTTTTTTTTTTCTTTTTCTGTTCATTAAAAGAACCATTCCTTGACTACTTCTTAAAGAGGCTTATTGACTCAATGGGCATTACCTGCCTCTAAGTGAGTTCCTGAAAAGGGCAGCCTAAGAAGGTCAAGGTCTCCCATTGCATCCTGGGCCATCTCCAGTCATCTTGATGAATATGTGGTCACTGGATCCAGGTGGCTCTCCCTCACTCAAAAAAAAAAAATCAAGTGCAAGTCATGTCATCACTTCTCTGATGTCATGGTCTTCTTCAAAAACAAAGGACAAACACCATAGATTCAAGTTCCTTAAACATCTTGCTTCCTTTCCTCTGACTGTTTCACCTTACCAATGTCCTTCCTAAATCGTGGTGCTCACAACAGAGCATAATAGATACCATATCACTGATACAGACTGATGGACAAAATTGGTTTTCTAGACTGTCCTTCTTAAGTTACTAGAAAGAAATGTAATCTGTAAATCCAAGATAGAGCCTCATCATCATTATGATCATCCATCATCATGAAAATGTAAATATGCACAATTAGGTCCTAATACTAACATCATAATTCATGATTATTAACATTAATAATTAGAATAATAATTCCTAGCTTGAAGGAGAGACTTCTTTTAGCCAAAGTACATTTTTGAAAGAAGATTTGGCAAGCATATCAATTAGGATATTATGCATAATTAATTAACCACCCCCTGCAAATTGATGATTCGGGGTTGAATATAGAAAGCTAGCAGCTCAAAATATGTTGCACAAAATTTCTTTCAGTCCTGTCCTTCAGGTCTTTTATGGGAACGCTGAAATGTTACCACATTTGTAAAATACCACACATATTCACATCTTTTATTTAAAAATAGTTTATCTTCTATGAATTTCAAGTGTATTGCAGATACAAATCATCTTCAAAGATTTCTTCATCTAAGAGCACTTTACAGGAATATCCTATAAATATTTCTCTATTTTTATTATTCTTAAAAATGTATAGCAAGTAGTAAACTTTTACCTATCTGGAATTCATATGACTAGAAAGCTCAAAGAAGTAGACATTTTCTGAACTCTTCCATGGAAAAAAGAGACAAATAGAAAATAAATGGGTATGTGTATGTATGTATATATATATATGTATATATATAAATGTATACGTATATATACACACATACATATACACATATTCCTATACATGTATACATATGTATGTATATGTGTATATATATGCACACATACATAGACATATATATATATATAAAATTCCCTGAAGTTTGGCATTAGAATAATTGTACATTCAATTCAATCTCCTATATTTTCTATAGCTACAGTATTTTCAGAGAAAATTAATACGCATAATGATGATGTGACTATGTTATTGCAAAACTCTAAAATGGCTTCTGAATTATCCATGGAAAATTAAATTTACATTCATCTAGTTTTATTCTTAAGTACATTTAGTGGATGAGGTTTTCCTCCTTCCCCCTCTCTTTTTAGGATGACTTGGGACAATGGTATCTACTTGAGGGCAGGCATGAAAAAAGAAAGGAAGGAAAGAAGGGAGGGAGGGAAAGAGGGAGGAAGGAAGAAAGCAAGGAAGGAAGGAAGGAAGGAAGGAAGGAAGGAAGGAAGGAAGGAAGGAAGGAAGGAAGGAAGGTAGGTAGAGAGTTCCTTAAAGCCATAATGAGGATGGAAGAAAACAGAGGTCTTTCTCAAGGTCCCAGACATAAAATATTCTGAATTTAGAGGAGGCTGGCAGCACTTGCAGCCTTTCAACTATGTAAAAATTACACAATTTATCAACTAAATTCCATGATGAGAATTATCAGCCAAAATAGGAAGCTACCAGATGTCAGACTGGAAAGAGTTCCTCCCCTCCCAAATCCTGTCTCCCTCTCTACTTCCATTTCAGTGGTCTCATGCTAACATCCAAGTACCTGTGTCTTTTCCTAAAAGACAGGATTCTAGCTCACATCCGCTCAACAGGATGGCCACTTATGGATATTTGTCCCATGTGTCCTTTCCTTGAACACAAAAATTCCAAGTTATTCCTGAACTCATGTTAGGCATGACAAATAACTAACAGACAGAAAGTCCCTGGAGGATTTGAAAAATCTCTCTTCAGTTGCATTTGGAAACTGTCATCTCCTGAATATCTGGGGAATAGTCCTTTGGTCGGAAGACACAAATCCTGGGTGCCAGACTGAGAGGAGATCTCAAGATTTGTTGCTACAATATTTTAACTTAAAACTCTCTACTGATCTTTTATTGAAACACGAGCAGAGCAGGAAACCTGACTCCAGGGAAGAATGCTATATATGCTTCAAGGCTGATAGAAACAAAGAGACTTGGGACGGTATCACTAGAACACAGTAAGGAGAATTATCTACTACTGAAGGAGGAGAACTTTTGAGCTCTGTTTGAAGTGAGGAAGGTTATGTCTAGGACACAAAGTTTTGTCTGGCCAGAGACCTTTGGTACCTGACCAAAAGGAAAAAAAAAAAAAACTGCAGCCAAGGGAGAGAGAATCACATCAGGGGAGCCCCCTGCTGGGAGAAATTGGGAATTGCAAGGAGCTCTCCAGATAGATGGAACAGAGGGGTTCTTGTAGGAACTACAGTGAGAATCATCCCCCAGCAAGGTAAGAAGCAAAAATCAGGAAACAGTCAAAAGTAACACCCAAAGACCACCTTCTAGGAATTACTTTGGATTTCAACGGAAGACAAATCTGTTTATTTGAAGCTCTAAGTGACTAGGAGTACACATAGATTTAGAGGAAGGAAAAGGCAATTATACTGCCCACTATGCCCCAGGGACGGTGCCAAGCATTTAACAAATATTATCTCATTTGATAAACAGAACAACCCTAAGAAGTAAGATACTGTTAGTATTCCTGTTTTACCACTGAGCAAACTGAGGCAGACAATTGGCCAAGATCACGCTTCTAATGTCAGATGCAGGAATTGAACCAGGTTTCCCTGGCTTTGAGCTCAGAACTTTATCCAGCAACACCAGTTTATCCAGCAGCAGTACATGCATGCATATCTGTATAAATATGTGTGTGTGAGTGTATATGTGTGTATGTGTGTGTGTATGTGTGTGTGTGCATGTAACAGAATCCCAGGCCTAGAGCTGGAAGATACCCCAGTGGTCATCTATTCCAACTCTTAGAGTCTCACAAACAGTGAATGTCGGAGGCAGGGGATTTTCTTGACTTTATTTCCTTCAGTGCTCCTTTTTCCTCATTCAACATGTCATCAGGCACTGAGATGGTGGAGTCCAAATACAAGTGGTTGCACCGACAATGGTGACAAAAATGGTTTGTTATAGGAATGCTAAAGGTCTGTTCATTGTCATCTGTCCTCCTTCCAGCGCCATTTTTAAATGTCCTTGGGATGATCTGGCTTGGTTGGATCTCATGCCAAGCTTTCTGCAGACTAACATCCCCCTCCACTGCTCCTCTGTTCCAGGAAATAATACTCCTCAAAATCTTTCCCCAATCCTCCCTGCAAGGGTTTTTAAATGAGTTTTAGTCCTAAACCTTCATTGACCTTCATCACCATGTTGGTTTCTTTGGCAAGATGAGCAAATGTCTACTGGCTGAGACAATTTAGATGCCTTCTGTTTTTGTATTATGCTTATTTTTGAATAAATTCCTGAGCACCCCACCACCCGCCGCCACCACTCCTCAGGTCAACCATTTCCCTTATAGCAAAGATTGTGTGTGTGTGTGTGTGTGTGTGTGTGTGTGTGTTAGGCCTCCTTATTGAAGCATGTAAGTTCTAACTGGTTCCATTTGCTTTTTTAATATTATGATATTTCCTGACACATTCCTCCACATCACATGGAACTCTCGTTTTAAACAATTTTTTAAAAAAAATACGTTATATAAATTTATTTTTTTTACTTTTTTTAATAGTTAATTTGTTTTCAGTTTTCTACAATCACTTCCATGTCTTAGATTTTCTCCTCCTCCTTTCCCCCTCCCTCCCTGAGTTGGCAGGCAATCTTATATGGGTTCTACACATACATTCTTATTAACCACATTTTCACATTAATCATGTTGCACAGAAGAATTAAAATGAATGGGAGAAATCAATGAAACAAATCCAACTGATATAACAACCATTTCTGTCACAATATACGCAGTATTTACTGCCTGTTGTTGTCTCCTCTACTGGAAAGAGAGTTTCATCATCTGTTCTCTAGAACCAACACTTTTCAAATAAAATTTTATTTTATTTTCAGATCCATTTTCTTTCCCTCCCAGTCCACCCCAAATTGAGAAAGAAAAACAAAATTGCTTTTATGAACATATACAGTCAAGCAAAACAAATTCCCACATTGGTCATGTCCAAAAAAAAAAAATCAGTCTTTACTCTCAGCCAATCACCTCTTTTATAAGGAAATAGCCTGTTTCATTTGGAATCCTCTGGAATTATAGTGATTATGTTAATCAGAGGTCCAAAGCCTTTTAACATCACACTTTTTCTACACTTACAGATGTATGTTACTTATTTGATACTATATATTGTATAATATAGTTTCTCTGAAACCATGACCTTCATCTCTCTACAAAAACTATAACTTCCTTAGTCATTCCCCAATTGATGGGTTCCCCTTCAGTTTCCAATTATTTTACTACTACAAAAAGAGCTATTAGATAAATAGAGAGATAGATAGATTTTGGTACGTGAGTGCTTTTTCTGTTTCTCTGATCTCTTTTGATTCTGGACCTAGTAGAGACATCACTAGGTCAAAGGGTGTGGACAGTTTAATAGTTTTTAGGATATAGTTCCAAATTGTTTTCCGTAACGGCTAGACCAGTTTACAATTCAGATAGTGCATTATTGTATCTGTTTTTCCAAAGGCCTCTCCCAGTATTTTTTTATTTTTCCTTTTATCAAAGCAATCAGCTTTGCTAATCTAATGGGTCTAAGCTAAAACTGTGGGTTTTATATGATTTTCTTTTCTCTGTTCATGATCTGGAACATTTTTCATATGGTTATCGATAGCTTGGATTTCTTCCTCAGAAAACCTCCTATTCATATCATTTGACCACTTATCAACTGTGCAATATGGCTCTTGTTCTTAAAATTTTAAATCAATTCCCTGTATTTCTTAGAAAGAAGAAGTCTTAGAGACACTTGCTACAAAGCATTTTTCCCATTTTAATGCTTTTCTTCTAATTTTAGCTAGATCAGTTTTATTTGTGCAAGCATTTAAATATGCAATTTATTTAAAACCAAAATGATCCACTTTACTTTTTGCAGTTCTCTCTGTCTCTTTAGTCATGAGCTTTTACACTATCCAAAGAATTGACGTTTTTTCTTTGTTCCTATAATTTATGATGTTGCCCTTTATGTCTAAGCTCCGGAACTAGAATTGATCATTACATTTACTCTCCATTCAGCTGCCTTATAATGTTTTCATTTCTGTCACTGTAGACATTGTATTATTGTTTTCCTAGTTCTGCTTTTTTCTACTTTCTTCAGTTTTTCCAGGTCTTCCCATAGATTTCTCTGAGTTTCTCATATTCATCACTTGTCACTGTGCAATAATATTTTATATTGATATGCCATACCTGTCTAGCCATTCTCCAAGCACATGGATGTCCACTTTGTTTTAATTTTCTTTTACAAAAAGAGCTGCTATGAAAACTTTCATATATTTGGAGTCTTCTGTCTTTATCCAGTGATAGAAACATTTGGTCTAAGGAACTGAACAGTTTAATAACTTCTTTTCCATAATTCCAAATTGTTTTCCAGATGGTTGAACCAATTTATAGCTCAACCACCAGCATATTACCATGTTTTCCTGTAGGCCTGCCAATATAAGCTATTTCTGAGTGTTATCAGCGGTTAGGTGGCTTAGTGGATTGAGTGGGAAGCCTGGGGTCATGAAGACATATTTGAATCCTACCTCAGACACTCCCAAGCTGTGTGACCCTAGGAAAGTCACTTAATCTCCTGTCGATGTCAGGTTCTTCATCTGTAAAATGAGAATAATAATAGCACTCATCTCAGAGAGTAGTTGTGAGGATGAAATGAGTTAACATATGCAAAGTGCTTTAAGTGCTACATATATGCTAGCTTTTATTATATTATTATCATCATCTTTGCTAGTTTGATAAATAATCAAGTCTCAAGAGTTGCTTTACTTTTCATTATAGGAGGTTAAGTACATAAATAGGTACTCTATAATGGATATGACACAATTTTGAGGAAAACAAAAGATTAATTGTCAAGATATCAAAAAGAGAGTAAGATCAAATAACTAGAAAAATGTCAGTTATATTAATATAAAAACTATCAAAAAAGACCAATAATTATCAACTTTTAATTTCTTACTTCTACATCTTTATGAGCATGTTCTACCTATGTATCAACTGATCTTTTGCTACCTGTTTGTTCAGAATGTAAATAATGCCTTGATATTCTAAAACTGATTTTGACCAAAAAGGAGAAATTGTTTCTAGAAATACTGCGCTTCCTGGTAGAAGTGATGCAATCATAAGCCCATTCAATTAATGAGTTAGCCAATAAAATACAAGGCTACATCCCTCTAAACCCTATGGCACACTGCTAAAAATGCTAGTGATACTCATGGGTGTTGCATTCTGAAGGTAAGTTATACAAATAGTTTCCCCCATAGTTAATGTAGCTCTGTATTGGACCAAAGGCAGAATTGACTTCTGGGAAATGGGTTCATTTGTTTTCCATTTTCCATTAAGCTGCTAGGCTTGATTCTGACTCAACAGAACATGATGCCCCTGAATTGGGTACCTCCTCATATTCCTCCACCATTTTAAACTTTCTTTTCCACACTGATTTCTCCCATCAGATTCTAAGCTCTTTGAAGGCAAGAACTGTCTTTTTCTTATCTGTATTCCCTTTGCTTAGCACAATGCCTGGCACATAGTCAGTGCTTAATAAATGTTTTGAACTGAATTAAAAGAAATTGAAATGAATTGACTTAATTCTGGAAAAAGGCCAAATCCACTAACCATAAATTCATTACTGAAAGGGAGATTTCCACAAAGTTACAAGGGACAAAGGAAAAGAATGGGGTGTGGGATCAAAGGCAGCCAAAAGAGAAAATGCAGACACCATGGGGGCAGAACCAAGATGTCAGAGAGAAGGCAGAGATTTGCCTGAACTCTCCCCCAAACCCCTCCAAAGACCTTTAAATAATGTTCTAAAACAAATCCTGTAGTGGCATAATGCACAAAAGGATGTGATGAAACAATTTTCCAGCCCAAGACAGCTTAAACGTTTGGCAGAAAAGGTCTGTCACACCAAAATAAGGGTGGAGCACAGTCCAGCACAGGATGCACCAGTGCAGACTACGCCACAGCAAACCAGAAACAGACCTTGGGTGCGAAAGAATCAGCAGCTGCAGTGGCTGCTTCTGGAGCTCAGCTCACAAATAATAAAAGGGTTCAACACGTGGTCAGAAGGAGATTACAGGGGTCTCTTTGCTGGCATTGGGGGCTGGCTTTGCCCATGCTCAGATGCAGGTTGCAGTCCTAGGTGGCAGAACCCAGGCAAGAATGACCACTAGCCTCTGTGGAGCAGGGACCCTTATCACAGATCCAAGGCAGAAAAGAGTGTGGTTGCTTACAAGCTAGAACATGGTCCAGGAGAGTAGAAAACTCCCCTTTCCTTAGATCATACCAACTTGGAAAAACTGAAAACTTACAAGTGTCTAGAAGTATCTCTGAAAACAGCTGTACAAAATCCCTGAAGCTTGTGACAGTGCACCCTTCACCCTGGAAGCAGAGCCCCACTTTAGCAAAGAGATAAAAGTAAAGATATAGGCTGAGTAAATGAGGGAAGAGCAGAAAAAATTCTGACCATCGAAAGTTTCTATAATGGAAGATCAAAACACATTGTCAGAAGATGACAGTGAAGTCAAAATTCCTGCATCAAAAACCTCCAAGAAAAATGTGAATTGGTCTCAGGCCATGGAAGAGCTCAAAAAGGATTTTGAAAATCAAGTTAATAAAGGTAGAGGAAAACTTGGGAAAAGAAATGAGAGTGATGAAGAAAATCATGAAAAACAAGTCAACAGCCTGGTAAAGGAGACACAAAAAATTCTGAAGAAAATAAAACCTTAAAAAGCAAACTAGGCCAAATGGTAAAAGAAGCACAAAAAACCAATCAGGAGAAGAATGACTTGAAAAGCAGAGTTGGCTAAATGGGAAAAAAGGCACAAAACTTCACTGAAGAAAAACCATCTTAAAAAATTGAATTGGTCAAATGGAAAAGGGGTACAAAAGCTCACTGGAGAAAATAATTCTTTTAAATTAGGATTGAGCAAATGGAAGTTACTTACTTTATGAGAAATCAAGAAACAATAAAACAAAACCAAAAGAATGAAAAAAATAGAAGACAATGTGAAATATTTCATTTTAAAAAACTGACCTAAAAATAGATCCAGGCCAGAAAATTTAAAAAATTTTAAACTACCTGAAAGCTATAATTAAAAAAAACCTAGATGTCATCTTTCAAGAAATTATAAAGGAAAACTGCCCTGATATTCTAGAACCAGAGGGTAAAATAGAAATTGAAAAAATCCATGGATCACCTCCTGAAAGAGATCCCAAAATGAAAACTTCCAGGAATATTATAGCTAAATTCAGAAAATATACAAGCAAGAAAGAAACAAGTCCAGCATTATGAAGCCACAGTCAGGATAACACCAGATTTGGCAACTTCTGCATTAAAGAATCGGAGGGTTTGGAAAATGATATTCCAGAGGTCAAAGGAGCTAAGATTATAACCAAAAATGGCCTAACCAGCAAAAATGAGTAAAATCCTTCAGGGGGAGAATGGACATTCAATGAAATAGAGGACTTTCAAGCATTCCTGATGAAAAGACTGGAGCTAAATTGAAAACTTGACTTTAAAATACAAGACTAAAGTGAAACATATAAAGGCAAACATAAGGGATTTAATAAGTTTAAACTGTTTACATTTCTACATAGGAAGACAATATTTGTGACTCATAAGAACTTTCTTATTATTAGGGCAATTAGAGTATATATAGACAGAGGGTAGAGGTGTCAGTTGAATATTGATGGAATGATAGCTGTAAAAATAAAATTAAGGAGTGAAAAAGAGGAATGCACTGGGAGAAAGGGAAAGAATGGGGTAAATTATCTCACATAAAAGAAGCAAGAAAGAACTGTTACAGTGGAGGAGAAGATGGGGGGAGATGGTGGGGAATGTTTGAATCTTGCTTTCATTGGAATTGATTCCAAGAGAGAATAACCTATACACTCAATTGGATATAGAAATTTACAAGAGTCCACCTTACAGGAAAGTAGGAGAGGAATGGGATAAGAGAGGAAGGGGGTGCTACTAGAAGGAGGAGTAGATTGGGGAAATCAATAGTCAGAAGCAAAACACTTTTGAGGAGTGACAGGGTGAAAGGAGAGAGAGAATAGAATAAAGGGGCAGGGGAAATGAGATAGAAGGAATTACAGTTAACAGTCATAACTGTGAAAAATATTTTGAAGCAAGTTTCTCTGATAAAGGCCTCATCTCAAATATGTAGAGAAATGAATCAAACTTATAAAAAGAAGAGCCACTCCCCAATTGACAAATGACCAAAAAATATGAAGTCAGTTTTCAGATGAAGTAATCAAAGCTATCTTTAGCCATTAAACATGCTCTAAAACACTATTGATTGGAGAAATGCAAATTAAAATAATACTGGAGCACTACCTTATACCTATTAGATTGGCTTATAGGACAGAAAAGGAGAATGATAAATGTTGAAGGGGATATGGGAAAATTGAGACACTAATGTTCTACTGTGGAGTTGAAAACTGATTCTACCATTATGTAAAGCAATTTGGACCTGTGCCCAAGTATTTATAGCAGCTCTTTTCTAGTGGCAAAGAATTGGAAATTGAGGTCATGTCCATCAATTGGGGAAAGGCTGAACAATTTGTGGTATATGGTTGTGATGGAATACTATTGTGCTTTCAGAAAAACCTGATCTGATGCAAAGTGAAATGAATAGGAGCAGGAGAACATTGTACACAGTAACAACAATATTATAAGATGCACAACTGTGGATGACTTAGCTATCTAAGCAATACATTGATCTAAGACAACTCTGAAGGACTTACCATGAAAAATGCTATCCATTCCCAGAGAAAGAACTGATGGAATCTGAATAAAGCATTTTTTTTCACTTTGATTTTCTAGGTTATTTCTACATTATTTCTAGATTATTTTGATCTATGTTTTCTTTTACAACATGATTAATATGGAAATATTTTTTGCCTGATTACACATGCATAGGCCATATCAAATTGATTGCCTTCTCAACGAGGAGTGTGGGGAGGAAAGGAGAGATCTGGAACTCAATTTTTTAAATGAATATTGAAAATTGTTTTTATTTGTAATTGGGTGAAAAAATATTAAATTAATAAAATTCTAAAAAAGAAAGAAAGAAAAAGGAAAATGCAACCACTATACCTGGCTGACCAAAAATGTGAAGAGCTTTAAACTTATTTGAATCCTTACTTGTGGTACTCTTATGGAAAAGAACTTGAAATGAGCCCTGACTGAAAGTGTCTACCCCCAAAGTGATGATAGAATAGGATGAATTTCTTCTTTCTCCACCCACCCCCACCTCCTTCTTTCTGGCAAACCAACATCATCTACTTTTAAGCTTATCCTTTTCTTTTTACTTTATTCAACTGGATTCTAAACCTAAAGATTGGTTTTTGTCTCGGGATAGATAGGATCATTTTAACTACATTCTGAATAAATGTCTTGCTATAGAGTGTAAGAGCAAAAGGGGATAAATCCAGTGGCTAATTTGGCTCTGGGAAAATAAAATTGTCTGAAAAGTTTCATTTTCCAGAATGGCAGCAGAATTTACCTAGGAACTCAGGGACATTGATTATTTCTTTATTATTAACAATCCATTTTTAGATACCTAAATTTTGTAGAGAAAATAAGGCAATCTGCCTCTAGGCTAAAAATATGAAGTTTATCTCTTTAAATATCTCAGCAGTCTAGATCCCTTTTTCTTCTCTGGCAGTATCCATCCCAAGTAGAAAAGGAGATTAGAAGGAAAAGGGTTAAAGTGCTCAGTTATTGTTACAAGGATGTTTATTCCTCAGTCATCTAGGAAATTTTAACAATGTACATCTGGTCTATGTGACAACTAGATGCTGCAGTGCTAAACCTGGAATAAGGAAGATCTGTGTTCAAGTCCACTCTCAGACACTTATCAGCTGAGCGACAACTTCAGTCATTTCACCCCTCTTGGCCTCAGGTTCCTTAGCTGTAGAATGGGGATGATAAGGGCATGTTCCTCCCAGGGTTGTTGTGGGGATCAAGTGAACCAGTATTGGTAAAGCACTTCATACAGTATCTGGCCCATAGTAAATATTTAATAAATGTTAAGAAGATAAAGAAGGAAGAAGAGAAGGAGTGGGGTTAAATCCCTACTCCTGCTTGGAAAGGGTATGATCAGGAAGTCATCTCACATACTTTCTGTTGGGAGGGATAAATGCTCCCTCAGTCAAACCCTGCCATCCACAGGCTCATCTGCTGGTTGCATTGAGAAATCCAGTTATCTCAAGCAGAAATTCAGCATGAGTTCTGCAGTATTTTCTTTAGATGAGTGGAAAGCAAGGTGTGCTCAGGAAACTACATACAGTAAGTAGTTATGTCATGAACATTGACCATTATGAGAATGCTCCTAAATTATTGTTCTGAAAGAGAAGAGCTCTTGGGTGCTGACTGAATCTTAGAAGAAAAAATAAAACTTCCTTGATAAAAGGAATTGTTCTGTGAAGTTTGGACTGAGTAAAGGGCCACATGTGGCCTTGAGGCCACAGAGTCCCCACACCTGCTTTAGACTGTCAAAGTTGGGAAGGATATAAGAGGCTAATTAAATCAACTTCTAGTTGTACAAGAATTTCCTCTACAACATTTACAAGTAAGAAGAAGTCATTACCTCCCATACAACCTCTTTGTTTAGCTCTAATCATTAGAAAGTTCTTTCTTGTGTTCTCTACAATTTCTATCCAGTGTTCCTGTTTCTACACTCTGAGAAAGACCAAATAGAATAATTCTTCCATAAAACTGTCTTTAAAATACTTGAAGCCAGTTATAATGTTGAGTAACATATGTTTGTAGCTTTCTCTGTTCTACCACTCTAGAAACCTTTCAAAAAGAGAAATGAAACAAGCTTGGTTTCACCTGTTCTTGATCAAGCCTTACTGACTCTCTGTGGTCACAGTGTGCTGTAATGGATAGAGCACTGGACTTCAAGTCAGGAAGACCTGAATTCAAATTGTGGCTCCTACATTTATTAGCTCTATGACCCTGGTCTAATGATTTAACCTCTCTAAGCTTCAGTTCTCTCATATGTAAAATGATAGAGTTGAACATGATGGCCTCTAAGATCCTTCTAAGTCTAAAACTATGATTTAAGTCATCTTTTTTTTATAAGATGTTTAGAAATTTTTTAACCTATAACTGAAGTTTAGTTCATGGGACTATATTTTGTAGACCCTAATTTCTTTCTTTTTTCCCAAAATTATGTTATGTGCATTTTTCTAATCTTTGATACCCCTTTAATTTTCCACAATCATTCAAGATCACTGACATTAGTTCATTAATTGCATCCACCATTTCCTTTGGTGACATTAGATATACTTTGTGAAAAACTGTTGACTTGAACTTACAGAGGGCAACCAAGTGTTGTCTTCCTTATCTCCTTACTTATCTTGGGTTTCAAATTCTTGTTAACCATTTTATTCTGTTCCAAGGACCATAGTCTTTGACCAGTGAAACAAATATGAAATATGAACAGTGTTTGTGTCCTCTCTCTGTCATTTGATATCGATATCATCTTATCGAGCCTGTACGGTATTTCTATCCCTACTTTGCTCCTTTTTTTTTCCAAACACATATAAAATTCCTTTGCGTTGTCCTCCACATTTGTTATGAGTCTCAGTTCATTCAGAATTTTAACACTTTTCACTCAATTGAAATTCTTAAGGTACTGTATTACTTTTATATTTATTCTTCATTATCTGTCCTTGAATCCATAATGAAAGGGTGGATATAGAGAATTAATCATTTTCTCATTATTTGCCCTTAATTCTTTCACAGCTTCATAGATTAAAACTTCACTAAGACTTTTGGAACATTGTGTGTGTGTGTGTGTGTGTGTGTGTGTGTGTGTGTGTGTGTGTGTGTATACATAGATTTATTGCAATAGAATCTGAAGGCTTAAAGTCTAGAAAAGTCATCCTATCTAAAACATCCCTCCTTTGAAAAACTGATCATACAGACTCTGCTTGGAGACCTCTAGCAATGTGGAACTATCTTCAAGTTGGAATCTTGAATTCTAAGACCCTAGAACAGAATTGTTCAAATTTCCAAATACCATATTTATCATACTTGAGATATTTAGTTTTGTATTTCTAACTTCTCAAACATGAATAACTTGGTACTATTTAAATTTTAGAATGTGAATTAATTATTGTGTCTGTTAGTTTGAACTTTAAAAGTACTAAATATGTCATTTACAAGTCTTTCTCACTAAATTCATGACTCCCTGCTATTGACTCAATTTAGAAGTCATTACAATTTACCAAGGAGTTCAATACCTTCAGTAGAAAGCTAGCATTGGAAAAAGTATCTTCCCTGCTTTCATCACAGCAATCTTCTATGACAGGTTTTCAAAGAACCAAGTATTAGGAATTCCATTCAACTGAAAGTACCATTTGAGAAGTTTCTACTTTAGTCCATTTCTAAACGATAAGATGAGGCTCAGTCCAAGTTCTTCTCTGATGCTATTACATAGAAGGAGAATGGAGCCTCAGGTGGCTATGCCAGCAGAGTACAAGCTCTAGTAGTCTGGAAAGGCTTCACACAGAGGCCTGATGACACACTTGGTCTGTTTTCTTTGGACCTGACTAGCTAAATTCAGAAAACTGCATCACCAGATAAGCAGCAGATTAATGAATTTCTTAACAATTCAGAGATTCACTACTAAATTTTTGATTATTACCTGTTTTTCAGGAAGCAGTACCCATAGAAATGAAATCATAGATCTTTAAAGAATTGAAGTAATTATATGTTGTAGGTTCCATTGGATGGGCATTCTGGATATTTCTTTATGTGGTAACTAACCATCCTCACCACATACCACTTTGGGAGATCCAATCTAAGACCCATGCTATCTATAGAGAATAACTCTTCTTTCTGGACTATGTTCTGGATATCTTTAGTGATGCTGGCAAAGATTTCCACTTTATGTCTCCTTTCATAATGATAATCATTGAACAAAACTACTATAATTCTGTTGTAGCTATCAAGAAATCAGGATAGTTTAGTAATTAGAACTCAAATGACATCGGAGTAACTTCAATTTTTTATACGTACAAGCAAAAGTATAGTTAGATTTCATGGGAAGTCCATTATTAGTCATTTCTTAGTTTGAAAAACATGAATATGAAAATAAACCATGATTTTTAAAATGAGAAAAACTATTCTTGCTGTTAGAAAATAGAATCTGTGTACTTGGGCTCACAACTTCAGTTAAGTGCATTTGTTTCCCTAAGCACCATTTTGCACTCTTAGCATGCTGACCAAATATTTTGACCTTCTAACATGAAGAATGAGCTGTGGATGAATTCAGCTTGTGGGTTCCCCAATTGAAAGACTAACATTTACACTTCATTTGGCTTCAGATAATCTAAAGGTTATATTGTTCTGAAAAGAAAAATCATTAAGTATAGTTACTCAAGCGCCTATTCATTTGAAGAAGAATTTATCAGGCATCTGTCATAAGAAGACAATCTGCATTCTTTATATCCAGACAGCAAGTTTGCACCGTGGCTGTCTTTTGCTCAGACAAAGAAATCACACTTGAGACTAACCTAAAGAGGATTTATGGAGTAAGGAGACCACATTTGACAAGAGTATCCCAATAGTATCCTCCTCTCTCCTCCATAGGTTTTGGATTTGGCATCAAGCTAATTCAAGCGTTAGACCTTATGTAAAGAGTTTGACACCAAAATCCCTAGGAGTTTACATTGAGCTATTGCCTTAGTTTGGACTGTATCCAAAGACAACTGCATAGCTGTCAAATTCTATTTCCATTATTCCCTTCTGGAATTTACTGAATCTATATTGGACTTTGGGCAAAGATGACCTTAGTTTAATTTGTCACAGTTGCTGCAAGAATACACATCTGAATCATTTAGACTTGAAAGCTGTGTAGATTCAGTGATAAAAGATAACCAATTTTGAATGAGAAATGCTTTACTCTTGAATTATAGATGCTGGCTAAGCATTGCAAAATCTGTGATACCCTGGATTGGTAAAAGAATATGATCTGGATCAATCTTTGATCCTCAAAAAGAGTGGCCTTAACTTCCGTGAAAACAAATCCAGTAGGTTGGCTGCTTTGAGTCCTTGGAAAACACTGAGCAATACCACTTGAAATCTCCCCCCTTGAAAGTTCTCTTAGCCCCATTCCACATTCATGGAAAGAACCCAACTTTCCATGATGCCAAGTAAAGGTGTGTAAAGAATATAGACATTCCTAATGCAATATTACATATTTTGGAGTAACTCATAAACTTGAATTAATTTTGTAGATGGAGATATAGAGACCCAGAAAGGTGATGGAACTTTCTCATTTTATATTCACATAAAATAATAGGTCAATGGTCTGTCTTTGGCAACTGATTTAAAATCATAGAATTTCAGGGCTGAAAGGGACCTCAAAGGTCATGGAATCTAATACATAAATAAACAGAATTCTACAATATTGGCACTAAGGGCTCACCTCATCCCTGCTTGAATAATTCTAGAAATGGACATCTCACTAAATCCACAGAAAATCAGTCCATTTGGAAATTGTTTCATTGATTTAGTAACATGTTTTTATTTGTTAGTTTCATTTTGTTTTGTTTGAAACACAGCTGATATCTGTGTTTCTGGAGTTTACACTCATCTCTCCTCACTCTTGCTCAGGCCAAGCAAAACTAGGTAAATCTCATAACTTTTCAAATATCCAAGGTCTTCCTTTTGCAGGCTAAATGGCCTGCATTCTTTTAGCTAATCTTCAAGTATCTGAGAGGAGAAATAATTTGCCTAAGATCATAAAGCTAGTTCTATTTGTTATTTGTTATTCAGTTTGTTATTTGTTATTCAGTTGTTTCAGTTGCGTCTGACTCTTCATGACCCCATTTGAGGTTCTCTTGGCAAAGACACTGGAGTGGTTTGCCATTTCCTTTTCCAGCTCATTTTACAGTTGAGAAAACTGAGGCAAAAAAGTTAAATAACTTGCTTTGGGTCAAAAAGCTGGTGAGTTTCTGAGACCAGATTTTAACTCGTGTCTTCCTGATTCCAGACCAGGTGCTTTTATCCACTGAACAATCTAACTATTCCTTCCTTCCTATAATGATGTTAAAATACAGTCATTGGGTCCAGCCCAATGAAAATATTACAAATTCAAATAATGAAACCACTTCAGAGGGTTCATGATTCACAATAATTGAATCTAAGTATATGATTAGACTTAGTGGTGATGCCAGAAGCTGCTGGTGGCTTTAGCAATAGACAGAGAAAGGCAACAGAACTAGAGCAACTGGTCTACATAATATAGCAATAGGTTTGGGCAGAATCACCTAAATATGTAAGGAGGAAAAGTTCCTAAATCAATCCCAGACAAAGCCAATCAGCAGCAGTTTTAATTATACTGGATAACGTTTTTTAAGTTCAGTTTTAGTTGTTCCAAAAAGCAAGAATCAGACATAGGTGAGCCTCTGGAGCTTGGGATCAGAAAATTCCACTGTTTAGGGCTCCCAGAAGTTTCCCTAAGGTGGCTGTATCTCTTCTCCAAGATACTGTCTGGAAAAAAAGAAAAAAAATCAACTATGGATTTATGATGCCTCTGTGTGTCTCTTCCCCCATTAATTCCTGTCTAAGCTTTTGTACCTTTCCAAAGCCCATGGTTTTGTTTACTCATAAGAGCAGAGTCTGTGATCACAAGGGAATTAAGAGACTATCCCATCACCCTAATGATATGTTGGGAAACTCAAACATGATCACAAATCTTAGGAGAATCAAAACTAAACATAAAGTGTCCTGACACAATTTAATGTTCATTGTACTATACAAACCTGCCTGTCCCGAAGTACATAATTGTTTAAGTATAAAATAAACTAAACCAGTGCGAAGTTTTAGTCTTTCATGAGGACCATCAGTATACTAAGCAGGCACAGTGGAAGACGTGTTAGATTGGGAGTCAGAAGAATTGGATTTGAATCCTTCTTTTGTCATTTATTATCTGTGTGACCTTAAGCAAGTCACTTGAGCTTTTTTGTATTCAGATTCATCATTTGTAAAATAAATACATTGGGAGAGATGATCTCTGGAGTCCCATCAAATTCTGAGTCTATGATACTATTATAAGAAGGCTTTGCCACATTTGCTTATCACCTAAGACAGTACCCATACAAGAAATGCTAGAGATCTGTTTCTGGGAAAAGATATCCCATGTTGAGTACCACATGGGACTCTTTCTATTGGCCACATAGTCAGAATTATTTGCATTTTTAAAACTCCAATAGTGAAACAATCTCTCTCTTTCCAATGACATCTATAGGTGAAAGACTTGTCTATCCATAGCATGGGATCCATCAGTAAATTGGGTGAGAAAAGGACCACTTTCCCCACCCCTTAGGCCCTATAGCCCAAGAAATGGGCTTGGGATTTTGATCTTGTTTCATCTGTCCTTTCCAGTTCATTGTTCAGGGAGTGATATCTTGGACCTGGCCTTAGCAACTTCTGAGCCCAGGATTCCAGGCTAGATGTTGCAACAAGTCTAGTGGTAAAGCTTTGAGAAGTCAGGGTCCATGGACACAAAGAGTGGATGGGGGACAAGGGGAGGAAGGGGTGGAGGTTAGACTTTTAACTTGGTGGGACAAAGGCTACGTAAGAACCAAACTAAGCTATGAGGCTAATTTCCCAGCACCCTTTCCCCAGTGATGAAGAGCATAAAGGGGTGATTATGTCTTGAGGTATTGGGAAGAATATTTGTGTATTTACTCTTACTATACCTTTGAAATAAATATTCAGTCAGTAAGTCTATCAGTCAACATTTTTAAGCAACTACTAAATGCCCATAGATTCATTAAACTCAACTCAGTCAAAGAAAGAAGGTGGACTATGAAAACAACAGGCTATTTGGTCTCTCTGCCTCACGTGTCTCCCATTTCCAGCCTATCCTGTACACAGCTGATATCTACCTACACTCACCTTTGGAATATATTACAGGAGTTTCTATTGTCTCTAAGATAAAAAGTTAAACCCCTAATTTCTCTTTTATTTTTAAAAAAATTTATTTATTTGGGGACAGAGCCAAGATGGCAGAGTAGAACGACAGACCTGCTCTAGCTGTACCCCACAGCCCAAAAAATATTTGTAAAAATGACTCTAAACAAATTCTAGAACAGTAGAAACCACAAAAGGACAGAGTGAAAGAGATTTCTAGCCCAAGATAGCATGAAATGCTGACAGGAAAGGTCTATCACACCAGGCTCAGAGCGGAGCACAGTCCAGTCTTGGCAATGCAGTGCAGCAGGGACAGGACTGGAGCAGGCTTCAGGGCATGGAATCACAGGTAGAAGCTGGGAATCCCAGATTTCTCAACCAACAAACATCAAAGACAGCTTCAAAGGTCAGTGATAATACTCTTTCACCTGGGTGAGAGGGAAGTGCCATCTGGCCCCGGCCCCAAGGAGGCAGCAGCCACCACAGCAGCAGTGTCCATTTTTGGAGCCCTCCATCTAAAGACCCAGGGGAACTGAGCAGCTAATCTGGGTCTCACTCCTGAGTGGCAGTTCTGGGGTGAGGAAACATGCTGGCTTGGTGGAGAGGGAATCCTACTCACAGATCCAGGTCAGATAAGAAGGCCTGTGGTTGCTCACAGAACACAGCACAGGCCAGGAGAGGAGGAAACTGCATTTCCTCAATTGTGCTGCCTCAGAAGAACTGAGAACTTCCATGTCCCTGGAGTATACCCTCCACTTGACAAAGGACTCAAAAGTCAAGTAACTGGTTGGGAAAATGCCCAATAAAGAGGGAAAAATAAGACTATGGAAGGTTACTTGCTTTATGAAAAGGCATTTTCTTCCATCCTTTTGCAGGAGGAAGAACAAAGCATACCATCAGGGAAGAAATCAAAGTCAAGGCTTCTACATCCAAAACTTCCAAAAAATATGCAATGGCTTCAGGTCATGGATGATCTCAAAAAGGACTTTGAAAATCAAGTAAGATAGGTTGAGGAAAAATTGGGAACAGAAATGAGAGCAAAGCAAGAAAATCATGAAAAGTAAGTCAACAGCTCCCTAAAGGAGATCCAAAAAAATGCTGAAGAAAATAACACCTTTAAAAATAGACTAACCCAAATGGCAAAAGGGATTCAAAAAACAAATGAGAAAAATGCTTTAAAAAGCAGAATTAGGCAAATGGAAAAGGAGGTTCAAAAGCTCACTGAAGAAAATGGTTCTTTAAAAATTGAATGGAACAGATGGAAGCTAATGACTTTATGAGAAATCAAGAAATTATAAAACAAAACCAAAAGAATAAAAAATAGAAGACAATGTGAAATAGCTCATTGGAAAAACAACTGACCTGGAAAATAGATCCAGTAGGGACCATTTAAAGATTATAGGACTACCTAAAAGACATGATCAAAAAAAGAGCCTAGAAGTCATCTCTCATGAAATTATCAAGGAAAACTGCTCTGATATTTTAGAACCAGAGAGTAAAATCACCCCCTGAAAGAGATCCAAAAAGAAAAACTCCTAGGAATATTATAGCCAAATTCCAGAGTTCCCAAGTCAAAGAGAAATTATTGCAAGCAGCCAGAAAGAAGCAATTTGAGTGTTGTGGAAATACATCAGGATAACACAGGATGTAGCAGCTTCTATATTAAGGGATCAAAGGACTTGGAATATGATACTCTGGAAATCAAAGGAACTAGGATTAAAACCAAGAATCACCTACCAAGCATAACAGAGTATAATACTTCAGGGGAAAAATGGTCATTCAATGAAATAAAGAATTTTCAAGCATTCTTGATGAAAAGACCAGAGTTGAATGGAAAATTTGACTTTCAAACACAAGACTCAAGAGAAGCAGGAAAAGGCAAACAGGAAAGAGAAATCATAAAGGACTTACTAAAGTTGAACTGTTTACATTCCTACATGGAAAGACAATATTGGTAACTCTTGAGACTTTTCTCGGTTTTTGGGTAGTTGGAGGGATTATATCCATATGGACAGAGGGCACAGGGTGAGTAGAATAGGAAGGGATGATACCTGAAAAAATAAAATTAAGGAGTGAGAGAGGAATATATTAGGAAGAGAAAGGAAGAAATGAAATGGGGCAAATTGTCTCTCATAAAAGAGGCAAAAAAAGCTTTTTTCAATGGAGGGGGAAAGGGGAGGGGAGAAGGAAAAAGTGAAGCTTACTCTCCACATTTGGCTTAAGGAGGGAATAACATGCACACTCAATTTGGTATGAAAATCTATCTTACACTACAGGAAAGTAGTGGAGAAGGGGAGAAGTGGGATGTGTGAGGGGAATGATAGAAGGGAGGCAAATGGGAAGAGGGAGTAATTAGAAGTAAACACTTTTGGAGAAAGACAAGGTCAAAAGAGAGAATAGAATAAATGGGGGCAGAATAGGATGGAGAGAAATATAGTTACTCTTTCACAGCATGATTATTATGGAAATCTTTTGCATAACTACACATATATATCCTATATTGAATTGCACACCTTCTCAGTGAGGATGGGTGAGGAGGTAGAAAGAGAGAGAAGCTGGAACTCAAAGTTTTAGGAACAAATTTTGAGAATTTTTTTTGCATGCAACCAGTAAATAAGAAATACAGGTAATCAGGTATAGAAATCTATCTTGCCTACAAGAAAAGAGAGAAGATGGGGATAAGGGAAGGGAGGGGTGTGATAGAAGGGAGGTCATATTGGGGGAAGGGGTAATCAGAATGCATGGTGTCTTGGAGTGGGGGGGAGAAAGAGGGAGAAAATTTGGAACTCAAAATCTTGTGGAAATGAATATTGAAAACTAAAAATAAATGAATAAATTTTTAAAAAGAAAAAATTAAAAATAATTTATTTTTTTCAATAGACACTCCCCTCTGTCCAGCCCAAGACAATGTGCATTCTGATTATCACTTCTCCTCCTCTGCCCTCCCTTCTATCACACCCCTCCCTTCTCTTTTCCCCATCCCCTCTATTTTCTTGCCAGGCAAGATAAGATTTCTATACCCCTTTCCCTGTATATCTTATTTCCTAGCTGCATGTAAAAACAACTTTCAACATTCATTTCTAAAACTTTGAGTTCCAACTCTCTCCCTTCCTCCCTCCCCACACACCCCCACTGAGAAGGCAAGCAATTCAACATGGGTTATACACGTGTAGTTATGCAAAGCACTTCCACAAGAGTCATATTGTGAAAGACTAACTATATTTCCTTCCATCCTATCCTGCCCCCCATTTTGTCTGTTCCCTCTTTTGACACTGCCCCTCCTCAAAACTGTTTACTTCTAATTACCCCATCCTCCCATTTGCCTTCCCCTCTCTCATCCTCCTAGACCCTGTTTATCCCCTCCCCCTACTTTTCTGTACAGTAAGATAGGTTTTCATACCAAATTGAGCAGGTATGTTATTTCCTCCTTAAGCCAAATGTGATGAGAGTAAAGTTCACTCTTTCCCTCTCACTTTCCCCCTCTTCCTCTCCATTGAAAAATCTTTTTCTTGCCTCTTTTATGTGATTTCTGTCTATATGTATATAATCCCTCCAACGATTCTAATACTGAGAAAAGTCTCAAGAGTTATAAATATTTTCTTTCCATATAGGAATGTAAACAGTACAACTTTATTATGTCCCGTATGATTTCTCTTTCCTCTTTACCTTTTCATGCTTCTCTTGATTCTTGTGTTTGAAAGTCAAATTTTCATCTCTGGTTTCATCAAGAATACTTGAAAGTCCTCTATTTCATTGAATGACCATTTTTTCCCCTGAAGGATTATACTAAGTTTTTCTGGGTAGGTAATTCGTGGTTTTAGTCCTAGCTCCTTTGGCCTCTGGAATATCATGTTCCAATCCCTGAGATCCCTTAATGTAGAAGGTACTAGATCTTGTGTTATCCTGATTGTATTTTCACAATACTCAAATTGTTTCTTTCTGTCTACTTGCAATATTTTCTCCTTGACTTGGGAGCTGTGGAATTTGGCTATAATATTTCTAGGAGTTTTCCTTTTTGAGATCTCTTTCAGGAGGTGATTGGTGGATTCTTTCAATGTTGATTTTACTCCCTACAATATCAGGGCAGTTTTCCTTGATAGTTCCCTGAAAGATGATGTCTAGGCTCTTTTTTGGATCATAGTTTTCAGGTAGTCCCATAATTTTTAAATTGTCCCTCCTGTATCTATTTTCCAGGTCAGTTATTTTTCCAATGAAATGTTTCACATTGTCTTCTTTTTTTTTTCATTCCTTTCGCTTTTGTTTTATAATTTCTTGATTTTTCATAAAGTTATTAGCTTCTATCTGTTCCATTCTAATCTTTAAGGAATTATTTTCTTCAATGAGCTTTTGGACCTCCTTTTCCATCTGACTAATTCTGATTTTTAGGGCATTCTTCTTCTCATTAGCTTTTTTAATCTCTTTTGCATTTGGGTTAGACTATTTTTTAAAATGTTATTTTCTTCAGCATTGTTGGGGTCTCCTTTAGCAAGCAGTTGACACATTTTTCATGATTTTCCTGCATCACTCTCATTTTTCTTCCCAATTTTTGTTCTACTTCTCTTCATTGATTTTCAAAATCCTTTTTGATCTCTTCCATAGCCTGAGACAAATTAATATTTTTCTTGGAGGCTTTGAATGTAGAAGCTTTGAATCTGTTGTCTCCTTGTATGTTTTGATCTTCCGTCACCAAAGTGAGACTCAATAGTCTGATTCTTTGTCCAGTTTTTGCTCATTTTCCCATCTATGTGCTTGACTTTTGAGCTCTTTGATAAAGCAGTTCTCTGCTTCCAGTGGGGTTGGGAGGGGTGTACTATCAGCCACTTGATCCCCCCACAATCTGTGGACCTAGAGCTCCAGAAACAGTCTCCACTGTCCCTGCCCCTGCTGCTGCTATTGTGGGCTGCTCCTCCGTGTGCTCCTCTGCAGGCTTCTCCAGCAGTTCCTCCACCCCCTCCACCATTCTGACACTGAGACCCAGGTCACCCACTCTACTCTCTCACACAGGTCCCACAGGTTTTTGACACTGACCTTTCAATTTGTCTTAGGTATTTTAGGATCTTGAAGCCTGGAAGCCACCATAGGTGCCTGACATTCAATCTCCCCAAAGCCTATTCAGGTCCCATCTGTGCTGATGTGGTCCACACTAGACTGTACTCTGCTCCCAGTGTGGCACAATTGACACTTTCTGGCTGTCTTGGACTGGAAATTTGGGGGGAGAGCACTAGCAAGTCCATGTTGTTACTTCACCATCTTGGCCCCACCCACTCCTGTTTGTCCTTTCAATCCCCTTTACAACCTGAACTCTCCTCATCTTTCAAATCTCCCTATACTGCAATTCTCTCTATACATGATATGATCTACTTGCAATGGCCTTGCAGTTGCTCATACACAATGCTTCATCTCCTGATTCCATGTCTTTTCAGTGGCTGCTCACCATGTTTAAAATGCTTACTCCCTCACTTCTTCCTTCTGGCTTCTCCAGCTTCCTTCAAGATTCAGCTCAAACCTTAACTTCTTCAAGAGGTTTTTACCAAGCTTCCCCACTACTAATGCCTTCTGAGATCAACCCCAGTTTAATATCTATCCATGCAGATAGATATAGAGAGATAGATGATGATGATAGATAGATAGACTGATTGATTGATTGATAGAGAGATGATAGAGAGACATAGATTTACAGACATATTGATAGATGAATGAAAGAGATAATCAGATTAGATAGCTATAGAGAAAGATTGATAAATTGATGTAGATAGAAACAAACAGATAGAATGTACATAGTTATATCCATGTTGTCTCCCAGTTACAATATTAACTCCTTGAATACAAAGGCTGTATTATTTTTTACTTTCTTTGTATTTCTAGCACTTTTGCACAGTGCCTGACACACAGTAAACAGTTAATGAATTATTATTGCCATAGCCAAAAGAAATAGAGGCCCATCAACATTCTCCAAATACCCTGCAGCTACTGTTGAAGAAAAAGCACTGTTGTCCATTGTTTGTTCTCCTTATACTCTTATTAGATTGCCAAATACCCCACCTCCATCACTACACAGAGTTTTTCTTAATATCTTAGAGTCAGAAATCTACCACATTGCAAAAAGAATGGCAGTCTGATCAAATAACCTATCATGGGGTGGGGCTACCAATGCCATACCTAGCATTAGCAAACCTTGTTATGTACAAGCCATGGAATGTTATCCTAAGAGATGAGTATGGAGATAATCTCCTAGTCAGTGGGTCTCACCAGGAAAACTTTTTAATTAAAAAAGGTGATTTATTATAAAGGCCAAATTAAGACTGTCCTAAGAGGTAGAGTGAATTCAGAAGAATGGCCTAGGTTCATAGAATCTTGGAGTTAGAACTGCAGTGGCCCTTAGCGTACAACAAGTCTGACTTCTGAATTTTTCTGATGAGGAAACTGGGGCCTAAAGATGTTAAATGACTTTGAATAACAGCTCTAGAACAGAAAAGGATGATCAGAAGCCAAATCCTTCTTTTTACATTCGAGGAAACTGAGACTCAGAGAGCAACTTGTCCAAAGAGAAAGAAATTGAAAAGGAATTTAGTTTTCTTGTTTTAAAAGCAGTATTCTTCCATTGGACCATGCTACATATATAAGGTCACACAGACAGTAAATGACAAAGCTGAAATTTGAACCTGAATAATTTGACTCCAAATTCTGTGTCCTCTTAATGTACTATACTTTCTCTTTCAATTCAAGTATTACAGAGTTATAAAGGAAGAGGGAAGAGAACGCCATTATGAAGCTGTAATCCATTTCTTGCTGTATTCCATGGTTGAGCAAACACTTAGGATCATCGAATTAGGGTTGGAAGGAGTTTCAGAGTCCATCTTGTCCAACCCCCTCATTTTACAAGTGAGGAAACTGAGATTTGGAGAACTTTGGTGATTTGCCCAAGATCATGCAGCTGGTAAGTATCAGAGATATGATCTGAACCCAAACACTTCAACCATACAGAGTTTTCTCTATTATACTCTCTCTTACCTTTTATGGGGAGCATTTTAACTAATATGGAGACTTTATTGATGACCCTCTCACTTTTAGATTAAACATTTGACCTAGTTTCCTTAAATAAATTATCCTTGTAACAATAGCCAAAGTTTTAAACGTTTTTCTGAAAAATATCTAGTGAGTGGGTTATACTTGCCACTAGTGCAATGTCTGAGAGGTGTGTTTCAGGGTCTGCCAGTCATACCAATGTGAGAGGGAAGGTTCTGGAGAGTTCATTTAGGAAGTTGATGCTGGTAGGAAATGGGAGTTGAGAGAGAGAGAAATAGGCAAGGGGTGGTACTTATATCCATACACCACAGTCTAAAAGCTAGCTTGAAACTTAACATTAAAAAAAAAAAAAAGCTAAGATCATGACATCTCATCCCATTACTTCCTGGCAAACAGAGAGGGAAGGAATGGAATTTTATGTTTTTGGATCACTACAGACAGTGACTTCAGCCATGAAATTAAAAGATACTTGCTCCTTGGAAAGAAAGCAAGTCTGGACAGCATACTAAGAAGCAGAGACATCACCTTGCTGACAAAGCAAGGGTTTTTCTAGTAGTGATGTACAACTGTGAGATATGAATTATAAGGAGAAAATGGAGCACCACAGAACTGACTGTTTTGAATTGTGTTACTGAAGAAGACTTTTGAGAATTCCCTGAACTAGAAGGGGATCAAATCAATCAGTACTTAAAGAAATTAACACTGTCTCATTGGAAGGGTAAGTACTAAAACCTGAAGCTTGAATACTTTGGCCATATAATGAAAATTCAAGACCCATCAGAGAAGACTTTGATGCTAAGAAAGATTGAAGACAAAAGAAGAAGGGGACGGTAGAGAATGAGATGGATAAATAGTGTCATGGAAGCAAGGAACATGACATTGGACATCCTTCAGATATAGTGGAGGATGGAAGAGCCTGGTGTGCTAAGAGTTGGACAGAACTGAACAATTGAACAACAACCAGAATTGCTACTCTATATGTAATAGAAACAAGAAACCATTAAATAAAGTTTATCCCTAATGTATGCATTTGGCTCTATCCAGGAAGCTAGGGAACAGCAGAGCAAGAGGAAGTTTTCTTTAGTATTCAATTTTATTGGAATGACTGTGCTTTAGGAAGGAATATAAGAACACTAAGCAATCTGGTTTAAGATAAACAGATTTAATCTGTATGACTAAAAGATGGCTTGAGAATTTAGTCCACAGTAAAAAAAAATGGGAGGACTTCACAGATTCTTTGGGGGGAAGGGGAGAATAGGTCTTTGGGGTAGGGAAGGAAGGGATACCTTTACTAAACCAAACATCTGAATGAAATGTGAAAAATTCAGTCTACCAGATGTTTTGTCAACAGGACACCCGACATTCTGATATTTGGATGGCTGCTTTGTCTCACTTTTCATCCAGATGTATGATGTCATATGGTCACAGTTACATGAAGAGCTATGTGGGGTTCCTAGTTAAATGAATACAGCTCCTGTTGTGGTTTGGTGTGGTTCAGTTAGGGTTTTAAAAGGCAAAAGAAGAGTAGCAGAATGTAAAAGGAAGAGCACTCCTCAGCCAGGAGCACATCACGCATGGACCCTTACCATTAAACCTCATGGTCAGAGAATCATAAAAGATTAAAACTCTACAGATTGAATTATAGGGAGGTTTGAAATTAGTTAGTTTCTTGTCTAAGTTTCCATTTTATTGAGGAGAAAAAGTCCTGAGAGATTAAGGAACTTTGTTAAGATCCCATTGTGGCAGAAACAGAACTGAAATCCAGGTCAATTTACTCCGTCTCATCTTCTTTTCATTGTACCACATGGCTTCCCCACAGACTTCCATGATGATATTTAAAATGTAGGAGCTTTTTCTGATCTTCTACATTGAAGTATGATCCTTTAAATTTGTTATAAATGTGCTGTCCTTGGCATTTAGCTGTTTACCCATAAAAACCTGTTCCTTCATAGTAAAACAGTTATGAACTGTCTCTATAAGAATGTATTTGATATTGGATTAAGAGTTCAGAAGCCCTGGGTCTCAGTACCAGCTACATATGCATAAAGTTAGGCAGGTTTATTTATCTCTATATTTCTATATGTCTCAGTTTCTTAATCTGTGAAACAGATTATACTATTTCACAAGGTGTTGTGAAGAAAGTGCTTTCTAAACTATTAAAGACAAATAGTAGTAGTAGTAGTAGTAGTAGTAGTAGTAGTAGTAGTAGTAGTAGTAGTAGTAGTGGCAGTAGTAGTGGTGGTAGTAGTGTTATTATTACTGAAGAACCCTCCAATGAAAAAAGCAAAATCGTTTATACTGGCTATGAAGCATACCTTGTTCTTTTGCATAGTTATTTATAATATTAATTTCAGACTTCTAGGGGCAGAACCAAGATGGTGGAGTAGAAAAAAAACTCAGTCAAGCTCTCTCAACATTACCTTCCAAACATCTTTTTTAAATGCCTCAAATAGAATTGTGAAGTAGTAGAGTCAACAATAGATGAGAATGAAACATTCTACCAGCATAGCAGAACTTTGTTGTTTATTATTCAGGCATTTCAGTTCTGTGTGACTCTTTATGACCCCATTTAAGGTTTTGTTAGCAAAAATTCTGGAATGGTTTGCTATTTCTTTCTCGAGTTCATTTTACAGATGAGGAAACTGAAGTAAACAGAGTTAAGTGACTAATAAGTGTCTCAGGCCAAATTTGGACTCATAAAGATGAGTCTTCCTGACTTCAGGCCTGACAATTATTTTTGCAATTGCATTGGAATATCTTGGTGCCATAATAGAATTTAAGAGTTCAGAGAGATCTGTGTCATGGGAATGGGGGCTGACCCAGAGCCCATGTGGATGCAACACCATTGGTGGAATCAGGTGGTGATAACAAAAGCAACAACAGCTTCAGAATCTTTTAAGCCAGAAATGGTAAGAGGTTCTGAGAGCTGGTCAGAAAGAGATTACAGATTACAGATTACTGTGACATCACTGGATGTCGGACCAAATGCTAGTTCACAACTACATTTCCTATAGCCACTTTTTGGTTAGAGTTCAAGGGCAGAGGGAAGTACTTTTGGTCAGGAGGGAACAAGGGCCCTGAGATGCAGTATCACTTTTGAACAGAAGGGGTCAGGAACTGAGAAGCAATACTACTACTAATCCCAAAGGAACAGAAGGCCCAGAGGAGTAATTGTAATCCCAAAGTTGACTCCAAAAGGAGTCAGTCGTAATCCCAAGGAATCAGGGTCCCTTCCCGATTGAAGGCCAGAGAGCAGAATAAGGGAGAAATGAGCACATCCCTCACCAGATCAAACCACTGTGGAACCACCAAAAACTTCCAAACTCACAAAACTAGCTTGGAAAAGAGCAGTGAGTATAAGCCTGAAGCTTTGGACAGGCCCCCTCTTATGCCCCACAAAAGGAACAGAGCCCAACTTTAACAAAAAGTTCAAAATCAAGAAATAGGGTAGAAAAATGAGCAAATTAAAGAAAGAACCTGGTCATAAAAATGTAACATTGTGACAGGGAAGATCAAGAAACAAACTCAGAAGAAGACAATGAAGCCAAAACAGCTACAAGCAAAGTCTCAAAGAAAAAAATGTGAATTGGACACAAACCTAACAAAAATTCCTAGAAGAGCTAAAAAGTATTTTCAAAATCAAATAAAAGTAATGGAGTAAAAGTTAAATAAATGATAGCAAAGAAGAAAATTATGAAAAGACAATTAAGAACTTGGTAAAAGAGGCAAAAAAAGAAAAGAACTCCATAAAAAGAAAAATTGACCAAATGGAAGAAGAGGTACAAAATCTCACTGAAGGAGATAATTCCTTAAAAATTGAATTAGGCGAGCAGAAGCTAATGACTGCATAAGACATCAAGAAACAATAAAACAAAGTCAAAAGAATGAAAAAATAGAAGAAATTGTGAAATAACTCACTGGAAAAACAACTACTTCAAAAATAGATTGAGGAGAAATAATTTAGGAATTATTGGACCACCTGAAAGCCATGATCAGAGAAAGAGCTTAAATAGCATACTTCAAGAAATTACCAAGGAAAACACTCCAATACCCTAGAACTAGAGGGTAAAATAGAAATTCAAAGAATCTATTGATCACCACCTCAGAGATCTCCAAAATGAAAACTCCAAGGAATATTATAGTCAAATTCCAGAGCTCCCCAGTCAAAGAGAAAATACTTCATGTATCCAGAAAGAAGCCATTCAGGTACAATGGAACTACATCATATGAGATTTAGCATTAAGGAGGCAAAGGGCTTGGAATATGATATTCTATATGGCACAAGAGATAGGATTACAACAAAGAATAACCTATTCAGCAAAAATTCATATTATTCTTCAAGAGCAAAAAAAATAGATATCTAAAAAAATAAAATGATAGAAATTTATACAATCATTCCTAATTTTAAAAAAGAGCTCAATAGAAAATTTGACTTTCCAGGATAAGATTCAAAGAGAAGCATAAAAATGTAAGTATGAAAGAGAAATCATAAGGGATTCAATAAGTTTATGAGGAGATGCTATATGTAATTTAATGGCATTATTATTATGAGGGGCAGTTAAAAGGATTCTACACAGACAGAGGGCATGGAAGTGAGTCAATTATTTTGGGATGATGTAAAAAATGAGTAGGTGAGAAAGAGGATGCACTGGAAGAAGAAGGAAGAGAGAGGAAGAATGGGGGAAATTTGTCACATAAAAGAGGTACACAAAGAAAAGCTTTTATAGTGGTGGAGAAAATGAGGGAAACATTTGAACCTCATTCACATCTAAATTGGTTCAAAGAAAGGAAAATATATATATACACAATCATTTGGATATAGAAAGTATACTCGACAGGGAAGTAAGAAGAGAAATGGACAAGAGAATGTGTGTGGGGGTGGTGATAAAAAGAACAGATAAAGGAAGACAGTAGTTAGAAGAAAACCAGATTTTAGAGGAGAAACAGGGTTTAAAGACAGAGAGAAAGATCAAAAGAAGGAAATAGGATAGAGGTAAATGCACAATTACTAATCATAACTTTGAATGTTAACGGGCTGAACTCACCCATAAAAAAGAAGCAGATAGCAGAATGGATTAGGAACTAGAATCTAAAAATATATTATTTATAAGAAGCATACTTGAAACAAGGAGACAAATACAGAGTTAAAATAAGGGGCTGGAGCAGAGTCCATTATGTTTCAGCTGATGGAAAAAAGGCAGGGGTAGCAACCATAATCTCAGATAAAGCTAAAGCAAAAAAAAGATAAGAGGGGAAACTATATCTTGCTAAAGGATACCATAGATAATGAAGTAATATCTACACTAAACATATGCATCAAATGGCATAGTATTCAAATTCTTAAAGGACAATTTAAATTCATTAGAGGTAGAAACAGTAAAACTATAGTAGTAGAGGACTTCAACTTTTCTCTCTCAGAACTAGATAAATCTAACATAAAATAAATAAGAAGTTATGGAGATGAATAGAATCTTAGAAAAGTTAGATATGATAGACCTTTGGAGAAAACTAAATAGAAATAGAAAGAAGTGTACCTTTTTCTTCTCAGCTATACATGTCACCTTCACAAAAATTAATCATGTATTAGGGCATAAAAACCTTACAATCAAATTCAGAAAAGCAGGAATATTAAATGTGTCATCTTCAGACCATAATGGGAAAAGTTACTTTCAATAAAGGGTCATAGAAGCAAGATTAAAAATTAATTGTAAACTAAATAATCCAGTTCTAAAGAACTAATGGGTCAAAGAAAAAATCATAAACAATTGATAATTTCATCCACAAGAGTGACAATAATTAGACAACATACCAAAATTTTGTGGGATGCAACCAAAACCATATTTAATGGAAAATTGATATCTCTAAAAGTATATGTCAATAAAAGAGAGAAAGAATAAATCAATGTATTGGTCATGCAACTAAAAAACCTAGAAAAAGAAAAATTAAAAACCCCAATTAAACTGCATAACAGAAATCCTGAAAGTCAAAGTAGATATTAATAACCTTAAAACATATACATATATACATATATACGTACATGTATATATGTATATGTGTATACACACATGTTAGCAAAAAAATCCTAGAAGGTGTTTGTTTTATGAAAAAAATAGAAGAACTGTTGGTTAATTTAATTGTTTTTTAAAAAGAAGAAAACCAAATCAGTGGTATCAAAAATGAAAGGGGTGAAGGCATCATCAATGAACAAGTTAAATCAATTATTAGGAGTTATTTTGCCCAATTATAGACCAGTAAAATTGACAAACTAAGTGAAATGGAAGAATATTTACCAAAATATAAACTACCCAGATTAACAGGAAAGGAAAGAGAATACTTAAATAACTCTATGTTTTAAAAAATAATTGAACAAGCCATAAGTGAACTCCCTAAGAAAAAAATCCCTAGGATTAGAAAAATTCAGAAGTGAATTCTACCAAAAAATTTAAAGAACAATTAATTTCAATCTTATATAAACTATGTTTTAAAATGGGTAAAGAAGGAGTTTACAAAATTCCTTTAGACACAAATATGATGCTGATATTTAAACCAAAAGAGCAAAAACAGAGAAAGAAAACTATAGACCAATTTTTTCTAATGAACATTGATACAAGAATTTTAAATAAAATACTAGCAAGGAGATTATAACAATATATCACAAAACTCATACACTATGACCAGGTGAGATTTATACCAGGAATTCTGTGGTTGGAGCATAAACTTGTGCTACTGTGATATTGAATAGTTCACCTTGAATTCAAACACATAGCATTCTATCATTTTTGAGATTATACCCCAGTACTGCATTTCTTACCCCTTTACTGCCTATGAGGTATACTTCATTTCTTCTAGGGGATTCTTGCCTGCAGTAGTATATATAATGATCAACTGAATTAAATCCACCCCTTTGTGTCCATTTAAGTTCACTGACATCTTAGATGTCAATGTTTAATCTTTTCATTTCTTATTTGACCACATCCACCTTACTTTGCTTTATAGATCTTATATTCCCAGTCCCTACTCAATATTGATCTTTACTGTATTGGATTTATCTTTCATCACTAGACACCCCCACAGATGAGCTTGCTTTCAGCTTTGGCCCAACTACTTCATTAGTACTAGAGCTACTTATAATTATCTCCCACTCTTCCCCAGGACTGTGGTGAATACTTTCTGACCTGATAATTTGTGATCAAAATTATCCATTTAACTTCCCATGATCTTCTCTATCACTCGTTTGGTCATAAGCTCTTCTCTTAGCCATAGATCTAAAAGGTAGATTTTTCCATGCTCTCCTAATTTACTTAAAATATTACTTTTATGTCTAGATGATTTATCCATTTTGACCTTATCTTGGTACAGTGTCAAGGTGTAGATCTATACCTAGCTTCTTCCTAACTGCTTTCCAGTTTTCTCAGCAATTTTTGGTAGAAGGTGAATTCTTAGTGGTATCTTTGAGTTTATCAAACACTAGGTTACTATGCTCTTTTATTACTGTGTATTGTGCACCTAATATATTCCAGTGGTCAACCACTCTATTTCTTAGCCAGTACCTGGTTGATTATTTATTTTGCAACCAAAGGTGGAGAAGCTCTTTGCAGTCAGTTAAAATAAGACCTGGAGCTAACTGCAGCTCAGGAGCTTCTTATTGCAAAATTCAGACTTAAATTGGATATGAAGTGGGAGAAATGAATTGCTTTAAGGGATTAGATCTGCTAGATAGAGTACCTAAAGAAGTATGGATGGAAATTGGCAATATTGTACAGGAGGTAGCAACAACAAAAATATTCCAAAGAAAAAGAAGACCAAGAAAGCAAAATAGCTCTCTAATCAGACTATACAAATAACTTAGGAAAAAAGGAAAAGAAAAGGAGAAAAGGAAAAATATATTTGGCTAACTGTAGAATTCCAGAGAATATCAAAGAGAAATAAGAAGTTTCTCTTAAATGAACCATACAAAGAAATAGAAGAAAACAATACAATGGAAAAGACAAGAGATCCTTCAAGAAATTTAGAGAAGTCAAGGGAAGGTTTTACGTAAAATTGGCACAATAAAAGACAAAATTGGTAAAGAGTTAACAGAAGTAGAAAAGATTAAGTGGCAAGTGTATACAGAACTCTACAAGAAAGATCTTAACATCACTGATAACCATGATGGTGTGGTTACTGATGTAGAGCCATATATCCTAGAGAATGAAGTCAAATGGGTCTTAGGAAGCATTGCTAGCAATAAAGCTAGTGAATTCTAACTGAACTATTTAAAATAGTAAAAGATGATACTATTAAATTCTTCACCCAATATGCCATCAAATTTGAAAAACTCAACAGTGAATGAATTTTAAAAGATCAATTTATATCCCAGTCCTAAAAAAAGGCCATGCCAAAGAATGTTCAAATCACTAAACAATTGCACTCATTTCCCATGCCAGCAAGGTTATGATTAAGATTCTTGAGATTAAGGTTATGCTTAGGCTTCAGCAACATATGAACCAAGAATTACCAGAAGAGCAGGCTGAATTTTGAAGAGGCTAAGGAATTAGAGACCAATTTGCCAACATTCACTGGATTATGGAGAAAGCAAGGGATTTCCACAAAAACATCTGCATCTGCTTCAGTGACTACACTAAAGCCTTTGCAAAACTCCATGGATCATAACAAAATATGGCAAGTCCTCAAAGAGATGGGAGTACCAAATCATCTCACTGGTCTTCTGAGAAACCTTAATGGGGGCCAAAAAGCAACAGTTAGGACTGAACATGGAACAAGTGATTGATTTAAGATTTGAAAAGGAGTACAAAAAGGCTGCATATTGTAACCTTATTTATTTAACTTACATTCAGAGTACATCATGCAAAACACCAGACTGAATGAATCAAAAGCCAGAACTAAGGCTGCCAGGAAAACATGATACTGCTCTGATAGCAGAAAATGAAGAGAAATTTAGAAGCTTCTTGATGACAGTGAAAGAGAAAATGGTAAAAGCTGGCATGAAGCTTAACATCCAAAAATTAAGATCTTGACAACAGATCCTTTCACTTCCTGGCAAATAGGAGGAGAAAAAATGGAACCAGTGTCCAATTTTATGTATTTTGGGGCTCAAAGGTCACTGCTGACAATGACTGCAGTGATGAAATTAAAAGATGTTTGCTCCTTGGAAGAAAACTTACAGCAAATCTGGACGGCATACTAAAAAGCAGAGACATCATCTTGCTGACAAAGCTATAGTCAAAGCTATGGTTTTTCCATTAGTAATGTATGACTGTGAGGAGAGGATTCTGGGGAGATGGAAGAATGGGTAAGAAAATTTTTGGCTCTTCACATTTCCTCTACAAAAAGACAGAACATCACCTCAAAGGAGCAAAAATAAACACAGGGTAAAGTATTTGTCCTCCTAAGACAATTTGAGAAGACTCCAGGGAAGAGCCAACCAGCTCTGGCAGAGGACTCCGAGGGAAGTGCAAAACCCCCAAGCCAACTCTCCAGAATCAGCAAGCAACAAGCCCTTGGGGTAGCTGGGTTAAGGGGCAGCTTCAGCCTTTGAAACTTTCATTTTGCAGATAGTGCTGGAGTCTGGTGGCTGAGTAGGAAAAGACTGAAGAACCTACCACTCTTTGGAGTTTATTATGATTCATTTTATTGTACTTTACAGATATTGCATTTTTTTTTTCAAATTGAAAGTTTGTGAAAACCCTGTGTGGAATGAGTCTGTTAGTGCTGTTTTGTTTTGTTTTTATTTTTTTTAATTTGTTTTCAGTGTTCTACAATCACCTCCATATATCTTAGATTTTCCCCCTCCCTCCCTCACTCCCCGCTACCTCCCCACTCCCTCCCTGAGAGGGCATACAGTTTTATATTGGTGAAGAACCTTCCTCTCTTGAGGGACCTATGCTTCTCAGATCAGGCTGTGGCTGTGGGGAGGAGCTACCACATACATGGTGAGTTCAGTAGTAAGGGGCAAGGACCCTGTTCGGTAGGAACTTGTAGGAGAGCAGAGTGCTTCGTTTCAATTTCAGGGCAGAGAGGACAGCTATAGTTTACAGCCACTAGAAGGACACAGGGAGCAATGTCATTTGCAGGATGGTGTGGCTGGGGGTCCTCAAAGTGGCTTAGGAGTGGAAAGGAGAGCCCAAGGTTGGGCCCTGAGACAGACCTCAGAAAATAACAGTAAGAAGGACCTGAGATGAGGCATCATTCCCCATACACTGGGACTACAACTTGATTATACTAACAGCTGTTAAAAAAAAAAAAAACTAAAACAAATAAATAAATAAATAAAGATGAGTAAGCAAAGGAGAAAGAACCCAACCATAGATACCATAGATAGTTACTATGAGGAGAGAGAATATCTGGATTCATGTTCAGAGGAAGATAATGGAGCTAAAAAGAAACACACCCTTTTTTCAAAGAATAAGGTCAAATGCTCCCCAGCACAAAGAGTTCTTGGAGGAACTCAAAAAAGACTTTAAAAATCAAATAAGAGAGACTGAGGAAAAATTAGAAAAAATAAGATCAATCCAAGAAAATTCAGAAAATTATGAACAAGTCAAGCAACTTGAAATAATCAAAACCCTGAGGAAGAAGATAATTCCTTGAAAACAAAATTGGGCAAGGGGAAACTAATGACATTCTGAGAAAACAAAAAAATCATAAAATCAAAAGAATAAAAAAAGAGAATAAGAAATGAAATATCTCATCAAAAAAACAACTGATCTGTAAAACATATTGAGAAAAGGATCTTGATACAATATTAAAAGAAATTAGCAAAGAAAATTTCCCTGAAATTCTAGAACAAGAAGGCAAAGCAGAAATAGAAAAAAAAAAATGCACCAATCACCACCTGAAAGAGATCCCAGGAGGAAAACTTACAGGAATATCATAGCCAAGTTTCACAGCTCCCAGGTTAAGGAGAAAATATTGGAAGCAACAAGACAAAAAAACAATCTAAATATCGTGGAGCTACAACAAGTATTACACAAGACCTAGCACTACTATGTTGAAGAACCATGGATCTTGGAATATTCTATTCCATAGAGCAAAAGACCAGGGGTTACAACCAAGGGTAACTTACCCAGCAAAGCTAAGTATAATCCTGAATGGAAAAAGTGGAGATTTAACAAACTGAAGGACTTTTAGTTTTTTGTGACAAAACCTCCAGAACTTAAGGGAAAATTCAACATATAATATCCAGGAGAAATATGAAGTAAACATTAATGACTAATTATAAGGGACTCAATAAGGTCAAATTTTTTACTTCATTTATGTGAAAATATTAGCGGTACTCTTATGATTGTCATTATTTTTTAGGCGGTTTGAAAGAAAGGCTTAGACTGAGCTGTCCTGTATGGAGAGATAAAAATAAATAATTATCTCACATAAATGAAGCATAAAAGGAAAAACTGATACAGAAAAAGCTAGTAGTGAGGAAGGCAGGTAGTGCTAGAACCTTACTCTCATTGGGAATGAGTTAAAAAGGGAAGAAGAGTGGTGTGGGGGGGGCAGTGTACATAGAGACATGTATGTATATATGTGTATATGTATATAAGTATAAAAGTCATCTAGATTCATAAAGAAATAAGAGGACAAGGAGATAGGGTGGGGGAAAGAATAAGAGAGAACCTTTTAGAGGGGTAGGTAAGTTAAGGAATAGGGGGGCAAAGTAGTAGGTAGTAAGCAGTAGGTTAGCAGAATGGTAAAGAGAAAATAAACAGAGTGAAAAAGGGTAGAGAGGAAAAATAGAAAAGAGGAAAATACACAAGAAGTAGTTTAGAATGTGAATGGGATGAATTTAGCTATAAAACAGAAATGAATAGCAGATTAAAAATTTGAATTCAATAAGATGTTGCTTTCAGAAGACTTTGTAAAAATGAGAGATACACACAAAGATAAAATAAAAGACAGGAGTATAATTTATTATGTTAAAAAAAGCAGAAATTATAATCATGACCTCAAAGTTAAAGTTAAAATAATTTTAACGAAAAGTGAAAAATAGAGAAACTACACTATGTATCAGTAATATTATTCAATATAGCTTTAGACCTTTAAAAATATCTAGACAGTATAAAATACCTGAACACATACTTGCCAAAACAGACACAGAAACCATACAAACATAAACATAAAATACTTTCTATACAAATAAACTCAGATCTAAATAACTGAAGTAATATTTATTATTCATGGGGAAGTGAAGTCAATATAATTTTTAAATGACAATTTTACCTCACCTATTTATTTGATGTCATCCCAATTAAATTACTAAAAATTATTTTACCAAACTAACAAAAAGCATAACAAACTTTATTTGGAATAGCAAAAGATCAGGAAATTCAAAGAAATGAAGAAAAAAGATGTAAAGGAAGTAGATTCAGCTTATCAGACCTTAAACTATATTATAAAGGAGAGCATGGTTGAAGTGTAAATAGGATAATTTTGATTATTTTAAATTAAAATTTTCTTGTATAAATAAAACCTATGTAGCCAAGAATAGAAGGAAGGCAGAAAATTGGGTGGAAACTTTCACGGACAATCTCTCAGGATGTGATTAGGTTGGAATACTATTATGGTGTAGGAAATGATGAGCTGGTTAATTTCAAAAAACGTGGCAAGATTTGGACCTATGAAAGAAGATACTATGCACATTCAGAGAAATAGATGACAGGTAGAAATAAGTATTGTATAGTCTTATATATATATGTATATGAGTATATACATGTGTATGTTTATAGATATCCATGCATGTGTGTATCATATAAATATGTATATCTATTATACATATGTATTCAGGCACACAGATGCACATACACATATGTATGTGTGTGTGTGTGTGTGTGTGTGTGTATGGATAGTTGGAAGGGTATGTGTAATAGCAAGTAAAATAGGATGTTTTACTGTTTTTGTTTTAGCATAATCACTAAGTATAATGCCTCTATTTGAATGTGATTGAGGAGGGTCTTTCCCAATCATTGTCTAGCCTAGGAAGATTTGTAAGAAGGTCCACAACTTTTGTTAATGAGGGACTGGTTCTCAAAGGATGTGATGCCCTCTAATTCTAAAAAATGTATAAAGATTCTGAGGATGAGGTTTTATTTTAGGGCTTAGTTTTGGTAAGAAGATTCGAGTGCCAGATGAGGACTCTGGGAAGGCTTTAAGAAGCCCCTCAGCTTTGAGAACTCAGATGCTGTGCTTCCCTCTTTGGTAAATATGGTCAAGCAGCTGTACCTGTCTGTTGAATTATGGTCAGGCAGAGGAAGCCATGTCTGTTGATCTTTAATTTCTCTGTATTCTCTTTGAATTTTGGAGTGCTGATTCCCCTGAAACAGGTGAATGATGTATATACTTGGTTAATGAATTGATCCATGTGCTTGATTAAAGAAATTGTTAACCCCTCAAAACTTGTCTTTCCTTTTATGAATGCAGAACTAAGAACCTGTGATAGCAAGCCTCCCCTCCATGTATGTTGGGGTACTTACTGATACAGTGTGGATATACACACACACACATGCATATATATATATATATGCATGTGTGTGTGTGTGTATACATACACATAGATATATACATTCATGCTTAATTATAGCCCTCTTAGGGGGGAGGGACACGGAGCTAGAGAGAGGAAAAAATAAAGTAAAAATTGCACATCAGAGAACAAAAGAAAATCAACAAGGAAGCAAAGAAAAGTTGCGCAGCTTTGAAAACAATATGTAGTATTTAATATAAAGGTTTTCTTGAAATGGAAATTTATTTTTTTTATATTGAATCATGTCCTATGATCTTCTGGGTACATGGGAATGCATTTTTTCTTTCCTCATTTTGCATTAAAGTATAAAATATAAAAAAGAATAAAGTATAAAATATAAAAAAATACAAAATAATTTTTTTAAAGTAATTATGGCTGTGAGAGTTTGGAAAACTGAGCACTACAGAATTGATGTTTTTGAATTGTGGCACTGTAAAAGATGTTTGAAAATCCCTTGGAGAGCAAAGAGATCAAATCAACTAATATTTAAAGAATGCTTTAATTCACATTATTCATTGGAAAGTTAAACACTGAAGTTGGAGCTTAAACACTTTGGCCACATAATGAGAAGACAGTACTCATTGGAATAAACCCTGATATGGGGAAAGACTGAAGGCAAAAGGAAAAGAGGATGGCAGAGTAGGAGATGGATAAATACTGTCATGGAAACTATGAACGCAAGCTTGGACAGACTTCAGGAGATAGTGGACGCTGGAAGGACTTGGTATGCTGTGGTCCATGGGGTTCATGGGGTCCATGAAGTACATGATGAGTGAATGACTAAACAGCAGCAAAAAGTTTTTGCACCAACAAAATAAATGCAGTCAAAAACAGAAGAAAAATAGGAACCTGGAAAAAAATTGGTAGCAAGTTCCTCTGGTAAAGGCCTCCATTTTTCAACTGGGGCAGCTAGGTGATGCAGTGGATAGAGCACCAGTGCAGGAGTCAGGAGGACCTGCGTTCAAATCTCACCTCAGACACTTGACACTTACTAGCTGTGTGACCTTGGGCAAGTCACTTAACACCAACTGCCTCATCCTGTGTTCATTTCCAGTCATCCTGATGAATATCTGGTCATTGGATTCAGATGGCTCTGGAGAAGAAGTGAGGCTGGTGACCTGCACAGCCCTCTTTCACTTAAAAAACAAAGTCAAGTGCAAGTCATGCCATTATTTCTCTGATGGCATGGTCTTCTGCGGCAACAAAGGATGAACACATACACATTTTTCAAATACATAGGGAACTAAGCTAAATTTATAAAAATAAAAGCTATTCCTCAATTGATAAGTAGTCAAAGAATATAAACAGGCAGTTTTCAGGAGAAAAGAAGAAATCAAAGTTATCAAGAGTCATATGCAAAAAATGCTTTAAATCACTACTGATTAGCAAAAAGCAAATTAAAACAACTCTGAGATATCACTTCACACCTATGAGATTGGCTAACATGACAGAAAAGGAAAATGACAAATAGTAGAGGGGACATGGAAAAGGAGGGATTTTATTGTACTACTGGTAGAGTTGTGAATTGGTCCAACCATTCTGGAGAACAATTTGAAACTATGCCCAAAGGGATATAAAATTGTTTTGTCTTTAATCCAGCAATGCCACTACTAGGTCTATACCCCAAAGACATCAAAGACATCAAAGACATCAAAATAATTATAGCAGCTCTTTTTATGGTAGCAAAGAATTGGAAATCAAGGGGATGCCCCCCATCTGGGATGTGACTGAACAAGCTGTGGTATGTGAGTGTGATGCAGTACTATTGTGCTATTAGAAATGACAAGCAGGACGATTTTAGGAAAACCTGGGAAGATGTATAAGAACTCATGCAAAGTGAGAACAAAAAGAACACTGAACACAGCAACAGTGATACTGTAATAATGCTCAACTGTGAAATACTTAGCTGTTCTGAAGAAGACAATGATCCAAGACAGTTCTAAAAGACACATGATTAAAAATGCTATCCACCTCCAAAGAGAGAAATGATGAACTCTGAATGCAGATTGAAGCACCCTCTTTTTTAAATTTTTCTTAGGTTTTTTTTGTCTGTGTTTTCTTCTACAACATGGCTAATATGGAAGTACGTTTTGTATAACTTCACGTGTAAAATCAATATCAAGTTTCTTGCCTTCTCAAGGATGGGAGAGAGAAAGAAGAGGAGAGAATCCAGAATTTAAAATTTTTAAAAATATAAATGTTTTAAAAATTTACATATATTGGAAAATATTTCAAAAATAAAACTACATTGAAAAAATAGAATGTTAATTTCATAGATTAAAGATTATAAATTCTTCATAAAATTTTGCTACCTCATGGAAACTTAAATTGGTTTACCAAATAAGGAAATGTCCATCCGATCCAATAAATGTTTATTAAACACCTACTATGTGCTGGGCAATGTGTCCAGAGCTGGACACACACTTAATAAAAAGACAATCTCTGCCCTCAAGGAGCTTACACTCTAGAAGAGGAGATTAAACACAAAAAGAGGCAGAAAAGCATGGTGGGGTTGGGGAGAAGGGATAAGTATATGGCACCAGGACATCTTAATTCACACAAGGGCATCTTGTTCCACGGAGTTGAAACCACGCAGGATAAAAGATGCAAAGTGGACTAAACTGAGTCTAGTTTCTGTACTCTAAAGGAAGGCATTGAGAGGAGTATGGTATTCCACCCTCCAGCCCTCCAATCAGTAGAAAGAGAAGATATGATGGCAGCTACCTCATCCCTATTTTATCAGTGGGGACCACTTTGTCAATTAGGAAAATCCTTAGTTTCTGCCCAGGGTCCTCTCTAATAAGAAAGCTTTTTCGTTTTAATTCTGGTCTCCTCCTCTTTTTGGGGGGAGAAGCACTTACTGAGTACTTGGTATATAGCTACTTCTTGATAGTTTACATCCTTTTCAGCCAAAAAAATCAAACTATACCATGCTCACCTAATTGTGGTTCATTTGGGGTGAGAGAGAGCTAAGTCAGAGCCAAGCTTCCACCAAGGGAAGGAAATGTGAACTCTGGCATGACTCTGCTAAGAAGGACTGCTGATCAAGGTCTCCTCTCTCTTCCTATCTCTGAGTGTCAGCTTGGCATACTGGAAAGAATGCTAGACCTAGAGCCAAGGAAATCTGCATTCAAATCTTTCCTCTGAAACTTATCAGCCATATAAGACCAGACGAATCAGTTAACCTTTCTGAGCCTATTTTCTCAACAACAAAATGAAGACAATAGTATCTATTTTACAAGATTCTTAAGAGGCTTTTATGATATCCTGCACATAAAGTGCTCTATATACTTTTAAAGTACCATATAATATTATAAATGAGAGTTATTATTCTGAGAGAACTGTTACTAGGACTTCAGGATTATAGGCTTGCTTATTTTCTACCTGAAATTACTCATCTTATCTTAGGAGAAAAAAAAAACTAAGGCCTGCCACTAACTGTAGACATCTTATTTTCATTCCTGGGAATCTTTGGATGTATAAATGCTCTTAGAGCTGCTCTGAGGCCTAAGACAAGATATGTGGGTTCATTTAGACCTGGTGTTCTGTTGATTAGCTTTACATAAAGCTTTATCAATTTGACAAAAGTGTCTGTGAATGGCAAGGACATTTTCATTACAATGATAAAAATTAGTCGCCATCTTGGACATAAGGACAAAAGACTTATACAACTATCTCCATCTGTTCAACGTGAAAGTATTATTCACATTGTCACTGGTACTGCCACAGTTTTTAAAGAATCAGAAAAGAAAAGTTTTGCCATCCAGGTTCTGGGCATTGTTGAATGGTTCAACAGAAGAAAGTGATGGGATTTTATCAGTGAAAGTAACATCAAATAAGAGACATTACTATCTGTTTTGTCACTGTACACTAAGGAGCAATGAACCTTTCCATCTGATTTTAGCAGAAATTCACCATATGTGATATATTTTATTCCTCATTAGAATATGAGCTCTTTGAGAATGGAAATTCTTAATTTTCAAAGTATAGTGCTTTGCACACATAGTAAGTATTTAACAAATGCTTTATTCTATTCATTTGTTCCATACACCTCTGCCTACAGGCACCGGTCCCTGAACTTCATATAAATTTCATTTCCACAATTTGGTAGACATAGTTTTTTATGTGCAACACAGGAATTTATGAAGAGGAAGCACACAAATATATTTCAACTCTGATTTTAGAGCTTTGAAAATACCAGTGTGATTCCTTGCCCTTTGGATATATTTTTTAAATTACCTAACTACTCTATAAAAGATAGGTACATTTGATATATATTTTTGGGGGGCAGAATTTTCCTGCAATACAGATGTCAAACATTTCCGTTACTTCTCTGAGCTTAAATGGAGGGTGTGCTTGTGGTGTATCTTTAATGAAGGTACACATACCACAAAGTCTTCATTGTATTCTTTATCCAGATATCTCACCCTTTTCCCCCATTCTCCCCATTAATTTTCAAAATGCTGAATTTGTCACAAGTTTCACCCCTTCTTAGGAAAAGAGCCTTTGACGTTTAGTCACATTTTCTTTTGCCACAATAAACTTCAAAGTATTGGCAGAGAAGAGAGAAGAGAGAAAAATCACATTATACACACATCATACATTATTTTTTCTCATTTTTAAGTGGGTCAAGATGTTAAGATGATATAATCATTCACACATGTACTTATATCAGGAGCTCTGTACATTGAAATAAACACAAATGTGTTTATCCCACCGATGACAGAATCAAATAATGAAAACGATGTGTTTATTTAAAATGCCTCCGTATTTATAAGAATGTACAAATGCGGCATTGAATGTGCTGATTACAGTAACTTGATGACTATTTTTTAGAAGAAAACGTAGAGAAATATTTCCACACAACATTATGACAAAAAAATGAGCACAAATTGGCAGGAAAAATCCCAGATGTAATTTCTACCTTTGGTAGAACAGAGCTGTGTTGCACAGGTATCTAACAAATACTTTACATGGACATGGAAGAAATCTGATTTACCTAAGAACTTTGAATTGTAGTTGACTTACTGTTGTTGCTTGTACTTCCTTCTCTAACAGGATCAATGACAAAACAAGGGTGATGGCTAGACTTGCACATGAGGGACTTAGCTAAAGTGATTTTGGGTGAGTTTGAGATCAGGAACACTCAAAAAGTGCTCAAGGTAAGAGGATCAGGTTCATATGCCCCTAATATTTTAGAGTCACTTATACTGGCAATGTCTGCCTCTGAAGAAATTAGAAATTGATCAACTTAATTTCTCAGATATATTATTAGTAACTCATATTGGTGTGATCAGTCACAGTCAGATTCTTGACTCTAATATAGTGACATTTTTGTAACTAAGGTTGTATCTAGAGGATGACAAGGCAACTTGTAAATAAATATAAATTCAATCAGCTGATTTGGTCTATCAGTTGAATCATTTATTTCTGTGTACATGATGTTTTGATAAAGGAATAATGACTAAAGTGTGGAATTTGGAATCAGGAAGACTGAGGGTCAAATCTTGCCTTAGACACTTTTTGCTATTTTTGACAAATCACTTCACATCTCTGAATATAAGTTTCCTCATTTTTAGTAAGAAGTAGAGGTAGAATAACTGGATGGCTTCTTGGATCCTTTCCAGCTCAAAATCTATGATTTTCTATTCTTGTTCCTTCATCCTTCATTTTCAAAGAGGACCAATGACATAACAGGTCGATATCTTGCATATGAATTGTATTTTAAGTGAGACAGAGTTGCACAAAGTCATCAGCCTCACTTTCTCTTGCAGAGAGTCATCAGGTCCAGGGGCAAAACAAAAGTAGAACTGACTGGGGGATGGCCAAGGATACAGTAGATGACCATAACCTTGGCATCTTCAACGTCTGAACAAACTCTAAGTGCTCCACAGAACCTGCTTCAACTGCTTTCATGATTGTTGGAACAAATTGTTCTCATCCACCTATTCTGCCAGGGGAACTCTTCACAGGTTTGGGGTAGATATCCTATGAGTGATGGTGCGGTAGAGAAATTTCTAGATTTAGAGTCAAGAGAGGTGGGTTCAAAACCCGACTTTACACAATATGTCATCATAGTTTTAAAAAATACTTTTAACATGGTTGAACCTGTGTGTTCATTTGTAAAATGGGTATTGTTACACTTGTATTTCCTACCTCATCAGATTGATTACTGTATTACTCCCTTGCCCTTCCTCCTATCATCACCAACAGGGTCCAAATAAGGGAGGAACCCTGGATATATTGAGGCTATATTGCTCTGGATGAAAGGCAAAGCTTTTTCTCTGGATAATGACCTTGTATAGAGTAAGCCATATCCCATTCTTCTCACATCCCCATCATAACTGCAGGTGCCTCTCCTTCTCTACCTCTTACCGAATGGTACCCAAATCTCAAACAAGATACTTCAATTTATGGTGTAGGGGAAAGAGATGTGGAGCCTGAGGTTCTGAGTTTAAATACTCATTCAATTACTTACTACCTTGGGCAAGGTAGTGTGACATTGGGCAAATTACTTCCTTTCTAAACTTTGGTTTCTGAAAATTGAAAGGACATATAAGATTTTCTGCAAGGTCTCATCTAGTTCTAACTCCTGTGGGGGAAAGAAATCAGCCTTTTACTGTTTAGTCTCATTCTGTTATCACTGGTGTTCATTAATAAATATAGTCTTGAATGGCCTAAGTCCAAATTTCCAAGGGGTGTGAGACCTTACTGTCCAGTTAACAGTCTTAACAACTACTGCCTAAAGCCATTCACTCAGCCTCACTCCTAGGCTACTTTAAAGGTGAGTAAAGTGATGTATAACCTTTAAAGGGCTATAGAAACATGAGCTATCCTTTTGCTGTTATTGTCATTATTATAGCTGAGCTGCCCCCTAAATTTCACGTAGATGCTTCACCGTTCACAAGCACACATTTTCTGTTTTATCTCCCCTGCCCAGACAAAATTATGTGTGACAAAATAGTAAGGGAAAAAGACATTCAATGAAATTAAAAATTAAAATAAACAACAAAGGGCCAAACCAAGAAGTGAACATTCCCAGTCTCCTTTTCTGGAAACCAGCTGCCTCTTCTCTCCCATCACTTGTCTGTCTCCACCCATAAGGAGAGAGATTGATGGCTCCAATCCTTCTCTGGTAAAGTGAATCTGTAAGCAGCTACTTTAGATTGTCTCTCCTATAGTCTTGGCCAAATGGTCCTATTCCATCAAACTTTCAAAGGGTTAAAGATGAAAATCAGGCCACAATTAGAAAATTTTTGATGACATTTGAGGTAAAAATTTTAATAGAATAATCAGACAGAAGACAGCAAGTGTTTCAAGAATGAATTGGAGGCAACAAAATAGAGATGGAAAAATATATGTTAGTCACTTTAAAAGTCTAGCAGTAAAAGAGAGAAGATATGGGATAATGGCCAATATATTAGAAGTGTTGAGAGAAGGGTATTTGTTTTTATAGATTCGGGAGAACTCAATATGGCCATAAGAAAATGAAACAGTAGAGTTGGAGAGACTGACAATGGATGAGATATTAAAAGGAGTAAGATAGAGAGGGATTAAGGACACAATTAGAATGGTTGACTTTTGCAAGCAGAAAGGATCTCTCTTTCTCTGAGAAGGGAAAACAGATAAGGATGGGTGATAGGAAATATTGAGGTATGAGTAGATATGTATATTTTCTCATACAACATGAATATAGTTATGTATCTTTATGCATCTAGAGAAGATATTATAAAGATTTGTTCTACATGGTAAAAGTGATATGAATTTGATGCCATATTTCTAAAGGATTTTTTTTTATTATTGGTCTTGAAATGGAGTTAAGGACAAAAAAGACATTAAGAAGATCCAAGAACGGCTTAGTATCAGTGTGCTTTATTAATTTCTGCTGCTATTATGAAGTCTCCATCTTCCTGAATTCCATCATATTTGTTTGAGATCATTTGGGTGAAAGAACAGAGAGCAGACAATGGAATTGCACATATTCCACTCGATATCATCTCCAAAACTAGGGTGGTAAAATGAAAATAAAAAGTGTGATTTATTTATTGTTTTTAACATTCTTTTTTAAAATTTGAGTTCCAAATTCTCTTCCCCTTTCCTGCCTCTCCCACATCTATTTAGAAGGCAAAATATATATATATATATATATATATATATATATATATATATATATATATATATATATATATATATATATATATATATATATATATACATATCATTAATACATGTGAATTCATGGAAAATATATTTTCATATTAGTCATGTTGCAAAAAATAATAATAAAAGGCAAGAAACAAAGAAAGTAGAAGAAAGCATACTTTGATCTGGATTGAGTTCGTCAGGTCTCTCTTTCTAGAGATGGATAGCATTTTTCATCATAAGCCCTTTGGAATTGTCTTGAATCATGTCTTGATCAGAGTAAATGCCTCTGATTTAAAGTGTTACTCTGTAGTTCAAGCACTTGAGATTGGTAGACATTTAGGCAATGTGTCATCCAGTCCCTTCTTGGCTTATAATTCATTAGAAAAGCAGCACACAAACTCTTACTGAGGTATAGTGGACAAATGTGGTGGTAGACTCCCAAACTGAGATACTGGCAAGGTAAATATCCTGGTTAAGATTACCACCAGATTCTTGTTCTCAGAATCCTGGAACTGCACCCATAGAGAAAAGTGGAAAGAAAAGAAAAATGCCAGATTTTAATTGTGTTATTCTTTTACACTCTTTTCACAGGCCTGAAAGCAACTGTATAAGTTTTGATCCTAGTAGGAAAAGCCAAAGCTGACATTCTTCAGCTGTCTAACATTTACCCACATATTCATCAGCGCCAGCAAGAGACCAATTTGTAAATAGACAACCATGAAATTTTAGCAAATTGATTCATCAACTGCCATAGAACAGAATGCTATTTTTTTTCCTGTTGTCTTTGCAATGAAGTATCTTTGTATGCCGATCTAACTTCTGGGTTAACAGATTTACTGATATTTTAAAAGTAAAAACTGAAAAGTCTTTTGTTTTCCTGGCTAAAGATTTCTGGGAAGTTCTTCAAAATTATATATACACACATATGTATACATGTGTATACCTATGTGTGTATATATGTACATATATATGATCAGGGAAAGATTAATAATGGCACTGAATTTTGAAAGCCTGATAAAATTTACACATAAATACAGACACAGACACAGATACAAAAAATTAAAAGCTTATTATTTTTTGTTGTTTCTTGATCTTTTTTGGAAAGGCAGAAGAAAAATCCTTTTTTTTTTTCCATTTGTCAGGTTAAGTACAATTTCAATCATTGAATTTTGGATTATGCAACTCTGCATTTTTTTAAAGCAAACTAAAATATTAAAAACTTATATGAAGAAAAAAAAACAACTTTCTTCTCTAGATTCTATACTTCCTTTATGGTTCTGATCCTAGTAAGAGAGTTTGTTTCAGTAAGTATCCTCTGTTTAGTCAAGGCACTTTTTTCTTGTTTTTCATAACATATTTTGACTTGTACAAGCACACCTAAGTACTTGATAAATATCCATCATCTAAATGATTCCTGGACAAAATAGTTACACTTTTTTAAAAAATCTCTTTCCACTTGAATGGCTAATGTAGAATGCATAGAAAATTGCTTTTTTGCATGACCACTCAACGGAACTTTCTATTCTACAAGAGTCAACTGAGACCTAACAGGAGGAGGTTGCCACACAAGGAGGTTGGGTCAGTACTGATGAGTTTCATTCCAACTATGGGTGCTAACCAGTGTTTCACTTAGTTCATGAATAAGAAAAGAAGGAAGTCAGTGTTAGCAAATGACGTCTTTGATGTGTCTCTAAGACTGTGATAGTTGGGATTTTTTTTAAAGTGCCACTAAGCCTTTACATTTGGGATAACCCACTAAAGAAACTGTTTTCTTGACTGTTTCCAGACAGAAGCATGGTTCTGTATCATGTCCTTTTCTCCAAAATTACTATCCCCAAAATATAAATCAAAACCTGGAGGGAATGATGTTCAAACAGTACATTAGACCAAGCATCAGTGGTGGGAGGGGAATCAAAGAGTCATTGAAAAACCTTAATTCCAATACTCTTCAATGTATTATGTCAATTTCCTACAACTATGACCTTGCCTTGCCACATTAATTTGCACATCCTATCTTTTCACCTAGCAATTATGGTTTTTAATTTGCCCAAAGCAATGGATAATCATTATATTAGAAGGCTTTAGTGGCAGAAATGAGAATAAAAATGTTATGAGATTGAAAAAGCTTTGGAGAACTAAGTAACCACCATAAACCTTTATTATATCCATGTCATATTGAAGCTAAATAGTCTACATGCACTGCATACAAAATCACTCAAACTGTATCTTTCAAAAGCTAAAAATCATTCACAAATACCATGTTCAAATTTCCAGAAAAATTATGCCTTATTGTAAAAACCAATATAAGAGTAACTTCTAAGACTTCAAACATGACAATCACTTACTCATTAGATTAAAGCAAGGTATTCTAATTACTATCTAAGTCTCTCATTAACCTGGGTCCCTTTCTTCCCCTTTTTTCATCAACTGCCATTTTTGCCACAGCCTACTCCTTTACTCAACTGGTTGGTCAACTAACAATGATTAAATCCTTACTATGTGTTAGACATTATGCTAAGCACTGTGGATAAAAGGAATTTTTTTAAAATCATTGCTCTCCAGGAGCTCAAAATGGAAGAGTTAACATACAAACTATGTCTACGTAAGATATATAGAGGGGAAAAGAAGGAAATAAGAATTCATAGAAAGCTGACTATATACCATGCACTGTGCTAAGTGCTTTACAAATATTATTTCATGTGATCCTTATAACAGCCCTGTGAAGTAGATGCTATTCTTATTTCTATTTTACAGTTGAAGAAACTGAGGCAAACAGAGTTTAAGTGAGTTACCTAGGGTCACACAGGTGATAAGTATCTGAGGAGAGATTTGCACTCAAGTATTCCTGACTCCAGACCCAGTGTTCTATTTACTGTGCCACACAGATGACTCTAGATATATACAGGATAAACTGGGGATGGGGAGAGAAAGAGATAGTCTCAGTGGGAAGATACTAAAATTAAAGAGGACTGGGAAAAAGTTTCTTTCAAAAGGTAGGACACCCAAAGGAAGCCAGAGAAGTTGGGAGGCAAAGAGGAAGAGAAAGAGAATTCCAAGCATGTAGGACAGCCAGTGAAAATGCTTGGAGTCAAGAAACAGTAGTGTGTTTGAGGAACAGTAAGCAGGCTGGTATCACTGTATCCTAGAGTATATGGACAAAAGTAAATTGTAAGAAGATTATAAAGGTAGGAAGGGCTCAGGTTTTGAAGAACTTTGAAAACCAGAGGATCCTGGAAGCAAAAGGAAGCCATAAGGATTTAATGAATGGGTCCTGGGGTTACATGATGAAAATTGTACTTTAGTAATATCAGACTGTTGCTTGGAAGACAAGAGTGAAATCAGGAGAGGCTAGAGGATGAGACACCATTCAGAAGGCTATTGCAATAGTCTGAGAATAAGGTGGTGAAGGATGGAGGCAGTGTCAGAGGGGGAAAGGAAGCACATTTAAGGGATACAATAAAAAATAGAAATAACAGGAACCTGGCAAATGAGTAGATATGAAATTTGAGTATGGGAAGATGGTGGTACCCTGAATATAATAGGGAATTTAGGAAGTAATAAGTCGAGAAAAGAGGAGGTTTGGGGATGAAAAATAATGAATTCAGTTTTGTACGTGTTGAGTTTAAAGTATCTATGAGACATCCAGTTTTAGATATCCAGTAGGTTATTAGGGATCAGAGGAGAGATTTGGGCTAAATTAGGAGATCTGTGAATAATCTGCATGGAAATTATAAGCCAAACAGTGGGAACTAATAAGATTGCTAAGCTAAATAGCATAAAGGGATAAGAGAAATGAGCCCAGGACAGCATAAGGACACCCAAGGTTAGTGACCTAGATGAAAATCCAACAAAGATAATTGATAAGGAGTCATCAGACAGGTTGGAAGAGAATCAGGAGAGATCAGTGTCACAAAAACCTGGAGAGAATAGTCAAGGAAAAGAGAATGATTGATAGTGTCAAAGGCTACAAAAAAGTCAAGAAGGATGAGGATTAAGAAAGGCCATTAGATTTGGTAATTAGGAGAGAAATACTTGAGCAGAATGATGAGTTTGAAAGCCAGACTACACAGAGTTCAGGATACAACGAGAGGAGAAGAAATGAAGGTACCTATTGTTAATGGCCTTATTAAGGAGTTTTGCTAAAAAAGGTGATAAGTGATAGAGAATGAATGGATGAATCAAGTGCAATTTCTTTAAAGAATGGGAGCTTTGATGCAGGCATGTTCATAGGCAGCAGGGAAGTGAGCAGTAATGGAAAAAATTGATTGTAGAGTAAGGAGAGAGTGCAGCAAATAAATAGAAGGAGCATTCTACTAGAAAAGAAAAAAAATGGGATAAATTGTGCAAGCAAAGAAATTTGCCTTGGCAAGAACAAAGAAGGTATTCATGGGAGAACGGATGAAGGAGGATATAATTGCAGAAAGCATATGAGTGATTGAAATGAGGAACAGAGAAAAGGGAGCTCTGCAAAATGCCTTGATTTTTTAGTGATATATGAAGCAATGTTCTCAGTTTAAAGAGTTGGAGAAGAGGGAGCTGTGGGAGATTTCCAAATGCATGGAAAGCTTTGGAAAAGTCATTGTGGTGAGGGGAATAATGAATCAGTTGGGGGAAGGAGGTGAAAAAGGATGGTTTTCCCACAATGATGATCTAATTGAGATTATGTAACCTTAATTTGTAATACATCCAGTTGGCATGGTTTTGTGGTTTCTCCTAGCTTCATTCAGCCACACATGAAGACTATTAGAGATAATCCAAGACTGTGGTTTGGCAGGGCAATATCTTTGATAAGATAAAAGAATAAGGGACTTGAGAAAGAGGACAGTGTAGAGTTGGACTGGTTCACCAAAGGGTGAAGAGAGTGTAGCAGGTGCAGGTATGATGGCCTGAGAAAGAACTGAATGGTGAAAGTATTGGAGATCACAGTGAGGATAAAGAACCGCTGTTGGAGCTGCAAGGGAAAGGGCAAGGTGGAATGTCTGCAGATTATGATAAAATAAAGGAATTTCCTAGTTCATGAAGATGAATGTGGAATACTTGTAGGTGATGAAATGATCAAAGGTATGACCATCTCTGACTGCAGTTGAGGATCAACAAAGAAGTTAAAATATTAAATTATGAAGGCAGAAGTTGAGCAGGAGAGAAAGACTATAAGTCAAGCACTGAATTCAATAAGAGAGGAAGAAAGGAAGAGTGTCTTGAAGGTCTGTAGGCAATAGCCATCAGAATCTTGATTAGGTAATAAATATGTATTGAAAGAACTCAAAGGAGAAGAGGTTACTAAGTGATGGTGGTAGAAGTTTTGAAGTGGCAATGGAGAGCAAAGAATATTCTAATACCCCCACCACTATCAGTGAGTGCAAACCATTTCTGGAAAAGGACATTCAGGGAAACTGTTGTCAAGAAGGAGCCAAGTCTCAGTGAACACAAAAAGATGGAGGGAGTAAGAAAAGTGAAGATTTCATGTGAAAGTTAGTTTGTTACCTATGGAACAAGCATTACAAAGAGCACAAAGAAACAGTTAGGTAGATTTAGAGTGGGACTTTAAGGAATAAAAGAAATATATGGGCAAGGGGTAGAAATAAGGGAAGGGTCATCAGAGGATGGAGAACAGTTTTGAACAATAGTAACTAGGGGTTCAGAATCACTAAGATGAGGGTATTGTAGTGGGGTAGAAGTATATTAACCATAGAGGAATTTGGGTGAGGGGAAGGAGAATATGAAGGGTGCCCGGTGGAGCTATAAGTGACAAACGAGGATGACTGGACCATGTAGAGTATTACAGAACTTCTAGATTTTCTTCATAGACTTAACGATTGTATTCAGGACTCACTGCAAAGATTTTGAGCAATGCTTTTCTATTTTTCTCTTTTTTGACTTAATTAACTTTTGAGACTGTGTAGAGTTGGACTGGTTCACCAAGTCCTGTCAAAGTCCAACTCACCCTATTCACTCATACATCTGATTAGTTACAATTCTATCAGACTGGAGGGAGAAGGATCATTTTCTTTAAGTAGTCTAAAGTTAGTGTTCTGATGATTACCTGTTAAATGCTGGTTTAAATCCAGCTAGAGATTAAATCCAGGTAGGCTTCCCCGAATTCCTAACACAATGCCTTGTACATTGTAGATACTTTAAAAATAATTACTAAAATTAATAGGATGAAATTTACTGTTCCTAGTATAGCAACATATTTCTTTTTCAGGAGCTCCCTTTGCAAATGAAATCACAGGTCTGGACCAATAAATACATCAACAACAGAAACAACAAAATAGAAGAGGCTATGCATAATCAAACCCACAAGTAATCTAAAAACCACATCTTAACAGTTATAACATCAATTTTCATCAAAAAATTTACTGGAGTTGCTGACAATTAGTAAAGTTATTTGATTGAATTTCACCTTATTTCTCTGTTCACCTTCAGAAACAGAAAGATAATTAATGGAATAGCCCATAGTCAGAGCTGAAGAGGTGGAGAACAATGGTTCACATTCCTTATGTTCACATCACTTTATGTTCACAAAGTGTTGTGTATATATGTGTGTATAAGCATACATATATATAATTTATACGGATATTTATATCTAGATATATAACTGTGCATAATGGATGGTGATATAGATATATAGATATATCTATATATCACAAAAATTTTCCTCAGCTCCTCAAACTAATGCAGTCCCACAATTATATATATTTAAACTACAAGCTTGAGTTTCTCATTCTAATCATTTCACAAGCTACTTACTTTTAGAAATGAGCAGAGTCTATTAAAATCTCTCCACGATGCTAATGAAACCTACCACGAAGTCCCATGCCATAGACAGATTGATTAGGTACTATTACCCATAACATTCATACTGCTTCAACTCTTCCATCATAAAACTGTCAGCAATCTACCTCACAGAGGTGATGGGGAAATTGTTAAGAGGAAATGAAGAAAATACTTTGAAGGCCAGCAATGAACATGACTGTAGCTTTCAGAGTCCTGTCATGTAATGCAATCACATATCAAGACATTAGCATTTCAGTGGATCTGTGAACCCACCCATGCAGATGTTTCTTCCAGCAGTGTAGAACATAATCCATCCCTGCTTTCCCAATCTGTGATTTTTATCCATGGCCTCTCCATAAATCTTCTAAAGAAGGACTACTCCATCCCCAGGAGCCCTCCCAGAGTGTTTAACATTTAGTGGCTACCAATGCAGCACTGTGACAGTCCATTCATTATTCCTCCTCTTGCTGCATGACTAGGCCAACTTCTTTTCCAGTTATACATTTCCCAGTGGATATCTTGTATTCTACTTCTTGTGTATGAGGTATTGCTGGTAATAAAACACAGTCTACTCCTGCTGGTCAACTTAAGTAGGTTATGACGCACTACATTTTAATATTGTTTAAATTTTAATAGCAAAAGTTCTCAATTCAGTCTTAATTATAATCTAATATTTGCCATTTCACAGAGATAAATAGGATCATCTATTATGAATAGATAGAAAATTTGATCAATTGCAGTTAGGCTTGGCCTATCAAAGGATTTTTTAATGGATTTTGCAACATCATTTTTTTCCTCTTTAATGAGTAGTTCCCCCAATTAAGTGTCTGATAAATGCTTTAGTGATGCAATTAGGGAAAGTTAGAGAAATTACTTACCAGCCTGTGACTAAATTAATAATGTACATATGGTTACATTTCCTGAATTTGTGTAATTCAGCATTTCCCAAATCACATTCTATGGAACTTTGGTATTTTTGGTAGAAGAATTGAAGCAGAAATATATGAATAGGGAGATATTTCAAAAGTTAATTATATTTTCCCTCTAAAGTATTTGCTTATATTTTGAGTTGCAAATCTCCCTAGGCCTTCCTATATCCACCAACTGGTCAAAAGTCAACTTTGGCACTTAATTGAGGTATTTCCTCATCCTTGGTACATAACCAATCTCAATCCCCTAACCCCCTAACTCCATCACTTTCCCTAGCTAGTTGACCATTTGGTAGATGGGGCCAGTGAGATCTTAATACTGTGGTATGCTCACTGTGATAGAAGGATGTGTATAGGGCCCACCTGTCTCTAATAACTTGAGACTACCTATAACCTAGCAAATTAGAACCTAGAGCTGAGATCCCAACTCCCACCTTCAAACCCTACCTAATCCCCTATGCTATTCAGAGCTCAATCTACCTTGGTAGATCATGTTCAGAAACCTCTGTGAATGAATTTTGTACGTATTTATCTGCTCTCTGATGTCCTTTCTGTGAAAGTTGAATGAAGACAAGAACTACGTCTGGGGAGCCAATGTGGGGTCCGAGAGAGAATTCACTGAGCTTCTGAGGGGGCAGTAGGACAATTCATCAGTAGAAGATCAATAGAACTTCTGTTTGAGGTTCTCTCACCCAATGGACTCAATGACTATATCACCACTCTCCATTCCCAAAACTTTCTTCTCCTAAGCAGGGAAAGTGGTGATATAGGTTATAGCAAAGAACCAGAGTGGATGTGGAAGACCTGATATTGATGCTACTTGGATCAAAACAAGAAAGGTATTTGTTAAAGGCTTACAGGTTGGGGGATCATGCAGACTCCAGAGCATATAGTTTCCCATGGGCAGTGTACAAGGTGATCGGGTGGCAGACTTGCACCCTGTAGGAGAGCACCAGGTGTCAAGCAATGATGCTTATATGGGGTTCCAGTTACTGGAAAGAATGTGTAGGCTCAGCAGTAAGTACATAAATCAAATAACAAGAGGAGCAAAAAAGAGGTTTGAAGGACAAGGAATGGGGATGTGGTTCTGGGAAAGAGCACATTTGAAAAAGGTATTTACATGCTTTAGGCTAAGCCTTGTATGCCTTACACAAGTGTTGTCTCAGGACATCCTGAGGTCAATTTTTCTCAGGAATGATAGCTTGGACCCCATAATAGCCATCAAAATATTTATTAAATATTAAATTTTTGGTATAGAAATTATTTCATTTCCTCTATAGTAGTCCAAAATTTAACCAAATATCCTTTATTTTAGGACCATTTCATTTCCCTAGAATCTCTAAACATGCATTTCTAGATTCTGTCAATACAGATTTCAGACATCCAAATATCTAGTGACAACATTAATTTAATAATATTTTAAATAATTCTGCATATATCATAACTAGTGGAGTAGGGGTACACATTCACGTATGTTTTGTAACTTCAGGAACATCAAAATGCCATTCCCTAAGTGCCTTCCCCAGTAGCCTCCAGCTGGGATAGTTGTTCCTTGGACAATAGCAATATTGGTCATCATATTAAATCTGTGTACTTTATAATTTCCTAATATTGTTACAGTGAAGCTTGCTGCTACACTACTCATGATTTCTGTACAATTACAATTTTGAATAATGTGGAAGAGAAGATATATGATCATTTATTCTAGATATCCTTATAGATGGACATATTGAATCCTCCCATAGGCTATAAGTTCTTAAGAGCAGGGACTGTTTCATTCTTTATGTTCATATACTAAGTGCCAAGCAAAGTGACTGGCACATAACAGTCATTTAATAAATGCTCATTAAGCAATTGATAAGGTGTGTAGTACTAGGTGTCAGCATGTTCCATATGATGCCTTGAATGAGAGAAATGGAATTTAAGACATCAAGAATATTTATGACTAGAAATGGAGGCAGAATAATCCTATTAACAAGAAGGAGAATATATAGATATATAGATAGACCCATGATGTTAAGTGAACAGAAAGGACTCTAGAATATTTGTTTCGTCTTATAAGGAGGATTTATAGGAAATTGAAGAGGATTCACACAAAATAAAAAAGCTCCAAGCTGCAATCTGCAAAAAAACTCCAATCAATGAGATAAGGGATCTTTCAAAACACTTTTGGCTGAGCATGGTGATATAAGCCTGTAATCCTTGATAGTAGGTCACTGAGGATGGTGGATCACTTGAGTTCAGAAGTTCTTAATTATACAGTACTAGTCAGGTGCCCAAGCTCTAAGTCTGGCATTAAGATGACAAGTTCTTAAAAGTGAGAAACCACTAGGATCCATGAGTAGTCACTGTAATCCAGCCAGGATGAGATAAGGAGACCCTGTCTCCTAAAAAAAAAAAAATTAACTTTTGTATTCATTATTTAATTTAGTAGTTAAAATAATCCTGTGAAGTAGATTGCTTTTTTATTGTTACATCTATTTTATAGATGGGGAAACTAAAGTGAAGAAGTTTTAAGTTATTTTCCCGAGGTCATGAGGCTAGTTAGTTGTGCTATACCTCCTCTACTGATATGACTTGACTCAAACACTCGAATGGATCTGGCATCTCACACTTTAGAAGCTTTTCTCTAAAGCTCTCACCCACACTTGCCTATGTTGTGCTACGCTTGCCCATGATCCCTCAGAAGTTTGGGCCATCCAAAGTGATAAAGTCTTTCTTTGCTTTTTCTTGACAACCCAAGGATCCCAGCAGGGTAATTAGGGCTGTCCACTTTACTTCCTTAGCCCTCATGGCAAACTTTTGTTTCATAATCATAAAATTTCTTTATAATTTTTCTTCTTATTCTTTTTCAAACTTTTTCATTGGTTATATACTGCAGCCTGTTCATGCCCACCATGTACTTTTCCATTGTTTTTGGATATTAGTGTGTGATAGTTGGGGATAATTGTATCTTCTAATTCACTGCCATATAGAAACACCAGAGAAATGATGCTGTTAAAAAAATGTCCATTTGCTCTCATTAAATGCTTTTGAAATTGCCCAAAGGCAATCCAGTCCACTCTCCTCCCCTGATTCAATTGTAGACTTACTAAATCATTCTCCTTCTATACTATCTGCCCCAGATGCATGTGTGTATACATATGTGTGTATATATACACATAGATATGCATATGTACACTTATATAGTGTGTGTGTGTGTGTGTGTGTGTATATGTATATATATATATATATATATATATATATATATATATATATATATATATATATATAATAGAGAGAGAGAGAGAAACTCTACAGATAAGCTCTATCTGTCCAAATACATGCTGTAACCTTAGAAATAAGCATTATTCATTCACTTGGCCTTGTCTGTGTCCTTTAAATAATAACAGGTATATTTCAAGAGACTCTCTAATATGTTGAGGTTTGCTGTATTTAGTAGAATGTCATCCAGAAACCTCAAAGCCTCATTCTTGACTCAATTCCACTTCCCACTGTACAACAATGGTGGAGAAGAAGGTGGAGAAAATCACACAACTCTCCCAACAAGGTCCACTACAGATTTTTAATTTATTACTTATATATTTTTAACATTATTTTCTTTTAAATTTTGAATTACAAATTCTCTCCTTCCCTTCCATTCCCTCCTCCAACCACCTAGAAAGCAAGCAATATACCAATTATTCATGAAAAATCATGTAAAACATTTTCATATTAACCATATTTTCAAAAGATAAAGTGAGAAAATTAGACTTCACTTTGCACTCAGAGTTCATCAGTTCTCTCTCTAGAGGTACACAGCATGTTTTTAAACCAGGAGTCCTTTGGAATTATCTTGGATCACTGTATTGATCAAGATAGCTGATCTTGGGGTGATTATCATTATAACATTTCTGTTACCATACCCGATGATTTCCAGATTCTTCTCACTTCACTTTACATCAGTTCATACAGTTCTTGCCACATTTTTCTGAAACCACCCCCCTTGTTATGTCTTATCACATAACAGTATTCCACCACAAACATGCCAGTTTGCTCAGTAATTTCCCAATTGATGAACATCCCCTTAATTTCCAATTCTTTGCCACCACAAAAATAATGGCTTTAAATATTTTTGTACATTAAAGTCCTTTTCTATTTGTTTATCTCTTTGGGATACAGACCTAGTTGTGGTATTACTGGATCAAAGAGTACACACAGTTTTATAGCCTTTTAAGCCTAGTTCCAAATTGCTCTCCAAGATGTTTGGGTCCACTACAGACTTATGACATAAAACCTCAACTGTGCCCCCAATGATGCTGAGCAATCCTTCTTCACAGCCCTTATCAACTCATTATCCCACTCTTCATGGTGGCTTTTTCAAACTTTTTCATCTCTCTTAACTCTCCAATGGTTCCCCTTCCCCCTACCCTGTCACTCAAGAACTTTTATTTATAATTGGGGCAGGGGGGAAGATGAGGCTATGAACCAAGAGCTCCTTCTTCTCCCCTCTTTCTCATCTCATATTACTGAGATGCCTTCTGACATTATCTCGTCTTTCACCTCTGTTTCACATAAAGAGGTAGCCCTTCCTCTTTCCAAGAAAAAACCCCTCTACATGAACCAGCAACACCATTTCATCCTAGCTTTCACCAGTAGATTGCACCTTCTGTAATTCCCTTATCTCCTATCATCCTCATCTCTCCCTGTTTACTGGCTCCTTCCCCACTGCATGAAAAAATACCAATGTCCTCCACCTTCCTAAAACCCTACCTTGATCTTTATCACTAGCCATCATCCTATATTTTTTCTGCTGTCTGTGGTCAGACTTCTTGAGGAGGCTTTCTACAATAAATGCTTTCATTTAATCTCTTCTAATTGTTTTCCTAACCACCTACAGTCTGGCTTCAACCTCATTTCACTAAAATTGCTCTTCCCAAAGTTATTCTTTAAATTGTCAAATCCAATGACATTTTTTTCAATCCTCATTCTTCTTGACTTTTCTGCAGCCTGAGACACTGTAGATCACCCTCTTCTTAATAATCTTGTTTCTTTAGTTTTTCAGGACACTGTTCTCTCCTGGTTCTTCTCCTACCTATCTGACCATTCCTCTCCGATCTCCTTTGTTTGATCCTCTTCTAGATCACCCCCACTTACTCTGGGGTGATCACACCCACTTCTCTTTCTATACTATTGTATCTGGTGATCTTATCAACTCCGATGGATTTATTCATCATCTCTATGTTGATGGATCTCATATCCACCTACCCAGTCCTAATCTCTCTTTTACCTCCTTTTACTCATCTCCAACTCCATTTCAAACATCTTGAAAGTTATTCCAGTAGAGATCTTGAACTCAAACCTGTCTGAAACTGAACTCCTTTCCTCAAAAACTTTACCTCCTTCTAACCTTCCCTATGATCCTCCTAATCTTTAAAGCTCGTGACCATGATTCCTCACTGTTTCTCACTTCCTAATACCCAAAGTATTGCCAGGGCCAGTCAATTTTACCTCTGCAGCATCCCTTGGATATGCACTCTTCTTTCTTCTAATACTGTCACTACCCTGGTGTAAAAGCTCATCACCTCCCATCAGGACTGCAGGTTTTTGCTGTTGCAGTAGCCTACTGAGTCTGCTTGCCAAAAATCTCTTCCCACCCTAATCCCTCCACCATTCAATCGCCAAAGTGATTTTCTTAAAGCTTAGGTCTGATGATTTAACCCTGGATACTCAATAAACTTTAACAACTCCCCTATCACTTCCAGGATCAAATACAAAATCCTTTGTTTGGCATTCAAAGCCTCAGAGTATAATGTAATTGGAAAATATTTAACAAAATAAATAAGAATACAATACTATATAATGTTAATTTGTGGTTTTCTAAATCAATAGGGGTACAGACAATAATTTCTATTCTATTTTGACATCACTGTTGTACATAGCTAATGTGTACATATTTGTTTGCTTATTGTCTCTTCCATTAGATTATGTTTTTTACCTTTCTTTGTATCCCTAGAACTTAACAGAGTACCCAGCACATAACAGGTTTTTAATAAATTCTCTTAAGAAGTATGGATGACTGCAATAGGATCATCTAAAGGTCCTCTCTGTTAACAGAAAATTCCTCTTCAACTTGTATTCTTAACTGGACATTCTCCAAAAAAAAGTGGAGAATACCTTTAATGAATATGTGTTTCTCTGTATAAACAAGAGTAAAGGGATAAAACATAGATATGGCACTACTTTAAAATTTACTTTAAAAGCTCCATGGTTCTTCTGGTAAACACACTTCCTTCGCTGATGCAGACCACAACTCCTGCCTGTAGTATTAGTTGCTGGGTACAGAAGCATTCATCATCTCAAGAACCAACCTCATTGTAATGAGCTTTTCCAAGAGTAGCTCCTCTGATCCTCAGACAATAGATACACAGTTCCTCCCCAGGATTGTACTTAAAGACATTCCAGTGTGTGTGATGACTGACTTTGAGAGACTTATCTCTTTCTGAGCAATGCAGTGATCTAAGACAATTCCAAAGGACTCTTGACGAAAAATGACATCTATATCCAGAGAAAGAACTATGGAGTCTGAATGCAGATGGAGGTGTACTATTTTCCCTTTTTTTGTTGTGTTTTTTTTTCTTTTTCATGGTTTTAACCTTTTATTCTGATTCTTCTTTTACAACATGAATAATATGATCATACATGTATAGCCTATATCAGATTATGTTCCATTTTGGAGACGGGGGTGTTGGGGGGGGATTTAGAACTCAAAAACTTATAAAAGCAAATGTTGAAAACTAAAATTTAATTATTTAAATTTAAGAAGACTTTCCAATTCAGTAGAAAGGACTAGGGTTTTTCCTCTACTGCTATAACTTTTAAGAATTCAGGGTGACAAACATCATGATGAGGTATCAAAGAAAGACTTTAACAGAGGCCCTCTTAGTGTTCCTTGTAAAAAGTGCAAGCAGCAAAGTCTCCTTTCTTTTTAATCCACACAAAGAAGAGATGGTAACTTGGTCCAGTTTCCCAATGAAATATAGGAGATGGATGGATAATCAAGAAGAGGGGAGGGTGTAGAGTAGGAGCATACTGAAAACCATCATGTAGTTCTGAGGCTAGACATCAAAACAGTGGGAAAAACAAAAGACAAATGTTAATTACTCAGGTACCATATGATAGCATAGACTTAAAGACAGACGCTTACTTGAGCACCACAAGAAAGAAAAGTCCCTATGATCTCATTCACTTCACCCAACTCCTTCCCCTACCCCCAAGTCTAACTAGTGAGCTATGGCGTTTTGGGTTTGTGTCCAAAAAAGTATTAGGAATATATGTGTTTTAATTTAAAAAAAAAAAACAACATCATCGTGGAATTTATCCCTGGAATCAAGTTCAAAAACTGGTCCCCCAAGAAAGAAATTCAACATCATCTCTAGAAGAGATGAACTGTAGAGACTAGATACTAAGCTGACTAGCTGAAAGCAGATGGATGATGAACATTCATCTATTTCGAGGAGAGATGTTCTACTAGCTGCAAAAACCTTAGAAGTGCTTACAAGAGAGTTCATCACTATATGCAAATGACAAAGACAAATATCCTTACTTAAAAAGGTTGTCCAGAGCTTGCCTTGTATATTTTTTTAACCTGATGTTAAAGCATTGAAACAAGGTTTTACATTAAGATGATAACATTTTTGCAAAAAAAAAAATCACAGCAACTGTCAAAGCCCAAAACAAGCAGACTTTGATTTATAAACTAGGATTCTTCTCTCTAAAATCCAACAGCCCCTTGAATGCAGACAAACTGACATTTCCATGAGTGTGTGTTTATAATAGCACTAAACAAGTTATTGGGAACAATGATCAGGTTTCATGACAAACCTCTTTGGGGTTAGTCATCATAATGGCACATGAGTCTTATTGCAAGAATTTGAAGTTTTCCTTTAGTGTTCTCTGAATGTGTATCTACTTTCTTCCAAAACATCAAGCTAAATCATGTCAGCCATCTTCTGAGTTATTGAAGAGGTAAAAAATAAACATTTCACTTCAGAAATGCATTCTGACTTTTGGCCAATTAAATAACTCAAAATAAGGCTGGAATCCTAAATTTGGTCTTGGAAGGAAGGTGGAGTACTTACTGGAAAGGAAATCAACTCAAATTTGACCTAAACTGGGCATTTTCTCAAGTTTAACAGGGTGTAAATGAAAGAGCTACTTTCAAAGCAAGGGAAGACTTGTTACAACTTTCGGGGACACTGAGATAGTGTTGTTTTTTATTTTAATTGAGCAAAAATCAAACCCTACATTATAGGGCAGTCAATAGCTGGGAAAATTTCTTAAGAAAGGACAAGTGCTTGATATCGGTCTAAAATTACACAGTCTCCCATTGATTCTACCATGTCAAGGGCTAGCCCTTGGAATAGTCTTAAATGAGAATCAGAAAATCTTAGTTTTGGAAAGCACCTGAGAGATATCTGAGTTCAATGACACCATCTGACAGATGAACAGAGAACAGATTGAAGGCAGAAACCTTTTTCATAAATGTGTATATGTGGATAGATGGATATGTAGGTGCGTGCACATATATACACATACATACACACATATATACATATTCAAGCACACATACATGTACACGTACACACATATGTACTTGTACACATATAATTGTGATGGCAAGGAAAATAGAATCTTTTGCTATTTTTGTTTTAACATAATCATGTACCTCTGATTGAATCTTGCCTTTATTAACCAAAACTCTTTACTGGGAGTAAAGTACAGAAACAAGAGTTTCTTTAACTAGAAACAGTATATGTATTTGTATTATTAATGTGATTTAAAGATCTCCCCCATCCATTAATGGACCTGGGAAGATTTGTGGGAAGGCCCACAGCTTTTGTTAATGAGGCACTAGTTTTCAAAGGTTGAGATGCCCTCTAGCTCTAAAAAAAGGCATAAATACTCTGAGGGTGAGGTTTTATTTTGGGGCTTACTGACTAGAAGTGTTTGTTTGGCCAGATGAGGACTCTAGGAAACCACTAAGGGAGCCCCTTGGCTTTGAAAACCCAGATGTTAGCGCTTCCCTCTCTGATAACTATGGTCAGACAGTTGAACCTGTCTGTTGAATTGTGATGATCAGGCAGAGGAAACCATGTCTGTTGATCTTTGATTTCTCTGCATTTTCTTTGAAGTTCAGGGCGCTGACTCCCCTGAACTAGGTGAATGATATATGTTCTTGTTTAAAGGAATGATACATATGCTTCATTAAAGTGATTGTTAACCCCTCAAGAGTTGCCTTTCCTTTTAGAAAAACAGATCAAAAAATCTGTGATAGTAGCCTCCCCCCCATGTATGTTGGGGTGCTTACTGATAGAATAATTTATACATATATTAATATATAAATAGAAAAAGAATAAGAAAGAAAATATCTACAATACCCTGCATGTAGTAGGTACTTAGTAAATGCTTATTGCATAGTATTAGGCTGGATTACCCAAAGTCACACAGTGAATTAATAATAATAATAGCTATCACGTATATAATACCTACTATGTGTCAAGCACTGTGCTAAGCACTTCTTAAAGATCATTTCATTTGATCCTCACAACCAGCCTGGTAGGTGTTATTGTTCATCTCTTTTTATAGAGGAGAAAATTAATGCAAACAGAGGTTAAGTGACTTGCCCAAGGTTACAAAACTAGTATATGAGGTCAGAGGTGAATTCAGATCTTCCTGATTTCAGGCTCACCTGAATACACAACCTCCTTGCCTCTATGAGTGATAAAATCTAGACAAAATAACAGGTCCATACCATTCTGTCTGGGTAGCCTATATCAAAAGGAGAGACACCCTGAGATGGGCCATAAAACATCCTATAACAGCTACCTCAGAGACTCCTAAGAAGTAGCTGGAACTGAGAAGCACATTCTAGTACTCCTATACTTCTAATCCAGATCTCCCCAAATAACCACACTTCAAGGTGGATTACTTGACAAGATAAAGTTGCATGGCTAAAAGTCAGACTTCAATAAATCTCATATTTATACTTCCATCCCCCTCCATTTCTGGGAAAATTGCCAAACTATAATTTTGTTATGTTCCTGAAAACACTATGCATTTTAATGGTGTCCTTGCTACAAATTACAATAAGCAAGCTGGCTATCCTGGGGTTTACCCTGATTGAAACCATGTCCCCAAGGATCTGACCTGAAGCCTACCATTTCCCATGTGTCTTCCACAAAGTTACTCTTCATTCTAATTTTCCTTTCCTGACAGAAAAGAGGTGAAATACTCTGGAGGATTCTTCTGTGATGCAGAGGGAAAAAGAAAAGAAGTGGAAGTGAAACTTGGTCCCCCTTTTTTGCCCACAACATTAATATATGTTTATAAATATATGCTAATAGTCTGGTCTCTGGGGCAGTACCATACTTAAAGACCAAGTCTCCTGGGTTTCAACAAACCTTAAATGTCTCACTTAATTCAGTTAATTATCAGTTTTTCTTTTAAAAAACAATTGTAGGAATGGTTGAGTGAGATAAATGAAGAAATAGTCTCATCAACATTATCATCATAGCTAGTATGTATATAGCACTTCAAGGTTTGCGAAGTACTTTAAACGTTAAGTCACTTGATTCATAATAGGTTAAAATAGAGAATAGGTTAAAATAGAAAATTCAAGTAATCATAAATAAACCACCATAAGAAATGATAGTTTATGACAACATAGGTGGTGGGTATTATAATGAACAGTACTGTGAATACTGCTAAGGGCAGGCATTCAATTCAATTCAATTCAATTGAGTTCAATTCAACAAGCATTTATCAGATGCTTACTAGGAGCCAGGCTCTGTCCTAGGATCCTGGAGACATAAAGACAAAAAACAAAATAGTCTTGATCCTCAAGGTACTTACATTATATTGACATGGTGGATTTCAGCATTTTAATGTCTGCTATGGTCACTTTCAATTCATCAATACAACGCTGGTGTAAGAAGGAATACAGTCAATGTTATTCAGATACGAGGATGCATTGTAACATGTAGCTTCTCCAAGGTCGTACAATCCTTTGGACTTCTTGCAAATACTCTATCTCCTTAAAAAGGTATTTCTATTCAGAATATGTCATTGTAAGGGGGAAATATGTCATAGTAAAAAGAAGAGACAGACAGACAAAAGTATGAGAGTGACACAGAAAGCTAGACAGAGCAAAAATCATAGACTTTAGAACTAGAAAGAATCTTAAAGTTCACCTAGTCCAGGAGTTCTTGTGATGTGGACCCCTTTGGCAATCTGGTGAACCCCATAGAATCCCTTCACAGCATAAAGCTTCTAAAAGCATAACATAAAATATATAGGATTATAAAGGTAACCATATATTTGCAGTCTGATGTACAATCTTTTTTTTCTATTCTACTATGCTATGGAAATGCTTGTTTTATTTCTTAAGTTCAAAATAAAATTATTTTAAACATAGTTACCAAAATATGTACTTTTAAATAAATTCATAGAACTCGGGTTATGAATCCTTGAACTAATCTAACTCCTACCCCCCCTTCCAAAGATGAAGAAACTACAATCTAGAAAGACTAAGTATTTTGTCTAAGGTCCAACCAATATTCAGAAAGACTCAAATAGCAAGTGGCCAAAGAAAGATTTGAGCCCAGATCCTTTGACTGCAAATCCAGTGAATCCACTGCTTTTATTTTTCTCCCTTTCCAGGAGCAAATATAACCCAATGCATGCATACCGTTCATAAGGAAATCCAAAAATTAAAAAATATTTCATCTCTAGAAAAGGATCACAGATCAAGCTTTGAAAGGGACCTCTAGAGTCAAGCCTCAACCCCTCATTTTAGTGATGAGGAAATTGAAAACAGTTAAGATCTGGTGACTTATCCACAGTCACATAGGCAGTAAGCATGAGAAATAGCATTTGGACCCAGTTCTTCCAGCTCCAGAGCCAGTGACTTTTCCCAATGTAGCAAGGGTAGGTGTGAAATCTGAGAAACTCTTTAGTTTAATGCAAGAAGCTCTAGATTTAAAGTAAGGAGATCAAGGTTCAAGTTCTGGCTGTTATTTATTAGTTATATGGTCTGCGGCAAGTCATTTTACCCCCATAAGTCTATTTCCTCATTTATAATACGCTGATACTTACATTCCATTGCTTAAAAAGTTGTTGAAAGGATCAAATGAAATCCCATATGAATATCAGCAAGGAGGTGATTCTGTATTCTCTTAGTGGTGGACAAAACGTTTATCATCTGAAGACCAGCCTACACAAATTCAGAGCTCATCACTAGAGTGATGGCAGAATGAGATTTTTAAAGAATTCATGGGAATTATTCCTAAGGTATAAAAGATTTTGATCTACATCAGTGAAATGGGTAAAGTGTCCATAGTAACAAAACTATAAATACTTTGAAGGTTTTTCCCACTTGTCTGGAATTTCAGTGTAGAAAACTCATTATGGTTAATCAATATGTTGAAATCATTTAAGACTCCGTGAAAGAAATATCAACAGAGACAACCTTGCTCAATGACCTTCTGATCAGAAATATCAGGCAAGGCATAAAACAGGAAGATTTATCCTTATCAAAGGGGTTCCCTGCTATGATAGAAGAGATCTAGCAAGGACTTCAAGTTGAAGGATTTCCTGTGGATGGTTAAGATGTGCTGATTGAATCTAACTTTGGAACATCATAAAGCCCACAAGAACAGATTGGTGACTGTTCAAAAAAGTTTGATCTGGCCATCCCCATAAGAAAAACAAAGTGGATAATGAATGTAGATTTTACTTGGAGGAATAAGCTATAGAGTATATTGGATACACAGTGCAAAGGACAATGATGGATTCATACTTGAAGAAGAAGAAGGGAGCAGGCTATATTAATTTAAGGAAGTGGCAAAGCACTTTTAATGACACTAAGCTTTCTCTAGAAACAAAGGCCCATCTTTTTTAAATGATTATTATATCAGTGTTACTGTATGATAATGAGACATGAAACTCAATAGCCTTCTAAGAACTGAAAGTTAATATTACCCAGAAGGCAACAGAAGGTACATGGTGGTTATATCAGGCTGTAACATATCATCGATAATGTACTTCAAATAAAAGGCATAAAAGACGTCATCAGAAAAATGTATACTTGAAAGAAAAGATGAACTAGTCATTTGGCAAATATGAGGGATGACAGGGAAAGTGTGTTTGTGCTTTGTTGCTGAAGAAGACCATGACATGACTTGCACTTGACTTTGTTTTGAGTGAGAGAGGGCTGTGCGGGTCACCAGCCTCACATCTCCTCCAGAGTCATCTGAATCCAGTGATCAGAGATTCATCAGGATGACTGGAGATGACCCAGGATGAGGCAATTGAGGTTAAGTGACTTGCCCAAGGTCACACAGCTAGTGAGTGTCAAGTGTTTGAGGTCAGATTTGAACTCAGGTCCTCCTGACTCCTGCACTGGTACTCTATCCATTGCACCACCTAGCTGCCCCTGAGGGATGACAAGTGGATAGCTGGAATGCTCTTTTGCTATCCTTGGAATGTCAAGAGAAAAATGAACAAGGCCTCCAGCACATAAAATGGATCCCTTGTGATGAAAACCACAGAAGGGTATGGACGAGAAGATCTGGATGGATTGAAATCTGCATCACAATCACGTCAGGAAGATTGTGGTTACTCAAATGCTTGCATATTGGATTAATTATTATCATTGTAATTACTTGGCCTCGTTTGCTAAATAAATTCAACTAATGGGGATGACTGTAGCATAACATTTGATAGAACAGAGTAATAGAACATGAGATGAAATTTATTTAATAAGTGTCTGCTATGTTCAAGGTTCTAAAGATTTAAAAAAATGAAAAAGTAGAACCTTCCTTGATCTCAACAAGTTTACATTCTTCTGGCAGAATGATACAAAACATTCCCAGGTAAGTACAATCAAAACACAACGTAATGGGGGCTAAGACAAGATCTAGTCAAAATCTATATGATTTAACACATTTTCAGCTGTCACCATCCAAATAAGCAATTATTTGTCTTCCCTACTCTTTGAAATCCAAATTATCCCTTTCAAAATTATTAATAGCTTTTCAACTATCCTCATCAAGCCTTCAATCAGATTTTAATTGAGTTAGTCACAGCAGTCCCTAGATGAAGAATTTTTCTAAGGGTTAGAGCAACGCAGCCTGAGCTAACCACAGGCTGGCCTGTCTGGGGTGGGATAAAATCAAACTGAGGATCAGAGGCCCCTCAGCCCCAAAGACTCACACTTCTGCTATATTTAACACTCACTACAAATAGATTTTGAAATATATATGTGTTTATGATTTAACCTTCAAGGAACTTATCATTTAGCTAAAAATCCAGACAGAATATTAGACAAAACCTATACCACAGAATTGGTCATATCCTTGATCTTGCCATCACCCACCAATGTTCATGAATTCTGAAATTTCATTTGATCATAATCTGCAGTCATTCCACCTCACTCTCTGCCTTGCCTCTCCTAATCCTGTTGTTTTTCTCTCCTTACTACAACCACCAATGCCGCCATCCTTTCACAGGTCATTATCCCTTCACTGCTTAAGCTCTCCTTTTTCCCCATAGGAACCCCTTGATGAGCCATCTCTATTCTATACTGTCCTCTCTCAAGTCCCTTACTCCTTATGTTCTGGAAGATCTTGTCCTGCCAAACTTCAGCTCTGGATTACTTCCATCACTGCTGCCTTTATTTCTCCTCCAGAGTTGCTAAATAAACTGGAGAAAAAACACAAAATCATACTAACTGGGTCTACTACAAATGCATGCTGCATGATCTTAACTGGGCCCTCATTCTGTCAAAGATATAGTTTTGCAACTCCCTATGTATGTATGTATATAGATACATATATACATACACATTCTTTCTTTTGTAACACTGAGACTACCCTGGTGCAAGCTCTCTTCACCTCATACCTGGATTACTGCAATAGCCTTTTGGATGGAATCCTTGCCTCAAGTCTCTTCCCATTCCAGTCCTTCCTCCTCTCAGCTATCAAATTGATATTCCTGAACAAGAGAATGTAATAGCCTGATTCAATAAACTCCAATGACTTCTTTTTACCTCCAGAATAAAAGATAATAGTCCTTTATTTGGTTTTTAAAGTCCTTCATAACCTTACTCCCTTTTATCTTTCCCATCTAGGCACACATTGTTCCCCTCAATTTACTCTACAAACAAGTGACATTGAGTCAATTCAACAAATATTTATTAAGTACCTACTATGTGCCAGACATTGTATTAAGCACTGAGAATACAAATCCAAGCAAAACAAAATAATTCAGGCTTCTTGCCTTCCCTCAAGAAGCTTATGCTCTCATAGGAGAAGATTGCATAATAAATGAGCTGAAAATGGAGGGGAGGGGTTTACAGAGGAAAAGATAAGTACAGGGGTGAAGTCTACCTTGTACCTCAATAACTGAAGCTCCAATAATTAACAATGATCAATTGAAAAGCATTTGTTAAGTACCTACTGTATGTGAGGCACTAAGCTAAATGTTGAAGATACACACACATATACAAGCAAGAAAATCAGTCCTTCATTGTATATAATTCAGTTGATAAATATTGGTAGAAATTGTTGAATTTCATCAAATTAGAAGATTTTGACCTGTCTAGGGAGCACAAGTGGTTTGTTCCTTGCCATTATACCAGGTGAAGAGTGGATTGGCTTGGCTCAAAGTCAACTTCTTTTAGCAAGCCATTTCTGTAACATTGAATAAACATGGAAATAAGATTGAAAAAAAAAAGAAAAGAAAATCAGTCCTTAACTCAGAAAAATTTACTTTCTAGTGGAAGAGAGTAACACATAAAGAGGAGAAAGAAGGAAAGGGGGATGTTGCAAGGTTCATGGTTTAGAAGTGGTCAGAGGTGATACAGAAGAATGGTTCTGGGACAGATAAGGTTAGCTCATCTATCAGATCCCAGGGTCTCAGGATGGGGGAGCAGAAGAGGGATGAAATCCAAGATACAGTGAGAGGGGGATGAAGAGGGGGACTCAAATGTAGGTATGTGGTATCCCAGATTTTCACACCTGATTATATATTTTAATATAAAATATTACTTTGCCTATCTTCTTTTACCTATGTTGGTTTTTTCTGTTTCTTTTTCTTTTCTAAACAACTGCTCTGAATCATTTAATTTATTGAAAGAGGTTGATGCAGTGACTCTTCTTTACATGGAATTATGGTTTTGATTAGGTCTTTTTTTTTGTTCTGTACTGGAAACATTAATAAAAATGTTTTACATTATTTTCAGTCAGTATAGTTTATGTATTTGTGCTATGTGTAATTCGAAAACCTTTCATATTTGTTCTGTCTTACTTTGGGGAAAAGAAAAGCTTTTTTTTGGTTCTTTTCAGCACAGAATTAAGACTTTTGTAAAGCTCTGGTGCTACTAAGAAAAGACAATTGATAAAAGTCAAATAAGATCCAATTGTAAGACACATGCCTGTTTTCCCCTGATCACAAGAACTCCATTCTTAGTTGCAATGGCCATTAAGTGCTTGAACATGCCATCAATTCATTACGCACTCTATCACAGCAGAGGAGATAGAGATAGTGTTGTCTGCCATGTACATGATGCATGGGGGTCTCTTTGAGGGGGCCCTAGGTGATGTTTCAGAAGCACTTTCCTATAGAATTAGATTAAATCCTACATCTAAACATTCCTGACCAAGTAATTTCTAGATACATGGAATCTTCCTGGCTACTGCCCTAATCACTGCTGTCCACCTAGACTGAAGACACAGGTGGTACTATCTGCCACCTGTGATCTGCTTAGCTTAAATGGCCCATTTGAAACATTGGCTTGGGTTCACTATAAAGCTTGCCCAGGTTGTTGTGGTAACAGCCTCCTCTTAACAGATGAAGGAGGGAAGAGACTCCACTTCCTGTTACTCCCTTACATTTGATTCCCCACCCTCCTCTGAAGACAACCTCCACTCCAAAGCACCCATATAACCCCCATCTTGTTCCTTTTCAATGGATCATTTATTTTCCAGTGTCATTCATCAGTCATAAGTCCCATCCGCCAAAATCATAGTGATAAGTAGGGCTAAAATTTGTCTCTTTTCATTAGATTATCTTGCTTATTTTGCTTATTATTTATTGCATAAGCATTGTGCACTTGTTTATGAACATTAAGGACCATGGATTTAATTCCTTACTTTTTTCTTGTGTTATCTAATTTGATAGATAAATTTAGGCAATTTTATTCCATCTCCTTCCTTTTCAGCTAAAAGTCCTTTTGATTAGTCAGTAAGTCAACAAGCACTTATTAAACTCCTACTGTGGTTCCAAACACTGTGCTAAACATAAGTACAGACAAATTCAGTTTAACCGGCATTTGTTAGGTGCATTCCAACTCTGGTCAGGAGCCCATCATATCAATACTTTAAGCTCTGATCCTGAAATTAAAATTCCATTTTTGCATGCTAGGTTTTAACCGACTCTTCACTTCCCAAATTTGCCCTTCTTTTTAATGAACAATAATGATGAATATATATCCTCAGTGTATGTGTGTGTGTGTGTGTGTGTGTGTGTGTGTGTGTGTGTGTGTGTGTATAATATAGGTCTTCAGTTTCTTATCCAAGACAACTTAAGCTCCTTAACAATTCTATATCCCTTCTGATAGAAGTATTAATTTGCACAGCTATCATCAAAAGTGTTTGTGTTCTGTTGGTATGGTGAAGAACTCAGGGTGGCACCATGGTAAAGGGTGGCAGTTTGGTTGATGGAAAAGATCAAATCTGAAGTCAGGGCATCTGGAATCAGTCCTCAAATGGGCTACCACCTGGATGATCATCAATGCGTCACTTAACTTCTCCAGGATCCTTTCCACATCTGTCAGATGAGGGAATTGAAATACATGCATTACCTTTGAAATTCTTTCCAACTCTAAATCTACATTCCTATGACCTCCACATGAATTAATAGATATTAAAGCTGGGCTTTTTGAAAGATGTATATATAGATACATAAAGATATAGATTTATAGAGATGATCTAGATAGAAATCAATATACAGGTGATAGAAATAGAGATGAGAGAAAGAGACAGATTGCTGAAGATGGAGATTAAGATGGAGGGAGAGCTAGAGACAGATACAGATATAGATATAGCTAGGGATATGGATATAGATATTGATATGGAAATGGAGGTGAAAGTAGAGATATAGAGAAATACAGATGCAAATATAGATATCAACATAGATATATATGGCTATAGATGATATTAATATATGTTATACATATGTATCCATAATTTTATCTTTGCAAAGAAGAGATATGCAGTTCCATAAATATATGCATGCACACATATACACACATATATATATAAATGTGTGTGTGTATATATATATATATATATATATATATATATATATATATATATATATATATATATATATATATATATATATATATATATATATATATATATATATATACCACCATTTTGCTTTCTTTTCATATTTAGTCCCTGGGAATCTTGAAGAACATAAGTATTACACTCACTTGCTAGATCCAGGAAGCACAAGAATTTCAGTTTCCCATGATTGTGGCTCTCTGAACAAAGGCTGGATAGCCACTTGTCAAAAATAAAGAGGATTCTAGTTCTTTCTGAGTTGAACTAGGAAACTTCTGAGTTCTCTTCCAACTGAGGGATTCTGGGATTCTGTGGTATCATACATATTATATTTGCAGCTGATTTCTTGATACAAATTGTGCATTTAATTCTCCCAATGGGACTTTTCCTGGACAGTAGGGCAAAGTAATTCAACACAGGACAATCGTATACATACTGATGCCTAAGAATCCTAGCTTTTGTTTTTTATTTTTACAGTGTTATAAGACAACAAAACTTGCTTACTTATTCAATAATATATCATCCTATTTTCTTTATAGCTGCTCATGCTTCAGGTCATAAAATGATTGGTTCTGCCTGTGTAAAATAATAACCCTGAAATGTCCTCATTATTTAGTTTATGTATCCATGAACGTGGATCCTTGGACCGAGGAACTTATATTTGTGCCAATAGCATCTTAGTCTCATCTTCACTTCTGCAATGAGAATACCGCTTTTTGGTAATGTTCCCTTCATTCCTCCTTCAAAAAAATTCGTACTTCCCATCTCTTTCACAGGAATACATTCTCAAAATTTCCTAAGGGTTTATAAAATAAAGTTCTCATGGGCAGGGACTGATCCTTACTGTACAGTGCCCTAGCACAGTGGTCTATCTGGATGTTATTTGTTGATGAGTTAGTGGAAATCTGATTATTCTTTTCATAACTGAAATTATATTCAGAGAAAACAATAAGTCCCCACTCTAGAAGCTGTGTTGAGGCACCCTTATGAGAAAAAGATGTGGAACTTGAAGTTCTATCGAGGAGGTGATTAACTTAGAGAAAAGAGAAATGCCTGAAGTGAAACACTTGGAGAAGAAACTTCCAAGGAGACAGTAAATGAGCTGATCTAAGAAACAAGGGGACTGACCCTTTTGCCAGAAAAATCTATTTTATGCTGCTATGAGGAAAACACTAAAGGAGCTTACAAAGCTGAAAGTTGATTTCCCCTAAAGTACAGATTATAAAATCAAAGCCAAAATCCTTTCAGCAAGATTATTAAGTGTTACTCATGGCATTCTCTGGAAAGATGTAGTGTTGTGAGGAGCCCAGGAACACGACTACAAGATAATCTCTGTTGTCTCCAAATGCATTTGAGTGGCAGCCAATGAAAGGGGTTCTGCCTAACCTTAGCCCAAAGGATGAAGACTGGACAAAGTGGGAATAGCTGCACGATGAGAGGCAAATCATTTCATGCCAATATGATGGTGAACTAAATAACAAACTGGAAGTCAAGATTTCACTGAGAAAAGAGCTCTCTTCTCTAAGTTGAATGCAATTGATAAGAAGATTCAGGGGGATGTTTGGTAACGTGTACTAGACTGTAAGCCAGGAAACCTAGACTTGGTCTTGGGCCATGGCTAGTATTCTGATCATGACCCCATTCCACTGGACTTTATTTTCTTTATGTATAAAGTGAAAAGATTGTACTACAAGATTCCTAAAGTCACTTTAAATTTAAACCATCTATGAAGTTATTGTTCCATGAGTTTTGATCTTAAAATATAGTTTTTGAGGTCAATGGTTAGGAAAATGGGGGAAGGAGGAAAGAAAAGAGATATTTTCTCCCTTCTACATCATTATACCTAGTGGGAGAATTTGGATTAGGGGCTGGATTTGTGATTTCATTGGCAAAGGGTATTTCTAGAAAGAGGAACATTACCTACTAATACAGATCAGACTTTTCTCTCCAACCTTAAAGCCTTGCCTAGAGCACCAAGAAATGACAGACAGTAAGTATTAATTAAAGTGCATTAGAAGTCAATGAAGAGAGTGCTATATTTGGAATCAGACAATCTGGTTGAATTCAATTGACTATGCCATTAGGTAGCTACAGAAAGTTACAACCTCTTTGTAACTTAATCTCTTCATCTATAAAATATGGGAGTCACTACATAACACCTGAGGCAGCCAAATGGTTCAGTAGATAGAGCACTGGACCTGGAGTGAAGAAGGCCTGAGTTCAAATCTGGCTTCAGAATCTTACTAGCTGTGTTACCCTGGGTGTCACTTAACATTTGTTTGCCTTAATCTACCAGAAAAGATGGCAAACCACTCAAGTATCTTTGCCAAGAAAAAAGCCCCATGAACAATATTGGTGTGCTCTACAGGGTCACAAAGATTTGAATATGACTAACAACTGAACAAGATAACACCTAAGGTTCTTTACCATCCTAAATCTATAATCCTATGATTTATTCAACAGAGTCATAAGCAGATTTCAGCCAAGAACCTCTGACTATTTTTTGATGCAGTCTTAGAATGAGATGTGAAAGCATAGTATATTATAATGAACATTGTACTAGGAGCCAGGATCTCTGGGTTCTAGTCTTGGCTCTGCTGCAGCTCTTTATGTGACCTTTGGCAATTCATTCAATTTCTGTGGGTCCCACTTTCCTCATCTGTAAAACGAGAAGATTGGACTTTATGGTCTTTAAGTTTCCTTTGAGCTCTAAAATGCTATGATTTTTCAGCAAAGTCTTGAGTTTCAAAGTTGGATGACTTTCTGACTCTCTATTCACCTGAGAAAGAGAATATTTACTGACTCTCCAACAAGTGAGTGATATTTCTAGGGAAGAAAACAAATTGAGTTACTCCTATGGGAGCAAGAATATTCCTTACCTTCTATAAGAAATTCAGAAGTCTTAAAGATAAATGGACAGAAATTATCCGCACAGAAATTATGAAAGATGGTGTGCTCTGGATCTAAAGCCAGGAGGTCAGGGTTAGAGTACAGGTCCTACCACTGAGATTCATTTTCCTTGGTGATAAATTGGACACCATGGTATTCACACTATCTGCTTCGCAGGCTTGTCATAAGGACAAAATGAAATATGGAGTACAAAGGTCTTTGTAAACTGTAAGGTATTATACCAATCAACTCATTTGTTGTTGCTCAGTCATTTTCAGTTATGTCCGATGACCTCATTTGGGATTTTCTTGGCAAAAATACTAGAATGGTTTGTCATTTCCTTCTCCAGTTAGTTTACAGAATAAGAAAGTGAGGCAAACAGGGTTAAGTGACCTGACAAGGGTCACACAGCTAGTAAGTGTCTGAGGCCAGAACTGATCTCAGTAAGATGAATCTTCCTGACTTTACACCTGGCACTGTAATCCACTATGCCACTTCACTGCCTGCATAAAATATTATACCAATCAATCAATTAACATTTATTAAATATCTGGTATGTGACAAATCCTGGGCTAGATGCTGGGATATAAATCAAAAGAATGAAATAAATGCCTACTCTCAAGTAGCTTATATTCTAACAAGAAATACATATACATATATGTACATGCAAAATAAAAACAAAGAAATCAAATAACAAATAAATGCAAGGTAGCTAGATACAAGATGATTAAAGAAGGAGGGCATTCATTGATCCCTCCTTGAATTAAGGGGATAGAGCATTGGACTTGAACTTCAGTTTAAAGAAAGAAAGATTCTAAAAGCACTACGCTTGAGCTATTTGGGGGAAGCTTTGTGGGACATTTTTTCTAACCAAATAGTTTTTTAAAATAACTTACTGGAGAAAAAAAGTCAATGATTAAGCCATTTTGTTAAGGCAGAGGAATGAAGGAGGTATGCAGTTATACAGGTTCTGAGAACAGTTCTCAGAGCTTAAGACAGAGAAGAAATGAGGCATGGTGAATGAGGTGTCATTCTTGAAGCCAGGATGACCTACATTCAAGTTCATTTTCTGAAACATACTAGCTTGGTGATAAAGGGCGAGTCATTTAGCCTCTCCATGTCCCAAGTAACTTTCTAAGGTTAAAAGTTGCAGATGGATTATTAAGCTGAATAAGTGCAGTGGAGGGAATTTCTACAGTAGAAGTTTCCAATATTAATTAAATGACAGTTCAAGACAAAATAATGCCAGGTAGCATTAAAAACAAAGTTAAATATTTCCAGGTCTGTAGTTTTTATTTCATTTCTTTAAATAACATGGAAAGTGGATTTAAATAATTTAGGAACAGATGATATACAATTTAGATGAAATAATTTTTTTTCTTAAGACCTTGATACTCTAAACAATAATGACCACTAGGACAATTTGCTTCCAGGGCAGAGACCCAATCAGATGTAAAGAATGAGAATAAACATGTAATGATCATGTCTTTGTTACATGAATATGACAGCATATGAGATCCTTAGGGTATTTTAAAGTAATCCATATGTCAGAAGTAAGACTACTTTACTAGACACATTTAATATTTCATTATACTTGTTACTGTCATCCTTGAACATCACACATCATGTCTTTAGTTTTCTTAGTACTTCTCTGTAACCCTAACTCTTTAGGAGTAATGAATCCCTTAGTGGAATTAAACTTATTTATTCAAGAGTGATCTTAAATAGTTCTTTATGATTGCTCTAATTGAAGCTAAAATAGAAAACCATCTAATTGTTGTCCTGACCTTACTTCAATGAAGCTCTGAAACATGAAGAATGAGTACAGAAGGAGGTTCATGTTTTTAGTAAATAGATGTATAAGAAGGCTCTAAATCAACTCCCTGGACTGATGGTATATAACTCCACCACTTCAGGAAAGGAAATTAAACCCAGCATAGGAGTCAAGAAACCTGGATTCAAGTCTGATCTCTGACACTGACTGTGAGATCATGGGCAAGCAAAAACTCCATGTTAAAGCAGGGCAGAGATGCCAATCTACAACAATGAAGTCAGTTTCCACATGATGAAGAAATTACAGTCTTAGAGAATGCACTATGCTAGACCCTGGGATACAAACAAAAACTTAAACCATCCATGCCTTTGAGGGACTTATATTGCATTGGGGAAATAAAGCATACACATATAATATATAGTGTAAATCAAGTGGACTGTATCCTCTGAAATGCCTGTTCTATAAGCAACCTAAATTACCCAACCCTCACTCATGACTCCAAAAAGTTTAGCATGCACCACAGCTACACCTTGGTAGAACTGTCTCAGAAGATATGCTAAACCAGTTGAAGGTAACCAATGGGTCTCAAACCCATTGGTGAGTTAGGGGGTATTTACCCCAAGCATGAGAAGATCTCACTCTGGTAGAATGGACCAATGAGAACAATTTGCTTCAAAGGCCATGAAGGTGGATGAAGTCAGTGTTGTGGAGCACTTAGAGCTTGATCAGACACCAAAGATACCAAAAGACATCTCAAGCCTTCATCAGTTGTCTTGACTTTTGTCTTGTCACTGGACTTTGATGCCTCAGGGAAAGAGTGTAGCTGATGACTTTGTGCAACTCTGCTTTACTTAAATCCAATTCATGTGCCAGTCAAGACATCACTCCATGATGTCGCTGGTCCTCTTCAAGAATGGACAAACAACAATGATATATATGTACAAACATACATACATATACAGATATATATGTATACCTACACATATACATATATAATTAATACAAGGTAATTTGAGGAGGGCGAGGACATTAATAACTGAAGAGATGAGGGAAAGCTTCTTGGAGAAGGTGACAACTGAGGGAAATTTGAAGGAAGATAAGGATTCTGAGGCTGGAAGAAAGAGGAAGTACCATTCTAGGATGATGGATAGCTTGTGTAAATACATGAAAATGGGAGATGGTATGCCAATTTTAAAGATGTTTAGCAATTCACTTTGGTTTGAACAGATAGTATATGAAGGGGAATAATGTGAACTAAGACTGAAGGAATAGCTTGGAACGTAATAAAAATAATAACACCTCACAGGGTTTTTGAGACTATCAAACAAAGGATCATGTGAACGCATTTAAAAAATCTTAAGAATCTTATATAAATGCTAGCTAATATCTTAACTCTTCTCTAATAATAATAATAGCTAGCACTTACATTTTATTTTAAGATTTAAAAAGTATTTTACGGATATCATCTCATTTAAGGATTCGGAACTTTAAATGTCTAGTGACTGTTATGCTGAATCCTAAAATCCATAGGGAGTCACTGAAGGTTTTTGAACAAGAGAGTGACAGAGATTCTGTCCTTTATTAAGATTATCCTTAGGGAGTGGGAAGAGAGATAGATTAGAAAGGAAAGACACTTGATTCAGTGTACGGGAAAACAAATGCAAAAATGAGATAATCCTTACATTCAAAGGAATTTACATTGTTACATAGGAAATGACAACATGTATGGTGGAGTGGGTATGTTAGTCTGAGAAGTCACCGAGCCTGAGTAGAACCATAGGAGAATCAACTTACATTTTCTTCTAGAAGCAAAAGAATGCTAGGCAAAACCTACTTAGGACATGAATGAATAATAGCTGACTTGTATGCGGTACTTGGAGATTTTATACATACATACATACATATATATATATATATATATATATATATATATATATATATATATATATATATATATATATATATATATATATATATATAAACATTATGTTCCCTTTGACATAACCCGGACCCTCATCTGGTAGTAGTAGCATTATGAGAGCGAGCTAGAGGCAGCCACTTAGAGCTAAGTCACTATATAAGCCACTAGGTGTCACTCCAAGTTTCAGGTGCCCCAGCTCATTTATACAACACATTGAGTGATTGGTTCCCAGGTTCTTGTATGAGGCAATTAGCATTCTATCAACTAAATGTATTTAGACTTGAATTCAATATACTTACTTTTCCTGGAATTTTGTCTGGTAGGTTGGTTGTTTATTTTTTTTTCATCCAAGGGTATGGTTTAATCCCATCATAATTCATAACTATCTTGGCTCATGCCCCCATTCTCATAAGACTTCAATCTCTTTCCCAACTTCTCATGAACTGAAAGTATTATTCATTTAAATGTAGTTTAAATGGATTCTTTAATACATGGAAAATGAAATGAACAATGTCAGTTTTAAAACTCCCGGATGGAAAATAACTTGCCTCTCCTAGTGAGGTCTGAAATTTCAACTCCCTCCCTTCCCCAACTCATTCTTCAATAGTGTTTCTCAGGCACACCCAGAGACTGAACATATTATTAGGGGATTGTCCCTCAAGCATTTGGTCTAAACTGTAAAGGATGCAGGGTAGTCTCTATCTCAGCTCCCAACATTCACCTCCCACTTCCTAGCTGTAACTGTAATAACTGCCTCTCTCTGTCTTCATGGCCCCATAGGTGTCTGTTTAGCTGCTGGCTAGATGAAGTCACTACTGCATACTTCCCAGACTGGGAGGAGGGGTACAGAGAGGGGATGAGGAAAAAGGGTCTATGGTTAAGTGTTGTTGCTTTTATTGCCCATGGCCGGAGTATGTCTGTGATTGTCTTTTCTAGAACCCTTTAAGTGACCCCAATATCTCTATGAAGTATGGTGACAATGTTTATTTTTAAGCATCCCACTGCAGATGAAAATGGAAACAATCTTACACAATTACCTGAATGTTAAATGCCCTGGGAAATTTGTTTCCATATTTCCTGCTTTTCCCTGGCACTAAGAATTACCAGGAAAATGAAAAAGAAAAAGAAGTGCCATATTTGGGGTAGCGCCAGTAGGGGAGAAGGCACATACTTAACTCATTTTGCCCTCCTTACAGAAACCCTGTGAAGGAATTCCCACAGGTATTAATATTCTTAATTTTCCTTAATTTTTCAGGTAACACAAAGAAAAACTCTTAATTAGTGAATAAACAGAAGCTGTGAAGAGAAGGGAATAGATGAGAGAGATAATGTGCAGATATAATAAACAAGGCATTGAAAATGATTTCATATGGGAGATTCAGGAAGTTTGAATCTTTTCTTCAACTATTTCCTAGCTGGGAGACCCTGGGCAAGTCCCTTAACCTCTCTTAACCTTAGTTTTCTCATATGTAAAATGGGGGTAATATGGCACCTACTTCACAGGGGTGTTATATGAATCAAATGAGATGATTCTGTAAAGTACTCTGTCAACCTTAAGATAAAATACAAATATTAGCCATTATTATTATTATAAGGGAAGAGTTAAGCGTATTAGCTGGCATTTATATGCAGCTCTAAGATTTTCAAAGTCATGACACTTCATTTAATTGTGAGATGAATGCTATTATTATACATTTTTACAAATGAGGAAACCAAGTCAGAGTCATAGAAGTGTTAAATATTAGAGACAAAATTCAAGTTAGATCTTACTGTACCTAAATCAAGTGTTTTAACCATTATGCCACCTAGCTGCCTAAGCTGATTCTGAGGTCATCACACTGAAGGACTACATAGTGATGTCCTTGAAGAAAAGAAGGAACACTGGAGGAGAAAGAAGTATGTATATATCTATTTATGCATTTATATTTTAAAAGAATTTGAAGCTCCTTAAAAAATTAAACTAAAATAAGAGAGTAAAAATTGAACATTAACCAGTTTACCAGACTCTAAGTGAACTATTCTTATGAAACAGTGAATCTTGTTCTAAGTTTCCTAAGCACCTAGGTAAGTCAGAAGACTCCAAGCTTTCCACTTTAAGCTCTATCCCTAATAGCTATATGAATATGGACAATTCACTTAACCTCTCAGGGTCTTTATTTGCAAATTGATAAAAATTATGCCTAGCCTACCTCCCAAGTTTGCTGAGGGCATCCAAAGATACTGTTTGTGAAACAGTTTGTACTATGTGAAAGGAAGCAAATGAGTCCATCTTTTTCTTGGAACTAAACTCAAAATTTGTTGCAGGCCTTTTTATAAAAGGGACACTGGACAATGGGGGTGAAATCTTTACCTGAAGTTTCATAGAAGACACCAAAAAGCTCTTTCGGTATTTAATTTTTGTATAAACCCTCTATAAAGGCTGAGTCAATATAACAGGGATTCGTGATTTTGTCAGGATAGGAGCTGTCTCCACCAAGGCAGGATGCAGTCTATCTATAATTTAGTAGATTCTAAGCCTTAGAGAACCGCCTGAGGCTCAGAGAGGTCCTCCTGGTCCTTCTTTATACACTATACCTTGCTGGTAAAACCTAAGTACATACCAAAAATTAATACCTTAATCAATGCTGGAAGGACCAGAACTACCTTGATCTAGGAATTTGCATTTAAAAAATTTAACTTGGAACAGACATAAAGCTCAAAGTATCTAGAAGAATGACGAGCTTATATATCCATTAGACTGTTTCTCTCACATACATTTTTCACCTTAAGTGATTAATTTAAAGTAATCAGAGCTGTAAGTAGGGCAAGGCAATCAGGGTTTTGCTCGATGACATGTAAGTTTAGGGAACAAAAAATATATAAAATAATGATTTTTAAAATCATGAAATTATGGAATTTGTGGCATTTAAACATTGGTATCTACTGTAGTCCTCCAGCATGTAAACCTACTTAGCAGAGGTAATTAGGTACATTGAAATGTGGCAGGTGGCTGGCCCAAGTCTTTGGCTACTGCCCTCTGCATATTTTAAAATCTTTATTTGACGTTTGCTCTCTAAGTTTACATGCCATGGAGCAAAACCCTCATTGCCTTTCCTTGGTTCTAACTCTGCTCACTTAACAATTGGGAATTTGAGAGAGATGGTCTACTGGGTATGTGTTAGATAACAGTCAGTTCAGATTAAATTCTCTAACAAGGATCTATATTGTTGACATTCTCAGGGGTTAAAGGGAAAGTTACCTGCCTGAGCCGTAAGAGGTGAAGGGAAGAAAGGTGTCATTCAACTATGAAAGGTCAAGAGGCACATTTATATTCTTTCAAATTAAGGGCCAGTCCACTCAAGCATAGCTTTGAACAGCATGAGTATCTTCAAGCATGACCAATGTTTTCCTCATAAAAAAAGGTTTGAATTTTCTTTTGGTAATTTTTTGGGTCATGCAGCTCCTTCATTTCTTCCTTCCTTCCTTCTTTCCCTCCTTCTTTCTTTCCTCTTTCCCTTCTTCTATACCTCCGAATGTCCACATAGGTAATCATACCATTAACTGTGGGTGCTCTGCCCAGAAGAACATAAATTTTGATTGCTGAAACCTCTCAAAATATCTTCGGGTTTATAGGCTCAATTTCTTGTTTTCTGCTCCATGCCATTTTAACCAAATCACTCTGGTTCTCATTGAGTGGACAACAATAGGTCCCAGTCCAAGCCTCATTGGTCATTGTTTGGGCCCTGATGGCTCAGAGTAAGTGTAAATACCAATTGTTTCTGTTTTGGCCAGAAACCCTGAGAGTTTTCCCCTCCAGACTGACTTTTTTTAACTAGGTAGAAGATGCCATTCTTTGCCTCATTTCTTACCTAGCCTTAATAACTGGATGAGCATTGACTCAAACAACCTGAGACTTGAGAAAGACCTTAGCTTAAAAAGGTCAAGGTCTCCCACTGCATCCAGGATCACCTCTAGTCATCCTATCTGTATCTTGCCACTGGACCCAGATGGCTGTGGAGGAGAGAGTGAGGCTGGTAACTTGCACAGCCCTACTTCACTTAAATCCAATTCATTTGCAAATCATGGCCTCACCTTCCTGATGCCATGGTCCTCTTCAAGAATGAAGGACAAACAATAGTCATATTCAACTCTTTGTAACCGCATTAGGGATTTTCTTGAGAAAGATACTGGAGTGGTTTGCCTTTTTATTCTCCAGGTTGCTTTAGAGATGGGGAAATTGAGGCAAACAGGGTTAAGTGACTTGCTCAGGGTTGCACAGCTAGTCAGTGTCTAGGACCAGACTTGAACTCTTTAAGACTCATCTTAATAACTCCAGGCTCAGCACTCTATCTAGTATGCCATTTAGCTGCCCCACTGAATCGTCCTGAATAGATGCAAAATAGGTGCAAAACATGTAATTTCATAGAGCATAGAAATGATTTTGTCCTCTCTCTGTATCTCTTTAACTGTTTCTCTTACTTCTCTCTTTCTCTGTCTCTCCCATTCCTTTCCCTGTTCTTTTCCTTTCTCTTCCACTTTTATCCCTGTCCTTCTTCCTTTCTCTACCCTATCTTCTTCTCTTTTCCTCCCCTCTTCTCCTCTCCTCTCCTCTCCTCTCCTCTTTTCTCTTCTTTTCTCTTTTCCTGTCCTCTACAGGGCAGAAAACTTTGTTGGTAGTGGACATGTGAAGCATGTAGCCTTACGAACTTAAACCTTTACCCCGACTCCCCTCGCCATTCATAACAATGATATAATTCTGTATCTGGCATCAAGATTGGTGAGATCACCGCTTATAAGATTGGATCTAGTGGGTCTTAAGACCACCATGACAGTTTCCCCTTAAAGGAGGCTCTGAGGCCATCATGACTATCTCCCCTCAAGGGATTCTGTAAGATTATAGAACATACTCATGAGAAAATACTGACAAAAATATTTTTGAAGGTTGGTAGAGCTATGTCCCCAAATAATAATTTGTCTACCACTAGCTCATTTTTCTCCCTGATAACAATCCCCCAAAATAATAATCTGCCCTAACTCCTGATAGGCAACTCAGACAGCTCCCAAGAAGCCATCCAAAATCATAGCATAAGATTCCTACTCTTCGAAGGGACTTTGGAGCATACTCTCCTCTCCAGGGGAAGCACCACTTCCTGATGAATTGACTCATGTCTCTGTGTTCCCCAATACAACACTTACTCCCTTATATGAGTTATACTCTGTAGTGTGTATGCCTGAGTTATATGTAGGGCACCTTATCATTTCTTCCCTTTCCCCTTTCCCCCATTGTTTGCAAGAAAGTTTTTCATTGAACAGGCTTCTGTTATTTTACAGGTTATTCTCAGCACCCAAACTCATTAAGAGGTTGTTTTTCCCTATCTCTCTAGCTGGCCCATGAGCCTTTTCTTAGACATAAACTGGGTACACAGGAAAGGACATAATCTATTAACAGCTGCACTTACCCTGGGGGAGTATGACACTATGAATCTGGTTTTAGAAAGCAAGTGTCAATAGGGGAATCCTACATCCTCGTAGGAGGGACTCCCTTATGCCAGAGGACTGCCACAAAATGCCATCTCATTTAATTGTCAATATGTAGATAGTTGCATTTATATAGTCAGTGGCACAAGCTATCACTATCTATATGTTTTCTTCCATTAGTGTCCCAATTTATCGTGCTATTTTGAAGGGATTTATATATTGGCATTTCCTTATAATTTCATTGAACTCATCGGCATCTTTTATAGTCCTGTGATTTATATCCTATTTGTCTCCATCTCTTGGTCATGGGCTTTATCTCTGGTTATTCCTCAGGACTCCAATGACCTTGTTCATCTTCACCTCATGGCTTCCTTGTCTTCTTTCAAGTTCCAACTAAAACCTCATCTTTACAGGAAGTCTCTCCCAACCCCTTTTAATTCTAGTGGCCTCCCTGCTTTTTATTTTCCCGTTTATCCTATATATAATCTGTTTGTAGATATTTGCCTGACTTGAGGCAAGGAGCTCTTGTTTTCTTTTCTTCTTTTTATTTTCCCAGTTCTTAACACAATGCCTGGCACAAAGTAGGTGTTAAATAAATGCTTATTGACTGACTTTCAGAGGGCTCCAGGTGTTATTGTTATCGTACGTTAAATCAATCAACCAAAAATAAGCATATATTAAACATCTATGATTTGTTAGAGGCTATCTGATAAAAATCCACCAGTTGATAAAGGAGGAAATGGAGGCTCAGTGAGGCTAATGGACTTTCCTAGATCATATAGTTAGTAAGCAATAGGTTAGGGGCAGAATCCATGTTCAAATGAAAATTTTTTAAAGTGCTTAGCATGTAGTATGTGTGTGTTTGTCCTTCACTGCCAAAGAAGACCATGCCATCAGAAAAATAATGACATGACTTGCACTTGACTTTGTTTTGAGTGAGGGAGGGCTGTGCAGGTAACCAGCCTCACTTCTCCTCCAGAGCCATCTGGGTCCAGTGACCAGATATTCATCAGGATGACTGGAGATGACCCAGGATGAGGCAACTGGGGTTTAGTGACTTGCCCAAGGTCACACAGCTAGTGAGTGTCAAGTGTCTGAGGTGAGATTTGAACTCAGGTCCTCCTGATTCCTGCACTGGTGCTCTATCCACTGCACCACCTAGCTGCCCTTTGGCATATAGTAAGCACTATATAAATGCTTCCTTACTTTCCTTTCCTCCCTGCTGTTGGCTGATTGATAAAAAAAATCATAGAATTTTAAATTGGAAGGTTATTGTATGTCCTTTGTTTTCCAAGAGGAACAATGACATCATGGGTGATGTCTTGACTTGTGAGTGAATTGGATTTAAATGAGGCAGAGTTGCACAAAGTCATCCTCACTCTCTTCCAGACATCAAAGTCCAGTGGCAAGACAAAAGTCAAGCTGACTGGTGATGGCCTGGGATGCCGTGGTTGACCTCAGCATCTTGGACGTCTGACCAAGCTCTAAGCACTCTCTGTGGTGCCTGCTTCTTCCATCTTCATGGCCATTGGAACAAATTGTTTTCATTTGGTTGGGGAGAGTCTTCACATGCTTGGGGTAAACCTCCCCCTAAACTCATCAACAGGTTGGAGTTACCCTCAACCTGGTTTAGCCATCCTGCTGAAAAGGTTTTACTCAGCTATGGCCACCATGCATGCATTAAGATGGTCTTTGTCTTTACATGTCCACCCAGTGTCTTCTCTGAACCAAACATTACCAGTTCCTACAAACCACAGTGATGGAGGACTTAACAGGGCAGTGACTGGCACATTGACTGAAAAAGTATTTATTTTCTTTATAGGAGCAGTAACTTTGGAAGCAACTCCTTTTGTCTCCTTCCTCCATCAGTGTTTAAAAAATTAGACACAATTACCCCATCCCATCTTTTGAATTTTGAATCTGAAAGTGCTTCCAATACTGTATCTATATTTTTATAATTTTAATGAAACTGGATTTCTCTCAAGCTATAAAATTTCACACCTGGCCTCTTTTTCAGGTATAACTTTTTTTTCCTGTGGCTTATTCATAATGCTCAGAATATACTATTTGATAGAACCACAGAAGATAAATGATGAGAACTGGCTCAGATGAGTTCTCTGTTCTTATTAATACTTCCTGAAATGTCATTTCTCCTCTCAGTTTGTAAATATTATGGCATGGCATTTAGTTCTGTTACGGTACAATTTTATTTGAATTAATATAGCAAATAGTACAACCTAATTTTATTTAAATGCATGAGAGTATTTATGAAGCTCTCTGGGGTGAAAAGACAACATAACAAATGTAAGATTAATTTCACGCATTTTGAGATTTGAGACAAAACTTTCTCCCTCAAAAGTTCTATTTCTTTAAAAATTACACACAATTAAGTATTAAAATCCCAACCGCCCTTACACACTCCTAATGCAATTATGTGGAAAAGTATTTTGATCAAATTCCAGAGGCTGTCTAGACATACTGGGGGGATCTCCAATTCTGGAATTTAATTAAGAAGAGGGAATTTCTTTGGCTTTCAAAGGGGGAAAATGTTGTTTGTCTTTAATGTCTTGTTATTAAAGATGTGGTTTGGAAAGGGTGTGCATGTTGGACAGGGGGCAGGGAAAGCCTGTTATTGAAATTAGATACTGGGGAAAGGAGAAGGATGAAAAATATCTCTAGAGTAATGGAGCACTCATGCAACCACTTTTTAGGTATTATCATGTTACTCAAACCGGGAACTGGAGTCTGATTAAATTTCTTATTTTTGGTGATTAATTACATGGATATTTTGAAAAATAGATTTTGCTTTTCCTGTTCTCTTTATAATATTCCTCATTCCACTGTTGTCTCTTTTCCTACCCTTCTCAATAGGGCAATTGTGCTGTTCTGATCTTTATTTTTCCTTTTTCCTAAGAAAAATAAAGAGAGCTTAATAAAATGTATCTTTAAGAGAAATCTCCTGAATTCCCCTGTAGTCTGAAATACAGAAACAATAAAATTAAAAATTTCAACTTCAGAATTGAATCTGACCATTTCATTCCCTTGCTCTAAAACCTTCTATAACTCCATATACTGCCTTGAAATACAAACTGCTCAGAATGGCATTGAAGATTCATATCTACCTGTGTAAATCATTAACCAAGAAGCCTCCCTTTAATTCATAGACTTCAAAAGGTGTCACCCTCCTCAAATTTTAAGAATCCTATATCTGAACCTTTCCTTTATCCTTTGTTACATTCATTTTTTCTATATTGATGTCACATCTACCCATTATATTGTCATTTTCTTAAATGGTAGTGGCGAACTCAAATAGAAATGAGGCCACTAATCTGGGAGACAAGGATCCGTGCAAGCAACATATTGACTTAGTTTTGAAATGCAATCTTATCTATGTTTTACTGCTTTTATTTTTTGTTGTTGTTGTTAAACAATTGCATTTTTATCTGGATCATCTACACTTGAGGAGCGTTTTGCTGGCCATGTGTTTGACATCTGCAGAATGTTGAGTGCAGGAACTCATGATTCCCTCTTCCTATCCTGAGTGTCTGGCACAGGAGGAATTTAAATGTTTTGTGGAATCTGAATTTGAAGGCTGGGATCAAGACAGTAACCTTGAGGAGAAGCCAGAGTGAGAGCTTAAAGCAGTGATCATGTCAGAAGAAATAAATAGATTCCGGAGTAGAATGGATTATGATCAAATGATCCTGGCTCCCAGGACTCTTCCACTCAGGGATTTGTTTGTTTTAATATTCCCAAGTTTAACTTCTATTTTAGATCTGTAAAAAAAAAAAAAAAAAAAAAAAACCCATAAGTAACAGCTATTTGCAGATAAGACACAAAGGCAACTTTATCAATCAAGAGCTGGAAAGCATCTGAGAGGTCATTGAATACAACCCCCTCAATTTACACATGAGGAAATTTAGGCTGAGAAGACATGTTGTTTGTTTGTTGCATTCCCCATACCTTCCTTGAGGGCAAGGATTGTATTCCTCCTTTTTGTATCTCCAGCATTTAGCACAGTGCCTGGCATAGAGTAGGTGCTTAATAAATGCTAATTGATTGACTGATGTCCCAAAATCACACAGATAGTCAATAATATACCACAGAACAGTCGCCATGGTGTTTGCTGCCCAATAAGTCCAGGAGAAATGCCAGGAGCAGAACAGAAGTCTGTATACAGTGTTTTTTGACCTGACCAATGTCTTCAACACTGTCAGTTGTGAGGGCCTGTGGAAGATCATGGTGAAGGTGGGTTACCTGGAGAAGACTGTCAGCATTGTATGCCAGTTTCACGATGGCATACTACTCACTTGTGTTCTGGATGAAGGGCAATGCTCTTAGGTTTTCCTAGTCACCAACAGAGTGAAGCAGGGCTGTAGGCTTTGTCCCACAGGCTTCAGCATGATGTTTTCCCTGCTGTTGTCAGATACTTTCCATGAGGACAAAAATGGAATCAAGATTAGCTTCTGAACTGATGGTAATTGGTTGTTGTCCTTTGTCTTCAAAAAGGGCCAAAATGACATCACCATTGTAAAGTGAAATTTCAGTGTGTCCGACTGTGGCTGATCAAACCAATACAAGCTCAGAATGTTCTACCACAGGTTGGGCATAGATAGTCCATTTGAATATTTGGGGTGGATATCCCAAATTTGTGCATCCTGTGTTTACTTTGTGCTGTCTCAATTCTGCTTTGCTCAAAGAGCACAGGACATTTTCTTATGGACCACACCATGCCAAGTGGTCCTGTGCCAGCATCTCCAATGTTGTACAGTCAAATCCAAATTTCTTGAGAGAGACCTTAAGAGTGTCCTTGTATCTTTTCTTCTGGCCACCATGTGATCGCCTACCCCATGCAAGTTCTCCATAAAATAGACTTTTTGGCAAGCATACAATTTGCATTCGAACAATGTGGTCAGCCCATCAGAGCTGCACTCTCTGAAGAATAGTTTGAATACTTGGCAGTTCAGTTTGAGCAAGAACTTCAGTGTCTGATACCTTATCATGCCAGGTGATCCTCAGAATCTTCATAAGACACTTCAAGTGGAAGTGATTCCGTTTCCTGGCATGGCACTGGTGGACTATCAGTGTTTCACAAGCATGTAACAATGAAGTCAACACAACGGCTCTGCAGACCTTCAGTATGGTAGTCAGTCTAATATCTCTTCTCTCCCAAACTTTTCTTCAGAGCCTCCCAAACACTGAGCTAGCTCTGGCAATGTGTGCATTAACCTCATTGTCATTGTGTACATCCCTGAGAAGTACACTACCAAGATAAGTGAACTTATCCACAGCATTCAAAACTTCTCCATTTGTTGTAACCAATGGTTCCACATATGGATGGTGTGGTGGTAGCTGATGGAGTACTTGTGGGTTTTGTTGGTGTTAATTATTAGGCCAAAATGAGCACATGCAGTGCAGAATTGATCCATACTTTGTTGACTCTCATCTTCAGAGGCTACATTGAGTGCACAGTCATCTGCAAACAGAAGATCATACACCAACACTCCCTCTACTTTGGTCTTGGCTTGTAACCTTTTCAAATTGAAGAACTTACCATCAGTATGGTAGTTGACTTTGATACCATGTTCAACCTCATTGAAAGCTGCGGCAGTAATGTTCATTTTTGTAGCCCTTGGCCTAAACACCCTGAAGGAATTGAGCAGCTGATCTGGGTCTCCACCTTGAGTGGCAGTCCTGGGATGAGGAGGAACGCTGGTGTGCTGGAGCTGGAGGATGTTGTTGTGAAGAGGGAATCATACTTGCAGAACCTGGGGAGAAAAACTTGCCCTAGCTCCCACACCAGAGCACAGGCCAGGAGAGGAGTAAATTCCTCTCCCTTGATTGAGCCACCTTGGAGGAACTGAGAAATTACAGTATACCTTCCTCTTGAAAAAGGACTCAAAAGTCAAATAACTGACTGGGGAAATGCCCAAAGAAGGGGAAAAAATAAGACAATAGAATGGTTACTTTCTTGATAAACAAATATTTTCTTCCATCCTTTCAGATGGGGAAGAACAATGCTTACCACCAGAGGAAGACATAAAAGTCAAGGTTTCTGCATCCAAAACCTCCAAAATACATATGCAAAAGCTGTAGAAAAACTCAAAAAGAATTTTGAAAATCAGGTAAGACAGGTAGAGGAAAAATTGGGAAGAGAAATGAGAGCAATGCAAGAAAATCATGAAAAGCAAGTCAACAGCTTGCTGAAGAAATTAACACCTTTAAAACTAGACTAACTCAAATAGTAAAAGAGGCCCAAAAAGCCAGTGAGGAAAAGAATGCTTTAAAAAGCAGAATTAGCCAAATGGAAAAGGAGGTTCAAAAGCTCACTGAAGAAAATAGTTCTTTAAAAATTAGAATGCAGCAGATGGAAGCTAATGACTTTATGAGAAACCAAGAAATTACAAATCAAAACCAAAGGAATGAAAAAATAGAAGACAATGTGAAATATATCATAGAAAAAACAACTGATCTGGAAAATAGATCCAGGAGAGACAATGTAAAAATTTGGGGACTACCTGAAAGCCATGATCAAAAGAAGAGCCTAGACATCACCTTTCATGAAATTATCAAGGAACACTGCCCTGATATTCTAGAACCAGAAGGTAAAACAAATATTAAAAGAATCCACCAATCACCTCCTGAAAGAGATCCAAAGAGAAAAACTCCCAGGTATATTGTAGCCAAATTCCAGAGTTCCCAGGTCAAGGAGAAAATATTTCAAGTAGCCAGAAAGAAACAATTTGAGCATTGTGGAAATATATTCAGGATAGCACAGGATCTAGCAACTTCCACACTAAGGGATCAAAGGGCTTGGAATATGGTGTTCTAGAAGTCAAAGGAACAAGGATTAAAACCAAGAATCACCTACCCAGCAAAACTGAGTATAATACTTCAGGGGAAAAAATGGTCATGCAATGAAATAGAGGACTGTCAAGCATTGTTGATGAAAGACCAGAGCTGAATAGAAAATTTGACTTTAAAACAAGAATCAAGAGAAGCATGAAAAGGTAAACAGGAAATAGAAATCATAAGGAACTTATTACAGTTTAACTGTTTACATTCCTACATGGAAAGATAATGTTTGTAATTCTTGAAAATTTTCTCAGTATTTGGGTAGTTAGAGGGATTATATGCACATATATACGTATAGACAGAGGGCACAGGGTGAGTAGAATATGAAGGGATGATATCTAAGAAGATAAAATTAAGGGATGAGAGAGGAATATAGTGGGAGGAGAACTGGAGAAAAGAATGAGACAAATTATCTCTCGTACAGGAGGTAAGGAAAAGCTTTTTCAATGAAGGGGAAAAGAAGGCAGGTGACAAGGGAAAAGTAAAGCTTAGTCTCGTCACCTTTGGCTTAAGGAGGGAATAACAGGCACACTTGATTTGGTATGAAAATCTATCTTAGACTACAGGAAAGTAGGGGAGAAGGGGATAAGTGAGGTGGGGGGATGATAGAAGGAAGGGCAAATGAGAGGAGGGAGTAATTAGAAGTAAACACTGTTGGGGAGGGACAAGGTCTAAAGAGAGAATAGAATAAATGGGGGCAGGATAGAATGGAGGGAATTATAATTAGTCTTTCACAACATGGCTATTATGTAAGTCTTCAGCAAAACTACACATATATAGCCTATACTGAATTGCTTGCCTTCTCAGTAAGAATGGGTGGGGAGGCAGGGATGGAAAGAAGTTGGAACTCAAAGTTTAAGGAATGACTGTTGAGAATTGTTTTTGCATGCAACTGGGAAATAAGAAATACAGGTAATGGGGCATAGAAATCAATATTGCCCTACAAGAAAAGAGAGAAGATGGGGATAAAAGAAGGGAGGAGTGTGATAGAGGGGAGGGCAGATTGGGGGAAGGGGCAATCAGAATGCATAGAGTTTTGGGAAGGGGGAGGGAAGAGATGGGAAGAAAATTTGGAACTCAAAATCTTGTGAAAATGAATGTTGAAAACTGAAAATAAATAAATTTAATTTAAAAAAAAAGCAAAGAAAAGAGGGTCTTTGAAGTACTTTTTTTTATTCCTAGAAGGGAACTGAAGAAAGTCTAGAAAAAATCCCCAACAAGCAAGATAGCTTTAAAAATTAAACTGAATTTATTATACATTTAAAAACAAAAGCAAATTCGATATAACAGAGATTCACTATTGCATGTATGATCTACTTCTTCTGTTCTACTGTGCATATGGAAGTGCTCATTTTAGTTGCTTGTTACCAGAAAAAAAAATTTTAATAATTAATTTATTTTTAGTTTTCAACATTTCCTTCCATAAGATTTTGAGTTTTAAATTTTTTCCCCTTCCCTCTGCCCTCCCTTCCCCAAGACAGCATGCAATTTGATACAAGTTATACTTACACATTCATATTACATGTATTTTCACATTAGTCATGATGTAAAGGAGAATTAGAATTAATGGCAGAAACTAGGAAAAGAAGAAACAGAACAAAACAACAAAAGAAAAGGAGAGCAAATATTATGCTTCCATCTACATTCAGATTCCAAAGGTTTTTCTCTGGTTGTGGATAGCATTTTCCATTATGAGTATTTTGGAGTAATCGTATATCTTTGCATTGCTAAGAAGAGCTAAGTCTATCAAAGTTGGTCATTGCACAATGTGTCTGTTACTGTGTACAATGCTCTCCTGATTCTGCTCATTTCACTCAGCATCAATTCATATAAGTCTTTCCAGATTTTCCTGAAGTCCTGCAGCTCATCATTTCTTATAACAGTGCAACAGTATTCCATTACATTCATATACCACAACTTGTTCAACAATCCCCAGTTGATGGACATCCTCTCAATTTCCAATTCTTTGTCACCACAAAAAAGAAAATATAAATATTTTTGTACATGTGGGTCCTTTTCCTGCTTTTATGATCTCTTTGAGATACAGACCTAGAAGTATTGCTGAGTCAAAGGGCATACACATTTTTATAACCCTTTGACCTCCTTCCAAATTACTCTTTGGAATGGTTGGATCATTTCACAACTCCACCAACAATGCATTAGTGTTCGAATTTTCCCACATCTTCTCCAACATTTATCATTTTCCTGTTTTGTCATGTTAGCCAATCGTGTAGGTGTGATGTGGTATCTCAGACTTGTTTTGATTTGCATCTCTCTAATCAATAGTAATTTTTTTATGCTTAATAAATGTTTATTTGAATTTTATATTTTTACTGTTTATTTTTAGTTTTTAACATTCATTTCCTCAAAATTTTGAGTTCCAAATTTTCTCCCCATCTCTCCCCTTCCCCCACCCCATAATATCTTGCATTCTGATTACCTCCTTCCCTCAATATGCTCTCCCTTCTATCACATCCTTCCCTTCCCTTATCCTCATATTTTCTCTTTTCTTATAGGGTAAGATTGATTTCTATACCACATTACCTGTATTTCTTATTTCCCAGTTTTATTTGAAAACAATTCTCAACATACGTTCCTAAAACTTTGAGTTCCAACTTATCTCCCTTCCTCCCTCCCCACCCATCCCCATTGAGAAGGCAAGTAACTCAATATAGGCTATATATGTGTAGTTTTGCAAATGACTTCCATAATAGTCATGTTGTATAAGACTACTTATATTTCCCTCCATCTTATCCTGCCCCCCATTTATTCTATTCTCTCTTTTGATCTTGTCCCTCCCCAAAAGTGTTTACTTGCAATTACTCCCTCCTCTCATTTGCCCTCCCTTCTATCATGCACCCCACCCCACTCGTCCCCTTCTCTCCTACTTTCCTGTAGTGTAAGATAGATTTTCATACCAAATTGAGTGAGCATGTTATTCCCTCCTTAAGTCAAATGAGATAAGAGTAAGCTTCACTTTTTCCCTCTCACCTCCTCCCTTTTCTCCTCCATTGAAAAAGCTTTTTCTTGCCTCTTTTATGAGACACAATTTGCCCCATTCCATTTATCCCTTTCTCCTCCCACTATATTCCTCTCTCACCCCTTAATTTTATTTTTTTTCAGATAATACCCTTTCTTATTCAGTTCGCCCTATGCTCTCTGTCTCTGTGTGTGTGTGTGTGTGTGTGTGTGTATGTGTGTGTATAATCCCTCCAACTACCCAAATAATGAGAGAAGTCTCAAGAGTTACAAATATTATCTTTCTGTGTAGGAATGGAAGCAGTTCAACTTTAGAAAGTCCCTTATGATTTCTCTTTCGTTTACTTTTTCATGCTTCTCTTGATTTTTGTGTTTGAAAGTCAAATTTTCTATGCAGTTCTGGTCTTTTCATCAAGAATGCTTGAAAATCCTCTATTTCATTGAATGACCATTTTTTCCCCTGAAGTATTATACTCAGTTTTGCTGGGTACGTGTTCAATAGTGATTTAGAGCATTTTTTTCACATGACTATAGATAGCCTTAATTTCTTTCTGTGAAAATTGCCTGTCCATAGCCTTTTACCATTTATCCAATGGGGGAAAGTGTTTTAAAATATTGAATACAAAGCCAAAAAGTAAACTATCACCCAACAGGCTACCCACCTCCCTCTTCCCCATGTTTTTCTTTTGTCCTTTTCAGAGGTTTTTTGGGGGATCAAAAAAAATGAATTGCACTTATTACATCAAGTAAACTTCATGCATGTCCAGTCAAAAATAAAATAAAATAAGAAGGAGAGAGTATTGAATTTGGAACCAGAGCTTCTTTCAAATCCTTCTTTAGTTAATTACTACTGTATGTCTTTGAGTAAAACCTTCATTTCTCTAAACCTCAAATTTCTCATTACAAAATGCAAGAGATGGACTAAAGGTTCTCTGGGGTCCCTCAAATCTAAATCTACTCTCTTGTGATATAGATAACTGCTAGAATTTTCTCTTTATGAAAAAAGTGCAGCAGCTAACAATTTCTTAGTTTACCATAATAATTTTATTCTTCAAAAGGAAGATAATTGTGAGGAAAATTGGGGTTCATATTCTCAACAAAATGAAACTAGCTGCTGACAATAAAAAGAATGTGAACCTTAAATGGAGGAAATTATGAAGTAAAAAAATGGAAGAAAAGCTGGGAATTACCTGATATCAAGTCTAGATTTGGGAAGAATATAGTTTAAAAGCTTCAGAGAAGGGATTGGTAGGACCATAGATGTTAAAGTTCTGTAGAGAAAGTTAGACCAAAAAGGATGGAACACACAAGAAGGAAATTATGAAGATACAAAGAGAAAGAATTCCAACAAAGTAGAACAGAGGGAGCTGTCAGATGAGATCACTGTAAATACTCAGGGATTTACCAACCAATTTAGATTTTTAAAATCCACCATCAAAAGACAGAAAAAAAATGGAATTTAAAAAGAGTAAATATGATAGCATGGCACAGTCCTATAAGAAAAACATAGAAAGAGTTAAAGCTCAAAATAAGCTGAGGCTGCAAGGAAAGCAAAGAATAGAAAAGAATATTTTTTTTTATCATATTAGAGAAAAGAAAATTGAATTAGACCCTGCAGGTCCAATTCCATCTTGTAGTCCCTTGTGGATACCACTTATGCTCTGATAATTTTTATTATTTAGCAATCATAAACAACGCCCAACCGTGACTGCCAAAAAAAAAGAGAACATTTCAATCATACCTCAGTTGACACTTAAGGATCCATTTAACTGATTTTTAAAAACTAAATTAGCCAGATATTTTGGTATCATAGAGACAATTGTCTGCTAGGAAGAAGTATTTATTAAGTAACTATTATTAATCACAATGCTCTAGGCAGGGATTTTTTGGGGGAAGGGAAGGCACCTCCCTCTTCACAGTAAGGGACCTATTTAAGTTTGTAGATAAGGTCTTATGAAGGCAGCTGATGCATAGATTCTTGGACTTGGAATCAGGAAGACCTGTGTTCAAATGCCACCCTGTTCAAATGTTAGCTGCAAAGCTCCTGGAGAATTATTTAACTTTTCTTAGCCTTAGTTGCCTTAACTGTAAAATGAGAATAATAATAGCAAAGCTTTAAAATGCTGTAAAGAACCTTAAAATGCTATAAACAGTATCCCCAAAATTTGGTATAGACTTTTGCAAAACCCTGGATAAAAAAAAAGTAGCTAGCATTAGTAACAGTTCAACCATACTCAAAAATAGACAACTTAAGAAGGAGAGAGAGAGAGAGAGAGAGAGAGAGAGAGAGAGAGAGAGAGAGAGAGAGAGAGAATTTATTATGACTATCACTTTTGTGGAACTTTCTGGATCAATACAAACATGACAATGTCAAAAATGCACTTGTAAGGAATATTGCAGAGGCAATTCCTCCTGTTCAGATATCTTCTTTTACCTGGGATATTGTCGGATTCTGTGACACCTATAAATTGAGAATACAAAATTTTATCGGTGACCTTAAAGATACTGACACCCAGGCATTCCTGCAGGTAAGATAGAGTCATGTAGCACGGCAGCTCTGAGAACTATATAGACCCTGAAAGGCTTGGAGGGAGATTTCCTAGAGCCTGTAATGTGAATGCGATTGCCTCTAGCAAGTGACTATGGAACAGCAGAGTCCCCCTCCGACCTTCCTTTTTCTGAGCCCTGGGTATGTGTTCTTGGCAGGTTTTCCCATTTGCATAAGAGAAGAAGTAGGTATGAAAGAGAGAAAGATTGTTTGTAATGGTTGTCTCTACATAGGTGGAGGTGAGTTTCTCCTGTTTGGGATTCATTTTACTTCCATGTACAATAAAACTGTCAGGGTCACCTACTGAGTAAGTAAAACTAATGGCTCAGAGGATAAACTACATCAAGGAGTGGGGGCTAGGCCAAAATGGTCATTTTCTTTATGTAATATTTCATCCCCTGGATTGGGACCCCAATATAAGGGAACAGTGTCATGAGTGAGACCATTTGGCAGGGAAAGAGGCTTGTTCAGGCTGAGGGTTTATTAGGCTGTGAGACTGACTGAGGCTTTGAATGCTCTGTGGCAGACAGAGAAGAACCGCAGCTGATGAGTAACTGAGATGTTCTCTGAGTTCAGCCAGACTCTTTGGTTGCTTTTCGCTAATGTTTTTCCATATGAGTCGAGACCCCACAAAGCACTGAGACTTTGGGTACACCCCATGAGGCAGCTAGATGACACAATGAATAGAGTGGTGGATCTGGAGTCAGAAAGACCTCAGTTCCAATCTGGCCTTCAACACTAACTAGCTGTGTGACTCTGGGCAAATATCTTAACCTCTTTTTGCCTCAGTTTCTTCAATTGTAAAACTGGGTTAATGATAGCACTTACCTCACATCAAATGAGAAAACACTTATAAAGCACTTAGGACAGTGCTTTAACATATAGGAGGTACTTAATAAAAGTTCATTCCCTCCCTCACATGTGTTAAGTCATTGAATAGACAGAGGAATCTATAGCCTCATTCTCCCAGGCCTAGTCGCTGTTGCTCAGTGCTGGTCAGCTTGAGGTTTAACCACACTCAATTCTAGGTTACAACTGGCTGTTCAAACTATTCCACAAGTTTGTTGATATGTCTGTAATTCCAACTTCCTTATCCCCAGGACTTCTCTGTTCCTTTCTTCATGGCCCAGTTAGAATATGCTTCCTGGTTCCTTATTAGGTGATTTTCAGAGAACTCCTGTTCCTTGTCCCCAAGGCTCTTCCAGCAAAATGGAAGCCACTACATCAATCCTTTTTCTAAAACTGTGTATATGCTGGATTCCCAGGATACCTGAGATTTCACCAGAAGTGTATGCTCTGCTTCAGGTCTGGGGCACCACATTGGACCTTATCAAATGACAGACCCAGGAAGACACTTCTGTCTCCTACTACCATGGGCTGCTCATTACTCTTCCTAATCTTATTTTGGAAATATAAAGTATCTGGCTCTAGAAGTAAGGGGTGAAGACTTACATATATGTGGCCCTGACTAAAGCTCTTGTTAATTTCCAATACTATTATTGGCTGTGTTGAGGCTTAGGGGTACTGGGACCCCAAAATAGCAACACAGGTCTATAAACGCAAGGACCCTGATATACAGAGGAGGTCTTGCTGTACAGGTTCTTTGATCTGCTTTTCTAAAAGGAAAGCAAATTTTGAGGGGTCAATAATCACTTTAATCAAGCACGTGTATCATTCACTTAGTTCAGGGGAAAAACTTCAGAGAAAATACAGAGAAATAAAGATCAACAGACAGTGCTTCTAGATGCCTGACATAAGCAATATATGCACCACAGATCATCAGACAGATACAACTGTCTGACCATTGCATATATTCATAGTTACCAGAGAGAGAGAAGCAACAACACCTGGCTTTTCGAAGCTGGAGGATTGCTTAGCAGCTTCTCAGAGTCTCATCTTACACATAAACCTTCTTCTAAAAATTAAGGCCCAAAGTAAAAACTCACCTCAGAGTATTTATACATTTTTAGAGTCAGAGGGCATCACAACCCTTGAGAACCAGTGCCTCATTAACAAAAGATATGGGCCTTCCTACAAATCTTCCCTAATTAAATTCCTCTTAATGGACAGGCCTATTCATGGGTGGTGAAAATCTTTAATCTCATTAAGAAGCAAAATTGTATTAACAATAAGCAAAAATGCATCATCAATTCAAGGTCTTGCCTTGAATGAATTTGACCCAAGTTTTCTTTCAGCCAAAGACAAGGTTTATTAGAACACTGGTCGGGGGACATGATTCTAAAAATCCCCCATACAGGCCAGACTCTTAAGGAATCTGAGCATCTTATTGGAGACAAAACGGATCTTATATATAGAAAGACTGTGGGAAGGATCTAGGAGTGGCCAAATAGTCTAGGGTAACTGGGCTGAAACAGACAAGAGTCAGAATACCAGGGACCTAGACTACTTGACCAAGGGAGAATGGGGTCTACATAGGAAAAAGAGTGGGAAGTAGTGGAGGGGGGAAATCTGGAGGTAACAGATTATGAAGGGCTGGGTTAAGTTCAGAGTAACAGAGAATTGTGAGATTGGGGGAATGAATACTTTAATGAAAGGTCTGTTGACTGGAATGGGTTGATACCTCAGGCCAATGCCAGAGATTTGATCAAGTGGGAAAATTCAAGGCCAGTTCAGGGGAAAGTTCAAAGGAGGGTTTTCAGGACCAGTAAACAAATGAGACTCAAATTCTTTTGGGGTAAGGGGTGAAGTTCTTGGATTGGGTCCACACTCCATCAGTTGTATATCAATAAATACTCTTGAACCCATTCTAAGTGTCACTCACCTAGACTTCATTCCACTTATGTACAAAAGCTATAAATCTGATTATAGATTAATACTTAACCCAGGCACAGCTACGCATATTTTGATGTGAGGCCACTTAGCCAGACATAGGGAAAGAGGGAAGAATTGACATTTGCTTCCTCTTTTATAGCCATCAGAACACTCACCAGAACGAAGCACTGGCCTCTGACTTAGAGCCCCAGGGAGAGAAACAATATAGCCTGTCACTTGGATGAAAAAGTAAAAGAGCTAGACACCAGCAACTGCATGTTCTGCCTACTAGAGGAAGTGTTTCTTCTAAGACAATTCTTAACCCTTTTTTTTTCCTTTTTTTTATAGCAGCTGGGTGATACAGTAGATAGAGTACCCAGTCTGGAGTCAGGAAGACTCATCTTCCTGAGTTCAAATCTGGACTCAGACATTGCTAGCTGTATAACATTAGACAAGTCACTTAACCCTATTTAACTCAGTATCCACATCTGTAAAATGAACTGGAGAAGGCAATGGTAAATCACTCCATTATTTTTGACAAGAAAACTAAAATGGGGTCAGACACAGCTGAACAATAAAACCTTTTTGGCATCACTGATCCCTTTGTCAGTCTGCTTAAGCCAATGGACCCTTTTGAGAATAATAAATATCTTTTTTAATTCATAATATAAAATAGAGTTGATAACAAAGGAAACACATTGTATTGAGATAGCAAAATTTAAAAAAAAAATTGTGGACGGCTAGTTAAGATCCCCTGTAAAGTGACCACTAGAGAAGAAAGAGACAAGATAAGGTGAGAAGAGGCAGAGTGCTGACCTTGATTCCTCCCCCTCTTAAGAAAGAATGGTTGGTAGTTGTTGTCCTTTGTTCTCGAAGAGGACCAAAATGACATCACCATGATAAAGTGAAGTTTCAGTGTGTCTGACTGTGGCTGATCAGACCAATGCAAGATTGGAATGCTCTACCACAGGTTGAATACAGATGTTACATGTGAATATTTGGGATGAATAGTCCAAATTTGTACATCCTACTTCGTGCTGTCTCAATTCTGCTTTGCTCACAGAGCACAGTACCCTTTCTGATGTGGACATACCATGTTGAGCAGTCCTATGCCAGTGTCTCCCACATTACACAGTCAAATTCAAAGTTCTTGAGAGAGACCTTGAGAGTGTCCTTGTATCGCTTCTTCTGACCACCATGTGATTGCCTGTCCCATGTGAGTTCTCCATAAAGTAGTCCTTTTGGCAAGTGTACATTTTGCATTCGTACAACGTGGTCAGCCCATCAGAATTGTACGCTCTGAAGCATAGTTTGAATACTTGGCAGTTTGGGTCAAGCAAGGACTTCAGTGTCTGGTACCTTATCCTGTCAGGTAATCCTCAGAATCTTCCTAAGACAGTTCAAATGGAAGCAATTCAGTTTCCTGGCATGAAGTTGGTAAACTGTCCATGTTTCACAGGCATACAACAATGAGGTCAGCACAATGGCTCTGTAGACCTTCAGTTTGGTAGTCAGTCTAACACCTCTTCTGTCCCAAACCTTTCTTCAGAGCCTCCCAAACACTGAACTAGCTCTGGCAATGCGTACATCGTCAATGTGCACATCCCTGGAAATTACACTACCAAAGTAAGTGAACTTAACCACAACATTCAAAATTTCTCCGTTTGTTGTAACGATGGTTCCACATATGAATGATGTGGTGGTGACTGATGGAGCACCTGTGTTTTCTTGGTGTTTATTGCTGGGCCAAAATTAGCACAGGAAGCAGAGAAGTGATCCATACTTTGTTACATCTCAACTTCAAAGGCTGCATTGAGTGCACAACCATCTGCAAACAGAAAATCATGTACTAACACTCCTTCCACTTTGATCTTGGCTTGTAGCCTTTTCAAATTGAAGAATTTACCATCACTATGATAGTTGACCTTGATGCCGTGTTCATTCTCATTGAAAGCATTTGACAACATGGCTGAAAACATCATGTTAAAAAGCATGGGAGCAAGCACACAGCCCTGTTTCACTCCACCGGTGACTGGAAAGGTACAAAAGCATTGTCCACTATCCAGAATTTGGGCCAACATGCCATCATGAAATTGAGGTACAATATTGATGAATTTCTCTGGGCAACCAAATTTTGACACAATTTTCCATAAGCCCTCACAACTAACAGTGTCAAAGACCTTGGTCAGATCTACAAATGTTGTGTATAGACCTTTGTTCTGCTCCTGGCATTTCTCCTGGAATTGTCAGGCAGCAAACACCATATTGACTGTTCCTCAGCCCTTTCTGAAGCCACACTGGCTCTCAGGTATATGACTGTTTTCCAGGTGAAGGATCAACCTATTAAGGAGGACTCTAGCAAGAATTTTGCCAGAAATAGCTGAGAGATCCCCTTGCGATTATCACAGGACAATCTATTCCCTTTACCTTTATAGAGATGGACAATAGAGACATCCTTGAATTCCTGGGGATAACCTCCTCTTGCTATATGACCTGGAAAATTTCAGTCAGTTTTTGTGTGACCAATGGTCCCCCTACCTTGTGAATCTCAGGCGTAATAGAACCAGCACCAGGTGCTTTGCCATATGAAAGGAGCCTAATGGCCCTCAAAACCTCTTCTTCAGTTGCATGTTCAGCTAAGGCAGGATTGACTTCAACCCAAGGTAAATGGTCAATGGCCTCAGCATTGATTGATGATGGTCTGTTGAAAACACTATGGAGCTGTTCAGCTCATCTCTCTAGGATCATGTCCTTATCACTGATCAATGTGGCTCCATCAGCATTGAGTAGTTGTTGTGCACCATAGGTTTTTGGTCCTTAAATAGCTTTCAGGGAATCATAAAGGCATTTTGAATTGTTACTATCCACTTAAAACTGAATTTCATCTGCCTTCTTACTGAGCCAGGAATCCTATATCTCTTTAAGCTTTGCTTATACTTTGCTTTTGATGAAATTAAATACTGCCTTCTTAGTGGATGAACTATCCTGCTGATATATTCTGTGGAGTTCTCATCTTTCATTTAGCAGCTTCTGAATTTCTCCATCATTTTTATCAAACCAGTATTGGTGTTTGCTAGTGTTCTGCCCCAGACAAGCAAATGCAGTGCTGTGCACCAAATCTCTGAAAGCTGCCCACTCCTTTTCTGCTCCACTTTTGCCAACTATGTGTTGGCTCAATTTTCCCTCCAAGTTAGCAACAAACTGTTCAGGCTCAGAGAAGAGCTCTAATTTGTTGACATTAATTCTTCTGGTAGTCATTTTGCTTTGGGGGTGGCACTTTTGATGAATGACAATATTTAGCTTGGAAAGGATAAGTCTATGATCAGTCCAGCACTCTGCATCACACAGTACCTTCGTCACTTTCACATCTTGTCTGTCTCTTCTCCTTACAATCACATAGTCTATTAGATGCTAATGTTTGCTGTGAGGGTACATCCATGAGGTTGTATTGCATTTTCAGGACTCCTTTGGTGTCCATCTGTTCCACCTAACTTTCATCTGTGGTTCCAAGAAGCTGCAGCATGTGCAGCAGCCACACCCCAATAAACTGTTTCAGCAGACAGACCAAAGCAGCTTGAGGGTAACCAAAGTGTCTCAAACCCATCGGTGAATTACTCCAAGTGTGTCTACTCCAAGCATGTGAAGACTTCCTCCAGTGGAATGGGCAGATGAGAACAATTTGTTCCAATGGCCATAAAGGCAGCTGAAGCAGGCAATGAGGAGTGCTTAGAGCTTGGTTAGACACTGAAGATGCTAAGGTCATCCACTGCATCCTGAGCCATCGCCAGCCATCTTGACTCTGTCCTTTCACTGGGCTATGATGACTCTGGAGGAGAGAGTGAGGCTGATGATTTTGTGCAACTCTGCCTCACTTAAATCCAATTTATGCACAAATCAAAAGACATCACCCATATCATTTTACTATTATACCTCAAAGTCCTGTGGCAACAAGCAAGCAATGAAGCAACAGGTGTGGGTACACTGGGAAAAGTAATCACAAGCCTGCGTATAGGCCATAGCATTGGTCTTTTCTCACTGGGAGTAGCAGTGGGACTCAGCAACCCCCTGGGTGTCTGAGCAGCCTTTTAAGGATCTTACTGCTCACTCCTGGCATGAGTAAGGGGGAAGAAAAAGGTGCCTTAAACATTGTCTGCTTACTCCTCCTGGACTTATTACCTTGGCAGGCAGGGAATCCCACTATGTGGTTGGAATACAAAAAAAAAAAAATGTACAAAAACATCTGCAAAGATGATTCCATTCACCATCGGCACATGGAATGTGCACACACTAAAAATAACACAAAATCCAGTAGACCTGAGAGACAAACTGCTCTTGTTGAAAGAGAACTCAACAGGTATAGCATCCAAATAGCAGCCCTGAGTGAAACAAAATTGGCAAATGAAGGCCATCTTACTGAAGCTGGAGCTGGATACACTTTTTTTCTGGAGTGAGCACAGTGAAGGGGAGTGCAGGGAAGCTGATGTGGGTTTTGAAATCAAAACTAATCTAATCAGCAAGCTGGTATACCTGCCAAAAGAAGTGAATGACAGGTTCATGACAATGCAATTGCTAGTAGCAGCAAAACATCATGCAACCACCATCAGTACCTATGCTCCCACCATGACAAACCCTGATGAAGTCAACGAAAAATTTTATGAAGACCTAGAGACCCTTATCATCAGTGTGCCAAAAGAGGACAAGCTTATCATTCTGGGTAACTTTATGCTAGAGAAACCTCAGATTATCAGACTTGGCAGGGAGTGCTAGGGAAGAATGGAGTTGGAAACAGCAACAGCAAAGGCCATTTAAGAAAGGATAGCCACAGGATGGAAAACAGTAGAAGTCCTGAGCATCCTTCCACTTAAGAGTTTTCCTTCTACTTATATTTTAATTGAGGTACATTATTTGTAAAGAGGTAAATATAGACTTAGTGGAAGGGAAAATATTCGAACAATTAGAGTTCTTGCAAAGTGAAGTGGGCTCCAAGCTTATGGGTTCTCTTTCACAGGAGGTCATCATGTGAAGTCTGGATAAGTACTTATTGGAGATACTATAGAGGGATACTTTTGAAGATATGAGTTGAACTCAGTAGCCCCTAAAGTCCTTGCTAATTTTTATATTCTTGTTAGAGTCTCTTATCAGCTCTGAGAGTTGAAGACAAATTTTCAAATTTTTAAATAGAAATGGAAAAATCTGAGGGTCACATGAGTCTTTTCGACTCCTTTTCAGAGGTTTACTACTCTAAGGATGAGTTGATCAATTACATATGATTACCCCCTTCAGTTCATTAAAAGGTAACACATGGTGTACTAGAAGGGAGAGTGGTTCTGGAGCTAGAGAACCCAGCTTCAAATTCTGGCTTTGGTGTGAGGCCGGTCAAGCCACTTAAGCCTTTACTTTCTTATCTATAAAAGAACAGCCTTGTGCTAGGTAATCTCTCAGGTTCCTTCCAGTTCTAAACCTATGATTCTCTGATTTTTACATAGCATTCATGTCACTTTCTATGTCAGCTATTTGAATTGATATCTTCATATCTACCTAAGTTAGCCAAAGTTCCATAAATGCTGGTGAAAGAAAATATGGAAATTCTAACAATAACAATAGCTAAGAATTATACAGCACTTTCTGTGTGCCAGGCACTGTACTTTATAATTTCTTCATTTGATCCTCACAACCTTAGGAGGTAGGTGCTATTATTATCCCCATTTTACAGTTGAGGAAACTGAGATAAACAGATGTTAAATGACTTGATTAAGAATACATAGCTAGTAAACATCTGAGGCCAGTTTTGAAATCAGGTCTTCCTGACTCCAGACTCAATACTCTATGCCACTTAGCTATTTCTTGGCTAATTACTCAGTGACTCTCATAGTTATGCGACTCTGGATATACATTTGCAAATGCTATGAACACAAAAACATCCATGGCTACTTGGACACTACTTGTGCCCCACTTGTAACACATACAATAATGTCAAGCATATACTTCAAAATGTCTATCACATATATTTCCTATAGCACCAAAACAAATTCAAGTGATGTATTTATTGCATGGGTTGATCACATGATGAGATCAAGGGGTAATTGCTGATTTGCTCCCCTTGTAATTTCATAGTCTCAAGAAAAATTGAGAATGGTCCCTGGAATATCAAATGAATCCCTATGGTGAAATTCTGGGGAAAAAAATGACAAGAGAACCACAAGGTAATGAGGCATAATGGCTTGCAATGCTTGGAGAGAACATCCATATTTATAAAATCACAGATCCACTTGAGTATTTACTATTTATTGAATGCACTTAATTATTTGGCTGTCTGTTTGATGTATGGCTCTACCTGTGAGACTCAAGCTCTGTAAAGTTGTGTTCTCTGCCTGAAATGGACCTTTGAAAGTTTCCTTGTGTGAGCTGAAGAGAAAGATGATTATGTCATCTGATACTTTCAGTCTTTCAAAACTAAAGAAAAACAAAATTAAAAAAGAAACAAATCTATAAGAAGTCACATCTTAGAGTACAACGGATAGAGCCCTGAGCCTGGAGACAAGAAGACGAGTTAAACTTTTATTTACTAGCTGTGTGACCCTGGACAAGGCACTTAACTTCTTTCTGCCTCAGTTTCCTCAATTTTAAAACGGTGACAAAAGTGACATTACCTCCCAAGGTTGTTGGGAGTATCAGATGAGATAATATTTATAAAGCACTTAGCATAGTGCCTGACATACAAATGGAGCCTCCTAAATGCCTGCTTCTTTATTTACATACAATCCAGATAATGTAGAGATTTGGGGAATATGCTTTTATTGACTTCTAGATAATTCTACCACTGTAGTATGATAGTGCCAATTCACTAAACCAAATTAATTCCACAGAATCCATCAAATAATCTGCATGTCTGAGTCATAATCTACTTTCAGAAATCTCAGTGAGAATGGCTACACTTAGAAATGTATGCTGTTGTTCTCAAAGAGACTGAATCTAACGCTACCACTCTTGTTCTGGTCCTCAAAAACCTTACAGCGTGACTTTTCAGACAAAGGAGCAATGATCTAAGTATTGGGGTTTTATGAAAGCATTTTCTAGGCACTTGAAATGTAGTCACCTTTGCTGTAGTAAGTGTAATCTGGCAGCCATGGGCTATTCATTAACAATCTTTGTTCTTGCTCCAATCTTCATTGTTGATTTACTTGCATGTTGCCTAATACCACCCAGAAAAGCAAGAGGGAGGAATTCTCCTAAACTGGCAAAGATCAAACATAGATGAGTTACCAGGCCCATCCGTGAAAAATGGTTTAAAAGCACCCCAAATGAGCTAGTATATGCCCATTCAAAATCCAGTTTTCTCACGTTGCAAGATCAATCCCTGCAGAAAGTATCAAATTTTTCACACACACACACACAAAGCTGAACTTGCTGGTTCCTAGGTCATACTTGACATCACCACCACCACCACCATCATCATCATCATCATCACCTTTATATAAGGCTTTAAGATTTGCAAAGCACTTCACAAATATTATCTCACACAATCATTCAATGATGCATACCCTAAGGAAATATAGGGATCAGAACCCTGCCAATAATTCTTACTAATGAGATCCTGTGATATATCCATCCTCATCTGCTTCTGGTACTTGCTTTAGTGAAGCTACAGACACATCAGTTGTCAGTGATGCAATTTCTTTCTGTTTGTATGTGGAACCTTTTCAAGGTTTCGAGGATGATCATTTTAATTTCCTTTAAAATTGTTCATTTTTTTTCCTGAGAAGTCAAGTCTAATAATTCTTGTCACACTGACATCAACAGATGTAGCTGTGACAAGTAGCAGTTAAATTTAGTCTGCCACTGAAATCCAGATTTTCATTCACAGTGAAACTAAGAAACCCAGAAGAAAATATGCTGTCCTTGAATGTATTTCTGATATTTTCCGAGATATCTGATGTTCACGACACCATTAAATCAAAGAAGTATCATTTTCTTCACCTCATTTCCAAGTTTACTTTTTATTAAGAAATGAAGTTGGGCAGAGTTTTCTCTTCTAACATTCTCAAAATGAATTTGATTAATTTGATTTTATGTGTGTGATTTTGTGATATAAGTGACTTTTTGGCTTTTTACATGCATGAATAAATTGAAATGAATGAGTTACAAAGCATGTATTACACATGTACTATGGGCCAGACATTGTGTTATACAAATAAAAAAGCTCGACAGTCCTATTCTCAAGAAAATCCTGTGTTTAGAGTAGATAAGAAATTAAGGCAGATTCAGCCGCCATGCAAAGATTCAGGTGGTTTTCTCTCCTTTGTCTAGCTTGATTTCTCCTGTGTTTTATTAAATAGCTTCATGTTACTTTGTTGTATTTCATCTTGTATATTTTGCGTCTTCTTGTTCCCTAGACTCCATATTTCACAGTTGCCCATTTTTGTTCATCTTGCGCCTCAAAGTCAGTGTGATTCATGGGTCTCAATTTGCCCTTGATAAAATGGTCACGGACTGGCTCTGAAAAGTTCAGTGTCTAAAATTGCAGCTACCACAAGGACTGAATGGTTGCCTAGGCCAACATGTGACCTGTGGAAGAAGGAGAAGTCTAGGGACAGGAGTTCTATGGCATTTCCAAGAAGGATAGGCTGGTGAATTGGTCTTTAGCTATTTTTTCTGTAAAAATTACTTGTGACATATCCATTTACTTATTTTCTTCTTGTAATTGCTGAGCTTTGAAGCAATGCCTACCCATAGCATCTCTCTTACTCTAAGACCTTCCTAGGACTCTCTTTTTCCCTTCCTATTCATTCTCACTACCACCACCAGAATCCAAGGCAGCATGACATCAACTCTGGACTAACAGTTTCCTGATGCCCTATCTTCTTTGTAATTTCTCTCCTCTCTAATCTAATCTCTTAGGGGGCAGGTGGTGCAGTGGATAGAGCATCAGTGCAGGAGTCAGGAGGACCCGAGTTCAAATCTCACAAATCTCACCTCAGACACTTGATACTCACTAGCTGTGTGACCTTGGGCAAGTCACTTAACCCCAGTTGCCTCATCCTGGGTCATCTCCAGTCATCCTGATGAATATCTGGTCACTGGATTCAGATGGCTCTGGAGGAGAAGTGAGGCTGGTGACCGGCACAGCCCTCCTTCACTCAAAACAAAGTCAAGTGCAAGTCACATCATTATTTCTCTGATGTCTTCTTCGGCAACAAAGGACAAATGCAATCCACTATGCACATCAATTTCATAAATTTTTTGTGACTATCTAAACCCCAGAATGTTATTTGTCTCTTAGCATTTGTTTCCTCCTATCCTTGGTTGTCTTCTGTAATACATAAAAGGTTCAGGAGAAATAATTTTTGGGTAAATTAATCATTTTATTAATCATGCTAGCATATAATTAATAAAATGATCAGTAGCATTCTTGAATGACAAGTATGGAATCATATATTCCATATGGAATCAAGTCAATCCATCAATATGGAATCAAGTCAATACTTATCTGCCCTTGAAAGAGTAGGTGTTCCTGAGGGTAGCAATCAACTCTGATTGGTTAAAAATTAATTAGAAGAATGAATATTATCATGAGGGGGCTGAGGGATGTGACTCTGATAACTCAGTCTTGGATAAAGAGACTATCTCTAATCCAGACTACTCAGTCCCCACCTAGGGCAATCTAGACAAAAAAGCGTCCACCTCTGCTCAGAACTTGTTGAGTGGAACACAATGGGCTGGATTTCATCTAAGATCAAATTCTTCGTAAATTTCTCTAGTTGGGTAGGATAACAATTCCAAGATTTCATCTCTTCATCTGTCCTGCCCTTCAGAGAACTAAGCTTTGATCTAACCTCCAAATGAGGAAGAGAAAAAATCCTGGATTTCACCAATGTTTGATGATTTAATAATCATTTCTCTAACTTCCTAAGGACATGTAGTATTTCCTCAGCTAGACAAAAAGCTCCTTCCCCCCAAATCCTACCAGGAGGCATAATATAATTAGTTTTTATATAATGTGATGTTCTAATTAAAAAATTAGTGGACTCAAAGAGCCACCAATTGCTTACAAAAGAACCCAAGTATTGGGGGAGGAGCCAAGATGGCTGAGTAGAAAGATACACATATGCTAGCTCCAAACCCACAGCCTATAAAATACCAGTAAAGAAGAACTCCCAACAAATTCAGGAGCAGCAGAAGCCACAGAACAATGGAGCGGAAGAGATTTCTGTTCCAGAGAGCCCTGAAAAACCAATGCAAAAGGTCCACCACACACCGAACCCAGAGCAGAGCCCTGACCTGCCTTGGCTGCCCGGCACCAAGAGGAGCAGATCCAAGCAGGCTTCAGGGACAGAATCTCCAGCAGGCCACACAGGTCCCTCCACCCACAGGTGTGGAAGGTCAGTGAGAGGGTCTCTTTGGCTGGCCGAGAGGGGAGTGGGGTATCCCCATAACTCAGGCCCCCTCGGGAGGCAGCAGCAGAGGCAGCAGGGGACAAGGGCTCCCAAAGCAGGATCCATTGTTGAAGGTCTCAGCATAAACACCCTGAGGGAACTGAGCCCCATGTGGCAGCCCTGCCCCAACCTGAACACCTGAACTTACTCTCACACTGAATAGCAGCCCCGCCCCCACCAAAAGCCCTGAGGCTGGGAAGCAGCATTTGAATCTCAGCTTCCAACCCCTGCCTGGGCAAATCTGGAGGTGGGGTGGGTGTGGAGAGGACTCTCAGAAGTCAAGTCACTGGCTGGGAAAATGCCCAGAAAAGGGAAAAAAAAATAAGACCATAGAAGGCTACCTTCTTGGTGAACAGATATCTCCTCCTTTCCTTTCTGATGAGGAAGAACAATGCTTACCATCAGGGAAAGACACAGAAGTCAAGGCTTCTGTATCGCACACATCCAAAATAAATATTCAATGGAGTCAGGCCATGGAAGACCTCAAAAAGGAATTTGAAAATCAAGTTAGAGAGGTGAGAGGAAAACTGGGAAGAGAAATGAGAGAGATGCAAGAAGAGCATAAAAAGCAGGTCAACACTCTGCTAAAGGAGACCCAAAAAAATGCTGAAGAAAAACACCTTGAAAACTAGCCTAACTCAATTGGCAAAAGAGGTTCAAAAGGCCAATGAGGAGAAGAATGCTTTCAAAAGCAGAATTAGCCAAATGGAAAAGGAGGTTGAAAAGCTCACTGAAGAAAATAGTTCCTTCAAAATTAGAATGGAACAGATGGAGGCTAATGACTTTATGAGAAACCAAGAAATCACAAAACAAAACCAAAAGAATGAAAAAATGGAAGATAATGTGAAATATCTCATTGGAAAAACAACTGACCTGGAAAATAGATCCAGGAAAGACAATTTAAAAATTATTGGACTACCTGAAAGCTAGGATCAAAAAAGGAGCCTAGACATCATCTTTCATGAAATTATCAAGGAGATGCCCTGAGATTCTAGAACCAGAGGGCAAAATCAGTATTCAAGGAATCCACTGATCATCGCCTGAAAGAGATCCAAAAAGAGAAACTCCTAGGAACATTGTGGTCAATCCAGAGTTCCCTGGTCAAGGAGAAAATATTGCAAGCAGCTAGAAAGAAACAATTCAAGTATTGTGGAAATACAATCAGGATAACACAAGATCTAGCAGCTTCTACATTAAGGGATAGAAGGTCATAGAATATGATATTCCAGAAGTCAAAGGAGATAGGATTAAAACCAAGAATCACCTACCCAGCAAAACTGAGTATAATACTTCAGGGGAAAAATTGGTCTTTCAATGAAATCAAGGACTTTCAAGCATTCTTGATGAAAAGACCAGAGCTGAAAAGAAAATTTGACTTTCAAACACAAAAATGAAGAGAAGCATGAAAAGGTAAACAGCAAAGAGAGTTCATAAGGGACTTACTAAAGTTGAACTGTTTACAATCCTACATGGAAAGACAATATTTGTAACTCTTGAAACTTTTCAGTATCTGGGTAGTTGGTGGGATTACACACACACACACGCACACACACACACACACACACACAGCACAGAGTGAATTGAATAGGATGGGATCATATCCTAAAAAAATGTAATTAAGGGGTGAGAGAGAAATATATTGGGAGGAGAAAGGGAGAAATGGAATGGGGCAAATTATCTCTCATAAAAGAGGCAAGCAAAAGACTTGTTAGTGGAGGGAAAAAGAGGGGAGGTGAGAGAAAAACATGAAGTTTACTCTCATCACATTCGACTAAAGGAAGGAATAAAATGTACACTCATTTTGGTATGAAAACTTATCTTACAATACAGGAAAGTGGGGAAGAAGGGGATAAGCAGGGTGTGGGGGATGATGGAAGGGAGGGCAATGGGAGGAGGGAGCAATTTGAAGTCAGCACTCCTGGGGAGGGACAGGATCAAAAGAGAGAATAGAAGCAGTGGGGGGCAGGATAGGATGGAGGGAAATATAGTTAGTCTTACATAACACGGCTATTATGGAAGTCATTTGCAAAACTACACAGATATGGCCTGTATTGAATTGCCTGCCTTCCCAAAGGGAATGGGTGGGGAGGGAGGGATGAAGAGAAGTTGGAACTCAAAGTTATAGGAACAACTGTCGAGTACTGTTCTTGCTACTAGGAAATAAGAAATACAGGTAATGGGGTATAGAAAGTGATCTGGCCCTGCAGGACAAAGAAGAAGATGGGGACAAGGGAAGAGAGGGATGAGAAGAGAGAGCAGATTGGTGATAGGGGCAATCAGAATGCTCGGTGTTTTGGGGTGGGGGGAGGGGACAAATGGGGAGAAAATTTGGAACCCAAAATTTTGTGAAAATGAATGTTAAAAGTTAAATAAATAAATTTTTAAAAATTTAAAAAAAAAAAGAAAAAAAGAACCCAAGTATTAATGTCATTGGCAATAACAGAGGACAATAAATCATGCTTTAAAAATAACAAAATTTATCTTCTTGAAATGTACTGAAATCTCTGCTTAAAAAAAAAAAATCTGCATTCTAGTATTCAAGGTAAAGAAGACATTTGTGATGTGTAAATGTATAGAGGCCTCCAGGGCTAGAAAAGGGGGAGGAAATCAGCAGGTAACTTTTTCTTAAAGTTATCTGTCTTGAATTGAAAGGATGCAAGAACAAGGAGATTTCTTGGAGGTATTACATATTTCTACATATTATGGCAGGGTTCCATCTTTTCCCAGGGACCAGTACATCATTCCCATGAGTATATGCTCAAAGTAACAAAGCTGGATTTTTTTTAATTGTTCAATAATTTAGAATATTCTGCCAGTCAACAAGTACTTATTAAGTACCTACTATGTGCCAGGCAAAGCACCAGAGACACAAAGAAAGGAGAAAGACAGAACTTGCTCTCAAGGAGCTTATTGTCTAATCAAGGAAACAAGATGCAAACAAATATGTACAAACAAGGTGCATACAAGATAAATTGATGATGACCTACAGAGGGAAGATATTAGCATTAAGAATGATGGGAAAAACTTCTTACAAAAGGAGAGATCCTGTAACTTGAAGGAAGTAAGAGGAGATGAGAAGTAAAAGCATTCCAAGAATGAAAGATGGGAAATGGTGTGCCTTATTCTAGAAAACAGCAAAGAGGCCAGCGTCACTGAATCAGAGAGTATAGAGAGGAGGGAGACACAAGAAGATTGAAGTAGGGCTGTAGTTATAAAGGGCTTTAAAATCCAAAAAGAGTTTAAATTTAATTCTGAAGGTGATAGGGAGCCACTAGAGTTAATTGAGTAGGGGAGTGACATACAACTAGAATTATAAAATAAAGAATTCATTCTTGAAAGGGAGGTGAATCCTTCATTTCATAGATAAGGAAATTAAGACCCTAGAACTTAAATAACATGGGCCCAGGTCACTTAAGTAACCTCATTAAGTAATCACATATTTAAGCAAGTAAATATCTGAGACAGGATTTAAACCTAGGTTTTTCTGGCTTTACATTTGATGCCCATCCACACTGTTGAACAGAACAAGACAAAAGACAAAAAAAAAGTTGGGTCTTGAGACCTCCTTGAAGATTGACATGAACGTTAATGACTTCTTTATTTCAGGTTATTCATCCAGTTCCAAGTCTACTGGAAATCATCTAGTCCGCTCCTGTCCATCTTATCTCCTAGTATGTTATCAAAGATTTTGTCAAAATGCCTTGCTGAAGTCTATATACTATGTCTGTGATATTCCCTTTGTCTAGCAATAAAATGATCTTGTCAAAAAAGGGGGGGGGCAATTAGTTTAGTCTGGCACAATCTCCTTGAGATAATAATAATATAGTTGAATCTCCTCATTCTATAGTTGAGGAAACTGAGGGCAGAAAGGTTAACCAACTTGTCCAAAGTCACACAGATAGTAGTCATGGTAAAATTTGAACCCAGTTTCTCTGATTCCAAAGTAAGCATTCTTCCCACTGTATCAAGTTGTCTAAGAACTCTGGATTTCTAATTTAAGACCTTACTCTTCCAATAATGACTCAATTCATTATAAAAAAAAATCAAGATATAGAATACTCTTTTAAAAAATTTATCATGCATTATCTTGTTGATTTGCCAGCCTTCTAAGAACATAAATACTGTTTTATCCTCAAAGAGCTTATAGGCTAATGGGGGAAGAAAATGAATGAATGAAAAAGGATTTATTAAGCACTTACTTTATGCCAGCCATTAAGTACTAGGGACACAATTACAAAAACAAAACTAGTCCCTGCTCCCCAAAATAGCCCCTTGAATGATAACAGAAGAACAACATACAACCATGGAAAGGAAGCATCCTTTCTCCACCACCACGGGAAAAGCATGTTCTCTTCTTTCCAGAAGTCAGAATTTGAATCAAACCGCATTAGCCCCACCATAGTGCCTTCCCTGTTTTGAATCATATTATTTTGTTCTCAAGATGTCTAATACATTACAGTTTAACCCACATTTCTTAGTTGTTAGGAGTTTTTATCTATGTATACTCCAGTATTTTAAGCTCCTAATATAAAAGCTTGTTTAAATTTCTCCAAAAAGTACCCTAGGTTATTCAGATTCTACACTAAACAAATGTAGTATGATCTTTTCAATAACATCACTGTGAAGTTCTTAGAGTCCTAACTTCACCACAAACATGAGACTGCAGTCTAAGTGCATGACCATGATATCATGTCAGTAACCAACGTCAGACCAAAATCCACCTTCAGTACCATCACCACCATCTCCAAGAGAAATCAAACAGGGCTAACCTTAAGTTCAGAAGAATATGAAAATTTCCACACGTGGAAACAAAACTCTAAATCCCTCGATTGAAATAATATAACTGACTGCTATAAAATACTCCATTCTTTCACTTTCTAAGTCCATTAGAGTTTATCTACTGTGATATAACTTTCATAATGTGATTTATTGAGACAACACTGATAAAATGCTCTGCCTTCAGCTTTAGTTACATTTAAGTGCTGAATTCATCTCTATACTGAGCTATTTGATTGTTATTTTCTAAATGAGAAAGAAGGTAAACCTCCACTGGGTAACAATTGCCACTTAGAGACATAAATAGCTAGCTGAAGCTTAATAGCTCTATTTTGAAATAGGATTTCTTTGCATCATTTTCTTTTTGTCTCCTTTCTTATTCTTTCCTGTCTGTGAATTTCATGCTCCCTAATCTTTTAAAATTGCTCATGCAACTAGCATCTTCAAGCATCTCAAAGCACTTTACCAACTAATTTTCCACAGATTGTTTGAATATCATAACACATTTGAAATTTGCTTTGGTAGCTATGAAAAATGGAAATAAAAACCTGGCTTTCTGGATGAAAATTATAAAAAAAAAAAAGAAATGAATATTCTGTGCTGATGCCTAGGTAGTAGCTGGATTTCAAAGAGATCCCACTCTAGGAGAAGTCAGTTTTTGTAGAGAAAGATGAGCTATAAAGAGAGCCCAGGACAAACCTAGAAGTCAGGGAATACCTAGTCTGATACCTCATTAAAAAAAACTGACATCATTAAAAATAAGAGAAGGGAAAGGCCAAGACTTCATCTGTTAACAAAATATCTAGAGTAGCCAGGGAATGTTGTTGTCAGAATGACCAAAGTTACCACATAGCAGTCAAACACCCTGAAAGCAGGGTAGAGAGATTTGAGAATACAAGTTAATGAGAGAAATATGTGTGTGTGTGTGTGTGTGTGTATATGCACGTATATGTATATATCATGGGACTCTGAAACATCATCCTTATGAACAGATCTTTCCTCTAGAGAATCTGTGTAATGCTGGAAAAACCCTCAGGATAAGAAATTGTAAAAGGGAAGCTATAAGATTCCAAGTGGTTCTGGATATATAATATAGGAGTCATGCTGAACTGTATTATTTTTATTTTTTAAAAATGTCTTTCAGAAACAATGTGGCCAGTGCACCTACAAATGGTGATTTACATATAGAGTTGTCAGGAAAAAAAAGTGTGCAAATGTGGTGATGAAATCTGGAGCCAAAAGAAGTAAAACCTTACCCTACTCCTTCCTTGAAAGGTAACCTAGTATAGTCTCATGATAAAGCGTCTTTAGAAATCACTGATTTTGAAATCTTAAAGATAACATACCTTTTATGTCCTGAGATTATTCCTCATGCTTCTCTCCCCCTCTCCCTACAATTATTTCTTAGCCAGAGATTTCCATAATCTTCAAAGCAAGTTTCCCTCCTTGCCAAAGCATTTTCGGCATTCCATGCTTTGATTTTTGGAATCCTTCACCCCTCCCCCGTTACTGCCAGCTTTGATAAATTAACAGAAGTATCTTCAAATATCTCTTTTTATTATCCAAAATCTTGGTCCACAGAAAGAAAATATTTTTCAAACATTTGGTTCAAAAGTTGCCGCTCCCCACCTCCCACAGCCCCATCATTCCCCAGCATTTTATATACTTAGCCACCAGGTGGCCCAAATAGCTAGTACTGGAGAATCCTATAGGCACCCAGTGGGGGCTGATGTGCATCTAGATCTAGTTCAGCCTCTTTCTACACAGCCTTACCATTCGTTGTGTAGGAGTGTGTGCATTTCTGGATTTGCTGACCAGAGCTTAACTCTGAGTCCCCATCCACCAGCTTACTGCTCACTCTTTTTGAACACACTGCTTTGGGGGGTTTTTTTGTCTTTTTTTTTTTTAATTTTCATGACATGACTCAGTGTCTTATGAAAGTAAAGTGAAGAATATCTGAGTTGATCTTAGAAAATTTTACCTCTCATGAATAAGGGAAGAGTTTATAACCAAAAAAGAGGCAAAACGGATCATGGGAAGTAGAATGGATCATTTTGATTACATGCAATTAAAAAGGTTTTACACAAAACCAATGCAGTCAAAATTAGAAAGAAACAAGAAATTAGGTAAGAATTTTTTTACAGTAAGTTTCTCTGATAATATTTATCAGATATTTATCAAATATTTAGGGAACTGAGTCAAATTTATAAAAAAAATCATCTCTGAACTGATAAATGATCAAAGGATATGGCAGTATTCAAAAGAAGAAATCAAAGCTATCAATGATCACATTGATATATGATCATTATTTGGAGCATATAACTGCTCCAAATAACTACTGGTAGAGAAGTGCACATCAAAACATCTCTGAGACAGGACATAAAAGGTACGTTATCTACCTCACACACATCAGATTGGCTAACATGATAGAAAAGGAAAATGACAGATGCTGGAGGAGATGTGGAAAAGCAGGGAAACTAATATACTGTTGGGGAAGTTGTGAATTGGTACAACCATTCTGGAGAGCAATTTGGATATAGCCAAAAGACCTATAAAAACGTGCATGCCCTTTGACCCAACAATACTACTACTAGGTCTGTACACTAAAGAGATCAAAGAAAAGGGAAATAGACCTATGTGTACATAAATATTTATAGCAGCTCTCTTTGTGGTGATGAAGAATTAGACATTGAGGAGATGCTAATCAATTGCAGAATGGCTGGACAAGCTGTGGTATATGATTGCAATGGAATTATTGTGCTATGAGACACAATAAGCAAGATAAACCTGGGAAGACTTAACATGAAGTGATGCAGAGTGAGTTGATTGGAACCAGGAGAAAAGTATATGCAATAATAGCAATATTGCAATGATAATCAAGTGTGAATGATTTCTATCCACTTCCAGAGGAACACTGATGATCTCAGTATAGACAAAATATATTTTTTTCACTTCTTTTATTTTTCTTGCTGGTGTGTGTATGTATGTGTGTGTGTGTGTGTGTGTGTGTGTGTGTGTGTGTGCAAAACATGGCTAATGTGAAAATGTTTTACATAACTTCACGTGCATAATTGATATTATGTTGCTTGCCTTCTCAATGGAAAGGGATAGATAGAATGGAAGAAGAGAATCTGGAATTCAAATTTTCTAATAAAAAATGAATATTAAAAATAAACAATTTTTTAAAGGAATCAAGAATGCCAAGAGGTGAAAGTGAAGGAGAGCATTTGGAGCATAAGAAACCATTAATGGAAAAGTATAGAGATGGAGTGGTATGTGTAAGGAATAGCTAGAAGGCAACAAGAAAATATGGCAGCAATGTAGAATGTGTAAGAGTGTGATAATATATAATAAAACTTCAAATGTAGGTTGAGTTGAGGTTGCAAGGAGCTTTAACTAAAAAACAGAGTAGTTTATATTTTATCCTAGAGTTAATATGGAGCCACTAGGGTAGATTAAGGTGACATGGTCTGATTTTCACTTTAGGAAAATCTCATTGGTTGTTTGTAAAAGATCAGTTATAGATAGCTGGCATAGTGGTTTCTTAAACTGTGGGTCACGAGTAGAAAAAGTTTAAGAAACCCTGGGAGCACTAGGTCTATAATCGGAAAGATCTTAATTCAAATCCAGCCTTAGACATACTAACTGTGTGTTGCTGGGCAAGTCATTTTACTTCTGTCTGACTCCATTTTCCTTATCTATCAAGTTGGTTATAGCACCTACTTCTGAGGGTGATCATGATGGTCAAATGAGACAATATTTATTAAGTGCTTAGCACAGTGTTTGGTACATAGTAAAGTGCTTAATAATTAATTGTTCACCTTCTAAGTGGAGTAAGTCATGAGACAGGAAGGCCAATAGCAATAGTCCAAGAGAGAGGCAATAAGGGACTAAACTAGAGTGGTGGTTGTGTGAATAAAAAGAAGATAACACGCAAAAGATTCTATAGAGATAAAAATTACAAGATATGGTGTCTGTTTTGATATCTGGATTATGTGGGAGTGAGGAGTTAAAGAAAGATGATCCAGGTTTCAAATCTGAGTGATTGAAAAAATGGTGGTAGTTTCTATAGAAGTAGAGGAGTTTGGAAGTGGAGTGAGTTCAGGAGGAATAATAATTATTGACATAAGTCTAGTATATTTATATGTCATCAAATTCAAAATGTCTAAAGGCAATTGGTGATTCAACACTAGAACTTAAGTGACAGACTAGGGTTGGAATTACAGATTTGGAAGACATCTGCATCAAGATGATAACTGAACTCATGGGAACTGATGACATCACCAAGTGTAAGCATCTGGAGAGAAAAGAAATGAATGCCTCTGACACAGATAAGAGTTACATGCATAGTTAGGTCCTATGATATACATGATAATCTAACAAAGAAGATTGACAAGTAGGTTGAAGGAGAACAAAGAGAGCACAACTTCTGAAAACCCAGATAGGAGACTCTTGAGGAGGTGAAAGTGGTTAACAGCATCAAATGCTCTAAAGAGTTCAAAAGGGATGGGAATTGAGAAAAGGTCATTCATCATAGTTGACAATTAAGAGATCAGTGGTAACTTTGGAGTGAACAGATTCAGTTGAGCTAGGATACTGAAAGCCAGACTACTGAGTGTAGAACAGCAAAAGAGGAGAGGAAGCTAAAGAATGTGTATAAACAGTTTTATTAAGAAAAACAAAGGATTGAGGTAGAAGGTGATGCTTCATCAGATCTTGGTTTTTACTTTCCCCATTTCCATTTTATTTGCATAAAACACAAAATGATTTTTGTGAAGGCTGAAAAAAAAAGTGCTCGAGTCCCAGAACCGGAGAACCCTTGGCAGCATTTTGAAATGCATCTTCCTGTTTTTCTTCCCTTTCAAAGAGGATCAATGATGACACATGTGATTTCTTGACTTGCACATAAATTGGATTTAAATGTGGCAGAGTTGCATGAAGTCATTAGCCTCAGTCTCTCTTATAGAGTCATAAAAGACTAGTGGCAAGACAAATCAAGACACCTAGCAATGGCCCAGGTGAGAGGATGACTGCATTTTTGATGTCTGACCAAACTCTAAGTGCTCCACAGCATGTCTTTCAGCCACCTTCATGACCATTGGAACACATTGTTCTCATCCACTCATTCTACCAAAAGAAGTCTTCACATGAGTGGGGTAGACATTTCTCTAACTCACCAATAGATTTGGGGTCTGTCAATAGTGTAGCCATATGGTCATTATGCATGCTACAGCTTCTTGGAAGCATAGATGAGAACTAGTTGAAAGGTGGACACCAAAAGTGAATGAGCAGCCCTGAAAAGCAGACCCTCACATCAGAAGTGCTAGTCCTCCTGGAATATCCCACATAATAGCCTGATTGTGAAAGCATGTAGATTGGCAATGCAGAATTTATGAAAGCTAAAGAGAATTTTCCATCCTCGAATTGGTAGATGTTTGGGACACAGGCATTTCTATTGGTAAGCACGAGATAGTTAATACAAGGAAAAATTAAATGCCTTATAAGTTTTACTTATCTGGCTGACCAGTGTGTGCCAGAAAAGTTTGATCTCTAGATAGAAGACAAGATAAGTAACACACAACTAAGACTCTTGGAACTGATATATTCCTCTTCTCAATCTGATGACTTTACATGAAAAGGATTTCCTTTCTCACAGAAAGAGCTGACGTTTAAGCCTCTGGGCAAAGTGAAAGAGACATCAGAGAATTCCTTTTGTGGGAGAGTCAGCACCATTCTAATGGAGAAAGATAACAAAAAGGAGTTGAAAAGTAAGAGGAGGAAGGAAAACATAGGAGAAGAGTCAGAGAGAAGGCATTTACCAAGAGCATGATGGAGAAAGTCTATAGAGAAGCATGGAGAAGAAAAAAGATATGGCTGGCCAGGGCACCTTACTTAAAAAATGAAAGTTCTGGGAGAAAGTGATTAATCAGAAGAAAGTGCATAAATAAGGTATGAAAAGGCCAAAGACAGAGTGAACTTCCTGAGAGAGGAGGCTGCTGTGGCAAGGTGGAAAAAGTCTGGAGAATTGAATGGACCCTGAAGAGAAGCAAGAAAAGATCTACAAGAATGCTACAAAATGAAATAAGTAGAACTAGCAAAATGGCATCATGAATGATTTCAACAATGGAAATAGAGTAACATAAAATAAACACATGGAATACCATGTAATTACAATGACCAAGCTTGGTACCAAAGAAGAAATGAGATAATGTATCTTCCTTTCTTTGTAGAATATGGCATTAAGTGCCTACTATGTGCCAAACACTGCGCTAAACACTGAGGTTACAAAGAAAGGCAAAAGGTTTTCAAATCTAGCCTCAGACACTTACTATAACTGTGCAACCTTGGGCAAGTAAGTCACTTAACTTCTGTTTTCTTTGGTTTCCTCATCTATAAAAGAAGCAATAAAAGCACTTTTATAGCATTAGCTATATAATGGTTTCAATAATAGCTATTAACAATAACTATAAATAACAGCATTTATAGAAGAAATAATAATAGCACCTTCTTCCCAGGATTGTTGTGGGGATCAAAGGAGACATTTATAAAATACTTAGCATAAGCACATGGTAGAAACATGGTAGGAGCTATAGAAATGCTAGTCACGATGATGATGATGATGATGATGATGATGATGATGATGGTTGACAATATCTGCTTTTAAGGAACTCACAGTCTGAAGAGGGAGACAAAATGCAAGGAATTATATATAAAAGATAGATGATAGATAGATAGATATGTGATGGATGATTAATTGGACCCCTATTTTACTGAACTCCTATTTTATTCCAATCAGTATTATTCAGTTTGATACAATTCCATAAGGGTGGTGATTACAAATTCTGCATATTAGACCCTAGAACTGTGAATTACCTCTTGTAATTTCACTTGCTTAATCATAGGAAGGTAACTAGAGGACCTCCACCTTTATTTTTCTTTGTTATGGTGACCAAGCCCATCATGGCAGAGATGACTCAATTACATGAAAAGTCACCCAGCTATTTTTTTTTGCCCCTCTATTCCTTGTCATTCCTCTACTGCCCTGCATGGGGAAATGATCATGAGCACATCACCAATGAGTGACCCTGGTTGCCAGTCCGCATTCTGCCTAACAGTCCATAGGTATGTTCATTCCCTTGGTAGGACCTCCTAGAAGGTCAAGATAGGTCTGTTAAGGTCTGCTCACTAGCCTATTTGTCAACCAATGGGAATCTATATTTTGTGTAGGCCCTCCTGCTACCTGTATTATCCAGGTTTCAAGCACTGTAAAACTAAGGCTCTGGAGGAAGGGGGCATCTCACTTCATTAGCAGGGACTAGGAACCCTTTAATAAAGTGCCACTGACTCAGTGCCCTGCCTCAGTGGGTTTCTTACTGATTGGACAATTTGGAAAATCCCCACATTAGATAGATAGATAGATAGATAGATAGATAGATAGATAGATAGATAGATAGATAGATAGATAGACAGACAGACCAATAGACAGAGATATTTACAAGATAAATTTGAGGGGAGTAACTTTTAGGAAGACTAGAAAGTAAGGAAAGGGCCAGGTTGTGAATAAGTGGGTTTTAACCATTTTTGTGTGTCAAAGATACTTTTTGGCAATCCAATGAAGCCTGTAGGCCTCTCAAAATAACATTTTTTGATAAATGAAGAAAATCATAGTTTTCATCTAGAGCTTACTGAAAATAAACTTAGTGAAAAAAATTTCCCCTCACTCAAATTCACAGACCCTCTAAAATCTATCTGCAGATTCTTTGACCCATGGACTCCCCAATTAAGAGTCCCCACTGTAAATGAAGTCAGAAGTTGTTAGCAGGAAGAAGCCCCCAAACCATGAGACTAGTACAATAACACCTAGCAATGACCATTAAGACCACCAGGCTGCTTCCTGGCAGAATTGGTATGAGAACAGCAGGGAGTAGGCCCAGCAAGGGCACACTAATAAAGAAGACTTTGACAGTCCAGAAACCTTGGAGGTAGGAGTTGCTCCTCCATTGTTGGCCACATGCATTCACTACATATGGGCTCCTCCACATGTGTTTCTTGGGTGTGGCCACTCTTCCCTCCAACTGTATACATATTTTGTTATAGATTTGCTTGCATTTTATGAGGGAAAACGTTCTACTGTTACTTTTTATTTCTGTGCCATTTCATTAAATTCCTTTCCTTTGAACTAAGCATTGTCTTATAGCTAACTAATAAAAGAAAACATATAGCTGGAAGCTCATGAACTATGGGTATAGAGTAAATGTGCATGTGCAGAGTGCTTTGAAAATGGAAATTTTCTTTTCTGGAGACCCCACAAGAAAGAGGTTAATACTCTAGATACTACATTTGAAACATTAAAATGATTTTGAGGGGAAGCTTTGTATGGTAAAGAGTGCTGAATTTGTAAGATGAGTTCAAAGTCTGCCTTCACATGACTTTGCAACACAGACAATATAATTCCCAAAAAAAGCACCGACCCCATTCCCAGAGTCATCTTCATTAATTACTCAGGCAGTTGCAATCACAAGTGGAAATTTTGAGGCTGTAAGTGGTCTCACAGCAGCTGTTTCTAGAATGCTGGACCCAGTAGAAGTCAGTTGTGTATGTGTGTGACCCACGTCTTTATTCTTCTACTTCAGTGTTTCTGCGTATGTACTTTTCTTCTATACTGACAGTGACCCAATCCAAACACAAACACCCAAGCGGATGTGTGATGACATCATAGATCTTTTTCCCAATGATGCATGTCATGACTCAAGTGTACCTGCCTATCCCACATACCTCTTGTATGTATCCTCCTGTCAATCCACCACAAGGGACCACTCAACATGCAAAGGATCTTTCTTGTTTCTCTTGACATCATAAGGATACTAGGGAATGTCACAGGTCATCACTAGCTCTCATCACATAAACAGCCTTTCTTCTTTTTCAATCTCACGATTCTTTTATGTAGTAACTTTTTGTTATATATTGTAGATTGCTTACACTCACTGTGTACTTCTCTAGTGCCCTCTAAATGCTACTAAATGTAAATTCTTCAAAGACAAAAATGTTTCATGACTCATTTTCATGTAAAAAATAGTTAGGATATCTATATGAAAGAAACAAAAGACTGTTATTTCAAGATCAGGAAGGAAATTGCACAAGTATTTATTAAGGATTTGCTTTGTACAATGAACTATGCTATGCACTTAAAATTTAAAAAAATAGAACACAATATATAGTCCCTGCCTTCAGAGTGCTTACAGTCTTGTAAGGGACATATGACAAATATGCAAACAGTCATAATACAAATTAGAAATATGATGAGTACACTGCAAAGGTCCAAACAAAGAACTGAGTGGGTAGGAATTATTTATACCTCAGAAGATCAGGAAGGACTTCATGGGGACAGGAGTACAAGACCTAGACTTGAAAACGTAATTACTAAGATATGGTCAGTAACTTTGAGTGTGCATAGAGAATGAAGAGATTCCACAGAAATATGAGTCCAGTGACTGGTCATGACCATTTAGCTTCTGACATTAGCAGTTGGTTTTCTCAAAGACTTCACCATCACCAGGTTATCCCAACCTAATCTGATTTCCATTTTTGACAGTTGCTAAACTGAAGAATGTTTTAAATTTTGTTAACCTAAATTTTAGCAAATATTTGCTAAAGCTTCTCATGCTATTGTTGTAGAGAAGATACAAAGATGTGGGTCAGACAGTATGCTCAGTTCTAGGATCCATATTTTTGGAAGAACAGTGATAAAGCATAAGGTAACAAGAGTATGATTATGAGGATGGTGAATGACCTAGAAATCACAGGACCACATATTTGGATGTCCCTCATAAAGACTTTGAAGGGACCTTAGAGGACATTTAACCCACTACTCTTTATTATGAAGAAATCAGGTAGCTGATGAAATGATGTTCCCAATGTCACATGAGTAGAAGGATTTTAATCCAGGTCCTCTGAAAAGGAAAGCCAGCACTCCAATGGAAATCAGTTGAAAGAACTGGGGAAACTTTGCTTGAAAGAAGAAGTTAATGATAACTTTCCAAGTATTTGAAAGATTGCCAAGTGCAAAACTTATTCCAATTATTGCCAGAGGCCACAACTAGGAACAAAGGATAAAAAATTGCAAAGAGATAGATTTAGATTCAATGTAAAGATAAACTTACTAAAATTAGAGCTGCCCTAATGTGGAAGGGGAGCCTCTTTGTAACAGTAATAGCTAGTAGAATATAGTGTATACACACTAGAGTATATATTCCATATAAATAGTAATAGCTAGAATGTATATAGCATTTTAAGATTGAAAATTGCTTTATAAATATTATCTGATCCTCATAACAAATCCTAGAAGGTAGGTGCTATTATTAAACCCATTTTACATGTAAGGAAACTGAGAAAAAAATAGAGGTTAAGTAACTTGTTCAGGATCAAGCACATCAAATGTCTGAAAATGAATTAGAACTCAGGTTTTCTGATTCAAGGTTCAGTGCTCTATCCTCTGCATCACCTTGCAACGTTCCTTATCTTCCATGTTGTACAAAGGATTCTAGTTCAACCATGGGATAAACTGTCAGGCATCCTTCAATATGCATTCTGAATCCACCAGTTCTTTATCTGGATGTGGACAGCATTTTCCTTCATGAGTCCTTTGTACTTGTCTTGGATCATTGTGCTGCTGAGAAGAGCTGGATCATTTATAGTTCGTCATCATACAGTATTGCTGAAACTGTGTACAACTGGTTTTTTTTGGTTCTGCTCATTTCACTTTGCATCAGTTCTTACAAGTCTTTACAGATTTGTCTGAAATCTACTCATCATTTCTTGTGGTACATTGGTACTCCATTACATTCGTATATCACAGCTTGTTCAGTCATATCACAATTGATGGGCATCCCCTCAATTTCCAATATTTTCCTACCATTCAAAGGGCTGCTATAAATACTTTTGTTTTCTTCAATGAATTTTTGTATTTCCTTTTTCATTTATTTAATTTTACTTTTTAAGCAATTGGATTTTTTTTCCATAATGAATCTTTTTCATAATTCTCTTGTATCACTCTCATTTCTTTTCCCAATGTCTCTTCCATCTCTCTTATATGATTTTTAAGTTGCTATTTTTGTTGTTGTTACTGTTGTTGTTTTGAGCTGTTCTATGAGATTTTTCTGGACTTCAGACCACTTCTTATTTTTCATTGGGGCTTTGCCATTGCTCAGATTATTCTAATAGCCTCCTAATAGAGCTTCCTGCCTTGTGGTTCTCTCTACTCCAATCTATCTTTCAGCCACCAAAGTTATTGTCCCACCATGCAGATCTGATCATGCCATCCCATTTTTCAATAAACATTACTGGATCCCTATTACTTTTGGAGTCAAATATAAACTTGTTTTTCACATTTTAAGTTTTCATAAGGATTCACAGCAATAGAAAACATAAGGATCATAAACCTCAAAGAACATGTCAAAACAAAACTTGAATGCCATGCCAGAGGAAATAATAAGAAATTTCTATAGAATTCCTGCATACAAACAAGAAACAATTTGTCAAATATATAGATTACTGCTGTTGTTAAATCATTTCAGTCAAATTATTCTTCATGACCCCATTAGGGATTTTCATGGCAAAGATACTTGAATGGCTTGCCATTTCCTTTTCCAGTTCATTTTATACATAAGGAAGCCGAGCAAAACGGGGTTAAGGGATTTGCCCAGGGTGAGACAGCTATTAAGTATCTAAGGACAGATTCAAACTCAGGAAGATGACTCTCCTGATTCTAATCCCAATGCTTTATCCACTGTACCACTACCAGAACAGGTACCCCTATTTCAAATTCAAAGATATGTGGTGATTAAATTTCACAATTTCAATAATAATGAATTTTAAAAGCATTCAGGAGAAAGATCTCATAGTGTGATGGAATGGCAATTCAAGTACCATGGTATTATTTTCTATTTATAAGAAATCAAATAAAAGAATAAAATAGCATATTCCAAAAAGCAAAGGAGCTCAAGATAAAACCCAAAATAATATAAACTGAAAGTTTAATCTCATCATTAATAAAAATATGGATATTCAAGAAAATTATTATTTGTTTCTTAAAAAAGAAAAACAATAACAAAAGCTTAGCAGATTATCTTACTTGCAAACACTCTGAAAAACAGAAATACAAGAAAACAAATCAGTACAAATATAAAAGACCAAGTAATAAATCCTATTCTCTTGAATTTTTTGTTGCTTTTTAGAGGGATTGATCTGCGGTATAAAAGAAAGAAAAGATGATGAAGGAATAAAAAAGTAAATAAGCTGAAAGACGGACTTCCACAATACAGGAACGTTAAGGAATATGCCTATTTTTCAGCATTACATAGTATCTTTACAAAAATGGATCACTGCTAGTCCACTGAGAAATTGGAGATATATATATGCATGTATATATGCATGTATGTGTATGTGTATGCACATGTAAACACATACATGTACGTATGTTTGTATGAATGCGTGTAAGTGTATAAAAGTAGAAATTATCAGAGTTTTTAATTCAACAAAAATAATAATGAAAGGAAAGCAAGGAAAAATATTCAGACCTAAGTGGAAAATTAATTATGACATTTTAAAGAATTTGAAGGTCAAAGAAGGTCCCCTAATATTAGATGCTACATCAACAATTATTGTGTGAAACAATTACTATGCAAAAAAAGAATGATAATATTAAGATTACGTACCAAAATCTTTGAAACGTAACTAAAAACAGTTCTCAGACAAAAAACTAATTCTAAAAATGCTCAAAAAAGTTTTTTTGAAGAGTTGACTAATGAAATGACTATGAAATTTAAAAGAATAAGGAAGTTGATATATAAATGGTCTTAGGAGGACTTCTGGCAGTTGTCTAACCTAGGTATCAGAATGCTGTAAAATTCAGATGCACACAATCAAGTCATATAAAAGTTTAATTAACTTATAAGAATATAGTTTTCAAACACAGAGTAAGGATATACAATGCAAAATTGTAGCTGGTAACAACTGTAACCTCTAGTTAGTCCAGAGAGTCTAGACACCCTGTGACTCTCACTATCCTTCACAAGTAAGACTCGTCCCAGTTCCCAATGACAGCAGTCACAACAGTCAACCTGGGAGTCTCACAAGGTTAAAGGAGCAGAACCCTTGTCACTTTCATTTTGTTCTTAATATTGAAAGTTACATCAACTCCAAAGCTGTTTAGACAATTCCAAAACATATTACATGTGTACTGGGGCACATGTTACTCTTTCTTTCTGTTAATAAAATTTTGTTTCTGGACTTTTCTCCTTTTTGATTTCACTTCTCTCTTCCCATCTTATTAAATTCTCACCACATTCACTGCCTTAGGATGCCTTTTCATCCTAGATTCTATGTACAATTCAGTGACGGTTATGGCAGGAACTGAAAAAAGTCTGCTACATAAACAAAATTAAAATAATCACTAAAGGGAAAATTTGGAAAAAACATAAAATGCAAAGCAAAAGACTGAAGTTTGTTGATAAAAGTAAGTCTGGTCCTTTGGTTAAAAACATGATAAAATTTTAGTGAACTAGATGAAAAAGAGGTAAGAAAATTCCATTACCAAAACATCAACAAAAAAACATTACAATAGAGAATCAAAAGAAATATCAAAACATATTGTATATAATAATGGGCTATTAAAATTAAAAGTTTTAAAGAAATAGAGGGTTATATAAAAAATATAAAATAATCAAATTAACAGAACATGAGAGAACTTAAGTATTCAAATCTCAGAAAATTAAATTTTAAAAATTGTAAAGAAACTAAAAATGGGGGGACCCAGTACAAATGCTACCTAAAAGCTATTCAAAGTGTTCACACATACTAAGAAAAAATAACTCTGTCAAACCCCTTTTTCTGGGTCATATATTGTCATGATATCTAAACCATAAAAAGACAAAAAGAATCATCTTTTGAAAAATCATTAATAAATACTAATGCAAAAAAAAAATTAGTCCTAGAAAAAAATCTACAGCAATATATACAAAAATATGATTACTGTGACTAAGTTGAATTCATACCAGGGATGTGAGCATTTTTCAGCATAAATACCAAAATTAATTAAGCATATTAAAAAATAACATAAACTACATTGTTATATAAATAGATGAAGGAAAAGGAACTTTTTTAAGGACATTTATTTATACTGAGAAACTTGCAAATTATTGATATGGAAGAATAATTTTAAAATTAAAAGCTATCATTCTCTGTAATGAAAGAACACTAAACACCTTTCCAATAAATGTAGGAATAAATTAAGAATGCCTTTTTTTCCTACTCTTATTTGACATGGTTCTAGAAATGCCTAAGAATAAGACAACAAAGACAAGAGAATGAAATTTAAAAGTAACTGAAAAAAATGGGACAAAGTTATCACAATTTTCTGATGGTAAGAAATTTTTATTTAGAAAACCACAAAGAATCAGCAAAGAAACTACTTGATACAATTTACAGCTTCTATATATTAGGAGGATACAAAATATAAGCAGAAAACAATAACATTTCTGTATAGCAATAACAAAATTCAGGAAGAAATAGTAGAAAGAGGATAGATATCATTCAAAATAAATAGAAAAATGTGCAAAATATCTGGAAATCAACCTACCAACGCATATTCAAGACATATTTGTAGTTTTCACATATATTAGCTTTCTTTATTCTAATATTATCCTGAAAGATGAAGGAAAGTCAACTTTTTTTCTTCCTATTTCTCTCCAGATAGACAGATAGATAATATGTATGCATGTGTGTTTGTATACACATACACACATACACACATACAAACAGACTACAGGAAAACAAGTGTAAAAGAGATTAACTTACCTGATAGATACAAACACACACACAAACACACACACACATGCACACATTCCATGGCAACGTTAAAACCAAAACTTAGGTTGACAATGTTGTTAAAAACATAGTATCACAAATCACAGTCAAGAAATTCCTTCATATTAACATTAAAATGCAGATTTCCCATTATATGTATACATATATGTGTGCATAGTTATATAGATAAATATGAAGACTATCCCCTTCACCTATAGCCGCCCCCCCCACCTTACACTTACCACAGTGTAAATAGGAGATTTTTCATTTGTGATATCATTAATATATAAGTTTGAAAACAGACAAATGAGGAGATGGCCAAGGTATAGCATAGTGTTCAAAACTGGGAATCAAGAGTCCTAGGTTCTGGTCACATTTCTGCCACTAGCTAGCTGTATGGCCTTGGACAAATCTCTTAATCTCCTTGATCCTTAGTTTCCTCACCTAAGAAAGCCAGGAATTGGAGGACTTCCAACATTGCTTCTAGCTTTGACAACTTCTGAGACTTTGACTCAAGGTAATCTTTAAGGCGTTTTCTATCTCAATTTCATTGATTCTATATCTCATTTTGACACTATTTGCTATTGAGTAACCAGGTCATGTTTTATATTTTGATCTCAAAGGGTAGATATTATAGAGGAAAGTGGATCTTTGCAACTATGGGTGCTGAAGGTGAGAGACAAATCATGCTTGGTGTACTGAAAAATATTACAACACACAGACATGTAAGGCCTTGCTCCTTCCAGTAGCTCAGACTTCAAATTTGCCTCACTAATGTTCCTAATTGAAAAAAAAAAAAGAGACAAACAATATGAAGTATTTAGAAGTCTACCTGCCAAGACAAACCCAGGAACTAAATGAACACAATTCCAAAACACTTTTCACACAAATAAAGTAAAATCTTAATAATTAGAAAAATATCAATTGCTCATGGATAGGTCAAGCTAACATAATAAAAATGACAATTCTACCTAAATTAATTACTTATTCAGTGCCATACCAATCAAACTATCAAGCTATAAAGCTAGAAAAAATAATAACGAAAGTCATTTAGAAGAACAAAATGTCAAGAATATTAAGGGAATTAGTGGGGAAAAATGCAAAGGTTGGTGGCCTAGCTGTACCTGATCTAAAATTATATTATAAAGTGACAATCATTGGAACTATGTGGTACCGACTAAGAAACAGAGTGACAGATCAGTGAAACAGGCCAAGTTCATAAGACACAGTAGTAAATGACTATAGTATTCTACTGTTTGATAAACCCAAAGATTCCAATTTCTGGGATGAGAACTCAGTATTTGACAAAAACTGTGGGAAAAATGTAAAATAGTAAGGCAGAAAGTAGCCATAGACCAGGGGGTGGGGAACCTGTGGCTTCAAGGCTACATGTGGCCTTCTAGGTCCTTGAGTATAGCCTTTTGACTGAGTCCAGACTTTTTATTAAGGAGATTTTTTTCTGTGAAGTTTGGATTCAGTCAAAGGAACACACTTGAGGACTTAGAGGGCTACATGTGGTCTTGAGGTCACATGATCCCCACCTCTGGCATAGACCAACATCTTACACCCTATACCAAGATAAGCTCAAAATGTGTCCATGATTTAGACATAAGGGATGATACCAGCAGCAAATTAGGAGAGTAAGAAATAGAGAACATTATGAAATTCAGAATGGATAATTTTGATTAAATTAAAACAAACAAAACCAGCACAACCAAGATCAGAAGGAAAGCAGCAAGCTGGTATACATTTTTTTACAGCCAGTGTTTCTAATAAAGACCTCATTCCTAAAATATAGAGAAAACAGAGTCAAATTTAGAAGAGTACAAGACATCCCCTAATTCTCTAATGATAAATGGTCAAAGTATATGAACAGGCAGTTTTCAGAAGAAGAAATCAAAGCTATCTATAATCACATGAAAAAATGCTCTAAATCACTATTGATTAGAGCAACACAAATGAAAACAACTTTGAGGTACCACCTCACACCTATCAGATTAATTAATATGACAGAAAGGAAAATGATAAATGTTGAAGAAGATGTGGGAAAATTGGAAAACAAATTCATTGTTGGTGGTATTGTGAACTGCTCCAACCATTCTGGAAAGCAATATGGAACTATGTCCAAAGGCTATCCTTTGATCCAACAATACCACTACTAGGTCTGTATCCCAAAGTGATCACAAAACAGGGGAAAGGATTTACATGTACAAAAATATTTACAGCAGCTCTTTTTGTGGTGGCAAAGAATTGGAAATTGAGGGAATGCCCATCAATTGAAAAATGGCTGAACAAGTTGTGATAATATGAATTGGATGGAATGCTATTGTGCTATAAGAAATGATGAGCAGGTAGATTTCAGAAAAACCGGGAAAGACTTATATGAGCTGATGCTGAATGAAATAAACAGAATCAGCAGAACATTGTATACAGTAACAGCCACATTGTGCTGTGATCAACTTTGATGGACTTAGCTCTTCTTATCAAGGATAAGAAGGATATAAGATTACTCCAAAAGACTCATGATGGAAAATGCTATCCATATCCAGAGAAAAAACTTTGGAGTCTGAATGCAGATGAAAGCATACTATTTTCACTTTTATGTGTTTTGTTTTTTCTTCCTTGTAGTTTTTCCTCTTTTTTTCTGACTTTTCTTTCACATGACCAATGTGGAAATACGTTTAACATGCTTGCACATGTATAATCTATATCACATTGCTTGCTGTCTTGTGGGTTAGGGAGAAGAATGAGTGAGGGAGAAAAATTTGGAACTCAAAATTTTACAAAAAAGAATGTTGAAAACTATATTTACAAGTAGTTGATAAAATAAAATACTATAAAGGTGGGAAAAAGGTAAAAAGAAATAAAAAGACACAAAAAGTATTTTTAACTTAAATATGTAGTCAGATATTCAAATGAACTATTTAATATATTAGCCATAAGAAAGCCAGGAAAAAAATGTAACTCTATTTAATTCTTTGGCAATGACTGTCCAATGATATATATTTAATAAAAATATTTATTACCTACAGGCTGAAACCAAGAGGAACTTATTTTGGCACTATTTTACCTAGTAAAGTTTGCTAAGCTATGACTTCAGTTTAGAATACACCATGGATTTTGCTGTTAAACTGCTACAGATTTTCAATGGATAACCAAGGGATATTTTAGTCAAAGGATGAAAGGATTATAGATTTCGAACTGGAAAGGACCTGAGAAGTCTTATAGTCACACTCCCTCATTTTAAAGATGTAGAAAATGAGGTCCAGAGAGGTTGTGACTTTGCCATGGACGCACAGGTGATATATTATAGAGCTGAGATTTTCATTTAATTCCAGAAGTCTATTCCCTACACAAAAAGCATTATTGGAAGTTTCTCCAAGGCAACTATGGTAAAATCAACAAATATTTATTAACTGACTACTTTGTGTTAAGATTGAGATAGTGAAATTCAGTATTTGATGTAGTTTGGAGGCAGACAATTTGAGTTAAAATTCCAAATCCATAACCTATTGCCTGACTAACTTAAACCACTTAACCTTACTGTATCTCATATCTGCAAAATGAGGAAGTTAGGCTAGATAATTCTCTGTCTCTTTTTCTCACTGTCTTGTTATCTCTCTCTCTCTTTGTATCTGTCTCTGTCTGTCTCTCAATTTCTTACTCTGTCTCTCAATCTCTTTCTCTGTCAGTCTGTGTCTGTCTCTCTCTGTCTGTCAGTCTGTCTGGCCCCCACCTCTTTTTTCTCTCAAGTCTGACAGAATACTTGGAATAATGGTGAATTAGGACCTGGTGGTGATAATACCAATCCTTGTAATACATTCATTCAAGGAGTCAAATAAGTAGATAGAGTGGTGTAGAATTATGGATTGATTGATATCATCATGAGAGAAGAAAGGACAGGCAGGCCAGTGGAACACCATCATGTTCTTACAACATAAAAAGACATAAATGCCAGAATGTATCAGAAATACCAATACCTCAATGGCTGGAACTGACTTAATGTACCCACTAAGTAAATATTAAATTCCCTGAATATAGGAGTGCTGCCATTCTGCTGCTAGTCCTTTAACAACAATAATGGCCAGCATTTATGTAGTGATTATCGTGAGCCAGGTACTATGCTAAGTGCCTTGCAATTATTATATTCTTTGATCCTTACAATAACTCTTGGATGCAGCTGTCTTCTTATAGAAATTAAAGTCAACAGAGATTAAGCTACTTGCCAGGACTCATGCAGCCAGTGAGTATCAGGCCACATTTGAATTTAGATCCTCCTTACTCTTTCACTCTATCCACTGCATCGCCTAGATGCTGGGTAAGGACTAACTAGCTTCATACACACATTGTGTTGGAGATCAATGAAAGTCAATTATAAGAAAAAATTGTATCCCTAAACCCAAAGAAGATTAAATAAGACCTAAAGTAAAAGAACTAATAAATTTTAAAAAGAAAAAGTTGAAGAACCTTAAATCACTAAAAGTATTTACTTAAAGCAAAATCTAAACAGACTACCTAATGACAAGACAGATAGTAACATGATAATCATGCCTCAAATGATGTTGGAGAGGAGATGGGGATACTTGGATTGAAATTTTTATAAGTCTTTTCTGAGTTTGATAACACAAGTCCAAGCAGTAGACCAACTGTACCAAAAGAGAGTCATTTTTTAAAAGCTTGCAGTGGTTATAACCAATATGAATGGATATTTTTCCACAATGTTTGACAGAAAATATAAAAAAACACCAAAGAACTTGCACACAACAGTATATACAGCAGCTGGTGTTGATGGAATGAACCACAGAAAGAATCACAATCACAGAAAGAAGGTAGTTCTATCAAGAAATTCTCCTGGGGGTGGAGCCAAGATGGCGGAGTAGAAAGATGCACATACACATAGCTCCAAACCCACAACACATAGAACAACTACAAAGAAGTAACTCACGGCGAATTCTGCACCCAGAGGCCACAGAACATTGGAGCGAGGGAGATTTCTGTTCCAGAGAGACCTGCAAACCTCTCGCAAAAGGTCCATCGCGCTGCGGGCTGGGCGCTGGGACTGGGAGCTGAGTACAGTCCTGCCGCGGCCGCGGCACCGAGAGGAAAAGATCCGAGCGGGCTTCAGGGATGGGATCTCCAGCGGCCACGTGGGTTCCTCCACCCACAGAGGGACCTGCAAACCTCTCGCAAAAGGTCCATCACGCTGCGGGCTGGGCGCTGGGACTGGGAGCTGAGTACAGTCCTGCCGCGGCCGCGGCACCGAGAGGAAAAGATCCAGGCGGGCTTCAGGGACAGGATCTCCAGTGGCCGCACAAGTCCCTCCACCCACAGGTGACGGGGGTCAGTGAGAGAGTCTCTTTGGCGGGTCGAGGGGGGAGTGGGGTGCCCCCATGGCTTGGGACCCCTCGGGAGACAGAAGCTGAGGGGCGGCGGCAGACCAGGGCTCCCCAAGCAGGCAGGAGCCTGGATCCACTGTTGAAAGTCTGTGCATAAACTCCCTGAGGGAACTGAGCCTGAGAGGCGGCCCTGCCCCGACCTGAGCATCTGATCTTAATCTCACACTGAATAGCAGCCCTGCCCCTGCCCAAAGTCCTGAGGCTGGAAGCGGCATTTGAATCTCAGACCCCAAATGCTGGCTGGGAGGATCAGGAGGTGAGGTGGGTGTGAGGAAAATATTCAGAGGTCAAGTCACTGGCTGGGAAAATGCCCAGAAAAGGGAAAAGAAATAAGACTATAGAAGGTTACTTTCTTGGTGAACAGGCATTTCCTCCCTTCCTTTCTGATGAGGAAGAACAATGCTTACCATCAGGCAAAGACACAGAAATCAAGGCTTCTGTGTCCCAGCCCACCCAATGGGCTCAGGCCATGGAAGAGCTCAAAAAGAATTTTGAAAATCAAGTTAGAGAGGTGGAGGAAAAACTGGGAAGAGAAATGAGAGAGATGAAAGAAAAGCATGAAAAGCAGATCAGCTCCCTGCTAAAGGAGACCCAAAAAAATGTTGAAGAAAATAACACCTTGAAAACTAGCCTAACTCAATTGGCAAAAGAGGTTCAAAAAGCCAATGAGGAGAAGAATGCTTTCAAAAGCAAAATTAGCCAAATGGAAAAGGAGATTCAAAAGCTCACTGAAGAAAATAGTTCTTTCAAAATTAGAATGGCACAGATGCAGGCTAAGGACTTTATGAGAAAGCAAGAAATCACAGAACAAAGCAAGAAGAATGGAAAAATGGAAGATAATGTGAAATATCTCATTGGAAAAACAACTGACCTGGAAAATAGATCCAGGAGAGACAATTTAAAAATTATCGGACTACCTGAAAGCCATGATCAAAAGAAGAGCCTAGACATCATCTTTCATGAAATTATCAAGGAAAACTGCCCTGAGATTCTAGAACCAGATGGCAAAATAAATATTCAAGGAATCCACAGAACACAGCATGAAAGAGATCCAAAAAGAGAAACTCCTAGGAACATTGTGGCCAAATTTCAGAGTTCCCAGGTCAAGGAGAAAATATTGCAAGCAGCTAGAAAGAAACAATTCAAGTATTGTGGAAATACAATCAGGATAACACAAGATCTAGCAGCCTCTACATTAAGGGATCAAAGGGCATGGAATAGGATATTCCAGAAGTCAAAGGAACTAGGACTAAAACCAAGAATCACCTACCCAGCAAAACTGAGTATAATACTTCAGGGGAAAAATTGGTCTTTCAATGAAAAAGAGGATTTTCAAGTATTCTTGATGAAAAGGCCAGAGCTGAAAAGAAAATTTGACTTCCAAACACAAGAATGAAGAGAACCATGAAGAGGTAAACAGCAAGGAGAAGTCATAAGGGACTTACCAAAGTTGAACTGTTTACATTCCTACATGGAAAGACAATATTTGTAACTCTTGAAACATTTCAGTATCTGGGTACTGGGTGGGATTACACACACACACATGCACACATACACACATACATAGAGACAGAGTGCACAGAGTGAATTGAAGAGGATGGGATCATATCTTTAAAAAAAATGAAATCAAGCAGTGAGAGAGAAATATTGGGAGGAGAAAGGGAGAAATTGAATGGGGCAAATTATCTCTCATAAAAGAGGCAATCAAAAGACTCATTAGTGGAGGGATAAAGAGGGGAGGTGAGAGAAAAATATGAAGTCTACTCTCATCACATTCCACTAAAGGAAAGAATAAAATGCACACTCATTTTGGTATGAAAACCTATCTTACAATACAGGAAAGTGGGGGATAAGGGGATAAGCAGGGGTGGGGGGGATGATAGAAGGGAGGGCATGGGGAGGAGTGTGCAATTTGAGGTCAACACTCATGGGGAGGGGTAGGATCAAAAGAGAATAGAAGTAATGGGGGACAGGATAGGATGGAGGGAAATATAGTTAGTCCTATACAACACAACTATTGTGGAGGTCATTTGCAAAACTGCACAGATTTGGCCTATGTTGAGTTGCTTGCCTTCCAGGGGGAAGGGGTGGAGAGGGAGGGAGGGGGGGAGGTTGGAACTCAAAGTGTTAGGATCAACTGTCGAGTAATGTTCTTGCCACTAGGAAATAAGAAATACAGGTAAAGGGGTATAGAAAGCTATCTGGCCCTATAGGACAAAAGAGAAGACGGAGACAAGGGCAGAGAGGGATGATAGAAGAGAGAGCAGATTGGTCATAGGGGCAATTAGAATGCTTGGTGTTTGGGGGGGGAGGGGATAAAAGGGGAGAAAATTTGTAACCCAAAATTTTGTGAAAATGAATGTTAAAAGTTAAATTAAAAAAAAAAAAAAATTCTCCTAAGGTCAGAAGTCAAATACCACCATGATAAACAATTTGCAAAAGTCATCAAAAACCAGAGGAAAAGTATTGCAAAGTTATGCCAATATCTAGTTGGTATAAACAAAAGAAAACTTAAATGCTTTACCACCCAATTATAGACATCCGAAAAAAACCCATGCAATGGAATCTAGAAAACAAAAATATAGAATTCTCATAATCAGTAATTGAAAGCAAAAGTACAAAGGTTAAATCAATACAACAAATCAAATCAGTGCAAAGAATAAAATAATTCAACATCAAGGAAAAAACTACTATGTAAGCTTGAGAAGGAAAAAAAGTGAAAACAGTTAATAAAAGAAAATATTACAATTGTCTAGTTGTCTCTACCAGAATCCTGCAAATTTGGAGGTCATGCCCTTTACAGGGGCATGGCCCCAAGGGACGTATGCTCAATCAGAGGGTAAGAAGATGGTTTCATCCTTACAACAGCTAATTACAGAGCTTTTCTCCAATAGAATCTTTCACAGCTTTCAGTCATTCCCCATTCTATGAACTAATACAAGCTCAGTGAATGCAGTACAGTGGGAAGCAAGAACATTTTTGGGATAGCATGTCTGGAGGCCCTAACTGTGGCTTAGAGGAGGAGAGAGTACTTAGGGCTTAACCCCCCCAAGAGAATTTAGAAAATAACAGTAAGAAGGACCCGAAACCTAGGGTGACATTACCCACAACTCAGGATTAAAACTTGATTATGATAAATTGCTTGATTATGATAAGCTAAAACAAAAATGATTAAGCTAAGGTAAAAGAACCTGACCATCTGAGTTCATGTTCAAAGGAAGATAGGTTAAAAAAAAACACTCCGATCCCAAAGAGTAACATCAAATGATCAAAAGCCCAAAAAGAGTTTTTGAAAGAACTTTTTAAAAGTTCAAAAATCAAATAAAAGAGATCAAGTTAAAAATCAGAGGTGGAGGTGGGAATGAACCTAAAAAATTATGAAAAGATAATTAATCAATTGGAAAAAGAGGTCCAAAATCTTAAGGAAGAAAATGACTCCTTGAAAATTAGAATTGAGTAAGAGGAATCAAATGACGTTATAAGACACCAAGAAATAATAAAACTAGAAAAAATAGAAGAGAATATGAGCTAATGTGCAAAGTTTTTACCTCCCTCATTGCCTGGGTTTTGGCCCTTCAGAGAAGTTATAAACTAATCTCAGCAGTTACACAGGTGTCAATGGGAAAATTTTCCCCTCTTCCCAAGTGTCCAAAATCACACTTGGACTGCTGCAGGTGTCTCTAAGAGAGCAGTCTCTGAGGTCTGGGGAAGTAGTGATGTGTAAGAGCCCCTACCTTTCCTTTTTACTGGCACAACATGAGCAGCACAGAATAAGTAGGCATGGGTGGGTTTTCATCTGCATTGCATATCTCTTATATTATCTTTTCTCCAAAATCAACTCCCTTCTAAACTCCCTTATGGGTGTTAAGAGTACCACCATTCACAGTAAAACAGCATATTATATGAGAAGCCAAAAGAGGTTACCAAAGTGTTCCAGTAGTATAAATAGTAATTTATTATTAATCCTGTTGTTATTAAGAGGCAGTGAGGTGGTGCAGTGGATAGAGCACCAGTTCAAGAGTCAAGAGGACCTGAGTTCAAATCTCACTTCAGACACTTGACACTCACTAGCTGTGTGACCTTGGGCAAGTCACTTAACTCCAGTTGCCTCATCCTGGGTCATCTCCAGTCATACTGATGAATATCTGGTCACTGGATTCAGATGGCTCTGGAGGAGAAGTAGAAGTTGGTGACCTGCACAGCCCTCCCTCACTCAAAACAAAGTCAAGTGCAAGTCATGTCACCATTTCTCTGATGGCATGGTCTTCTTCGTCAATGAAGGACAAACACACACACACACACACACACACACGTTGTTATTAACCAAGCCACCTGAAAGCACAAGACTAAATATACTGCTACATACTCATAGCTTATTCAATAAATGCAAATATGTACAACAGACCTGAGTAGAGTGAGAATACTAGAATTTTTTACGTCTACATTGAAATCTGGTCTCTATTTTAAAACGTCACTCAATGCAGTAAAAATACACAATCTTTCAGAGAGACAATGGAAACCCACTATGATTCAGAGCAGTCTCAAATCTATTGTCATCTCTGCTAAGTAGTCCTAAGTATGGCTTTCAAGTTAAAGAAATTCTTGTAGCAAAATATCCTGTTAATCATTTAGTGCAGAGATGTCAAATATGCTGCCTGACCTTCCTAAGTGCTGCTGAACTAATAGAGTAATTGGAAAATATTTATCAAAATAAATAAAATACAATAATATACAGATAGTGTTAATATGTGGTTTTCTAAGTCAATATACACATACAAGAATACTTTAGTTGTTTAATGACAGTTTAGTGGTACCCATTTCTATTTGAGTTCGCCACCACTGACTTTATATATGTAGATGACTTCAAGTTTTATGGCTACACTGAGAAACACATTCAAAAGCTTTTCTACCTAATAGAAATTCTTTCCAATGTCATTCAAATTCAATAAATGTAAAATTCTCAATGTATATCAAAGAAAGATAAGTAGAGCCTTTGAATTTGAATTCAGAGGTCAAATTGAACCAAAGAACAAAGGTGACACTTAGAAATACCCAGGCTTCTGCCAGGAAAGATATATCAGGAATAAAGCGATCAAAGAGAAAGCTGTGACTATGAATGTCATGAGATTTATTGTCACCCTGAAATGAAATCTCAATGGGAAGAATAAGTTGAAAGCAATTAACAGCCATGCAGTACAAGTCTTAACACACACTGCTGGAACAATAAAATGGACCATAACATATCTAGAAAGTATCCTCATAAAAATCCATATAACAAACCCCATCACAAAGACAGCTAGAGAAAGATTAAGATGTCCTCATCAAATATGGAGGAATAGGGTGAATGGATATTCCCAGAGAGCGTCATTATGAGGTTAAAAACTTACAGAAATGCTTTTGAATTAGTATGCATCACTTCACCAAAGAAAAGGTATATGTTATTAAATTTGCCAAGTATATCTAAAAGTGATTTACTCTGAAGACCTGATAAATTCTGAGCACTACAATTCATTCAGTAACAGCTATTTTATGATTGATATGGCCTTTCTCATAACGTGCTATGCTTGCTATGTAAATTTTTGAAATTTCAAACGCTCTCCTTTTCCTATTGATACTGTCACTTGGTACACTTGTAAACACGTACGTAGATGTGGTCCTAGCAATACCAACCTCTGTTCTTTGCTGTCTTGGTGTTTGTTCTTTCATTTAAGTCAAGGAGGTGAATCTTAAAGCTTGTGAATTTAGGAAAGTCTGGGGCAAGGGTGGGGAACCTGCAGCCTGGAGGCCACATGTGGCCTTCTAGGTCTTTGGGTAAAGTCTTTGGACTGAGTCCAAGATCTACAGAACAAATCCTTTTATTAAGAGGATTTATTCTGTGAAGTTTGGATTCAGTCAAAGGGCTACACTTGAGGACCTTGAGGGTCACATGTGGCCTCGAGGCCACAGAATTCCCCACCTCTGGGAGAATAGGCCATCAGACTGTCCAGGTGGGTGGGGAGTCCAGGGAGTAGCCTAGTACATGCCTGATTTTACATCTGTCCTGCATTGATGCTTTGTTGAATGACCTGGGAACTCAGGTCAATGGTACCAGAATCACATCTAGATACAAAAATGATGGGAACAATGCTGTGTTAAAACTATGCTAAGTCTGATTCCACTCTCCCCAGAGGCTGTGGTGGTATAGACTCAGAAGTGCTTCCTAAACTGTGGGTCATAACTGCATAAGGGGCAATAGTAAAAGGTTTCTGAATGCACAAGGAACAAAAATTAATTCAAAATCAAGAACCCAAGGTTTTTCCGGCAATACTTGCCTGTGTGGAACTGCTCAACTTCACTGCAGCCTAGGTTCTGAATATAAGGCATGCACACTTTGCACTATGCATGCCCTCAAGCCAAAGAGTGCTGCCCAAACATGCAAAGGAGTCATGAGTGGAAAAAGTTTAATTGGCCTGGTATAGAGGAAAGTTTTAGGGAGAAAATATTTAAATTTCTGTTATTGATGTATCTTAGAAGTAAACATCCCTTTGTGAAAGCTTTAAAAACACAATTTCATAAGCTGACTGCATAAATAAAATCACAGGAGAAAGAGGAGGAGGAAGAGAAGGATTTGCATCCAAATATTTCACCTACAACAGTGGAGTTCTTAAACTGGCTATGAATGAGGTTACAACTAAAGCCAAAAGCTAAAATTAAAGCTACAACTAAAAGCCACAATCGGAGCCAATCCATGGCCCAAAGAATATGGTATGATGACATGATTTAATATTGACTCCAGAAAAGAGACCATTTAAATTCTATGGAATTTTCCTCATTAGAAAAATAAAAGGATAGCACTGGATGCTTAGAAAGTCCCATCTTCCTCCCAAAGAACAACGTGATTTTGCTTAATTAGAGGAACAAATGATCTATCAAGCTTGGTGAGTCTGGCCAATAACAAAACCATGAAAGCACAAAAAGGGTAGATAAGTAAAATTCAGAAGAGAAGGATGTTGAATTTAACCTTCTGTTCCTTTTGAGTCACTCTTGCTTTGTCATTTAACCCCAGAGCTCAGGGCAGGAATTTAGCAGGACTCCTTTGAGCTCTGAACAAGCTGTTTGGATGGATGTCTGCTCCTCAGATGAGGTTCATGTAAAGCCATGCATAATTACAGGATGTGTCTCTAGACAGTCAACAGAATAAAAAAAGGGAAATCTTCCATTGGCACAAGATGAAACATGAGCCAAAGCCTCACATGACTAATATATTTTGACTCTTGCTTCCATGGAATGGTGATTTACTGAAGCAGACTCCAGCAGCTGAGGGACACAGGCCAGCCCAGAGAGGCAAAGGCAAACACCACCAGATCCATCCTCATGTCTTGCTGGTGAATCACCCTTTGCAGAATTCTCTCTAATAATAAAAGTGAACATCAATCAAGCATTAGGGTCTGTGAACCAAAGCCAACGAGCCAGTCCTTGGCCCTCATTTTTCACTATGAATATCCCCCCTCTGCTACTTCCCCTCATCTAGAAGGAAAGGGCAGCAAAGGTGGCAGCTGTTTGCATTTCCTTCAGACATGGACCTCAGAGGCAGTGAGTCACACTCTTATAGAAGCAGTGTCTAGAAACCCTAGACAGCTGTGGGCCTGCATACAACTGATCTGGTGGACAGGGATTTGGAACAATGACTGTTCTTGATGTTTCACAGAAAATAAAATTGGAACTCAGTTCCATTCCTACTTAAGTCACTAGGAGGTTGAAATGTTTGGTTTTTCTTATTGATAATATCAGTGATTTATGATATCCTCTAAACCCTCTGTTCAAAAGAAAAGAGAGGAAGGTTTCTTTCCATTCAGGTCATCTTTCATATTTGTAGGTCATTGGAAAGGTTTTTCTCTCCCTCTCACCTTCTTCTCTACTCCAGTTGCTTTTTGGTTTTCTTTTCCCCTCTATCTCAGGCTCAGGTACTATTTATAAACCACAAGGATTACTACCTCTATGACTAACTGGTATTGAGTCTACAACAGTTAGGGTCATAGAAAGGGAGACAGTGAGATGAGTTTTGCTGGACACACAACTGGGGAAGCAGTCCCTATGTCAGAACATAAGGAAATTAAATCTACACAAGGGAAGTTTCCTATATAAATAATCCAAAGATATTGTGTCCCTGGATATATCACTTAACCCTCTAAGCTTTAATTTTCCCATCTGTAAAATGAACAAGTTGGACCGACTGGCCTGTGACGTCCCTTTCAGCTCTAAATCTATGATCTTATGAAATTATAAGAATAGTTGATACAACATTTAAGTGCAACAAGAGTATGAACTATTCTTATTCCATGTCTTAGAATTTGTTTAATGTCATTTGACCTACAGCTTAATAAGGATCACATTGTCCTCTTAACAGAAATTTCTATCATCCTTTCCATAACTGTTTCAAAAGAAATCTTTAATTGTCTTACAAATTCTGGGAATGCTAACCAGAACAAGACAAACAACAAAGAATTCCATATCAAGCAACTTTCATTTTTTCATTCACCTATTCAACTAAACACTTATTAACCATCTAATACATCCAAAGTATTGTTCTTACACCTTCAGGAGACACAAAGCAACATAAAAAAGTCTATTCTCAGGGAATGTAAAGCATATTAGGGATACAAAACAGGTAACACATAGGAACTTAAAAATTAAAAGGGATATTCTAATATAATCAGTATGGCATAGTGGGTAGGGAGCTGACCTTGAAGGAAGGATGGACTGATGCTCAAGTCTCTTCTTTGACATATATTGCTGTGTGCCCTTGGGCAAGCATGTGACTTTCACTCTCAATGCTCTATGATTATCAGTTAAGAGAAGGTTCCAACCTGCATCCGTAAAAGGAGTTTCTTCACCTGAGCAGTCCCTGTACCAATGAAATCATAGGTTCAGTTCCTATTTTTTCCCTTTGCAGTCAGTTGAGAAAGAGGTTATGTCTAATAGAGGGATCAAAGAAGGCATCAGAGAGGAAATAGAATTTGAATATGACCTTGAAGGATGAATAAAGGAAGGCATCCTGGCAGCAGAGAATAGTCATTACTAAAGGCACAGAGATAGAAAAAAACGCATTTATGAAATAGTGAAAGTTTTACATAGCATAGAATACAGGGGTTAAAAGGCAACTAGGTGGTGTAGTGGATAGAGCGCTAGACATGGAGTCAAGAAGATCTGAGTTAAAATCCATCCTCAGACACTTACTAGCTTTGCGACCTTGGACAAGCCACTTAACTCTGTTTGCCTCAGTCTCCTTATCTGAAAAAATGATCTGGAGAAGGAAACAGCAAACCATTCTGGTACCTTTGCCAACAAAACCCCAGATGGGTTCATGAAAAGTTGGATGTGATCACAATGATTGAACAACAGTCACATGGGTTGGAGTGGGGGTAAATCATGAAAGAAAACTAGAAAGCTAGTTTGAAGACAGATTAAGGAGGGTCTCAAATATCAGGCTTCTTAATGATGAATTGAATGATTATATCTACACACCAAGAAGATCCATCATCTAACACTGACGTGTTGGGATAGATTATTGTTCTTGATGTTTGTCCTTTGTTCTTGAAGAGGACCAGGTCATCAAGATGATGACATGATTTTCAGTAGAGTTAGATATAATAGTTTATCCTGTTAGGTAGTGAGTGCACCTCCCTCTAGTGGTATCTAAGTAAAGCCCAAATGACTACTTGTCTGGTATATATAAAGGAAATTCATTCTTCAATTAAAGGTCAGACCAGAAGACCCCCACGCTGCCTTCAGGCTTTATGAATTCTAAGATTCTTGCACTCCACAGGTTATTCTATACAATATACATAATACTATGAGGTATGTTTTGACTCCATTTTTAGAACAGGGGCAGCATAAAATTGTTCATGAGGAAAGAGGTATGTGAAAAAAAAGACTTGGTCATATTGTGAAACTACTGGTTTCTCTTGTTGGAAAGATGCCTTTTATTCCTTTGAAATGAGTCACCTCATTTGAGGGGTAGGGCTGCCAGAAATATATGGTGGTAGAAAAGGTCCCATATTAGCTCTGTGCTCAGCATTTCAAACAGCAGCTTAGGCTCCAGTCATTTCTGAGCATGCTACCATTTTCTTTTCATTTACACCATTGGCCAGAAGTGCTGACAAGGTTTCGTGTTATGGGCATTCATCTGAAATTCATCAAAAAAGCGAACAGGGTTGACTGACTAAAAGGATGCTAAACACCAGCCTGTGCACAGGGTGTTGACTTCATGTCATATGGAGCCAACGAAGTAATTTTATATTTTTATATTAATTCTGTTTCAACTGAATTTATTTTGTCTAAGATTAATCATGTCAAAAGAAAATTAAGGGGAAAAAAGTGTCCTCTGACTTCACCCTTCCCCATCTCCATTTGTGCACACAGCTGCCAAGAAACCAGATGATTACAAGATTCTGTACCTGAGCAGCCATGAGAATGTCCATACAAATGAATGGCATTACTAAGTTGCTTGATGATGTGTGAAACCAATGGTCTTTGACGTTGTTCACCTTGTCTTCAAGTCCTATTATTCTGGTTTCTATTTTTAGGTTTGATTTCAAGCCTGAAAAACCTATCCTGCCCACAGGGAAAGGGAGGAATCTATATTGGAGATGTCAGAGTGGGGAATGGGGCATAATTTATCCTAAGAGACACACCAAGGACGTTGCTTCAAAAGGTTTGGCTCTTGGGTCTCTCTTTGCTTCTCTCCAAGCTATTCTCACATGAAGTATTTCCCACCTAGAAAACTCCAACTATGATAAGAATGCTAACGAAAGCTTAATGCCTTAGAAAGCCAATGGTATGAGAGTGTATTGCAGAATGTAATTCTTTAGCAGTAGGTTTTGTTTTTCTTTTTAACATTGTATCCCTAATGACTAACACAAGTACCTTGCATATGGTGGGGCTTTAGAAATACTTTTTGGATTGCATTATTGAATTCTCAGATGATGGAAGGACTGTACAATAGGCGTTTTCACTTAATGAAGTAATACTTTACATGCACAAGACTTTTTATCTAAAAGGTGTATTCCTCAAGAATCTAGTGTGGTTGTTATTACATTAAATCTTTCTCCTAAATTTCTCCTGAACATCACTGCTATTCTTTCAAAACAAAATCTGTCTCTTCTTTACAAAGGTAAAAATTATGCCATAAAAGATCTCAGTCCATTGCAGATCTGATATTCAATTTCAGGTCTCTTAACACGGTTAGTCTTCCTTCCATTGAATTAGGAATGCCTCTTTGTCATTAAGATTTCAAAAATGCAATTTTTCATACCAGATCTACAATTTCATCATTACTGGCAACTCTCAGTGAGAAAGCTCCCTCTACCAAAGCAGATCTTCACCTTCTCTGCAACTTGTAATCAGGATATTTTATCCAGGGGACTGAGCAGTACAGAGTCCTTTGCCATCAAAAGCAAGATTTGAACCAATGTTTTCCAACTCTCAGGTCAGTGCTATAATATTAGGTCATGCTGCCTCTATTATACCACAATCTAGGGAGGGAAACTGTATAAAGCTGAAGGCAAAATAAAGGGAATGGATGTGGATTTAACAACTCTGAACTACATTTTGTACTGTCTAGTAATTGGACCAAACACATGTCCTTAGTTAAAGAGCATCATGTAATTTTGATTACATTACATTGAAAAGTTTTTGCACAAACAAACCCAATGCAACCAAGATTAGGAGAGAAGCAGAAAACTGGGAAAGAATTTTTGCAACTAGTGTCTGTGATAAAGGCCTAGTTTCTAAAATATATAGAGAACCGAGTCAAATTTACAAGAATACAAGTTACTCCCCAATTGATAAATGGTTAAAAGATATGAACAGGCATTTTTCAGAGGAAGAAATTAAAGATACCTATAGTCACATGAAAAGTGCTCTAAATCACTATTGATTAGAGAGATGCAAATCAAAACCACACTGAGGTACCACATCACACCTATCAGACTGGCTAACATGACAAAACAGGAAGATGATAAATGTTGAAGAAGATGTGGGAGAGTTGGAACACTAATTCATTGTTGGTGGAGCTGTGAACTGATCCAACCCTTCTGGAGGGCAATTTGGAACTATGCCCAAAAAGCTACAAAAATGTGCATACCTTTTGATCCAGCAATATTGCTTCTAGGGCTGTATCCCAAAAAGATCATAAAAATGAGAAAGGGTCCCAAATATACAAAAATATTTAAAGCAGCTCTCTTTGTGGTGGCCAAAAACTGGAAATCAAGAGGATGCCCATTAATTGGGGAATAACTGAACAAATTGTGGTATATGAATGTAATGGAATACTATTGCGCTATAAGAAATGATGAACAGGAAGACTTCAGAGAGGCCTGGAAAGACTTATATGAACTGATGCTGAGTGAAAGGAGCAGAATCAGGAGAACTTTGTACACAGCAACAACCGCAGTGTGCAAGGAATTTTTTTGGTAGACTTAGTCCTTCACAGCAATACAAGGAGCTAAACAATTCCCAGTGGACTCCATGCAAAATACCTTCCATATCCAGAGAAAGAACTATGGAACTGGATTGCAGAATGAAGCAGACCATTTTCTTTTGTATTGTGTTTTGCTTTGTTTTGTTTTATGGTTTCTCCCATTCATTTTAATTCTTCTATGCAACATGACTAAGGTGAAAACGTATTTAATAGGAATGTATGTGTAGAACCTATATAAGATTGCACACCATCTTGGCAAGGGAGTGGGGAGGAAGGGGGGAAGTAGGGAAAGAGAGGGGAAAAAAATCTAAGATATATGAAAGTGATTGTAGAACACTGAAAACAAATAAAATAATTTTTAAAAAGAAAAAAATTTTAAAAAATAAAGGGCATCATGGTACCATGAAAGGCACTTGAAGCTTAGCACAATGTTATCATTAAAGTGTTATAATTTCTATTTATTTAACAAAAAGCAGCATTAACTGCAAGATTAAGACTAGAGAAAATAAAGAGCAAAGATGATCCGAATTTACAGCACATCTGAAAGATCTGGTTTCCAGGGGGAAGTTTTGTGTTGCATTAGAAACAGCGTAGAGGCATGAATGTGTAGGTGCAATCAAGAGTGAAATATAGAGTGAATCACTAAGTAGAGCCTAAGGGGAAAATTTATCTCCAGCAGAATGTCAGCCATTGTGAGTAACTCTGAAAGCAGCCACTGAATAAAGAGAGATTTAATTTCATTCCTTTTAATCCATCCATGAGAAACAACACACAGATTGTTACAAACATATATTTTTCAACGGTTTTTATATTCATGTTTGTTTTTAACATTCTTTTCTTTTTAAAGTTTGAGTTCCAGATTTTTCCCTCCCTTACATCCCTCCCCCACTCACTGAGAAATAAACAATATGATATCAATTATACACATGAAATCACGCAAAACATATTCCATATTAGCCAAATCATACAACAATGCAAAAAAGAAAGAAAGAAAGAAAGAAAGAAAGAAAGAAAATTCTATCTCAATTTGCACTCAGGCTTCACTAGCTCTCTCTCTGGAGGTGGATAAAATTCATCTTGGATCATTGTATTGATTAGAGCAGCCAAGCCTTTCACAGTTGATCACCATTACAACACTGCAGTTACTATGCACAGTGATGTCCTGGTCCCTCTCACAGTCACTTTGCATCAGTTCATTTAGGTCTTGTAATGTTTTTCTTTTTTCTGAAACCACCCCCTCATCATTTCTTTTAGCACAATAGCTTTCCATCACAATCATATGTCACAACTTGTTCATCTATTCCCCAGTTGATGAGTTCTCAATTTCCAATTCTTTGCCACCACGAAAAGTTACTATAAAATCTTTGTACATATAGGTCCTTTTCCTTTTTCTTTGATTTCTTGGGGATATAGATCTCCATAAACCAAAGTAAATGACCTTGAAGACTGAGCTTGATGAGACATTGTGAGAATCATTCATTGGTTTCTGAGAAAAGCATGATGAAACAAAAATCCTGAATACCAAATTTCAGTAAATCATATAAGAACATTACCCAGAAATGGGGTGGGGATGGAGACAGCAGGGGAGAAAAAGTACAGAAAACTTTCTTTTGCATATTCCAATCCCCAGGGTCCTAAATTAAAAAGGATGGGGAGAGAAGATGATAATACAAACAGAGATGCAAATTCTTTTCAAAAAGCCAATTGAAACAAGGTCAAGGAGGAAGTTAGAGAAAATAAGACATTTCTGAAAACCTCAAGTTGCAACTTGGAAAATATAAACTGAGTGATTCAGCAACATGGTTTGGAAAAATGTATACAAATCCCTTTTGGAGACACAAGGGAGATTGCAAATAAAAGTGAAATGTCAAAACTGGAGATAGATTTATTTCATATCTCCTTTGCTTTATAAAATAAGCTAAGTCTCTGGGCACTAGAATGCAATACTACACATTTTAAATAATAATGGTGATTCCTCCTCCGCTTTCTCAGCCAAGTCCCACAATAGTTTTTTAATGGTATAGATGAATAAGTTGTCCCTTACCCTCAGTTTGAAGAATAAATCAAAGGTTCAAGGCCAAGGGACAAGTTCAAAAATGCATTTTGAGGGGGGAATATTCCCATTTTCCTCAGCAAAATAGGATTTGGAAAGCAAGCTGAAGAAGTTGAGAATATACAGAGAGAACACAGAGAAAATATGCAGAGTCCATGTCTGCTTTCTAATGATGATTGACCAACACTTAGAAAATCATTTTCAGATTCCACCTAGACACTGAGAAAAGATAAATTTATGATGAAAGTAAATGCATTCTGAGGAGAAAATGGGAAGCCTAGTGATAAAATGTGAAGTATAAGATGAATTTCTGGAAGATGGTATACTACATCTTGATAGATAAGGATTTTCTACATAATACTCAAATACAATCTTGCTAGTTGACTATGTATTTTAAAAGCTAATCTAAAATTCAGTGTTGGGTTGGGTTTTTTTTAAGGAATTTAAGGAATTATCAGAATTTTGAATTCATTGTCTTAAAATTTAGCTCATTCCATTGACTTATTGGAAAATTTCCACAATTGGTCATGTCTATTTACAGGACACTTCAATGAGGCCTTTTGAAAGCGATATAGCACTTAGTAATCCAGATCCCACTTTAATGTAAGTGCCACATTTTGTAGCATCAGTGTACAACATGGGATTGAAAGCTGAAGGATCAAGTACCAGCCCTATTACTTACTACTTGCATGACATTAGACAAGTTACTTTCACCTTCTTGGCCTCAGTTTCCTCATCTGTAAAATGAGGGAGTTAAATCAGATGATCTCTGAAGTATCTTCCAGAAAATATTTCTGACCTTGCCTGATTGGAGCTATATATTGCCTAAAGATGACCAAAACTGGTTGAAAGAATACTCTCAACACCACCCCTAGCCTTCTCTATGGATTTTCCTTTGTTAATCCAAAACAATTTATGTAACAGTATTTTGAGGCTTTACTTCCCATAAGAACCATTGAAATGGATTTAATCCTGCCCCTCACCCTATTCATCTTGGGCACGCAATACTTTGGTGCTAGGTGGTAACCCCAAATTGCAATTCCTTTGCCTCAGTTAAAGATCCTAGTTTTTGCTACTTTGGCAGTCTTTATTTCAGACTGACATTATAAATGCTATAAACCTATGTTTAAGGCACAAAATCTTTACTGTGAACCTTGACTACATATATCCTTTTGGTTTTATTGATTCAGTCACCTACTAAAAATGGCCAATGAGTGGGTAAAGGAAAATAGATGGTTAGTTGGTGTTTTTCACTCTTGAAAAGAGTCAAAATGACATCACTGTGTTGGGGCCAAAGTATAGGATGTCCAACTGTGACTGACCAGACTCAAAAATGAGCTCAAAAGGCTCTGCCACAGGTCAGGCGCAAATAGTCCATAAGAACATTTAGAGTGAAGATGTCTCTAAATGCGTGCATCTCACGTTTCTTTTGAGCTACTGCAATTCTGCTTTGCTTATAGAGTACAGAACCTTCTTTGATGCAGGTATACCATTATGGATGGTCCTGTGTTCCATGGTGTCCCATGTCACATAATCAATACCAAAGTTCTTAAGAGAGACGTTAAGAGTGTCCTTGTGTCTCTTCTTCTGACTATTACATAAGTACTTGCCTTGTGTGAGTTCTCCATAAAAATAGTCTTTTAAGCAAACATACTTTTAGTATTCTAACAACATGACCAGCCCATCAGAGTTGCATTCTCTACAATAGAGTTTGAATACTTGACAGTTCAGCTCGGGGAGGAAAAAAACCTCATTGTCCAGTAACTTATCTTGCCAAGTGATCTTCAGAACCTTCCTAATACAATTCAAATGGAAGCAATTCAGTTTCTTTGCATGGCACTGATAGACTGTCTAGGTTTCACAGGCAAGCAACAATGAGTTCAGCACAATGGATTTGTAGACCTTCAGTCTGGTAGTCAGTCTAATATCTCATCTCTTTCACACTTGTGCATCTACTTCATTATCAAAAGTATACTGCCAACAAAAGTCACATACCAGTTCTCCCTCCACTTTAGTCTTGGCTGTAGCCTTTTCAAGTTAAATAATTTACTGTCAGTGCCGTAGATGACCTTAATGTAGTTTTCATCTTCAAACAAGGTGTCCAACAACATCACAGAAAACATCATGTAAAATGTATGGGAGCAAACACACAGCCTTGCTTCACTTCACTGATGACTGGAAAAGCTCAAGAGCATTGTCCATTTTCCAGAACTTGGGCAAGCATGCCATCATGAATTGACATCAACACTGATGAACTTCTCTGAATAACCAGATTTTGCCATAATTTTCCACAAGCTCTCAAAGTTCACAGTACCAAAGGAGAATAAGAAAGAATAAGGTAGAGCTCAGAGAGGCTGCAACTGAAATGCAATTAGTTGTACCAGGATGAGTATAACTGGATTAGAAAAGGAAGTCCAGGAAAGAAAGAAGAAGACAGGCAGAGATCCTTGGGGGAAGAAGACATATAATAGATGTACAAAAAAAAAGTGGTTGAGGAGGGAAGACACATATCACTGAAATAATATTTAAAGAATTCAACAAGTATACATATATGGATAATATTGTCAAAATCTTGATTATTAACTTTCTGAGGATGACTCTGAAGACATTTTGGGAGTAATATAAGTTAATCAACTAAAATATACCAGGATATAAGGAGAAAGTTGTCAAAAGTTATATTTATATAATGCCAAAACAGCCAAGTCAAAATTTTTAAAGGTTGTTTAATCCAAACTAGTTCTGCTCTTACACAAGGGACCTCCATAATTTTTCAAAGAAGAATATAGTTCTAATTTCTCCAGAGTAGTAGAGGAAAAAGAGAAAAGAAAGTGAACTAATCATATATCAATAGAATAACAAAAAGGCAATGTTTGCAAACTGCCTGAGTACTATATTATACTAAGTTAGAGGAACAACAATGAATAAATGAATGAATAGCCTCTATTAAGCACTTCCTGTATGCCAAACACTGTACTGCTGGAGATACAAATACAAAAACAAAATAGTTTTTACCCTCAAAAAGCTTACATTCTAATGGGGGAGATAGCACATATAGGGAAATGGTAACTAGGGGAAAGAGTTATGGTCAGGGATGTCACAGAGATAAAAAGTGAAACAATATTCCTTGACACCCAAACCCACACCCACCCTGGTCCAGAGAAAGGTCAATAGTCACACAATTACAGTTCTCAGATCAAAAAGTTGGAAGAGGAAAGGACCGACTAAGTTCCCTTCCAACCATCACCAATTCCGTTACTCAGATTCTGTGATTTATGGGAGGACATGCACAAGACAAGATAATGTGTAGAAATTATAATCAATATCGGTAGAGGTTGCACCCACACTGGTGAAATCACTGGGGCATGGGATCATTGGGGAGAAAAGAGGAATGCTGACAATTCAAGTCTCTGAATGGGATAGAGGATGGGGGAAAGGGTGTGTGCTGGGAATAGTGGCTATTAGCAATGCTACATTTCATGCTACCAAGAGGGAGTGTGGCAAATGGCAACGATTTCAAGTTATTCCCCTCTACTTGCTGAAAATAGCAAAAAGCCCCAAGGAGATGTTGTCATAGCAACTGCTTGAGTGATTAGGGGCTTGGATATCAACTGGTCCATCATAATCCACCTATTGGAGATGTCTGCTTTGTGTAATACCCAATAATCACTAATGTATTTGTGTCCTACTAAATTGACTGAACTAGTAGTTTTGAACATTGTATCACCGTACAGCTAGTGTTTGGAGATTTTTATTTGTTTCCTTTTTTGCTTCAAACGCGGTACCATCAGTTTGGGAAACTCTACTCCTAGCCAGATTGCTAATTCATCTGTAATTTATAGCCTTAGCAAGTTTCCAGGGACATTGAGTAGCCCATAGCACATAAGTAGTATGTGTCAGGGGGAAGACTTGAACCTACACCACATTGTCTCTCCATCTGTAGTGTTGGGGAATGAAAAATGAGTAGCAAAAACCCTCTAAACTTGGATGCAGAAACGACATTAAGCAATGAATTGATTGGGTCCTGAGTTATTGAGGCAGTCATGTCTGACTTGGGCCCTTTCTCCAGAGGATAAAGAGACACATAAAATGAAATAGCTAGAGTGAATGATGAATTTATAGGTTCAACCACCAAGCAGAAAAGGAATTGTGCCATCCATCCCCTCTGTGCAGCCTTGTCTGCCTTACTCATGATTAGTGTATTCAAAGATTCCTGGAGAATTTTTTACTCAGTATTTATTCATTCATAAAGGGCTCTAGTTCCCTTTGTTTACTCTAGAATAAAAATCAATGCAAATCCTATTGCTTGGAGGTCACTCATGGTCAATCTGAAGTCAAGAAAAACCTGATTCTGTCTCCACCTTATAAACTATAGTATATTAGGAATCAAGGCAAAACAATCCCAGGTGGTTATTTCACAGGCTAATCTGTGTCCTTTTTTTTTTTCCAATCAGTACATTAAAACTAGATAAGTTCCCTGTTCAAAAAAATGTTTTTCCCTTTTCCTTAAATACAAAATAAAGTAGTAGAGATATTTAAAAGCAACAATAGCTGCTTGAGAGCCAGGGAACAAAATAAAGCTCATGGGAAAAGTTCTTCATAACAGATGGGCTCAGCTCTGAATTTTATAAATAATACTGCAACTACGTATAAGCCTTTGGCAGAGCTTTTAATGAAATTCAGCAGAAAAAAGAAAATGTCCAGGAAACATGACTTTGTTTAAGATAAGGGAGGAGGCAAGAGCTTTTTAGCAGGTGGTGAGACAGAGGGGAAAACCTTTACAGAACTTAGCTTGGAGACAAAAGTTAAATGGATGCTCTTGAGCCAAATAGACTCCAAAGTCAAAAGATATCCTCTTATCTTATGCTGTTGACTTTCCAATCATTGATTAGTAACCTCTAATTAGGAAGCCCCTGCCTCCTCATCATGGTGAGAAGGTGCCTTTGTGTTCTTGAAGGTTCCATCAGCATGGCACAATCTCTGGCATCTTCTCCCAAGCTAGAACAAGTCTGCCCATGGACCTGATGCATAAACCTAGCTAAGGATGGAGAAACATCTCACCAAAAGGTCAACCTCTAGCTGATGACATTTTTTTTTTTGCCACAACAGCTTATGAAGACAGCTTACTAAAAAAAGTAAAGAAAGATATAGAAAGGAAGAAAAAGAGTTATAATCTGTACTAGTAGAGGATAGTAATACAAAGGGTAATGGGAAAACACATGGTATGTAAAAGGAGGACACAGCAAGTTGACAGTCTATTAAGTACCTCAAGGGCAGAGATTCTCATTTTTGTATTTGTCATAGTGCCAAGCTCAGTACCTTTCATGTATTAGGCACTTAAGTCCTTATTGATTAACCATTTGAAGGTGAGAAGCTATGCCATATGCATTGAGGATATGCATGACTAAAATGGGTGGTGGATTGCTCATCCATCAAAAATGAGAGAAAACAGATGGATGACCACAATAGTACATTTGCACTACCAAGATATGAAAAAGAGCAAGCAGGTGATCTCTAAGCCAGTGAAATAGCATTCCTAGGGAGAATTTATGAGAAACCATGCACAAGAATCCTATGACTGGAGAGATCTGGAGGCACTGCAATCTAAACTAGGGGAGCGGGTACCCACCTTGATGAAGTCCTGGAGGCACTGAAATACCAAAGTCAAATTTGTTTCGTAGAGTTGCAGCTAAGTGCCTTTACATGCCACCCCAAAAGCATTCATCTGTTTTAATCCTGTAGAGGCCCTGGCAAACACATGGCTTCCACAGAGAACTAGAGGCAAGATTCAGCTTTAAGCCACAAGCAGCTAATCAGATTAGCCTAAGCTATCTCTCTCTTTTCTTTCTTGCATGCTAGCATACTTCCAATTTGGTTGCATTCATATTGATCCTAGTCTGCAAAGAAGAGGCATACAATATTTCTAAATGCATTTAACCTCTTCACAATTTCCCCAAGGACAACATTCAAGTGAATTATTCCAGAGGAAAGTTTATTTAATCACAATTTAAGGAAGACTAGAATAAAGGGGGGAAATACCCAGTCTTTAAAATGATTGAATTTCCATTGCTCTCCAGTAAGTGAAAATGTTTATTGAATATATATGCAAAACACAAAAGACATTTGTTTTGGCAGGGTTTTTTTTTAATAAAACCAAACTTTAAACTATATATTTTTGATAAAAGACAATTTCATTCACCACATTTCATTCTTAACTACTATGAGTACTTACTGTAGATTATTTTTAAAAGAATTTTAGGAAGAAAAAAGTCCTTGAAGGGTCCCTGCTTAGAGGGTTTGGCAAATGTCCAATCAAATCACTTCATGGCATGTGGACATTTGTCACATTCAGAATATCCTGAATGACTATTTTGAAAATGTTGTTAGGATTCACTAAAAGAGGAGACTATCATAGTATTTTGAAACACTTCATAACTTTCAGACTCAAGATTCATGATATTTGTTGAACAACGAACAACCCTAACAGTGGCTATTTTATTTACAGTCTTAAATGAAGGGGGGAAATCACTAATTTCTAAGTGCGATATGTTGACGAGAATAGAAGACTTAGTTAAAGTCAAAAGATTTGGGTACCCACTCAACCACTCACCAGCCATGTGACTGTATCCATGTCATCCCCTCTCTGTTTTCATCTGTAAAATGGTGACAGCATAACATTTGGTTAAGGGTATGCCTCAAAACCTGAGACATGAAGGTAACTCTATCTACATATTGAAAAAGCCAGAAATGCAGTTAGATCAAAGGAACAATGACCTTACTCTTTAGGCCTATTTTGTCTCTATGCCTTCTCCTCACCCCACTCATCCATTCAAGAGAAGGAAAAGTACTTTGGATTGAAAACTGTAGAACCAAGGGCAGAGCCAAGATGGCAGAGTAGAAAGACACTATATACTCTAGCGCTTCCCCCACAGCCCACAAAATACTTGTAAGAAAAAATGACCCTCAACAACTTCTACAGCAGCAGAAGCCACAGAGTGAAAGAGATTTCCAGCCAAAGGGATCCTGAAAGGCCAACAGGAAAGGTCTATCCCACAGGATGCTGAGCAGAGCAGGGCTCTGGGAAGGTCAGTGTAGGAGGGCTTTCCCAGCTGGGTGAGAGGGGAGTGGGATCCCTCCAGCACTGGTACCAGGCAGCAGCAGAGGCAGCGGCAGCAGCAGTGAGCAGCAGGTGGCTATGGTGGCTGTGGAAGTAGCCTGGGTCCATTGCTCCCTCAGCTCAGTTTAAAGCCACTTGGGGGAACTGAACAACTGACCTGAATCTCAGCCCTGAGAAGGGTCCTGGGGGAAGGAGGAATACTAGAACCCCCCTCTTAATAAAGGATTCAGAAGTCAAATAACTGGCTGGGAAAATGCCCCCCAAAAAGGAAAAAGACGGTAGAAGGTTACTTTCTTGGTGAACAGGTATCTCCTTCCATCCTTCCAGATGAGGAAGAACAAGGCATACTATCGGAGGAAATCAAGGCTTCTGCCTCCAGTACCTCCAAAATGAATATGAAATGGGCTCAGGCCATAGAAGAGCTTGAAAAGTGAGTCAGCAGCTTGCTAAAGGAGAACCAAAAAATGCTGAGTAAAATAACACCTTTAAAAACAGATTAACTCAATTGGGAAAAGAGGTCCAAAAAGCTAATGAGGAGAAGGCTTTAAAAAGCAGAATTAGCCAAATTGAAAAGGAAGTTCAAAAGCTCACTGAAGAAAATAGCTCTTTAAAAATGAGAGTGGAGTTCAGGGAAGCTAATGACTATGAGATAAACCAAGCAATTAGAAAACAAAACCAAAAGATTGAAAAAATAGAAGATAATGTGAAACATCTCATTGGAAAAACAACTGACCTGGAAAATAGATCCAGGAGAGACAATTTTAAAATTATGGGACTACTTAAAAGTCATGATCAAAAAAATTGCCTAGACATTACCTTTCATGAAATTATCAAGGAAAACTGCCCTGATATTCTAGAACCAGAGGGCAAAATAAATATTGAAAGAATGCACTGATTGATTACCTCTTGAAAAAGACCCAAAAAGAGAAACTCCTAGGAATATTGTGGTAAAATTTCAGAGTTCCCAGATCAAGGAGAAAATATTGCAAGCAGCTAGAAAGAAACAATTCCAGTATTGTGTAAATACAATCAGGATAGCACAGGGTCTGGCAGCTTCTACATTAAGGGATCGAAGGGCTTGGAATAGGATATTCCAGAAGTCAAAGGAACTGGAATTTAAAACCAAGAATCACCTACCCAGAAAAACTGTGTATAATACTTCAAGGGAAAAAAATTGTCATTCAATGATATAGAAGACTTTCAAGCATTCATGATGAAAAGAACAGAACTGAATACAAAATTTGACTTTCAAACACAAAAATCAAGAGAAGCATGAAAAGGTAAACAGGAAAGAGAAATCATAAAGGACTTTCTAAAGCTGAACTGTTTACATTCCTACATGGAAAGATAGTATTTATAACTCTTGAGACTGTTCTCAGTATTCGGGTAGGTGAAGGGATTATACATACACACACACACACACACACACACACACACACACACATGCATACACACATATAAAGACAGAGAGTACAGGTTGAGTTGAATCAGAAGAAATGATATCCATAAAAAAATCAAATTAAATGAAGGGATGAGACAGGAAAATATTGGGAGGAGAAAGGGAGAAAATGGGATGGGGCAGACTATCACCCATAAAAGATATAAGAAAAATCTTGATCAATGGAAGAGAAAAGGGAGGGATGAGAGGGGAAAAGTGAAGTTTACTCTCTTCACATATGACTTAAGGAGGGAATAACATGCTCACTCAATTTGATATGAAAATCTATCTTACACTACAGGAAAGTAGGGGAGAAGGGGACAAGTGGAGTGAGGGGGATGATAGAAGGTAGGGCAAATGGAAGAAGGGAGTAACTAGAAGTAAACATTTTTGAGAACGGACAAGGTCAAATGAGAGAAAAAAATTAAGGGGAGTAAGATAGAGGGAAATATACAACATGACTATTATGGAAGTCTTTTGCAAAATGACACATATATAGCCTGTATTGAATGGCTTGCCTTCTCAGTGGGAATGGAGGGAGGGAGAGAAGTTAGAATTCAAAGTATTAGAAATGAATGTTGAGACTTATTATTGCACATAACTGGAAAATAAGAAATACAGGTAACAGGGTATAGAAATTTATCTTTCCCTACAAGAAAAGAGAGAAGATGAGGATAAGGGAAGGGTGGGGTGTGATAGAAGGGAAGGCACATTGAGGGTAATCAGAATGCAAGGGGCAGGGAGAGATGGGGAGAAAAAATTGAAACTCAAAATTTTATGGAAATGAATGTTGAAATCTAAAAATAAATACATAAAACTATTTTAAAAAAAAGAAAAGAAAACTGTAGAACCCTCAATTACGGAGAGGTTTGAGAATTACCTTTATCTTTATGATAGTCTACCCTTCAGTGATTAAAATGGGAAAGCAGATGAAATGCTCACCATAAACTATGGTGAGATTCCTGACAGCTGAATCCAAGGTCCTTGACCAAGAAGAGGTACCCAAAGAAAAGACTAAACCTAGGAACATTAACTAACTTGCTGAATGAAGGACATTGCTTTTTGCTCTAAGGACTTGGTGTTTAAGACTGAGAGGTGAGAGACTTCAGTACCCAAGATTCTGTGAGGACAAGACAGGATAAACCAAAGAAAGGCTTTATGTTATGTTCCAGATAAAAGTTTCTGCTTTTTCTAGAACAGTGAAGTGCTTAATGAGCTTTAAAATCGAAACAAAACAAAATGGAAGAATGTGTTCTTTCCTTAGGAAGAGATAGTCAAGAACTTCATCTGATCTAGAAACTGGAATTGGCAGGACACTAGCTGTGCAGCATTCAACAAAGCTGTGTTAGGTAGGTCAGCGTCCAGAGGAGTCTTCAGTAAAGCATCATTTGACTGAACAATATCCAATAGAGTCTCTGAAATCCACGTAGTGGGTTTCATCAGATAAAATGACTGAAGTAACAAAGGTTTGGGCTTCTGAGCACATCAATTTATTAAGCAATACATGACAATTGCTCAACAAACCTGGACCATGCCTCCTCAGCTTTGGCACTGACTCCCAAATACAGATGGAGACAGATTTTTATGCATTAAAAGCAATTAGTCAAATGAATCCAATTAATTAAAAGAAAATAATTAACTAGGATACAAAATTGGGTAATCTGATTTCTAATTGGATGAAAGATTGGGGACTTTCTGAGTTAGAAGTAGGGGGGGAGAGCAAACAGGTGCAATTCCCCAAAATAAAAAAAGAAAAGCATCTCACTGCTCCCAAGTGTCTGTATACAAACAAGGAAACATGGTAAAAATAAGTGATTTACCAGTATGGGGTCAATTTTCATCTAAGGCATGTAGATTGCTTGAGATGTATAATTGTGAGAAAACTCCTTGGATTAATCTTAGTGGGTTACTGGTCAGCATAATCACTGGTGTGAGAAGTGAGGGAACCACACTGATTCTATCTGGTGACTCAATTCTGAATTTAACTCAGTTCTATGGATCTAGTCCAATTTCTGTCTTATGAAAAAACGTTATTCAGTTGTGGGAATTGTTTGAACCTAGCTGGGAAGCTAGGCCACTTCTACCTGCTGTTTAGAGATCCTTAACTAAGACTTACTAAAACATTCAATGAGAAATTTTTTGGTAATTTTTTTTAAATTTTAAACTTAAATATAAATTAGGAAAAGAAAAAAGAAACAAACAAATTCTAAAATGTAAATACAAAATAAGAAAAGAAAAAATTACCATGTATACAACAGAACATAAAAGGATTCAAAATATAAAGCAATAAATTTCCATTTCAAAAAGCCTATATAATAAATGCTCCACATTGTGTTCAGAGCTATCAATCTTTTCTTTACTTCCTTGTAGGTTTTATTTTGTCCTCTGCTATACACTTTTTACTTTGTTCCTTTTATCTCCCCTTCCTCCTTTCCCTCCCCCAATAAGGTTACAATTAAGCACAGATATATTTATACATATACATACATACATACACATACACACAAACATATATAGACATTACACATACATATGCATAGATATCTATAATCACACACATATGCATTTATATGAATCTATGTAAGAGACTGTACTATATTTGTTTGGGCTCTGTTTCTCTGAAGATGAATAGTATCTTCCTTCATAAGTCCAAATCTTTCCCTATTTTTCTAAGTCTACCAACTCATCATTTCCTATACCATAGCAATATTCCAACCTTATTTTGTCTAGTTATTTCAAATAGTCTAGAACAATATTGATTAATGTGGCTGACATATAATGTACTTTCCTGTTTTTCTCTTTTGATAAAATCTATTTTAGCTTTAACTTTGTCTGAGGTTATGATTACTACCCCTACTTTTTTTCCCTAATAAATTCTACTCCTGATCTTTGTTTTTTGTATGTGTGTATCTCTTATATCATTTCCCTCCTGACTCCTCTACTTTCCTTCTACGTGCTACTTTGTCCTCTTATTACTAAACCTACCTCCCCCATGCTGTCCATCCCCTGCCAAAGATCCCTCTCTTGTCTTCTCCCCTTCCACACCTTTTCCCCTTGACCCCTTGTTTCTGAAGTTAGACTTTAATAGCCTTTCAAATATATATATGTATATGCTGCTCCCTCTTTATCCCATTTCCATTAATCTAGACACCCTTCTATATACCCCTCATCCTATTCCCTCATCCTCTTATTTCTTTATAAATTCAAAAGACTTTTTATTCCCTTCTAAGTATATATATTGTTCTCTCTTTAACCCAGTTCTTACATAAGTTTCTCTCTAAAAATCCCTCCTCTCTCCTTATCCCCTTAGCCTTTTATTTCTTTTTGAATTTAGAAGATTTTTATACTCTTCTAGTCAATGAGAATTCCTTGTATTATGTGTAAGACATTATGAGCTACAGATGAATGAATCTTTTAACCTAGCTAGATTATAAAAGGGGTACACAGATAACTTTGAAACATCAGTTGTAAAATTTGATGGCTGCCTAGGGACAAAAGCTCTCACACTCTGAACCACCTTATCATTGAACTATTTCATCAAGTTCAGAATCAGCTTGTTTTCTTAAGTACAGTTATAGTTAAATGATGTATGCATATATATATATGTATATATATATACATATATAATATGTTCAGAATGGTGCTCTTGACCCACAAATTAACAACTACTATTGTTCCTTTCACAAATGACAGAAAAAAACAAGAAAATACAATTAAAAAATAGAAATGATTTTCACTTAATTGGGACGATATCTCATATCTATGACAGCATTTTTTAGAAATATGGGACTGGTAGCAATAGTTTCATGCATGTTTTAATATTTGCAATGTACACTTACATCTTTCATCTCAAAGGAAATCATAGTACATACAATGAACAAATCCTTCCAATACAGCATTTGTTTGTTTTTTTTAAAGGAACCATCAGCTTATTCCTAGATTGTACATTTTTAATAGCTTATATGACATTGTGAATTTACATATTTTAAGTTAAATATTACATAGTTTTTTGCCTAGATAGATAGATAGATAAATTGATACAGGTAGAAAGATAGATAGATACTAGATAATTCCTCAGTGGGAATTCTTTTCTTAAGCAACAAGAGTCATGTATGTGAGATTGAAATTGACAACCCACAGCAATGAGAAATACTAAGCAAGCCATCACTGGAGTCAGAGCTGGTTGCTGTATTTGAACTTGATTTTAAATCCAGATCTAAGACCTTCCTTTAACTATGGGAAGAGGTCCTATTTTACCCTTTTCTGCCAGCGAAAACACAGAATCTTCATTAACAGTTTCAAAGACAAACAGAAAATATGGGTCATGTTTTCTCTCTTATGGAAAAGGAAACCCCTCCAACATCAGATTCTCCTGTAGGCCAAGAGAAAGAAGATAAACGTGCCTTCCAACTTAGGACATGTCCTGCCTCTTCCCAGGCCTTCACAGAATGAAGCACAGGGAACGAAGTTCCAACACTAGAGGGCAACATTGCCACTCAAATGAGTGAGTGTTAAGAGACCCTGGGGATGTAAAAAATTCCTCAAGACTGTCTCTCTGTTAGGAAAAATGACACATGCTGTGGGGAAATATTAACATTTTCCGTCAGTTTTCCAATGCCTTGAGAAAACGGTCCAAGTACATGAAAATATAAACATCTATGACATTATGTCCTCATCTTGTGACCCATCCTTTGCTGCACTAAAAAAAAAAAAAAACAAAAAAAAACCTTAATAATAACAAAATTAAAAAAGGTATCATTTCAAAACTAGGTAAAATTTTAAGGCAATTGTAGTGAAAAACTGGAACTCACCATCTGAATTCTCAAACATTTTACTAGGATGAAGTATTGCTGTGATTTTTTGGCATGGTTGACAATTGGACTCATTTTCTAATTTTTTTTTTTTTTTTTTTGGCTGTGAAGTAGCAGGGGCATAGTTACCACCAGGACTTAGAAGCCTGGTAAATACTGTGATCTCTTCCAAGGAAATTTCCACCAGATAGCCCCAAAAAAAGAAGTCACCTAAGGTCGCATGTCACAGTGGAAAGAGCTCTAGATTGGGAGTTACAAAATTTTGGTCATATTCTTTCCTCTGCCTCTAGACAACTAGCTGTAAAACTTTGAGTGAGTTACAAATACTCTCCTCAGCTCTCGAGTCTGAAAAATAAGGGAAATTAAACCAGATGATCTTCTAACTCAAATTCTATGATTTTTCCAAATACTTATTTTTTTCTTGGAATTTGGAGGAACAAGCAGGGAAGTCCATGAAGTATATAAGGTGAAGAGTATTCAATGAATTTCTGTGGATTTTAAGTGAATAAATTTTCTTCATGTTCCAATTGTACAGGCTGATCTAAAAGCCATAGAGTAATTTTTAATTTACTAAAGTTTAAAAGCACACTAAAACTTTGGAAATACCAAGAGCTGGTACTGATTACTTTGTTTATTATAAGTGAGATTTAGATAGTTTTCCTAACCTGTGGATTCCCCAAAAAACTAAAAATTATCTTCAAGCAGAAATATATGGTGATTTTCTGGCCTCTTATTTTGTTTTAACCTTTCTAAGTATGTGTGTGTGTGTGTGTGTGTGTGTGTGTGTGTGTGTGTGTATGTGTGTGTGTATACTTGAGAAATAATAAATCCCCTTTACTAAGAGGTAATAATAAATTTTTCAAATGTTGCTTTTCCCCTTTCTTACATCCTTCAATTATAAATGAACCAAAATATGAATTTCAGGTGAAGATAAAGGCTTGTGAACCCTGCTATTTACTCATACACTCAACAAATATTTATTTAAAATCAATTTAAAATCCAGTTGACTTAGGATAACTACATGGAGGATGTTCCATTTGATCTGGGCCTTAATTGATGGAAAAGATTTCAGAAGTCAAAAATGGAAAGTATTCTAATGATAGAGTAATGTAAGCAAAGGAAGAGACAAGAAGGTTGAGTTGGGCATATGAATAAAAATAATGTGAAATAATATTGGAAAGGTAGATGGGGTGGATTGAGAAGTCGTATTGAATATATGGGGCTTTGTTCCATAGATAATGAATAGTCACTGGCATTAGAACTAGAAGGTGTGCATTAGAAAGATTAGTCTGGCAGTGTTGGGAAGGGTGAATTAGAAAATGAAGAGAAGAGATTTGAGGAACTCTGCTACAAATTTGTTGTAATAGCCTAGAAAAGAAGTAACAAGGATCTAGACTCATGGCAAGGAAAATGGAAAGAAAAGAACTGGTGGAAGAGACATCATGGAAAGCAAATAAACAGAATTTGGCAACTGATTGAATAAAGGGGATGAAGGACGCAAAAGATTCAAAGGTGGCAGATTTCAAGCCTAGATGAGCTGCGAATGGTAGTGCTGCTGATGGCAATGAAGGGAAATAAGGTAGTATGCAGCATGTTAGGTGACACAGTGAACAGAACACCAGCCTGGAGTCAGGAAGACCTGAGTTCAAGTCTGCTCTCAGACACTTATTTGCTGTGTGACCTTTGACAAGTCACTTGGCCTTGTTAGCCTCAGTTTCCTTTTCTGTAAAATGGGCTTGAGAAGGAAATGGCAGACCATTACAGTATCTTTGCCAAGAAAACCCCAAACAGAGACACAACTGAAGATCAACTAAACAAGTAGACAGTATAGCAGAGAAAGCTGGCCTTGGAATCAGAAAGATTTGTGTTCAGGTCCCCACTCTGACACACACTGGCTGTGTGACTTTGGGCCAGGCACTTAAACTCTCAGTGCAACTGTTCTAAACATAATTTGCAGAGGAGGTACCAATCTGCATTGACAAAGTTTCTTCATTGGGAGTTCTTTATACCAAGGAAATCACTTATAAAACCAAAAAGTTTCAAAAGAATGATGTACGATGAAGTGCAGGTGACAGGGAGGGGTAAAGATCATTCCATTTCAGACATGCTGAGTTTGAGTTATCTAGAGTCACCTCAAGCTCTCATTTTGATTTAAAACAAGTTTTGAGCATAAAGAATTAAGAGAAAAATTAAATTCATGGATCATAGAGTATTAAATAGGGAAAGGGTCTTAGATATCAACTAATCTATAGTAACCCTTTCATTTTGAAGAATGCTTTTGTCAAGAAATTTGGGATAATGGGGTCATAAATACCAGTGAAAATGGTGGGTGGGAATTTCAAATAGCACCATCTAGGCCACCCTTTGCTTTCACCAAAAAATAGGAAGTTTGACTACCAACAATGAGTGATTCAATAAAACTTACCATGATCATGGCTTATTTTTTAAATTTTTATTTTTTATTTTATTTTATTCTGACATTAAGAAATAAAACAAGCATTTCCATAGCATAGTAGAATAGAAAAAAAAAGATAATTGTACATGAAACAGCAAATCTATTATGTACAACTTGCTATTTCTTTTAAATATATAATAAAGTTAGTATGCATTTTTTTCCCTTTTTCTCTTCCCTCCACCCTACCCTGCCCTGGAGGTGGATACCATTAGACACAAATATGTATGTGTGCATGTATGTATATATACATACACACATACATACATATGTAAAACCATTCTATATATTCTATACCATGTTTTTTTATGGTCTCAAAATCAGTGGTAAACTAGAATAAAAGATAAAACTACATTTAACAAGCATTTATTGAGCACCTACTATGTGCTCAACAAGGTCAAAATGGGTACTGAAAGTATTATTAATCTAATTTTATAGATAAGGAAACAGAGTCTCAGAGAGGTCATGACTTGCCTAAGTTTTCACAGTGTCTGAGATTGGACTCAAATCAGTTCTTCTGACTCTCAGAGGTTTTTCTTCTATACCCTGCTGCTTCTGATGGAATTATCTGGAATAATCTGTAATTTCTTTGTTATAAAGAATACCCAGGATGAAACTCCCTTTACCAATGTAGATCATCATTTGTTCTGCAATATATACAGTAACCGTAGAGAGTTGCCTGGGTATTGAGCTGCTAAGTGAAGCTGTCCAGGATCACACAGCCAAATTGTCTCAAAGGCAATGTCTTCCACAGGCCAGTTCTCCATCCACTATCCAGTGGTATCCGACTCAGAGAGAAATGGTTACCTGATATCTATATAGTGACTTAGAAAACCACAAATTAACATTAATGCTTTATTGTATATTTATTTATTTTGTTAAACACTTCCCAACTACATCTTAATCTGGTTCCCACAGTACTAGGGAGTTGGCATGCTGGCCCAGCTGTCTTCATGGAGAATCCTTTGTCAAGAAAATGGAAAATGCAAGATACTAGATCTTTAGAGGTGTCCCTTGTTTGCATATCAGGAATACAAATCCTGGTGGACAGAAGTATATGACTTATTAGAACAAATCTTCTGCTCCCTAGGGAAGCATAGAAATAGCAGTAATAGTGAGTAGATGACTTAAACAAAGCAAAGATTCCTTTTCTTATATATTCATATATGTTAGCAAATCAATAGACCCAAATAACTGTATCTATCACACCCATACATCAAGCAACTCTTGGGAAAAATATTAACCAGGAAAAATTAATACCCAAAGAGACTTAAGGCCTACAAAGAGCATATTATCAGATCTTAGCATTTTTCTAGAGATCCTTCCAGCCAGGGGTTCTTATTAAGGGACCATATATTTCAGAGGGTCAGTGAACTTGAATGGGAAAATATTTACAGATTTAATATAATTGGTTTCTTTTGCAGTTCTAGGTTATTTTTAATGTTATATACTTAAAAACATTGTTCTGAGAAGATGTTCCTAGGTTTTATCTGGTTGCTAAAGGGATCCGTGATACAAAAAAAAGCAAATAAAACTGTTTTAGTTATCAAACGAGTATGAGTACTTGGTTACTGGCAACATCTCTACTGTCCTGCCATCAAACCATCAAGAATGGTTTATAGAAATGCCTAATGGGCATTTATAAAAGATCTTATTTGTTCTCCCTAGCTGATCTCCCTGGTCTTAAGAGAAATGTGGACCTATCTTCCAAAGGGTAATTATAAATCTGTCTTGGGGGGAATATTTCAGTTCATGAGAAGAATCCTGGGGCTGGTCAACAGAGGCTATAAACATTGCCATGCTACATAGCCTAAGGGCAGATAAGAAGACCAGTTATGGAAAGCAGGAACTACACCAAGATAACTGCTTACAAGAAATATTTAGCTTTCTTTCCTGGTTTTGTTTTGTTGTTACTGTTTTAAAGCAACTCTTAAAAGCTAAGTCAAGAGAAGAAACATTATGTAATGGATGAAGAACCAGCTTTGGAATCTGGAAAGTCTTCACTTAAGTCCTGATCTTGATATATGCAAATTGTGTGACTCTGGGCAACTCTTATAACTCTTCACTGCCTCCAGGACACTTTCTTTTTTTTCCTTTTTTTAAAATTTATTTTAGACTCAAACACCAGAACACAAATCCAGAATAAAGAAAAGAAACAAAAACATATTATTAACTTAAATATTGGAACTTAAATACAAAGAAGGGGGGAAGTATGTCGTGTGCTTAACAGGCATAAAAGAGGATTCAAAACTCATTAACAATAAATTTTCATTTCAAGAAAGCCTGTTGATAACTACTGTACATTGTGTTGAGAGCTGTCCATCTTTTCTTTGTTTCCTTGTCAGTTTTCTTTTGTTCTCTGCTGTGCTCTTACTACTTCATTCTTTTTTCCCTTCTCTTCTCCCCCCAGAAAGCTACAATTAAGTGTGAAGAGTTGCTGATTTGCATTAATAAAGGGAGTTTCCTCCCTGGGATTTCCCGAAACTGATGAAATCCCAGGTCTTGATTAAAAAAAAAAAAGTCCAATTACTTCATTATCTTATTGTGTGTATCACCAGAAACCAAGAACACACAGACATGGGCAAAGCTATTCAACTCATTTTTCCTGGGTTTTTTTTTCCTCTACCAAGAATAATGATCTGGTTTTTTTTTTTTCTAGGTTTTTTTTTCTCTACCAAGAATAATGATCTGGAAAGGACAGAACAAAAATCTACTAAGAAACTTGATGGCCAAGATAAGTAGAGAGATTATAAGAGGTCACTGAGCTGTCTTTGATGAGTGCAAGTGCCTGACCCAGAAAAACTACAGCCTATTGTGCCCAAAGGACTGACAGATATGATTGCTTAGCTACTTCTTGTCAGTTGTATACAGTGGTTCATGCTAGTCTTGGAATCAAGAAGATGATTTTAAATCTTGCCTCAGACAAGTAATGTGACCCTGGGCAAGTCACCTAATCTCTCTCAGTCTCGCTTTCCTCATCTATAAAATGAAGATGATTATAGTACTTAATTCATGGGAATTGTTATGAGGATCAAATGTAAAAAAAAATGTATGTAAAGTATTTTGCAAACCTTATATAAATACTAGCTATTATTATTATTATTATAGGGAAAAGGTAATACTGACAATTTCCATAAAAAGAAAGAGAATGAAGTCTGAAGCTAGTGTAAGTCAAACAGTATAGGTCAGTGAGATTGACTTTAATTCCTGGTAAAATTCTTGAATATATTACTTCCCTAAGGATGCACTCCTATGGGGTAGCTATGTGGTGAAGTAAATAGAACACTGGCCTGGAGTCAGGAAGATATGATTTCCAATTCAGCCTCGGATACTAGGTATGTGACCCTGGGCTTAATTTAACTCTGTTTGTCACAGTTTCCCATCTGTAAAATGACTTAGAGAATGGAATGGCAAACCATTCCAGTATGTTTGCTGAGAAAACCTCAAAGGGGGTCACAAAGAGTCAGACATGACTGAAACACCTGACAACAACAAAAGATACTCTTAGTAAGGAAGGCAACCAAAAAAGAAAGCAATGATCCCCAAAAGTCAGAATAGTTACATCAAAAACAGGTCATGACAGACTAACCGGGTTTTTTGACAGGGTGATCAGACTGGTGGATAAGCAGAGAACTATAAATATACATTTGTAGAATAGAAAAGAAGTTTAGGATTGCAGCAAGTTATTCAACAAATACTCTCTTTTAAAAAAAAAAAACATATGGAGTGATGGAGCTAGATGATGCTAATACAATAGCATATTCAGGTCTAAAGAACAGTTTGGAGGAGAATACCTCTGGAGTAGCCCAGGGGTCTGGACTTCACCCTTTGCTGCTTCTCATTATCAAACAGCTACTACAGACAACCAAAAGCTAGGAGGAATAGCTAACACACTGGAAGGCAGAGTTAGGATCAAAGCACATCTGAAAGTTTAATAGAGCTAATTATAAAGATTATATTGAGGTTAAGAAATAATCTACTTCAGAAGTACAAGATGAGTTATGGCCTAATTAGATAGTAGTTGATCTGATAAAAACAAAATCCAGAGATTTTCATGGACTAAAAGCTCAAGATGAGTCAACAATATGACACGGATTAAAAAAAGGCAATTTGATCTTGGGCTTCATTAAGAAACCATGTCTATGGAAGTGACACTTCTGGTACATTCTATTCTGATCACATCACATTTTAATTCAGTTGTAAGCATCATATATCAGGAAGGTCACTGGTAACCTGGAGAGCATTCAGAGGTGGGCAACCAAGATGGTAAAACACAGAAAAGAAAGAAGGAAAGAAGGAAGGAAGGAAGGAAGGAAGGAAGGAAGGAAGGAAGGAAGGAAGGAAGGAAGGAAGGAAGGAAGGAAGGAAGGAAGGAAGGAAAAAAGAAAAGAAGGAAGAAAGAAAGGAAGGAAAAATGGAACTTATTAAGCACCTATATGTTCCAGGCATTGTGCTACTAAACACTTTACAAATATTATCTTATTTGATCCTTACAACAACCCTAGAAGGTAAGTGCTATTGTTATCACCATTTTACAGTCGAGGAAACTGAGACAGACAGAGGTTAAGGGCTTCCCCAGGGTCACATTGATAATAAGTGTCTTAAGACAGTTTTTATCTCAAGTCCTCCTGACTCAAGGCCCACATCTCTATCCATTGTACTAGACTAGATATGACTGAAAAATAACTAAACCAATGGTGAAACCACTGAAGTAAGTATCAAAGAGGGATGCCATCCTATGTTGCATACAAACTGGTATTAGAATGAGAAGAAAGTAAAATGAGAAAGTGTAGTTACATTTTTATATCCACCAATAATACCATAGCATTTGCCTTTACCTATTAATGATATTCTACATGATATTATGCATATATATAGAACAATGATATTCTATATTATATTATCACTTTTATTCTATATTCCTTTATTACTGGTATTATTGCCTTACTTCATGATGTTATTTGAAACCATTCATTTTAATATTTTCTATTTAACTCTCCAATGGTATGAAGGAAATTAGACTCTGAAAAAAAGATGTACATTCAACACATTTTAAGTTTATTTTGTATTATTAACATTTTCTCCATCTTAAGTCTAGATCAATAAAATAATAACTCCAATGTTGATTTGTAGCAATTGTCAATTTCTGAGGTATAACCACTGACATTGAAAATTTAACAACCGGTTGTCAGGGCTGATTTGAGCTGGCTCCAGTACCTCCTCAGATTTACCTGTGCACATACTGTTTTCCCATGGTAAAAAGAAAGCTCCTTGTAGACACAGACTGTTTCATGTTTGGCTTTGTATCTGAGGAAGAGGTTAGGTGACTTGAGTCACAGTAATAAGGCTAGGTAGCATAGTGGATAGAGCACTGGGTTCAAGTCACTTAACCTTGTTTGCCTCAGTTTCCTCATCTATAAAATGAGCTGGAGAAGGAAATGGCAAACTGCTCCAGTATCTTTGCCAAGAAAACCCCAAGTGGGCTCACAAAGAGTCAGACAAGACTGAAAAATGAACTACAACTTCCTGACTCCAGATCCAGCTCTCTATTCATTAAGATATCAAACTGCCTTGCCTGAGGCAGAATATGAACCCAAATCTCCTAATTCCAATTCCAGTGTTCTCTTACTGCACCAGAAAATCCATGTAGACACTGACTTGAGTTCTATTTGTTCTATTAGAAATCAATCTTCCTGTCCCTCAGACTGATAGAGAGCCATAGCACTGGGAGGGAGAAGCAAGATCCCACCACATTATAAACCATTTTCTTCTCTCTAGGATTACACATTCCCATGCATGCCTGGTCTGAAATGGCCTCATCAGTCACACACATGCATACTACAAGCTTAGCAGTCCAAAGCATGGATGCAAGGACTTAAAAATCTTGAAGGGATTTGAGTGTTACATAAGGAGCATGTTATCGGATCTCAGTGTCTCCCTCTGGGAGATTATCCAGACTGTGAAATGCTGACCTGCAGGAACTGCAAACAGGGCTGCTACAGACACAGCCTCAGGGCAAACAGACAAACCTCTATTGGTGGCAAGGACCCAGGCAGGGCAACCGCTCAGAAACAATGAAAGTCTTCAGCAATCCAGCCCAGTTATCTCAATAACTGTGTGCATTCCTGGGAGCTGAAAAAAATGGAGTTGGCTGGTGTGCAGGAGTGTGCTGTCCCTCTCTTCTTCATTCTCCTTTTTTTCTCCTAATTTATGGTCATTTTTTCCTCTTTCTCCTACCTCTCTACCATTGGAAAAAGAAAAGAAAAATAAAACCCTTGTAATAAATAAGTATAGTCAAGGGAAACAAATTTCCACATTGGGCATATTTAAATTGTGTGTCTCATTCTGTGACCTGAGTCTGCCACCTCTCTGTTGGAAGTAGATCGAGTTCCTCATCATCAGTCCATGTTTGGTGTAAACAAAGCAAGAGACTTAATTATGTACTTTCCTACCTTAATATTATGTTTCTCAGTTACCAACTATGAGAGAGATACCACAAATCACAATCCTGTGCCAGGAAAGGAATAAAGTGCTCAAAAATATGTTCTGAAAGAAATCCAACCTTTCTTGTCATGCTACTTTTCCCATATTTATTATAGGTAAGTTTGTTTCCAAACTTTATTAAGTGTCAACTATCCACTGAGCAGTGTGCTTGGAAATGGGGAAGAAAACAGTGAAACATTCTCTGCCCTCATGAAGCTTATATTCTATCAAAAGAGACAACATGCACCTGTGTAGGTATTTACATAGAGACATCTGGTGATTTGCCGGGAGGGAGACTGTACTAGTAGGAGGGGGAGGGACCAGGAAGAGCTTTCCGTGGTACTTGAGCAGAGCCTTGAAGGAAAGTAGGAGTTGTATGAGGCAAAGATAAAGGAAGAGCACTCCAGGTATGTAGAAGCCATAAAGTGTGAAGACATAGAGATGGGAAATAAAGAGTATGAGGAAAAGCAATAAGGCAGATTGCAGACACTGTGAAGGCTGCAAAGTAACATTAGAACTAGGTTTTAGATGACAGAGGCATTTTTATTTACTCCAGAGATAATGAGGGGAGTGCCTTAAGTTTATTATAAGAGAGTGACATGACTCAAGGAAAATCAATTGCTCCATGAAGGCTAGATTAGAAAAATGCTACACTTGTGGCAAGGTGTCCAATTAAAAGGCTATGGCAATAACTAAGGGGGAAAAAAGATGAGCATTTGAGCCAGGTTAGTGACTGAGTCATAATTCCAGGATGGGTTTGGTCTTAAATATACCTGTTGCCCAATTTCTGCAATTGAAAGAGAGGTGTGTGCTCTAGTGTGGGTGAAAAGCTCCATTAGCTTTTATTTTCCTCAGCACTTGCCAAAATCAGTGACTCTAAGGATCAACCTTTCAATTCCCAAGATAAAATAGATTCAAGAGACGCAGAAAGATGATCACTGAAGGAGATCAAAACAGTCTCACTCCTTGCCAAGACCAGTGAGATTAGTCAAATTGATTATTAGCTTCATTCTATATTCAGTATTAATGGCTGTATTAGTTGAGACATAAACAGCATGGACCTCTTTGGTTGACCAGTCAGGGAATAATAGAAGTCAATGACCATGAATTCATGAATGCCAAACCAAAGCAATTTTAGTTAGCACACTCAGATTATAGATGAATGTGTATGTGTGTCCCAATATTAATATATCTTTTGGTGTGTTTTATCTACTATCTTTTGAAAGGTAGCAGAAATTCTATTCCTCTATTTTCAGATAATTATCTTAAATGGTGATAGGTAATTCTGGATAGTGATCAGGGCAAGGTGTCATTCCCATGGTTAATAATGGCCCTTTGTGAAGGGAGGAGGAGGTTATTGGGGTTATGTGGCTTGCCCAGGATCACACAAATAGTAAAGGTCTGAGGCTGGATTTAGACTCAGTTCCTCCTGATTCCAAAACCCATGTGCTATCTACTGTACCACCTACCTGCCCCTAATGATGTCTCTTTTGACAACTTAACCTAATCAGAGTCTTCTCAATATTCACAAATTATAATCTTCCCAGTGTTGTGTGGGGTATCTCATAATCTCTTTCCCCATATTTAGAAATTGGAGAGAACCACCATTGTTTATTAAGTGTTTTCCTTTCTGGCATGTTTGCTATTCAGGCAGTCTCTGGATACTGCCCCAGAATGGGGGGGTGCGGGGAGTGGCAGGTGCTTCTAACAGTTCTTTCCGTAGTTCAATGGAGAGTTCATAGTTTTATTTTCCTTGTTTATTTTCAGAGAGGGTTTCTAGTTCATTGCTTTGGTTCTATCCTCTCTTTGGGGAATGTTATCTGTCATGGGGAACAAGGTTTATCTGTTGGCCCTCTCTCCTTAGCTAAAGCTGTTCCTATGAATATAATGTTCCTCATAGGAGATAGACCAAAAGCCCCAAAGTACAAAATACTATAGCACGGACATCAGTACTAATCTTTTCCATTATTATCAAACCCCTTCCATCTCCCACTTTGTTCACTGGTATGTCTTTGCAAACTCTGTATTTCAGACAAACCGGGGTGCTCTCCATAACCCTATCTTATTCTATCTTCTCCAGTACTGGTGTCTTTGATTGTGCTGGCCCTTCCCGTACCTGCAATGACTTCTCTGCCTCATCCCATCTCAGTCTACTGAAGACCCTTTCTTCTTTCCAGGCCCAATTCAGGTGCTATTGCCTCTAGGGGGTCTTCCTAACATATCCCATCTACCCATCCACTCCAAGATAAAAGTCATAGCTCCCTATTCAAATTTCTCATAGAAGTGGTACTTTACATTCCATTTTTCCTGGGGTATGTGTGTTTGGGGAGGAGGATGTATGTGTATTTTCTCCTCTGACTAGAATGAAAGCTTTTTGAGTAAAAGACCTGTGGTCAAGTCACAGTGCAAAACAGAGGGTACAAAAAAAGGTTTAGTTACCATGATTATCTTTCTCAAATGAGGGAAAAACAAACAATTCTCATGATTTTTTGGCCCCCTTCTCTCTGGTATCTGAAGTATGCTTTTATATTATCTCGTAACTACTCTCACTAGCTCTGGGTTCATTTTTAACTTGCTCTTTAGAGGGACTATCTTTCTCTCTCCAACCTACATAATAGTTTGAACTAAAGACCTTCTGCTTGACCCTAGAGGACAGAGTTAGTAGAAATGGGTCAGAATTATACAAAGAAAGGAAAGAAGGAAGAACTTCTGAACACTCAGAACTGACCAAAAATGAAATTGGCTCTCTCAGGAGGTTGTGGATTCTCTTTCACTATAGGTCTGTAAGCAGGAGTGAGATTACCACTTGTCTGGGATATTGGAGTCACATTGAGTTATGGACTAGAATAGACGACCACTAGGTCCAGTCCAGCTGAGATTCTGTGATTAAGATCACCCGATTCAAGGTTATACTACCACATTCCCATACTTATGTTTTTCAAATTGGAAGAATATTTTCCCATCATTCTTCCCTCCTCCTTCTCACTGATGTTTGAAATTCATACCCATTATAGATAGTTTACATCAAATTCCTTTAGATTATCTTTTAATTACTTTCAGTGGCTATAAGTTCACACCCAGGAAAGACTATTTCTCATCCATCCGCATAAAATTTTGAAATGTTTTAAAAGAATAACTCTTTAAAAAAGTTCTACTACAGTTTCTTCACAACCCTAATGCTACCTTCCTCACTTTCAACCTGAGCGGATGACTAAACTCAGTAGAAAGAGCCCTACATAAGAGATGTTGTACCGGGTTTTAATTCTTGGCCTCACCACTTCCTAGTTATATAATACTAGTTAAGTTACCTAACCTCTCTGAGCCTCAATTTCCTCCTCTGTAAAAGTGCTAAAAGTAATAATGCTTTTGTCTCAATAATTTTTCTCATCTTGAGCACAATTGTAAGGAATTATACAAATTTCTCATAATACTTTGCAAACTGTTTACAAAAAAATTATAAACAAATGTTTACTATTATTGTCATTATATGTTATTGAATGAATGAACATTTTTAAGTACTGGGGATACAAAAACAAAGACAATCCCTGCCCTCAAGGAGCTTACATTCACTAGGGGAGACAACATAAGAAAAATGATGACCAAGAAAGATTATTTTGGTTTGGAAATGTATAGGGCTGATAAGTTAAGCCACTGAGGAGCAAAATGATAGGCCCTTTCTGATGGGATGCTATTGCTGGACCCCTAAAAGGCCCTGAACTTTCCCACAAATTTCAGGAACATAGCCCCCTGAACCCAGAACCCTGGTGTTGGCCTGCAGCACATGATCCATCCCAGTCAAAAATCCTTTTAACTGCCCTTTCACTGTGGCTCTCTGGCCACTTAACTCTTTCCATTGTCTGCACTTGACCCCACCCCAGGTTACTGGACACCCCTTTATCCCATAAAGATCTTCCCACATTCTTTCTGCATAAAATATTCATCTTTCCCCCCACTAAATTACTCATATTCTTAAAATCCGGCCCACTTTTATTAGCATTACAAATAGCACAGACTCAGCTGGAGTCTGGCCCACTTCTGTTGTGTAAACTCACTACTTGGACTTTAAGAAGGCTGGAATGGTTGAATTCTTTCGAGGCAGACCCATTCCTTGTACCCTTGCATTTCGGGATTCCCAGCACCCCTATACTGCAACATTTCCAGTAGTAAAAGGATTATTGATTTGATTAGGGTTCTAAAATTGGAAGTTGGGGGAAGGGAAAGAGTATGCACAGACAACTTGTGAGAAGATGAGAAAGGAGGGGGCAGGTTTCAAATGAAGTCAATCTAATTATAGTGGAACTTGTGAAATACTAATCAGAAAAAGAATGAAACCATGTCGCAGGAACTTCTTCATATATTCTCATCTTCAGCTGAATATATCTATGCATGTATAGCTAGTCTCTTTTATTTCCCCCAGTAATCTCAGAAGAAGAGTTATACTGTCCCTTTTCTAAAGGGCTCCATCCCTTTCTGACTTCAAAAGGACCCTGCTCTTACATAAATCCTGACTTTTCAGGATCTCAAATTTCTGTTTTCCAACCAGCTCATTGCATTTGACTTTCAAAAATGCTGTTTAGAGCTAATGCTATTAGATCATCTAGTAGTAGTAGTAGTAGTAGTAGTAGTAGTAGTAGTAGTAGTAGTAGTAGTAGTAGTAGTAGTAGTAGTAGTAGTAGTAGTAGTAGTATGAGAGAGATGTATTTAACTGGACTGCCTCTTCTAGCTACTATTCAATTGTAGATCTTTTATTTAATGAGTAATTATTTGCACAAACAAGTTACACCTAGTCAGCATTTCTCAATCATACACTCCCTTCTAAATTCTCTGGAATCTATCATCCTCAATGCTACAAAAAAAAAAAAAAAAACTTCCCTTGCTTAGGTTACAAATAACCCTCTTTACAAATCAGCAGGCCTCTTTTATATTCTCATTCTCGTATATTGATAACTGCTCCTACCTTTTGCAGTTCTCTTCTCTTACCTCTCCATCCAGCTTTAGGTTTATTAAAATAGCACTTAGTAGGTTATTAAAATGCTAGGCTGTCCAGCACAATAAGATTCAAATAAGGGAGAGACCATTGCTGACTGGGAAAATAATGAAACCCTTCTAGTAAGTAGGGCCTGGAAGTATAGATAAAATTAGAATAGATGTAGAAGAAGAGGGTTCATATTAATCCCTCTTAACATCTCATTCCTCCTTGGAATTCTTCTCTCCTTTGGCTTCCCTTACATTTCACTTTTCTGGTTTTTCTCCTTCTTTTTCCTATATGAATGAAAAATTAAATGAACGGTTATTAACACTTACTATCTGCAAAGTACTATGGATACACATTTAGAAAGTAAGAAAGTCTCTGCTCTCAAGGAACTCATGTCAGCATAGATTACACATGTGGAAGGTTTCAGGTACAAAAAAGGTGGAAAGGTTCCTTGTCCTTAGGGTACAATGTGAAAAAAGCAGGTATTAATGACTCTTCTTTAATGCCATTTCCACTGATAAAATCATTTCAGTATCTGATGTTAAACCATTTGACAGTGCCAAGGACTTTGGTGTAGAGAACTTTTCTGTCTGGGTGTTCAGTAGCTATGTCAGAAGCACCCACAGAAGCAGTGGCTTAGCTACATCTCTACAGAGGTTATTTCATCTGATAATAGCTGAGGGAGCTGTACTAGAAGTTCTAGCATTCATAGAGATCTTGGGTGCAGAGTTCTGAGCTATCCCCATCACAGTCTGAGAGCAGATGATAGTTGATGCAGTGGTGGTTTGAATTGTCTGGCACACGCTGCCTTCTACTGCTCCCTCAGGGTGCCTTGCTTCAGCCAGCCTGACTGTCCTGCCTCATAGGTAGCAGTTAGTGGGGCTGGCCCCTTCTCCACAGGAATTGCTTCCCTAGATGATGGCTGCAAGAGCTAAACTGGAAGGAACACTGGAAGTGCTGCCATTCCTGAGGCTTTCTTTTAGGACAGTGAAGACCCAACAATGAACTCAACATCACAGTTCCAGATGTGCTCATGGAGGGGATAAACCTAACACTAAAGAGAATAAACATGGGGTAAGTGTCTACTTTCCACTCCAATTCCCTGACTGGAGGTGTTCCTCCAGGCTCTTCTCTCTGTCCTTTGTTCCTGTCTTTTTCTTGTTCCTCTTCTCAATTACCTATATTATTAGTGGTGTGTGGAAAAATCACTTTATCTCTTTTAAAACAGATATCTGTGTTAAAGATACTTTTTTCTGTCTCAATGTGCTTTAAAATGTATTTTCTACTGAAGGAAGAGGTAAAACAAAGCAACAAAGAAAGAAGGAAGGAAGAGATGCCAAGGTAGAGTCAAGAAAAAGAGAAAAGGTAAGGAATGGAGACCAAGGACAAAAGCCAAATTCTGCAAAAAAGTCAAGGATAATGAGAATCAAACAAAAATGCCCTTGGATTAGACAACAAGGTTACTATTGATTTTGGAGAAGCAATGAGATCAGATTGCAAGAAACTGAAAAATGTGAATAAAAGCTATCCTTTCTAGAAGTGAAGCAATTGAGGAAAAGGGAGAAATGAGATAATAGCTTAATGAGATAATAGATTCTAAGGAAGGATTGTTTTCTACGATAAGGACATCTTGGCACGTTTGTAGGCAAAGAAGAGAGAGCCAATAGAGAGATCCAAGATTAAAAGGAGAGGAGATTGAAGGAGAAAGGCATATAACCTCTAACTGTCTTTCTCATGTATTATGTAATCTAGTCCCAAAGGAGGCTTCCTATACTATTGTATAAAGTGCTGGGATTTAAGTCAGATAAAATTTCTTCTGCATGGCAGAGCAGGTCACAGTTTCTCTAGGTCTCATATGCAGAGAAAGGGGTTAAAATCTCAGGTTCCTTTCAGTTCTCACATTCTGTGATTCTATCATGTCCTTCTGGACAAGAAATTACAATGGCTTAACATTTCTCAGTATTTTCCTATCCCTTTGGCACCCAAACTGGCATTCTTTTTGTAGTCTCCTCCCCCTTCTACCATTCCTTTCTTTGCTTATGCTCTCTCCTCTTATTCAGAATACCTTATCTGTCCACACCCTACCTATTCTTCAAGATCTAGCTCAAGTTCCAACTCATCTTTGAGAAGGTGAAGAGGGAAGGGTAGAGGTAAAAGATCTCTTCACATTCTGCCATAAGGGAGATTCTTTCAGGATTAACTAGCTTTTGTTTTTTTGGATACAAATACATGAGTGACTATTAAACCTATTAGTAGCTCATTTCTGCCTAACTCAGGCCTGCACAACATACAACCGGCATTATTGTGGGCTGCCAAAGTGGCACACAGGTGGTATGTTGTGCAGACCTTTTTTACATCCTCTACATTTTTGGCGGACCACCTGTGATCCTTTTGCAGGTTGCAAGCGGTGTACTGGCTGTAAGTGGCTCGCCAGCCAAATGGTGTGAAAGTCTCCACCAAACAATAGTTCAACAATTGGCGTTTTTAATTAGGAAAAGAGGAATCTGAAGACTCAGACAAATAGAAAAAGGTAGAAGAATAAAGGTTATTGCTTAAAATTGTCTCTAACTAGAATGCAAATTCTTTATGGAAAGGCAGTATATTTAATCTCAGAAAGAAATCCAACATGTTGCGTGAAGGAAGATAAAGATTTTATGTTGATTAATAATAGCTAGTATTTATGTAGCACTTCATGATTTGCAAAGATATTTACAAATATTATCTCCTTTGATCCTCAGAATAACTTGGTTTGCACTATTATTATCCTCGTTTTACAAATGAGGGTACTGAGGAAGGTGAAAATTAAATTGACTTGCCCAGGGTCACACAGCTAGTAAATATCTGAGGCTGCATTAGAACTCAAGTTTTCCTGACTCCAATTCCAGCACCTTATTCACTGTGCCACTTAAATGCCTAGACCAGAGGTGTGGAACCTGCAGCCTTGAGGGCCACCAACTTTAAGTGCTCAAGTGTGGCCCTCTGACTGAATCCAAATTCACATTTCTTTTGTGATGTTTGGATGCAATCAAAAGGCTGCCCTTGAGGATCTAGAGCGCCACATGTGACCTCAAGGCTGCACGTTCCTCATCTCTGGTGTAGGTGATAAATTCTGCAGGTCTGCGTGTTCTGTCATACTCTTCACTAGGAGTATTGGCAAAGGTGAAGTAAAAACAAAACATTTAGTTGCAATAAGGACAAAAAAGTCATTTTGTTTTTCACTGCAAGAAATAATAATTACACCTTATTTTTACAACATAAACATGTCTGTTGGGTTATTTTTACTTCACCTCCTTAGGTGGTTTGCTAATGTTACCTCTTATTTTGGCTCGATCCTCTCATTAAAAGTCACTATGTTTGGAATGCTAAAACAATCAGGAGAGCTGAGAGTCACAAATTGTTTCTCTAGTAGCCTGAGTGCTGATGGGAGCTAAATTAGTCAGATGGTGCCACAGGTGCAGATAGACTGCTAGGCCTCAGCTAGGCCAATGACTCTACAGGGATTTACACTTTCTTTCACTTCATTTACCTTCCTGTTATATAGTTCTTTTACTTCATCAATAAATAATTTCAAAAGAAAGGCAGCAAGCGTCCCTTCAAAATATTGTGTCTTAATTTGAAGTCATCTTTTTAAAAAGTCCCGTTATTTTATCCTACTGTATAGCCTAAATCAACCATGGTATTGAGCAAACTCACAAGGTGATCTCTGAGTTCTGTCCAGCTCAGAAATTCTGTGGTTTAGTCAATATATTCATTAAAGAAACTCTTCACCCATAGTACCCAATTTACCTTTAACCTTCACCTGTATCAGCCTCTTCCTTGGGCCCCCCACCTGACTTCTAATGATAAAGCTCCTCAATTCTGTCTCACATACAGCCACCCGGGACTATCTCATATTCATTTGTTCATTCATTCCATTCAGGAAACTTCTATCAAGCTAATACAATGTGTGATGCACTATGCTAGGTACCTTGGAGTTAGGGAGAGCACTAGGTGAGGAGATGAAAGACTCAGGTTTGATCTAATCTAAGCCCTGTCACTAATTGTGTGACCTTGGGCAAGTCATCCAATCTCCCTAAACCTCAGTTTCCTTATCTGTCAAATTAAGTTAAAAAAATATCTTGCAGATTTGTTTAAAGGAGAAAACATGTGCAAAATTATTTCTTAAAGTCTCTGAAGCCAAAATACAAGTATCAGGTATTATTATTACTGTAATACTTGTTATTGCCACCAGTCTATCACTGACCCACAACCCCTTCTCAGGCTCATTTACAACAAGCCCCTATTGATCCCATCATTCCACTCACTCACTCACACTCCTCTGCAGCTTCTCTTAAGCTGTGTCTGAGTAAGTCAGTAGCAACCCAGAGGCTGGATAATAGTAACCTTCCTTCTCTGAATCACACTATTGCCCATAGATTCTATTTTTAAAATATTAGTTAAAAAAATTCAAAGAAATATCAATTAAATCTACAAATAAAACCCTGAAACCCTATTTACATTGTCATAAAATGAATAATTATATACAAATTACAGCACTACCAGAACTAGGATATTCTTGCACAGATTTGTGTTTGTATGTGAATGTGTGTGTGTGTGTTTTCATTTTAGAATTAATTTAGGAAACTTTGAATGATGGCAGGTATGTGTTACAGGAAGTATAAAACCTCCTTCCCTCTCTGCCTGACCCAGGAGAGTAGGGGCAGGAGAATAGGTAGATGTCATCCATTAAACTTTTTCGCACTATTTTTTTTAATTTTACACTTAAATATAAAATGGAGGGAGGGGGGAACCATTGCCTAGTACACAGCAGATCATAAGAGTCAATATAAAACAACAAATTTCCATTTCCAGAAAACCAAATACTACATATTGTTTTCAAAGCTGCCTAGTTTTTCTTTGCTTCCTTGGTGATTTTCTTTTATTCTCTGCTGCGCACTTTTACTTTATTTTTTTCCCCTCCCCAACCTAGAGAAGACTACAATTAGGCATGGATATATACATACATACATATGCATATACACATACACACACATAGATATGTATAAACATAGGCATATATACTCTCATAATTTCCTCCTATCATCTGTTTCTCTGAAGGTGAATAATATCTTCCTTCACAAGTACAAGTCTTTCCATGTTTTTCTAAATCAACGACAGAAATATTCCTTTCTGGATTTAAGGATCTTTGAGGTTAATTTGGGTATTTAAAATAGAATGACTTGGTTCCTAAAAGTTGCTCTTAAAACAATACTGCTGTTACTGTATACAATGTTCTCTTGGTTTTGTTCATTTCACACTTCGTTATTTCATAGAAGTGCTCTCCAAACTTTTCTAAAATCATTGAGCTCATCATTTCTTATAGCAGAGTAATATTCCATCAAGAACATACCATAATTTGTTTAGCCATTTGACAATTGACAAGCAGTCCCCATAGTTTCCAATTCTTTGCCACCACAAAGAGAGCAGTTATAAATATTTTATACATGTAGGTTCTTTTCCATTTTTCCTAATCCTCTTGAGAAACAGATCTACTAGTGGCATGGCATGAGCAGTTTAATAATTCTTTGGGCATAATTCCAAATCTCTTCCAAAACAGTGAGATCAACCCACAGATCAATCAACAATGAGTTAAGGTCCCAATTTTTCCTACAGCATTTGTCACTTTCCCCTTCCATCATTTTAGCCAGTCTGGTAGGTGTAATATGATATCTCAAGGTTGTTTTAATCTGAATTTCTCTAATCAATAATGATTTAGAGGATTTTTTCCTATGACTTTAAATTGTTTAGATTTCTTCATTGCAGAATTGCTTGTCCATACCTTTTGAACATTTATCAGTTGGGGAATGACTCTCATTCTTACAGATTTGACAGTGTTCTTTATATATCTGAGATATGAGGAGCTTTCTCTAAAAATTTTTCCCCAGTTTTCTGTTTTCCTTCCCATCTTGGCTACATTTGTTTTATTTGTACAATTTTTAAAAATTTAATTTAATCAAAATTATCTATTTTTATCTCAACATTCTCTATCTCTTGTTTGTTCATAAATTGTTCACCTATCCATAATTCTAATAGGTAATATGTTCCATATTCTTCAAATTTTCTTCTAATATCTCCCTTTATATCTAGGTCATGTATCATCCTTCAAACTTTTAAAGAATTTTCATGACACAGCCTCTAGACAATTTGAAGCAATCAATCAAATAAGAGTTTAACTTAGCCCATGTTGGAGGGAGAAGAGTGTTAGAGAGAAAATAAGGGAGGAGTTGCCTCTATTCATCACTATCTGCAATACAACAAAGAGAAACAATGCGATATATTGGAAAGAGTATTAAACTTAGAGTCAGTAGATCTCAAGGCTCAAATTTTGCTTCTGATAATTGCTAGTTGTACAACTATGCTTGAATCACTCTGCCTCTTTAAATCTCAGTTCACCTATCTACAAAATGGAACTAATACTTCACAGAGTGGCTGTGAGAATAAAATTATATTGTGTGTAAAGTTCTCTGCAAATCTATGTGACTATCACTTATTGATATTATTCTATTCTCCTCCAGTACATGACATTCTTTCTCAGGGGACCAGCTCATTAACCAGGCCAACTGGAACCAGTCCAAGAAACAGCTTTTAATAATTAATAACTCTCTTAGGTTTACTCTTGAGTCTTATCTTGAATTTAAGCCCCACAGTCCCAATACATGTCATAGAAGACTTATTGTTGACCATGTTTCTAGCCTTGGGAACCCATGTGCTTGTAAGACAACCCAGTGCCTACCATGAAAGAATGATGAATACTGGCATTCCTAAATGTGTGCAATTATTCAGACTTGTGAGAAGACTTCTAAGCTGTACCTGGGCCATTCATATCAGAAAAGAGCCCCAGATACAAGGATTATATTTGGGGGCTTCATTTGCTATCTGCTAGAAACACTCTGATCTTCACAGCTTGAGTCCCCTAGAACAGATATTGTTCATTTTCTCTCCTGGGTACTAGCTCATTAACTTGGTCCAGGTAGATATATTCTCAAATGTTCTTTCTTATGACTCAAAAAATAAATCTCCTTTAACTTTACATCTTCTTTAAGTACATTTCCTTAAATATGCAAGCCTCTCACAGGTTTACTGTATTAAAGAGAGAGAAAGGGATATGGGAATTCTTCTTTGTTAAACTATTCAACAAGACTCAATCTTCAACCTCTTAAACAGTTATGGTAAACAGTAAGAATCACTGAGTATTAGAATCAGAAAGCATGGGCCTTAAAGATCACCTAGTCTAATCCCTTCATTTTACAAATGAAGAAACTGAAGTCTGAAGTGCCAGGCCTAGAGCCTGAGGGCTACCCGAGTCTTCTTACCTCTATCCCGAAGTCTTTGGTTGGCCAAACCGGATGCTCGTATGAGAGAAAGGACGTTCCAGAGTCGAACAAGGGTTGAGCTTTATTTCAGGGTCTAGTTACAAGTGCAGGGGAATTCTTCCTTAGGAGGGAGCGAAGAATCTCCCAAGGAGGCAAAGATCTTACAATAAGAGATTGGAAGTAGAAGTATAAGCGGGGAGAGAGGGGGAGGGGAGAGAAGAGAGAGGAAAAGCGGAGCCTTGTTGTCCTTACTGCTCCGCGCCCCTCCCGCCAAGAGAGCTTTCAGGCTTTCCTGATCCTACCTAAACTCTCCAGCAGCATAGTTTGCATCTGAATACCGTGCTGTTAGATAACAATAGTGTGCCCAGATCTGGGACTATCTCGAGGGCGGGGAGAGCTCTCTCCCATCACGTTTCTCACAGGAAGAGGCAGAAATACACGAGATAGCTCGGTTCACCTCGATTCCCAGTCGTTTCCTGGGGGGGTCTCGTGAGAACTCTAAGATTTAGAAGTTCCCACCTTTACCCGCCCGAGACTGTCCACCTGGAATTGAGCTTCCATCCCCAACACTGAAGAGGTCAAATTACTTGCACCAAATCACAGAGTGTTTACCTCCTCCCTCCCCTAACACCTAGATTCCTTGCTGCATAAATGATACTGTGCTTCCAGAGTATTCTCTCCATGATTCTTCTTTCTACTCATTTTCCTCAAGGTCAGATTAGCCAAACACTCAGGTGACACTTCAAAAAAATGTCTGAAAAAGATGGTGGGGATGGAGCCAAGATGGCTGAGTAGAAGGACAGACCTGCTCTAGCTCTCCCCCCACAGCCCATAAAATATCTGTTAAAATTACTCTAAACAAATTCTAGAGAAGCAGAAACCACAAATTGACAGAGTGAAACAGATTTCCAGCCCAAGACAGCCTGGAAGGCTGATAGGAAGAGTCTATCTCATTGGACTCTGAGCAGAGCACAGCCCAGCATGGGGTACATGGCATGGACAGGACTAGAGCAGACTTCAGGGTATGGAATTACAGGCAGTAGCTGCGGTTCCCAGATTTATCAACCCAAGAACTCCAAAGACAGCTTCAGAGATCAGTAATAAAGCTTTTTCACTTGGGTGAGAGGGGTGTTGTGTCAAGTCAGGGACTGGCTCCAGACCCAACGCAGGAGCCACTGCTGCAGCAGCTTCCACTTTTGGAGCCCTGGCCTAAAGACCTTCAGGGAATTGAGCAGCTGATCTGGGTCTCAGTCCAGAGTAGTAGTCCTGCAGTGAGGAAGAGCACTGGCATGATAAAGCTAGTGGTGGCTGTGGAAACGGAATCCTACTTGCAGACCCAGTGCAGAAAAGAGTGCTTATGATTGTTCACAAACCATAGTGCAGGCCAGGAGAGGAGGAAACTCCTCTCCCTTGATTGTGCCACCTTGGAGAAACTGAGAACCTACAGGTCCCTAGATTATAACCTCCACTTGACAAAGGACTCAAAAGTCAAATAACTTGTGGGGAAAACACCCAAAAAAGGGAAAAAATGAGACTATAGGAGATTACTTTCTTGGTGAAAAGGTATTTTCTTGCTTCCATTCAGATGAGGAAGAACAAAGCATACTATCAGAGGAAAACATCAAAGTCAAGGCTTATACATCCAAAACCTCCAAAAAAAATATGCAATAGTCTCAAGCCATGGAAGAGCTCAAAAAGGATTTTGAAAATCAAGCAAGAGAGGTAGAGGAAAAATTGGGAAGATGAATGAAAGTGACACAACAAAATCATGAAAAACAAGTCAGCAGCTTGCTAAAGGAGAGTCAAAAAATGCTGAAGAAAACAACACCTTTAAAAATTGACTAACCCAAATGGTAAAAGAGGTCCAAAAAGCCAATGAGGAGAAGAAGGCTTTAAAAAGCAGAACTGGTCAAATGGAAAAGGAGTTTCAAAAACTCACTGAAGAAAATAGTTCTTTAAAAATTAGAATGGGCCAGATAGAAGCTAATGACTTTATCAGAAACCAAGAAGTTATAAAACAAAACCAAAGGAATGAAAAAAATAGCAGACTATGTGAAATATATTGCTGGAAAAACAAATGACCTGGAAAATATATCCAGGAGAGATAATTTAAAAATTATTGGTCTACCTGAAAACCATTATCAAAAAAAAAGACCCCAGACATCTTATTCCAAGAAATTATCAAGGAAAACTGCCCTGAGATTCTAGAACAAGAGGGTAAAATAGAAATAGAAAGAATCCACCATTCACCCCCTGAAAGAGATCTCAAAAGTAAAACTCCGAGGAATATTGTAGCCAAATTCCAGAGTTCCCAGGTTAAGGAGAAAATATTACAAGCAGCCAGAAAGAACCAATTCAAGTATTGTGGAAATACAATCAGGATAACACAGGATATAGCAGAATCTACCCTAAAGACTGAAGAGCTTGGAATATGATATTCCAGAAGTCAAAGGAACTAGGATTAAAACCAAGAATCACCTACTCAGCAAAACTGAGTATAACACTTCAGGGGAAAAAATGGAATTTCAATGACATAGAGGACTTCCAAGCACTCTTATTGAAAAGACCAAAGCTGAATAGAATATTTGACTTTCAAATGCAAGAATCAAGAGAAACATGAAAAGGTAAACAGGAAAGAGAAACTTTAAGGAACTCATTAAACTTGAACTGTTTACATTCCTACATGGAAAGATGTTACTTGTAACTCATGAGACGTTTTTCAGTATTAGGGTAGTTAGAGGGAAAACTTATGTTTGTGTATGTAGGTATATATGTGTATAATGTATATGTGTAGGTATGTATATGTTCATGGGTGTATGTGTTTGTGTGTGCATCTATCTATACGTGTGTATATATATGTATGTGTGTACATACATACATATATGTAAACATACATAGACAGAGGGCACAGAGTGAGCTGATTATGAAGAGAGATTACCTAAAAAAATAAAATTTACTGTTGAATGGAATGTACTAGGAGTAAGAAAAAGGGAGAAGTAGAATGTAGCAAATCATCTCACATAAAAGAGGGAAGAAAGAACTTTTACAATGGAGGGGGAAAAGAGGGAGATGAAAGTAAGTAATTGAGCCTTACTCTCATGGGATTTGGCTTAAGGAGGGAATAACACACACTCCATTGGATATGGAAATCTATTTCACTCTGCAGGAAGGCAAGGGGAAAGGGGATAGGAGAGGGAAGATAAGAGAAAGGACAGCAAATCGGGGAAAGAGATAATCAGAAGCAAATACTATTGTAGGAGAACAGGTCAAGGGAGAGAATGGAATAAATGAAGGGCAGGATAGAACAGAAGCAAATGTGGTTAGTCTTTTACAACATAACTATTATGGAAGTGCTTTGCATTGTTATACGTGTATAACCTATATGGAATTGCTTGTTTTCTCAATGATGGTGGGTGGAGAGGGAGGGAGGGAAGGAGAGAATATGGAACTCAAAGCTTTAAGAATGAATGTGAAAAATTGTTTTTGCATGCAACTGGAAATTAAACTATACAGGCAATGGAGCATAGAAATCCATTTTGCCCTACAGGAAAGTAGAGGGGAAGGGGGATGGAAGAAGGGTGGGTAATAGAAGGGAGGACAGACTGGAGGAAGAGGTGGATGGCTTGCATACTGTCCTGGGGTGGAGGGTGGGGAGAGATGGGGAGAAAATTTGGAATTCAAATTCTTGTGGAAGTGAATGTTGAAAACTGAAAAATAAATAAATTATATATTTAAAAAAAAAGATGGATGATATCTGCTACTCCCCTTCACCACACATAGGTCACCTGCACTAGGGAGAGGAAGAATTGCGTCCCTACTAAACATGAAATAATTGTTTACACTGAGGCAGTTAGGTGGCTAATGGACAGAACACTGGACCTGGAGTCAGAAAGACATGAGTTCAAATCTGACCTCAGACATTTACTAGCTGTAAAACCCTGGACAAGTCACTTAACCTCTGCTTCCAATTGTCAATCTGTAACATGAAGATAATAATAGCATTTACATCACAAGGTTGTTCTGAGGATCAAATAAGATAATCTTTGCCAAGTGCAAACATAGCGCCTGGTACCTACTAGGTGCTTAATAATACAAATAGCTTGAATCTTATCCCCAACAAGTTAAAGCCAGTTGAGGACATGCATGGAATGAATCTATAGAAAGGGTGTCTTATCTCCTAAGTTCCAAGGATATCCCTCCCTTTTAGCTTTGGGCACACATGCATACCCTGTCTATATTACAGCATAGCTATCTATTTTCAGAATTAATTTTGTCTCCCCTTTGCTACCATTTCCTTTTCTAAGCATTAAGACACAGATCCCATTCACAAAAATAGATCCTCCCTTCCTTCCAGAACTTGAGTAAGGAAGAATCCATTTCCTGTTCAGATAAATTCATTTCTTTCTTGAAGTTTGGTTTCTGCCCTCCTGCCAAAGCCATTATACATGTGGGTTGTGGTGCCGGGGCATACTTTAAATAGAGGTCTTACTAATTAAAGGGTGTGTCCTGATGTGATCACTTCTGGGACAAGTCATTGTGCATGGCTTTTAGTCCAATACTGGAAGGCATACATGTTCAGAAGGCATTTTTCATGTCACAGAAATTACTTCCAAAAAGTCCATTGTGGGTTGCTCAGAAAATTCTTTGCACAAGCTAAATCAAGCTTATCTTTAAGTATGTCCATTGGCTCCACCTTCAAGAAGAATAAGGGCAAGCCAAGGATGGTGGTACATGCCTAAAATCCCTACTGCTCAGGATGGTTGTGCTTGATGGATTGCTGAAATTCAGGAGGTCTGAGCTCCAGTAGGATTAAAAGAAGAGATGGAGGAGAGGGAAGAGGTAGAGGTAATTATGGACAAATGATATTCAGGTGGTCCCTCTGTGGCAAATTTATGGGAGGGTATAGAAAAGAGCTGCACCTTCAATAGGAATCTGGGTATATCCTTGAAGGAAGTAGCCACATAAATCCGATCACAATAATAGTCTAGGTTTGTTGGTTGTTGTCTTGTGTTCTCAAAGAGGATGAAAATGACATTACTTTGTTAGAGTCAAGTTACAATGCACCCAATTGTGGCTGATCAGACCAATATGAGCTCAGAAGACCGTATCACACATCAGGCACAAATAGTGCATAAGAACATTGGAAGTGGAGATGTCTCTAAATTTGCACATCTCACATTTCTTTTGAACTACTTCAATTCTGCTTTGCTCATAGAGCATAGAATCTCCTCTATTGTGGGGCATGCACTGGATGATCCAGTGCTCCTGGGTCCATGGTCTCCCATGTCACACAATCAATTCCAGTCCTTGTATCTCTTCTTCTGACCATGTGAGCACTCGCCCTGTGTGAGTTCTCCACAAAACAGTCTTTTAGGCAAAGGTAAGTTTGGCATTCTAACAATATGGCTGGCCCATTTTTGTGCTCTCTGGAGTATCATTTGAATGCTTAGGAGTTTAGTTCCAGAAAGGACCTCAGCGTCTGGTACCTTATCCTACAAGGTGATCTTCAGAATCTTCCTAATACAATTCAAACGGAAGCGATTCAGTTTCCCGGCATGATGCTGGTAGATTGTCCATGTTTCATAGGCATGCAACAATGAGGTCAGCACAATGGCTCTGTACACCTTCCGTTTACTAGTCACTCTAATACCTCTTTTCTCCTACAGTTTCCTCCAGAGCTTCCCAAACTCTGGCAATGTATGCTTCAACCTCATTATATATACAAGTCTAGATATCAGTAAGCTGACTCCCTAAGATTAAATGAATTATCCAAAGTTATAGAAGTGGTTGGAAGGAGAACCTACAGTAAAGGTCAGTTTAGGTCTTTACAAATTAGGCCATATGAGACTCAAACAGTTAGAAGGGATTTAGTCTGGAGGACATCTTTTAGAAAAGAGGACTTGTAAAAGTTTCCCCTTAATGCCAGTAGAATCTCCATTTCAGTTCAACAGACATTTACTGAACAACTACTACATGAAACACAATGTACCCTCAGTTCTGAGGGGAACGCAAAGATGAATTAAACACTATTTCTGCCTTAAAGGTATTTATAATATAAAGGAAACAGAAAACACAAACATGAACAAGTATAACTGAAATAATAATCATGAGCCATATAAATGAGAACTCTGACGTACTATGTGAGTGACCTTGGCAAGGTCATTTACCTTCTGTGGGCCTCAGTTTCCTCATCAGCAAAATTAGGAAATTGGACTAATTGATCTCTAAGGCCCTTCCATCTCTAAGTCTATGATTCTCTGATTCTCAGTTTTCCATTGGAAGAATGAAGAGTAAGATTTAAATCCAATATGATAAGACTCCCTGTCTCCATAAACATCATGCTTCACCTAGGAAAAGCTCATCATCAAAGAGATTACCATCATGGAGATTGCTTCAGCTGTGTACTCCACACCTCCTCACACCTCCACACCTGCTTTTTAACTCTAACTGGAAGACTGAGCAAAAATATTTCTTTATGAAGAACTCAATTTTCAATTCTTCATTTCCTACAGTTTCTCTGCTTGGTCTGGACTCCACATACATCGTTTCCTCCGTACCCATTAGTGGTCCCACACGGTCACACGTCTCTTTCCATTTTCCTTTTGTATATTATCTTCCCCCATTAAATTGTAAACTCCTTGAGGTTAAGGATCCACTTTTCTTTTTCTTATTTGTATCCTGCTGCTTAACATAATGCCTGGCACATAGTAGATGCCTAATAAAGGTTTATTGACTATGATTATTGAGATAGGGTTGAGCATTATCTGTGTGGCCTGTCATCCATTGTGTTCCTACTGAAATTGGTACATTTTTCAAAGAAATCCTTCTCTCAGCTCTCCTTCTTTTTTCAGTCTCTGTATGTCTACAGTGGAAACTTGAGTCAAGAGATGTGGCTTTAAGTCCCAGTTTCAACACTTGATCACTTTGCAAACTTGGATAAGTTATTTCACCTTTGTGAATCAGTTTCTCCATCTGAAGATAATAGCATTTCCACCACTTACCAGTTCATAGGTAGAATCCATATGTATCCATTTCTACATATATATGATTATATGGGGGGGGGGGCTGTGTGTATGTGTGTGTACATATATATTGCCTGAATATTTAATAAATATGCATTTAATGAGCTGAAAGCTTCTATATTGTTATCTCCCCTTAGTCTGGCCTCAGAGAGCCCTGGTTCTTGAGAGCAGGGATTGTCTTGCTTTTTTTCTCTCTTCCCTTTTCTCTCCTGTTGGATCTGTGGCATTTGCACAGTGCTTCACACATGATATGTGCTTTTTAATTCATTTATTTATTCATCTGATCATACCTTCTGACTGGAGATAGGCCATTTTAGTAATCATTACTTTAACTTTTTGTTGTTGCTTACATTGCATCTATTAATTCTTTAAATCATTTTTACTCTATATAGGCTTGGGAAGTGAAGAATCTTGGAAACAATTGGTTCTCAAAAGGAGCATTGACAGGGAAATGTGAATTAGTAGATAATGGGCACACCTGTACAATAGCCAGAGCATTGCTAAGGTCTGCTCTGCAAGACAGGAAAAGTTCCCCTTGGGCAAAAGGTGCTTCCGGATCCCTTCCATAGGGATGCTCTGTACTCTGACATGGCAGCTGAGTGGTGAAGCAGGCCAAGTGCTGCACTTGGAATTAAAAGACTTGAGTTCAAATAGAACCTCAGACTCTTCTTACTAGCTTTGTGACCCTGGGCAAGTCACTTCGTTCTAACCTCAGTTTCCTCATCTGTAAAGTGGAGATAATAATAACACCTACCTCTCCCAGTGTTATGAGGGAAAATTGAGATAATATATGTAAAGCACTTTGCAGATCTTAAAGTGCTGCATAAGCATCATTATTTCACTGTCTCAAGTAACAGGCAAAATCTCTTACTCCAAATAAAAAGTTGAAAAAAAACCATGTTAAAAGGATAATTAGGTAGCAAAATTCTGCTAAGGTGCTACAGGAGATTAAAGTCTAGATACGATGTAATTCCTTACCCTATGGAAGTAATAGTATAAAGATGGGATATGGCACATGCATGAGTTAAATATAATAAAAATTATATATAAGGCATATAAGAAAGATGTGGAAAAAATGCTTTGTGAAGTCCAAAGTGAACAGGTGGGTGGTGAAGCCATCACTCCCTAGAGGAAGCAGTGAAGGCAGCATCAAAGATCCAGCTTTAGCTTAAAGGATATATGGGAATTTAAAAGAGTGAGGGAGTAAGGGGGATTCCAGGGACAGAAAAAAGTACAAACAAAATGACAATCAGACCATTGTAGGATGTATATGGGGGATGGTGAGTACTTCAAGGAACTTGGATCAGTAGGTAGCACAGTGCTTGATAAATACTTGGAGCTTAATAAATAAGTGATTTATTGGGAAAGGACAGGATAAAAGTGTGGTTAGGAGTTTAAGTGACTTACCAAAAACTATGCAGTGAGCTACTGGCCCAACCCAACTAGAACCCTACTCTCCTCATTTCCAACTTCAGCTAGTGAAGTACAACAAGTGGCAAGTGGTGGGGAACACCATTTTATACCTGTGGAGATAACATATTATTACTATAAAACCTGATCTTTTTTTAGCACTTTAAGGGTGCTTTATAAACAATATTTCCTGTATCATTCCCCCACATTTATACATAACAAACCTGTGAGATTAAATACTACAGATGTTTATTACTCACATTTTACAGATGATGAAAATGAGACTGAGAAAGCAGAAGGGCCTTGTGTGTAGGACACACAGATAGTTAGTATGCAAGGCAGGTTATAAAATGAGACTTCTCTCAACTTCAAATCCAGGCTTGCTTCTGCTCCATCAGGCTCTGTTTTTTATTACTACTCTTATTGTTACTAATATTATTACTGTTATTACATGAAGTAGATATCACCCTTCTTTGCCCATTTCAGTTTTAAATGAGTTGCTGATTTCTTTTGATTGATCATGGATGTCACTGAGAAATCTTGAGGGATTCTAGGGTGTATATTATCAGTGTGTCATCCATAAATAAGAGTGGCTGTAGGACCTCTGTATCTATGAGGAATCCTTCCATGTGTACTACACATAGGACATCTTCCATGATGCAAGTGATAAACACTTTTGGTTTAGCGTATCACTTTCTGTAGTATGCATCTCTTGATACTGATAATCAGAGAATCACAGGTGGACAGCGAATTAGACACAGAATTGAATTAGAGTAAGAAAGGAGGCTGGGTTGCGTTTGGGAAATTATGCAGTGATTTCCATAAGCCTGAAATTCCCATACACACATTTTTAAAATGTCTTTTCAAAGCCAATATTTTCCCAGTGATGGTGCTGTGATTCTGAATCATGGAACACTGGGATCTTTAAATTATCTAAATTATGGGTGACCCAAAGGGCACTAAAGAAATGCCTAGTGAACATAATTACACTGTGGCATACAACTAATCCAAGAGATGCCTGATTGGAAAAGGAAATAGGCTATTCATGTTGCAAGAGCAAAGAGTTAATAAACGGACAGCCCGGGTTTTATACTAATACCCATAGACCATTAAAAAACCTAGAGGAAAGACTCTGTAGAGGATCTATGTTGGAGGACATAGACTAGAATTAGCAGTATCATTGCAAGAGTACACATAAGCATTGAAGACAAAGATACTCTGCTAACTTGTCCCTAACCCAAAAAGACAACAAATTTTAAAATCACAAAGAAAGCAAGCCAGGGCCTGATGTTTCATATATATTCTCGTTACTACCTCACACAATCTCTACCCTAAAATCAGTTAATCTCTGTTCCCATAGTCCCTTGTACGAAAAGAAAAAAAAAAGATAAGCCAACAGGCAAAGTTCTTAAAGGAATTTCTGCTCTAATACCATTCTCACACAGAAATGGGTTCAAATACAATTGTGCCAACATCTCAGCAATTAACAAAACATACCTTTGCTCAGCAGGGTAAATGGGTATTTTATTGGCAGCAGCCTGTGGTTGTTTGACAACAAAAGAAATACTGGGTCAAAGAAGTTTGGTCCTATTTTTCCAAATTAAGTTAGAGTTCCTTAGTTGCCTCTCACCTGAATATTTTTGATTCTCCTTACATAGAAGGGTACAGTCACAATGGCCAGGCCACCACTCTTTCTTATCCACTGTTATGCAACATCTTACCATTCAAAGTGACCTGTTTGTAGACCAGGTTTTATGCTATGAGCTTTATTTCTCTGAGAAGACAGCTTTGTCCTTCACCACTAGGTGGTGCCAACATATTACAACCCACCCCCAAGGGTTGTTTATTAGTTGGAGGCGTTGAAGATGGTATTTCCAAAGTCTTGCAAGAGAAGGGGTATTGTTCCCTGGATGTTAAGTACTGCTTGCCTCTTGATAGAAGCACACTACAGTAGTAGTGAAATTGGTGATCCAAACACTATACTAAAAGAGGGAAAAGTCCTTTCCCATTTGCAATTTTTAAGACATAAAGGAAAAAAAGGGAGTCTCTTCTAAATAGTATCATATTTAGCATCTCAGAGCTCACAGTAAAGAATCTGAATGCATGCTATATGTGCTATACAGAATCAGAAATTATTATTTTGCGCAACAGCTTAATAAGTAAAGAAAAAATCAGCAAGAGCAGCCATTTCAAGTTTGACTATGATGTCAATTAACAGTCTCTAGGGATCTATTGCAGTAATTTTCAAAATTTCTAGGAAATATGATACGACATAAATCATTGTAATTATTTTCCCCCTCCCCCAGGCATATTTTATAAAGTTTCTCATACCAACAATACCAAATCAACCCACAAATGGAGGCCTGGGATATAATTTCAAACTTGTTTGCACAAGAAGGTCATTTAGGGATACTTTTGAAGTTGCCATATTAACTCAGCAGTGAAAATTTGTTCTCAGTTTCCACCTCCCTGCCATGAACTAAAGGGGGGGGCCACTATTTTTGCTTATTTTTGCATATGTAAGAAAAGGCCTCAGCATATCGAAAGTTTACTCCTTGAACTTTGAATTCAAAAAATTCCCTTCTGACCACAGCAAATTATTTTCTTTCTTTACTGTTAATTTTATTAGATTTCAGGTAAGATATTCACTGATTAAAACCGCTCCTTTTCACATATTTAAAAGATAGAGGAGTGGGGCTACTTGTAGCAGGGGAAAAAATAGAAGTTAGGCACTAGATCTGTAATTTCACTGGTACAGGGAATGTTCTGGTGAAGGAATTCCTTCTATAAAGGAAAGTCAATTCCTTCTCTTCAATAAATTGCTTCTTCTCTGAGTAGCCAATATCTAAATGTGAACTAAAAAATAGATGAAGCATGCCTATTATAATGTTATTTAGGCTTCCTTGATAGAAATTGCATATGGTGCAGTGGGAGAACTTGAGTACAAGAGAACAAGAAATGTCAGTGTCCCTACCCGCTTCTTGGAATTCCCCAGTCCATTGTGTTCATTGGAATTACTGATATAGCAAGGCTTAGCTCAAGTTTCATTGCTGTTCTTTATTCATTTCATTTGGGGTTTTCTTGGCAAAAATACTGGAGTGGTTTGTCATTTCCTTCCCTAGCTCATTTTTACAGATGAGGATACTAAGGCAAACAAGGTTAACTGACTTGACCAAGGTCACACAGCTAAGTGTCTGAGACTGGATTTGAACTCAGGAAGATTAGTCTTCTTGACCCCATGCCAGGCCCTCTCTTCATCACTGTACCACCTAGCTGCTTCTCAATCAAGCCTTCACTGATCTTTACAATAGACAACAGTTTCCCTTCTCTGAACTTAATAACTGCCTTATTATTTGAGCTAAATTATAAATTCCCTAAAAGAAGAAATACTTTTTTGAACCTCTTTATATCCACCCTGAAGCCTAGCTCTGCTATGTCCTGGGCAAGGCTTTATACCAGTGGTGGCAAACTCTAAGGGAAAAGGTGAACACTGAGTCATACATAAGGATCTCTGGAGGCTGCATATTGACTTAGTTTTAACGCAATATTATCTAAGTTTTATTCTATTTTTACTTATTTTGTTAATTTTGTTATTTCTCAATTACAATTTAATCTGGTTTGGCACTGGGTGTGATTTTGACACCTGTGTTCTACACACAGTAAGTACTCAATAAAGATACATATATATAAATCGTGTGATTGATCCTAAAAAATGAACTGAGTTTCTTGAGAAAGGAACCTACACGAGGCGCCTCCACTTCCATTTCTAAACATCCTGTAGCCTAGCTTCTGACCTCATCACTCCCCTTAAATAATCCTCCCCAAAGTTACCAAATAGCTCTCAATTATGGAACTAAATAGATAGCCTTTTCTCAGTCCTCATCCTTCTTGACCTCTGCAGCATTTGACAGGGTGTACTTCCCTTGGTTTTTGTAACATTGATCTTACGTATCTGTCTTCTTCTTACCTGTCTGACCACTTCTAACTTTCCTTTGTTTGATTTTCATTCATAACATGCTCAATAACCATGAGTATCCTCCAAGGGCCTCTTCTAGATCCTCTTCCCTATTTTTCTCTGTGATCTCTCACTTGATAATCTCATCAAATCCCTCAAATTCAGCAGTCTTTCTCAGATCTCTATAACCATGCAAAGTTTGTCTTCAGATACCCAATCTCACACTAAGAATTGTCTATTAAACATTTTAAGTTGACATCAGGAAGGTATCTCACACTTAACGTGTTCAGTACAGTACATCACATTCACTGCCATTTTCTCCCAGATCACCCCTCTTCCAAACTTTCTTCAGGCTATAAAGAAAACCACCAGCCTTTCCCAGTTCACAAGTCCAGGTCATCCCCTATACTTAATCCTCATTCACACCACATATCCAATCCATTATCAAATCTTCTTGTTCTTATCATATTTCCCGTATACCTGCCACTCCTCCACTCAATCACTACCATATTTTAGACCTTCATAGTAATAGTTATCTAAATGGTCTCCTTTCCTCAAGTCATTCTGCACTCCAACCTGAACATAGCCACCAAAGTGACCATTGTAAATGACCAATCTGACCATGTCACCCTACTGCTGAAATCAACTGCAGTGACTCATCATTTCTTCTATAATCAACTATTACGTCCCCTGTTTAGTACTCAAGAGTTCTTCATGATGTGAGCACTTCCTACATTTCTAGTATTTTTATTTTCCCTCCTGGTACTTAGAGTTCTAGACATGTTGACCTATTTGCAATTGTTAACAAACGAGGCTACCTCTTCTGTCTCATGCCTATGAGACTAGCTATCCGTCACGCCTGGAGCACTCTCCTTCCTTGCCTCTTCCTCTTGGAATTCACGGTTGTCTCCAAGACTTTGCTCCAGCACCACTTTCTGCAGGATATCATCTAGTAACCCAACTTCAACTGCTGGTACCTTTCCACTTCAGGTTACTTAGTAATTACTTTTACAGGTAGCTTAGTTATATCTCTATACGTACACAGTGTTTCCCCTATCAGAATATAAGCCCCTTGAGGGCAATAACTGTTTTCACTTCTATTTTTGTATTCTCAGAACTTAGCAGTAGTACCTGGCACATGGTAGGTATTTGATAAATGTTTGTCAGTTGATTATTATAGGATAGAGAGAAAGCAATATAGAGATTAAAATGCTTGTTTATTTATATATTTTGTCCTTCAAAGCTGAATACTATATGCCTAAAAGATTCTTAAAATCCTATTTTCCCCACTTTATACAAGCAAAACTACATCAGTCCTAACGAACTGACAAAATTCAATTCACTTCAAGTTCATTTTAACGAGAAAAATATGTTAACTCAGGACAGATCCACTTCCTATGACATTCATTGTGGATTTAGGTTAACAAACCATTTTTGATGATAGAAGAGAGGTTGGGGGTATTTGTCTGTTTTCTCTTTCTAAATGACATGATTTTGGTACAAGTAAAATTGTGTTTTTGTGGCTTAGCCTCCATATTTACTTTTGCCTGACTCCCTTTTTCCAGTTTTTCATAGTCTAGAGAGGAAGTGTGGTCTGGTGGTCAGAGCAACAGCCTAGGAAACAGAAGTCTTGGTTTCTATTCCTGTCTCTGTGACTGACTCAATGTGTGATCTTTGGAGAGTCATTTAGCCTCTTTCTTACCTCAGTTTATTCATTTTCCATTTTCCTCCTATAGATATTCTTACACTGATTAGGCCATTAGACAGGCTATTTACCAAAAATACACTTTTAATACTTCTAGAAAGATCACTATGTAAATGCAAGACATTTTGGAATTATGGACTCTTGGCACTCAAATGGACTAGGCGGGACACAGGGCATTTAATCCAATCCTTAGCAGAATAAGAATCTCTTCTATAATATGACTGACAAGGAATATTTATAGGAGCCTTTGCTTATAGGCCTCCAATAAGAAATACTCTTGTCCCTCCTCAGGAAGCTCATTCTACTTGGAAAAGCTCTAATTGTTAGGAAGAAATGATTTTCTTGCTTGTTTCTTTCTCTTTTCTCTTCCTGACATCAAGCCTAAATTTGCCTCATTGTCTAAAACAGAACTCATCATCTTTCTCCCACATCATTCCCCTCTTCCATACTTCCCTATTACCATTGAGGACACTACCATTTTCCTAAGTCACTCAGGCTCACAATTTTGTTGCCATCTTCACCTCATTCTCGCTCTTCCCATCTCCAATGTATTGCCAAATCTTGTTTCTGACTTCAGAAGATTTAGTGTATCGATTCTCCTCTTTACTCACACATCTGCCCTCATCAGGCCCTCATCAGCCCTTGCTTGCACTATGGCAACAATCCGATAATTGGTCTCAATTCCAGTCAGCTAAAAAATGATCTTCCCCAAGGAAAGGTCTCACCACATCTTTCCTCTACTCAGTAAAGTCCAGTGACTCCCTATCACTTCCAGGATCAAATAGAAAGTACTCTGCCATTTAAAACTCTTTAAAATCAGGTCTCTTCCTACCTTCATGGTTTTCTCATGTTTTCTTCCCCTCTAACAGCTTTCTAATTCTCACAGAGACTCCATCTCCCATCTGTCCCACCTGCTTGGAATATTCTGCCCCCTCACCTCTGCCTCTTAGTTTTCCTGGCTTCCTTCAAAACTCAGCTTAAATCTCACCTTTTCTAGGGGACCTTTTCCACCCCCTCCCAGCTGCTGGTACTTCACTGAGATTACCTTCTACCTACCCTGTATATCTCTTGATTGTATGTAACTATTTTCAGGTTTTTGTCCTTTATTAGAATGAGAACATCCCGAGTGCAGGATCTATTTTTGCCTGTCTTTGTATCCCCAATGCCTAGCACAGAGTTGGACACATAGTAATCATTTAAATACCTATTAACTGATTGACTCATTGCAACCACACATTATTGCCCCTAATTCTGCCATTTAAGGCCCAACAGAACAAGGTGTAATGGTAATTTAAATGGGAAGATCTTTCCCATTCATTAATAGGCCCATGTGACCTGCCCAGCTCACATGGAAGCCTGAGTCACATGAGTCTGAGGAAGGAGGAGCTTGCTAAAGGAGCAGAACAGGAAGGGTGGAACAGGAGGAGGCAGAGCTAGAGCAGCGCTGAGAGGAAGCTAGTCATGAGAGCAGTCAAAGCTGGCAAGGATGGAAGCAGCTGGCTAGCATGAGAGAGCACTTGTTTGTGATTTTGTTTAATGGAGCTGGTTTGTGGGAACCCTAACGGGGGAAGGCTTGGGGATGGTATTGCCCTCTGCATTGTTATTGTGCATAGATTTTTGTTACTCTGATGGATTTGGCTTTCAGGTGTCTGAATAAAGGTTTTGGTTCTGTCTTCCATGTGGAGAGTCTGTGGTATTTTGGGATTCAGAATTGTTCCAGGATATTCATGGCCACTGTAGGTGCTATGAATATCACATTGGTGCTATACATGAGGCTAATCCCTCATTCATGTGATAATACTATCTGCTTAAAGACACATATGTTCCCCCCATCTTCTCTTCTCCTGACTAAACATTCCCAGTTCCTCTAACAGATCTACAAATGACATGTGTATTTTACCATCCTAATTGTCCCCTCTAGATGTGCTCTGGTTAATCAATGTCCTTCCTAAAATATTGTACCCAGAACTGTGGAAAGGACTGTAAGTATGATCTGAACAGGACTATATGCAGCCAAGTTAGCACTTCCCTAGTGTGGGACAGTACACATTTCTTAATGCATTCAATTAGTTTCCCTGACTGTCATATCACAGAGTTAACTTGTATTGAGCTTCCAGTCTACTAAAAAAGGAGGAGGAGAAGGTATGCAAGAAAGAGGAGGAGAAAGAGGAAAAGAAGAAGACAATAATTTTGTTTTCATGTGGACTACTTACTAACTAGCCCAGGGGTGGGGAACCTGTGACCTCAAAGTCCCATGTAGCCCTCTAGATCTTCAAATGCAGCCCTTTGATTGAATCCAAACTTCACAGAACAAAGACAAAAGTCAAAAGGTTATACCCAAGGACCTAGAAGGCCATATGTAGTCTTGAGGTCACAGGTTCCCCCCCACTGAACTAGTCATTCACCACCTATTTACCTATCATGTACTTCAGAGGTTGATTTTTTGTTTACTCATGTAACCCTTGGCATTAATTGTAAAAAAATTCATCCTATTGATTTGAGTTCTGCATCCTACCTGTAATATCTAGGGTATTTGTCATTGATCTCAGCTTCATGTCATCTTCAGATCTGATAAGAATCTCCCTCCCTCCAACAGAATCCCTCCCCCAATGCCCCATGCCATCAGAACTCACCTCCCAAGTTGACAAAGCATGAAATAAGGAAGGAAGAGAGCCTAGGAAGGCATCAAGGTTGGAAAGCTATGGAAGAAGAAAGACAATGAAGACTCAGATTATGGACAGTATAAGGGAAATACATGGAACAGATGTTAGTGGTTATATGCAATTAGTATAACATCTGACAGTGGCAGCTTTGGGCTTTTGGTCAATCATTCCCATAAAATCAAAAGAAGTCATACCTCTTAGCTGGAAACTTGAACTTAAAGGCAGGAACAAGAGGATAACCTGATAGATAGCGTGTTCTCTTTGTCTGGCCCTGACCTTGAGTCCATTCTGTTTGCTCCATGAGTGATACATACACTGTACAAGATATAGTCAGAGATCTATGCCATCAATCAGACAACAAATGAAGAAGCACAGACTATAAGATTATTTGTCTGTTACAGGGTTCTCCTAAGTCCATACCTTATGCCCACATCTATAGTTACTGAGTTTTTCATCTAATTAACCAACCTGACTGGTGTTCATGAGGTAAACATCAGTTGGGAACAATAAAGCTCCTAATATTCATTTAACTGCTCACAAATAGAGCAGCTGTCAAAAGGGGTAAGAGTGGGGCAAAGTATGTCTTTCTTAGAACTCTTAGGTTCAGTGAAGGTCTATATACTGCCTGGGGACACCTGGGTCCAGGAGAAGCCTTTGGTACACAGCCCCATGTACTATTACATGTCCTATTGTGTGTTGTTTATTCCTTTTATTGATTATACCCAAAAAGAGTAAACACTACAAAAAAATTAATGTCCAAGTTAGTATCCAAGTTCACCTGCCTCTTCCTATGTGACTAACTACATTATGCCACATTCTCTTTACTAGGGAATCTATGAACTAAACTACATCAGAGGAAGAGTCAGGGTTTTCCAGGAGGTAAGGATTACTCACCACTCTGATTGGGTAAATCCATATTAACTATACTCCTGAGATTAACAAGATGAGCATGGCCACCAAGAAAGGTGCAAGTCAGGGATAGAAATTTATCCACTATCTGAGAATTATAAAGAACATAGTATTTCCAAAAGTGTCCCTCAGTGGAGTATAGTGAATAGCCACCAGGGTGAGTATGGGACTCCCCAAGGCCATGTCCTTTTCAGTAACTAAAATCAGGTTAGAGGTTAGCAATGGCACCTAGTAGGCAAGAGAAAAATTCATAATATTCCACTCAAGTCATCATGTATATCTATGAGTAAATGTGAAAAAGGTCAGGTTTTAAAGAAAACAAGCCAGAAAGCAATAGTATGTAATCATACCTATTTGGGGTTGCTATCTTGTCACCATGCAGAATGTTACTGTGGCTAATGAGATTATGAAAGCTTAAGACAAGGTTAGAGGTAGGCCCACACACCCACAGGAAGACAATGACCAAAGAATACACTGCAGCCATAAAAATTCCTTTTCTACATGCTATGCATTCCAGGGTTTTCTTCAAGTGGTGGAAAGGAGCAGGGATTTTTCAAGAAAAAACAAAATTTCTATCAGACATGGTAAGTATGTGAGAAAAAGAAGGAAAGAGGATTACCAGTATCACCAATGGTGCTACATTGGTAGCCTAAGTGACCTCATCCCTCTTCCTAAGAGCAAGCACTACAACCATTCACAGGGAGAGTAATAAGAAGAGACCACATAGCTTAATCTTCAACCCTCCCCATCCAAGAAATGTACCTTAGTTGTGAGTGATAAAGAGTTTTACAAGATTTGGAGAGTATTACTAAACAGACCCACAGGAGTCATTATTCCATCAATTGGTTCAATGGCAGATTTCAGTGAAAGAAAACTTCTCTTGTATTGTGAAGAGCATTGGATTTAGAATCATAGCATTTGGGTTTGAATGTCTTCTCCATTTCTTATATGACGTTGGGGAAGTCGTCACATTTCTGGTGCTCAGTTTTCTCATTTGTAAAATAAGACAGTTGACTTTAATGACATTTATGGTACCTTCTAGCTTTAAACCCTGTAAGAGGGGCAGCTAAGTGGTACAGTGGATGGAACCCTTTGTTAGAGTTCCTTGAGTTAAGAAGATGTGAGTGTGAATCCAACTTCAGATACTTACTAGTTGTGTGACACTAGATAAATCACTTAATCCCAACTATATCCCCACCCAAAAAAAAATCCCGTGGGAAAAGTATTTGACAAGTAAAACAAAAGGATTGGATTTCAGTCACTGGTGTGTGAGTAACTGACAATCAACTCTTAAAAAAAACAATCGGGACACACTTTTAAATTTAATCTGCATTATTGACCTTTTCTCTATCTTTCTTAAGTCCAGACAATCAGCAAAGCAATAAATTAAGCCCTGATTTGTAGCATTAGCCAATTTCTGAAGCATAAATGCTCACACTGAAAATTTAACAATCAGCTTTCATAAGTCAGTTCCAGCTGGCTCTAGCACACTCCTAACTTTCAATCCTTTCCCCAACATATCAGTTTACTCACTTAGGAAATGGGAATCAAAAGATGTACAATACCTAATTCAGGAGATTATTGTGAGGAGAGTGAATCACAAACCTTGAAGAATTTTCTAAATGTGAGTTATTTCCAAATTCTCTTCTATAACAAAAAGCAAATACTCTGAGGACAGAGACCACATTTTATTTCTCTTTAATTCTTCACCACATCTCACAATGCATTTCACGTAGGAGGCTTTAAATTTTTTACAACCAAATGAATGAACATTACTGGGACAGAATGATGAGAATTAGTTCAATTCTATAACCACTACAATAAATAATACAGACAAAAAGATAAAATCTTATGAAAATGAAATGCTTAGCCTTGTTTCTAAGCAACTGTAGGAAAACGTGATGGGGCCATTTTTAATCTTCAAGAGTTTTTGTTTTATTTTTTTAAGAGCCATGAAAGAAATACCCAATTTGATAAGGGGGAGATATTTTTTTAAAAATAATTTAATAAATTTTTAAAATTAGGATACCACTGATCTGCTGGTCAAATATGACAATTTGTAAAATATTTAATTCATATCTTCCTGCTTATATGAAGGCATCTTTATTATTGGCCTTGCCAAGTAAAAAGTGCTCCTTTCAGTTTTGTCATCTATAAGGTGAATGAAGGAGTCATAAAAACAACTATTCACATTTATAGAGAATCATAAAATGTACAAGACCTTTTCCCTGCAACAATCCTATGAGGTAAGTAAAGGAAATATCATTACCCGCATTTTATAGATACTGGAAAGTTAAGTAATTCACTCAAAGTAAGGACTCATTAACCTCTGATCCAGGACTTTAAATCAGCTGATTCCAGGCTGGGTGCTCTTTCCAATGAATCATGAAGAGGCACCTCTCTAGAGTGATAGGTTGTAAAAGAAGTTGAAACAGTTCAATGTGGGGAAAGCACAGCAAGAGAGAATATGGAGAAAGTATAAGTTAAATAGTATTACAAATAGAAAATGTTTGAGATGTTTAAGTGATTTTTCCCCTTTATATGTTAATTTCTTTCTTTGGTGGGTGTACCTGGAAACACATTGGTATGGGAAAATTTCTGTACTGAAACTTCCTATACCCACACAGACCTTAAGACCTTAAGAGTCTTAGAAATTTGCCTAGGAGTTCATAAAGGTAAAGTAAATTCCAAGGACAACAAAAATATTTGGATTTTATTCTAATGAGATTTTATCTGTGTCACTTCAAATGAATCACATTTCCCTGGGTTTATGACATTTTGGTCTACCTTTTCACCTTACCATTCCTCAGCCCTAGTTCTAAACACCAAGTCAACAATATTTATAAAATAGCCACTATCAACTGAGTACTGGACTTTTTTAGATAAATCATTGCATAGATCTAGGTACTGTGGATATCTCAAAAGATAGAGAAATTATCCCTGACTCACTTAAGAAGACTATTCTGTTGATTATTCAAGTTTTAATGGTATTTACCTATAGCCTACATAAATGAAATTATGAACAACTCTTACTCACAGAAACCTCATTTTTCTGTGGTCCAGATGAAGTAGACTAAGTGTCAAGTGACCTGAATTTCAGATTTTGACCAACTATTATCATTCTCATTTTAATCAGGCACTAGTTATTTGCCTTTGGAAAAATCTCTAGGCCTCAGTTTCCTCATATGTAAAATGAAGAGTTAAAATAGATATCTAAGGTAACCTATGAAAATATATATAGATTGTATAACATCTGTGGTATAGAGTTTAAAATATGAGTTCAACTTTATAAGTATGGTTAGAATTCATTCTTAAATGTTTGTTTAAAGCTCTAAAGAAAGGATCCATCAGGTAGTTTCCAAATTTATGAACCAACCATATCCCAAAAGTGCAGTTTTAAGTCAATTCAACTCAATTTAGTAGGTTTTTGGCAATTACAACACCTCCTACTCCCATCAAAATAATTTTATAAATGATGAATCAGGTTGCCAGGCTAACCCACAAAAGTCCATTCTAATTCATAATATTTATGAATTATAGCACTAGCCATGGCACTGGAAATAGAGGGTAATTACATACAAGAGAATGGAAAGAGAAATTTCCTTCCCTCTTCCCCTAACCAATAGGCTAACTTGAGACCTTAAAATTCACAGTTTGCCTTTAGTATCTTCCTCTTCTCTTTATGTGCCTTTCTTCCTGACTTCTTAATGCCCACATGTTGCCCCATCACTATGGCATTCTACTTACATCTATTGTGCTCCACAAAGTATTCCATGCTATAAGGCTCCTATTATCTCTGTGCAGCTGACCTTAGCCATGTTAAGAAGAAATATGATTGAACCAATTTACGTTAATATCAGGTTGATAGTAGTCCCTTACCATCCTAGGGGCAGCTCAGTGGCACAGTGGATAGAGCACCCAGTCTGTAGTCAGAAAAACCTGAGTTCAAATCTGGGCTCAAACACTTACTGGCTACGTGACCCTAGGAAAGTCACTTAACCTCTATTTGCCTCAGTTTCCTCACCTGTGAAATAGGGATAATAATAGCACCTATGTCCCAGGATTGGTGTGAGAATCAAATGAGATAATAATTGTAAAGTGCTTAGTAATTTATAGAAAGTGCTATATCAATGTTAGCTAAGATCCTGGAAATAGCTGCATTTTTAAAAGATGTTGTAAATCCAAATGAAACTAAGGTGAGTACATTAGCAGAATGATTTCAGGCAGCATGGGTGAAGAGGAGAGGGAGTTTATTTAGAGTAGGATGACCAGGATGATAAGAGACCTCAAAATCATGACATCTGAAGATAAATAGTAAGAACTGAGAATGTATTGCTTGGAAAAGAAGAGATTTAGGTAGGACACAATGGCTGCCTCTCAGCTCTCATATAGAGGAAGGTTTAGATTTCCTCTGCCAAGCCCTAGAAAGCAAAACAAGAAAAAAAGGGATAAGTGGCAGAGAGGCAACTTTCAACCCAAAATAAGGGGAAAAAACTTCCTAACAATTATGAATTCCCCAGAATAGAATGGGTTTCCTTGGAAAAGAATAAACTCTGGGTCATTACAGGTCTTCAAACAAAGGCTGGATAACCATTTCTTCAATGTGTTCTAGACTGGGTTCCTGATTCATGCACCTGTTGGAATAGATGATTTCTAAGATCTCTTCTAATTCTAATATTCTATGATTTAAAAGAAAAAAAAATCTCCCAGTACCAACATGTGAAACAGCACCAAGGAATGGAAAAAGACCTGAGTTCAGATCTCAGCTTTGACATTTATTACATGGACAAGTTATTTAACTTTCTGAAGTTATTTGCCAGTTTTTTGGCAGTTTTCTCATCTACAAAATTATGAGTCCACTATCTGCATCAAAAAGTTGTGACAAAAACTCTTTGTAAACCTTACGTACTATGTAAATGTAAGTGGTTATTTTGTAGCACCTCCTTCTGGTATACTGTCTGAACTCATACTCAAATTTGAGCTTCTCAGAAGTCATTCACTCAGATTCAAGTTCTCATTTGGTTCTTGTTCCTAAAGTTATAGCTCATGTAGCTGGACTGATGGATTTACTTTCAAGAATTGGCCAGTTGACAACTGGCAAAGGAAAAAGCACAACAAAGCAGGTCCATAGGTGCTAGGCATATTCTCCACAAGAGTCTGTGGGAAGAGCAGCTCTAAATACATAGAGTATACTGATTGTGAGCTACACACACAGAGGAAACATGGTACCTTTAGTAACAGAGGGTTGGAGGCTGCCCTGGAGATAATAGTATCAATCAATAAGCTTTCATTAAGCCCACTATGTACCAGGCCCTGTAATAAGTGCTAGGGATACAAAGAAAGTCAAAAGAGAGTCCTTACTCACAAGGAGCTCACATTGTAATGGGAGAGACAACAAGAAAATAACTGTGTACAAACTAGACACACACAGGACAAATTGGAGATAATCAGTAGAGGGAAGAGACTAGCATTAAGACGATCAGGAAAGACTTTGTAGAAGGTGGGAATTTAGTTGAGATTTTAAGGAATTCAGTGAAGACAGGAGGCAGAGAGAGTGAATTAGGTATTAGAGAAAGAGTCAGTGATACAGAATTAGGAGATGGAATATCTTATGGGAAGAATCATAAAAGGGCTAGTGTCACTGAATTATTATGTGGGGGTGAGTAAGGTATGAGAAGACAAGAAAGGTAGGAAGAGGTCATCATTAAAAAGGGTTTTGGATGTTGAAAAGAGGGTTTTATGTTTGATCCTGAAGGTGATAGGGAGTAACTGTAATTTATTGCATAAAAGAGTGAAATGATCAGAGCTGTGCTTTAGAAAGATCAGTTTTGAATGGCAGATGAAATGAAGTAGAGAGATGTAACAGCAGGCACCCTTACATACCCAGGATTACCTGCTGGGATAGGTTCCTAAATCTGCTTTTCTTTTTTTCCCCCCAATTGCCTCCCCCTTCTATCACACCCCTCCCTTCCCTTATCCCCATCTCCTCTATTTTCTTGTAGGGCAACCTAGATTTCTATACCCCATTACATGTATATCTTATTTCCCAGTTGCATGTAAAAACAATTTTTAACATTCATTTTTATAAAACTTTGAGTTCCAACTTCTCTCCCTTCCTCCCTCACCACCCATCCCCACTGAGAAGGCAAGCAATTCAATATAAGTTATGCATGTGAAGTTATGCAAAAGTCTTCCATAAAAGTCATGTTGTGAAAGACTAATTACCTACCATCCTATCCTGCCCCCCATTTACTCTATTCTCTCTTTTGACCTTGTCCCTGCACCAAAAGTGTTTACTTCTAATTACCCCCTCCTCCCATTTGCCCTTCCTTCTATCATTCCCCCCACACCCCACTTATCCCTTTCTCCCCTACTTTCCTGTAGTGTAAGATAGATTTTTTCATACCAAATTGAGTGTGCATGTTATTCCCTCCTTAACCAAATATGATGAGAGTAAGCTTCACTTTTTCCCTCTCACCTCCCCCCTTTTCCTTTCCATTGAAAAAGCTTTATTCTTGCCTCTTTTATGAGACCTAATATGCCCCATTCCATTTCTCCCTTTCTCCTCTCAATATATTCCTCTCTCACCCCTTAATTTTATTTTTTAGATATCATCCCTTCCTATTCAACTCACCCTGTGCCCTCTGTCTATATGTATATAATCCCTCCAACTACCCAAATACTGAGAAAAGTCTCAAGAGTTACAAATATTATCTTTCCATGTAGGAATGTAGGCAGTTCAACTTTAGTAAGTCCCTTATGATTTTTCTTTCTTGTTTACCTTTTCATGCTTCTCTTGATTCTTGTGTTTGAAAGTCAAATTTTATATTCTTTTTTGGTCTTTTCATCAGGAATGCTTGAAAGTCCTCTTTTTCATTGAATGACCATTTTCTCCCCTGAAGTATTATACTCAGTTATGCTGGGTAGGTGATTTATGGTTTTAATCCTAGCTCCTTTGACTTTTGGAATATCATATTCCAAGCCCTTCAATCCCTGCTAGATCTTGTGTTTTCCTGATAATATTTCCACAGCACTAAAATTGTTTCTGGTGCTTGCAATATTTTCTCCTTGACCTGGGAATTCTGGAATTTGACTGCAATATTCCTAGGAGTTTTTCTTTTGGAATCTCTTTCAAGAGGCGATTAATGGATTCTTTCAATATTTATTTTACTCTCTGGTTCTAGAATATCAACATAGTTTTCCTTGATTATTTCATGAAAGATGATGTTTAGACTGTTTTTTTATCATGGCTTTCAGGTAGTCCTATAATTTTTAAATTATTTCTCCTGGATCTATTTTCCAGGTCAGTTGTTTTTCCAATGAGATAGTTCACATTGTCTGCTATTTTTTCATTCCATCGGTTTTGTTTTATAATTTCTTGATTTTTCATTGTCATTAGCTTTCATCTACTCCATTCTAATCTTTAATGAATTATTTTCTTCAATGAGCTTTTGGATCTCCTTTTCCATCTGGCCAGTTCTGCTTTTTAGGTCATTGTTCTCCTAATTGACTTTTTGGATCTCTTTTGCCAGTTGTGTTAGTCTATTTCTTAAAGTGTCATTTTCTTCAGCATTTTTTGGGTGTCTTTTAGCAAACAATTGACTAACTTTTCAAGATTGTCTTGCATCATTCTCATTTCTCTTCCCAATTTTTGCTCTACTTCTCTTATTTGATTTTCAAAATCCTTTTTGAACTCTTCCATAGCCTGAGACCAATTCATATTTTTCTTGGAGGCTTTGGATGGAGGAGCTTTGACTTTGTTTTCTTCTATTTGAATCCTTTGGTCTTTCTTTTACCAAAGTAAGATTCTATAGTCCGATTCTTTTACTGGCTTTTGCTCATTTCCCTATCCTTGACTTCTGAGCTCTTTGTCAAGGTAGTTCTCTGCTTCCAGGGTGATGGTGATGTACTGTCAGCTGCTTGGTCCCCCCACAAACCATGGGCCTAGAGCTCCAGAAACAGTGGCTACAAGTGCTCCTGTTGCTGCTGTGGCTGCCATAGGTTCCTCCACTCCCTCCCTCCTCTGCTGCCCTGGGGCTGGGGTCAGACCATTCCACTCTCCTGCACTGGTCCCACAGGCTTTTTCCACTGACCTTCTAATTTATCCTCAGTGTTTTGGGGTCATGGAGTCTTTCATGAAGTCTGGAAGTCTGGAAACCACCACAGGTTTGAGAGATTCAGTCTACCCAAGGTCTCCTCAAGTGCCCCCTATGCACTTGTGGCCTACACTAGACTCTGCTCTGCTCTCAGTGTGGCATGAGGGACACTTCCTGGTGACCTTCCAGGCAAATCTTCCAGGAGATTTGCTTCACTCCATCATTATATGGGTTCTACAGATCCAGAATCTGTTTAGAGCTACTTTTCACAGGTATTTGACTGAGTTTGATGAGACCACTCTAGAAAGTCTGTGCTGTTACTCCACCATCATTGGCTCTGCCTCTGGATCTGCTTTTCTTAAAGGAAAGCAACTCTAAAAGAGTTGACCATCTTACTTTAATCAAACACATATATCATTCACTTAGTTCAGGGGAAAAAGTCAGCACCCTGAACTTCAGAGAAAATACAAACAGAAATTACAAGCAAAAATAACAAACAGTGCAAATAGCATAAAGACCAACAGACAGGGCTTCTAACTGTCTGACCATGAGCAATACATACATCACAGAACAATAGAGAGATCCAACTGTCTGATCATTACATGCATACATAGTTACCAGAGAGAGAAGCACCAACATCTGGGTTGTCAAAGGTAGAGGCAGGGGTAGGATGGGAGAAGCCCTTAATGGCTACTCAGAGTCTCCTCTTCCAATGAGTAAGTCCCAAAGCAAAACCTTGCCTCACAGAATATATAGAGCCAGAAAGTATCCCAACTCCAATGCTTCAATGCTTAATTATCAAAAGGTGTGAAAGCCTTCAATCAAGCAAGCTTCCCTTAATAGGCTCCATGTGAAACCTATTAAAAGGGTGGGCAAGATCTTAAGTCCCATTAACATTTCAGGAGAGACTTAAGATATAGAGACCAACCAGAACAGGGAGGCAGCAGTGTTGGATGAGAGAAAGTGTACACACACACACACACACACACACACACACACACACACACACATAAACACATACACATACATACAATGTCACTAAGATAGAAGCAATAGAATTTGGCAACATATTAAGTATGGGGGGAGCAGAATAGAGATAGTAAGGAGTTGAAGAGGATGGTGATACCCTCCAAAAGTGATGGGAATATTAGGAGGGTTTGGAAAAAACAGTAATGAGTTCAGTTTAGGATGTGTTAATTTTATGATATCTTTAAGACATCCAGTTCAAGAAGTCCACCAGGCAGAGATTTAGGGATTGATAAGTAGATTTGAGAATAATCAACATAAAAGTGGTAATTGAATCCATTGGACCTAACGAGATTCCCAAGTGGAATGGCATAGAGGAACAAAAGAAGAGGGTCCAGGACAGAGCACTGTGGGACATCCATGATTAGTGAGTGTATCCTGGATAAAGATCCAGGGAAGAAAACTAGGAAGGAATATTCAGACAGGGAAGAGAAGAACCAGGAGAGAGCAGTGTAACAAAAACCCTGGAGAGAAGGGTGGCAAAAAACTAGAGAGAAGAATATCAAGGAAAAAAGGGTGATTAACTGTGTCAAACGCTGCAGAGAGATCAAGAAAAATGAGGATCCTGAAAAGGCTATTAGACTTGTCAATTAAGAGATCATTGATAACTTTAGAGAAAGCAGTTTCACTTGAATGATCAAGTCAGAAACTAGAGTGCTAAAAGGAGTTAAAGAGAGCAAGAGTAAAGAAAGTGAAGTCATTGATGGCAGACAACTTTCTCAAGAAGTCTTTCTCCAAAAAATGGAGAATTACAGGACAATGATCTGTGGGAATGAATGGATCAAATGAGGGTTTTTTGAAGATGTAGGAAATATGAGCTTGTTTGTAGGCAATGGAGAAGCATTTAATAGAGAGACTGAAGTTTGGTAAAAGAATGAGGATGATTGAGGGGGTGATTTGCTGGAGAAGATAGAATGAAATGACATCATTTGTGCATGTAGAGCAGTTTTCCTTGGCAAGAAAGACCATGTCATCATGTGAAATGGGGTAAAGGAGAATATAGAATAAATAGAATATAGATACTCTTCTCTCTCTGCTCTCCCTGTCTGAACATTCCTTCCCAATCTTCTTTGTTGGAGTTTTATCCAAGATATACCTACTAACCATCGATGTCCCACAGGGCTATGTCCTGGATCCTATTCTTTTATTTCTCTATATTATTTCACTTGGGAATCTCATTGGCTTCTATGAATTCAATGATCATTTTTGTATTAATGATTTTCATATCTCCTTATGAAGGAGAATATAGTGGCAAAAGGTATTTGAATGATGAGGATGTGGAGAAAAGGGAGAATTTTCAGTAAATATTCTCAACTTTTTTAGTGAAATATGAGCAATGTTCTCAAGCTGAGAAGGCATAGAGAGTGGAGCCATGGGAGATTTGAGGACAGATAAAAAGCTACTGTGGTGAGTGGGGTAGTGAATTGATTAGAAAGGTACAAAAAGATTGCCTTGCCACGGTAAGAGCCCAGTTGAGATTATGTAACATAAATTTACAAATAACTTAAATAAAGTAGCTGGATAAGAAATAAAATCATCAGCATTTCTTAAGTCTTATATGTTCCAAATGGGTATTCAATCTGAAGATAAAAGGTCACATCATTTAAAAAATAGATGAGGTACAAATTCTCACAAATACAGCTTAAAAAATAATCTTGACCTTTAAAAAAAGATTAGGAGAGATGATATAAGATCAAATAATCACATTTAATTACACAAAAATATTTTCTGCATGAATAAAGTCAACAAAGAAGAGAAAATGTAGAGTGGGGAAAACATTTGTATCAATTATCATTGATAAAAATCTAATAGCCAATATACAGAGCAAATTGATATAGATGCACAATACTAAGCTCTGTTCTCTATTAGAAAATGGTCATTTGGGATATTTTTTTCAAAAGAAAAATTGCAAGCAGCAAATCACTATTTGAAAATATGTTCCAATCCAGTGAGAACAGAAATGACAATCAAAGCATCTCTAAGTTTTACCTCACACTCTAAAAAGTGGTAAAGATGACCACAAAAGGGAAGCTGTCCATTAAAGGAGCTCAGGCAGGTCAGACTCATTCAAAACCTGTTGGGAGTTGGAAGGGGGTGAATTGGATCAGCTGCTCTGAATATCAGTTTGGAATTATGCAAGTAAAGGGCTAAGTCCCTGATAACTTGGTCCAGTGATCCAGAGACTGCAAAGAAAGCAAAGATACAAATGGATGTATACAATATGTATAATAGGTCTCTGCATCAGTAGATAGCTAGCCACAAAGTTCCCCATCAATTACAGAAAGGCTGGAAAATCTATGTTTCTCTATATGAAAGTAGTGAAGTATTATTGTATAGTAAGAGATGAAGTGTGTAAGGAATTTAGAGAAATATGGGGAAAATCGTATGAACTAATAATGAAATAAAGAGAACCAAAAGAATGAAAGGAATCTAGACTCTACCTTACTAAAAAGCTAATAATGGTTCCAGAGAATCAATAATGAAACTTATAGCTCTCTCCTTTTAGCAGAAAATTAAGGTACTCCTAGGGCAGAAGGTTGCACACATTATCAGGTGTGGTCATGGATATATGTATGCATGTGTGTGTGATCATGGATGTATATGCATATATACACACATATACTATAAGTGTGTACGTGTTAATATAATATAAATATATATGTATATATTTTATTATTTTCCTTTGATATATGAGAGAGTTCAGTCTTCTGGTGGCAGGAGGAGATCTTTTTTGCCATAAATAACTGTTAAGAAAGACACGAGGCATCAGAGATTTAGTATAGTTATTTTAAACTTGATAATGAACTTCTAGGCAAAAGAACCTACTATTTTCCAGAAAGTAACACTACTGAGTGGCATTAAAATATAGTATATATAAAGCAAACTTCTGGGTTAGGAAAATCCACATTCAAGCCTTGAATATTAAATACACTGACTGTGTGATTCTAGGCAAATGACTTAACTTCTCAGTACCTCTGTCTCTGTCTGTGTGTGCGTGTGTGTGCGTGTGTGTGTGTCTCAGAGCAGCCTTGAAGCTGTCTTCCAGATTTACTATTACAAATCACATTTTTGAAGGGAGCTCAATGTAAAATTTTGCATTCCTCTTTTCTCCAAACAGAAATAAGCTCTAGGAAAGCCTAGAGGAATTGAGTGCTGAGTTAAAGGAAAAATAACAAATCAATCTCTTCGTATGTCCATTTAATCAAGTGACTATAACCAGTGCCTTGATGCAATCATTCAAGTTATAAACATCACAGACCTGATACAGGTCCTTCATGAAAGAGGAGAGAATTCTGAGGCTTATCTGACTTTCAAATGGCCATCACTGAGCTTCCCTGAATATCTGCTTCTCTGTACTATGGAGTCACTAAAAAATGAAAGGCATACTAATGGAAAAGGGGGAAATATCTTTCCACAGCTTCAATTTATCCCACACTGCAGTGATTTGACGGCCATTAGGGAGTAATAAATTGTTTCTAACAAATTGTTTCTATACAGAAGGATTTGAATTGGAAAATATAATTGTCTTGCTTCAAGAAACTGATCCCTCATGAAATCCCTCCACATTAAGAAGTAGAATTTTTCATAATAAATATTAGAGATTGTGCAGTTGTAGAAATGTTATCAGCTCTTATGCATTGTTTCTTTAGTTTCAATATTTTGCAACTGACAGCAGATTATTCCTTTGTTATTTCTTCTGAAGAATAGCAAGTTCTTGGTAGCCAGAATGACCTAATTATAGACTGCAAATCTGAGCCTTTTACTCCCAAGTTTGAAATAGTTTTCCTCCCTGCTATCTGCTCTGGTCCATGAAGCCAAGCAAGAGCTGACACATTAGGCAAGCACCCTAAGAATTGAAATTGATAATGCAATTTACGAGACCATCAATCTAGATCCAGAAGGAAACTTTAGGGTCCTTTAATCCATCCTCTTCATTTTAGAGAGTTTAGAAATCTTAACCAAAGAGGGTAAATAATTTACTCATTGTCACATAATTAAAATTACAGAATATATTTGGACCCAGGTCTTCTGTCTTCAGTGTCAATACCCCGTTGCATGATTCAACCCTGCATTCCTCAGTCAGAATAAGGAGGAGAAGAGACTAAAAAGCTCAGTGCATAGGACAATTACTAGATACTGTTGTTTCTGAATAGCTAAGATATGCAGTATAAAGGGAATGCAAGCAGAAAGAAGAGTGAATTATATATAAAATGTGAGTAGAACCTGGAATGTTAGAGTTATTTTTTAAAATGATAACAATAGATAAAGCAGATCTGTGGATATATTGAGAGGGAGAGAAACAGAGACAGACAGAGACAGAGAGAGATTAAGTGCTTACTATGTGCCAAGCACTGTGCTAATCATTAAGGGTATAAATACAACCAAGCAAGACAGTCTCCAACCTCAGGGAACTTTCACTCTGTTGAGAAAAGACAACACATCAGAGGGAGTCAGAAAAGGAGTCAAGGTGGAGCTAACTGGGAGATTTACATGGTGTCGAGATGGTAGGAAGTGGTGTGGAGGTCTGCTCTGATTTAAAGTGAAAACTCATCTCCCATAGCTGGATTTGCCAGGATCACAGTTCTTCCCATGGGAGAGGGATGAGGGTAATGGGCAGAACACCAGCAGCGTGGTGTGGTGATAGGAATTGGAGTAATGAATTGCTAAAGACTAATTGTTGGGGTCTTTGCTATTCAAGATTGTAACTGACCCTCTTATTACTAAAATACTAGCATTATTAATAAAATTATTCATTACCCCTTCAAAAAAAAGATTAATTGTTGTTGTTTAGTCATTTCAGTCAAGGTTCAACCATTCATGACTCCATTTGGGATTTTCCTGGCAGAGACACTTGAGTGGTTTGCCATTTCCTTCTCCAGCTCATTTTACAGATGAGGAAATTGAGGAAAACAAGGTTAAGTTACTTACCCAGAGTCATACAGCTAGTAAGTATCTCAGGCTGGATTTGAACTCCAGTCTTCCTGACTCCAAGCCTGGTGCTCTATCTATTGTGCTACCTCGCTGACTAATGCACTTCTATTAATTAAGTGATAATACAAAGTTTTGAATTCCTCGCACTGGGTATCATCGTATTTTGTACATAGTGAGTATTAATTAAATATTTAGTGAATGAACTATCTGTCAACATCTCAAAATAATTATCAAGGACCTGGTTGTGTCTGAAGCAGTGCAGGAAACTATGCAGATAATTTTGATCCCCTTTCTCTAGAAGCTCTAAGGATGAGTGGAAACAGAGAGTTGAGTCCCACAGCAGAACCTATAGCAAGTGAATAAGTTTTTATAAATCAATTTCCTTAGAGATATGGCAGCAACAAATCTTTCTATTTCCTTCCAAGAAAAATTAGTGAAGTTTTTTTTTAAATGAGTTAATGAAGAAATATGTTATATAAACACAAAATCTAATTAATTAGTCTCAAAATTGAGGCAACCTGTCATATTAGAGAATGAACTGCCCTGGGAAATGCAGAAAGCCTGGGTTCAAATCTTGTCTTTAACATATACTAGTTGAGTTACCTTGGGCAAATCACTCAACCTCTCAGTGTCTCCAGGTAACTGTGACTGTAAATGAGCAGTTGCCAATTGACATTCATAAAGGAAATTTCCTCACAAGGAATTCCCTCCATCAACGAATTCACAGGTATGGCTACAGAGAGAGAGAAAGAGAGAGAGAGAGAGAGAGAGAGAGAGAGAGAGAGAGAGAGATTATTATTGGGAAAACTTTCAGTTTTGGGGGGATTTTTTGTGGCTATTATTTTCACAAATGAAGTCTGCTACTATGTAGTATTCAATGCTATAGACACAGAGACTCAAAGAATGTTCCACCTGGAAAACATTATTGATACCTCCTGTAGAATCAAGATCAATCAAGAAATATTTTCTCAGTTTAATCTTATCATAGCATAACACAAGTTGAAAAATATGGCATGAGAAAAATAAGGCAAACCTAGCATTAAGAGTAAAAGGGTCTGAACCTGAAAGAAACTTAGAAGTCATTGAATCCAACCAACCCTTTCATTTTACATGAGAGAAAAATGAGGCCCAGGGCCATCTTAAGACCCAACCTTAGAATGAAATTAAGTAACTTGCCAAAAGCCACACAGGTAAGCAGAGTCAGAATTTGAACTCAGGTCATCTGGCACCAAACTCAGCGTTCCTTTCTCAAACAAATCATTTGGCCTCTCTGGGACTCAATTTCCTACTCTATAAAATGAAAGGTTTGGAATAAATGGCCTCTAAAGCCTCTGCCTCCTCTAGATCTATGACCCTGTGTTTAACTATGTGAGGATTGCTTCACAGTCTTCACTTACTTATTTCAATATTCTAATGTATCCTTCAGGAAGAAAATAAAAACTTTTTGCATTTTCATTTTTATAACTATTTATTCAAATCCATATAAGCATATGTCATTTGGAACTGACCCAAATCTATCATGTACTGCCAAATGATTTCACCTTGAGCTAAATAAGTAAATTTAACATTCAACCTTAATACTATATGTGTATATGCACATATATGAATATATGTGTGGATATATGGAATCACCTCTATTTTAATGCTATATCAAGGTTTATTTTCCAACCTTTTTTTACATACATATAGATACTCTATAACTCCAGAATGAAGTCAGTTCTCTAAACTTTCACCCAGTTCTAGTTCTGACCTCAATGTGTCATCATAAATAGGAATGCACACTGCTCTAAGAAAAACCTGTGTATGAAAATCCAAAGTTACAAAGCAGATAAATTATCCACATTACAAAAACACCTCTATGTCAAATACCAGGGCCTTTTAATACCTTTCAACATTTATAGATCATTAACTACTTGACAGATAAATTAGAAGCAAAGAAACATGAAACTGCAATCTAAGAAAGGAACCCCTTTTAAGTGAGCATCAGTCAGGAAGGATTATCAAACATCTCTGCAATTATATAAAGGCAAAATAGTCTTCGATTTACACAGATTTTTTAAGAAACATCTAAGTGCCTTAAAGTATCAGGCCATGACTATTAACTATAAAAATCTTTCTCCTTCTAATTCAGGTCTGCAATGAAGCAATGAAGTGGCTCTTTTTCAGAACCAATGACTTGGAATGGGCCTCCCTGGTCATTTAGTCCAACTCATAGGTAAGCAAGAATCTTCCCAACAGTATCACTGACCAGCAGTCATCCTGCCTTTGCTTAAAGTCTTCCAGTGAAGGGAAGTTCACTTCCCACCAAGGAATACAATTTCATCTTTGAAAAGCTCTCATTGTTGGGAAGATTTTCCTTTCACCAACTCGAACAGTGCCTATTTGCAGCTTCTACTCCCTCTCCTAAATCAGTCCTCTGAAACCAAACAATAAGTCTAATGATTCTTCCACATGACAGCCCTTCGAGTAACTGGAAGCTACTTGTCAGTCAGTCAATTCTTGTTTAGTTGTTTTTCAGTCATGTCCAACTCTTCGTGATCCCATTTGGGATTTTCTTGACAAAGATACTGGTGTGATTTGCTATTTCCTTCTCCAGCTCATTTTACAGATGAGGAACCAAACAGGGTTAAGTGACTTGCCAGGGTCACACAGCTAGTAAGTGTCTAAAGCCAGATTTGAGCTCAGGTGAGTCTTTCTGACTCCAGGTTCAGTACTCTATACACTGTGCCACCTAGCTGCCAGTCAGGCAATAAGCATTTCTAAAGTACCTACCATGTGCCAGGTTACCCTGAACCTTCTCTTCTCCAGGCTAATATACACAGTTACTTCAACAAAGGTGTCAATGATATAGTCTCTAGTCCTCTTACTGTCCTGGCCCCCCTCTTCTGAATATGCTCATGCGTGGCAATGATACATGAAAGCAACATCCATCACCAACAGTCTCAACAAGGGCCTACTTGGAGAGCTCCTGTTGACAGCAGAGAGAACCAGAGAGCCCCTCTCTCCAGGTGGGTGCTCCTTCTCTGGCTATTGAACCTACTATATTTATAGGAGGGAGATCAGAAAGCCATATGACACAAATCCATCCATTTCACAGTAATTAGGCTCTAGTTACTCTCATTCCCAAAGGGATTTGCCCCATATAACTGTATTTGGATTTGCTGGTATTGAGCAAACTATTTTCTTCCTGTATTTCTGAAACTGATTTCTAAAACCCAAGTAGAGAACTAGACATTTACTTCAACATTTGAATCAGCTTGTAATCTCATTGATATGGCTGCTCAATGATGCAGGTCACAACCTATTTATTCCTTCTCATCTTATTACTTATCCATGACTTCTAGTAAATTCTCCATTTCAATCAGTTTGACAGTCAACAAACATTTTCTAAATGCTTTATATGTGTTAGGCACTATGCTAAACCCTGAGAATACAGAGAAAGGTTGAAAAAAAAAAATCCCTGCCTTCAAGGAGCTCACAGATTCACCAAATATGCTAGAGGGCTTCCTTTAAAGCTTTCAATATGTCATGATTACCAGTGAATCATTCGGATAATCCAGCTATTATCTCTCATTTTTGCCATATAAACAGCCCATCTCAGCCAACAGAAGCAGTTACTCTAACACTGTTAACTCTTAAACATAAAACATCTCTTTAAAAATGAGGCAAAAGCAAGAATAATTATAGCATTATAGATATTCAAAGTAAAAAAATGCAGGAATAATCAATGCATCGCAGTCTACCCATGAATCTGAGACACTCTCTCCCATAAATACATTTAGTCTATCGCACAGAGTGGGCACAAACAGAGCTTGATCAGAGTCCTATGAATGCAGATAATCCTGGTACTCTAGGCAATTCATTAATTAACTTACTTTCACGCTTGCCACAGTGGTTCTTCCAAACCTTTCTATTTCTCATCAGATGTCGCATGGCTCTGCCTCCCTCCACCTTCTCTACAGACAACTTTGCCTCATATTTTACTGAGGAAGAAAAGAAGCCATTCACTAAAGGCTCCCTCTTCTCCCCTCCTCCTCTCTCATATCACCCAGGTGCTTACGGCCACTATCTCCTTATTCACCCCATTCACATGAGGACTACATGTACAAATGATCCCATTCCACCCAACTTCTCCAGCAAATCACACTATTACCCCCACTCTCTAACTGCCTGTATGACCATTCCTTATCAGTCTTCTTACAACTGCTAAACATGGATGTCCAACAGAATACTTTGTTTTTTTCCCTCCAAATTTATTTACCTATTTGTTTTCAATTTTCAACAATCACTTCCATAAATTTTAAATTTTCTCCCCTTGTCTCCCCCTTCCCTCCCCAAGATGGCATGCAATTTTATAAGGGCTCTGCACATACATTCTTATTAAACACATTTTCACATTAGTCATGTTGCATAGAAGAATTAAAACGAATAGGAGAAAGCACAAGTAAAACTAAACAAAACCAAACATAACAAAAGAGAAAATAGTATGCTTCATTCTGCATTCCAACTGCATAGTTCTTTCTCTGGCTGTGGATGGCATTTTGCATCACAAGTCCGTTGGAAATGTTTTAGATCCTTGCACTGCTGTGAAGGACTAAGTCTATCAAAAACAGTCCTTAAATTCTATTACTGTGTATAATGTTTTCCTGGTTCTGCTACTGCACTCAGCATCAGTTTATATAAGTCTATCCAGGTATTTCTGAAGTCTGCCTGTTTGTCATTTCTTATAGCACAATCATATTCCATTACATTCATATAACACAATTTGTTCAGCCCTTCCCCAGTTGATGGGCATTCCCTTGATTTCCAGATCTTGGCTACCACAAAAAGAACTACTATAAATATTTTTTTTTGCATGTGGGTACTTATCCCATTTTTATGATCTTTTTGGGATACAACCCTAGAAGTGGCATTGTTGGGTGTGAGGATTGGAAGCTCAATTCCGTGTGGACAGTCTCAGGCGGGTAAAGGTGGGAGCTTCTAAATCTTAGAGCTCTCACGAGACCCTCCCAGGAAACGGCAGGGAATAGAGGTGAACCGAGCTATCTCGAGTAATTCCGCCTCTTCCCGTGAGAAACGTGATGGGAGAGAGATCTCCCCGCCCTCGAGATGGTCCCGGATTGGAGCACACCTAGTTACCTAACAGCACGGTATTTAGATGCAAACTGTGCGGCTGAAGGTTAAGTAGGATTGAGGAAGCCTGAAAGCGCTCTTAGCACGTGAGGAGCCAAGAGGACAGTAGGCTCCGCTTCTCTTCTTTCCTCTCTCCCCTCCCCCTCTCTCCCCACTTGTACTTCTACTTCCAATCCCTTAAGATCTTAGCCTCCTTAGGAAATCTCCCCCTCTTCCTCCTAAGGAAGATCTCCCTGCACTTGTAACTAGACCCTGAAATAAAGCTCAACCCTTGTTCGGCTCTGGAACGTCCTTTCTCTCATATGTGCATCCGGCGTGGCCAGCCGAAGACCTCGGGAGGTGAGGTAAGGAAGACTCGGGTAGCCCACACAGGCCTCTAGGCCTGGCAGTTGGTGCCCCAACAGGGATTGGGAGCGCAGATAATCCTGGGTGCTTTTGGGGTACACCTGGAAGGGGCTGTGAAAGAAGCGAGTCCCGAATCCTAGATTCGGAAGGAGAGAAAGTGGAGAGAAGCTTCCCAAACCCCTGGGAAAAGGGAGGAGATGGGGAATCTATTGCCAGTAATAAAGCCAGAGGAACAGGAGGTCTGGGCTGAGAAACTTCACAGGGAATGCAGGAAGGCGGGGGTCACAATAGAGTTAGATGACCTCCGAGAATTTTGTAAAAGGATTTGGAAAGTTTCTCCTTGGCTCAAGCAGGCAGGAATATCAAGAGAAAAATGGGGAGCGGTCGGAGAGCAAATGACTGCTTATAAACAACAATACCCTGGGGAGCTGGAGGATTTAGATTTCCTGATATTCGGTGTAATTAAGAGCCTGCTGGAAGGGCCAGAGAGGCCAGGGCGGGATTGGAATGAGAGTGGAAGCGGAGAAAGGGGAGGGGAGAACACGGGAGGGACGGAGAGTCCAGGCAAGCAGAAAGTTAAGCGGAAAGTTAAGGAGCTTAAAGAAAAAATAGACTCGGAGCTCCATCTAGCGGATGGAAAAGGCAAGGCAGGGGAGAATACGCCGTGCCTTCCCTCCACGCCTCCTTATAACCTGCTCCATTGGTGAGACAGTTCAGGGCCACAGTCCAGTTTGGAAAAAGGAATAAGAAAGGCTATAGAGAATGGAGAAGATGTAGGGACATTTCCTGTGCTAGAAATAGCGGACCCCAGTGTCCCCGGTGGAGTTCGAAGGAGCCACATACCCATAGAGTGGAAGAGAGTGGCGACTCTTAAAGAGGCTTGTACCAAGCACGGCCCTAATTCACCCTTTGTTATAGCCATGCTTGAAACTCTCAGCGGTCAGTTCGTTCTGACTCCTAATGACTGGAAGAGCTTAGCCAGAGCCTGCCTTACCCCAGGGCAGAAAGAAATAAGTACAGGGAGGGGCCAGGATCAGCTTCCCATCGCTATTGCCCTTCCCTTAAAGCACTCAGTTCAAATCCAGTTACTAAAGGAAATAGGACAGAATAGACCCGAGTGTACAATCTGGCTCAATGGAATTCCCATGACTGGCCTCCTTGATACTGGAGCGGATAGGACCTGCCTTAGCGGTCGCTCAGTACCCCGGCACTGGAAGCTCAAAGAAAGCCAAAGACCAGTGTGGGGAATAGGAGGGTGCCAAAATACCTTAGAGACAATGCACCCAGTAAAGTGGGAGGCAGAGGATCGCCAAGGGACCGTATGGCCGTTGGTGATTCCAGGACTTAGTTTTAACATCTGGGGCAGAGACATTATGAGCCGCCTCGGGATGAGGTTATCAAATTTTTAGTAAGGGCCATTGCTGTTGCACTGGAGTCCCCACCCTTGAATTGGAAGTCAGACACCCCGATTTGGGTGGAGCAGTGGTCCCTGACTCCAGAAAAACTCCAGGCATTACAAATACTGGTTAAGGAGCAATCAGCACCCTGGAATGCTCCTGTGTTTGTTATAAAGAAAAAATCCGTAAAGTTCAGGTTCCTTACAGATGTTAATCAAGCATTTGTGAGTACCTGGCAGCAGCTATACCAAAACAAACAGCCACTATGCATTCTTATCAATTTGACCTTAAAGGCGATCCTCGCTAAACAAAGAAGGGGAAAAGGTCGCCTAATACAATCAGAGCTAAGATCAAGAGGCCTAATACAATCAGAGCTTGATACAGCTGTCTGAAAAAGCGCACATACTACTCCAGCTATGAGACATTTTAAGACACTAATAGGGGGTCGAGGGTATGTTTGTGTCTCCATAGGAAAAGGTCATGCGTGGATTCCCATTAGAAGGATCCGTAGGTGGGAACCGATGTCAGAGACGGCGGAGACGCAGGAGGCGGATAGCCCGGAGACCCCGGAGAAGGATCATACACCACCTGAGCCTGCTGCTGACAGCTTTAACCTTGCTGCCCAGAGAGGAGGCAGCACTCATCACAACCGCAGACACTGCTGCTGACAGCTTCCCATCTAGGCATCTCTTTCCACCGGCTGAAGGAGGACTTTGATATCACAAACCCAGGACACTTGGGTGGGGAGGAGGTGACCAATTTTCCACCTGTATAGATCCATTTGCAAGATTAAGGGGAGTGGTGATGTGTAAGGCGCCTACACCAGCTGCTCCTCTTAAAATATGCTTTGGGATTAGTTGATTGCACTTCCCCTGTTGTAACTCAGCCATTTAGTTTCATCTTTGTTTTATTTGATGCCTCCCTTTGTCAGTTGTGCTAGCTGCAGATTTCTGTGTGAATGAAGTCTTGTTGTAGGGTACTCATATGCTAAAGTCCTTCCTAATCCACTCAGCCTCCAGCCACTGTTTGCTCTAGAGCCAGGTGCGCTCCGTGCAAAACAAAGAAGGGGAATGTGAGGATTGGAAGCTCAATTCCGTGTGGACAGTCTCGGGCGGGTAAAGGTGGGAGCTTCTAAATCTTAGAGCTCTCACGAGACCCTCCCAGGAAACGGCAGGGAATAGAGGTGAACCGAGCTATCTCGAGTAATTCCGCCTCTTCCCGTGAGAAACGTGATGGGAGAGAGATCTCCCCGCCCTCGAGATGGTCCCGGATTGGAGCACACCTAGTTACCTAACAGCACGGTATTTAGATGCAAACTGTGCGGCTGAAGGTTAAGTAGGATTGAGGAAGCCTGAAAGCGCTCTTAGCACGTGAGGAGCCAAGAGGACAGTAGGCTCCGCTTCTTCTTTCCTCTCTCCCCTCCCCCTCTCTCCCCGCTTGTACTTCTACTTCCAATCCCTTAAGATCTTAGCCTCCTTAGGAAATCTCCCCCTCTTCCTCCTAAGGAAGATCTCCCTGCACTTGTAACTAGACCCTGAAATAAAGCTCAACCCTTGTTCGACTCTGGAACGTCCTTTCTCTCATATGTGCATCCGGCGTGGCCAGCCGAAGACCTCGGAGGTGAGGTAAGAAAGACTCGGGTAGCCCACACAGGCCTCTAGGCCTGGCACCTGGGTCAAAGTGTATGCACATTTTTAATTTTTTAATATAAATTTATTTTCAGTTTTAAAAATTCACTTCCACACAATTTTGAATTTCAAAATTTCTCCCCATCTATCCTCACCTCTAGACAGCATGTATTCTGATTGCCCTTTTGCCCTTTCCTCCAATCTGCCCTCCTTTCTATCACTCTGCCCCCCATCCCTTTCCCTTCTATTTTCCTGTAGGGTAAGATAGATTTCTATATCCCATTGCTTATATATCATATTTCCTAGTTGCATGTAAAAACAGCCTCTAACATTCATTTTTAAAGCTTTGAGTTCCACATTCTCTCCCTTCCCCCCTCCCCATTCACTCTCACTGAGAAGGCAAGCAATTAGATAAAGGTTATACATGTGTGATCAAGCAAAACACTTCCATAAGTGATGTTGTGAAAGACTAATTATATTTCCCCTCTATCCTGTCCTGCTCTCCATTTATTCTATTCTCTCCTTTGACCTGTTCCTCTACCAAAGTGTTTTCTTCTGATTGCCCCTTCCCCCAATCTGCTATCCCTTCTATTATAACCCCCTCTTATCCCCTTCCCCTCTGTTTTCCTGTAGGGTAAGATAAACTTCCATACCCAACTGAACATATAGTTTGTTCCCTCCTGAAGCCAAATCCAATGAAAGGAAGGTTCACTTATTCCCTCTCACCTTCCCCTTCTTACCTTCCATTGTTTGCTCATTTTCCCAGCCAATTACTTGACTTTGGAACTTTGTTAAGTGGAGAGCTCCAGAAGCAGCCTCTGCTTCAGCAGTGGTTGCAGCTGTCCTGAGGCTGAGCTGGGGCTGGGACTGGAACATACTCTGCTCTCAGCAAGGTAAGGGACCTTTCCCACTGACCTTTGAAACTGTCTTTAGCATTTGTGGGTTGAGAAGTAAAGAATCCACAGCAGCCACCAACGATTCAGTCCCCTAAGGCCTGCTTCCGCTCAGTCTGAGCTGGCGTGACCGAACTGCTCTCTGCTCCCAGCCTGGTGTGATAGACCTTTTCCATTGATCTTCCAGATTGTCTTGGGCTAAAAATTTGCTTCAATCTGTCGTTTTGTGGCTTCTGCTGCTCTAGGACATTATAATCATTTTTTACAGATTTATTGAGGGGTTGGGAGGGATAGCTGTAGCAGTTCTCTACTTTGACTCTGCCATCTTGACTCTGCCCCTGCCCTGGAATCCTTTCTTAGGTTCTTAGGGCCTCTTCTCTTCTCCCTCTACTATTCTGCTTTATGATCTCAAAATTCCAATGGATTTAATTATCTACATCTATACTCAAATTTAATTATCTCATCTATTCTCAAATCTACCTTACTCATCTTCAATCTTGCATCTCCAACTGACTGTTGGACATCTTGAATTGAATATCCTGTAGGCATCTTAAACTCAAGATGTCCAAAACTGAACTCATCATCTTTTCCCCAAAACCTTCCCTTCTTCCTAGGCACCCCATTACTGTCAAGATACCACCATCCTCACAGTCAGTCAGGGTCAAAGTCTGGGTGTCATCCTGAAGGGGAAATAACATAAGTCTGGAAGCATAGGTTGTATCCATATTTTGAAAGGCTTTGAGGACAAGTTGAATGGTTTACTTTTTTCTCCCTGGGGGTAATAAAAAGGCATATACCAGTCATTGAGTCAGTCTTGTTTTGGAATAATTTGGAGGGTATCAGTCAGTGGACATGGAGATGGAAGAGTCTGGAGAATGAGTTAGAGTTCAACAAGTTTCAGCAACAAAAATTGGAAAATGATAAAGAGCAATGGGAAGTGAGAATGCCTATCAGATTCCGAGGACCATTAGTAACTCCATTCCAGTAACTGAGATAGAAAGCACAGTGAAACTGGTTGAGGAAGGAGAAATGTGGAGGAGGGCATGAGTATTGACAGGTTTTTTTCCTAGAACTTTGACTATGAAAAGAGTGAGAGGAAGGAGATGATAGTTTGAGGGGCTGGATGACAGTATCAAGTGAAAATTGTTTGTTTGTTTATTTTATAAAGGATGAAGAAACCTGGGAAATTTTGTAGGCCCCAAGAAAGAATCTAATTATTAAGGAGAGACAAAGGTTGAGAGAATGAAGTGAGATAATCAAAGGTACAAACCCCCTTATTGGATGGGAAGGAATAGGGTCAAAGACTGAATCAGAGAGGATGGACATGACAAAGATAAGAGCCATCTCTTATCAGAAACTGGAACAGAGGAGGAGAGAATGGAAGATAATAACCCTTGCTTGGCACTGTCAGAACCCAACGGAATCAACTCTTGGTTTCAGGTTCTTGTAGTCTTTATAGATACAGAAGGTATGTAACCCTAATATAGCGCGATGTTAATTGTGTGTGGAGGGAAGAGTTAAAGATCTTCACCTCCCATTAATAGACCTCAGACACCTTTTGTTAATTTCTAATGAGGCACTGGATCATGAGGGTCATGCCCTCCATCCCTGAAAAGAGTACACATACTCTGAAGCGAGGTTTTGCTTTAGGGCTCATTTTTTGGAAGAAGGTTGGTGCGCCAGATGAGATTCTGGGTAGCTGCTAACTAACGCCCCTCCCCACCCCCATCCTACTTTGAAAATCCAGATGTTAGAGCCTCTCTCTCTGGTAATGATGTATGTATTGCCTATGGTCAGACAGTTTGGAAGCCCTGTCTGTTGGTGCTACTTGTATTTTCTCTGTTGGTATACATGATTAAAGAAGATTGTTGACCCCTCAAAAGTTGCTTTCCTTTTAAGAAATCAGATCTAAGAACATGTGTAGCAGGCCCTTCTGTGTATACTGGGATGCTTACTGCTACATATAGTCACAATACAAGATAAAGTTTTAAGTGCCTCAAAACTGGTCTAGACAATAAATGATATGAAATCAAATGACATAAGTTTTAGGTGGGCTGAAATAGAAAGGGAACATTTCAAAACAAGAGGAAAGACTTAAGCAGAGCCTTATAGAATAGTAGGATTTTTGAGAGGCATAAAATAGTTGGGAGGCCATTCCAGGCGGGAAGAAATAGCTTGAGCAAAGACTTGGAAGTACGAATATGCATGCTACATTCTAGGGACAGTGACTAGACATTAATCCATTGTCATTATAAGTCAATAGCTTATTTAGAGAATTCATGTATGAGAATAAGAAAGGATGTTTAAAAGTTGTTAAGGTCAGTCTATGGAGAGTTTGGGTTATGAAGCTAAGGAGTTTGGATTTTATTCTATAAGTAACAGGAAGTTGTCTAAGCTTTTTCGACAAAGGAATGACATAATGGAAAAGGTATTTCATGGAGATTAATGCCATAGTAGTATAAAGCATAGATTGTTTTGAATAGAGTGAAAACAGTGGGACCAATTAGGAGGCTACTGCAAAAAAGGTGTGTGTATGTATTTATATTTATAGATATATTTATTAGTATATAGATATAGATATATTTATTGGTATATATATATAAAGGATTTGTGAACATATGTATATAAATATACATATAAATATATATTTCAACAAATATACTATGGACCACATTTTATGTATTTATATATTTAACTCTTTTTTCTTTGGTATATATGGGGGGAGGATATGGTATAAATATATGTATATATTTCAACAAATTTATCATAGGACAAATTTTCCATGACAATTGAAATACAAAATCCTCTCCCAAATGCAAGAATTAATCCTCTAAAATAACCTGAACCCTTGAACTTAGCTTTCTAATCTTGAGTGTGTTTATAAGCCCTATAGGACCAATAGCCCTTCAGGAAGAGGCCATATTAGAACAGTGAATTTAACTGTAACCCAGCTGAAGATAATATATGGTAGCAGACTGGTGAGAGGAAAACCACGAGCAGGAAGCAGCCTCTGTCTTTATGCCCTTCTGGGATATTTATATACTCCACTGTGGCCAGTAAACATAACTAGTATGACTTGGATGAAATTTTAATTATACGTGATCTTAATTATTTAACTTGCTGTGGGAAGAGAGAGACGGGGCCATACTGAAGGAGGAAAGGTTCAACCAAGTACAGCTCTTTGTTTTTCTAAGGTCCCCAAAGAAAATTTAGCATTTCAAAACAAGGTCTTTAGGTTTACTGCTTAAGGTAGGAGACAACCATGTAATCTTAGCTACTGTATCTGGACACAGGCTTTGCAATTATTCAGATTTGTCACTGTGTCAGGCAATCAGCTTAAACACATGAAAATGGTGATCTTGCCTTATTACATCTACAGGTACTGGAAAGTACTCCTTTCCTCTCTGATCCTTAATTCTCTATTCTCCATTTTCCTCTAGATAACAGGCATTTATTATTCTATGAACCATGCTAGATGCTGAGGATTCAAAGATGTAGCAGTTTGTAACACATTCCATCTTCATGGAAGACTAAAGAGTCCTGAGGGCTCTTACCAGAGAAATTAAGTCTGTCAGACATCAAAAACAGTACTTTCCAACAGTTCAACATAGAGATGAAACCAAGAGAAATGTCAAGAGACAAGAAGATACTTTTCTTGTGGATCCTTTCTCTTTGGCTGTTGAGACTCACTCTGGAAAGAGATTTCTATTCTACCATTCCATGTTATTATTTCCATGTGGGACATGTAGCCAGCCCCATGGTCCTTAGTTCACCTCTTGCTGCTTGCTGTGGCTTTGCAGTATGAAGGCAGCCTGATTTGGGCACAATAATAGATTAGTAGAGATAGATTTTGAAGCATAGTGGTGACCACATGAAGAAATAGGATAGAAAACAGGTCATGCTGTGAGTGATGTGAGATAGACCAGAGACAAAAAGCAAATATGAATAAGACTGAACTGAACTGGCAGCTTCGAAAAATATCAGTGGAGAGTAAGATGGAAAGGATAATCATTCTTGTTCCTTCATTTTCCTTCAGGGCAGCCTTGCCCTCTCCTTTCCCCCAACAGGATCCAGAAGAGTTAACTCTATTTTTAACTCATTCATCACTTTCAAGTACTTAAAGAGTTTGAACTTCTTTCTAGCTCTCACACCCACTCTGGGAGTGGTAAGGATGGTCAAGATGATCAGTTGCACTCCATGAAGTAGCTATTAACAAGTATCATTCATTTCTTGGTATAATAAAATGTGTGTATGTATATGTATGCAGTGTCAATTGCCCATGTCATAATGAATGTAAAGGGCTGTGAATAAGAAGAGGAGATCCCAAAATCAGGAATGAGGACTTGAGTATGCATGATAGATTTCCAATATTATTAATTTTTAGCATATTTTATGTCACACCCCTAGCTCTATATCGATCCTAAGTCAGTACCATAGGATAAGCCCTGAAGCTTGGGGTAGCATGAGGGGAAGTAGACTAAGAAGTTTTAGGCTGAGTATCCTCTCACAAGCAGTGAACACACTGTGGGTTTAGGGAGAGCCAGCAAATACACACTGAATATCCTTTGACAAATAATTACCCAAAGGATCAGTATATGTGCATAAGAGAATGTCAGAATAATTGAGAGACTTGAGGAGGAAGATATCACTTATATGTCGGGGATAAAAGGAGTGGAGAAGGTAATAGGACAACTATGAAATCTTCATTCATAAAAAAGATGATAAAAGACAAAATAGACTCAGTTATGTAATATGTAACAATGTTTGCATGAACAATATCAATGCAACCAGAATAAGAAGAAAAAGGATGGATTAGAAAATTATTGGGGATAACAATTAGGGAATTCAAGAAAAATTGTGGTACACAAATGTCAGAATAGGGACTGGACCCTAAGATTTCCTTGGTATAGAGAAGTCATTCTATCAGTACAGGTTTGGATCTTCTCTACAACTTGGGGAGAACCAGCAGAGGACCATTCTTGAACACCCTTTGATAATCATTTGACTGGTGGCCCTGGGATTACTGCCATATGGTGCTCAAATTATACACTAAGGCTCTTGTTCCATTAATTAATTGATTAGCTGATAGCCAAGTGTTCTGCAGGTTCCAGGAAGCAAGGAAATAAACCCAATTGTCAAACACAATAGATAATGTTTGTTGCAAATTATTAAAATTAAAATACTCCTTTACACTACCTCACACCTGGACTATTACCATAGGCTACTAGATGTTCTGTCTGTCACAATTCTCTCCCTATTCCAGTCTATCCTCCATTCAACTATCAAAGCAATCTTCCTAAAGCACAGGTCTCACAACAGCAATGCCCTACTCAATAAATTCCAGTGGATCCTGATCACCTCCAGGATCAAATACAAAATGCTGTAGCATGCAAAGCCTTTCATAATCTGCCTCCTCTCCCTCTTACCTTTCCATCTTACACATCTCCATATACACCTTTCAATCCAGTCACAATAGCCACCTGGTTATTCCTCACATAGGACTTTCCATCTCCAAACTCTGGACATTTTCACTGGCTGTCCCCCATGCTTAGAATTTTCTCCCTCTTCATCTCTGCCTCCCAGTTCCCTGACTTTTTCCAAGTCCCAGCTAAAATTCTACTTTCTATGGCAAGCATGTCTTGATCCCACTTAATTCCAGTACCTCCCCTCTATTTATTATCTCTAATTTATCCTACATAATACTGCTTATTTGTGCATAGTTATTTGCATTATTTTATCCCCTATTACACTACAAGCTCCTTGAAAGCTGGTAGTCTTTTTCTTTTCTTCATATCTCCAATAATAAACATATTGCCAATAGTAGGCAATTAATAAATGTTTGTTGACTGACTCGTGTTCTTCCTTTCTGTCAATAGACAGCAAAATACAAAAAAAAATGGAAAGTGACATTTATCATCAGACACAATCACTACTGATTTTGCTTAACTTTTTATGGGGAAGTATAATAGGGGCTGTTTATTGGGGATATGTCAAAATAAAATATATCTTTCTTTCTTTTCTTTGTGTGAGGTTACTTGGTGGTCAGGGGTGGATGGGAGGGAAGAGGATAAAAGATTTAATGAAGGAGTTGGCATCTTGAAAGAAAAAGGAGATTTTAACAGGCACCCGTATAGATAAAGACCAACTCAGGCACCTGAGACATCAGGTATCAGAAAATGGTGGGATAAAGACAGGGAACAACAAGTCATTCATTGAAGATCCAATATAATACATGGTTAGGCTTGAAGCCGGATTATGAAGGGCTTTAATTATCATGCTGTCTCCTTTTTGTTCTCTTTCTCATCTATTCTTCTTTACCTGTCCACATTCACCTCCACTGTCAGAAAACTAGATGAGTCTGCATGAAGCAGGAGCTCAGTGTTGACTGACTGATTGACAGCAAGAACTCAGGTCAGGGACACAAGCCACTGCATTGAAAGGAACAGTATGTCTCAGTGATGCATCAGCTCAACATTCACATCCCTTTTATACACCAGGCTGAGATATCACTGATGTCAGCACTTGTTACAGCACTATTCGTTCAGTTATCACAATGCCCTTCGGTGGGCCCTTTCAGCTGTATAATTATACCCAGGAGACACATAATTTATATTAGTTTCAGTGGCCCTGCAGCATCATTGCTATAGCCACACAAAGTGTAGGACAGGGGCTCCTTAAGCTTTTTGGTGTCACGAATCTCTTTAGCAGACTGTTAGAGACTATGGTCCCTTTCTCAGAACAATGCTGTTTTTTATTATAATCGAAGGAAATGCTAACTTTCACTTAGAAGTTAATAAAAACTAACATGTAACTTTTCCATCTTAGTTCACAGCACCCCTGAAAACTTTCCACAAACACTTTAGTGGTCTGTAGATCCCAGGTTTAGACCCATTCATGTAGCATCTTCAATCAGTTGTTTGCCAAACACTCATAATCTTGCTAAGTTCCATGGAAGACAGAGAACAAAAAGACATAGCCCCTACTACTGAGGGGTGTACAGTCAAAAAGGGAAAAGATGTACACAAATAATTTTCAAACAGGTTAAAATGTGACCAAGTGCCACCTGAAAAGTACGAAATTTTACAGAAGTTAAAAGAAGAGAGAGATCATTTCGATCTGGGGTAATTAGAGAAATCTTAACTAGAGTCGATGGCATTTGAGCTGAGATTTAAAGGGTAGACTTTCTCATCTGTGAAATGAAGGAATGATGCTTGTACCATCGACTATAAAGGAAAGGACTATGTAAATCGTAAATTACCTTATAAATGAGAGTTATTAGAAAAATAAGCATGAATTACTTGAGTGGATCCATCCCTGCTGCCTACATATCTGCTCATATCTCTCACATCCTCAGAAATGTTCATTTGCCTCTTCTATCCCATCAAACTATTTTCCTTTATTTCTCCTCTCTTTGACAACTGTACTACTAGAAAAAAATCTGTCTACACTCTCCCCTCTCTTCACATCCCTTTATAACTTGATTTCTAACCCTATCATTCAACTACAACTTCTTCATCAATGCTAAATCCAATGGCCTTTTCATAGTGCTCATTCCTTCCATCTCTGAAGCATTTGGCACCATTGACAATCCTCTAGTTACTCTTCCTTTCTGGTTCTTCATACATTGTTTTGACATGGTTCTTTCCTAGTTGTCGGATCTCTCCTCCACACAATCTCTTTTGCTAAGTCATGTTCCAATCCTCTGTGTGACTGTATGCCAAAGCTCTGTCCTAGGTTCTCTTTTATTTTCTCTCTATAATATCTTTCTCTAACTCATTTCATCACCCTAATCTCTTTCCTGAGTTCTAGTTATATACATTACATATATTCAACTGCCTGCTAGACATTCAATAGAAATCTCTAATTCACCGTGCCTGAAAGAAAACTAATTATTTTTCCCCTAAATCCACATCTCTTCCAACCTTCCTTTTTCTTTCAAGGGTACCACTATTCTTCTATCCCCCCACCCCCCGTTCATTACCTAGGAGTCATCCTTGACTCTTTTCTCTTACTCACCCCCACTCTCCCCATGTGTGTGAAGTTTTGTCAATTTTACTTCTATAACATCTCCCCCATCTGGTCTGTAAATTCCATTTATACTACAACTACACTTATCAAACTTCTTACTGCTTCTAACCTTGACTTTTGCAAGAGCCTCCTAATTGAGCTTCCTGCATCCAGCCTCATTACTCCCCCAACCCACCTTTCTCACAACTGCCAAATTGAAATTTCAATTATTTTTCTATATTTTGTTGATAACTTTCTTTGTAACACTAATCTCCAAATATGTTCTTCTTCCTTTCTCTTAACCAGAGCGTCAGCCCTTGAAACAAATAATAAAAGAGGGAGGGAAATGGTTGATTAAAACATCTACTGAATATATACAAAGTGTGGTACCCATAGTACCAATCTCTACAAGGAAAGGAGGGAGGTGCATTTTCTCATCCCTTCGTTAGATCCAAGCCTGGTCATTATAATTACATAGCATTCAGTTTTGTTTTGTTTTTGTTATATATTTGTTCTTCAGATTTATACCGCTTTAGTCATGGTGCACGTGACTGCACTTTGTATCCATTCAAATAAGTCTTTTCTGCTTCCCAGTATTTTTCAAATACTTAATTTCTTGCAGTATAGTAATATTCCATTGCCATTTAGCCATTTCTTTAGCCATTTCCCAATCTCTAGACCTCTACTTTTTTTCTAGTTCTATATTACTATTAAAAAAAACTGCTGCTATAAGTATTTTGGTGTCTATGGGCCTTTTTCCTTCTGACCTTTGCCCTCTTGGGGTATATGCTTTACTCTAAGATCTCTGAATCAAAGGGTAGGGACATTTTAGGCATCTTCTTAGCATAAGTTCAAATTGCTTTCCAGAATGGCTGGACCAATTCACAGTTCCATCAACAGCGTAGCTATCAGACAGTCCGCCATTGACTATTCCCATCTTTTTTCATCTTTGCCAATTTGTTGAGTGTGACATAAAATATTAGGGTTGTTTTGATTTTCATTACTCTTATTATTAATGATTTGGAAAAGTCTTTCATATTATTAATAATTTCCAATTCTTTTAAAAGCTGACTGTTCATTCCCTTGAAAGAGCTTGGGAATTGGATAGCAAGTCAGACCTAGAATTCAAAATGGAGTTCTACTACAGACTGTTAGCTCCCTCAAGTCAAGGACATTTTTTCATTTTGTCTTGGTTTTCTGCTACTTAGCATAGTTCCTTGCAAAGCACAAATATTTACTAAATGGTTTGAGAATTTGAATGGATTGAGATGCTACGGTAGAGGAAGAGGGGAGGGGATCAACAAACTGTCTTCCCAGGCACTAGTATTTATTCTTCAAAGTATCTTATAGGTTTTAATTGAAAAGACTTGGAGGATTAGAAAAGAAGCAAACCAGTCTTTGTCTCTGAAAATTCAGTGGTTTACTTTGATAGAAAATAATGAGTAGAGAGGTGAGGGAAATCATATCTAGGAAGAAGGTGTAAACATGTCTCTACAAGATCAATCCAACAGAAAGAATTTCTAGGGGTGTTTCCTCCCAACCATAGGAAAATATAAGGAGAACAAATTCAACAGACCACCTCTCCTAATGCCTAATTGCTGTCTGAAATGTTCCAACCCGGAAGTGAGATATTGACCCATTTTCCAACTGATTTTGACCAACGTAAGAAGAAGAGACAACAAACTCTCTTCAAGTGGTTTCCACACTGAAGAAAGGAAGTGGGGACATCCAGGGTCCTTTGGAATGATCTCAAAAAGAAAATATCTCTTTATTGTATTGATGATCTTGATAAGTCAAAAAGATTCATAAAGGTGATTAAAAGAAGACAGGTTCAGAAAAAAAATAACATGGGTTTTTGTGAAAGGATGAGCCCAAAGCTTGAAAAGGGTTTGTTAGTTATCCATACATAATAAAAACTGGGATGTAAGTAGGTAGGAGGAAGATACCTGTGCTAAGGTGTGTTTCCAAGGTCTTTTCCCCTTCCCACTCATTTGAATGAGAACTTTGAAATTGAAAAACTGGGGGACCCTGAACCTCAGAACCCTCAGCAGTTTGCTGGAAGAACAGACTCTACTAGGTATAGTTTAGTGGATAGAAATTAAGCAAGGAGCTTCAAAGATTTGTTAGCCCTAAGCTAGAGAATTATTTCTTATGGAAACAAGCTGCAGTGACCAGGAAATACAGATCAAAATACAGAATTAAGCCAGAGGGTACTAGTTATTTGGTAGTGGCCCAGCTATGTATTCCAGAGAGTGTGACTCCTAGGATAGGGCCTTGCCTTCTGGACAGTAGGCCTTTTCTGATCAATGCCCTGAAACAAAAAGACAGACTATACCTAATGAGGGAAAATCCTGGAAGGACTGATTGGTTTGTTCTATTTTGTTCCTAATAATTTTGGTGGAGTATTTAGGGGGGGGGGCATGGGGGAGTGGGGGAGAAACACAGTTCCTTTTCCCCTCTTGGTCAAATGGCTAGTTTTTCTAAAGGCTTTGAAAAGGCATGGGGCTTCAAACTAAAAGATCATGGTAGAATCAATTCTTCCTATCACAGAGAAGTAGAACTCAAGCTCAGGACTGTAGCTGAAGCCGGAAGTTAGAAGTAGAAGTAAGCTCCACAAATTCATGTCCCTTGAAGCCATCTCTGGCACTGACCATAGGGTCAGCAGAGCAACACAGCTATATGAGATCAACAGGGAGTAGAGCCCCATAGAGACTATATATCCAGGTGAAATTGTATATTTAATAAGGACAGTATATCATGCAAAACCAGTGAGAGCAAGTTCAGTGGAAACCACATGATGATATCACCAGAAGATATCTGAAGCCCTATAGTATCAGAAGAATGAATTACCCATTCATAAATGTGTTTCAACTATGTGTGTGTGTGTGCGAGCGCTTACGCTAAATGTATCTAATCTTCCCACTGTGGATGTGGTTATTTTGGGGATAGTATGCCCCTGGTTAATCCATAATTTATTGCCACTTATCTTTTTGTGCCATTTCATTAAATTCTTTTGCATTAAACTAATTGAATCCTCTGGATGACTAGCAAAGGTAAAAATGTTGGTAGAGTTCATGAGCCAAGGTTTTTAAGTGATTGCAGATGCACTGGGAAACTTGGGGTAACCACATGGGAATGGTTTGAGGCTCACATGTGACTTAGGAGCAAAGTAGGTTAAGTTTTCAGTGTGAGAAGTTATACCTCCGAAATCCACAGACACTCCATATCAAGGCTTGATTTATTATTTAACTGATTGCCTAGACTTGAAAAAGTGATGGAGAAAATGTTAATAATTCTGATTAAACTTAAAAGTATATATCATATATAAATTTTTTTCTCCTAGAGAGCTGATTGCCAAATATTTACTAGCATACCTCTGGTTAGGGACCATATTCGTATAAATCATATTTTCTACATTCATGTCACAAATTCCAAGATAATATGAGAGAAGTTTTCCACTTATCATAATGATCTGAAGTGGTAGATAGAAGGAAAATGCTTTTTAGTTTCCTTTCTGTACAATAAATTCCCAATCAGAGTTGAGACACGGAGATTTTTCACCCTATTTCACACAAGGAATCTTAGGAAACATTACTTGAAATGGGAACCAAAGCCAAACTTTCTAATCCATTTCATCACCTGGTCACTCAGCCATGCTAGCCTTCAAAATCCCGAGAACTCTTTGACCTCAAATTCAGTGACTGATTCCTCTAATGTAAACTGTCTTGTTCAAATATGAAGGCTCTAAGCCAAGGATTTGATTTTCAATTTGAAGCAAAGACACTAAACCAACAACCTACACTTTGAGAAAGGCATAAAAACTCCATTCCAATCAATGGAAGCTGCTTATGCATCTCTGGGGACTGATTCACCCTTTGCTGATTTAAGATCTTATATACAATAACCCAGGAGAGAGGTATTACATGAAAGCTTATCATGGCAACAGCTGAATGTAAAATACAATACAATAAGGAAAACTGGCTACTAAGTTCTTGGGAGCAGCACTGCTCTATGACAAACAGCCAAAATTTAAGCCAGCCAAATTTCAATTCATTTATTTGAATCCATGCTTCAATCCATGAAGCAGACAACATGTAATACAAATCACACCACAACTCTTGCCCTGGAGAACTCCCTACTATACTGGAAGTCCTGAGTAGAGCAACAGGATGAGGGTTGGGGAAAGAGAGTGAGAAGTGGAGGTGGGAAATCAGCATCGGCAAAACTCCCTGCATATTTTTCAAATAGGGTGTTCAGTCATGTCTGACTTTTCATGATCCCATTTGGGATTTTCTTGACAAAGATACTGGAGTGGTTTGCCATTTCCTTTTCCAGTTCATGAGGAAACTGAGGCATATAGGGTTAAGTGACTTGCTCAGGGTCATACAACTAGTCTGAGGCTGAATTTAAACTCAAGTCTTACTGACTCCGGGCCTGGCACTCCATTCACTGAACCAGTTCAAGATATCACACACATTTTCAGCCTGCCAAATATTTCCATTAGCTTTCTCATCTTGTTGTGTTTACCTTTACAGAGAGGCAATATAAATAAAGATTGGTTAGGATTGTTTCATTTCATCGAGGGAATTAAGAGAGATATTCATTCAGGCAAATGATTCCTCTTCTGAATGAAAAGGATTCAGGCATTTCATTCTCCTTAAAGTGTTGACTTAAGGAATTTCAATGTTGAATTCAAGGAATCTGTGACTATGCATCAAGACCAGCCCTTCTGTGGTTCTCAAAATGTGGTCTTTGCACTCCTAGTGGGAAGGAGGGGTCCCAAGATCCTTTAAAGGGGTTTCTGGGGTCAAACTGTTTTCATAATAATAATGAAGCATTATTTTCCTATTAAAATGTTCCTCATTTTTCCAACTACATATATATGTGAAGTTGAATTTTTCCTCATATACTTCAACCAAAACAATATATTGCAACAGACTGAATGCAGAAGTAGATAATGAAAATCCAAATGTCTTCTATAAAAGCTGCTGTTAGAAAATTGCTCTGTGTGTGTGTGTGTGTGTGTGTGTGTACATAGACATATATGTTTTAAGACACTCAGCGCACTATTTTTTTGTTTTGGAAAAATTATTTTTCATTCAAATATATTAATGTATAACTGGTTTATTACTTTTGTAAATGAATTAATAAACATTTTAAATGTATCATTTAATTTCTAATATGGTAAATATTAAGAGAAGTAACCTATATAAGCAAAAGCTCCCTGGAATCCTCAATAATTTTTTAAGAGTTCAAAGGCTTTCTGACACCAAAAAATTTGAGATCCATTGTTTTATGGGATAGCTTGCAACTTATCCCTGCTTTTTTCATCCCATGAGCTTTTTTGCCTATAACCTACTAGAAAGCCTTCATAAAGAATATGTACTGGAGGTTTTCCCTTTGCCACTTGTCATTTCACAGGCACTAGTGTACCTTATAGACTGTCCATACATCATCTTTCATTCTTGCTGCAGGATTGGCCTATCTCCTTTCATAAATTTCTGATCTGCTTTTGATTTCTCTCACACAACTTTGTGCATGAAGCTAAGTAATATCCTTCAGCCTAAGTGTGACTACAACTTAGCTTTCCTTTGGATTTTTGCATCACCTGAAATCCTAATTCTTTAGAAATTTTGAATGAGATCTATAGCTACTAGAAGAATATTGGTGTTAAAAAGACCAGGGTTTGTTTCAGAACCACTCTGCGTCATTGAGAAAGCTTTCCAATTTACCAGATGCAAACTAACGCCTGTTCAATCCTAGGTCCAGTTTATTGTCCATCTTAACTGGCTATCCACAGCATATATGTACCAATGGCCCAATTGAATGGGTTGCCCATTTGAAAGCAAAGTCTGGCCAAAAAAAAAGTATTCTTCATTATTTGTTATTCCTGTTTATAATGTAAGACCAAAGTCTTTTTTAGTTGATGTGGAGTCTCCTGGGATTTGAAATCATCAGCACAATGTTATCTTCAAACGGAAACATTTGAGGAACCTCATAATCAGTAGACAATCCTTTTTTCCATATGGAATCTGTACTAGATATTCTACATGATAGTGCTAAAGGTACATTAGGACCTATAAAACTAGGGATATAAATTTTAAAAAAAGATCTGGAATAGGTATTAATAGCTTTTTCTGCCCCCTCTTTCAGGAAAAGGGTCATTTTTTTTTTCCTTTTTAGGGATATTTTCACTATTTTAGACTATTGAGTTAACCTTCTATACCCAATTTAATAGGTACTGGACCTATGATTTCATTGGTATAGGAAACTCCCAGGTAAGGAAATCCTTTCTACCCATTCAAGTCTAAACTCTATATTAGGCTCTACTACTTGATATCTACATGGCTGGGCCGAAAAAAAAATACTGGATTAGCAGTCAGAGGACCTAGTTCAAATCCCCACTTGGCCCCTTACCTGTGTAACTTTGACCACGTCTCTTTAACTCTCTGTGCTACAGTCATGTGTCTGATGAGAAGCTTATGCAGCCTATCAGACATTATTAAAATAGAGAACTTTTCACTGATAAATATTAGCAACAGCATATTGATAGTGTTGGTAATAGCATTTTTTGTGCGTGACAGAGGTTTCTAATAGAAAAGGTATGACCAGAGGCATGTGGGCCACAGAGATGCGTCTCCCAGTCTCTCCTCCCTGCCTATCACTTTTCATACCCTCTTCTCCTCTGAGGCCTATCTTTGGGCAGAATGACAGGAAGCAGGCTCCCTTCTTCTACAAGTGCATCCATTAGACCATCAGGGTGCCACCCGGACACCTCAGCTCTCTGACAAGTTTATTGCACTTGAGTAAATCTTCAACCTCTTGTGACCTCTCATCAGAGGTCGTAGCAGTGTCCTTTCTAGCTCACACATTGTGGCACCTACAAAATCCAGAGTGAAGTAGTATAGGGTCTCTACACAAGTATATAGAAAAATGAAACATAACCAAATAAAGGTAACTGTAGGCTTTAACATTCCCTGAGGATTCACTGTGCATAAAGTTAAATTGGCAATTTCATTGTTAAACTACTGTTAAAGGCTTAGTGGTTGCCCACTGAAAGGCGAAAAGGGAAGAAAAAAATCTTTCATAAATATAATTATTAGATTGGCTTAGTAGCACAGCATATAATTATATAGAAGAAAATTACCTAGGCCAGGAAGCAGAAAGTGATAATGACCAGCCTACCTTTTTCTGGTTACCCAGCAAAATTGAAATCCTCAGCTGCCAAACCAGGTTCTTTTCAGAAGTGCTACAGAATAACTCTAAAGTATGTATTGTCTGTGCCAGAAAAAATATAATCCTGGACTCCCTATGCAGTCAGTATGTATTGGCAGTATACTTATCTTGTCAAAATCCAGGCCAACTATATTACATTTTAGGTTTGCTCAGTCTCTCCTTCACTAAGAAAAACAATACACATGCAACTTTAAGAAGTTCTTGGAAAATCTTTTATCTCATAGCACACCTAAGGTCTAGGGCATTTAGGCAAAAGAGGATAATGGAAAAGATTAAAGACTTTGTCCTTTAGAGTGAAAAATATTTTTAATAACAAGAATATTTCTGTGCTATAAAATCCCATAATGTGTAACAGTTAAGGACAACAAACTGTCCTTTTTAGAAAAAAATCCACTTGAAAGACAGCTAAAGATTTAAGCACATAGTAGGTAGAGAGGATTTCTCAATAGCTAATCTCTATCTCACCAACCAGTTGTGAGATTTTTCAAAGCTGCTTAATTCTTCTTGGCCTCAGTTCCATATCTGTAAAATGGTATGCTACGGTTAAGACCATCCACCTTTCAAAATCGCATCACACTGTCCTACCAACTTTATGGAACATAAAATATATTCCTGAGGCCTCAATGATTTTCTGCTTTCTAACAAAGGAAGGACAGACAAATTCAACTAGTTTATTATCTCTATTTTTTTAATGTCAAATATAATAAGATTAAATTTTGTTCAGCAGCTTTGTCCTTGACCTCCTCTTCTTTCTCTATATTCTCTCTCATAACTTCAACACAGAAGACTTTCAATTGTGTATATGAAGCTCCAGCCTCTCCATCTTCCTCACTCTTATAAATCTCCTTCTCATTCTTCAGTAATAGTGGGAGAATAACAGAGAGAGAACTAGGAGGTGCTCAAAATCATACACACACACACACACACACACACACACACACACACACACATACACACATACACACACACACACACACACACACACAAAAACCATCCACAAGCATTAACTTAGCTATTGGTACTCTAAACGTGAGATCTAAGTCCATTGGCCATTAAGTGAATACATTATGATAGGAACTGAATCAGATTGATTTTTGACATATTTGCTATAAATAAAACAAAAAGACAAAAAGAAGTTGCAACCAAATGGGAAATTCACAAAGCAATAGACATCATCACTATAATCTACCTTCCATTTATCTTGTATGTGATTTGTATTAATATCTCTGGGTAATTTTTTTCCTCCGTTAGAATATTAGCTCCTTAAAGGCAAAGCTATTTCATTTTTGTCTTTGGGTTACTATCACCAGAATCCTAGCACTTAACACTTAGTAGGCACTTAATAAATTATTATTTAATTTAAATGGATTGACAAGTTGCCATTTCCTAAAAATTCAACGGAAGTAAACTGAATGCCACAACAAGCAGGCCCCCAGATTCTAGAAACTACTTAAGCCCGCGCACATATGATTTTCTTATCAATCTGAGAGAGTCACAAAGGCAAATACCAGTTTATTCATAAGGTGGTGTGACACTACCAATAGTATTGCATTATGAAATCAAAAAAGCACTGAAAAGAAAAACAAACCTAGCTAAGCAAAGTCACTCCAAGACACATAGGAATGAAACTCAAAAAGAGACAATGAAAATGAAAAACATTAGAAAATATCTGAAAAGACATTTATAACAAATCTATTAACCACCAATCATAAGGGAGTCACCACATTTATATTCTAATATCACAGTTCTTGATTTGCTGCACATTAAAAGTAGAAATAGTGCTAAAGCAAAGATGAGAACAGCTAGACTAGACTAAGCAGGCCTAGAGTGGGGTAATGCTGAAGATGACATTATTTTGAAGGTACTGAAGGATTGATTCTAAAGGTATCTTAAAGAAGGGAAGATTCTAAAGGTTTGGGGGAGGAAAATCTCAAGATTTATCATAACAACTAAAGATAGCTAAAAAAATTAAAAATTCCTAACCCATCTACCTACATTCCTAGCTCTCCAAAAGTTTTATGAAAATTTACACATGCATCCTTGAAAAACACATAAGAAAAAAAGTAAGCTTTTTCAACTGATATTCTACAATAGACCACTTCTTTATAGTGACACAATTGCTAGAAATATGTAGAGAACTCAAGATCTCACTGGTTTATTGCTTATTGAAAAACTGTTTTCTTTGATGGAGCAAAATGATACTTTAATGACTCTTCCAACAGGGGAAAGATTCCTTGGAAGACTCAACAACAGAGATAAATGTTTAATCCCTTTGATTATTAATATCAAGTGAAACATAAAACAAAAAGCTATATGCCTGCCAAAGATATTTGCCACTAACATGGAGAATGTTCGGTTCACAGCCTGAACAGAAGAGGGATTCTCTAAGATGCTTTTGTTTGTGGATGACGTTGTGTTGATTGCTTCAAGTCAGGAAGTGTTGCAGAATCTCCCAAATAATATCCATAATCTTACAAAAGAGCTCATCCTAATTCTCCACAAAGGAAAAAAACAGATAGGTGAAGAATACTCATTACCCAAACTATGATGTAACATTAGATGGGTAACCCATAGAGCTGACTCCCAGACACAGAGGATCATCTCTTTAACCAATATATTCTTCTAGGGCTGATTCATGGCTGCAAGTCATAGTACTATGTACTCCAAATAATCAGTTTGGAGTCATCTAAAGGACAAAGGAAATGTTGGGCATGAGTGGATTATAACACAATACCAACCAAGAGTTTTGTGAGAGAAACAACAGAAATTATGTCATCTAATCATCATGTGGTGAGACAAAGGGGTAACTTGCGGAGAGTGTGTGCTCCATTTTAATTCACCCAGCGTTAGGAGACCTAAGGAAAGGCCCTGACCACATTGGGTAGACCTTACTGGAGCTACCCAGGAATTAAAGGCTTGGATGAATTTCAATCTGCATGGTTGTAACTGGAAGACCCACATAGTAAAGATCATAGATCTCATCAAAATATCAAAGGAAGTTTTTAGTAGGGCACCACAAAACCCTCTATAATTTTTAAATGCAGTCAGAAGAGTGTCACATATTTTCATAACTCTTTATGTTGCTAAAAGATGTCCAGCAAATGGTATTTATGAATATCAACTTTTCCTTAAAAGTATTCTGTTAGTTGGGTCTCCCGGGGCCCTTTTTGCAGTTCATGACTTCCTAAACTAGAAGAGGGCTATTGCAATTTCTCAGTTGTAACTAACTATGTAATCTTGGGCAGGACACCTATACTCCAGGAGCTTCCATTTCCAAATCAGTTAAATAAAAGGGTTGGAGTAAAGAATCTTTACTTAATCTTGTCTCAAGCTCTTGGGTAATGTTTCTTGGATTCCAAAAGTATTTTAAAGTGTGAGGTCTTATCTATCTTCCTGGCATACTAAGGAAGACTAAAGGAAGAGATACAAACTATAATTTGTCTCACAGTAAAATTATATGGGAGTTAGGGAGAAATAATCGTATAATGGAATCCATTAATTGCCAGTTGCGTGCTAAATAAAAAAAAATTGTTTGTTCATGGGAGGAAAGAGGAACAAGGGGAGAGGAATAAGCCTTGTTTAATAAGGAAATCTGCTTCCTCATAATACTAAGGGATATGCTTAAAACTGAAAGAAAAATTCTATCCATGGGGTAGGGGAAAGCATCTCATCCACCTTGCTTTAATTGATGAAATATCATTTATTTTATGTGAGGTGAGGAGTTACCAATATCATTAAGATATACTCATGAATTAGCTCTTTAGTAATCACTTCCTTTATTCTTTTTTAAAATGTACCAATGGAAATTATATAATGAGTACTTTTTCCAAGGAGGTAGTTGTAGGTTGGGTTAGTCATTACCAATGACATGAGGTCATTGGTAGACTTTGGGTGTTTTGTTTTTGCATTTCCTTTTTTAAAAAGGAGTTAACCCTATAATTAAAGGTTCTCTGAGGACAGAGGCACATTATACATGCATGTTGCTCTAAATTTTCCCCTAAGATTGAATTTTGGCTTCCTTAAAGTTATATACCATTAACTTCAGCTTTGCTGCAGTATCCCACAACTTGCTTCTTTAATTTCTGGAAACTTCTCCAAAATGAAATCTGCTCAAAATAAAAAAAAAAAATTCCTGGAGATCATTCCAACAATTTTGTTGTTGAGTTGTTTTCATCATGTCCATGGATCTTTATGACCCCATTTGGGGGTTTTCTGGGCAAAGATACTGAAATGGTTTGCCACTTCCTTCTCCAACTCATTTTACAGTTGAGGAAACTGAGGTAAATAGGGTATCTGAAGCTAGATTTGAACTCATGAAAATGAGTCTTCCTGATCCCAAGCCTAGTTGCCCAATTCCAATTTTAACCAAATCTTAATTTTACAAAGTTTTCTATGTATGCTATTTTATTTAATCTTTATTAAAGCCTTGCAAGAGATATGCTATTATTATTCCCATTTTACAACTGAATAAAATGGAGATTCAAAGAAACTAAGTGATTTGCCCAATTACTACTTTGAGGTACAATTTTCTCCCTTCTAGTTTAGTTTTCAACACTATTTTCAGCTACTGATTGCTTTTTTCAATATCAGTTTAACATGTCTTAATCCAACTTCTGGTTAAAATTATTACTGGATGTGGTCTAGTCATATAATCTCAGATTTGAAAAGCATTTTAAGGGTAATCTACATCAACCCTAAAGTTGATGTGGGAATCTAAACCATCTCTAACAAGTAGCAATCCACTAATGGCTTGAAAAGTTTCTTTAATGGAAAACTCATGGCTTCATGACAAAAACAATTCTTTATTCAGATAATTTTAGTGATTAGAAAATTTTTCTCATTTTGAATCAAAATTTGAGCCCTGTAACTTCTACCCATTGACGCTAGTTCTATCTTAGAAAGAAATGCTGAATAAATTGAATCTCTTCCATATGATAGTCCTTCAAATGATGAAGATTGTTTTCATGTGTCCCCTTATATCTTTGTTTTATATATTTGTATCTTCTCACCTGATCTTGACTTATTGCTTAGATCTCTGATCTCACCAGTGTGATTACTCCTTCCATCGATCCTTATCATAGCCCATTCATGCCTTCACATTTTATGTGATTCCTGTTCACATCTTTCTGTAAACTTTTCACAGAAGATCCTCACAACATGTCTCTTGTTCTTCTATTATTTCCTGGATACCAGTGCAGCACATAAGATGCATGTCAAAAATTCTCTTACTCTTGAACATGGCCAATCAACATTCCTTTAATGGTCACATATTTTCATGACGATATCTTTTATTCCAGGGTTTTAATTCCATCTTAATATTGTCTGAGCTACCTTTTACAATTTGAATTATGTCTGTGCTGAACTAAAATATGAAATCAAAACATGACTTGAGCATAATACATCATCAACCCTGGATAACAGGCTATCCCCTTCTTGCTTTGTTTTTTGTTCCAAATATAGCTTTAATAAACTTTTTTGTTATCCTTAATATTTTCAGTAGACCTTAGTTTCTTCTGGGCATTAGCCTTCCTAACAATATTCTTATAGGTTGATTATACTTTTATATTAATAATAACAATTATCATTATTAATTCACAGTTATATCCCCCTTCTTTCCATATTTTCTAACTATTTTTCTAAAATGTGAGCACACTGGAGATCTCCCTGAAGAGCCATTTCAACCTCTAGAGAGAGCATCAGTGTCTGCCAATAGAATGCAAGCACAAGCTCCCTTAAGATCACAGACTGTTTTCATTCCTGTCTTTATATCCCCACAGCTAACAGTTCCAGGCATAATGTCGGTGCTTGGTAAAAGTTTATTTAATGGACAAATGACTGAATAACTCATTTTCTTACTCATTAGGTTCATTTGGTATTGTGTTGTCAGATTTTTATGGATGAACATCTCCCAACACACCTGAGTCATCTTCTCCTTTAGATTCTGAAGATACAGGAATATGTTTATTATTGAATACTTATCTTGGAGTAAAGAAGACTTGGCTTCAAAATCCTACTCAGATATTTATTAGCTATGCGACTCAAGAAAAATCACTCAAGATAGGCATGACAATAGCAACTAGCTCACAGGATTGTTTTAAAAGTCAAATGATAGAATAGATGCAAAGAACTCGACATAACTTCAAAGCACTATATAATTAGAAAATATGCATCATCCCTCTGATATTTTTGACAACCATTTTCTTGCTAATTCTAAGACTTTAGGCAAGATTTTGAAGCTTTCTGAGCCTCAGTTTCTTTATCTGTAAAATTGGGGAAATAACATTCACACTACCTACCTCACAGCGCTGTTTTGAGGAAAGTACTTTATAAATCTTAAAGCACTGGAAATGTTTGTCTTGGATAAGAGAAATAAGGCAGGTAATTAAGAGCAGACTATTAATGTACCTTGAAAAAATATACTCATGTAAGGAAATTCAGGAACCAGACAGAGGATAGAAATATGCCTCATATTTGTGAAAGATCAAGAGACCAAAAAAGAAGTGATATGATCATTAAAATACGTTCCAGACCACCTGAACAGATAGTGGAAATAGATCAGAAGTTAAAGAAACATAAACTTGACAAAGAGGCATAATATTATATTGATGGGGAATTTAGTTACCTGGACTTCTGGAACTCTCTGAATAAAAAGCAGAATAATTAATAATTTATTGATTTAATTTAACAACAATTTTATCCTCCAAAATGTGGAGGGACCAAGGAAGGGAAATCCTTTAATGAATCTTATTCTTACCAGCAAGGTGACACAGGTTGTTGTAGTAGAAATAATGGGAACATTGGAGGAAAGTAACAAGTTCATGTTAGAATTTGAAATAGGTGGTAAGGTGGTGTAGTGGATAGAGTACTGCCCCTGGTCTTACTTGACACTTTCTACCGGCATAGCCATGGGCAAGTCATTTAATCCCAACTGCCTCCCAAAAAAAATTTTTTGATAGAGAAAAAGAAGTTAGGAAAAGTCTGGCCTATACCCTATATTCTGGAAGGTATGATTCTAAAAGGTCCCAAAAAGGGATGGGTAATATCTCATAGAATAAAAATCTATAGCAGAAATCATCTCCATGAGGGCTATGAAACTGTGAAGATATCAAGAAATAACTGCACTGAACAAGAAAATGGAGAATTATGGGAATATCCCAATAAATTTAGGATGAAAAGGTGCATCTAAAGATAAAAGCAAGCTTGAATAATGGGAGAGGAATATAAAAGCATGATCTAGAACCACAAGCCCAGGATCAAGTCCTAAAACTCAAAATAAGCATGAGGAAATCTAAAGACCACAAAAGGTTTATGGTTTTGTTTTTTGTGCTAGCAATACTGGGGAAATGAGGAGGTTCAAAGAAGAAATATCACTACTGCTCAGCAGGAATAGGAAGATAATACTGGATGACAAAGCAAAGGCAGAGTAGTCCGTTCCTATTTTCTGTTTTTCGTTTCTCTGGTAAAGAGAATAATTTCTGGTCTGCAAAGATGGGAAGAAAACAATGCACAACAGGAAATTCCCCAGACTAATAGTGACTTGGTGCCCAAAAGTCCTAAGGAGAAATTACAAGAGTACACAGCAGCTTTGGTGAAATCAAGCAATAGATATGAGTTATGAGTCACTGTTAGTGATCTTTAAAAGACTGTGGAGAATGGGAGAGCTACCACAAGATTAGTCAATGACAAGCATTGTTTGATTTTCAATAAGGCAAGAGAATTTAGTCTACAGACCATTTGTTCAGTGAGTATATTTCAATTCCTGGTAAAAAAAAAAAAATTGAGCCAAATTCTTATGTTACAGAATCATTAATTAAGTTACACAGTCATAGAATTTTAGAAGTCATCTGAGCCAGTCTGTACATGAATAGGTCTCCCTCTCATAGCGTACCCCACAAATGAACTTACAGACTTGTTTGAATACTTTCTGTGAGGGAGAACCCAGTCATTCCCCCCAAATCATCTCTTCTTCAAACTGAAAATTCTGAGTTCTTCCAACCAATAATAGAGCATAGTCTCCTATGTCTTCACCTTCCTGGTTGACCTTCTCTTACTCAGCTTGTCAATATCCTTCCTAAATAAGTGACACAATGCTCAGATCAGGGCACAGCACAGCAAGATTATCACCTTCCCCATTTTGGACACTAGTCCTCTCAATGCAGTCGAACATTTTTTAACATTTAGCCTTCAGATTTTTTTATATTAATTATTGTCTGTCCATGTCTCTTCAATCCTTGAGGAACTAATGTTTTTTTACGTATTCATAGAATTTTACATCATCCCCAACCTCCTTCCCCAATAGTCTGTTCTGCTCCTTCATCATACTGTGGAAGAAATATTGTATTTTTGAAACCATGCTGGTAAATACAAGCTGTAATAGGTTGTACAAATAAGAAAGGCTTTGGGTATGGGGCTGTTGATACCCTGGGCATCTGTCTTACAAGACATTCATCTAGGCTTACCACCAACAGGAAAGTTACCTTACCGTCATTTTGATCTCAGCACAGAAGGGTTGAAATCTACATTTGCACAAGGAATATTAAAACTAGTGAAAATTCATGTTATTTGATAATCGTCATAGAGTCATGAAAAATAAATGTATGTTTCAAAATTGGGGATTCATTAGATGACCCGAAGAAGAGAAACAGTTCCATTTTTATCAGATATATGGCATGATAGATTTAGTTTTTTTACCATTACCAAATTTTCCTCCACTATCCCTCTGTCCTGCAGTACAAGTAATATTTTAAGGACAAAAATAAAATAGAAAGAAGGAAAAGCCAGCATAACATAACAAAAAAGTGCAAAAAATATGTGAAATGTATCACCCTCTTGGTAGGACGCAGAAGGGGTATAGATGGCACTATATTTTTAAATCTCTTCTTTGTAGGAATCCTTGTTCTTTGTAATTTTTCATCACTTACTTTTTATTTCTTATGATTGATCTTTCCATTTACATTGTTCTAGTCATTTTGTATAGTGGGATCCAAGCTCTGCTTATTTCACTTCCTAGGAATTCATGCAGATATTTCCAGATCTCTCTGTATTCATCATATTTGTAATTCTCTACACCATAGCAACATTCTATTACTTTTACGCAAAATAATATGTTTAGCCATTCCACAACATATGGTGATCTACCATCTACCAATTTGTTTTCAATTCTTTGTTATCACAAAAAGTGCTGCTAAATATTTTGGTGTATATGGAGACCTTCTTATCAATGGCTTCTTTAGGATATACATCTAATAGTGGAATCACTGGGTCAGAGGATATGGGAATTTTGGCCACTTTATATAATTCCAAATTTATTTCCAACACAGCTCCACCAACAATGTACCAGTGTACCTATCTTCCCACAAACTCTGCAATATTAACTATTCTCACATCTGTCATTCTTGCCAAGAAGATTATTTTTTCAAGAAGCTAAGCATATCTAAAGAAATATGATTCATATTGGTGATATTTAACTTAGTTTTACATATATCTTTTCTCCTTCAACTTTTTTCATATTAATGCAAAAGAAAATATGTCAAGAGAAATAATAAAAAAGAACAAAGTATGTAATACAAACTGCATATTCCTGGAGCTATTTAAGTATCCAAATGCACTCTCAAGTGAATAGAAAAAATAGTCTTATTTCTTGTTCACTCCCATGCTATTGACCACTAATATGTTTTGAGAAGTTAATATTATGCCTTTGTGCTAAAAGAACATAATCAATGCAGTTATAGTTACCTATCAATTACCTATAAAAAAGCAGCATAGCAGATGTTGTATGTCCCCCTCTTCAAAACTCCATACTAGGTTCTGGAATGCTTCATGGTAGTTGCATTTGACTCTGAGTATGCTTCACATTCTGGGAATTTACAGAACTTCAAACAAAATTATTAAGATACTTTGTGAAGATCCAACTCAGAATAAGCTGAAAAGCTAGTTAGATTCCCAGTTCTACTCTCTTGGTCATGTCCTCCCTCCCTGCTCCTCACTTCATGCTTTTGAATCCTCCCTTCTTGTATTCAACTGATACTCTCTCAGGACACTTAGCTGGTTGCTTGTTCCTTACCCTGGATGAGAGGAGGTGGCTAATATGTTGTCTTGTGTGGCCTTTCTGAATGCTATCTGGATTTTGGAAAGGGGACCTCAGGCACCCTCCCTTTTTCTTCCTTTCCATTTGCTGTTATACTTGGCACATAAGTCATCACCTAGTTGGGCAACAACAGAAAACAGAATATCATCAAAGATGTCAGAAACAAATCCATGCTGGTGAAAGATTAAAGATAAGTCCCAGATATGCAGCAAGGTGATAAAAGCTTAGAGAAGACAAGAGCTGGTCAACCATTTTACTGATAGATGTGTTTTCTTTATACTAAATGGATGACTGTTATGTGCATGTCAAAGTCAAGAATTCAAGGTATGTCTAGATATTTTATTATTTGAGTAATTAACTTTTTACATCATATTAAAATAGTATCTTGAATTCTCTCTTGGCTTTGGTAAATTGGAAGCTTATGGGATGTCCAGGTCTGATGAGTATGAAATGTTTTGGTCATTGTAGCTTTCCGTATGCACCTTTAACTCAATGTTACTGAAAAGAAAATTGAGGAAAATATTACTCAAGTAACAAAAATGTCTGGACAAACCTTGAACTCTGACTTGTTATGTACATGACAATCACATTTTTAGTGTAAAAAGACACCTCTACCAGCAAACTGGTTAGTCAACTCTTGACTACCCTAAGCTGTTATCACTTTGCTGTGTACCTGGGACATATCTTTAATCTTTCATCAGAACTGATTTGTTTCTGACGACTTAGATATGTTGTCTTCTCTGTTGTTGCTCAACTAGGAACAACTTGTGTACCAACCATAATAGTAACTGGAAGGGAAAGGAAAGGCACTTGAGGTCCCTTGCCCAAACCCAAACAGCATCCAGAATGCTTTCATAAGCCAATGTATTAACAATCTGTCCTCATCCGTTAGAAGATAAGAGGTGATCAATCAGTGATCTGGTAGTAGCACAGCATATAGAAATCTTTCCCTAGACATTTACTACCTTTGTGACCCTGAGTGAGTAACCTCCATCTGCCTCTTTTTCCTCTACTATAAAATTGTGATAATAATAACACCTATCTCCCAGAATTACTATGAAGAGCAAATGAGATAATATTTTCAAAGTACTTATCATAGCATTTGGCACATAGGAAGTGCTTAATAAAATCTTGTTTCCTTCCTTATTTCTTCAGAGACCATCAGCTGAATTCAAGAGGGGAAGACTGATATTTTTAGGATGGAGTAAGGAGCAGGGAGGGAGAAGATGAGTAAGAGGGGACAATCTGGAAGCTGGCTAGCTTTCTAGTTCATTCTGAGTTGGATCTTTATGGAACATTTTAATCATTTTGTTCGAAGTTCTGTAAATGCCCAGAGTGTGAGACATACTCATTGTCAAACAAAACTACCATGAAATATTTTGGGTTTGGAGATTTGGGGAGGGGGACATGTAGTGGTTCTCTGCCTTCTATTCTTACCATTCACTTCAGGACATATTCATTTGGTTAGCTAAATAACTGCTGGAATATGCATTTTCTTTGTATAATTTGTTCTTTACATTATTTCTGTTATCTTAATATGAAAAAAATGTTGAAAGAGAAAATGTATGTTTTAAACTAGGATACATATTACCAACCTGAATCAGATTTCTTTTTTTTTAGAATTCCTTAGGTTCTTCAAAAGTCTGCTTTGGTAGTGGGTAGTGCAGGATTGGGGTTCAGTGATTAGGGCTGATACATTGATCTGAGAGTCAAATGCATAGAGCTGATCACTGAGTCCATGGGAGATGATGATATTATCAAGAAAGGAAATGTGGAGAGAAGAAGACTTGAACTAGGTCAAACCAAGGACCTGGGAAGGGTGTGAAGTGGAAAGCATACCCATTTTGCATCCTTTTTGTATGAGCAAATATTTCACCCTTGATTTGCATACTATCAAGGAACCCTATAGTTAGATTCCCCAAAACCCATAATCCTGAAGTGGAATTAAGCATGTATGAAGACCAAGAATATTACTTTCCCTCTGTGTTTTCATTTACTCTCTTTGAGCTGTGGTACCTGTATACATTTGGAAAAACAGCTAGAGAGATCACATAACCTACATGAATCTTTACTGCTACCTCTTTGGAAAAGCTTAGTTCAAGTTTACACTTTAAATAAAGTTTACACTTTATTTCAAAAAAACACATTTGAGGATGCTGGAAAAGTGAATATTTCAGAAGATAATCTTCTAGGCACAGATTCTAAGAGATTTCTTAGCTCTTCTCTCCATTTTTTGAGATTATGTCATGGTTTTCCCTCTATTTTAGGTAAATTAGATACTTCATTATATGTTTTCAGACAGCTGTGTATGTCATTCTATCTTGTTTATCATAAAGATACAGTACCTCTTTGTTGTCATTTGTATTCAAGTTTAGAATTGTGTTGCGTGCAGAGAAAGAGTAATTTAGTTTCTACACTGAGCCATGCACTAAATGACAGAAACTATCCACTGCCACTTAGAGATAGCTTTTCTTGTGAAGAATAACATGAACAGTTGTGATAGGAGCTGCTGATTTAAAGGAAGATGGAAGGTAGGCTAGCTTTTTTCAGCTGGTTATAAATTTACCCACATGTCAGAAGAAAGCTAAATGACATAAGTTAGGGAAATTCATGATGTAATTTGGAATCTCATTTTTAACCCACATCTGAACCATGCATCTTGGATAATTTCTTTTCTTTTACCCCATTCAGTGTTTTTCATCCTGGTATCAATACCCTGTTTTCAATCACAACCCTGTGCACTTTCTGCTTTTAGCCCTTTAACTCACTACCTATATCACTAATAATAGACACTTTATCTCAACCCATCTGATGTTCCACTATCTTCCCTGAATGAGAGTCTCCTGGCTGAGTCCTCTTCTCAGTTTTCAGCTGGGGAGGTTTCACCTGGTGCCATGGAACACTCTGATCCTTGGTCTAACCCTGAAAGGAACAGTATAGAAGCAAGCCTTAGTCAAAGAGCTAAATTTTAGCCCTGCCTTCAGAAATTCATGGTCAGTCTGTAAGCATTTATTAAGCCAGGCACTGTACTTAGCACTAGAAATACAGAAAAGGGGCAAAAGACAGTCTCTGCCCTCAAGAACTTCACAATTTAATGGTGGAGACAGCAAACAAACAAATATGTACAGATCAGCTGTATACAGAATAAATAAGAAACAGTTAAAGGAGGGTAGTAGAATTAAGAATGGCTAAGAAAGGCTTCCTCTAGAAGGTGGGATTTTAAATGAAATTTAAAGGAAGCCAAGGAGGTCATTAGTCAGAGTAAAGGTGCAAGAGACTTCCAGGTGAGGGGACAGCCAGAGAAAATGAGTTGGAGCTGAAAGATGGTGTGTCTTGTTCATGAAATAGCCAGGTGTCCAATGTCACTGAATCCAAAGGTATGTGTTGGAGAGTAGTCTAGTCTAGAAGACTAGAAAGGGAGGAAGGGGTTAAGTCATGAAGGGTTTTGAATGCCAAATAGAGCATTTTCACATTTGATCCTGGAAGCAGTAAGGAGTCATTGGAGTTCATTGGGTGGGAGGGAGAAGAGACATAGTTGCACCTGAACTTCAGGAAAATCCCTTTGGTGGCTGAATGGAGGATAGATTGCAGTAAAAGCACTTGAGGCAGACAGACCCACCAGCACAAATTGCAATTGCAAAGGCTATTGCAATAGTCCAGGTGTGAGTGATGAAGGCCTCTTTTTGGGTGGTGGCGGTGTCAGAGGAGAGAAGGCAGTTTATTTGAGGTATGTTTCAAAGGTGAAATCAGTAGCCTGATAATAGACTGGATTTGGGTCTTGAGGGTTAGAGATAATGAGGAGTTGAGGATGACACCTAAGTTGTAACCCTGAGTAACTGGGAGGATAAAGTTGCCCTTGATAGGAATAGGGAAGTTAGGAGGTGGAGCATGCTCTAGGGGAAGATAATAAGTTCAATTTTGGACAAACTGAATTTAAGACGTCTATCAGACATCTAATTCTAATATCTGAAAGGCAGCTGGAGATGTGATATTAGAGATTACCAGAGACATTAGGGCAGGAAAGGTAGATTTTAGAATCATCGTAATAGGAGATGGTAATTAAATCCGTGGGAACTGATGAGATCACCACGTGAAGTAGTAGAGAGGGAAAGGAGATGAGATCCCAGGACAGAATCCTGGGACACAACCTATCATCAAAGAAATGAAGTTAATTTAACTTTCTTTTGAGTCTAGATTTCTCCAGGTATAAATAGAAATGGCATCAGACCTATAATTTCATCGGTAGAGTGCCTACTTGCTTATCCTACAGATCAACACACCTACTCTTATAACATTTAGTCTTAATAATTGCCTGGGGCATCAAAAGGCTAAGTGCCATGCCCACGGTCATACGTAACTAATATGTGTCAAGGGTGGACCTTGACCACAGTTCTTCCTGACTTCAAGGCCACCTCTCTGTCCACTGCACCATGCTAACTCTCTGCCACAAAATAAGGATAACAACACTTGTATTACTGACCGTTATAAGGTTGTTGTGAAGGTCAATGAAGATAAAAAATAGAAAAGGCTTGGGAATCTTTAAAGTACTATGAACAGGACAGAACTTTATAGCTAGTAACAGGTGAGCTATAAATAATGATACGGCAAAGAAGAGGTAGCAATTTCAATCCTTATACAGTATTTTGTGACTCGACTCCAGAGATGAGCACAGTAAGCATTGCTTCCACCCACCTCAAAGGACATCCCCCTCCTCTGGGAGTCTGTCACTTCCTGTTGCCTCCTCATAGCCATCCCCCTCAGGGGAGAAGACCTCAAACAAGTTAGGGCCTTAAGCCTTACATCTCCTGCTGGACTCCACATATCTCCTGAGGAAAGTCTGCAAGGCAACAGGTCAGGTGTCTTTCATCTTCCCCAAAGCAACCACCTCCTTTTGTGTCAGTACAAGACAACTTCCAACCCCTGCATCCAGCATGATGTTCCCACCTGGGATGTGGAGAACTTCTAGAGCAAAGATGAGCAACCTCCTCTTTGACTTCAAGCCTTCCATCTTCTGCTGTTCCCATCCTTTAAGGAAAAGGAACAGAAAAGTTGGTGGGTTATAGGATTTCTTTTACCTGCTGTGCAGGTACACTTTCCACCTCCAGATGTACCCATTTCCAGACTCATTTCCTGTATTAATAATGCATTTTTGGTTATTGTAAGTGTAATTTTGCTTCTCAATGAGAAGAGCTTTCCTATCTATTAATAGACCCATGTGACCTGCTTAAGTTGCATGGAAGCCTGAGTCCCATTAGTCAAGTCACATGGAACAGGAAGGGGTAGAGTAGGAAGAGTGGAATAGGAAGAGGTGGAGCTAGAACAGAGCTAAAAGGAAGTTAGTCTGAGAGCAATCAGAGCTGGGAAAGGCTGCAACTGGTGTGAATAGGAGAGCCTGTTTGTGAATTGTTTAAGAGAGCTGGTTTGTGGGAGGCCTAGCAGGCTTAGGGATGGCATTGTCCTTTGCATTGTTATTGTATGTAGGTTTCTTTCTTGCTATGATGTATTTGGTTTTCTAGTGTTGGGATTTGACTTTCTGGTGTTTGAATAAATGTTTTGGTTCTGTCTTCCATGTGGAGAGCCTGTTGTATTTTGCAATTCATAATTGTGCCACCATATTCATGACTGTTGTAGGTACTGTGAATATAGCATTGGTGCTACCAGCAGTGACAAGAATGGGATAACATAATATCAGACCTCTTTTTGGAGGCAGAAAGACTTTAGAGAGAGAAATGGATATCCCAGGATGGTAGGATTTACCTTCTTCTTCCCTGGGAAGGGAATGGTCTAAAAGCACAAGGCTCTATGAAAACTGAGTATCAGGACTACAGAAGGGAGAACCTAGAGATCTAGAAAGATGTTTGCAAGGAATGCCAATAGAACCAGGGAAGGAACTGGCAGGGGTATGTAGGAGAGACTGGGCCTTGCTAACAAGTTATCATCTTATGTGTAAAAGCAGAGACAAGCTACTGGAAGAGAAAACTCTGGTGGAAAGGGAGTTGGTTAGCTTGCATGAGAAGCTTTTAATGCTGCAACATTCAAACTCTCCTTAGAAAGAGCAAGCTAGAAAGTCTCAGGTGGAAGAAAAAGCTGTTGTTAGTTTAACTCACAAAAAAAAACAAAAAAAGTAACAAGAAGAAGGCAGTTCTTGCACAGCCTGGGCTTGATTGGGGCCCAAACACTTGCCAGCAAGATGCGTGGGAAGCTTCTCAGGCAGAAGCATGCCCATTACTAAGGTGAAAACAGGAGAATCAGGGGGACCACACAGTGTTTGGGGAGGTAATTGAGGATTTTCCTCAGCAGGAGGTCACAGATATTTTGAGTTGGTTCACCCAAAGAATGAGAGAATTGTTAGTATCTTGGATGGTGAGAATCAGTGAAAAAGATAAATTTCCTCAAGAGAGAACGATAAATAGCCAGCAGATTCAAAGTCAGAATAGATTGACAAGAAAAGAATCGTTTACTGATCTATTGAAAGCAGGGGTAGATTTTGAAGACTAGATGGCATTCCAACTAATGAACTGTACAAAATGTATCAAGAAAAGGGGCTTGTTATTAGGCTGAACAAGAAAATAAGAACTGCCCCTAGAGATCCTCCTGAAACATTGCATCCAAGTTCATCACACAAGCAGGGAGAATAGAAAATTGGCCAGGCCCCAGCTCAGATTAAAGAAAGTATACCTCGAGCCAGAATGATGACCCCAAAACTGCAAATTTGAAAACAGGAAACAACAGTAAATGGAGTCCATAGTTCATGAACTCCAGAGGCATGGTTGACCCTGTATCTACCCTGCTTCTGGTTATTGTCTTCTTGTTTCTTTTTGGCTTTTTGTCTATTCACCTTGTCAGATTTGTTTTCTACAGGGTTAGTACCGTCCACCTGTAGATGCCTGATCGCTTAAGCTGGATGTCATCCCCTGTCTGTGACTGTGATGTCACTTCTGGACCTGGAGTTGACCAAGCTCTGGATGCCAGCTAAAGAACTGACCCCTCAAATGGGACCTCTTGGAGTAGGGACAGCTCTACATCCAATCTGAGGAGAAAGTAGCTATGGAAGAAGAGACCTTTGCCCCTTATCCTAAGATTTTGGACCTCATTTGTTTGAGGATGGAATGATAGGGTGCTTTTGCTCAAACCCCACCCTAAGATACTGTTTTGTGTGCTGATTTTGTGTGATCCCTGTTATGTTGATGTAAAGTTCTATTGACACCAATTGCCTAAGATACTGTTTTATATGCTTATTTTCTGTTATCTCTGTTAAAGCTCTGTTGACACCAGTTATCCCATTGACCTATGTAATGGATAAGAAAGATCTTGGGGCCAAATGTATTGATAATGTATTCTTGTTTATTGTTAATATAATTTTGCTTCTTAATGGGAAGATCTCTCCCATCCATTAACAGGCCCATTTGACGTGCTAAGTCATGTGGATGCCTGAGTCACATGAGTCAAGTCACATGGAAGAGGAAGGGGTGGAGCAGGAAGAGGTGGAGTTAGAGGAGAGCTGAGAGGAAGTTAGAGAACAAACAGAGCTGGGAAAGGCAGCAACTAACATGAGTGGGAGAGCTTGTTTGTGATTTGTTTAAGGAAGCTGGTTTGTGGAAAGCCTAACAGAGGGAAGGCTTGGGGATGGTATTGCCCTCTGCATTGTTATTGTGTATAGATTTCTTTGTTGCTATAATGGATTTGGTTTTCTGTTACTGGGATTTGACTTTCTGGTATTTGAATAAATGTTTTGATTCTGTCTTCCATGTGGAGAGTCTGTTGTATTTTGTGATTCAAAATTGCACCAGGATGTTCATGGCTGCCATAGGTGCTGTAAATATTTCATTGGTGCTACATCTCCAGCCTTTGGAAGCATGCAGCCTCCCATCTAACCATCTGACTGTGTGAGCCTCCCATCTTGTATCATACTTGCCTCCAACTCAATCTCCAACCTCTGTTACTAAATAATGGACATTTTCACACCTAGTCATTCCCTTCACATCCCAGTGAATCCAAACTGCTATATATTATCATCCAAGCCCCGTTTTCCAGTCCACCACCACCTGAGTCCTCATTTCCATCCCCCTCAATGCTTCCATCCCAAAACTTCAATTGAACTCCATTTATTCCTTCTACTGTACCCTCTGGAATGCCTGTTTTATATGCAGCAAATTTCTCTTCATCTTAAATATATTCATCTCCCATTTCATCTACTTACTCTTACTGAAACCTAGCTCTCCTTTGATGACACATTCTCCCTTCTTATCCTTTCCAGTACTGGCTGCACCTTCACTCATTTGCTCCCCATTGCCATTTCCAGGTTCTTCTTTCTTCCATCATTCAATAACCTCTCTTCCTTTAGGGTTCATGCTAATCATCTCTATCACCTGTCAAAATCCTAGTAGTTATTATCTATAGAACCCCAAGTTACTCACATTCCTTCCTCAGTGAGGCTCACAATTATTTTGTCCTTCCTAATTCCTACCCTCACACAAGGGAACCTCAACATGCATATTGACTCTCCTTCAAATACCCTCTGAAACCTATTCAGTTTCTCAACTTATTCACTTCCTATGAGCTACTATTTCACCCCCACCTCAACTACACTCAAAGATGATCATACTCTTTACCTTGCCATCACCCACAAATACCCCTCCTCTATGTTCAAAAATTCTTAAATCCCCTTATCCAACCAAAATCTATTGGATTTTCCCCTCTTCCTCTGCTTTCCTTTACAAAACTCTACTCTTCATCCACATTGTAACCTCCAATAGTTTGACCCCTTGATTCTCTCCTAGTCCTTCTCCCTTGCACTAATCACTCTCTTGTCTTTTCTACATCTTGACCCTTTGGTGAACCAATTCAACTCTATGCTATCCTCTTCTCTTGAATCCCTAACCCTCTTATCACATCACCCATAATACCCAGCCATGCCTCAACTTTGGGTCACTCACTATTCATTGTCTTCACTTGTACACATGTACTATGGAATAAAGATGGAGAAAATCACAAACCATTCTGACAAGGTTCTCTATTTTTGTTACACATGCTCAACCGGGCCCTTACTGCTGCTAAGCTATGCTACTCCACCTCCCTTATCAGTTTACTATCCCACTCCCCACAGTGGTTCTTCTAAATCTTTTCGTCTATCCTTAAACCACTCATGGCTCCCCTTCCATTAATTCTGTCAGCTGAGAATCTTGCCTCAAATTTTATAGGAAAAACAATGAGGCCATTTGCTGTTAACTCCATCTTCTTCCCTCTTCCTCATCTCCTATCACACAGATACCTTCTACCACTATTTCCTCCTTTACCTCTAACATGATGAAATGACCTTACTCTTTACCAAGGCTAACTCTTCTTCTTGTTCATGTGATCCCATTTTATCCCATCTCCTTCAACATATCTCCCTCCTTCGTCATCCCAGTTCTTTCACTTATTTTCAACCTCTCCCTTCCAACTGGCTCATTCTTTACTTCATAAAAACATGTCCAAGGCTCCCCTGTCCTTGGAAAAAAACCTCACTTGGTCCTCCCAACCACATTAACTACATTTCTTCTGCCCTTCTGTAAGTTCCTCAAGAAGGCTATCTCCACTTTTTCTCCTCTCATTCATTTCTTAACCCCTTATAATCTTGTTTCAGACCTTAAAATTCCACCAAAATTGCTCTCTCCAAAGTTACTAATGATCTCTTAGTTGCCAAATCCAATGATCTCTGAATTCTCATTCTCCTTGACCTCTCTGTAATCTTTAACACCATCGATCATTCTCTCATTCTTGATATTCTCTTCTCCCTTGGATTTCGGGACACCACTCTCTCCTGGTTCTCCTCCTACCTAACTGACTACTTCTTCTTTGTCTCTGGCTAGATCCTCTTCCAGAGGATGTGCTGTAACCTTATATGTCCTCAGAGTTCTATCTTGGGCCCTTTTCTCTATAGTACTACTTCATTTAGTGATCTCATCAGTTCCTATGGATTTAATAATCTATGCTCATGATTCTCAAATCTACCTATCCTGACCCAAACTCTCTGTTGACTTTCAAAGTCACATCTCCAACTGCCTTTCAAACATCTTGAACTGGATGATTAACAGACACTTAAATTCAATGTTTACAAAATTGTCATTATCTTTCTCCCTAACAGATGGGCCCTGGATTCAGATGACTCTGGAGGAGAAGTGAGGCTGGTGACCTGCACAGCCCTCCCTCACTCAGAACAAAGCCAAGTGCAAGTCATGTCATCATTTCTCTGATGCCATGGTTTTCTTCAGCAAGGAAGGACAAATACAATACCTCGTCCCTCTTAACACAATTGTCTCAGTCCTTCAGGCTCACAACCTAGAGGTCATCCTCAGCTCCTCACTATCTCTCATACCCTCCATCCCATATCCCATCTGTTGCCAAGGCTAGTCAATTACACCTTCACAATATCTCTCAAATACTTTGCCTTCTCTGTTCTGACACTACCACCGCTCTAGTGCAGGCCCTCATCATCTTGTGCCTGGACTACTACAATGGCCTGCTGATGGGTTTGCCTGTCTCTAGTCTCTCCCTACTCTGATCCATCTTCCAATAAGCCACTATAGTGATGTTCTAAAGTGCAGGTCCAAGCATGTCACCCTCCTCACTCAATAAATTTCAGTGACTCCCTATTGCCTCCAGGATCAAATACAAAATGCTCCATTTGGCATTCAAAGCCCTTCATAACCTAGGTCCCTCCTGTCTTTTCAGTCTTCTTATACATTTTTCTCCAAAATACTCTTTGATCTAGTGACACTGACTTCCTGGCTATTTCACAAATAAGACATTCCATCTCTCAGGCCCCAGGCATTTTCTCTGGTTGTCCTCGGTGCCTGGAGCTCTCTCCCTCTTCTGCTCCAATTACTGATCTCCCTGGCTTCCTTAAAGTCCCATCTAAAATCTCACTTTATATAGGAAGCTTTCTCCATTCCTTTTTAATTCTAGTGTCATCCCTCTTTTCATTATTTCCTATACATTGAGTATTCACCTTGCTTTGTATATATTTGTTTGTACATTGTCTTTCCTATTATATTTAAAGACTTTCTTTTGCTTCTCTTTACATCCTCAGTGCCTAGAACATTGCCTACCACATAGCAGATGCTTAATCAATGTTTATTGATTAATAATTACTGCTACTTGAACCACTGACTCCACTAAGTAACTAATAATATCCCTTTGATTTATTCATGTGCTTTTCAGTAATATTTCACTTCATCCTTTAACATGTGGAAACTTTTTAACTTAAAAAGTCATCTAAAATAAGTCTCATTGGTTTTAAATTGTGTGTAGGGATTAACAGTTAAATTTGAATGAAGCAGCCAAGGCAAAAGCAGTCACTGTGATTTTTTTTCTTTTTCTTTTAAGGCCATGGACAATTGTATAGCACAGTCATGATATAAACAGGATAGACGAGTAGTATTTTCCCATGCTTGTGACCGATGAAAAATTGAATGTCTAGGGCTTTTTCCAGACGTGGTAGGTTGGAGACGCTTACTCAGTGGCACTGACGCAAACAATATTCCCATTGGTAGGGTGATTCAAGGCATTAAATACAGCAGATTTTTTTAAAAGGATGAAAAGTATGTCTAGTAGGAAAAAAGGGTGACAAGTAATTACAAGCCACAGTTGGTAATGTTTACTTAATTTTTCCTGTGGTAAAACTTGTGAAGACTTGGCTCATCTAGGGTAGAGGCAGTCAAAAAACAAGTAACTGAATTGAAGATTCACAAGATGACCTGAAGACCTTAACTTTCTTTCAAATCCTTCTACTTGACCTTTCTGTCTTTTGCTTTTATTCTTTCTTTCTCATTCTTTCTTTCCTTTGCTTTCTTTTTTCTTTCATTCACTGAATGCCTATAGCAAATGATTTGCCTTAAAAGCCTTATAGAAAGAAGTCCACCAACTGGGAAAATAAATAAAAAAGTGGCCTGGACCAGAGTGACATTTTCCTTGGATAGTCAGAAACCTATTCAATTAACATCTCTTCTGAAGGATCCACATGGCTAACTCTGGCAGATGGCATCTCTGGATATTGAGTTCGTTAATCCAATTGTCTTATTCCAATGAACACCCATATTTGATCAGTTTGAAAGACAAAAGTCTGCATATATCATTACCATTCCCCCTAGTAATGTCTTTTCCTTCAACTGAAGCATCTCTTCCTCTCAGACACTACTCAAAGGACAGTTGGGTTTGGGGAGCATTCCCAGATATCCCTCCACCTTTGTACTTTTAGCAGTGATGCTCCATATACTTTAAAGCTTAACATAAGTATAGGATAATAGATTTCAAGCCTAAAGACCATCAAATTTACCTCCTTCATTTTACACATGAGTAAATTGTGGCCCAGAGGGATTGACTTGACCAGAGTCAAGCATCTAGTAACTGTATGAGGGAGGATTCAAACTCAGATCTTCTTAACTCCAAGTCCAGCAGGTAAAAACCCACTGTACCACCTAGTTGCTTCTGGTTCAATTTACCTATTTTCCCCTTTTGTCCTTGGTTATTTGTAACTAGAAAAGAAGTGGCTTGTAGTTTTAATCCCATATCTGCAATACCTTTGGAGAATAGGCATCATTCCTCTGACTATTCAGTGCATAGAAATGGAGACACCCTGGATTCAAGTTCTGCCTTCAATGCAAATTGATTGTATGACCATGAGCAAATTTCTGAAGTGCCCACAGACAACAAAGCCTTTAAATTACAGAAAAATTTTTCTGAATGTGAAAGATATTCTGTTTAAAATATTTTTTAAAATATTCAACAAGTAAAAAAAAAGGAAAGAGTAAAGTTAGATTTCTTAATGGAGAATGTTGACCCTTGGGAGATCCCTATACCTAACAGGTCCTATGCCCATCCCCCCAAAAAGTTTCCATGAAAAAGAAACTCTTCCCAATAACAGAGCTCGCTGACTTTGCACTGCTATCCCCACATACCTTCTCCTGTGTGTGTAAGTGCCTGAGCAACTGGGAAATTTCATCCTCAAACTCTGTTACTGACAGTTTTCATCTAAAAATAATGGTTAGTCTATTTAGCATGTCAGGAAAGTGTTTTGTTTTGTTACTCTGCAGTGCCTGGAAGAAAGGGTAGGCTTGCTGCTGCTGGAGAGTGATCTCTCTAGCATCCCAAGGAACCATGCAGACAATCTCCAAAGTGTATTCTACCCCATTCTGCATTTGGTGTAATTCTTCTGGGGAGGAAGGAAGATGAAGCTAGGAAGCACCAGGCTTATTTTCAGGTCTTCATACAACCTAAGGACCACTGCTCTTCTTCTGGGGAAGAGCAAGGGAACCCAAGGGAAAAGAATGAGTCCCATTGTCATAAAGTTTGCTTTTCCATTTTCCAGTAATATTTTCAAATGAAACATTAAGGGTTACTTTCCAAGAAAAGGGTTGCAAGTGGCTTAAAAGCAAACACTCTTTTTTGGTTTTTACATGAAAAGAGCTGGTATAAAAATTTTCCTTTCCACACATAAAATTCCAAACCCTAAGATTTTACCACCAGAAGTTGAATGTGTGCCCTGGTCTTTCACAGCATGAGCATTAGCCTTCTAGTCTGCTTCCTCTGTGTGGGGTGAGATTTCCTTGTGGTCCTTGGACTCTGCAAGGTTACTGTATGAATACTGTAAACATCTGGATTCACTTACCAGTTAACAAAATAGGGAAGTCATTGCTCTCTCATTCATCCAACAATTTTGATTTTGTTCTTAGCCTCCTCAAGATCATTTCATCACAGAAGAGAAAATAAAAATCAAGAAATTTAACTTTACTTTTTCCTTTTTCTCTTTGTAGAATATTTTTTAAATACTTAAAACAAAATATCTTTTATGTTCAGCAAAATTTAAAGCATCTTTGAATACAGTTAAGCCTCTGAAGTGAAATTTTATTTTGAAGTTTTAATTTTACATTTGGAGAGGCATTGTACTGTAATGTCTAGAGAGCTGGCCTTGGAACAAGGAAGACCTCTGTTCAAGTCCTGCTCCTGTCATAGGCTGGTTTTGTGATCCTGGGCAATTATTTAATCTGTCAGTGATCTAGGCAATTATCTTAAGATTCTGAGTTGAAACAACAGTGGTAGAGAGAATTTCTTCATCTAGGAATTCCTTTTATCAATCAAATCATGGGTTCAGTTTCTATATCTAATTTCATATTTAGGTTAACTTTGCAACCAGAATAAAGTCGAGTGTTATGGTGATTGTCCAGATAGCCAAGGCAAATTGTTATACAGATAAGGGAAAATAAAGCAAAACCAAATGAAAAACAAGGTTTGAAGGAGGCATGGGAGTTCCGCCTAGAGCTATCCAACTTGGGTGTGTCTCTATTTTCCTGGTACAGATGTAATGTCAATAAACAAGAAAGATAAGCTGAATCAGGAGTGTTATTTTATGTTTTGGTTTGTATGCTTGCTTCTCTGTCTTGTCATGTACCTCTTTGGCAGTCTGATGATGCCTATGGAACCCTTTCAAAATAATCTTTCATTGCCTACATTCATAATTGAAGGAAATGCTAAATTTCAGGTAGAGGCTAGGGAGGCTATGGCTTTTTTTCTCATCTGAAGTTAAGGGCCCCCTAAATCTATCCACACAAACATAGAAACCCTGATTTATATCCACATTCAGATAAAATCTTTGGATTCCTGCTGGATCTTGTACCAGCCTTATCACATTCATTTTTTCAAGTTTCATCCAAATTCATATAGAGACATTCCTCTTTTGTTGTACTTTTTTTTTTTCTGTTGTGCCCTCTGGCAACCCATTTCATTGCTAACAAATTGCCTTTCATATTTGCCTTCCTCCTCTAAGACTTTTTCCATCTTTTCTTGGCCACAGAAAGTCTCTCCTACCAAACAAGACTGTATCCTTGGTCACCCTTTCCAGTGTCAGTTGTACCTTCTTCACTACCACTAACCCCCACTCCCCCAAAGAGAAATTGGGCCAGGAGAAGTAAACAGTGTCCTCCTTGCTCCTTATGGTCACTTATCAATTCCCTGTGTGTAGACCTTAACTCTGCAGCTTCTCCTTTGAGGTTCACTCCATCCATTCAGAGACTCTTGGTAGTTATTTATCAGTCCCTTAGTCATTCTCTTTACTTTCTCAAGGAGTTCATCACCTAACCGACAATTTTCTTCTCTACTCCAAATTCTGCCAGCAAGTATGGGGGACTTCAGCATAAATACTGATGTCGCTTCCAACAATTGACTTTTCCGTTCATCAACCTCAACTCACATGCTCCTTCAACACCTTCACTCCAATTCAGACGTGCACAGGAATAGCTATACCCTCTATCTCTCCATGACCCAAATGGTTCTTTAAGTCACATGAATGACTTTGATTTCTCTATCTAATCATAATTTCCTATCTGTTCATCTCTTCTGTTCCTCATCTTTGTAAAATATGTTATTTATCCTCACTGCCTATTCATTCCCAAAGGACTCTACCTTTAGCAGAGCATCACTTCAACTCTGGCTTCATTTTCCTCCATCCCTTATGTACTCTTACCTGGTTGACTATGACACTTGTCATGACAACTATTGTAGACCTATCTCTCAGCTAAAAGAACATTTGCGCAAGCTTCTCTTTGTCAATGGAAATTGATTACTCATTATTCTATAACTGCTTGGAAGTGAAGTTGGTGAGAACTTAAGAGAAGAGAGGTTCTAATTTTTTGGATTCCAGCTTTAAGAAAGAAGAAACTTGCTTCTAGATTTTCTTTAGGTCCCTAAAAGTTTCTGAGAAGAAAGAGAGGAACAGTAGTGGGAGAAGAATAAGGAGTAGGAAAAAGATACTCTCTCCTCTCTAGGTTTTCTTGACATTATTCTCTCCTCCTGTCTGACCAATATTTCATGGTTTCCTTTCCTGGATGATTATATATATGCTAACCCTACATAGGTACATACCAGGGTTCTATTCTGGGCACTCTTTTCTTCTCTCACTACTTCCCAGAGTCCTGCTCTAATAGAAACCTATTCCTCTAATAGAAAGACTGGGAAGAAGCCAACATGTAGAGAAACTAGCACTTGGATCATGTCCCTTTTTGTAGCATACTATACTAGAGACTCTGGGAAATTTCCCTTTGGGTAAGATCTGGGAATTCCTCTTGTTTGAGCTGTTACCTCACTCCCAAAGGGAGAACTCATTTACTTTGTATCAACTGGTATATTTTCTCCCATGCATACTTTCTATGATGATTGTTTTGCTATTAGTTTGGATAAATGAGTTTATTCATTATTTACTATATGTGTTCATTGTAGACCTGGCATTTGGTGGGAATCAAGTGAAGCCTTCTATAACTTAAGGCACTCCTTCCCCATTAAGGGTTAAAGATCAGGAGTTCAGTCTGAAATAAAAAACCATTTCTTCTAGACTAACAATATTTAAGGGAGTAGATAGATATAATTCTGGCCTAGTACCCCTTCTTTCTGAGGAGAGCAGAGTTGTCAGTCTCTAGTCCCAAACTCCTGCTTTCCTTGCTGGCAGAAATTAAAGTCTTTCTTGGAGAAGGGGGTGGTAAGGAGGAGACTAGAGATATTTATTCTTACTTTCCTGCAAGCCACATCTAAACAGACCCATGTAGACACATATAACCTACATGGGCAAAACAACATTGCACACCACAGTACCACACCCATATGCAAACATTTTCTTCTCTCCTCAAACCTTGTTGACCTCCTCCTTCACCTCCCCATTCCCCACAGTAGAAGACCTAGCATCTTTACCCAGAAAATTGAGACCAATCCTCATGAATTACTTCTTCTGCACAATTCTACAGATCAAATTCCCTCAATATTATCCCCCATTCTTTCCTCTAGACTTGAAGGAAGTGATAAATCATCTCTTTATTATTAAAGCCAACCCTCTACCTGTGCCCAAGGGAACCTTGAGCTCCCTTGGAAGCAAGTCTGTTCTATTAAGTCTTCTCTTTTTATCTAATCCAGGGGTGAGGACCTTGCAGCCTTGAGGTCACATGTAGTCTCCTAGGTCTTTGGGTGAAGCCTTTTGACTGAGTCGATGTTTTACGGAGCAAATCCTTTTATTAAGGGGATTTGTTCTGTGAAGTCTGGATTCAGTCAAAGGGCCACACTTGAGGACCTAGAAGGCCACATGTGGCTTCAAAGCCATAGGTTCCCCACCCCTGGTCTAATCTATCTCCCATTATCCACTGGATCCTTATCTAGACCTGCAAGCATGCCCAGATCTCTCCCATTGTTTAAAAAACAAACTTCACTGGACCCTGCCATCCTCTGAAGATAATATAATGCTGTATTTCTCCTCCCTTAGTCAACCTCCTAGAGAAAGCTATCTATTTTCATTGCTATTTCCTTATCACTCAACTCTTAATCAATTGCAATCTGTGCTCTAACTTCACAACTTAATTGAAACTGTGGTTTCCCAAGCAACTAGTAGTCTCTTAATTCCTAACCTTAAGGCCTATTTTCAGTCTTGTTCCTTCTTGATTTCTTCATAGTTTCCAACACTGTTGGTCCCCTCTTCCTTACAGGATACTCTCTCTTCTCTGGGTTTTAATGATATTAGTTTTTCCTCCTTCCTGACCAGTCTTTCTCAGTCTCCTTTCCTGGATGATCATGAATCTTCTGGTACCTAGAATGGGTGTACAGCAGGGATCTAGCCTGGGTTTTATTTTGTCTTCTTGCTACAGTCTCCCTTTGTGATTTCATCAGCTTTTATGTGTTTAATTGTCATCCTTTTGCTGAAGACTCATATCTTCAAATTCAGTCTTCATCTCTCTCCTGAGCTCTGGCCCCACATGACCTTTGAGGAGCATCTCCAGTTGCATGTCACAAACACAAATTCATTATTGTTCCCCTTGAAACACACTTTAAAAAAAATTCTGCACTTAATAAGCATGAGAAGGGGGGAAAATAGCATTTCCATAGACATGATAGAATAGAAAATGAGTATATGTTAATCCAATACTGTCTATTACATATTTTACTTCCTTTTTTTGCTTCTTTAGTTTTTTTTTTTCAGTTAGCAAGTATTTACTTTGTCTGCCTCTCACTGTAAATTCAGCATTGAAATGCTAATGTTCTATTTCTATCAAGGGCAAAATCGCCTTTCCAGCTACCCAGGTTCAAAACTTAGAAGTCATTCTCAACTCCTCATTCTACTTCACACCCTTTATCCAATAACTTTCTGAATCTTATTGAGTCTGTCTCTACAAAAATCTCTCATTTTTGTCCTCTTCTCTGTCCTGCTAGGACCACCTACCATGATCAGGTGCTTATAGCTTCTTGCCCAGACTAATACAATCATCTAATTGGTTCAAGCCTCTCTCCTGTCTAACTTGTCTTCCATACAGCTATCAAATAGATATTTCTAAGGTATCTGTCACTGTCACTCGCTCGCTCAATATACCTTAATAGCCCCTTGTGGCTTCTAGTATAAAATATAAACTTCCCTATTTAACTTTAAAAGCCTTCACAATCTGGATCCAAATTATTTTTTCCAGGCTGATTTCAAATTACTCTCCCTCACAAACTCTATATTCCAGCTATCCTAATCTACTTGCTCTATATATAACAATCCATTTCTGCCAACATGCTCTTGTACACATGTGCACATACACACACACACACACACACACACACACACACACACACACACACTCTAATGGAATGCTCTCCCTTCACACTTGTGCCTCTTGGATTCCAAAGCTAAATTTGAGGCCCAACTTCAGTGTCAGCTCCTACATAGGCATTTCCTGATCACTTCAATCATTCGTGTTCTTCCAACTTAGCTGAATACTTTGCAATATAAAGTATTTGTATTGATAACACCTTGTATGTATTTTGCATTTATGTGTTTGTGTATGTTATTCCTTTCTTTGAGTTTATTGAGAACAAGGAATGTTTTCTTTTCATGTTCGTACTGCTAGTACTTTGCATGTAGATAGGTGAGCAATAAAGGCCTGTTGATTTGAATGGAATCAGATTGCATGGTGGGAGAGAATGACAAATTAAATGATGGATCCTTCAAAGTAACCAAGTAAAATAGTTAAAATTTTAAGATTGTAAAATTACCAAATAATCTAAATAGAGAAACTACAGTTATACAAGTAAGTATACCCCACACTTCATTAAAATATGAACTGATAAAGTAGCAATAATAATTTTATTAAATCAATTCTTATTGGTCAGTGCAAGGGAAATGAATTTTATGGAATTGTGTGGATCTGTTTTCCAATATAACAAGCATTTATTAAGGACCTACGATGTGTTGGGCACTGAGGACATCCACCAAAAATTTAACAGTCCTTGCTCTCAAGGAACTTGGGTTCAACAAGGGGAATCAAATATATAAAAAATTAAATACAAAATATTGCAAAGTAATTCTGAGGGAAAAGGCATACGTCTAATAGGAAAGGGAGTTTATTAATAGTAGAACGGGTTTCAGATGGTTCAGTGAAAAGATGGGACCCAGGAGCAATGAATTGACATGGATTGGCTTGAGGAAGAAAGGAGGGGTAGTGAGAGAAGGGAGTTTTGACCTAGGTAGTCTACTGGGTGCAGAGCCAAAGGCAATAGACTGCCCAACCCTTCACAGAAGCAATGCTAGTATAGATTTCATTGACAATTCCTGCCCAAGAAATGGAAAGTGGGGAAGGAGTAGTCCTGCCCACAGGCAGGAAGCAAGATCAATTCTTGATCTTGTCTGGTAGTCAAGGGAGGCTATTTAAATTTCTTTATTTTTTCTACAAGAAACATCTTCACAAAGAATCTAAACTTTATTTCAAGAAAACTTACTATTGTTTATACAGTTGAGACACACATAAAAATAAGCACATACTATAAGCCCTTACTAAAGAGTTTCTTTCTATCCCACATCCCATAAGTAGATGCAATGTGGAAAGTTGTCTAAAAAGTGAAGCAGTAAGGAAGTGGTGATGAGATGGAGGTGGAGGAAACAGGAAATATGTGGGATATTGAATCTGTGCCACTTAAAAGAAAAATAATGACAAGGTTCCCATTTAAGAGTGCAGCCCCCAATGCACACATACTCTGATGTAATAGTGTAAGGTAAAATGTAGCAGAAGTAATAAACCCACTTTAGCAAATAAATATGAAATCTAATGTGAAGAAACTTCATGTAGAAGTGAAAGTCAGGGTGTAAGGGTTAGTCAATATTGTCTATTCAATTCATTACCTATCAGTGGAATTATAATTATCATTACAAACATATTTAATAAAACCCACAAATCATATCTTGCAAAGCAAAACACAATCATCATGAACAGTTCAGTCTACAGTGCTACTATTTTAGACTAGATTAGAAAGAAAAGAGTCCGTCTATCAAAAACTCTCAGCAGTTGTCAACTGAATATCAGATTTAGAGCTAGAAGTGATCTCAAAGGCTGCTTGGTAGAGTCTATTCATTTTATAGATTAGGATATAGTACTAGAAAGGTAAATGCCTTACCCAAGATCACATAGTTAATAAGTGACAGAAGTACAATTTGAAGCCAGGTGCTTTGTCTACAAATCCAGTGATTATTCCACCCTGCCATATCTGTTTGCAAGTTTTCAGGGGAAGGTAGATCTCTGTATCCTTACTGTTTATTACCAGAAACTTGAAGATGTCAAACTGAAGTTTTATGATAAAACCTACTGTCCTACACTAGACTGACTATGATACAATCTCAGAGCTTTGATTTCTAAAAATTTGAAAAGAAATCAGAAAATACTTCTTGCAATGGTTAAGGGTATTTGCATCATTATTTAAAGAATTGTCAGTTTTACACGGAAGACATGAACACATGTGGAATATGGCTTCTGAAACATAACCAAGATTGTTGCCCAAAAGAACCTAGCCACGATGGAAGTTAAACTGAAATAGATTGGTCTCAGTTTACTTGTTGGTTTTCAGATGCGTCCATTAATATCCCCTTGACCTGGAACCTGTTTCAGCAGCTTATCCTAATTCTTCACCAAAAGAATGAGTTTGTTTTCTAACTTCCCCATACAAACCATCACAGATGAGTCTCAGCTGCCCTGTGCCACCACTAAGACATGGGTTATTATTTTTTTTTTGGTCTTGCCTTAGCCTTAACCAAAATGGGCCCTTATGTCTGCATGGTTGGATTTTGTTTCATCAAAATTAAGCATAGTTTCAAATTGTCAACACAAGAAAATGCGGTGACAGTTGCATTTTTAAAAGGCACCAGTTAACCTTTTTATAGAGCACTAGATGTAAAAAAAAAATTTGCTCCGTAGACCTGAGTACACCTGTAACTGCTGCCACTGGAGAGGCTGAGGCTAGTGGTTTTCCTGGACTCAGGAATTCTAGGCTGCAATGGGACTGAAGTCAATCAGGTGCCTGCATAGACTCCAGCACAAAAATGGTAAGCTCTCAGAGCAGGGATCTGCCAAACTGCCTTAGAAGGGGTAAACAGGTCTAAGTAGAAAGTGGAGCAAGTCAAACTTTCATTACTTATTACAAGTAAGCTTGAACTTGTGAGAGGCAGCTACACTTTCAGCCTTGGCAAGATATACCCAGTTTAAATTTTAGGCAGCAGTGAAGAATTTATTGCAGAAAGCATATCATATCTTAAGCCATTATAATAAAAGAAACGGACACGGAACCAAAAGGCCTGAATTCAAATTCTTGTTTCGACACACACACTAGCTATGTGACCAAGAGTAAGTCACCTAATTTCTCTGAAACTCAATTTTATTCCTCTGTAAAATGAGGTTAATGACATTTGCATTGCTGCCCTCTCAAGGATATTGTGAAGAAAGTGCTTTTTAAATCTTAAAGTGCCACGGAGAAGTGAATCATTATTTTCTATCTTGAGGATTATTAACCAGTCGTCAAAAAAATTCTGCAGATCAAAGGACAGTGAAATAGAAGTGAAATGGAAAGTGGGATTTTTTTGTGTAATTTCCCCTGAGAGGAACAGGTACCCTAAAAAGAACAACTTAGTTGAGGTCCCCTGTTGAGTCATTATAATAGAAGAAATGGACTTGGAGTCAAAAGAACCTGAATTCAAATTCTTGTTCCAAAACATACTAGCTAGGTGACCAAGGATTAAATCACTTTGAAACACTGAAGGGCATGAGGTGTTGCATGCCCTCCCAGGCTACACTAGGAAGTATTAAAAATGATACAAAGTCCTTTCCCATGGCACATTTGAAAATGTGGCACCAGCTCCCTGCTTTTTGGCTCTGAGATGACCAACAAGTACCACGTCTGAAGATATAGAGATGTGTTTGTTGGGTTTTTCTATATAAATTAACTTAGATGAGATACATTCTAGGTTTGCAATGTGTCCCCTGGTGACAATACAACCTTGCAACAAATCTCCTTGAAGAATTTGTGGCTTTCAGTAACACAATCCAAGCTTATGCCCTAAATGATCAATTCTAAGCCAAAGGCTTTAAACTTCACTATAAAAGTTTCCACATGGTAGGGAAAATATGCACTATATGTCATAAGACCGGTGAATAAAGAAGTGATGTAGTAGCCTCAGGGAAGATGCATGATGTCCTGAGCCAGCAACTAGGAACCCTGGGTTCTATTTTGGGCTCAGGCATGAACTAGTTCTGTGACCTTCAGCAAATTCCTTCCACTCTCAGGGCTTCAGTTTCCTCATTTGTGAAATGAGGGATTCAAAAATAATCATCAAAATCATCTCTAAGATCTCCTCCTACTCTAATAATCTCTAGTTCTATAGGTGTAATTCTATCCAACAAGTTGTTTTTCAAGGGTTTTAAAAAGAGGAGGGTAACCACGGTACTTAGAAGACCAAAGGAAAGTCATTATTGTTTGATTGTTTTCAGTCCCATCCAACTCTTTGTGTCCCCATTTGGGGTTTTCTTGGTAAAAATGCTGGAGGGGGTTGCCATTTCCTTCTCCAACTCATTTTACAGATGAGGAAACTGAGGCAATCAAAGTTAAGTGACTTGCCCAGGATCACATAGATACAAAGTGTCTGAGGCTAAATTTGAACTCAGAAGACTAGTCAGAGCTCTACTTCTACCCACTATGCCTCCTAGGTGTCCCATGAGTGAAGCTAAGAAACATTAAATATTGAAAACAGCCTTGTATAAGCAGTTTCACAACTTAATGCCTCCTTTGTAAGATGATTTTTTTAAGGCTTAGCGCTCAGGCTTTTGCATTGCCCTGAAGAAAACTCTATTACACAATAAACCAATTACTCTGTTGCTTTGTTGCATGTCCATTGACACAACACCAAGAGCTGAACAGGAAAAATCAAAAAACCTAACACGAACCTCATTTCAACAGCATTAAGCCACACAAAGTACAACGATCCAGAAAGGAAAATGAGAGTCTTGGTCATTTCCCTGAAGAAGATTACAAGGACACATTGAAGACTCTCAGGAGGGCAAGCTTCTCAGTGTTAAAATCCCTCTCAAGACATGCTTGTGTCAACCCTCATCTGCCTCCTCATAGCTTCATTCACTTCTCCCCCAGGATCACATTTCTATTCAGCTACAATCCCCAAAAGTACTAGTCTGAAGAGAAGCCATTGAAAGGGCTGAAGTACAGAGGACAGTGACACAGTACATATTTCAGTATCAATAGCTAATGACTATTAAAGTCATTTAATCTCTCCAGGTCACAATTTTGTCATCTTTAAAACAAGAAAGGAAGGAGAGACTTGAAGACTTCTTAGGTTCCTTCCAATGCTAAAATTCTATGAAATCTTTTTAATAAAATTGGTTTAAAGTTGACTACAACATTAACAAAGCAGTGCTATGTACCATTGCCCTCTGCTGGCTGGCACATGCCAGTCACCATATTCCAGTATGTTGGACACACTGGAGTAATTTTCCTGGGTGTGTTTGCCAAACTGCCAGTCTTCATTTGTCCACAGCAAAGGGATATGTGTTTTGAGACCCAAGACTGGGTACTTTCCTCCTGGAGCCTGAATCTTTGGCAGATAGCGATGCTGTGTCAGCAGCAGTGTCTGCTTGGGGTTTTGTTTTTCCCGTATCACTGAATGACAAGGTACAGGATTAGTTGTAATTCTCAAAAGGAGCCAAACACAACACACCTCTTTCAATATAGCTGGTTAAATTGTTATAAACAGGAAAGAAATTTCAACTTTGCTTTTCCCAAGTGTCTGGGCACGATATGCATTCTAGCTACAGACATTCAAAATTAACTTGAGCAAAATATAAAATCTGCAGCCAATCAACAGGTCCCAACAACTCAGTACTCTTGCTTGTTTACCTATATTCGGCAATATTTAATAGTTTTGCACCTTGCTGCTTCTAAGGATTAAATCAATGTTTACCTGTTGTTTGCATGGTTCACATATTCTGAATCATCTCAGAGTCTGAGATATATATATATATATATGTGTGTGTGTGTGTGTGTGTGTGTGTGTATATTCAAACTTAAGGTTCAGAAAATGACAGGGTCAACCCAATTGTTGCCCACACCAAAATATTCAAAGATCGTAACAATTTACCAAGAATCTACTTGATCAAGTAAACCAGAAAAAAAAAATAGAGTCTCCAACTATATGTCTGGGAATTTTAAAAGAAGAAGGTTCACCCAAATACCTCTAATATTTCAGTTTACCCATTCAAAACCATGAGTACCCCCATCAGTTTAAGAAAATACTTTCCCTCCAATTGTATAGATGTCAACCTATTCACATATTTCCAATTCTTGTCAAGTCTCTACTATAAATCATTCATAAAAGGTCTACCCAAATGGGAAGGGCCATCCTCTATATCTCTTGTGGGTATCAATGGAGGATGCAAGTTGTTCATCGCTTATCCCTCACTCAGCTACATGACCAGCCCACTTTTGTATCTAAATATATATATATTTATATATATATATATATATTTATATATTATATTTGTGTGTGTGTGCATGTAAATCTTTCTAATGATATCTTTACAATGACTTCATTTGTCCTTGGTACTATAGAAGTAGCCTACTGACATGCACCAGTCACCTCTCCTTTGCCCTTTGGGTGGACTTCAACTTTAATTCTTCAGAAACTGTGGTATTCCATGATTAACAGTCACTTCAGTCAAGAATCAACTAGCATTTATTAAGTGTTAACTAAATACAAAGCAAAATACTAAATGTTAGGAGTACAAAGAAAGTCCAAAGAGACAAGATGGCAAGATGAAGGAGCATTTTTCCCTAGCTCTCCTAACATTTCCTATTAAACAACTTTTAAAAACATATCAAATCAAGTAGCATGACCAATAGAAGGTCAAAGTGAGTCATTTTTCCAGCCTAGGACAATTTAGAAGATCAGAGAGTTCTTCAGACACTGGGATGGGAGCTGGCCAGGAGCATAGCCTGAAGGAAATGACACCAGCTGTGGGCTTTTTTAAAATTTTAATAAATTAATTTTTAATTTTCAACATTCACTTCCACAAGATTTTGAGTTCCAATTTTCTCCCCATCTCTCCCCTCTGCCCACCCCAAGACAGCATGCACTCTGATTATCCCTTCCCCCAATCTGCCCTGCCTTCTATCACACCCCTCCCTTCTCTTATCCCCTTCCCCTCTATTTTCTTGTGGGGCAAAATAGATTTCTATACCCCATTGCTTGTGTGTCTTATTTCCCAGTTACATGCCAAAACAATTTTTAACATTTGTTTTAAGAACTTTGAGTTTTACCTTCTCTCCATCCCTCCCTCCCCACCCATCCTCACTAAGAAGGCAAGCAATTCCATATAGGTTATACATACGTAGCTATGCAAAACACTTCCATTGCAGTCATATTGTGACAGAGTAACTATATTTTCCCTCCATCCTATCCTGCCTCCCATTTATTCTGTTCTCTCTTTTGACCCTGTCCCTCCTCAAAAGTGTTTTAATTCTAATTACCCTCTCCTCCTATTTGCCCCCCTTTCATCATTCCCTTACCCACCCACCCCTACTTATCCCCTTTCCCCTACTTTCTTGTAGTGTTAGATAGATTTGCATATCAAATTGAATGTGCATGTTATTCCAATTTTCCTCAGCATTTTGGGATTGTAAAGTATGGAAACCACCAGAAGTGCTAGTGATTCAATCCCCCTGAGGCCTATTCAAGTCCTGTCTGTGCTGGCGTGGCTCATACTAGACTGTGCTCTGCTCCCAGCCTGTCCCAACAGATGCTTCCTGTTGATGTTTCAGGCTGTCTTGGGCTGGAGATTTGCTTCAATTCATCATTCTGTGGGTTCTGTAGCTCCAGAATTTGTTTAGAGTCATGTTTTAAAGGTATTTGGCTAGCTTAGGGGGGGGGGGGGACAGCTCTAGCAAGTCCTTGCTTTTACTCCACAACTGTGGGCTTTTAGACAGTAGAGATGTCAGTGCCCCAATATGGTAAGGGAAGTGAACACCTGGTCAGGAGAAAATTTACAAATACCCCCTGTGCTAGCACTGGGTGTAGTGCTAGGGGCCATTTGGCAATTCCATTACCTAGTTACAGATTGCAGTTTCAAGGCAAAAAGGAGTTGTCACAGTTGCAAGACAGCAGGTCTCTTCCTGGGTATGGGTAGCAGTTTCAGGTGAGAAAAGAGTTATGGTTGGGTGGGAGCAGAGGCCTTAACTAGGTAAGAAGAAGAAGAAGGCTCTTTGAAGGACAAGCCTAGGATCATTAAAAGCACTGTGTAATCCAGCCTGCTCACTTATATTCCTACTAATTGTCCAATTATCTACATTCAGTGTCTGTCCAAGATAAATGGATGAATGGATATATCTATGTTTGTATGTGTACATATACATATATATCCATGTATATATATGCATAGGTATATGCCAACTAATGGGACAATTCTATGGGCTATCTCTCTAATAATTTATCATTAACATGAACAATAAAAATTCTTCATCCACTTTTTTTCCCCATGAGGAAAATGAGTCCAAGTTCTTTTGAGGAATTAAGAATCTCATTTAGTAGGCACTACAATATTCCTAGGTTTATTTAAATCATTATAATTTCATCTACAAATATGACCATCTGGTATCCCTCTTCCATTTGAGTTCTATACTGGACTTACTCCATGACAATGACAAATACCTTTGGGGAGTATACATCTCCTTGTTTTTGTCTTACTTGACATTTGTAGTCACAGGGTCTCTCAAAAGAGTTATCTTTACTATTACATCTTTCAAGGTCCTGTATGATTTTGACATTCCTGGGAAATAGCTTCTGGTTTGTTGGAACAGGGACATCAAGTTGTATTCTCCTCTACCAAGTAAAAACTATTTTGTAATCTACAAACAAGAAGCACAGTAGGATCTTGGATATTCTCCATTCCTTTCAGTAATTGTGTGACTGTAAAGGTATAGTCTGTTTGAGAATTTCATTTACAAAAGCCTGCCAACTTTGTCTTCATTAAGGATGCCCTCTGCAAAAGTGTAAATCATTTTCATTAACGTTGTGCAGACATAGGTGCCTTTTGGGTGATAATTACTGGTATGTTCTCAATCATCTTTGGAGAGGAGAAATGAGATCTGCTATTTTTTTCCAGATCCTTCATATACCTCCAGGTGCATCACTTCCAGTATGGACTCACTCTGTGTGTGTTTGATGCGGTTCAGATCATCTGAGCAAAGTTAACCTGGCTGAGGACTGAAGGATGAGTACCTCCAATAGGCCTCACCTGTTTACAACTATGCAGTCCCTAACATTCTGTCAACCTGAGTGTTTGTGAATAGTCCTATTCTGCCTGGGAACTGAATTACTGAATAATTTGGATTCTATGTAGTGATGTTTATCCAGACATAACATGAGTTCCAGGCCACCATAGCTTACTGAGGTTGGTGGAATTGTGAAGCTTGGAGTTTTTTCAAGAAACTGAACCCAAGTGAGAGATAAAAATGGACTGAATAATGCCAGGATTGGTGGGAGGAAGGTGGGCACAGAGAAGCCTCTCTTAGATCATTGCTTAGGGCTCTTTTCCAGGAAAGAGAAACATATTCTTAGAATTCAAGGAAATGCTATGGGCAGAATTCTGGTCTGTTGCTGAGTCAGGGATCCAGGTAGTTGAAAGGAAAGTAACGTCATCCTGGAACTACAGTGGGAGCTGACCCAGACTGAGTGGAGTTCCCTTCTTCAGTGATCCTGTGGGTGGCAAGAAAAAGATCCTCGGGGCTGCAGTTGGAAGAGTAAAATAGGATGAAGCATTGGACTGGGATTCTGGACATGTGGCACTGAAATCTGATTCGGCCAGTTGGGTCTAGAGTGGTGGGTCATTTCCCTTCTCTGGGTCTCACAACTTCAACTGTAGGATTTGAGGTTTGGCCCAGAGAACATCTAAAATGCCTTCAGATCTTAAATTCTATGAAAAACTACCATCTCTCCTCCATCATGAAAGTAGAAACCTAGTTCATAAACTTATACCAAACTCAATGGCTTAATGAAATTGCATTGTAATTTTTGGTATGCAGATTTGCTCCTGAGATAGCCAACCACTGTAATGATATTCCAAAACAGTGAACCATGCAAGTTGTTTTACAAGGGTGTGTGTGTGTGTGTGTGTGTGTGTGTGTGTGTGTGTGTGTGTGTGTGTGTGCACATGTTCACACACGTGTGCCTTCTAATTAATGGAGTGTGGGGGTTGGTGGGCAAAAGGGGATAGTGATAGGATAATCAAACAAAAAGGAAGTCATGGAGGCATTTCTTTCTAAATACAGAGACTACAGAAGAAAGGCCCGATAGAAGCACAGAGAAGCAGGTCAGCATTGAAAGCTACCGGCTTCATTTACTGTATATTTAAAAAGGAAGGTAAGCTGTCCACAGCTAAGTGGTGAAATGCATAGACTTCCAGACTTTGAATCAGGAATATCTGAGTTCAAATCCAGCTTCAGACACTTATTAGCTGTATGACCCTAGGCAAGTCACTAAGTTTCTGGGGGGATAACATTAGCACCTACCTCCCAGGGGTTTTGTAAGGTTCAAATGAGATAATATTTGTAAAGCATTTAGCATAATACCTGTCACATCGTAAAGCTGTATAACTTTAGCTATTATTATTTAATTACAACACAATAGAGATCTGCAGTTTCACATACAATCTTCTTTTTCTGTTCTACTTTGTTCATGGATATGCCCATTTTATTTGGTGTTTGTTTAGCTCAGAATAAAAATATATTCATTGTGAGAGTGATGCGTAGCACCTTGGAGGACTTTGGTAGGGTACTTTAGTAGGAGAAGTAAATGGGTCAACCATGATTTCAGGAGCACAGTCTATGGAGGAGAAACTCCCATTTGGTATATGGGGGCTAGACAAGGTGGCAACAGAAAGGTACCCAATCATAAAAAATAAGTCTTGAAGTCTTCACTAAACCTCCCCTCAAATATCTCCTCCACACAGAAGCTTCTGATACCTCATGTCCACAAAAGTCTTTACATGTAAATGTTATACTTAAAAGAGCAAAGGGGGTCTTATTTCTATTGTTATAAGTTCTGACTCACAGGAAGAGCAGGGGGGCCTTGAGGCATGAAAGAACTAGGCATACAAAAAAGGTTCCCTAAAGGAGAATAAGAATGATAACATCAATTAATCAATCAATAAACATTTATTAAGCATCTACAATATGACGGATACTGTACTAAGTGCTTTATACCCATTGGAGATGGGTATAAACTTCATCTGTTGAGGCTTTCGTTCTAGAACACTAATACTTATCCATCTGGAGAATAAAGTTTGCTTTGAATTAGACATTATTTTAAACAAATTAGTATTGGATTAATTCTTGGGGACTTCATATTCTTCAGGTGACTGCTTCACTGGTCCTTTGATATACCACAATCACGTATTTCTTTTAATCTTAATTAATGATTCCTCTCTTCCACAGAAAAATTATGGAGATTGATAGATCATCATCCCTCACTTCCTCTAATATCCCTTTCATCTATTGTACTAATTTCAAAAAGAAGGCAAGCAATTATCACTGAACTTGCCATGTAGCAAAATTTTATAATTATAAAACGACATGTGGACTCCGAAGATTTTATGAAAGACACATTGTAATCATGCTTGATGAAGCAAAAGCTTAATTTCTTCCTGCATATTAAAAAGTTGTTTTCCTGTTGCTGAAACAAAACATAATTTGTGTTTATTTTTAATGTCAGCAAACAACTACACCTTCAAGGGCTCAACATATAGATATAGATATAGATATAGATATAGATATAGATATAGATATACACATACATATATATACATACATATATATACATATATACACAATACTAGTAGAAACAAAGCTGAGATTACATCCTAAAACTCCTGACTCCCATTATAGGACTATTTTTTAAACTGATTCATAAGACCCCGTTAGTGAGGCCACTACTCAATTCTTGTTAAATATGACTCACATGAATACATCTATCTCCTCCAATAATTCAGTAATCAGATGGATCCAAGATATCATCCATGTCAAAACTCTTTCCATCAATAAACATTCTAAATAATACCTGCATGCACATTCTTGATAACTCCTCCACGTACTCTTGTTACTTTTCCATAAAGTATCTGTCCAATGTGCTAGGAGCCTTCCTCTGTATCTTTCGACATTGACTGGATACCAATGTAGTTTAGAGGTTTGTCCATAGGTCATCTCTCACTCTAGATGACTGGCCCCATCATCATCATCATCAATTTTTTGAGAGGCAAAAGATATAAATTTGAATTGCATTACTTGAAGAGTCAAATTCTCCAAAGGAAGAAAGATGAGAAGGCTTACATGGCAAGCCTTTTAGAATGTGTCTTTGTTGTCTGTGGTGTCAGGAAATCCTAAGTTCAAAACCTGCCCCTGACACTAATTGGCATTATAACCATGGTAAGTCATTCCTCTTCCTCAGTCTGCTTCCTCATTTGTAAAGTGGGAATGATAATAGTATACACTTCACAGGGTTGTTGTGAGAATCAAATGAGATAACATGTTTTGTAAAATTTAAAGTACTATAAAATATTATTTTGCTTATTTTATTATCATTCTATTGTTATTTTATTATTATGTCTATATGCCTACATTGATGCAATATGTATATGTAACAGGGCTTTACTTTGCACATGTCCAGATCACTTAATGTAGAGGCACCCTTGTAGGAGACACCTGGAATCTTGCCCATAAGGTTATGTTGGCTCAAGTTCTCCAGCACCAAGAACTGAAAAAGACAAACAAAATCCCAAAAGTGATTCTCGGGGACATGGGGCCTCAAAGGGAGCAAGGGAGGCCTTCCCTAAATCTTGCTCAGCTCATGGTACCAACATTGAGGTAAACAAAACCTTCACACTTTCTGGACTCAACCAGAAAGAAAAGAAGCATCATTCTAGTTTGCAGGTTTTCAAAATGCAGCTTGTTCCACAGATGCAACAAATAGAAAAGAGACTGTTCCCATTCACATGGTGGGGGAATGCAGGCTTTTTTCTCTAAGAAGCAGGTCCTCAGTGTCTCCTATATGGGTACCTGGAGGCCTGGGCATGCACAAAGCAAAGCCCTATTAAGTGTCTACTTTCCACTATGATCCCCATTCTGACATTTCATTGTGGTGTGGAGCCAGATTCTCAAACACCATATCAATGGAATACAAGCTTTGACAAGACTACCAAGCTGGATGGATATACTGGGGGAGGGGGGGCAGTCACTGACTGTCCATTGCAAAATCCCAAGGCTATCTCAGTGCAGAGATGATTATCACCAGAAGGTTAGCCACCAAATAATTATTTCTTTTTAGCCACAGCAACTCATGAAAAATAACTGTTATGGGTCATAGAGATTGTCATGTGTATCGGCAGAGGAAGAACCCACATCAATGAAATCACGGAAACCTTGAAGTACTGCGTGTACTGTACCAAAGAGAACACAGTGAAAAAGAGGCACCCCTTTAGGTCTGGGGGTAGGTACTTATTGTCAAATTAACTGAAAATTTTAGGTCTTTAATAACTACTGATTATTTTCCATGAAGTCTTGAATCTTAAATGATTAAACATGTATACGTAGAAGGTTCATGGCCTCATTCCTAAGGCCCGAGTGTTGAATAATTATTATAAAATATGGTGATGAATTTGATATGTAGGTTATTTTTTATCTATATTATCTAACCTGCCACATCTAACTTTCATTAATATTCATAAATGAAAAGAAAGTCTAAAATGAAAAGTCCCTGTGACTAGATTGGGGAGATGATCGAGAAAATAAACTCCGTTATTCTAGGGTTAGTCAATCAACACTTATTAAGTAACAGTTATACATGTCAGACTCTGTGCTTATTGGTAAGGAAACAAGGGGGGAAAATAGTCTCTATAGCCAATGTGCTTGTGTTCTAAGGGAGCAAGTATGTAAACAACTAGGGACATACAAGACAAATGAAGTGTAGTTGGAAGGTAATCTCAGAAAGGAAACCATTAAAGGGGAGAGGGCAGGGAAAGTCTCCTGCAGAAGATGGACTTGAGCTGAGTCTTGAAGCTCACCATTAAAAGTAAGACTGGGCAGAACATTCCAGGCCTGGTGGACAGCCAGCCAATAGAAAGGCATGGGTATGGGTATACAGGTGGTACAGTTCATGAGCCAGTCACCTGAAATGTTTCACCCTTTCTAAAGCAGGAATGAGCCTCATTTTCTTAAGTGTGCTGAGGTTACTGAAATGAAGACAAACCCTTGGGATATACAGCACAGAATGTTATATAAATTACCTTACTCCTTAATTCATCTCAAGCAAATAGAGATCGCTCTTCAGGAACAAGTCTACCACCAAAAGCCAAAGATAATATGGTTGCCATTGTTTCAGGATTTTATTCTTCAAACTATAGTGCAGGTTGGGACAAATGTCAAACCCAATGCCATATTTTATCATTTGCATTTCCAAAGCACAGTGGGAGAACATGAAGCTGTGTTCTCGGAAAACTTTCCAAAAAAGCTTGATGTAGCTGTTCTTGGCAATGCAGGTTAAAGATAGCAACTTAAATTTTAGATCCTTTTTTTATATTCTAACTAGAAAACCTAAACAGGGATTTCCCCCTCAACTCCTCTATCCTTCTACACCTTCAACTCCTCTTGTTACTTGAAAGACTTACATTACTTGAGGATGACTGAGCACAGTGGAACATCCTTAGAGATCATTTAGTCTATTCCCTGAATCATAAAATGAAGAAAGATGTCACACTAAAGTTAAGTGATTTGGCCAAGGTCAATGTAGTAACTAGTAGAGCTAAATTCTGACTCCAAATCTAAGAACTCTTTCCACTACGTCACATAGTAAGACAATGAATTCTTATTTTTTCTGTCGTAAAGGAGCTAAGTCATACAGTATATAGAGTGCTGGGCCTGGCCTTCGTGAGTCCTAAGTTCAAATCCTGCCTCAGACATTTACTAGCTATAAGACCCTGGGCAATTTATTCAACCTCAGTTTGCCTAGTTTATTCAACTGTAAAATGGGGACAGTAAGAGCACCTATTTTACAGGGGGTTTTCCATGAGAATCAAATGAGATACTATCTGTAAAAAGCACATAGCAGAGTGCCTAGGATATAGCTGATGCAAGACAAATGTTTAATCCATTCCTTTCCTCCTTCTTAATATTCTTAGGGACAGAACTATTGACTTTCTTCATAGGACATATGAAAGGATTCATATTTAAGGAACTGCACAAGATCTTTAGATGGAAGGTACTACAAAGAAAAGGGGGGGAAATATTTTATTGTTGCTTCTTGTAAATGTTGATTTTTTTTATAAGTTTTCTCTGTCTTGGAAACATTACTCTTTCATCCACTTAGGTGCCTATTAGTCATGGCTCAGTGCTAAATGACCAGTAGGCATTTTCCTGGATACTGACTGACTGCTTGATCATAAGCATGAGGAGTCGTATTTGCCTTAATATAGTTATTCATTAATGCAGATGAAAACAAGCAGGGATCAGTGAAGGTGAGGTTCAAATGCTAAGTTCTAATGCATAGGCTCAAACCTGAGCTAAAGATCATTTCTGAACAGCCCTTAACCATCAAAGGAAGCATTTTAGGGACAGACTTGAGTAGGCTGTATAGAGCAAGAACTTAGAGGTAAAATATTTCAATAGGTATCGGAAGCTTTGTTTTCTCAAATTTTCCCTCAGGGAATTGAATAATGGAAGTGATCCTTCACATTGGCTTAATCTTAATTATAAGTATAACGAACAGAAGAATGACTGACGATAACAAAAAAAGAAAAAGAAGGCTTTATTTTATTCTCACAACATTCATCAGAATTGTCCCTTTCTCTCTGTCTCTCTCTGCCACCTTTACCCCCATTGCTGTACCTAATACAAACTTTTGTCAGACGTGACATGTTTTGCTTATCAGAATCTCCTAAAAGAACTGGCAGTGCTGCCCCTTCTGAGTGTCCTTCCACTTCTCTGGATGGCAGTGTTCTAGTGTGCTTTGGCCAGAGGCTAATGGTCTAGTGGCATGTTTAAATAGAGATGACAATCTGCCCAGGAAATGGATGAAGCAATTCACAAGGTGCGGTTCTCCCATGGCTTGCACACTGAAGTAACTCATTTTTCCTGGAAAAGTCATCATGGAACAAAACTAGGAATATGTGAGTTAGAAGTGCTTTTTTTTTTCCAGATGCAAGTTCAAATTGTTTAGAATATGTCTTTCATCTCCATGTCTCCTCTTGAGATTTCAAATCTAGTATAGAATCAAAAGAAAGGCAGGATACAAATAGTTTAAAATGTATTATTATAACCTTTATCCATTCCAAATCAACAAAACAAGAATCCTTTTTTCATTATCTTGATTTTATCTCCCCGAAGTAAAAGCCACAAATTACCAAGATCATGATTCCCACCAAAAAACAAAACAAAAAAATTACCAAAGGACATTTTGCTCATAAGATCTAGAGAGCTCTAAAGGTCATTTCATCTAGCATCTTTATTTTACAGATAAGGGAAGTCAGGCCTAGAACGTTTAAAGGGCATGCCCAAAGTCACACAATACTTGATCCCAGGTCTTCTGACTCTCATCAGCAGTCTTTTCACTTTAGTTTAGCACATAACTAACAGACTTAATTTCAGTTATAAAGAGAAAACAAATAACAAACCTCTTCAAGGTTACTCCCAAGACTTCCCTTGCTATACATACTCACGAAAACATAATCACAATAGACTTTGAAATTGTTAGGATATCAGCATCAGTGAAATCAAGGCTTCTGCCGAGCTTTAAGACATAGAATACTTATATGTTTTTTCTGGAAATCATTAATATATTCTTCACAAAGTCTCCATTGAAAGCTACAGGTCAAATTATGATGAGGGAGATCATATTTGAATTGGGTTAGATGGAAAACAGAAACCTGGGGAAACAAATTTGTAATATCTAATCCACCATGAGTATCAATTACTCTGAGCAACCTGATACTCCACTAGCAGCATGAGCACAATGGCATGCACCACTTAACTTCTGCCAAGTTTACTGCCAGATGGAAAGAGTTCAGTTTTGACTGGTCGTTACGACTGGTCATTGACTCAGAAGACCAGCAGAATTTCAGGAATATTAAGGGACAGAAAAAAAAAACATTTGGAATTATACCGATCTCCAAAATCATTAGCAAATATAAACAACTAAATGAATAACTGCCAGTAAGGGTGGTCTCCCTAGAAACTCTAACTAGGAGTGGGGGTTATGTCTTGGTTCAGAAAGAAAAAGAGAGAGAGGCAGGCTGATGGAGAGAAAAATAGAAACAGTCAGAGAGAGATAGAGGGAGAAAAGGAGAGGCAGAGGGAAAAGAAAGACAGGAAGAAACCAAGGCTGAGAGAGAGAGTTACTTAAGACTTAATTCTCCTAGGCTACTTTCCAATATAATGTTTCCTATGAAAACTTCCTTACAACACAAAAGGACAGATCCAGAAAATATAAATCACATTTAGAATATCTCCCTGGTGCACATTCAAAAAAGAGGAAAGTATCAAACAAGGAAGAGGGAAGCTTCAGTTGCCAGTTATGTGAAATGAGCATGGTTGTGGCGAAACCATACTAATAACACTTCATATAGTTCTATACACCTTTCAAAGTAGTTTCACATACAACATCTCCAATTCTCAACAACAATCCAATACAATAGGCAGTACAGGTATAAATAATGATATTTTACAATTGAAGTAACTACAACTCAGGCTGGATAAGTTAATTTTCCAAAGGCTATAGAGTTAAGTAGCTTGAGACTAGAACTGTGCTCTCTTGCTTCCTTGTCTAATATTGCTTCTTACAACCAGTCTGTTCGTGTATTTTTCAATCTATCTACCTTTCTATGAAAAAAGTGTGGATGTCACACATACATTTTTGAGAGGAAAAAAACAAGCAAAGGTGTATTACTGATTCAGGGCTCAGGTAAATAATTTTTACAAAGTTTTCCTGAGCTAAATCTTTTGAGGTTTTCAGTCATCACCACCTTTAGTCCTTGGAATCAAAGAGTATTAATATGGTTAATTGCACTGGAATAATTGCTTTATTATTTTACCCACTTGAGCTAATTTCCTTGGCCTCAGATTTCCTTTTCTGGTAAGGAGTGGAAGTACTATAAAGTGACCTGGTGATTTTCCTGTCCACATGTCTGCTCCATGCTCAAACCTAGACCAGTAATAACCAGGTCTTTAGTGTTTGCTGAAGACCATAGTGATACTGTAGCTCTTGGATGGCCTGAGAATAGCCCCAAAAGTCCAAGCATAGTGTTGCTGGATTAAGAAACCCAGGTGAATATCTGCTCTCTTCTACACACTCCCTACCACATGCAAGCATGAGCAAGTTTTCTGAACATCAGCTTCTTCAGCTGTAAAATGGAAATAAAGACATTTTTACTATCTGCCTCATAGTATTGCCATAAGGAAAGTGCTCAGCAAATCTTAAAATATTATGAATAAATGTTTTTATCTATCCTCTCTTGAATCTGAACTTTCAACTCTCTAATGATTCCTTTTCCTTGTGTCCTCTGGAGTGAAGATGATCTGAGGACCATCCACACACATCCACTGAAGATCAGAATGAACCAACCTGCTGGACTGACCACAGCCCCAGTAGGACCAGCTTTGCCTGAAATAGGTAAGAACTCAACAACCCTCCAGAAGAGAGGCCAGGCAAATGGTCATTTGCTTCAACTAGTTCTTTTCTTTGTTTCCCAAGGTAATCTCTTTCACTAGTTTAATGAATATGATATTGTTTGCTGCTACTGTCTGTACTGATAAATCAGTGGTGGATATAGAAACATAAACTGATAGACTTAGCAATATTCTTGGTAATATAGGAATAAACATGTCATCAATAGTTTTTCAAGGTTTTTTGGTCTTAACTCTAGGCAGGACCATGCCTGAATTAACCAATAAAGATAGATGTTTAAGCTTTTTTTTTAAAGACAGGACAAATACAATCCAACTCCAGTACCTAAACATCATTTTAAAAAAAGGCAGAGGACTCAGTTTTAGACATCCATTTGCATTTATCTTCAATTGCCTCATCTATTCAGTATAATCAGAAATTAAGGAATTCTGTATCAGTAAATATTTCTAGATTAGAAAAGCTTTTCCCTTTAAGTACAGAAAATTTATGTTAATTTATTTTCATGAAAATATTGCTAAAATGTATTAAAAATCCTAACTTATTAAGTAAATTATGCTTGTAGCAGTAGTGCAATAGGATGTTAAGTAGGATCATTCAGTTATTTCTGCTTCTGGAAAGGGATCTGTGATCTTTTTAGCTCTTTATTTCAAGTCAGGGATATCACTCTAGCAAAAATCTCAGTATTAATCTTTTTTTCTGCCTTGGTCTCTGTCAGTCTCTCTCTTTCCCTCACTCACATTGTTTATAAAGAAATAGTAAATTTCTAAAACAAAAAAAAAATATGAATAGACTCTCCTTGTGCCCAGAAGGAAAGGTTCCAAACTCCCTTGAGGGAACCCAAGAGAATCAAGGAAGTACAGAATCACCTAGACTCTGTAGTGGGATGGGGTGGGGAAAGTCATCAGTATCACAGCATCCATCCCAATGCTCTTCATGCCCAATCAAGTCAAACAACCCAGCATAGGGAATCCTGGCTGCTTTCTTCATGGTAGCTGCCCTCAGTTCCATACTCCCAATTTTGCACAACCTGTCATAGTCTTTCCAGCTCCATCTCCATTAATATTCCATAGATCTCTTCAGGGTTCTCCTTCAAGTCTGACTTGGACCCAAGTAACAGATTTCTAAAGGTCACCCAGAGGGCTTATCCAATGGAGTATCTAAATATCATTTGTGCTCTGTCATTGTTCTCTTTTTCATTCATCCAAGAGATTTGCTCATACCTCACAAAGTAATAATGACCAGATTTTTATAGTTAATTCAATACCTCATTATCAACCCCTTTTCGGTGATTCCTGGGCTTTCAAAGGACAATTTGAAAAAAGTATTCTGCTGAATATAAATTTAACTTTTCTTGGTGATTCAAGATGATTAACATGTGCACCAATTCCTACACCTTGTTCCAAAATCATAGCTCCTGGGGAATGTAGTGCTGAACTCCACCTGAGGATTTTTTTTGCTTCTTCCTTCACTTCCCAGTGTTGGTTTCAACTCAATTAATTCAATTCATTAAACATTTATTAAGTACCTACTTTGTGTCAGGCATTGGCTCCAGAAGCTCTCCTTCCTTCTGCTTATAATTAGTTGGTTGTTAAAATCTCTATATATTAAAAGCTGTAAGTGTTGATAACAATCTCCACTGGAACCATTTCCTATTGATAAACATTGAAATTCAATGGATATTGAAGCCAATTTCATAATACCTTTAGTCATGATGGAATGCATTAATGGATCAATACGCAGATAAGCCCATTAATGGCTCCTCTATACTATATTCTATCTATCATTTAGCCCTCATTTGTCCATCTTCTTCAGAATATAGTGTAAAAGATCATGTCAAATGTTCAATCAAAATCTAAGTATGCACTGTGTACAGCAGCACCCTAGTGTTATCATTCTACTAACTGTCTAAAAAGGAGAATGAAGTTAACCAGGAACATTCTACTCCTGATGAAGACTTGGTGGTACTTATATTTCCATGCCAATGTCTGCATATGTCAAGGAATTTCATTTTGTTTATCACTCAGATCTGAGCATCATAGATTCAGAATTAACAAGGACCTTAGAATTTATAAAATCCAACATTGCCAAATGAAGAAACTAAGAAAGGCCAAGAACGTTTAAGTGACTTGCCCGTGGTCATAGAGCTAGTAAATTGTCCTAGGTGGGATTTAAAGCTAAGTCTTCCGGACTTCAAGTCAATCTCTCTATCCTTCCATTACCCCATACTGCCTAAGTACTTAAAACTTGAATATAATGTGGTCTAGAATTTTGCCAAAACTCAATGTTTAACTAGTCTAAAGTCTATAGTCTATAGTCTATATTTTACTTTCTTCCTTCTCTTAGAAAAAATTGGGACATTTTTCCACATCTAGTCCTGAATCATCCTCTGTATTCTCCAGGCTGTCCAGAATTAACAATTGCCAATTCTTTCAATGACCTGGGATGCAGGTTATCAAAGCCTGGTGACTTAAACTCAGTGAGAGCAGCTCAGTATCCTCCAGGTCTCCTCACTTGCCACTGGTCACTACTCCTTCCTAATCATTTTGTTCCATTCTCCACCCAAAAAGACCTTTTGTCTTGACAGAGAAAAGAGAAGTAAATTGAGAACTGAGTAATGTCCTATTTCCATAATTCATCATAATCATCACATCCATCATGCCCCCAACAGAACTACAAAAAGCCCTTTATCTTGTTCTTGGAATTCATTGCCTCTTCCTAACACTACTGTCACAGGACCTTGCTATTCTATTGTACTCATCATATTGTACTCCACATTTCCTTTTCCCATCATTTATTTATATAAACATATATATGTATACATGTACATACATATTTATACACACATGCATACATGAGTGTTGTTCATCCTTTGTTTTCAAAGAGGACCAATGACATGATGGGGCAACATCGTGACTTGCCCTGAACTGGATTTAAGTGAAGCAGAGTTGCACAGTCATCAGCCTCACTCTCTTGCAATGATCAGTCTAGCAGCAAGACAAAAGTCAGGATGACCAGTGATGGCCCAGAATGCAGTGGATAACCTTGGCATCTTTGATATTTCACCAAGCTCTAAGCACTCCATAGCTACTACAAGAAATTGTTCTCATTTACCCATTCTTCCAGGAAAAGTCTTTATATGCTTGGGGTAGGCATCCCCCAACTCAACAATGAATTTAAAGCCCATTAACCTCAATCTGATTTAATCCTTCTGCCAAAATGGTTTTACGGGGATGTGGCCATTGTGCATGCTACAGTGTCATGGAATCACAGGTGAGATGTGGGTGATAGGTGAACACCAAAGAAGGATGAGTAGCCCTGACAAGGTTCCATAAATCCTCACACCAGAGGTGCTGGTCCTCCCTAAACACTCTATATACCCCATATATATGTGTGTATGTGTATATCTACATATGTGTGGATATATAATAGAATTTGTTAAAGTTTCTGGGGATCTACACTGGTCTCTCTAGACAGTTCTGAGGATTTTTCTTCTTTATCAAAACTATTTCTTCTTGTAGCTTCAGAATTTTATTATTAATGGCTCTTTATCACACTTAGACTGATTTAGGTCATGGGAGGCAAATTATCCTTCCCATGAACTATTTCATACATAGGATCATAGTTAAAGGTCATTAAATCCAACCCACTTGTTTCACAAATGAAGAAACTGAGATACAACCTGAGCCTTCTTCCAAGCTGTGCCCATTACATTCTGATATCTGGCTTACCAGATAGTTGAGCAGTTTTCTTCCTTCCTTTCTTAGCTTAGTTTAAAAGCCTTTTGTTGAGATTCACAACTCCAGTCAACTCTTTACAATCAGTCCTTGCTACGTGCATTACATCCCTGGGGAAGAGCCTCCCATTCCAATATTTTAATCCGTGGTCCAGAAATCCAAATCCTATTCTCAGACACAATTTTTATAACTCATTGCTCATTTTGTAAACATCCCTTTTTCTTCTGAAAATTCTACAATCTGCAGCAATTAGTCAAATAGCAATTTAGTAAGTACTTATTATGTGCCTACTACACTGTGCCTATTACACTGCTGTGTTAAGTTCTGGCTACACAAAGAAAGGCAAAAAATAGTTCCTGCTCTCAATGAGCTCACTCTCTAATGGGAGAGACAACATGCAAATAACTTCATTCACAAAAGAGATATACAAGATAAATTGAAGTAGTGATTAAAACACCAGCTATTTCCCTAGAATATTCTGCTCCTTGATCAAGACTTTATAACCCCAAGCAATGCTTCTTAAATTCCTACTACATATAATTTTGTGCCTGCATGAACCATGCAGAATGTGGACTAGTTATCAACTTTAACAAGAGGACCTGATTCATGTCCATGGTACCTACCCTAGGAACTTGGCAGATCTCTCTATTGATAATGTTATAAATAGCCGGAGGCCTCAGTACCTTTCAGTGGGAAGTCATCAGCCCACTATTCCCTATCTCTTCTTTCTCTAGCCATTACTGGATTATGTCTCTCCTAAAGGCACCTGTGGATACACATGATCATTCCTTTGAGCAAATAAAGTTCCTTTGTATCCTAAGTAGGTCCAGGTATCATCCTACAGGAAGACTTCACATGTGAAATTTTCATTCCAAATATTTAGTAAAATTTCTTTTCTTCCTTCTCTTTCAGATTACTTCACCCTCTAAACAAATATTGGGATTCCTCTATACTTCTTCAGATACTTTTTTCTTGTTTTCTTTTTTAAAAACTTATTAATAGTGGTCTCCCTAAAAACATGGAGATACATGATCCCAACCCTTTGATCTTACATATATGTAAGTATAATTTCCTACTAACAAAAACACAAAGCACACTCTCCATAGTCACTGCAAAATCCCTCTTGCCTCCATATGTTTTGAAGTCTTGGTGGCTGTCATGGCTAATTCTCATGGTGAATTCATGTAGCAAAACTGCCTTTTTGCCTCTTCTCTTTGCCATACCTATTTTCAGTGGCTGCAGCTCTTGAAAGAAGCTTTATTTATATATGACAGACTTCCTGCTATTTCTCACTATATGATGCTAGCTCACTCAGTTTCTGTTGATAAGCAATTAGCAGATTCCTACTAAATGCTAATGCAAACACCAGCTGTCCTCAGCTATCCTTTCTTTTAAATACAATTACCATTGGGGTCCTATTTAATTGATATAATCAACTTATTTTCTTGTCTTCTGAATTTTGGATTTTAGATAATTATAGAAATAGGTGTAATAATAACTTCCATTTGCATAGAGTTTTAAGGTTTGTAAAGGCTTAACATATATTAATTGATCCTTACAATGACTCTTGGAAATAGGTACTACTGGTAGTATTATCTTCATTTTCCAAATGAGCCTGCTCATAAGTGTTAAGTAACTTGCTCATGCTTACAGCAAGTGAATGTCATAGATGGGATGAAAACCAAGGTCCTCTCCAAACTCCAAGTCTGACCTTCTTTTCTACCATACCATGTTATTTCTCAGATTTCATCCTAGTCACAACATTCTTTACCCCTGCTGAGGACAAGACATGATGATGATGATGATGATGGGGGTGGGGGGGGTGGTCTTGGCGCCAATGATCACTAATGACACTAATTCATATTTGCATAGTGCTTTAAGTACCTTCCTCAAACTTTGATGTAACAAGTATATTATTATCTTCTTTCACAGATTAGGAAATGGAAGTTTTAAGAATCTAAGTGACTTCTCAATTATGACACAGGTAGTATATATCTCATTCAGAATTCAGTCATAGGTCTCTGGCCTCTAAGTTCAACAATGCATTTAGTATGCTATTTTGCCTTCCTATTTGGCTCAGGCTTTTTACTTTTTATAGTGCAAGACAAAGTTTAATGAGATTAACCAGACTTAAACCAATGGGTCTAATTTAGAAAGCCAAAATCACTGTCAGACACAGATAATTTATCAGAATAATGATAAATGCACCTTTACTTAAGAATATTTTGCTGACAAAAGTATGGGATGGTTAAAAATTAACTAAAGGGAGCCTTTTATGTATTGTATCACAACTAATGAAAGCAGTTTTCAATAGCTGGGTTGTATTGAATTTCTCCTCAAGACAATTCAAACGCCATCTTCTACTTGAAGACTTTTCTGATCCCCTCCAATTTCTAGTGGCCTCCTCCCTCAAATATCTTATATTTAATTGTGTTCTATATATTTGTATTTATTCACTTTGTATTTGTAACATGTATCTTTAATTTGTACTTAGTCTCTCCCCCATTCAAATGTGTGTCTTGTTAGTAGAAATTACTTTTTCCTTTGTATTTGAATCCCTACCACCTAGCAAAAAACCTGGTACATAGTAGGTGTTAAGCAAACACTTGATTGATTGAGGTCTCTGCACCTTGTTAACATTCCTGCTTGTTTTTCTCAACAACTGTCTTTCCCCCTCAGGCCTTACAGATTGTACTTTATTTGGGGTCTACAGTTTAATCAGAAGATATGATATTACATGACATTTGTATTTTCTCTCCTTACTAATTCTGAAGCCCTATGTAGTCATTTCCTATCTGGCATAGTACTTTACCTACAGTAAGTGCTTAATAAATAGATGGTGAATGACAGAGAGGAAAAACAAGGAAAAAAAGAAAAACTACATAAGAAAATAGAAAGAATATTTCTCAAAACTAACACTCCTTAGTAGCACTTCATCCATGATATGAGTAACTTCTAGACAAAAAGCCCATTGGTTATTGGGAACTATGCCCAAAGAGCTATAAAACCATGCAAACTCTTTAATCCAGCAATACCGCTGCAAGGTCTATATCCCAAAGATATCCTAAAAAGATGAAGAAAAGGATCAATTTGTACAAAAATGTTTACAGTAGCTGTTTCTGTGGTGGCTAAGAACTGGAAATTGAAAGGATATTCTTCAGTTGGGGAAAGGCTAAACAAGCTGTGGTATGGGATTGTGATGGAATATTATTTTGCCATTAGAAATGATAAGCAGGATGATTTTAGAAAAACCTGGAAAGGTTTACATGAACTGATGCAAAGTAAAGTAAGCAGCAACAAGAGAACATTGTACACAGTAACAGCAATATTGCACAATGAAGAACTGTGAATAACTTAGCTATTCTCAACAATACAATGCTCCAAGACAAGCCCAAAAAAACTAATGAAGAAGTATACTGTCTTCCTCCAGAGAGAGAACTGACAATATTTGAATACAGACATTTTTCATTCATTCTTTTTCTTTTGAGTCTTCTTCTACAAAATGACTAATATGGAAATGTTTTACATTATTGCAAAAAAAAAATTTCCAGTGGTTTCACTGATTGCAAAGGATTATTGAAGAATTTGATATTCCTATCCCTAGGAGGGAAAAGTACCCTAAAGCTTTAATTGCAGCTTACTCAAGTGCAAGTAGCATATTGAGCCATTGTAATGCATTTTAGTATAGAAATGGACAAAAAATATATTATGGATCCACAAGAGAGTTTTTGTTTATTTTCCCAGAAAGTCAAAACTAAGAAAGAGGGTTATTCTGAAGCATTTTAAAATGAAGTTTTCAAGTCAAGAAAAAGATGCTATTCTCAGTCACAAAGTTTTCAACCTATGTCAATTCAGAATCATGTTCCCCTCATTGGTGTTGGAACTATAAAAATACTAGAATCCTTGTCGCAGAATCCAGATTATCTTCAGTATTACACAAATATAGCACTCTGCAGCTTAAACTCAGTGGTTCATAAAGAGCATAATGAACCAAAAATGTTGGACATTACATATTTTCTTTAAGACTGCTGAGGCCAAATGCTAAAGCACATAGCTTCTCAGAGAGGAGTCAATTCCATCCAATGAATGTGCTTAGGAGTGTATTAGGTAGCATCAATCCATTGGTGAGCAGTTATTAAGCACTTATTAAATGCCAGGCACTGGACATGCAAGACAAAGCAAAAGCAGTCCCTGCCCTCAAGGAGCTTACATTCTTCAATAAGTAGAAATGACAATTGGTAATTCGTATTTTTGATTACAAAAACTAAAAGACCCTTGGAGATGAAGAAACTGAAGTCCAAGAGATTTCTAATAATGTGTTCAAGGTCACACAGCTAGTAAAAATTAATATTGAGCTAGATTGCTCCCCCTCCACCTCACACCTTCCCAGTGCAGTGATCTTTCCTTTACATCACACTAAAAAGTAAGTTTGATCCAGTGCTTCCAGAATATTCCTGGAGCTATTTCTGCTGTCAACAGAAATGGGCTCTTTTGGCTTTTTTTTTTTAATTTATAGTCTACCTGTGGGAAAATGATCCCTAGTACCTAACACAGTGACTGCCACATAGTATGCTCTTAGTGCTTACTGACAATGATACTTTAAGGACTTATGATTACATCAGTGTGGGTACTCTCTCAACAGTGAAAAGAACTGCTTTGCAATTTATTAGATGATCTATTAGTTGTTATTTTATCACTCAATTAGTCCAGCAACAAACCTACAAAACCTTTCCAAATTGATAGAACCTTTTCTGGTATGATCACAAATAACCCAAGACCTCCATGCCAAGTGAGAGTTCTCCTCTCTCCTCTAAGAAGAATTGTAGTGAAGAGTGATAAAATTAGGGAAAAGAAGTTGAGTTCAAAAGTGCTTATCCACAGAAGTTTCCATAATTTTCTTCCCCCAGACCTAGTAATTTGCAGAATTGCCAGAGGCATTAAGAAGCTTGCACAAGATCATGTGTGTCAGAAACAGGGCTTAAAGCCAGATCTTCCTGTCTCCAAGGTCAGACTACCATCTTGATAACCCTGATGATCGTTTTTCAGGTTAGCTATCTAGTTCCTTTAATACTACAAGAACTACTTATAACACTTAGTTGTTCATTTGATATTCCTGGTTTCTGCAAAATAAAAAAATGAAAATGAATGATTTCTTTTTAAGGCTCCAAGGCAAGAGAGTAAAGATGGGTTTGGGGTTCTGTTAGTAGTGGTGGTTGACTTTTTAAAGTAAAGAAACAGAAAAAGGAAGTCCTTTAGGTCAACTCTGATAACCTCATTCAATAAGGAAATCACTCTGCCAATGTCCTAATAGAGCTAAGCACTTTGACAACAGTCCACAAGTGACTCAGTATTAGAAGTCAATTTTCTCTTTTAATAATGAAAATATTAGAGGACAGAGGAGGCTAAAAGAAACTCAGCAGCTAATACAGCTGGGAGCTATCAACAGTTCAAGAATATCAAGATATAACAATAATATTTTGTTTTCCTGAATGAGTTTTCGGCCAAAGAGCTCAAAGCTCTTTAGGACTGTGGATGTCTTCGTTCTAATAATAATCCCTTTGAAGTAAAGACGTATTCTTAGCAACAATGTCTGACTCTACAAATAGAGAGACTGACTCTCCTGAGGCAAAGTCCTTGGGCTTGATTGGGAAATAATTTAAAAATAATGCTTTTCCTCAATTTAGAAGCTACATGTATTCTGAAGATATGCTAGCATTTTATATTTTCTAAATCATGTTTGCATTTCTTGCCTCACTTTACCCTCACAACAGCCCTGCAAAGTTGGCAAAATGCTTTGCACCATTTTGTGTCTGGGGCTAATAGGCAATAAATGTTTGATTGATTGAACTAGTTGAACCCTATTTTACTAATGAGCAAGATTAAAGTCTGAAAGATTTAGTAACTGATCTAAGGTCACATAATTAGAGAGGGCAAAATCTTGGCCTTTGGACATCACTGTGCCAGCTGACACTAAAAGGTAGTAGACTCCCTCAGATGTTTTCTGTATTATTCTAATGCTTCTTTTGGAAGGATCTGTATAAACTACAGTACATATAAAGAAGGCTGATCAGGATGATGAAGGACCCAGAGTATATGTGATATCAATCAATCAACAAACATTTTTAAGACAATTACTACATATCAAGTACTGTGCTAGGTATTGAGGGTATAAAGTCAAAAATAAAATATTCCCTGCCCACAAGGAGCTTGGGTTCCATTAAGAGCACAATATATCTTCATATATACAGAAAACATGATTGTCAGTTGAAGGAATTCAGTATGCTTAGTTTGGAAAACAGAAGAATTAAGGGAGACATGATGCCTATTCAAGTATGTGACGGTCTATTACATGAAAGAGATGTTAGAGTTCTGCAATGGACCCAGAGAACACATGCGGAAACAATGAGTGAAATTTACAAAATGGTAGATTTAACTTTGATATGGAGATGGGGGGAGGGGGAAAATCCTAACAATTAGATCGCTCCAAAAGTAGAGTGAATGGGCTGCCTTGGGAGGTAGAGGCTTCTCCCTCATTAGAGGGCTTCAGGCAAAGAATAAATGACCATTTCTCAGGTAGATTGCAGAAGAGATTTTTTTAGGCACAAGTGGAACTAGATGATTCTAGACTTTCTTTAAAATTCTGAAATTCTAAGATTCTCTGACCTTTGTCACCAATCGATAGTTATTAAGCATTCTGATGTTATCTGCTGTAATACTTTCCATTCACCCACCCAGCTCCAACATTCCTTGGACTCCACAATCATTCTGTTCCCTACTCTCATAAAGAGTGGGGCTAGCATAGGAGAAAACTAGTGATGAATTTTCACTTTAAGGAATTGTAACTTCACGTATTACTTCTCCTGGTGGCATTCTCATTTTAAAATAAAACATTTAAACTGAGTATCAGACAGTGAAGTAAATGGGATTCATTCCACCATACTTAGTGAAGTGAACTTTTGACTCTCCTTTGTTCATATCACATAGATGACCCGCCTACTATAAGAACAGCCTTGCTCACGGGGAAAGGAACAGGAACTGACAGAAGATGTGACTTGCCTCAAGTCACATGGTGAGTCAGCAGCAGAGCATGGAATACATCAGTCATCAGGATGGTATTCCATGCTGTGTGAGAAAGAGATTTCTGTGGTTACTTTATAAACTAGACAAAATAATAACAAAATTCATCTGAAGAAACAAAATTCAAGGTTCTCCAGGGATAAAACGGAAAAAAATCTCCAAAGGAAGGGGTACTTAACAGTACCAAATCTCAAAGCACACAATAAAGTTATAATCATCAAAGCTATTTGGTACTGATTAAAAATATTTTTAGTTAATCACTAGAACAAATTAAATAATAAAACCTAAAAGCATTTCAATTAGTTTAATGACACCAATTATTTGAATAAAACTATTTATTTGACAAAAATTACTGAGGAAATTGAAAAGTAGTTTGGTAGAAATAAGGTGTAGACCAATTTTTGAAACATATACTACAATAAACCCTCCAAATAGAAACATGACTTAAGTATCATAATTTTTTTAAAAATTTTAAATATCATAACTTTTTTTAAAGGAAAAGGGAAAAATACCATGCAAACTATGGTTAGAGGGTAAATTTTTAACAAAACAAAAGATGAAGGTGATCATAGGAGCTAAGTAATGTCCATTTATATAAAATTAAAAAGGTTTTATTTAAGCAAACTGAATATAATCAGAATTAGAAGAAAGCAGTAACATGAGGGAAAAAATCTTCATAATGAATACTTCTAATATCTCTTTCATATACAACTAGATAGACAGATAGATAGATAGATAGATAGATAGATAGATAGATAGATAGATAGATAGATAGACACAAATATGAACGAAAGTCATTCTCATAGATAAGCAATATAAGGAGATGAACAGGAAACTTTCAAATGAAAAAATGCAAGCTATCAAAAGCTACATGAAACATGTTCCAAAACACTAATGATAAGAAAAATGTACATTAAAATAATTCTGAGGAAACTGGTGAAAAATGAAAACATCAACTACTAAGGGAATATAGGAGGACAAACACATTAGTAGACTATTGGTGGTAAACTATTTTGGAAAACAATTTGCAAATAAACAGGAAAAGTCACTAAATTATAAATACCCTTTGATCCTACAATACCAGTACTAGAACTTATAACCTTGAATACATCAAAGACATAGGAAACTCACCCACATTCATGAAAGTGTGTATAGCAGCACTTTTGGTCATAAAAAGAACAGAAACAAATGGTTGCCCATCAGTTGAGAGATGGATGATTAAACTGGGCAATATGAAGGCAATGGAATATGATTTACCATAAGAAATGACAAATATGAAGAATTTAGAAAAAATATGTAAGACTAATATAAACTGATATAGAGCGACGTAAGCTGAACAAGAATAACAACGTACATAAAATAAAGGAAAATAATTTTTAAAGGCTCCAGAAATCTGATCAACATAATAAGCAATCATGACTTCAGAAGATTAATTTAGAATTAATTAATTTAGAAGATTAACGATAAACACTGCCTCCTGCTCTTGGGAGAAAGGTAATAATAATATTACTGATCACAATGCCTGGTTGAGAGTAAACACTTAGCAAATGTTTGTTGAATGAGTGACTGATAATAGTGAGGGTTATTTATTTTAAGGCTTGAAAAGCACTTTATAAATATTATCTCATTTGAACTTCACAACAGCAACCCTTCCTAGATTAAGGGACTTGACTCATACTTAAAAAGGTTTGAGGCAGAATTCAAAGGTAGGTCTTCCTGGGACATAAATCAAAATAATGAAAAAGTGAGAGATCACAACTTTACGTCAGCAGTCCCCAAATTTCAACCACAACATGCATTAAGTTAATTTTGAGCAGCACAGCAAAGAGTTACTCATTTTTTGAGGCCAAAGTAGATTAGTATATAAACAGTAAGGTCTAGGGACACTGAGGTAAGGGATGTCAGGCAGTGCACAAGAGTGGGAAATAGCAGAAGCACCTTGTGTTGTGGTTACAATAGAAGAAGCACCCAGGGACAATAAGGACCTAAACATCTGGGCAGAAAACAATCCCAGAGGACTCCTACAGGAGCACTAGATCCAGCTCACAGGTCCTGGGTGGAAAGGAGCAAATGATTGTAAGGTAACAGGGGTCCTACTTGTTTAAGGACCAGAGATCAGGGGGGCTTTGAAGAGAACTCTCCCAAGATCACACTACTCTGGAAGAATCAAAAACTTACAGAGTTGTGAAAGCAGCAGGAAGGCATAAAAGATAAAAATTCAGGCCAGACATACTCCTAGAGGTGAGCAGAACCCAGCTCTAACATGAAATCCAAAGTCAAGAAGAAGGCTTAAAAATAAGGAGGCAACAAGAACAAAAAGAACCTGACCATAAAAATTATAATAGTGACAAAGAAACATAAGACACTCAGAAGAGAATGATTTTTGAAAATATCTATGAGCAAGAGCTCAAAAAAAAATGTAGTTTTGACATAAGTCCAACAAGAAAACTTAGAAGAGTAAAGAAAAAGATTTTTAAAAAAGGAAAAAATTATTTTAAAAATCAAATAAAAACAGTAGAGGGAAAATGGGGGGGGATGAGAGCTATACAAGAAAATCATAAAAAGAGAATTAAGAACATAATAAAAGAGGCACAAAAATTACTGAAGAAAATAACTCTTTAAAAATTAGAATTGGTCAAGTGGAAACTAATTACTCCATGAAATGTTAAGAAATATTAAAATAACATCCAAAATGAAAAAAAATACCAGAAGATAATATAAAATATCTCATAGGAAAAGCAATTGATCTGGAAAACAGATCAAGGGGAGATAATTTAAGAATTGGTGGGCTATCTGAAAGCTCCTAGAAATCATATTTCAAGAAATTATAAAGAAAAACTGCCCAGATATCTTAGAACCAGAGGCCAAAGTAGTATTAGAAAGAATACACTGATCACATCCTGAAAGAAATTCCAAAGTGAAAACTGTCAGGAATATTATAGACAAATTCCATAGCTTCCATGGTCAAAGAGAAAATTCTTCAAAATAATTGAAATACCATGGAGCCACAGTCAAGATCACATGAGATTTAGCAGCTATCACTATAAAGGAGTAGAAGACTTAGAATATGATATTCTGGAAGGCAAAGGAACTGGGACTAAAACAAAAAATAATCTACCCAGGAAAACTGAATATAATCCCATGGGGAGGGAGGAGAGGGATATTTAATGAAATAGAGGATTCCATGCATTCCTGATGAAAAGACAAAGCTGAATAAAAAATTTGACAAAATGCTCGAGTAAAACATAAAAAAGTAAAACATGAATGAGAAATCATAAGGGACTAAACAAGGTTAAACTGCACATCTATATGGTAAAATGATATGTGTAACCTCTAAGAACTTTATGTATACTTTACTAGCACAAGTAGAGGGAGTCGACTTACACAGAGATTATGGTTATGAGTCTATTATATTGTAACGGTCTCAAAAGATAAATAGAATCATGAGAAAAAGAGATTTACTTGGTGAAGGAGAAAGGGAGAGGAATAATTGCCAGATTATTTCACATAAATAGTCATGTGAGGAAGAGCTCATACAAAGAAGGGGGGAATGGAAAGAGGTGAGCAGGCACCTTTAATTGCATTCTCACCTGAACTGGTTCAAGGATGGAAGAATAAGGATTGAAGTACAGAAGTATATCTTATACAACAGGGAAATAGGAGGGAAAGGAACTAAGGAAAAGGGAGGGGGCAAGAGGCAACATAGATTAAGAGAGGAAGTGCTCAGGAGCAAAACAGACTCTTGAGGAGGAGACAGAGGGAAGAAGAGAAGGCAAAATACAAGAGTAGAAGATGAAGGGAAATACACAGTTTACAATCACAACTATAAATGTAAATGGCACAAAGTCACCCACAAAATGGAAGAGGATAGAAAAATGAATTAGAAATCAAAATCCAACAGTACAGTGATTACAAGAAACACTCTTGAAATAGAAAGATATACACAGTTAAAATAAAAAACTTGAACAAAATCTATTATGCTCCCACTGAAGTAAAAAAAGCAGAAGTAGCAATCATGAACTCAAAATACAGACAATGAAAGAACTAATTAAAAGTGATACATAAACTACATATTGCTAACCGTTATGGTAGAGATAATTATTAATATTGGGAATATATGATTTAAATAGTATAGCATCTAAATGCTTGAAGGAAAAGTTAAGTGAATTAAAATAAAAAATAATAAAAGCATAAGACTCTGAGGAGGGCACCTCAATTTATCCCCTCTCTGATCTAGATAAAAGTAACAATAAACTAAAGAAAGAACTTAAGGAGATGAACAGAATCTTAGAAAAGTTAAATATGATAGACCTCTGGAGAGTATTTAATGGAATTAGAAAGGAGTATATCTACTTTTCAGCTGTGCATGAAACTATCATATTGACTGTGTATTAGGATATTTAAAATCTCTTAAGCACATGCAGAAAGCAAAAATGTTCCAGGTACTTTCTTGGACCATAAGGGGAAAAAATTACATTCAACAAAAAGCCTTTAAAGCATAGTAAATAATTAATTTGAAACTAAATAATCTAATTCTAAAGAGTGTCAAAGAAAAAAATCATAGAAACAATCAATAATTCATTAAAGATAATGACAATAATACAACACACCAAAATTTTTTCGATGCAGCAAAAGTAGCATATAGGGAGAAACATATCTCTAAATGCTTACATCAATAAAAGAGAGAAAGAGTAGATCAATGAATTGGGTGTGCAACTAAAAAAACTAGAAGAAACAGCAAATTTAAAAACTTCAATTAAACATTAACATATAAATCCTAAAAACCTAAGAAGAGGTTAAAAAGCTGAACTAACAAAGATAATTAGGAGCTAGTTTTATGAAAAAATCAATAAAATAGATAGACCATTGGCTAGGTTTATCTATTTTTTGTATATATTTTTAGATTATGACATTCATTTCCAAAAAATTTTGAGTTCCAACTTTTCTCCCTATCTCTACCCTCCCCCCACCTCATAACACCTTGCATTCTGATTACCCCTTCCCTCAATGTGCCCTCCCTTCTATCACACCCTACCCTTCCCTTATGCCCATCTTCTCTCTTTTCTTGTAGGGCAGGATAAATTTCTATGCCTCATTACCTGTATTACTTATTTCCCAGTTATACACAATAACATTCATTTCTAATACTTTGAATTCCAACTTCTCTTCCTTACTCCCTCTCCACCCCTCCCCACTGAGAAGGCAAGGATTCAATACAGGCTATTTATGTGTCATTTTGCAAAAAACATCCATAAGGGTCATGTTGTGCAAAACTAACTACATTTTCCCCCATCCTACCCTGTCCCCCCTTTATTCTATTCTCTTATTTGATCATATCCCTTCCCAAAAATGTTTACTTCTAGTTACTCCCTTCTCCCATTTGCCCTCCCTTCTATCATCCCCTTCACCCCACTTGTCCCCTTCTCCCCTACTTTCCTGTAGTGTAAGATAGATCTTCATACCAAATTTAGTGAGCATGTTATTCCCTCCTTCAGCCACATGTGAAGAGAGTAAGCTTCACTTTTCCCCTCTTACCTTCTCTCTTTTCTCTTTCATTGAAAAAGATTTTTCTTATCTCTTTTATGACTGATAATTTGCCCCATTTCATTTCTCCCTTTCTCCTCCCAATATATTCCTCTCTCACCCCTTAATTTTATTTTTCTATAGATATCATCTCTTATGATTCAACTCAATCCATGCTCTCTTTCTATGTGTGTGTGTGTGTGTGTGTGTGTGTGTATAAAATCCATCCACCTACCTAAATACTGAGAAAAGTCTCAAGAGTTACAAATACTATCTTTCCATGTAGTGATGTAAACAGTTCAGCTTTAGAAAGTCCTTTATGATTTCTCTTTCCTGTTTACCTTTTCATGTTTCTCTTGATTCTTGTGTTTGAAAGTCAAATTTTCTTTTCAGTTCTGGTCTTTTCATCAAGAATGCTTGAAAGTCCTCTATATAATTGAATGACCATTTTTTACCTTGAAGTATTATACTCAGTTTTGCTTGGTAGGTGATTCTTGGTTTTAATCCCAGTTCCTTTGACTTCTAGAATATCCTATTCCAAGCCCTTTGATCCCTTAATGTAGACGCTCCCAAGTCCTGTGTTATCCTGATTGTATTTCCACAATACTTGAATTGTTTCTTTCTAGCTGCTTGCAATATTTTCTCCTTGACCTGGAAAACTCTGAAATTTGGCCACAATATTCCTAGGAGTTTCTCTTTTTGAGTCTCTTTCAGGAGGTGATCAGTGGATTCTTTCAATATTCATTTTGCCCTCTGGTCCTAGAATATCAGGGCAGTTTTCCTTGATAGTTTCATAAAAGATGATGTCTAGGCTCTTTTTTTAATCATGGCTTTCAGGTAGCTCCACAATTTTTAAATTGTCTCTCCTGGATCTATTTTCCAGATCAGTTGTTTTTCCAATGAGATGTTTCACATTATCTTCTATTTTTTCATTCTTTTGGTTTTGTTTTGTAATTTCTTGGTTTATCATATAATCATTAGCTTCCTTCAGCTCCACTCTCATTTTTAAAGAACTATTCTGTTCAGTAAGCTTTTGAACCTCCTTTTCCATTTGGCTAATTCTGTTTCATAAAGCCTTCTTCTCCTCATTGGTTATTTGGACCTCTTTTTCCAATGGAGTTAGCCTGTTTTTAAAGGTGTTATTTTCTTCAACATTTTTGGGGTCTCCTTTAGCAAGCTGGTGACTCACTTTTCAAGCTCTTCCATGGTGTGAGCTCATTGCATATTCATTTTGGAGGCACTGGAGGCAGAAGCCTTGACTTCCTCTGATGGTATGCTTTGTTCTTTCTCATCTGAAAGGATGGAAGGAAACTCCTGTTCACCAAGAAAGTAACCTTCTATGGTCTTATTTTTTTCCCTTTTTTGGCCATTTTCTCAGTCATTTATTTGACTTCTGAATCCTTTGTCAAGAGGAGGGTCCTAGTGCTCCTCCTCATACCAGAACCGTGCTCAGGGCTGAGATTCAGATCAGCTGCTCAATTTCCCCAGGGGCTTTAGGCAAAGTGCTTCACAAATGGATACTGCAGCTGCCACCACCATTGCCGCTTCTACTACCACCTCTGCTACTGCTGCTGCCTGGGGCCAGTGCTGGGGGGGACCCTATTCCCCTCTCACCCAGCTAGGAAAGCCCTCTCACTGACCTTTGAAGCATTCTTTGGCACTTGGGAGTTGAGGGATCTGAGACCCTCCCTGCTAGGGATTCTGCCCCAGAGGCCTGTTCCATTTCTGTTCCTCCCAGTGCCACACAGCCAGGGCTGGGCTCCACTCTGCTAAGTGTCCCATGGGATAGACCTTTCCTGTCAAGCTTCCAAGTTACCTTTGGTTGGAAGTCTCTTTCATTCTGTCATTCTGTGGCTTCTGCTGCTCTACAATTTGTTGAGAGTCATTTTTTACAGGTATTTTATGGGCTGTCAGGGGAGAGCTAGAGTACATGTGTCTTTCTACTCCACCATCTTGGCTCTGCTCCCAGGTTTATTTTTTTAAATAAAAAAGTCAAATTGCCAGTATCAAAAAATGAAAAAAAAAATGAATATATAACCAATAAAGAAAAACTAATTATTAGGAGTTATTTTGCCCAAATATATGTAAATGAAACTGACAATCTAAATTAAATGGACACATATTTATAAAAGTACAAGTTGCCAAGATTAATAGAACTGGAAATAGAATACTTAAATAACCCTAATCAAAGGGAGAAAAGGTGTTGAACTGTATTGTGAATATATTTTTAATGGAATTAATGTATTTTAATGGTAATTTAAATGGGAAGATCCTTCCCATTTATTAATAGGTCCATGTGACCTGTTTAAGTCACATGGAAGCCTGAGTCACATGAGTTTCAGTCACTTACAGCCTGTGGTGGGAAGAGCTTGCTGAATGGGAGGAACAGGAAGGAGTATAACACAAAGGGTTGAAAAGGAAGGAGAGCTGAGAGGAAGTTGGTCTGACTAGTCAAAACTGGGAGGGACAGAGGAAGCAGGCAGCTAGGATTGTAAGTGTTTGTTTGTGGGAGGGTCTGATAATGTGTATAGACTTCTTGGTTCCTATTATGGATTTCTTTGTTACTATGATGGATTTGGTTTTCTGGTGTCTGAATAAATGTTTTGGTTCTGTCTTCCATGTGAAAGGTTGTTGTATTTCACAATTCAGAATTATACTGGCATATTCATAGTTGCCATAAATACTGTGAATATAGAGTTGGGGATACAAATGGTGATGAGGGTAGGATTGAGAAATATCAGACCCCTATTTGGATGCAGAAAGGCTTTAGAGAAAGAAATGGATACCCCAAGATGGGAGGATTTACCTTATTCCTCCCTAGCAAGAGAATAAGCTTTTACAGGGCTCTGTGAATACTAGGAATCAGGGCTATAGAAGGGAAAGTCTAAAGATTTATAAAGATGTTTGTAAGGAACACCAATAGTGCTGGGGAAAGAACTGGCAGGGATATGTAAGAGAAAGTGGGCTTTGCTAACTAGTTATCACCTTATGTGTAAAAGCAGAAACAAGGTGCTGAAAGAGAAAGCTCAGATAAAAAGGGAGTTGGCTAGTTTGCACAAGAAGTTTTTTATGCTATAGTATTCAAGCTCTCCTTTAGAAGGGCAAGCTAGAAAGTCTCAGATGGTAGAAGAAAAAGTTGTTGTGAGCTTAGTTCACAAAAAGAAGCAAAAAGTAACAAGAGGAAAATCAATACAGTCCTTGCATAGGCTGGGCCTGATTGGGGCCCAGACACCTGGTAAGAAGATCTGTGGGAGGAAAGTGAAATAAATGTGGATGAAGAGGCTTCTAGGAATGTGGTCACATGTCCAATACTACGAAGGAAGCAGGAGAATCAGAGGGGCCACACAGTGTATGGGGAAGTAAAAGAGGATTTTACTCAGCAAGAAGTCACAGGTATTTTGAGTTGGTTTACCCAAAGGATAGAATTGTTATCTTGGATGATGAGAATCAGTGAAAAAGATAAATTTTCTTGAGAGAGAAGAGTAAATAGCCAGCAGATTCAAAGTCAGAATAGATTGACAAGAAAATAATTGTTTACTGCTCTGTTGAGATTTTGGAAGCATAGATGGTATTCCAACTAAAGAACTACATAAAATGTACTGAGGAAAAGGACTTGATACTAGATGGAACAGAGAAGAACTGCCCCTACAGATCCTCCTGAATACTTGTATCCAAGTTTGTCACACCTTCAGAGAGAATAGGAAATTGGGTGAGCTCCAGATCAGATTACAGAAAGTACACCTCTAGCCCCAATAATGACCCAAAATTTGCAAATTAGAAAATAGTAAACAACAATGAATAAGACTATGGGTTCATGTGCTCCAGAGGCATGTCTTACCCTATATCTGCCTTGCTTCTGGTTATTGTCTCCTTGTTTATTTTTGGCTTTTTGTCTGTTCACCTTGTTTGTCAGATTTGTTTTCTGCAGACTTAATACTCCCCACCTGTAGATGACTGATTACTTAAGCCAGATGTCACCCCCTGTTCACTACTATGATGTATCACCCCTGGACCTTGCGTTGACCAAACTCTGGATACCAGCTAAAGAACTGACTTCTCAGATGGGACCTCTTGAGGCAAGGACAGCTTGACGTCCAATTTCAGCAGGAAGTAACTATGGAAGAAGAGACCTCTGCCCCTTTTGGGGCTCCACTCATTTTAGGGGGGAGTAATGGAGTTCTTATACTCAAGCCTCACCCTACAATTTTGTTTTATGTGCTTATGTTTTGTGATCCCTATTATATTGTTGTAAAGTTCTGTTGATAGCAGTTGCCCCCTTGAACTATATAATGGATACTAGACATCTTGAGGCTGAATGTATTGTGAATGTATTTTTAATGGAATTAATGTATTTAAATAGAAAGCTCTTTTTCATCCATTAATAGGTCCATGTGGCCTGCTTAAGTCACATGGAAGTCTGAGTTACATAAGTTTCAGTCACATGAAGACTGTGATGGGAGGAGCTTACTGGGGAGAATGGGTAGAACAGGAAGGGGTGGAGCAGGAAGGGGGCAAAAGGAGGAGGCAGAACTGGAGCAGAGCTGAGAGGAAGTTGGTCAGACTAGTCAGAGCTGGGAAGGACAGAGAAATCAGGCAGCTAGGACTGTGACACAGCTAGTTTGTTGTGAGAAGGCCTAATAATATGTATAGACCTCTTGGTTACTATGTTGGATTTCTTTGTTGTTATGATGGATTTGGCTTTCGTGTTGGGATTTAGCTTTCTGTTATCTGAATAAATGTTTTGGTTCTGTCTTCCATGTAGAGGATCTCTTGTATTTCGTGATTCAGAATTACACCAGCATATTCATAGCTGCCATAGGCACTGTGAATATCATGTTGGAGATACATGAACAAGTCGTAATTTATTTCCCTAAGAAAAAAATCTCCTGGACCAAAAGGATTTATAAGCAAATTCTACCAAATATTCAAAGAACAATTAATTCTAATACTATTAAAAACTATTTGAAAAATTGGTAAAGGAGTTCTACCAAATACTTTCTATGATGCAAATATGACTTGGATACCTAAATCAGGGAGAAAAGAAACAGAGAAGTAAAACTATAGACCAAAATTTCTCTAATGAATATTGATGCAAAAGTGTCAAATAAAATATGAGCAGGAAGATTACAACAATATATCACAAAGGTCATATACTTTGACTAGGCTAGATTTAAACCAGAAATACAGAATTTAAGAAAACCTGAGCATACTTGACCACACTAATAACAAAAACAACAAAAATCATGTCATTATTCCAAAAGATGTAGAAAAACTTGTGACAAAAGTTAATTTTTATTTTTAAAAATCCATTTGAATGCATTGGAATAAATGGACTTTTATTAAAATGATAAGTATTATCCATCTATGATTCTATAATCATTTTCTTTTCTTTGAGTTCCCCACTCAGGTTAAAAATTAACAGATGACCCAGAAGCTTCATGCCTCTACACTGTGAATGCTTTCTTTGAGAGAAGAATTAGTAGCTGCTAGATATGGCAATCTCAGAAAATGAAAGTGATTATATTTTAATAGCCCCAAAAAAGGACTCATTATGGATGAATCATTTCTGAATCAGATGTCTATTTACACATAGGCTTCTGAAGCAAAGATCATAATTGGAATAAATCTAGAAGAAAAAAATTAAAAAAGATATAAAACTTAATTCAGTCCTGATTTATTTAAATAAATTATTAACGACAAATGGATAATGAACAGCATAAGTGACATTAACATTTATTATAATAATTTTATACAGGTGTATAACTTATGCAAATCAATTATCAATTACAAAAAAACCAAAAGAATCTAAAAAGCAATAGTTTTTTTTTTAATTTTAACTTCAATTTCTTTCCCTCAGCAATGCCTGTTCATATCCTATGACCACATATCAACTGAGGATTGGCTTTTACCCTTATAAATTTGAATAAATTCTCTACATATTTTAGAAAAGAGACCTTTGTCAGAGAAACCTGCTGTAAAGATTTTTTCCTATTTACCTGCCATGATTTTCATTTTATTTGCATTGATTTTGTTTGTGCAAATCCTTTTTAACTTTATTGAATCAAAATTCTCCATTTTACCTCTTGTGATCTTCTCAATCTCTCATTTTGTCACAGATTCTTCAATTATGCATAGACCTAAAAGATAATTTCTTCCTGGCTCCTCTATTTGGTTTATGATGTCACCCTTTATGTACTCATTTGGAACTTATCTCAGTATATGTTGTGAGATGTTGATCTATGCCAATTTTCTTCCAGACAGCCTTCCTATTTTAAAAGCATTGCTGCTGGCAACACTTGACTTACTTGCCAAGTGGAGAGTAATGGAAGCCAAAGATAATAATCTAGAATGTAAGCACTTGTGAGCAGAATCATTTTACAAAGCAAAGAGAAGAAATTAGGCATAAAACCAGTTTAAAAAAAAGTTGTCTGGGAGACCCAACTAAAGCAAAGTCATTACCAGGGGATTTAAGAATGAAAATTGGCAGGGGGGGGGGGGGAATCCAAAAGAAGGAGGAATTGGGGGAAAGATGATAAGCTCTGTTTTAGATATATCAAATTTATGATATCTATAGGACATAAAGTTAGAGATGTCGAAAAGACAGTCAGTTGAACAGGGAAATAGCTTGAACATTGTATTGGCTTTGCTTCAATGTCAAAGGAAATTGAAGGAGACTTCCAGAACATTGGGTAGAACTCCAACTGGCAAACTTATAAAAGGATATGAATAGTCACATAGAAAGGGCATGCCTGGACAACCTATGATCTACAGTGTTGAAGGGAATATCCAAATTGATGATATCATGGATACTTTGAGTATTTAGGTTGAGTCATTTAATACTCATTGAGTCTATTTGAGAAAATTCACTAAACTACTGCATACAAACCATTAACCTGACTCCAAGTTGACTCTCCCTTTTATGTTCATCCCTTGATTACATGTTAGCTTTTATTTCTGACTCTGCTAATTGTATGACCTTAGAAAAGTCATTTTCCCTCTCTAGTCCTCTAGATATGTCAAATAAGCATTTTACATACTTCTTAGGTTTCCTCTAGCTCTATTTTCAATTCTATTTTTTTAATTGTTAAGTACCTACAATGCGTAAGGTACTACAATAAATATTAGAGATTAAAAGATTTTTATTAATAAAAATATACCTGGCCTTCAAGTTGTTTAATTCAGCTTTTGTTGCCTTGAGATCATATTACCTGAACCCAAATTCAGAAAACTAAATTTCAGGGAAAACTCAGCCCTCTCCCTCAAACCGGGGACCTTAGCTTTAGTGAAATTGCTCGCTAGATTGAACTGCAAAGGTTGAAAGCCTGCCAGGTAATCAACATGGTTTCTCATCTTGTTATATGGTGAAAATAACAGATATAGATACATTAATTACAGATTCATAAAATATCAGAGATAGAAGGACTTCAGAGATGAGATAGTTAATGCATCACTTTTTTAGATCATAGGATCATAACTTTTGAGCTTGAAGGAGACTGCTAGTCCAATGCCTTCATTTTACAGATAAGGAAACTGAGGCTGAGGGAGGTTAAATGACTTGCCTAAGGTCACAGAGGTAGTAAGTGGTAGAGACAGATTCAAACCCAGGGTGGATATCAGAACTGGGGATGCATGATTATACAAAGAGTGAACAGAAGGCTCCCATCTGACAAGCTCCCTACAAAATTTTTTCTATTGGTTTCTTGAAAGACAAAGTTGCTTTTCCCCAGATCAGAAGTATCCAAATGGTTGGTAACAAGTAACCAATCTATCTTGAAAATCAACATGATCAAGTACATCAAAGCAACTGCTACCTTGATGTTTCCCATCCCCTACAGCTATTTCCACCAATTTGGAGAAAGTAGGCAGGTCCAAAAGTCACAGCCATAGACTTCTTTCTGCAACTTATAGATATTTCTTACAGAGGAAGAAGAATGCTTAGAAGCTCTTAGAATTTCACCCCACACACTGAGTCATAAGTAGGACAGAGGGACTGGGGCTTTTCCTCAGACAGACAAATTTAGAGTCTTTAGAGACAGACAAATTGCAGTCTTTCAGTAACATAGAAACAACAGAGCTTCACACTTAGTTGGCAAAAATAGTGAAAATAGAAAGTTACCATGTGATAAGTTACAGTGAGCTCCTTCCCTGCCCCACTCTGCTTTCTCTCACCATACCTGCATTTTCCTGTTGTCCCAGCATCCCTGTTTCCACTCCCCAATCCCTCAATGGGGCCGTGCCCTGCCACTAACCCTCAACTGAGAGTGTACTTTATGAGTTTGCTCTGGTTTTGGTTTGTGTTAACTGTCACAGGTGCAAGAATTACTAGTTAATAGCACTGTGTTAGGATCAAATAATCTCTTCCATCTAGCTGTCAAGCATCCTCCTCTTTCATCTCAATGATCACAAATCTTCAGGGAAGTAAAAGGCACCTCCATGGCATGGTTGTCGTATACACACACACACACACACACACACACACACACACCAAATAATGGGGGTTTTTTGTCATTGCCCTGAAATAAAAGTAATAACTGATGAAATAATAAGCACAATTCCCATCGGCTTACAGAATTTTAAAGAAGAGGTTTATTTAGGTTATTTGGGTTATTTAGTTAAACAATTTATAAGAGAGTAATTTAGGTTATTCAACTCCCATTTTATATGTGAGATACTTGGTACCCAGAGAGATTAAGTGACTTTCCCAAAGTCACATAACTAGCTAGTATAAATCTGGGACTATAATTGAGATCTCCAGACTCCTAGGTCAGTCTTTCCACTATAGCCCAAATTTATTTAAATTTACAAGATAAGAGTATAAGGTTAAAGAGAGCATCCATTAACACCATTACTATGTGATGTAGTGCTAGAAATGCTAACTATAACAATAAGAAAAAAAAGAAATTTTGGGAGTAAGCATAGGCAAAAAAGAAGTCATGCCACTCTTACTCTATATTTCAGCCACAAAAGTCACAGCTATTACCTCTGGCACCTTAATGACCATATGCAATAACAGTAGACTTCTTCACATTTTTACATACACACCTGGTTATAAAATGTTTGCCAGGAGTGGGAAAAAAGAGTGACCTATTATTTTATTATTATCACTAAATAGTCATTCATTCTGGACATCTAGTATAAAAGATTTGTGATTCACATTCAAGGCAGATGAGAATGAAGGCAAGAAAAATCCTTGTCGAAATAAGCACACAAAGGGTTGACCACAGGACTGAGGTCAGAATTAATTCAGCAGATTATCATTATCTTTTGACATTTCACTCAATCTGAGTCTATTGGCAAAAACAAGCTAAAGATGTCTATGAACAAAATATAAGGTCCAATTTCTTCATTTCTTGTTAAACAATGAAATTCATTACCACAAGAGGGTCACACAAAATTAGGCTTCATTGCAATAATCACATGGGGAAGAGATAAATGCCACAAGCCTCAAATACTTCAAAGCACAAGTTAATTGTCACAAAGACAAAAAAAAGCATTTTACATCCATTAATATAATTAGGCAAAAGTCAGTGTTATTTTATTTATAACTGGGGAACAGATACAGACCATAATTGAAGGAAATATGCTAGATAAAGTAGTTTAATTCTTCTTGAATACTTCAAAAATGTCTGATTTTTTTCAGCATGAGTCCTGCATCCACTAAAGCAGAGTGCAACTTTTCTGTGATCTAGTAGTCAGCGTTCAAAAGTGGTTCTTGTAAAAAAAACAATTAGCCAAATTACTGATGATCTCCAAACTTAACTTGACTAATCTTCAGACGAAAGGCATTGAGTGCAATTTTATTAAAATATTGATACTTGTATGAGTTTGTGAAAAACAACTGAAGATCTGATTTTTATTAAAAATTACTCCATGCAAGGCATTGTGCCAGATCCTAGGGATAAGTAACAAAACATTAAACATTTCACAACTTAATCAAGTTTACATCCACTTAGGGGATACAACTTGGACCTCAGATGGGACACAAATTCAAAATCTCTGGCTTAGGATACATGGGTATATGGGATGATCAAGGGCTAGCACTTCTAGTGTGAGGGCTTTTGAGACCTACTCAGGGACTGTCATCCACCTTTCGTGTCTACCTTCACCTTTCTCTCATTTATGTCTCCAAGAGGCTGTAGCATGCACAGTGGCCACACCCCAGGAGAGTCTCAGTAGATGGGCTAAACCAGATTGAGGATAACTGACAGGTCTCAAACCCATTGTGAATCAAAGAGATGTCTACTCCAATCATGTGAAGACTTCCCTTGGTGGAATGGGAGGATGAGAACAATTTTTTTTTCCCAACAACCATGAAGGTAGCTGAAGCAGATGCTAAGGAGAACCTAGAGCTTGGTTAAACATAGAAGATGCCAAGGTCAACCACTGCATTCTGAGCCACTGCCAGTCATCTTGACTTTGGACTTGCCACTGGACTTTGATGACTTCAAGAGATAGTGAAGCTGATGACTTTGTGAAATTCTGCATCACTTAAATCAAATTCAAATCAAGGTATCACCTTGTGATGTCATTGGCTCTCTTCAAAAATTAGGGATGAATAACAACAATAACTTGGATACAGGATAAGTAAATATTGGATTTTTGAGAAAAGAGAAAGCACCACAACTGGTAAGGTATTACAAAGAAGATGGTTCCTAGAGCTTCATTTTTCATGAACGATAAGTATTTTGAAATATATAGATGAAAAGGGAGTACTCTTCTGGCACAGGGGATGTCTTATGTGAATTCTCAGAAGGCAGAACACAGAAAGTTGAGTTCTAGACTGAAGGGATGATTAGTCACCCAGGTTGAGTGAAATATATTGTTCTTAGAAAGGACATAATGCTGGAAAATATGGCTGGAAAAATAGGTTGAAAAAAGCTATTGGAGGTTTTAAGTGTCAGAATTAGAAATCCCTTTTATTCTTGGGGCAGTAGGGAGTAACAGAAATTTTTAGAACAGAAGATTGGCATGATCAGAACGGTGTCTTAGGAAGATTATTTTACACCTGTATGAAAGATAGAGTGGAGAGGAGAGGGATTGGAAGAAGGAAGACCAAGTAGTCAGCCCAATAGTCCAGATGAGAGGTGATATGGGTGCTACAAGTTACAGAAAAAGGAGATGGGCTCAGATTTTATTGTCAGGAAATTAAGAAATAAGTTAACTGGCAATGAGAGGAAGGTTGGGGGGAAAGAGCAGTAGAAGATTTGGGGGAAGAGGATAAGATTAAGAAGATTAATACAAGGAGTAAGTAGGAAGAGGAGAAGGAAGGGGGAAAAGCATTTATATAGCGACTACTATGTGCCAGGCACTGGGTTAAGTGCTTCATATATTGCCTCATTTGAGCCTCATAAAAACCCTGTGAAGTGGGTGGTATTATTATCCTCATTTTCCATTTGAGGAAACTGAGGCAGAGTTTAAGTGATTTGCCCCATGTCACACAGGTAGCAAATATGAGACCAGATCAGAACTCTGGTCTTCCTGATTTCAGGCCCAGCACTCTATCAATTTCCCTAGCAACTATATATAACAGTCCAGCTTAGACTGTTATCTGTGGGACAATAACCCATATTAGTTTCTTCTCAATTATTTTCAAAAATCTACTTAGAACTGAAATATAGCAATTTTTTAAATTTTATTTTAACCCTGGCAAAGGTAATTAAAGCAAACTACAATAGTAAGTTGAGGTGTATGTCTTGAGCATAATAAGAATTCAACTATATGTTCGTTGATCTATGAACTTGCTAAACCCATTCTTCTATAACCCCTGTAAGTCATATATTGGCTATAACCTCTTCAATTACCACCTAACTTTTGAGAAGCAATGAGAAAATATAAAAATTGATAAGTTAATAGAAACTGAGATATAATGGAATCATCAGGTTTTATGAAAAACATAAATTCAATTGTACTTCTGATATAAAATACAGAGTAGCTTATTAGAAGGTGGATAGCAGCTAGGGGTCCTCTACTGAGGTCAGAACAAATGAAAGTCATTCTAAAATGACCGAAGAAGGGATTTCCATTAGCCATAAAGACAATTTCCTGAATGTACTATCAAACTGTAATTGATGAGGAGGGAAGTTGTGGATTCTTCTTTCTCAGAGGTTTTAAAGAATAGGAAAAACCCATTTGCTAGTACAGTTATAGGTAGTTCTGCTGGGAGAAAAGGTAATGACCTCTTCAGTTCCCTCTGAAAATATGCCTTTTAGCAAGATTGGTGAGAATCTATATTTGTGGAGGAAAGGTCATTGAAATAGAAAATATTGCTGTGTTCATATATCCTTAATGAAACTAAAACTGAGCCACATTAGCTGTCAAATGATTTAGTAAAAGTAGTGATACTGATCATATTTGTTTTTCAGCTATGGGTCTAAAATTCTAAATGATGCCCCACTGTCTCCAAATGATTTGTAAACAAAGAAATGCAATAAGAAACATTTGTCATCTTCACTGGTTACTTTGATTGGTCCTATAAAAATGGGTTAAAAAGAACAGGGTTCCTGCCCAATAAAATCTCATGATTAAAAATTTTTTAAAGTATGCATGTAGGGGAGCAGAGCCAGGATGGCAGAGTAAAAGCAGGGCTTTTCTACAGCTCTCCCCCCCAAACTCAGCAAAACACCTGTAAAAATGACTCTAAACAAATTCTGGAGCTGCAGAATCCACGAAATGATGCAGTGAAACAAATCTTCAGCTTCAGACATCCTGGAAGGTCAACAATAAGCATCTATTGTGCCAGGCTTGGAGCAGAGCACAGTCCAGTGTGGGCTACACTGGCAAAGACAGAACCTAAGCAGGTCTTGAGGGAACTGAATCTCTGGCACCTGTGGCACTTTCCAGATTTCATGACCCCAAAACACTGAGGACAAATTGGAAGGTCAATGAAAAAAAACTGTCTGATCTGTGTGAGTGAGTAGAGTGGTCTGGCCCCAGCCCCAGGGCAGCATGGAGGGTGGAGGAGCCCATGGCAGTAACAGCAAGGGCAGCAGTAGTTACTATTTCTGGAGCTCTAGACCCACAGATTGTGGGAGAATCAAGTAGCTGACAGTACACCCCCATCCCCATTGGAAGCATAGAACTACCTTGACAAAGAGCTCAAAATTCAAGTAAATGGCTGGGATAATGAGCAAAAACCAGAAAAAGAATCAGACTACAGAATATTACTTTGCTGACAAGGAAGACCAAAATATACAAATAGAAGATGACAACAAAGTCAAAGCTCCTACATCCAAAGCCTCCAAGAAAAATATGAATTGGTCTCAGGCCATTGAAGAGCTCAAAAAGGATTTTGAAAAAAACAAATAAGAGAAGTAGAGAAAAATTAGAAAGAGAAATGAGAGTGATACAATAAAAATCATGAAAAATGAGTCAACTGCTTACTAAAGGGGACCCCAAAAAAAATGCTGAAGAAAATGACACTTTAAAAAATAGACTAACTCAAATGGCAAAAGAGATCCAAAAAGCCAATGAGGAGAAGAATGCCTTAAAAACAAAATTGGCCAGATGGAAAAGGAGATTCAAAAGCTCACTGAGGAAAAAAATTCCTTAAAGATTAGAATGGAGCAGATGAAAGCTAATAACTTAATGAAAAATCAAGAAATTATAAAGCAAAATGAAAGGAAGGAAAAAGCAGCAGACAATGTGAAATATTTCACTGGAAAAACAACTGACTTGGAAAATAGATTCAGGAGAGACAATTTAAAAATTATAGGATTACCTGAAAACCATGATCAAAAAAGAGCCCAGGCATCATCTTTCAAGAAATTATCAAGGAAAACTGCCCTCATATTCTAAAAACAGAGGGTAAAATAGATATTGAAAGAATCAACTGATTGTCTCCTGGAAGAGATCCCAAAAGGAAAACTCCTAGCAATATTGTAGTCAAATTCCAGAGTTCCCAGGTCAATGAGAAAATATTGCAAGCAGCCAGAAACAATTTGGGTACTGTTGAAACACAATCAGAATAACACAAGATCTAGCAGCTTCTCTATTAAGGGATCAAAGAGCTTGGAATGCGATATTCCAGAGGTCAAAGGAGCTAGGATTAAAACCAAGAATCACCTACCCAGCAAAACTGAGTATAATCCTTCATTGAATGCATTGCATTCAATGCAATAGAGAACTTTCAAGCATTCTTGATGAAAAGACCAGAGTGGAATAGAAAATTTGACTTTCAAATACAAGAATCAAGAGAAACATGAAAAGGTAAGCAGAAAAGAGAAGTCATAAGGGACTTACTAAGGGAGTGTTTATATCCCTACAGAGAAAGGTAATATTGGTAACTTTTGAGACTTTTCTCAGTATTAGGGTAATTGGAGAGATTATATACATATAAGCAAAGGGCACAGAGTAAGTTGAATATGAAGGGATGACATCTAAAAAATAAAATTAAGTGGTAAGAGAGGAATATATTGGGAGAGGAATAAAGGGAGAAATAGAATAAGGGTAAATTATCTCTCACGTAAAAGAGGCAATAAAAACTTTTTCAATGGAGGGAAGAGATGGGAGGTGAGAGAGAATGAACCTTACTCTCATTGGATTTGACTTAAGGAGGGAATAACACGCACACTCAATTTGGCATGAAAATCTATCTTACACTACAGGAAAGTAGAGGGGAAGGGGATAAGTGGGAGGTGTGGGGAATGGTAGAAGGGAGGGCAAATGGAAGGAGGGGGTAATTAGAAGTAAACACTTTTGAGAGAGATAGGGTTAAAAAAGAGAATAGAATAAAAGGAGCAGGATAGGTTGGATGGAAATATAGTTACTCTTTCACAATATGACTGTTATGGGAGTGTTTTGCATGACTACACAAATACAACCTATATCAAATTGCTTGTCTTCATGGTAGGGATGGGAAGGGAAGGAGGGAGGGAAAGAAATTGGAACCCAAAGTTTTATAATTTATTTATTTAACTTTTAACATTCATTTTCACAAAATTTTGGGTTACAAATTTTCTCCCCTTTTATCCCCTCCCCCCCCAAACACCAAGCATTCTAATTGCCCCTATGACCAATCTACTCTCTCTTCTATCAGCCCTCTCTGCCCTTGTCTCCATCTTCTCTTTTGTCCTGAAGGGCCAGATAGCTTTCTATACCCCTTTACCTGTATTTCTTATTTCCTAGTGGCAAGAACATTACTCGACAGTTGATCCTAACACTTTGGGAACTCAAAGTTTTAAAAACAAACATTAAAAATTGTTTTTACATGCAACTGAGAAATAACACATACAGGCAATGGAGTATAGAAATCTGTCTTGCCCTACAGGAAAACAGAGGGGAAGTAGATGAGAGAATGGAGAGATGTGATAGAAGGGAGGGTAGATTGGGGGAAGGGGTAATCAGAATGCAAGATGTCTTGGGGTGGGCGGAGAGGAGAGATAAGGAGAAAATTTGAAATTCAAAATCTTGTGAAAGTGAATATTGAAAACTAAAAATACATTAATTTTTTAAAATGTATGCATAGAGACAAGTATCCCATGAGTCCTAACAACTCTGGACCCTCTCAAATTTGGGTTCAAGCTGTAGGAATTTTTAGTGATATTTTATCCATCCGGCTCATTTGTGCCCATACAGTTCAAAAACTGGAACATGTGAAATTAATTCCAGTCCAAGTATTCAGCTGTTCACCTTGCCAACAGACTCAGGGAAAGAATATCACTGAATAAGTAAAACACATAATTGGGATAGAAATGAAGTGCAATGCAAATGAAAATAATGTAAGCCATGTTCCTAGATGGCTTCAGTTTTGTTCCAGAGTAGTTTGTGAAATGAACTTCTTTGAGACTTTACAGCAAATTCTAAACCAAACAGGGGATTGAAGAGATTATAAAAGATAAAATAAATTTAGAAGTTTCTGGTGCATATAAAATTAACCGAGGCTTATAAAAGAAAATGTAGAATAGAAAACATATTTGCATCAAATATCATCGTTAAAATATGTCAAAATGTACATGTCATACAAAAATGTATAAAACCAAGAGCCACTTTGGATATTAAATTTTCAAAAAAAAGATTTAACTATATATGATGACCTAAAAATATGCTCCAAATTCCTTGTAGTGAAAAAAGCAAATTAAAATAACTCTAAGTTCTTACTTCATTTCATGAAAATTAGCTAAATGGCAAAAGATGGAAAAAAAAAATGCTAGAAATGATGTGGGAAGACAGGCATAGGGATGGTTGGTGGAGCGGCAAAGCACTCCAACTCCTTTGGATTTCAAGTGGGAATTGTGCAGGAAAAGTGACTAAAGGCCCCATATCCTTTGACTCAGCAATCCGACTACTGGGCACATACCCAAGGAAGTCAAAGCTAGAAACAAAGGTCCAGTATATACCAAAATATTCATAGCAGCACTCTTTCTGGTAGCAAAGAAATGGAAACCAAGTAGGGGCCCTATGAAAGGGGAATAATTGAAAAAACTGTGATAGATAAAGGTGATGGAATATTATTATACAGTAAGAAATGACAAATATCAGAGATTCAAAGAAAATGGGATTTCTAAACGCTGAGTAAGATGAAATAAGTAGAACCAAGAGAATAAACACAATGATTCCAACAATGTTAATGAAAATATCACCAACAGAAAACTGAACTCTAAGTAACAGAAAAACTGAGCTGAGATAATGAAATCGAACCTCCTTCCTCACAACAGAGAGGTGGGGGGTTACTAGGGCAGAATTGTGCATATCATGTCAGACCACATTTCTATATTAGATGTTTTTACTTAATAGTTTTTATCACCACAGAGAGTTCATTCTGGAGGGAGGGGAAGGGGAGAATGGAAACAGCTGTGATGAAAAGACAAAAGGCATCAGGAAAATGCATTTTTGAAAGGAAATAAAATACTCAAAATTCTGGTGCCGCAAAATATATGCAAGGGTCCTATGCAACTAGAAAGAGAAGTGGGAAACTTGGGTGTGGACAGCCTCAGCCTCTCTACTTGCATGATACTTTGTCTAATGTCTGCTCGGTCTGCTTCTCCTCATTTGCCCAGCCACTGTCAGGATCCTCCTACTCTGTGGGAGCCCAAGCAGCTTTTTGCTTGGCTCAGCTTAGGCACAACTTACTGTGCCAGTCCGTGGTTCCCATCTGTCTGCTCTTCAGCAGCTGGGATGTCTCATCTTGCCCTACTCCCCATGATCACAAGATCAGGAGTGACGTTTATGGTTCCTCTTTCTTCCTCAGTAAGAACAACCAAAAACTCCTTTCCCCAGCTATTTCACTGAAAGAAAAGACAACCAGTTTTCAACTGCCTTCTCCATCCCCTTATGTGTCAGCAAACCTTTCTCCGTAGCAGGCAAGGATGGGAAGAGATTTGCACATGGGTCTCCTCCTAATAAGGTGCAGTGTACAAATATATAAATAATAATATAGAAAGAGAATAAATTCTGGATAAGTAGGTAGATTGCTACAGGGAAAAGCAGAGCAGCTAGATGGCACAGTGGATAGAGTGCTGGGTCTGATGTCAGGAAGATGCATCTTCCTGAGTTCAAATCTGGCCTCAGACACTAGTTATGTAACCCTGGGCAAGTCATTTAACCCTGTTTGCCCCATTTGCTCATCTGTAAAATGAACTGGAAAAGACAATGGCCAACTACTCCAAGTATCCATCAAAGAAAACCCCAAATGGAATCACAAAGAGTTGTACAAAACAACAACAGTGAAAAGTATGCTGGGTTTGCAGATAGAGAACCTGGCTTTGAAATCCAACTTCATGATTTTGTGGTTGGGCATAGTATCTGAAGCAGGTTGGTAGGTCCAAACAGTAGCATAACCAAGATATAAGTGCTGGTTCCAACACAGGACTTGTATTTATTTTTTTAGTCACCTTGGATAAGGGTTATGGATAAGGGCTAGTGAAATGTGAGATGTTCTATCTAGAAGGTCCATTCGTAAGTGGTTATGAAAGCAGTAGAGGGGCAGGTCTTCTGAGGGAGCCTCTCGCATCCAATATACGCCCTCCATCTTTGAAGAACACAAGGGACATTGGGCAGAAACAGTGAAATTAAGACTAAGTAGGAAAGGTTAAACTAGCCCAGTAGGAACAACCCCAAGTATTCCCTTTCCTTCTACTTCTGTCTTACACACACACACATGCACGCACATGCAGATGCACACACACACACACAATACACACACATACATACCTAGAAATTGCAGTGAAAAGTCAATTCTGGCCCATCTCCTTAGGACCAACCCTACCCTCCTATTATTTCTTGGGCTAAGTTTGGAGATCACCAGCAACTCACGGCCAGAGGGAAGCCACACTTACCTCAAGGCTTCAAACTTCTTACTTTGGGGAAACCAAAGGAAAAAAAGGACAACAAATGTTTGCAGATTCTAATCTGCATTATGTTTGTCTATGTTTAAGTCTTATTATCTCTCTTGCTAGGCTCTTTGAGGCCAGAAACTGAGTCTTATTTGTCTCTTACCTCCTCCAAAGTCTAACTCAATTATTTCTCATAATAGATATTAAATCATAGGATCATGCATTTAGAAGGGACCTTAGAGACCATCTATTTCAAATTATGAGGAAAACTTAGGCCCTGGAAGGTTGCGATTTATCCAGTGACACCTTTAATGAACTGCAGAGGAGGGGTGTAAACCTACCTCTGTGATCCTCTCCATTTCCATGCTGGTAAATGTTTGCTTAAATGAACAGATGGGTGAGTTAATTAGTACTTTGGCATATGACTAGAAGAAAATCAATAGTTAAGTCATAAGCCTTTATTTTACATAATTAAACAAAGGCTTGTTGCCTTGTTTACAGAATGTTAAAAATATAGAGATGGTCTTCCTGCCTGCAGAGAATAACTGCTATTTTGACCCTGATTTTTAAAAATTTTTTTTAAAATGCCACAGAACAAATCGCCTTACCCTCTAGCTCTAAAATTCTCTGATTCAATGCTTAGTGCTTAACTAAGGGCAAAGTTTCTTCCTAATTTCTCTAGGGAAAAGTCCGCACCTAGGATCCCTCAGCCTGGGATCCTGAAGTCATCACTGTGAAGGATTGCCTTGAATGCTAACATTGGCACATTATACCATTACAGTGAGTAAGGAAACACAGCAACATGATTTGCCTAAATCTTATTAGAAAGAGAAAACAATAAATGACTGACAGTGTCCCACGGTCCATTTTTATGAATTCAAAATGCCAAAGAAACTTTCTGGAAAGAACTGAAGCTTCCTTAATGCCTGAATCCACATTTCGTAGTTCCATTCCCGAACTAGTTGTTATGACATTGAGAATAAAGGAAGAAAAGAGATTTCAATCATATCCATCGACTTGATTTTGATTACTACCTTCAGCCAGCTTGCTAAGTTTTCTTGTAAAAATAGAGGTTAATAATCCTGGGGCATTATTCTGTAATCTGACACTGTGAAGAATTTTTGGATTCCTGTAGCAAAATCATAATCGATACTTATAATGGCTCTCCAAATCTTTGTTCTTCCCCACAAGTTCACCATTTCATCATTTCCTTCTCTTCACTTTCAGCAGATGACCTTTGTCTCCTACTTTCCTAAAAAGATGAAAGGCTATCTGATGTGAGCTTCCTGGACTCCTCTCCTGTGCAGCCATCCAGAGGAGAGCAGTGTGTCAGAAAGGGTGACAGTGGGAGGAAAAATAAAGGACTTCTGCACTTTGAAAGAGAATACCTGAGTTCAAGTCTAAGCTTTACCTCTTAGCTACCTGTGTGACCTGGCATTGGCAAATCCTTATAACTCTTAGGGTCTCTACAAAATGAGAGGATTGAATTAGATGACTGATAAATTAATCAACAAGCATTCACTTATTAAACAATTATTATGTTCCAAACACTAGAGATATAAATACAAAATATAATACTATGATTCTTGCATCTTTTCTGCCAGTTTAAGAGGATATAGTAGCCTTCATCTTGAGCCATGGTCATGTAAATGTGGTTGAATAAGGCATTAGAATGGTAGCATCCTCTCTCTCTCTCTCTCTCTCTCTCTCTCTCTCTCTCTCTCACAGACATACATACACACACACACACACACACACACACACACACACCACTCTCCTACGCTGACACTTTGAATGAGACAAATTTTTAGTCACTGCACCTTTTGTTTTTCCATGCTGTTTACTAAACATAGTTCAGCTACAACTATTCTGGGCCTCTCAAATTCATTTTACTCTTTGCCTATATCTAGTGGTCTCTTGGTATACAAGCATAGTACATTATGGTAAGCTTTAAACTGCCAAGTAAAAATTATCATTTCAGCTTGGGCTATATTCCCTCACCAATAAGTTTCTCCCCCTCTGGGCCTTTTAATTACTGCCAGTAATTAAATAATTAAATAAATTAATTAAGTAATTACTGCACTATCAATCTTACTCTTTTACTAGCTATCCATTTTCGAGACGATACTCAATATTCTTGTGTCATGACCCAAAACAAAACCAGCTCCCTGACCTTAGATGCCAGCTCTGACAACAGTCTAGCCACCTGTTCCCCTTAAGTCCCTCCCACTAGAGGCTCAGAAGTCTTAGAGGAAAAACTATGCTCCAATAACTCCCAGGTTAACCCTGGAAAACTGGCTGTGTTCTGAGAAGCTTTAGAGGCCTTACAGAAAAAAAACAAGAGCAGCTGTCTGCCTCTAAATGCAAGAGGCTGTTGGAACAATTCACAGGCTGAGGGGAGGACCTCCCATTGGTCCACTCTACCTGTCCCCTATTGGACAATGCTGATAGGTTCCTTTGGAACTCAAGGAGACTTGAATATAAGTGCCAGGCACTAGATTCACTGCACAAGGCAGAAGTGAAGACCCATGGTAGATTATGCCAGTTCCTATAGGATTCTAAACAAGATTCGTTTCAGACTAGACTTGCTCTTGTTGATTAATTTTTAAGAAGCTTGCCTATGCCTTTTTTACTTTTTGGTGGATAAGCCTCAGTAGGGGTAGCTACCAACACCCGCGTTTACTAGCTGTGTGTCTGCAGAGACTTTTAATTTTGCCTAAATCTACTGTGTTCCCTCCAGCATTTGTATTTCCTACCCACCCACAATATAACACTTGGAATCCTTGAAATCCAAGCACCAAATAGAAGTCGAAGAAGAGATTTGTTCACAGACCAGACTATCTAGTCATTCAACAAAATCTCAAGAAACCATTCCTTATCTGTCTTCACAATGACTGATTTCCAAGGTCCTCCATGAGGCCCACACGATCTTGAGTTTGATTCTAAACAAGAGACTGAACTTTCTAACCACCGACTGCTGCAAACCACAGTTTTGCAGCCTCTGGGGTCTCTTTACGCCTTACAGATCTGAGTCTTATTTAGCCACAGCAAGTTCTCCTCAACCCAACACTTCTCCACTGGTCCCAAGATAACAAAAGTTGCCTGTTTCTGTTTAGACTTGTGATTTAGGAGACCAAGCACTTGAAAGACCAGGTAGAAATACATTAGAAATTGTTCACCCTGAATATCATCCACTCCCTTCTCTTTCTTCTCTCCTTGGGATCCATTTGTCAGTGTTGCATAATCTAAACATTGTGTGAGATTGAAGGAAAGTCATTTTCTACTCACCACACTACTAGAACCATTGCCTAGAGCAGATATGCTTTTACATCCAGCAATGGTCTCCTTCTCAGAACCAGCAATGCAGGGAGGGATACGTTTCAAGCAATAAAGGCAGGGCTATCACTACTTCATTGATATTTAGAATGAATTAATAAATGAATGAATGAATGAATGAATGAATGAAAAAAGCAGTTATTAGTCATTATGTTTCAAGAACTGGGCTAAATGCTAAGGATACAAATACGAAAGGGAAGAAAATCCCTGATCTCAAACCATCCACTATATTACATTTCCCATCCTCACATGGGTGTGTGTACACCTACAATCACACAGTTATTAGTAACTTCTCTGATTCTCTGCTTCCAAAATGTTTCTCTGTTTAGCTAGACTTATACCTTAACAGCAAATGCAGCATTTATCACTTTCAGCTATAGTTGATGAAGTTCTGAGATTAGTCCTTCCCACCTTTCTTTTTTTCTTATCTAAGTGCATACTCTAGATCCTCTCAACAAATCATTCTACTTTATCTTTTGTTTAGTAATCAAATGCCACTTTCTTGTCTATAGTCATAAATTATATTTCTCCCCTAATCATGCAACTGTTCTGGTGTCCACATCTCCCCAGTTTTCTGAAGCTTGTCACTTCCAAAACTGATCAACTGCTTCTTTAAAAATTCCCAGCCTGATTCAACCCTCAGCAGTTGCACTTCAAGGTAGGGGACCTCTTAGAACTCCAAGTATCCTTAACTCAACAACAAACCTTAAAGTAACAGAACATTACCCAATAAAGAACCAATGTGCTTGTCAAACAAAGAGATATGGCAGACAAATGTAACCCAGTTTAGAAAATAAACTCATTTGTAAAACACTGTAGTGATGAATGGTAAAAGATTATGAGCAGCACCACCTAATAAAACCATGAAATATACTGGAAGTAGAAAAACAAGAATATACAAAGCTTAGTGTGAGACATATTTGATACATATCATCTATTATCTTCTATTTCATAGATGAACTTGGGAAGACAACAAATAAAAATTGAAATAATTTACTGGAGTTTCTAGGATGGTCTTTTTTGATAACTGAGTATAATAAAACCACAAGTTACATATCTTCATGATTCAGTTCTCTAAATGGTATATGAGGAAGCTGAAATGACTTGAAAAGAAAATAACATGAGTAACAGAGGCTGAGGCTGACCAAATATCCATTGAGAAAACCAGGACTAGAGATGACAAAATATTCACTGGAAAATATTTCCAGTGAAAGTAATAAGGACTCATTTTATAAACTCTACCAAATAAGAAAGATAGGAAATGTTTTGAGGAAAATCAGATACAATATTACATTTAAGTAAAGCAATGAAGAGAACATCAATAATTACTGACCTCTCTACCATCTATATAAAATCTTTATAATAATGATCTATACATGTAGCAAGAGTATCTTTGATGAAAATATAAAGGAATGAGCAGACTTTTGTCACTGATTTTCTAAATCAGACATCTTTACCATCACATAATTGACAGAAAGATATAAATAATCCCAAATCCTACTATTTTTTATTGATTACCAACAACAACAAAATATGACTCAGGAAAGCAAAATATCAAACAATGGAGAATGTTCTACACAAAGAGGAATTCCCCAAAGATAATGAGGTCCTCAGATGATGCTGTTTGGGGAGCAATATTATTCTGATTACATTAAGCCCCAGAGCATGACTGGCACTCCAATAAAATCCATGATTACTCAAAAGAAATGATTTTAGAAAAAACTAAATAAGTAGAAAAGTCCATTACCCAAACAATAGCATACCACTACATGGCCAATTTACCTATACCTCAATACATATATCTTGCACAAACACACTAAGCGTGTAATGAGTTGGGGCCAAAATTAAATAGAGGAAGAGTGGGTTAGATCCTAAGTTGCCTTAAAACACAGATACACACATATTTCATATACTTGGCAAAAGCAAACTGCTGGAATTTGAACCCAAGTCTCCTGATTTCTGAGGGGAAGATGGCCTTTCATACGTGCTAATAAACTTATACAATATTTCCATAGTCTTCAATTGGTTTACACACTCCAGTCTCAAAGCATACTGAATCTTGGAATAATGTTTTATCTCGATGACATCATCACCTACTCCTGGGACCCCACCTAGCATACTATATCGATCCAGTCCATTGGGACTTATGCCAGTACCAGCTATTTACCAAGATGGAGAAGTGCCACTTTCAGGAGAAGATAAAATCTTTAGGATACACAAGGGGCTTGGAAAGGGGTTGGGGTTGGTTGATGAATTCTCTAAACTAACTAAAACTGAACTACAATGGGTGACCCTCACATTGTCCTTAGGCCTGAAGGTGTTCCTTAGTTCTGTGGAACATGATTACTATAGCCTCAGATCTTCCACTCTCAAAGATGTGTTGAAACATTCCAAGCATTCCATTGGTCACCAGAGGCAAGCTCAAGCAATGCCTTATCTTGGCCTCCATCTTTTTCTACCCAGACTCTCATAAACAATTCATACTACAGTCCAATGCATCTAGTGTTATAATGGGTATGTCCAGATACCAACACTCTTACCCATACCGTGGCCCCAGGATGCAAGCTGCTAACTGTCAATGGCCTAAGGAGTTAATATCAAGAATATCAAGGAGGAAGGTTCAGTGAAGTGGGACTCAAAGGAAGTTAGAAGGGCAATCCAACCTAAAAATTCACACATGTACATTGTATGGCCAATACACTATTTTGGAATTAAGCTAATTTACCTCAACACTGTCACATATTCTTATGATCTCAGTAATCAACTCCAGAGTCTGAATCCTAAATCTCATTCTGGCCATCTTCTCTGGACGTGACTATGCAAATTGTCTTAGCCCAGCCCTCTCTACTTGTTCTGACCCATCTGGCTTTACTGACATTGGCTTCTGCTTCTAGTCTTTATTACCACCTGGTCTTTCCCATGCCAAGACCTGAATCCCTGATCGTTAGCTATTCATACTGTGATTTTGCTCCCTCTCTTGTCCCACTGCTTTTGCCAAAACATCTCGGCTGAAATGTTACCTTTACTCAGCTCAGATCTGACCATGTTTTTACCCCATTCAATAAACTCAAGGGACTCCCTATCATCTGCAAGATTATACATTAAATCTTCTTTTTAGAAGTCAAAACCTTCACAACTTGGCCCCCTCCTACTTTTTCAGTCTTTTGATATCTTACTCCTCAAACCATTCTGCCATGTACTTTGCCTTCCAGTGACACTGATCTCCTTAGTTCTCTTTGATTAATACACTTCATATCCAGATTTCAAGAATTTTCATTGGCTGACATTGATGGCTGAAATACTGCCTCTTCTCCTCTCTGCTTTCTGGCTTCTTCGAGTCTTAGCTAAAATCTCATCTTCTATGAGAAGCCTTTGTTGATCCTTGCCAGGATCTTCCCTCCAGTGATTATTTCCAGTTTATCCTGTATAGATTGATTGCACATCATTGTTTCCATGTTGTCTCCACCATTACTCTATGAGCTCCTTGAGAGCAGGTGCTGTCTTTACCTTTCTTTGTTTCCCCAAGGCTTAGCACATTACCTAGTGCTTAGCACAGTATCTGCAACATGCTTGTTGACTAACTGACCTTACTACCTAAACTCCAGAATTCTTCAGTGAAGGAGACTCTGCTGCTGCCACTCTGCTGCTGCTGGGTCAGTTCCCTAGCTCTATCCCTCTTTCTAGCGTCTTCTCTTTGTTCCTGACCATTCTACTTGAGTGTGGCTGCTAAGCTGTTACCAGTGAGATTAAAGAGCTCTTATACAGAAGAGGAGAAAAGCAATAACATTTAAGACAAGAAAATGTCTCCTGAATTTTCAAGATGGTAAAGGAAGTGAATTCTTCAAACGACAGGCCAGTAAGTTTAACATAAGTTCCTAACAATTCTAACATATTGTTAAAGGGATGTATGATGATCACATGTAGCATGAATTTATTAAGAACAAGAATCTGTCAAGCTAACTCAGAAGACCTGAGTTCAAATATGACTTCAAACACTAGCTATCTCATCCTGGGCAACTTGCTTCAATTATCTCAGTCTCAGTTTCTTTTTCCATAAAATTGGGGTAAATAAAAGCACCTGCCTGCCAGAATGATGATCAAATGTGATAAGTGAAATGTTTTGTAAACACTAATCTAAATCTAAATCTTCTCCATGCTAAATATCCCTAGTTTCTTCCCTCAGTCCTCATATGACATGGTCTACAGTCCTCTGATCATTCTGGTTACCCCTCATCTGAACATATTCCACCTCATCAGTGTTTCTTCTAAAATGTAGAACTCAAAACTAACTATAATGTTCAAGATATAGCCTAACTAGGATGAAGTATAGCCAGCCTTTATTCCTCCATATGTATGTGTGTATGTATATGTACATGCATATACACACATAATCAATATGCCTTATTGAATGCAGCCTAGCATTAGTTTTTTTGGCTGTCACATCACCCTATTGACATATTGAGTTTGCAACGGAAGAAAAGGGAAAAATTCTCATAATGGATATGTTTACTCAAGCAAAACAAAGCCCCATATTAGCTATGTCCAAAAATGTAGGTATGCCTCATTCTGCATCTTGAATTCACCACCTCACTGTCACAAGAGGTGGGTATTATAGTTCATCATAGGTCCTCCAGAATTCTGGGTGGTCAAACTTGTTTGTCTTTACAATGCTATTATGATTGAATAGGCAGTTCAGTAAATAAGAACAAAATCACCAATAGGGGACTTCCTAATAAGTTCTGTACTGTCTCTGTAATTTGGAACCTTAATGCATTGGGCACAGTAGATAGCATTCTGGGCCTAGAGTCAGGAAGACCTGAGTTCAAATCTGGCCTCAGACACTTACTAGCTGTGGGACTCTGGGCAAATCACTTAATTATGTTTACCTCAGCTTCCTCATCTGTAAAATGAGCTGGAAAAGAAAATGACAAACCACTCCAGTGTCTTTGCCAAGAAAATCCCAAATGAGGTCACGAAGAGTGGGACATGACTAAAATGACAACAACGATATTGTTGAATAAACTCTTCTCCAGGTTCTATTCACTCCACTCTGTGTCAGTTTGTACAACTCTTCCCTGATTTTTTATGAACTTTATATTTCAACCTATTCAATATGATCTCATTAGATTTAGTTCACTTTACCCCATTAAGATATTTTCAGATCCTGAGTTTGTCATCCAACATATTCGCTTTATCTCCCAGCATTTGTCATCTGCAAATTGGAAGTACAAACCCTCTGGGCCTCCAATTCAAGTCACTCATAAAAATATTGAACAATATAGGTTCAGGATGGATTCATAGTGTACTCCACTGAAGACATCCCTCTCCAAAATGATATTGACAGATTAATTCCTACTCTTTAGTTCCAATCGTTCAACCAATTGAGAATAGATCTATAGGCATTATCATCCATGACATACCTTTACCATCCTGTCTCCAAGGATATGATGAGAGGAGATAAAAGTGTTTACTCAGATCTAGATGTGCATTGTCTTTATCATTCTCCTAATCCAACAGTCTTCTTCAATATTGCAATAGATGTGAGATATCATTGGCATGGACCCTCTCTCCAGAAGAATATATAATAACCAGTCTAGTTTCTTGGTCAAAAAAGGAAATGAGATTCATTTGGCATGACTTGTTCTTGAGAAAGCTATATTAAGCAACTTTTAACTATAAAATTTTAAATATTAAATACCCAAATTCACTGTAAATACCCAAATTAACTATGAAAGACATATGAAGGAAGACACCATCTGCATCCAGAAAAGGAACTGATAAATAGAAGTATGTATAGAATGATTTTACATATACATATATATATACATGTATATGTATTTGTGTCTAATTCCAGCCATCTTTAAGGTGGGGGAGGGGGATTAAGAGGGGAAAAGGAAAAAATAAATTTACATGATATTTTTTAAAAGAATAGCAAATTATACACAATAGATTTGCAGTTTTTTGTGCAATCTTTTTTATTATCCTGTGTTATGGAAATGTTTGTTTTATCCCATAAATTAAAACTAAAGTAAATAAAAACTTTATTTAAAAAAGCTATTCTAGGTTTTAGTGATCACTGTTTTCATTTTTAAATATTTATAAATCATCCCTTTAATAGTATGTTAACAGAATAGGAATCAGACTCACCAGACTCTACCCTCTTCTCTTTTTAAGAAAGTAATTCACCCTTTTCTAGTCTCTAGTGCCTCTCCAGTTCTCCATTATCCTTAACACAGACACAGGCACGCATACACACACACCTGAACACACATGTACACACATAAACACAGATACTGACACCAGCTTAGTAATCATATTTGCTAGTTTTTTCAGTGCCCTTGAATGTAGTTTGTCTGGGCCTGCTAGAATGAATTTAGATCACTCTTTAAATTCATTAGAGAATTGTACAGATACGCTCTCTGCATTTCTTGGTCTTCAACCACCTGCTAGCCATTTCTGTTCTATCCACCCCAGTATCAGATTATTATTCTTGGCAGAGAAAATATAGGTAAAGTCAGAGCTAGAGGGGGTAATACTATTCATTGGGTTATTCCATCTATCCCAAACAGGAGTTCAATGATTTCTTTCATCTTCCCAACCCATAATAACTAATATCAAAACAAAATATTCCTTTCTATTGCTCTGAACAGGCAGCAGCAGCCTCAGCTCCTGCTGCGTGTTTTAGTTCTCAGAATAAGACACTTGGCAGGACAACAGCTCACGCATAACAACCTCTGGAGTTCTAGTGGACTGCAAGACCAATGTGAATCAAGGGAATGACTTGGCAGCCAAAAGAGCTAGTATGAACTTAGGCTATTTAAGTAAAAGTTAAATGCTAATAAAAGAGAAGTGATAGTCCTGCAAATACTCCTCCCTGGTCAGATTATTTCTGGCTGTCTGGTTCTTATTGTAGTATTTCAGAAAGGCAATGACAAGGTAGAGAATGGCCAGAAAGCATTTGGGATAGTGATGGGATTCTAAACAATACCGTAGACAGATAGACTGAAGGAACTAGGCATGTTTAGCCTGAACAAGAAAGCCATTATGAAGAACATGATTGCAGTGTTCAAATATTGAAAAGTTGTCATGGGGAAGCGGTTTGGGCTCAAAGTCAGGAAAAGCTTTGTAACAATTAGAGGCAGCTAGGTGGCTCAGTGGATAGAGCTCTGGGCCTGGAATCAGGAAATCCCAAGCTCAAATCTGACCTCGGACACTTAGTAGTTGGGTGACCTCTGGCTCAGACAGTTTCCTCATCTGTAAAATAAGGACAACAATAGCACCTATCTCCCAGGGTTGTTGTGAGAATCAAATGAGATGATAGTGGTAAAAAGTGCATAGCACAGTGTCCTAGCATATAGTAAACATAAAATGTTTCTTCCCTTCTCCCAGTCACAGTTGTCCATACATGGAATGAGTTACATTATGGGCTAATGATTTATCTGTCCTGAAGGCTTTCAAGTGCAGTCTGAACTGTTGAGAACTAGCGATGTTACAGAAGTAAGATGTGCTCCAGGAATGGGTATCCCCAGAGGAGCACAAATCGTCTTGCTTGAGGAGACCTTAGTAATCAGTTCCCTCATTTTTTAGACAAGGAAATAGGCTCACAGGGGTTAAGTGACTTACTTAACACCACACGGCTAGTGTCCTGGCAGAGTCAGAACTCAAACCTAAATCTTCAGGTTCCAAGTCCAATGTTCCTTCTCTGGCATATGAAGGTACTTCATAAATAAATAGCTGTTAAATCAAATTAATGATGGCATGGCATGTTGTTAAAGTTGTTCTTTTTCATGAAAGGTTCAATTAGTTTCATGTTAACTTCATGTTAAATGCATTTAAATGTATTTTAATTTTTTTTGAACTAGGAGTCCACTTTTAAGCATCACTACCTTGGGGTGAAAAGTGCAAACTCAGTGGCCAGTTCCTTTGAAAGTTGAATTTGGCTCAGATCAGTACAAACTACGTCAACAACTTGTCAAGTTCTAAACTCCAAAGGGTCAAGATGACAAGTGTGAAAGAGCAAGCTATTGTAAACAATATACTTATATTAAAATGTACCATGTAGGCCAGACAAGATGCAGAAGGACAGGAACAGAAGACTCAGGAGAAAACTCAGTAGTCAGGAAATCAAGATCTCAGTCAGGAGTGAATGGTCAGAAGGGGCAAAAATAATTGCTGCATGATAGCTATATGAAACCTCTATTTCCTTTCTCCCCCACAACTGAACTGGGATGTAGAACTAGAATGGACATCTGAGATCATTTAGAGCAGAAGTTCTTTTCCTTTTGGGTTGTCTCATAGACCACTTTAGCAGTCTTGTGAAGCCTCATGACCACTCTTCAGAATAATGCTTTTAAATATGTAAAACAGAATACTTAAAATGAAAAGGAAACCAATCATATCAAAATACAGTTATCTATTTTTTGAAAATCAAAGACTACACTTTACAGAAAAGGCTAATCTAGAGAGAACCTCTAATTAGACAGATTTTAAAACGGAGACCCCAGAGAAAGACCAGTGGCTGGGCACTTCTGTGTTCATCCTATTAACCACAATATTCTGTTCCCCAAACATGTTAGATTTCAGAATTTGCTCAGTTGTGATTGATGAAAATGGAGAAAGTGTAGATCCTTAAACATACCACATTATAATTTGTGAAGTATGAGAAAAGATTATTCCCTGTTCTCCTTAGTACAAAGATGAAATGTGGTTTTTTTCCTACCTTATGTATTTCTAATTAAGTTTGAACAAAAACAGCAGCACTAAATGAGGTTAGCCCACTCATCCATCTGCTGAAAAGCAATCCGTAAGAAAAAAATGTCAAATATATCCCTTGGGCAGGCCCACACAAAAATCTAGAAGATGTCTACCCCTTCATCCTGTGCCGTAGCTTGCCACAAAATGAGATTTTTTAAAATTAGCTGCATTTTAAAGGCTTTAAAGTCACTGACTCTGGCACAAGCATAAGGTACCAGTATAATTAGAATATTACAGGAATGCCCCATTATCTAAACACATAGGATAAATAGGCAATAAATCAACAATTTTTGTAAGTAAACACTAAAATAAGAACTAACAAAAGTGAATTTAATATATATTTTAAAAGTAGTAAATTCAGATATAATTCCTTGGTAGAATACTACAGATTAGCAAAAATATAAAAAAGGTTTTTCTTCTGTATCCTTTCACAGATCCATCTGAAGTTACTCACACTTAAACAAGCACCAATGACTAGGGATAACAATCCTAGTAGCTGACACATATATCACCTTAAGATAGGCAAAGCACTTTGAATATCTTTCCTCATTTGAGCCTCACAACATTGCAGTTAAATACTACAGGTATTCTTATCCCCATTTTAGTGATGAGGAAACTGAGGGATAACTAGCTTGTCCAGGGTCACATAAGTGGGTACATAGAATTACAAAGTGGAAAGGGACTCAAAGACCATCTACTCTGGACTCTCCTTGAAAGCACATATCCCTTCTGTAAGATGTCTAACAAGTGGTCATACACCTTCTGTTGGAAGATTGCCAGTGACAAGGAATTCACTAAGACCTGAGGCTTCTCATCCCCTTTGTGGACAGCTTGGAATATTAGGAAGTAATTCTTCATGTGGAGCCAACATTTGTCTGCCATTGGTTCTATATAGTTATGCCCTCTTGGGGAGAGTGAAATAATTCTAGTCCTGCAAAAATTATTTTAAAAGTGACTTATTATTAGATTAGTTCCCCCAAACTATTTTGTACACACCTACAAGTACATATCATCTCCCCCAAAGAATATAAGCCTCTTGAGGTCAGGGATTTTTTCACTTTTGTCATTGTATCCACTGCACCTAGCACAGCACCTAGCAAATAAGTGGATAAACGTTTTTTGAGTGACTGACTCTTCCTCAGGTTGAACATCTTTCAACTAATTCTCATTCAGAATGATTTAGAGTTCATCCTGCTTATCCCTCTCTGGACATGGTTTTGATGCACCATGAGCCCCTTAAATGAACTATACGGAAATGGACAGAGCCCAACAATTTGCCCAGTGCTTGTAAGTGTTTAATAAAGTGCCTCGCATGTGTTTAATAAATACTTTTTTTTTTCTTTCTTTTCTCTAAGCCACTATGCCTCTCAGGCTGGGGATAATACAAAGACAAAAATGAAATAATCTCTGCCCTTAAGGAACCTATCAGGGGAAACATATAATGCCTATATAACATACACAAAATACATACATCCAAGGTAATGTTTGGAAAGAATCACTAACAGCTCGGAAGGAAAGAAGAGAAAAGGCCTTCTATAGAAGGTAACCCTTGAGGTGTCTCTTACATTCAGGCTTCTGAAACCCCAAACTCTCTTGGACAGAGAGATTTTATACATGGTAGCTTGATTCTTGCCCTTGGCAAGAGACTCCTGCCTGTGTTTCTGACAATTCCAACAGGAAAGGATGAGAAAGGGCAGGAGTGAGAAGGTAAGAAGCAACATCTCTCCTGTAAGTAGCTACTCCCAGGAATACATAGCCCCTTAAGCCTAAAACATCAGCACTGACTCCCCTGATGTTCCTCCTGAACATTCAGTATCTTCCCCGATAATTTCATCTCTGACTGCATCTAGGGTGTCCTTTACTTTCTGATTTGTCCTTGAAACAAACTTATCTCAAGTATTTTGTCCTTACCAGAAGAAACTTCACAAGCCTACACTTGGATTACTTTTGATTACTCTGATTTCCTGCCTTTAGTGATCTGCTCATTCATGACTCTTAATGACCAGCTTTGGAATTTAGCTTGCCCCGATTTCCTGTTCACACACTTAGCAATCTGCCTGTGGCGGATTACTCCAGAAACCCCTTTTAATTCAAATGCTCCCTCTCAGCTACCTGTTGTCTGATAGGACCTAGTGAGTAGACCCTGAGTAGTCCTACTTTCACACTGAAGGGGAGATGGTCAAATTTTTTCTATTCTAAGGCATAGAAGTGGGAGTCCTCACTACCCTCTCCTCAACATACTCCTCCTTCCTCTCGATCAGATATCTCTGATGTTGGCAAGAAAGGACAATAAAACTGTCTGGGTAAGGAAAGGGATAAAAGACAAAACAGCTTTCCAGGTAGCATTTATACTCTCCACTTGAAAATTACTGTTAAATTGATTCTGCTGTCTTGCTCTCTTTATTTATATTAAAATGTTCATGGAACTACAATTCCCCTACTAATTATCTCATATACCTGCATATGGACTTGAGGAAAATTGTGGTGCAAAGCACAGACATCAGAAACATGTGTGCCAGACCGCCATAGGTCTGTATGCTCAAATAGTCCTCAAGCATTCCATTCTCTGCGTAGGACTGGAGTGAGTGCATCATTCCCTTAGGCTGAAAACACACACACACACACACATGCACACACACACATCTAAGAATATCCCAACATAGAATAAAAGTGTCTATATGTTGTTTACAAATAATTCCCTTTCTTATGTTTTTATATGCTTAGTTTGCAATAACCCAAGTGATAGTCATAATAGATCATCTTTTGATAGATATCAAAGCCTCTTCTTAGAATCTCCCAATCAGAGGCCTTCAATATCCCCTGCCTTGATGATTTATTATGATTCCCACCCATGTATGGCACTAAGGTATTATCTCTTCTCCACTTGAAGACCCCTAGTATAGGGAATACACATGGAGAGTTCACTCCACTTTTATTAGCTATATTTGTGAGAAAATTTTTCCTTGTATCAGACTATAGCTACCTCTTTACAATTTCTAAGCCTTGTTCTGAGTTCTGTCTTCTAGGATAATAGTCTCCAAAAAAAGGAAAGGAAGGACCGGTGAAGGGGCTATCACCCAACCTGATACAAAGGTGTGATGATCAACCAATCAGAAATTAGGAAGATGGGTTACACCCAGTAGTGTGCTGGTAAATTTAATAACTGGTTGGGGCAAGGGGAAGGGAAATGCACATATAACACAGTTTTAAGTTTAATCTACATTATCCTAGAAATCAACCAAACAATAAATCAAGTTCTTATCTGTAGTATTTGCCAATTTTTGAGGTATAAATGCTCACACTGAAAATTTATTAATCAGTTCTCTCAAGCCAGTTTGAACTGGTTCCAGCACACCACTGGTTACATTCTAAGTCACCAAAAATGAGGTTTATTTCCTACACAATCATGTCTACATACACTCCCCCACCATTTTCCCCTTTTACCTTTTCGCTCAGCTGTACAAATTTGAAACTTCTTCCTTTTGCCTTCTGAGACTAAAGGTCCCCAGGGCAGTTATAACCTGCTATTGAAGTACATACAATGCTACCTGGACAGGTGCCAATGAGAAAATTCAGCCACACAGGCACGCACATGCACATACACATACACATGTGCACATAAACACACACCAGCATATGCAACCCCCTGCACCCCAGGTCACCAAGCAACTTGTGGTCAGTACCCCTCAGAGATTAGGATACGCACCTTGGGACAGTAACTGATGAGTAAGACCCCCACCTCCCATCTTTTCATTTGGATTGGGACAAATAAGAAAGGCAGGCATGGAGTAGTAGTCTTCATGGCAGATCCCATCACATTCTCTTTACCCACCCCTTTTCCAAATTTTTCTATTCCTGTCCAGAGCACCATCATTCTTCCAGTCACCCAGATTCACAATTTCAGTGTCATCTTTACCTCCTCCCTCTCATTCACCCCACATCTACAATTACTTGCTAACTCTTGTCACTTCTACTTCTGCACCATCTCTTGCATGAGTCTCCTCAGTACTCACTAGATCACCACCCTATTTCAAGTACCTGTCACCTGAACTATCCTAATAGCCTACTGTTTGATCTTTCTGCCTCAAGTATCACCCCCCTTGCAATTCATCCTCCACCAAGCAGCCAAAGTGATCGTCCTCAAGCATGGGATCTGAGCATATCACTTGCCAGTCCAATAAACTCCACTGGCTGCCTACTGTCTCCAAGATCAAATGTTATTTTAATCTTTGTCTCATTTTTAAAGTATCTATTTTTACATATTATATATAATATACATGCTTATTGACACAGTAGTATATTATATAATGCATAAATAAGTGAACATATGTGTGTATATATTCTATATAAATGGATATAGGGAACATGCTCAAAATTTTTACCAATAGGGGTGTTTAACAAGAAGACATGATAACCCTTCAAATACCTGAAACATCCACTCCATTAGCTTCTTCAATTCATGGCATGATTTCCAATCCTTTTAACACCCTGAACACCCTCTTCAAAATAACAGTCAATGTCTTTCCAAAAATGTTATTCCAAAACACGATACTCCAAATATGGTCTGCCCAGGAAAAAAAAAAAGAGTAGTACATCTCATCATTCTGGATACTCGTTCTACAAACGTTTGTTAAGGGGCTACAGCAAACAGAATATCATGCGAGTCCTCTGAGGAGAGATAAATTTCATTTAATTTGTGGCTCTTGCCCTTGTGGAATTTGTAGTCTGGTATGGAGATGCAATAACTATGTAGATGGTTATATCGTGTAATATTACATAAGCACTTGAGAGAATTACAAAGCAAAGTTTGATGTGAGGTACAAGGGAGATAGTCATTAAGGATTTGAGGAGGAGAGGATCAAGGAATTTGATTTAGAGCAGAAAATCATTTTATCCATCCTCAGGTATGACTCCCTTATTTTTACAGATAAGTACAAAAGGATCTTAAAAGTTAATGACTTAACCAAGTTAAGTAGAAGAACCAAAGCTAAGAACCAAATCCAGGTCTTCTGACTCTAAATCTAGTGCTCTTTCCCCTATATTGCTTCATGGAAGAGTTAATATTTGAATTGGGTTTTAAAAGGCAAGCAGGAATATACCAGGCAAACCAACTAGTGGGAAGGAGGACATTCCAGGCAGAGGGAACAACTGAGCAATGGTCCACAGGTGGGAAGACACTGGGGGTGTTGTGTAAGGTGAAAGACAGGGGAGGTAAGCAGAGAAAAATGTGACTTGGTTGAAGGGTAGAAGGCATGGAGAACAATCATTTGATCTTAATCTAGAAAGATAACAGAGTGGCATCAGAGCTTGGAGTCCTTGAATACCAAGCATAGGAATTTAAACTTTACTCTGTAGGCAATGGGGAACTAATAACAAATGCTGAGCAGAGGAGTGCCATGTCCAATTCTATGCATACGAAAAAGGACAGCCTTGTGAAAGATGAGGGAGAGAAGGAAGAGAACAGAGAACAGAGAAAACAGAGATAAGACACCCATTTGGGAGACTACTGCAATAATCTAGGTGGGGGTGGGGGGGTGAGCTTCCCATTTAAATGTAAGTGCTTTGAGGGTAGGGGTTGTTTCATTCTTTGTACTTGTACCCCCAATTCCTAGTGTAGTGTCTGGCACATAGTAGGCACATTATAAATACTTGTTAATTGCAAATTATTGGATAATGTGGAGGAATTTCTACAGAAGTAAAAGAAGATTATTTGCTTAACTTATCAGAGCCAACCTTGCCCGACTAGCAGATGTTGTGGCTCACACAGAGATAAGGAGGAGAGATAAGTTCTCCAAAGGGTTGTTTTATGTTAAGGAAGAATCAAGATTTGGCATTGAATAATAACCTTACTGGAAAAACAAATATCTGATACTTGGCAGCTATACAGGATGAATTTATCTAGATGGATGTGGACTTACCTGCATTTTTATAGCAATGCATCAACATCCAGTCCTTTCTCCAGAAGTGGACAGACCTGTGATGCACCATTCAACATTCTCTCAACCCACCCACTCGATCCCATTTCCATGATGAGTCAGAATCATTAATTACACCTCAAAGAGTTGAATATGGGACACTGTGTCTCCCTGAACTTCCATTCAGGCAGAAAGTTACCCATAGATTCAATAGTTTTTTACCATAGGTAAGACTCCTTCACCATCCCCAGCCTCCAGCTCTGGATTTATCATATTACACCTTTCAACTAGAGCTAATATTCCAACCCTAAAGATTAAATTACCAGTGATCAGGGGATTATAGGTCTCAGCTATGACAGACTTGGGAACTTCTGTTCCCTATGATTCACAATAGTTCTGGAAATCCATTGTATAAAGTAGTAGAACAAAACCCAGTTCTTCCTCTCCTGGAGCATACACATTACTTATCATGCCCACCTAAATGCTAGACCAGAACTCCCTCCTCAACATTAGCATTATTAGAGTATAATTAATGTAGTTGAAGGAAAGAAGGCACCCCTCAAACAGTCTATTCATTGAGCAAGCTAATATAAAGAGTGGCAGATTTCTAATCAAGGAACTTGGATTTGAACATGGCCTTTAATATTTAGTAACTCTATGACCATAGGTTATTCACTTAACCTCTCTGGGCCACAGTATTCTCATCCATAAAATGAAGAAGCTGGACTTGTTGATCAATAACATCCCTTCCAATTCTAAGATGCTAATCTTGTGTCCTTGTGATCTAATGGTTTGAAGAGCACTGATCCCAAGTAGTCAGATCTACTCACTGACCAGGATAGAGATGCTAATGTGAATTGTTATTTGTCACTTATTAATATCATTTGTACCTAGCTTTATATGGCTAGAAACTTGTCTAACCAAAAAAGCTTATAGGTCAGGCTGACCTCAGAGAGGTTCCAGGGAAGGTATGCTTATATCCCATCCAGTGCTTATTTTGAGTCCACCAAAAGTTTGTTTTGGGTTTCCCAAAAAAGATTGACTTATTTGCTGATATACATCTCAAACTGTCCTTTCTCAGAGACTACCTACTGCCTATATGAGTCAAATGTCCTTACACCTTTGTCTGAACTCTATATAATGTAACCACAAAGACTTTAAAGTGGAGCCTCCCCTTCTTTCTGGCTCTAATAAACTTCTTTCTAAAACCATTTCAGATTTGTGCTTTTGTTCTCATAAAGAACAATAAACAGGAAGAACTTCTTGGAAAAGAAATGGAAGAAAGGTTACCTATCCACTTCTTCTCTGCCAGGGTCCCTGCACTATATGTTTAAAAACAAAATAGAAATCTAAGATTGTGCCGTGACCACAGAGCCCCAGGTACCATCACCAGAATCACAAAATCATAGAATCTGAGAGTTCTATCTAGTCCAACCCATACCAAAAGGAAGTCCTACTTTAACATTCCCAACAAGTGGTCATCCACTTCAAGCCTCAGCTTGAAGTATTTTAAGGCAGGGGAACCCACCTCTTCAAAAGGCATTGTGTTCCAATTTTAGATAGCTTGAGTGGTTAGGAAGTTTGGGCTTTTTTCCTGAAATCAAGTCTAAATTTGCCACTTTTCAACTTCTTGCCTCCTATGGTCAAATAAATGCCATGACAAGATCTGTCTCTTCCAAGTACCCGTACCTTTGACGCTTGTTCTTTGATGCTACTTTGTCAATGGCAGGAATATTTATCAAATTAGATCTCTAGAGATTAAAAAGGTCATCTTGCTATGAAGAGGCAATAAATGGAAAACTGCTTTCCAGATCCAATGCAGCCTACATGAATATCTGCTTATGCAACAACCCTTATTGGCTGTACAACACCCTTATTGCTTTTCATAGATTCATAAATTCAGTGTTCCAAAACCTGTTGGACCAGTGGGTAATGGGGTGTGGTTTATCTGAGGAATCTCTGCTCAAAGGATCCCTGTCAAGCATACTGAATTCATCCAAGCCATTCTCAAGCACCTCTAACAACACCATCTATTCAGTGATTGGAGAGGAGTTCGAATGAATACATCCTGTTGTGCCTTAGTGGGAGACTAGTCACCTCCATGAAAATTATGGAGAGGCTCCTCAGTTTCACAGGCTAGTATTATTTTCTTCTCAGGTTCTGTACGTTGATGACACCCCACACTGATCTACCAAAGCATTCCTAGGTTTTTCAAGAAGCAGAAAGATCATCTGATCTGACAAACCTCAGCCCTTATTGCAGTACTTCTGGATCCACAGAAGTAGCTGATGGTTGAAATCAATGGATCCAACATTACCAATGGAGGTCATTTTTTTCGCAAATCACCTTCCACATCCTACTCCTTTTTGTACTTCTCCTGAAAGATAACTTATGCAGAAAGAACCATACAGTCAAGGAGAAGTTACTACTTGTGATCAAAATTACATTCAAAGCATAGAAAGTGCCAACTTAAGGGTGTGTTGCTCTATTATTGTCCACAATGACCTTAAGAACTTAGAATGCTTTCAGGCTGCCCAGTGGCAGTACTGGACTCCACTTGATTATCATCTACGCTCCCAGACAGAACAATCTACAGTCTTATGCACTATCACTAATATGCAAATTTGAATAACCAGCCACCCCAACAAACCTAAGACTACAAAGTTGAAGGTCAGTAATACTCAGAATTACTAGAGTTAGTTTATCGGCAACAGATACATGACACCAATAATGTGATCCAGTTAACTGCCCTCAAAGAGAAAACAACATCCACACCTATTATGGGAAGGCTAGTTTTAGATGGGATACTGTACATTCCTACAGGGAGGTCTAACTGGGAACTGTTCCATCTCAGCCACAACAGTCTAACATAGGTGGTCAAAAGGTTTAAGACCCCATGGGTTCAATCAAGTTTACCCATGCAACTGGGGTTGCAATTATGCTACTATGTTTGTGAAATATTTGCTCAGGACTGTAAGTCAGTGATTCAGCCAGCAGGCTTCCTACAAGCCTTGGCAACTCCTCCCTATCCCACAATGGTGAAAGCGTTAGATCTCGTCACAGATCTGTCTATCACAGGTGTATGAGGCCATCTTGGTGGTGGTAGGCAGCCTGAAAAAGGTGGCTCATTTTTTAATCTGGTTCTGGAACTTCTGCTATAACTAATGTTGCCTATCTGTTCCTGAAGAGAATTTTCTGGCTCCATGGCCTTCTGTCTCAATAATTAATGCTGAAAATTCCAAGGGAAGACCAACAGTCAGACAGTTGTTTGGGAAAGATGTAGCATTTATACAGTTGTCTGTGGTCATTAATTATCCCTCAGTTTCAGCTAAAGAGCTTCAATACGCTCTCTTATCAGTGTTTGTGACAAAGTATATAGTGACTATTAAGGACTGAAGTGAAACGAAGGGGGAGAAAACAATGTAAGTGAGGAAAGAATACAAGATTCCTCTAGTCCTTTCAAGAAACTTGGAGAGAGGGGAATAAGTCCTTTCCTCACCTCTCAGAGACTTCAGTGGCCTTTGAAATGGAACTGTGTCTCACTCTGTATTTACCCCACATTCTTAATGTCTGTTAGTTGTAGACAAGAAGAAAAAATACCTTTTTCAGAATATCTTTAATTCACTGCATTGGTAGGGCTACTTACAGGACGTAGCAGATTAGCTGGGGTATGGGCTTAAGGAGAGGCTAGTCAAGGCACAGTGTGTTCCATCAGAGTGTGAGCTCCTTAAGGGAAGTCATTGTCTTTATATCTACAGTGCCTAGCACATAGTTAACTGCTTAATAAATGCATGTTGACATGTTATTGACTTGCTTAATGGAATAAAAGGCTGTACATCAATCTAACAAACCACAGTCTTGAAGTTTGGGAAAACAGTCTAGGGGAAAGAATAGATGGTATATGAACTGTAACTAGACAGATAGAGTCAAATTAGGGAGTGACTGACTGGACTCATCTTGTGGCCACGGTGGCATTCTAGTACCAGGAGATATTAGAGAATGCAAGCAACATCAGATAAAAAGATTAGAGTTTAGGAAACTCAAGTTGGTTCAGAAAATTGACCAGTTCCTGGGCAGACATTTTGGTTTCCTAATCTTATTTGGATGTCCCTACCACCAGCTCCACCAACACCAACACCCACTCAGCTCTGAATCCACTCTCGGACCACTGGTCTATCAGTCTTTTAGGACTGGGTCTTTTAGATCTTTTACAATCCTTACCCTTTCAACCCCAACCCCAACCATTGCTCTTTCTCCTCAGCAAGAGTGAGGCCTAGGTTTGGAATTCATGAGATTCAGATATGAAGTTGCCCTCTTCTTATCTTAGACTCTGTCCCCTCAGTCCCTGGAAGCAATTGCCCTTCTCTCTGCTTGAGAGGTCTGCCTAATCACTGGCACATTTCAGCTCAGCCTTAGGATGGACTATTCTAATCTGCAGTCCTACCTGATCCACAGGTCACTCTATCTGTTCCTGATTACTCATTTCAATTCAATTCCGCAAACTTGAAGTGAATTAAGTGGTTACTATAAGCAAGGCTCTGTGGTAGGCCTGGTGATATAAAGACAAATTGTCAAACAGTCCCTGCACTCACATAGGGAATGGAGGGTACGAGGATACAATACAGATAATAGTATTAACTAATATGGTATTGGAACCTAGATTTTTCCTGGCTCCAAATCTAGTACTCTTTCCCACAGTATGATTCTGCCTTTCTTACAAAGTTGAAGAGGGAGAGAGCATTAATAACCAGGGATAAAGTCTGGGAATAAGGCTTCCTGAAGGAAGTAATACCTGAACTGAGTCTTGACTTTGACATCCATTCACTTTGGCCATTTCTCAATATCCCCTTACAAGAATGTCCTCGGTTAGTGGCTTGCCATCTTGCCCTCCTCCCCAGACCTTACCACCATCTCTGGATCAACTGAGAATTAACACAGCACTCTAGCAAGCCTCTTTATGTCACAGGGCTTCTCCCAGATTGTAACCCTTGGTTTTTACTATCAATGGAAACCATGTTCCAATAAACCAAATTAATTTGCCATAGTATTGTTATGATAAATCAAACCTATCAGGATTCATTTAGGTCAGTTAATTCAGGAAGAAAGCACTTTGACCTAAGGAAACCAATGTCCTATAAAGTCCATTTAGTTTTCACAAAATCCCTATTCCTTAGACTTTAATGCCCTCTGGCAGAGCCAGTCATCTTACAAATGCATGCTACTGGGAATAAGGAAACCATAGAGGATCTAAGGTTACCCATTACTACTGCTACCAAAACAAACAAACAAATAATGCGCATGTTCTTTGTGCTTTAGAATCTCAGTCCTTAAGAAAGAAATCTAGCCTGTAAACCCCAATATAGCTTTCAAGGTTTCAGTGATCAACATATATTCCTTTGGGCAGAGCACCTCAAAGGGAGAGCAGTGAGAGGAGGGAAGGAGGGAAGAGGAAATGAAGGAAAGAAAGAAGGGAAGAAGAGAAGAAGTGAGGAAAGGAACTTTGAACCATACAAAGATAAATTCTCATTTGGCATTATCAGCATTTCTATGTATTTGTTTCCAGCCCTAAGGTGACCCAACTGGCTGATTGTTTCCCCTTGATCAGGCAATGCAATGAGGAGAGTATATAGAAGGCACTGGATCCAGAGCAGTAGGTCTGAGTCTGAATGGCTCTGCCACTTACTACCTGTGTGACCTTGGGCAAATCACTTTTCTGAGTTTTTGTTTCCACATCTATAAAAAGAGGGCATTGGAGTAAATGATATCCAATGTCTTTTCCAACTCTTTTTCAAAAATATCTTATGAAAGACCTAAAAATTACTTCCACAAAATAATCATAAACATTTCAAATGAAAAGTATGGAGATTTACGTAGTAATATTTTGATTGATTTATCCAAACTGTATTTGATTTGTGAAACATAAATCTACATCAGTCTTCTGATTACAATATAGGTCAACAGTTCCTACAGATCACAAAGAAGGAAACCTTCAAAGACTGTCAAACCTTTTGAGGGGAAGAGATTTGTCATTTAGTACTCTGGCAGTGATCATGGGAGGCCTGGCATCTTTCATATTAAATGTAAAAAAAGGACATAGGAAAAATGCACTCTTAGATATCCTGGCAGAAGGGATAAAGTACTTATACATGTACCCCATTATCTCCATCATTAAAGCCCAGGGAGTTAGGACTAGATTCTATCTAGGGGTTGGTGACTTTTTTCAGATAAGATTAAACCTGAGGTCTTAACCTCTCAAGATCATTAAAATCACATGATGGTCTTCTAAGAGTAGAATATTGCCTTGGTTGGCCCAGGCTCCAAACTGTCTAGTAATTCTGCATTTCCAAAAGAAATGAAATTTCTAGGATACAAAATTCCTTATCTACCTCTTCTGGGTCCTATTAGCTTGTCGGCAAATTCTGAGCTGTTGCTATACATCACCCAAATCCGAATTTCAATAGTGGTTGAAGTGGTCCTTGATTATCAATTTAAAATATTTGCCAAGTGCTGTGGGGTCTCCCACAAAGAAAATTATTAATGTCCAATTTATTCATTCAAATACAAGTATTTTACCTTACAGCAATGAGCTTAGGCAATCTTTGGGTTAAAAAAAAACAAACATTCCAATGAAAATCAAAATTCAGAAAGAGCTTCAGACTAAATGGTTAGGTTTGGGGCCCTGGCAGTGCAGGGACAGGTTGAAGATTTAATCTTTTTTTCTGGAAGAGGCAGACTTAATAAGAAGACCTGAACCTGTCAGTGCCAGTTGGCCCCTATGTTCAATGATTCCAGAAAATATTAGACCCTTGAGTATATTGCCCTGAGGTAGTCTTATCACTTACCATCACACAGAGGGTCATTAGTAGAAGGGGAAAAGAAAGAATAAATTCCAAAACAGTACAAGTAAGGAATATATCACCTGCTATAAGGCAAAGGGGAGAGCAGAAAGAGGTGCCTGTTGTGGTGTGCCTCAGAATGAATACCTGCTTAGAGGACGAGGGTGTAAAGCAATTTGTATAGTTCCTGAGAGAATTGCTTGGTATTTTTTAAGAGAGTATTTTATACATCATTTCATGTTCCTTAACAATATATTTCAGGACTAGGTAGGAGCAAGAAACATTATCCCTATGTTGTAGCCAGAGAAATAATGATTCAGAGAGGTGGTGACTAGCTTGACCTTAGAGTAAATCAATCGCAGATGAAAGATTAGAACCCAAATCTTCTGGCTCCTTTTTTTTCCATTAGACCAAAGCCTTTCAAGTTTTTTGATCTTGTAGAGTCTTATCAAAGGATTTAGAGTTAGATAGGCCATTAAGGAACATGTGAGACGGCTTCTTTTGATAGATAAGGAAGCAGAGATGTAAAGTGGCTAAATGACTATGCAAGGTCAAAAAGGCAATGAGTGCAGACCCAAGATTCAGACCCAAGTCCTCCGGCTCTAAGTCCAAGACTCTACCAGGACATGTTGCCAACCTTCATGGGCGGGTTGGGAGTGGGGTAAAGAGAGAGGGTGCAGGGACAAGGAGCCTTAATCATCCAGTAAAGTTGGACTGCTCTCTTTCTGGAGAAGTCCTTCGTTACATGTGGGAATAAGCTAATATATTCTATTGGGTGAAGATGAGGATTCAACTTGGAAGTAAAAGGGAGAAGGGAAGGATTTAGATTAGGAAGGACCATCTTGGAAGATAATTAAACCATGAACAAATCCTATAATTTCCCAAAACTAAACTTATGAAAGGCCCTAGGTTTCCAGAGAACACTTTTTTTAAAACCAGTATGAAGACACCGTAAGTAAAGAATTACTTTTATTAGAGTATCCCCTCAGCTAACCCCAAAGAGCCATTTTCATTCATTTTTATAAATTCCTCTTTAAAATAATCCTCTACCCATTCATTGGCTTGAAATTTGGAGCAGTGTTAGGGCTAGTTCTTAAGGCTTAGGGTTTTACTCACTTCACATGCCCCCAAAAGCAGGCCCTCTATCAGGTTGTCCTAACCCTGTCCCAAATCCAAGGGGCTTAGCAAGACATAAACTTTCTGAAGAATGAGTATGTCATCCATCTCTGGTATCTGGCTCCAGGAGATGCTTCCAGGTCTCCCTATCATAAGCATTTAAGCTAAAGATGAGTTGTGCCCCTACCCTCCATGGACTGCAATGCAGACACCCACTTAAAAATTCATGGTAATTGCATTTGAAAGTAAGGGCTATATGCAGCAGCTGGACAAACAGCTGGAAAAACCAGGATTAGAAAAAAAACACATTCACTATTTAGAATCATCTTTCTTCAATGTCTCTTGGTAAAATAAGGCAAAATAGCAATAAATAAAAGAGGGGAAAAAAGATAAAAGGTGACTTAATGGTCTCTTCACTTTGTTCCTCGTTCCTTCCCAGTATTAATTTAATGTAGGCTGAATGATGACTTTCCTAAATCAGATCTTATCATGTCTACCACCTCCCCTAACTCAATAAACTTCACTGGTTCCCATTTGCTTCTAGGAGCAAATATAAACTCCTCTGCTTGGTGTTTAAAACTCTTCACAACCTGTTCCCTTCCTACTTTGTCATTCCTCTTACATAGTAGTCCCCATTTGCTGTGTGGCTTACAGGTCTAATTATACTGACCTACTTGCTATTCCACACACAACACTCCATCTTCCACCCCTGTGCATTTGCACCTTTTCCTGGAATGGATTCCCTACTCCCCACCCTTCTTGGAATTCCTGGTTCCCTATAAGCTCCAGGCTGCTCTGCTTGGTGCCAGCTCACGTGGATTCTCAGACAGCCTGCTTCTAGGAATGGATGATGGTGTCCAATGGGAGGGGGGGGGACCCTGATCCTGATTCAGAGTGTGCAGTTATTCTGTGACCATTTCCTGTCCAGTGACTGTATGGGGAGTGGGGGGAGAAGGGACGAAGCCTTCTAGAAGGCTGATGAAAAAGACCTCAGTGAGAACACAAAGGTTTCTAACAGAAGAATTCAACCTCTCTTTCTTCCTTGCAGTATCTCTCTAGACCTCTTTCTCTGCCATAAAGTGGCAGCCTTCTCTCACTGGAACTTCAATCTACCCCTGTAGTCCCTTCTTTTGATTAGTCACTCCTCCTAGAATCTTCATTTTCAGTAAAGTGTCCAGGATGTAAGTAAAGTGCCATGTTCACTCCTTCATTCCCCTACAAGTTCTGCTCCTGACTTTTCAGACTTCTTTCACCACCATGACCCCTCCTCCACCTTCAGCTTCCCTTTATGTGTCTTCTCCTGGATGAATATAAGTGCCTTCAGGGCACACACTGTCTTTCTTTTTATTTCTGTACTCCCAGCACTTAGCACAGTTCCTGGCATATAGTAAGAACTTTATAAATGCTTCTTGATTTGACTTGGTGAGTGAGAAAGAACTTTTGTAAGTTTCTGGTTTGGGGGAGAGACAGTTATAAATATCTTATCTTCCCAAGCTGGATGCCTGTGGGACTATTAACATACAACCCTGATGATTCTTCTGTCCCCATTATGTTTATTCTTTCCTAGTCTTAGATGAAGGAGTTCTTGTTCCTCCTTCATTTTTGAATAACGTCACAGTGTGATGACTTTTGAAGTGAATTGAATTCAAGTGAGGCAGAGTTGCGTGAAGTTGTCATTCTCACTCTCTTTTCTAGAGTCATCAAAGTCCAGTGACAAGACAAAATGCAGTAGATGATATCTTCAATGTCTCACCAAACTCTACGCACTCCATGGCATCTGCTTCTGTTGCCTTCACGGCCATTGGAACAAATTGTTCCATCTGGGGACATCTTCACATACTTAGAGTAAACATTCCCTTAACTCACCAATGGATTTGAGACCTGTCAGTTACTTTCAATTGGAAATAGAACAACCTTATGAGCTTATAAAGGTCAGAAAGAAAGGTAGGAAGGGTAGAAAAAAAGCCTTCGGGGGGAGGGGCGGAGCCAAGATGGCAGAGTAGAAAGACGCACATACACATAGCTCTGAACCCACAACACATAGAACGGCTACAAGGAAGTAACTCACGGCGAATTCTGCACCCAGAGGCCACAGAACATTGGAGCGAGGGAGATTTCTGTTCCAGAGAGACCTGCAAACCTCTCGCGGGGGGTCCTTCACGCTGCGGACTGGGCGCCAGGACTGGGAGCTGAGTACAGCCCTGCCACGGCCGCGGCACCGAGAGGAAAAGATCCGAGCAGGCTTCAGGGACGGGATCACCAGCGGCCGCACAAGTCCCTCCACCCACAGGTGACGGGGGTCGGTGAGAGAGCCTCTTTGGCGGGTCGAGAGGGGAGTGGGGTGCCCCCATAATTCAGGCCCCCCCGGGAGGTAGAAGCTGAGAGGCGGCTGCAGACAGGAGCTCCCCAAGCAGGCGGGAGCCTGAATCCATTGTGGAAGGTCTGTGCATAAAGCCCCTGAGGGAACTGAGCCTGAGAGGCAGCCCTGCCCTGACCTGACCACCTGAACTTAATCTCACACTGAATAGCAGCCCTGCCCCCGCCAAAAGCCCTAAGGCTGGAAGCAGCATTTGAATCTCAGACCCCAAATGCTGGCTGGGAGGATCAGGAGGTGAGGTGGGTGTGAGGAGAATATTCAGAGGTCAAGTCACTGGCTGGGAAAATGCCCAGAAAAGGGAAAAGAAATAAGACAATAGAAGGTTACTTTCTTGGAGAACAGACATTTCCTCCCTTCCTTTCTGATGAGGAAGAACAATGCTTACCATCAGGCAAAGACACAGAAATCAAGGATTCTGTGTCCCAGCCCACCCAATGGGCTCAGGCCATGGAAGAGCTCAAAAAGAATTTTGAAAATCAAGTTAGAGAGGTGGAGGGAAAACTGGGAAGAGAAATGAGAGAGATGAAAGAAAAGCATGAAAAGCAGATCAGCTCCCTGCTAAAGGAGACCCAAAAAAATGTTGAAGAAATTAACACCTTGAAAACTAGCCTAATTCAATTGGCAAAAGAGGTTCAAAAAGCCAATGAGGAGAAGAATGCTTTCAAAAGCAGAATTAGCCAAATGGAAAAGGAGATTCAAAAGCTCACTGAAGAAAATAATTCTTTCAAAATTAAAATGGCACAGATGGAGGCTAATGACTTTATGAGAAAGCAAGATATCACAGAACAAAGAGAGAAGAATGGAAAAATGGAAGATAATGTGAAATATCTCATGGGAAAAACAACAGACCTGGAAAATAGATCCAGGAGAGACAATTTAAAAATTCTGGGACTACCTGAAAGCCATGATCAAAAGAAGAGCCTAGACATCATCTTCCATGAAATTATCAAGGAAAACTGCCCTGAGATTCTAGAACCAGAGGGCAAAATATATATTCAAGGAATCCACAGAACACCACCTGAAAGAGATCCAAAAAGAGAAACTCCTAGGACCATTGTGGCCAAATTCCAGAGTTCCCAGGTCAAGGAGAAAATATTGCAAGCAGCTAGAAAGAAACAATTCAAGAAAAAAAGCCTTCAGAGGTCTAAAGATGGAAATCTGTCACTTATCTACTTTGCCAAAACCTTTGGTTTCTTCAGTAGATCTCTTCTCACTTTTAGATATTACTTAAAGTACTTAGTTGTAAGCTGTTTTTCACTCAGTGCAAAGTCATGTTCATTAAACCTGGCAATAGTAAGGAGTCCCTTTCCTTTTACAAGAAAGTTATTAAAGAGGTAAATCAGACCAACACCATTGACATCATGCAACTAAATTTCAATTACAAAATGGAAAAAAAGTTTCTTATTATAATCTTGCAGACAAGATAGAAGGTTGTAGACTTGGTGACATTTTGTTAAGTAGATGTGACTGACTGAATTATCTGAATCAATGAATAGTGCTGTCGATGAGAGAAGACTCAAGGACACCATGATAGCTGTCTTTAAGTTTTGAAGGGATTATAAGTGGAAAAGGAGTTAGCTTCATTCTTCTTGACCTCAGGAATAGTAGGTGCATTTTAGAGAAAGACAAATTTCAGCTTGATATATAGGAAAAGCTTCCTACCAATTAGAATTATTCAAGAATGTATTTAGTTGCCTCAGGAGATGTCATGTTCCAACTCACTGGAGGCCATGCCTTCTGACAGAGCCTAAATTGCAAGTCATCATCTATTTTGCAGAAGAAATTCCTCTTCAGGTAGGCTTTGGACAAGCTGACTCCTGAGATCCCTTCCAACTATGACTTCTTTGGTTATTAAAGTAGTAGCATTAACACCCCCCCAAAAAAATTATGTGATGGCAAATAGTTAAATGAAAACTAAAGATTTTTTTTAATGTAATGACAACAGGAGAGAGTTCTTTGCAAAAGACCAACATTAATCCATATTTCAGTTAGTATTGTAATTACATCATTGTCCTCATTAAAAAGTCTTTAACCTGTTGGGACCATTTTGTCCAACTCTCCAAGCCTGTTCGATCTCTGAGATCCCTTTAAACTCCAATATCCTGTGATTCTAATCCATTCCCTTACCCTTCCTTCTTTGAAAAGCATTGGCTTTTATCTCCATCTGAAAACTTAATTTAGATATGCATAGTTATCCGTACTTAGGCAAATATCTAAAGAAAATAAGTTAAAAATGTGAGCAGCATATTCATGTATTGGCAGATTAAGTGGATAATTTGAATAATTACTCTCTCTGCTGGTTTAACACGGTATTATCTTCCTTTGCTACCTGGCCCAGAGTTCTCGATTGGAGTGACCCATTAGGTTATACAACATAGGCAATGGCATAGAACAATAATGATGACAATGATAGCAATAATTAATTAATTACATAATTATATAATACATTATATTAATTTTATAAATTCTAAAACTTATGTTATAAATGTATGTTTATAAATTATGTTGTATAATATAATGTTAGTATATTACATTATTTACTAATATGTAATCATAATAATAACATGTATATAGTACTTCAAAGTTTACAAAGTGCTTTAAATGTGTTATCTCTTTCAATCTTCTAAACAACCTTATGAGATGGTAATTATTTTCCCCCTTTCACAGATGAGGAAACTGAGGCCAAAGAGGTTAAATGACTTGCCTAAGGTCACACAGCTAGTAAATGTCAGAGGCAGGATCTGAATTCAGGTCTTCCTGTCTTCTAGTCCATCACTGTATGGACCACCTTGATGCCTATGTCTATATAATACAAGTATTCAAGTTACATTTTAGCTGTAGGATGAGGGTGGAGAGAAGGGAAGGAGAACAGTGTGATATGGTAGCATGGGATGCTGACCAGAAATGGAAAACTCTAGTGAGTAAGTAACTACCACTTGGGTAATGTGAAGGAATCAGACTAGAGAAAGCAATCCAAACAATGGAGAAGACAGGGCAATAATAAGGAAGATGTGACAGTACAGAGAGGATTCAAAAGATAAAATTTTGTCTGCTTCACAATTCCATGTAGGACCTGCCCGGGTGATCCATTTTGAAGTAAAAGTAAGTGCCTCACTGTCCTTAGAAACAGCACCAACTCGAGCAAGAACCTATGCCAGAGTGAAAGACTCCCTGTTCATTGAATTGCTTAAAATGTCCATTAATTCAGGAATAACACAAACACACAGGTTCTGCTTCTCATCTTGTCCGATACTGGTATCTCATGATAGCAATGACTAAAACCATAGAATTAGCTCACATCAGTCCTTCCCTTAACCACCTTCCAAGCACATATACTCTCTCTCCCCCACACAAAAGAAATCTCCTACTATTCATTGCTCAAAATAGAATGCCCCTATTTGAAGTAGTGGGTCACAAGATGAAACAATTACTGTGAGCAGTGTGGCTTGAGAAAGGGTTCAGTTAAAAATTGACCTCGACTTTATTGCACCCAACTGTGTTCCACAGTGACTCGTGAAGAAATGCACCTGACATACTCTCTACTCATTTTCCAGAAGTCCACTGGTCTCTATCTTGCATTCATAATACCGATAATAAAGTGACAGATATGGCTAATTAGATCAAAAGCAAAACCTGAACTCATTTTTCTACCAACAATAGCAAAACGTAATCAAAAAAGACTGTGATTTTAATAAGGAATATTTTGCCTCTGAATATGATTTCTTGCAATCTGTGGTATAACTACTTTTTTTTCACCAGTATCTAATTCCTAAATTAGCAGTGGCCCAGGTTCCAACATTTGTATTTTTTTCCCAGAGTAGTTAGAAGGAGATAGAACTGAGAATGAATATATAACTAGTAAAGAATCCAGGAATAGCAAATGAGAAGCAAAGGAACTATAAATATTTTCAGAGAATTTTAAAACTAGAAGGAATAAACTGAACTTAAAACTGAAGAGATAATTGAATCCAAGTCCCTCAATTTACAAGGCCAAGAAAGGTGAGGTGACTTGCCAATTAAGAGCTATCCCAAAATGGCAGGAGCTGCCTTCCGAGGTAGTTTGCTTCCTCTTACTAGAGGTCTTTAAGAAAGGCTAAATGACCTCTTAATAGATATATTAGAGCAGGAATTCTTATTCAGGTACAGTTGGGACCCCATGGCCTCTGAGGTCCCCTCTATCTCTGAAATTCTGTGATCCTTCCTACAAAGGAATGACCTCTGCTCAACATACGGAACAAATGTTATCTGTGATCCCTGGCTACTGGAGGAAAGAACTGACAGAAGGTAGATTCTAGCAGCAGGGCTTCTGAGGATTAGTGATGTTTTACTATATGGCTTTAGAGAAAGAAAAAAATGTGAACTACTCTGTGGCAAATCATGCATGTCCTCTGAATATTATCCAATCTTCATTTTAATTTGCTACTATCTATACCACAGTATAATTCCAGCATCAGATAAAGACTGAGGTACTTAAAATAACCTGTCCTTGGTTCCATGATTAAAAACAAACAGGATAAACCTGAGGAAAATAATAATTAAATCTATTGACTCATCCCATATAGGTATGACATGGAAGTCGAAAAATTATAATAAAATGAATGCATCTTAAACTACCATAATAGAAACATAGTACCCCAAACAGGGGAATATAGATTCCCTCCATTCTCTGTTCTGGTAAACCACAACTCATTTGAAGTTTATGTTCCATTCAGGGCACCACATTTTAGAATCATGTCCAGAGAAGAGGAACCAGGAAGGTGAGAGAATTCAACACTACACATCAATTAAGAATAATTTGAAGATGACAGTGATGTTTTTCCTGGAGAAAAATAGATTTAGTTGGAAGAGGGTGGGAGAGAGAGAGAGAGAAGGGGATTGATGTTTTGTTTTGGTTTGTTCAGACATTTCAGTCCTGTCCAACTCTCTGTGATTCCATTTGGGGTTTTCTTGGTCAAGATGCTGGTGTGGTTTGCCATTTCCTTCTCCAGCTCATTTTATAAATGAGGAACTGAGGGAAACCGGTTAAATGACTTGCCCAGAATCACAGGGCTACTAAGTGTCTGAGGCCAGATTTAAACTCAAGTTGATTTGCCTCCCTGGTACCCAGGCCAATGCTCTATTCACTGTGCCACCTACCTGCCCAGTGGATTGATAACTGGTTTCAAGTATTTGAAGAATTCTCACTTGGATGTAGAATTAAGCTCATTTATCTTGGCTCCAGAGAGCAGAACTAGAGAAAGGGGAAGGAGGGAGGAAAGGGGTGAAAAATGAAGAAAGGTAGATTTCATTCATTATTAGGATAACCTCAATAATTAGAACTGTCTCAGAATGGAGTGTGCTTTTTTATGAGTTAATTCCTCATAACCTCTAGTGAAGATCAGATGAACAGTTGTCAGGGACATCACAGAGCTCTGCCAGGAGTAGAATCTGATGACCTCTGAGTCACCCACCAAGTTTAAGAAGCTAAATGATAGTTTCATTATAATGTTGTCAGAACATATTACAGACCACCTTGGTCAGGTAGAGTAAATACGACAGATATCACAAAGCAGGCACAGAGACAGGATGCTTTGTGCTCTGGGACTTCAACTATGCAGATAGCAGCTGGAGAACTCTGTGATGCAAGCAGGGGCATTAATCAATTATTGACTTGCCTTTCCAACAATTTCATCATTCTGAAGGCATGAGAAGCAATAAAAGAAACTACTATCTTGAAACTGATAGGAAGAAGAAAAATTGGAATAAAATGGCAGGAACCTTGAGAGAAAGTTAATCACATCATCTTAAGAGTCTGAAAACAGGAGGGGTCTGACCTTTGCTCTAGTCTTTAGGGGAGTGGATTTCAAAGTTCAGAGAAAGGATAAATATGAACTCATAGCTTGAAAGGGGAAGTCAGCACAGTGGAATAGAAGGCAAAAGCCTTCATTTAAAGGTTTTTAAATTTCATTAAATTAATTTCGTTAAATAAAAAATTAAAATTTAATTTAAATCATTTTTTAAAATTCCAATGTACAATTAAAAATTATTCTGAGAAAGAGAATGGGGAAGACATAAAGAAACCCATGAAGTTACAAAATGATCTCTATGATGAGGTCAGATTTTAAAAGGATATATATATATATATGAAACCAAATGCATGTGATGAGTAAATAGAGAGAAGGAGAGGGTCAAAAAGTTGTTTGTTTGTTTTTAATTATGTAGGGTCAAAAAGAAGAACAAGATAGGGATATACTCACTGCTTTGGGTGGAGAGAGAAAATGGAAATACCTTGACTACTATCTTTTATTTTCTATAAAAAGGAGAATACTTTACTAAGCAAAAGGCTAACAGGGATTTGAGTCCAAGGTTAAGTAAAGGGAACTCCTAGAGTGCCTTACTGAGTTCAAGTCAGATGGCCCACACAAATCATGTCCCAAATCAGTGAAGAGGGGGTGGGGGGAAATTGACACGATTACTGACCACTGCTAGAGTGATCTTTGAAGAACCTGGAAAACAAGAAAGGTACCACAGGACTAAGGATAGGTAAAGATTGCCCCAGTTTTCGAAAGGGGAAGATGAGCAATCCCACAAAATGGCAGAACTGTCAAAATAACCTGAGGTATTATTAAAGGGATGGTTTATGAGCACTTAGAAAGAGAAGCCGTGATCTCTATGAACTACTTCACTAAAATGCAGAGGAGTAAGTCATACTGGACTAATTTCTTTTCCTTTTTTTGACAAGATTACTAGATCAGGGACATATCACAGACATGGTATACCAGGATTTCAGCAACACATTTTACAAAGCTCCTAGTGAGACTTTGAGAGGTAAGTGAAAAAAGTAAGACTGTGATAAGGAAGCAGGGGGAAAGTATGAAAAGGAATTTCAAGGGCAAAGTAATAAGGAAAGTGAATAGAAATGGGAGATTGGCTACAGTACCGTTAAATGCTCCCAATGTCATCAAGCCAAAGGTATTTCTTCATGACACAAACCAGAAAGAGCACTAGGGGAAACCAAGATAAACAATCAGGAATGAGAGTTTGGGTAAAGTGAGAGTGGAGGGGAGGGGGAGAATCTCCTTAATAGACTTGAAATTCTGCCTCCATTGTCTTTTTTCTTCTTTGGTCAGGATTGGAATTCTGGAATTCTGTAAATGGACTAAGAGAACAGAATATTAGTTCTACTGGATAAAATAATCTTATCGAACCCAATCTCCCAACCCTACCTTGATTTTTGTTTCCAGTCTACCATTCCTGTTCTCTCTGGCTACCTGTCAGAAAAATGGAATGGAAATAGACCTCTGGCTGGAAAAGAAATTCAGTAGCCAATTTCCACATTACCACTCCTGTGAGAGCTCATATCCATTCAGATTTACTTTCATACATTTTATTAACTACCATTCTTAGTCATCTTTACCCCCCTGCTGTCCTCCTCCAGTTCCTCTCTGATCCTCTGCATGTACCTGCCCTAAAATACACACACAGGTCAGATCTTATTTCATAAGAAAAGAGGAAAAAGAACTCCCTATTATGTTGCTGTCTCAGCGGCACGGAAGCCCTTTGATAATACTAACAAAAGCAGACAATAACTAGACTAATGCTGACTTTTTTGAAAATGGGAAATTAACCACTGATGTTTACACACCTTTCCACGAAAGCAAGTTAGGAACTGATTGTAAAAGCAAGAGGAAAAACATAATCTGATATAGTCTGAAGGAGAATAATTATTAAATTCTGATCTATTGGTTTATTTACTATATGGTGTATCCTGCATAATCACTTCTAAAGTATTTATAAGCATAACCATGCTTCAGAAATTTTTAAAAAGACAGTCTCCATTATTATAATACTACTTCCAAAAAAAAATCATAGATAAAATAGGATATACATGCACACCTCTGTCTCACCACAAAATACACAGAAACCCAATATTATTAAAGTGTAGAAGTAGCTCTCCTACCCCACAGCAAAGACAAAGGAGTCAGAAATGGAGTCTTGCAGGTAGTAAAAGGCTCTGATGGATAGCTTAGTGTTGTGGCCTAATGTGTATTGTCATTTTTGCATAGTACAGAGGAAAGAGCACTGGACTTAGAATCAGGAGAGCTTGGCTCCTACTCTGACCCTAATACTTACTAACAAACAGTGTCACCCTGAGCATGTCACTTTTCTCAGTTGGAAAATGGAGAAAAAAATAAACTACTCACCTTTTTTCTAAGATTCAAATGAGTATAATGTGAGCAATCTATTATTCACCCTCTGGGAAATGCACATGTTTAGATTTATTGGACTTTACAATAATTATTATCCTTGCTTGCAGACCTTTTAAGCACTATAGAGATGTGGAAAGCTCCAATCTTGGTCACTCCGGTGTCCCTTCTTCAATTAATCACTTTGAAGGAAAGCTCTCTATTGCAGATGGCAACATTTGCTATTGCTGTGGGAAATCAGGTTATTTCCTTCTGCATATTTATGCTAACCTTATGCTAAATTACTATTTTGCATAAATAAATAATTAGAGTTCTGTGTTAAGAATTGAAAGATGATGGTTAAAAAGAAGATCTTCAATGGTTAGGGTCCCATCTGAAGAATAATGAAAAGCATCCCCCAGGCCTCCAGATAGGAGGTAAAGGACAGTTTACTTTGGGGATGAGGAAAGAAAGGAACGAATGGCAAGAGTTCTGCAGGAGATGAGTGAACACAAGACACCAGGCTGGGTGAACTATGTAGCTCACCCCAAGACAAAGGTGACTTCAGGGAAAACAAAGAATGACTACTTATTTAGGGTATCCTGGAAGCATCAGTAAATAGAAGTTGAGTAGAACTTAAACATACATATATACATACACACATATACATACATATACACATACACAAATTCTTTAGGTAGTTACAGAGAGACAAAAATCAATGACTCTAGGGACTGGATGGATCCATATAGCTGATGATCCACAATAGAAGTCACTAAGGAAGACATCTCTTAAACTGGGCTGTGTATACATCTCTGTACAGACTTATCTGCATATAGTCTGCACCCACCCACAACCTTGCCCCTGTAGGAAATTAGTTCATGATATCCTCAGGATGACAGGTCTAGGGAGTGTGTTGTTGTTAATAGCCACATAGAGGGGTTGAGAATGCAAGGAGAGGGTCATTGCTGACGCTGTAATCACAGAGAGAGCTCCAAGTTCCTTGAAGGTAGATGTGAAGGTACAGAGTCTTTTACTTTGTAATAAATAGTTAAATGGATCTGCACTCTCATCAAAAAGAGATAGGGGCAGAAAGAAAGTATGTGACCAGACATCTGCAGCTAGGTTGTGCAGTGAACAGAGTGTGGGACCAGAAGTCAGTCAGACGTGAGTTCAAATTTGGCCTGAGACACTTACTAGCTACGTGACTCTGGTCAAGTCGTAAACTCTCTGTGCCTCAGTTTCTTTATTTTTAAAATGAGGATAATAATAGCACTTACTTCTTGGGATTGTTGTAAGGCTCAAATATGAATATTTGTAAAGTGCTTAGCACAGTGCCTGGCACACCACTGGTCATTAATAAAAGTTTTTTCCCTCCTTTTTTGACGTACAATTCTTTGATGATGCTTACTCCTCTTCTTCAGAGATCCCAAACTGATGAAAGCCCTAACCACCCCTGCCCATACTGCCCCCATCACAAAACAGGCAACAAAATTCAATGTTTATTTCCTACTAATTGTATATGTTGTGGTCTGCTCACATCTATTGTTCACCTTTCTATTAAACTCAGTGTGTTGCTCATCACTGATTCTCCAGAGGCAGTGGTGGTCTAGATCTCACTGCCATACAGCAACAGTGGTAAAATGTTTGTATTGAAAAGATAAGCCTTTGTGATGTGATTGTGGGAAATTTGGAGCTGGTAAAAATGCCTCTGGGCCTCATTCATTGTCCATCTGCATTGTCTCTTCCAAATTTAGATACTGTTGGAAAGCTATGTAGGGTATTCATTCAGATGCATGCTGAAATCTGAGCAACAAACAATCTTTATCCAGTTAGTCTTTTCTTTTGGTTGAACAGGTCAAACTCCTAACAACTTTGCTCAGCTCTGCCTCACTTAAATTCACTGCCAAGTCAAGATATGGCCCTCATCATGTCATCCGTCCCCTTTGAGAATGAAGAATGAACAACCACAATCAAACTCTTTCGAATCGCCACTGATGGCTTTTAGGAGACAATGCAATGTCCTAAGGATCAACACAAGCAACATAATGCCATCTACAAACAGAAGCATCTGGAACAGCCACAGATATGTATATCCAGATCTGACCTCTGTCCTAGACCTCCTCCATCATCTTAGTGAGTCTATATCTCCACTTTTCATACCTTCTGCACCAATAAACTCCAGTTGCTTCTTAATCCCTCCAGGAGAAAATACAAAATATTCTGTTTGACCTTCAAAGTCCTGCCTTTCCAGTCCTTTAAACCTCACCCCCCAACAAGTGACCCTGGTCTCCTGACTGTTCTATGAACAAGACACTCTATCTCTCAGTTTTAGGTATTTTCTCTGGCTTTTCTCCATCCCTGGAACATTCTTCTTCCTCATGCCTGGTTTTTCTGGCTTCCATTAAGTTCCAACCAAGGGCAGGTAGGTGGCCCAGTGGATAGAGCACCAGGCCTGGAGTCAGAAAGACTTGAGTTCGAATTCAGCCTCAGACACTTAAAAGTTGTGTGATCCTGGGCAAGTCACTTAACCCTGTTTGCCTCGGTTCCTCCTTTGTAAAATGAGCTGGAGGAGGAAATGGCAAACCATTCCAGTATCTTTGCCAGGAAAACCCCAAATGGGGTCATGAACAGAAATGAATGAACAACAACAAAATCCTACCTTTTACAGAAAGCATTTTACAACCCCACCTAATTCCAGCATGTTCTTTTAACAATTTCAGAATCCTATATATACACCTTCCTTTCTATATACAGGCACACCTTGGAGATATTATGGCTTCAGCTCCAGACCATCTCAATAAAGCAAGTCATAAAATTTTTGGTTTTCCAGTGAATATAAAAATTATATTTACACTGTGCTATAATCTCTTAAGTGTTCAATAGCATTGTATCTTTAAAAATTAATGTACATATCTTAATTTTAAAATACTTTATTGCAAAGAAATGTTAACTATCACCTGAGCCTTCAGCTGTCGTAATCTTTTGCTGGTGGAGGCTCTTAACTTCATGTGGACCTTTTTGCTGGTGTAGGGTCTTGATGCTGATGGCTGCTGACTGACTGATCAGGGTGGTGGTTGCTGAAGGTTGGGGAGGCTTAAAACAAGATAACACATCAATTTATCACATAAACTGACTCTTCCTTTCACTTGAACACTTAGCGGCCATTATAGGATTATGAATTGGCCTAATTTCAATTTTGTTGTGTTTCACGGAGGCCATCAGAGAAGGAGAATGACAGGGAAAAGCAGGTCGGTGGAGCAGTTAGAACACACACAATAGAGATTTAAGTTCACAGTCTTATATGGTACGGTTTGTGGCAACCCAAAATAATTACAAAAGTAACATAATAAAGAAAAAGCTTGAAATATGACAAGAATTACCAAAATGTGACACAGAGACAATATGTAAGCGCATGCCATTAGAAACATGGCAAGTGATAGATTTGCTCGATGCATAGTTGCTACAAATCATCAATCTGTAAAACAAAATTTAAAAACCACAGTATTTACAAAACGTAATAAGAAGAAGCTAAATAAAGGGAGTAAAGCCTGTACTTGTTTTTATGTTGCTCCTCCATTAGACTTTTAGCTCGTTGATGGCAGGGACTGCCCTTCGCCTCTTTTTGTATTCCTAGCAATTAGCATGGTAATTAGCACGTAGTAGGTGTCTGATAGCTGATTATTGTTTGATTGGTTGAGAAACCTATATTTTGTATAGAAGGGAGAGTGGACATATGGGTCATGATTAGTTGATGTTTTCTTAGTGATCTTTTTTAGAATCAATAAAGTCTGGGACTTTTCCCCCAAGTCTTTGGTATCATCCCTTCTTTTAGCTACCTTGTGAACTGATCTGCTTGTACTGCTTCCAGCATTAATCTCACCTATGCATCCTTGATTCAATCTGGCTGCTTTTCCAGGGTTTATTTTCTTTAGTGTGATTACTACTTCCTCTGTAAATACTTCAGGCATATGATGTTAGCATCCAGTTGTGTTGGTTCCATTATCCTTGAGGGTTAAAATGGTTTGCGGTAATAATTTTTGCAAACCTTTACCATTTTTCTGCTATTTCTAGGCTTTGAATGCCCTTGGTATGGATTTGCTTAGTTAAATATCTTGCCAAGCTTTGTCTCTGCTATATGAGAAGATACTGCTCAAAAATGTCTATCATCCTTTTTTCTAAGAGTTTACAGATGAGTTAATATTCTAACCTGGCATTGCCTTTTACAATTGCCTCTCTCCACTTGTCAAGGAAGTGAACTATTTATTAGACCAGGGCATATGGCTGGCTCTTTTGATCTCCTTGTTTTAGCAATTAATTTACATTAGTTTTACTTCTGGATGAACTTTATTAGAGGCAGTGCTGATGTCATCTATATTGTCCATTTCCCTTTTTAAAAAATTCAAGTTTTCCAACTAATTCATGTTGAAATCTTTTCAGTTATATACCATATATTTTCTCATTATCATTGTCTCTTCCTATTTATTATAAATTCTAATCTTAGCTCTTGTGACTCCACAGTCTAACTGCAGAGACAGCTGTCTCAGAAAAAAGGAGCAAAGGGAAAGAAATAAGCAATTATTGAGCACCTACAATGTGCCAGGGCACTTTGCTAAATGCTTTGCAAATATTATCCCATTTGATTCTCACAACAACCCTTGGAGGCTGGTGGTATTATTATTTCCATTTTACAGTACAAGAAATTGAGGCAAATAGAGATTAAGTGACTTGCTCAGGGTCATGCAGCTAATAAATGTCTGAGGTTGGATTTAAACTCAGGTCTTCCTAACTCCAGACCCAGCACTCTACTCACTGCACCACCTAACTGCTATCCAGGGATAGCTCCCATGCTATAATAAGTCTTTTCAAGTCTGTTAAAATACAGTGGATTTTATTCTTTGTAATTCTTATTTGGCACTCATCACCGTAAGCATCTAATAATTCTTTTTTTGAGAAAAGTATTCATGCTATGGAGATGTGAGGATTCTGTATAATCTATGCATCTTTGGCCTTTCTCATTTCTTTCTTTGAACTATACTTTCCCACATGTTTTTCCCCATCCTCACCTTTTCCCACCTGTAAACTGATGTCACCAAGTGTCAGCATTTATGCTGATTTGATCTGCAAAGTCTCATCAAGCTTTTCATAGGATTTCTCCAGCACTTTGTCCTCAATAATTGATTTTGGTGTGTAAGCTGCAATTATTTTCAAGGTCGTCGTTTGGCAGACTGATCATCAATACTGCAATAAGTGATAACCAAATTTCCAATAAAATAATATTTCTAGCAGCTTTGGGAAATATGATAAAACCCAATCCATAACACTGTGTTTCTTTCCTTCTCTGAGCAGTACCTGTGAACTATTCTTCCATTTAGGTGCAACTTGCTACTTTCTTTTCATTTTGCTTGTACAAGAATGTCAGGATTGATGTGTTTCAGCTCCTCCAATGATATATCCACTCATTGGTCACTGGACAAGGATTTCACATTTTGAGTTCCTAAGCTGTGATTCTTAGCACCCTCAGCTCCCTTTCCTAATGTTCTGTGAAGCAGGAAGGGGCCATATCAGACTGAAGGCCATGTTTTCTTTATCGTTCCATGCATTGCCCTGGCCAAAAAGCTTTCATCACCTAGAAAGGTTTTAGGTCTGAGAGCCCATGAAATCATGCCAATGTTAAGTCCACTGGTGTTGGCAGCTTGGGAACCTGGATGAGACTTGGGTCTTTAGAGCACTATGAAAATCAATAGTGCAAAATGAAAAAATTCTCCTTAGAATGAAAAATAAAGGGGAAGGGAGAACCATTCTATATCTCCTTTTTTCCATTTGGAAAAATGCCTTTGTTAATGCAAAATATTTTGCAATGAAGCAGATAAGATCATTAAGAAATAGAAGATTACTTGTGCTCTTCCTAGGATCTTAATTAGATGAAAGCTATATATGAGTCAAAAAGAAAAGGAAATATACCAAGACAAAGTTTTGTTTTCACCTACATACCTGTTTTGTTGCTTATAATCTGACAGAAAATCTACAAGCCTCCTACTGCTGTTTTTTTTTAACATTAATTTTAGTTTGAGCCTTTCTGTCATGCTAACAAGACTTTCCAGAGCTATCCTGTGCTAAAAACAGAAGCAGCCTCAGAAGAGAGACTTCTTTTAAGAACTCTATTTCCCTACCTATCTACTTTTTGAATTATCTTCCCCAAAGATTTTGCAACAACCGTTTTTCACCCTCCCTACAGCTGCATCATAGTTTATGTGGAAAACAAGTCCACAACCTCTGCAGTGAACAAAATTAAGACTGCTTTCTAGCTAAAGAGTAGATCTACTCTGGGAGCAAAGGGTATTCCTAAGTGAATTTTAGATGTTGATGTTGGCATCTCTGACCAATTTGTCTCTCTAATTTCTGTCTATCCCCCTCTACTCCTACAAGAAACAGCAAACAACTCATATTTCCAGAACCTTTAAAGATTAAAAAAGCATTTTACATTCATAATGTTAGCACTCTGTTTTCTTGCTATCTATAGCTTCCCACTGCCACACTCCACCTGAGCAGGCCTTCAACAGGCAGGACTCTGAGTGTTCCTGACCTCTTCTCTGCTTCACCCCCAGCTCAATAATCCTCACTGGACATCTTGCCAAAACAGCAGCCAATGGGGCATCTGGCATTAAAAAGTGATTTAGAACTTCCTCCTGAGAAGGCATTGAGATGTGCCATTGGATCCCAATGTACTAGATGGGGCTCCCTTAATATAACACTGAGGCTAGATTCACTAAAGTCAACTCTCCTTTATCTACAAGTCACTCACTGAGTCAATAAGTATTTATTGAACCTCTATATGTTCCAGGAGTAATAAGAAAGGAAAATAGTCCCTGTTCACAAAGAACTCATACTCTAATCTTGGAAGTAAATATGATGATTGTACAAATAATATAATCAACAGAGGTAAAGGGATAGTATCTAGGGGAATTGGGAAAAACACCTCAAAGGTGGGATTCATTATCCAGCTCTGAATGTCTACAAATGGAAAAAATTATAGCAAACAAAATAATCATTTACCATCCTAGGTAATTACAAGAAGAGGCAGCTGGCCCAGTGGGTAGAACACTGGGCCTGGAGTCTGGTAGACCTGAGTTCAAATCCAGCCTCAGACACTTACTAGATGTGTGACTCTGGGCAAATAACTTCTGTTTGCTTTAATCCACTGGAAAAGGAAATGACAAACCACTCCAGTATTTTCCCAAGAAAACCCCAAGGATAGCACTGGCATGCTACAATACATGGGGTCATGAAGAGTTGGACACAACTGAACAACGACAATAGTAATTATAATTAGTAGTTATTATTTTAAAGAAACCTCATTTATTCTTGTGATATAATTCCAAAGTGTAATAATTATGGTAATAGGAAGCAAGGCTTAGTGGATAGAAAGACAGCCTAGAAGTCAAGCAGACTTGTATCCAAGCCCTGCCTCCAGCATACTGACTATATGATCCTGGGCAGATTATTTAACCTCTGAGCACTTCTAGATAACTCTACTAAGCATAAAAGTTGTTCAACAACTTGAGATGTTAGAGTTTGCACAACATGCAATGAAATCAGAGGTCCATCCCCCACCCCACGCTCAAAGAATTATACAGCAAGAAGGTGTGTGCTTTTCTAATGAAAATGAAAGAGCTTTGTATTGTACTATATACAATAAAGCCATTATTATTTTTAAGTACAGCATTACAGACCTACTCTAAAGCCCTTCGGCAGGGCCCTTGGTAGAAGCAAGAGGGTATTCACTACAACTGTAGTAAATAATGGGGTCACTCTCCGGAGGTCTGGTAGACAGCCAACCCTCACTAAGATAAGATCAGTCAGTCAACAACTTTTATTGAATACCTATTAATTTGTAGAGCAACTTTATGGGTCATCTGTAACATGATGTGCCTCCAAACCCAGATCCATCCTTGACTCTAGAATCCTCTGCTGGGGGACAGGGGTTCTAAGCCCAGGGGAGACATCCCTACTGACTCTTCAATCAAAGCAATCTTGAAAATGTTTAAAAATATCCAAGTTGTGCTCTTAATTCTAGCTCACTCATGAGGTATCGTTCATCCTTTGTTCCCTAAGAGGACCAATGACATCAGGAGGGTGATGTCTGAATTTGTAAGTGAATTGGATTTAAGTGAGGCAGAGCTGGGCATAGTCATCAGCCCCACTCTCTCCTCCAAAGTCTTCAAAGTCCAGTGGCAAGACATAGGAAGGCAGGACCAGGAAGACTGGTGATGGCCCCAGAGGCAGGGGTAGACATTGACCTGTTGCAGCTATCTTTCCCAGGTCTTGGTTTGTCTGAAGCAACACCCATTCAGTAGTTTAAGGCCAGGTAAGAACTGAGCTAAAAGTTGGTCTACTTTGCTTTCACAAAAGAATCAGTTGGGGAGGGGAAGACCTCAGAGTTTCTGTCCACAACAAAGACAATTGTTATTTACACTCATTCTAAACCATCAAAACTCTTAATTCCAGCTCACTCGTTACACAATGATGCAAGTACTAAATGGCATCAAATACAGGTTCAGGGTTTCACAAAACCAAAGAAACAACAGTAATAATTTACTCATATACCTGAGTAATACTACCAATATAAGAACTCTCCCTACCAACATAGATAACACCTCATCTATGATTTAGTGGACCTACAGAGTCCCTGGAGATACACAGAAGTTAAATAACTTGCCCCAGGGTCACACAGCTGGTGCCAAAGATAGAATCTGAATCCAATTCTTCTAGACTCAAGCATTTTATCCATCATACTAGACTGCTTCTAATAGAAATTTACATTCATAAAATTCTTCCAAATTTTAAAAACATTTTCACATCTTGTATATAATTTGATCCTAAGAATAATCCTGAGATGTAGGCAGGTAACCCCATTTCCTACAACAGGAAAATGAGCCAGAGAATCTATTACTTGACTAAGGCAATAGAATTAGCAGAGGAAATGTGAATAAAACCCAGAACTCCTGGCTCCAAACCCAGGACTATATTTCTCTCTTCCTCCCTTATAGAACAAAACTTATGAGTTGAGAATAGTTATTGTAGGAGACAACTGAACTCACTGTTGGGTGTCTAGTGCAGTCACTAGCCCCTGCCTACCTCAATAACTTTGCTATCATATCACAATAGGGCCATGCTAAGTTCACCTCAACGAAGCTATGTCACCTTCTATAGTCCAATAAGAATGCCACCAGTGCCACACAGTAACAGAATTTCCTTCCTCCCTTGTATGCATGAAGAAGTATTGACATAGTGCCTACTACATGCCAAGCACCATGCTAAGTGCATGAAGCCCAGGTACAGTGATCCTGTGCCAAGTCTTGGCCAGTTCCTACTCTAGGGCACCTCCAAGGAAATAAAGTAGTCCTGGGGTCAGTCTGGGTTACAATTAGCTCTATAGGTTTGGTTCAGAATCCTCAAAAATTTTCCTAAAATATAATGAAATTCACACCAAGGGCTATGGGGTAGAACTATTCTAACCCTAACCACACCCCTAAATTCCAAACAACCACCAGTGATAAAGATAAGCTATGACTCCTCATACCAGATTCCTTTTTCTTCCTCTGTTGGATGACTTCCAGGTCTGTCTTGACTCTTACCACTTAGAGATGATTTGCTGCTTATAAAGCTTTCCCAGTAGGACATAGTCTTTCCCATCATACAATACATTCTGACTCCTACATGGCATTCCTCTTCCTTGAGGACTTATTCAGTGAAATCTGGTACGAATATACACAAAATCCACATCATCGAAGAACATTATTGGTACAGTTTGATGATTTTGAGGTCCATGATAGCACTATTGCTAAAAGCTGAAGAACTCAGTCATTAAAGTACTATATTTTTCCACTCTTGACCCCTATGCCCTTAAGGCAGTGTTTGTTGGCTTTGTGTGGCCTGAGGGCATGCACAGTGCAAAGTGCTTGTGTTTTGTGTTCAGAACATCTGCAAGCCTTGCCAGAAACACCTCAGATTCATTATGGGTGCGATTTTTAATTTATTTTTGGTCATTTTGCATTTAGAAACCTTTCACTGTTCCCAGATTTTTCAAAACCCCATCTGGAGTCTCGACCCACAGTTTAAGAAATGCTGAGCTAGACCAATTTCTCTTATACTATTGAACATTCTTTCCTCTTTGGGACTTAAATCTATCCTTTTGACTCTTGGTGAAAATCACAATATTATAAGCACCTCTATTCTAGGTTCAGCTAGTATCTATGGCTCTGCTCCCAGGAAATCCCTCTCTACCCACTTTTTCTTCTCTCTAGCCTGAGGCATCAGTCCTACTTCCCAGCTAGTTCCAATTTCTTTAGACTGGAGTTACCATCTTGGAACCACCATGTCACCATCCATGCTCTTCTCCTACCACCCTTCTTCCTTAAGCTTTCTATTGCACTCTAAATATGCTGTAAGCTCTTTGGGGGAAGGAACTATTTTTCCCTTTCCTTGTATCTCCAACACTTAGCACAGTAACTGAAATATAGCAAGCCCTTAATAAATCCTTTTTTCTTGCTTTCTTCCCTTTTGTCCCCTCTGCTCTTATTTTTGTCACCTTCCTACTTTAACTATTGGTTCCTGACTTTCCCAAGCCTGAATTTAAACATATTTCTTTATGATATCCTTCCAATGCTAATGTAATATAAATCTGCATTTTCAAAACCATTACCCACAATAAATTTTCCCCATTTTAAAATTAAATTAACTGTAAAATTAAATTAATTAAAATTAAACCCCAGTAATACTTGAAAACAGCTCTAACTTTCTTTCTAAAAGTGGTTTTTTTTTAACCTACGGTCATCCTTTTAAGGATTATGTTTCCTTCCCTACAAATATGGGAGGATCCAGTAAAAAAAAAAAGGGGGGCCACCTCCTTATGGAGAAAAGGGTAGAGAAAAGGGCTGTAGCTGTTAATACACAAAATCCCAAACTATAAACAGATGTAGGAGTATTGACTGTAGTATTTCATTACTAATCTGTGACCATTACTATATGTGTTGTTTAAGGAAGCCCTCTTTAAAAACAAAATTCTCCTTAGACTTTATTTTTAAGTCTTACCTGTTTGCCCACTTTTTAGATTTACTTTTTAAAATGAATTTTTTCTAAATTAACAAAAAACCACCTTTCCTACTTCCCATCCCACTTTCTGGCCCATTAGAAAGAAAGAAAAAGAAAATCCTTGCAGCAAATATGCATAGTCATAGCATTGGTCATATCCTATAAATATAGGCCAAATATGAATATATATATACTAATAGTGTTATTATTATTAAAACTAGCATTTATATAGTATGTGCTAGTCAGTATGCTAAGTGCTTTACAAATATTATCTCATCTGATCCTTACAACAACCCTGGAAGATAGGTGCTATTATTATCCCTATTTTACAGTTGAAGAAGCTGAGGCAAACAGGTGAAATGACTTGTCCAAGGTCATCCATCTAGTCTGAGGATGTATTTAAACTAAAGTTTTCCTGACTCCAGGTCTAGAGTTCTATCCACTGATCCATCTATTTGCCTGTATATGTACATACATACATGCACATGTGTATATGCATGCATATGTTTATATACATGTGTTTAATGTAAATTATTACCCCAAGTTCATCATCAGTATTCTGGATCCAAGTTGGTCCTTGTGATTTAATCAGGGTTAAGTCTCTCAAAAGTTTCCTGTCTTTACAATTTTTGCTGTAAATAATTCTCCTTAATCTGTTCCTTTTACTCTTCATTAGGACATATAAATCTTCCCAGATTTCTCTGAAACTATCAAGGAATCATTTCTTACAGAATAGTAGTATTCCATCACATTCATATAGCAAAACTGATTTAGTCATTCCCCAATTGTTTGATACACTCCCCCTGTTTTCAATTCCTATTACTAAATTAATTACAATTACAAAAATAGAACTACTATAAATATTTTTGTAAAAATGGGTCCTTTTTCTCTTTCTTTGATTTCTTTGGGGTATAAACTAGTAATGGCATCAGTGGATCAAAGGGTATGTACACTTTAGTATTATTTTGGGATGAGACTAGTCAAATTCCTTTTCAGATCATAACACTCCATAAAAAATTCTTTACTATCCTTATTTTTTCACAGCCCCTCCGGCACTTGTCACTTTCTTTTCTGGTCATTTTTGCCAATCTGATGTTTGTGATATGGAAGCTTAATTTACATTTCTCCAATTATTAGTGATTTGGAATATTTTTTGTAATATGACTGATAGTTTGGATTTTGTTCCCTGAAAACTATTTATCTAAATCCTTTGACCATTTATCAATTGAAGAATAGTTCTAATTCTTACAAATACAAATGAGTCCTCCTACATATCTTAGAAATTAGCCATTTATACAGAAATTTACTGCATAGTTGTTTCCCCATATACTTATTTTTTATCATTTTAGTTACATTGGTTTTGTTTGTGTAAAAATATTTTAATTTTATGCAATCAAAATTGTCCATTTTACCTTCTATGATCCTTTCAAGCCTTTGTCTGGTCATAAACTCTTCCCCTACTCATAGATCTAAAAGATAATTTCTACATTGTCTCTCAAATTTTTTTTTTATGATACCATGTTTAAGGTATTTGTCCAAGTCATGTTTCCATATAATATCATTTTGACATGTCCTATGTGATGTTGCTCTATACCTCATTTCCTCTAGAATGCTTTCTAATTTTCACAACTATTTTGTGCTATATTGAGATATCCTCACTATCCGAGATCTTTGGGTTTACCAAACCCTAAGCTATTGTGCTCATTTGTTGCTGTATGGTGTTAATAATCTCTTCTACTGATCAGCCTACTTCTTATCCACTACTAAATTGTCCTGATAATTGTTGCGTTGTAGTTTAGTTTAAGATCTGAGGCTACTAGTACCCCTTCCTTCACATTTTATTTCATTGTTTTCCCTTGAGATTTTTGTCCTTTTGTTTCTACAGATGAATTTTATTATTGTTTCTAGCTATAAGCTATTTAACTAGGGTATAGCTACATATTGTTATATATAAGGTATATAACTATACTATCATTATATAGTATAACTATAAACTGTTAATCTATAAGCTATATAAGTTGTTACTGACTATAACTGAGTAAGTAAATTAAACAGTTTTGTCAGTTTTATTATGTTGACTTGGGCTGACCACAATCAATTAACATTTTTCAAATTATTTAAATTTGTCTTTATGTAAAAGGTATGTTGCAGTTTTATTCATATGACTTCAAATGTGTGTCTTGACACCTAGATTCCCCAAAATTTTATATATTTTTTTATATTTTATATAAATATAAATAAGCATATTTATATAAACATAAATATAAAATATTTTCTATAATCTTTATATATTATATCAGTTATTTTTAATGGAATTTATCATTCTAAAAGGCTGATGATTTATGTAGGTTAATTTTACATCTAGCACCTTTACTCAGAGAGCTCTTTTAGCCTGCTATTCCCCAATCAAGTTCTGGTAGGCTGGAAAATTTCAGAGCCATTTGGAGACATGAAGGCATCATATGAAGGCAACATATGAAGCTAATACTCAGACCTAAAGATGCAAAATGTTCAACTTTCAGCTACAAGCAAAAGTCTTGGGAAATATTCCTTTGGTTCATGCAAGTAAAAAGTGAAGAGCCTTCCTCATCCCTATGCTGTTCCACATATAACTCTAGAGTAGGAGCTACTTAGGAAATAGTTACATCCATGAAGATAGATGTTACCTTTCTAGGGAAAGGACCCTTTCCCTTTGATGGGTGTTTTCCATTGCTTTCTCCAATTCTTACTCTATAACGTTTTATCATTGCTTATCAAGCAAGTTAAATAATTAAACTGAACAAATATAAAAGGCAGCTAAATTCCCTATGTAAATAAAGTATTATACAACCTTGGAGACCTTTGATATTAGTCCTATAACAAACATTTGCTGAATTAAATGGAATTGTAAGTGGGAGAGCTATCATTCCAGGATTCTTACTGCTAAAATTCCTAGGGCAGTCTTATATGATCATTTCAACTAATGAGGTAAAATTAGATCAGGCTTTCCTAACATTTTTGTGTTCTCTACAACAACAAAGTATCTTGTGAACCCCCAGAGTGCTTACAGTGACTATATTGACATTGTCCCACACAAGTTCCAAATTAAAATTTACATTATATAATATTATAAAGTATGAAATTTTATTCTACCTATAACTATGGAAACTAAATATAAAGTCATTAGACTATAAAATACATGCGATGATCTTGGGACATTCCATAAGAATTAGTTTCTTATTTAGTCACAGAAATAAAAGAATCAATGTTGTGTGGGACCTTCACAAAAAAGATATAAAGATAAAATCAATAAGATTTGGCAACTGATTATATAGGTAGAATGAGTATGAATGAGGAGTTGAGAATGACATTGAAGTTATTAACCTGGGCTGGAAAGATGGTGGTGAGAAGGGTAAGAGAAAAGTAAGAGAAAAAGTAAGAGAAAAGTTCAACAAAAGAATGAGTTGAGAAATGGGAGGGAGATGATCAGTTGTTTTGAACAAGCTGAGATTGAGTATGGTCTAGAGATGGCAGAAATAGGAACTTACAAGAGGTTTGACTTCAGATGGTGTTTGTAGAATGGATAGCAATTGGATAGATTTAAATTTTTTTTATTAAAAAAGAGAGACCTTAGGTTACAGGGGTGGGGAACCTGCAGCCTCAAGGCTGGTCACATGTGGCCTTCCAAGTCCCTGGGTACAGCCTTTTGACTGAGCCCAAGTTTTACAGAATAAATCTTTTTATTAAGGGGATTTGTTCTGTGAAGTTTGGATTCAGTCAAAGAGTCGCACTTGAGGACCTAGAGAACCGTATGTTGCCTTGAGGTGGCAGGTTCCCTACCCATGCCTTTAAATTTAATTATTCCTCCTACCTATTGTTCTTATTAAGTTCATCCTTCATTTCTGAAGAGGAACAATGACATCATGAGGTGATGTCTTAACTTGTGTGTGAACTGGATTAAGTGATGCACAGTTGTGCAAAATCTCAGCCTCACTCTCTCTTCCAGATTCATTGGAAGTCCAGTGACAAGACAAAGTTAGGATGACCAGAGACTGCCCAGGATGTAGTGGATGACCTTGGCATCTCTGATGTCTGATGGAGCTCTAAGTGCTTGTTCTTCTCTGCCCATTCTGCCAGAGGAAATCTTCAAATACTTGGAGTAGACCTTCCCCTAACTCACCAGCTATCTATGACTCTAATCAGCTTGGTGTAGTGGGAAAGAATGCTAATTTGTCATCTAGAAGACCTTGGCTGACTACTATCTCTGCCCCTTACTCTCTGTGTAACTTTAAACAAGTCACTGAATCTCTGGGGGCCTCAGTTTTCTCATCTGCAAAAAAGGGGGTTGGACTAAATAATTATCTAATGGTATTAAGCAGCATTAAGTTCTATGATTCTATTAGAAGCCAAGAAAGGAGATGGACAAAATGGCAAAGACAAGAAACACAGTCTCATTTGTGTCATTATATTCATTCCATTTATTATTAATTTCTGGGCCTAGGTTTGTGCTCAACCCAGCAGAGTTTTAAAAATAATTATCCACTTGATTTCACTATGTTGAGCTAATAAGTAAGGAAAAAAGCAGAATACAAAGCACTCATCCATATGGAATAAATTACTTCTTCTAGGTGACTAAAGGCAATTTGTTTTTAAAGTGGATAGGGGAAGAAGTCACACAATTATTCAATAATCACTTAAATTTAAGGAGGCATTCACCTGCTTGAGTTGTCATCACCTAAGATCATTCACTTACACGTTTTATTCATTTTGGATCTCTGTGGGATCACTCCCTAAGTGCTTTGCATCTTAACAGCTAAATAAAAATTAAAACTGATACATTTTTATGAGATTTCGGTGATGAAAATTCATGCTTTGAAGCATCTATACAGTGTTAGAATTTTTTTTTCTTTTAAAAATTTGCTTTAAAAGGAGGAAGGCAATTACGAGTCAACTATACTTCTTGGCAGAAGTTAACTATAATCAATTCTAAAGTATCCATGGAAAATTCTTAATCCCAGATTTGTTTCTCCCTACCACCCACTTCCTGCCTCTGACTGTTGCTGTGTACTCTAGAAACACAAGTTGATTTTGAGATTAACCCAAGAAAATCATAATTAAAACATGGAGTTGGAACTAAATCTATTTGTAAAAACTGGAAATCTTTTTTAAAAAGCCCTTTTGCTTTCTAATACCTTATATACTATAATCTGGGCAAAAATCACATGGCTCTCAATTAAAACCTGTGTTAGTGTGGCCATAAGTAAATAGTTGGGAAAGTAATACCCATGAGGACTTCCTAAAACCAGCTTTGAAAACATTGCTATGCCGAGCAGCAGAACTCTTAAAGACTATGTTTACAGCTATTATACATTAATTCTCATTCTCTTCTGTTTCAAAAGCTGGTTTTGGAATGAGAGGAATTGAATAAAATTCTCTGTCTGCCACTCACTACCTGAGTGACCTCAGAAAAGTCACTGAAATACCCTAGGCCTCAGTTTCCTCCTTTATAAAATGAGGAAGTTGGGTTCAACAGCTCTAAATCTATGATCCTATGACAAGCAGTCACAAACATGTAATTGGATCTTTAATCCAAATGCTTGTGTCCTATTTATGACTCAGCTCTATTAGACAAAAATTTTCCAAGTAATTTGGAGAAATTAAATGTATCACAATGGATATTACAAGCTGCTCTTTGACGCACTCTCTGCTTTAGGTCTAGAAAATTCTTACCCTTAGTTCCTCTAATCCCTATGATTCATATCTGCTATCTAACTTGGGGAAAACTCCCTATTTTTCCCTATTCTCTCATACTTCTCCAGTTCATATTTCCCTCTTCCTAATTCTTATCCACTTTGCCTTTTGGAAAATTGACCGTATTTTTGTGTGTTTTTCAGTTAATAAGAATTTATTTTCTCTTCCTCACCTTGAAAAAAGAAAAGAAAAATAATACCTTTGTAACAAATATGCATAGTCAAAAATAATAATTTCTCATATTGACAATGTCCAAAAATATTCTGCACCCTGAATCCATCACCTCTCTTTCAAGAGGCGAGTAGGATGCCTCATCATCTATCCCTTAGAATTGTACTTAACCATTGTATTGATCAGAGCTCTTAAATCTTTCAAAACTTTATTTTTATAATGTTTTTATTGAAAAAACTTGTTATCCTGGTTCTACTCATATGATTCGGCATCAGCTCATACAGGTCTTCCTGGGTTTCTCTGCCACTGTTCCTTCTGTCATTTCTTACAGAATAATATTATATTATATTACTATGCTGTTATGTGTTTAAGCATTCCTCAGCAAATGCACACCATCTTAGTGTGTACATTGTTGCCAATAAAAAAAGTGTTAGAAATATTTTTGTACCTATAGGTCCTTTCCTTTTCTCCACTCTATTATTAATAAACTCTCCTTCATCCTAAATCTCTATCTTCCACACTCCTTCCATCTTTTGGTATTTACTGAAACATGACTTTCTCTTGAAAATGCCATATTCCTTTCCATCTTCCAATGTATGAGGCCTGAAAAAATGAATTGGCTTGCTCCCCTCTGATAACTTTCATTTTTCACCAGCAGTTCTCTTTTGGACTAGGGTCCAATATGGCCTCAAGAAACAGTATCAAGATTACATCAGCCTTGGTTTTCACACCTCATCAGTATCCTCTGCCCTGACTGGAGTATAGAGGAAAGAACTTCTCCCAAAGCTCTCATTTAAAGAGAGAAATCTCCCAAGCCAGATGATACCGTTCCCGTATCCCTACCCTTGCATCCAGAACAAAGTCAAGTGCAAGTCATGTCATTATTTCTCTGACGGCACAGTCTTCTTCAGCAACAAAGGACAAACACACACCCTTGCATTCTACTGGTGTTGCCTTCCCCATTAGATTGTTAAGTTCCTTAAAGGCAGAAACTGCCTTTCATTTTTGTGTTTGTATCTTCAGCACTTAGCATAATCCCTGGCACAAAGCAGTCACTTCATAAACGTTTGTTGATTGACTTCCATGACTTTGCTGTCCCCTCTCATCAATTTCTCTCATTCTTTAGAGTCCATCTACCATTCTTCCTCTTTGGGTTTTTCTTTTCTTCCTCATTGTGTTCTGCACCTCTCTTATAGTCTTCCTCTCTAACCTACCCCCAAAATCTAACAACCACTATAATTCAGTCATTCATTGGAGTGGTCCCACCTTGTCTTCACTGTCACCTGAAACCACTCCACCTCCCAGAAACTGAATTCTTAGATTCTGCACTTTGATCCCAACCTACAGTTCTTGAGCCCCTCCCATTACCACCTAAACCTGTTCATCCTCCCCTAAATCTTCTGTATCTTTTAATCCTTCCCTGTTCTCCCAATTCATTCCCATGTTCTGGCCTCACACCCCTTCCTTCAAAGACTTTATCCTAAAATTAACTAGGTCAAAGTGTTTTCCTCCACCCTTGAATGTGTTTGCTTTTGTGCTGTTTATACCCCTGCAAACCCTTTACCCTACTCCCAGCATCTACATTCTCTGCCCATATTCTTGAGCCGCTTTACACTGCTGAAGGAAATTATAAAACCATTCAGATTAGCTGAATTAAATTTAAGTATTAAATCTCAACTGGGTCCTCATTACTGCATTACATATCCTTTTATGCATCTCTGATTCTCTCATAGTCTTTCTCTCCTCTACTGTGATTCGCTTAGAAAAAAAAAGGAGTACTACATTTGCTAACTCTACTTACCCATCTATTCCTAAACACCTTGTAATCTAACTTTACTTCACTATAGTCTCAGATCAAGAAGTGGTCCTTCTTACCAAAGCTAATTTTTCAACATGTGCCATTTAGTTCCCTCCTCTCCCAGCTTCTGCAATAAATTCTTTCTTATCCTCAATCTCTTTCTATCCACTGCCTCCTTCCCTGCTGTTTACAAATGTTCCCATCTCTCTCATTCTTAAAAATCCTCACTTGATCCTAATGTCTCTAATAGGAATTCACCTATAATCTCTCTTTCCATTCATGCCAAAGTCCTTGAGAAGGCCATTTAGGTTTTTAGATACCTCTGCTTTTAAATTTGTTTCTCTTCTAAACCCTGTTTATAATTTTTCAGTTCCATGATTCAATGGAAACTGCCTTCTACAAAGTTACCAGTGATCTCTTAACTGACAAATCTAACCTTTATAGTATTTGACACTGTTGAGTATTACTTTCTGGAAACCATCTGATCACTAGATTTTCATGACACTACTTATTCTTGGCTCTTCTCCTATCTGTTGAACTGTTCCTCAGTTTTCTTTGTTAGTTCTTCATGTACACCCACTATCTGTGGGTGTACCCCAAGTCTCTGTGCTGGGGCTTCTTTCTCCTTCTATACTTTCTTGCTTGGAATTTCATCAGCTCAATCATAATTTCTATACAAATGATTATCAGACCTGTATTATCTAGCCCTCATCTTTCTTCTTAGCTCTACCTTTTAGAATATCAAATTCAGCCTACCTCAAACAGAACATATTATCATTCCTTCCATATTCTTCTCTCCTCTTTATTACTGTCCTGTGTACCACCTTCTTCCCAATCAGGCAGGTTCACAGCTGTCACTTGTTGGGGTCTTCACTCTTACTCATAGCACATATCCTATCTATTACCAAATCTTGTCACTTCTGTCTTCAGAAGATCTCTGCTACATGTCCCCTTCCCTCTGCACACATGAGCATTTTCATGTTCATACTCGCATCAACTCTTCCTTGGACTACTGTAATAGTCCCCTGCTTTAAGCCTCATCTGTAATCTACCCTCCACTAAACTGCTAAGGTAATTTTTCTAAATTTTCATTCACACATACCCTAAACTCCTCAATGAGCACCAGTGGATTTCTATTACCTCCAGGATCAAATATATGCTCCTCTGTTTTGGTGTTTAAAGTTCTTTGTAATCTGGCTCCCTTCATACTTTACTAACCTTCTTGCACGCACTGTTCCAGTTTGCTGGCTTACTTGCTGTTCCTTGAAAACATCACTGTTTCCTATCATGGTGTCTTTGCACTAATTGATTCCTAGAATTCTCTGGCCCCTCACCTCTGCATCTTAGCTCCCTTGTCTTCCTCCAAGATTTGGCTCAGTTTCCACCTACTCTGAAAGGTCTTTCTCACAACCACCTCACTACTGAAGTCTTCCCCCCACATTTATTCTCTCTCTGTCTCTGTCTAGCTCATCTACACACACACACACACACACACACACACACACACACACACACACACACACACACACTCACTATGAATCAGGCCAGTCACTGTGCTAGCAACTGAATATTCCTCCCATTTTACTTCTCTTCCCTTGGCTTACATGATACTGCTTTCTTCTGGTTCTTCTTCAGTCTGATGGTTCCACCTTCATCTCCTTCACTGGTTCATCACCTTTTCCTGGACCTTAAGTGTGTGTGTGTGTGTGTGTGTGTGTGTGTGTGTGTGTGTGTGTCTCCAAAGGATCTGTCCTATGATCTTTTTTCCTAATCTCTTTCCATGAGTTCATTTCTATGAAAGTGATTCTCAAATCTATCTAATCAACCCTAATCTCTCACTTGAATGCCAAACATATGCTTAACTGCCTGCTAGATATAGCTATCTTGATGTCCAGAGGCAACACAACTCAGTTATGTCCAAGACTAAATTTAAAGTGTCTATTCTCAAAAACAATATGGAATAATGCTTTTTTTAAAAGTAGCTAAAATGTTTATTATACTTTTTGACCCAGAAGTCCTATGACAAGACCAGAGAGGCCAAAATGGAAAGGTGCCATATATGCCAAAATATTCATAGCATTTCTTGTAGTAGCAAAGAAGTAGGAATCCAAATAGATGCCCATTGGGGAATGACTGAACAAATTGTTATATATGAATGAATGAAACCTCCTCCTACACAAGAAATTATCACTATGAAGTCTTCATGTAAGTATAGGATGATTTATATGAGCCAAAGCAGAATAAAGTTAAGAACCAGAAAACAATATATATAATAATTGTAACAGTCTAAATTCCACAACCTTTGCAAGCCTTATTATTGTACATCAGAGGCATCAAGCATGTAATTCTGGGCTGCGTGTGGCCTACAACACTGGTGAGTGTGGCCTGAACCAGCTTAAAATGTAATTGGGAAATAGTTAAAAGTAAATAAAAATACAATAGAATATAGATAATATTACTATGTGGTTTTCTAAGTCAATATGCAGTCTGCCAGATTACTGTTTAGTGACCCCATTTCTATTTGAGTTTGACATCACTGATTAAATGGAAAGAACATAAAAAACCTAAACTAAATAATGTGAAATTATAACGACCAAGCTAAGACTGAGAAAAGAGATGAGGGATGCACTTCCCTCCCTTCTTTACAGAAATGGAGAACTACAGACATGGAACATTAAGTATACTGATAGACTCGGTGGATGTGTTGTTCACTTTTGATGAACTAGGTTTTCCCCCTTTCTTTTTATTCTTTGTTATAAAGGATGACTCACTGGGCAAAGAAGAAGGAAGAGATATATTCAGAAATGAAAATAATTTAAAACCTAATTTAAAAAAAACTCATAATGTTACATAAACCTGAATTATTATTCATCTCCACTCCTTACCCCCACAAAGGAAAAATAAGAATTTCCTCTTTTCCTAACATCCTTAACGCTGTCAGTAAAACTACCTTCCTCCTCATCATGTTGGCTAAAATCCTCAAGTCATTTTTACTCTCCCCTTACCTGTCCCCTCCCCACTGAACTATTATAATAGCCTCCTAATTGGCCTCCTTGAAGTTCATCCTTCACATAGATGCCAAAATAATCTTCCAAAGGAGTAAATCTGATCATGACATTATTGTTAAAATACCTTCATTGGTCCTCTAATATCTACAGGCTACAATACAAATTCCCTAGCATGGCACTGAAGATCCTCTATAATCTGGCTCCAAACACCATTCCAGGTCTGCTTCACATTGGTCTCCCTTGTATATTTTGTTCCTCAACCAATACGGATCACTAACTGTTCTGTGAACATGTCATGCTGTCTCTTGCCTTTCTGTATTCTCACAGAAGATTGCCTGTCCTTCCATGGTCAAACACATCCTTCCAAGCTTTTCGAATCTTTCTTGTCAAGATTCAATTCTCAGATATGTCTTTCTCTGTAAAGCCTTCTCTGATCATTACAACTAGAAACATTGCCTTCCTCTGCAAATTTTCCTGGAGTACTTCTCATAGAATTCTCTTTTAGTTCTATTACATCTCACCTTTTATTATAATTATTGATGCATATGGGCATCTGGGTGCTCAGTAGACAGAGTACCAGACCTGGAGGCAGGAAGACCTGAGTTCAAATCCAGCCTCTGAAACTTACCAGCTGTGTGACCTTAGGAAAGTCACTTAACATGTTTGCCTCAGTTTCCTCATCTGTAAAAATGAGCTAGAGAAAGACATATCAAACTACTTTAGTATCTTTACCAAGAAAACCCCAAGTGGGGTCACAAAGAGTCAGACACCACAAATGACTGAACAACAACTGTGTTATGTGTTACACACTACCCTTTCCCTCTATCAGAATTCAAGCTTTTTGAGTGAAGGGACTTTATATTTGTATCTTTATTCTCTCCAATCTAGCAGAGTACTCAACATATTATAAACATTTAATAAATGGTTACTGAATGAATTCTAGGTTCAACCTTAGCTTTTCAGACAAGCCTTTACAGCGATCATTTTCTAGATCATACCCACTGCCATGATCTAGTACAGATACAATTAGATAGTCCCAATAGCCCAGTAAACTTATTGTCCACTTTCTTTTCATCACCCAGATATTCAGATCCAAACTGGGAGTTCACTACAGCAATTCTAGCTAACAATTCTTATATATTATCAATTCCTGAAAAGGTAAGTTACCTACTACCTGACATTGGCATGTAAATGACTTTATGCTTTTCTGAACAAAATACCAAGGCCAAAGTTATTTTGTATGCTGCCACTAAGTCCACAAGGTGAAATATTGAGCTAAAGATTCCTTTCATGACATAGTAAACATTTTTATGATCAGAAATTCATTTTAACTGTTATTCTGAAGATCATATCCTACTTGATTTTTACCCAAAGCAAAAAAAGTCTAACCCAGACAATCTCATAATGAAGGTATAGCTGTCAGTAGGAAAGACACAATAACAAAAGAATAAAAACCAGTCAAAAATAAAGAACATATCTCAAAACATAGCAAAAATGGCTTTTAAATTATCATTTGTTTTGAATTATCTTTATGACTGCTATATGATTGAGAGAAGAAATTTTATAGACCCAAACATTTGTTCTTACTGTTATCTTGGATTTATGTAGCACTAAGTACAATTTTCTGAATAGTACAGGCCCAATCCTTCTATTTAGAGTCTGAATTAGCTGAATTTGTCACCTCTATTGATCAGAAAGGGCATTAATAGCCTAGAGAGGATACAGAAGTAGCCTAATAAAATGGTCCAGGGTCTCAAATTCCAACTTAATGAAGGCTACTATAAAAAAATTAGAGATGTATACCCCAGAGAACTGAAGACATAGGGAAACTTGGTATCTGTCCCTCAAGTATATAAAGGGCTTCCATGTACAAGAGGGAATAGATTCATTCTATTTGTCCCTAGAAGGTAGAACTAAGAACAAGTTTGGAAGCTTAAAAGAAGTAAATTTAGGTTTGAAGGAAAGAAAAACTTCCTAATAAGTAGAGCTATCCAAAAAAGTTTCCTGGACTTCATCAAAAACTACAGGAATCTTTCTTCATTTTAGATTTCAAGCAAAGACTAGATGATCATTTGTAAGGTATAGCCTCTGAAGTCAATCAGGTCCCTAATAATTCTGAAATTCTGTAATTCCAATTTTGTAAAATAGGCCAGATAATTGTCACCCATTCACTTTCATGAAGACCTTGTGTTACTGAAGTTTTTATAAACTTCAAATCTAAGATGCTCTTTATAACCAAAGACAATAATATCAATTCAAAGTTGTTAGAGCTGTAGAATTTAAAAGAGCATGCTCTAATAGTGGATTTGCATTGATTCATTCAGACTTTCTCACCTAGTTGCCCTTGTCTCCAAGGGTATTTATTTTAAAAAGTACCGTCTAAGTATAAAAGTGCAGTCTGGTCATTGTATGGAGAAAAAAGTGAAGCTCAATAAGGTAAGTGACAATTAAGCCTATGACCCTTACTTCATAAATACCAAGTGAACTAATTAGTCCATATAGGGAACTAGCTCCCTTTAAGTTAAGTGAACATATAAAAAACCCAAATTGATAAATTAGATAAATTAAGAAGCTATTATGTGCCTTACAAAAAAAAGACTTTTTTCCCCTTTGGACAAAAGGCTTATTCATGACAGCACTTCTTTAAATGTCGCTAGTATAACTGAAATTAGATTCGATTATTTTTTTAAATGGTCTATACCTATCTCAGAAAAACACACTATGCATGTGCTTCCTCTTTTTGCTTTAAAAACAAAAGTCTTTACAGTATATTTTTAACTTAGGAAACGAATATCATTACTTCAAGTCAAGGCATTTATTACTAAGTGACTGTGCTGATCACTGGGATACAAAAGCAAGCAGGTGAAACAGTCCTTGTCCTGAATAAGCTTACATATTATGGGGGAAAACAACACACAAAAGAGAGTTGAAAAGTGAGAGGAAGGGGATGGGGAAGTGTTAATGTAGTGGAATGAGGGTATAGTTATAAAGTTAAGACAATGAAGAACAACTAGCCCAAAACCTTCCTCCACAGAGGGCGTTCCATTTGGAGAAAGAGTTCACCAATGAAAGAAAGGGTTGGATCTGTGATCTTAATACTGCTTCAGATTTCAGTCATCTATATCTTCTTTCTGTTTAGGCTGTATCAATATATTCCCCTAAATATTCTAGAGAAGATTCATCCAATTTCCTCTAGGTAGTTTAACATTTTTTTAAACTAAGGAAGTGCCATTTCTGCAGTCAGGCTGTCAATGTTATCTCCTCCTCTCATTGTATTACTGGTCCAGCTCCCTTTCCAATAATACATTTCTTGGATCCTATCTTGTAGCTGCTAAGATACATTTTCATTATTTCTATAGCAAGGGCCAATAACTTGTGTGTTATATTAGCACAATAATTATCATTAGCCAAACTTCCTTCAACTGAGGTATTATTTAGATTTTCTGTAATTTAAAAAGCTATTTAAATTGAGCATAATAAATATATCAATTAATTTTATATTTAGATGCAATATTTCTGAAACTCATTGGAAATGGCATTAGAAAAGATTAGATAGGCTTTTAATATTGTGAAGTAGACCACATCTTTACTATCACATAATTGACTAAAAGGTGTAGAAGACACAAAGATCCCAATGTACATTTTGTTGACTTTAGAGAACCATTTGATTCAACAGAAGCAATGTTATTCTGATGGCTATCCTTCTACAGGCTGCCTACCATACACATGTCAAAATTATAAGAGATATACAGAAAGATATAGCAGAACTAACCTTGTAAGTTGACTCTCTGATAATCAGTGTCAATTGTGGCAATAAAATTGGGCAACACTCATCAAAGGTGTTTGACATTGTCACCGAGGAGTTCCATGTCTGAGTCCAAGTCAAAGAGAGATTATCTATAGATGATAAATTCCACCTCAAGTTCCTACTGGCCAATAATGTTGTGTTTACTGAGTGAAGCTCTGAAACATTGAAGAACCTCCTAAATAAATTCCACAACCCTTCTAAAGAGTTATATATACTATTGATGCAGGAAAAATAAAGTGAATTATCTTTGTCCAAATTGGTCCATTCTAATATGTAAGCACTGAGGATTGTGATCTGCATCTTTTGGGGAAGGCTGAGGGAGCATCCACACTGATAAAAATCCTTTAAGTATTTGCTTTGCTATTTTTGAAATATCTGTATTTCTTAGACTGATATGAGGTACCATGTAAAATACTAGTATAAACATAAACATATGGTCATTATGTGTCGCAGACAAGACTTAAACTCAGGTTTTCCTGGCTTCAAGGCCAGGTCTCTGTCCCCTCTGCCAGGTTACCTCTTAACATGGCCTTTTTATGCTTCTGCAATGAGACAGCTAGAGTTACAGTTCATGTAATGCAACATAATTCAACTGAACAGCTTAATTTTTCTACTAAAATATGAAGGGCTTGCTATCTGAGCCTGTAGAGTGTAAAGTACCCACCCTAATAAAATCACATCTATTTTGAGATATAGCAGTAAAATCAATAAATAATAAATAAATGGATGGGACCAGTGTCTTACTGATCCTAGACAATAAAGGCCCCGGTACCTTTCTGTGAGGATTGGAAGCTCAATTCCGTGTGGACGGTCTCGGGCGGGTAAAAGTGGGACTTCTAAATCTTAGAGTCTTACGAGGCCCTCCATGAACAGCGGGGATTCGAGAAGGTCAGACTGAGCTAGCTCGGCTAGCTCGGGTATTTCTGCCTCTCCCTGGGAGATACGTGATGGGAGGAGTCTCCCTGCCCTCGAGGTCGTCCCGGATCTGGGCACACTATTGTTACCTAACAGCACAGTATTGAGATGCACACTATGCGGCTGAAGGTTAAGTAGGATTGAGGAAGCCTGAAAGCTCTCTTAGCACATGAGGAGCCAAGAGGACAGTAGGCTCCGCTTCTCTTCTTTCCTTTCTCCCCTCCCCCTCTCTCCCCGCTTGTACTTCTACTTCCAATCCCTTAGGATCTTAGCCTCCTTAGGAAATCTCCCCCTCTTCCTCCTAAGGAAGATCTCCCTGCACTTGTAACTAGACCCTGAAATAAAGCTCAACCCTTGTTCGACTCTGGAACGTCCTTTCTCTCATATGTGCATTCGGCGTGGCCAGCCGAAGACCTCAGAGGTGAGGTAAGAAGACTCGGGTAGCCCACACAGGCCTCTAGGCCTGGCACCTTTCCCTTCATGGGAATTTTATGAAGTTAGTTCACTCTTGCAGGTGAGGTAAAATGCCTGTCTTCACCCAAAAATAAATTTATGTTTTATTTTCAGTAGAGCACTAAAAATCTTTCCATTATAGGACTGGGTAATGAAAGTGAATGAATCCCCTGCAATCTCTCTATGAACCTAAAAGGATACTTTCCTTTTCTCCTCCTAAAGTGTATTCATGAAAATGAAAGTGAGAGATGGGACTGTTTTAAAGTACTGCTCAGTTTCCTTTTTTCTCAAGAAGCCCTTGTTAGGCAGCCCTAGTACAGGGAGAAGAGCATGGGGACTAGGACTCAGGAGACCTTATTGTATCGTTAACTAGCTGAATGACCTGGGGTAACTCACTTTCCCTGTTATCTCAACTATAAAATGAAGAAATATAGGAAGTACTTAACGTTTGTTCGTTGATTAATTATCTAGAAGGGACCTTCTGGCCCTATAGTCTGTTTATCCATAGTACTACTGGACTTAATAACCTATAAAGCCAACCTTTAAAAATAATCTTTATTTTTAATATTTGTTCCTTCCCTTCTTCCTGCCCCTGTCATTCCTTACAACAAATATAAAGAGGAAAAAGTTTAGCAAAACTAATTAACTAATCAAAAAAATCTAACATAATATACAGTATTCTATATTCACAGCTCCCATACTCTTCAAGGTGCTTTCTGGCATCCCTTCTTTAGTACCAAGCTTAGTCATTATAATTTGAAAGCTACTGAACAACTACATTTGATGAACAACTAGACTCAAGACCCTAGGGAATAACTGCCACCTCTATACTAATCAGGCAATCTGTAAATCTTTATAAAGTGACTACAGGGTGCCAGGAACTGTCCTAAGCACTAAGGATACCAATACAAAAAAGAAAGTCCCTAACCTCAAGGAGTTTACAATCTAATGGGGAAAGACAATACACAAAAGAATCTCAAAGGGGAAGGGAAGGGGGAAAAAGGAAGGTCCTGGGCTACACACCCTGATAAGTCTACAGCTATCACGTTAGAGAACAATCACTGTATAGATTATGTCCTTCTTCTTTGCCACTACTAACACCAACTGCTGAACAAATGCCACTGACAGACAGGTAAGACCATCTGAAAGCTATCATCCCAGGATGCAGCCCCTGAAGGAGATGTGGCCTGATGACTGATTCTGCAAGTGCCACAGGACCATCTCAGGAAGCAGAATATTTGCCACCAAAGTCCTTGGCTCTGTTAAATGGCTCAATAACAGAAGTTAATATGATTTTGTCAGGAAAAGTGATATTAAAGAAGATAAATTATCTTTTGCTTCATTACTATATCCTGAGGACAATGGGATCTTTTCCTTCTACTTAGAGAAAACCCTTCTTAAATTTTGCTGTCTTCACCCTTTAGAATGAGAGCTTGAAAGATGATGGAGATAAGGCAGCAACTTGCCTAAGCTCTCCACAAAATCCCTCCAAACACCTTTAAATAATGTCATAATACAATTCCTGGAGCAGCAGAACCCACAAAAAGAAGGAGAGAAATAATTTGCTAGCCAAAAACAACTTAGAAGTTCAGCAGGAAAGGTCTGTCGCACCTATGTGAGAATGGAGCACAGTTCAGGGTGTATCAGCATATAACCAGACCAGGCCCAGTAAATCAGGAGCAGGCCTTGGGAACCACTGAATTAACAGCTGCAGCAGCTGATTCTGGAACTCTCAGCCCACAGACATTAAGGGGGTCAGATTGGTCAGAAGAAGATTACAGGGGTCCCTTTGCAAGCACTGAGGCAGAACTCTGTTGCTTTGCCCATACTCAGATCCTGGTCACAGTGCTGGATGGTAGTCCCAAGGCAAGGAAGAGCACTAGCACACTAGAGCTTACAGTCACAGTGGAGCAGGGACCCTCAACATAGTTACAAGGCAGAAAGGAGTGCTTATGGTAGCTCACACATAGTCCAGAAGAGTAGTAAACATTCCTCTTCCTAGATCATATAATCTCAGAACCGAAAACTTACAGGTCCCTAGAAGTATCTCTGAAAATAACTGCATAGAATGCCTAAAGCTTGGAACAATATTCCCTTTACCCTGGAAACAGAACCCTACTTTAACAAAATTGAAAGTCCAGAAATAGGCTGGGAATATAAGCAAACAAACAAAAAAAAATCCTGACCATAGAAAGTTACTATAGTGACGAGGAAGATCAAAACACACACTCAAAAGAAGAGGACAAAGTCAAAGCTCCTACATCCAAAGTCTCCAAGAAAAAATATGAATTGGTCTCAGATCATAGAAGAGCTCAAAAAGGATTAGAGAAGTAAAGGGAAAATTGGGAAGTGAAATGAAAGTGATGCCAGCAAATCATGAAAAAAGAGTCAACAACTTGGTAAAGACACACACACACATACACACAAATACTTAAGCAAATAACACCTTAAAAAACAGACTAGGCCAAATGGTAAAAGAGGTACAAAAAGCCAGTAAGGAAAAAAATGCCTTAAAAAATAGAACTGGCCAAATGGAAAAACAGACACACTTCATTGAAGAAAAAAACTCCTTGAAAAGTAAAATTGGCCAAATGGAAAAAGGTACAAAAGCTCACTGAAGAACATACTTCCTTAAAAATTAGAACTGAGCAAATGGAAGCTCATGACTTTATGAAAAATCAAGAAACAATAAAACAAAACCAAAAGAATAGAAGACAATGTGAAATTTCTCATTGAAAAAAACAACTGACCTAGAAGAAAGATCCAGGAGAGAGAATTTTAAAATTAATGGACTACCTGACAGCTATGAGAGAGAGAGAAAAGAACCTAGACATCGTCTTTCAATAATTATCAGGGGCAAAACAGAAATTGAAAGAATCCATCAATCACTATTTGAAAGAGATTCTAAAATGAAAACTCCCAGGAATATTATAGGCAAACTCTAGAGCTTTAGGTTAAGGAGAAAATATTGCAAGCATCCAGAAAGAAATAATTCAAATGTGATGGAGCCACAGTCAGAATAACACAAAATTTAGCAGCTTCTTCATTAAAGAATCAGAGGACTTGGAATATGATATTCTAGAGGGCAAAGGAGCTAAGATTAGAACCGAGAATCACTTATGCAGCAAAACTGAGTATAATTCTTCAGGGGAAAAATGGACACTCAATGAAATGCAAGACTTTCAAAAATTCTTGATAAAAAGACTGAGGCTGAATAGAAAATTTGACTTTTAAACAAGACTCAAGAGGAGGATAAAAAGGTAAACAGGAAAGGGAAATCATAAGGAGCTTAATAAGGCTAAACTGTTTACATTTCTTACATAGGAAGATGATACTTGCAACTTATAAGAACTTTCTCATTATTAAGGAAGTTAGAAGGAGTATATATAGACAAAGGGTTCATGTGTGAGTTGAACATGAAGGGATATCTATAAAAAATAAAATTAAGGGGTGAGAGAGGAATGTATTGGGAGAAAGGGAAAGGAAGTAGGAGAATGGGGGTAAATTATCTCACCTAAAAGAGGAAAGAAAAAGATTTAACAGTGGAGAGGAAGAAAGAGGAGGTGGGGGGAGTGAGTGAACCTTACTCTCATCAGAACTGTCTCATAGAGGGAATAACATACACACTCAATTGAGTATAGAAATTTATCTTACCCTTCAAGAAAGTAGGAGGGGAAGGGGATAAGAGAAGGAGGGGGATGATAGAAGGGAGGACAGATTGAGGGAGGGGGTTGTCAGAAGCAAAACACTTTTGAGGAGGAATAGGGGAAGGGAGAGGGAGAATAGAATAAAAGGGAGGAAATAGGATAGGGGGAAATACAGTAAGCACTAGTAATTGTGAAAAAAAATTTTCAATCAAGTTTTTCTCATAAAGGCCTCATTTCTCAAACATAGAGACTCAAATTTATAAAAATAAGAGCCATTTTCCCAACTGATAAATGATCAAAAGATAGGAATAGTTTTCAGGTGAAGTCACCAAAGATATCTATAGCCATATTTTTAAAATGCTCTCATTCTTGATTAAAGAATGCAAATTAAAATAATTCTGAGGCCACTTCATACCTACTAGATTGGCTAATAGGACAGAAAAGGAAAATGACCAATGTTGGAGGGGATGTCAGAAAAATGAGACATCAAGTCACTGTTGGTAGAGTTGTATGCTGATTCAGAGCAATTTGAAACTATGCCCAAAGGGATATAAAACCATGCACATCCTTTGACCTAGCAATACCACTGCTAGGTCTGTATTCCAAAAGAGATTAATAAAAAAAAAGGAAAAGGACCCATATGTACAAAAATATTTATAGGAGCTTGTGGTGATTATGATGGAATACTATTGTGCTATAAAAAATGATGTGCAGGATGCTCTGAGAAAAATCTGGAAAGACATGAACAGATGCAAAGTGATATGTACTGTGTACAAACTAACAGCAGCATTGTAAGATGATCAGCTGTAAATAACTTAGCTATTCTCAGCAATACAATGATCCAAGACAACTCTGAAGGATTTATGATGAAAAATATTATTCATCCCCAAAGAAAGAATTGATGGTGTCTGAAAACAGATTGAAGCATACTTTTTTACTTTCTTTTTCTTGAAGTTTTTTTATTTGTTTTCTTTCACATGACTAGTATGCAAATGTTTTACATAACTACACATGTATAACCTATATGGAATTGCTTACCATCTAAATGAGTGGACAGGGCGGGGGAGGAAGGGAGAGAATTTGGAACTCAAAGTTTTAAAAATGAGTGTTGAAAATTATTTTTACATGTAACTGGGAAAAAATACTACATAAATTCCCCTAAAAATAAATAAATGGAATGACTGCTTTAGAGGAGATCTATTTGTATCCTCATTTGTGTCTAATACTGTATTTTGCACATAGTAAGCACCTTATAGGGCCTTTTCCACTCATTCACTCATAGTTCTTTCCATTTATATTGTTGTAGTTGCAGTGTATGTTGTTTTTCTTCTTTCTGATTACTTCATTCTGCATCAATTAATACAAGTCTTCCCACACTTTTTTGTAATTCATCATATTCATCATTTCTTATAGCACAATAACTTTCCATTATTTTCATTACCACCACTTGTTTAGCCATTCCCTTATAGAGAAGCATCTACTTGGTGTCCAGTTTTTTGCTATCATAAAAAGTGCTGCTATAAATGTTTACTGTTTATGGGACCTTGATGCCTTTGGAGTATATGCCTAGCACTAGAATCCCTGGGACAAAGAGCTACTTTCTGTGAATAATTCCAAATTGATAACAATTCACATCTCCATCAGCCGTGCATTAACGCACCGGTATAAAATAATTTTATTTTACTTGTGCGTGCGTGACTAGTAATTTAAGGTACTCTCCTAAAAAGAGCAAGGCTATTTTGTTTCTTGTCTGCATTCTCCTATTAACCCCTACAGCACTGTGTTTGCTACAAAGACTTAGATACTTAAATTGAGTAAAATTGAGTGACTCACAACATACAGGATAACCCACTTAAAAAGTATCTTTCTCCACTTCTAGTTCCTCCCCCTCAGCCCCCTACCACCACTTTCTTCTAGTTATGTATTATCTAGTTCTCTAGTATTTCCTCCACAGCATCCCGGGGCCCAGGTGAAATGTAGGACTGAAAATCGTCTCTCAGGACCTCTACTTTTCTCTCTGTGTCCTTCCTTCCTTCCTTCCTTCCTTCCTTCCTTCCTTCCTTCCTTCCTTCCTTCCTTCCTTCCTCTCTTTCTCCTCTCTTCTCTCTGTCTCTCCCCTCTCTCTGCTCTTTCCTTCTTCTCTCTCCTCTGTGTCTCTCTCCTTTTTTCTCTGTCTCTCCCCTCTCTCTGCTCTTTCCTTCTTCTCTCTCCTCTGTGTCTCTCTCCTTTTTTCTCTGTCTCTCCCCTCTCTCTGCTCTTTCCTTCTTCTCTCTTCTCTGTCTCCCTTTTCTCTCTGTCTGTCTCTCCTCTCCGTGTCTCTGCCTCTCTGCTCCCTGACGCTGAGCATCCATCCCGGGATCCTGGGGAAGGTCAGAGGCCCACAGAAACTTCTCCGTAGCCTGGGCAGCGCGACGCACGTTGGGAGTCAAGTCGGGCACGGTGCCCGCCCCGCAGCCAGCCGCGGAGGGTTTGGCACGCTGGCCCCCGAGCTGCGGTGGCCGGGCTCGGGCATTAGGAGGAGCACTGAGATGACTTCGCTTTCTTTCCCCTTCCCTCCTCCCACTCCTCCCTCGCTGGCTCTCTGGCGGCAGCGACACACACGCGCACACACACACACACACACACACACACGCACACACACCGCGGTGTGTCAAAGCCCACGTGTTTCCAGCCCAGAGAGCGAGCGAGCCAGCGAGAGGCCGGGCAGACGCACGCCCCGAGCCGGTGGAGGAGGTGGAGGAGGTGGTGATGATGGTGGCGGCGGCGGGGGGGTCCCCGGCTCGCAGAAGAGAAAGCCCCGGGCCGCAGGCGCTGGAGACTCCCGGGCCCAGCCCTCCCGGGGCGGCGGCGGAGGCGAAGGCCGCCCGGTGACAGCGGCCGGAGGCGCCCGGCGGGGGACCTGCGGCTTCCTGCGGCGGCAGCGACGCCCGAGCCCAGCGAGCCCCCCACGCATCCCCGCGGAGGAAGAGGAGGTGGAGGAGGAGGAAGAGGAGGAGGAGGGAGAGGAGGGAGAGGAGGCAGAGCAGGCAGAGGCAGGCAGAGGCGGGCAGAGGCGGGCAGCCGCGGCCGGGCCGGCTTGTTTTTGTTTGCGCCCCACATTTCCTCTGCGCGGTGGCCGCGAAGCCTCGTGCGCGCGGTTATTATTTATTTCCGGGCCCCGGCGCTCTTAGAATGGAGAAGCTGTCAGCAGAAATCGCTGCCGCCGGTGGGGGGGCCGCCGCCGCCGCCGCCGCCGCCGTCCCTCCTCTTTTTTTTCCCGGCAGATCATTGTTGTGTGGGAGGGCAGCGGGGATGGACTTGATCTTTTGGATTTCTTGCTAGAACAACACCAGGCGGCCCAGAGCGGGGAGCGGCAGAGGAGAGCTGCCCCTGGGCGCTGCCTCCTCTCTGAGCTCAGACCTCCGCACCCAGCCTCTCGCCCGCCTCTCCCTCTCGTGCCTTTATTTATTGAGCATCATTCTGAGATCTCTTTTCCGCTCTCCTCTTTTTCATCCCCTCCTCTTGCTTCACCTTCCTGCAGAGTCTCTTTGCTGCGGCAGATGTGTGTGGGGTCACCACACAGCTGGGACTATGGTGAAATTTCCAGCGCTCACTCACTACTGGCCCCTTATCCGGTTCCTGGTACCTCTGGGCATCACCAATATAGCCATCGACTTCGGGGAGCAGGTAAACTCACGGCGAGAAACGCGGCCCCTTCCCCCTTATTCCCCCTTATTTCCCCTTATTCCCCCTTATTCCCCCTTATTCCCCCTAGACCAGTGCAACCTTCAGTTCCAGCGCACAAGTAGCATGATACATCTAGATACTGTTTAGATACAGTCTAGATACTGTTTCTGGAGCTGTCCTTTGAGATGCGTGCAAGCTCCAGGGCTCCCCTGTTCAGGTACTGCACCCCACCCTCCCTCTTCTCTTCCTCAGAAATTGGCAGTCCCAAGTGGCACACCTGTTTTGTGTCGGTCCTCTTTAGCAACCAATGCCCTGGGGGGTTTATTTCTTAGATTCGGAGACCCAGATCTGAGTTTACCTCTAGTGAGTGCAGAGCCTGAAAAGAGCTATTTACAAAGAGAAAACTGAGGAAGACTCGGTATAACACAGGTATATGCACAAACTCATACTTATCGGATAGTTGCCCTGCAGATTTTCATTCCTAAGTAACATGACATTTATTTGTTGGAGCAAAGCGGTTTCCCCTGCTTTGTGTCTCTATAACCTGCTTGTTGACTTTGCTACTTACTTAGGTAGGAAGATCTTATTTTCTGTTCTTTTAGAATTGTATTATTATAATTATTATCCGTTGGACTTTTTTCAGTTCTCTGATGAATGTCGAACACTTCTCATATAAAGAGAAAGGTTTTCAGTGCACAGGAAGATTATGTAATTTGTGGTTATATAACCCACTGATCTGTATCTTAATTAAAAACTAGTTTTCAAAGGCTAATACTGCTGGATTTATATTTATCTGAGGGTGATCTGGAGAGCTTTCTGTTCTAATTTTGCAAGTTAATATCGGAAGTGGAACTGATATTTTTTAAAGTAGGAAAGGATTACTGATAGCCAAAATAGGTACTGTTAAGTTTACCTTTGGTCACTTTTTGCTTCCCAGAAGTGGTGGGATGCAATTCCTATCTTTGTTTTTTGATGCTGCCCCCAAAATAATTTCTTTTTTTTCACCCATTTCTCTTTCTGTGGCGTCATTGCAAATGTAGTGCTGCAGCCTCCTCAGCAGCCAGTATGGGTACCTGCACCGGTTGGAACCCCTGACAGGGAACCAACTTAGTCTGCTGATACTAATACTAGATAGAATTTGTGAGGTGATGTGGTGAGGGACCTTTTGATCCTTAAAATGCCATTTCAAAGAATTCTTTTTACATGTCAGAGCTTTAATGTACTCTTAGAGGTCAGTTTATCAAAATATGTTTCTTAAAGATTTGCTTTAGCAGGACATATATGTGTGATGCACCTTGTGTTAAAAAGTATACTTGTTTTCAGAATACTTTTGGTGAAACTGAAGGCTCAAGTGTTAACCTCCAAATGATAACAACTTGCTTGGATATGCTCCCCTATTTTCACAGTATTTTTGATTCATTGTATCTGCATAAAGCTGTAGACTTTCTGTGATGCATGCAGCCTAAGGGAGAATTTGCTTCACTTTCCTCTTTGGAGGGCATTTACATTTAAAACGTTAGATGCTCCCTCTACCAACCAACCTTTGGAATTGAAGGAGTTTAACTCCAGAAAAATTTTGGATTCATTTTTTAAGTTCATTCTAACCATGCCCTTATTCCATCATCTCCTTACTTTTGTAGGATAGTAAGTTAGGGAATTGCTATTTTCATTGGTAAATCACATATTTTCTCTTCATTCCAGGTCCCCCTTCCCCCATCTTCTGGCTCATTCTCATAAAGTATTTCTTGTCTTCTTTGATAATTAACCAGCACCTTTGGATATTTCCTATATTTTTGTCAGTTATTAGGCGGTTAATTTACAATATGATAACCTTGATTGCATCATACATTGTCTATTGACCTGGAATTTTGATTCTCTTAAGACTTCTCCTGGCAATCTTCTGAATTTTTCAGCATGCCAAAACTCAAACCACATTTTTAATATTTTTTTTAAATGTATTCCTTATGCTTAGTTTTCCTAGGAGCACTAATTGAAGAAAAAGAAAAGGCAGTAGGTTAGAATAAAATGAGTTGAAGTGTGTTACCATATTGCCTCATGTCTGCTTTAACCTAATAAAAGGCTGTTCTACCATATGAGAAATGATCTACATGAGACCAAAGGGCTCCAAAAGATCAACATTGGCCAGATATGAGGCAATTGTGTAGGTGTCTTATCTGAGTAAGAATGATAATACAAATTCACTATTAAAATTCTAGCAATCTGAAGACAGGCCTGTACTCGGGTAAGGTACTGTGGTATTAAAAGGGGGCAGCTGCTATAATCAGATGTTGGTTTGGGATGATTGCAACTCAAACTCTGGTGTGCTCATGAAGAGAATTACCTGTTTCTGATGATACTGTTGTCACTGAGATAGGAGGGCAGGCAAGAGAGGAAAATCATTAGGTTGCCAAAGCCTTGGTTTGCCTTCTGGTGTCAGTTGATAATTGTTTTGCAAAATGGGGGATGGAACAGCAGTGAAGGGGAAGGGAGGAACGTTGTTGCTGCCCTGCTGTCGGGGAAGCAGGACTACTGACGAGTAAACTAGTCATGTGGATAACAAGGAGAGTCTTTTACAGTTACTTAAAGTATTCTATGACAAACTGAAATCAGGGCCACCATAATCTTCAGTATCTGCCCCCTTCTTTAGAGGGGAAATTGGAGCTATTCCAAACAGCCTGTTTTTATCAGGCATCTGCACATGAACAGCTACTTCTTTCATCAAGGTCTAAACTGATTGACAAACATCAGTCTTAATCCAGAATGGGTTTGATGTATTGTAGGGGAGTGGGTATGGGGGGAGTCATATAAATGGAATGATGCATGTTTCAAATTAATTAATTCATGCTCAAAGTGGGATGTACAATAATAATGACCTCGTCCACATTTCTTCTTGACCCTGCATTTTGACCACAAATGCTTTAATACTGATCAGGAAATGCAAAATCATAACCAACAATAAAATATTTTATTGGCTTATTTAAGCCCATGGCCTACTGGGAACACCTAGGCTACTTACTGTTTAATTTATTTTCTTAATGCTTTGAAAAAATATAACCAATGATTTTTTGGTTGGTTCAAATTATATATAATATGAATAGGACTTTAAAATATAAACCAAATTATGTACAATCCTATTGAGATCAAGGTAAGCTGTATTCATGTGACTTTGTAAAGGAACTATATGTTAATTATTCTAAGTCTATTAATGGTATATCTGGGTCAAGAAGAGCCACCTAAAAATAAATATGCGTGTTATTTGTTAATGTCTTATGTAAACATTACAATGGTGGAAGTATATGTTCTCAAATTAATGCTTATGGAAATAAGGATAGCATTATTAAGGAGAAAATAAAAACATCATGAGACTGGTGTAGAACCTAAACTTTAACCTCTCTTTTCTTACTGTATTTCACATTGCGGACACAATACAATATTAAAAATGTTAAAATAAAAAATCAATGTTAAAAAAAATACAGTATTAAAAATTTAAAATTTTAAACATTTCCCCCCCAAAATGTGTGGGGAAAATAAATATAAAATATCTTAATAAATATAAATATCTTATTATTATAAGATAATCTCAATTAAAAATATTTAAAATAAGTATGTTAGCTAGTGGTTAGAGAATGAGATTGGGTATATCATTTAGTTCAAATGTTGTTTTCAGACTCTTCATGACCCCATCTGGGGTTTTCTTAGCAAAAATCCTGGAGTGGTTTGCCGTTTCCTTCTCCAATTCATTTTACAGATGAGGAAACTAAGGGTTAAGTGACTTGCCCAGGGTCACACAGCTAGGAAAGATTTGAACTCAAGATGTGTCTTCCTGACTCCATGCCCAGCACTCTGTCTAATGCACCACCTAGCTATACAATTCAAACATTATTAAGTACCAGGTATGGATAAGGACTACTCTAGGTCGTGAGCAAATGAATAAGGAAAGATACTTAACTCTCAAGTCTAGCAAAGGGAATAAAGTTTGTGTACAAATTAAAATCATATAAAATAGAATATGTGTGTAGGAGAAAGACCAAATGTTATAAATGAGCTGAGAATGGGAAAAATACTTCGCATTAGGAGTATCCCTAAAACCTAATGACATTCCGTTCATCTCTTAGCTGCTCAACACCTCTTATAGCAATTACAGAAATCACATAGGAAGCAGAGTTAGTGTTTTGCCCCTCTTTCTAAATTGAGTTCAGCATCATGAAGCTATGATTATTTCCAATTGATCATATATATGGGTATATACATATATATGTATACATATACACATATATATATATACACAATATGCATTCACATACCCTGCAAACATATATACGTATATATGTGTATGTCTACATACATATATACATGTGTGTGCATATATATATAAAATATACATAAAAGTTTGTATTTTCATGTTCCCTCTCTTGTTACCCTGTGAATTCCTTGAAAGGAGGCATTATATTCTGCCTTTCTTCATCACATTCCTAGTGCATAGCACTATACCTGGTATATAGTAGGCACGTAGTAAATGTTTACTGACTGACCTGGCCAAGATCCCTTAGAAATCTACAGATGTCTGAGGCTTCTTGATTCCCAGACCCCTTCTAAATCTAACAGCCTTCTCTCTTTGAACCCAAAATATTCAGCAGATTCAGGAGAATCCTTGAAAGGCTTCTGTAGAACAGAAATGTTGGTGGAAAAAGAGACCATGAAAGGAGAGGTATTCTTTTACTCTAAATTATCCTAACAATCTCATCTTTTTCATTTTATTTGAAAACTTGGTAGATACAGACTTTGATTAGAACAAGAATAAAAGCAAAATAGGAAGGTGGTAGAAAATGACTACCTCACCTAATGAGATATTTTCCAAGTCATATGTAATCAGCATAGCCATAATAGCTACCAGTCACTTAGCATTTTAAGGTTTGCAAGGCACTTCACATCTATTATTTCATTTGATCCTCCCAACAGCCTAAAGTAATAGGGCCTCAGTGAGGTCAGGCAAAGTTATGTGACTTGACCAGAATCACAAAGTTAGTATATGTCAGAGGTAGGATTTGGATCAACATCTGTCCAGCAGGCCACTTAGCTGCCTTTCACATGAAAGTAGCACATGTCTAAGAAGACACTTGGGTGGCACAGAGGAGAGAATGCTGGTTCTGGAATCAAGAAGACCAGAATTCAAGTCTGCTCTCTAACAGAGTGACTAACTCGGGCGAGTTAATTACTTCACCTTTGTTTGACTGTTTCCTCAGGTTCAAAATTTGGATAATAATACCTATGTCCCAGGCTTGTTTTGAGGATTAAATAAAGTAATATTTATAAAGTACTTGGTGCAGTGCCTGGTACATAGTAGATACTATATAAATGTTAGATATTATCATTGTTGCTAAGGTGTGGAAATGTGTTCACATGTGAAATGATTCTCTGAAAATATCATTATATGATGTGCTTTCCCCAAGTTTTAGTACCATTTAAAACCAAGCAAAGTTTTAAAGGAGAAAATATAACATAACAGTCTTAAGAACATATAGGATGCAGCTATTTGAGGCAGATGACCTAAGTTAGGTCACTTAATCTCTCCAAGTTGCTATTTCCTCATCTATAAGATGAGGGAGATGGGATAACAGTACTTGTACTGCTCCGGTCATAGAGTTATTTTCTAGATCAAATTAGAAGATGTAGAAAGTTGTTATAATGCAAATGCCTATCACAATTTTAAAATAAGCAAAATAGACAAATGGATAATTTAAAAGATAATTGCAGAACAAGCAGAGTCTCTAGACTTGTCTGAGATGACTTTGGAAGGAATAGGGTGTGGGCCTCTGATTTCATTGGTAAAGGGTACTCTCAGATAAGGAAACTTCCTTTACCCAAGCAAGTCACACCTCCTCTGCAGTTGATAAGCATAATAAGTTGACCAGAGCCTAGAGGCTGTATAACTTGTATGGGGTCTCAGAGTCAGTTTGTGCAGAGGTAGGGCATGTAACTCAGTCTTCCTGGCTCCAAGGACAGTTTTCTTTCTACTTTACCGCACCATGGCCTCTAGAGGACTTTGAAGGACTTAAGGAAAAAATGAAGATATTTCCTACTTGGGCTGAAATTTGTCTGGTGCAACTCTAGGATAAATTGGCAGTTGTATTATTATCAGCTCTCTGTCAGAGTGCGTTAATATTTCTATTGTTTAGAATAGTTCTACATGATTTCATGAGTTTGGGCAGGACTGGTTTGGCAATTTGAAAGGTAGTGTGTTCATCAGTATGTAGGAAGCTTGTGTATTTGTACTCTGATACATATAGATAGATGTATATAGTCAATAAAGGTTGTAATATTGTCTTTCTATTATAATCTTTAATAGAGAGACTCTTACTAAAGTGCCATTGGTCTTTCACAGTTTCAGAAGCATCTTAGAGAGAAGGTTAAGGTATGATGTGATGTAGCTGAAGGAGCACTGCTCCTGTAATATGAAAATCTAGGTTCAAATCCTGCCTTTGGCATTTACCACTTGTGTGGCTTTGGACAGTTCATTTCATCTCCCTGGGTGTCAGTTGTCTTCTCTAAAGTGAAAGGGTTGTACTAGATGGCCTCTGAGATCCCTGTTAATTCCAGATCTATGATCCTACATTTGGAAAATAGAATTTAAGGGAGACAGAGAGGGAGACAGCTAAAAAGTAGCTATTAACAAATGTCTTAAAGGATGTGAAAGGTTGTTTAGTAACAGAAGGACTAATTGTGTTCCGACTACATGAAATATAGAATAAAAAAAGGGAAGAGTGTGGAAGGCTTCAGTTGAAGCAGGAGATTGATGTTACAAAGCACAACTCCCTGATAGTATGGGACTAACCATCACTGGATGAAAATCTCACAGGAAAGTGAGCTCCTTGAGGACAGGGGCTGGTTTTTATTTTTCTTTGTGTCCCCAGCTCCAGTATCTGGCACCTAGTAGATGTTCAATATATGCTTGTTTACTTGACTTGGGGAATATTAAGCACTGAAATGGAACTCAGTAAGATGTCCTCTCTCACCCCAGGTTTCTATGATTCCTTTCTTTAGTCATGGCGGGGCAGTTGAGCAGGTTAGATCATCCCTCATGATGCATGAGTCAGCAATTCTACAGACCAGTGGCTTTTTTTCCCCCTGTTAAATTCACTCCTTCCACTCTGTAAAAACTTATTTTGCTACATAAAAACTCTTTGGTTATTCCCCAAACTTGATGGGTCAGAGAGGAGTGCAATGCCAGAACCTCCTTGCTAACTAGTTATAATGCTGTTTAGGCTAGGATTGATGAGGAGAAGGATAATAGATGGCAGGTTCTTCTGTTTCTCACCTGGATGGTACTGTCTTATTATTCTAAACATCACACATTGGTCAGGCATGCCCTTTCCCCCTGCGCTCAATGACCACTTTTCAACAGTGAATAGTTTTACAGCCTAACAACACAAAAAGAACAGTTCAGTTACCATTTCTTTGCCACACATTTGTCAAAAATGCTTTGCATGCGTGTTTGTGTGTCTTTGTGTCTGTCCGCAGATAGACCAGTTTTACTTCTCCTAGATTCTACAACAGAGGGATTTCGAGGGCTGTGTTATCACAAACCCAGAATAATGAGAAGGTTGGCCCTTGCTTTTTCAGTGCCTGGGGTCCTAAGTAAAGAATAAAGAGGACTAGCAGGTATTCCATTCATGGGGGGAAAGGAGAATTAGCTCCCTGGTTTAGTTCCTCATTCATGAAAACTGATGAAAAGAAATGAGGTCATACTTTCCTAGAGGCCCACATTTTAACAAGTACATTCGCAACAGTGTTAATGAGATAAATTTAATTTAATGTTGGTCTTACCATTTTGCTGTAGATTGACTTATGAGTATATATGTAGCTGGAATGATTTTAAGTGTCCTTGCTTCTGTTAGAGGTTTTGAAGATTAACTTTAGCATTACTTCCTCAAAATACTACTTTTTTCTAAGCATATTTTTTAAGAAAATATTTTGAAACTTTTAATTAACATTGAAATATAGTCTCACAAGTGTGTAAATAGTTCTCTGATAACAAGTTCTTAGTGAAATCTCTTTTTTTTTTTAATATCCCTTATGGCACTGTTCCATTATGAAGGCTTGTCTAGGTTTGTGGTAATTAGAAGTTATTTGTTAACAAATTTCTGTGCTGCTGCTTCTCTGATTAGGAAAAAGGAGCTATCCATTCATTTTGCTCTGAAAAATCTACTTCTATAGAGTGTTTAGAAACACACACTTGACTGAAAGAGTTAATGTGCCTTTTTAATCACCTTTTATAATACTAGGGAGTAATTCAAGCCCTGTCTTCATGGAACATCCAGATTAAAAGTGGAAAAAAAAATCAGTCAATCATCAGGTATTAATTTAGCACCTGTTTTGGGCCTAACACAATGCTAGGTATGATGGGGGGGAAAAATTCTAGTAAAATAACCTTTATTGTTCATCCAGATGAAGTTTTGTTTTGCTCCAGTCATTTCTTGATATATTTCCTCATTCTCATAGCTGTCTCTTAAAACAAAGCAAAACAACTGGCAGAAGCAACTGCTGATATCTGTAACATTTGGCATCTCTAGTCTCCTGCTGAGAAAAGGAAGAATGCCTTTAGTTTTTTTTAGGTGACTGAAAATACGTACCACAACTTTCATTGGTTTTAATGATTTTTATGGGAATCTTCGATGGAATTAGCTGAAAGGGAACTTAGAGGCCATAAATTTCACCCAGAATTCAATTTTTCGACTGAGGAAACTGAGGCGCAGAGAAGTCAAATGACATTTCCAGGGTGACAGTTCACTTAAGTCCTTCTAAGGCAGGATTGAAATTCAGATGCTCTTGATGCCCTCTCCACTAGAACATGCTGCTTCTTCCTAGGTTAGACTGTATGCTTTCCCTCAACCAGAAATAGTATATATTTATCTTTTTCTCTACACAGATATAGGTATGGAGGTATAGAACATAATTTAAACCTTTTCTGATGACCTAGGGTCATCACTATGAACATACCGTGTTATCATACAGTCCTAGGACTACTGAGATATGTTTTTTCTGTACTTATTGACTGTTGGTTTTGAGATCTGCTTTTTATAATTGTCTCCTCTCTTGATGTTAGAACTTTGTTGTTTCTTGTTACTTCACTCTTTTTCAACTTCCTTCTTATAATCTACTGTGGGCCAAGAACTGAGATAACCAAACTTATTAGAATTATATCTAAAGTAAGAATTGATAGTCCTTGTTAGGTTCCCCTATGAGTAAGGTTATAGACTTTGTGATATGTTGGGGTTTTCAGGGCACATTCTGGTTTCTCAAGTTGTCAACTATGATTGCTGTATAAGGCACAGTCAGTGCTCAGAAAAGACCTTGATAGTCTAGTTGAGGAAGAAATACAGGAGATAATGAGACTATAAAGTATATGGTAAACTATTTGATTGTGTACTGTGGTCTCTTAATATCTCATAAAAGTTCTGTTGTATTTGTATTTGGGTACCAAAGACAAGTGCAGAAAGTTTAGGGTCATGGAAAGGAAACAACTAAAGGAGTGGTTCATATTCTCACTTTTAAAATGAGTATTTTGAAAGCAAGTTAACAGACAGTCTTCATTTTCTCCAAGGTTCTTGTCAGTGAGAGAAATGCAGACAAGCTGAATGGTTTGGTCAGCTCTATAGCTAACGATAAACAAGAGGAGAAAGCATATCCCATGAATTTAAGACCACCAATCTGCCAATCCAATAGCCAAACAATATTCAGCAGATGAATTCAAATTATAAATGCAATCATTTTGGATTTGTCACTCATCTGTAAGAGTTAGATGTTATTGTTGTCGAATTATTTTTCAATTGTGACTCTTCATAACCCCCTTTGAGGTTTTCTTGGCAAAGATACTAGAGTGGTTTGCCATTTCCTTCTCTATCTCATTTTACAGATGAGGAAACCAAGGTAAACAGGATTAGGTAAATTTCCCAGGTTCACACAGCTAGTAAGTGTCTGAGGCCAGATTTGAAGTCAGGAACAGGAGTCTTCCTAACTCCACGCCTGGCACTCTCTCTACTGTGCCACCTACTTGCCCTAAAAGTTAGATACTAGAACCCAACTATATTTCCAATATTTGATAACAGTGTGTATTTAACACTTTTTTGTAAATTACTGACTTTTCCAGAGAAAGATTATGGTTATATTTTCACATCCAAAAGGATATTTTTTTTTCTAAATTAGAACAGAAGTGGGTCTTTAGAATTAAATAGCTTTTTGAAATCATAAAACTGGGCTTATCTCCATATCTTGTTAGAGGAAGGACACAAGTTAGCTAACGACTGACTCTGGCTTTGCTTCTAAGTTAGGTGAGCTGCATATTTTGTGTTTAAGTTAGTTAGCAGCAGGTCAAGGTTACTTAGTGGCTTTCTATAGCATTTTGTTAGCATTTGTGTAAGGCAAGGCATTTGATAGCGCTGCAGATTTAAACACTGAAAGTCACAGAAAAAAACTCTTGCCCCAAGAATCAATGGATGCTTTAGTCATTAATTTCATCACCATCATCTTCATCATCAAAAACCTGTGTGAAGCACCTAATCATGCATTTCCTTGCTAAAGAGCTATGGAGACACAGGTCTGGTGAGGACATTTGTTATGACATCAGTTGGTAAAGGAACTTGAACTACAACCTTGACTCTCCTACTAGACAGTTAATTTTAACACACAAATTTTAAGTTAGTTATCATGTGTGAGGCATTGTGCTGGCTCTTGGAGATATTTTAAAATGCTCTCTGTCTTCAAGAAGCTTACATTCTGCTCACTAGTGATACAGTCCTGAAGAAATCCCTTTGGCTTGCTATGCCTGTTTACGCATCTATAGATTGAAAAGGATGGGCCAGCTGGTCTCAAAGCTCCCATCCAGTGCTACAGTGTTCATTTTGGAAGCTGACAGAAGAAAAATAATTGGTTCTACCACCAGATCTGAAACCTTAACTCTCATGTAGATCTCCAAGTTAATTTGCCACCACCATCCCTATGTGCCTGAATAACAATCCACTTCCTGGTTCCCTGTGATTTCTAATGGACCTGACAAGCAGTCAGTGACCTTATTTAGACATCTCGCTAGCATCACTGCCACCCTCCCGTTACTTGTATGGCATAAATCAGAAGAGTTACGGAAAAGAAAAGTAGCTCTTCCTCATGTAGTGATAAGACTCAAGGTTTTAAAAGTGAAGTAATAGTGAAAATGAGTCTCTGCAAACCAGGAACTGAGGGAAAGTATGGGGGACCATTGATGGGTGAGAGGGGTGGCCAACTTGAAGGAAATGAGCCTTGAACCAGGCGCAATAGAAATCAACTTTGCTGTTTATTATTTCTTCCTTTGCTGTTTATTATTAACATGTTATCTGCCTTTGTTGCATATCTCAGACATGGGCAAGTGGGTTTTGTAAAGGACATAGAAACATTTGGGGGAAGGAAGCTTGGCATTTTCTACATAAAATGAGACCAGATCATTAATCTAATTGGGGTAAATTATTCACTTCTGGCGATTGATTTTTTTTTTTTACTTGAGCTACTAGCTAACAAAAATTAAAAATATCTAAGTTAAGTCAAAAGCATAAACTTTTCATAAATTTTGCATGAAGTTTAATAAATTTAGCAATAAACATATGTGGAAGAATACATGTAGTTTCTGTGTTAGGCAATTTGGTCAAGTAAAGTCATTTTACAATTGGAAACTTATATGTGAGAAAAAAGAAAACTTTAGGATGTTCTTTAATCTTGCTTTCCAAACAAACAACCCAATATTTCTTTTAAAGGAGAAATACAAAGTAAAAGAGGGGGAATAGTGAAAGTATTTACTTGAAATAACAGATAATAAAAATAATAGCTGTATCTCCAATGATGTTTAGTTGGGAAACTGACAGTCCTTAAGGCCCAAGGTACAGTATGTGGCATTGTAAAGAGAGAGAAACGAAAAAGAACCAAACAAAAGAGGTTACAAAGGAAGATGAACTTTGCACCTCTGTACATGTCCAGTCAGTAGTCATGTTCCAGTAACTGGAAAAACACTTCTGATCTGCAATGATAAATCCCATCCCAACTGATTCCCATAGCTGTCATGTTGTTCCTCTAAAACGTAAGGCTCTTATGTTCATGGAGTACCTTCATCTAAAGTTCAAAGCCCTTAAGGTAACACTCAGACTTCTTTGGCATTCCAAAGAAATATGGAACAGGTGTTTATTCCTTTCCTTTCTTCAGAGAGTTTACATCACCTGGGAGGATACCTGTCAAATTACCCAGCATGGAATGAAGTGTACCTCATTCCTTCTCCCACGCAGGGTTTTGCAACCATTAGCTACATTGCACCAAATAGAGATGACAGGTTCATCTAGCACTGTAGAAGAAGTTGGCCTGTTTAGAGTTTTTCACCAGACATTCTCAGGCGTATTAGGATCTTAGCAATGAAACTTGAACGCTGCTAACTGAGGCTGTAGAGTATACTTTTTATTCTCTGATTAAACTTTTTTTATTTGCCCACAGCCTAATTTCTTTTTGGTTGAAAATATTTTCTTTAAGGGTCCCTGCTGGTGAAAAAAAGCTTTGCCAGGTTTTCAGACAAGCATTCCAATTAACTCTTTTTTTTGGATAAGGGTCTGTGAGAATTATATAGTACTTAAGAAAGATAATGCTCATACTTTTCCATTCTTCTACCAAATATCACCTATTCTTTTGTTTTTGTTGTGCTTTTCAGGGAGCTATAGGAGGCTAGATGTGATTTATTTTCCAGGTAAAAAAGTATTTCTTGTTTTTGTCATACTTGATATATGTTTTGATTATAGCAATTTCTAATTCTAATTTTGACTTTAAATCATGCTAATAACACCAATGCATTAATAAGTTAATTTAAGTGTGTTTGAAACAAACATATATTCAACTAGTAGAATAGACAACTTTTCTGGATGAGAACCCCCTGCCTCCTTAACCTCTTCACAGTAGCATTCAGCACTACAAATTGTAGCCTGCCTTTCCCAACCTCTAAACCATAGAGGGGTGAAATCCTTCTTTAGTTTCATTTGAAAAAATTTAATGCATGATTATGCAGAGATCAATGCCCTTTTCTATAATTTAATACACTTAAGCTGTTTGAAAACTTTCATTCTTTTCTTTGGGCAAGTCTCCACAGACCAGATATTTTCCCTGTATTTTGTGGGAAGAGAAGGGAGCAATTGTATTACATTCTGAGAAAATACCTGTTATTGCATGTCCTTAGGCATAGAAAGAACTCTGAATGAACTATCTGCCTCTAGTAAAACTTCCCACACTTCTGTACATGTGTGTGTGTGTGTGTGTGTGTGTGTGTGTTTAGTAGGGAGAGGCAGAGGTGGTGGTGTTGGAGTGGGGAGAAAGAACCTAGAATGATTCTTCTGTCTACCTTCTACTAATCCTAAACATGATTCCAGGCTAACTCTGACCCAGCTTCCTCATCTCATATTCATTTAATAATTTAGGGGGTAGGGGAAGAAGAAGACGAAAGAAAAGGGACAAGGGAAGGGATGGTTATGTGTTTTTTAAAGAGATTCTCAAGGAGTCAGACTTGCAGGAGCAAAATAACTCCAGTAACGTTTTACCTAACATTGAAATCCTGATTCCCTTCACTCCCCATCCTCCAGTGGGCACTGAATTCAAGGAGAAGTGAATTCATACCCTGCAGAATGCCAGAGAACGTCAGTAGATACAAAACTAAAATTTGGGAAACCAGGAGAGCCCAGCCCTGGCTTTGCTATTTATTTGACTTGTGACTTTGAACAAACTACCTTGACTTCCAGTTTGCTCATCTGCTAAATAGTGACAGCGTTTAACCTATCTAGTTCATGAGGCTATTTTGAGAATTAAATCAGGTAATTGATGTGAAGCACCACGTAAATGAAAGGTCATATTCAGCACTTTAATTGAAGTATAATTAAGGCTACATTACATAGGATGAAAGATGCAGAACTGAAAGGAACCTCAAAAGCATTTCATTTAGTGCTTCATACTATATAAAGTTAAAGGGATATTATTTATTAAGAAATATAAATAATCATGCCATTCAGAGAATCTTTTGCATCCATCCTGGTCAGACATCTCCATTGGCCTGTGAGCACAAAGGCTCCTTATATGTACTTAAGCCAGGAAAGGGAAAAGCTTCGGTTTGTAGAGGAAAGGCATATTATTTACAGGAACAGATACTTAGCAAAGCTCCCATATTTGAACCCACCCTTCCCCACATGGAGGAAAGAATTGAGTTTAGGTTTCTTCCATTGTGTTTACTGTGTATTCAGGTACAAGTCTGGATTGATTAAAACACCCATTACATTAATTACCTATTTGAGGATTCTTCACAGAAAACAATCACTAACTAATTTGCCCAATTAGATCTTCTGCTAGATTATGTGTCTTCCCTAATAAATGGTATACTCAGACCACATCTGAGTATCATATGGAATGACCTGATCCATCAAGTCACTTTCCTGCCCCTCCCAGTGACGGGCAGTTTGTTTTTCATTTTTACTTTTCAGTGGGACAAGCTGCTTCAGTGCACATGCTTTTTGTTTGCATGATTGAGTAGCTGACTTTTCATGCTCTGCAATAGCTGGGTGTTTAGCATAAAAGATGTTTCCTAAAACTAGATTCAGCTGGGTTAGGTGCAGGCAGAAGCATGTCAAATACCAGATGCCAAGAACATTTGGGCTTGGACTGGGTAGAAATATTGTTTTTGTCCCATTTTCACTTTTGGGAAAACACATCTACTTGTGGTTTTACCCATTATTGACTTTTCCTCCTCACCCTCCACCCCCACCAGTTGCTAGGATTTTAAGTAGTGCCCATGCATGGTGAAATCGCAACTAGCAGTGTTTTGGTTTGTTTTAGGTTGTGATTTCTCATCTGAGGTGCCACCCTCTTCTGCTCCCTGCTTCCCTTACTTTAGGTATAGAGTGGACGCAGCACTTCTGCCCAGATGGCAATTACCATAGTAATGTATGCAGCATGGCAGCAACATGGAAGGTGGTACCCTGATTACCTAAAGGCTGAAATACGTTTCCCATAGTGTCTAATTTACTAGTAGAGAACAATTCAGGACCTCAGTAATGGGGAGAATAAAGCAAAATGGTAGAAATTTAAGTGTGAGATGGCTAAAAATTTCTCATGGGCTTAAGAAAAAAGAAAGCAGACTAGCTAGATTGCTGGAACATAAGTACTGATTTGTAAAGCTGTTGATTTTCTATGCATGGTTTTGTTTTTTTATCTCAGCAACCTTAATAAAGTTGACACCATGACAGTGTTCAGAGAACTGACTAAAGTCAGGAAGCCCTGAGTTCAAGGCCTGCTTTGGATACTTGCTAGCTATGTGACTATAGTCAGGCCACTTAACCAATCGTGTTAACCTTTAAGCAACTCTTTAAGGGGGTAAATTGTAAATGAGTTTCACTTTGGATCAGGACTTCCTACACTGATGAAATTGCAGGTTCAGATTAAGAAACAACAAAAATCTTAAAAATCTTCCTATTTCTACTTTTTACCCAAAAAATTATCCTACTATCCCTCTCTTTACATATCTGTTTTCCTAAAACTCTCTGTCTGGCCTATTCAGTACTATTTGGGCATATAAAAATATGGTATCATGATGTAATCAGTTCTAATGTATCTGCATTATTGGAGTTGAATCATGGATAACAGCGTAGGAAAGTATTTTACCAAGTCATCCAGCCCAATCCCCTCCTTTTATAAATGAGGAATCAGAGGTTCAGAGAAGGGTATTTAAGTTGCTCAGGGTCAAGCAGTGACATCCGCCCCCCTACACATGCCTTCCACTATGTCACCTCATCTCTGAATTGGCATTTGTAATAAAAAAAATTAATGATTCTGATACAAGTTATAAGACTTTCAAAAGACACCTGCCACCTTATTATGTTCTGCTTAGGCTAATACTGCAATTGATATGTATTCCCTTACACATCGATTGATTGGTAGAGGACATGACCCGGATATCTGTAAGCCACAGGGGAAAGCCAACCAGGAATAACAAATTTGGCTTTGAAAGTGCATATCCTATTATATATTAAATGCATTATTCTTTCAATAAGCATTTTTAGATACCTACTTTGTACAAAGCCTAGTGCTGGGCATGAGGAGGTAAAAGGAAAAAGAAATCTCTGCCCTCATGGTCAGTGTTTTTTCTGTAATAATCCCTATAATGACAAGTAATGGGCTATTACCACAAAGTTTTTTATCTATGATATATAGAATATCATCCTCTAGATTGTATGTTCACCAGCTTTCTAGGAAAACATTTTCTCATATCATGGTGGTTGGGTTCCCAAATTAGTTCAGAGAGGCTTATTTAACCTAAAATACTGCATAGTCACAATTGTAGAATCAATCAGCAGGTATTTATTAAGCTACAGCTATGTGTCAGACGCTGGGGATAAAAGTACAAAGAATGAAATCATCTGTACTATCAAGCTAAAAGGGACCTTTGAAGTCTTTCACCATAATGCTGTCATTTTCCAGATGAGGCTATTCTATTTAATAGTTGCAGTGCCATTAATTTTTTTAAATTGTCTAGATAACTGGTGCTTGACAAAGAACCAGCTCCACTAAAAGAGGATGTTGAGACAAATGGAGATTGGAGATGATGATGGGGACTTTGGGGCACTATGAGGACTTTGAAGGCTTATAGTCCTAATTTTGTCTAATTTAAACTGAGACTTCTATCTTTATTTTTCCTTAATACAGCTACGTATCTCTTCCCTTACCCCATTCAACTATAATTAGCATCATTTTTTGGCTTACAAATAGAGGGAAAGGATATTTCTTTTTTTTTTTTTTTGCTGCAAAGATATACCTTTATTTTTTTTTTATTTTGTAATGTTTAACAATCACTGCCATACAATTGCGATTTTATCCCTCCCCACCTACTCCCCACTACCCCCCTCCCTCCCCACGACTGCATACAATTCTGTACAGATTCTACATATACTTTCCTATTGAGTATATTTTCACTATAGTCATGCTATGTAGTCAGACTAAGATAAATGAAAGAAATCGTATAACAAATCAGAACATGATACACAAACACATACACATACACAAACATGATCTGCTACAATATGTGAGTGACTTCCATATTTCTCTCTCTGAGTGTGGCAGGCATTTTGCCTTGAGATCCTCCATTGGGATTTTTTTTTTTTTTGGTAAGAAGTTCTTGTGTTATTACAAAAATCTAAGTCTACCAGAAAAAACTCTCACACACTGTGGTTGTTGCTGTGCATAAAGTTCTCCTGGTTCTGCTCCTTTCACTCAGCATCAGGTCATATAAGTCCTTCCAGGCCTCTCTGAAGTCTTCTTGTTCATCATTTCTTATGGCACAATAGTACTCCATTACATTCATATACCATAATTTATTCAGCTATTCCCCAGTTGATGGACATCCCCTTGACTTCCAGTTTTTGGCAACTACATAGAGTGCTGCTATAAATATTTTTGTACATGTGGGACCCTGGGAAAGGATATTTCTTAAGGTAACTGAAATGAAAGACACTAGAAAGCTCAGTTCACTGTATTTACTGACTTGCTCCATGCAGAACAATTTTCTAGGTCCTATGGAGATGAATAAGACCTAGTTCTTGCATGCAAGAGAAACTCTAATTGGGGAGTTAAGACAAGTATAAAAATACTTTATTTTCCTTTGTATTATATAATGAAAATGCCATAAATAGTACAAACATAAATAGGACAAACTTCATCTGAGGGAGAGAACATATCTGGTGGCTGTAAGGAATTTAGATAATTGAGGAAAGGTTTCACAAAGTGGGTAGCATTTGAGCTGGACTCTGGAGGATGGATTGGATTTGTAAAGGTGGAAATAGGAAGAGGCATCATAGGGAAAAGGAGGAGTAAAAACATATACAATATGTATGTAGATGGCTTTAAGGTTTACAAAATGCCTCCCCCACAGCAATCCTATGAAATAGATACTTCAAGTAGTGGTATCTCCATTTTACCAGTTACGAAGCCGAAGCTCTGAAAGCTTAACTCTTAAAGCTTAACTTTTTCCTAATCAGACAGAAAGGAAGTACTTGAGGTAGGATTAGAAGTGAGATCTGCTGACTCCAAGGCCAGAGTTCTATGCACCAAGTCCCATTGCCTCTAGGTGAGTAACATAAGTAGGATGATAGAGTTATAATTTTAAGAAACCTTAGAGCTGATACAGTCCCATTTCCTCACTTTACTAGAGGTGAGAAAAGTTGAGTTTGTAGGGGAGCAGTGGGACACTGGGGCCATGTTGTAAAGCATCTTAATTATCAGACTGAGAAGCTTGGACTTCATTGTATTTGTGTTCATTACACACACACGCGCGCGCGCGCGCACACACACACTTTGGCCATTGGAAATGTAGTAGAGATTATTTTGAATGGATGGCGTGATCAGAGTTGCTCTTTGGGAAGGTGAATATGGTAATTGTGTGTAAGATGAATTTCAGAATGGAGTGAGAAGAGATTAGGTGCCATATTTGAATCCTGTTTGCAGTACTTCAGTGAGAAGGAGGTATTGAAGGTCTTAACCAGAGGGGTAGTAGTGGGGAAGGAAAGGACAAGAAGAATGTGAACCACATATGTGAGAGAAAGAGGTCACTTAAGGGTAGAATTAATTGAACTGGAAGAGATAAAAAACTTAACAGTGTGGAAGGGGTGATGATGCACAGTCACCTTGAAGGGAAAAGAAGGGGGAGGTGGTATGAATGAAACATTGGTCAGATTTCTTGCTTGAACCACTTGGTTAGCACCATTATCCTAGAACAGCTTTCTTGAAATCTGAAAGCAGGTAGGGTATGACTCTAAGACCATAAATGGGAGAATTGGAGAGGAAGTTGCATATACCTAGGCATTTGTATGTACAAGATTTCACAAGTTGTGCTCTGGAAATGCCTATAATCCTATACTTACAGTCAAACATAATTACTAGTTCTAATTTCATTGCATCGAAGTTGCATAAAGAAAAATAACTCTTGATGTTTGGGCTTTAATATCTTCAATTTTCTTTTAGCATCAGCAGTATTTGTTCAAAAATTCGCATTTTAACTGAACTTTGGCCTTAATAATTTTCCCTGCTGTGTAAGCTGAGCATTATTTCCACATAGACAAAAGGTCACTATGTGTATTTTATATGTGTGTATATATTACATATATGTATCTATATTTGTGTATGTATACATGTGTGTATATACATACACACAACATGAATGAATGAAGGTTCGCTGGATTTGAAGTCAGAAGACCTGGGTTCAGGTTCTGGTTTATTTGTGGTCCTTTCTATTTAGAGCCAGCGATATCATCTTTGATTTACTCATGTTTTATGCTGAGTGTATTGTGAAAAAAAAAAAGTTACATTTTCTCCTTCTTCTCTGTAGAATCTGGGGTAGTTCTAAGAGTAAATGAGAATGACTATTACCCTTAGCGATACAAAGGAAAGCAGGATTTAGAATAAAAAGTGATATTAGAGATCAACTAATCCAACATCCTCATCTCATGTAGAGGAAACTGAGACCTAGAAAGACTTTTTCAGGGTCATGCAACTACTCAGTGACTCAGGATTCAGTACCAGATTCTCCTGACTCCCAATCCAGTGCTCTATACCACACATGGAGTACACTATCCTTTTTTCACCTGCTTTGGGCCCACTGAGTCCCCAGTACTACAGTGTTTGGGAAGAGTATAGAGATAGTGTTAGAGGCAAGGTTGGTGATTGTGGTGTAATTTTAATAGCTGTTCTGCAGAGAACAAATAGTACACATTTTGAGGTAAGAAAGCACAAGTTGTTTTTCCCTCTTGTTAGGCTGAATTATGACTTCTACCCTCTGCACCCAAAACAGTGCTTAACTAGTAAGGAAGTGTGTGTGTGTATGTGTGTGTGTGTGTGTGTGTGTGTGTGTGTGTGTGTGTGTGAGAGAGAGAGAGAGAGAGAGAGAGAGAGAGAGAGAGAGAGAGAGAGAGAGAGAGAGAGAGAGAAGATGTCCTTCTTGTAGTTTAGAAATTAGAAAAGAGGAACACAGAACAGAGTGACTTCTTCAGGGCTGCCATAAGTAATGGAGCTACAAGTGAAACACAAACCCAGTTATAGCTGCAGATCAAACCATTATCTAGCATCTTCTTTTTCCTTATTTCCTAGTCTAAAGTTACAGTTCAGTTCTCCCCTGTTTACTAGGGAAGTCTATGTATTTCATTAATTAGGAGGACCAGATAGATCCTCTTAGGAGCTCAGCCCTGGCTTAGTGCTGTTTCATTGCGCAGTTTAAATATTCAGCCCAATCCCTGCTGAAGTACAATTAATATTCATATTTTTCCCAAAAAATACACAATGTTGACTTTTAAATTTCTTGAAACTCATTTTTAGTTTCCTGTACTCTACATGCAATATTCTCACAGTTTTTCCCTTTCTATGTGGCTGCCAACTTCTACTTTCTTAAAATCTAATCAGTGGGAAAATCTCAGCTGTAGGTTCTATAGTCATAAATTGGCTGTCTCTTGGAAGAGATTACACACTTCTTTGTTTTTCATCACCCTTTCATAGTCATCAAGAGATAGAACCTTGTCTTTGGTGGTTTCTTTCAAGAATTCATCACTTTCACATTGCTGCCTGCGTGGGTTTCTGTAAAACGTCTGCTATGGTAAATCCTTGCATTTGTATTACACGTCTACTAACTTTTTTCATTAATTCATGTAACTTCTGCATAGGGTTATCAGGATAGGGAACTAGAGATAAGGATAGGGATATGTCAAAAATTGAAGTGCTTTGCCCAAGCAAGCTCAGTAGTTAAAACAGACAATAAATCTAGATCTTCTAAGTCTTTTCCCCCTTTATCTTTCTGGCTACACAAATGTACTAAAACTGTAGAGTTTGTGTGGAATTGAACATGAAGTAATACACAACATCTGTTGGGAGGAACCAAAAGGGGTGTCTTTATTGACACCCTAAAAATAGCCTACTTTGCATGAATTGTGCCCCATTTTTGCTAGTGAGGAAAAAAGATAATGTTTTAATCTGCAGCTTTATTGGGCCATGTTAGAAGCTGACAACTTTTTCCTCTTCTTTTCTAATATTAAATCTTTAATAGTTTCAGGTTCTGTAAATTTTATTAAGCAATGCACCTGCAGATATTTGTGCATATTGGAGTGCTGTAATGGAGATAGTAACAAGGCTGATTGTAAACTGGAAAAGGAAAATTTCTAAGTTTTAGGTTCAGGGATGAAATTTTAAAATGAGTGTTTTTAGTTTTGCCTTTCAGGTTAGGTCTTGCCATCTGAAGCAAAGGACATTTCCTTTCTGAGTCCATGGAAAATGTTCCCTGGTTAGGACTTGCTGAGATGTTATCACAGGATCTCAGACATGGAAAAGCCCTTGAGTTCCACAACCACCCATGATATTTTCCAATGTCTAATAGCCCTCACATTAACCCTTTGAATGTTTGAGAGTCTCAGGGCCAAGAAACAGAGTTTTGTAGAAATTCTAGAGAAAGCCTTGAAAGCAGATAGCCCTTGACTGTTATCCTACAGTGCCACTAGTAACCTGCTTGACTCTTGGCTCTCGTTTCATAGATGATATGAGGTCACTGGGCTAGGACTGCAATGACAAATTTCAGATTAGAATGGAGCCCAATGAACCATCCAGTTTAAAGGAGTATGAGTATAGAGGCTTCTTTTCTCCTCATAGCTACTACAAAATAATATGTATTATGTCCTTTTGAACCAAAGACTGAGATGAAGTCAAACCCCCAAATCTGCTAAGATGCTATCTTATCATGATATTTTGCAGCAATGCAGAAACTAGCCTTAAAGTAATAGTAATCTCATTGCCAGCCTAGTGACATTTTACCACATGTGAGTGCTAGCTCAGTAAGTTATGACTGTATCAGGTACAGAGAGTGGTAACAATCTTATTTCTTCAGCATAAGGTAAAAACAGTCTTGAGAGTTAAAAATACACCATTCATCTTAGGGAGTCTGAATATGGTACATTACTAAATCACATGAAGAGAAGACAAGGTTAGAAACAGAACAAAAGGGAGAATTTATTCTCAGTGAGAAAGTAGGTATTAGAAAGGCTTGGGGTTAAACTATAATAATTAGCATTTAGAAGATACTTTCTCACTATAATGTAGATCTTTTTAAAAAGTGGAGTTGGGGATAAGATTACAGGGCAAAAATAAACAGTGGCATGATTTTCAAATATGTGATACTGTCTTGCAAACTTGAATACTGGCTTATTTGTCTTGTACAAATCCTACTTGTTATTGTTTGGAGATTTTTTTAAATCAAAGATTTCCTATTTGGAGTCGTTAGATTATAGATGATGTGATCCTTACCATCTATTTTCTTTTTTTGATATTTTCTCCAAAGTAATGTAAAACCTTTTCAAATTAACTTAAATAAGCTAGGTATAAAAGTCAGAATTTACCATTTTTAATGAACCAGCAGAGGGTATGTTTATCTCAACATTAATATTCTGATGTCTTAGCTTTTAGAATGAACTTCCAAATTAAACATTAGTAGTCATATTTTTTAAAGTAGTTTATGTGTAGTTTTTTTCATGTTTTAAATTCAATGGTTATGTTTGCATCATTTCACTTCATTTTATTAAGAAAATGTAGGGGAAAAAACTTTCCCTTCCAGGAGTGGACAGCTCCTGAGCAATGAAGGATTATTTTTCTTTTCTTTCTTTCCTTCCTTATTTTTTGTGGGGGTGAGACAAAGTATGGAGGAGAGTTAATATAATACTCTAACACCTTTCACAGTATAATCTAAAATAATTTTAAATATTACACACACACACACACACACACACACACTCACACACTTGGACAAAATAACTTTACCATAGCTTTATCATGAGTTTGATTTTTTTTTGTACTCCCTAAAGCCTAGGCATTAATTGCTTGGTAAAGAGTTCTATGAAAAATTTTTAAAGTAGGTTTTAAAAAAAAGTCCCCTTAGAATTCTCCTTGTACATTTAAAGAAGTTTAACAACAGAGCACATATTTCAAAGCATTTGGTCATCTGACATGGAGTTAGTGGAAAAGACTTCATCCTAGAATTGTTAGGAAAACTAGAACTATAAACAAATAGACTTTCTGCATACGATAGGTTGCCAGATTTCATGAACACACATATGTAGATAAATATATTTATCTATTCACGCAATCTGTTTGGGCAATAGGTATTTGATATAGTTCTTGAATATAATTGTAGCAAAAATAAAAGGACCAGCCATGCCCTAGTCTGTTTCATAGATATTACCTACGATGGACCATCAGTTCTTTCCTCCAATCCTAATGTCCTTTCAGCAGATCTGTTTACTCACCCTCCTTCCTCCTCTATTTACTGAAGCATTAATGTCCCCAAAGGATTCATTTCACCCTCTGGGTCTCCTAGTGCACAGCTGTTTGCTAGGAACAACACATCATTGGCCCAGACATCAAAGGCTCTTGTAGTAACCAAAAAAGAGACCATTCCTAGTGATCTTCATGCTTTCTTTGCCAACAACCTATGAATTTATTTTTATTTTTATTTTTTTTCTCTGTGTGTTTCTTTCCCCAACTTGGAATAGAAATAAGAAGAGGAGATATTTCTCAATGTTTGTCACTCAACGAGATATTTCTCAATGTTTGTCACTCAACGTGGCAGCTTTTATCATGTTTACTAATGCATTAAATCTAATTAGGGATGATTCCTTCTCTGTACAACCTCTAAGATCACAGTTTGAGAAAATGTTGAGTTTGGGTTCTGTTCTTATGTTATACTAGAAATCAGTGTGTCAGAATGTGATTTCTAGAAACAGTGGAAATGTATACATATCATGCTTTCGTAATAGATAGAAGTTCCTTAAGGGCAACCACTGTTTAGTTTCTCTCTTTGTATCACCAATTCCTAACCTAGTGCCTCAGTCATTGTAGGCATTTAACAAATGCTTGTAAAACTTAAGGATGTTTCATTAATACGAATTAAAGTGGTCCAGGCCATATGTCACTCCTAAAAATCACTTAAAATCATAATCCCACATTTAAGTATTTCTATTTTCAAAAGACCAGGAAATTTAAAAAATTAACTTTCAAAGGTCACCAGCAAAGCCCTCTGAACCTACCTCCCCCTGTACCTCCATATACATAAATGTTTGTCTAGTATTTTTAGATATAGTACAAACGTAAAAAACCCAGGCTTTGACTCGTTCATTCCAACACAACTGGGGTCTTACCAGGTATATTAATTACATAAATTAATGAAATAATACTACCAGACTACCTCAAATGACAACGTATAGAATCTAGCATATTAGAAAAACTAAATTCTGTCAGTATCACAAACTTGGTAGTACCAAATGTTATCTTACTAACTAAAAGGTTCTTTCTGACTTGGTTATAAAGGAAGTGAAAGATTTAAACAAAAAAAAAAATAGTAGCCACATAGATCAATAGATATATAGGTGGGTGGTTGGAGAAGCTGATAGCATGACAGGCTTGGCAGGTAAAGCCCTACCCAAAGGGGAAAATAACATTAAGCAGAAAACTGACACCAAGTTTCATGGTAAAAATCTTACCCCAAGGACAAACTAAGAAGCAGTATCATCAAATTTCTCTTGGGTCTAGACAAAGAACTCATTATATAGACAGCAAAAGGGGAAAAAAATTGAATACTCCCCAGCCCAAAACAAACACAAAAAACCCTTAAAGTGACAGCATGCCAACAAACAGATCTTCCTAAACTGACATCACTTTTAATTATTCCATTGTGGAGGAGATTTTTTAAAATACAGGGTATATAAGGTGCTTATCTTTCAATAGTACCCTGGCACCCAGCCATCTGGGCTTTGGTTTATGGTCTAGAGCTTTAGATTTTCATAGTCATTAATGATATGCATTATTTCTTTGGGCTTCTCTTGCATTCCCAGCCTATATCAATAACACTGAGCCACAGAGAAAGTTTACAAAAGAGAAAGAAACCCTGAATAGTTATTCCCCTTAATAAAGTTTGAATTAAACTTAGTTGATCCTTTATCAGGAAAAGTGCAGGTAGCTAGACACTGCCAACAAGAGGTTGATAGGGCAATCCCAAAGTGCCTAGACAGAGTGAGAGTCAAAGTTACTGTAGAAGTAATGTTAATGTTTACCCTTGAGCTAAGTCCCCTGTCTAAATTAGATGTGTGGTATGTTTTTTTTTTTAAGTTGAAGCTACTTTACATTATTTTTTGAGCTGGTACCACACTAATTCAGGGATGGTGCAGAGATATGACACATTTCTGGAAATACTGAGTGGGAAGATGAACCACGACTCTTAAGACAAATCATCCCTGTTTATCTTTCCTGGGAGAAAGAGTCAGCTGTCTCAAGCTTGAATAAAGGTACCTGAGGATTTTCTAGGCTCCAGGGGGTAGAGAGAGCAGGAAAACATCAGCTCAGGGCATGGCAGGAGATGGAGCTAGGAAAATAGATTTAGTGTTCATCTGCCTGACTAGAAATCAGAGTATTGAGAAAGCAAGTATTGTGATAGGGGGGAAAACCAATCCCTGTACTGAGGGCACTTACATTCTGCCAGGGAGCTAGAGAATGTAAACAATTAGATTCTTACACACACACACACACACACACACACACACACACACACACACACACACACACACACACACATATCCCACAATTAAAATTCTGCCTGTGACCCTGGGCTAATCACTGAACCTCTCAGCCTCAGTTTCCTCATTTGCAAGATGGGGATAATAATAACACCTACCTCACAGGACTGTTATGGGAATCAAATGAGAAAATGTGTCAAATGTTTTGCAAATCTTAAAGTGTTGTATAAATGCTAGATATTATTGGCATTATTATTTTTTATCTCTAATCCTTACCACTGATAAATCCCTAGTCTTTAAACTAATAAATACTTGTTGCTTGATTGATTTGAACGGAGGGAGTATTAATTAAAAAGAATCAAGACAGACTTTTAGTAGAAGCCTCAGCATGAGCTGGGCCAGGAATGACTCTTAGAATTCTATGAGGCAGTTTAAGGAAGGATCACATTCCAGGGAAGGAGGTGATCATAGCCCAGACAGAAGCTGGGGATAGAATCCTGAGTCTTGGATAGTTTGACTGAGTCATAGAGTGTGTAAAGGGTTGTAATGTGAAGTAAGTCTACAACACTTAGGCAAGTCAGATACAGGCTGTGCAAAGTTTTAAATGACAATGTGAGGAACTTTTATTTTAAAGGCAATGGGGAGCCATTGATGATGCTGGAGAGTTATGAACGGGTCACAGCCATGTTTACAAAAAGTTTACATTAAACATGTATGTTTCACATAAAAGGCACAAACCTTGTCTGAAAGTTTTCAGCTGAAATCTGGAACTCAGAGGGGGTGGTTTTGTTTTTCTCTTCCACGATGCAATTTGAAGCTGAGTGTTTAGCAGTGATAGGGATAGTTCCGTATCCAGAGGTCTTATATCCTAGAGCCGCCATTGAGAAAGGAATTAAAATAGTTGTCTTCATCCTAGATGGGGAAAATAAGGGATGTGAGCTCCTCAGAAGCAGGGGCTTTGTGTCCTCAGCACCTAACGCAGGCCTCTTTGTAGAAGGCACTTAATAAATATTCACTGGATGAATTTTTTTGCCTTTCTCCTTTGGCCACAGTCTTATCAACCTTCCATTTGCTCAGCTCTATTTAATCTTCCAGTTTTCTAGTTTTTCTTTGTAGCCATTGTCCAGGTTATCTGCTCAGTTGTAGGCAGATTAGCCTTTTTGCCATCACCCTGATGCTCCAGGTTGTTTGAGTGCAGGCCCTCATTTCCCAGGGTCACATTATGAGGAGGCTGGATGCATGTCAATCAGCAATGTTTTTATTTGATCTTTGCTGTCCCATTAATGGCTGCTGTATGGCCCGAAAGATTGTGAGTAGCTGCTGCTTAGGTGTGGATAATTAGTATACTCATGAAGTAATATCCATACATATATTAATCACCCCAAGGGCAGCAAGCCACATCATAGAGAACAGTGGCTTCTCCAGTGGTGCTTTCAAAATAAGCTTTTCTGTGTTATGGCAGAGCTATAGCAAGAGTAGGGCATACCAGAAACATGAGATAATTGCGGAGGGCAGGTTTGCTTTGTAGAAATGTTTTTGTCTAGAATATTCTGTTCTACCATCCAGGTCTAGGAGGAGCATTCTGCCCTAATTAAATAGAAGATGCTGTCCCCAATCAATTTGTTTTCCAATTAACTCCAATTTAATAGGACTGCACTCATCATGACTCTTCCCTTATCCACCCTAGGATATTTATCTGAAATTGATCTGATGCTTTTATATAGCCTCGGTATTAGGTCCAATGTTTTGTACTTCTCATGGGCATAGGCTCCATGAACAAGTTGGCCACCTCTTTCTAGAGGTCGTTCAGGCAGTTGTACTATGAAGATATAGCCTATGTCATGGAAACTCATGATGTCCTGAAGAATGCCCCCACTTCCCACCTACACAGACTAGATTTTACAGAATTGTAGGATGTTAGAACTGGAAGGAACTTGAGAGAGTAACTCACCTCCTTTTTATTAGAGTTAAGGAAGCTGAAAGCCTAAGAAACTGTGACTTGCCCGAGGTCATACCATTAGTAAGTGGCCAAACTAGAAATCAGACCTGTATCTCTACTATATCACGCACAGGTTTCCTGGTGGACATAGTCTGATATTATCTTGTGCTGCTCCAAGCTGAAGAACTTTGGGAATACTTATATGTGTATTCTGTGTTATCTTGAGCGATCATAAAATCACCTCAGGGGTGATTGAGTCCAGCCCTATCATTATATAGACAAAGAATTCAGTTAAATGACATGCCCCAAAACACATTGGGAGTAAAGAGCAGAGCTTGGATTCAGACCCAGGTCCTCTATCTAGTATAATTTTCCAGCTGAGATCCCAGATCATTTTGTTCCTGCCACTAACCACCCTCAAACTACTACAGAATGAAAGACAGCAGAACAATAAAAGTGGGTTGGGTTACCATCCGATTACGGCCAAATTCTCTACTTGACCTGTGCGATTGACCTTTACATATGCATATATGTATAAATATGCGTGTATATGTGTGTATGTACATATACATGCAATCCTCCACATATACATTATATATGTGTGCATATATACATATTACATGTATCTAGTGGTTTTCCCACATCTACTACCTAATATGGATCTGAATGGTCTTTTTGATTTGTTCTGTCACCTGTAAATGGTGACATGATATAATAATTACATTCCTAACAGTTTTCAAGTATTATATTGAGTAGTATAGACTGATAAACTGTTTATCATTTCCACCTTAGGAAGATAAAAAATTAATTGGGCCTAAAGTATGTAAAATTTGAACTATTAAAGAAATTCTTAACAATATAGGTTTTTCTTTAGAGTTCTATACTCATGAAATTTTCCTACCCTTCTGGTACATATTCATATTTTCCTCCTGAATTTCCTCTTGGGATAAGAGTTTCTTTTATATTTGGTGGTTTGAAGAAGGGTATAAAAGATATAAGAATAACATTTTTTATAAATATCACTTCAATAAAAACGAAAACTAAACTTCCTTTTGTTTGTCCTAAAACTACCTTGTTCAGATTTCAGGGTTGTCCACAAAATTCCAAGTTTTCCAGGAGTCAGGGAACAAGTTTCTGTTCATCCTGTTCACATCCTTCTTAACTTTTTTAAAGACTTTAATCATTTGATCTTTTCAGCATTTGTCTTTCCATGTCAGAGTCTCAGTTTCTTTAATCTAACTGCATGTGTATCAACTTGTACATCATTTTATTTTCCCTATTTTTTCTAATGATAAAGAAAAGGTTTTACTAGCCACCAAACCAGTATTCCACTTGTCATGTCAATGTTTGACTGAATGCCAAATATTACCTGAGCAAAGCTACCAGGACAACTACTTTTGGGGGGAGAATGGAGGTATTCTGACTTGCGAACAATTCTATCAGATTGGGAAGGCTGAAGCTGATTGGGGGCAGAGTTAAGATCTTTAACTGATAGTAGACTGAACATGAGTTTGCTTGTTTCTCATCTGATTTCCTGTTTTTACATATAGTTAGATATGTTCTTAGTCACCTACCACATACCTCGACTGTCAGGTTTGATCTTTCTTACTAAGTTGAGCAACCACTAAGAAGCTCATAGAAATAACATGAGGCGAGTGTAGGTCTAGAATTGCAAAACAAATATTTGGATAATACAAAAACTTTTGCTCCTCTCCCCATTCTTCTCCTTGCCACTCGCCATATTAACATCTGCTGAAACACTTTTCTTCTTTCAAAGCCTAGCTTAGGGGGCCCAACCCTGTATGAAGAGCCATAAAGATGAGGTTGTAAAGCAGACATATATGCTCCACCTTCTGTGAAAACAAAATTCAGCCTTGGAATTAGCTGCTGTAAGCTCACCCTGAGAGTAGCCACCAAAAATCCAGTGAACGCTGAGCTCAGTTTGCTGTGGATCCTATTCAAAATTTAATGCTAGGTCTGTTAAGCAAGAAACAAAATCAGTGAGATTTGTGTTTATTTCCAGGAAATGTTGAGTATGCTTTGTGACACTTTGGCCAACATATTTAATTCTCTAGAAAAATGGCAGCAAGGGCAGCTAGCATACATGGACTCTGTGCACAAGTAAAGCAGTCAGTGGGGAGCAGATTGGTCGGTGACAGCTGTTACAGAGGTGTAGCCATGATCCTGTTACATGGTGGGAAGTCTTAAGCTGGGGCTCAGAAATGCAAAAGGAAGGTGGGGAAAGGGAGAAGGAAAGGCAGCCTGTTAAAAATAGAAAAAATGGTAGATACATAACAAAAATACCCTAATGTCTTAATGCTCAGGTAGTGCTTAGTGTTTTTTCTCATTATTAATTAGCCAACTCAGCAACTTCAAAAATTTAGTGATAAAATAATGTAACTGAACACACACACACACACACACACACACAAACACAAGCAAACAAATGTGTAACATGGTTCAAATAGAATGTAGAGTGATAAAATGATCGTCATATATTCAATCCTGTCTTCCTGTAGTTAACTTAATTAGAAAAATTGCTTTCTATTGAAAATGTTGAAATGGTCACCCAGGACATGGCAAAACCAGCATCTGTGTGTCTTATCTGTATCCCATGTCACATACATGGTATTGATTCAACTCAACGGATATTTATTAATCACCTACTATGTGCAAGGTGCTAGAGATGAGATCAAAGGGGATAAGACATGTACTTACTGTGATGTTGCTTAAATAAGCATGTCCTGAGGTAGGTCCTGTGTAATGTCTGATATGTCCAGACAGTGCAATAAAAGAGATTGGATCTTTTTCATTAAGTAGATGAGATAAAGTATTATGGAAGAGATGTTACCTGAGCTGGACCTTAAAAGAAGAGATGTGTTTCAATAGGTGTTAATTTGAAGGAAGGAGATTTCAGGTTTTTAAGGTGGCCAGTAAAATTACAGAGAGCCAGGAAAGGGCAGGAAGAATTGGGGGAATAAATAGTAGTTCAGGCAGGCTAAAATTTTATATAGAGAGTAGGTTTTTAATCCTTTGAATAAGAGGATTGAAATAAGACTGGAAAGGTAGGGTGTAGCCAGTTTGTGGAATACCTTAAATGCAAGGCCCAAGAGTTCATATCCCTGGAGAAGCATAAAATAAAAGGATCACAGAAGCCAAGAGAGGAGAGGAAGTGATGCTTGTCAAATGTCCTGGAAAGGTGGAAATTAAAAGACTCAATGGAAACAAATGTTACAAAATTGTCTTAACATGTAATTGAGGGAAAATATTATATTAAAAACATTACTAAAGGGAGGAATTCCTCTGTACCCCCAACTACTTTTATTATTTCTTAAATTTAATCAGGAAGGTTTGATACTGCAGTTGTCTCAGCCCCTGTATTGTCTTTGGATGGAAGAGTTCCCACAACAGCCCCTAGTATTCTTTTCCTAATTTAATGAGAAAACTTGGGCAAATGGATGCTTCCATGACCTTTATATGTCAAATGGAAAGGCTTGCAGGCAGAAAAAGAAGATATCCAGTATCCATTCATGTATGAAGTGGCCCAGAGAACCAGTGAATCCCTTTTCTTAGGTCTAAGTTCTCCACACAAGCCTAAGAATGAAGAAAGATGCCATTTGGAATAAGGGAGGAGAAAAGAAATTTTTGTCTGCCAGATATTTTATTGTAATGTACTTTAGTTGAATATATGAACACATACTAAAGAGAGTTTCTGCAGTCTTCACATCTATCTTGGGGCCTATATTTTCCCTGAAGGAACATATCTCTGGAGAGGAAAAGAAAGAAGGGAAGGGAAGAAGGCTCACAAGAAAATCTGTAAGTCAATAGAAATGAATTTTGGCACACAATAACATTAATATTGGCGCTGGAAGATTGCAGAATGAAAAGAGATGCTGGTCTCCACTGATACATGAGTGAGTGAAGGGCATTTCCAAACTGGAAAAGGTAGTTCATCATTCCACAAATCAGCAACACATTTTCACCATCCTGACAAATGTTTCATTAGATTTGGTTTTATCTATCATTGTCCTTACAATGAAACCTCCAAAAGTAGTTAGGATATGGATCCTGAAGTACTGGGGGTCTAGTTTTCTCGAGATAGTATAACTCTAATTTGTCTACAGCCTGGTTTCTTCTTAGCCTAACAAAATATTAGGGACAGTGCTTTTTTGTTGGACTTCACTAAATGACTCATAAGAGTTTTCTCATAGGAAAAGAAAATTATTAGAACATTATGTCATTGGTCATATTTCTTGGTTCAGTAAATAAGAAGCAACAAGAAAACAGGAAGGCCCATTGAAGCCCAATCTGGTCTCTGTCCTGAAGCAGCTCTTCCAGTGTCAGGAAAGTTGTGGAGTTTGATAGAGAGACCTGGTGCTGAGATGAATAAAGAACATTCCAGAATAGAGGAGTTATAGATTCGGAAAATGGAAACTAAATGAATTTGAGTGCAATGGGGTCCCCACTGCAAGTATTATAAATATGACTTCCCTTTGGCTTCCACTCTGGCTCAATTTGTGACTGCTCTTGATGCTCTGGGGCTGAGGTTGATGGTGACCAGTGATGTGGAGCAGTTCTGGTATTCACTGGGAAACATCTAGTAAAATCACAGAATTATAAAATGTTAGAAGTCATCTAGTCTGACTATGTGAGTTTAACACTGTGGAGTTGTAACGTCACAAAGTGCCTTCAAAGAATCCTTCCAGCTTGTACGGATTTACAAATTACCCCAGAATATAGTATTCCTTAGTCAAGATCGAATATAGCAAACCTACGAAGTGGTCAGTTGGGAACATAAAGATTCAAAGAACACTCTTCGTTGTCTAAAAGGGAAGCCAGGAGGTAAATACGTCCACTTTAGCAAAAGGCTTCAGCATTTCTGGATTAGGAGAAGATGTTTGCACACGTTGAGGATGGCATTAGACATCAAAAGGTGATGTTTGGGCAGAATTAAAATCCTAATACAGAGTGAGCGTGAAGTTCCTGTGAATTTGCCATCGATGCCCAGCATTTTCAAAGAGACTCAGACTTATGAAACTGGAGTAAAGGTGGACCTTTGTGGCCCACAGAGAGTTCACCTTGCATGAGTCCCCATGACCTGTTTCTGTAATTTTTTTTTAACTCAGTTGAAAAGAATTTCAGACCCGTCTTAGAGAACTCTAAGATTAAATTGCAGTGAAGCTGGGCAAAAGACCTTTCTAGTTATCAGGGATCTCACTTGACATGAGTGTCTGTGTTTTTGTATATTGCATCTGCCACTTGTTGATATTGTTGAACTAAGATAAAATGGATTTTCAGACTCATCCTAGAGAAGAATTCCTAAGATTGAACTGCAGTCATCGTGGACAGCAGACATAAGTCATCACCGATTTCACTTGTCATTGTCTATTACACCTGCCACTTCTGCTGATGTTTTGGAATTGGGGTGAAAGGGACTTCAGACTATACTAGAAAAGAATTTGTATTTCCAGCTGATTGTGATCAGAGTCACATCCAGGAAAGATAGGAACCAGCTGAACTTCAGGGACTTTTCTGTAAAATTACTTCTATTTTGTGGGATGGTCTTGAGGAATCATGTTGAGTGATGGAGATTATTTCTCTACCGTCTGCTTCATTGTTGAAAAACATGGCTAAGGTCCATCACAGACCAAGGAGATGACTGTAGTTCCCTGGTACAGGGTTGAAATAGACTTTTTAGATTTTAAAATTGAAGTTTACGAATTTTAATGTAAGTTCTCTTCATTAGTAGCACAAGCATGAACTAAGGTGAAAATGTATTTAATAGGAATGTATGTGTAGAACCTATATAAGATTGCAAGCCATCTCGGGGAGGGATTGTGGAGGGAGGGGGGAAGGAGGGGAAGAGAAAGGAAAAAAATCTAAGATATATGGAACTGATTGTAGAACACTGAAAACAAATAAATAAATTTTAAAAAATAGTACCGTCATGGCTGAAACACAAGAAGCGCTATGCATACAATGAGATGAGGGGAAATAGGAAAGGAAAAAGATGAGAATGAGGGTTTCCCAGTGCCCCAGGGAAAGAAAACGTGAATGCAGCAGCAATTATATAGCAAGTCCCAACCCTGACCTCAGTGAAATGTAGAATTTAGCTGGAAATACTATAAAGAAGTTACATATTGCTATTGTCTAAGGGGAATGATTTTTCAATTCTTTGTTATTATCATGTTACCCAACATGCAGAACCATATAGTCACCTCAGCACACAGAAATAGGCATTGGTTATGTGTTGGGCAAAGAGAAGGGAGGCCCAGAGGGTGGGGTTGGGGGGTTGTCTTGAATTCCCTGGAGTGGGAGGAAGCATGGCATTCTAGGAATCTCAAATGTCTGAATAGCATTTGCCCAAGACATTAAAGAGAAAAAGTTCTAGAGCAAAATAGAATGAGGAAAGAGCTTCCTTGTTTGGTACTGTGAAAGTATATCCAGGAATAGGACAGTCTTATTTTCTGAGAGAAGGGATTCTGGGATGAGAGATTAAACATATGGCATATCATACAGGTTTTAGCTTCTTTCATGTTTTATCTTATAAAAATTAAACCATCTCAGTTACTATTTTTGATTGTTGTTATGTCCAGAAGGATGAAAAACGGTGGTTCAAAAGAAACCACTGCCAAGAGAACGTCTCTGTAATATCCAAAGGACAGAATCTAGCTATTTAGCAATCTTGTTGTTAGGCAACAAGAATAAAGATGAAAGGGGAAATTCTGCAATTCTGGTGTTAATGAAATAAAATATGATTTGAACTTAAAAAAAATAACAAAAGGGATGGGGAGGAGGTCATTCAACTTGAAAATTAAGAGGTCATTAATGACCAGGGAAAGAACCGCTTACTTTGAGTGTGAGAGAGAATCCGCATTACACAAGACTGAGGAGTTACTGGCTGCTGAACAAATGGAGGTAGTGAATGTAGATTAGTCTTTTCAGATTGGTAGAGAGAAGAGGAAAGTAGGAGGTTGAAAGCTATTATCTATCCCCTTTCTTAAAAGTATTGCAGCCTCCCCAAGTTCCAAGCCACATGTAGGGACAAATGCTGTAAGTAGGCAATCTCTCTCCCCCATGAAAATAAAACAATTTCTTCTATTGTATATTAGTTTTCACAATGTATATATGATAACAGCTTCTTCACTAACCAAATAAGAATAGCTCTATCCAGCTGCTCTGCTTTGTCCTCTGATAAAGAAATCAGTGTCTGAAATAACTTAGAATAATCATGCTTAAGATTAAATGTAACATTTAAGGAATGGAAATAAAATAATCAGGATCTGCCTTAGAGGAATAAAGTCTGAAAGTAGAACTTTAATCATAATCTGTAGTTGTGATATCTGACCATATATGAATAGGTTCTGTATCAAGTACTTACTTTTCTTGAGAGAATTGTAAGTGCATAATATAAAATATGTGAGAGTTAGGAAACCTGGTCTGTACCTCTGCCACTAATCATCTGCATGACTGGGCGGATTATGTAGTTGTTGAGAGTCTCAATTTTCCCACCTTTAAAAGGAAGGATTTAGATTAGACCTCTAATGAACTTTCTAGTTCTAATATCCTATGACCTTCTCTTCTCCAATTTCCTCTTTATATGGAAGGGAAATGAGTACCAAAGATTTGTCTTATCTTGTTATTTGATTCTCTCTCAATAGTTATGGTAAAGACAAAATTTAAAGTCCTTCAGAAATTACATTTAAATTCCACACATACCCTATTTTGAGACTTTTTTTAAAGGATGATCTACTACATAGATGTCAAACTCAAATTTCCCAACGGACCAAATTTCTTCTTAGAAAAATTCACGTGTGACAGACTAATATTGTTTCCAAGAATTTCTAGCCATTGGATGAAAGCTATTTTAATGAGCCAATTCTGGTCTTTGTCTTTATTATTGTTTTTTGTATTCTCTGGTCTTAATGATAACCTGACTAACTAGATCTGAGCAGTGAACTGTTGAGTTTGAAATCCCTGCTCTGATCAATCAATCACTGCACTGTTAACTGGGAAATAAAGAATTTTGATAATCAAATGAAAATAACATTCACTTCGTCATTCGTAGTTTTGTCCTCAGCAGTATTTCTTCCAACAGTGCAGATTACAACCCCTCTACAGTTTAGTGGATGGTCTTTGGAAATGTGTGTGGATCACCATCTGTAGCTTTTCCCAGTGTAGTTAAGCTGGTCCTCAGACTCATATAGGCCATTCATGAGCCTGTACTTTAAACCTTCTCAGTTTGGTAGGCATCAGAACTTACTCTCCACTGACATAGCTTTAAAGAACCTAAGGTCCCCTCTAAACCCCAGGGAGTCATTTGAAAAGAACCTGAGTAAATAAAGAGAATTTCTAATATTTTAAGAGCTGCTTATATATGATCATGGGGCAGCTAGGTGACCCAGTGGATAGAATGCCAGCCTAGAGTCAGGAAGACTTCATCTTTCTGTGACCTCAGACACTTATTTACTTAGCCCTTTTGGCCTCAGTTTCCTCAACTGTAAAATGGGCTGGAGAAGGAAATGGCAAATTCCTCCAGTATTTTTGCCAAGAAAAACCTAAATGTGGTCACAAAGTCAGGACATGTCTTCAAAACAACTGAACAACAAAATATGTGATGATTTTTATTTTCAAAAACATGTTTGTGAAATGGATAGAGATTCGATTATATCTTTACTTCATAGGTGAGGAAGCTAAAGCCCTTCTTGAGTCTGTCAGTGGCTGAGCTGACATATTATAGTTCACAGAAGTCTTACAGATGCCAATCCCTATTCTTGCTACTATCTTACCTAATTAGATGGCTGGAAAGTGCTTTGAGCATTTTGGAGCAAAGCCTTTTGTCAATACAATGTATCATTATTGCTGTAAAACTTTAGGAGTGGCTCAATGCCTTCACAATGGGGAGTTTAAATTCTTCCTCCTTTGCCCCTGGAAATCTATTTCTGGTAGGTGATATTTTGTCCGGAACAGCCATCCCAAATGAAAATTAGATTAGATAAGTGAAAATTAGCCCTTAGATTCCTTTCCATGTGAAAGTAAAGTTCAGATCCCACTGAAGCCATGACATAGGAAGTGTTTTTGCTACAAAATGAGGATTTTGAGTCTCCTCGGCTAAACGAGGACCACCATGATAACCTCCCTCCTCTTTTCCAGGTCTTATAGTTTCTTCTAAGAAAAAAAAAGCTCAGGGCTTGATATTTTTAAGTCTTGGTAAAATGTATAGGTCAAAGGTAAAATGCCTTTGTAAAGTGATCAAAATCTAGACTGTCATTTAAAAATATGTACCTTTTTTCTGCACTTTTTCAAAGAAACCCTCTGGGTACGTTTTGTGCTTTTAAACAAGTTTTTTTTAAAAAAGCAACTTTTAAACACCTAAGGTAGACATTTGCTATGGCAGTATACCTGTGTCTCATTGCAGAGGAAGTTAAGCTTATGCTTTTAAAAAACAAGAGCAATTTTTAAAGATTTATAAGGTTTTTGGTTTTTATATGTGAGCATGCCTCCTTCATTTAAGGTACAATGAGAAGAGAAGTATATCTGGAGTGAGAGGACCTGAATTCAAAATCTGCAACCTACACTTACTACTCATACTCATGTGCCCACTGCCAAGTCACTTAACCTTTCCTCATCTATAAGCAGATATTGATGACCTCTAAAGTGCCTTCTACCTTTAGATTCTGTGATACCATAATTTGAGATGAACTTCAAATTAAAGGCTTGGGGGAGAAATATATATCCTTTTTGTTTCTGTTGAGGGGAGGAATAATTTTTTTTTATTAAATAAGCTTTCTATATGAAACACTGAGTATGAAAATTTAAGTGCTTAATGTAGAAATTTATAAATTTAAGGCATAGAAAAATATATTACCTCAATTATATTTTTTCCCTTTTTTTCTTCTTTCTGGACTAGGACTCAGGAGGCCATAGTTATAATCTTGGCCCTGCTACTAACTGGTCATACTTTGTGGGGTATGGAATTCAGTTCTTATGATTTAGAGGTGTCTCTAAACCAAATCCCTCATTTCCTTTTATGAGAAAACTGTGAAGTTAGTGACATCCTCCAAGTCATACAGATACTACGTAGCAGAACAGAGATTCAAATTGAATTTTTTTTCCATAACATTCAGTGAACTTGTCAGGATCTCAGTTTCTTTATCTGTAAAATAAGGTTTTCCATGGTTCTGAAAGTTTTCCATGGTTCTGAAATAATAGACTTACATGACTAAAGATAAAATAACCAGTACGGGTATTTCAATGACCCAGTCAACACACTCTAAAATGCTAGCTTTGTAATAGTAAATAGTTTTTGTTTTCCAGTTATTAAAATGCTATTTACTTAACACCTATCCAAGTCTTCACTCTCCAAAGCCCTCCGTGTGTTCTTCTTTCCTAGCTACAAAGTTCCTGTTCTTCAGCCAACATATGGGCACCTGGGATGTGTACACTGGCAGAAAAAAGTCACACTAAGGAGTGTTTTGTTTTGCTCATTAAGTTATTTGTTGAAAAAACAAATGCTTTTAAGCATTCATTTATTAGGAAGTGTTCAAAAAATTGTCTGCCAAATAAAATAGTTCATTTGGAATTAAACAAATATCCCTCCAGGGACCAGTTGTTGATATGAATGCTACTTCTGGGTTCTGTTATCTCCCTACCCCATCAGATCAGTGAGAGAAATGGCTGAAATGGTTCTTCTGTGATGTAGGCTTCTCCCTCAGCTGCTGCTGTTTGCATTTCACACAGTAAGACATATTTTGATCCAGTGCCTAGAAAATCTTAACTCCTGAGTGGCACTGCAGGGTCTCAGTGAAGGTAGATGATTGTCCCAAACCTGCAGTTAGACTATCAAGAGACAGATTTGGTGGCTAGATGTGCATAAAGACATTGGACAGTCATACAAGTCAAAATAAGAGATCAAAGCAACACAATCATAAACCCTAAACTTTTATATCATATTGATTATAGGGAGGCAATGTAGAGAGCTCACTAGCTTTGTAGGCAGTTACAAGATCACAAGTCAAGAATGGGGCAAGTCTAGAGGCCATTGAGTTCAATGCCTTCATTTCACAGATGGGCAAACTAAGTTCTTGTTTAGTTGTTTTCAGTTGTGCCCTATTCTTTGTGGCCCCATTTGGGGTTTTCTTAGCAAAGACATGGTTTGACATTTCTTTCTTCAGCTCATTTTATAAATAAGGAAACTGAGACAAAACAGAGTTAAGTGACTTGCCCAAAGTCACACAGCTACTAAGAGTCTGAGGCCAGATTTGAACTCAGGTAAGGTCTTTTCCAGTTCTAAACCTATGATCTTATGATCTCCCTTTCTGAAAATACCAAAAGAATCAAAATTCTTCAAATTGAATGTTGGTCAAAAGCTGTAGAAAACATCAGGTGGTGGTGGTGTTTTCAGACTTTGTGTTCTAAGTATGTATAGTTATAAATATAATGTTTAAGTAATATCTTACCATAGAAATTCAAATTTTGATTTCACCTGTGGCAGGGAATTATGATGTAGAATTCAGGTTGACATCGTAAACAAACTAAGCTGTTTTCTTTCTATTACTACAACCATTGAAAAATCATTATTTTCCTAATTGTCATAATATAATTACATAAATTATATAAGTACAATAAATCATTCAGTACATCTCCCTAACTTTGAGTACCATCTACCGAAGAGATCTTAACCCTATTTTGCCAGATCTGAAATATGCTGTCCAATAAAGCAGAGGTGACTCTGATCCATTCCTGTCCTACTTTCACTGAAGTTATACTTTTTTTAATAGTCAAAACTATTTGGGCTTGTCCACATATACTTTAAAAAGCACAAATGATTTAGTCTTCCTCTTTTAATGTGATTTGACATCATCAGAACTTGCCTCAGTGATATGGGTTAATTTTGTGGGAGACAAAACGGCATTCAGAAGGTTAATGATGTTCAAAACCTAGCCTCTGTGGCTATGTGTGCAAATAAATAAACCTGGTGCTCCGGCTTCTGGTTTGATTTCTGTTTGCCTAGTGGAGTCAATCCCAAGTCTTCTGTGCAGCTGTTGGAACTTTTACTGTGATAATACAAATTCACTAGGTTTGAAAAACTTATTTGAGGGATTTGAACAGGGCACAGCAAAGTCCCTAGCTCAATAAAGAATAATGAAAATAATAATAATAATAAAATAATAATGAAATAAAATTATGAATAACATAGTGTGATGCAGCTTTATTCTTTGGTTCTATAAGAAGGTTATCAATGCTTAATATTATTGGACTCCATTATTTTCATGAGGCAGCAGCATGAGACAGTGGTCGAACATAGCCTGGAGACTTAAAGCACTAACAATTATTAGCAAGACTCACCACACTATGTGTAAAAATGAATAGAACATTTATACTGCTTTCCTCACAGGGTTCCTATGAGGAAAGCACTTTGCAAACCGCCTAACACTCTATCATTTTGAATCATTCTTGGTATCAGCATGGTACAGTGGCAAGATTGCCTGCTGGAGTAAGGAGGAGAGAGCTGATTCAGCACCTCACTGACATTAGCAAGTCTCTTAGTTTTGAGTACTTCTTATCTGTAAGATGGGGCTAGCCATACGTCACAGTGTCATCGTTAGAACCCATGAAATAATGCATGTCAAGCACTTTGTAAATCTTAAGGCACTATGTAAATGTCTCCTGTTTGTTGATAATATCAGAATCGTAGATGATTGTCTTCTAAACCAATTCCTTTATCTTAAGACTGCTCTTAAATCATCCCATAAAAGTGAAACGTGGCCTGTGTTATTTATAAAGATTCCTATTGAATTCTACAGCTTCTGCTTAAGGGCATTTACAATTATGAGAATTTAATGAAATCCTCATCCCTGTTACCCTTCATTTAGAAGTACTTCCTCTTCTATTGGCTTTCTGTGATGCCCCTCATTGACTTCTGATTACACACAGTAATGATGCGTGCTATTTTACAGCCTAATGAAGAACACAAGTATATCAGCCACCTGCAAAAATATGTTCACTGGGTCATTTATGTCTTAAATGTCCTTCTTTGCATAACAATATTCTCCCTCTTTTTATGTCTTTTGACTTTTAGCATTTTTTATAATATCTTTTCCTTAATTGTTCCCATTAATATAAGATTCTTCTTACTCTTTAGATTCTACTCTTTTATGCTTTTTTAAATTACTTCCCCATTTTCTAGCTTTTCAGTGTCTTCCTATGGAAATTTTTTCTTCTACTCTAGCTTTTCCCACTTTCATTTTGTAGTAGTTTCATTTAGTAGTGGTAGTTCCAGAAAAGTGCTAATATATTTCTCTATATAGTTAAATTGCTCCAAAATTAACTTTGGGTTTTAGACTTTTAAAAAATTTCATGACAATTCTAGAAATAGAGGCAAATTGTATTTCAAGAGCAGAACATTATAATGACTGCTCTAAACTGGACCTTTTCAGGTTTTTTCCCCATAAGATGATAGATTTTGAATTGGAAAGGATCTTAGAGGCCATCAAATTCAACCTTCTCACCCTACAGATGAGGAAACTGAGTCAGAGAGATGACTTGAGGAGGGTTACACAACTATTACTGTGTCTGAGGTGGGATTTGAACCCTGGTTTTCCTTATTCCAAGACCAGAATGCTATGTACAAGTATCATTCTTTCCTGTCTTATCTAATCTACAATTACAGCACAGATGCTGCTGAATGAACTAAGATTACAGATGACATTACGCTGATGGCTTTGAGCCCTTTAATGCTATACAGCCTCCAGGATGACAACCATGGTAATTCCAGTGATATCTGCTGAGCCATCCACACCAGGAGGAAGAATACAGATAGCATGCAATTAGATTAGATTATTAGTATGTATATCTTAGGCACTACAGAAGTACTGTAAGCTGAACACAAAACTGAACAGGAGGAAAAAAGCTGATTTACATTTGGGAACTTATACAGCTCTTTCATTGATCCAAGCTTGTCACTGTTGCTGAAACCTATCTTTTTAACAATTATTCTCTAAATACTGCCATATTGCTGTGTATCATGGCATTCTGTGACCTGAGAAAAGTTAAACTTACAGGTGATCCAAAAATGTGTGTTTAATATAAATTAGCTGCAATGTATTATCAGCATTGATTTGCACATGAAACATGTGTGCCCGGAAAATAAGGCAGATTGCTTAACTGATCAGAATGAGAGATAAAAGCTAGATGTTCCAAGTGGTAGAGTAGTCACCATAATATGTATTAAAAGAATGAGAAGAAAGCCTCTAGCATGATGAATGGATCTTTTTTGGAGAAAATATAGAAAGATACACACAAGAATCTCATAAGATATCATGATATGGAAAATTGTCAACCACTACCAAGTGAGGAAGCACCTATGCCAATGAAACCATAGATTCATTCAAGTATAGAATTATTAGACTCTAAATTTAAGTTTCTTAAAGGATAGGGAATGACTGTATCTTACGTATCTAAATGTTCTGCTCTAGTGACTATGTACATGATAGGTGCTTCATTATATTTTTTTCTATTTTTTAAAAATTGGTTTATTTTTAGTTTTCAGCTTTCACTTCCACAAGATTTTGAGTTCCAAGTTTTCTCCCTATCTCTCCCCTCCACCCACCCCAAGTCATTGTGCATTCTGAATACCCCTTCTCCCGATCTACCCTCCTTTCTATCAAACCTCTCCCTTCTCTCATCCCCTTCCCCTCTCTTTTATTGTACAGCAAGATAAATTTCTATATCCCATTGCCTGCATATCTTATTTCGCAGTTGCATGTATGAACGCTTTTTAACATTTGTTTTTAAAACTTTGAGTTCCAGCTTCTCTACCTTCCAACCTCCCCACCCATCCCCACTAAGAAGGCAAGCAATTCAATATAGGTTATACATGTGTAGTCATGCAAAACACTTCCATAACAGTCATATTGTGAAAGACTAACTATATTTCCCTCCATCCTATCCTGCCTCCCATTTATTCTATTCTTTCTTTTGACTCTCTCCCTCCTCAAAAGTGTTTACTTCTAATTATGCCCTCCTCCCATTTGCCCTCCATTCTCTCATACCCCCACACCCTTCTCCTCTACTTCCCTGAAGTATGAGGTAGATTTTCATACCAAACTGAGCATGCATGTTATTCCTTCCTTATGCCAAATCCAATGAGAGTAAGGTTCTCTCTTTCCCTTTCACCTCCCCCCCTTCCCCTCCATTGAAAAAGCTCTTCCTTCCCTCTTTTATGAGAGATAATTTGCCCCATTCCATCTCTCCCTTTCTCCTCCCAATATACTACTCTCACCCCTTAATTTTATTTTTTCTAGGTATCATCCCTTCATATTCAACTCATCCTTTGCCCTTTGTCTATATGTATATAATCCCTCCAACTACCTTAATACTGAGAAAAGTCTCAAGAGTTATAAATATCATCTTTCTATGTAAGAATGTAAATAGTTCAACTTTAGTAAGTCCCATAGGATTTCTCATTCCTGTTTACCTTTTCTTGCTTCTCTTGATTCTTGTGTTTGAAAGTCAGATTTTCTGTTCAGCTCTGGTCTTTTCATCAAGAATACTTGAAAGTCCTCTATTTCATTGAATGACCATTTTTCCCTGAAATATCATGCTCAGTTTTGCTGGGTAGATGATTCTTGGCTTTCGTCCTAGCTCCTTTGACCTCTGTAATATCATACTCCAAGCCCTCTGATCCCTTAATGTAGAAGCTGCTAGATCTTGTGTTATCCTGATTATGTTTCCACAATACTTGAATTGGTTCTTTCTGGCTGCTTGAGATATTTTCTCCTTGACCTAGAAGCTCTGGAATTTGACTACAATATTCCTAGGAGTTTTCTTTTGGGATCTCTTTCAGGAGGTGATTGGTAGATTCTTTCAATATCGATTTTACCCTCCGGCTGTAGAATATCAGGGCAGTTTTCTTTGATAATTTCCTGAAAGATGATGTCTAGGCTCTTTTTTTGATCATGACTTTCAGGTAGTCCAATAATTTTTAAATTGTCTCTCCTAGATCTGTTTTCCAGGTCAGTTGTTTTTCCAGTGAGATATTTCACATTGTCTGCTACTTTTTCATTCCTTTGGTTTTGTTTGATAATTTTTTGATTTTTCATAAAGTTATTAAAAGCGTCCTTCTGCTCCATTTTAATCTTTAAGGAATTATTTTTTTCAGTGAATTTTGGACCTCCTTTTCTGTCTGACTAATTCTGCTTTTTAAGAAATTCTTCTCTTCATTGATTTTTTGGATCTCTTTTGCCATTTGGGTTAGTGTATTTTTAAGGTGTTATTTTCTTCAACATTTTTGGGTCCCTTAATTTAGCAAACAGTTGACTCATTTTTCATGATTTTCTTGCATCACTCTCATTTCTCTTCCCAGTTTTTCCTCTACTTCTTTTACTTGATTTTCAAAATCCTTTTTGAACTCTTCCATGGCTTGAGACCAAGTCATATCTTTCTTGGAGGCTTTGGATGTAGGAGCTTTGACTTTGTTGTGTTCTTGTGTTTGTATATTTTGTTCTTCCTTGTCACCAAAGTAAGATTCTATAGTCTGATATTTTTTCCTGTTTTTGCTCATTTCCCCAGGCATTTCCCCAGGCATTGAATTTTTTGTCAAGGTAATTCTCTCCTTCCAGTAGGGGTTGGGGAGTGTACTGTCAGCCACTCAATTCCCCCATGATCTTTGGGCCTAGAGCTCCAGAAACAGACACTGCTGCTGTCCCAACTGCTGCTGTGGCTGCCACAGGCTGTGGATGCTCCTCCATTACCCCTGCTTCCCTGGGGCTGGGGCTGGACACTCTAGTCTCTCACACTGGTCCAACAGGTTTTTTTCCCACTGACCTTCCAGTTTGACCTGTCCAATTTGCATTTTGAGGTTGTGAAGTCTGGAAACTTCCACAAGTGCCAGAGATTCAGTCCCCCTCCCCAAGCCTGCTCAGGTCTGTCTGTGCAGACTCAGCCCATGCTGGACTGCCCTCTGCTTTCAGTGTTGTGCAATAGACCCTTCCCCTCAACCTTTCAGACTGTCTTGGGCTGGAGATTTGCTTCACTACATCATTCTGTGGGTTTGGCAGCTCCAGAATTTGTTTAGAGTCATTTTTTTACAAGTATTTGGCTTGATGGGAAAGTTCTAGAATGTTTCTGCTTCTACTCCACTGTCTTGGCTCCACCTTTCCATTATATTTTTTGTTGCTCCTGAATAGCCTTTGTGATTTTAAAAAAAAATTTATATAGTCTTAAAAATGAGTAAAACTGGTAATTTTTTCTCCATTAGGGACAGGTAAGATAACTTCTAGCTTAGTCTGTGCAGCAATGATTTTCCAAAACTATTATAAGTAAATTTTGTCATACATTAAACTCCTGAAGCGTTGTGATTTGGTTTCTGCCCCACCTCCATCTCCCATAGTGACAGATTTCAATTACCTCCAGAAAAAGCCTATCTAGAATTTAGGACAAAATGGCTCAATTTGAATACCCCATCTCTCCACTCTTGAAAAGATAGGTAAACTCTAAAGCATAACATTAGCTTTGAAGCCAGGCAGGATTTATTTTGGAATGAAAGTGTACATTAAGTTCTTTAGGACATTAAAGGCCTTATTTGTAAATAGCAGTATATAATGCAGATAGTACCATATGTTTGATATGTGGATTATCACTGAATGATTTTCTGTTATGAATTTGGGTTGTTTACTAGGCAGCAGTTTCTTTTAAATATATACTTCTAATGAAAATATTTTTTATTATACTATTGAGAAGCTAATGGAAGTTTTATAATACACTTTTTTACTTAGCCTTTTAAAATTGAATATTATAGATTCATTTTTTAAGAATGTAGCATATACATTTGTCTAAGAAGAATAGCTGGGACAAGTGCAACAAAAAAATGTACATTTTTGCAAGTTATTTAATTCCCTTATTTAACCAGCTTCTAAATAGAAGGCCTGCTATGTGTAGCTTACTAACCTTTTGTTAAATAAAGTAGTCTGTGTCATCAGGGATCTTACAGTATGATTGGGAGGATATGAAATTCTTGCATTAAATATGTATTTATTTTAACTATTATCCATGTTTATTCTATACATTACTTCTTTTGAAGCTCTCCCTCCAGCTTTTAGTTCTTGACACAAAATTGGTTGAATTTTTAAGCATCTAAAAAAAAGATTTCTATGTTGACAACAGATGCTTTGGAGGGGAAAAAAATCTGTTCCCAAAGTCAGTGTGTTAAGTTATAAGCCAATGCGTAATTTTTCCAGTGTTGTGTACGTCTCTGAAAAAAGAAATTGTAATGGAAATTTTCATCTAACCTCATGTCCATTTGCAGTTTGATAGAGATAGTTTTTATCATATCAATTACAAAGTTTGGTAATAGTTTTTACCCTTTTCTGTTTATTTCCCTTTATTATGCCTCTTTTGAAAAGTAATAGCTTAATTTATCTGTATTAAAGCTAACCAATCAAAAAGAAAGTATGTAAAAGTAAACTCCCTTTTGAAGGAAAACACAAAAATTCTCAAACCAGGCTTGAAAAGACATAACTTTCTTGCAGTATATGTATTAAAAAAAAAAAAAAAAAGACCTGGGGTGCTTAATTGACTTCCTTTTCTAAGTAAACAGTGGGAGAGATAGCATGATGTGGTGGCAAGTACAGTGAACCAGGAGTCAGGAAATACTGGATTACAGTCCTGACCCTGAAACATACCAGCTTGTGGGAACCAGGGGATGAAACTTAAACTCACTGGGTGTTAATTTCTTCATCTGCAAAATGAGAATTATAATACTTATATAAATCTACCTTTCAAGATTTGTTGTGAGAAAAGTCACCTTGTAAACCTTAAAGCATCACATAATTATGAGTTGCTTTTATTGTCAAAGTAATGAAAATTAATATAATCTTAAATAACTTTCATAGGAGCACAGTATATAATAAGGGGTGACTACTACTGTACTCATCAGAATACACTTGGTCAGTATTCCATTTAGGGATCTGTGACTTTTTTGCCCAATTTAAAAAAAAATTTACTTTTATTTTTAACTTAAACATCAAATAAAATAGTTATTTCCCTATACATAGTAGAACTAAGAGGACTGCAGGTCTCTTTTCTGTACAGTTGACTTTAGAAGTCTGTGATAAGCTCAACCTGTAGCTTTCAAAGCTGTCCAGCTTCTCTGGGCTTCTTTCTGATTTTCCTTCTGGTTTTTTTCTCCGCAATTTTTTTTTAAAAAAGATGATTCAGTGATGTTCTTTTTTTAAAAACAAAAGCATTTTTTCAATCAGCAAAACCTTCCTTCTGATCATCTCATCTTCAATCCACAACCCCAACTGAGAACAAAAGAAAAATGTTACAAATTACCTGTTGTTAACATTATAATTATGTATTAGAAATATGTTTAGTTAATAGAACAGAGTTCCACATTGGCCATGTTCAAAAAGTATTTGTTTTATTCTGCACTCTGAGTCCTTCATCTGTCTAGCAGGAGGGAGGTGTCATGTTTCAGCATTATTCTTCTGGAATCATTGTTGTTCGTTACACTAAAAGTTCCTAATTCTTTTTAAGTTGTATTTTTTTTCATATTGTTGTAACAATGTAAATTGTTCTCCTGGTCCTCTTCACATTGTTCTGCATCAATTCATACATGTCTTTCCAGGTTTCTTTGAAACCGTCTCCTTCATAATTTTTTACAGTATACTAGCATTCCATCATATTTATGTACCATAATTTGTTGATTCACTCCCCAACTTATGGGTACTTCCTCAGATTCCAACTACTTGCCACCTCAGAAAGAGGTATAAGTATTTTTGTATATCCTTATTTTGTTTGCTTAAGAATAATCCCTCCCTTAATCTATCTTCCTTTCTGTTCTTCCACCTCCTTCCTCCCTTTCCCTCCTATTTCCCTACTGAATGAGATATATTTCTTTACCCAACTGTGTGCGCTCTTATTCTTCCCTCCTTTGACTAGATGAGAGTGAGTTTCCAATGTCAGCTACTTCCCCTAGCCCCACCTCCATGTTCCCATAGTAGTCTATTTCTATAACCAGATAGCATATGATAATTTTCCCTAACCTTCCTTTCTCTTCCCCCTTCCCAGTATTATTCTTTTTCTCTCCTTCCCATTCTTCTCTTAAGATCATCACAATATAATAGAACCATTCGCAGTCCCTCTGTGTAATTAGGTTACCTCTGATGATGATAGAGTTCTGAGAAGATACATGTATCTATCGTCTCTCCCATAAAAGAATGTAAACAGTTTATCCTTGCTTAGTCCCTTATGATTACCCACTCAAGTTTACCATTTTATGTTTCTCTTGACTCCTTTATTTGATCTTCAGAGTTTCTGTGCGACTTTGGTCTTTTAATCAAGAAGTCTTAGAAGTCCTTTATTTTATTAAGGTTTATCTTTTTCTCCTCTAGTATTTATTATACTCAGTTTTTCTGAGTAGGGTTTTCTGGTAGATTATTCTTGACTATAAGCCTGTATTTCCTTGAACTTCAGGAAAATTATATTCTAGGTTCTCTGATCTTTATTAATGTTGGTTGCTAAATCATATCTAATCTTGACCAAAGATTCTTGGTTCATGAATTCTTTTTGGTTCTTGAAGTACTTTTTTCATTGAGCCAGAGAATAATGTTCCTGGAAGTTTTCATTTGGGGTTTGTTGGAGGCATAGAGATCCATATTTTAGGAGGGTCACTAACAGTCTAGAGTCCTTCCAGAGGAGGGCTACCAAGATGGTCAGAGACTTGAAAGAATGTCTTTGTATGATTAAAATGGGAATGTTTTGCCTATAGAAAGGAAGAGTTAGGAAAACAAGATCATCACCTAAATATTTTAAGGACTGTCATATAGAAGAAGCACCAGACTAATGTTTGATCCCAGAAGATATAGCTAAGACCAAAGGGTAGAAATTATAAGGAGGTAGCTATTGGTTTAAAGAAAATACAAACGATAATGGTAAAGCAACCATAGAATTGTCACTTTTGTGCCCAACTGATACTTTTTCCATTTTGTGTTATACTGGATCAAAATGGGATAGGGCAAATTAAGAAGAATTTCATAACAATTAGAATTTCCTCCCAATCAATTTTGCTTCATTATGAGTTAGTGAGATTCTTGTGGGCAATGATGAAGCAGAGGCTAGTTGACTTTTTAAGGGGAAATTGTAGACAAGATTAATGCTTCAGGTATCCTTTGAACCAGATTCTCAGTCTTCTATCTTTTCACCTTGTTGTTAACAGTTCCAGTTGATTTCCAAATAAGGGCTTAACCTGTTTTTCCCCATATTTAGGAAGCATACTACACTGTGGTGACCAAGCAATAAAATTAATGCAGTGAATTCTTTTACGTAACCTCCAAGTCACTTCATTTTGAAATGGCAGCTAACTCTTGTATGTCCCTCAATACTGCCACATCCCACTTTCTTATCATTTCATTATCCTAAAGTATAATAAAGCCTTGTAAGAATATTAAGCCAATCTTAAAACTACAATACAAATTATTTTTTAAAAGGAGACATTAAATGTATTGAGAATAGCATTCATTTTCATTTCCTTTTCAAAAAAAGTTAAATGGAAAGCAATTGAATAGTATCTCAGCTACTATAACCTTGTGCTTCCTAATGCTTTCTTCAAAAGATCTCATCATTCTCACAGTTTCTGTACTATGACTTCTGTATCGAAGACCCCCAGATCTCCATTTCCAACCTTGTTTTCTTGCTAAAACTCCAATCTGTATCTGTGACTGTCTCCTGAACATTCAAGTTGTCTAAAATCATATTTGTCACCTTTGGGTAACTTTGCCAACCTCTCTTTTTCCATTGGTAGCACTGCATTTCTACGAATTGTCCAGGCTTAAAATCAACATGTTATCTTTGACTTGGACATTTCTTTCAACCCTCCTTCCACACAGCTAGCCAGTTTTCCTTCTAAACTTTCTCCTGCCTATTAAGCCTACTTTCTAGCCAGTGACTCTTGACATTTTTAAATGCCTTTTTCCTCCTCCCTTTGTTCAATGCACAGATCTTAGGAATCCATCCCATGGACTCCTCCTCAGGACAGAGAACAATGAAAGAAATGAACAATTAAGCCCTCATTCTTTTCTTCTCTATTGTAATAAGTGAAAGGTTCAAACAGATCAACCAGGATTCTAGTCACTGAGCGACTTCACGTACTTAAAAAAAGTTATGCTGTTGCTTATTTTTACATCATAATCATCCCTTACCCTCCTTTGCAACAAATAAAAATATTTCAGCAAAGCAGCCAGTTATGACCTTGGCTGGCTGTGTACATACTACATTTCACATCTGAAGGCCAATTGTCTCCTGGAAGGAAAGAGGTATCTTTGTGTCTGAGATTGTTGAGTTCCTCAACAGGTATTTGTTAAGCACTTATTCTTTGTCAGGCATTGTGTTAGGCATGGGGCGGAGGGGGATACAAATACAAAGAACTAGAAGCTTGCATTCCAGCAGAAGAGATGATGTGTGTGTGCGCGTGCGCGTGTATGTGTGTGCGCACATGCGTGCGTGCACACAGCTAGATGGTGTGGTGGTGCAGCTAGAGGCAAAAAGACAATTTCTTGAGTTCAGATCTGGCCTCAAACAATTACCTGCTGGCTGTGTGATCCTGGCCAAGTCACTTAACCCTGTTTGCCCAAGTTTCCAAATGTGTCAGATGAGCTGGAAAAGGAAATGGCAAACCACTCCAGTATCTTTGCCAAGAAAACCCCAAATGAGGTCATGAAGTGTGGGACGTAACTGAAAAAGAACTGGACAACAACAATATGTAGAAAAAATATAAGGACAAGTACAAATGAGTTGAATGCAAGGTAGTTTGGGAGAGAAGGCCCTAACAGGAATCAGAGAAGACTTCCTGTAGGAAGCGGTGTTGGACCTGCTTCTTGAAGTAAGGGGCAGATCCTGTGAGGTGGAGGGAGTGGGAGATTGCATTCCGTACTTGGGGGATAGATAGTGCAGAAGTACACAGATGGAGATGGAAAGTTGTGTAAGGAATAGAGAGAAGGTCAGTCTGACTGGTTTTAAGAGTGTGGGTGAAGGAAGTAATGTCCAGTGAGGCTAGAAAGATAGGGTGGGACCAGGTTGTGAAGGATTTTAAAAGCTCAACAGGAATATGTATTTCATCCTAGAAACAATAGGGAGCCACTGATGTTTACTGGATAGGGGAATGACATGGTTAAGAACTACACTTAAGGAAAATCACTTTGGCAGCAATATAGAGGACAGAGTAGAATGGTGAGAGACCTGAGACCAGGAGACAAATTAGAAGACTGTTTCAAAAGTGTAGATGAGCAATGATGAGAAATGGATATCAAGAACCAAACAAAAGAAGACATGAGGAAAGGCACTGTGGTTAATTCAAGAGAAAATTGTCACCAGGGGTTTTAACCTGCTTTGTTCCCATGTTCTTTTGCCTACTTGCCTGAAAAGAGCTGATTTCTCTTACTTCCCATCTAGTAGAAAGGCAGTTTGGTTGAAATTTTTATGGACTGGTAACCTTTCTGTTGCTGAAATATATCTTATTATCTCTGCTCTTGGTACTTGTATACTCTGTATTCCTTAACTTGGTAAACTTTTCTTCATTAAATCCCTTCATTATCTCCACAATAAGAAGTAAATATTTTCTCCATTTTATAGATAGAGAAGCTAAGATTAGAAACTTCTATAAATTAAGAAACTAAGAGAAGTTAAAATGTTAAATGGCTTATGGAAACTCTGAATGGAAATGAGGTCAGACTTAAGAATCCCTGAGTCTGCTTCAAAACTTCTAGTGAGTGCATCATAGAAGAAAATATTCGTAAATATAATAAAGGAGTAATATATTACTTTTCTAGATGTTCTGCACCATTTAATATCTTTCTGTTGTTTTTTCCCATCTTTACTTTTTTTGGACCATTAAACATAAATTGATAATTAATTGTAATAAATGAAGAGTTTTGAGAAGTTCTTGCTTGTTGCAGATCTGTATGTCCTGTTTCCTTCCCTGCCATGCTCCCTTGGTATCTTACAGTAAACCACAGTAGTGGAACTAGCATTTGTTTGTATAATAGAAAGCTATTGAAATTTCTAAAATTATTGAAATAATGTATCTGTAAACTATGTCTTATGCTAGAAGTAAACTAGATGCCTGTTGTTTTAGGGGTTGGTTGTTTGGTGGGGAATGGTAGCATATGAATGTAATGGGATATTGCTGTACTATAAGAAGGATGGGTATGATACAGAGAAACTGGCAAGATTTATATGGACTAATGCAAAGTGAAATAAGCAGAAACAGGAAAATAATATATACCATGACTACAAAAATGAAGAGAGGAAAAAACCACAATGTTACCAAAATTGAATGCTGTTAATTTATAATGACCAATCTTGACTTGAAAGAGAGAGATGAACAAATGCATCTCCTCTTCTCCTTATAATATTTCATGTTCCATGTTGCTTATTTTTGCTGAATTGCATTTTATTTCTTTTTTATTTATTATAAGGAATGTAGGGGAAGAATATGAAAGTGAGGTAAAAACATAAAAATATAAAGTCTTCTAAATTAACTGAATTTATAAAGTTTAAAAATTATATTTGAAGTGGCACCTGAATAATGACTACTTTTTCTTAACATGGATTTTTAATCAGGAAATACTTTCCTTTAAACTACTGACTACTCTCTTACCCCTCTGCTTCAGAAGCACAACACTCTCCTGGGTCTCCTCTTTCCTCTAACTATTTTGTGTCTCCCTTCTTGGGTCCTTTATTCTCTTTCTGAACCCTTCCCCCACAGAATCTGTCCTGAGCTCTCTTATATTTTCTTTCTATAACTGTCCTTGGTAGTCTCATTCTTACTTAGAGCATCAACCACCACCTCTCTTGAGGTGACTCTCAAATCTGAATTGTAAGTCCTGATCTGTTCTGAGCTCAAGATCAGCCTTTCCAGCTAGGTCTTCTCCTGCTGACTGTCTCACTAGTTTCTCAAACCCAGCATGTCTAAAACATGACTCATCTTTGCTTTTAGACCTCTCCTTCCTTCTTTACTACTACTTCTGTCTGTGATGCTGCTATTACCCTACCAGGGTAGTACTTGTAAGCTTGACCTTGACTTGCACTTTTTCTTTTCTGTGATCTCTAATATCTAATCAGGTCCTGGAGATTCCATGTCCTCAACATATTTTTCTTTCGTCTTCTCTAATTCCATTCTTACCATCTACCTGGATGGGTACAAAAACTTCCTACCAGATCTTGCATTTTCAAGCCATCTTTCTTACTAGAACCAGTATAATCCTTATTAACTAGATCTCACTGTGTCATTCCAAGACTCAGACCCAAACAAAACAAATTTTATTTTCTTCTTTATTGTTTCTCTATTAAAATAAAATCTAAACCATTATGCCTGACTCTCAGGATTCTGCACCACCTACTACCATCTTATCTTTCCAACTTTATCTCATATTACTTATTTTAATGTTTTTAGAAAAAATTGCATTGATGCCCATTTAAAAAAATTTGTCATTTCCCAGTGCCTCTCCCCATCCCTGCCAGTGTCTAGTGCAGTTCAATATATTCAGTAGATTTTTAATAAATGTTTTTGTATTGTAAAAAAAATCCTCATGTTTTAAAAAAAAAACTACTATTCCATATAGGTGCTATATTGAAGGAAACTTCATTGTAACTTTGTTAAATGAACCATCTTAGTAGATGTGTGATGAAGGAGGTAAAATAGGCTATTTTCATAGATGGTGGAAGGTCTTTAAAAGCTAAGAACTTTTGGATATTAGGCCAGTATTATTTGACTAAGGGTCATTACTTCCTTCTATTTTCTGAATATTGATTTCCTAGGCATGTTCTTTTATTTCACGAGTCAGAAATATACAGTTACCTCAAAAACCATTTACCCTGTACACATGCTTTATTAGATCTTTTAGTATCTAGACTTTAGTTCAGATGTAACCCCTCTTCATTGTCCCCTGCAACTGAACCCTTCCTTACAACAAAAGAGAAAACAATTAAGCCAGAACATCTGCACAGTGACTATCGGACATTGCATGAACATTCTTTTTCCATAGTCCCAGGACTATCTCTCTGCTGAGAGAATAGAGGTATGTTTCAGTATTTATTCTGTGGCGCCAAGATGATTTGTTACAGTCATGCAAAGATCAGATTCCTTTTAGTTTTCTTTTCATTTATATTATTATAATGATTGTGTATCTGCTTTTTTTTTTTTTTTTTGCTCCTGCTTTTATCACTATGTACCCTTCAGGAAGCTCATCCTTTTTTCTCTGAATTCCTCTTATTTCATACTATATAGTAATATTCTATCTGCAGTACTTTGAGATGACTTGGTCTGTTCTTTCAAAAGGAATGTTTAGTTAATGATATCATATTTTCCTTAGTTCTTCATCATCACAAAACACTTTATATAATTTAGTTTGCCTTCCAGTGACCTTGAGAGGTAGTGGATAGTAGTAAATATGACCACGCCCAGTTCGTAACCTCTTTGAATCTCAGTGTCTAAAGTGATTTGACAAAGCCCCATGAGAACTAGGAAGTACATTTGGTTTGGTTTGGTTTTGACTTCAAATTCTTTGCTATTTTCTACTACACTGGTTCTCTTATGCCTTTTATGATAGGATGTCCCTTAGGTGAAAAAATAAAATACTTCTGATTGAATTCTGTTCCTTTTTCTGAGGGAGAAAAAGAAAATTATTTTAAGACAACCTCATAAACGCACATACGCATATACTGTTTTAAATTAAATACAATTTTGCTACCCAAATCTGTCATTACATAGGTTTGTGACCTTGATAAAGTCACTTTATCACCTATATAAACCTCCGTTTCCTCATGTATAAAATGAGAGGATTAAATCAGATGATCCCAAAGGTTCATTGCATCCCTTGTATGATTCTAGGTGCAATTTCTCTAAAAATAAGAATGCCAAAAAAGTCTTAACTAATTAACTATACATTAAAATGGAGCCCTTCATTAGTGAGAGGCAGCATAGGGTAGTGATAGAGAGTTGGTCTCAAGAGATGAAAAGACCTGAATTCAATACCTGACTCCTATATACATGTTACATACGTGTTTTGGGGGTAGAGTGTGGGAGGGAGTGTATGTGTGTGCATGTATATATGGATAGATGGATGATACAGACTGTCCTGAGAACATCACTTAACCCCACAACAGCTCTCTAGGACTATAAACTACCGAAAAGGTGCATTGGTTGAGGGAGTTTCCTCAGTGGGACACTTCCTACACTGATGAAATCACAAGTCCAAAGCACAGTTCCTCTGTAAAAAGAAAAGCTTCTCAACTTGAATTCCTTTCTAGGCTTCATGTAATCATCTCAGGGGCTGCTCATTAGGAGGAAGAGATCTTTGCATTCCCAGCTTCCTCTTATGTAAGGACTTCAGTAGCTAACTCAGTTCAGTTCTGCAAATACTCCTTACACACATAGTCTCTGCAAAGTACCGGGCCAAGGGCTGAGGCATTATACTTGAAGAGTTTGCCATCTAGTAGGGAGGAAATGAGATCTATTCATGAAGAAATACAATGACAAAATTGAGTGGCAAAATATATGAGAAAGTCAAAGTCCTGTGAGGTACCAGGAAAGGCAGGTCATTTCTGGCTATAAAGACAGAGGAAAAAGTAAGATTTGGAAGGTAAGATTTTAAATAATTCTTTCTAACTTGTTTAGGATTTGTCATAAAGAATATATTTCAATTACAACCAAGCTTATTTTTCTTTTTTGTGTTGTTGCTTTTTTTTTTTCTGAAGAAGAAAAAATATGCAAAACCCACAACATGAAAAATGTTTTGGACCAAAATACCCCCTCACAACGTTCAGGGACATATTTGGAAGCCACTTCCCTTCCTCCACTAGGCTTAGTGGTTTGTTTGATTTGGCCTCCCACTTCACCCGGAAGGGAGGCTGAATTTCCCACTCTGTCATTCCCAAAGATTTGAGGAGTGTATGTGGGTGTGTATAATTGGATAAGGGGCAGAACACAGCTCTTGGGACTGTCTGGGGTAATATAATTGCCCTACCATGTATATATTCCTCTGTTGCAGGCAGGATAACCTGATAAGCCCACCCAGCAGTGAAATGTGCCTGGTGGTGAAAAGCTAGTATCTCAAACATTTCTCTGTGTGTGCCCATGTGCATTGAGGAAACACAATTTTTCTTCAGTTTTTCAAAGTGGTTCTAGCCTATCATCTCAGCTCTTCTAAGTGAATTGCTTGCCAGTTTGAAGTACTATTGATAGGATCAAAGGTGATTCCCTATTTTGTTCTGATGAGTTCAGGGTGCTCCCTAAGAATGTTGGGGTGCCACCAGGAATGATGAGGAATAGATGTGTGGGTCCTGTTGTCCTGACAGAATTCACTCAGACAGTCTCCCAAGTTAAAGAAAGACATTATTGGGATGGCACACCCAAGCAGGCCCTGTTCCCATATGAGAGAAAACAGCGTGTAGCCTTTGCTTCCCATAGAAGGCAGAGGTGGTTACTGCGGGTAGGTGCCTGGTTTAAATACAATTTTATGGAATGGGGGAAGAGGAAAAGAAAATGGGAGGAACAAGCATGGCTCCAATATGCCTGGGATATCAGATAGTCAGGAGGTGCCTTTATCATACAGATAAGCAAAGAGAATAGGACAAGGGAGGGAGAGAGTTGTTCTGGCTTTGGAGGTGCTGTGAAAGCACACAGTTAAGTCCACGGTGGGGGCTTCCACGCAGTCTTCTCTGATCACTTTTCTGGCTGGTCGCACCCTGCATCTTATCTCATATCTCACATCCTGCAGTCTGCCTCAAACACTCTTTTCTGTCTCATCAGTAAACTTATCCTTCAAGTTTACCATTTATTTGTAAAATGTTAAAGAATGATTAGGAATATATGTAACTTACAATTTTTATCTCTTCTGCCCAGTCATTCCAGTCAAACCATTAGCTCCTTGAGAAGTATGATCATATCTTACATTTCCTTACATTTCACACTAGGCCTTTTTTGCACATGGTAGGTACTAAGTAAATACTTGTTGATTTGATTCCCTGGGAAGGTTTTTTTTCCCCACTTTCCAAGATTTGTAAGATACAGATAACATGCAGTAATATACATTATAACATGTGCCTACTTATATGTCTCATGTAGCGTAATGATCAGTATTGTCTCACCAGTAAAGAATTTCAAATTTTTGTTGACTTACTATGTAGAATTTAGAGCTTGTAAAGATCTTAGAAATCATAAAGATTAAAAGATTTGAACTAGAGGAGGGAATCTAGGGATAATCTGACCAATTCTCCTCTATTTACATTTAACCAGGCCTCTACTTTATCATACAACAAGAACCACACAGATAATAAGAAACAGAATTCCTATCCCTGCACTATACCAAGCTGCTTTTCATGACAGTGGATGAGTTGCCTAACCACATTTCTTGCTTTCCTAGGTAATATGTTATGTATAAACTAGGGATCTGATACTTCTTACACCTGACACAGAGTGGTGCGATATTTGCAGAGAAATGTGACATTTGCTAGAGTCAGCTCTCAAAATATCAACACAGTTATTAACTCTAGCTTGCCTATGAGGGGATTTTTCTCAGTAATTTATAGCCACCTTCTAGATAAATTCTCAGGCTGAGAACAAGGTAATTGTCACACAGCTTTCTGGGTGCTGAGTAGCTGTGATTATGATTATTCATAACTAAATAGGAAAATTTTTAGATTGTCTGATCTGTTATTCCTTGTTTCTTCTGCCCCCACTTAAAATGACCAGGAACTACCAGTATGTAAAAGAATAATTAATAAATGGGAAGTTTATTTTAATGTGTCAGGGTTTGTTTCATGGAAACACTTCTTCATGGGTGAGTTTGGGATTTTTTCATAAATCTACAGCTAATCCTTTTGGATGGAGTCTAAAAAAGACTTATCTTGTACTGAATAGCTAAGTCCTAGAGGGAATCATCTCCTTACATGGTCTAAAATTGGTTGAAGCAATATGGTTCATCTACCACCAGGCTAAACAGAGCCATCATAGGAGGACAGAAAGATGTTAAACGTTGAGAGTCAGACAACCTGGGTTCTCATTTTAGTTCCACCCCCACTTACTAGCTTTTCAACCTGTGCCAAGTCTCCTCCCCTGTGTGGGCCTCATATTCCCCTCCATGAAATCAAATAGTTGGATTGGAAGTAAATAGCCTACAGTAAAGGTATCAAACATACAGCCTACACATAGTGACCTATAACATTCCTGAGTATAGAAGAACCAAATTAAAATGTCATTGGGAAATCCTGTAAAAGTGAATGCTAAAAATTGTCTTGATATGTTATTGGGAAAAAAATAAACACTATTTTAAAAAGTTAAAATGCCATTGGGAAATGTTTAACAAAATAAATAAAAATAAAATGTAATTAATATAATATAAATAATAAATATAATATAATAAATATTTTGCAACATAATAGAACATAGATAATGTTCATATGTGGTTTTCTAAGTCAATATGAGTTCCCAAGGGATCCTTATGTAGGGTTGAGTGGCCCCCATTCCTGTTTGTTTGATATACTTCAGAGTGAGTCCAAAACCTAGATTAAATTGTCATTGGGAAATGCTTAACAAAATAAATGAAAATACAATACAATGTAGATAATGTTAACTTATGGTTTCTGAGTGACTATACGTCATGCATTCAGTAAGATATGTTTCTTTTTGAGTTTGGAATCACTGTCTAGAGTAACTTTCAGAGAGGTTAAATGGTGATTTGCCTGTGTCACAGTTAGGACTAGAATCCAGATTTATCTGTTCCTGACTTGGAGCTCCAGTATCTTTTTTGTTAGCTTATGCTTTTATTTTGAGATATCAACGTGAACAAGTTGACTGATTCTCTTTTGTTGTGAACCATAACTGTGTCATTGTGAAAAACTTATTTAAAGAAATAAATCAGATTAATCAAATTTAGAGCCAGAAGGGACTTTCAAAGTCATCTAACCCAATACCCTCATCTTATAATAAGGGACTTAGCTGATTCCTCAGAGATGATATTATTGCACTAGGTCATGCAGGTTGAAAATGGTCATCAGTGGCAGAGCCAGGGTTTGAACATGGGTCTCAATTCTGACTCTAGATCCAACAGTTTTTTCCATGTGTGCAAAAACACCATAAGCAGTGATCTAATTAAATTGCTGTTATCTTTTCAGTCTCTTGAATATGGCTGTGGATGCGTAAGTAAACCTTTACACCAATGCTGCTTCCAGTTTAGTTACAGTCAGTCATAGGAGACTGTTAGAAGAGAAGAGCCCTAATCCATTACAGGTTGTTCACCTTACCTGATGCAGTTCACATTAATTTGTGATGAACTAAATGGTTTGTCAAGTCTGCTTAACACACATACACATGGAAAAAGCCTCTGTCACTGTACATTTAGTCTTCTAGCTCGCTGAGGCATGTGTTAATTTATTGACCTGGCCAAACATGTCTTTGTCACAGTATTAGCTATGTAGACATTACATGAGGCTATGGAACAGTCACAGTGTGGCAGTTGGACAGCTTCCTAGAAATACTGCATTGCTTATGGCTTCTTCATTTGCATTTAAACTTCCCTTAATATTCTAAGTGTTGTTATTTAAAAGCGTAATTCCCTGCCTTTTACATAATTAGAACTGGAGGGCAGAAAGACTTTAACAAAAGAAGATAAAAGCCTAGATTTTAAAATGTACTACTGTTTTTAGTAGGGTAACATCAAGCACAGGGTAACAAAGTTAAAAACCAGATTCTGTTAAAAAAAAATTATTAAGGCACCATGTCCGGTGCCGGAGACGTAGACAAATAAGGATTTATCCTCAAGGAGTCTTAATTTTTACCCAGATTGAATTTAGGGTGTAGAGTGTGTGTGTGTGTGTGTGTGTGTGTGTGTGTGTGTGTGTGTGTGTGTGTGTGTGTGTGTGTGTGTGTGTGTAAGTGTAAAGGGAAATAAAATCAAAACCTTCATTTATCTCCCCTTCCATAACATAGTAAAATGCATGGAAGAGAATGAAGGACTCAGAGGTGAGTACAAAGTACTTTAGACATGTCTGAGAAAAAGCTAATCGCTGGAAGAGGAGAAGGGATCAGGGAAGACTCCTTGGAGGAGGTGGTACCTCAGCTGAGCGTTGAAGAAAGATTAGAAATCTCAAAGCTATAAATATAGAAGAAATGTATTTCAGGCATTAGGTGACAACTAGAAAATACAAAGAAGGGAAAGGAAGAGGACCTATAGAGTTCTGGAAACTGCTTAAAATATGAAATACTTCATTAAAAATAGTTATTCTAATAAAACCATAAATACAGTTTTGAAGCCAGAGTTGGATGTAAGTAGATTTTTATATCAATCATTGATTTGTTCAGACATTTATTTTCCTAACTGACTTGGGCATGCTCCGTTGTTTGGTTGTTGTGTTGGTTTTTTTTTTAAACAAAGCTAATTTCCCCCTTTATCAATTCTCTAAATTCTCCTGCATACCCTTCTGTATAACAAGAGGAATTTATGTATATTATTTTATTAATTAAAGCCCATTGAAAAGTGAAAAACAAAAGTGCATTATAGTAGTAGGTGTTGTAATAGTAGTAAAGAGGGAAGGGAACAAGCAATTTTTAAAAAAAATTTTCAGTAACATTTAATTTTCCCAATTGCATGCAAAAACTATTTTTAACATTTGTTTTTTTATTCTGAATTCCAAATTCTCTCCCTTCCTCTTTCCCAAACCCCCTCCCTAAGTCAGCAAGCAGTTTGATGTAGGTTATACATGAGCAATCATGCAAAACATATTTCCATGTTAGTCATGCTGTAAAAGAAAACACAGGCCAGAAAAAAAGTGAAAAATATGCTTCAGTTTGCATTCAGATTCTATCAGTTCTTTCTCTGGAGGTTCATAGCATTTTTTGTCATGAGTATTTTGGAATTATCTTGGATCATTGTATTACTCAGAATAGCTGTCATTCACAGTTGATCATTATACAACATTGCTGTTACTGCGTATAATGGAACAGGCAATTATTTAGCACCTGCTATTTTTTAGGCATTGTGCTAAGTGTTTGACAAATATTATCTCATTTGCAATCCTGGCAAACATAGGACCAGGAGATTTATAATTAGAACAGAAGGTAGAAATCATCTGCTTTGAATTTCTTTGTATCAGCTTATGTAGTCAGACAGGGTTGGACAACACCAGAAGATTGGTGGATCATCCACCTAGTGGATAACGGAGTAATCTATACCTCAGTAAAGGAAGAGAGAACAGCAATTCCTAGCTACATGTAAATGGAGATTTGAGAGAATCTGATGTAGTGAGGAAAGCATTGGCTCTGGACTCAGAGCACCTGGGTTCAGATCCTGCCTCTGATACTGCCAGTGTGACCTGAAGTGAATCATTTAACTTCCCTGGGCTTCAAAAAGAGGATGTTAGAGTAGATGGTCTCTGAGATCCATTCCCCTCTTGGTCAGTGATTCCTCTGAATGTTGTCCTCTCACCCTAAATTGCCTATGTCAGTTCATTGAAAAAGACAGAATCCTTCAGTGAAATTGCTTTCCCTTTGGTGTCATTAAAACCTGAGGAAAACTAGGGAAGGCTAGTGAAGTCAGTTAATGCTGTGATGGTTCCTTAATGGATTACATCTTCAGACCTCAAAGTCATTTTCCTGCTCATTCCTTAAGAAAGACTTTATGTAGCCTTCGGACATGGAATGATAACACTTATCGCATTTGTTCAAAGAAATTGTCATTGATATATTCCATAAGTGACTTTTTATAGACAACCAGAGAAACAAGTAAAATCTCTTGTTATGTCACACATGAAGTCTGTCACTGCCCGTCTGCCCAAGGTCAGTAACTAGCCTAAGCACAAAGTTGATTCTTCTGTTTTTCTGTAGCACCTAATTAAGGACCTTGGTCTAAAAATTTAATCCATTCCTTCCTTTGCTTCCTTTCCAAAATGGGCAAAATAAAAAGAAAGAGGCTCAGGATATGACAGTACTTCTCAAATCAAATGAAAAGAAAGCTACAGATAAGACACATTAGATAACAAATAACTTTAAAAAACCATAACTGCCAGAAAGTCATAAATCTTTTAGGAATCTACATTATAAGATTATTTCTGATATTTTTAATATCTTTAACTATGAGAGATGGCCAAGGAATCAGAAAGGCCTGAATTCAAGTATACCCAATGCCAGTTAGTCTTTAGGACAAAGATGTGGCCTTTCTCCTGTCCAAGGTCAACTTCTCTATTAATTTTTTTTCAATTACCAGTTTTATTTTTTATTTATTTTTTAAAATTCCTTCCCAGGGGGAAAAAATAGCCAATATGAGGATTTGTTTTGACCTTACATTTCCTTTGCCTTACTCATGGTTTCTCTATGAAACCTGTATGTTGGTAGAATGAAGGTTATTTTGGTTTTTAGCTTTGTGGAGGTGGAAAGTATTGGATATTTTTTTTCTTCTTTAACTGAGTCTGTCTGAGGATTTTGCAGACAGTCAGTGTGGGATGTTTTTGCACACACCTACTTGTTCAGTGGGTTTCTGTCTGCTGCCTGTTTATCTGGGCTGTGATACCACAGGAAGAAAGGATTTTTTTTTAAATGTGGAAATGACTTCTGCGTCAGAGGATGTGAACTTGAAAGTGATTGGCTCGTATGCATCACCAATTTGGTTGAAAAGAAGCCACTTCTTCCCAGTCATCCTACCATTTATTGAGTCAGGCTAGGAGTGTCTTCTATGCTGACTTGCTGTCATGCTTGCTCCCCTGCCATAACAACATAGTAAATGAAGACTGTGCCTTCCCACGGTGAATCATTCATTTTATAGACATATTAGCCCTCTTCTTTTGGAAGTGCAAGTATTTTATTTCCAGAATTAATTTTACCCCCACCAAACATCCTGGTAAAACCAGTGAACTAACAACTCAGGTAATTACACTTAGGACAGAGAAATCAATTACACAAAAAATAATTTTCATAGTGCACAGGTGCTGAAACCAGCACAAGAGTTGTCAGCCGGACAGTTGAGGCAGGAATGAGGTGAATATTACCTCTAATCTCTTAATGTCTGTCTTTGGCCTTTGGAATAAATGGAAAGAACTATCATAAAATGGATATTAGTGCAGGGTTACGAAATTACTTCCTGGTGCTTGCTTAGAAACACAAATCATACCTACTATTAGTAATATCTTAGTGGCAAGTACATAGGTCACAGTATTAGAGGAAGGGTGGTTTATGTGTTATTCATAGTTGAACGTATTCCTAGGACACTTGTATTATTTGAGAGCAGATTTTTAGACCTTGACATCAATAAGTTGCATATGAATTGATGGCCTGCCTATCTGTCAACCTAACTAGAAAGAACATTGGAGTTCGTAACGGAAGACCTGGATTTGAGTCCCAAGTCTGACCCTATCCATGTGGTCATGTGCTTGTCTTTCTTCATTTATAAAACAGAAATAACGGTTGCTATGAGGAAAGTGCTTTGTAATCTATAAAGTGCTCAGTAAATAGGAGCTGCCATTATTTAAATCAAAAGTAGTGGCCTCATTAGGGAGCCAGTGGTTACATCTGCTGGAGTGCTATTTATGAAGTATATAATAATCCTTCTATTCAAGTGATTTTGAAAAAGCACAGCTGTAATCCACATTCATTAGAAATTAAGTAAATCATACAGTGGATTTGCTTGACATTAAATATATATGCCTGTGGGTATGTGTATTTTTTTTCTTGTGGAAAGAAGAAAAAGATCATTCAACAAATCAGCCTGAGAGAGCACAAGTAGAAACAGTGATTGGAAGTTTTAGACTCTACATAAGGCAAACCTTTCTAACAAACACCTATCCAAAAGTGGAAGGGGCTGTATAAGGAGGAGATGTTTGTTCGGTGTTACCAGCAGTCTTCAAGCAAAGGTTGGCTACTTGTGGGGAAGGTTAATTCCGTTCAGGTAGAGGTTGGAGGAGTGAGATTTTGAGTTCCTTTTCAGTTCTGGGAATGTGTTTCTCTCCATTCAAGTCCACTCTTATGCCCAGGCATGTGTCATACTAATAGAGAAGAGTTAGGTCATATGACTAGAGAACTTAGAGTCTAGTATTAGTAGGAGGTAACTAAAATAATTCAAATACTATTTTATTTGAAAATAAAGTATTGGTGAGACCATTGAGATCATGACTTCATTTGAGGGGAAAAAGTCTATTTTTAAGACAGCATAGTATAGTAAAATGAGTGCTGCCCTTGGCCAGAGAGATTTTACTTCAAATCTTAGCTTTGTCACTTTTCACTTGTGATCATGGGCAACTCACTCAATGTACAAAATAAATTGATAAGGGAGAGAAGGCTAACGACTGATAAAGAACAGGGGAGGCCTCATGGAGGATGCAGCAACTGAGATGAGTCTTGAAAAACAAGAGTTTTGAGAGGTGGCATTAGAGTAGGAGGATCCATCAAGGATGAAGGACAGCATGTACAAATGTATATTGGCAAGAGATGTTCTCTCAAGTTCAGGGAATTGCTGATAGTTCAATTGTCCTGAAACATAAAGGTTATGAACAGAAGCAGTGGAAAATGAGACTGGATTATAGAGGGCCTTGTGTCAAAATAGGCAGTTTGTATGTCCTAAAGATGATGAGGTATCACCGAAGGCATGGGGTTGTTTTTGGTTTTTTGTTGTTTTGTTTTTTTTTTTTAGCTGTGGATGTGATCTGCTTAGACCTCTGTCTTCAGAGAAAAACTTCAAAAAAAAATTCCCGTTTAGTTTCTTATGTCAGCCCATGACAAATTGAAACTGCAGTGGGGAAAGTCGTGATGTGAAAGGGGTATTTCTTTATCCAGTCCAGAGAACAGTAACACCTACCTCCCGGGGTGCTAATAAGGATCAAATGAGGTGGTATATTTGAAATGCTTTGCAAATTTCAAAGTGCTATATAAATATTAGCTCTAATTATTGGTTTGGGTGTTATTGTTATTCCTGACAGGGATGAATGGGATGTTCTTTGTTATTACTTTCACTTGTGCTTTAAAGAAGAAAGTCATTACTCTCTGGAGAGAACTACAAATTGAATTAAACGTGCTTTTTTTTTCTTTGCTATGGCAGTAAGGAATGTTTTTTCTATTTAAAAAGTTAGAGATTTTCAGCTAAGTAGTCTATATTGAGATTTTGTTAGCTTGGGAGTGTCTGTGTGGGGTAGGATTGGAGGTAGTATGGGTGACCCTCTTCTTTAAGACTAATTGAGACATGAGCTAATACATCAGTACTAAATAGTTATTAACACCATTAGTCCTAACAAAATGACCTTGTTGAGCATGATACAGGAAAAGTTTATTTAGCGATCAGCCTTAATGATTTCTCCCACCCTTGAAAACCATCACCTCCGAGCCCCAAACCTCAAAAATCTTCCAGACTTAGTCTGGGCCAAGTATTGAGGCATTAGCAATGAGTCACTACAAAACTACAGGGAGAAATAAATCTAATGATAACTGAACAGTGAGTAAGACTGGGCAAAACAAAGAGCGTTGAGATGTTGTTTTATCAGATGTACCTAGTGAGTCTATAAACAGTTGTGTTACAGGTTTTTAGGGACCCATTAAAGAGGAAAACCTTGAAATCTTCTATTATAATGGTGAAGACTGGAGGTAAAGCTTAGCCGTACTCTAACTACAGGATTTGTTTTCATTGTTTTCTATTCCTTCTAGTGCTATTCAGCTTCCAGGCAGAATACACCAGACAGTTTTTGATCTTAAGATAGCCCAAAGATGTGGCAAGCCAGAATTCTCACCTAATTAAGTCTTCAGGCCAACTCAGAAGGATTATTTGTTCATTACTGTCGGGTTTAAAAAAAATTCTTTGCAGCTTTTGGTCTTGTAATTACCACACAGAAAATAGTCTCTAGCACAAGGCTTCACTCTTCAGTCAGTCCACCCTACCTATCAAAATAAAACTTCCATCAGTTTGCAAATGGCAGCCTGAAATTTTCATTTCAAAGTAAACCAGAACTTTTGGTTCCTATTCAATCTTGTCATGTATCTCTTGGAGACCCATGCACTGGGTAGAACCCATACCCCAAATACATCCTCATATTTCCATGTGGTACACCTGGACTTTTCTTTCCAAGGAGTTCAGATTATAGATGCACGTGTGATGGAAAGCAGTGCATTATGGATTTAATCTTTATAACTGGAAATGAGGAGAAAAGGAGAGAAACAGAATTTCTAGACAGTTTAGACTCATCCAGAGTGAAGATTAGAGCTACTATGGAAGAAAATACAGAACTGACCAGAAGGGAAGTAAGAAAAGCCACACAGAAAATAAGAGAAGAGCCTAGAGATGTTCCTAACCTTTTATGAGTATAATCTTTTGTATTGTCAAATGTTGTGGATGTGATAGCAGTTGTGACCGAGAAAATAAATACATTGTGATAAAACTATTATGAATTTGGTTACTTCTTAAATTAATTTGTACTTTACAAATCATAATACCATTTACATACATTTGAAAATTAGCCGTACATAACATTGTAAGAAATGTTATTTTATAGGTGGAATACTTGATTATTTATGTTTTCATGTATGGATGGATTCATGGATCAACCTCACAGAAAACTCCAGCCCACAGATTGAGAACAACTATTCTAATGCATATTCCTAGAGCAGGAGCAAAGAACCTCAGAATTGGAAGAGTTTCCAAAGGCTATCCTGGCTATCCTGTCCCTGAAGAAAAAAACCTCTCTTCAGTAAACCAAACAAGGGGTCTTCCAGTTTGTACTGAAAGATCTCTGGTGAGGGGGATCATTCTGCTTTTGGAGCCAGTCCCTTCTACATTGGACAGCTCCACTAGTTTTCCTTCACATCAGTCTAAAGCTCTCTCTCCCTCTGACTTCCACCTATAGTTCTGCTCTTTCTTTCCATAGCAACCCTTCAAATATTTAGATAGCTATCGTTTACTTTTCTGCAGACCAGATATCATAGGTTGTTTCAGTCCATTTTTCTGTGGCTTAATATCAAGGTTTTTGTCATTGTGCTTACTCTCCTCTCGATCTTCTCTAGATTATCAATATTCTTCCTAAGACGTGATGCTCCAGATTGAACACAACATTCCACACTTGGCCTTATCAGTCAGAGTACTTCAGAAGCATCACCTCTCTGATTCTGGATGCCATGTCTCTCAATGTAGCTTAAAATCACATTAACTATATTTGGTTACTATATTACATTGTTGATTCATATTGAACTTTAAACACCTCAAATTTTTTGAGACAAATTATTATCTAATCATACCTTCCTTATCTTATAACATTGGTCATTTTAACCCAAGTAAAACTTTATACTTACTGTGATAAAAATCTATCTTATTTTATTTGACCCAAAAGTAAAGCAGTAGAGAAATTTTAAAGTAAATTCTGAAGGGGAGAAGGGGAATGCACTTGTGATACTAGAATGGAGCCATTTACCTTTGTTAGAGCAAGAGAGTAGTAGGAGATAGTGAGATTTATGATAACGTTAGCGATGGAAGTATCAGTTGGCCAAGGTGAGGAATAGGTGACTTGTGAAATTTATGTAGTTTAAGGCAAACTTTTATGTCATTACACAGAGTGATATTTCTTGCTTATCAGACTCCAAGAATCCAAAGAACTCCCATCATTTAAACTTAAAGTACAAAGTGGAATGTGTGTATGTGTGTGTGTGTAAGTATGTAGACAATTCAGAAATTTGCTTTACTTGACTATACATATTTCTTCTAAAGATTTTGTTTTTCTTTTTCAGTAAGGGGAAAGGAAATGGAAAAGAGTTAATGTAAATTTTTGTTCATTGAAAAATTAAATTTAAACTTTAAAAACTACAATAAAATTAATTTGAAAAAAAATTCCCCATCATTTGGTCAGTTAACATTATATAAGTGTGACTGTGACTGTAACATTTAAATTTGAGATGGGTTGAATTTGAAAAATTCTTTAACAATGAAAATTAATATCACCTTGTCTATACAATACATCCATTGATTTTAGAAGACACAATGTAAAGTTGATTTTTTCTAAGATTTTGAACTACCAAAGAGCAAGGATGGTTAGTTAAACTATTTACCCTATTTCTTGATCTATTTTAATTCTTTATAAAAACTCATCCTCAAGGGTGGGAAGTGGTGGACTTTCACATCAATGTTCCATCTTGAGGTTTTTCAGGAAACACTATATATGGACACTATGGTACACAACAGTCACTTTGTAGACCTATGAGACTGTGTTTCACTTTCTTGCTGTTCTCTAGAAACCACAACCTCTCATGTGTGGGTGTGAAGTGCTTGGATGCTACTCCAACTGAGCAAAATGAAGGCGTCTTATTTGGAGTTGTGTGGGACCTTGTGAAAATAAAACACAACTTGGAATGCTGCCAGGAGACAAGTGAGCTGAATTAACCCAAACCACTTTTTAAAATACAGGGAAGCAGAACAATAACAGTGGAAAGTTACAGAGTACCAAACTTCTGAGACGATCAAAATACAAATGTAGCAATTATACATGACTGAAAGACACCTGGAAGTTAAGTTATGTAGTTTTCCAACTTGATTTAGTCTGTCAGAGAAAAGGATAAACATTTTAGGGGTTTGAGATTGGGCAAAGTTGTTAAAGGGATGGGAAGAAAGATTCTTTTTCCACTTATTTTCAAAGCAAGAACATTAAGACAAAGGTAATACTTCAGGATTCCTGAAGTTATAGATCAAATCAACTTTGTCAAATGGATTAGATTAGGATAGGTAGACCCCTTCCCAGCAAAGCAGAATAATTGCCTGCCACTTATATATTCCACTGAATTGCCAGATTCAGCAGAAATCAAGTGAAGAAAATATTCATCTTCAAGTAAAAGACTTTCAAAATGATACACATTAATTTTTTGGTGCATCAAAGAACAATTCCAATTTCAATTCAAGTCCCTCCTCTGCCACTACCAGTGCTCTATCCACTGTGCCACCTAGCTGCCCCAAATTTCTTTTCTTCTTTAAAAACAAAAAAAAACCACCTCAGTTTTCTCTAGAAAAAACTCCCCCCACCCCCAACCCCTTTTCTTTTTAGAGCTACATGGTAGTCAAAATCTGGCTCCTCTCACTTCATCCTGAATGGCATGGCTGTCTCCTTGAAATATTTTTTTTGCACATTCAAGGATTCTTCTTTCTCAGCTTGTACTTTGCCTGCACTAAGCAGTTTGGGCACAAATACCTCAGCTGTCATGGTTAGCCAGTGATATACCCATATGCTCTCAAGGGCTGTATACTCTCAAGGAGAGCTCTTATAACAATGGTCCTTTCTATAAAGTGTTTATTCTTCATTTTCCATGGCAGCAACTTCTGTCACAAGGTTTTGAACCTTTTAAGGGAATAACCGGATTCCTGTAGAATCTAAGTAGACAATCCTGGTGTCCATATAGACATTCCTAGTGAACGAAAACAAATGCATATCTGCTTAAGCTTTACCTTGAAGATGTTTATTATCCCAATTGCTAACCAGTGAATATTTAATGACTGTGTCTTCCATATTGCCACTATTGAAAAGGTGTAGGGTATGTTCAGGGAGGACCAGTACCTTTGGGGTGATGACTGCTGAGCCCTTTTCAGGGCTCTTTCCACCTTTGGTTTCTGCCTGTTTCACCCAGCACATATACATACGCACATATTACACACACTGGATGAGAGCCCTTCCCTTCTGTGATGTCTCTCTCTCTTAGTTTCATACTGACTCTCACTGCATTTTCCTGACCACAGTATGGCACTTGGGGACCACCTGCTGCTGCTTCCAAACCAAATGAAGACATTAGCATGGCGATAGGTAGTGACAGTAGTAGTAGTGGACCATCAGAAGGAAATTATAACTGAGGCTTTTTGACAACTGTCAAAAAGTATTAAGTACAGGACAGGTGGTCCTGTCCATTGAAATAGAATTTAAGACCCTCTGCTCCCCCACCCCCACTAAAGAACAATGAAATCCCAGTCTATGGAAAAGAGTGGAGCCTGTAAATCTAGAGGAGAAAAACCCAGGTGGCAACATGATAGTCATGGCCATGAACCCATGCCAAACAGTGATGGCTTGGAGATCTCATAGCATAGTTCTAAGTACATACCAGGCCAACTCCAAGTAAGAACAGTAACCTAAAAAGGTAATGTCTCAGCTATCAAATATATTTTTGGGTTATAGTAATATGAAGAATTTTTGAAGTTTGGAGTGACAGAATCATAGAATTTAGAGCTGGAAGGAGCATTATAGATCAATGCAACCTCTTCAATTTCTAGATGAAGTTATACAGGTAATAAGTAGGTCCAAGATAACTCCCGCTCTAAAGCATAGGGTGCTGATAACTTAAGAAAATTATTTCAAATATTCCAGTTTAGACATTAAGGTCTGAATCATGGAATCACCAGTTTCAAGGAATAAGATAGCATAACGTAAGAGTTTGCAGGCATGTCCAGGCAATTTCCCTTTGACGTCTAACATCTTATACAGTTTTCTAATCTTTAAAAAAAAAAGTCATAAATCACTGAGTGTTGACTATAAAAGATAATCAGGACACTATTCCAAAGCATATCTCAATAGATTCCTTTTGGGTCCCTCCTCTGAAGCTTATTGATCAAATGTATTAAGCCATTTAACATTTAGAAAGCCCCCACTGTGTACCAAATACAGTACTGAATTGTGAGAAGGGTCACTATTCCCTTCTCTTCTCTTCATTGGAAGCAGGAACTGGCATATGATTATGTACATATTTACAAACTTTTGTGTTTTAAGTCTACTACTTGAAACTTCTTTATTTCTATTTATATATTACCTTCATTTCCAAATATATCCCCTTCCTACCCCCAAGTCATTCATTGTCACAAACTACTATTTACTTTAGAGTTTAGTTAACTTTGGAAAGAGCAGGGAAATATCAAAAATTATCTTTGAGCTTTAAATTGCTTTATATTTTTAATATAACACCTTGGAGTAGAATTACTGTAACAGCAAGGACCCCAGCATACACAGGAGGGCCTGATGTACAGGTTCTTAGATCTGCTTTTCTAAAAAGAAAGCAACTTTTGAGCGGTCAACGATCACTTTAATCAAACACATATATCATTCACTTAGTTCAGGGGAAAAAGTCAGCACCATGAACCTCAGAGAAAATACAGAGAAATAAAAATCAACAGGCAGGGCTTCCTACTGTCTAACATAAGCAATACATACATCACAGATCAACCGCTTGACCATACATACATAGTTACCAGAGAGAGGAGCACCAACATCTGGGTTTTCAAGGGGGAAGTTGGGGCTCCTTAGTGGCTGCGCAGGCAAAGACTTGCAATGAGTAAGCCCTAAAGTAAAACCTCACCTCAGAGTATTTATACACTTTTCAGAGTCAGAGGGCATCACAATCCTTGAAAACCAGTGCCTCATTAGAAGTTAAGAAAAGGTGTGGTTCTCCCCTAATCAAGCTTGCCTTAATAGGCAGGCCTGTCAATGGATGGGGAACATCTTTAATTCTCATTAGCAACCACATACAGTTAATTTTGAAAACATCCTTGGCCTCTTTTAGAGAGTATTTCCAAAACATCTATTCCCCTTTACAAGACAACAACTTTTCTTCTGCTTTTCCCTAAAAATTCAAGAGTGATTGGATTGATTCCATCATCATCAGACATTTAATTTCAGTCTGAATCCATTCTCAGTGGACAATCTGTCATTTGATTTCTTTGCGCATGTTAGGTATGTTTCATTAGCTATGTAACGCATTCCATCTATGCTATTATCTTCTGTGGTTTTTGAACAACATACGAAACTGACCCTACTATGAAAGTAGATCATAAACTCCTTGAGGGCAAGCACTATGTCAGATACTCATTTTATTGTCCCACTCAGTACTTTCAGTTTCTCAGTTCTCAAATTGCTATTACATATCTAATATAGTCTGTGACGTGCAATACTAAGTTTCTATACCCGTTACTTAGCAAAATTAGCTGAAGTTTCTTTGCTATGGGTCTTCTAAAAGAAAATAACAAAGATATGCCCACTTGAAAATCTAACTACCATTTTGTTTTCAGACAGTGAACTAACTTGAATTTAAGAAATATCTTGAAACCCCCTAGTAATATTCATGATTTGTCAAAAACCAGACAGCTCTGTCAAAAGTTATCTTGGAAGGGACAAATGCAAATACAAAATGCTAGCCTGTCAATTTGAAACTGTGACCTCACTTCTTTCAATAAAATTATTTTATACGTATCGCACATCATCTTGTATGCCAAGCTCCACATAGAACCTAGAATGAGGCAGTGTCTCTGTCTAATGCATTTGCAATTTGAACCTGACAGTAGATGAGCCATAAATGGAGTGAAAGATTAAGGAGCAGAGGGAAATAATTGTCTGTTTGTCAGCAAGGTTAAGAGTATAGAGTAGCACAGCACTCCATTGTACACAGGAAAAATGAATTGTTGGGTTTATCTTTAAAGAAATATTATAACTTAAACTTCCTACATTTCAGTTGCTTTTAAAACCTCTATTAAAGCATCTTTCCTGAGTATACTCCTTAACCAAAAACTAAAGCTTGGGTGGATTTACTCTCTTATGCTGTTAAATATTGCAGATCAGGGTTTAATTGCTTAAGGAAATGGTAAATAAAGTAACTTTTAATAATTTTTTTTTTTTTTAGCAATTACCCTGCATCTCTTTGATAGTTCTTGGGAAAAGAAGGCTTTCTTATTTTACATCATGCTTTGGGTATTGCTTCTCACATATAGGGTAAGGTACCAGGTAGTAGAAAAAAAGATTGGACAGGAAAATTCAGGAGACTTGGGTTCTAGTTCCAGTTTTGCTACTAATAGGTTGTGAGACATTGGCTTGTCACGTGAGCTTCTTTGATTTTCATTTTCTTCATCTGTAAAAGGAGAATTTTGGACTAAATTGTAAGGTACTTTTATTCTCTCAAAGTCTTTTATTCTGTACAACTGGCAAATGAAATAGAGGTAAGATTTACTGAAAGTGAAACATAGGGAAATTATCAAAAAAAAGTAGGGAAGATGAAAATGAGTGAAACACATTTATTATGTACTTATAATGTGCACAGCACTATATTTAGAACTGGAGATACAAATATAAAATACAACAGTCATCAAGGATCTTTTCTAATGTGGGAGAATACACATCTAGGTGAGTTGTGGCCAGGGAGAGGAGTTTAAGTCTCTATAGTCATAAGGTTCATCCCATCATAGCTTTAGAAACAGTCAGAGGTCATCTAGTACAGACCCTACGTTAATCCATAAAGTATTCAACCGATGCACCCTTTCCAGAAGCAGTGATACTATTTATTTGATTACTATATTCAGGGGAAAAGTTAGACCATGTGAAGCAGAGCAAATGGCACAATGGACTGAGTCTTCAACTAGATGGGCTGTGAGGAGTGATCTGGTCTTAGCAGTCCAGAGAGGTTTTCACTCAGTTATTTCCCAGTCAAGACAGATTGGCCCCAAAGCAGATGTTCCAAAACTTACTAGACTAACTACTTCAGGAACTTAGGATGTTTTAAAGGTCCAGTTAAAAAAGATGCTACAGGCCTCTGTGGAGACAGGCAAGGCAAGAGAGCTATGGCAAGGCAGATGGCAAGATGATCTGGGTGAGTTTCTGAATAGGATTTAGTATTAGACACATTGGAGGACATCTAGGAAAAAAAATTTCCATTAGGCAATTGAAAATGCTGGTCTGAAGCTTAGAGGAGTCACTTAATAAAGATCTGGAAATAATCTATGTTAAAGATAATAATTGAAGCAATAGGAGTTGTGAAATCACCCAGGGAATTGGTGGTTATAATTACAATTACAACTTGAGATTTATTTAGTACTATAAGGTTTACAAAGAACTATACATCCATTATCTCATTTGATCTTTATAATGGGGTAGGTAATATTTTATGGATGAGGAAACTGAGACTTGGAGGAGTTAAGTGACTTGCTCAGAGTCACAGAATTGGATTTTTTCTTTAATTTTATTTTTCATTTTTACCACAGTTTATAACAGATAAAACAATTCAAACTTTTGGTCAGGTGATGCTTCTTTTTAAAGCATTTACCATATGGACCACAAAAGAATTTTTTTTTAAACATTAACCAACTGAGACACAAATAATATTTACGTTGCTAGCTTCACAAGGTCTTGACCTAATTGTCTCCACAGTATTACTAAGAATTAAAGGACCCTAACTTATTGTTGTTGGTCTAAAGTCCTATGCCTAACAGCTTAATTTTAGACTTAACCTCGATGTTCCCCTATCAATAATCTATAATTGAATAGATCTTGTATTAAGCTTACAAATCTTTTGACTATAGGAAATTGCCACCCAGAGTAGAGACATTGAAGGGATACAATATCTCCCCAACTTCATGCAAATTCCAGGCAGGATGAGATTGTCCACTTGCATTCAGTCAGGCTTAAAGTCTGCAAGGTGTCAGTGAGGAAACTGAGTCAGTAGAATCCTACCTGAGCCCAGGCTGACCAGCCGCTCTCCCACCCTTCCCATGAGATCATCTTTTTCAGTTCATACCAGCATCTCACTGGCTTACTGGCATCATGCATTGGAGGCTCAGATCACCTTTCTTGTCCATACCTGGAGTTAGACTCAGAAGAACAGTCACTTAATAGTCCCATAGCATCTAAAAATGGCAAGTTTCAATAACCAGGTTTCAAATATGATCATAATTTCACTTTGGCTAAGGAACATCTTTTGAGACAAGTCTTTAGTGGCTTACATGCCTTTCTATACATGTTCTAGTTCCTGATTAAATAACAATCATAAAATCAAATTTACTATTAAAATCTTAACTTTTTCATCAATGCCAAATTTTACCTGAGGTTACCTTCCTGTAGGAAATTTAGACTAAAATTCTTTTCCCCAAACTAAAGATGTCATTGATTTATTCTCAGTAATTAATTCAGTCAATTGTTTTGATAGTAATAGCTTTTACCTCACTTTGTAACATGTCCAATTTTTCTCCCCATTACTCCCCTCCCCCTACTTCCTAATACCTTGCATTCTGATTATTCTTTCCCTCAATGTACCCTCCCTTCTATCACACCCCACCCTTTCCTTATCCCCATCTCTTCTCTTTTCTTGTAGGGCAAGATAAATTTCTATACCCCATTCCCTGTATTTCTTATTTCCCGATTATATGCAATAAAAATTCTCAACATTCGTTGCTGATACTTTGAATTCCAACTTCTCTCCCTCCCCCCCTCCTTCCCCAGCCCTACTGAGAAGGCAAGCAATTCAATACAACTAAATATGTGTTGTTTTTGTAAAAGACTTCCATAATAATCATGTTGTGTAATATTAATTATATTGCTCTCTGTCCTACTCTATTCCCCCTTATTTTTCCCCCACAATTGATCTTGTCCCTTCTTGAAAGTGTTTATTTCTAGTGACTCCCTTCTCCCATTTGCCCTCCCTTCTAACATTCCCCTCACCCCGCTTGTCTCCTCCTCTCCTACTTTCCTGTGGTATGATATAAATTTTCATGTCAAATTTAGTAAGCATGTTATTCCCTCCTTCAGCCACATATGGAGAGAGTAGCTTCATTTTCCCCCTCTCCCCTTCTCCCTTTTCTCCTCCATTGAACAAGATTTTTCTTATCTCTTTTATGAGTTATATCCTGCCCTGTTCCATTTCTCCCTTTCTCTTCCTGGTATTTTCCTCCTTCACCCCTTAATTTTTATTTTATTTTATTTTATTTTTGAGTGGATATCATCTCTTCTGATTCAACACACCATGTACTCTCTATCTATATATGTGTATGTATGTGTGTGTATGTACAATATATCCATCTACCCAAATACAGAGAAAAGATTCAAGAGTTATAAATATTTTCTTTCCATGTAGTAATGTAAACAGTTCAGCTTTAGAGAGTCTTTTATGACTTTTCTTTCCTGTTTATCTTTTCATGCTTCTCTTAATCCTTGTCTTGGGAAGTCAAATTTTTCTATACAGATCTGGTCTTTTCCTCAATATGAATGATTGAAAGTCATCTATATCATTGAATTACCATTTATTCCCTTGAAGTATTATACTCAGATTTGCAGGGGAGATGATTCTTGGTTCCAATCCCAGTTCCTTTGACCTCTGAAATATCCCATTCCAAGCCCTTTGATCCCTTAATGTTGAAACTGCCAGATCCTGTGTTATCCTGATTGTATTTCCACAATACTCAAATTGTTTCTTTTTAGCTGCTTGCAATATTTTCTCCTTGATCTGAGAACTCTGAAATTTGGCCACAATATTCCTAGGAGTTTCTCTGTTCAGGTCTCTTTCAGGAGGTGATTGGTGGATTCTTTCAATATTTATTTTGTCCTCTGATTCTAGAACATCAGAGCAGTTTTCTTGATAATTTCATGGAAGATAATGTCTAGGCTCTTTTTTTGATCATGGCTTTCAGGTAGTCCCATAATTTTTAAGTTGTTTCTCTTGGATCTATTTTCCAGATCAGTTGTTTTTCCAGTGAGATGTTTCACATTATCTTCTATTTTTTCAAATTTTTGGTTTTGTTTACTAACTTCTTGGTTTAACTCATAGTCATTCATTTCCCAGAACTCAATTCTCTCTTTCAACCAATCATTTTGTTCAGTGAGCTTTTGAACCTTCTCCATTTGGCTAATTCTGCTTTGTAAAACCTCCTTCTCCTCATTGGCTTTTTGGACCTCTTTTTCCAATTGAGTTAGCCTCTTTTTAAAGCTGTTATTTTCCTCAGAATTTTTTTGGTTCTCCTTTAGTAAGCTGCTAACTTGTTTTTTAAGGTCTTCTATTGCCTGAGCCCAGTTTAAGTTCCCTTTGGAGGCATTGGAGGCAGAGGCCTTGACTTCCTCTGACAGTATGCCTTGTTCTTCCTCATCTGAAAGGATGGGGAGAGACACCTGTTCCTCAAGAAAGTAACCTTCTATGGTCTGATTGTTTTTTCCCTTTTTTGGGCATTTTCCCAGCCAGTTACTTGACTTCTGAATTTCCTCCCCACAACCACCTTGCCTCCAGTTTCACCAAGCCAGCACTGGGGGCTGAGATTCAGATGAGCTACTCCAAAGCCTCAGGGGCTTTAGGTGGGGGCAGGGCTGCTATTCAGTGTGAGATTAAGATCAGCTGCTCAGGAGGGGACAAGGCCACCACACAGGGCTCAGTTCCCTCAAGGGGTTTACCATGAGATCTTCAACAATGGATGTGGGATACTGCCTGCTTTGGGAACCCTGTCTGCTGCTACCTCTACTGCTGCCACCTGAGGAGGCCCGAGTTATGGGGACACTGTGCTCCCTTCTCAGCCAGCCGAAAACATCTTCTCACTGACCTTTGGTGCCTGTGGATTGAGGTATCTGTGCTGCTGCTGCTGGAGATTCCGTCCCTGAAGCCTGCTCAGATCTGTTCCTTTTGGTGCCATGTGGTCAAGGCAAGGCTAGGTTCTGCTCCATGTCTGGTATGCAAGAGACCTTTCCCTTTGGTCTTTCAAGTCATTCTGATATAGAAATATCCTGCACTCTGGTGTTCTGGGGCTTCTGCTGCTCTAGAATTTGTTGAGAATTCTTCTTTACAGGTATTTTATGGGCTGTGAGGTAAGAGCTAACGTATGTGCATCTTTCTACTCCGCCATCTTGGCTCTGCCACAGAATTGGAATTTTAAGCTAGGTCTTCCTGTCTTCCCATTCAGAGCTCTATCTACTGTACCAAGTTAGATGGTTTACTTATCCTGAGGTGGGAGGAGTATGGGAAAGGGGGATCAGCTGGGTTCTGGTGATCATGGATAGTTTTGGTGGAATCAGAAGTCACAGGAGTAAGTGCTAGTTGTGCTGCTTAAATAGCTGTGCACCCCTAAGTAAAGGTGAAATTTTAGTTTCCTTGTCAATAAAATGAGGAATATTTGTACTTGCATCATTAACAAGGGATAACAGGGAGAGCAACCCTGAAGCCTAGGGTATTAGGAGTTCCTTCCTGATTAAGAGACCCAAGATTTGCCAGGAAGTTATTCTGGTGGGTAGTGGAATAAAATGTGGTGTTCCTCAGGCCTGATATATCATTACAGGATTGTTTCAGTAATGGTTGATCTGTGAAAGCAATACTGACCTTGACTGTCCCTCTCAAATGGAGAATAATGGATTATGTCAAAGTCATGAACAAATGAACTTGGCTCTTCTTAGAAGCTTTGTGCTTGATCAAAATCTTTTTTGTCTGTGCCACCACCCCCATGTTTCCTGGTGCTTGGGCAGGGCAGCTTGATACTGATTGGTGCCATGCATGGATAACCCCAAAGGGTCGGAAGCTTGGAGAGTGTGGAGGCAGGGGAGATTAAAAACCAGTATGTTTCATATGTATTACTACTGCAGTGATTCCGTAGTGTGTAGTCATTGCCCCTTGGAGCACCAGGAAGCATTTGTCCTTTCTAATATAAGCCCAGAAAAACCTTAGAGTACAAGAGAGAAAAGAAGAAATGATTGGATTCTCTGACTTTTTGTACTACGGACAACACATCGCTAGCATTCTCTTGTTGAAAAAAGGACATTTTATCATGAAAATGGCTCATACTTATATAGTGTTTTATAATTTGAAACATTTTTTCTATTTGAAACAGCAGACCAAAGAGGCAGATAGTACAAGTACTAATATTCTCATTTTACAAATGAAGTAATTGAGTTACAGGTTAAATGACATGTCGAGTCACACAGCGAATAAGAAATAGAACTGACACTCAAAATTACTTCTTTCTAACCACCGCATAAAGGGCATTTAATGCAGAAACTCTATGAAAGAAAAATCACTTATTTTAAAAAGGAGCATTTTAGGGTCTCGTAGTTATTTAATATTAGATAATCAATTGTGGTTAGGGCAGCTAGGTGGCACAGCGAATAGAGTGCAGAGAGTGGAGTGGGAAAGACCTGAATTCAAATTCGGCCTCAAATACTAGCTCTGTGACCCTGGACAAGTCACTTAACCCTGTTGCCTCAGTTTCCTCATCTATAAAATGAGCTGAAGAAGGAAACAGCAAACCACTCCAGAGTCTTTGCCAAGAAAATCCCCCAAAAGGGTCACAAAGAGTCAAACATAAGAAAACAACTGAACAAAAAATCTTTGTGTTTTCTTTGTTGGCATAGTCAGAGGTCGTGTTTAGTTGGAGATATGTTGATGAGGGTGATTTGATGAGTCTGGGTTCATTTGACAGAGTAGAAAAGTGGCATTGGGGGAAGAATACCGTGCTTCCTAATTGCTTAATTGCTTCCTAAAGTGAATAATTATTTTGATACTTTGACCTATTAATTCACAAGTGTGTAGGTACTTTCTGTGGCAATGCAAATTGTAACCATATTTTCATCATGTGTGATTCTCGTCTGTCTTTCCACAAGTCTTCCTTGCAAGATCCACATAATGTACTGCTACTATTAATATTTTAGGGATTCCAGTGTTCCATGTGTTTCTTCTTAGTGCATGAAGAAAGATGAGTCAGTCCAATCATACTTGTCCTTGATGATGTCTCTTATGGCAGTTCTCAGGTGCAAGTTATTGTTAATGTGTCACGCTCAACTTGAGACTTCTTTCCATGGTTCCTTGTAATCTGGATTGGTCAGGGATCAGAATATTATAGCATTCACAGCCATATTGTATCTCTTTGCTGATCTCTTCCACCTATCCAGTTGCTAGGGCCTTCCCTTTTAATTACCTTGTATTGAATAACTACTCTTTATTAATTTTTTCATATTTACTCTGAATATGTTTATATTTATACTCTCCCCCATATGGATGCAAGCTCCTTAAGAGGAAGGATTGTTTCCTTCTTGTATTTATAGCCACACTCTCCAGCACACAGCACTACTTAAAGAGGCCTGTGGGTTGACTAACAGGAAAAAGAAACTATATCATTTTTTTTAAGTTGTGGAAGATGTGATACTTCTTCTGATTCTTCTGATTTTTCAGGGTTCTTGTAGTGCAGTTTGTTGGGAGGGAAAATTGAATAAAGGAGAAGTGCTGCAGAATATAGCTTTACAGCCATACCATTAGAGCTAGTTAATTTTGCACAAAAATATTGCTCATTTAACCATTAAGTATGCTGTAGTCTGTGGTGACCATACAATTAAAGCTCAGTATGGTGGAGAAGGCCTCGTCTGGGATCACAGAAACTGAGTTTAAGTGTCAGCCCTCTATATTTCATCTCTCCGGGTCTATCAAGAAGTCAATTAACCTTTTTGAGCCTGAATTTTCTCATCTAATAAAATGGGAGTAATAGAATTTGTTCTGCCATCCCTGGGCCTCAGATTCTTTACCTGTAAAATGAGGTTGTTGGACTAGATGACCTCAAAGGTCCCTAACAATTCTGAGTCTGTGATCCTGGGATTCTCGATTATAAAGATGATGTGAAGGGAGTATTTATAAACCATAAAGCAGGAGACATGTAAATTATGATGCACAATAATCAGAGTTGACATGAATTCATTTTCCCACATTTGCTTTATTTAACTACAGTTACAAAATGAGCTATAAACTTGTTGTTATAAAACAATTATGTCTAATCGTTTTCAGTATCTGGATTATGAGGGAGAAATTTAAGAATCTTTTCTTTCCAGGTTAAGCAATATTTGGATTTTAAAACCAGCTAAAATAAACATTTGACCATAAAGTACTCCATGTGGATATTGCCCAGGAACTAGGTATAATGCCTATATAACTTAGCCACAAATTATGTCTGTCTGTCTTTCTCTTTCTCTCTCTTCCTTTTTCTCTCCCTCTCCTTCTCTTCCCTCTCTCCTTCTCTTCTCCTCTCTTTCCCCATCCCCCCCCCACCTCTCTCCATGTCTCTCCTTGTCCCCCTAGCACTCACATATAGGAACACTCTTCAAACTGCGGTTTGAATCTCTTCTGACCATTTTCTGCTAGTACAATTCTATACTAAGAAGTTATGATAGAGAAGTCATTGAGTCTACTGGATTTTTTCTGACTTGGCACATTGATCAAGCCTTATTAATGTATATCTTGCTTTCCTATCCAACTTTCCTCCTTGGGACCAAAACAAATAGCACCAACAGAAATAGAAAGTGGAGAACTATGTTAAAATAGATACCCTTAGTTAAGGTTGACTTGTATTGTTTTGTCAAGGAATAGACCTCCCAAATTGCCAATGTGACTGTCTAGCATTACAGTATTTAAATCTGTTATTATATTTTTCTGAAAGTATTCTAAATAATTCATGTTTTGTGAAAATTAATGCCTTTGAGAGGGCTGCATGCAGAAAAAAAATCATATGCCCAGAAGAATTACTGAATAAGTGAATGTTAGAGATGGGAAAGGACCTTAAAGATGATCTATTCAAACTATTTCAAATTTTGAAATAGACAGCAAGCAAAGGAATTTATTTACTTTCTTTTGAACTTAAATAACAGACATTTTACATATGAGAATACTGAAACTCAGAGAATAGTAATGACTGTCCTGAGAATTAGATCCCAGTTTGGTTGCAATGAAGATGACATAAGCATATGCAATATTATAAGCAATTATAAAATTATCTCATCAAGCTGATACTCTTTACAGTACAAAAAAAAAATAGGATACCAGTCATAATTGTGAAAGACTGGGAACAAAATGTTCATGGGTGTGTGGGTTTTGTTCCGAACTAGATGTAGTTGGACATACAACAGGAAATTAAACTGGTGGGCTCTCAAGTCCTGTAGGTATGTTTTGATGCATAACAAGAGCCAGCTCACTCTCCCAGTTTTTCCCTTGCTATATACAAGTGTTGTCATCAGGGCTCCTGAGCTTTCGTTTAGGGTGGCCTGATGTAAGAGAAGTTTTGGTGAAACGGGAAATCAGTCACATAGGAAAGTGTTTCATGAAAAGCTGTGTGCTGTTTAAGAAATGGAGATGAGAGCCTTCTAGTAGAGGTTTTTAGCTATTACTTAAAGAAAATTAAAGAAAATTGGAAGTAAAAATGAACATGCCACATTAGCAACCTGAATAGCTTTATCTGGAAGGTGATACAGAATTGTCACAGCTACCCAGAATTCTTTCCTTTGATTATTCTAAGGTTGTCCTGAGAGCATTATTCCTCCATAGATCCATTTATTCTTTGGGATATTTGTGTACACTCTTTTTCTTGTCAGTGGATAGCTCCCTCTGACAAGACTGACATTTCACTAAATTCAGTGAATGAAGATAATTCTACACCAAGGAAACTGGGATACTTTTGGTCCAGTTCAACAAGTATTTGTTAATCCCCTGCTGTATGCAGATCACTGCTCTAAGGAATGAGGAATGTCCAAAGATTAGATTAGATTCAGCCCCCCACCTTCAGGTGCTGTTTGGTTCTGAAATGCTCTACCTGTTGCGAAGTATATACTAAAGGTATGCAAGCAAAATCTGTCCCATATTTTTAGATCTCAACTCAGTGTTTAGGATCAGTCTCTAAAACTCGAGGTTACCTTACAAATAAAACTTGTATAGAAATGGCTTATCATTGTATCTATTTCAGCCCTTTTAATAATTCTATAAATTGTTGCATATTTCTCCAAGAGCAAACTATTAGATCCTTCTGTTATATGTGAGAAGTTCTGTTACAGGATAATTTGCTGGCACACTTAGGAGGAAGTCCATTCCCTCTACCAATGACTTTCTCCAACTCATAGTCTTAAAGAGTTGACAAGAGGGGTGAAAGGTTCAGTGATTTGCCCAGGGTTACATAACCAATATGTGTCAGAGGCAGAATTTAAACCTGGTTCTTCCTAATGCCAATGCCACCTCTCTGTCTTGTACTACACTGCCTCTAAGAGATCCGTAACTAAGTACTAAATGCCCAGAAATCACTAAGTCTAGTAAAGAAATGCAGGTTGATTTTTATTAAATCTGTCCCACCTAAGTTACCTGGGGAACACTAATTTTGAAATAGACAGCAAGGAAAGGAATTTATTTACTTTCTTTTGAACTTAAATAACAGACATTGGGAATGTAATAGATAACTATAGAAAGTGATAGGTGGGAAACATTAGAACTTCAAAAGAAAGACCCCCTAAAGAGAGCATCAGCATGAGCTAAAGTCACCTGCACGTTGGTCAAAGCAAGAATCATGACTCATTAACGTCTTAACCTTGGGCCAGAGGCTTTGTCTTTTAAAATCACAGGATCATGGATTTAGATGTCAACCATATGAACTGAATTAAATGATCATTTCAGCCGCACAGATAATTTGGTGGTCCTATGAAGACAAAATTTCCTAAACCTAGTTGAATTTCACAAATTTGGAAATTTTATGCCAAGAACTAGAGCTTGGTCAACTCAACACCAGAATGAACACTAGACTGGTGAAGTCAGTAAGCATTTATTACATGTTTACTGTCTTAGGAGACTTGGGCTTCTTTCTCACCTCTGGTATTTTCTCTCTTTAATAGCTATGGGACCAAATCCATGACTTTTATCAATTGGAAGAAATTCCCTTAGGGTTAAACTCCCTCCACTAATTTAAATCAGCAACTTGGAAACCAAGCTGTCTCAGACCCTACCAAATGAGAAGGCTTCACGTATGGGCCTAGCAAAAGACATTATGTCTCCTGTCCAATGACCAGCCTAGCTAGGTTCACGGAGACTCATCACAATTTAGGCTGACCTGTAAAGAACTTTTTGGCCTATGCAACTCCTAAAAACTGTCTAGAGTACTTCAGTACAGAGTAGTTGATATCTGAGCCTGTAGAGGGAATGCCCACCAATGAAGTCATACATCGTTGAATTCTTAAACAATGTAGTTGATCAAATTAAAATTGAGATTCACAAGGTGGTAATATATGATACTACTTGTTTCTATAAGAACATGGTCTGCTGAAGTTTTATTTTAGAAATTGACTTTCCTTTGAATTCAGGTTATGTAACTAAACCTGTTGTGTTAATGTTTAGTTTTCTTTATTTTCCCCCCTATCTTTGCAGGCCTTGAACCGAGGTATTGCTGCTGTAAAGGAGGATGCAGTGGAAATGCTGGCCAGCTATGGACTGGCCTATTCCCTGATGAAATTCTTCACAGGCCCCATGAGTGACTTCAAAAATGTGGGCCTGGTATTTGTGAACAGCAAAAGAGACAGGACCAAAGCTGTTCTGTGCATGGTGGTGGCAGGTGCCATAGCTGCTGTTTTTCACACTTTGATAGGTAAGCTGCCACTGGTTCACTTCACAGTGCGTTTTAGTGACCGTGGCTCCTTTTTCCTTAAACTTTTTTTAATATGCTTGTAGTATGTATATAACTTCATCTAATTTAATATGCAAATAATAAATATCTTGCATGATAATAATAATAGATACAAATAAAATAATGAGTACCTTATGTCTCCCATGTAAATTTAATTGCCAGTAGAAATTGCATTCATCTCTAAAGTTATCCAAAAACTCTAGAAACAAAAATTCCTTTTTTTCTCTGGGAGCCTGTGGCTCCTATTCAGTTTTTCCATTGGTCCTTAGTGTATCAGTGAGATAGCCAGTACCTCTGTAACTTCGTGCGTCTCTGTAACTTCAAGCATATTTATCCTGAACTAGGATTGACACTATTTGGTGTCAACAAAAAGCACAAGTTCTTTGTTTAAGATACTGGTAACTGTTTAAAACAAGGTATGCCCTGTTATATTCTCATTGGATCTGGATTCGTAACAAGTTTAATCATGTAAAAATGTTTCTTTTGCACAAGGCAGTGATCATAATTGGCATGAGGATTATCATGGACATATTTATGTTAGATCTGTTAAAGCTTACTTGTAGTAGAACATCATAAGATCATGCTGGAGCTCAAGTTGGGGAGGGAGGGGAAGAGGTGTCAGGGAAGGGGGAGGGGGTGATGGGGGAGACAAAGTGACCTGAAAACCCAATATGAATAGTGCAAGCCAAGAAGTCAAAAAAAAACCCCACAACCAAATGTGATTTTATGCTATATTAAGAGAGGGGTCTATAGTAAGAAATTGTCCTTCTGTGTTATTTTCCCACCATACCACTACTAGAGTATTGAATTAACTTTTGAGTGCAATTTTAGGAAAGGTACTGAGAAGCTGGATAACATGCATAGGCGGGTTACCAGGATGGTGAGGAACCTCATAAAGCAATATGAAAATGAGTTGAAGGAAATAGCCGTATATTCTTTAGTCTAAGACAACAACAGTGAGATTTGAGGAGGGTGATTTTGCTACACTGGAATATTTCAAGTGCTGTCATATGGGAAAGGGGTTAGATTTTGTCAGTTTGACCTCAGAAGAGAGGAATAGGACAATGGTGATAGGCAGAAGTTTCAGGGAGGTAGATGGGACTCAATGTAAAGAAATAATTCCCAAACAATTAGAGCTATCTAAGAGCATTAACAGGCTGCCTTAAAGGAAAGTGGGTTCCCCTTTGCTTGAAGTCTTCAGACTAAGACTTGATGCTCATCTGTTATGATATAAAGAGAATTCTTTGTAAGATATAGGCTTGATTAGGTGACTGGAAACATCTTCCAAAGTAGAAGTTGGGAGACAAACAGCCCTCTTATGGTCTTTGCATAACACTATAGATCACTGTGAGTGAGTGTTTTGCAATTTAACCAAATCCTTGGTCTATCAAGGTCTTTACCATAAGAGCTTTACTCTAGCTGGCTTCTTGAGAGGTGATAAAACCTCTAAAGACATGATTACTGAAATCCTTGGCTTTAATCCCGCTCCATTCATTCAACATAGAAATTGATTGGCACATCTATAAAACCCCATTGACCACAAAGACCTGTGACTAACACTTTACAAATCCATTGTTTACTTCAAAATTAGCATTGATTTATGCAGGGAACTGTGAATATGAATTATAACTAAAGGACACAGCGGTTTCCCCTAATCTGTTTGCAACGTATTAGGAGTAGTGTGTCTAAAAGCATATAATGCCACCTCTTATGGTAGAGCTTTCTTATTATTTGTTTTTTAATGTATCATAGCTCCAATGCCAAGGACAGCATGCCAGACAGTATGCAGCTTTTCATCTGGCCTAGCAAATATCCAGTCCAGTTTCCAGTGCTAACTATTTGTAGTCACAAGACCTTGGCAGAAAATTTGCCTGCTTCTTTGGTTCTCTGCCCAAGTCTCCATATATGTGTCCTAGATGCTCATTGGAATCAGTGTTTGCACATACATGTACAACTTCAGTGATTTATGTGATATCTAGGCATTTGCATATCAGTTTCTTCAGCTAATGTTATCTTGGGCCTTTTCCCAAAAAGTGTTTAAATTTCAGACTATTCCATGTTTAATACAACAAAGGGGTTTCTATACTAGTTAAAAAGAACCCCTTTTGTTTTTTAATGCTCTTTTTATGTTTGAGCTCCGAAATAAATGCACCAATTATTCCCCTCTTTATATTTCGTCAAAGAAGTATGTGGAACAGATTCAGAGGTCAGAAGTCTGAGCCTGTTTATCAGGAAATCATAGCCAAGAAACTTGAGGCTGTCCCACTGAAGCTAGAGAGAAGAAAACTTTTGCCTTTCAAGAAAAGTCATTTCCATAAAAGGACTGTACTTTATACATGAAAATTGGGTTCCATTTTTCAAGCATATTATGTATGAGAATATGATGAATTTAATCATGTAACTGAAAGGGATTCTGCATCATATTAAAGGCTATCCCATGGATTTGTTTATATCATAAAAGATATTTTCAACTTTTTCGGACCATGCCAATTACTTAAAAATAATGTAGGTGAAATTGTTTTCTTACATCCTATGCTTTACTCTCCTGACAATTTCTCCCCTGAATCTGTTATGTCCTTACACATTTGAGGATTTTTGATGATCTAAATAATCTTTATTCCCCAAGATCATGATGATTTATTCATACTCTTTCATGTTCACTTTTATGAGACCTGACAAGTTTTCTTATAACCAAAACTTGCTCTCTTCTAATCTCAGCAAGCAAATTGTAGTTGCTGTGTTTCCTCCTTGAATTTCAATTCAACAAGGACTTATTAATTGCCTGTTCTGTATCAGACACTGGGCGAGGCACTGAGAGTACAAAGACAAAAATTAAACATTTGGAGATTATATTTTGCTAGAAATGTATGCTCTATTTCTACAGATACATAGAAAACTTAATATAAAATGTAGGCAAGTAAATACAAAGTAATTTTGGAAGAGCCCTAACAACTGGAGGAATCAGAAAAGGCCATGGCACTAAGCTAACACTTGAAAAAAGGTGAGGATTCCAAGAGGCAGAGATTAGAAAGGAGACCATTCCAAGAAGGTAAAACAACCTGAGCAGGAGATGGCATGTTGTCTGTGAAGGGCAGCAAAGAGGCAAGTGTAGCTGGAACAGAATATGTAAAAGGAAGCCATGTGAAGTTGGTCTGGAAAATTAGCTTGGGAACAAGTTATGATAAGCTTTAGTTGCCAGACAGAAGAGTCTGTATCTTATTTTGCAACCAGAAGGAATACAGAATTGGCGATGGGGTGGAAATTTATATTAGCTTTAACCTACAGACTTTACAACCTCCTTTGGTAACTCATTCCAGTATGTACCTCTCTTGTGAGTCTAATCTATATATTTCTTACTGCAATTTGTCCGTTTTTTCCTGTCTTTGATAGAAATGGAAACTTAGCATCACCTTTTTAGAATAGCTGACTTTCAATAAACTATGCTAGTGGAGAAAGAGCTGCAACACTAATGATTAAAAAAATGAGTGGATAACTTAAAATTACTTATATTTAGTTAAAGAATACATCAGGTGATTTGAGGTTACTGCAAATTTACGCACATAATTACATTTTGCTTGGGCTAGTGCTAAAATGAGTTTGCATTGCCATGGCACCCTCTTTTTGGGTAATCCACATAGGGTAAAAGGCTAATGTTGAAAAACTCAGCATTAAATAACCAACTAACCAAAACATGAAGGACATTCACCAGGAAAGTCACCTTGGCATATTTGAAAAATACCATCACATTTCCATGAGAGGAAGTACACTTATCGTTCTCTTATTCAAGCTAACCTGTTTTAATTCCTTTTATTCCTTAAAGAGAAGAAGCCCAATACCTATGATTGTATCTGTGTGAAAGATTCCTGGTATGGAAACTACCTCCCCTACAGATCAGCATCTGGGTTCCTATATAACCTTAGCCATTTGCCTTGGACACCAAAAGATGGAGGGGCTTGTCTGTAGTCCCAAAGCTAGAGAGTGTGCCCTGGTTCCAAGCCTGACCCTCCTTCCACTACAACTCTCCACTGCTCCTAGTTTAGACCTTTCTTCATATGATCTTGTTCTAGCCTTTTGTGTAATTTTTAAAGGTTTCTCATGTCAATATAATAGCACAATAGCATTGAATGTGTTTACCTTGCTTTTCTCTAATTTTTCCATGTCTTTTCTACAATAAAAGAACCCAGAGTTGTGCCTAGAGTGTAGTATTTCCAAATGAAATCACACGCAAAATGAAACATGTTTTTTCCTGCTCTTCTCTTCATAATTCCAATACTGGTGTTATTTTGTTTTAAGGACAGAACCATGCTTCTAACTCAATTTAGCAAAAAGTCACTGTCCTTTCTCCTTAGTGCTAATTTCCCATTAACTCCCTACATTTCTCTATTTAATTCTTACCCTCTGAGGGCTTGTTGGATTCTCCCAAATTGATGCCCTTCTGAAAACATGAGGAAAAGTTATTTTCCTTCCAAATCTTCTAAATTAAGGGCATGATGTAGGCATATACTGGTTAGATATGTGGCAAAGATAGGTCCATAAAAAAAGTAAACCATAATTAAAAGAATGGCAAGAAGCATATATTTACTATTTAAGTGCCTACTATGTGCCAGACACTATGTTAATTGCTTTACAAGTACTATCTCATTTGATCCTCTTAATCCTGAGAAGCAAAAGCTGTTATCCTCTCCATTTTATAGTTGAGGAAACTGAGATAGAGGGTAAGTGACCCATCTGTCCAGGATCATATAACTAGGAATTATCTGAGATTATATTTGAATTCAAATCTTCCTTCCTCTCTATTGACCGTGCCACCCAGCTGCCTCTATAAATGGTAGGTGGGTTTCACTGGAGCCTTCTGAAATAGGGCAAGGCCAACAAAAGGCAGAAAACAGATTGTATAAGATTCACTCAAACAGGGCTCACCTTAAAGAATTTGTCCTTTTGTCCTTATTGTGAGAAACCATGTGACTTAATGGATAGGGGGTTGACTTTATAGTAAGGAAGACCTGAGCTCAAATCTAGTGCCTGCCACATGGTGCTGGTGCGACCGCTGAGCATATCACCTACCTAGTCCTTCAATGTCTTTGATAACTCTCTAATTATGAGTTACAGAACAGTTGCTGATCTGTATCAGTCCATGGAATTTCTTCATGCCCAGTCCCTTATACAGATGAAATCACAGATCTAGATCCCCCCCAAAATAAATAAATAATATTTATTATAGCTATAGTACATCCATTTGCTAGGCTGTTGTATCAGCAAGGACCCTGGCATAGAGGAGGGCTTGCTGTACAGGTTCTTAGATCTGCTTTTGTAAAAGGAAAGCAACTTTTGAGGGGTCAACAACCTACTTTAAACAAGGACATATATCATTCACTTAGTTCAGGAGAAAAAGTCAACACCCTGAACTTCAGAGAAAATGCAACCAGAAATTACAAGCAGAAAGACCATTAGACAGGACTTCCAACTGTCTGATCATAGACAATACATACATCATTACTAGAGAGAGAAGCACCAACATCTACAGTTTCTTGAAGTCACTCTAAAGAATAAATGACATAGTTTCTTTTCTCCAACTCTTATATTTCCTCCTCTTCTATCCACCACCACCCTTATGTGCTTTCTTGTCATCTCTGATATTCTACCTTTTCCTTTTTCCTCCTCCTAAAACTACTCTGAGACCCCTCTGACAAACCTCTAATAAAACAATGGAAGCCCAAGATAACCAGATTCCCTCCATATTCAGGAAGTCTTTAGGACTGGGACTCTTACTGGTAGGTTTGCCTACCTCTATACACTGGGGACAGGTAGGTGTTGCAGTGGATAGAGTGCCGGACCTAGAGTGTGGAAGACTCATCTTCCTGAATTCATCTGGCCTCAGACACTAGCTCTGTGACCCTGGGCAACTTAACCCTGTTTGCCTCAGTTTCCTCATGTATAAAATGAGCTGGAGAAGGAAATGGCAAACCACTTCAGTATCTTTGCCAAGAAAACCCCAAATGGGGTCCTGAAGAGTTGGACATGACTGAAAAAAGACTATTGAGAAGTGGAAGAGAAAAAAATGCAGGTTGAACGTATTTCCCTTAATTTTACACTTTCCAGAATTAACTCTTCCCCAGCTGATTTAAGAAATGTTGGTTTTAAAAAAGCATTTTATTTGAATTTAAAGGATTCAGACTATGGTTTTACAGCTTATTCCCTCTATGATCTTGGACAAATGACCCACTTTCTGGGTCTGTTTCTTTGCAAAGTGGGGGTTAGAGCATTTCATAAGTTCCCTTGCTACCTCTAAATGCTACAGACACGATCATAGAGTTCATTTGGTTTGGTTATATTCAAGTGCTCATCCATCTATACCTAACTGTCAACACAAGAACAATTGCATATACCACTTGGGGTCAGGCTGGTGTTTCTGGACGTGCTATTTGCTCTCGTCACATATCCACTAGAATCTTCATAGCTTGTTCACATAGCATGGTTGTCTGCTTTCAATCTGACAAAGCATTAGAGGGAATATTGGTAGGAAATGCTTAAAAGTGGGAAATGTGTGCTGGGGTTGAGCCAGTAAGCAAGTAGAGTGAGTCAGCCTCATTTTCTAAATATCTCCAAGCCCTAGTACAATGCTTTGTACACAGTAAGCATTAGCAAATGCTTGGTGAATTGAATAGACTATCAGGAAAACCAAGGTTTACCTGGATGAAATGTTACAGTGCTGAAAGACAAGGCTGTAAGTCCTAAAATGCTTATTGGATCACATGGGGAAAAATGAAAGAATGGGTTAGTAAAAGAGACACGCAGAAAAGGAAAATGAAGTAGGAAAGTTGTGGGGCACATCCCAGAGTTGTTTTCTAAAACCCTCATTATCATTCCACTAACATTACTGGGGATTTCAAAACATAAGAAAAAGCCCAAGAGTCTTACTGAGTAAAGCTGGGATTTTTTGGCTAACTTCTAAATGTAGATGACTCTGACTTCTTGAAGACTAGAGCAAATCAGAAAGGACTTGTAGGTCTGTAGTCTGTGGACTAGATGAGCTGTTTTCAGAAGGGTTTTAGCAAGTTTGGCCACAGGGTGAGGAATTTTGTAGCTACAGCCATTCTCTGAGTATCTACTGAGTCACAGAGAGGTAGTGATCTCTATTAACCCATCAAAAAATACTTATTGAGTATATACTATGTGCTAAATGTTAGGGATACAAAAAAAAAAAGTTCCTGCCTTCAAGGAACTGGAGAACTAGCATTCTGTTAAGGAGACAACATATACATATATAAGTTTACATGAGATGTGTTTTACATAAATACTCATAGGTAGTTGCTCTGATTTAGGTTGGTGGTCTAAATGAAAGCTGAGTCTATGGAGGGATAAAACCATAAAAGGTGTCATTCACCTTGTTTAGTTTGCTGTAAAATAACATAAATGACACAGGAAACTTCCTAATCTAGCATTTATTTTGGTGGAAGAAATTCAGTCCATCTTTGTTTAGGATCCATTGTCATGGACCCTGTTTTTGTGTGATCATTCTCTACTATGAAATTTTAGCCCTCTTTCTTGCTTTGAGTCAGCTAATATATTGAGAAAAATTATGTGACAAAATATCCCTCTCCAAGTTCTATTCAATTCATGCCCATTTCCAGTTCTCTGCTTTTATATTGTAGCAGTTTTTGCTCATTACGTATAAAACATGTACCAAAACCATTTACAGGCTAATTGCACAATTTGGCACAATTTAATCTAACTGGGTAAGGAAACTGAATTTAAAAGCTTCTAGATGATTCCTAAGATGGAAATTAAAGAATAAATTTAGCACCTGTGTAAAATATTATTTCACTTATTTCATAATTGGCTAACCAGCATATCACATAAAGATAATGCCCCATTTTTATAGTACAAATAAAAGTATTTTTCTGGAAGATTTTAAATTTTTTGTTACTGTAATTATATGCTATGACCTCCTATTATAATTGAGGAGAGTCAGAATGAAATTGTTGCTGGTTGAATATTTGTACATCTGGGAAGTATTATCAATAAAAAATTAAATTTGACCTACAACAAGGACTGCTTAATATGATTTAGAGACTTACAGTTTTTTTCTTTTCACACATTATTAGGCCGTAAATGTCGGCCAGCACTTGAGTCAATAGGACATTTGCTTTTTTTTAAGCAATTATGTTATAATTCCCAAATATTTGATTTCCCAGGTCTTTATCTAGATTGCTAACATTGTTCTCTACATCTGCCTAAGAATTTTGATCGTACCCAATTAATCCAACTTTTTTTTTCACATTCCTGATCTTACCCCTGACATTAGCTATGTGACCATAGGTGAATCTTTTTTCTTTTCCCACCTATATGATAGAATAGGGATGGGCGAGGTGAGTACTTTTCAAACTTTAAAGTGTTGTATGCTAAATGTCTGTGAATGTTATTTCTTCATCAACTAAGAATCTTAATCTCTTTTTTTCCTATGTCTATGGTGCTCTTTTTTTAAAAGCCATTTTTAACTTAGTTGTTCTAGATCTACTGTATAACTCAGTAAGTTTTTCCTCATATTCTTTTGTGCTCCACTTGGCCTTGTAACCACACTAACCTAAAATTCACTGGTCATATGTCAAGGCCTCTGAGACAGAGACTTTTTTCTTATTTTTACCTCCAGTTCCTTACAAACTTCCTTGCATATGTTATGTCTTCCATAAGTATTAAATTGATTGGCTTGAATTATTATGCTTTTCTTAGAAATGGCATCATATAGCACAGTAGAAAGACTGGGTTTTATCCCTCTATAGACTCAGCTTTAAAGGTTTAGATGACATTGACTTTATTTTGGCAGTAGAAAATATCCTGACAGGCTAAGTATTTGCACAGTATAACACACAGCTGAATTATGGTGTGTGCACATGTCCCATTTCACAAGTAGAAAAACCAGCCTATTCAGTAGAGGAACTGTCAACCCTGCTGCAAGTGTGGTGTCACTGATTTTTGAAAGAAATACATTAGCAATACATATGTGAAATCTGTACCACTTATCCTGCCCAGAAAGAGAAAACAAAATGATGGAAGATCTTGAGTTTTTTTACTAGTAAGATAGTCACTGAGAACTTTGCCCTAAGTTAGACAAATAAAAAGCAAAATTAGTTAACATCTTAGACTAAGATCATTTTCTTACTTGCCTAAAGTCAAAGGTAGCAATGCTAATAGTTTTGAATGGCCTTAAAGGTCTCTTTCCGTAAAACATAAATTTAATAGAGAAAGGAACCTTAGAGATCTAGTCTAACCTCACTCCCATTTTGTAGATGTGGAAACAGAGACTCTGGGCAAGTCACTTACTCTCTGTCTGCCTCAGTTTACTCATGTGTAAGATGGAGACATAATAGCACCTAACTCTCATGGTGGTTGTGAGGATAAAATGAGGTAATATTTATAAAGTGCTTCATCAACCATATAAATGTTAGCACTTGTTATGTGACTAGCCCATGGTCATACATGTTACAACTGACAGTACCAGCCAAGACCTCCAGGCTTCAAAGCTATCACTATCTCCACTGAACTCTTTGAGAAGCCCAAGCTGAACACTTACAGATAGTCAAGCTCATTTGTAAATAGGCTGATTATGGGCCTCGTCATGGAACCAATTTAAATTTGTTTTCTAAAACCTTGTTCAAATTCTATTCAAAATCTTTTAATCAGATTTAGTCAGATTCAGAAAATAATACCTGAAGAATTGTCTTACTGAGGCAGGTTATTCAAAGTTGAAGGTTGTAAGCTATCATTAGGGCAACCTAGATGAGAACCTGTTAAATAAACTGTATATAGATTAATTTAAATAATTTACAACTCTTCCATCCCTCACACTAGAAATAAGTAATGGGTGGGGGGAAACCAGAAATCACAAAGTAGGTCTTTCTTCATGAGGGAAGCTGGTAGGACAAGGACAAGAACCCAAAGTCAGGCTAAAGATAGAGACACTTTGTGAAGCCAAACATGACTGATCTAATTCTTTCTCTTCCTCTGTCTTGGGGAGAGAATACAGGAATGCTTGGAAACAAGAAACCCTTCACTACCTGGCTCCAGCCTACCTTAACAGTCCTATTACATATTCTTCCCCTTCATGTAGTCTGCCATCTGTCCAAACCAGCCTTCTGGCTACTGCTCATCACGTTCTTCTCCCACCTCTGTGCTTTTACCAGGGCTGTTTGGGATGCACTTTCTTCTCCCCTCCACTTCTTAGAATCTCTGTTGTTGGTGGTGCTCTTGTGCAGTCATTTTTAGTTATGTCTGACTCTTCATGACCCCATTTGAGGTTTCCTTGGGAAAGATCCTGGAGTGAATTGCCATTTCCTTCTTCAGCTCATTTTACAGATAAGGAAACTGAAGCAAATAGGTTTAAGTGACTTTCCCAAGTATCTGAGGCCAGATTTGAACTCAGGAAAAGGAGTCTTCCTGAGTCCAGGCCTGGCTGTCTATCAAGTGCACCATCTTGGTTCAGGTACCATTTCTCCCTCGAAGCTTTTCCTGATTCTTTGTGACTCCTGTACCACCACCAAATTACATTCTATTTTTTTATTTTGTGCATATTATGTATTTATTTTCTAGGTATTGCACTTATTAGTGGACATGCTGACCCTCACATAGAAGGTAAACTCCTAGAAGGCAGAGAGTAGTTCATTTTTTGTTTTTCTATTGTGTCAGTACCAGGAACACAGGAGGCAATTAACAAAAGAGCGTAGATTTGTCATAAGAACACTTGAATGCTATTGGCTTTAATCCTTAAGCTTCTGTGATTCAAATCTCTCCCTTTGGTAGCTGGAAGGAAGGGTTTAATTCTGGGAAAATAGAAGCTGAGGGGAGCCATCTGCAGGGATTTGGCTGCCAACTTAACCCGAATTCCGGAAAGCCTGTACAAAACCCAGGAAAATTTAGCTTTCATACTTAGATGAATAGGGAGAATTAAAATGGAGTATTCTACCAATCTGTGCATAAGATTAGACCTAGAACATGAAATGAAAAGAGAAGAGTTATAGTTTAGAGGAAAAGGTACTAAACTTTTAACCTTAATCTGATTTATCATACCTTAAAAGTTGCCTTAAGACAGTGATTCTCCAAGTATAGTTCACAGACACATGGAGGTCCCTGACACCCTTTCAGTAGGTCCTAAAACTTTATTTGACTATTAAAATACTCCTCCCTTTTGAACTTACATATCTGTGTGAGGCTGGATTTTTTTCATATACTTCAACCAAAACAACACACAGCAGACTAAATGAATAAGCAGATATGAGAATGCAGGTATCTACCATTAAGCCAGAGATTAAAGAGATTTGTAAAACACATGTATAACAATGGTTGTTGTTAAATTAAATAATAAATTAGTTAATTTATTAATTAATAAAAAATAATGCTTTTTCCATTAAAGTATGTTATATATGTTAACATATAATGGATTTATTACTTAATGGATTAATAAATAAATATTTTAAAATGTTATCCTAATTGTTAATATAGTAAATATTAATAGATACACCCACATAAAAGAAAGATTTTGGAGACCTCAACAATTTTTAGAAGTGGAAAAGGGTCCCAAATCCAAAAAGTTTGAGAACCATTGCTGTAAAGCATATCTTTCAAATAATGGCTTTTTCTTTCTTTTTGCATTTAGTTGTTTTATAGCTTTTATTAGAAAGGAAGAAAATCAAATGTGTCTCTCCATCAAACATGCTATGGTAAAATGAGTACAATATGTGCTGGGGTTTTTTCATCTTCTGCTAGCCAAATCTTCTCCTACTAGGATACTGTCTCTATCATTCTGCTACCCTCTGTCAATGCAAATATCCTATATTACCTCTTTTTACCCATTTTATTTTTAATTTATAGAATAAAACAAGAATTCCCATAACCTCTTTTAGAGCGGTTTTCTCTTATTCTCAGTTACTCCAGCTATTCTATTTCTTCATGTTATCTACTCCACTATAATGCACAGGCACTGTTTGGGAGCAGGATTAAATTTCTGAGGAGTGAGGCAGCAACAGAGTACCAGCTATAGATTAGTACCTACTTTCTGCCTTCTTTGTACTTGCTGCTGTCCTCTATTGGTGTTACCTCTGGATGATTGGCTCTTTCCATGGTTTTCGCAAAAGTCGTAACAGCTCCACTAGATGTGAAGTGAGGCTGCAGGGTATTTATAGGGAGGATTTTGTCTTATGAGAAGACACCTTAAGACATAGTCTCTAGAAAAACTCGTTGCTTAAGGAATTAAAAAAAGGTGGTTATTTTGAGTATCAGCTTCAAGAGGAAGGGAGAAATGAGTCCAACCTTGGCACTTTCATTTGTAACCTCTAGAACATTTGCCAAGATTCATATCCCTGAGTATTTTTTTTCTTTTTGCCTGCCTGTGGGAGTAGAGGAAGGGAAAAAAATCACAAGTGTTATGCAACATTACGTATGTTTCTCTGCTGTAGCTATTTTGGTTCCTCTTAAGATGACTGTCTACAAGACCCCTAAGTGACTCAGTGGATAGAGTGCTGGGCCTGGAGTCATAAAGACCTGAGTTCAAATATGCCTTCCTATACTTACCAGCAGTGTGACCCTGGGCAAGTCACTTAACCTCTATTTTCCTCAGTTCCTAATTAATGGGGATACTCTAGAGAAGGAAATGACAAACCCACTCCAGCAGGGTCCTCGTGACCTCGGAATGCAACTAAACAGTGAAGATGACTGTTTTCAGGAGCAGTGTGAGGATCAATCAGAAAGTTTAATGAAGATGCCTCCTTTGTATTTGTCCTACTGTAATATTATTAGAATGCCCACATGTTGTTATATTAGGAAATGCTGACCTGTTAGAAATTATCACATCTTAGAAATAAAGGAATCCTAAGAGTCCCTTTACCTTTTGGGCAGAACTTACCTAAACCTGTCCCCCCAAAAGAGATATATAAATAAAAGAGAGAAAAAATGGTCAAAACCAAACTGACCTACATCATGAACAAGAAATTGTGATGTGGTAGAAAAGAACAAAAGAATTTTTCCAAATGCTGCCTGCTATATCTACTCGGGTTAGAGAGTTGAAAGACAGTGAGGGGTAGTGGACGAAGCCCTCCCACTGGAGTCAGGAAGACTTGGGTTTGTGTCCCACCCCCTCAACTTGCTAACTGTGTGCCCATCGGCAAGTCATGGCCTCTCTGTAATATTAGTGCCTGTGAGAGTGGAAGGAAGTGGCATGCGTGAAACATTTTGTCAACCGTAGAGTGCTTCAGAATTGTGAGCTGCTCCAGGCATTCATGATAACTTTGTCTTGTACTCTTGCAGCTTACAGTGACTTGGGCTACTACATTATTAATAAACTTCACCATGTGGATGAATCAGTGGGAAATAAAACTCGAAGAGCTTTCCTTTATCTTGCTGCCTTCCCTTTTATGGATGCCATGGTGAGTGAAGAAAACATTTCACTTTAAACTAAGCTTTCCTATCCCTTCATTTTATGCTTTGTGTCTCACATGTTAGCAAAAGAATAAAAAAAAAGATTCTTTTTCTGTTTCTGAGGGTGTGTGCAAGCAGCCAGAAGGAGCTATTCAAATAGTCTTAGCTTCAAAGGATCAGAGATATATTCTAATGTGGTTAAACATATATACCATTCTTTTAGCTCAGGAAATCAGTGGCAGCTAAGGTGAACTGGTGGAGATGCCATCGCTTCAGTAATTAGCTTTACTATATTTAGTTCAGTACTCATCATCTTGACAGCTCAAGCTTCCCATGTCATCATACTGGCAAGTTTTCCCATGAAATTTTATATGTAGATTTATATATTATATATCAATAGACATAAAATATTACAGAGAACATAGAACCATGCGAAAGGAAAAAGCCACTGAAAATGTCTTCTAATACCAGAAAATAAACCCTTCTTATAGGCTAGAGCTTAATTTAAATTAGCCTTACAGATAATTTTTAAAATTTGTGCTAACCTCCATGATACTCACCCTGTCATCTTAAAATTCTTGATACTCTCAATCAGTTATAAGTGCCTATCACTTGTAAAGGTCTAGTGCTAGAGACCTTTTTATCTTTCAGAAAATTCTTTAATTTAAGGTCAAGTAGAATCTCTCATGGTTCTACATTCATATACATGGCTGTCATATATTAAATATTTCTGCTTCTTGGGCACATTTATTTCAGTTGTGGTAAACTAACTCTGTATAGCCCTCAAGGCTATTCAGTGGGAAATAAAACCTCTGCAGTAAGAATTACTGCATCTGGATGTGTGTTTTTAATGTGAATTTTCAGATGCATCCATTCCAATAGTTCATGTTTTTTCATCAAAAATTGGATTGAATTCATAGTGCTGAGTTCTCCATAGCATCTAAATTTATTTAGTGCAAGAATGCCTTCAGAGCACTGGAGTACTACCACTACCATTCATTAAGTGTATCCTTTTGTGGCCTTTAATGAATTAAAGCCTTACGTTGGTGTCACTGGAGAAAAAGAGTGCCTTTAATAAAATTCTAATGAATATCATCAAATCCACATTTAAAATGAAGGCTTCTTACCCACAAATGAAATGCAGTATAGCTATCCAATGAATTCAAGTCTGTTGGAATGATTTGTTGGCAAAAGTGCCTTTGAAGATCTTAATTATCGAACTTTCCAATTCTCTCTGCCTGTTTTTCTCAGCCATAAGAGTGTTTCGAAGAAAAAGTGTGTAACAACAGAACCGTAGTGGTATGGTATTTTTTCCATCTTTATATACAACACAGCTGAGCAAAACTGCTATTAATAGCAGCTTTTAAAAAAAAAACCTACAAAAAGTGCAATGAATTTTTTCCCCATGATTCCGATATATTTGTTGAAGAGATAATATTTGAAAAACCACAAAACTTATTAATCACACTGATAGCTTTCAGGCTACTAGACAGGCCACAAGATGCTATCATAGATGTGAATACTGTGAGCTTTTCTTTTAACACTTGGAACTCCACAATCTGTATGTTCCAAGAGAGGATTTAGGCTAAAGAAGAACAAAATGACTAGAATAGGAAAGCATACACAAACCCAGGAATTGGGTGTCAAGTCAATAATAACTTTTACCTTGCCTCACTACAAAAATATTACATCTTTAAGTATAGGTTCAAACCTACCAGCCACTAAGTCTAAAGAGAATCCAGTCCTCCAGAGAACTGTGGCACTTTACCAACTTTCACACATAAGGTTTTGGTTTGTACCCAGTCCTACCTTCCCTTGAAGATGCTGGCATTCAGATGCAGAGTCAGGCTGTGCCCAAACTTGCAGCCTAAGAGACTAGAAGACTCTCTACTAATCAGTAAATAAGAATGTACAGGCATTGTAATTATAATGAACTAAATTAAAGAGTCCTGATTATATCATAGCTTCATATAAAATTCAGATTCTTCTCTTTATATTTATTCTCTTATTTAAGAAAATCAGTCTGGTTATAATTCACACTCCTTGCCCAGGAACAGCTGTCATAACTCCTTCCTGGTCTTATTAGTTACTTTTGTAAGCATTTTCCAATAAAAATTGCTTCAGGTTTCAGAGTATGCAGTTGCATTATTGGACGAAGTTAAGTGGCCTTGTCTGCTGGGTCCTTATGAATCATTTAGCCAGGAGAGACCATAGCCTAGCATACTAACCAAAGCATAAAAAGCCAGAAATTCTGAATTGACCTAGCAGTTCTTCTGCTGACTCATTGGCCATCTGTCCACTAAGAAACTGAAGGTTTCAGTCACCCAGTTAATTCTTCCTAAAATATGCCTTCACTTGGAATATATGATTGAGGTAGAGATATGATATTAATATCATCAAGGTTATAAACTCTTCAAGGAAAGAAGAATCTATCTTTTCTACTTCCTTTGTATTCCCCCCAATCCTTCCTTCCTATATACATGCACATTTTGAACAACCACTGGTTTCCTATATATAGTGTGTAATCAGAGAATGACAGAAAGACATGGTCAAATGACAGCAGCTGTCTCAGTGTTTCTACTTCTGAATGGTGAAGACCTGGTCGTTATATAAGTCTTGGTAAGTTCTCTAGCCTACTTACACCCAAACAATTTCCTAACGTTTGCTCATTGTATTAGAATGCTAATTTGATAAGTACGAGTATTTGTAAATCATAAATCTAAAAGTACCTTAACACTAGGCTCATGTTTCCAGGAAGTAGGAGCAGTGTGGCTAAGAGGGTAGAGTGCTAAACTTCACGTTGGGAAGACATGGGTTCCAATCCTGCTTTTGACACTAAATATATGACTCTATGTGACTTAACCCCTCTGTTCCTAAGGCAATTTCCTGGGATACATCTACCAAACCAGAAATGAGTTTCCCTAATAGAGAGAATTCCCACACCAGAGGACACTGTCCTGATTAGATCACAGATCCCTCTTGTACTCACAAATTTGGGAGAAAGAGAAAGTGGCTAAAAGAAGAAAGCCCATAATTAAATAAACATGAAGATGTCTTTCCAGGTGGATCTGCTCTTATTTGTTTCTTCTCTTTTGTGGCAGGCATGGACCCATGCAGGCATTCTCTTGAAACACAAATACAGTTTTCTGGTGGGATGTGCCTCAATTTCAGATGTCATAGCTCAGGTAATGAAGTTACCAGTCTGTTCCAAACTTTATGTTGATCTCATTTGGTGTGTTTAAGGGGACATTCCTAATGAAGGCCATTTCTGATGTTCTATGATAGCCACAGGCTTGAATGAATTCTTTTCTTGTATAGGTCTACGATGAAAGTATTCTTAATTAAGGGCTAAATCATCTGAGATTTGAAGGAGCTGAGACTGAGAACTTTATTTTTTAAAGGTGTGACTGTAAAATGACATAACTGTAAAATAATGTGATTGATCCCATAAACCCCACACATCAGTTTTCATTTTTTTCTAGTTTCAACTTCATGCATCTTCCATGGGTAAAAGCTAAGAATTGTGTATTTGGTTTTAATTGCTACCAAAACTTAACTATAGGCCTTCCACAGCAGGAAAAATGGCCTAATTTTCTAGAAGAATGGATTTGTTACAGAATAGTAAAAACCTATTTATCCAGCTCTTAATTATACATGTTTGTGAAAGAAAGTGAGAATTTCAATGAATGAAGTTAGGAAACAGGCATAGCATTTTATTTCAGGTCTTATTTAATCTTGAAAATTGCCTACTTTTGCTAATAGTTTTTTGGTGCAGGTACTTGTGGGTGACTTCAGCAGGAGAAAGGGAAAAGGAATAAGCATTTATATAACACCTCCTATGTGCCAAGCACTTTGCCAAGTCCTTTATAGATGTTATCTCATTTGATCTATACCAGCCTGATACACTGTTAGTCAAAAACAGATAAACCAGCGAGGAGGAATGAACATAGATGATATGCAGAGTGAACAATTGATACTTACATAGCTATAAGTTGCCTTACTTAAATAAGAATCACAATTCTCATTGAGTGCCTTTTCACATGATGCTATGCTAATATGAATTTCTGTTAAAACTATTTTCTAGTAAGTTGTGTTTAGACAGTGGTCTGTATAATCAGATGAGCTTCTTCAAACAGATCAGACTGAATACCATGATTTTTCTTCTTTTTTTGTGCTGGTTTTGTGACCCTTTCACTGGTTTGGTTTAAACACAAAGAACATTTCTCTATTATATCTGAAATTTTAAAATGTTTAAATCAAGTTAAAAGTTTGCAAATTTTATTTTTGTTATAGCTGATTTGAAAAAGAAAAATATTTTGACAAGTATATTCTTCTTAACAATTAATTTTAAAGTAGTATTTCTAGTCTTACTGCCACAATGCATTACCATACTCCCAGATACAACAGTTCAGTAGTTAGAAAGAACCAGGAAATAATTCCATGCACCATTTGTATGAGGCCTGCCTCTGTTCCCTTTTGCTTCTTTCCCACCCAAGTGTACTTTTTTGTAGTTGTTGGTTCATTAATGATCACCTACATTTGACAGGAGGTAGAGTCAGGAAGGTAGAGAAAAGGCAGGCATTCACCTGAGCTCTCCCAAAGCCCCATCTAAATAATTTTATATAATGCCTCAAAATGAATTCAGGAGCATCAGAACCCACAAAAGGATGAGGTGAAACAATTAGGAAAGGTCTGTCCTACCTGGATAAGAGTAAAACTCAGTCCAGCACAGTCCACATCAGCAAACTAGTAGCAGGCCTTGGGGGTTACTGAATCTGCAGCAGCAGGTGCAGCTTCCAGAGCTCTCAGCCCACAGATGATACAGGAGTCAGACAACTGATAAGAAGGAAATTACAAGGGTTCTTTTGCTGGCACTAGATATAGGACTTTGTTCCATTCATTGCTTATATACACATCTAGATAGACATCCTAGGTCACAGACCCAGAGTTGAGAGGAGCGTTAGCACACCAGAGCTTGTAGCAGTGGGGGAGTGGGGACCCAAGACCCTAGTCGTAGTTCTAGAGTGGAAAAGAGTACTTGTGGTCATTCACAGACCAAAGAACAGGCCAGGAGAATAGTACACAAACATCTCATAAGATCATACCACCTTGGAAGAACTGAAAACTTATAGACCTCCAAAACATATAGACCTCCATAGACCTGAAGCTTGGAACAGTGCCCCTCCACCCTAAGAGCAGAGTCCAACTCTGACATCAAGCTAAAAGTCAAGAAATGAGCTCAAAAATGAGTAAATAGCAAAAAAAAAATAACCTGACCATAAAAAATTACTGTAGTGACAGGGAAGCTCAAAACAAAATCCAGATGACACAAAGTCAAAACTGCTACATCCATACCCTTAAAGAAAAATGTGAATTGGTCTCAGGGCCAAAAGAATTCCTTGAAAAATCTCAAAAAGGATTTTAAAAATCAAATAAGAGAGGTCAAGGAAAAATTGGGAAAAGAAATGAGAGCAATGCCAGAAAATTGTGGAAAAAAAATCAATAGCTTGGTAAAGGACACCCAAAAATTTTTAAAGAAAATAAAAGAATACATCAAATGGTAAAAGAGATACAAAAATCCACTGAAGAGAACTCCTTTAAAAGTAGAATTGGCCAAATGGAAAAAGAGATACAAAAGTTCACTGAAGAAAATAATTCCTTAAAAATTAGAATTGAGCAAATGGAAGAGGATGGCTATGAGAAATCAAGACAATCAAACAAAGCCAAAAGAATGAAAAAATAGAAGACTATGAAATATCTCATTGGAAAAAAACTAACCTGGAAAATAGATTAAGAATAGATAATTTAAGAATTATTGGGGTACCTGAAAGCCATGATAAAAAAAATAGTCCGGACATTATATTTCAAGAAATCATCAAGGAAAACCACCCTGAAAGTCTAGAACCAAAGGGTAAAATGGGAATTAAAAGAATCTACTAATCACCTCCCAAAAGAAATCCCAAAATGAAAACTCCTAGGAATATTATAGCCAAATTCCAGGTCAAAGTCAGGGAGAAAATCTTGCAAGCAGCCAGAAAGAAACCTTTCAAATATCATGCCACTGCACTCAGAATAACACAAGATTTAGCAGCTTTTTCCTTAAAGGCTCAGAGGGCTTTAAATATATTATTCTGGTAGGCAAAAGAGGTAGGTTACAATCAAGAGTCACCTAACCAGCAAACTGATTATAATCCTTATAATAATGGATATTCAGTGAAATAAAAGACTTTAAGCATTCCTGATGAAAAGACCAGAGCTAAATAGAAAATTTTATTTTGAGATACAGGACTCAAGAGAAGCATAAAAAGGTAAATAGGAAAGAGAAATCATAAGTGATTCAATAATATTAAATTAGGATTAACTAAGGTTACATTCCTACATGGGGAGATATACTTGTAACTTGTGGTATATGATTGTGATGGAATGCTATTGTGCTATAAGAAATGATGAGCAGGATGCTTTCATAAAAACCTCTAAAGACTTAGATGAATTGATTCAAAGTGAAATGAACAGAATCAGGAGAACACTGTAACAGCAATATTGTACAATGATGACTTACCTATTCTCAAGAGAGCCAAGACAGTTCCAAAGGACTTATGATGAAAAATTCTATCCATCTTGAGAGAAAGAACTGATGGAATTTGAATGCAGATCAAAATGTACTTTTTTAATTTTATTTTTCTTGAGGTTTTCTCTTTTTTTGTCTTTGTTTTCTTTTTTCTCATATGACTAATATGCAAATAAGTTTTGCATGATTGCACATGTATAATCTGTAAAAATTACTTGCCTTCTCTATGGAGAAGAGAGAGAGAATTTGGAACTCAAAATTTTTAAAAATAAATGTTATAAGTTTTTTTATATGTAATTGGGGAAAAATAAAATATTCGATATATATGTGTGTGTGTACATATATACATACATATCTTAAATCACTACATTTTAGGATAGTTCAGTTTTTTAAGTACTTCTTCTCTGCTTGTCCTCCCCCATGGTCTGCCACACAAATATGACCCTCTCAGGTTCCATTTTCCCTCCCATAATCGTACAATCTTCACATCCCGGGTTCTCAGTATAGCATCATAGCAGATAAATGCATGACCGAAAATCAAAGAGATTATTAACTGCTTGAGCCATTTTCCTCCCAAAAGATAAAGTGAGTTGACTGTCAGTGATATTCATTGAAAGACTCAATGAATTTTTGACTCTTCTAACTTTCCTCAATATATGCCCTACTGTTTCATTCCTTCAGCAAAATTATCTATTGTTGAATACTTACTGCTTCCTTAAAAGTCCAGAATTAGCATTCCAAATGAACTGTGTGAGCCCTGTAAGACTCTAGGTTCAAGTTACTGATCCTGGCACCTTTTTCCATGTGCCTGAATAATGGATGATGTGGTTTTTTTTATTCTCATTTATTGGCTCAGAATTTTTTTTCCTCCTAGACTTTTTTGTTTTTTAAATCTTGCATTATGAGCCTTTTATAAACTGTCTTGATTAATCTTATGACAGTTTTATTTGAAATAAATATTTCACATTCTTCATAAACTGGCATTAAAACTCAGTGTGTATTTAGAGATTTATTTTGAAAGGAAAAAAAGGAAAAAAATCTATATGTTAAATATAGTTCACATTCTAAAGAAAAAGAAAACTTATACTATTAAAAATGCCAATATTTTCCTCCTTAAACTTAAGGGCCAGCCCATTGTGGCAAGGCTCACAGATCCATTACAAATAAATTTGCTGGGTATGGTTCAAGTTGAATTCAGATGCCATCTGCCTTTGTGAATTTAATTTTGTTATTGCTAAAGATTTGAAAAAGACAGATATATGTTTTGACAATAAGATTCTTCTTAAAAATTAATTTTAACGTAGCATTTCCATCTATTGGGTTAGATTATTTTTAACATTGTCCTTTGTGTTCATACAACTTGGTGGAATACATACTTTATTGACCATTAACACTCCACCACCACTGTCCAGTGCCTGTGCATCACACGCGCGCACACACACGCACACACACACACACACACACACATAAACACCCCTACCCCTCTTCTCTTTTATTATACATTATATTACACATTATGCATTATATTATTCTATTATACTATGTTATGCTTTTGTGATGTGTCTGATTTTTAACTGGTTGGGTCAGTACTATGTCTGTCATATGTCCTATTCAGTGTTCAAAGCTATTTAGGAAGTTCCCATTGATGTAAGACTAGCTGGCAGTCAAATGTAAACATGGTGTAACCTCTAAACAGATGTTTCAACATCTTTTAACTTTTTGCAGAACTTTAAAAAAGGCTTTGGTTCCCACTTTTCTTCTCAATCAAGTTCTCTCCTGAGTCAGCATAAGAAATGAAATATCTCAGTCAGACAATACTTTACAAAGTTGTGCTGCTGTTATTATTATAACATTTATATGTCCTCAGTTGGTTATACATGGAGTTTGCCAGAAAATTGCAGAAAATACTCTTTTCTTATTTCCCAGTAGTCTGAGAGAGTTTTTAGGTCTTCTAAACACACACACACACACACACACACACACACACACACACAGGCAAGACTTTGAACATTAAACAAGAGGTGAGAAGCTGTGTTGTAACTGGGGTTTTGTTGTTAAGCTTTAGTAATGGCTTCAGTGAAACCACTGAGCCGGCTTAAAGATTGGCTTTCACAAAGAATATAAATTATATCTAATAACAGGTCATTGAAGCTAGTTTGGGAAATAATGGTAGGATGAGTTGTATTACTGTAGAACAATCATATTGCGGTTTGCTTTGTTCGTTGACCTCCCTCATCTTCTTTATTCCTAATTCAACTAGCACTTTGAAGAATATATAACTGCCTCCTTTTTTCTCTCTCAGTATTACTTTTTTATGTTTCTCTACTCATTCTCACTGTCTCAAAATTATGCTATGTCTAGGTTCATGTATGGGAACCAGAATAGACCAATTAGCAAATTCATTCATTAGGGTCCTACTTACCATCCTTTGAACAATCTAATCTTTCAGGAAAAATTCTGTTGCCTTCATTACAGTTTTTAGTATCCATAAATTAATAATGCATTTCAATTTCTACAAATGTTAATATTTTCCTATACCTAAAATCAAGGAATAATATTGTCTATCATCTGTCACATTATTATTTTTAAAAATAGAAAAGTAAACAGAATTTTGATTTATTGATTTGCTATTGTTGCCCTACTATAGATAATTCAGATATGATCTATTTTCACGAGGTTCATATCAGACTCATTTAGTTTCAACAAATGATCACATTATTTATAGCAGATTACTTTCTTTGGGAAAAATAGAGTGTATAACCCTCTGTAATGCCTTATAATATTTTTGAACAACTTTACAGTAGCTAGAGCTAGGGCTCTCCTCCATGTTCTAATCTTTCCTGCACCATAAAACAAATGTAAAAGGCGGTTTTCTTATTGTAGTCTTTGGCAAAGGTCATGTAGAAGTGATTGTGAGCACATTAATGTTATAAGAACTAGGATTCTCTGCTGGATTCATTGACAATAACCTACTCTTCAAAAATGGTCAGTTCAGTAAGAGGTCATCTTTCCAACACAATAAATCTTTAAAATTTCATGCTTTCTGTCTTTGGTTAGTAAAGAACTATCCTAATCCTTTTCTAATTTCTTTAAAGAATTTTTTTCCAGATCATTCCCATAAACTTTTCACATTGCATCATATTTATTTCTTTGCATCATATCCCTGCCCCTGAAACAGGGACTGTGTTGGTTTTTTGGTCTTTGTAACCCCAGTGGCTAGAATGATGCTTTGCAAAGGCTTTAGCTGATACTTCACTTTTTTGAGATGAAAATTCGGATACAAGAAATGTTTAGGTAAAAGATACAAGCTTGGTCTCGATTAGTGCTACTATTGAATCTTCCTTGTGTGGCCACCTTATTTGTATTCTCACTGAATATTTCCATTGGGCTGGAACCAGTAACCATCTTGTACATAATTGCAACTTCAAATAGTGTGAGTTCAAATGCATACAAGGTCTTCAAGGGTTCATTATTCACACTAATTGTGACCCATATCATTTATTGAACATGCATGGGGAGAGAAAATTGGGATAAGAGCATACTTTTTTTAAACTTTCCCTCAGTTCCTGAAGATATAAGTACAACCAGTATAGCTTCATCTTAAGTCTTCTGCTCTAAGATTCCTGTAGCTGCCCATGCCCCTTCTCATGCTCTATCTCTCCCTTCTCTGTCATAGCTGAGCCTGCCTCCTTTCAGACTCTCCTTTTCAACTCTAAGCCTCTGATTCCTTCTCATTAGGTCTTATGTGAGGCTGAGGATGCTGTCTCCTCACTGCTGTTACCTGGCTCTTGAAATCCTCTCTCTTTCCCTTGCCTATTTCTTACAGACTGTGTGTGTCCTTTTAAGATGGCTGGATATGACTCAAGTTTGTCTTCCAGTCCCAACATCTTGATAGTCTCATTGTTCTGTGGTCCAAGAGGGAATGCTTATTCCTCTGAACTACAAATCCCATTGTGCTAGTCAGTTTTCAAATTCCTATTACAATAAGATGCTAAAGATTCTGAAAGGAAAAGGAGAAAAGGCATAGAGGACAGTTTATGAGAATATATATGAAAGGAAGAGATAAAATATGAAGTTTAATAATGCTGGATAATAGCATGTGAAAAGGGAGTTATGTGAAATATGGTTAGAAAGGTAAGTTGAAGAGAAATTGTAGATGTCCTAAAATTACAGCCTGAGTGGTTTATATTTATTTAATGTTTTATCTTGGAGGCACTAGATAGCCACCAGAGATTTTTGAACAGAAAATAACGTGACCAGACCTCTACCTAAGGAAAATTATTTTGGCAGCCATGTATATTGGACAGGGGAAAGAATGGCTGAAAGGAGATTCAACAATTAAGAGGTTATTACAGTAGTCTAGATGACAAGTGATAACAGCTTGAATGAAGGTGTTAATTGTGTGAGGGAAGAAAAAGGTGTATATATAGACTCAGTTTTGGATAACTGATTAGATATGAGGGTAAGAGATAGAAGAGTCAAAGAGTCAGTCTGAGGTTACAGCATGGGTCACTGGAAGGGTGGTGGTGCCTTCAAGAGAAAATTTGGAAGTTTTGAGATGAGATTGACTTTGTGGAGGTGGCAGGTGTGACATAATGAGTTCAAGGTTTCAGTAGGAAATCGAGGTGGAAATTCCAGTTAAAATGAGATCAGTCTGTCTAGAAATAACTGAATCTTTGGGACCTGATGAGATCACCTAAAAAGAGAAGAGAAGAAGGTCCAGGGCAGAACTTTAAGCAACATCCATGCTTAGGGTAAGAAAGAAGGATTAAGAGTCAGCAAAGGACACCAAGAAGCAGCAACCAGAGAAGTGGAAGGAGAACCAGAAGACAGCAGAAGCCAATGTCATGGAAGCCAGTGACTGGGCAAAAACAGCATTGGACTTCAGAGCTCATTCGTCATGCATTTTTTAAATTGTCTCGGCTTTTCCTTTTCTGTATTCCATATAATATACTATTACATATTATACATATGTGTGCATATAAAACATTATAAGTAGCCCAGGAATTTAATAATATGAACCAAGTACTTTCAACTCATGGAACTTAACACAGTGTCAGGTCTTTTGTGAGTGACCCCGTAAATGACCAAATGAACAGATTTCATCAGAGAAATGATATTAGAGTCAAAAGACAAATAATACATTTTGTATGTCCAGTGGAAGTCCTTCAGAAAGGCTTTAAGTACTTTGTGGTTTGCAATTCATGTCTTACGATTAGTTTCCTCTTGAGTGCCACAAACTTGGGGGAAGTGGTAGGTTTTATCTTGTCCAATGGCAAAACGGAGCATTGCTCAGTGTGCATAATAGAGTTCTTCTCTGCCATTGTACACAGTGTCTATCCTCCAGGGAGCCTTTTTCTATCACCACTATGCTGTAGCAGTGCCTTTGTCCCTTATTCCTCTGGGGCATCTGTGGCAAGTTTGATCCCATTCATGGAGTCTCAGAAAGGCAATCCCGGTGCCAAAGTCTGTCTAGACTACAAATAAATCATTTTTTAAACAGTAGCATTCATTACCTTTGTTTCTTTGAGAAGCACTTAGTTCGAATGCATTTTCTATGTCTCCATTTGATTTCTTGATTTTTCTCCACTGTTTCTTCATGTCTACAAATGTCCTGACATCACAAACCATACCCTTTCTCAAAAGTTTCTTTTTTATCTTTTAGTTGCAATATGTTTATGGTATCTGGGATTAATGTATATTTCTTCTTTTTGGTCAGTATCACCAAGTTGTCTGGTATCTCTATTTTTATGGACCCTTATTAAAAATTAGACTAAAAATCAAGTTGAAGCTGCCCCTTCTTGGTTACACCTGCTATTGTCACACTGCTGGAATCCCATGGGCTGGTGGCATTCATTCAGTACATTTATTGAGTGCTAATTATGTCCATGGCATTGCAAAGAGCTTTATAAACCCTAAAATATATTTAAATGTTAGCTGTTATTATCTGTGATTATGATCATTTATGAACTAAAAAAATAGTTCAAATTCTACTGGTTTTCTGGTTACCTTGCCCAGTACTTCACCTTTGTAACGTAGCAGATCTAATTACTAATCTTGGCTTTATTTTCATGTGATATTTTTAGTAAGCTCCATCTGTTTGGCTCTTTTGTGTGAATGATGATGTCTTATTATTGCTATTATTAATTAATATTATTATGCCTATAACCTCATTAATGGGAATTATTTAACTTTCTTTCTGGAAAGTTTCCCAGATTTAGCCTTCCCCTAATATTATGTATTTGTTCCAAATGGTCACTAGTCTTGGGGGGAGTGAGGATTTGGGGGTGGGGAGAGGACACTGTATTTTTGATCAGCTAAAGCTTCTGGTACAGCCTTAAGCAGAGGCAATTTATAGCATTTATCATGTTGACAAATCATAATTCTGTCCAGATTGACATTAATGAGAAAGATTATTCATGCTATGTGTAGACAGAAAAGTGATCCTTTGATATATACCTAGAATTTTAACTCTCATTTCAGAGACGTATCTTGAGATGATTTCAGCACTGTATCCAACACAAGACTCTTGCTTTATACCCTACTTGTCTACCCCTAAATTACAGAGGGTTCTTGTCTTGGAAAACATTCTAAAACAAGTCTCCCTAGTTTCAGTACTGTTTGTATCAGTGGAATATCTATTTTGAGATCAAGTAGAAACTGTTTAGTTTTTTTCTTTGACTGATTGCTTTTTCCTAATTTTTCAGGTTGTTTTTGTAGCCATTTTGCTTCATAGTCACCTGGAATGCAGAGAACCACTTCTTATTCCAATCCTTTCTTTGTACATGGGAGCACTTGTCCGCTGTACCACCCTCTGCCTGGGTTACTACAAGAACATTCATGACATCATCCCAGATAGCAGCGGACCTGAAGTAGGGGTACGTTTTGATGAGCATGCGCTGGGATTACCCACAGTTTCACCAATATCTCTGTACTCATGTTGTAACAAAATGATAGTTGTTTTAATTCTACCCCTGTAGAAATGAAGACTCCAAATAGCAAACTTATGCCTTGATCGCTATAAAAAGAACATTTAGTGTTGTTATTATTATGGCTCATGTTTACCTAGTGCTTTGTGGTTTGTTCTTTGCTTTCTACCAGTGATAAATGAGGAATAAATAGCAAAGCACTATGAAAATGTGAGACTGAGAAAAAACCGATAGAAGGTTCCATTAGCATCTTCAAGAAAAGCAGGGATAGCTCCATAGATTGAGCATAATGCCAAGAATATAGTGATTAAAAATGTTTGTTGACTGACCACTTGCACTCCCCATGGCAAACTTAAGGAAGGACACACAAGTTGCGCAGTCATGGATAGGTTATGATCTACAGCATCGAAGCAAATACCCATCTGGATGACCTCACAGGCAGAGCCAGCCCCTTCAAATATTGGAATATTTAAGGGTGGTAAATACCTTAGTTACTTAGTCTTCAGTTACTTAGTCAAGAAGCATTTAATAAATTCCTACTGCTCTTAGTTCTATGACCCAGGTAGTCACAGCCTAAAGCCAAATGTTGAGTGATATTCATATGGAAGATTAATTGGTAACATTATCAGTTGGTATCCTGGTTATGTGTCTGTTTTAAAGATTAATTTTGTAGTTCAAGAAGTAAAATATGCCATCACTTAAGTTGTTAGTGCCTACATGTAAGCGGTGTTTTGTATTCATAAGTTGATTGAAATGAATCTTGCATCTCTCAGCAGAAGCACATATTAGGTCAGTTTTGTAATTTGTTTAGTACCTACTATGTGCCAAGGACTACACCAAGTACTGTAGCAGTTACAGAAGAGGGAATTATGGTCCCTTCCCTCAAATTTAAAATTCCTAGATTAGTAGTTCAAGATTAATGTGTATAAAACAATTAAAAGACAAGTCTAAGTAATATTTGATGAAGTTTTAAATCATATACCCTACTAAGGAGATATCAAGGTGAGTTGTCAAGGAATTGACCTTTGAAGGTTGGGTAGAACATAACCAAATTGTAGAGTCTAATGAGTGTGCCAACAAATAATGGATCTTCTCAATTGGAACATAGATAGAATGCCAGTTTCTGAGTTTAATAATTCACAGTTTGGATTAAGCATACTGGACTCATAGTGTAATTTTAATATTGCGAAAGAACTTATGTAATACTTTATAAAATATTATATCTACTACGTCTGTGCTATACCATACCACAAAGCATGGAAGGTCGTAGCTATATAATTAATGATGTCACCTACTTGGACATCCATAAAGCAGCTATTGATAACATGACATCAGTTACTATGATCAGGATAGCCAAATTAAAATGACTTTCCAGTAATCGATTCATTACTGTCACTCACCTAAAAACAGAAAAAGTATTCATTCTAAAAATGTTTGATGTAGGGCAGGGTCTGACAAGGATGGGGAATCTGTGACCTCTAGGCTACATGGGGCCCTCTAAGTCCTCAAGTGTGGCCCTTTGAATCCAAACTTCACTATTCTGTGAAATTTGGGTTCAGTCAAAAGGTTTCCCTTGAGGACCTAGAGGGCCACATGTGGCCTCAAGGCTGCATGTTCCCCACCCCTAGATATTCATTATGTCATTTATTCTCTGGGGGGCAGCAAGCAAGAAACTACGTAAAAATGGGCAGCATAGAACAGTGGGGGAACTCCTTATTTTGAAACTCTTTAGCTATTTCATACTTAATAACATTTTACTAAATTATTTTGCCTTCAAACTGCCTTCCATTTGGTTCTGAATAATACCTGTTACTTCTATTAGGTATCTGAGATTGGGAATCTGCCTCTTATTTTCCCTGTAGTTTCCTTAATCAGATTAAGGTTGAGGTTCCCTAACAGGTACACACTAACTATAAAATAAACCCCAAACACCCTTTATTTTTATGTCCCCCCCCCCTCCTATGACACAGTGGCTGGCCAGATAGTCCCATCTTTAAACAGAGACCGATTTCAAACTTACTCATTACAAGCTGGAAATGAGATCCTGGCCTTGGTAAAGAAACATGTTTCCTGCATGGAAAACAAGATTTTGGATCCACTTAGCCTAATGTTTGTGTCTTGCCAACTGTATGAGTTAATTTCCCATAATGTTCTATGTTTCTTGGCTCACCTAAGGAGACCTTTGTTCCCTCCATAAATTTTAAGGGTTACTTATGAATTGATTGATACTTAGAATCATAGGGAAAAAAGGCTTTTAGTTGGAACATTCGTCCTTTTCTACAGGTGGAGTTGAATAAGGTTCTGTTTTAACTTCTTGATATAGGGAGATGCTACAGTAAGGAAGATGTTGAGCTTCTGGTGGCCTTTGGCTTTAATTCTGGCAACTCAGAGAATCAGCAGGCCCATTGTCAACCTTTTTGTCTCACGTGACCTTGGCGGCAGTTCTGCAGCCACTGAGGTATGCTTGTCATTTCCCTCTTAACAGTAGTTAAGGATTTACAAAGGTAAGTATGGTAGTTAACCCATTCTGTAATTAGAAATTAGTATGGAATCTTTCTTCTGGGAAACATTGGGGTATCACTTAAGACTTTTCAGAGGTAGGAGGGACTTCAGGAATAATCTAGTACCACCCTTCCCTTTGTTTTAAAGATAAGGAAACTGAAATCCAAAAAGATGGTGGTTTTTCCAAGTTCTCTCAGCTAGTTTGGAGAATTAATCCAATGATTTTTCTTCCTCTGCACCACAGAGTGTACTTTTGTTTACTGTGGCTGCTAAATTTAATAACATTTGCCATATAATTGCACATAAAGTTATCATATCAAGAAAGGCTTGGAGGAAAGCTGCTCCCTCCCATTTCACCACATTGTACCATCCTTTTAAACATCACCCTGTTCCTCATGGACCTTTTTAGCAATATTGAGTTTCACCTATACCTGTTTATTTACCTTATTGATGCATCTAACCCTTACACTAGAAAAAATATATAATTCAAAAGAGAGAAAACAGAACCATTTTCTCCCAAGTATGATTTGATTAAACAGCATTACTTCATTCCTTCTCCAGCACTAAGTTCTGAGGAATTAATTCTGTCCTCCATAACTACGGTTCTTTAAGGAAAGAAGTTGGCTCCCTGAATGTTTTAGAAACTACTATTTCTGGACATGTTGCTTTTGAAAAGGAAGGGGCAGGGCTGAACACTGAAACGCCTTGTCAGCATGTATCCTGTCCCATGTGTCCTGCCAGTTTCCATGAACTAGGAGGCATCTCACTATTGGCATGGGAGGAAAACAACCTCCCAAATCAAGAGCATATTAGCCTTTATGCCCCAGTTGGTTCCTGGATTTTATTTTTAAAACTATGGTTCTCATCTTGGGTGGTTTCTGTAACAGCAGCTTTTCCAAAAGCACATTTCAAGTTGCCCATAAAGAAAATGTGACAGCCAGCCTTTGCCCATGAATTGGAATTCCATCATCTCTTGAAAAGAAAATCTGGAGCATAATTAAATATTAAAGCATTTTCTAAGTTAGCCCACAGGGAATTCAGGCCACATAATGAGATGAGAAAGAATGTAATATACAAAAGAAAGTTTTGGTTTTTTATTTTTTTGTTTTGTTTTTAACCATAGCAAGGGAGCTGTTTAGAGGGCTTGTTATTTTCAAAGGTCATAGAGTCTGCAGTATTTTGTACACTCATACCAAAGCTATCTAATCAGTTATCAACTTAAAAGGACCCTATAATTAGGCAAAAAATTATGTCCTACAGCAAAAAGTCATGGAATAATTTTCCATAATTTAATTAAGATACAATAATATTTCAGTATCCGAGAATCCAGAAGTAATCAAAAACACAAAATCCATCTACTAAAACTTATGCATTTCATTCATAGACAAGTTCCACAGTCTCTCCTGTACTCTTACTTTAGAGTACATTCTTACTGCCAATTTGATCATCTGGCTTCAGCATCAGATATCCCTACACAGTACAGGTCCCTTAGGAAGAATGCATTTATTCACTCCCAGGGCAGTAACTGATGATTATGGCATAGTCCTGAGTCATCAATAAGAACCTGAATTTCATTCATCTAGAATATTGTTGAGCAGCTGTGTAGAGTGAAAAGAACACTGAATTTGGAATCAGATGTCTGAGTTTGAATTCCAATTCTGCCATTTGCTCTGTGCAATTTTAAGCAAATAATCTCTTTAATATCTCATTGCCTCCCTTTCCATATCTGTAAAAAGAGGAATAATGTGATCTCTCTTACCTATTTCATGAAGCTCTTGTGAGAATAAAGTAAAATAATGAGTAGAAAATACTTCATAAGCCATAAAGTGATAAATAAATGCCCACTCTTACTACAGCTACTACCATACTACATGCTAAGTACTGTTTAACATTCAGACAGCAAAGTATTAATGGACTTTAGAAAAACTTCCATGTAAAAAAATGGTTAACTTTTTAAAAAACTTTTAGCAACATACAAGTGAGTTGCAGTTATTTAGAAAATTCACTTTTCTGGAAATCATTCCAGATATTAATTTTAAAATACTAATGTTGCCCTATTAATTTAATTACATCCACTGTCATATACTAACTAGTAAATAGCTTAGAATCAGCTTAAACATGGGTCAGGTTGGGAATTTTGTTATTAGTCCTTAAGTTGCTGACGTGAGGCAGTGTGGTGCCGTGGAAAGCATGTCAGATTTGGTGTCAGTAGATACTGACATTTAAGTATCAGTTTTCCTGCCACGTGACCTTGAGCAGTCACTGAACCCTTCTAGGTCTTAGTTTCTCAGCTCTAAAATAAGGGGGAAGATCTAAATCTATGATCCTATGATTAAAAATAACCTCATTTCCATGAAGATGAGCCATGATTTTCTGGTGAAAAAAAAAATTTTAATTTTCTAATGCACTTTGGAAATGATCTATATTGAACAGGTTGTCTGTGACTGCAAAGCTGTGGTCAAACATGAACAGTTTCCACCAGCATATCCATTCTAGTCATTAAGGTCGACAGCAAGATAAGGATTAGCTGGAGAAGAACTTGAAATTTAAGGGTAAAGTTTTTTTTCCCTGCCCTGGGGTTAGGTCAGGATTTAGATTATACCCTACAGGGGCATATTGCCATACTTCTCAAGCAAATGGGATAGAAGTTGGAAAAAGTCAATATTGCAAACTGCCTGTTGGACCCAATTCAGATAAATGAGTTTCAAATGCTGCTGCTGCTCCTAAGATCCCTTTTTAGAGGTGTTGTAATTCTTTTTTTTATACAATCTTCTTACATAAAACAATCAAGAAAGCTAAATTGCTCAAAATGTTATTGCTTTTCCTTAGTACAGGGTTCCTGTTAAGATTCTCATGATAGCAAAGATCTGGCAAAAATTCATGGTGATCTTTGGCCTTGATGAAGGTATTCTAAAGTAAAATTTTAACAGGTGAAGACAAAGGAGCGAGTTTTTATGTCTCTATTGGAGCCTGATGTCCTGAAACCCAGGTTAGCTAGCATAGAGACTAGGCCTTAAGGCTTAGCTGCATTTTGTACCTCTGAAAATGTCTAGGTATTTCTGTTCTCTGGGGAGCAGAGTTTCTGCTCTTTGCTGTTTGTGAAGAGTTCATCTCCAGTGAGGTGTGATGTCTCAAAATTGCTAAACCTGAAACATTCATTTTATAACATCTCAAAGGATAGCTTTTGAAGGCACCTTTGCTGATGCCCAGACTAAGTCTGCTGACTCTTCCCATCCAGGCAGTGGCAATTCTGACAGCTACATACCCTGTGGGTCACATGCCATATGGCTGGCTGACTGAAATTCGAGCCGTCTATCCTGCTTTTGACAAGGTGAGTGCCTGTGGTGTAGAGTGTCTCTTGAGTCCTCTCTCTTAGTGTCTCTCTCTCTCCCCCTTTCTCTCTCCCTCCCTCTCCCCTTTACTCTCCTATCTACTCCCTCCCCTTCTCTCCCCCCCCCACCCTGATCCTTTAAATTTCACCTTGAATATTAAAGTTATTACAGTATTTGCTAATGTCACAGTTCTAATCTAGAGACCCAGACTTGGTTGCTAGGTAATTGAGAAGGATTTTTCTTCAGGAAACATGAAGCATCCTAATAGTACAGATATCCCTGTGGCTCTCTGTTAAATCACCTTAGGTTACTCCTATTAGGAAACTAGAGCCTAGATGCTCAAAGTTTGCAGGGGGTTTGGAGGGTTTAATATTGGAATTCTGCTAGAGTACTATTGATTCTTGCCTACGTAACTATCTAGAGATCGACAAAGGTGCCGTGAAGATTGAATGAGGTGATATATGCAAAGCACTTTGAAACTTTAAAGCTCGATCTAAAAGTCAGCTGTCTCTATTCTTATCCAAACCAAATGCTTCCTTAACCTTGCATTGCACAGGGGAGACTGAAATTCAGAAATAGAGCTTCAACATACATTTAGTCCTTGGGCTGGTAGACGCATGAATGTGTCTGTGGAATTGTGCTCTTACTTTGCACAGCTCAGACTTTTGGAGTCTTGACCTAATAGACGTGTACACAAGAAAACCCTTAGCAGTAGTATCCACTTACCCCGAAATGGATGAGGCATGTCCTACTTTTGGACTCCTCCCAGTATCGAGTTGACTAGATTTTAGAAGAATCTTGTATAGGTACAAATAATTTGTCCTGAATTAAACATGAAACGAGTACCTATAATGAACTGATTCCCACCTACTACAAATATTAGTGAGGATCAATGGAACCTTGGCTTTTGTGGAGCATTTTTTTATGAGAATTTAAAGCAGAGTTTTATATCATTATCCATAACTCACCCTGCTGCAGTGAGATAAGAGGTCATAGTTAAGGTGATTGTATGTCACAGATTGTTCCAGTTGGCAGAGACTTCTCAAGTGCTCAGGTCTCACCAGTGCCAAAAAAAAAAAAAAATACCATTCACTCTCCAATACCTCCAGAAAATCCTCATTCAGACTTTGGGTAAAGAATTCCAGGGAGGTGGTGTTCATCACTACTTCTTAAGGCAGTCCATTTAATTTTGGGATCGCCATAATCATTAGGAAATTTTTCCCAGAATCAAGTCTAAATCTTTCTCTGCAGTTTCCATATGTGGCTCCTCAATCTGTCCTCTGAGTCTAGGCATAACATATCTAATTCCTCTTTCCAACAGAAACCATTCAGTTACTTGAGGACAGTTGTCATGGCTTCCTCAGAGCTTCCCTTCTTCAGGTTTAACATTCCCAATATCTTCAACTTATCTTCATATGCTGTACCCTTCAGGCAAATTTTATCATTCTGATTGCCTATTTCTGGGTGTTCTCCAGGTTACCAGTGATGTTCTTCCAAAACTGTGTGACACCCCCAACTGAACCCAGAAATCCAGACCTGGCTGCTCAGGGCAGAAGACAGCAGGATTGTCACCAGCCTGGTTCTAGATAGATAGTAGGCCTCTTTAAAAATAACCAAAGGACATTTGATTTTGAGCTACCCTATCTTACTGCTGACTCTGATTCATGCCAGGAGTTAGTTCCCAAGAAGTCATTTGTGATAGAAAAACAGATATCAGAGGTGACCTAGTTGATTCCAGAACCACAGACTCTCTAACCTTTCAACCCTTTGTAGGTTGTGGGCACAGAAAGTGAGATAAAACTAAAGATGGGCCAGAGCAGGAACAGCCAGCAGCCCTGCCCTCCCCCCTGTAGCCTTCAGGCATTTATATTTAAAAGGAATAGCAAACTATGTACCATAAATTTGCAGTTTCACATACAATCATCTTTTTTTCCCTGATTCTACTATGTTATAGAAATGCTTATTTCATTTAAGTATGGAAAAAATAAACAAAAAAAATTTTAAAACCTCCTGGAATACCATCGGAGACTTAAAATGAGCAAACTTCAGTCTGGTCTGTCCAAATTATCACAAATAATTGACAACTGAGTTGTCTTTCATACTGCCTTTATAAAATGAAGATAATAAGTAAGACTTCAGAAAACTTCTAAAAAGGATAATAGGCTGAAGAGATTCTTCTGTAGAGAGTTTTCTACATAAAAAGAATTTTGATTACTTGTAACAATAGGAATAAATAACAGAGGTAGAAGATGGAGAAGAGCCTACACATTAAGATCAGAAAGACATGGCTACAAGTCCTACCCTGACACATCTGTGATCTGTGATCCTGGACAAGTCACAGAAAATATCTTAGACTCCAAGATTTAGCGTGGGAAAGGCCTCTCTGCATAGTTAGGGAGAGCATCCTCATCAGGAGTTCACTGTGCCATCTCCAGACTCATTCCCACTCATAACAATAGTAATTCAGTCAGAGAGCAATGAGAATGTGATTTGAGTGAAAAAGCATCAAAGTTACAGCTTTAAAAGCAATTCTGGCCACTATAAACTGGCTAGGTTAAAATGCATCATCTGGTAAAATCTACATTTTTATGGATTAATTATGTGAGTGAACAAAATTGGATGATCTATTCCTGGCAAGAAGTAATTTCAAGACAGAAAATGTGTGTGCAAAATAGATTTGGAAAACCAAAAAGGAGAGGTGAAGAAATTAGAGGCTGGGTAAAAGAGTAGATGGGGTCTCGTATTGTTAAGTAAATCCATCAGAATAAAGATTTCAGTTCCTTTCAGAGAGTATTAGATGACAACTTAACCTGCTGGGATAGGAGGTACTAAAATGTCAAAGCCTCCTAACTGTGAATGTTTCATTTAAAATGGTCTTTGGCTACTATGAAATAATAAAACTGAACAATACACACACTGTAGAGTTTTATTCAGTGGATCCAAGAAAAACATTGTTTTATTCATGATATTGTGTCACTCACTTTTAAGCCCAGAGGATGAAAGCTTTGAAAAATCCTTTTAACAAGCACACCTCCAGCCAGAAACTCTTGTTATTTAGAATCCTTCTAAAACCCCACCCATTGTTTCCAAATATTCCACTAAGCAGTAACCAGTTCCATATAGGTGAACACTACTGTTCATTCACCATAATGGAGACTGCCTCTACTGTATTGGCTGTTCCGATCTTTGACTTACTCACAGATTAGAGAGTAAGAGAGTTCTCACCATTTCACGAAATCCAGCTAAATGCACACTGAGAGGACTCTTGGCTAGTGTTGATTCTGTTGGGATTAGCTATGCTTGTCATTTTTCAATACAAGGCAGAATTTCTTTTTAAGTAGAGCAGAAAATTTAGGGATGAAACAAGGATTGGAGTTATGATTTTCTTAGTGTAACATGCTCCTGAGTGAAGAAACTCAGTCCAGTGCCGTTTGGTACCTTGCCATATTGTCTTGTCCATCAGACCTGCTACTGGAGGGAAGATACTGGGGTTTTTTTTTTACCACTCTTTGTGGTTCCAGCACTTAGCACATGACTGGCCCATAGTTAGCATTTAATAAATGCTTTTTGACTGGTTAATTTATAGTCTTAGAAAGTTGCGTAGAGTTTTGAGAGATTGTGATTTGCTCAGGGTCATACAGCCAACGTATATCAGAGACGGGACTCAAGTTTTTCAGGCTTCAAGGCCAGCTTTCCATATACTCCATCATGTTTCCCTTCTGTTTCTGTCTTTGTTACTGCCTCTCTGCCTCCATCTCTCTGACTCTGTCTCTCTCATTTTAAGAAGTAAAATATCTTTGACTTGTGATTGAAGTAAAGTAAAAGAACTTTAAAAGTCTCTGCATTTTATACTTTGCCACATTGTACCCTCTAAATGTGATTTTTATGATCATGAAATCAAAATTAGTTTCCCTGACTTTGTAAGTGCCTCACTAACAGTTCCATGCAGGAACTGTCCCAAAATTCAAAGCTTCTAGTTCTTTTCTGGTCAAGCCCTATTACCATAATCTTTCTCACACACCTAGCTACCCCTTTTAAGGCTTATACAGTGATCAGACCAGGTGCCCCGCCAATCAGCACCGTGCCTGGGACATGGTAAGTGCTCAATGACTTAACTCCTTCAGACAACTGTAGTGCATCTGACTCTGCTTACCAGGACAGTACGGCCCCCTTTTGTCTGAGAAGTGTAGTATTATGTAGAATGAAGATCCAGCATTCACCACAAATTATAGCACATGGAACTAAAATGTGGAGGATTCCAGTTCTTTCTAAATCAAAACCTCCTTCTAGGGCAGTATATTTTACGCAGGAACCCTGGCCAGGCCACCCTTTGCCATGATACTGATTCCTATTTGCTATGAGATTAAGACGTCCATGCTACTTTATGGCAGTCGTTAGCCCCAGGGATATCTCATTTCTGTAGTTAGCCATCTGAGTTATCACAGCTACGTATTTGATCCTGACTTAAGATGAGACAGAACTGTCCTACCCTTTAGACTATTCTCTAATATAGCGTAGTAACTGTTCTTTAAAGGAGCAGATGTATCTCAGCGAAGAATCTAAAGCAATTGTCATCGTTTTCACATTCATACTATTGGAGCAGGTAATGGGAAGAAAGAGGAAAGGAAATTATCTTAACTTTTGATTTTCCTTTAATACCTAGCTTATATTTGAAATATCATAGCCCTGACATATAGAAATATCTAATAGCCCTGATTGTGTATACTTCATTATGCTGAATTAGTGGAGCCAGGTGTTTCAAAGGGTTTGTTTATGTTAGCCATTTATGGGACTAATTATATTCATGAAGAGCCTGGGTAGATAGGTAGGCAGACAAACATATTGACACACATACACACATATATATAAAATCACTCTTGTGGCAGTTGGGCTTCCTATTCACTCATTTAACAACTGCTAACCAACTGCCATAAATTGGCTAGTAAGCGTCAAAGCTCCAAGAATAGCCGTACCTGGGCCTGACCAATGCCAACTGCCACTGATGGGACAGGGAAGCCAAAGAGACATTGCAGGACCCTGAGCCCAAGAGTCCTGGGAAGAGCAGCATTTGTTCTCATGCAGACACACACACACACACACACACACACACACACACACACACACACACACACCAGCGCCTTATCACCCAGGAAGCATCCCTTATGGAGATGGACCCTGACAACTGCCTCATCAGGAGCCACTAACAAAGACTTGGTTCTCATTCCAGCTGTCCCATTGGCACTGTCAAATGGCTCAGCATCAGAAATGGCTGGTTATCAATGGAAATAATGTTAAAGAATCAACCCTGCTCTCTGAAACTAAGAATTATGGGGTCTTTCCATTTGACTTGCAGCTGAACCCTCCTTTCTGTGTGGCTTTTCTCTATTAGAACAGGAACTGTCTCTTTGTATACCAAGTGCTTACTTAACACAGTGTGCGTTATACTTAGTAAAGACTTAATGCTTTTCCCCTCCCCCCACTCTTTCACTCATGCAAGATGGTGGAATATTAGTACCTTCCTCAAAGGAACTGATATAATTCAAAACATCTGACTCTCTTCCTTCCAGATTCTACTTAACACATTCTTCCTCATATACCTGATGATACAAAAATTCAAAAGCAAAACAATCCCTGCCCTCAAGGAGTTTGTCATCTACATCATGTGTCCCCATTAAGTTTGAAACCTGGTCCTGTGAGGTAATGTGAGAAAGTATAATGGGAGGTGACTGCTCGGATAGGTTAGGAGACATCTCAAGTCCCACCCAAGTTTTAAGATTCTAAATTATGTCACCCTTAAGTCAGGCAGCAGGAGTCATCTAGGATGAAAGGTAGTGTCGTCAGCACTGTACTAAGGCACATGGCTGAGACTGCAAGGACACCATAGGAGTAAAATAGAGGCATCCAGAAATCCAGTACCTCATCATTGGTATTTTTAGTATTAATTCTCTTTTTCTCTTTCTAGAATAATCCCAGCAATAAATTGGTGAGTACTAGCAACACGGTGACGGCAGCACATATAAAGAAATTCACTTTTGTCTGCATGGCATTGTCCTTGACGGTAAGATGTCTGTGTATTTGATGGTTTACAAAGCAGAAATTTATTTTATCTACTAGTAATACCATAGCTCACAGTTTAATACTTTATAGTAAGAAAATTGACAGCCTCTTCTTTCATTTTCTTTTTTTTTCCTCCTGAAATTCTAACTTAATAGTCTTGTCTGTGAGCAGGAGAGTGACTATGAGAACAGCAGACTGTGCATGAATAAAGTCCACTTTTAGACTTTTCAGTCACTTTTCATTCTCTTAAGAAAAACGGACCTCACCTTTACCTTGCTCCATACTATTCCCACACTAGATGCAGCTGTTGTGTGATTAGTGCATGTAATGTGATCAGTCTGAATAATTGTTCAAATTCACACTGCATATTTCCGTTGGGCTGGAACAAATGACCATATTTTGCATAATACAACTTCAAGTCATCTGAGTTCTAATATATAGGATCCCTTTACAAGTTTTTTGTTTGTCCATATCTATAGTACCATCAGTATAGAGATCTCTCCCTGGAGAAAACTCCCTCTACCAGTGCAAATCAGTAGCCATTGTGAAATCTGGGTTTTTAGAGCATTGTTTAAGCTTACCCAGGGTCACACAGCCAGTGACAGACAAAGAGCTAAAATGTGACTTTTCCTGACTTTGGAGCCAAATTTACATCCATTATGCAATTCTGCCCCCTTGATAACGCCTCACCTAGGTTTAAACCTACACAGCCCCTTTTATAACTTTCCATATTCCTTCTCCAAATTTTGTTAGGGTTATTTGAGTTTGGTAGAACTTTTATTAGTTCTGTTATGGTAGAACTTTCCTGACTTCCTGACTCCAGTTGTACTGATGTGGCTGACCTCTCTTTCCAAATACAGATACAGATCATGTTCCCTAGCTAGAAAAGGATAGCACAGTAGACTAAAAATCAGCAGACTACATTCACAGGCCATAACACTAATTTACTGTCTGGCCTTAGATAATGATTTTGCCTTTCTGTCCCTTCATGTTCTCATCTGTGAAACGAGGATGTCATTTTCCTTATGCAAACTCAGAAATCAATCAAAATGAATAAAATGATATTGAAAATGCATGTATTTTCTTAAACAAAGATCACTCAAAATGGTTTTTTGTAAAATGCTTACCAAGTACCTGCTACACATAAGACATTGTACTGGACACAAAAATAAAGATATGGGGAAAAAAATCCCTTGGCCTCAGCAAACTTACAGCTTACTGGAGAGGAGGATGGAAGAGTTGATGTGTGCACATTTATGAATGTATGTGTACATATATGTGTCTACACATACACACATAAATGTATATGGCAAATTGGACTTAAATAAGTACATAGGAGTAGGCAAACAGTAGTCAAAGAAGCATGAGTATGTGGAGAATACGGAGTTAGAAATGAAGTCTGGGAAGAATTCGTGGAGACATCTCTTGAGCTGGACCATGAAGAAAGAGAAAAATTTCACCAAGTGCAAATGGGAAAGGGTTCCAAGGCAAGCCTGGGGAATGGTATGTACAAAAGTATGGAATTAAGAGCAGACAGGATGGAAATAAGTAATGCAGAACACTGAGCCTAAGCTCTGGAGATGAAAAGTTTAGATAAGACAAGGCTCCTGGCTTCATGGAACTTAGAGTCTCACAGATTTGAAAGAAGGATTCTACTTAGAAGCTTTTATAATAGTTCAGGCAAGAGGTAACAAGATTTTGTTAAGTTTGGAAATGGGAAAGAGGGGACAGATGGGAACCCTTCAGAGGTAGAATCCATCATATTTAGAATTCCACTGTCTAACAGGAAGGGCTCAATGGCAAGGCAAAAAGAAAAGTCAGTTGACTTCCAAATTTTGCAGAAGAGTCAAGGGAGGAGAAAAACTGAGGAGGCAATTGACTTGAGTGATCAGGAGGACACTGGTATGCGATATAGAAGGTGTTTATAAGTATGGAGCCAAAAGGACGAAACAAATATTTTTCTGTTAAATTGATCAACAAGCTTTTATTAAGTGCTTATTCTAGGCCAGGAGCTGTTAGGTTCTAGGGATAAAAAAGAAAAAAAAAATCCTGCTCTCAAGTAGTTTACATTCTATTGAAGCAAAATTTAGTTTTGATTTCAGTTTTGTGTCATTTATGTGTGTGTGTGTGTGTGTGTGTTTCAATGCATAGTGTTTAAAGTTTCTTTGTGTCTTCAGATTTCCTATTAGTTTCCTATGAAAGATTCCATTTTGATTCATGAGAAAACATTCATTTAAAATAGATGCAGTGAGTGGTGATATTTCTTAAGCATTCTGTGCAGATCCTCCATCTAGTTTATAATAAATATTAGAAGGCCAAGACAGATTCTCCTTAAATTTTTCATTAGTGCCTAAAAGAACACAGTGTATAATTGCATCCATGTTTGCTGTTTTAAGTTACATATGCATGTGACAGCTTTTAAAAATAATACCCATTTTTCTCTCCCAATTCTGTTACTAACACTCCCCATGTTTCTCTGTATCAAAACAAGTACACTCTTTAACTCGGGATGCTTTTGGCAGTGGTTGAGGAAACATTTGGCAGCCTGTATAGCACTGAATAAATAGACAGTTTTGATGGAGGTAGAGAGCAGAATTTAATGGTGTCCAGTGAGCAAGCACATGGATTTGTTGCGGGGTGAGGAAAGACATATTCTTCTCAACATAAAAATACATATGATCACAAGTACTTTTATAAATTACAAGTATGATCCCTGATAGTAGCCCAAAGAATATTAAGACACAAGTCTTTCTGTAAATAAAATGGCATTGAACTACCTTTCCTAGGATCCATATTTACATGAGGATATAGCAAAGTCCCAAATTCAGAGAAAGAGAAGAAAAGGCAACAGAGGGGGAGAAAAAAGAAATAGAGAAGAGAGAGAAATTTAAGAAGAAGAGAGGTAATTAAGAGACCTAGAGTGGTAGCAGCATGAATGGAGAGAAGGGTACAGATGTGAGAGATGCTAGAGAGGCAGAATTTACAACACTTGGCCATTGATTGGATGTCTGAGGTAAGGGAGTATGAAAATTCAAGGATAACTCCAAGGCTATGAATCTGGATGATGGGATATGTTGACTTTGAGATGCCTAGCTTAGAAGACAATTAAGATCATAGATACAGACTTGGAAAAGACCTTGAAGGTCATCTAGTCCAAGCCCCTTCTTTTAGAAATGGGGAAACTGAGTCTTAGGTTAAATAGCTTATCCAAGGTCACACATATAGCAGAATGCAGAGTTGGAACTTGAAATGAAGTTCTTCAACTCCAAATTTGGTGTTCTTTATACTACTGTAGCCCAGAAACTTAATCTAGTCTCATGACTCACTGAAGCCCACTTATCTGAGATTTATTGTTCTGACAGAAGCTCATCAAGGAAGGGGCAAGTTATTATGCGGTGCCTGCTCCATAGAGCTAGAACATATCAAGGTGTCAGCTGACAATTATGATATTGCCAAGCATATCTAACGAAGCAGCCAAACTCCTGGCCAAACTTGTATCCTTGCCATCATCATGTGAGTCATTTAACATGTGTTAGGAAAGCCCTTCAAAACCTAGACCCTCCATAATCAAGGTTAGTTAGTTTTTGGTCCCTGTAATGCACTTTAAAAGAAGGAAAAAAGGAAGCCAGTTTAAAGTTAACCAAAATAGACAAAGCATTCACATTGCTTAATGTCACTTGCTCATTTAGCTTAGTTTAATGTCATTTGCTCATTACTAGTTTATATTCTGCCCTTCCCCCGCATCTTTCTCTGACTCATGTGTGTGGTGTTGTCTGTACAGATTAGAATGCTGTGTCACAGAAGAAACTTGATAATGTGTCTGTCTGAGTCAGCACCTGTTACCCTAGGCGACCTTCAGTTCTCCACCCCATGCCCTACAGCTTTCCCATTTTGTTGTTTTTGCTCTCTGCAGTATTCTAGGGGGGGGTGGGGGGGGTAGAGAACCCTGTGATACTAAATTGTTTAAAAATAGTTCTGTAAAGTAAGCATTGACAAAACTTTAAAAATCTTGAAGAAACTAGAGAATTTTTAAGAAAAAAATAGGAACTCTTTTGTTTCATGACCCAGCTTTTGGAAGACTATATTAAATGACAAGAGAGCTAAATTTGAGTCTATGTGTGTACTTCTTTCATGATTTAGTTACCATTAGATCAAAACAATAAGTATTTATTAAATGCCTGCTCTTCTAGGCACTGTGCTAACAGCCCACAAAGTGAGTCTTCTAGGGCTGATCATTTTCCACTCACATTTTCTACCATATGCTCTCCTCTGTCTCCATCCCAATCTCTTGCCCCTCCCAAAAGAACTCATACTTTAAGGGGGAAATACTCTGCAACACATTTGAGTTTTAAAAGGGACTTTTTAGAATAAATCTAAACACTCCAATAGTTCCTAAGTACTTTTTAAAAAGTCCAGCCTATGACTAACATTGACAACCAAATATGTTGTTATGAGAGAAAGAAACCTGTCACTATGGAAGCAAAAAACACTATTTTTAACACAAGAAGGAACCTTAAGTATTATTTGGTACCCAGTATCCTGATTTATGTTTCTATAACAGGAAATTGAAGTCTGTTATAGAATCATAAAGAGGAAAGGAATCTTTAAGGCTATCTAATGCAATTCATTTTATGGTTAAGAAAACTGAGACTTAAAGAGGCTAAGAGTCTTCCCCAAGGTCATACAGTAACCAAATTCTGGCTCAGTCTACACTGCTTCAAGAGGTCATCTAGTCTACCCTCTCTCTCCAGCCTGAAATTGGAAAAGGTCTATGCAACCATAACACTAGGTAGCTAGTGGTCTATATAAGTAGTAAAACAGCATAGCAAATATATTCCTTCAAGTTCTTTAACTATTCCTCAATGCACAGTGTTAACACTTAAGTCCTTAACTATTTACAGGCTCAGATTTTGCAAGTACTCTACTAAGTGAGCATGAAGCAGACAGCTCTGCACCATGACTTTTCTTGGAGAGCTGCCTCCTTAGTTGCTTCCTTCAGGAAGTCTTGACTATAACTTTGACTCTTGGAGACAGGCGTGGTGTTTTTTATTATTTTGATTTTGATAAGAATTTAACAACCTTTGAAGCTTTTCTTAAAGCAAAGAAGTAGGTCATAAGATTGCAAGTTAGGCATAGGCTGGGCAAACAGTAGAGTTGGACTAGACATACTAATGTGAACATAGCTTTATGACCTTTCTCCTGAATTGTGAAGGGAGTCAGCAGCAGTGATGGTGTTCATATTTCATACTTGTTTTACTCTCTCCAAACCTGTCATAAAACTATTTTTCCTTCACTCCATTCACCATTTTTGCCCTTTTTTTCTGCTACCTTGACCACTGTTCTGTCTTGCTTCCTTTTCTAGGTGAATATTATCCATTTATTCTAAGTGGAAAGAGTACTAGTTTTAGGAATCACTGGACTGGGTACTATGGTCCAGGCCTACCCCCTTACTGTGCAACCTTGGGAAACTCACTCAGCGTTTTTAAGCCTTGATCCCTTTGTCTGTGAAAGAAGAGTTAGACTGGATGGTTTCTAAGGTTCCTTCCTGCTCTTCTACTCCATAATTCTGCTAATCATAATGTTCTTTGAAAGCTTCTGTCCATAACTAAAATTTATCACACAAAGTGTAATATGTTTCTCTATGTCTTAGGGAGTTGCTTAAGGTACAACCTAAATTTTTGCTAAGAATCAAAGGTAAGCTCATTGGCCCATAGTTTTCAGACTCTCCTTTCTTACATCTTTTAAAATTAAGATAATTTATTCTTACCTGTGATACCTCTCCTATTTCCCAAGACCTTTCAAAAATCACCAAGATTAGTAACTTAGAAATTACATCTTCCACTTCTTTCAGTACCTGAGGATGTAGTTCATCTTAACCTGGTTAATTCAAAACTATAATGTAATATGATTCCTTTCCATTGCTAAATAAATTCACTATATTCAGCCAGTTTCCTTTTTATAAACTATGTAAGCCATAGTACTAGTTCTAATTCAAAATTTATGGCCTTCTCTAAAAATCCCTTCATTTTTTATAATTTCCACCTAAATTTCTCTTAAATCCTGCCATGTTTCCTGACATGGAGATGAACTAGGTTCTTGGAGTTTGTACCAACAGGGCTCGCACTCTAGAAGGCCTCAGCAAGTTGGAAAGGATTCACATATGAACTTCAAAATGATTGGTGTGTATTTTTTATGAGGACCAGACTAGGTAAATGTAGAAAAGTTCTTCACGTGAAGGTTGCTGTGGGTGAACAACTTACAAAGACTAAAAAGATAGTTTAGGGGTTCTGTTTGTTTTTTTGTTTTGCTGTAGGGGTGGGGATGAATCACTAGACTTGTAGTCAAGAATGTCCTAGTTTCAAATCCTAATTTTGAAAAAATTACTAGCAATTTGACTATGAATTTTGCCTGAGACCACTTCCATATTTGTAAAATGTGGATGATAATATTTGTGCCATTTACCTAACTTGTTGTTTTAACAAAAATGCTTCATAAATATTTAAAAATAATAATAACACAAATATGCATTCTATAAACATCGTATCGCTAACCTGAAAGCCAGGAAGATCTGGGTCAAGTCTCACCTCTGACATGTACTGACCTATGACCTTGGACAAGTTGTTTAACTTCTTACCGATCTTGGCAGTTTTCTCAGTTGCAGAGAAAATGCCAACCTGCATTGGTAGAGGACGTTTCCTTAGCAGGGCAATCATAGTTCCAGTCCTTATTTACATATAAATATAAGCTATCATTATATTATTATTACGTAGGTATGGGAAGGGTACTGATCTCAGCGTGGAGAATACCTACCAGACAAGACTAAATCCATGAAGCAATATAGTATTGTGTGTCCCTAAACCTGAAATACTTTTAGAATGAATAGAGGTTGCACCAAAAATCCCTCTGGAGTTTGACTTACTTCCACAGATTATATTACCATAATATCCTCAGTTACCCCTTTCACTGCAAACCAGTTATCAGAAATTTGGTGAGAAAGAAACCCATGTTATCTCTCTTCGGCCCCACCACTTGGCTTCCAATGAGAGCTTCCTGCCCAAGGAGAATACACCAACTCTTGTAGGAAAAATCCCTAAGGTTAGACAGTATAATCGTAAGAATACCTTGGAGATGTGTAGGTCCTCCTAAAATAAAAATTCCACACATCACTTTTGATTTCTTATTGAAATTATACTTACTCGGTATGTAAAAAACTAATTAACACATTTTTTTAAAAGATATTCACTCACAGAATTTAAGTTTAAATTTTGAATTTCTCTTTTTCTTCTCCCCTCCCATTAATGCATTTCTGTCTTAGGGGGAGGAGGCTCTGGACAGTCACACATAAAAACATTCTTTCATCCTTAAATGTGTTTGTTTTGGGAAGTTGCAGTAATGTGCAGGAGCAGGCATCCAGTGGATATTCTCACAGCAGTCTTTCAAAAAATTCATTCACTCTGCCATAGGAAGCAATGCTAGAGGCCTAGATTATTTTCTTGCCTTCTCCTGGTAACCTCTGCAGCCAGCTGGACTCTTCGCCCTCTCTCCCACACAACCCCCAAGCTCTCTTCAGTAATGCAAATTTTCCCTCAGTCTAGTTTGATGCCAACGCTTCCAACCTCCCTGCCCTTCTCTGCCCTTCAGCTTTAAAGTGACCCTGAAGTGATTTGGAAGGCTACTGATGAGATCTGCTAAAATTGAACTTGGAAGAGTAATGTTATAGTTCACCAGACATGGCCACATTTGTAAACCTACTGATGAGTTAGGTGTTTTTGATGTGCGGGTTTTGCCTGCCTTTCATGAAACTATCTTCTCAAGTTATTATTGATGCTCAGGGTTGGCGGAAACAAGAATGGATTTTCACAGGTGATTTTGCCTTATTTTGCTTTTTTTCTTTACATCTACAGTTACTTCTGAAGTAGAAAAAATCATAAGATTTTTTTAAAAACTAAAAAAATTAAATCATAAAAATGTTTTATGAATATCATCAATGGAATTTTAGCTGTGTCTTGGTAGCAATTTTTATTAGCTATATAATATTAATTGAGGCATAAATTTTCTGTTTGAGGGAGCCAGGATTTTTATATACATGTATGGAGAATCCTGGTATGTGTCTGTCAGACTTTGCAAGGTCTTATATGAGGGTTAAGAATATATTTACTTGTTTCCTGAAAGACCCATATAAAGAATACACATTAAGAACTTTTATTGCCACTGCATATTCACAATTTCTTCTGATGTCAGTCTTGGATGTTTTATGGGCAGACATTATAGACCTTCATATATGATTTTCTATAATGAAAATTCTGCAGGTGGTTTTTGATTTCTTGTCAAAATTGTTCTTGAATGAGCATGTAAAAGGCTAAGTAACTCATTTTAAAAATACTCACACACACAAAAATTTAAAGTTACGTTGTAAGTTTCTTCTCTCTTGTCCTCCTCCCTCCTATTAGTACTTTTCCCTCATCTTTTTTCTTTTTGTAGGGAAGGGGGTCACATGTGAAAACATTCTCTTACCTTAAATATGTTTGTTTTCAGAAGTTGGCATCTGGGAGCGTACAGTAGCAGGAATAGTAAATAAGCTGACAGCAGTGACTTTGCCAGGGTCAGAGGCTCCTATTGAGAATTCATGCCAGGGACCTCTGATTGCCCTCGCCTTCCTCATCCCATCATATATTACAACTGAGCTTCTCTCTGACAAATGGAGGCATGTTCACTGTCACTTAAGAAAGGAAAGGGCAAGAAAACCAAAAGAAAGCTTTTTATGGAACTCCTTTGTTCTGCATAATAATATCTATTGGCATCAGAGACCCAGTGAGCCTTACTGTTTGGAGATCTGGTTCTGTTTTCACTAGGTTTCTCACTCAAGCTTTGATCTATCTGGATGTTAGTGTTGGAATAGATGGGTGGGGAGGAAGGAAACATTTGCAGCATACCCTGCTTTTCCCCAAAAACAATAAATTAGCAGTGAATGTTCTGGGAAAATATGTGTATATTTATTTTTTGTTGCAACAAATAGGTCTAATGGACCTTCTAAAGTACATTTCACTGTTACAGACAGTCTTCATTGATCTCTGATGTGGTCTAGGAATGTTTCTGGAAAGACAACACTGACTGGTCACTGTTAGAAACAGTGACTGATTGAGGAAGTTTTAATTAACCCATCTCTTTTTTTTTTTTCCTTCCTTACTTTCTGTTTTAGTGTTATGTCTGCATGACTTCACATTAGTCAGTAGGTTCTAGTGGATTTTTGTAACTGGTGTTTGAGTTTATGCCAGGTATCTGTACACTTAGTAAATACTCCTTGGTGTGTTTTTAGGAGTTTGTGGGGCCACAGCATTCCTTTGAGAAATGCCCCAACAGGACTGTGGTATGTTTTTCATTTCATTGAATGTTGACATATACAGAAAGCCTTTCATTGGTGTCTCTTGGAATCAAGTTATTTCATAACCTTTTGGAAATTAGGCACATGCCATTTGAAAATGTAGGCCACAGGAAGAGAGTCTAATTTCCAAAGGACCATTTCTAGGTTAACAAAGATGTGGGTCTGCACAAGCCTCTTACACAAGTATAAAAGCAGGTTTATCAAGAGGGATACAACTGTTCCATTCTGCTTTCATATGGCAGGACAGAGAGGTAGTAGTTAACTGAGGATCAGTAGCTTGCCTTCAGGAACATTTCCCTGTTTCTTCCAAAAAAAAATCATATTCATTAGAAACAGCTTAAATGGTTGAAAAGACAGCATTGTTTAACAGGTTAAGTCGATCTTAGTGAGCGTGATTTTTATTTTCCTTTTCCATTGGACACCTTACATAGGTGTGTCAAAACCCAAGAAAATAACAGAGTTCTGTGGGTGATGGGGCTGAGCTTTGCAGAGTGGGATTTAGCTGCACTAATCAGCTTTGTTTCATAATCCATAAGACATTGTATAGGAAACAAAGGATCCAGTGTTCAGGATTTCTCTTTATTTTCTTTGTTTCTGTACCTGTTCAGATTCTCCACAGTACTTCATGCTCTCAGTGTTTGAGCCCATTTTATTTAAGGCTTTAAGAATATGGCCTTGCTGGTAACACGATATTGGCAGGTGAGGAAAATACTCATTTAGCAGCAGGAGTTTCCAAAAATCGTGGATGGACTAGATATTTATAACCCTAAGTGGAGTTATGTGTTTAATATAGCATACATCATGGAAGGAATATGAAATGCTGCCCCAAATTTGGGACTTGATAAGGATGAAGGATTTAATCACAAACTACCAGTTTTTCTGTTTATAATAGCAAATAGAGAAGGGAGACAGGTTCGGTGATCAAAGTAATGTATTTTACTGCACAGAGATACAAAACAGTTTACCTTTGTATAAAAGCTTAGAATGGGACACAGTCCCATTCCAGAGACATATTCTAAAAGATAATAAATACCTGCCTAGGTGCTAACAGTTCATTTTTTTCCTTTAGGCATGCATCTCCTTCAGCATATAGGGAAATTTTATGTTCCCATCTGCTGTAAGGTTAGCAATACTTAAAAAGCGATCTGAAAAAGTCATTTTAACCAGTAGATGGCTCTTGCTCAGTTGTGTGTGTGTGTGTGTGTGTGTGTGTGTATAATTTTTTTTTTTTTGCTAAAAAGTTCATAATTGCATTCCAAGCTGTGCTTCTAATTACCACCTTCTTCAGTCATGGCTAAAGTAAACGTCTTTAAATTGTGACATGAAAATGAGTGAGCAAGCAAGTCTTTTCTGTACACAGCTGCAAATCATAAAAAACTGATACAGAGGGAAAGTATGGGGTGGGGAATGGTGCCACATGAACATAATCACCATTAATCAGGTACTAGGCTACTTTCAACGCTGTTTCAACCTGTGCATGAATCCTGGTTAAGAGACAAGCCTTAATGGATGTGGCATGAAAAATGAATTTGCTCTTACAATTAAAAGAAGTTTCCTTTAGAGATAACGGTGAACACATCAATACTTGTGCTTCACAAACTCTCCCTCCCATGAATCACCTTGACCAAATCCAATGGAAGCTGCAGATTTAGGGGAAGATATTGCAACATTCTCTACCCATTGAAGCTGGGGTGGAGATGGGTGGAGGGGAAAGGCTGAGTAGTCTCTCCAATTTCAAGGTGATTAAACATAATTAATTCTATAATCAGTTATGCTGGGCATATTTCCAGATCATATTTAAAAAAGGAGTTGAGGGAAACAATGACTATGTATCCAAATAAAAGCCTACTGCTAAAACTTGTAGCCTAGCAAAAAGGAGATGAACTCAGAGCCAAGGCGATCTGGATTTGAGTTTGGTCTTTGACATAGAGTATTTTGTCTGAGGAACCCTGAACTAGCCTTTTAACTTCTCAGTGCCCCAGGCAGCTCTCTAAGACTCAAGTGATACAAACAGATGCTGATCTACCTTGGCAAAGGAAGTTTCCTCATCAGAAGGTCCAGTGAAAACAAGGATCTAGACTTTTCTCTTCTCCCTCACTCTGCCCCTCCCCCCAAAAAACTAGGTAAATAAAACTGTAGGTCTAATTGTTCTGCCGAATAATGTTTCTTGGATTTAAGAGTTAATTGTTGGAGGTAAGGGAACATTGTTAAAATACTACACTAACCATTTTCCCACTTGTCTTTTAAAAACTCTATTTGTCTCATCAAACCTCCTTATTTGTCATTTATTTAAAAATATTTTATAATAATGAAACCTTTCATACACAAAGAGCATGGTTAGACATGGTAGAGTTCACCTATTAACAGCTGTTGGAGCCAAGAAGCCAAGACTTCTTCCTTTACTGAATAATCCTTGAAGGCATGGACCATGTTTCATTTGTTCCTGTATCCTCTATGGCATCTGGCACGTAGATGCTCTTCTGCTGAATGAGGTGAATGAATGAAGTCCCTGGTCTCAGACTATGAATTAAAAAAAAAGACTACCTTTGGAATCTTAACAGAAGAAACTCATTTGTCATTTTGGTGAAAAACATTATGGCACATTACCATTCTTTAGGTCATATTTTATAAGTCATTTAAATGCTACATTAATTTTCAGTGTTCATTTGTACAATTCCTTGCAAATACTAAACAATCTTCCTGCCTTAGCCCCTAACTCCAAAGCTGACATGTTAACAAAGTACTTAAGAAAGGCACATAGTAAGCCCCTGATAAAGGCTTATTAACTTGTTTAAGTTGTGAAGGTAGTATAATGATAACTCACAGTGCCCTAAGGTTTGTCAAGAACTTTTTGTATTTTAATTCATTTGATAAACCTTGTGGGAAGACATACAAATGATACTTTAATTCCCTTTTTACGGATGAGGCAAGTGAGGCTTAGGTTAAGCAATTTGTCTGTGGTCATACAGGCCAACTCAGGACTTTTCCTGACTCCATATCTAGCATTTCCACCGTACCTTGTGGTTTTATTCTCCTTTGTCAGTTTGGACCAGGAGGTGGCAATCACCATAGTAATGAGAAAGGAGAATGTCTGCTCTGTGTATATACATAATGGAGTTGGGGTGTAGAATAGGATGGGTAGATGTTTTATTTTTGAACGGGAAGGCATTCGCAAGTATATGATTGACTAAAGGATATTGGAAAATACAGATTTAAACTATACCTGGGGGTGGGGGAGGAGAGTGGGGGATGTACAACTCATCAAATGGCTTTATTCAAAGTGGTACTCATTAACTCAGCAATTTTTCCTGAACTCTTACCACGTGAAAGGCGTTGTGCCAGCGGACACCTAAGAAGGGATTCAAAAGTGAATGACAAAGTCCATGCCTTCATGAAGTTTATAAGCTTGTAAGGGAGATAAGACATGTAAGCCAATAATCTTGAAAAAGTCTTTTACTTTTATATCCATTATTCTACCACTCCCAAGATCATAATGATCTTTTCCATGTGTCTGAGCACAATTTTCTCAATTTTATCATTTATAGATGATGAAAGAAAAAATGTTAATTATATTGACCAAGAGGCTCTAAAAAAAGTATTTTAAATAACCTTTGTAAATTGAAAGGGCTTATTCAATGAGAGTAAAGTTCAAAATAAATACATGCAGGTTAGCATGTATAGTATAATACAGTACAATACACATAAATATATGTATTTAAAGGAAATATATGTATAAATATGAAACAGATCTAGAGGTTATAATAGATATAAAAAGCATATATGACACTGAATATACAGTAATTTATTTAGAAGTAGAAGGGACCTTAGAAACAAACAACTTAGTCCAACCCCTTCACTTTACAGATGAGGAAACTGAGGGCAAGAGATAACAAATTTCTACAGATAGTAAACAGAAGAGCCAGAATTCAAACCTAAGTTCTCTGACTCCAGATCCAGTGTGTTTTCCACTGTACTACATTCTTTCTACCTTATTCATATTCCTTCTAGTGGGCAATGCTCCATCCTTAATTCCACAATGCAACGTTCTGTTTGACTTTCAAACGTAAACCTAGAGCCTAGGTCATATTTGGAATGACACCATTACAGATACCTAACATGCAAGAAGCTGTCCTGCCAAGGCAGGAGAGAGTTGAGGTTGCTGTAGAGAGTCACAGAGAAATGGTAAGAGGGTAATTAGTGGACATTGAAGCTCAGAAAATGGGACTTAAGAAAGACCAAGAGATTTGCATTTATTTAGCTCAAGGAAAATACTGATAAAAGCCTTGGTAAAGACTTTATCAATCTCATTATAAATTGTTTTTGCAAAGTAGAGTGACCAGATTTTATTCATCTTAACTAAGAATAAAACAAAAAATGAACTTTAATTGCAGAACAAAGGAGTTAAGATAGATATATAGAAGAATCTCGTGTCAGTAAAGATTATTGCAGTTGGTTATTAAGGAAAACTTATAGAAATGCCTTCCTTGGTGGTTTTGAAAACAAGATGAACTTACACCTGCATGGTAAGGGTAATAACTTATTTGATGATAAGGATACAGGATAGAGACTGAAATTTCATTGACAGAGGGAGCTCCCAGAGGAGAAAAATGCTGCCACTATTGCAGGTCAGTACCTTTCCTGCAACTTAGTCTTTTGACAGTTATGTTCAACACTGAGAGGTGAGGGGACTTACTCAGGGTCAAACAGCCAGTATGTAGCAGTGGCTGGACTGCAACCCGGGTCTCACAAATATCTGTTTTCTCTACCATGCTGTGACCTAATGATATATATATTTTTTAATTTGCCTATGGATTTATCACATGGCAGCTCTAGTTATCTGGGAAGCCCCCTGTGACAGAAATGATAGTGACAGATGTCCCTGTGGGGCTGTTACCTATTCTTGCACTTGAGACCTTTCTGTACCAAAAGAAAGACATGGCTTGGAAGCCATTATAGAGTCAGATATTAAGGTGGAATGGAAGGTCATCCCTGACACTGTGTGATCTTAGGCAAATCAAGTGACCATGCTTAACTGCAAGAGATACATGCATGTGTGCATGCATACAGAAGCAGAAGAGATACCCTCTGACATGTTTTACAACTCCATATCTGTGATCTTATTATTAAGGGATTTTCTATACACCATTTTGCCATCCCAGTAATTTCATTCCTGGAAAGAAGCCATTTAAGACTTCATAGAATGGAAGGAAATTTAAGATTGCAGCTTCAGAAAGGGTAACAAACAGAATTAAAAAGTAGTTTTGGAAGATACCTCTCTATTTTAGAGAAATATACCTATTTTTCTCCTTCTATGGAATTTCAGTCAGTTTTCAAATACTATGCTAATGAAGTAAGGTCATAGGGAACCTACATGCTAGAAACAAGCACACTCTTCCTGTGAAGTATGACCTTTCTAGCCACCACCTTTCCACTTACCCCCACCTATGAAAATAAATCAAACACACACACAACAGCCTTTGAACTGGTAGCAAGGTTGTTTGCATGCTGAGGTATTTATAGTACAGTTATTCCAAATATAATCCTTGGCTCTGGGCCATCTCTTCTTGTGTCAAAGTCCAAAAAGCTCTTGGAGAACACCACCAATGATTAAAAGTAGATCCTTTTGAAATTTGCTCTGAGTGGTACCAGTGCTACTGCATTACAACCTGCTTTTCTGCGATTCATCTTTCTCCCTCTCCTAAGCCATCTCTTTACCACTAACACAGCTCCCTTGCTTCGTCCAGGGATCCAAGACAGTGGCCACCATACCTGGCTTGTGGGGGCACTGGTTTCCTTGGTTATACTGGCCTAGAGCTGGACAAACAAACAGTTTCATTTTTATTTTCAGTTAAGCCAAGGTTGGAATTTTTTAAGTGGAACTTTCCTAGGAAACAAGAGGAAACAAAAACAAAAAAATTGGAAAGCATCGAAAGAAATGAGTTTGGAGCACATGGGATCTTTAAACTAGGTTAATTAGAGTCTAGCCTCAAGTTGACTTGGCTGACACAGCTTATGAGATGCTTAGCCCCCCATTCCTATTCCTCCTGCTTCCTGGGGACGCTTTGTGGAGAAAGGTGTTTCTCAATCTGTTTTACTAAGTTCCTCCCCCTGAGCTTCAGATTATCCTGTACTGACCTTAGAGCCACAATGCTTCTGGAAATATCAATAGCTCCTGCCCCTAGATTAAGTTCTGTGTCATTCTTGACCTGTTTTTTTCTGTCTGGGCCAGTTTCCCTGAAGCATACTCAACTGGTTGTTAAGGTTGGACAAAATTTTGTTCCTTCACCTATTATTTAGGTGCAGTCATTCTTGTTCTTTGTCCACATAGGGCCAAAAAGAAATTAGTATCTTTCCCACTTGAAAGCCCCTGCCCCCTTTAGGAGCTCCCACTGAGTTCCTGTTCCCATTCTCAGTCTGTCAAATGCCCCCAGTTCTTGGTTCACTTGCAGAGGTGAGCCATCTCAGCCATAAGTGACTTAGCCTCTCCTAACTCATGTTACCAGCCAGTCCCCTAGATTGCCATTCAAGTTCCTCTGTCTATATACCCCCCCAACACACCCCCATTCCTAAATCCTGCCATTACATGTTTATATTTGAAAATTTTTATAAATATAATAATAATAATTCCTCATAGTTTCCACCAATAAGAAGAAAAGGACCTTTTTCTCACACATTGACTATAATGGCATGATTCTACATTTTTAAAATAAAAATAACGGTAATCAATTTAACATGCAATTTTTTTTACATAATTCATTTGGGTTTGTGGTAGATCATATAATATTGCAGGTTAGTGATGGCAAATTTACAGTGGGTCATTAAATTCACCTGTTGTCAGAATAATATTTATCTTATCTCTCATATATATACAGCATGAAGCATCTTAAGCCCAACATCTGGACTGTTTCCTACTTGGCTTACATCATAGATTTTCCTTCATTCCCTGTTTCATCAGATCATGGACTTAAAGCCAGAAGGGACTTAAAGGTCATTCTAGCTGAGTTACTCCCCAATTTACAAATGAGGAAACTGAGAGTTGAAGTGTTTTGACCTATGTCACACAGCTAATAAGTGGCAAAGCTACATATTGAATATCCGCTGAGCAACCTGAGAACTTTCCATTCATAACTTCACCCTATTGCTCCAAGCTATATCTCGTTAAGTAAGCAAACTACCAAATCTGGGCCAAGGAGCAAAAATGGCAGCCCCTATCTAACAGAGGCTTGTCAGGGCTAGCCCTCACTTCACAAGTCAAAAGTTCAGGTCATTACTGTGACCCAGCCTCACTTCTCTGTTGCTGACTTCAGCTGTAAGCCTTAGCTTGTATTCAGCTTTCTCTAGAGCCAAATACTAGTGTCCATTGTACCATGGTGACCATTTGTCTCTGAACAAGGACGTGTTTGAGGATTTGCATTTTTCCCCTTATGAGGTAAAGACTAATGCCTCATTGTTCCGTATTAGCCAGTATAAGAAAATGATTCTCTTGTGTATGGAGGGAAAAGGGAGAAAAGGAAAAGAATAGATTCTGTATTTTCAATATTGGTGTCCCAGAATGTTTCCAAGGGTGGGGTTGGGGAAACTTCAGTAAAACCAGCATTTATTTGGTCTCTGAATCACTAGACACTTAAGTGTAAGCCAAAAAAAATTAGAAGTGGGGGTCTACAAAATGTAGCTTATTTAAACTTTAGTCATGATATCGCAGAAGAAGATGGTCCTACAGAAACCCCCAAATTCCTTAGCAAATCCACTGGACCAGTAGTAACCCTCAAAATCTGCCTATCTGAAAGCAGAACAAGCAGCCCTAACCAGGTTTGGATTAGACTGACTTTAGCATTCAAGAAATAAAGTAACTAGCTAAGTAGCAGCTGTAGCCTCTGATCCTCCATACATGATTCTGACTGGGTAAGGGGCCTGCTAGGACTACATGTGAAGCAAGCTACCTTTCCTAATACCTTGCCTCAGCTGGCCTCACAATGGAGAGATGTCAGCTCTATCCAAGGATGCCTGCAACCTGGGCATAGGGTTCCCCCTGCTGTTCAAAAAGTTTTCTCCTTTGACTTCATACAGGTTACATGGATTCCTTCATTCTACAAGCATTTATTAAGGATTCATTTTGTGCTGGGCACTGTGCTAGGCACTGGGGATACAGAGACAAAAACAAAAATCTCTATCCTCCTTCAGGGAGCTTCCCAGCTCTTGAGGGGAATGATAAAAACACAGACATGTAAATACAAAATATACAGTATTACTGGCTTGATAGTCAGAAGATTTGAGTTTCAATTCCCATCTGTCACTTACTGCCTCTGTGACCTTGGGTAAGGTGCTTAACATCCATGGGCTTTAAATAATAAGCTGTAAAATAAGAGAGTTGGACTGGGTGAGCTTCAACCTACATTCTCGCCATTGCTGGGCTATGGTACTGTGACACTAAAGACAAAATAATTTCTGGGGACTTGGTGGGAAGGACACTAAGAGAACTCAGGATAGGCTTCACATAGGCAATTAAGCTGAGTCTTGGAGGAAACTAGGAATTGCACAGGGCAAAAGTGAGGAAGGAATATCTTCTAATTATGGGGTCCAAGTTGGCGTACAGAGACATCAACTAGTGATCCATCACATGGAGCCACTAGGACAGGGAGGAAGGAGTGGACTGTTCCACAGGAACATCTTCAGGAAGGCTTTCTTGTACATCTGACTTTTGTTGACCCTGCAGCAGAGGCCTCTTCTTACCATTACTTCTTGTCATTTGTCCTGTTGTAGGAGAGAGAGAAGGAAGGTCAAGGTTGGAGCTTTTGGCTTCTCAGTTTCCTAGCTGGAACTCCAAGTCTGTTTTTCCCACAGGAACAATGGAAAATTATAGGCTACGTCAGACTGTACTTTAGCTGTATTATGGGTGAGATTGGAGATTGGTCTCTTGGGTTGGTTTGGTGAGCTGAATACAACAGCGCCATTTAGAACACTGTTTCTAATGTTGAACTGCTGCTTCTAAATGATCACTTGGAGCACATCCTTCTCATAAAGCTGGAGACTTTCTATACTGTTAAACTATCAGAGTTTAGGGAAGCCCTAATCCAAAGGGGTTTTACAAAAATTATAATCCTTCAGAGATAAAATGTCATGTCTACCCACAGATGATTCAAGCAAAGAAAGCACTTTGAGTGAGGGAGTAGGGGAGGCTAAATAATCAAATACTTTTAAGGATTACAAAGAATTTCTCCTTCTTAGGGCTAAGAACAAACTTTGACTTGGAAGAAATACGGGCAGGATTTTGCTTCCCAGTTTTGTACTCTAGCTTAATTCTACAAAGCACAGTCTTCAGAAAATGCTGCTCTCTTCAAGTGACAGCCCCTCTAATCAGTGGTTAAAGGACCAACATCCTTTTTAGCCAGTTCCTTAGTAGCTCTAGATCAGCCAGGATTCTAAAGTCCCTACCTACAGAGACTCTTAATGGGTTTTTGCTGCCTTAAATCCATCTTTTCAAAGGAGAGACAAATGTGATAAATTAATTCTCTTGCCTTTCAGGAAGTCTCCAAAACTCCAAATGCCCCTCCCCAAATAGTAATTCCTCTTTCTGAATATTTTAGTTGCTATTTTCATATCTGCACTCAACCACAAATACACTGGCTCTCACCCAGACCCCACACTCACTGCTTTCATTCCAGGGGCTACGGATTGTTATTTGCAGCACCAGAAAGTAAGACTTTCAGGAGGGCAGGAACCATAGGCTATTATTAATCATGATTTACTGGTTGTCGTTTTTCCTCATGGTGCAGTGACAAGGCTTGGAGTCAGGAAGATCTGAGTTCAGATCTGGTCTCAGATATGTGCTAGCTGTGTGACCTTGGGCAAGTCACTTAATCTCTGTCTGACTCAGTTTCTTCATCTGTAAAACAGGAATACTAGTACCTCCCAGAGTTGTTGTGAGGATCAAATGAAATAGTTGTAAAGTATTTAGCACAGTGCCTGGCACATAGTAAGTGCTATGTAAATATTGGTTATTATTATACTTCTACCAAAGCAGAAATGTATACTATTTCCATCTTCTCCCTCCACCAAGTTTTCTGAGCATCAGTGGTTGGCCCTGGTGAATGAATGAAACATATGTATATGTGTATATGTTTTACATATATATCTCATATATATGTGTGTGTGATTGGTTGGAAATATAAGCAGGAATGTACAGAAATTCAGTCTGACATTTCCATATAGCCAAGGTAATGAGATACTAGGAACAAAAAAGGCACCTTATATTCTTTAGGTCCATCAAACACCTCTCTGTAAACCTGTAGCGCTAATGCGATATTCACAGTGCCTATGGCAGCCAATGAATATGCCAGCACAGTTCTGAATTGCAAAGTATAACAGACTGTCCACATGGAAGACAGAACCAAAACATTTATTCAGATACCAGAAAGCCAAATCCATCATAGCAACAAAGAGGCCTATACACAATAACAGTGCAGGGGGTAACACTATTCCCTAAGCCTTCCCACACATGAAAACTCACAGCTTGCTGCCTTCTTCCTCTCTCTCTCTCAGTTCTAACTGCTCTGACCGATTTCCTCCCAGCTCTGCTCTACCCTTCCTGCTCTACCTGTTCAGCAAGCTCCTTCCATTATAGACTCATGTGACTCAGGCTTCCATATGACTCAAGCAGGTCACATGGGCCTATTAATGGATGGGAAAGATTTTCCCGTTAAGAAACAAAAATATATTAACAATCAGCAAAAATACATTTACAATATAAGCCCAAAGGAAAAAGGATATAAGCAGCTAAAAATATCTCCTTTTAATGTGGACTACTGAAATTCTACCATGTATTCCCCTCAGCCCCAAAATAAGGCAAATTTCATGTTTTGGGGGTTTTTTTTACATAGGTGACATTGGAGTCTGGTTTGCTGTATAGAGTTAATCTGCTAGAAATACTTGCGATTCCTTCCATCAAACTGTATTTCCAATCCATAGAGTCAGTGGCCTCAAAATGGGGAGATATCAGCTCTATCCAATCATGACTGCTGCCCAAGTATAGGATGCTCCTGCTGTTGGAAACATTTTCTTTTTTTCCCTAGTGTTTCTTTTTGTATAGCTTCATGGGAATAGACAGATCACCTAGATTCATTTATCTGTAGCTGGTTTCATGCAAGACAGAAAGCTGAGTTACTGTCATGAACATGTATTATCGCTGCTCTTAGCCATGATAAGATATTCATGGAACTGCTTTAACTTACCTGCTGGATGAACATTAACTCATATAATTATACAGGAGGGACTCCTTCCCCACCCCACCCCCACTCAACCTGTTTTATACCTAAATAAAAGTGCCCAAAAAATACGTAACTTAGGGTCATCTAATAGGATTGCTTCATAGGGTCAAAACAGCCTCCTCCCTAGGTTTTTATGACATTCAGATCTTCTACTTGTCCGACAAGTGTTACTCAGTCTCCTTTCCTGGATCTTCATCTACCTCATCCCCACTAACCATAACTTTCTCCTTGCACCCTCTTTTCTTTTCCCTTTGCACTATCTCATTTAGTAATCTTATCAGCTCCCATAGGTTTCATATCCTATGTAGATGATTCTCAGATCTATTTGTCCAGCTCTAACCTCTGCCCTGAGCTACTGTCTCACATATCAAACTGGATGTTCTGTAGACATCTTAAACTCAGCATGGCCAAAAGAAAACTCTTTCCTCCAAACCTTCTTCCCTTCCAAACTGTCTTCTTTGAGAACGCAGGACAAACCATACATAACCTGTTAGTACTGAAGATGCCAGCATCCTCTCATTTACCCAGACTCACAACCCCACATATCCAATCTGTGTCAAACTTGTCATGTCTGTCCTAATGTCTCTCCTTTATATCCCCTTCTCTATATTCACACAGCCACCCCTGTAGTATGAGCCCTTATCACCTCTTGCCTGAGCCAATGCAGTCGATGCCTGATTGATCTCCCCATCTCAAGTTTCTCCCCACTCCAATCCATCCTCCACACAGTTGCCAAAATGATCTTGGTAAAACATCAATCTGATTATGTCACCCTTTGCTGAATAATCCCTACTAGCTCCCTGCTGTCTCTAGGATCAAAAATAAAATTTGGCTTTTAAAGATATTCACCATCTGGTCTCTTCCTATGTTTCTAATCTTTTTGCACTTTCCTGCCCTTTATATTCTCTACCATCCAGTAGCACACATTTTCTTGCTGTTCCTCCCAGAGGATGCTCCTCCATATCTGGAATCCCTGGCTTGATATAGAGCTTTATGGTTTTCAGAACTCTTTATCTTGTTATCTCATTTGATCTTCACAGTGACCCTGTGAGATAGAAGCTTTCATACTTCTCATTTTAGAGAGAAAAAACCTAAGGCACAAAGAGTCTAGTAAGTATCTGAAGTAGGATTTGAACTCAGGTCTGCCTGGCTCCAAGTACAGCACTGTGCCAGCTTGCTGCCTAGAGTATTCTCCCTCCTTACCCCTACCTCTTGGCTTTCTTCAAGATTCAACTCAAATTTCCAGTTTTTTGCTACCACAAAGAGAACTGCTGTTATAAACATTTTAGAACATGTAGGTTCTTTTCCTTTTTCCCTAATCATCTTTGAAAATAAGCCTAGTAGTGGTATTGCTTAGGTGCCTATGTAGGTACTTTGACAACTCTTTGGGCATAATTCCAGATTGCTCTCCAAAATGACTAGATAAGTTCACAATTCCACCAATAATGAAATAGTGTCCCAATTTTTCCACATCCCCTCTAACATTTGTCACTTTCCCCTTCAGTCATTTTAGTCGATCTGGTAGGTGTAAAATGATGTCTCAAGGCTGCTTAAACTTGCATTTTTCTAATGAATAATGATTTAGAGCATTTCTTCAAATGACTATAAATTGTTTTGACTTCTTCACTGGAAACTTTATATCTTTTGATCATTTATCAATTGGGGAATGACTTATTCTTATAGATTTGACAAAGTTCTTTATATATTTGAGATGTGAAATCTTTATCTGAAGAACTGTCTATAAAATTACTTTCCCAATTTTCTGCTTTCCTTCTGATCTTGGCTAAATCATCTCTTTAATTCCAGGCTTTGCTTTATTTGTACAAAACCTTTTTAATTTAATATAATAGAAATTATCCACTTTAACTTTCCTCTCTCTTGTTTCTTCATAAATTGCTCTTCAATACATAAGTCTGACACCTTCTGCAGAAGGCCTTTGTAAGTCACACCATCCCTCAGCCTCCCACTGCTAGTATCTTCCCCCCTAAAATTCCCTTACATTTATATATATCCTTTACATGTGTATAGATATAGATGGATATTGCATTTCATCTCCTCCATTAGAATAGGAGCTCCTTGACAGTAGGAACTGAGATTTTGCCTTTCTTTGTATCTCTAGTGCTTAGCACAGGTGCATTAAGCACCTAGTAAGTGCTTAATAAATTCTTGTTGACTGAGTATGTATGTGTTTATGTATGTATTTCTACCCACAACGGGCTTCATGAGGACAGCACACTTCCATTTTTTGGTCTTGGTTATTCACATTGGAAAAACTATGATGAAGTAGCCAAAAGTATAATCATCCATATATATAATGTGTTAAAGTTCCTTTTTTAAATTACAGCTAAGCATGTGTTTGAGTTATTTTCCCAGTTGTGACGATGACTAGTACAAAGTCATCTCTGTGTTCCCGCCTTGTCCAGCCAAAGACATACATTTTCCAAGATGTTTGGCAGGAGTTGGGGTGCCATAAAATTCGAGGTGTATCTCACTTTAAGCTGCTGAAATATCTGGATATCCTGGTAAAACTCTTATCAGTCCAATCAGTGACCCATTGGCAAGATGCCTCACAGGAGGCTGAGTACTACAAGATTGAAAGCGTAGCTGAGATGCCAAAGAGTTGTGTTAGGTGGGCAGACCCTTCTTCTTTTCTAGGCCTGGATGTGGTGTATTTTAGTGGCTTACTAGCAACATGAATTTGATACCTATATTCCATGTTCCTTTTTTACTTTAATTTTTTTTACTTTTTTGTTTTTATTTTAATGTAACTATTAATGTAACTAAAGCATCACAGCTTGTCAGATCAAAGAGGACCAGGTTGATTGTGCCATCTTTTGATGGTCACTCTCTAATGAGATAATAGGACAGCAGTTTTGACATTTGGGCTCTAGAAAACCATTTATACGTGGAGAAACTGAGGCTTTTCAAGGTAAAGTGAAGGGGTTTGCCCATAGTCACGCAGCTATCAGTATCAAGATTTGAACAAGTCTCTGGACTAATGCTTTGTGGTAACAAAAAAAACTTTTATAACATTATAATATAATTAATATAAGATAGTATAGCATAATATATATCTCCAGTAATGTAGGTGAAAATCTTGCATACACACATCCCACTGAGGTTGTACATGGAATTTACCATATTTACATTGCCTAGAAAAGTTTATTTCATCATCTTATGGTTATTAATAAGTAGGATATAGACTACTATGTTTCATAATTAACTTGATCTTTATAGTAATTTATAGTTTCTATATGAAATAAGAACAATCCTCAACTGAGTATAATAAAGGTAGTAAATCTGACTGTTTAAAAAAAAGGAAGAGTGAGCAGTCTCCTGAAGACAGATAAATTCAGAATTACAAATTTTGTTACAAACCCCAATTCTTATTACAGGCGTATTAAAGCCAATACACAGCTGGACCTCGGGAAAAGCATCACAGCTTGTCAGATCAAAGAGGACCAGGTGGATTGTACCATCTTTTGATGGTCACTCTCTAATGAGATAATAGGACAGCAGTTTTGACATTTGGGCTCTAGAAAATCTAATGTTGCCACAGCTCTGTGAATGAACTGTATTCATTGTCAATGGTTGATTAGGTTTGTATTCTAGGTAGGAAAATGTTAATGTCATTGGGTCCTAGCAGTACTTGGAGACTGCATGGTCATCCGAGTGTTAGTTTCTGGGGCATTTTCTCCTCTTGGAGCTTAGATCAGGCAGGCAGTCAATATTTACTAAGTACCTACTATGTGCTAGGCATTGTGCTTAGATGAGAAAACTGGACTGACCTATTGCTAGGGAAACTAATGGTTATCTGGTTACTGTTTAATGAGTCTGACTTTCTAAAGACTCCAGTTTCCTTGGATATCATGTTTTATAATGAGTGATAGCATGAGCTTAACTCAAAGCCACAAAAGCCTTGATTCAAGTCATGCCTCTGTCACTCATTAAATGTGTGAGTCTCTCAAAGTTATTTAACTTCTCCAAGAGGCAGGGGCTGTTTACCTGGGATCCACAGACCTTTAAGAAATCCATGGACAGATTTCAAGGGTATGTGAACTTGAATGGAAAATAACTAGCCTCCAAGTATTTCAATTGTTTAAAAATATTATTCTGAGATGGGCTCCATAGACTTCACTCGGCTTTCAAAGGGGTCCCTGCTCTAAGACAATAAATTACAGAGAAAGAAATCAACAAGCATTTAAGTACCTACTATGTTCCAAGTACTATGGTAAGTCCTAGAGATACAACACAAGGCAAAGAAATAGTCCTTCCTTTTCACAGAACTCAGCCTAATGAGTAAAACAACATGCAAAACAATATAGACAAGATAGATCCAAGAAATATAAAGGATGAATTGGACATCATCCCAGAGATGAAACACTAAGTTTAAAGAGGAATGGGAAATGCTTCTTGAAGATGGTAGAACTTTAGCAGAGATTTGGAGGAAGCCAGGGAACCTAAATGGCAGTAAGGAGGGAGACAGTTCCACGCATGGGAGATAGTCAGTGACAATACCCAGTCAGGAGATAGAGTATTGTGTTTGAGGAACAACAGAAACCAGTATCACTGGTCCTTGGAGCACGTTAGGGTAAGTCAGGTGTAAGAAAATGGGAAAGATAGGAAGGAGCCAGGTTACAAAGTACTTTAAAAGACAAAAAAGATTTTATATGTGAACCTAGAGGTAAGAGGGAGCCAATGAAGTTGATTAAATAGGGGATGGAAAAGCAGATTAACAGCTGAGTGAGGAATGGACTGGAGTGGAGAGATACTTGAGGCAGGGAGACTGAGTGTGAGATGCTAAGGCCCAAACTAGGTGCAGTGACAATGTCAGAGGAGAAGAGGGGCCATATGTGAGAGGTGTGAGGGAGGTGGAATTGACTGGACTTGAATTAGACATGTAGGTTAAGTGAGAAGTTGAGAACAGCATCTCCTTGGGTAAAGGTAATTTCCTCACCTAGACGTTCCCTGTATCAAAGAAATCACTGGTTCAGTCCCTGTCATGAACATATTTAAACACATGAAAACTAGGACTCTGCTGGCAGAGAATTACAAATGGTAAGAGTCTGCTTTTTGTGGTCTAGTGGTTTTAATAGGGCTTCATTGGTTAATTTTGTCACTTAAAAAAAGTCATGTGTTCTTCTCCGGGAGTTTTTAAAAATAAGGAACCATGATTTTTTGGCAACTGCAAAATTCATATAAAGATAATTGTAATTATAATCTTATAATGATGATAGCCAATGTATTCCCACTAAAGCCAAGAGTCAAACTGAGAAGCTACAGATTGTTTTAAAAATAAGTTTGGTTTGTTCTTTTACATGAAATTGATATATTTTTTTAGCATAGACTTGCCTGAAGTAGATCCTTCTTTCAGGTTTTGTAGTAATAAAATAGTAGCAGTTCTAGCTGTGCTTTGGAATTGTTTGGGTGAGGATTCAGAGTACACAAATGTTTAGATGAGGATTCATGGCACAAATCCATGACTGGGCAATTGGGTTACATTCTGAGAACTTGCCTAGTAATGACCTGGGTGTCTTTGTAACATCATATTACTTGCCATGGGACAAAGGCATGGAATTGTGTGGATGGAACGCTAAGCAATGGGGCCAGATTAGCCCCATGAAACTACCTCCCTGTGTCTTTCCAGTGCCCTCTTGATGTTTGCCAAGGTGGGCATACAGTGACCATGAATCGTAGTATATTTCCCTGAGCCAAATGTTGAAATTCTCTCTCTCTCTCTCTCTGTCTCTCTCTCTGTCTCTGTCTCTGTCTCTCTCTCTCTCTCTCTGTCTCTCTCTCTCTCTCTTTCTCTCTCTCTGTCTCTGTCTCTGTCTCTCTCTGTCTCTGTCTGTCTGTCTCTCTGTCTCTGTCTCTCTCTCTGTCTCTCTGTCTGTCTGTCTCTCTCTGTCTCTCTCTCTCTCTGTCTCTCTCTCTCTCTCCCCCTCTCCCTCTTTCCCTCTTTCCCTCTCCCTCTCCCTAGAGCAGCATGTCTACCATAACACAATCAGTGTCTTACTGGTACTTATTGCAACATTTAAGTTTTTAAGATTCCTTTCCTGAACTCTTGTGATAACGTTGTCAAGTTTAAACCTCTTTTTTTTGTTTTTTTAATTTCAAAAAATTACTTTCAGCTCCATGTTGTTCATTAGGTTATCATTGTGTCCTGAATCACAATTCTGTCTCCCTCAAAGCCACCATGCATCTCTCATAAAGCAATAATGCTTCTTGCTAGACTCCCTCCGTGTACAACATCACTGAAGACAGAGGAATTAACTTACATACTTGTAACATGCAGTTACACCTGCCTGTTACCCTAGTATAAGGTAACCTACAAACCACTGTAGACATGAAAGCCTATTGAAGCATTAATCCTGGAGCACTCCCTCAGTCAGTCAGAAGCTGCTAGCTACAGAATAATAAGGACATGTTAGTAATGGTTCAGCTTCCCCAAGTTTCCCTGGAAGGCTAACATAGATGTTATGCCAACTGGGATTGAGATTGTCCAAATCCCACAATTCAAAGAATCAGAGTGTCCCTAACTGAATCCAATCTCTGGGGCAGTCCTCACCTTTCTGGAATACTTTGGAGGATTACGGATGTATGGAAAATATTTTGGATCCAGCCTAAAGCAACGTTGGAGAGGTTTTCGTCCTTGCCAGAATGGAATCTGGCCGAGCAAGTGCTGTGCTAGTGATGTCTCAGCATTCTGAGGCAGCATCATTAGTCAAAGGGTAGGACCAGTGACACAGCCGCAGACGCACATAGATGATGAAGTCCTTGGGCTAATTTGCTAGATTTACTGGAGTGCTCTTCTTCTCATGTCAAAGATGTGGTCTGAGCACTGGCATCATTCCTGAGTGTTAAATTACCCTCATTGTCACTTTCGAATACCAAGGTGACATACTCTCCAGGTGCTGAAAAAAACACAAGACGGAAAACTCATCACCCATTTTTGGTGTAATTTAGATGAAACATGTTTTGGTTTTTTTAAAATTATTCAATGGTTTGATTCTCTCTGACCCACCTAAATCCATTCAAAATAATATCATTACAATTTTAAAATACTTAAAAGACTTTCCTTATTTTTTTAAGTAGTGAATTTTTTACTGGTGTCTGAGTAGGACAAAATTACCAGAAAAATTATTGTACTTAAGTATATTTGTTGTACTCTCTTATTATATTCCACTTTTTCCTCTCCAAACCAGTTCAAAGTCCTTGAATTTTCTTATTCTTTAAAAAAAAATTGTTACCAAAATATTTCAGAAGCTCACAAGTAGCAAAGCAGATACAAGGCTTGGAAAAAGGCAAAAAGTCCATATGCTCATATTCATCTGCAGGACCAGGAAACCTTGCAATAGAAAAAGGAACTTGAAGTATTAGGCAATTGAGTCATTTACCCAAGATCCCAAAGCAAGTCAGAGGAAAAAGTAGGGAGCTGCTTTCTTAGTTGACTTTGCCTAATAGTTGGTGGAAATGTCCTCTCCTTCTCCCAGGAAATTAGGGGGACATAGGGCCAAGAGGCTGGTCAGAGCTATGGTTTCGTTTCCTCCACCACTGCTGGGCGATCCCCAGGAGGTCCCCTGTGTGTAATAAGGAGGAAGGCCCCTGTTATTTGAGGAACCAGAGAGTTTAAGAACAGGAACCCTGGGAGTGGGTGGAGTAACAATGGGCTGTGCCTGTTTGGCCCAGGATAGTTAGTTAGTGAGGAGGAAAAAGGTATTAGACAGAGGAGTATGCTAGCATTGGGCAAAGTATTGGTACTGCCCAAGTGCCAGGTGGGTGCAGTGCTTGGATAAGCTGGGGAGAGGGAAGACACCTTATTACATTCTGCCTTACACTTATTCATGTGGAAACAAGCATTTTTCTATAGTACTGTTTCTCACACAGGACGTCTCTGGTGATGGGTCCTGCCAGTTTGCAGTGTCACATATCACAAATGGAGATTTCCTTCCAAGCACTTTCACAAAGATATCTGTTTTCATAGATTTTTTTTAATGAAATGCCCTAACATCTCTATATAATTTGTCAGTCAACTTATTCAGCTTCTGCTGTATGCCAGGTACACAGTGCTGGAGGCAGCTAGTGCTAGTAACATTGTTTTTCCATTTAAGAAGCCTGAGGCCTGAAGAGATCATGACCTGAAAAAGTCTGACCATCCATAGGTCAACCCAGGAGTAGACCTTGGATCTCCTGGCTCCCAGATTAATAAACAGAATTACTCATTTCTAACTTCTAACAAATGACCTTGTCCTCTTCTGTGCCTTTTGTACCAGCCTCTGGAAGCCTGATAATTAGGTAGAATAGTCTCTACCCACCAGAAGGAATCATTTTTGATGTACCAGACCAGAATTATTTTACTAATAACACACTCGACTTTGTACTTTCCTACTTAGTTTCAGGTCTTGTGACCTCGGTGAGGGAGTGTATGAAAGACCTGAGAAGTTAAAGTGTAATATGTACATAAATACTATCTGACCATTGAATATCTATTAATGTTGTGCTTAGTTTTTGTTTCCCTCAAGGCTTCTGGACAAAAATGTTATTTTTTTTTAAATTTGTCAATTTAGCACAACTGTAAAGGAAAAAAAAGTGGTTAGTTAAAAAGTTAGTAAAAACCCCAAACTTTCCTCATTCAATCTATCAACAAGCATTTTAACGTTGAGCTGAGAGATCCTTTTAAAATGTAATGGGGATTTAGCAAGAACATGTTGTCCCTTCCTACCCACCTCTCCAATCCCATATTTTATTAGTATTACCTTCTATTTGAACCACAGAGTAACCACCTGAAGTGTAAGGCATGGGTATTATTAACCCCATCTTACAGTCTTATAGTTTAGGTTCAAAAGGTTTAAAGTGGCCTGCCCAGGATCATGCAGCTAGTCAGTGGCAGTGTAAGTGGCTAGTGCTTTCTCCAGTTAACCCTGAGGCCTCTGTCCATCTGTTTCTTACCGACAACACTTCTTTTAAAGTTTCCTAGGTCTACTGTATTCGCAAAGTTCCTTGCAGGCCAAGGTACCACCAAAGGGATACAAATAAATATAGTTGCAGTATCTGCAGACCTCTTGCCAATAAAGGATTCTAAGTGATTTCCTACACTCTAGTACAGAATCACTTGCCCCTCTCCTGCCACTGACTATGGGAAAAGAGTGATGATGGCAGCAGTATGAATAGTATTTCAGTGGCAAGTTCTGCCAGGTTCACCACTGTTCATTCATTTATCCAGTCATTCAGTAAGTGTTCGCTGTGTGCCAGGTTCCAGTCATACAATGACAAACAAGACAGTCCCTCTCCACAATAAGCTTTCATGGTCTTCTGTTTGTTATGTCTCACAGCTCTGTAGATCTGGAGTTGAAAGAGACCTCAGGCGTCACCTTCTTTACAGAGGAGGAAAGGGAGGTCCAGATGTAAAGTGACTTGCCCAAAGTCACACAGGCAGAAAGTGTCAGATGTGGGATTTGGACCCAATCTTCTGATGCCAAATCAGTTGCTCATTCCACTGTGCCACCCTGTCCATCTGACACAAAATGATTGGTAGAGAGGGGATAATTGTAGAATCTACGAGAAACCGTTTTAAGAATACCTTCCCAGGCCAGATAAATTGGTAAATTATGTGAAATCCTCTCTGGTGTCAGACTCCATCAGAATTCTCAAGGTGTGTCACCACAGGTTTAAAATATGTCTCCTCTTTATCTTTTGTCTCCTCTTTATCCTTTTTCTTATTATTTTATTGATAATATTTTTCTTTATATCACTGTCTCTTCCAAATAAGTCCTTCTCTCCCGTAGCAGCCTCCCTTGTAACTAATAAGTAGTTAGGTAAGACAAGTCCACATAATGATTATGTCAACTCCAGCTCTGCAGATAGCCAGGAAGAATCAGTCTTCTGATACCATGATTGGCCACAGGATGTGTCAGAGTTCTGGAGTCATCCAGTGTGTTTTCCTTTACATCATTGAGATCTCTATATACATTGTTCTGGTTCCTCATGCTTTGTTCCGTTTTAGTTTATGTGAGCCTTTTCAAATTTCTCCCACTTCTTCATATGTATTTTTTTCTTATGATATGGGAATATTGCATCATAATTACGGACCACAATTTGTTCAGCTATATCTCAATTAATGGATAACTGCTTTTCAGGGTTGTTGTGAGGATCAACTGAGATAATATTTGTTAAGTGCTAAATAGTTGTTTCTTAATAAATGTCTATTCACTTTGTTGACCCCCTTTTTTCCATTTCTTTGCTACTACCAAAGGAAAAAAACATGCAGTTATATGTATGCTGGTATATGGGACTTTTCCTTCTATTTTTGACCTCCTTTGATACATTCCTAGTTCTGGAACTGCTGTGTCAAAGGATGTATGCAGTTTAGTAGGTTTTTTTAGTGTAATTTCAAACTGCTTCCCAGAACAATTGGACCATTTCATAGCTCTACCAACTAATAGCATTAATGGAGCTGTTTTTTCTCACAGTTCCTCCAACATTTACCATTTTCATCTTTGCCATCTCTGCCAATTTGGTTGTGAAATACAACCTCATTTATTTTAATTTATATTTCTCTCACTAATGATTTGGAACCTGCTTTCATATGATTGTTCAATAGCTTTTATTTCCTTCTAGCTCTGTTTTGTGATGTTTTGGACCCCCAATGTTTCAGAGAAGATTTTGATTGACATCATTGGAGTGGACTTTGCCTTTGCAGAACTCTGTGTTGTTCCTTTGCGCATTTTCTCCTTCTTCCCGGTTCCAGGTAAAATTTTCTGATTCCTTTTCCCTTTGGCATTCTTACTTTGAGAGTAAATAGTTTATTGAAACTGCCTTTTTACAGGAAGATTTGAAAGAGGGGAAAAAAAGATATAAAAAAGCAGGAAACTTCCATTACTAATAATATAGCACTTTTAAGTGCTTTGCATGTATTATATCAATTGAGATAAATGCAGTTTGAAAGACAACAATGGAGGTCAGGAAGAAAGATGGTTGGCTTTACTGGCAGGGCTAGAGAAGAAATTTGAGGATGTGACCTGAATATGAGGGAGGAAAATAATGGTAATTCAAAACAGATGGAAAATTAGGACACTGAGAAGCCAAGAAGATAGCAAAGGAGCTATGGGTTGAGAAGTGTTCAAGAGTAATTAGAAAAATGCAGCCCATATTTTGTCATTATTTGCCCTTAAGAACAGGACAAAGCAGTTGAGATAGAATTTCCAAGTCATGGCCACTTAGACTCAGTGACTTCTTAGACGTTAACAACAAAGCCTCCCCACATGCTGTTGCGTTCATTTTTCTTGGATGTCTGCAGAAACTGTCCAGTGAGTAGGTAAATGCAAATGAATGGAAGAACCAAACCCTTCTTGGTCAGATTCCAGTGAACGGAATATTGAATTGTGAAGTAGCCAGGTGTAGGGATTGGCTCTATTGTCATGAAATAAAACCTGTGCTGGTCTTGTTTGCTCTAATAGGTCTGTAAAGAAGGCCTGGGGGGGTGAGGGGGGAGGGGGCGCCGCAGCTTGGTGGTGCAGTGAGCAGAGCACTAGCTGGAGTCAGGAGGACCTGAGTTCAAGTCCGGCCTCAGACACTTGACACACTTACTAGCTGTGTGACTTTGGGCAAGTCACCTTACCTCAATTGTCTTGCCTTCCCTCCTCAAAAAAAAAAAAAAAAAAGCCCAGTGTTCAGACTAAGATCATTATAGCCACTGTCCAACAGTGATAAGGCATATATGTATGTCTGCAATTAGAAGCATATTTCTTATCTTAAAGCAGGAATTGTATCTTTCTGGGTCTTTGTTTTCTCTTCCCTAAAAAGAAGGGGATTGAACTAGATGATCTTTAAGGTTCCTTGTAGCTGTAAAATTCTGTTTCCCTCCTCATGTTGTGGCTAATTGAGCTAAGAGGTGACTCATTACTTCCTTAACCAGACAAAACTATGTTGTACTGAAAAAGTAAGATGAACTCTAAAAGTAAACTGGCCTCTCCAGTGGGAAGTTAAAGCACATAAATCCACAGGAATACAGCCGATAAATTTTCTCTTTCCATAAACTATTCCCTGGAAATTAGATTTCCTTCCCCAACAGTGACTACTTTTTCTTTAGTGTTTGTTTGCCTGATGCTGATTCGCAGAGGCTCAGGCCCATTCTCAGTTGTTTAACCATAGCTGGCTGGTACTTTTCAAAAGATGCAAAGCATGCTGTCCTCTTTAAGGCCCTTCAAAATGCAAAAATTTAAGGGAGGTTCCAGGTGGAACAAACAAATATTCTGGGCTTTCCTTACTAAGAAAAATCAACTTGATCTTCCATAAGTGGGAGTCCCTTGTGCAACACTCAGCATGTATTTTTTGAGTACCTAACTCAAACCTGGGCAATCTGTGAGATCTAAAAAAAGCAGAACACGTGATCCTCAGCCCTACCGGAGCTTAGGGTCTAATTAGGGCCTTAAGATCAACACACAGGAAATATACCCTACAAAGAACCATGTTATTTAGGACCAAAATAAGTTCTGCTGACAATGCATGGTACAGAACTTTAGAGAAAGGGGATGTTGGCATGGAAGGAAATGGTCCAAGGGAGCTTCAGGTGGAGAAAGGACATGACCTGTGTGTCATGGGGATGGGGGTAGGACTGAACAGACAGGAAGGAACATGAAGGACATTGGAACAGAGTGGAGACAAGATGAGGGGATGCTTGGTTTAGGAGAACTGCAAATGGAACATAAGATTGGATAAGTGGGATATGCATCAAGAGGACAGGGCACTAAGCAAAGTATTTTATTAAGATTTTGTTTTGTTCTTGTTATTTCATTGCAAGGAACTTAGGTCCCTATTAAAATTCCTTTAAGTGAACCTAAACAAGGAAATTGAGCAGCAGTGGGCTAGGAAACCAAGAAGAGTATGTTTAATACATATGGTGCCACTAACCAGGACCTTAAGGCTTGACTCCCCTTTTACCTCAGCCTAGAAGCCTTCATAAATAATCTATTAGGGAAGAAAGTAACCTCCAAACATATTACAAGCTGGACTTGTCTGTATATAAAGGACCCTGAAAGCCCCTAGTAGAAGTGGAGGCAAAGGAGTTCTGAAAAAGGCCATCAACAGATGTCATTCTCCACTCTCTCTGAGCAGTCACGGTCAGAGCGCACTTAACTGGTTGGCTGATGACACTGAAGAAGACATTTGTATTGGCCCCCAGCTCCGTGCTGCGCATCATCGTCCTCATCACTAGTCTTGTTGTCCTGCCTTATATGGGGTAAGTAGCTTTTCTGTCTTCTGTTCCAAACACCAGCAGGGACATCATCCTCATTTCCTCCAAAAGTATGACATCTGGAGATTAAGATCTGTGTTTTCTCCAGTGTATCTGGATTTAGAATTAGAACCAGTTTGCTGTTCTCTACCCTTGAAACAGCAAAACTCTGATTAAAGGAGGTTTATGGTCATTTCTGATCAGTGGGGATAACAGTCACTAATCATCCAAGCAGCAGAAGATTTGCACAGCTCTGTTCCCCAGTAGTGAAAAATTCCACAGATAGGGAATGCAAAGTCCCATCATAGGTTACTAGTTTTAGAATGCAAACCCTGTCATTAAAAAGGAGTCTCTTCTCATTTTTGATTTGAACCTTAGATGTTTTAAAATATTTGCTGTAGCATTTTTTATGCTGACTGTACTTTTTATGTGTGCCATGGTTTGGGGTTATTTTTGTAAGAATACACTTTTCTCTTTTTCACAGGGTTCATGGAGCTACTCTAGGAGTAGGGTCACTCCTAGCTGGTTTCGTGGGAGAATCTACCATGGTTGCAATAGCAGCTTGCTATGTCTATAGAAAACAGGTAAGATGTTGATTAGACTCAGCAGGCAGTTCCTCCATGAATACTCAATCAACAAACAAGCATTTATTGAGAGCTTAGTGGGCCCTGAGATAGGTATTGGGGATACAAAGGCAACAGAAGAGCCAGGTGATGCTAAATTAAGACCATTTGGTATGATCCCAGGAGGTTTTCAAGACCACTTCACACTCATCCTTAAGGAACCAGTATCACTAGAAAATCTTTGGGGAGAATTGTTACTGCTGTTTAAAATTGTACTTCTCACACCTCTACCTTCCAGCCAAAATGACTTACTTGTTTCTCATACATGAAACATCCTTTCATATCTCTGCCTCATGCCTGGAATGTTCTCCTTCCTCCTTTCTGACTTGGAAATCCCAGCTCCCTTCAAGGCTCAGCTCAAGTACCTACTATCTTCCTTGAGAGGCATTTCTTGTTCCCCGTAGTGGTGGTGATGGCAGTGATAGTCCATCCCCCGAGAACGGAATTGATGTTTCATTTTGTCACTTAATAATGCCCTGCAACAGGTTGAACTCTAATTACTTGTTGATTATAAATTTAACCTCGCTAACAAAACTGTAACATTCTTAAGAAGAGCAGCCATGCCTACCTTATAGCTCTCATTATACCTAGCACAGGTAAGTGTACAGTCAATAAAAATTTCATGTATTAACTGAAGTTTTGGCCAAAGTGATATGTATACCTTCCATAGCAAGATACAAGTAGACAGTCACCTAAGATTTTTATGTAGCATATTCTGTTTTATTAATGGTCATTGTTCCCGGGTAAACTTGTGTTGACCTTTTGATTCTGTCCGTAGCCTTATGTTTATCAATTCTTCTTGGATCTAGAAAAAGAAGACTGAAAACGAGTCAGCCACAGAAGGTGAAGACTCCGCCATGACCGACATGCCTGCAACAGAGGAAATTACAGATATCGTAGAAATGAGAGAAGAGAATGAATAAAGACATGAGATGATGTGACTGATCACCACGCCGCACAGACAGTTGGAATAATACTTCAGCATCTTTTCTTCTTTCATCTTGGTTTTTTTTGTTTGTGTGTATTTTTTTTTAATGAAAGAGGCCTTGATTTAAAAGGTTTCAGATAAATTCTCTAGCATACTGGGTATGCTCACATTGATGTGGGACCTAAAGAGAGGTCTTTTCTTTTTCTTTTTTTTTTTTAAATGGAATTAGTTTTCTGCACCATAAAAAAACTAAGAGACATGGCTGCATCATGGTAAAAGTTGTCTCGATTGTTGAAGCCTTCATTTCCATTGGACAATCTGCATTTGTCAACCAAAGTACTGTTGTGTGTCTCTGTGCCATTGGCTCTGTGGCCACTCATGCCCTCTGGCCACAAACTCGACTCCAGTTTTTTTTCTTCCTCTTTTTTTAGGATTACAAGGTTGAAAATACAGTATCTGAAAGTTGAGTTTTCTTTTACTTGCTTGACAATAACTTGGCTGTACAAACAGATATAACCCTTGTGGCCTAATATATTCCTCTTGCCCGTGGAGTTGTAAACTGTCTACTATTAAAATACAGAGGGCTAAGAGGTTAAAATTCAGGAAGAGTCAAAGTCTGTTCAAAGAAAGAATCATGAATGGGCTTCATTGAAATACAGAAATAATTTTTTATGGTCTGAGACATCATGGGGGTAGCAAAGGTGAATCATAATTCAACAATTATATTTCATTTTACATGGGAGATTTGGGGAGGGTTGTGTTTTGTCTCTTTAATATCCTAGTCTATACACCAATGGTTTTTAGTCATCTCATATCACCCAATTTCAAGTCTTTTGCATGCTGTATTACCTGCTCTACATGCTTTGATCCTGAAGGTGGCACTGCAGGGAGTCAGATGGAGCATTCTAACTGGTTTTGGTTTTGGTTTCTTCAAGATAACTGAAAGCTTTATCTAAGTCATAATCTAGCAATCTTGTGCTAGATTGGTATATTACTAACTTTTTAGGCATAGTCTATTGTATCATTCTGCCATTTTTATAATTTTGTGGTACATATAACTCACGGAATGCACTAGGATATAGCCCTTTCATGCCATACGATAAGAAGACACTTTATAAAATAACTAAAAATCACTATGTGATCTTCCCTGAAATTAGGCATTTGGAATCAATTTAGTAAAGTATATTTTTCTAAGTTTCAAGAAATTTTTTTCTTTTGGAATTTTGGACACATTTAGTTTACTAAATTCTTGGCTTAGTCAAAACACTTGAAAACTGACAAAACCTAAATAAAATATTATTTTAAATATATATTATATACTGTATAGGTTATGTAATTTATTTTAAGCTACGATACATTTCCTATTTTTGCATTTTCAACAACACGTCTTTAATACAATATGTTGGTTGTCTGTGCACAAATATAATTAGTTAAAACATATTGTATCGGTGAACATTGTGTCTTAGTTGCAGTAGTTGTACTTGGTTCATTACTTGTACAAATGCAGTAAGATTGAGAAAATTTCAGGAGATATTTTTCAGTATGGGTGAATGGGGTCTAATTGGTCAGCCTAAGCAGAAAACATTGGGAACAAAATGGTAATACTAGATGGGCAAGGAATAAAAAGCCCTCTGGATTTTTTTATTTTGTTTTCGATGTTGTACTCAGATTATTCCTCATAATAAATTAACTAAGCTGAATAAAGTCAACCTTGTACAGGAAGAGTGTTGACATTTAAATTTCTGATACGTAATATCCCTTGGGCATGCCTACATTGTATAGAGGCCTATGTACTTCCTAGAGGCCTGACCTGTTGTCATTTGTTTTCTTCTTCCACATAGTAAGATATATAGCCAACAGTAGGGGCGAAATTAAGAAGTGGAAGATGGGAGAGGGAGGTGAGTGGGGACAGAGATTTTATATTTTTGTTTTAGGTACATGGCTAGAAGTTTTAAGTGGCAATATGTTTTATTATTTGTGAGTATCTGATGCTTGTGGAATTAGAGCTAGATCTTTTTTTTTTTCATTAAAAAAGTAAATTTGTCCCTGAAAATCAGGTACTTAAAGTGTCATTATCTTGAAATTGTGCAAAGTTGTTGAGTTGTTAGAGCTGAACTTCAGCAAATGTACCATTCTTGTTGAAGTAACAAGGGATACAAAAAAGCAGCCGTGTCAGCGAATCCAGACTGGGAGAGATCATTCCGGGGCTTTCTTGGAATGCCACAAACCCTTCCCCAGGGATGCATCTTGAAGAAGACCTCCTGTACTGCAGTCTGAGGAATGGATTTAACACAGAGACCTGCGTGCAAAGTTGAAGTCTATGACAGATCTCTTCTATTGTGAACAAAGGCTTCACAGAAAGAAAAAGGAGATGAAGTAAGGGATGGGAGATAGGGAAAGTAGACAGCAACCAGGCATACTGTTGAACTTTTTTTTGTACAATGCCTGTTTTGTGTCAGAAAAATCTTGCCCTCTGTGAAATATAGGTATTTTTCTTGTGATTAAATCAAGCCACATGTCCCCTCCCCACCAAAAAAAAAAAATGCTCTTAAGCATCTGGTGGAGAAGTAGCCCATGTAATTTTTCAGTTCTCGTTTAGGGCACCAGTGCCTCTCATTCAGTGCAACACGTCTGTAGTCTTCCTCCCAAATTGTGGAAAGAGTTGATGCCACTCCTTTGGTTCTGCTTATCACAGAAATGTTGTCACTAAGTATATTTAATGTGAAAGTCAAATAGCTGAGAGATAGATTGAACAGATCATCTCCCTAGTGAAACAGGATCAAGAAGACAAGAGAGTTGGCCAACTCTCTCCCTGTTTGTCGTAGGCTCACATCGACATTTTGAAAAAAACAAACCTGAAGGACATTTGCATTTGAAAACTTAAAACATAGCATCTCTGACAGATGATTATCCTGAGATGGCGAATTTTCCTATTTCACATTTCTTTTCTGGCTACTGGAGGAGGAAGTTACTTTCAATTTAATTGCCTTCAGTACTTGTTTTTATTAAGCTGATAGAAGGAAAAATTCCTGCTTGAAGGAGGAGCTTGTGTCTCTCCTGGCACACAAATCTTGCTTTCAAAAGGAAGTGGACCTCTATTAAGATGTGGACATGCCAAATATCTCAGGGACTGTTGAGAAATTTGTTTATTAGCAGGAAACCTGTGATTTCTTACCAGTTTATAAACTTGGGAATGCAAAGTAACTTCTTAGCTTTGCTGTGGGTCGTTTACCCAGCACTCCTCCTCCTCTTTGTTTTCTGGGTTTGAATCTGAGGTAATAGAATGTACAGACATAATAAAATGGGATAAATTAGTTCATTTTTTCAAAATTTAATCCAACCCCTTACTATGCTATGCATTGAAGTGTTATTGTAGATCAGTAGTTTTCTATAAGAAGTAACTGGGCACCGCAGCTGGAGATTCAGAGAATTAGAGACAAGAGAACCTGCCTCTGATACAAGCTGGCTTTGTATCCTTGGACAAATCACTTAACAGAGCCCGTAGACACATCAAAAGACAAAGTTATAAATGAGCTGCTGATCTGCATTAAGGGAGAGTTTTCATACTCAGAGTTCCCCAAATGGATGAAGTCACAGGTCTGAATCAAAAAAAGATTCTCATTTATATGAAACGTATATCATTCATTTACATTATCACACCAGATCTTCAAAAGGGATTTGTGAAGTGGTAACTTAGGCATCATCCTCATTTGATGAGGAAGCTGAATTTTGTCCGAGTTAAGTGACTTGTGTGAAGTCATACCATAAGTTAGAAGTGAAGATAGGATCTAGACCTAGAAGGCAGCGTTCTTTTCACTCACTAGCTGAGCACCATTGGGGTTTCAGCTATAAACTCTTCTGCATTTAAGATAGAAGTTGTGGCCTTGCATTGGCTTACACTTTGGCTTCCTCAGTGGTTTGCCTATAAACAGCAATCAGAGAGATAATATCAGTTCACATTTATGTACAGAAGGACTGACATTAAATTCCTAAAATACTGGGGAAGGAAATCGCTTGTTATATGATTACTTTTCCAAACTTTTTTGCTTTTTATTTCTTCTTTTATCTAAACTGAAGACTCCTGTCAGGTTCTAACTTAGGAGACTTAACCTGCGGAGGGGAAGGTGGAATTTGCATGTCCATTGATTGTCTGAAAATATGTTAATTTTAAAAATCTAAATAGCTCTCTGGATCAGTCTTTTTTTTCTTACTATTAAACTAAAGTAGTGGGATGAGAATATATTTAAAAAACAAAAGGGCAAACTATATTTATATAATTGTAATTACAGAATATTCATTTTAGAAGTATTTGTATTATATTTTAAAACCTTTCCATTTTAAAGAATGTTAAGCCAATACCTGGGTTAAACTTTCTTGATTACTATTAAAACTAGCCATGGGATCTGGACTCTTCACCTAGGGGTGAGCTGGTCTCTCAGCTTGGAGTGGGATACAGCTTGTCATAGGACCATAGATTTCTATAAACCGGAAGAGGAAATGAGTCTTACCATGATTTGTGGTTTCAAATGCTAGCATGTGTGTACGTGTCTCTTGTCTGTGTATGTGTGTGTTTATCCACAATAGTACACCTTTCTTGAGAGTGTAATCAGGGCTTTAAAAGAGACAGAAGAAACTTATAGGTATGGTAATACCTGCGATGCACTTTCAGCTAGCTTCCTAAAAACTGAAAAGAATGGCTACGTTTGGAAGTCACAGGACTTCACCTTCACCATTACCCTCTTTCACACATACACAAACACACACATGCAGTCATCACATTAGAAGCCTTTGGCGCTAGACCCTCCCTATTAAAGACGTGCTTTGTTAGCGTGTTAACAAGGTTTTTTCTGTGTGATTATTTTAACTCGCTATTCCTGCAATTTGAAGCAGCAAAAATATGTGACAGATCAGATCATCTAACAACTTGTTTAAAAAGGATGTATAACAAATCTGGAGAAAACAGTTCTTTAAAAATATGGTCATTCCTTGTTCTCTGACTTTTTCTTCCAAGGGGGAAACAAAACAAAGGTTTAAAAATTATTAGAAACATCCAAAATGTAAGTGAGATGTTCATTATGTGTTTGCAATACTAGCTCATAAAATAGCAAGGGCATAAAAAATTAGAGTTAAGCATTTGATCTCAAAGGAGAAACAGATAAAGAGGGAATGACATGACCTTATTTTTCAAGTTAGGTTCACTTTTCTTCTCTTAGGGAAGACCAGGCAAAGTTGGGCCTGTTCTGCTGCTATATTCTTTCTCTAAGAACTTCTCTAACCAAAGGAAGAACTCCTGGATCAGTTTAAAAAAATAAATAAATAAACCTCTCTTTCCTAAGCTCCAGTGGTTCTGGGGGAACTATAGCCAGTAACTTCAATAATAATTTTCTTTTTATATTTTTTCTGCCTCATTTACAATCAACCAGGCTCTACAAAAGACTACATATATGCATTTTTTCTAAAATGCTTTCAACATTAGGTAGAGTCAATAAGTTTGTTTAAATATGATACCTGGTTTAAGCTTAGGCGATGTAGTTAAAAGTGCACTTTGCTAAAATGAGACTTGACCTCAGCCAGTGGCAGTTTGGGTATTTCAAGGAAAACTAGAAACAGTCTCCTATTTGAATAAGAAGTGGCTTCTTATTTTTTTTTTCCTCAAGAGAACCAGCTGAAAGTGAATCCACTGTTTACCCTTGCACTTCTTGGAAAATTATTTGGAAAGAAGAATGTTTCTTCTTATGAAAATTTTAGAGACAGAGGCTCCCTAACTTTGATCTTGTGGGCTGGCAATGGTGCCTTGGGAAACAGAAAATGGAAACCATTTCTATGGGAGGGCCAACTCCTGGAGCTTAAGAGTTATTTAAAAACCTAAGAGTTCATGTAAAGGATCAGAAAATTTGTTGTGAGCTGGTCCCTGAAAGCAACGTTGGAGCCTCAGTGGTATATAAATGTCAATAACTGTACATCCTATAAAATAAGTCATATGACCTTCAAGAAATGACCCTTACACAAGGGAGAAATAACAAGTGCTCTACTGACATATATATTATTAGGGGGCTCTATGTGAATATTACTGGGTTTTTGTAACCATCTTCCAATGTAAATGAGGTTAATGTCTAAAAGTAATAAGAAAGAGGAGTTGGATATAAAAAAAGTTAGAATGGATAAATCCATGAAGATAGGAGAAGGTTATTTTGTGTACTGGGTGTCAGTTTCTTGCAAATGATACAATTATTTTTAAGAAAAATTTCCAAAGACTCAAGGGCCCATAGCTAGACGGTTTGAGTCCCCACAGGATTTGGACTATGGCACAAGGATATTAAAATTGGGGAGTGAGGGGAAGGAAGAGTATGGGAAATGGGAATTTTACCTCGTTCATCATTTTATATCTGACATTACAAAAGATTCAGTTGTGCTGTTTAAAAATTTTTTTAAGGTGCATTGGGTGTCATTGTGTATGTGTACTTTAGCTGTCAGTTTATATACCTGTTTCACATCAAAACTGGGTTTAATATAAACCATTGAAATCACTCACATTAAAATACTTGTGCAGCCTTTGATTTTAAAAAATGACTGCAGAGGTCAGTATAAAGTATGTATTGCATTAATGAGTGCTGTTTATGTATTTAATATAGGAGATGTAAGTTTTTGCATTGTTAAGAAATTTATCTATGCTTTTTTCCCTTTTTTGGATTTGTGCTCAGATATTGTCAAGTAGCTTTCATAATCTAATTTACTTTAAGTAAAGCTCAACAAGTTTGCATATGATTGAAATTGTTTTCAGTTTCTTCATTCTGATATATTCTGTCCATTTCACTGCCTCATTAATAGCAGTTACTAGGTGCTTGGTTAATCAGTCAATGTTAAGCATAACCACAGTTTCTCCTTCTCCAACTTCAGAGTATATAGTAAAATCCCATTTCTTTCCATTGATAACCTCCTTCCAAAGTTTAAAAATGTGCTTACCCCTGAAAAATTCTTTGTCTAGTATAATTTTTTATGCAATTCAAGTCCATTTCATCTAGGCCTGTCTCCTGTGGAAATGACTTTATTTTCTATATTCTTAATAATCTACATGAACTCTGGGAAAATAAACAATTAAAATCTTCCAACACAGCAACTCCCCAGTGGAGGATTTATGGGGAAACATGGACAGAGTGTCAAGTAAAATGGGGATCAGAATATACAATGTGGGCCCACACAGATGAAACTGGAAGTTCATAGAAACTATCCACTTAATTTTGAGATTTTTACATGATGGATGATTTTATAATATTCTGGTCTGTTGCCTGTTTTTTGTAGGTCCTGTGATTATTTCCTTCAGTTATTCATTATTTTTTTTAATTCTGAGATTCACACAAAAAAAATGTTAAGAACCATTGTCTCTAAGATTAGAGCTGTCAGACAAGTAAATGACATGGGCAGTCTGGCAAGTGTCTCCATCACTGGAAATCTTGCATGCAACACCTCAGTGGAATGTAAGATCCTTGAGGTCAGGGACTACTTTCCATTGTTGCCCTTTTTTATTCCCTAGATTGATACTTCGTACTAAACAAGGTACTTAAAGCTTATTGGATTGGCTAGCCTGGATATAATTAGAACAATCTTCCTATCAGAACAGTAGAGAAAGGAGAAGTAATTTCTCCCATTAAATGGGGGGAAGGGCACACATCCTGTAAAGTAGATGCCATCATGAACACCTTTTAAAAAATAATATGAGTTCCTCAGTGAGCAAGAACTATACTTTTTAAAAGTAGTCCAAGCACATACTGTTCTCTACGAATCTAAGGGTTTTGTCTACAAAGTACATGAGGCCTGAAACTCAAACAATTCAGTTCAAGATTTTTGTGGTTCAGTCATTTGTGACCCCATTTGGGGTTTTCTTGGCAAAGATACTGGAGTATTTTGCCATTTCCTTCTCTAGCGTATTTTACAGATGAAGAACTGAGGAAAACACGGTTAAGTGACTTGCCCTGAGTCACCCACCTATTAAGTATCTTGAGGCCAGATTTGAACTCAGGAAGATGAGTCTTCCTGACTCCAGGTCTGGCATTCTATCCACTCTGTCACCTAGCTGCCCCAATCCAAGATAAAACCTACTTTTTAAAATTTATTTTTAAAAAAAAAAAACATTCCCAGCTTCCAGGTCATACAAAAATAGGAATAGTTTGCTGACCCCTGCTCTGGACACTCTAATTTATCAAAGTGTTTCCTAAAATATGATGCCCATACTGAAGCACAATACTCCAGGGCAAAGTAGACCCGTATTATCTTCTCTCTCTAGCTAGACACATTTTCCTTTCAATGAAGAATATATATTCAGAGTGTTTTGGCTCCCATATCACACTGCTAATTTCTATGAAGCCTTTAGTTCACTGAAACCCCCTGATCTTTTTCTGATAACCTGCTTATAGAGCTGATTTTAACTCATATGTGAGGCTTCAATAAGATGAAATTTAATGCCAATAAATGCAAATTCAACCCAGTGCATAGTTCAAGATGGATAATTACCTGAAGATGATGAGTTTTTCCAGATCCTTCTGTTTATGTGACAATGACATTGTGCTAATTATATCAAGACCCAGAACATTGCAAAGACTCCTAAATAAGATCCATACTCACTCAAAGGTATTAGGCCCCACTATCCACAAATAAAAGAGGATGACAAATTTCCACTTGATGACCCCCAGTTAGATGATTAGACTTTAAAAAAAAGTTAGTTCAACTAAATGAACCAACGTATCACTCACATCTGACTATATATGCTATATTTCGCACCCATAGTCCCCCTCACCTTGAAGTATTGAGATGCTTTTCCAAGCCAGTATAATTACACAGCATTCCGTTTTGTTTTTATTTTTCTATCCATTTATGTTGTTACATTCACTGGGTATACTGTTTTCCAAGTTCTGCTATTTTCTTCTGCAGAACAGAATAATCAGAACCAGAAAAATACCATACATGCACACACATTTTTCTTTGTTTCTCTGAATTCCTCATATTTCTTATGGCACATAATATTCCATTACATTTGGGTACCATAATTTATTCACTGCCCAATCAACATGCACCTTTGTCCTTAGTTCTTTTTGGTATATGTGAGATCTTTCTACCTTTGACCTCCTTGAGGCATAAACCTATCAGTAAGATCTCTGCATCAAAATGTATAGACATCATAGTCACTTTTTTTAACCTAATTTCAGACAGCCAGTCTACTTTCTCACCCTCCACCCCAGCCTTCCTTCTCCCAAATTGAGAACACAAGAAAAACAAAATACACTATGAACATGAATAGACAAATTTCCACATCGACCATACTGAAAATAGACTGTTTTTCTTGTTCTTCATTTTGAGTCTTTCAACTCTATCATGAGGTGGGAAACATGTTTTGTCACTGGTCCTCTGAAATTGTGGTTGATCATCATGCTGATAAGACATCACAAAAATAGTATTCCATCCCATTTACATACCATAACTTGTCCATCCATTCCCCCATTGATGGACATCCCCTCAGATTTCCATTCCTTGCCACTTCAAAGAACTATAAATATTTTCTGCATCTTTAAATTTTGTTTTGCTTAGAACTAATCTTTCCCTTAATCTACCCTCTTTCAAATTCCCTTTCCCCTATTCTCCCCTTTCCATCCTGTTTCCTTGTTGAATGAAATAGATTTCCGTGCCCAACTCTTCCTTCTTTTGATGAGTTCAGATGAGAGAGAGGTTCAAGTGTCAGTTGTTCCCCCATACCTCCTCCCTCCTTGTTTGTACAGATGTCTTTTCGCGCACCCTGATTATATGAGATAATTTCTTTTAACTTTCCTTTCCCTTCCCCTTACCATAGTGTAATCTTCTCCCCTCTTTTTCCATTCTTTTCTTAAGATTGCTGTAACTTAAACTTTGATCCAGCAATACTACTACTAGATCTGTATCCCAAAGAGATCATTAAAAAGGAAGAAGGACCTACATGTACAAAAATATTTATAACAGCTCTTTTTGTGGTCTCAAAGAGTTGGAAATCGAGGGGATTCCCATCAATTGGGGAATGGCTGAACAAATGGTAATATATGAATGTAATGGAATACTATTGTGCTATGAGAAATAACAAGGAGGCAGATTTCAGAAAAACCTGGAAAGATTTGTATGAACTGACGCTGAGTGAAGTGAACGGAACTAGGAGAACATTGTACACAATAACAGCAACATCGTACAATGATTAACTGTTCTTTTCCAGACTGTTCTGGAAAATGCTATCCATATCTAGAGAAAGAACTGATCGAGTCTGAATGCAGATTAAAGAATACTACTTTCACTTTCTTTATCTTTTTCATTTTTTCTTTTGCTCTGTTTCTTCTTTCACAATACAGCTAATATAGAAATATATTTTACATGATTGCATATATATAATCTATATCAAATTGCTTACCTTTTTAGAGGAGGGGGAGGAGAAAATTTGGAACTTGAAATTTTTTTTTAATGAGTGTTAAAGCCTGTCTTTACATGGAATTGGAAAAAATAGAATACTACAAATTTTTTAAAAAAAGATCATTATGACTTGTCAGAACCACTCCTAGGGCTTGTCTAATTGGACTCCTTCTTTAACCTCTGATGATAAGGTTCCAAGAGGACACACATATCATCTTCCTATATTAATACCTGAGCAGTTTATTCTTGTTTAGTCCTTTTTCATTGTTTATTTATGCTTATCTTCATGTTTCTCTTTTTATTTTAACTATATTTTATATATGTGTATTATATATATGTATACTTAACTATTTTAATTTCACAGTTTCTTGACAGCTTTGGTCTTTTCATCAGGAATGCTTGAAAGTCTTCTATTTCATCAAAAATCCATTTTTTTATAACACCATTATACTCAGTTTTGCTCAGTAACTTATTCTTGAATGTAAGTTCATATCCTTTGCCTTCTGGAATATTCTTTTCCAAGTTTTTCACTCCTGCTAAATCATATGTGATCCTGACTTGGGCTCTTAGCACTTGAATTCTTTCTGGCTGCTAGTTTTGGTCATAGCAGAGTCCAACAATTTCTTAAATTTTTTCTCCTCAATCTGTTTTCCAGGTCAGTTATTTTTGTTATGTGACACCTTACCTTTTCTTCTACTTTTCCAGACTTTTGACTTTGTTTTAATATTTTTCTTGTTGCCTTCTCTTTGGTCTATTCTAATTTTTAGATAGTTTGTGACTTAGACAAAGTTTTGTACATCTTGCACCAAGCTGTTAACTTTCTCTCCTGTTGTTTCTTCCATAGTTCTCAATTGTTTTCCAGTTATTTCCTCAAGTGCTCTCACTTGATTTATGAAAATATTTCAACTCTTTTTAAAAAACTCTTCCTTCATTTCTTCCAAGAATTCTAACTGAATTTTTGCCCACACTGTTTTTCTCTGAGGATTTGCTTGTAGATTTTGGGGGGGAATCATTTTCTTCTTTTGAATTTGTGTCTTGAACTTCCCTGCTACCATATTAGCTCTTTATGGTGGGAGTCTTTTCTTGCTTGCTCATTCTTCCAGACTACTTCCTGACTTCAGACTTGATATTAGAGCTAGGTTCTGTTGTACTTCTGCAGGGAAGGTCTGGTCTGGTCCCATTTTTGCTTTTTTGAGTGCTGTGTTATTCCAGGATCTCAGGGACAGACTAGGAACTGTGAACTTTTAGTGCTTCCCGAATGGTTTGATCTATAGCAAAGTCTGATTTGCTGGTCCCTGGTCTGAGCCATGCAAATTCCTGACCTGGCCTGAGTCTAAGAAAGAGTAGGCTGCTGCATACACGGGGGGCCTGCTACCATAGCTTCTTAGATCTGCATTCATAAAAGGAAAGGCAACTTTTGAGGGGTTAGCAATCACTTTAATCAAGCACATGGATCATTCCTTTAACCAAGCACATATATCATTCACCTGGTTCAAGGAAGTCAGCACCCTGAACTTCAAAGGAAATACAGAGAAATCAAAGATCAATAGACATGACTTCCTCTGCCTGACCATAATTCAATAGACAGGTCCAACTGTCTGACCATAGTTACCAGTGAGGGAAGCACAGACATCTGGGTTTTCAAACCTGGGGGGCTCCTTAGCAGCTTCCCTGAGGCCCTGTCTGGCCAAACATTTCCAGTAAGCCCCAAAATAAAACCGCACCTCAGAGTTTTTATACACTTTTTAGAGCTAGAGGACAACACATCCCTTGAGAACCAGAACCTCATTAACAAAAGGCATGGACCTTCCCACAAATCTTCCTAGGTATAACAATGGGTGGGAAAGATCCTCCTTAATCACATTATTCAGAGGCACTTTTAGTAAAACTCAAACAGCAAAAGATCCTACTTTGCTTGTCTTTACACCATCAGCCAGCTGGAAAGTTCTTTAGGCTCAAAGTGGCAAAACTGTAGGTCCCCTTTGTTCTAAGATCCCTGCCCTGGTTATTCCTCTGCAGGATAGGCTAGATGCTGAGAATTGAGATCTTACTTTGTGTCTGGGGTCTGAGCCACATCCCTGCTACTGCTGCTGCTACTGGCCTTTGAACTTCCTCCTTTCTTGGTATACCAGCCAAGGCCTCCCTACTCAGTAATGCCTTTCCATGAATAGGTCCCCTTATCAGTCTTCTCTAAGTCTATAATGTAAAACTGGCTAGTTGTCATCTGCCCCTACTGGTACCCGATCAAGGGTATGGTGAAGCCTGAGTATGGTCTTGGTACCTCCTGTTGCCCTGGTACATAGTCTCTCTCTATAGGCACTGGAGTGCTCTGGGTGGCATGCTCCTGACCCAACCCAGTCCCCAGTAACAACAGAACTACCTGTGTGTCTTGCTATGCTGAGCTGGGCTACAGAAATGATACACTGGGACCTTTCCCAGATTTCCCCATCAGGACTTGGTCGGGTACATCTTCTAGATGTGTTAAGAGGGATTTTATGAAGAGCCAAGCCATACTGGTTTCTTCCATCTTGGCTCTACTTCCCTTTTCAGAATCTTTAAAACTGATTCATAGCTCTATCAAAAATATTCCTATTGGGGCAGAGCCAAGATAGCAGAGTAGAAGGAGAGACCTCTAGAAGCTCTCTCCCACCCCATCCCACCCCTGTAGCCCATAAAATATCTGTAAAAAATGACTCTAAACAAATTCTAAAGCAGCAGAAGTCACAAAACGACAGAGTTAAAGAGATTTCCAACCCAAGACAGCCTGGAATAATGACAGGAAAGGTCTGTTGCACTAGCTCAGAGCAGAGTGCAGCCCAGCCTTGGCCTCAGCACAGGCAGGACTGGAACAGGTTTCTGGGCGAGGAATCACGGGTAGCAGCTGCAATTTCCAGATTTCTCAACCCACAAATGCCAAAGACAGCTTCAAAGGTCAGTAAGAAAGCTCTTTCACCTGGGTGAGAAGGGAGTGTGGTCTGACCTCAGTCCTGACCCCAGAGCAGAGGCAGCCACTGAGGCAGCAGTGTCCACTTTTGGAGCCGTCAGCCTAAAGACCCTGGGGGAATCAAGCAGTCTTGGAATGAGAAGGAACACTGGCTGGCGTGGTGGAGCTGGTGGTGACTATGGAGAGGGAATCATACTCGCAAATCCTGGGCAGATAAGAATGCTTGTGGTTGCTTCCAGACCAGAGCTCAGGCCTAGGAGAGCAGTAAACTCCTCTCCCTTGATTGTGCAACCTTGGAGGAACTTGGAGGAACTACAGGTCCCTAGAGTATACCTTTCACTTGACAAAGGATTTAAAAGTCAAGTAATTGGCTGGGAAAATGCCCAAAAAAGGGGAAAAAATAAAATTATAGGAGGTTACTTTCTTAGCAAACAGGTATTTTCTTCCATTCTATTTGATAAGGAAAAACAAAGCATACATACCATCAGAAGAAGACATAAAAGTCAAGGCTTCTACATCCAAAAGCTCCAAAAAAAAAAAAATGCAATGGTCTCAGGCCATGGAAGAGCTCAAAAAGGATTTTGAAAATCAAGTAAGAGAGATGTAGGCAAAAATGGGAAGAGAAATGAGAGCGATGCAAGAACATCATGAAAAGCATGTCAACAACTTGCTAAAGGAGACCCAATAAAATGCTGAAGAAAATAACACCTTTAAAAATAACCCAAATGGAAAAAGAGGTCCAAAAAGCCAATGAGGAGAAGAATGCTTTAAAAATCAGAACTGGTCACATGGAAAAGGAGGTTCAAAAGCTCACTGAAGAAAATAGTTCTTTATTTTTAATTGAAAGTAGTTTTTAAAAATTACAGTGGAGCAGATGGAAGCTAACGAGAAGCTTTATGAGAAACCAAGGAATCACAAAACAAAACCAAAAGAATGAAAAAATAGAAGGCAATATGAAATATCTCACTGGAAAAACAACTGACATGGAAAATAGATCCAGGAGAGAGAATTTAAAAATTATTGGTCTGCCTGAAAACCATGATCAAAAAAAGAGTCTAGACATCATCTTCCAAGATATTATAAAGGAAAACTGCCCTCATATTCTAGACCCAGAGGGTAAAATAGAAATGGAAAAAATTCACTGATCACCTCCTGAAAGAGATACCAAAAGGAAAACTCCTAGGAATATTGTAGCCAAATTCCAGAGTTCCCAGGTCAGGGAGAAAATATGACAAGCAGCCAGAAAGAAACAATTCAAGTACTGTGGAAATATAATCAGGATAACACAGAATTTAGCAGCTTCTACACTAAGGGACTGAAGGGCTTGGAATATGATATTCCAGAGGTCAAAGGAGCCAGGATTAAAAACAAGAATCACCTACCCAGCAAAACTAAGTATAATACTTCAGGGGAAAAAATTGAATTTCAATGAAATAGAGGACTTCCAAACATTCTTGTTGAAAAGACCAGAGCTGAATAGAAAATTTGACTTTCAAATACAAGAATCAAGAGAAACCTGAAAAGGTAAACAGGAAAAAGAAGCCTTAAGGAACTCATTAAACTGTTTACATTCCTGCATGGAAAGATGTTATTTGTAACTCATGAGATCTTTTTCAGTATTAGGGTAATTAGAGGGAATATATATATATATGTAGGTGTGTATGGGTAGGTATGTATGCATATATTATATATGTGTAGGTATGTATATGTACATGGGTATATGTGTGTATATATATGTATATATGTGAATGTGTATGTATATACATATATATGTGTATGTATATTATGTATATATATATATATTATACACACACACACACACACGCATAGACAAAGGGCACAGGGTGAGCTGATATGAAGGGAGAATACCTAAAAAAAATACAATTATGGTTGAATGGAATGTATCAGGAGTAAAAGAAAAGAAGATGTAGAATGTACCAAATCATCTCACAAAAAAAAAGAGAGAAGAAGTTTTACAATGGAGGGGAAGGGGGGGAGATGAAAGGAAACACTTAAGCCTTACTCTCATGGGATTTGACTCAAGGAGGGAATAACACACATTCAGTTGGATATGGAAATGTGTTTTACCTAGCAGGAAGACAAGGGGAAGGGAGAGGGAAGATAATAGAAGGGATAGCAAATTGGGGAAAGGGATAATCAGAAGCAAACACTATTGTGGGAGGACAGGTCAAGGAAGAGAATGGAATAAATCAAGGGCAGGATAGGACAGAGGGAAATGTGGTTAGTCTTTTACAACATAAATACTATGGAAGTACTTTGCATCGTTATACATGTATGACCTATATTGAATTGCTTATTTTCTCAATGAGGGCAGGTAGGGGAAGGGAGGGAGAGAATATGGAACTCAAAGCTTTAAGAATGAATGTTAAAAATTGTTTTATCATGTAACTGGAAATTAAGCTATACAGGCAATAGAGTATAGAAATATATTTTGCCTTACAGGAAAATGGCAGGGAAGGGGGATGGAAGAAGGGTGGGTAATAGAAGGGAGGACAGACTGGAGAAAGGGGTGGATGGGGGTACATGCTGTCCTGGGGTGGGGAGACATGAGGAGAAAATTATATATTAAATTATATATTAAAAATTATATATATATAAATTACATATTTTTAAAAAAGAAATTCATATAACCCTTCCCCACCCTCTGACTTATGTTGAATTTTTTACCATTACTTGTCTTTCTTCTAAACAACTTACTAAATATTGTTTGATTGATGGATTTGAAAAAACATGTTCCTATTTTCCTGCCTTGACTATTTCCATTTTTGTCATCCTTGTCAATTCTTTTGGTATTTGCATTTCTTTTTCTACTATCTACTCAACCAGCTGCTCACATCCCAAATTTTCTGTTCTCTTCTGAGGCCAATGCCTTTGATCAACAGCAGAGATGAAAACACCACCTGGACTCTTGTGGTCTTCAGTTCCTAACCCAAGATTTTGTAATCTTTGGCAATATTTCCTAGGTTCCTTCTGGCAGTTTCATTTCTAACATGAATTGCCAGAAATGGGCAGAAGTCATATAGTTTTGACAGGTCTTGGGAAGATTTCTGTCAATTGCTGGATATGTGCCTCAGGAAGATAGCAGACTTCTCTTTTGTTCTTAGGTTGACAACTAGCTGCTTCAATATTTCTCAGCAGAGTCAGAAGACAAACAAAAAAAAAATTGTGCCTCTCCTCCCTCTGAACCAACCTGAGTAATCTCTTGACCAAGACCACATGTGTATTCACATTATCAGTCTTTCAAGGATGACCATCTGCTTCTTCCCTAGAGGATCCACTTCTTCTTCTATTGGAAAAGCTTTATACTAGTTCACTGGTTCCAAGTCCTTTTTTCTTCCTTTTCTCTACTAATTCTTCTACCTTTTGACCTCTTGAAACAAGACATCCCTCTGCCTCCCCAGATGATTCTTTTTCTTTGTTTTCATATTAAAGCCCCACTTCCATTTTTCTTTTTTTCAATTCTCAATTCTTCATTTCTTTCTAATTCAAAGTCAAAAAGACAAAAATGTCTTGTATGCAACAGAACACAAAGAGGATTCAGTATGAAACCATGAATCTCCAAATCACACTATATACTTCTTTTGAAAAGCCATGTAATAAATACAATGCATTGTTCTCAAAGCTACCCTACTTTTCTGTGCTTCCTTCTGAGTTTTCTTTTGTCCTCTGCTCTGCACATTTTTCTCCCTTCCTCCCTACCACACACTAGAGAAGGCCACCATCAGACACTGATATGTGTGTATATGTATATATGTATATGTATATATACATATATGTATATGTATATATACATATATATGTATATATACATATGTATATATGTATATATACACATACACATATATAAAAATGTATATATGCTGTATATATACACACATATACTCAAAATAAATCGGTCATTCACAGTTGTTCTTCGAACAATATTGCTATTACTGTATACAACTTTTTCTAGGTTCTTCTCATTCCTCCTGCCATCATTGTCATCATGGATGGCTTTTCGTTTTCTTTTGAGAATCACTTCATTCTCTGATAAGCTGGAGCGCAGACAGATGTTACACAAATCCCTTTACCTTCTCTTTTAAAAGAGAGATGAGGGTACTTTTTCAGTAGGTTGTGGCACAAACATAAACAGACTTCCTGTACCTCTCTCATAGACTAGCTGGCCTACTGAAGAAGGAGAGAAAGAATATTCTGTCAGGCTTCCTCCACTAGTCTCCTGGCCAGGCCTGTGTACCTGGAAAGGAAATAAGAAAATAAATGCCATTCCATTCTATCAAAGTTCCCCAATTAGCTACTTAGCCTGAGCCTGCCCCTAAGTAATCACCTCCACCCTCTTCTAGCTACACACTGCTGGCCTAAAGCCCAGAGAGGACTCCACCCTGAGGTTAAATCCCTAGGGATATTGATAGTCCTACCTGAACTCATTCCTAGGATTAACCAATTCCCATCCCAGCATACTATCCAGTTGCAATTATTCAAACACATTCTCCATCTCCCATTGCCAGCTATTATTTCCATTTTCTTTCACCCAGCATCCTCACACACAGCTTCCCATTCTAAATCGAACCATCCCTTTCACTGTGCTCTCTGAAATGCCTGCTACATGAGTAATAAATTAATCAATTAACATTTTTTAAGTATCCACTGTGTCTCTCTCTGTTCAGTATGTGCCTCAGTTTCTAATGTTTCTCTCCAGCCCAAATAGCCTCTCTCTACCTCTTGGCTTCTCCCTCTGTCACTGTCTCCATCAGTCTTGGTTGTTGTCTTTTGTGACTTCTTGACTGTTTCACATTCTTAGTTTATCTATCTGATTTCCATCTTTTTTCCCTGATATCTTTCTTCTGTGTTTCCCTTCCAGTCTCCATCTCTTCCTTATAAACACAGCTCGGCCGTTTGACTGGTGTGCCCTTAAGGAAAGGGCAGGATCCTGTGCAGAGCTCGGGTGCTGAAACTTGGCCAGGTTCAGTCAGAGGTTACTTTTCTGTGGAATTGAAGAGACAAGACTGGCATAGGCAGATGGGCCCTCCATGGGGTGGAGCCCTTATCTTATTTAGGAAGGGAAGAAAAGCCAAAGAAAAGGTTAATATGCACTACATATCCCTCCCCTGGCCATCCCTGGAGTTACACCTGTGGCCAAAAGTCCCTAGCAAGAATAAACAAGCTATGTGGCTATGAGGTCAAAATTTTTAAAAGAGCACTGTAGGTGATAGAAGGGAGGGCAGACTGGGAGAAAGGGTAATCAGAACACATACCATCTTGGGGTAGGGTGAAGGAAGAAATGAGGTGAAAATATAGAACTCAAAATCTTATAGAAATGAATGTTGAAAACTAAAAATAAATTAGAAGAAAAAAGAATATTGAATCAAGAAACTAGAAAACTTAGAATATGGAAAGGTTTCTAAAACAGTTAAGAGGCAACACTTTCCATTACCATGGAGGAAAACATTTTACCATTGCTATTTAAGACAGTTTGGGCTGAATACTAAGAAAGTACATATTCTTGTAATAAATTTATATTTTTTCTTTTTAAATATGATTTATTTATTTTCAGTTTTCAACATTCACTACCACAAGACTTTGAATTCCAATTTTCTTCCCATCTCTCCCCTCCTCCACTCCAGGACAGTGTGCACCCCATCCACCCCTTTCCCCAATCTGCCCTCCCTTCTATCACAACCCCCTTCTCCAATTCCATTCCCCTCCCTCCTTTTTCTGTAGGGCAAGATAGATTTTTATACCCCATTGCCTGTACAACTTATTTCACAGTTGCATGCAAAAGCAATTTTTAACATTCATTTTTAAAGCTTTGAGTTCCACATTCCCTTCCTCCCTTCCCACCTACTCTCATTAAGGCAATTTAATAAAGGTCCTACATGTGTAGCCATGCAAAACACTTCCATAACAGTCATGTTATGAAAGACTAACCACATTTCCCTCTATCTTGTCCTCCCCTCCTTTTACTCCATTCTCTCCCTGGACCTGTCCCCCCACAATACTGTATGCTTCTGATTACCCCTTTCCCCAATCTTCCTTCCCTTCTATTATCCTCCCTCTTCTACCTCCTTATCCCTTGTCTTCCTGCAGGGTAAGATAGATTTCCATGCTCAATTGAGTGTGTGTTATTCCCTCCTTAAGCCAAATTCCATGAGAGTAAAGTTCACTTATTCTGTCTCACCTCCCCCCTTCTCCTTGTAAAAGCCCTTTCTTGTCTCTTTTATATGAGATAATTTGCTACATTCTACCTCTCCCTTTCTCTTACTCCTAATACATTCCACTCAACTGTACATTTTTATTTTTTAGGTATTCTCAATTTATATTCAGCTTACCCTCCCCCCACCCCACTCTCTCTTTCTACACACACACACATATACCTACTATATATAATACACATATACATACATACACATACACATACACACACACACATATATACATGTAGACATACGTTCCCTCTAACTACCCTAATACTGAGAAAAGTCTCATGAGTTACAAATATCATCTTTCTATATGTGAATGTAACAGTTCAATATTAGTGAGTCCCTTATGGCATCTCTTTCTTGTTTATCTTTTCATGTTTCTCTTGATTCTTATATTTGAAAGTCAGATTTTCTATTCAGCTCTGGTCTTTTCAACAAGAATGCTTGGAAGTCCTCTATTTCATTGAAATTCAATTTTTTTTCTCTGAAGTTCTGTACTCAGTTTTGCTGGGTAGGTGATTCTTGGTTTTAATTCTGGCTCCTTTGACCTCTGGATTATCATATTTCAAGCCCACCAATCCCTTAGTGTAGAAGCTGCTAAATTCTGTGTTGTCCTGATTGTGTTTCTACAGTACTTGAATTGTTTCTTTTTGGCTGCTTGTAATATTTTCTCCTTGACCTGGGAACTCTGGAATTTGGCTACTAGAAGGAATGTCTTTCAGGAAATGATCAGTGGATTCTTTGCATTTCTATTTTACCCTCTGGATCTAGAATATCAGGGCAGTTTTCCTTGATAATTTCTTGAATGATGATATTTAGGATCTTTTTTTTTTTTATCATGGTTTTCAGGTAGACCAATAATTTTTAAATTATCTCTCCTGGCTCTATTTTTCAGGTTGTTTTTCTAATGAGGTATTTCACATTGTCTTCTATTTTTTCATTCTTTTGGTTTTGTTTTATAATTTCTTGATTTCTCATAAAGTCATTAGCTTCCATTTGCTCTATTCTAATTTTTAAGGAATTATTTTCTTCAGTGAGCTTTTGAACCTCCTTTTCCATCTGACCAATACTGCTTTTTAAGGCATTCTTCTCCTCATTGGTTTTTTTGGATCTCTTTTGCCATTTGGGTTAGTCTATTTTTAAAGGTCTTATTTTCTTCAGCATTTTGGGGGTCTCTTTTAGCAAACTGTTGACTTGTTTTTCATGATTTTCTTGCATCACTCTCTTTTCTCTTTCCAATTTTTCCTTCACTTCTCTAACTTGATTTTCAAAATCCTCTTTGAACTCTTCCATGACCTGAGACAAGTTCATATTTTTCTTGGAGGATTTGGATGTGGGAGCTTTGACTTTGTTGTTTCCTTCTGGTTGTATGTTTTCATCTTCCTCTGGTTGTATGTTTTGATCTTCTTCATCATAAGAAAGTACCTTTCCACCAAGAATGTAACCTTTTATAGTCTTATTTTTTCCCCCTTTTTGGTCATTTTTCCAGTCAATTACTTGACTTTTGAGCTCTCTGCTAAGTGGAGGGTATACTGCCCCAAGTTTCAGGGGTTTTGTGCAGCTGTTTTCAGAGATATCTCCAGGGATCTGTAAATTTTCTGTTCCTCCAAAGTGTTATGATCAAAGGAGAGGTATTTACTCCTCACCTGACCTGAACTCTGGTCTGTGAGCAACTACAAGCACTCTTTTCTGCCTTAGAACTGTGAGTAGCATTCCCTCTCCAAAGCCACCACCAGTTCTGCCATGCCAGCCCTCCTCCTTACTCTGGGACCACCACCCAGGACTACCACCCAGATCAGCCTGCTCAATTCCCTCACTTTGTGTAGCCTTCAGAAGCAGCTGCAGCAGTTGCTGCACTTTCCCACTGATCTTTGAAACTGTCTTTGGCATTTATGGTTTGAGAAATCTGGACGCTGCTATGGATTCCAGTGATTCAGCACCCTGAGACCTGCTCCAGTCCCATTGGAACCCAGTGCAATAGACCCTTTCTGTTGGCCTTCCAAATTGTCTTGAGCTGGAAATCTGTTTCACTGTCATTTTGTGGCTTTTGCTACGTTAGAATTTGTTTATATTTTTTACAGGTATTTTGAGGGGTTTGGCAAGAGAGTTCAGGCAGGTCCATGCTTCTACTTTGCAATCTTGGCTCCTTCTCCTGGAGCTGAATTTTTTTTTAATTAAAAGGGCACTGTGCTAAGTGCTGGGAGTAAGAAAGGAGCAAAAGAGAGTCCCTGTCCCCAAGGAATTCACAATCCAATGGGAAAGACAATGAACAAACATATTCAAAGGAAGCTATATACAGAATAAGTAGAAAATAGTAAGCAGGGAAGGTACTTGAACATGGATGGGGAACTTATGCCCTCAAGGCCACATGTGGCCCTCTAGGTCCTCGGGTGCTGCCCTTTGACTGAATCTCAACTTCACAGAATAAATCCCTTTAATAAGGGATTTATAAGGATTTACGGAACAAATAAGGATTTGTTCTGTAAAACTTGGACTCAGTCAAAAGGCCACAAGGACCTAGAAAGTCACATGTGGCCTTGAGGCCACAGGTTCCCCACCCCTGCACTAGAATTAAGAGAGGTTGAGAAAGGTTTCCTGTAGGTGGGATTTTAGTTGGGACTTAAGAAAAGCCAGTAGGCTAAGCTGAAGAGAAAAGGCATTCCAGGAATGGGAAATAGCCAGAGAAGATTCCTGGAGCTAAGAGATGGAGTATCTTTCTGGACCAACAAGAAGGCCAGTGCCTGGATCAAAGAATATGTGGGAAACAGGAAGGGTAAGATGTAAGATGATTGGCAAGATAGGAAAGGGTTAGGTTATGAAGGGCTTTAAATACCGAACTGAGGAGTTTATATTTGATACTGGAGGTGATAGCCCCTAGAGTTTGAGTAGGAGAGTGACATGGCCAGAGGTGTACTTTAGTGGCTGAATGGAGGATGGATTGGAATGGAGAGAGACTTGAGGCAGACAGACCCACCAATAGGTTATTTCAAGAGTTCAGGTGTGAAATAAGGAAGGCCTGCACTAGGGTGATGGCAGTCAGAGATGTGTGAGAGATGTTACAGAAGTAAAATCAATAGGCCTTGGCCACAGATTGAATATGAGGCCTGAGAGATAATGAGGAGTCCATGGTGACATTTAAGTCTCAAGCCTGGGTACTTGGGAGGATGGTGTTGTCCTCTACAGTAATAGGAAAATTGGAGACGAAGGGAAGGCTTAAAAGGAAAGATGAGTTCTGTTTTGTATATGTTGAGTTTAAAATGTCTACTAGATATCCAGTTTGTGGAGTCTGAAAGGTGGTGGGAGATGCAAAATTGGAGGTCAATGGAAAGGTTGGGACAGGACAGGCAGATTTGAGAATCACCAGCAAAGAGATGGTTAATTAAATATATGTAAAAAAATAACTTTGATCTTAATTCTCTTTCCTTCCTCACGCCTATCTTCTGGCTGTGAGACGTGGCTCCATTCTGGTAGAACAGCCTCCCTCAGCACCCTTTGCAGCTCTGGTTGCACTTTCACTCATATCACCCCACTGATCATAGTGGGGGGTTGTGGAATACTCCTCACTCCCCACCGCCATTTTTCAAGTCTTCCCTCTACCACAATTCAGTAACTTTTCCATCTTTGTGGTTCAATCAATTCATATTAACTGCCCAAGATTCTGGTAGCTGTTATATACTGAGCTCTAGGATATTCCTATCCTCCACTTCAGGGCTTGATTCAGTCTTTCCTCCTCAACTCTTGTATTCCTACTAAGGGACTTCAATATACATAGGGATACTTCCTCCAACTCCTTAATCCCCAGTTCTTCAACTTGCTCATTTTTTGTGACAAACTCTTCTACCCCAACTCAACTGTACTCTTGATCTTGTCATCAAATGTTCCTTTTCCATGTTCATGAATTCTGAAAACACTACCCACATCCAGAGAAAGAACTATGGAGTCTGAATGCAGACCAAAGCATACTATTTTCTTTTTTTATTGTTTTTTCTTTCTCGTGGTTTTTCCCTTTTGTTCTGATTCTTCTTTCACAATATGACTAATGTGGAAATATGTTTAATATGACTGTACATGTATAGACTATGTCAGATTGCTTGTCATCTTGGGGACAAGAGGGGAGAGAAAAAATTGGAATTCAAAATCTTATAAAAGTGAATGTTGAAAACTATCTTTACTTGTAATTAACAAAAATAAAATACTATTAAGTGGAAAATAAAATTCCAACTTTGTTGATCCCCTTTAATGCTAATGCCTTTCTTAAACTAATTATCTCTAATTTGTCTTGTATGTACTGTACAAATAGTTATTTACACATTGTCTCCACCATTAGAACATGAGCTCCTTGAGAACATCAACTGTTTTTTGGGGGTTTTTTTGGAGGGAGTTGGGGTAATTTCAAAGTTTAGGAGGCAAGGAATTAATTTTGTTTTCTTTCTTTCCTTCTTTCTTTCTTTTCTTCTTCCTTTCTTTCTTGCATTTCTTTGTATCCCAAATGCATTTAAGAGCCGTGACCTAACCTAGTCTAAAACGTATTTGGAATTCTAGAATTACAACTATAAAATATTCTTTAGAGAAAAAAATTCAAGAAGACTTGGAAAGTACATAGATATTCATTGTTCAAGGAATTACTAATATGATACACACATATGTTTGTGTGTGCATATGTATATAACAAACATACAGATTTAGTGTTATATCAATCAAATTGTTGTTAAGTCGGTAAAGTGATAACAAAACTTATTTAGAAGAAGAAAGTGTATAGAATCTTAAAGGCAGTAATTAAAAATTAGGAATGAAGGGGGTATAGCAGTAATAAGAGATTTTAAAATATGAAACAATCATCAAAATAATTTGATATTGATTTTAAAACAAAAAAAGCAAATCAATGGAAAAAACTAGATATGCAAGACTCAAAAGCAATCAAATCCAGTAATTCAGTATTCAAGAAATATAAAAATACAAAATAAGGGGAAATAAATCTCTAATTTAATAAGAATTTCTTGGAAAAATAGAAAGCAGTTTGAAAGAAACTGGGTTTGCACCAGCACCTTACACTGTATAGTATATCAAGCTCCAAATTAATATATGCCCAAATATTTTTCAAGTCACATCATACAAATTACAAGAGAAGCAAAGGAGGTAAGAATGCCTGGTGGGGTTGGTGGATAGTGGGAATTCTTACCCAACCAGGGATAGAAATGATTATGAAAGACAAAATTGATGATTTTGATTACATAAAATTGAAATACAGTTGTGTGAACTAAACCAATACAACTAGAAACTATCAATTGCACAGAAGGATGAGGGAGGGGGAGCTTTGTATCACATGGCTCTAGTAAGACTGTGATATGCAGTATATACACAGGGAACTGACACAAATATATAAGACCAAGATCCATTTCCCAGTAGATAATCAAATTCTATTAAGTTTTCAAAAGAATTGTAAAATGCCAGCCACCATGTGAAAAACTGTTTCAAATCACTAATAAGAAAAATTAAAACTAAAATAATGATGAATTTCACTTCATATCTCAATTAGCAAAGATGATAAAAGATAGACATTGTCTGAGAGACTACGGGGAAACAGGCACACTATTATAATATTAGCGGCATTGTAAATTGTCCCAACAATTGTGGAAAACAATTAGGAGTTATGGGAGAAAAGTCATTCAATTGTCCATAACTTTTGACCCAGAAACCTCCCTATTAAATATACAACTTTTCCAAGAAGTTCAAACTCAGAAAAGTACCTACGTGTACCAAAATGCTTAGAGTAGTACTTTTTTATAGTAGAGGGAAGAAAACAATCCAGAAACAAAATGATTGTCCTTCGGTCATGGAATAATAGATCAACAGATTTTTGCTTATAACTGTAACAAAACGGATCATTAAAAAGACCTCTTCTCAGCAGAGGAGAAAGACTACATGCTGCCAGATGCAATAAATAAATGCATGGTTGGTTTTGCTGAAACATTCTTTGTTGCAAGTGAGGATTCAGTGATGAAGGCAAAGGGAAATGAATGTGGTTATGAAAACAAGTCATCAATAATTTCTCTTCCTTCCTTCTCTTTCTTTCTTTCCTTCTTTCTTTTTTTCCCCCAACAATGGGGTGGAATGAAAATAAGACCTTTTATTTTGCATCACTGTAGAAAGAGCAGTATTTTAGATTTCTTTCTCCAATCATGATTAGCATCTCACAATGCTCCTTAGAATTCCACTTGAAGAATGGACACTTCTTCAGACAAAAGCTTACTGACTCTTTTGACTATTAGAGGTAAAGGAAATGTGAGCTTTGGACTTTTTATTTAGGTCTTCTATGTTTAATTTTTTTCCTTCTGTATGATAGAGGCATTAAACATGAGAAAAGGGAAAGTTTTCATGGAAATTATTTGATTGTAAGTATACCTATTGAAAACCACTGGAGGCAGAGTATCAGAAAATTCTCATCTAGTCACCTTTCCTGAATTCCTAGGCATAAGAGTTAAGAGACCTTAGAAATCTCTTAGTCCAACCTCATTTTGTAGATGAAGAAACTGATTCCCAGATATATTCATTAAGACAGCAATAAGAGTTCATTCAAACTCAGATCCTAACTCCAAACCTAGTGTTGGCTTCATTGTACTCTTGCTCCTAACAAAACAACGTATCATAAAACATTGATAAATCTCAACCTAAGACTAATCCATGCCCAGATTTCAAGGAATAGGAGGATTTTCAAATACTTCAGGGAACTATAGTTTCATTGATGAGAGTACATTCTCTTATAGATCATAACCCATCCATACCTTCTATCGTGAGATTCTTGTCTAAGCCTTTCTATAAATTCTCTATAGTTGATCTACCCAATCCTCTGAAGGTTTTCTTCTCTAGCCTCTATGTTTGCTGATATTATATGGGCACACCTTCCTACAGGACCAGCCCATCTCCTTTTCTGATTATGTATCTCAAGGATGATTATCTTTTCTTCTACTTCTTGTTCCCACATCATCACTGATAACATGTTGAAATCTAATGGCACCCACCATGCTTCTCTCCAGTGTCCTCAGGGTCACCTGTAATTTTGATTATTCTGAGATTCTGGTGTTCCATAATTTACTATTACATAGTATAACTGGAAGAACATTTGGTATTTTAAAAGACGGATCTTTGATCGCTGAAAATACATTGGGATCATTAAAAGCATTGTGCAATTTCCAAGACGCAACTATCCCGTTATCTTCTCCTTCTTCCATTTTGGACTCAGCTCATTGTCAATCTATAGCATCTGTACTAATGAACCAACTCACTTCATCACCTATCCAACTGCATATTAGAGTCTGGACAAGAAGTATTTTTTAATTCATTTTTAGGTGTAGATTATTAGGTCAATAATAATTGTGTGGCCACAGATCTCTCTGGGAAAGGTTCTGTAATATTTTGGGACATGAAATAAGTAGCACGATATCATCCACAAATAGGAGCATCTAGAGGACCTCACCATCTAGAGCAAGGATTCTTCACCTTTTCTGTGTCATCCTCTGGCAATCTGGTAGAGTAGATGGATCTCTTCTCAGAATAATGTTTATAACTGCATTATATATATGTAGGATTCCAAAGAAAATCAATTCTATTGAAGTAGTTATCAAAAAAAATTTTCTAAGTTTATAGACTCCAGGTAAGAACCCCTGAACTACAGAGGAGTACTTTCCCATTTGTATTATGAGACATGGTTGTAGTAAACACCTTTGATGTGCAGCTTTATGTCTCCCTTGATATGGCAAAGTCACGTGTACTGTACAAATATGGTATGACATTAGCATTTCAGAGGAGACACTTTGATGGAGAGTAGTTTCATTTTAAACAAAATATAAATGATGTTTTATGAACAAACAATAAATACAGTGAAACCTTGTATAACTCTCAACATTGTCCATTGTGATTCTAAGGATAGATCTGCTGGAGGAAATAGTTTCTAAAGACCTGACTTCCCTCTCATGTTATGAGCAAGGATACCTTCAATACATCAAGTATTAAAATACCCTTATGTATAATAAATTTATACAAAATGCCTTTAAAATGTCATCTTCCTAAAGATTGCGTAGATATGAGAACAGATAGCAATAGTTATTGCTACCTTCTTGATTTTCTTTTTGGGGCAAATGAAACCATCCATGATTGTTTTTATTTCCAATTATTCATTATCTTCCCCTCTTTCAGAACATACAGGAATTAAGTATCCTTGCAAATCGAATTTAGTGACTTCCATGGCTGTTAACCAACATACAAAAGTCATAGAAGCAGCAGAAGAGTATAAAAGGTTCTACTTTGCCTCCTTCTATTCTGCTTTTCATAAATTTAGTATTCTAGAACAGTGGCTACTCTGTCTTGGGAAACATATGTGCTGGTGCAGTTTGTAGGGTGCAAAGAGATGGTTAAATCTGGAAGCCTGGGCTCTTGTTCCCTGCCTCATCTTGGTCATGTTAAAATACTAACCATCCCTTTAAGCTCATACATAAGCTTTTATAAAGGTACAATTGTTAACATTAGACAAATGTTAGGAAAATAAGTTCACACAGGAATTAATGTGTATCCTCAGAGCCCTGCCAAGTAAATCCTGGGAAGATAGTAATGGCAATTAGAAACCATTGCCATAGACTCCAGTTCTCATAATTTTTCCAAATAGCAGCATCTCCATCATACAAACTATGTAAAATTCTGCAATTTAAAAAAATCTACTAGGGTTTTGGCTGCTGATATAATTTCTAGAAGCCCTCAAATCCAAGTATATAATATAAAAGAATTAAATTACACTGTTTTCAAACCCCACGTTGAATCACCTGTCTACTTTGCATGCATCTTGTATATACCTAGAGATACGCATATATTAATGTAAGCACAGTGAGGACAGGAACTGTTTCCCTTTTGGTCTCTGAATCCCCAGGGTTAATATATAGTAAGCACTTAATGTTGCTCTGTCATTTCAGTCAAATCCAACTTTTCATGACCCCATTTGGGGTTTTCTTGGCAATGATACTAGAGTGGTTTGCCATTTCCTTCTCCAGTTCATTTGACAGATGAAGAAACCAAGACAAAAAAGGTTCAGTGACTTGCCCAGGGTCACACAGTAAGTGTCTCAGGCTAGTTTTGTACTCAGGAAGATGAGTCTTCCTGACTTCAGGCCCTGGACTCCACATACTGTCACCTAGCTGACTGGTAAACACTTGCTTGTTAATTGATTTACTACCCAGTCAGTTCAAATCACTGTGAATTGGGAATGACAAGAGAAAAATGAATTTCTACAAAACCTTGCAGTCAGACAAGGAGGCCCTAGCTAGAAGAACGCTGGCTGATGGCCTGGTCTGGTTAACAAAACATTCAACAAGTATCAAGGACGGTTAATTTACCCTCTCATCCACTTTCCCCACTGCCCCTGATTAGGATAGTTTTCAATTTCAATGACTTTGTATGCAAGCCAGAAGACTTTGTCCTTCTTTTCCCCTCAACCAGTCCTGCTCACCACTACCCCTGTGCCCATTTCTGCCCTCAAGAGCAACAAATTCGACTAGGTGGAAGTGCCTTTCAGGATTTCAAGAAGGAAGAAGTCCAGAGATAGTGGGTGCCTAAATTGTCGAACCCATCTCTACAGGGGAAAGGATAATGGAATCACACACTTTAGTCAGCGTACAGCACTGGGCTTGGTACCTGACTACATTCCTTCTATCCAGCAAGGGCTGAGATGCCTCAAAATTATTTGTACTAACACACACAGATGACAGGTGCTCTCATGGCCTGCCTCTTCTCTCTGTGCTGCCCTCTAATTGAGGGCCTAAACATTACCCTGACTAGATCTGGTCTCCTCAGCATGGCCTCTGACCCAAAGCCTTTATACTCCTCCCTTCTGCCTCCAAAAATTCCAGTTTCCTCAGTGCAAGAGATATCAGCAAGCTCTAGAGGGAAGGAACATTTAAGTACCTATGCCATGCCAGGCACTTTACAAAGGGTCATACAGCTAGTATCTGAGATTGAATTTTGGGTCTTCCTGACTACAGAATCAGAGTCCTATCTTTTAAACTATTTAGTAGGGAAACCTTCTTGACACCCTTAGCTGTCTCTACTTCCTTTCAGAGGAGGAGTCAACAATTTAGCCTTCTAAAGGATGCTAGACCCCCAAAGTATGCAAGCAATATTTTGCTCAGGAATACCAAAATACACTCTAAAATGCAAGTTGAGCTCATTCCCAGTTCCTGGGATTAAATAAGAGAATATCTGTAAAACACTTAGCACAGTGGCAAGTAGTAACTTCTATAAATATTTATTTCCTTCCCTATGGGCAAGAGTACTTTGGTTGAAAGCAGATAGGTAGCCTAGACTGTAAGAGGGTAGCATTGGATCTAGAGTTGACTTCAAATCCTGTCACAGTCACTTACCAGTTGTGTGGTTCTAAAACAGTTACTTTAACCTCTCTGCATCTATTAACTCATCTGTCAAATGAGCCGCTTTATCCTTACAGCCTCCAAGCTCTAAGCCTTCCAGGTTCTGCTGTAAAGCCCTAAGAAGGGACAATTCCCCATTAAATTCCACCCACCCTAACACTACTGATTTTAGTGATTCTGACAAACCCGACACTGGGCTAAAAAGCAATCTACCAAATTCATTAAGATAGACATTTGACCATATGACTACGGCCAGATTTGTGTTTTTTGCAGTATCTAACAGGTGTCCTACATCTGGCAGACTGAGGGAGATCAGCTGCAAAAAATTAGAACTGACATAGGTCTTTGACAGTAAAGACCAATGGCACAAGGAGTACCCAACACAGAAATAGATAGTCTTTCTGGTATTCAAAATTAAGCTAAGGAAAGCACATGTCTGATCTTTAGGCACAGCCAGAAAAGTAAGTCATACTTAAAAACAAAACAAACCAACCCAACAAAGTCTTAAAGAGCTATACGACACCTATGAAGTTCCCAGTTGGTCCACATTCGCATTAATCTGTTGTCTCACTGTACCCAAATTGGTCCATTGAGGAGGGAGATCGTTTTTCAGAACAACATAGGTTTGTATGAAATCCAGACACCGTACATCTTTAGAGAAGAAACTGGAAAACATATCTTAAGGTATCATTTTGAGGCATAATAGTACACTGTCTTTACTATTTTTCCATTATCTTTTATACTGGAAAAATTAAATGGATAAAGAATGATTGTTGTCGAGACTATGATAGGAAGTAATACGGGGACAACTCATACAGCTGGCCCTTCAGTACACAAATCTCAGACAGCACTGTGGACAGACAAAGGAAATGGAGGAACAGAATAGGCTTCATTGCACATGGGAAAATGCTTTTAAATTCTTAAGCTTCTGTCTTCTATGAATTGATATCCTTCCAATAATTTTGTATGGTAAGTCATGAAATAGTAGTCTGAAGAATTAAAGTTGTGGTTCACCCAAAAGGCAATGGAGAGGCATATGGCAGGAGTCAAAAGGCTATAATTAATAACATTTACACAAACAATGGGAAAAGACACAAATGCTACCATCAAGAAGATAAATAATTGAAAAAAAGGGAGGAATGGCATGCAAAGTGAAGTCAGCAGAGCCAGGAAAACAATATACACAATGACTAAAACAATAAAAATGGAAAGAATAGCCACAAAGCGATTGAAAATCAATGCTGTCATACAGAATAAGCTTAGCCCCAAAGAAGAGATATGAGAAAACACTTTCCGTCCTTCTAGCTCTTCTGAAAAACGTGTGTTGGAAGGTAGCATGTCCAAGGGCATCAGACACTACAAATGCCACTTTTCAATGTCTTTACTCAATTTTTTAAATTGCATGCTTATCATGTAGCAAGGAAGGGGTATGGACCATTGGACAGCCTACATGCTGCACTGGTATCAGCAAAGTTGAGACGTACAGAAAAACCACCAAACAAGTTGGATAGAAGCTTTCCATCCTTCCTGTGGAGGATTTACAGGACAGTGTGGACAAGAATCAACAGGAGGGATCACAATGGGCACCACTGGAGGCAGTCTGCCATAAGATCACAAATGCACGGAAGTACCTAATAGGAAGCTGATTGTCCAGCGGCAGATTAGTCATGGCCCACTGCTGCTTCTCATTCTTTTATTACCTATGATGTGGCTGTTTTAATTGCTCATCAAGGAGGAAAAGGTGAAATTCAAAAGCAATGGCAATTTTTTAGTAGCTAACAAAGGGTTTGGATCCAGACGCAAAGTCAAGGTGATAGGGGAAGTGAAGACCATGACATGAGCTGATAGAATGAGGGTACTGGGAATGTTCAGCCTACAGAAAAGAAGACACGAAAAGCTGTCTCCAAGTATTTGATAGGGTATCCTGAGAAAGAGGGATTAGATATGTTCTCTTGACTCCAGAGGATATAACTAAAAGGCAAGGATGTTTCAGGAAGGCAAATTTTGGCATAATATAAGGATAAATCAACTAACAATTAGACCTATCCAAAAGTGGGGCAAGCTGCCTTTGAAAGTACTGGGTTCCTCATCCCTGGGGGTGTTGTCAGGGAACAGCTGTAGGTCAAACAACTTGCCACAGCTCTAACATCGGGAATTCTTGTTCTAGTACAGATTGGCCTGAGCAACCTTGCAAGACCCAACTATGATATTGTATAATTATATGGAGCTCTAATTGGAGGAGTAGGAGGGGGTCAAGGGAAGAAGGAAATGAGATGGATGATGATGATAATGATGATAACAGCACAAACAAGTGTTACTACTTCCCCATTCCAATCCATCCTTCACTCAACTGTTAAGCTGATCCATGTCATACTCCTATCCAATCAACTTTGGTGGTTCCTTATCACTTCCAGAATCAAATATAAAGTCCTTCATAAACGGGCCACCTTCCTAGTCTGCTTACCTCTTACCCCAGTGTACTCTGCCATTCAGCAACACTGGCTTCTTTGCTGTTCCTTGAACAAGACAATCCATTTTCCAACTATGGAAGTTGTCCCTCATGCCTGGAATTCTCCATCTCCTCACCTACTTCTAGTCCAATCTAAAATCCCTTATACCTTTTTAGATTTTATCATACCCCTGATACCCCTTAATTCCAGTACCTTCTATTGATTATCTCCAGTTTATCCCATATATATTTTGTTTATAATTTTTGCATGTTGTCTCCCTTCACTAAAATTTCAACTTCTTGAGAGCAGGGACTACCTTTTGTCATTGACTGTATCCCCAGCACCAAGCTCAGTACCCAGTACCCAGGGTATTCAATATTCAATAAATTCAATAAATACTGCTTTACTGACTTACTTACTGACCAGTCAGGCCCTGTGCTTAGCTCTGGGGATACAAATTTAAGTAAGCAAAAAATTCCTGTCCTCAAGGCACTTACATTCCAAAGGTGTAGAGAAGAAAACACCTAAAGAGAGCACTAAAAGGAGGGTACCCAGGCAAAGCAGCTAGTAAGGAAAACCAGAACGTTGAACAGGTGAGCTGGAAGAGAGTTGAGTAGAATCACGGTTGGGGCCCCTCTAGAAAGGAGTCTGGGAAGACCACTGGGCAATCACCGACCAATCAGGAGAGTTAGGCTCCAGGGCAGGGGTTTTTCTACGGTGAGAAGGCTGATAGTCAAACTGGAGATTCAAATGGAGCAGAGATACGGCCTTCTGTATAAATCATGATACAGTGGATCTGACTGTCAACAAGCTGGAGAGTAGGGCCTTTGAGTGGAAGGTTCTCCAGTGAGAAGGCAACTGGTGAGGAGAAAGAAAAGGAAGGAAAATCCAGTCAAGAGGGATTAATAAGAGGCCTGAGAATTTTTTGCAATTTTGAAACTAGTAGTGCATTTCCTCCACTATCAACAAAATGCTGTTATTAGCCCTTACAAAACCGTATGTCAAATCTTGTCCAAAAAAGAAAAAGTTATGTGTACAGAAGGATGGACCATCATAGCTAATTATATATACTTGGGCACCTTTTACCTCCCTAACGTTTTCTCATTCATCAAGGGCATGGATTAAATGATTATAGTTCACCAGTTCTAGTTGATTTAATTTCACAAGTATTTAATAGAGCTAACCTATACAAGGCCATGGAGGACTTAATTCCCACCTCCCAAAGAAAAAACAGGCCACTCCCTACCCTCAAGAAGCTTACCATTGGAAAAGGGCTTTAACAGACTTTGGAAACAACAGGCTACCTTCCCACTCTTCCTGGATACTAAGTTGCCCCTGCCCCACTGTAAAAAAGGGAAGTGCTGGCATCCTGAAATGTAACTGCCCCCCTCTACTCCCACAATCTGCAGGCTTCCCTAAGTCTGTGGAAACATGACAGTGCAGCCCCAGTTGTGGGCATCACAAGTCCTGAGACTGTACCCCACCCATGCGAACTTGAGTAATTCACTTTCCTGCATGTTTTCTCATTTGAAAAATGAGGGTTAACAATGGCACTGCTACCCTCAAGGGATTGTGAAGAAATTGCTTGGCAAGCTGAAATGCATCACATAAATAAAAGTTAGTTATTATACCCTGGGCAGAGGGAGCAGCTGGCAGAGCCACTGGATTATTTTATTTTCAAGGCTGTAACAATGTCTCACTAATCACCACCATTTGGGCAAAACTTAGACACATGCTTTATATGTTCACTAAACAACAGTAGTCCTAAGCTAACAATTTATTAACTAGAAAGTTTAAATGTCTTCATCCACTAGGAAAACATGACCAAGTTTCCTGAAATTATGCTATTTAAACATGAAATACTTGGAATTTTCACATCAGTAATTCAAAAGATCTTATGTTTTACCAGTACTATAAGCAGTGACTTGAAGCCCCTCTTGAATAGAAGTAATTTATTTCTGTGGCCAAAAAGAGGAGAGGAAAAGAGTCATCAGCTGGTAGTCAACTTTCTGGTGAGGAGTGTTCTTAGCTAGGCTAGCCATACTCAAAAACTCTGTAAAATCTGTCCATTTGTACTCCACTGTCTTAACTGAGCAGACTTTAGTATATATCAAATTTAAAAACTACTTAGGATATTTAACTAAGAAAGCACTATATTAGTCCAAATATAGCCCACTACTCAGTCAACAAAAATTTATTAAATTCTTCTGTTAGGTACCGTGCTAACAGCTGATATAAAGTTACTTTATTTCACTGAAATTATTTTTTATTTAAATACCAGATCATACTTGGCACTAGCAGAAATATTAACGATCTGACTATCCTTTTTACACATGAGGAAAGTGAGGCCCGCATAGATCAAGTGTAATGTGCAAGGTTATATAGGTAATGAACAGGACTAGAACTCAAACCCAGGGCCTGACACCAAACCAGGGATCTAGCAGCCACTATGCCATGTTAAATATGTCATCTTCTAGTTTCGTTTTCATTAAAACACCAAGAACGCAGATTTCCTTCGCTTTTTCGCCAAGAGGAATTGAATCAAATGGAGGGAATACTCCAATGATAAAATTATGGCTATATTGAAAAAAAAATTCAGAACTATTGATGTTTAAAAAGAAGCATTTAGAAAAAAACTTGGTAATATTTTGATAGTTGATCATCTTTTTTTTTCATTCCAGAAAACTGGCTAAAGGATGCCAATGATTACTGAGTAGATGAAGCGAGTACATAAGCTTCAGCTGAATTATAACTTTCCTAAAGACAAATATAAAAAGTTCCCTGGAATGTATTAATAATGAAGCCATCCTTATTTGGGGCTGCTTCTCTTAAACTACTGAGAAAAATGTACATTTTAAGAGTAAACTATTTAAAATAAATTAATAGTTTAATGATAATTTAATTAGTATAAAACTCAAGATACTTCTCTTCTAGGTTCTACTCCTTCATGAAAAATTTATGGAAGAATATGAATGAGAATCATATAGGTTGAAATGGTATGGTTATGTGGCAATGCAGGATGTAAGCTTCAGAACAGAAACTGTTTTCATCTCTGAGTCCCCAGCTGCTAGCACAGTGCCTAGAATATGGTAGGAGGCATGCAAATTGATTAATCTATTGCTGAATCTAAATCCAAAGGAGTACCTACACTGATGACAACCTGGGTTCACTGAAGTATTTTTTAAAAACATAGAATTTAAATGAAAGCATTTATTTTTATTTATAGCTATAATTAAGATTTCTCTAAAGGTTCACATTTCTCAAAATAATCTTTGGCTTCCAAACGGCAACAAAAAACTAACACACATACAAACTGCCTTTGTTTTTAGTATAAAAAAATAAATATTTTGCATCAGAGAAAACAACTCAGGTCTGTGTAACTCCTGTATGTATAAGTTTAATACAAGATGATGTTTAGGTTTTAAATGCAGGTGAAACACAGAAATTCACTAATATTACGAACATGTACAAGATTTGGAACACTAACACATCTGCTAAAAATATAGCACCTTTTTAGCTAAGGGAACCACAAAGCCCTTAAAAAATGTAGCCAGAAAATAAGATTATAAACACTGTTTATTCCCACAGTAAAGTTAGTTTTCCTATTAGACATGGGGCCTGAGATTTTACCTGCTAAACTATAAAGCATGTGAAGGGAATTAAAAGGATCCCAAAAGCACATGCCTTAGTAATGTAAAAATGTCAGTCATAAAATGAACATAAGAATACTACTGTAAGAAAGGTTTCAACAGTCATAGAATTTGGAGAAAAAAAGATTAATCCAATTTTAAAAGCATTTCTAGATATTACACGCAAATCAGTATTGGTTCTCCAAAGGATGAACATCAAAGCATCATTTGGTACTGATAACCTAGATACCTGAGGCTGATAACATGAAGTCAGAAGCTACTTGGCAGCAGCTTCCCACTCCCGTTAGTGCTGCACTGTTCTTCCTTACGTATGAGTGAAATCAGTGGATGGTCGACGCACAGAAGTGTGAGAGAGAAGAGAAGGAAACATGCTGACACAAAGGTCATCAGTGGGGCACATTAGGAACCAAGCAGCTGTTTCACTTAAACGTACTTTACAATGAGACAGAATGCTTGTGACATCCTTGTACAAGGCACAGGGATTCTTACAGCAGCTCAATTGCTTATATGAATACCTCTGACCTTGTGCAGACAACTCTGGGTATTAAGTCAGTGTGTTGAGAGTTCCCACCCTCTGTTCCTTTCAGTAGGGTCACGTGACCATTCGCTCCAAGTGGATAAGCTTTCTGAGTATATCTGGGTCTTCCTTCAGTTTCTGCTGTGTTACTATTATTCAACTAATCATAAAACCTGCTCTCCCTCCTTCCCAAAGAAAAAATACCAGCTGACAGGCTATGAGTGAAGGGTGTAAGAATACGGGCAACCCAATACATGTTTCAATAAAGACAGAAATGATTTACCCGGCATTCTCCTAAAACATTATTTTCTTGACAAGTATCTTCTGTTTTACCCTCTTCTTACTTATCCCAAGTGATGATGTGATCAATGAAGTTTACAAGTGTCTGGGACAGTAGGCAGCCAAAAGTATGTGGAAGAGCATAAGATTTATCCTTTTGAATGTCCATCTTTGATCTATGTAAGAACGTGATTTCTGCATTCATTACTGAAATTTTCAACATATACACAAGAATATTGGAGGGGTGAGGAGGAAGAGAAGGTCAAACAAACAATTACAGCAGTAAAATCTGGCAGCTCCAGTTCAAACATAAAGTCTGAGATTTGGAGGAAAAAAAAGCGCATGGGTTCACAATATTCAACCTCATTACCAAATGTTACCAGAGGACGGTGACCCAGTATGTCAACATACGTCAGGTCTGAGTGTCCTACATCCTTGCTGCCTGAAATACCTTTCATTCTATTAGAGTTCCTGATAGAAGGGAATATTAGGAATTCTTTTGTACAGATAAGATAAAAACACTAAAAAGGATTCAAAACCAAGAATTCATTATTACTACTCTCATAAGGCTTTCAGGAACATCTTCCATTCACGACACAACCACATACTGAGTGAGACGGGAAGAAAATCAACAGATCTGGTCCCAGCCTCTGCAGCTCAGTCCATTTCAATGGGAGATGTCAGCATCATCTAAGAGAAAAGAACTGGACTCAAAGGCTCTTAGCTATAAAGTAAACATGGTAGAGGAATCATGCACTGACTACAGTGCAGCAGGCAACATCTAAGCAGACTGAAGTCATGTGGTAGAGCTTGCATAGTTAACATGTTTAGAGTTCTCTCCTTAACCAAGGACCTCAAATTTTTTTAAGTATTATATATACTTATATTAAATATTATATTTAAACCAACCCCTCCACCTTCAAAAGGGTTCATCCCAAACCAAAGTACTTATCTAGTAACAGACAAAGTAATTATTATGAAAGAAAAGTGAATCCCAATTCTTCCCCCAATCACATTAATGCTGGGCCATTACATTCATTTGGACTGTGTCAATATAACCACAAAAGTACAGTGGATCCACTCATTCCTCTGATGAACATCCTAATGCAGACAGTTCAAGATCACATAAGAGAGGTTTTCTAACCTCTTCCTTCTAGGTCTATACAAACAGCCATTGTTATCTGTCATACATAATCTGAGATGGCCTGTCATGCTTCCAATTAAACTAATTTAAATGACACCATCAGCAAATCCACAAACTTGCCCAGCCTACCAGGTGTTGCCGCATTACATTCCTCTGTTTTTAAAATTAACGTAATAGTAGTACATAATATTATTCCGAGGTAAAATTTTAGCCAGTCAGATTTGAAAACTGGATTCAATTTACCCTCTTTAGCCCTCATCCTAAGAAAGAAGATATTGGCAGCAGGAGCTCCCAATATGAGATATGTTGAGGGCAGAGAATGCCACCATTGGCAGTACTTCAATGAAAGAGCACCTATCATAACAAAATCAAGCTGAGATCTTAAAAGATTATGAGTTCAATTCTCCTTTTAAAATATGAGGAAACGGAGGTTAAATGTTTGACTGGGGTCACATTTAGGGTCACCGATGCAGAGGTACAAGGGATCTCTGAGTATATCTAAATTAAATCCCTCATTTTTCAGAGAAGGAAACTGAAGCAGCCAGGTAAGTAAGGGGATCAACCCAAAGTCTCACAGTTTGAAAGTCAGAGCTGAGACTTGACCCCAAGCTCTCTTGTGTTCTTTCTATGGCCACACAGCTCCTGAGACCTAAATTAAGGTGACGTACTAGTGTCTTCTTTCTGAGATTACCTTCCATTTGCCCTGCCTCTATCTTGTATGTATATTATTGGTAAATTATCTCCGTCATTAGAATGTAAGCTTCCTAGGGTCAAGGACCATGTTTTTGCCTTTCTTTGTTATCATCAGCAATTAACACAATGCCAGAAACAGAGTATGTAAATGAATGCTTGCTGACTAATCACCCTAAAGAAGGAGGTCAGATATCCTAATAACAATTCTATGACGTTCTCTCCTCCATCAGAGCTTTCTAAAACGCTTTTAATATGCCTATTTAGATGCAGTCTTAAAACTTCTATGCTAGGGATTTTAGTTTTTTGGTCCAGAACTGAGATTTCATTAACATGAAAAACACCTAGTAGTGAAGGTCCCTCTACTAACACAGATCAGCAACTGGTCATTAACTTAAGAGTCTTGGAGAGAACACTGGGGAGTGAGATGTTAAGTGACTTCTTCAGTCACAGGGTATGTGTCACAGGCAAGACTTGAAGCTGGGTCTTCCTGACTTTGAGATTAACTCTCTGTTCCTTATGCCATGCTGCCTCTCCTGTTACAGACTGTTTCAAAGTACCTTTAAGAAGTATTTCAACCCAATTTTATTCCTTCTACATTACGCAGAAGAAAACACCAGAGGTATAACAAGACTAAGCAGAGAGAGACTTACTTCCAATATCCCAAAAAATGCATTGCATAGACAGGTTACTTCAAAGACTCATTACTAGAGGAAAGTTGTTTACTCTCTCTTTAAAAAACAAATTACCAATTTATCATGACAGGGGGATTTGACTTTGGGATTCTCCCAAATCAACCCCATGATGGCACAATACAGAGTATTTTGCTTTATTGAGGACAGATTATCTTACACCTTCCAACAGGTGTATTATTCTGAAGGCCTCTGAAATTTATTGCCTTGGAGGAGGAAGGAAAAAAGCTTATATACAATGTTAGTCCTGATAGCAAACATTTAGGCTTTAGGACATCCCAGAGAGATGTTGAATTCAGCTCAGAGGATGAAGATGTCTCTTAGACCATGCTAAGCCATATCTCAAGCCACAAGCTAACAAGTTTCTCTCTCTTTTTATATCTTTATCACAAACTTGTCTCCTCACACACTCTGACAGGAATATTGTAATGCCTGTCATCCTCAGCAATCAAAGTCACCACAGGCCAGTCCTTGGGTGGATCTGTAGGATAAGATGTAATGAATTCTTCAGTGTTGTACTTCGATAGTCGATAAACTTGTATGGTATGATGCACTGCATAGGCAAGAAGAAACATTTCAACCTAGGATGAATAGGAAAGATTATTTTTCTAGTGAAGGTGAAAGTGGAATCTTGAAGCTTAACAGTATCTTTAGAGAGAAATTATTTCAAAAAATGAAGAAAACAGAAATCCAAAACACTAGATAATCTCTAAATAGCTATATTCAGCTTTGAAATATAGACCCTTATGCTCATGTGTTCACTATCCTCCATACTCTGTCCTCACCTTTCTCTATTTGGTGGCAGCAAAGAGATGGTCCAAAGTTACAGTATAATGCAGCCAATCAAGAATCAACCATTCACAGTCTGTCAGAATTCTAATGGAAGCCTCTCTCCCCTAAAAGTACGCTCCTTTATAGAACCTCCCCAAGTCTAGTCTGCCTTCCAAAGCATTATCTTAGGAGGAAGACAACGCGATTGAATTAAATGATACTAATAGGTGAATGACCAAAGACTCTTTAGTATCTGGATTTTTTTAAAAGAAGATACTTGAAACACTTAAATGAACTAATTAGTAGAATTTCAGGCAGAGATACCAAAAAGAAGTAAAAAATTTCAAAAATGACAAAAGAAAATTTGAGGAATGAATATGCCAATCTTTCTAGGAGTTTAAACCTTGGGTCAACACTACTATCTGTGCCTTTTTTTCCACAGTATTTTCACTTGCTCTACACTTCTAAAGCAAGAGTATATAAATACTCCAAGTTTTTTTTCAAGACTAATCCCCTGTGAACACTGGCAGGGGTTACAGAAAGAGAAGGAATGGTCATGATGATATGGGGCAGCTAGGTGGTACAAGGATAGAGTACTGGGCCTAGAGTCAGGAAGGCTCATCTTCCCAAGTTCAAATGTGGCCTCAGATACTTCCTAGCGGTATGACCCTAGGCAAGTCACTTAACCGTGTTTGCCTCAGTTTCTCATTTGTAAAATGAACTTGAGAACAAAACAGCAAATCGCTCCAAGATCTTTGCCAAGAAAATTCCAAATGGAGTCATTATTAAGGACTGCCTATAGTTGGCTTCTGTATAACAATGAATCATGTTAAAGAGAATCATTATGTGTTTGCCATTTATGAAGGAAAAGCCTAACGCTTCATTCAAAACATCCTATACTAATAAAGCTGCTCTTACAATTTTTAAAATGGTGCACTACTTTGGATTGTCTACACTTGAGCTAAAAATATCATCAAATTATCAGAAATCAAAGAGTGGTCTAACAGGGACTCAGCAATGTGAGAGGGTGAGTTTAGATAGATTTTAAACAAACAAATCTGATTTTTCCATTCCCATACTTTAATTTTAAAGTTTGAAAATAATGCCAAAATAGCATACAATTCTGCAAGCCAAAAAAAAAAAAATCCATCTAGCACCCAAGGAGATTCACTTGTATTTTAAAAATTGAAGGTAACTCATGTGAGTACCTTTACCTATTAGTGCTAAACATTATATTTTGTCCAAGCAATGAAACGAATTTTCCTCTGTTTCCTACTGGCAAGGAATGCCTATATGAGGGGTGACCATTGTCTAAGATGGGAAGTATGAAAATCACTAATCATCTCTACCTACTGCAATGCCCAGAACTATCCTGGCATTTGAATTTTTTCCTGGCCAAGTACATTTCAATAACCAGAAAAATAAGAGTTTGAAATAAGATTTATCAGCATTTTGAATAAATGCCTGATTACTTTTTTTAAAGTAAACTACAGGCTCAGTGTTGAAAACTTATTTTTTTGAATAACAGAAAAGAGTTTTTTAGGCTTACTGGTGGGTAGTGGGTAATGTGTAATTTATACCATATTCTGATTTCCAACTAAAGGAGCCAACTTAGCAGAGCTGTAAAAGACTCTGTGGCCTCCAAGGTGGAAATAAACAAAACAGCTGTCAAAGCAATGCCCCATTTTGGCCAGAGAAACTAAGACTAAGACCTGTATTTCAAGGGTTAAGTTTTTACTTGCAGCCTGGCTGACACCATCAAATCTATTGATTTTAGAAATGTTCCCCAAGAAGCCCCTGGCCTAAACTTCCCTGGGGGCCAGGACAACTTACCTGCTCGAGGCCGCCAGAGTGGCCCACTTGATTCAAGTGATTCCTCAGCAGCTGAGCAGGGTCTCCTGAGGTGTCTCGAGCAAACAGAAGCACAGAGAAGAAGGGCACTTCCATTCCCTTCTCTTTATCATTGTAGAGCTGAATGGCCTTGTTCAGCATCAGAAATTTCACAGCTTCATAGAGGCTATATTCTTCCTCTTCATTTCGGAAGAGCTCATCACAAGCCACCTGCCTCTCTTCTGCAGTTCTCATTGCAGTCAAGCCTGCCCACTACAGGAGGACATAATCAAGAATGAGTCAAAAGCCTTCCTAGAAACCCACGTACACTCAACATGCAGGAGGACAGAATCATCCTCAGAATCTGATGACAACAAATGACATTTGAGATGTGGATAAAATAGGTATCATCACAGGTTCATGACATCAAGTCAGCATTAAACTGACTTTCAAACTAACATTAAGCTGACATTCAGTCTGCAGAAATTCCACATTTTTTGGTGTTTGCATTTGGTTCAAGCAAGAGGTTAATGAGGGGAAGTATGCACCTCCCAGAAATACTGAGGCTTCTAGGAGGAACTCTGGACCTGGAATCAGAAGGACCAGAGCTCAAATCTGGTCTCCGACCCTTACGACCTGGGACAAGTGTCACTTAGTCTGTTTACTAGAGCTTCCTCAACTGTAAAATGGGATAATAACAGTACCTACCTCCTGGAGTTGTTGTGAGGATCAAATGATATAATATTTGTAAAACAATCAACAGAATGCTTAGCACATAGTAGGCACTTAAATTTTTCTTTCCCACTTTCCCTTTCATCTTTAATTTCCTTTCCTTCCAATGCAACAAGGATGAACCAGTCATGCAAATATTTACTGAGCAAAGAGAGAAAGAGAGCACAGTGCTAGATATGCTAGGAGCATCCTCAAGAAAGCTACAAGAGGAGTCAGAGCTCAAAAATAAAAACTGACACAGAAATACCGATGACTTACATACTAAGGCAAAGATGAACAACTGAACAACTACAGAGTATTTAACTTCCCAAAAGTAATTTCTCATTTTAACCTTCTGGCCTTTGAATAAGTATAAATTGGATGCAAATGCTCAGAACAACAAATTAAATCTTTACTGAGTACTTACTATGCACAAGGCACTCTACTAAGTATTCAGTGAAATTCACATTTATACCTTTGACCTTTTAAATAAATAAATAAAATCCTTCTGGATTAAAGTGCTTCAATTAAGAAGTGAATAGATGTGTTAACATTCATTTCAGTTGTTAGGAAAAGACTCTGGTAAATATCTGTCTCCAAAAAAAACTGCATATCTAAAATTAAATGGAAATAACAGTAAAACTGTAAGAGGTTATTGTAGAGTTGTTTTCCCCTCCCTCTGAGAGGGATACCAATTCCTTGGTCAGTAACAGGCTCACTTCTACTCCCCCATCCCCTACCTTACAGTACACTAAGGGTTGGCTGATGGCTAACATAGAAATGTTTTGTATGACTGTACATGTATAATCTAGATCAAATTGCTTGCCTTCCAGAAGGGGGGCAGGGAGGGAAATAATTTGGAGCTCAATTTTTAAAAATGAATGTAAAAAAGTTTTGTTTACATGTAACAGAATAAAAATTAAATGTTTTAAAAAAAAAAAAAAAAACTCAGCTGGTCCACAGACAATAAACCTGCAGTTCTGTTACTAGGTCCATACTCAAAGCCTTTTAAAACTGTGGGGGTCTGCTGGAGCTTGTGTTCAGTCAGCACAGTCTTTGAAAAGCCAAGGTCACATTCAGCGGACAAACTCCTGAGTGTCAGTTAGAAGACACAAGCACTTCATCCTGTTTAATTCATGCTATTTAATTATGTGCAGGATGGAGGGGCAGGATTAATTGACAGACACATCTCATTTGGTTCAAAAAATGGTTATATTGGTCTAGACCTACTAATCCATCAGAAGCACCTTGCTGAGGACAATTCCTGTACCAAAAACTGCTTGATAGCCTGGGACAGAGATTAAAAAAGTGACTTGATCAGGGCCACAAAGCCAACATGTACCAGAGTCAGGACCTGAGGCTGCTTCTTGAATCAGGTGATACACACTTCTCATTTGGTTCAAGATATGTTTATATTGAAAACAAAAAAATTAGCACATTCTAGAAATTAAAAACTCAAGTCATTCACAAGGAATAAAAGTTTACTTACAGTAGGCAATTACAAGAAACAAATATCAAGTTCACAAAAGCTAAAAGAAGTTGGGGGGTGAGGAAGTGAAGAAAAACATCACAGACCATACAAAACTGAAGGTTCACACAGCAATTAAAGGAAACATGGGCTTTACCCTCAAACTCTTCTACTATCTATATTTGTCAGATAACAACAACTCCGTGTTTTATTGAAACTTGTCTCTTTACAACATGTAAAAACATAACCCATTCTTTTTTCCCCTGAATATCAGAGAAAAGCTGCAACTATAATGCAATGTAATACGATAATACATATACTATATATGTATGTAAATGAATATACATATGTGTGTTTATCTGTACATATATAAATAAGCATTTACTGAAGGCTAGCTATGTTACGTGGCAGGCACCGTGCTAATCTCTAGGGATAAAGATGAAAAAACAGTTTCTATAATCAAGGATCTTATAATTGAACAGGGGAAATAGCATGAATATATGCTATATGCACATGCACGCACATATTTGTGTATATTATTGAGATGGAAAGTACTTACAATTGGGGTATAAACAGGAAGGGCCTGATGTATGAAATGGCATCAAGCTGTATGTGAAGGAAACTAGGGATTCCCCAAGGGGAAAATACAGAGATGAGAGATGGCACGTTGTGTTTGTGGAACGATAAGGACAATCTGTCAGACTGTGAAAGACGCGAAGGGAAGTAACGTACAGTCTAGAAAGGAAGTTTGGGTCCAAGGAGTGAAAGGCTTTAAATGCCAAAAGGGAGCTAGTAGTTTATTCTAGAGGCAAAAGAAGAGTTCTAAATCTATGGCCCATCCGCTTTTAAATATTAATTAGCTTCCTTTGTAATCTTAGGTATTTTATTTTATGCATTGAAAAATATTAATGTGAAAAGGGATTTGTAGGCTTTACCAGATTGCTAAAGGGTCATGACACAAAAAAGATAAAAGAACCCCTACATCAGAAAGGGACAGTTAGACCTGCACTTTAGAGAAAACAATCTGGCCCTTGTGTAGAGGACATATTAAAATGGGAAGACACATAAGAAGTATATATGCTTTCATCTAATCTATCCAAGGCTTTAAGAATTTAGAAAACAAAGATCAAGTATTAGATTTTAGTGTGTATTCCTCAGTGCCTAGTATAGTGCCCCTTTCTACCCCTCCATCCCCACAGTAAGCCTAAAGCAAGTTATCTGTGGATATATCAATATTGATGCTGCTCAAAAAAATGTTACCTCATGGTCAAAGGTTTAAGAGTTTTCTCTTGTAGAACAAAGAAAACAGATGATGGATAATGAAAGTTATTTAAGCAAACTCTTGAAAACCAAGTTGTACTTTACAATTCCATAAAAATTCAACTAAATTCCATACTTCAATTCAATGGATTAATGGATCTTGTTAACTTCTAATGGTGAAGATCACAACCATCCAAAATACTTTTCTTATTCTATGTGTCTTAAAAGTTCACCACATCTGTATTCTAACTCAATTTCATAAATTCAATAAAACTCAAAATGTTTTTCAAAGGACAAGTTACCAAACATTTTATAATAAACCAAACTTTAGGAAATGGAAATAGGGAATTTTCACTGAACTTAAAATCTTAACGTAACACGTAACAACTCCCGAGAAATAGAAGCCAATTTTTACTTCATGTCACTTTGTAAGATTGCCAGTAGCGTAGACTGAATAACAGTCATGAAATGATGAAATATGGGTTATCCCAAGTTTCCTTTTGGATACTCCCCTGTCATGTAAGTAGCCCAGTTTACAATTTATCAGGACACTACACATGCCATTCATTCTTAGAACTGCCATCTCAAATAGTCTAAGCAACAAGTTTCTGAATTCATGTAAAATAATTTTGCTGATACTTAGACATTTTCCTATATACTATGTTTTGTTTCTACAGCTATCAGATAGGAAAAGAAATGCAAGACTTGGGAGGTAACCAAACAGAAAAAAACATAAATAAAAATAATGAAAATGTTGCAAACCTTCTTCCTTAGTAGAGCTAAGGATTCTTTAATTTTATCTCCCAGGTCCTCTCCCTTCCCATCAAATTTCAGTCCAAGCTTCCACTGCTTGATCCAGTTATATCTGCTTATTAGTTCCTCTGGCAACTACAGTATCAAGGAAACAGAAAAATAAAGGTGTTAACATTCACAGAAGCCCATAACTACCTACCACAAAAAGAAAAAAATTCACAGTATCTTCTACACATGTTGGCCTCTTTAATCAATTCAAACTCAGCGGAGGACACCTAAATTTCTATATTATCATATCCCACCCTTTCTCGAGGCCCTGAACTAAAATTTGGGGAGGGGATAGAGGTTTTAGATGAAACACAAATGTGAAAATCTGCCTGACTATTCTACTAACCATCTGGGAAATTCAGTAGCAACTGGCAGGAATAAATCAAGACCTGGGTCAACATTCTTTTTTCAATGAAATATCTTTATAAAGATCATCCAAAGGCTTTAGGGGGTCATTTGTAGATAGAAACCAATGATTGACTAAGGCAGGTGTTTCAGGATAAACACAATAAAAATATATTAGGGGGAGAGGAGGGTCAAGAAGATTTCACACAGAAGTTGACCCTTGAACAAAGTCTGTATATACCTTGCATATTATACCTATTTAAATATGTGCCACCTCCTTTGTTAAACAGTAGACCAGACTCTTGGGCAGAATCTAGTGCCTTTCTCTGTATCCAGAGTACTTCATAAAATGTCTGACATACAGTAAGCAGTTTAATACATGCTTGATAACTGATTAGAAAAGAGATAAAATGATGATAGTATGAAAATACACACATAATACAAAAATGTTACATGGGCTTAAAAAATATATCGGATGACTGAAGGATTAATAGCTGAGCTACGTTAATTTTTTTTTACTCTGCCTCTGCTCACCGATCAGTGGAATGAGAATTTGCAGAACCTAGCTCTGGTACGTCAGAAGCCCTAGGGACCTTCAGTGAAAAATCATGTCACTGGGTTGGGGGAGGCTGGGGGGTGGAGTGGAGGAATGTGTTAATTCATAGCCACAAAATATAGAAAAGAAACTTTGTGTCAAAGTGAAAGATGCTAAAAGAAGATCTGGAACATATATATCGAATCACTAATGGAAGAAATATAAGACCATTTTAAGGGAAAGGGAAGAAATGAGTATTCATATAGCACTTGCTACATGCCGACATCGTGCTAAGAATATAGCACCTCTTTAGCAAATTACCTCAGTTGATCCTCACAACAACCCTGAAGGGTAGGTGCTATTATTATCTCCATTTTACAGCTCAGGACACTGAAGCTGAGGGAGATGAAGTGACTTGCCCAAAGTCAAATAGATAAGTGTCCCAAGGTCAGATTTGAATTCTGGTCTTCCTGACTCCAGGGTCAGTACTCTATTCACTGCACCACCAACTGCTTCTAAAAATTAGCAACATTTATTTTTCAAATGACACCCTCCCAATCTTTAGTTTTTGAAGAATTTACTTAAATATCTCTAGGTCCATTTTTAAAAATTGCGTTCTAATTTTACCTTTTAGTACGTAACAATGCTAAAGAAATCTATGTCCGTAAAAACAAAACACAGGGATGTAAATGACATTTCAGTATTTTCCAAAGTAAGCAAATATAAGCCAAACAAATCAAATATATAGTGTTTCTGAAATGTCCACAAAAGTGTTCTACTTAAAAAAGTGATCACTAATGAAAATGAAAAAAAGAATCAATTTATCACACTAGGCAGAATTCTGACTTTCTATGTCTTTCTTTATCTTTATAATGTTTCAATAGTTTTATTATAAAAACTTTATCATTCATTTTAGTTTTAGCTCTTAAATTCTAAACTGCTACAGCCACCAAGTGGCAACAATCTGAAATCACAAGTAAAATAAATGTATACAAATCTTTTGAGAATGAACCTATTAAAACAGGCACAAAAAAAAAGAAGGGATTATTCTGAATCCAAAGTTGAATATAAACCTGAAGGCAGTGAGAAAACAAGGAGCAAGAAATGAAGCATGTAGTGCTATTGTTTAAAAATCAAACATGAGATCAGAAAAGTGGAAAGAGTCACATAATCTCCAACAACAATGAAACTTGCTAAAGAGTGACCAATTACAAGACTACTAAAGTAGTCCAGGTGAGAGCCTGAACTAGGGCTGGGGCTGTAGGAAGGGAGAGAAGGGGACAGATATGAGAGATGTCATAAAGACAGAAAAAATAACACATAGCAACAAACTGAATATGCAGAGTGAGGAGTCAAGGTTTTAAGACTGGAAAGATATATCGTCAATAGGAATTGGACAATTCAGAATAGGGATGGGTTTCAGGGAAAAGACAGCAAATTCAGTTTTGGACCTGCTGAGTTTGAAATGCCTGCAGTGCATCCAGTTCAAAATGTCTAATAGAGAGTTGATGATAAGGGAATTTTAGCTCAGGAATGGGAGAGAACCTAGGGCTGGACCTACATACACATCTTTGAACCAACTGCATAAACAGAGATTACTGAACTCATTCATGGGTGCTGATGAGCTCACCTAATGAGAGAACAGAGAGTATAGAGAGGAATCAAGACAGATCTTTGGGGTATGCCCAACAGTTAGTAGGCATGATTTAGCCAGCAAAGGAGACAGAGAAGGAGTGGTCAATTAAGAGTACCAAAAGAAAGGTATTGTCACAAAAAAACAAAGTATTCAACTGTCTCAAATGCTATGGAGTAAAAATGAAGGCTGAGAAATGAGAGAGAAAAGGTCATTAAATTTGGCAATTAAGAAATCACTGGAAACTTGGAAAGAGAAATTTTAAATAAACTGATGGGATTGGAAGTCTGGTTGCAAAGGGTTTAAGAGGGGTGTCTAACTCAAACAGAAACAGGAATCACTAAACCATATATAAGGATCCCTGTGGGCATCGTATTGACTTAAGAAAACCACATATTAACATTACCTATGTACTTTTGTATTTTAATTTATTTCATTAAATATTTCCCAGCTACATTTTATTCTGGTGACTCCTGAGTGTTGCCAATAAACCACTATGTATTTGAATGCCCAATTTTGAAGTTGTGAAAGTGGAGGCACTGAACAGTTTAGCTAAGTGTATGGAATTTCACTAAGAAGAGATACAGGATGGTAACTAGTGACAGGATCTAGAGAGGGAGTTTTTAAGGAATGGGAGAACTGGGCTATGTGCAAGTGACTACAAAGGAACAGAGACTGGAGATTAGAGAAAGGAGGCAATCTCCTGGACAAGACAGGAGGATGAAATTAAAGGTTTTTAAACCCATGTACATCTGCATAAAGACAACTAAATCCACGAGAAGAAATGAAGAGAGAGACAGAGAGAGAAGCTTAAAAAAGAGAGACATCTTAGAACAGAACCCAAGGGTATCCACACACAGAGGGGACAATATATGCATGGCACAGCCACGTCAAAAAAAACAAACAGAAAGAAACAAAGGTGGATGTGTCAAATGACCAATAAAGAAGGAAGAGAACTGAGAAAAGGCCACTGGATTTAGCAATTAATAGATCCTTGATAATCCCAGAAAGAATCATTTCAGTCAACAGGTAGAGAAATGAATACCCTTTCCCTTCTCTGAACTCATACAGCATTATTAACCTGATGCACTTATATAAGTTAACCACTGTTACCTGCATCATTGTTTATTAATTCCCTATGTCTGCATCTTATCCCACTATTACACTATAATTTTCATGAGGGAAGGAATTGTGTCTAAATTAACTTTATATTTTTCTGATATTTAGCAAAATACTCTGCCAATAACTGACACTTAAATGTCAGTTTAAAAGAATGAAAAAAGACAATAAAAATAAATTTTTTCCCTCACTTTAGCTTTATATTATCTCCATTACCACAGGAATACCATATCCTGAGACCCATCCACATTGAACATATAAGACGGTATAAGTTAGACAGATGTATAATATATTCAAGACACCCATTTATCTGCCCAAAATAGATACTGACTGCCAGGAACAAATGTGGCTCCTTTCTGCTTAATTAAATGTATATAATGTGTGGAGAGAACACTGTCCTAGATTCTGGAGACAGAAAGCATAGATAATGTATCTCTGACTCTGAATATAGTTTCCTGCCTAATAGAATCACTATTTTAAGTTAATTTAAGTTAGAGTATATACTTCAAGAGTCAAAAATGACAAACCAAACTTTCAAGTCAGGGAGTAAAGCAAGGTCAAGTTATGAGGCTGGGGTCTGAAACACAGTGATTAGAGTATCGTAACATCAGATGAAAAAGGCATAGCAGCAAACAGGAATCAAGCTCTGGACAAAACATTGAGAAGGTAAGGTAGAGAATTCAAGGAAATCACTAAGGCTGATTCCAGATCAGCTTAAAAGACAACAGTTTCCAGGAAGGCATACAATCAACACTCAGAAGTACATTAAAGATTTTGAAGTTCCATTTATGCTAGCTCAGGGGTTAACCTTTAACAATACCTTTTTCCCAAGAGAATCTTGACAAATATGAATGCACTGTAAGTGAAACAGCCAGACAGAATGCTGTACACATCACACACTTTGACGTTACAAAATGAGGCTGACACATCTAACAAAGAGGAGTAACACAGTGATTGGAGGAGATTATTTATTTACATATCTACTGGAGTTCTCTCTCTTGTGAAAAAGCAGAGCAATTACAATTTCTTAATAACCATTTCATTCAGAAAGTGATGAAGGGAACTGCCATTCGGGACTCAATTTTGACAAAGAGAAATTTGTTGCTGGAGCAGACAATAGGAATCTTATAAGGAGGGGGCCATTCCATCTAGGAATTTGTGATAAGAGGAATATGGGCATAGTTTGACATGAACCTGGTTTGGGAGAGCAGGAAAAGATTTTAAAGAATATAGAGAATGGATATATAAGATCTCATTTTTTAAAAAATTCATAGGAGGCAAGCATGAGAAAGATATGCTTAATTATCAAATTTTATAGGCAAGGAAAAACAACCTCAATGAGAAAGGAAAGGGGAGATTTGCTTTAAGCGAGTGGTATGTATACAAAGAAAGTTCATCAATGTAATTAGATACAAAGAAGATGAAATCCAGAGTAGAGAGGATGACTATGAAAACATGATAAAGTCCTTTAAGTAGTGTCAGAAACACTAGAGCCCAGAATGAGTTGCAGCCTGAGAATAATGCTGGGAACAATAAAACGGGCTTTCTAAAAAAGCTATATGGGCAATGGAATCAAAGAAAAGATAGGATGGGAAGGACATAAGAGACAATTCAAATCTATTTGGCTTCTGTTTATTCTATCAAAGAGAAAAATCTTTGAACTGAAAAAGTTACTACAGATGGAAACATTCTTGAGATTTCACTGATCAGCAAACTCCTACATCAGAAAACAACCTCCACCTATGCAGGTTGGTATCTTCCCTGCACAACTTATAGTCCTACAGATTTGCCAGGGATTCTAAGAAGTGAAAAGATCTGTCCAAGGTCACAGGGAGAACTTGAACCTGGGTCTTTTTGGCTCCCAAGTTAGCTCTCAGTACATTAGACCCTCTGCCAGGAAGAACAAAGGTGGGAAAAAAGGCTAAAAAAGCGGGAACCTAGGTGCTCTCTTCTTGAGTTCAAACCACCAGGCACAGGTGATATACATTGTCAGGCACTGTAAGAACCGGAGTAAGTGGTGAGTCAATGATCTTTGAAAGATTGTGGGAAAGTGACTCCACCTAATGATTGATTAATTGATGGTAACAGCAACAATCATATTGTTGTTTGTCCTTTGTTTTTTGAAGATTAATGACTTCAGGTGATATCTTGACTTCCATGTGAATCTGATTTAAGTGAGGCAGAGTGACATGAAGTCCTCAGTCTCACTCTTTCTTCCATAGATATCAAAGTACATTGGCCAGACAAAAGTAAGACACCCAGCAATGGCCCAGGATGCAGTGGATGACCTTGGCATCTCCAACATCCGACCAAGCTCCAAGAGGTACACAGTGCCTGCTTCAGTCACTTTCATAGCCATTGGAAAATAATGTTCTCATCCACCATTTTTCTACAGAAAGTCTTCACAGCAGTATTTATAAAGTGCTTTAAGGTTGGCAAAGTGATTTATGTGTTGCCCTGTTTAAGATGCTATTATTACCACAACTCCCTCCATACTCCTCAATTTATAGATAAGGAACTGAGACTAAGAGATGGTTAAGTAACTTGCTCAGAACGCAGAGCTAGTAAATAGCTAAGGTAGAATTTCAACTCAAGGTAAGTCTTCCTGACTCCAAGTTCACCCTCCTAGCTACTGTACTACAACCTAGCTGCCTCAAGTGAAGGAGAGCCAAAAAAGCAGTGCCAGGAAGAGAATTGCCAAAAAGACAACATGGATCAGGTCACCAATGGAAATGATGAGTCATGAGGCTCTCGGTTGATTCTCTACTTCCCCAAAAAGATTCAGTCTTAAAATGCAATAACCTTATCACCAAGTACAAGCACCATTTCTTCAGTGAGTACTGTTCTTCCAGTAGTCTCACATTTATAGAACAGTTCTATCACCACCATGGCAGAAACTCCCCAGTCAACTTTCAGCAGTTTCATCTTCACTCCTCACCTAAATCTCTACTACTAAAAGAATCAGTCAGAGGCCAACAGACATGCTTCCTTAATCCACTCGGTGATGCTTACGGATGGCTACATCTCTAAGATCTAAATCAAAACAATAAATGTCTTTACGAAATCCACTCAGTTCTGACCCTTTAATTCTGACACATATAATGGAAAGGATTTTCAAGATGACACTGCAAATTATAGCTCAACATACAAATTCATGAAATGTAAGGTGGCAAATATGAGCTTACACAGAATTCAAAAACTTGAAAATAAAAGGGTAGATTTTATCTTGACTTACAAAAGTTGCTAAATTAAGAGCTCCACTTTTCACTCTGGTTCCCTGAGCCTCTATGGCCATAAAATGATTCAATGATAGAAACAGGTTTTATGTTTTTATCTTTTACACATACAGCAAAAAGAGTAAACTTTTGTAGTATATCCTCCATAAATTTCAGCAATACTAATATTATTTAATGTCTATAAATCTAGATAAGTCTTTGAAAGTTACGTTATCAGTGTTGTCCTAAAATCTAAATTATTTACTCTGGGGTTTTGGATTCAATGTAGTATTTAAAGTGCTGATAATGCATTTAAATTAAAATAAATGATGTGCCCAAGCAAAGATCAACTGGAACCTACCCAAAATATAAACCTGGCTTACATAACATCAAGTTAAAAATGGACATTCTCTTTACTCGTCATCCAAGAAAATGTCAGATTTCATCAGCTACTTCTTTTCTTTAATTCCAAAGATGTTTTAAAGTATATCTTAATAACTTCCAAATGTTGTATTTTAATTCTGAACAAGCCAAATACCTTTCACAGTCTGAAAATGATCTGCTGTGAAGATTTCACTTCAAAACCTCAAATTATCAGATCACTGTGCAAATAACAAATGACAATTACGAAGTTTAAGAGAAACTTGACAATATCTGCATAAACTGATGTACAATGAAATTTTAAAAAACCAAGAGAACAGTATCTATTAATTACTAACAGTTATCATAACAATATAAATGAAAAGACTACCAAAAGAACTCTTGAGTGCTGGAAAAAGTCTTAAAGGTCCTGGAGAAGAGATAACAAAACATACTTCCTCTTTCCTCATGTGAGATGAATGAGGGACTATTAAGACAGAATATTTTTACCTTGTCACACGTTTCGTGCACTGAGCTTATTTTTTTCCTTTGTCATAAGAGAGGTTCAATCAGAAGACAAGCAGTGTATGAATGTCATATAAAGACATAAAACAATATTTTTAAATTAATAGGCAAATGTGAAAAGCCAAGTAACAAGGTAAAATCATTCTGACAATGAGGACTGGGAACTTAATTGTACTATTTTAAGCTCACAAGACTTCATTTAACCAATTATGTGCATGCAATAGAGATAGAAAGAAATTTCAATTATAACTGCCACAAGTGAGACAATGTCATTCAATATTTTTAAGAGAACCTGGTACTAATAACTTCACTAAGGAAAGCAAATATTTTACAACTGCTTCACTGCTGAAAATTTAGCAAAAAGAAAATACACATATATTTTTGGTTCACAAAGTCATACCCTACTGTTTAATTTTGAATTATCCAATGATGTATTACCTTAACTTTCAACAATTCAAAAAACTCCTGTTCAACTTTAGTTGAACCTTCTGATGCAGTGTCTCAAGGTACCATGTGTGGGAATGCATGCTATCAATTGCTTTATTTTGCATGCTATGTTATTTGGGATTCTAATCTGGTGTGTTTGTACCACTTGGTGCACTGTTATGATAACTGTTAGTAATTCATAGATACTGTTCTTGTGGGGTTTTTTTAATTCATTGTGAATTTCACAATTTCATTGTGAATAACCACTGTGAAAGGAAGTGGTGATCACACAGAGACAGCATATTATAGAAAAAGAAGTTGTTAATATGCTGATGTCAATATAGATAGAAATCTCTAATCATCTATACCCAGAATCTGTGATCGGTGTAATACTGTTACTCAATATTTATCATAGGAAACTTAGTTAATGTATAGGAAACTCACCAGATGCATAAACAACAAAGCTATGAGGAATATGTTAATATGCCAGAAGGCAGAAATTAAAAAAAAAAACAACTAACCATCCAGAATGTTGGGCCAAATCCAATAAGATGATATTTAACTGGTATAAATATAAAACATTATGAATGTTAAAAAAAAAATGAACTTCACAAGTACAAGATGGTCAAGACATGGGTAGATTGCAGTTCTTTAAAAAATATGAGAGGGTTTTAGTGGAATTCAAGCTCAATGAGTCAACAGTCCGATGACACTACAAAAGCTACTGCTATTTTAGGCTGCATTACATGATGAGTAATGTTCAGAAAGTAACAGAACCACTGTACTCTACCCTAGTCACACCATTTCATGGTTATTGCTTTGTTCTGAACTTCATATTTTAAGAAAGAAGACTGATGAGTTGGTGAGCATCAGAGGAGAGAGTGATCAGAATAGTGTGAAGTGACACAAGCCATTATATGTGAGAATCAGCTGAAGTTGAGATGTTTGGTATTTAGAGGAAACTTAAGGAAGACAACAACTTTCTTCAAGTATCTGAACCACCACCATGTGAAAGTCGATTTATACCTGGGCCCAGAGGGCAGAACTAAGAACAGTGGGTGGAAGTAGCAAAGAAGCAAATTACACTCCTTATGCTTCACATTTCAACTCTCATTTTTCTGCCTTTGTAATAGCTGTTCATATTAGGAATGCACTCATTCTTCACCTCCAGCTCTGACAGTCACTAGTTTTCTTCAAAACTCAGCATAAGTATTGAACTCATCTCTACCCCCAGTTGCTAATACCTTCCTCTGAGGTTATTCTCTGTGTGTGTATAGTTTGTATGTATGCATGTATGTATAATTTCTCAGCATCTCACAAATACTTAATAAAGTATTTTATTATTTTTGCATTTGCTTAACATAGTAGCATCGTTCCATTTGGACCTTAGTTTTTGTGAACACTCAGATCATTCACTGACCTCTACTAGAAGAGAAATTTCAGAGCATATTGAGTGTTTAGGTGTTTTTTTCTGGAAACCCTAGAGCAAGGAAGTAATATATATGTACTAAGGCTGGACAGGTAAGCTTGCTGTGAAAAACCTTTTTTAGACTGTGAAAGACTTCAAAATGTTAGTCAAGCTTGCCTATGACCCTAAAGGAAACAGAGAGTCACTGGAGTTTATTGAACAAGAGAGTAACATGGTAAGATGTGGAAAACCACGTGGACAGCCATGTGGATAAATGGAGATAGAAGAAAATTAGGGCCTGAGAGTCCAAGCAGGAGACTAATGTAACCAAAGTCCAGGCAAGAAGCAATAAGGACTCAAACTAGGATACTAGTCTTGTGAATGAATAATATTATTTATAGAGCACTTAAAGTTCTGTAAATGATATGAAAAATACAGAGGAGGCAAATTTGACAAGACTCCACAACCAACTGCATGTATAGGAAGAAGAAGAGTGAAGTATTAAGAATTATTCTGAGGTTTTGAACCCAGGTGACTAGGAAGATAGTGGTATCCTTAAAAGAAAGAGGTAATCTGAGAAAAGAGGTAGATTTTGGGAAAAAGATCCTGAGTTCTATTTTGGGCATGTTGAGTTTGAGATGCCTACTTGGCATCTACAGAACAATGAAGTCTGACTTGGTACAATCATCAATATTTAAGATGTACTGCCAACAGAAAACAGAAAGTATACATATTTTTTTTCAGAACTATAATGGCTTCAACATTTGGCATGTTATGTTACAACATTAAACATTCCCATCCACTCCCCTTTTCTCCCTTAAAAAAAAAGAAGAACACACCAATCCAACACCACATCAATTTTTGCTATCTCTCTTCACCCTCTCCTCTGACCCTGGGCCATTACAGAAACTACCTGCTTTTCCTATTTATATTCTCAGCATTTAGCACAATGCTTGACATACAGTAAGCACTAAATAAGTGCTTTTCCATTCATGCATAAAGGTATACTTATTATTCCTAGATATACTTCAAATTCTTATGTCACAAATGTTCCAAACTTTTCAAAATCTTGTCAAAAATGACTGTAACCGCCTCTGGAGCTACACAAAGGACTAGCTGGACTAGACGATCACTGAAATACCTTCTAACCCTAGAATACTTTGATTATCCTAATAAATCTTTTTTGAACCTATGTTCTAGACTTTATATTTGTCCCAATTAAACTTCACCTTCTTATTTTTTGGTCTAATATTCCAGCCTGTTAATATCATTCACTATATCTCTCCCTAAAGAAGAATGCCTACCAGGCAATGTGTTAAATGCTATACAAATATTATCTGAACTGATCCTCGTAACCACCCTGTGAGGTAGGTGCTAATATTATCCCCACTTTATAGTTGAGAAAAGGATCACACAGGCTGACTCCTGGCCTAGCACTCTCTATCCATTGAACTATCTAGCTGCCCCAAAGAGATAGCTAAAGATGGAAAGAGAATACTACTACAAAATACTTTTTCACAGAAATAAAGACATCTAAATAATTGGAGGAATATTCATTGGTCATGGATAGGATGAGCCAATATAACATAAATTCCATTACTACCTAAATTAAATTACTTATTCATGCCATATAAAATTACCCAAAACTTGATTGAGACAGAATTTTTTAAAAAAATAAACTAGTGGAACAAAAAGTCAAGACTCTCACGAGAAATAGTGAAAAAAACCAAACCAGGAAGGAAAGGAAGACTAGCACTATCAGATCTCAAAGTACACAAGAAAGCAGTAATCACTCAAACAAGAACAAAGAAGTCCTTCAGTGGAACAGACAAACAGAAGCAAATGAGTACAGTACCCTAGTATTTGATAAAACTCAAAGATTCCAGTGACTGGAGTTAAGAACTCATGATTTGAGCAAAACTGTTGGGAAATCTGAGAGACAGTCTGGAGAAATCTCCAAATGGGGACACAATTTGGATATAAAGGATGAAATAAAAAATAAATTAGAAGTGCAAAGAAGAGATTACTTGTAAGATCCTTGGAAAGGGAGTTCATGACCCAACAAGGAATGTTCACAAAAGGTAAAATGGATAACTTTGATTACACAGAATTAAAAAGTATTTGCACAAACAACCAATATAGCTAAAATTAAGAGAGAAAAAAGGTGAATGGGAAAAAGCTTTTTCATCAAGTTTCTTTGATAAAGGTCCCAATTTTAAGATCAAATTTAAGATTCAAATTGATTAAGAATTATCTCCTCAACTGATAAACGGTAAAAGAATATTGAACAGGTAGTTCTCAGAGGAAGAAAGTCAAGCTGTCTTGTTTTCTTAAATCATTATCTGGTACTCTAAACCATTAATAATTAGAGAAATGCAAATTAGAAAAAACCTTGAGGTACTATCTGAAGTACCTATCAAGTATTACCTATGGAGTTCAAATCTGGCCTCAGACACTTACTAGTTATATGACCCTAAGCAAGTCACTGAACCCTGTTTGCCTCAGTTTCCAAATCTACAATATGAGCTGGAGAAGCAAATGGCAAATCATTACAGGATCTTTGTCAAGAAAACCCCAAATTGGGTTACAAAGATTCAGACACGACTGAAACAACTGAACAACTTTCACCCATCAGATTGGCTATGGCAACAGAAAAAGAAAATGACAAAGGCTGGAGGGGCAATGGGAAAAGAAAACAAGCACTTTTATATTCTGCCATGGAGCTGTAAATGTGGTACAGCCACTCAGGAAAGTAATTTGGAACTGTGTCCAAAAAGTTATTAAACTGTGCATATATCATCTTGACCTAGCAATACTACTAGGTCAATACACCTAAAATTCATCGGAGGAAAGGATTAATATGCAAAATAAATGTTTAAGTATCTCTTATTTATAGTGGCAAAAAAACTGGAAATAGAGGGGGTGTCCATCAATTGAGGAATGGCTGAACAAATTATGGTCTATGAAGATAATGGAATACTATTGTGCTTTAAGAAATAGTCAAGGGGATCATTTTAGGGAAACCTTGGGAAGATCTGATGAACCAATGCAGAGAGAAATGAGCAGATACAGAATAACATACAATAAAAACAATATTGTAAAAACAAACAAGTTTTAAAGACTTAGGAAGGCTGATCAACACAATGACCAACCACAATTCCACAAGACTCATGATAAAACAGGCTACCCAATTCCTGATGGGAAGGTGATAGACTCAAGATTGCAGACTGAAACATATACTTTTTTTTTTCTGGACATGGCCAATGTAGGAATGTTTTGCTTGACTATACATATTTTATGTAGGCTTTATTTTTTTCTTTTTCGGTGAGGAATAAAATAGGATTCTGGTTAACTGAAAAAAACTGATCTAAAAATAAACATGGGACGCACAAGAAGAAAAAGATGACATTCTGAAAAGAAGCATCTTAAAATAGTTAATCTTTTAAAGTATTTCAATTTTTAGATATGTAACACTTCATAGTATTTTAAATTTTTATAAGAACAAATCTGAAACATACCAGCATTATATCCTGATTCTTGAGCCAGATAGGAAGATCAGTTGATTGGCTCATTGCCTGGAACAAGGTTGCCCTGAGAGCACAGTAATTATCACCTCGAACTCTTCTTATAGAGGTAAATTTCTGAGAAACTTCTTCATAGCCCTGTGTGAAAATGTCAAAGAAACCAACACAGCCATTACTAAATTCAGGTGGTTTAGAAAGTCTTATTTATAAGGGAAAAATTTATTCCAGGTCTCAAAACTCACAGATGTTCTTTAAATAACCCAATCTCCTCTCCAAAAGGAGAGGGGGAAAAAAGGGAGGGGACACTTGGTCTAATTCTCCCTAAAGAGAATTCAAATGCTTTTATCAAAACACTAAGATGTAATTTTTCCCCAATTCAATAAATATTTTTCAGCACTTCTCGTGAACAAAGAACTGTAGGTGCTGGAGAGGAACAATCCCTTGTGAAGCTTACAGTCTAAAAAAGGGACAAGAAATAATACTGACAACTACAATGTGAAATATTATAGGACAACTAGTAAGAAGTTTCCAGCACAAAAGACAATGGATGTGTAGGCAGAGGAGGAGGATTGTTTGTTACCAGCATTAGGTGAGGGGACACAAGGGAGGCTTCATGACAAAGTGTAAGGGATAAGCAATGCTTTACCATGCGAGAAGAACTGGGTAATATGGTTTTCAATGTCTGACCAAAAAAAAAAAGCATACAAATTCACCTGTAGAAATCAGTTTTTTCCAAGAACTAAATTCAAGAGTTAATTTGCTGCTTGAGTTTTCATAATAAAGAAAACTGGGGAGCAAGGTAGAGAGAGTCCTCAATCATGGTTTGCCAAAGACAAAGAAGCCATGTCCAAATGAACATTTTGGGCATCATGCAGCCAAATGAAAAAGAAATAGCATCTGGTTAGGAGTCAGGAGACCCAAGTTCTAGTTTTATTAGTATTCACTAATAAAAATCTGGATGACTTCAGGTAAGTCACCTCTCTAGACTTCATTTTCCTCCTCTGTGAGATAAAGATGGAGGACCAATGTATGCTGTGAAGTGCCTCCCAACTCTAGTATTCTCTGGCCCCCACCTAACCAAAGGACATGACATCAAACCAGAACTCAACAAAATTGTTTCTTCAGGGGGCTAAAATAATATGGACCATATATCTCTAAATTCATGCAGGGTTAAGAGCTCAGAAAATCTTTTTAAATGGCCATCTTATAAGCCTATCAAGTTGCCTTTCTCAAATGTCACTTTCTCAATTGCATCGCTGGCAGATCACAGTCTGTACAAGACTGTTCTCTAACAAGTCCCTATGGTGCAGATATTCATGCTATTGATTAAACTTGGAGTCATGGGCTTTAAATATGCAAGGGTACAGTAAGAAAAGAAAAACTTCTCTATCTGCTCTGAAAGTTTAAGAGTCAGATTTATATACTTGCCCAGAGGGAAAAACCAATTCACTTTAGTTGAGTGTGGGCAGCAAGGGTGCCTGCAGACAAAGCCAAAATTTTCCCTCATAGAAGAAGGCTCTGAATCTTCTCAAGCACATATGCATATATATTTGGATAAATTCCCAGAGTTCTAGCATGGAAGAAAGTATCTTAGCCAGAAAAAACTGTTAAGAGCACATGCTAGCAACTGATTGTCATATCTGGAAGGGACCTTCGTATGGCCCAAGCAGAATGTTCAATTTTTAAAATAATAGCATCCTGCCGAGTTAGTTCCAAAATACATTCTGTCCCCGAATCAAGCAGCTGAATGGACTGTCCTGTCAAAAGAGTCATTTAGAACTCTATTTGAATGGCGAAAAAAACCTGTCAAGCAGGACAAGTTTTGTTTTCATGTAAGTGATGCTGAACTGCATGATCTTAACAGTGACAAGAGAAAAAGTGCCAAAAGTTTCTCAAGACAAATACTAATATGTGGCCAGCAGCCAATGGCTCTTCTCTAATGATGAGATATGGCGCAGTCCTACAATATGGCACCCAGGCAAAAAAACAAGCTCCTCATAGGGCAAGGGACTATGTTCTATACTATTTTTGTATCCTCCAAGGACCTACTACTAGGCACACAGAAAATACCTGCTCAATTGGAACTGAAGTGGCAGATCCCATCCAAACAATACCAGGATACAAAAGAACTATCTGCCCATACACTATAATCCCAGGTTAACTTGACAAGCTGTCCAATCTAAGAGGTAGACTCATATTACTCGCAGTCATAAGAGATGTACTTTTAGACCTGAGCCACTACTTCTCTTTGAGGAATAACTACCCTCTAAAAGAAGACAGGAAGATCTGAGCTTTCCCTGATCCTCATTCCTAATTACTCTAAGGAAGGACTTGGGGGATGTCCCACAGGGCTCCTAATAATGACTAGATACTTGAGGAGAAAAGCAAGTGCCTTACTCCAGGGATTTCCTGCATTTGTAGGACTGGCCTGTAAGTGGTTCACTCAAAGTTTCCATAACCTTCTAAAGGCCGAGTAATAGAAACTGGAAGCCGCCAAGTCCCTTAATATCATAACAGCAGAATGTCCTTCTCTTGCTAAGTCCTGAATCATAAAGAAAAGCACTGGTCTCAGACTGGTCTAACCTAAACCTAAAGTGGGAAATCAATCTTTCAATAAAATAATAATTTATAAACTAGATGCAATCTGATGACCATATATTCAGAATGCAACTAGGATCAAATTCCGTGTGTGCGTGTGTGTGTGTGTGTGTGTGTGTGTGTGTGTGTGTGTGTGTGTGCACGTATATGGATACATACACATATATGTCTTTGGACTCTGCTTCCTCACCCATAAAATCAAGACAACAATATTCTCAGAAACAAAGAAAAACAGGAAATGTTGTTTAGCATACACCAAACTACACACAAACAACAGCACATGCATGTATGCATACATGCATGAATATGCGCTTAGTTTTTAATCACACCTTTTTCATCCGTTTTGCCATTTGGGTATTTCCTCTCCACTCTTTTTTGCAATAGTCCATGATGTCCATTTCAGGGGCCACACTTAACTTGGGCTCTGTTAACAAATACAAAGCAATAATAATCAAGAAAACCTAACAAAAGTAGCACTATCAAAACAAAGGCAACAACTCCCTCTTTCAACAAAATGATGCTGTTCTCCTTATCCCAGGAGAAAGGTATGACTAATAACATGATAAAGTAAAGAAAGGCCAATCTATCATGAGCACTTCTTGTATTCATTTCATAAAATATAAAGGATTTCTGAATAGCATCATGAGATTACAGTTATAAACAAAATTCTTAAAACTGTTTTCTAGAAAAGATGGGCTCCAGATCTGGCAGTGACATAGTAAAGGTTATCCCAAGTCTTTAACCTATTAAAGCTACAAGACTTTTGGGACATCCTGTGTACAGAGAGGGGCAGGTAGGGGGTGCAGTGGATAGAGTGCCATGTCTGGAGTCAGGAAAGGTCATCTCCTTGAATTCAAATCTGGCCTCAGACAATTAACTAGTTGTGTGACTCTGGGCAAGTCACTTAACCCTGATTACTTTGGTTTCCTCATCAGTAAAATGAGCTGGAAAAGAAAATGGCAAACCACTTCAGTTATTTTTGCCAAAAAATTCCAAAAAGGGTCACGTAAACTCAAACATGACTGAAAACTACTGAATAGCAAAGTACACATCCTTGCTTTATAGTCACGCTTTATTATACACATGGTCCACAAAAGCAAAGTAAAGTTTCATAATGCAACAGGGAAATTAATATGTCTCATTATGACAGGTTGTTTGGAGCCTTCTAGAGCTAAGGTGATGTCACAGACATAAGGAGAAAAAATTAGGCTACCAATCCCTCAGACACTTCCCCAAGTAATAGATCTGGCCAAAACAACTACAAGTGAACTACCTTCCTTCTCCCTCCTTCACATGGTTCTTGCCACCACCTATTGCTGCTTCTGGCTGTTGATGCAATGCTTGCATGGCCCCCTAACACTAGCTCTGTGTACTTGAAGCCAAGGAGTAGGACATGAACCACCTCATCCTATCCAGTGGAAGCCTCTTCCAGTGATCACAGAAGAGGTAGTGGCTTGAGGTCCCAAGGTTGAGGGAACAAGTTTGGATCAATGTTTTAGAGATTAAGACTGGACCCATGGTTTAGATAAAATCATGGAACAATGAATGGTAATACTGCATCATACATTTCATGCACAAAAGACTTTCTTCTTCGAAATTTCTCAAACGAAAATGAAAAGAGTACCAATGCATGTACTTAGCCAGTGTCACTCAAATGAAACATACATTTAAAACAACATACTCTTCTGCTACTGAGAGATCAAATAAAATACATAATTGAGACAAAGTTGCTTTCATTAAGGAATTTCAAAAATCTACTTGTACCCAAATTAAACTTTCCTTTGGAAGCACTCTTTTTCCTGACAACTTTTCAATTGCCCAAACTAATTCAAATGTCACAATAATAAACGCAAGATTAAAAAATTGTGAGTGTTATGACTACTTAAAAGCTACTAGATGGCAGAGTAAATAAACTGCTTGATTTGAATTCAGTAGGAGCTGGCTTCAAACATAACCTTATATAATTAAGAGTTTTGTGACCCAGGGAAAGTCACAACCTCTCTCAGCCTGTTTCCTTATCTTAAAATGGGGAGAATAATAGACCTACCTACCCCCCAAGTTGTTGTGGGGACAAAATGAGAAAACATTTGTGAAGCACTGTGAAAACGTTAAAGCATTATAAAAATGCTTGCTACTGTTGTTGTTCATTCATTCAGGCACTGAGGAAAGTGCTAAGGATACAAAGTGGGAAAAAAGCTCCTGCTCTCACGGAGCTCACAACCTAACGAAAATTTATACCTATGTACAAGTGCTTTGTGAAACTGGATGTGAACTCCTTAATTTATCCTGTAAATATTAAGTGCTACATAGGAGTAAAACCTCAAACGTACCTGATAACCCTCTTTCACGTACCAGTAATTCTTTCTCCTTTTCTATTTCATCTTCAGCACGATATATGTCCTCCTCCCTGAAAAAACACCAAATAAAGACATTTTCAAGCCCTTCTTTTTTGTCACATATACTAGTATTTACTTTTTTTTTTAAATGCATTAAAAATTTTCTACTTATATTTTATATGACAATACTGAAGGCAGCTAGGTGGTACAGCAGAGAAGGTTCTGGACAATTCTTATACTCTAATACTACCTCGTAATACAGTCGTCTGTTTTGGCGCCTTCCCCCATGTTCAACAGACAAACAACAGTGAGCTACTTTAGGGCAATAATTGTTCTTCAGCTGCTTTCAGTCATGTTTGAGGCTTTGTGATACCAGTCGGTATGCCTGTCAGAGGACTAACCTGGCCAAGTTAGGAGAAGCTCATTATCAAGTTGGCTACAAAGTGATCAGTTTTTGTCTAGAGTAACTCAAAAAGAACACAAGGCTATAAGTTCTATGATAACATTAGAGGGAAGAATACCATACAGGTAAAATGATGGATCCCTGAATTATTGAAGTGTAGGTATGTTTAGGCCTTATCCATCTATCAAAGATCCTAGCATAGAGCCTTGAGCATATTAAGATGTTCAATTAAATGTTAGTTACATGACAATTAATGAATCTGCCATAGGTGCAAGCTGTCACATTCAATGGAGCAGAACAGAAAAGAGACCTCTTGCCAGTCCACCCCTCCCTTTCTTAATCTGTCTCTAAGTAAAAATCACTTTTCACTTTCATAACATAATAAGAGATATTAAAGAAAACCACCTTGTTGGGAAAGAGGCAAGGGGAAGAAGGGTACTTTCCAAGAACAATGGCTCTGGTAAGATTTTAAGTATAAGGTGTGATGTTGCCTCCTGAGTCCATGCCAGAGTCAAAGCAAACAGAAACTAGATAGTCATAGGGGACTGGTGCATCAAAACTTAAAATAAAATGTGACCTATGTGTTAGCCCCTCCCTTACAAGTGATTCTCAGAAGGCACAATTAAGTTTTACCAAAAAAGAAAACAATTCTTATTATGAAAAACAGCCCTTTTAAAGTGTTTCATAAACATACAGAATACCACTGCAGAATCACCTTTCTCTCATATGATTAAAGATTCCATTCCAGGATAATTTTGTAGTCACCTTGGATATATGTTCTTTAAAATTAGGAGCTAACCAAAGTTCATTCATCAGGGGGGTGACTAAATATAAACAAGTTCCTACCACTAAACATTCACTCAAATCTCCATGAAAACCTATTAGGATGGAGTAAAGAGAAACTACATGGAATGATGAAAAGCTATACATTTTCATGTGTACACAAAATGAGAGTAGAGAGTATTGAAGATAGGAGAGAAAAAAAGAAAGCAAAATTAATGGGTAAAAAGGCAGAGTTGATTGAAAATTCTCTTAACAACTGACGTATTTCTCTTAGGTCTTGTGCATATGTTTATTCTCATGACCACCAAATGGCATAAGAAAAATGTTAATATGGTTTTTATTAGTCTGCACATAAAATAACCCCAAAACTATATGTTTACCAGGAAAAAGGTACAGCTTGAGTTGAATTGCTACTGAATACCATAATCGATCAGCAAGATGCATATCTATAAAATCTTAATATGTATAAACTTAGGAGGAAATAAGTAATATTCTCTATTTCAAAAGTTAAATAAAACATAGTCAACTGACAAAAAGCATAGGGGAAGGAAGGATGGAAGGAAGGAAGAAAGGAAATAAAAATTCTACCAAGGAAAATGGGAATAATTTTCTGAATTGAAAACACTTTCTTCGATTCTTATTGCTGTCAATTTGAGGCTGGGATTTTTGGGAGGGAGTTTTTGAGGCACAGCAGAATGAGGACAAACAGTTTGAGTAGAGAACAAATAAAAACTCTTATTAAAGCATAAGATAAAAGCAGGTAGATAAAAAACAAATCTAAGACCAGAAAAGGTTGTACCAACTTGGAAAAGCTTCACTGACCTTTATATACACACACACCCCAATTGTCTCCCTAGCTCCTTGCTAACATACTACCCAAACCCAACTCCTCTCTTTCAATAGATTAGAAAGTAGACAAGTAAATGTCTACAAGACTAAGAAAAATGGTAAACTCCATCTTGTGGGTATCTTTGAGACTTAGTAAGTCATGATTCATGAATGGACTATGGAACCAAAAAGGTGTATGTATCATATTCGAAAGGAATAATCAATTAGTAAAAGGAGCAGCAGCGTAAGAATACACATGAGAAAAACTATGAACTAAAAGGATAAGTATGGTATATAGCAATTGTGGGAAAGGGATAAACAAAAATTGTTATGGTAAAATAGAAAACTGACCATCAGACCCGAAGAAAAAAATGGATGACTTCATGAAATAGACTGCAAACTCCGCAAAGAGATAACAAGGACAGAAGACTTTGACTGTATGGACATATATTGGAGCTTTCTGGTAGTAAAAAGAAATCAGCAAAATCTTTACATGCTTTAATAATAACTTCATTTTTTAAAAAGGTAGAGGAAGTGATGCAGGGAACTACTATTCTAGACCTGACTTACCACAAAGAAGGAACTGTTTACTGAAGTAGAAATCACAGGAACCATGAGAGGAAGTAGGCATAACATCATAATTCATGACAGATTAGGAGGGGAACATTAGGCATACTTTGTCCACCCTAGATTTTGAGATAGGAGATTTCAAAATATTCAAAGTAAGAATCCAATTACCTAAAAATTCCATAAGAGCAGTTGGTCTCAGGATGGGATGGATTACAGTGAAGAAAAAGCTGACGCAGTAAAGTGAGCAGAACCAGAACAATTTACAGTATAATTATGACACCAACACTGTAAAGTTAATGGATCCTAAAAAACTTAGGAAGTCTGACTAATGTAATGATCAACCACAATTCCACAGGATAGATCATGAAAGAATGCTATCCATATCTTGACAGAGATGATGGGCTCAATATGAGAAATGAAACATACATTAATGTGTTAATTGTTACAAGGGTTTTGTTTTTCATTTTTTCTCCCCCTCCCTGCTCCCATGAGTAGGGGACAAGTGGGAGACAGAAAAAAAAATGTTTCACTGAAAAAGATAAATTTTAAATTAAAAAAACTTAATAGAGTAATATGTGAAGTATAGGGAACTCATTACCCAATTTAAGATTTTTTTTTTTTAAACCATATAAAGAAAATGGAAGGGCTGGTAACTAATGATGAAATGGTTGCTGATCAATGGAATGATAAATCACTAATCCAAAGTACTAAAGACTGGAACACATCACTCACTTTCTGACAACTGATGGATGATGAACTGATGGGTGAAAATGCAGACATTCTCAGACATGATCAATGTGAGAATCTGTTTTGCTGAACTATGAATCTACATGTGTTGAAGATTTTATTTTTCAGGGTTTTTTTGGGGGGGGTTGTTAAAATTTATTGTAGGGAAATGGAGGACAGTTTTTAAACAGGATTAATGAGTAGCACAATTCCATTAGCAATAATATCAAGAAGAAAAATAATAGCTCAAATCAGAATGAATTTTACATTATCAATGAATACAGAATGATAATTAAAGGGACCTCTTCTGGTTCCTTTTGTTAAGGTATGTTGAGGGCAAGAAAAACAAAGACAAGAGAGGATTCATGTCCAGGATGGACAGGGTGATGATCCTGGATAATAAAGACTAAACCAAGATACTCTACTCAATTCTAATTGTGCTTCTGAGTCCTCTTTCCAGGGAGAACAATCTTCAGACTGGAAGGGAACAACAAAAATAGATAAAAGAGAACTGAAACCTAAGGTAAATAAAAGTTGGTAAGAGAACAAAGTTGCTAGCTGCTGTCAATTCACCAAGCTCAGACAAACTATCCAGGGGACTTGAGAGAACTCCAGAATAGAATTGCTGAGCTCCTGTCAGTGATTTCTCTATAAACTTCAGGGAATAGGAAAGGTACAATTAATAATGAGCATATGTTCCAGGGTTCAAAAAGGGGAAGGAGATTCTTGAAACTAAAAGTTCACTTCAATTCTTGGTAAAATATTGGAATGTTTTATATCAAGGGTTGCTTTGTAAGTGCTTAAAAAGAGAAATAGTGACCAGAAGCTTACCAAGAACAACCCAAACTAACCTTTGTTCATCTGTGACAATGTTGATCAATTGATCAATTAGGGGAAGGTTGTACATACAATTTATTTAGCAAAACTTTTGTCAAAGTCATCTGTGCTTTTGTTGTGGACAAAGAAGAGAGATATGACTAGCTGACAGTATGAAAAGTGGCCAAATTCAATGTTATCTACTTTGATGGGCAGTGGAAGGAGTAGAGTGCCTCAATGATCCATGCTTGGCCCCATGCATGTAAAATTTTTATCAATGACTTGGGTAAAGGCATACATGGCATATTTGTCAAATTTGAAAAATGACAGAACGGCTAGGGACAGATCCTTATAAACCACAAAGCTGAGCCAAATCTAATAAATGAAATTTAATACGGATAAAGTCCTGCATTTAGTTTCATAAAAATAACTTTGCAACTATAAGATGGGTGAAAAATGTGGCAGAGATCATGTGGGGGAGTAGTGGTTAGAGAGATCAATGAGTCAAATTTTTACCAGACAGGCACAATTAAGGGAAGCACAGTACCCAGAACATCACCATGCCCAGGGCAGACTCTTTCTAGAATATATTTAGATATGCTAGGAATCACAGTTTAAGAAGATTATTGATAAACTGGGGCATATCTAGTGAAGAGTGGCTAGTAGAAACCAAGTTATATGAAGATAAATTGAAGAAACTACAAATAGTAACCTGCAGATGGACAACACAACTGCCTTCTACTATCTGAACAATTCTAATATTTATGAGAAGCATTAGATTTGTTCCAATTTAATCCAGCTCAACCCCAAAGGGAAGAGCTAAGAACAACAGACAGAAATTAATAGAAAGGCTAATTTCAGCTAGATATAAGGGAATTCTTTCTAACAATAAAATCTACCCCAAAGTTTAATAGGCTTGGTAGGGAATGATTTCCTTATCAGAAGTTTTCAAACAGAAAATGGATAACTACTTGTCAGGGAAGTTTTAGAAGGAGTTCCAGCTATAATACCAGCTGACCTACATGAACTCTTGAGGTTTTGTCACTGTATGATTCACAGATCACCTACCAAAAAAAATTCCAATGCCCATACAATTATTTTTTTACAAAACAGAAAGTAAAGATTTAACCTAAGAGCCTTACTAGAAACACATAAAACTGAAAAAGTAAAAAAATTAAATTAAATATGAATTTGGGGCATTTTAACATGGAACATGCAAATTTGTAAGTTTGAATTAAACACTTTTTTTTAAAAATCATGAAACAAAAGAAATCCAAATTCATAATTCATCCCTTCTAAAAAAAGAAAAAGTACTATTATTTTAAAATTTTGATTAATTTTTCAACAGTACTTTAAAATCCAAATAAACTAGCTTTCATTAAAAAATATGTATTTCTCCCTTAAGTTAGCAATGAGATTCATAATAAATTCATAATACTGAATAAGTTAATACTGTATAAATTATCTAAGAGGAGTAACAAAAAAAATGACAAATCCTAAAAGTATAAACAAGGTTCCACCTCTGTTCAAAACCAAGTGAAATGATACTTTAGGCTACCAGCATCATAACAGAGAGTTTTTTCCTATCTAATACTATATTAATTATTGGGGGAAAATATACTCAATTCCTTGCATTCTGGCTTCTGTTCCCACTACTCTGTTTATTAATCCTATATTTTCAAAAATAAGCAATACCCTTCTTATCCAATAACCCACCATCACTCCTTATACTCCTTGACCTTTCTTCAACATCTGGAATTCCAAAATTCTATCCCTGGTTTTTTTATATTTTTCCTTAGACTAAGTTCTGAGGAAAAGACCATGTTTTATTATATTATGATAGATGCTGACAAGGACACAATGCACAATCTGCACCTAATAACTATTCATTGATTTAAATTTTTCAGTCTCCCTAGATAACCTTACACATGACCACAGTAAAATATATGCAAATAACTCCCAAATCTGTATTTCTAACTCTGAGTTCCATAGTTGCATTTCCAACTGCATAATGGATATCTCTAACCAGATGTTCCACTAATTCCCCCCAAAACAATCAACAAGTTTTAATATTAAGGATCTAAAATGGATACAAATACAAAGAATGAAACAAATTTGCAAATACCTTACATGGGACAGAAAGCCAATACATATAAACAGAATATAAAGAGGATTCAAACAAACACCAAGCGGTTAAATAAAAGGTAGTTTGGAAGAAAAGAGAGGACTCTATGAGACAGAAGTGAGGAAGAGATGCACTTTCAAGCAAAGGGAGTGGTCAGTAGAAAAGAACAAATACTATTACTTGTAAAGAATATAAAGGTCAGTGTACCTGGTTTGAAAAGCACAGAGAGGAAGTAAAGTCCAATGAAATTAGAAAGCTGAGTTTTAAAAAACTAAACAGAGAAGTGTATATTTTAACTACTGTCAATAGAAAGCCCACTGGAGTTGACTGAGTATAGGAGTGATTATGGTCCTATTTACATTTAAGGAAAATCACTTTGGAAACAGTATGATTAGACAGTTAACAAGCATTTATTAAGCATCTACTATGTACCAGTTGCTGTTCAACTGTCTCTGATTCTTTGTGACCCAGTAGGCCACAGCATGCTAATCAATGTTGCCCATTGAGTTTTCTTGGCAAAGACACTGGAGTAGTTTGCCATTTCCTTCCCCACTGGATTAAGGCAAAAAGAGGTTAAATGGTTTACTCAGAATCACAGATCGAGGGTCTGAGGTTTGATCTGAATTCAAGTCTTTGGGATTCTAGGTCCAGTGCTCTATCCACTGGGAAACCTAGCTGTCTCCTTTATGTGCCAGGTCAGTGGTGCTAAGCACCAGGGATACAAAGAAAGCAAAAACAAACAAAAAAAACAGTCCATGCTCTGGAGGAAATTCACAGTCTGCTTGAGGAGACATGAAAACTATTTACAAATAAAAAAACAACATATGGGATAAACTGGAGATAACCAACAGAGGTAAAGCATTAGTATTAAGGGTGACTGGGACAGGCTTCTTGCAGAAGGTGGAATTTTATCCAGGAATCAAAGGAAAAGAAGGAAATAAGGAGGCAAGGATAAGGAAAGAAAGAATGACTAGAAAGATAAGTTATGGAGAAACACAGCTTGTGAAGTCCTTTAGACACCAGATGATTTTATAATGGGTCCTAAAAGTCATAAGGAGCCACTGGAATTTATTAACAGGGAAACAAATTAGGAAGTTGTTGCAGTCATCTAGATAAGAAGTGATAGGGGCCAGAACTGAATGAAAAGACAGCAAAATGTAGCAACTCATTAGATGTATCCAAAACTAAACTGATCATTCCCCCCAAAACAGACTCCTCTTGACTTTCCTATTTTTCTGTCAATGGTGACACCACTTATACCTAGTAATATATGGTCAAAATTGCTCTGCTAGTTTTTATTCCCTTTTCTTCTTTAACTGGTAAGCAAGTCATATCCATTGAGCCTCCCACAGTGCCTTGCATACATGTGCCACACTATTCTAGTCCCTCATTACTCTGTCTGAAGTAGAACCGTAACTTACTTGCTCTACTCACCTCTAGTCTCTCCCCACATCAATCCCTCTTTCATAAAATGCCAGTTTACACACAGATCTGATCATATTATTCCTGTCCCCCAAATTCTTCAATGGCACACTAAATGAAGTCTGGATTCCTTAGCCTAGCATATTCAAAGACTCCATAGCTTGGTGCTTCTGTACAGTCTTATCTGGAACTATTCTCTTTTACCTGTCCCGTAACGGACTATAATCCCTTATAAGTCCAAAATGTTCCTATTTCTGTGCCTCTGCTTACATTCAAGCTTAAAATACCTCCCTCCCTCTCTATCTTAGAAAATGCTACCTATCCTTTAAGACCTAGCTAAAAAGTTCACTGTCTATAAAAAGTTCTGAGCCCATCAACTGGAAATGGTCTTTTCCCTCTAATGTCAAAGAGCAATTTCTGCATCACTATCTGTAAAATGTGACATTCATTCAATACATTTTCCATTAGATAATAAGCTACAGAATAGGGACCAAATTTTAAAAACCTCTTCTCCCCCAGGACTTAGCGCAGTACTTTGTACAAGGGGAGTTGTTCAAAAACAAACATTAACAAAACAAAGTAACTTAAGCATAATATATTCGTTGTGAGGAAAAGAAAGCTACTTCTTTGTAGTCAACATTCAATGTCTGGTACAATTCAATATTCAGTATTTTAAAATATCAACTATACAGCCCATGTAGCAATGATAAACAGTATTTTGGTTTTTCATCATTATTAGATTTTAGGCCAAATTTATTTTAGCTGCTTAGTTAAGAGACAATGCGGATGGAATGGTGAGAAAAGCACTGAACTGAAACCAAATGACCTGAATTCCAGTCCAGGCTTTCCTATTTATTACCTGTGGGGCTATAGGCAAATCAAAAAGCATCTCTAAGCCTCAACTTCCTCATATGTGAAATAGGGTCTCACTTAGATCACCTGCCTCATAGTGTAATGAGGAAAGTGTTCTGCGAAACACAAAACTCTTTGTAAAGGTGAGCTGATCTTTAACATATCTACTATGCTGGCTCTTGTTTATTTTTGCAGTTTTAAACACAGTAGCAAAAAATTCCAGCTATGATTTTATTACTATATTTCTTTTTCTAAAACATATTATTTATTTATTTTTCAGTTCTTAACATTCACTTCCACAAGAATTTGAATTCAAAATTTTTTCCCCATCTCTCCCTACCCCTCACCCCAGGACAGCATGAACCCCATCCACACCTTCCTCCAGTCTGTCCTCCCTTCTATTACTTACCCTTCTTCCATCCCCCTTCCCCTCTACTTTCCTGTGGGTAAAAATAGATGTCTATACTACATTGCCTGTATAGCTTAATTTCCAGTTGCATGCTAAAACCATTTTTAGCATTCATTCTTAAAGCTTTGAGTTGCATATTCTCTCCCTCCCTTACTCCACCCACCCTCATTGAGAAAACAAGCAATTCAATGTAGGTCCTACACGTGTAACAATGCAAAGCACTTCCATAATAGTTATGTCGTAAAAGACTACATTTCCCTCTGTCCTATCCTGCCCTTCATTTTTTCCATTCTCTCCCTCGACTTGTCCTCCCACAATAGTGTTTGCTTCTGATTATCCCTTTCCCCAGTTTGCTGTCCCTTCTGCTATCTTCCCTCTCCTATCTCCTTCCCCCTTGCCTTCCTACAGGGTAAAATAGATTTCCATATCCAATTGTGTGTGTGTTATTCCCTTCTTAAGCCAAATCCCATGAGAGTAATTATTACTCTCAATTATTTCCTTTCATCTCCCACCTCTTCCCCTCCATTGTAGAAGGTCTTTTCTTCCCTCTTGTACATGAGATGATTTTCTACATTCTACCTCTCTCTTTCTCTTTCTCCTAGTTGTTGAACAGTAGTTCAACAGTAAATTTTTTTTTAGGTATTCTCCCTTCATATTCAGCTCACCCTGTGTCCTCTATGTACATATATATATATATATATATATATATATATATATACACACACACACATATATATATATATACACACATACATACATATATACACATACACCCATGTACATATACATACCTACATATATAATATAGACATACATACATACCTACATACACCTATGTATATGTATGTGTGTGTGTATATTTTCCCTCTAACTACCCTAATACTGAAAAAGGTCTCATGAGTTTCAAGTACCATCTTTCCATGTAGGAATGTAAACAGTTCATTTTCATGAGTTCCTTAAGGCTTCTTTTTCCTGTTTACCTTTTCAAGTTTCTCTTGATTTTTGTATTTGAAAGTCAAATTTTCTATTCAGCTCTGGTCTTTCAATAAGAATGCTTTAAAGTCCTCTATTTCATTGAAATTCCATTTTTTTCCCCTGAAGTATTATACTCAGTTTTGCTGGGTAAGTGATTCTTGGTTTTAATCCTATCTCCTTTGACCTCTGGAATATCATATTCCAAGCCTTTCACAATCCCTTAGTGTAGAAGCTGCTAAATCCTGTGTTATCCTGATTGTATTTCCACAGTACTTGAATTGTTTTTTTCTGGTTGCTTATCATATTTTCTCCTTGACCTGGGAACTCTGGAATTGGCTACAATATTCCTAGGAGTTTTCCTTTGGGGATCTCTTTCAGGAAGTGATTGGTGAATTTTTTCCATTTCTATTTTACCCTCTGGTTCTAGAATATTAGGGCAGTTTTCCTTCATAATTTCTTGGAAGATGATGTCTAAGCTCTTTTGTTGATAATGGTTTTCAGGTAGCCTAATAATTTTAAAATTATCTCTCCTGGATCTATTTTCCAGGTCAGTTGTTTTTCCAATGAGATATTTCACATTGTCTTCTATTTTTTCACTTTTAAGGCTTTGTTTCATAATTTCTTGGTTTCTCATAAAGTCACTAGCTTCTATCAGCCCATTCAAATTTTTAAAGAACTATTTCTTTCAGTGAGCTTTTGAACTTCCTTTTTCATGTGGCCAATTCTGCTTTTTAAAGCATTCTTTACCCTATTGGCTTTTTCAACCTCTTTTGCCATTTGGGTTAGCCTATTTTTAAAGGTGTTATTTTCTTCAGCATTTTTTTGTGTCTCCTTTAGCAAGTTGTTGACTCACTTCTCACGATTTTCTTGCATCGCTCTCATTTCGCTTCCCAATTTCTCCTCTACCTTTCTTACTTGATTTTCAAAATGCTTTTTGAGCTCTTCCATGGCCTAAGACCACTGTATATTTTTTTTCGAGGTTTTGGATGTAGAAGCCTTTATTTTGATGTCCTCCTCTGATGGTATGCTTTGTTCTTCCTCATCCGAAAGGATAAAAGAAAATACCATTTCACCAAGAAAAGCAACCTTCTATAGTCTTATTTTTTTTTTCCCTTTTTTGAACATTTTCCCAGCCAGTTACTTGACTTTTGAGTCCTTTGTCAAGTAGAGGGCATACTCTAGGGACCTGTAAGTTCTCAGTTCCTCTAAGGTGGCACAATAAAGGGTAAACTCCTCTCCTAGCCTGGTCTGGGAGCAACCACAAGCACTCTTTTCTGCCCAGGATCTGTGAGTAGGAGCCTCTACCAGCTTCACCACACCAGTGCTCCTCCTCACTCCTGGACCACCACTCAAGACTGAGACTCAGATTAGCCACTTGATTCCCCCAAGGTCTTTAGGCAGAAAGCTCCGAAAGTGAATGCTGCTACCGCCCTGGAGCCGTGGCTGGGACCAGGCCTTCTCACACCGGTGAAAGAACTTTCTCACTGACCTTTGAAGCTATCTTTGGCATTTGAGGGTTGAGAAATCTGGGAATAGCAGCTGCTACCTGTGATTCTCCATCCTGAAGACTGCTCCAGTCCTGTCCTTGCCACGTGGCCCAGGCTGGACTGTGCTCTGCTCCAAGCCAGGTGCAATAGACCTTTCCTGTTGGCCTTCCAAACTCTTAGGCTGGAAATCTCTTTCACTCCGTCATTTTGTGGCTTCTGCTGCTCTAGAATTTGTTTAGAATCATTTTTTACAGCTATTTTAGGGACTATGGGGGGAGAGCTAGAGCAGGTCCGCCTTTCTACTGCACCATCATGGCTCCTCCCCTCCTTTATTACTATATTTCCTGAAATTACCAGCAGTCCAAGCTGGTAGCAAGAGTTCAGTAAGGTAACAGCAGTGAAATGATCAAAGAACACTAAGGTGTGAGGCACAGCACAATGCTCAAGATGCGAGACTGTAAAATAAAAGAGCTCCTGAATATTCTTTTTCTTCAGCCTCAGCTCCAGACAGGGCTGAGACACTGCATATAGGCTACACACTGCAAGACAGACAGATGGAGAGATATTCAAAATGCTGGAAAGTACCAAAATTCCTTTCTTCCTTTTACAAACAGTTTTATTTTATTCATAACTAGCTACTTGTAAAGCTTCAAATTAAGACAAATCAGAGAAATATAAGGAACAAAAGAACCTCAGAAAAACAGAAGTTATTCTAATAGCTGTTACAACAGGTCAACTTGATAATAATGTGGTATTCTCTAGAAGGGTTTCTTGGGTGCTGGGCCAAGTCTTCCTTCCCTAGAGGGGATGAAGCTGAAAGGTCTCTTTTGCAAGAGAGAAAGTAAGGGAGAAGAACAGAGATGTGGCAGTAATCATGATGTCATCCTCATCCCCTGGAAGCCAAAGGAGCACAAGATTTCTAGATAAAAATCATCAGGCAGTTAGGATTGTCCCATCCCTGAGCAAAAGAGACCAAAAAGGGTAGAGTTGCAGGTTCTTCCCTAATCCACATACATCAGGCATTTCTCTTTAAACTAGCACTGTCATTACAAATGGGCAATTCATCCACCACCACTCACCCTCAAAAAAAGGATCAACTACACCACCTGCCAGTGTAGCATCATGCATGGTTTAATCCATTTGGATCCAGGGTTCCTCATCTTCAAACTCCTCAAGTCTTTTTTGGAATTCAAATATTTAATCACCTAACATCCTAGCAAGGACTAGTAGCCAGTAATCAAAGTCAGCAATGAGAATAAGAAATAGACAGGCTAGAAGTGAGGAAAGAACAATAACAAGGAGATAAAACAAGCATTCAAGACAAACTTCCACTCCTATCTTATCTGCTGAGACTCAAATCTGGCAGTTCCCCTACCCTTCAGAATGACACCCTGCACCATGTGTAGTATAAGTTGCTAACTAGCTCCTGGTATCAGGATGATCAAACTTGTCAAAATATTATCACAAAGTAGTTTCCCCCATATGGTCCTTGATTATACTTCTTATGTAGTAAAATATGATGTCAGATAATGGAAAAATTCATAGAAAAAAAGCTCTGAAGACCTTTCATTAAACTCTTACATAAATCCTCTCTACCTATTCATCAAAGAAATCAAAGAAGTTATGATACTGAAACTCCTAGTGAGTAAAATATCCTTTTATTCTTACCTACACACACAATTAATCATATCTAGCAATGCATAATTATGACACATAATTTGCATATATAGCTACATCCCTATCAATGCCAATTGTAGAAATTAATGATGAAATCACAGGATATTACAAAATACTTAGCATTTATATGTTTCCTATTTTCAAAGTTTTGTAATTGCAAGTTATTTAATGGAATTCCTTTGTATAACACTAGGCCAACTGGAAAGAAATGACGTGGGTTGTATGTGAAGTGTTACTGAGTGAGAACTAAGGAATCTGCCAACCAGTGCTTCTCAACTGCTACTGTATGGTACAGGAGGGAAGCAAAAAATAGCACCTAGAAGCAATGACAGCAGTTAAGTGGCTGATGCTCATTCACTCTTATTTGTGACAAAGACTTGGCTCACAGTGTGACAAACTCTCATTGTATTCTCACTGGAGATTCCCTCCTCTACCAAGAAAAACACTAGAAAAGACCACTATACAAAAGCTCACAGTACTGTATACCTAGGCTGTGTCTGAAGCTAATCAACCTCAACTTCACAGACTGGTTGGTTTAATCAACTAATCAAATCTTAACTAGCCTGGTTTGTTATACAAGTCTGTATATACACATATGCATGCGTATATTCAGAGAAACATACATATTTATACACATGTATGCATTCATACACATACATACCTATATACACACTATACATATATGTGTGAAGGTATAGGCATACCTGTATATACATATACATCCTGAGAAAGTGGTTACCTTACATACATTTGGGGGAGAGGGGACTGATCTATCCCAAAGTTGGATAAGACCTTAGGAACCATTTATAGGATTACAGATTTTGAAGACAAGGGTCCTTTGACACCCTATATCTAAACTCAATACTTCATTTGCCTGGTCATACTCACATAGCATAAAAGCAAATTTTCTAATTTCTCAAGCCCTAGCTCTTTTCAATTAAACTAAATTTGCATGTCTTTCCAACGGATCCAATCTTAGTTCATACATTCATAGATTTTGCATTGGAAGAAACCTTATGGGGTCATCATTTCAGAGCCCCAAATTACAAATGAGGAAATGGCCCAAAGAGGTAAAGAGATTTGCCCAAGGTAATTAAGTAGCAGAGTCAGGGTCTGAACTTGATCCTTTGATTCAAACTTGGAGACTCATCTTTCACTCACTTGCAATCAATTACCAAGTCTTGCTAATTCTACCTCCAAAACATCTCTCTCCTTTCCACTTGGACTACTGAGTTCAACTCTCATCACTTCTCTCCTGGGCTAGCTTCAAATTAGTTTCTCTACAACAAGGCTCTCTCTATTGCAAATTATACTTCACAGAGCTGCCAAATTTATAGTCCTAAAGCATATCTGATAACTCTTCTGCTCAATAAACTTTAATGGTTCTCTATTTTCTCTTGTATCAAATGCCAACTCCTCTATCTGGCATTTGCAGCACTTGACAATCTGGCTCCAGACTACTCTTCCATTTACTGCACATTTCTTCCCTTCCCACATTGTACATACCCATTAAACTGGCCTACTTGTTCCTGTTCAAGGTAATCTATCCCTTCCCTCCTTTAACATGACATTCCATATCCAGTTCCATTCTTTACTCCTGCCTCAAGACTGCAATTAATTCCTCCTCACCTCCACTTCTTAGATCCTTTAGCTTCTTTCAAGTCTCAGTTCAACTGCCACCCCTAGTTCCTACCTCCTCTCATGGGTACATAGTTTGTTGTTGTTCAGTCTTGTCCAACTCTCCTAACCCCATTTGGGGTTTTCTTAACACACATACTGGAACAGTTTGCCATCTCCTTCTCCAGATTATTTTACATTTGAGAAAACTGAGGCAAAAAGGGTTGTCTCTCCCCCAGGGTCACAGAGCTAATGTCCGTGGTTAGATCTGACCTCAAGAAGATCAAGTCTTCTCAATTCCAGATTTGACATTCTATCCACTGCCCAACCCAGCTACCCTGTATAAGTGGTTAGTATTTATCTGCGTGTATGTTATTTTCTTTCAAATGCATGGGAGTAAGCTCCTTGAGGGTGAAAAAATGTTCCTTGGCTTTGATGTACCAGTGTCAAGTATATAGTTCCTGAAATAGGGTAAAAACGTAATGTTTTTTCAAAGAAGGTCTCCAAATCTTTCCCTTCACCACAGTGCCTCATCTATTTCACACACAGTCTTGCACAGCAGGAAAAGGATGACTACTCAACCTGTTGGTGGATAAACTACCCTGAGATTACACATGGGAGTGTCTGTCACAACGGTGGGACTCCAATCGCAAGTCCTAACTTGACTTGCAGGAACAGACATCACACGTGCCACTTTTGGCAATGATGTGATACCTTCTGCGTACTGGGTCGGGGGCATTTGTATTTCAAGTTAGGAAAAGCTTCTCCACAATGTTTTCCCAAAGTCTGTGAGGTTGTTACATTGTAACGCCGCAGCAAATCCACAGCAATGTCTCCCCAGAACTTTGAGAGTTGTTACCTTGTAACGTAGCAGCCAGAAGAGACCCAGGCGGCCAGAATTTGTGGAAAGAACACTATGTTTTTAAAGAGATACAATGAATGCTTCTTCAGAATTGTGTCTTTTAAAACTTCAGGGCTTCCTTAGGATTTCTAAAGTTCTCCGCCCTCCTCCTAGAGTCACCTGACGGCGCCGTCCCCACCCCCGACCCTCTCCAGCTCCTTTCGACGCCCGCCCGGACAGGCTGAGGACCAGCTCCCGCCTAGCCCCCCCAGACTCCCGGGGGAGACCCTCGGGGCCGTCCGGGGGTGCTCGGCCGCGTCTCCCCGCCGGGACCCCGAGAGACCGCTCCTGGAACGAGAGGCTCATCCCCAGCCCGAGCAATGCACACTTACTGCTCTCCCGAATAGCCCTGGACGCGGCCGGAGCCCGGGTCCCTCGGTGCGGCTGGCCCCGCCAGCGAACGCGCCCTCTCCCTCTCCGCTGCTTTCCCACGGCCTAGGGGGGCGGGCTCCGCCTCCAGGTCGGGCCCTTCGGGGCCGCCTGTCCCCGGCCACCCCCCGGGCTGGGGCATCGCTCCGTGACTCATAGGGAGCCCCGAAACGAGCCGGGAGCCTCCGACAAGAACGGAGAGCGGGCTTCTCCGGCGCGAGCGGCTGCCCAGCGGCGGGGCGAAGCTGCCATAAGCGCCGCCCGCGCGGCCGCGGCGCGGAAGGGGTTAAGCCCGCTCGGCCCGGACCCCTCCCGCCCCTGCACGAACTCCCGGACCTCGGCCGCCGCTCGGCTGGAGTGGCCGCGGCAGGCGGCTCCGCCGACGCTTCCGTGCGCCGCAAGCAGCGTCACGGCACGTTGCGTCACGGCGCGGAGCGACAGCCCCGCCCTCGAGCCGCTGACCCGGAGGGGGCGGAGGAGGGAAGCGGCGCTGCGCCTGTGCTCGCCTCAGTGCACGCGCTTCCGGCTTGGATCCCCGAGCCGGCTCCCGGACTTTGAGCGCATGCTCGCGAAACTCCGCCGGAGTTTCCCCGGGCTACGCCGCTCCCATTGGCTGCGGCAGAGCGGCCAGGACGGGCTGCGGAGCGGGAGGTAGGCGAGGCTCTTCTGCGGCGCACGTGGGTCGTCCTCCGCTTGGGCCCTTGGCCAGGTGCAAAGTCAGCGTGCTCCTTCGGCCAGGGAGTCAGCGTGCTTTGACCTGCCTGGTTGCTTTTCCATATCCAGTACTGATCGCCGTCCCAGGGAGAGTGCTTGGGACTGCAGTTAGAGGACGGCGGAACCCGGCCCGGGGCTGAGATGCTTCACTGGTGCTGGGATTTCCAGCGTGAGCTTTGCCACGAAACTGCCGTCGTACAGGACTTTGAGGAAGTCCCCTTTTCCCTCTCTATCGATAAACACTGGTCAGTAAACATAGACCAAGCGCCTCATTTCTGTTCTCTGTAAAAATGAGCTGGAGTTACTAAATATATAATCCGAGAAAAATATATTGGGTCTTAAAAGTACCAGTAAGCACTTATTAATTGCCTGCTGTATGGCAAGCACAGTGCTGAGCTCCGGGGAGAAACAGAAGCGAGATGGTCTCTGTCCATAAAGGGAAACAAATGCTAAAGAAGCTTAAGGAGAAAATGTTTCATTGTTTAGAAAAAAATGGAAAAGGGCAGAAAATGAGATTTTGTTCTTGAGTGAATGTGAAATATTCTTTTCACAAAAGAACCAGAAAAAATGCATCATCCAACAAAAAAAACCAAAACAGCTGTTAGATGCTAATGTTGATAGAAACAACCAGATATCTCAAATTTAGTATATAAAAAAACGCAGCCGTTATTTTACCCTAAAAGCCTCCAGGCTTTACTATTTCTGTTGACTATATCATCGTTCTTCTGGTCACTAGATTGTGAGCTCCTCGTAGGGCAAAGATAGTCTTTTACCTTTCTTTGTACCTCCGTGTGTATTAGCACAGTGCTTGGTTCATAGTAGAAACTTAATAAATGCTTATTGATAATTGACTCCACTTAGACAGAAACATCTCTTTTGGAACTTCTGTCCTATACCCTGAGCTATTGAATTAGGCTTCCTAATGAATCTCCCTGCCTCAAATCTCTGCCCATTTTAATCTATCTTTCACGTAGCTGCCAAAGTGATTCCCATCTCTTACAATTAGTTGTGTGGTCAGGGAAAAATCACTCCAACCTTTCTGAGCTTGTTTTCTCACCCATTCCTTGATTACTGTTCCCAGAACAAGATAGAAGACTTAGAGGTGTAAATAAGGGAAGTGTGTAAGGAGGGAGCTACTAGATATAGTGGGGTGAGTAGATTAGTTTGTACTTTTAAGTCTAGAGAGCTAGATCCTAGGGTGGAGCTTCAAAGATTAGATTACCTTCTTCAGAGCGTGGAGGCATCCGTTCTATATTTCCAGGCCTGCTGTGGAAATTCCAGTCCAGTGTGGAGTGCTGGTCTTGGTACAGAGAAACAGAATTGCAGTAGCAGACAGGAACTGCTTGTGGATGATTGGATGGATGACTAGACAGCCAGCTGCTAGCTACAATAGGATTAAGTGAGGTAGTCTGTACTCACCTACTCACCTACAAGATATCTGGGCCCTGTGGCCAAAGCTTCAAAGAGTGTTTTATAGTTATATTGTTATGGACCTTTAATTCATGTACTTTTTTAAAAATCAGGGAGAACAGAGCTTCCCACAGCAACTTCAATCTAAAGAATGGGTTATTTCTGTTCTGAAATTCTGTTCTGTTCTTGTATGTTTCGTTTCCCTCTTCTTTACTTACGTTTATTGGTCTTTGGCCAGGAGAGGCCTCGTAGTAACATGGCACAGAGGATCTGATCATCCCATTTAGGACTAATCCTTTCTTGAACCTCACAAACATATATATGTATGTACAAAATGTGAAGTGAAATGCCACAGTATATTTGCTGTATATTTTTGCTGTGTTTGAACAGAGTAAACCTTTGTCTAATGAATGACTCACAAGTGCCTCATTTTTTTCCAAAATGAACCTGTACTAAGAGGGTGCTGCTAACTTTAGAGCCATGCCTACAAAGTTTGGTAGTCTTCGAAGTTTGGGATGAAGAGGAGGGTCGTCTGATCAGATTCCAGTGAGGGAGGGGCAGTCTGGGTGGCTCCTTGTAGACAGGCCCTCCTGATCTTATATGAGTAAGCCTCTCTGTGGAACAAGGAGCAGGCTCCTGCTGAAGCAGATGGATTAGTTTGGTGGGTGCTGAAGAAAACTGCGAAAGTGCCAAGGCCAGCATTTTCCAGAATTTTTTAACTACCCTGCAGGAATTGGATTGCCAGGGTAGTTAGATTGAAAGTAAATTGAGCCCTTGCATTCAGCAGCTACAAAAATGAAAAACAAAGGGGCAACTCAATGGGGCTATGTAAATGAAGAGATTTTTCTTGATGGGAAGTAGAAGAGGGGAATGAAGGGCCCCTGCCCAGTAGGCTCTGGGCTGTTATCTTCCAGAGTCTGAAAAAAACTCTCTGGGGACCTACTTTTATAGAACCAACTCAATCTGTTAGAGCTTCAACAGCAAATATTGTCTCTGTCCCTTTTTAGGTGACTGCTATCACACCTAGCCTTGTAAAGAATTCCCTGTGTATTAAATGGGGGCCTGCAAGGGATGGGGTGAAAGTCCGAATCAGAACAGATTTGATAGATTTATGCAGCGCTCCTATGGCCTGCCCACACTGTCTCAGGGGCAAAAAGAGAAAGGTGAAGCCCCACCAAAATAAAAGTAAATTAGGCCTGTGTATTCACCAAAATGGCTTCAGATTTTAGCTATGGGTCTCCCCATCACACAGTTATACAGGAGTGGGCCGATTAATTGTTGACAATTGAGCCAGAAGTTGGACCAGTTGTGACTTAGGCAGATACTGTTGTCTGTGCAAATAGACACTGGGAATGGGGAGAGAAGTCACAGAACCTGCCACTACTCTGCTAGATCCCCACCAAGCAGCTTTAGATGTGTTGTCTGGGACTTGGGATTGATAAGAAAGCAGTGATGAGCAGCCAATGAAGGTACTGTACCCAGAAATTAAGCATGTGGGCACTAGGGGCCCTTCAGCTCCACTCAACCCTAAGGTATCCTCCAAAACCCTTGCCCCATTTGGATCATTCATAGGAGGCTATAGAGGGCATTCCATGGAGGGAAAGGGGTACTATGGGCTCAGTATTTGTGTATGCCCTTTCAGCAACTTCTAGGCCTGTTACTGGAGGTAGGGCTAAATCACCTTAATTACCTGAACAATGCCATGTAGTTAACACCCAGCAATATCAAGTGGAGAGTGAGGAGAGTAGTGGTAAAAAGATATTTCTTCAGTGATGGAGATGAAGGAAGCTGGAGTACTACCTTATGCCACATTCCCTTACAACAGCCCTGTGTTACCTGTGAGGAAGGCAGAGATAGTACGTTGTTGACAGCTTGCAGAGGAGGGGCAGCTAGGTGGCACAGTGGATAGAGTGCCAGGCCTGTAGTCAGGAAGACTCATTTTTCTGAGTTCCAATCTACCCTCAGATGCTTATGAGTTGTGTGACTCTGGGCAAGTTACTTAACACTCTTTGCCTCAGTTTCCTCATCTGTAAAATGAACTGGGTCTTTGCCAATAAAACCTCCTGAAGAGTTGGACACAACTGAAAATGACTGAACATCAATGAAAGCTTACAGTGGATTATAGAAAACTGAACAAAGTCATCTTGACAATGTTGTAAACTAGGTAGTGCAGGCCCAGGGTAAGTGGTACAAGCTAATCAGCCTAATTAATGCCTTTCTTTATTCCTGTGACTGAGACTAGCCAGGAAGAATTTGCTTTCACCTGCAAAAGAGTTTGATATACCTTCACCATCTTTCCTCAGGGCCACCTGAACTGTCCTTCATACTGTCACATTATAGTGGTATGTATATGTATACATACATATACATAAATATGTGTGTACATATGCGTGTGTGTATGTATATGTGTGTATATGTATGTATATACATGTGTGTATATGTATGTGTGTATATAGATGTATGTTTATACATATATGTGTGTGTATTTTTTTTTCTGAAAGAAATCTCCCTTCCTGCAAGCAGTGATGTATACCACTACACTGATGACATAAAACTGACTGGACTGGATGAGGCCACAGTAGCAGCAGCTTTAGATCAGACAGTAGTAGCCAATATAAGGAACAAGGGGTGGAAAATCATCCTGAAGGAAATTGAGGGTCCAGGCTGCTCAGTCAAGTTAGAGGAAATACAGTGATCCAAGAAAGAAGCCCATGAAGTTCCCATGGACTCTGTAAGTTTTGGAAAACCCAGATTCCCCACCTGCATATCCTGATGGCCTCAGTTTACTGAGTCATCCACAAGACTGTTTTTCTCACATGGGACCCAGAACAGGTAAAAGCCCTGGAATATATAACCTGTCTCTATTAGATTGCGATCTCCTTGAGGTCAGGAACTATCTTTCGCCTCTTTTTGTAACTCTAATTCTTAGCACAGTGTCTGGCACACAGCAGGCACTTAATAAATATTTCTTGATTGAGTAATTAACTGTCTACCAGTCTCTCTCTTTGAACCCTCATGACCCTGCAAGGCCCATGGTCTCTGGAGATCTTTGTCCATAAAGAACCAGGCTGGCTGGAGACTTTGACAGGTACTCAGAGATGGATAGAATAAGTCACCATTAGGTATTTTGAATGCCAGTTGCTTGACTCTTACTGGGTACTAGCGATTATGGAACAGCTGACACAGGGTCATACTGCCTTTTATCCAGAGTTGCCTATTATAGGTTGAATTATGAAAGACGGTGCCTCTAGCAAGATGGGCAGAACACAGGAGGCTTCTACTGCTAAATAGAAATGGGTACATTACCAACCACACTTGCCTGGGTCCCTCTGGTGCTTGTGCTCTTCACAAATAGGTGGTGACTATGCCAAGGACTGACTCTGGAACACTGCCTCCTTTGCTGGACTAATCAGCAGCCTGCTCTTGCCTATACAGACGTGGCTCCTAAGGAATGCCATTTTGCCTGGTTATCTAATGGTTCCATCTTCTACAAGAAAAGCATACACAATTGGACTTTGGCAGTCACTTATCTGCCATTTTACTACAGATGACCCTAATGGAAAAATTGTTCACTGTGCCAAAAATGTCTGTGCAGAGGCCCTAATGTTCATGGAGGTACTCCTGTTCATCACCACCTCATATCAGAAGAAATCTGCAACCTCAATGCAGCTGTCATCTGGCTGTAACTCCAATGCTCTTGGCTCGGTTGGGGCTCATCATCATCATTTTGCATTAGAAGACCCATTGTGAACTACAAAGATGAGGCATCACCCAACATGTGGGACTTTGAGACAGTCTTTCCAAATGAGGAAGGAAAGGCATAGTATTTATTGCCTTTGTCCTCTTCCACATTTTTGTTCTGTTTGTGTTTTTGTTGGTTTTTTTGTTTTTATTTTTTTCTCCTTTTCTTCCTGTTCTTTCCCTTAGTACTGCTCATGACAAGAGGATTGTATAACCATTTAATGGTGGAAGGTCTTCCAGAGGATCATTAGGACCTTGCCATCAAGGGGTTGTATGTGATAGGACTAGCAGTTTTCTTAATGAAGCTTCCCTACCATCCTTAACTCTTCCCTCCTGATTGTCCTCAACTTCCCTGACAGTCAGTTTCTTGGCCAAAGGACACAAAAGATCCCAGCCATATGTGTAGTCAAGGTTTCAGACGTGGGGGATGCCAGAGACCACTGAAGTCACCATGCCCTGATGATATACTTAGCAGACAAGTTTCCAGGTGGAGGGAGACCAAATCCAGAGCAGCTAAGTGCTATCTATCCCTGTCATGTATTCTTCTGTGTTTGAACAAAGTAAATCTTTGTTCTGTGGCTCAGGAGTGCCTTATTTCATCCTAACATCAAGCATGAATTAAGAGGGTATGGAGCATGCCTACAACACACATATACAAATATATGTGTATCTATAGATTTATGTGTATACATATGTGCATGCATATATACATGAACACGTTTATGTGTATATAGGATACATGCAAAATTAATATAAGTTAATTTGGAAGGAGAGGATGGCAGCAGTAGCTCGTACAGTTGGGGATGCCTCACCTAGGCATTTTTTGAGATTTGAAGGAAACTAACAATTTTAAGAGACAAAAGTGAGAAGGAGGAGGCTATGCCATGCATGGGGCCAACCAGAGCAAAGGCACAGAAGTGGAAGGTGGAATGTTGTGTATTTGAGGAATGACAAGAAGGTCCATTTGACATAGAGGGTATTAAAGGGAGTAATGTGTAATAAGGCTAGAAAGATAAGTTGGAGTCAGTTTTTGAAGGGCTTTAAATATCAAGTGGAGATGTTTATATTTAACCCTAGAAGTAACATTGAGCTAAAAGCATATTTAACCCTAGAAGTAACATATTAGTTAGACCTGTGCTTTTCTATTGTCATTGTTATACTCATTCATGTTATTTTAGTTATATTAAAAAAATCTAAAACTTGTGTATGAGTTTAAGAATATTTTTAATATTGGAAGAGGTTAACACTTGTATATGACTATTTTTTGACATTAAATCTATCCTGTTCAGTGGAATGATTAAAGTAGGCTGGCCTCAAAGCCAGAAACCTGGTTTTAAGTCCTGCCCTTCACACGTACTGCCTCTGGGACCCTGAACTTAATCTCTGGTGCTCTAGCAGCTCTAGATTAAGACTAAGTGGCAGGAAAGATGTGGATTCTATTTGGTAAAGCAAGTTATCTCACCTGGAAGTTCTCTTTTTCAGTGAAATCACAAGTCTAGTCCTTCTTCCTAACTATATGTTATAATGTTAAAAATCCTACTTTAATTGAATCTGGTGATATTTGTGAAAAACTTAGGGCTATAATAAGCCGTTGGAATAAAAATAGATAGTGGGGGGTGGGGGGTGGAGCCAAGATGGCAGAGTAGAAAGACACACATAGGGAGGCTGCCCCCACACAGCCCATAAAACACCTGTAGAGAGGGACTCTCAACAAATTTTGGAGCAGCAGAAGTGGAGAACAACAGAGTGGAGGAGATTTCCAGCCCAGGGTGACCTGAAAGACCCACAGGAAACGCCAGTTGCACCAGACACAGAGTGGAGCTCGGAGGGCAGAGTCCAGCCCAGCCTTGGCGTCTCTCGCAGGGCTCATGAACAGCCCTCTGGGGTGGAATCCCCAGTCGCAGCAGCAGAGGGTCCTCAGATCCTTCAACTCACAAGCACCAAAGGTCAGTGATGGGTTTATTCAGCTGGCCAGGAAGGGAGAAGGGCTTTCACATCAGGCAGGTGGCAAGAGTTCTCAAGGCAGCCCCTACAGCAGCCTGAGACCATAGCTGGATCGTAAAAACCCCTGGGGGCACTGAAGAGCTGAGTCCTACCTCAGCCCAGTGTAGACACCCTGAGGCAGCTGGTCTTTGTCTCAAACTGAATGGAGGCCCTGCCTCCGCAGCTTGACTGAATCTCACCCCCCCCCCCCCCCCCCCCCAGTGCTAGCTTGGTAGAATTGGAGGTCAGGTGCCTGTGGAGAGGAAATTGAGATTCTGGGCACAAAAATCCTTCCCTGTGTCCAGACCAGTACACACTTGATTGTGCCACCTTGGAGGAACTGATATCTTACAGGTCCCCAGAGTATACCCTACTGTTGACAAAAGACCCAAAAGTCAAGTAACGGGTTGGGAAAAATGCCCAAAAAATGGAAAAAAAATAAGACTGTAGAAGGTTACTTTCTTAGTGAACAGATATCTCCTCCCATCCTTTCAGATGAGGCAGAACAATGCTTACCATCAGGGAAAGACATAAAAGCCAAGGCTTCTGTATCCCAAACATCCAAAATAAATATTCAATGGGCTCAGGCCATGGAAGAGCTCAAAAAGGATTTTGAAAAACAAGTTAGAGAGGTGGAGGAAAAACTGGGAAGAGAAATGAGAGAGAAGCAAGAAAAGCATGAAAAGCAGGTCAACACCTTGCTAAAGGAGACCCAAAAAATGCTGAAGAAAATAACACTTTTAAAAATAGTCTAACTCAATTGGCAAAAGAGGTCCAAAAAGCCAGTGAGGAGAAGAATGCTTTAAAAAGCAGAATTAGCCAAATGGAAAAGGAGGTTCAAAAGCTCTCTGAAGAAAATAGTTCTTTCAAAATTAGAATGGAACAGATGGAGGCTAATGACTTTATGAGAAACCAAGAAATCACAAAACAAAACCAAAAGAATGAAAAAATGGAAGATAATGTGAAATATTTCATTGGAAAAACAACTGACCTAGAAAATAGATCCAGGAGAGATAATTTAAAAATTATGGGACTACCAGAAAGCCATGATCAAAAAAAGAGCCTAGACATTATCTTTCATGAAATTATCAAGGAAAACTGCCCTGATATGCTAGAACCAGAGGGCAAAATAAGTATTGAAAGAATCCACCGATCACTGCCTGAAAGAAATCCAAAAAGAGAAACTCCTAGAAACATTGTGGCCAAATTCCAGAGTTCCCAGGTCAAGGAGAAAATATTGCAAGCAGCTAGAAAGAAACAATTCAAGTATTGTGGAAATACAATCAGGATAACACAAGATCTAGCAGCTTCTACATTAAGGGATAGAAGGGTGTGGAATATGATATTCCAGAAGTCAAAGGAACTAGGATTAAAACCAAGAATCACCTACCCAGCAACACTGAGTATAATCCTTCAGGAGAAAAAAATGGATATTCAATGAAATAGAGAACTTTCAAGCATTCTTGATGAAAAGACCAGAGCTGAAAAGAAAATTTGACTTTCAAACACAAGAATCAAGAGAAGCATGAAAGGGTAAACAGAAAAGAGAAATCATAAGGGACTTACTAAAGTTGAACTGTTTACATTCCTACATGGAAAGACAATATTTGTAACTCCTGAAATTTTTTCAGTTATCTGGGTAGTTGGTAGGATTACACACACACACACGCACACACGCACACACACACACAGAGCACAGAGTGAGCTGAATAGGATGGGATCATATCTTAAAAAAATGAAATTAAGCAGTGAGAGAGAAATATATTAGGAGGAGAAAGGGAGAAATGGAATGGGGCAGGTTATCTCTCATAAAAGAGGCAAATTAAAGACTTTTCAGTGGAGGGGAAAAAGAGGGGAGGTGAGAGAAAAAACATGAAGCTTACTCTCATCACATTCGATTAAAGGAAGGAATAAAATGCACACCTTTTGGTATGAAAACCTACCTTACAATACAGGATAGTGGGGGAGAAGGGGATCAGCAGGGTGGGGGGGATGATAGAAGGGAGGGCAATAGGAGGAGGGAGCAATTTGAAGGCAACACTCTTGGGGAGGGACAGGATCAAAAGAGAGAATAGAAGTAATGGGGAGCAGGATAGGATGGAGGGAATTACAGTTAGGCATATACAACACCACTATTATGAAAGTTATTTGCAAAACTACACAGATATGGCCTATATTGAATTGCCTGCCTTCCCAAAGGGAATGGGTGGGGAGGAAGGGAAGAAGAGAAGTTGGAACTCAAAGTTTTAGGAACAACTGTTGAGTATTGTTCTTACAACTAGGAAATAGAAATACAGATAATGGGATATAGAAAGTTATCTTGCCCTACAGGACAAAAGAGAAGATGGGGATAAGGGAAGGGAAGGATGTTAGAAAGAGAGGGCAGATTGGTGATAGGGGCAATTAGAATGTTTGGTGTTTTGGGGTGGGGGGAGGGGAGAAATGGGGAGAAAATTTGGAACCCAAAATTTTGTGGAAATGAATGTTGAAAAGTTAAATAAATAAATAAATTTTTAAAAAAATAAAGTGGAGGAAAAAAAATAGATAGTACCAAGCATGGCATCCCTATGTTTTCAAAGGGTTTAACCAAGTGAGGAGATTGCAGAAGTGCTCTTAGTAGGGTATTTGGGGTTTTTTGTAAATTTTTTCCTTTATAAACATCCTTACTACAGTGTTAAAGATGGTTCAAATCTCATATAATTTCATAAATACCTAGAAAATGACTCCAAGAAACAAAAACAGATAAGTAATCATCCACATGCCACTAAGAACTTGTTATTTTTATAACAGACATTTTCTTACATCACAACAGAGATGATATTTTTCACATTTAATGCTCTTTTAGAGTCCCTACAGTAACTAAGTAACTCTTAGCTCTTTATAATCACCTACATTGTTAGCTACATCTTTTAATCCAATTACAGCCCTGCAGGTGTTTTCCCTATGTATTGTCCCCATTAAATAGGCACTAATTCAGAAAACTTTTCTGGAATCTTAATGAGGATTGTTTGTGTTTTCTTTCCAAAAAATGAAAGTATTTTCTGAGGTAGTTGCCTTTGGGGAATGCCACTAAGGAAGTGGGTGGGTAAGTAAGCGTACTTGCTGTGAGCTACTTGCTGCTTCTGCAAAATATGCTGTACATCATTTCCCACAGAATGGTTGTGACCACTGGCATTCCTTATTCAATGTAGATCCTAATCTCCAATGCAGACAGTTACATACAGGGTTTAAGCTCCTCTCTGTGAATTTTGGTCTAGGCTGTAATGAAAAGATTATTTCTAAATGGCTGAGAAATTGAATTCATTTTCTGTGACCATTCCATCATTTACTGACCTTTCATCAGCTCCCCAGATAAATGTTCCTATCCAAACTGTGATTTACTCATTATCCTGTCTTTTTCTGCCATTAGGCACTTTCTTACATTGTTCCTTACACCTACAACACCTTCTCTTCAGAGTTTCTTCCTACCTTTTAAAACCTCAGCTGAAATACCACCTCTCCAAGGAAGTTTTCCCTGACCTCCCCAACTGAAAATGATTTCTCCTTCACTTGGTATTGTAGCATTTTTATTATCTTCTGTAAAGGCATATAAATATATTTATTTGATTTCTCAATCACCCGAGCCCCATTTAAAGTAACTGCGTTTGTCAGGAGAGAACACTTCCATTCAGTCTATGATCCACCAGAAGTATGAATTAGATGGGAACAAGGCCTAGAAATCTTTATTCAGTTAATCAATCAGAGGTATTCACTAGGTGTCAAAGGTCCATGAAAGCTATCAGAATGAAATGGAGTGACAGACACTGTAGAATTATAAAAAAGGTGTATTTAGATTGGCTCAAGAAACTCAGTCATTCCCCTTTTGTTTTGTATAAAAGAGTAGACCAGTTTGGAACTGTGATATTTGACTGGCAAGCTAAGGAAGAGAAATTCCATCCAAGTACCTAACGGAATTTGTTGGTTGGAAGGGTGAGGTAAGGGAAGAAGAGAAGAACCTCTGTCTCCTTAGCTTTCCACCCCCTGACCAGAGACAAATCTTGAGATCTTCAGAGGCTTGGAAGATTTAGCTCTCTCATTTTAGCTCTAGCAATGGTACAGTAGGAGAAGTAGTAACTACGCTCTGTCCATCAGATTTTCCAGGGAGAGTGGGAGTTGGAATAGTAGCCCCAGAATATGTGCTACACATGTTTTGCAGTATGATTTTCTAACTTATGTTTATCTGTGTACATATCTTATCTCCCTTTATTAGATAGAAATACCTTGAGGGCAAGATCTATGTCTTCTTTATGTCTCCCCTAACAACTAGCATCCTGTCTTCCTTGTATAGTAGGTACTTAAAAAATGTAGAATACAGACAATGATTTTTGTCTGTGTTTATTCTGGCTTAAGGAATATCATGGTCATCAGGTATGTGTTTTTTTCCTTTTATAGGTCATAAACTTTTATTTCTCAACAAAGATAAGATGGGCTATGTCTTTCCCCTTTTGGAAATTCCCACTGATACAATAACAAAAAAAAATGATTGTAGGTGTGTTCTGCATATGAATTTCTAAAGCACAATGTTCTCAGAAAGTGTACTTCCTTGTCATGCCCTACTCATTCCATGGAGGTGTCCAAAATTATAATGTCACATGGAAGGGGAATTGTCCTGAGTAATATTTAGGAATTAACTGCTCTAGGAAGATCCAAGTGCTACCTGGGTAGACTCTCGCTTCCAGGTGAGAAATTCTTCAATTTGAATGTTCATTATTCTTTCGCAAATAGAATGAGATGCAACTTCCCCAGTGGAGTTCTGAGGTTAAGAGGAACCACTTTGCAGAGAATGATTAGTACAAATCAAACAGAAAGGAAATTTTGGCTCATGGCAGTAATCAGATACTACCGGAAAGCCCCCCAAAACTGCCCCCAAAATTTAGTATTTTTAAAATAGACGTGGGTCATAATGAAACCTGTTACTATGAAAATGAAACCATTTGGTTCCATAAAATAAAGGATAATGTAAAAAATTAATGGGTCTGAGGACTGTTACCTAGTTCCTCTTAAAAGGCTTATCTAGCTCCTCTACTCCTAGCTATGGAGGTTTAGATATAATAAAACCATTTAGGACAAATGATTTATTTAAAAATCTTCAGAAATGAAAGTTGTAATCACTTTAATCACTCATTCCTGATATGTCTTCAAGTGGCTTTCCGATGCAATGGAAAGAGCACTGACCCTGGTTTCTGAGAATCTGGGTTCAAAATCTGAATCTAACACAATACTTGTATGACTGGAAGCAAGTCACTGGGCACCTAGGTAACACGGTGACAGAGTGCTGGGCCTGGAAGTCAGGAAAACTTATCTTTCTGAGTTCAGATCTGGCCTCACTTATTAGCTGTGTGACCCTGGGCAAATCACTTAACCCTATTTGCCTCAGTTTCCTCACTTGCAAAAGGAGCCAGAGAAGGAAATAGCAAACCACTCCATTATCTTTGCCAAGAAAATCCCAAATGGGATCATGAGGAGTTCAACACAACTGGACAAAGAAAACCACTCACTCAACTTCGATGGGCCTCACTTGTAAAATGAAGAAGATGGACTAAATGACCTCCAACTTGTCTTCTAGTCTAGTTCTATGAACTTGTGAAAGTACTTATTTCTGTTTAAATCCATGATGAGCACATTTTTCTTTTGCCCGATCCATTCATATTTGAGACACCAAAATCACCTAAAGGACCTGGGAGGGGAAAGCCATAGAAAGTTTTTTGGAGAAATAGGCATGGCAGAGTGTCCTTTCTCCATTAGGTTTCTCCTATTAGTGTTCCTATTAGGTTGCTAAATCTACTTTTTTACAGCATCAGGAAATCTCTGCCTCATAACCACAGGGATCCTCTACTCACTTGTCAAACTAATCCTCCTAAAGTGTAGGTCTCACCATCTCACCTCCCTAGTTAACAAACTCCTATGGTTCCCTATCACCTCCAGCATCAATTATTGAAGACCCAGAAAATAAAGTTCTTTTCACCAGAGTCCTCGGCTTTGTCAAGTAGTTCAACATCAGAAACCAACCTGACTTTATCAGTGGAAATAACCTTAGAGAAGAGGCAACTTAAAACAATAAAATAAATGTGCTTTGCCATTTTATCCTAAGGACCATGGGACTGAAATCTGCCTTGTATGTTATCTTTCCCATTAGAAGGTGAGCTCCTTGAGAGTAGTGACTTTTATTAATAACAATGATAACTACTATGAAGGGAATTATGGTTTTCAGACTAATTAATATGATATGTGTAATGAACATGCTAATAATTTAGATTTCTTAGGAGATTCTGGCTTGGGGGTCAGTCTTAAAATGCATCTTGAAATGATCAAACCCTTGACAACACTCTTACAATCACTGCATTCTTGTGCCTATGTACCTTAAGTGGAGCTAATCAAAGATTATAGAATCTGTTCCCAGCACAGCACATAACTCTGGTCCTGTGACCCACTAAGGACTATTCGCTACAAAACACCTGTATTATGGACTCATGGGTTTGTCATAGGAAACCACTCAGACCCTAGAAACAATGGTTATAATCTACCTTCCCCCCACTTCCCACTTGTGATTTATATATATAAACTCTGCCTTTATTGCTGCAAGGTGTAATTCTGATCAGGAGAATCCCTGATTTGTTCCCAAACTTACTTGACCTATTGCCCTCCTTTTTAAAAAATTATTCAGTATCCCCCCTAGAAATCTACTTTCTTTAATCTTTTAACAGTTTTTTTTTAAAATTTGCATCATGCATCTTAAATTTAATATTTTTTTGTAAATTTGTGGGGTTTTTCCCACATTAAAATTTTGATGATGCAATATTGTGTCATGTTACCATATAGTATCGTATTGTAAACAAATCATTGCATGCACATATTCCTGCTGATGAATACTAAACTTCCTGACAATGTGGGACATATTCTTCTGCCAACACTTGCTTGTTAAGACCTGGTGGCAGACTTGACCACTTATAACTTGCATTTTGTGTGTTTATTTGGAAAATAACGTAATCATCATGACTTTAACTCTGTTATACAACAGATGAAATATGTATGAATGGTTTTCAAAATTTTTTTCTCTTTTTTCCTTATCCTTCCACTGTCCCTTCATTTTTATTCAATGCCTCCCAATTGCATCAGAGGCTACTACCACACCCCTGGATCATTCCAGTTCCCCCCAAGGGGTGGTATCACCCACTTTGGGAACCTGCGCTTGTAATGAAACTAATTAATTAAACCACTACTTAATTACTGGCACTTTATCTGTGGTCTGCTCTGTTTCGTCATTCCCAGGTTAGAACCTGGCTCAGTAAAATTCTGCTAACATTAGTAATACTAAATAAAAACAACTCACATTTATATAGGGTTTACTGCATAGCCAGGCAATGTACTAAACACTTTTCAATTATTAGCTCATTTGATTCCCACAACAACCCTGGAAGGTAGGTGCTGTTATTATCCCCACTTTACAGAAGAGAAAATGAGACAAACAAAGATTAAGTGACTTGCCCAGGATCAAAAAGCTAGTAAATGTCCCACTCTGCATTTGCACTCAGGTCCTTCAGACTCCAGAGCCAGCCAGTTTTATCCACTGTGCCACCTAGCTGCCCCTAGCTTCCTTCTTCTAAGTTCCAGCTGAAGTCCCTTGTTCTGCATGAAGCTTTTTCCCCATCCCCTTTAAGGTAAGTGCCTTCTGGGGGGCGGAGCCAAGATGGCGGAGTAGAAAGACGCACATACACATAGCTCTGAACCCACAACCCACAGAACGCCTAGAGGGGACCAACTCACGGTGAATTCTACACCCAGAGGCCATGGAATATTGGAGCGAGGGAGATTTCTGTTCCGGAGAGACCTGCAAACCTCTCGCGGGGGGTCCTTCGCGCTGTGGACTGGGTGCCGGGACTGGGAGCTGAGTGCAGCCCTGCAGCGGCCTCAACACCGTGAGGAAAAGATCCGAGCGGGCTACGGAGACGGGATATCCTGTGGCCACGCGGGTCCCTCCACCCACAGAGGGACCTGCAAACCTCTCGCAAAAGGTCCATCAGCGCTGCAGACGTGGAGCCCAGCCCAGACCTGCGGCGGCCGCGGCTCCGAGAGGTACAGATCTGAGCAGGCTTCAGGGACGGGATCTCCAGCGGCGGCACAAGCCTCCCCACCCACAGGTGACGAGGGTCAGTGAGAGAGTCTCTTTGGCAGGTCGAGAGGGGAGTGGGGTGCCCCCATGGCTTGGGCCCCCCCGGGAGATAGAAGCTGAGAGGCGGCTGCAGACAGGGGCTCCCCAAGTGGGCGGGAGCCTGGATCCATTGTGGAAGGTCTGTGCATAAACCCCCTGAGGGAACTGTACCTGAGAGGCGGCCCTGCCCCGACCTGACCATCTGAACTTAATTCTCACACTGAATAGCAGCCCTGCCCCCGCCAAAAGCCCTAAGGCGGGAGGCAGCATTTGAATCTCAGTCCCCAAACGCTGGCTGGGAGGATCAGGAGGTGAGGTGGGTGTGAGGAGAATATTCAGAGGTCAAGCCACTGGCTGGGGAGAATGCCCAGAAAAGGGAAAAGAAATAAAACTATTGAAGGGTACTTTTTCGGAGAAAAGACACTTCCTCCCTTCCTTTCTGATGAGGAAGAACAATGCTTACCATCAGGCAAAGACACAGAAATCAAGGATTCTGTGCCCCAGCCCACCCAATGGGCTCAGGCCATGGAAGAGCTCAAAAAGAATTTTGAAAATCAAGTTAAAGAGGTGGAGGAAAAACTGGGAAGAGAAATGAGAGGGATGAAAGAGAAGCATGAAAAGCAGATCAGCTCCCTGCTAAAGGAGAACCAAAAAAATGTTGAAGAAATTAACACCTTGAAAACTAGCCTAACTCAATTGGCAAAAGAGGTTCAAAAGGCCAATGAGGAGAAGAATGCTTTCAAAAGCAGAATTAGCCAAATGGAAAAGGAGATTCAAAAGCTTACTGAAGAAAATAGATCTTTCAAAACTGGAATGGCACAGATGGACGCTAAGGACTTTATGAGAAAGACAGATATCACAGAACATAGCGAGAAGATTCGAAAAATAGAAGATAATGTGAAATATCTTATTGGAAAAACAACTGACCTGGAAAATAGAATCAGGAGAGACAATGTAAAAATTCTGGGACTACCTGAAAACCATGATCAAAAGAAGAGCCTAGACATCATCTTCCATGAAATTATCAAGGAAAACTGCCCTGAGATTCTAGAACCAGAGGGCAAAATAAATATTCAAAGAATCCGCAGAACACCGCATGAAAGAGATCCAAAAAGAGAAACTCCTAGGAACATTGTGGCCAAATTCCAGAATTCCCAGGTGAAAGAGAAAATATTGCAAGCAGCTAGAAAGAAACAATTCAAGTATTGTGGAAATACAATCAGGATAACACAAGATCTAGCACCCTCTACATTAAGGGATCGAAGGGAATGGAATAGGATATTCCAGAAGTCAAAGGAACTAGGACTAAAACCAAGAATCACCTACCCAGCAAAACTGAGTATAATACTTCAGGAGAAAAAATGGTCTTTCAATGAAATAGAGGATTTTCAAATTTTCTTGATGAAAAGACCAGAGCTGAAAAGAAAATTTGACTTTCTAACACAAGAATGAAGAGAAGCATGAAAAGGTGAACAGCAAAGAGAAGTCATAAGGGACTTACTAAAGTTGAACTGTTTACATTCCTACATGGAAAGACAATATTTGTAACTCTTGAAACATTTCAGTATCTGGGTACTGAGTGGGAGTACACACACATGCACACACGCACACATACATAGAGACAGAGTGCACAGAGTGAATTGAAGAGGATGGGATCATATCTTAAAAAAAAAAAATGAAATCAAGCAGTGAGAGAGAAATATTGGGAGGACAAAGGGAGAAGTTGAATGGGGCAAATTATCTCTCATAAAAGAGGCAAGCAAAAGACTTATTAGTGGAGGGATAAAGAGGGGAGGCAAGAGAAAAACATGAGGTCTACTCTCATCACATTCCACGAAAGGAAAGAATAAAATGCACACTCATTTTGATAGGAAAACCTATCTCATAATACAGGAGAGTGGGGGACAGGGGCACAAGCAGGGAGGGGGGGAGGATGGAGGGGAGGGCATGGGAGGAGAATGCAATCCGAGGTCGACACTCATGGGGAGGGAAAGGATCAAAAGAGAATAGAAGTAATGGGGGACAGGATAGGATGGAGGGAAATATAGTTAGTCCTATACAACACAACTAGTATGGAAATCATTTGCAAAACTACACAGATTTGGCCTATATTGAATTGCTTGTCTTCCAAGGGGAAGGGGTGGAGAGGGAGGGAGCTAAAGAAGTTGGAACTCAAAGTGTTAGGATCAAATGTAATGTTCTTACCACTGGGAAATAAGAAATACAGGTTAAGGGGTTAAGAAAGCTATCTGGCCCTACAGGACAAAAGAGAAGACGGAGACAAGGGCAGGGAGGGAGGATAGAGGAGAGAGCAGATTGGTCACAGGGGCAACTAGAATGCTTGGGTTTGGGGGGGGGAGGGGAGAAAAGGGGAGAAAATTTGTAACCCAAAATTTTGTGACAATAAATGTTAAAAGTTAAATTAAAAAAAAAAAAAAAGGTAAGTGCCTTCCTTCTTTGTGTATTATCTCCACTGTATCCTGTGTGTCTCTTGTTTGTACGTAATTGTTTGTATGCTGTCTCCCCATTAGAACATAAGCTCCTTGAGAGTAGGGATTGCCTTTTGCCTTTCTTTGAATCCTGAGCACTTAGGACAGTACCTGGTACATACAGTTATCTCTTCCACACCTTGACTTTCCACATTGTAGTTTTGATAAATGGTGGGTCGGGCAAAAGAAATTAAACGGAAATTTGGGAACAGTTTTTTGCAGAAGCTGCAGATGACATGCAAAGACCAGAAGATGCCATAGAAAGTTTAGAAATTCAGAAATGCATAAAATGTTTGTGTAGTATTGCATAGTATCAAGATATTTTGTCTTTTAATACCACAATAATTCAGATTTCTTCTCTGGCACAAAGGGAGGGCCAAAAAATTTTACCGATTTTCCAGATTGTGGGGATGCCACACCCCTAACTCCCAAGATGTGGAAGAGATAATTGTAATAGGTGCCTAATAAGTGCTTGTTGACTTGTCTAAGAAGTAGTTCTGCCTTGAGCTGTGCTGCTGATAGTTCAGGGAGATATAGGCTACATGTGAAACTCGTAAAAGATATGACAACAAAGAGCCCAAACCAAGAGTCATGACTTCTTGTTCAATCCCAGAGAACCTGAATTAGTCATTCTACAGTCTGAGCTCATTTCCTCTTGTTCTGTCCTTCATGTAGATGGCAATAACTATGTCTTTTTCTGTATAGTAATGCATATTTGTAGAGGAAAACAATTTACAAAAAGCTTGGCAAGAGAAACCAGAAGAAAAAGAACCAACATGCCAAAAAAAAGGAAAGCATTATTCTAACAAGTTGTCTCTCTATGAGTTACAATGGAACCATACTAGTTATGGCTCTGGCTGAACTAGGTCAAGGTACCCAGAGGTGCTCTCTAATAAGGATGACACACTTCTAAGGGCATTGGAGGACAGAATTTCAAGATTTTTGAAAGAGGGTAATAAGAAATACTATGAAACAAAAATCACATGTTAATACTTCTAAAAAAATGTTGATCAAGACATCTCTACAAAACTCATCTCTATAAAACCTGTATGGACCTCAGTTTTCTTCATTTGTAAAATAAGTTCTAGGGTGCCTTCTAGCACTAAATCTATGATCCTATGTGTCAATGGCAAACTTAATGAAAGTATGAGACAGGTAAACTTTCCCAAATAATATTGTGCAGCAAGCCACATTTTCATAGTAACACAATTAATTGAATGGAGTGGAAGAGTATAAGATCCTCCTACTACTAATAGCTAGTATTTTTATAAGCGTTTAAAGTGTTTACAAAAATCTCATTTAATTTTCACACGCTGGGAGGTAAGTGATATTATTATCCCCATTTTACAGATGAGGAAACTGAGGCAGATGACATTAAGTGACTTGCCCAAAGCCACACAGTTAGTAAATGTCTGAGGCAGGATGTAAATTCAGATCTTCCTGTAGGACTTCAGGTCATTCTTTACTCTCTCCACTACACCACCTCAATGTTTACCACTATGTTTATTCTTTGGTGGCTATAAGAAAGTACTGCATACAGGAAACCGGTTGCTGCCTTAAATACTTTTCTCTAACAATATTTCTTCTGTTCATTGGTTAAAATTACACAAAACATCTTGAAAGGTGTAACAAATTAATAGAATATATTAGTAAAATAATTATTTTTAAAATATTTAAAATTATTTTTTATTTAAAAGAATGTTTAAAAAATACATGATGAGGGTAGAAGGGTTACTAGATATCAGTTTGTCTGGAAAAAAAGATCAAAAGGTTTTGGTAGACTGAAAACTCACTATAAATCAACAGCATGATTTGACATCCCAGGAAGCTAATTCAATTTTAGATGCAATTAAGAAAGGCCTAGTAATGGTCAACTGGGATTTATACCAAAAAGGCATGGTTGGTTTAATACTAGGAAAACTATCATCATAACTGACCATATCAGTTTTAAAAATCAACATAAATCATATGATTATCTCAATAGATGCCAAAAAAGCCTTTGACAAAATATAGTATCTATTCCTATTAAAAACACTAGGGAGCATAAGAATAAATGGAGCTTACCTTAAAATGATAAGTAATATTTATCTAAAACCATCAGCAAACATTATCTATAATAGGGATAAGCTAGAAGCCTTTGAAATACAATCAAGGGTGAAGCAAGGATGCCCATTATCACCTCTATTATTTAATATTGTACTAGAAATGTTAGCTATAGCAATTAGAGAAGAAAAAGAAATTAAAAGAATTAGAATAGGCAACAAGGAAACAAAACTGTCACTCTTTACAGATATGATGCTATATTTAGACAATCCTAGAGAATCAACTAAAAAACTGCTTGAAATTATTAACAACTTTAGCAAAGTTGCAGAATACAAAATTAACCCACACAAATCATCGTATTTCTATATATGACCAACAAAATCCAGTGGTAAGAGATAGAAAGAGAAATTCCATTGAAACAATTATAGACAGTATAAAAATACTTGGGAGTTCATCTGCCAAGACAAACCCAGGAACTACATGAACACAATTATAAAACTTTTTCCCATAAATTAAGTCAAATTTAAACAATTGGAAAAATATTAATTGCTCATGGGTAGGCTGAGCCAATATAATAAAAATGAGAATTCCAGCTAAATTAATCTATTTATTCAGTGCCATAGCAATAAAACTATGAAAAAATTATTTTATGCAGCTAGAAAAAATAATGACAGAATTCATCTGGAAGAACAAAAGTTCAGAGATATCAAGGGAATCAATGTAAAAAATGCAAAAGAAGATGTTCTAACAATACCACCTCTCAAACTGTGTTATAAAGTGGTAATTATCAAAACAATCTGGCATTGACTAAGAAATAGAGTAGTGGGTCAGTGGAATAGATTAGGTACAAATTACATTAGAGTAAGTGATCATAGTAATCTAGTATATGATAAACCCAAAGATCCAAGCTTTTGGAACAAAAACTCATTATTTGACAAAAATTGCTGGGAAAACTGGGTAACAGTATGGCAGAAACTAGTTATGGACACACATCTCTCACACTGGAAACCAAGATGACGTCAAAATGGGCACATAATTTACATTTACCATAAGCAAATTAAGAGAGCATAGAATAGTTTGTCAGTCAGATTTATGGATAACAGAAGAATTTGGGACCAAAGAAGATATGGAGAGCATTACAAAATGCAGATACAAAATGCATTACAAAATTACAGATGATTTTGATTATGTTAAATTTAAAAGTTTTTGCACAAACAAAACCAGTGCAATCAAAATTATAAGGAAAGCAGAAAACTGGGGGCAGAAGGGAAGAATTTGCAACAAGTATCTCTGATAAAGGCCTTATTTCTCAAATATATAGAGAACTGACTCAAATTTATAAAAATAGCAGTCATTCCCCAACTGATAAATAGTCAAAGGATATGAACAGTTTTCAGACAAAGAAATAAAAACTATCTATAGTCATATGAAAATTGCTCTAAATCACTATTGATCAGAGAAATGCAAAGTAAAACAACTCTGAGGTACCAACTCACACCTATCAGAATGGCTAATATGACAAAAAAGGAAAATGTTGAATTTTGGAGAGTTTATGGGAAAACTGGGATACTAATGAACTGTTGGTAGAGTTGTGAAGTGATCCAACCTTTCTGAGGAACAATTTGGAGCTATGCCCAAAGGGCTATAAAACTGCATTCCCTTTTCAGTAAAACCTCTGCTGGGTTTATATCCCAAAGACTTGCAAAAATAAGGTAAAAGGACCTATTTGTAGAAAAATATTTATAGCAGATCTTTTTGTGGTAGCTAAGAATTGGAAATTAAAGGAATGCCCATCAATTGGCTAAACAAGCTGTGGTATGTGATTGTAATGGAATATTAATGTAGTATAAGAAATGAAAAGCAGGATTGATTTCAGAAAAACCTGGAAAGACTTACATGAACTGATGCATAGAGAAGTGAACAGAACCAGAACAGTACATAGTAATGGCAATGTTGTTTGATGAAGAAATGTGAACAACTTAACTATTCTCAGCAATACAATGATCCAAGACAATCTGAAAGGACTAATGATGAAGCATACTATCAACCTCCAGAGAAAGAATTGATATTGATTCAATGCAGAGTGAAGCATGCTATTTTCCACTTACATTATATTCTTTTATTAGAGTTGTCTTATACAAAATGACTAATGTGGAAATGTGGTACATAATTACACATGTATAACCTATATTTGATTGCCTACTATCTCAGGGAGAGGAGGGAGGGATAGAATTTGGAACTCAAAATTTTAAATAAAAATGTTAAAAAATTGGAAAAAAGTAAACTAGACTACTAATAAATAAAAAGATTATCTGGTGACCTTTGGGCAACTCCTAGCTAATATCTTTTCTAACAAGCTTTCTTTTATAATCCCTTAATTAGCCTTGTGGCTTTTCCTCAAAATCCTCTCTATACCTTCTTTTAATTATTGGGTCCAGAACTACAGTCTTCTCTTGTGAATATGACCGATGCTGGTTCATTTTTTCTTAGGTACTATAATTCTATCTATGCATAATGCCAGGTGGCTTTCTGAAGAAGAAATGTACTATAGCTAACATCAAGGAAGATTTATGGGCTTCCCATGTGCTGGAAACAGTAAAGATTGGAACTAAATCCCCTAGAACTGGTGAAATGCCAGCCTGGTTACATCCAAAGCAAGGTTGGGGCAGGCACAGAGCCTCATTTCTCTTTAACTGGTTGAAGTAGTGGCAGGAATTCATAACTTCATGCTTCTACCCTTTATATATCTGAAATACATAAGATTGTACATCGTAAGAGATAAAGCATGGAAAGGCACCTGGTCTGCTCAGTAACTAGTGGGTTGAGCTGAATGTCTTCCATCTTCTCTCCCACTGCTACCATTATGGAACTCTGGGCATGGTTTTCACACAGATACCCAACCTCAAAACTCAGAAGAGCACGACCCTTTAGGGTGTCACTAACTGTTTCTGCCTGCACATAGTGACTCCTGTTGAGAGACAGCATCAATTCCAAAAGCTTTATAAACAAAGGGAATGCCATTCTATCTTTCTTTTAAACATTGGTAGGCTGGACTACTTTATAGTCATATCATTTCTTACCTTTTATTCAGTTCAACAAATTATATTCAACAAACATTTTTCTGCATCTACTACACAAATGGCATTGCTTTTGCAAAGCCTTTAATTTCCCCACTTGTCAGAGATAAATCAGAGACATAGAATTTATTTAATTTACCTGGGTAGTTGTTAGCAAATGAAGTTCAGCTGTTGCTTTAAAAAACCCTAAATTTTTATGTTTAGTTCCTCTCTCACTAAGTCATTGCAAAAGAATTCCTTCTTTCACTTCTGTCACCAGAATATTCATCTGGCTTCCTCTTGGTTCATCACATCAGTTTTCAGTATTCAAATATCAAAAGTTGGGTAGCTCACTATTATTTATTACTTTAACCGATGCTTGAACTAGATGGCCTCTGAGTTCTCTTCCAACTCTTGAGATTTTGTGATTCCCTCCTGGGAAGGAAAAACCTTAATGTTTTATCTAACATTAGCAGTTAATCCAAGGAACCCTGTAATTTCAGTAGTTCAGATACTCAGTAGTTCATAGTAAACTTCCACCTACCAGTTTTACAAGCCCTTTGGAGTAGTTTCTATGGCCTGAGTTGGGCTTAGCATAGAATGAGGGTTGAGAATGGATCCCAGTTTCACACCCCACTCCAACAGGTGAGTAACTAGTATAGGAGGTGGATAGCTTAGAAGAAGGGACAAGGACTGGGGTGTAAAGAGAAGAAGTAGACTTTTGAAAAGGGTAGTGAAGGAGAGTGGAAAGTAGATAGATTTTATCTTCCAAGAGAAAGTAGGTGGGAATATTGATTTAGATTTGGAAGGGACATTAGATGTCTTCCAGCCTATCCCTGTTATTTAAAAAAATTATTTATTTTTAATTTTCAATATCCATTTCCACAAGATTTTGAATTCCAAATTTTCTCCCCATCTCTCCTCTCCCTTTGCATCCCAAAATGGCATGCATTCTGGTTACCCCTTTCCCCAGTCTGCCCTCCCTTTTATCATTCCAGCCTCTTATTTCCTTCCTCTTTACTTTCTTGAAGTGCAAGATAGATTTCTATACCCCATTGCCTGTATATCTTATTTTCCAGTTGCATGTAAAAACAATTTTTTAATATTTGTTTTTAAAACTTTGAGTTCCAAATTCTCTCCCTTCTTCCCTCCCCACCCATCCTCAGTTCAATTTAGGTTATACTTGTGTAGTTATGCAAAACACTTCCATAATAGTCATGTTGTGAAAGACTAACTATATTTCCCTCCATCCTATCCCACCCTCCAATTATTCTATTTTCTCCTTTGACCCTGTCTCTTTTCAAAAGTGTTTGCTTTTCACAGTTCCCTGCCCCAATCTGTCCTCTCTTCTATCATATACCCTTCTTATCCCATTCTCTCCTACTTTCCTGGAGGGTAAGATACCCAATTGAATACATATGTTATTCCCTCCTTAAGCCAAATCCAATGAGAGTAAGGTTCACTCCTTCCTTCTCACCTACCCCCTCTTCCCCTCCATTGTGAAACTTTTGTCTTGCCTCTTTTATGTGAGATAATATACCCTATTGTATCTCCCCCTTTCTCCTTCTCCTAATATATTCCTCTCTCACCCCTTAATTCTATTTTTTGATATTGTTCCTTCATCTTCAACTCACCCTGTGCCATCTCTCTCTCTCTCTCTCTCTCTCTCTCTCTCTCTCTCTATCTATCTATCTATCTATCTATCTATCTATCTATCTATCTATCTATATTTCCTCCAACTACCCTAATACTGAGAAAGGTCTCATGAGTTACAAATATTATCATATAATGTAGGAATGTAAACAGTTCAACTTTAAAAAAACTCTTATGATTTTTTTTTCCTGTTTACCTTTTCATGCTTCTCTTGATTCTTACATCTGAAACTCAAATTTTCTATTCAGCTCTGGTCTTTTCGTCAAGAATGCATGAAAGTCCTCTATTTCATTGAATATCCATTTTTTTCTCCTGAAGGATTATACTCAGTGTTGCTGGGTAGGTGATTCGTGGTTTTAATCCTAGCTCCTCTCACCTCTGAATTATCATATTCCACACCCTTTGATCCCTTAATGTAGAAGCTGCTATATCTTGTATTATCCTGATTGTATTTCCACAATACTCAAATTGTTTCTTTCTGGCTGCTTGCAATATTTTCTCCTTGACCTGAGAGCTCTGGAATTTGGCTACAATATTCCTAGGAGTTTTCCTTTTAGGATCTCTTTCAGGAGGTGATCGGTGGATTCTTTTCATTTCTATTTTACCCTCTGATTCTAGAATATCAGGGCAGTTTTCCTTGATAATTTCTTGAAAGATGATGTCTAGGCTCTATTTTTGATCATGGCTTTCAGGTAATCCAATAATTTTAAAATTATCTCTTCTGGATCTTATTTTCTAGGTCAATGGTTTTCCAGTGAGGTATTTCACATTGTCTTCTATTTTTTCATTCTGTTTTATAATTTCTTGATTTCTCACAGTCATTAACTTCCGTTTGTTCCATTCTAATTTTGAAGGAATTATTTTCTTCAGTGAGCTTTTGGACCTCCTTTTCTATTTGTACAATTCTGCTTTGTAAGACATTCTTCTCCTCATTGACTTTTTGGACTTCTTTTGCCATTTGGATTAGTCTATTTTTTGAGGTGTTTTTTGGGGTCTCTTTTTAGCAAGCTGTTGAATCAGTTTTCATGGTTTTCTAGCATCACTCTCATTTCTCCTCTCAATTTTTCCTCTACTTCTCTTACTTGATTTTCAAAATCCTTTTTGAGCTCTTCCATGATTTGAGAATCAATTCATATTTTTCTTGGGAGCTTTTGATGTAGGAGCTTTGACTTTGTTGTCTTCTTCTGGTTGTATGTTATGATCTTTGTCACTAAAGTAAGATTCTATAGTCTGAGTTATTTTATGATGTTTACTCATCTTCCCAGCCAAATACTTGACTTTAACTCTTTATCAAGGTAGGACTCTGTTTCCAGTAGAGGTGGGGATGGGGTTGGGTGTACTGTCCCAAGCTTCAGGTACTTTGTATCAGTTACTCTATCCCCCACCCCTGTGGGCCCAGAGCTTAGAAAGCAGTCACTGCTGCTGCTGCTGCTGCTGCTACTGCTCTGCTACTGCCACTGCTGGCCACCACCACCCTCCCTGCCATGGGGCTGGGGCTGGACCCCCCAGATCCCATACTCCTCTTTCACCCAGGTCCCACAGAGTTTTCTCACTGACCTTTTTGGTGTTTGTGAGTTTAGAAGTTTGGAAATGACCACAGCTACCAATGACTCAGTCCTCAGAGGCCTGTTCCAACCAGTCTGTGCCAGTGCAGCCCATGCTGGACTGTGCTCCTCTCTTTGCCTGGTGTGAAAGACCCTTTCTGTCTACTTTCCATGTTGTCTTGGGCAGGAGATTTGTTTCACTCTGTCATTTTGTTGGTTCTATAGCTCTAGAACTTATTTAGAGACATTTTTTACAGCTATTTGGAGGGTTTTGGGGGAGAGCCCAGGGAAGTCCCTGCTTTTACTCTGCTATCTTGGCTCCACCCCTTCCTATCCCTCTCATTTTACAGGTGTTATACCATACTTCTTTCCCAAGTGTGGCTTGACTATGGACACATAGGTATTTCAGGACAGAACTCAAATTTGAATCCAGTTTCTTTTATTTCAAGGCTGCTGTTTTGTATACTCTACCATATTTGAGTGGGACCATATCATGAAGCAATAAAATGGGGATTCCTTTCCCTCTCACCTCTGAGACCTTTCCCTTTCCAAAACTTGTATTACCATCAATTTTACTGCACAACTCTAGGTTTTCAGGCAGAGGAGAGTGAGAAGGACAAAGGAGTCTCTACTGAGGTGGTCTTTCATATTTAAATCAGGAAGGTCAGTCTACCTTGAGAGGCCAAGAGTTCTAAAAGAAAGAGGAGAGAGTCCCAGTACAAACTACCCTGATCAGACCACATCAGAGTGTTGGGTTTTATTGTGAGTAGCAACTTTAAGGAAGGGAATTGAAAGGATGGAGAGCATTCACAGGAAAGCAAGAGGCATGGTGTAAAATATTATGACCATGACAAATAAGGATAGGTTGAAGGCACGGGAGAAGACCAAAGGTGTGAATCATTCAGTTAAGCATTTATCACATTTATATTTGCCAGGCACTGTGATAAGTGTTGGGAAATGTAAAGAAAGGAAAAGAACACACAACAACAGTTCCTACCTTCAAGGAATATACATTCTAATGGGAGAGACAACATGTAAATAACTTAGTACATTTGAGATATAATATAGATAAAGGTAATCTGAAAGGAGAAGGCATTAGCTTTTGAAGGAACCAGGAAAGGCATCATGTCTTAAATCTCATAATGAGATTTAGGCTGAGCCAGGGAAATTAAGGGGCAGAGGTGGCAGGGAAGAAAATTCTACACAGAGAAGAGAGATAGCAAAGGTAATACAACAAAGAGGTGTAGAGATGTATTAGAATAGCAGTTCTCAAAATGAGGTCTGGGGACCCTCTGGGCCAAGACCCTTTTAGGGGTTCCATAAGTTCAAAACTATTTTCATAAAAATACTGACATTTTTATTGCTAATTTGGCAAATATTGATAGATATTGCCCACATAAATGTTCTTTGGTGTGTCCTTCATAATTTTTAAGACAGTAAAGGGTCCTGAGACCAAAATATTTGACAACTTTGGTGTTAGAGGAATTGCTAGTAGGTCAAAGTAGAGTGCATTGTGGAGAGGAGAGTAAGGTGTAAAGAACGTTGGAAACATAGGAAGGGGCCAGGCTAGGAAGGGCTTTAAATGCCAGACAGAGACTTTTATATGTGACTCTGGAGTTAATAGGGAGACATTGTAGTGCATGGAGCAGTGGGGTGACAGACATACTTTAGAAAATTTATCTTAGCAGATGAATGGAGGATAGATTGGAGTGCAGAGAGACTTGAGGCAAGGAAATAAGTTAAAAAGCAAATCCAATAGCTCAGCCAAGAAGTGTTGAGGACCTATGCTAGGATAGTGACTATGAGAGTGGAGAGATGGGAGAATATAAGAGAGATGTTGTGAAATAGAAAGAACAAGATTTGATAACAGATTGTATAGATGGGATGAATTAGAGTAAGGAGTTGAGGATGACAGCAAAGATGTCAGCATGGAAAACTAGGAGGTTGGTGGTGCCCTTGACATTTTTAGAAAAATTCAGAATTGAGAAAGGTTTGGCAGGAAAGAAAATGAGTTCTGTTGATGAATCTGAGATTCCTATAGGATACCTAGTTCTAGATGTCCAGGAAGTTCAACTGGAAATGTTTCTAACAATTTATTTGTCAGAAGAGAGACTGGGTATACAGATGTGGAAATAATTTGCATGGAGATGATAACTGAACCCCTGAGACTTGATGGGATCCCCAAGTGAGATAATAGAGAAGAGAAGGATGCCCAGGACAGAGCCTTGGCGAACCTGGTTAGTGGGCATAGCATGAGTGGAGAACCAGCAAAACGAACTAAGAAGGAGTTGTTAGACAGATAGAATGAAAACTAGGAGAGAGGAGTATCAGAAAATCATAGAGGAGTGAGTATCCAGAAAGAGGTGATCAAGTCTCATACACTTCAGAAAGGTCAAAGAAGATCACATTTGAGAAAAGTCCATTAGATTTGGTCATTAAGAGCTCATTGGTAATTTTGGAGAGGGCAGTATCAGTTGAATGACAAAGTCAGAAAACAAATTGCAAAAGGTTTAGAATAAAGTTAGAAGACAAATGGAGGGACTGATTGTAGGGTGTTTTCTCAAGGAGTTTAGCCATGATGGGAATGAGAGACATGGAATGAGAGCTAGGAGGGATGAATGGAACAAGTGACAGTTGGTTTTTTTGTTTAGTTTTGTTTTAAGGATGGGGGGAGATGTGGACGTGTTTGTAGACTGTGGAGAAGGAGTCAGCAGATAGAAATTAAAGATCAGAGAAAGGGATGATTGTGGAGGCAGTTTGCTAGAGGAGTTGAGAATGGATGAGATCAAGGATGAAATTAGAGGAATGTGTCTTAGCAAGGGGGCAGCAAAGTGGTGCAATGGATAGAATGCCAGGTCTGGAGACAGGAAGACCTAAATTCAAATCTGGTCTCAGTTACTAGCTATGTGACCCTGAGCAAGTCACTTAACCCTGTTTGCCTCAGTTTCTTCATCTATAAATTGAAGTGGAGAAGGAAATAGCAAACCACTCCAGTTTCTTTCTCATATTGTCCCATAAATTATGTCCAGCTCTCTGTGACCCCATCTGGGGTTTTCTTGGCAGAGATACAGGAGTGGTTTTCCATTTCCTTCCCCAGTTCATGTTTTACAGGTGAGGAACTGAGGCAAACAGTTAAGTGACTTGCCCAGGGTCACAGAGTTAGTGTCTGGGGCTGGATTTGAACTCATGAAGAGGAGTTTTCCTAAATCCAGGCCCAGCACTCTATCCATGTGCCACCCAGCTGCCAAGAAAACCCCAGAATGGGGTCACAGTTGGACGTAACTGAAAAGACTGAACAAGAACAGTCTTAGCAAGGGAAAGGTCTACTTCATTTGAGAGTAGAGTGGAGGAGATAGTGGAGTGATAGTGGAGTGATGTGTGATGATGAGGAGGGGAGTTTTCTAGAGCTCTCAGCATGGGAGACTTAATTTTTTTTAGCAACGTGTGAGTCCTCAGTGTCTAGGGTGGAGGAAAAGAAAAACTCTCTACAACTGTGGTACAGGGTGATCAATCTGACCAATTAGGGAAGAGCAGAATGTGTGCTTTGCTTTACGAGGACCTAGTTAAAAATAAATAAGGACAATTTGTAACGTGCCCAGTTAGTATAGTTTCATGCTTTCCTCCAGCTTCTTTCAGCAGCAGGGGAGGTGTATGGTAAGAATAATCCAGCTGTTTTCAAGTCTCTGGAAAACTCATTTGGAGAAGAAACTAAACTTGTTCTCCCAAGTCCTGGGGGCAGAACTAGGAATAATAGGGTGAAGCTTCAGGGAGGAAAACTGAGGCTATATGCAAGCGTAATCTGCTTTTGGCCCCACCTGAGTCTTCGGTGACTCAGGAGACAGAGGGAAGGGACTGACTGCCTGAACAAGAGGGTTTACCCAGTATTCCCCAGTATTCCATGGGTGTGCCCATGACCTGGGACTTGAATGAACTTTAGGAGGAAGAAGGAAGATGAAGGAAAGTGCCATTTGAAGCATAACCCAATAGCAGCTTTGATAACACAGCTACAGTGGAGACACCAGAACCGACTGAGGTGTTTAGAACACGGTACAAAATGGGAGGTCGGAGGACAAGACAGTGACCTGCGGCCAGGCGGGTTAGGGACCTCAACCTTAACCCGGCAGTTTTCACCCAAGGAAAAAGATCCTCCTGCTGCAAGAACACATTTTAATTTCCTAGTTTGCCTTGTGCTGTTTCTGGAGGCGAGGACAAGCTGGGGCAGTCAAAGAGGCAGGAGTGTTTTGGTTTCTCTAATTGTTTTACTTCCATTGTCTTTGTTATCTAAAATGTCCAGGTAACCCCGGTTTCAAAAACCTCTTCTCCAGAGGCTATGAAAATGGTTACTGTGTCTTTAAGAACAGGGAAACTAGGAGTAATTAAACAGTATGGGAGGGGGTTCTCAGAAGTGAAGAGAAGTCCTCTGCCATAACGTGGGTTGGAGGTGACTAGCTATGATCTTTCTTATAGCTTAATTAGTGTAAATAAGGACTTGTGCTTTGTTATTATTGATTTCATTGTTAATTAATGGTGTATTCAGTAACTTTAATATTTATTTAACCCTAGGACATTAAGGGAATTAATATAGAGAAAGGTGTAAGTACTTACTAGTGGGAAAGATACTTCTCCAGCTTATTAAATAAAAAATATCTGATGAACTGGGGTGGGGATTCTGATCTTAGGTGCTTATTTGAGAGAAATATTTAAATTGTATTAATTAATGAAAAAATATAAAAACATATTCCTGGATTGCCCTAGGGCCCAGGAAGTTAGATTTAATTTTGGGGACAAAGTAAGTAACTGTCTGAGAACTGATCTATAAATAACCTGTAAGTTTGCTGACCCACAAAGCGTTATTTCACATAAGGAGTTGGATGTCTATCCCTGTTACATACATCCTAATGAACATTAATTTTGCTTTCAATTGCTTTTTGTGTTCCCAGTTTGTCAGAGGGTGAGAAGGGACTTACCCTTTCAAAGATGAAGATATTTGGTTTAGCAAAACTGAGCTGCAGGCTTGAGCCACAGAAGTGGAGAGAGGGCCTATCTTCCATAAGCCTTGAAGAAATAAATCTGCTTCCCACTCCTCTCCCCCCACCATATTTCTTGATTTTTTTGTTTTGTTTCTTTTGGTGTGGTTTTTAAAGGTATCTGACCTAAAAGCAGGACACTATAAGGAGAAAAGGCCACTGTAGCCTGAGTCTTAGAAGCTTAGATAGCATGCTTGTCCACGGATAGTTCAAAACATTGTCCTGAAGGGGAAGAGGAAAACCAAAAATTATTGAGCATGCGTAGTTAGGCTACCATAGTGATGGCTACCAATGACCAGATTCACCCCAAGCTCTCCTTGGTGGTTGTATAAGGAAAATAATGACTAGAACTGTACAAAAGTCAATTTTATTCCCATGGGTAGTAGAGAGTTCCTGCTCCTTGGAACATTTTGAGTATGAACCCTTGTCCCAGGTGATGTAAAGGTACTGTTTAGAGTCAATCATGAGTTGGATTACATGACCTATGAAGTAAATTCCAACCCTGAGATTCTCTGAGTGTATAATTCAGGCAATGGCTAAGACCTTAAGAAGGGTTATACCTTAATCATCTTTTACCTAACACCTCAGTTAAAAGTTGACAAGTTGATAGGCTTTCACAGGAACTCTAGGGTCAGGGAGGTCACTGTGGCAGGTAATGCCACAGTTGGGAGGAAAGGTAAACACTTTTGATAAGGTGACTGGGAGGGTACCATCAGCTCCTGTATCACCTTTGACCTATATACCATATGTAGTGGACTGTTATCACAGAAAATCTGACCTCAGTTTGTTACACACCATGTAACAAAGCAGTTTCAGTTTCTTGTTCCTTATCTTATGAAATTTTCTCTAGTTACATGAGAAATCATGGATTTTGGACTATGGAACCTTTGAAGTGACTTGGCCCATAAACTTGTTGGAACCCGTCAGTGTTAGGACAAGTAACCATTTAGTCTTTGTTCAAACATTCCCAGGACAAGTTATTCTTTGCTACTGGAAATAACCCTTTCCATTTTGAAGTGGTTAGGAAGTGTTTCCTTATATTGAGCCCAAATGTGTCTTCCTTGCAACTACCATTCACGGATTCCAGTGCTTCCTTACAGAACTAAGCAGATCAAGTCTAGGCTGTCTTCTCCAAGGCAGTCTTTCACATATGTGAAGTCAGTGTATCAATTGTTCCTTAGGTTTTCTCTTCTCCAAGCTAAATTTTCCCACTTCATTTAGCCGACCAGAATGTGACAATGGTGTTCAGTCCTCTTGTGATTCTGTGGCCCTCCTCTGAATGAGAACAGTTGTTATGTCAGTGTCCTTGAAGGAATTTATCTTTCTAGCTCTCCCTTGTAGTACAGAGTGGTTTAAAAGCCTCAGTGCAGTTTTAAGCTTTAAAGAGCTAAGACTTATCTTTCCTTCTATTCCAGGAAAAAAATATAGCTCAAAAGAAACTATATTAAAACTATCTTAGATACTAATGCCCCATCCCCCCAAAGATCCATAGAACTCTGGAAACAGAAGGACCCTTAGAGATCTGATCCCTTATTTTACAAGTGAAGAAACTGAGATACTCAAAGATAAGTTGATTTGCCCAAAGTCATATTCAGTCATTAGATAGCAACTTTATTTTGTCTTCTACTCAGAAGAGCAAAGTGACATTCTTGTAAGGGCATGATTTATAACATTTATGTACACTGAGGTGAAATGTCATCTCTGCTGATTTTTTTTTTTTTGCTTAGCAAATGCAAAGCTATAGCCTCCATAACCAGGAAGCCCTGGGATCAATTCCTCCCTTTAAAACTTAGTGGCTATTTAACCTCTCCGTGCCCCATGGTTGCTCCTCTAAATTGGTAGAGGGAGCATCTTTCTTGGGAGTTCCCTGTACTGATAAAATCATAGGTCCTGACTTTCTGGGCCAGGGGTTCCCAAAATGGGTGATACCACCCACTGGGGGTGCTGGATTGATGGGGGGCAGTTGTAGTCTGGGATATAGGAAGACCCGAGTTCAAATCTACACTTACTAGCTATGTGACCCTGGAAAAGTCACTTAACCCTATTTGCCTCAGTTTCTTCACCTGTAAAATGAGCTAGAGAAGAAAGTGGCAAACCACATCTTTGCCAAGAAAACCCCAAATGGGTCATGAAGAGTCAGACACAACTGAAATGCCTAAACAGTAACATCCAATGGTTGTGTTCCAGAGTCAATGAAAACTACAGCTGGGTGAAGCATACCCATGGCATGCACTATCTGTGGAGTGGTCAGATAATATTTGTTTGAGACATGTTTCAGTTACTTGGTTTCCTTAGAAATGGTTTTACTTCCTCTTTAACCAGGATAAAAGAATTTTTTAAACTTTCCAGAAAATTCCTAGCTGCGGTCGCTAGATGGCAACGTAACAATTTTTTCTGCATGGCTTGTGGCTTCAAATAACTCAGCAGGAGGGTGAATGACTTTTCCATTTAGGACAATTGCTTTCCTTTTATTGTACAAGAAATATAAATTAAAAAGACTTTTCCTTATCACTGATTCACTTCCTGCTGTGAGTAAAATCTTTAAGCCTTTCTAAATCTTTCTCTGCTCTAGTCTCAGAGGACAAGGTGGCCCTTCTTGACAAAGCTAATTCTTGTACTTATGCCCTTAACCTCATTCCTCCCTGGCTCCTTTGATAAGCTTGTCCTTTCAATAATTTCTCCTTTCTTATACTGAATTTTTCTCTTTCTATTGACTTTCTCCACTGCCTCATGCTCAGGTATTTTCCATGCTTAAACAAAGCCAAAATAAACCAAAAAGTTTGACTCTGTCTCAAACTATCAGCCTCTGTCCTTTCACAATTAAACTCTTTGAAAAATTCTTCTGCACTCCCTCCCTCCATTTTCTCACCCAGGGCTCTGATACATGAGTTTTCTCCTGTTCTGTCCAGAACCAGGCCATTGCAACATTTCTAGGCCAAACCAAAACTTCCACCTTCCAGCTCTAGCTCCTCTACATGTGAGGTCTTCTATGGAATGTAAACTCCTTGAGGGCAGTGATTTTTTTAGAGATTATAGTTATATCTCCAAGCACAGCTCTTGGTACATAATGATAACAATAAATACCTTTTTATTCATTCATTCATTTATTTATTCACTTTTCAGACTCTAGCAATCTGTCTTCTGACCCCGTGACTGTTTGAAACAGCACACTCAAAGGTTTGTAAATGTCTCCCAATATCTAAATCTTTTGTCTTGGTCTTCATTGTCATTTAACTTTCAGTGTTTGACAATACTGATTGCCCTTGTCCTCTTCTCCCTTGGCTAATTTAATATTTCTATAGCATCCATGGTACCATCTCCCCATTCTCCTTCCCTACCCCACTCCCCCAAGCTACTCAAGGTTCAAGGTATTCTAGGGGTCTAAATTCACTCAAAACCATAGCCCATGAGCACAAATTAATATACTTTCTCTTACTAGTAACCAGAGGATAAAATGTGTTCAAAGCAAAAGTATAATGACATAAACTAGTGAGAAAAGTAGCAATGGATCCTTATCTCATGAACCTGGCACATTCTCCCACAAATGAATGTGCACACACACTATTAGATGGGAAAAAATGGTGTGGAGTGTGTGTGTGTGTGTGTGTCTGAACTCATAGGGAAGAAATGTATCTAATACGAAAACATAGAGTAGGACACAGAGCTGGAGTACAAATGGAACCAACCAGGATACACATGGGAAGGTGTCCCACGTACCTCTGATGCTGCAGGGCCTCTGATGTCTGTCATGCCACCATGCAGCTCTGCTGGCCTTGCTCCCTACTGGCTGTCCCATTTCTACAGCTCCACCTCCCACTCTCCCTGGGCATCACACACATCCCCAAGGCTCCCTTGTTGTGTCTCCATTGTACTGCTCTCACTGCTTCCATCTACTGGCTCACAGATGTCATCCTCTGGTGAGGTGAGATTGGTTGAAATCTCCGTTTCAGTTTCTGCTGTTATCTTAATAGCAACATATTTTTCAGGATATTAAACTTCAGACTCTTGACTTCGATTACTTCATCACACAGTTGCTTCTACCACTGCCATTCATGTGAGAGCAGGTGAGGAAGCAAAATGGCAAAGTGGATAGAACATGGGAAGACATGAGTTTAAATCCAGCCTCAGACTTATAGGTTTTATGATCTGGCTATGTCACTTAACCTCTGTTTAGGTTAGTTTCTCCATCTGGTGAATGGGGATAATAATTAATAATAATAATGAGGGTTGTTGTGAGGATAAAATGAGATAATATTTGAAAAGTTTTTTGTGAACCTTAAAATGCTATTTAAATGCTAGTTATGGTCTCCCCTTCCCTTCCCCAAAATCCATATGCATCTGACACATGCATATACACACACACATACATGTGTGAACCCCTGATAAGAGATATGTATTATGTGTACAAACATACATATATACTTACTTGTACATATATATATACATATATATATAAACCCTGCTAGAAAAGAATATATACCTATACACATGCATACATCCTTTTCTAGCAGGATTCTAAAATGTGAATTTTATGGGTCAGACCAGTTATTCTATGACAAATCACTTAAGCTCTCTGGGTCCCAGTTTCCACATCTTTAAAATGAAAGGGTTGGACTAAGATGATCTTTTAAGTAATTTTCAACTCAAAATCTATAATATTGTAGAATGATTATATTCTTAAGTATTCACAGTTGCATATATACAGATACCCACATGTATGTATGAATACATATATGTACACAATGTATTAATCTTCAGTGAGTTCTTCCAGTACTAGGGACTCTTGTATATGGATTCCACCAAAAAGCTACACAAGATTCAAGGTATTCTCTGCATCTGCATTCATGCAAAACTGCAGTTCACGAAAAATAATGTGTTTTCTTTTGCTAGTCAGCAAAGAATGAACTTAGTTAAATGAAAGACATCTAGTGGAATAAGATAATAAGAAATGCAGAGATAGAATGTTCTCACATGAACCTGGGGTATACAAACACCAACAATGGGCAGGGTAGACATACATGACTTTGACACACTGGGACACACACAAAAAGAATATCGGTGGCTTAATCATATGTGTGGATTGAAACTCATATAGGAAAGACATGTAGCCAGGGCACCCATGTGGAGGGGCACATAGGCATAGAGGGGAACATGCGTGAGAAATATATATGTGGCTGGGGTCATGCTTATATGGAATATACAAGGTCAGCACATACGCCTCCAGTTTTCTCTAGGTATGTCATCATGTTCCTTTACTGGACCTGCTCCATGATATCTTCCTACTGTGTGTCTATATCTGATGATATTCTACCAAACTCTGTTCTAAATACTTGCTTCACATACAAATACATCCAGCAACAAACAACTCTCCTTGGCACTGAGCTGCTGTACAACCGTATTTCTTATTTTTCTTCCTAACCCGTCTGACCATCCCTCCATATCATTTGCTGATTTATCATCCATCTCTTGCCCCACTATGTGTACTCACCCAAAGACTCTGTCCTCAGCTTCCTTCTCCTCTCTCCTCTCTCCTTTGGTCATCTCATCTGTTTTCCTGAGGTCAGTTGTTTATCTCTCTGAATTTGGTTCTCAGATATAGAAATGAACCCCCATCTTTCCATTGAACCCTGCATCTCCAGCTGCCTGCTAACCAATCTCGATCTGTACATTCTACTGGCATTTCATGCCCAAGATTGAACTTGTGTTTTCTAAATATGCTTCTCCCACTAATACTTTCACTTTTCTTGCTAATAACACCACCATTCTCAGCGAGTAGAATGCCAGATTTAGAGTCAGAAAGACCTGAGTTTGAATCCTGCATCTGATACTTCCTAGCTGCATGATCCTGGACAAGTCACCCTCTTTCAACCTCAGTTTCCTTTTCTGTAAAATGGTCATCTTAATAGCTACCTCTCACGGTTGATGTGAGGAGAAAATGAGACAGCATATGGAAAGCACTTTGCAAACCTTGAGTAAAAGGAGGGAATATGTATTTATTAAGTGCTTACTACTTGCTGGGTATTGTGCTATGCATTTTATAAATATTATTTCCCTTGCTCCTCACAGCACAACCTTAGGAGGTAAATTCTATTATGATTCCCATTTTTGTTTCAGGAAAATAAGACAAACAGAGGTTAAGTGACTTGCCCAGACTTACAAAGCTGGTAAGTGACTGAGGTCAAATTTGAACTCAGGTCTTCCTGACTCCAAGCTTAGCACTCCATGCACTGTGCCAGCTATCTGCTATTTATAGAGGTGCTATATAACTGCTTGCTATTATCCTTCTGGTCTCCCAAGCTTATAACTCTGAAACCATATAATCTTGGAAGGATCTTTGACTCGTCCCTTTCCATCATCTTACACATACAAAATGTTTCCAAGTCCTAATATTCTATCACTTTTACCTGCCAAATATCTCTCTTGTTCCTGCTTTTCTACTCCTGGCTGAATCTTCCTCTTTCCAGGACTTTCTTATTGTTGCTTAGGTGGGTTTCCTTCTTCCTGTCTCTTCCTTCTCCAATCCATCCTTGGTTCTGCTGCTCAGTCAAACTTGGAATACATCTTTCTGATCATATCATCACTCTGTCCTAAGATCTTTAATGCGCCTCCCCTTCCTTCATCTCCCAAATAAAGCATCCTCTGCTGACCTTGACATTCAGGGCCCTCTACAATCTGGCTCTATAAGGCCCTTCCAGTCTTCTCTCATATTTCTCCCCTCCACATGTTGCTCATTCTCTCCAAGCCAGAGCACTCTCCTTGTTCTTATCTTGTCCTCTCCCAAATGCTTACTTCTACTTACACTATCCCTCAGACCTAGAACAGACCTCCTAGATGTCCATCACATTCTATCTGGTGTAGCTGCTCCCTTCTTTATTCAGACTCCCCAGCTCATCCACCCCAGTCCTTTGCTCCCACTTACCAGAAGCCCTCCCTCTTCAAACTTCTCAGAGTTCTTTGTCCATTCCTCTTCTTTCCGCTTATCTCATTTTTCTAATGATTTGTACACTTTATTGGAAGCAGCCATGAAAGCAGGACCCATGTCATACCTCTTTGTATTGCCAATTCTTAGCATATATTGGACATAGTAAAACGCTTATTAAATGTTTTCCGAGTTAAATGGAATTACATTTAATAAAGTAAAGTTTATTAAAAATGCAAAGAATTTATCTTTGTCCCTAGAATATTATATGCTGCACAAGCCCTTAATAATGGAATAGAAACATTTTGAAGGTGCGTTTTAACCAGTCGGGTTAATTTTGCAAGTCTGTTCATGAAACCGAGTTAGTAAATGTCTATAAAACCAACAGCATAAATCATTTCAACAGAAATAAATTTCTTTCTAGATATAGACTCATCTTTATTTTCTATATTTTCAAAGGATTAGATATCAGCTTTGTCTATATTGGCCTGTTACTTATGATCTCTTAAGAAATTTATCAGTCAATCAACCAAGAAGCATTTATTAAACATTTGTTATGTATCAGGGGGCAGCTAGGTGGCTCAGTGGCTAGAGGGCCACGCCTGTAGTCAGGAAGACACATTCCTGAGTTCAAATCTGGCCTCACATACTTATTAGCTGTGTGATTCTGGGCAAATCCCTTGACCCTTTTTGCCTTAGTTTCCTCATCTGTAAAATGAGCAGGAGAAGGAAATGAAACTACCAGGAAAACTCCAAATGGGCTCACAGAGTCAGACATGCCTGAAGTGACTGAACAGTAGCACTCTGTGCCAGGTTCTGCGCTTGATATTGTTTCAAATAATGAAAAATTCTTATTCTCAACAAGTTTATATGCTAAGTAGGGAAAACAAATACTTACATACATGTATATAGAATAAAGATGAAGAGCATAAACGTAAATAAATACAAGGTCATTTTGAAAGAGAATTTGGTGAGAACCAATAAAGCTTTATTTACAAGGTTTTTAATGCCTAAAAGTAAAGGTATCTGAGTATCTCAAAGGAAGAAAGCAATTCCATGTGGTAGAAATGAAAAGGGAGAGTTTTCCATGCATCTGGGTTAGTCAGTGAAAGTATTCATGGATGTGTGCTGAGGAGTCTTTTGTATTTTAAACACTGATACTTTATACACTGGAGATTTTTTCTGAAAGGCAACCTTTAATCCCTCTTAGGGGAGACCCTAGATATGAGACATAAATGAGCCTTATTTTAGAGAATTTCCTTGGAGTTTTTGGGGTAGGGAAATAATTCAGAGAGTATAAGAAAAGCATGATCTTTAGGCACTCAACCTGATCAACATGAGTCCAGACCTAGGCTTCTTTTTCTAGTGTGGGAATTCTCTGGACCAGGAGAAACACTTTTTACCATTTTTTTTTAAGTTCTTAGGATTTTGAGGCAATGACTTAAAGAGGCTAAATCTGTTAAGGTAACCTGTCCTTATGGCTATTGTCAAGAGGTAGTATTTTACATATGTTATCTCTGTTTTCCAGGTCCCAAATCTTCTTTCAGCCATATAATTTTGAAGATGATTTTTGTAACCTAAGCAGATACATGTAATACATGTAACTCTATAAATTTCATCTTGCTATCTTCATCTTGTCATCTTGCTTCATCTGCTCAACGTTGCATAGACTGTTGAGATATTTTTGGATTCTGTCATAAGTCATGTTAACTATCTATCCCTCCCCAGCAACTTTGTGTCATCTGCAAGTCTGATAAGGAAGCTTTCTATACCTTTATCCAAGTCATTGATAAAACTCATAAACAGCACTGTACCAATTCCTGAGGTACTTCACAAGAGTCCTCCTCAGGTGATGGTAAGCTAAATATGACATTCTTTGGGTCTATCTAGCGAGTCAATCATTTCTGAATCAACTTAACTGTAATATGACGTACTCCACATCTCTCTGTGTCATCCAGAAGAATAACATCTGGCATGAGAGACTGCTAAATAATTGCTTCAAAATCTAAGCAAACATTTCCTTTCTTCTACAACATTTCCTTAATCTATCAGTTTAGTAACCCTGGCAACAAAGAAATGAGGGCACTTGGCATGACTTTTTGTTAATGAAGCTATGTTGCCTCTTTGTAATTCCCCTTCCTTTTCTCAATATCTCAATACTGTGTTCAAGTTTTTCTTCCCTGGGAACTGAAGTCAAACTCATCCACTTTCCCTCTTCCTTTTGGAAATGTGGGACAACATTTGCCTTTCTTTAAGTCCCATAGCACCTCTCATAAGATGTGAGTTTTGTTCTTGCCCTTACACTGATTAGCTGTGTAACTGTGGAAGGGTTACTTGATCTCTCTGGTCCTCAGTGTCCTCATCTATAAAATAAGGGAGTTGGACATGGAAATCATAATCATATTGAATTTATATAAAGCACCTGATGGTTGGCAAAGTACTTTAAATGTATTATTTTATTGGATCTGCAAAATAGTTCTGTGAACATAAATATTGTTATCTTCATTTTATTATTGAGGGTCCTGTGGCTTAGAGTGGTTAAATGACATTCCCCAGCATCATAAAGCAAATAAGTGAAAGAGCCAAGACTCAAAGTATACCTTTGGACTTCAAATCTACCACATTACTGTTGTTAGACCCTTCTGACTCTAAGACTGCATGATTCAACCCACACACATTGATAGACACATACAACTATGGCAACTCCAAGTCTATGTGGTAAATAGAAGAATGAATGGGAAATTAATGGTTAATTTGAAAGTCCAAAGCAGTTTCCATGAAATTTATTCTTATTGTTTCTGTTGCCTTTAAATTATTCAAAGTGACTTATTTGTTAAAAAGGCCTTGTTTTATAATAACTAATATTTAAAGCCAGTGGAACTAGATTGTTCACAGAAGTAAAGTTCCTTGGTAGTATTTTATTAACTAGTAGCTACCATTTTCTTTCTTTAAAATTATTTTCTATCACACCTGCAAAATAGAAAGGAGAAAATAATCTCTAGGGCATTCACTGCCTTTGAAATTGAAAGGTTTCATGTGGCTGCTTGATATTGTGTCATGATCCAGGAAAACTAGAATTGGCCATGTGACTAACTAGAACAACCCCAGACTTATGTTTCCTAGTATTCCGGTCACTCAAATATTAGAAGTGCCAGAGAATGAAGTAATCTGGAGATTCTGGCAGGAAGTAATTTATGAGAGTGCTAATTTCCCTTCTTGGAGATTTCATATCCTTTCTACTGTTATTTCACGAAGGAGTGGCTTTCTTCTGGCCAACGTTTGGCATCTGGAAGTGCAAATGATTTTTCTCTCTTATTGTAGCTTTCTCCCCTTATCCAACCTGAAAGTCATAGAATTTTAGACCTGGAAATTATCTTAGAGTTTATCTAGCTCATTCCTCAATTTTTCAGAAGAGGAAACTGAGGACCAGAGAGGTTAATTCACTTGTTCATGGTCAGAGAATTAGTCATTGTCAGCGACAGCATTTGACCATCGTCCTGGGTTCAGTATCTCCTGAATTCAAGTCCAGTGCTTTCCACTGAACAGCACTGACATACTGATTCTCCTTTATTTGAAAGGAAATTGTACCTTCTTATGGCATAATGAATCCATCTATTGAGTTATAAATGAATTAGAAAACCAGCTACCCATTGCATTAAAGAAGAATGAGGTCTCCATTCCAGATAGATTGAATATGAATTTACTATTTGTTTTGGGGACATAAGTCACAATAACCCACTTGACAAGAGTCTTAGTATTTGTTTTAAAATCTAGGTGGCACAAAAGGTAGAACGTCAGACATGAAACTGAGTTTGAATCCAGTATCAGACATTTCACTAGATGAGTGATCCTGAGCAAGTCATTTAACTTCTATCTGTCTCAATTTCCTCATCTGTAAATCAGGATAATAATAGTACCTACCTCTCAGAGTTGTTGCGAGGATCAGATGAGAAAACATATGTAAAGTGCTTTGAAAACTTTATATATATACATATATATATATATGCCTATTATATAGGCAACTAGGTGGTGCAGTGGATACAACATTGGATCTGGAGTCAGGATAGATGTGAGTTCAAATCTAGTCCCAGATGTTTATTAGTTGTGTGACCTTGGGTAACTCACTTAATTTCTATCCACCTCAACGTCTTCAACTGTAAAATGAGTATGATAATAAAAGCACCTATCTCTCAGTGGAGATCAAATGAGATCTTCATAATATATTTGGCACGGTGCCTGGTACATAGTAGGTACATAGCATAAATGCTTGTTTCGTTCCTGATTAATGTTATCTTCAAGTCGTTAGGTTTTTTTTAAACCACTGATGCACACCTACCTTTGGATATAAGGGGAAAGCAGTGTTGGGTTGTAGTATCATGGGGGAGGTTTGGGTAAGAAAGGGAAGATATCACTAGGGCTAGGGCTAGGGCTAGGGCCTGAATAGGGACCTGTAATTTCATGAGTATGGGGAACTCTCAATCAGGAGACTCCCTCTGCCAATGCAGATTGGTGCCTTCTCTGCAACTTATAGTCTTAGAGTTGCCTTGAGTACTGTCAACTGACTTCTCCAGCATCACGTCATAAATACGTGTCAGAGTTAGGACCTGAACCCAGACTTTCTTTGACTTCAAAGCTAACTTTTGACTGCTCTTTAACTGCACTAAAAAGTCATGTAATGGCTATGTAAAACAGATAAATTTTATTTAAATTTTTGTTTTGAATTTAATTTTTAAATTCTGAACTTCACAAATATCAAATAAAATGGTTGTTGTTTAGTCATTTTTTCAGTCATGTCTGACTCTTTAGGATCCCATTTGGGGTTTTCTTGGCAATGATACTGTAGTGATTTGCCATTTCCTTCTCCAGATTATTTTACAGATGAGAAACCTGAGGCAAACAGGGTTAAGTGACTTGCCCAAGGTCATACAGCTAGGCCAGATTTGAACTCAGGAAGAGGAATCTTCCTGACTCCAGGTCTGGCGCTCTATCCACCACACCCCTTAGCTGCCCATCATATCTCCATATGTAAGCAGAAAGGAAAAGAGGGTTTTACACAAAACTGCTCATCTCTATTCTATACAGTTTGTTTTTCTCTTTAAAATATTTAGTAAATTCAACATGTAACTTTCAAAAGTGTCCTGTGAGTCTTAATGTTTAATATGAAACAATTTGGTATAGAGGAAAGAATGCCGGACCTAGATTTGCTATCAGAAGATCTAGATTCAATTCTGGCTGTTGTCATTGGTCCAAAGCTTCCTCATCTGTAAAATGGACTGTACTAACTACTTAATAGAACTCTAGAAAAAGAGGCTTTATGGGAAGAAAGACCTGAGTTAGGCCAGTGCCTTCATAATTTAGGTATGATATTCAATGGAAATGAAACACTGATGGAAGATCTGACCAAAAGGGGCTTTCCTTAGCCATTTTAGAGAAAGGATATTCAACAAGAATATTCAGCAAGGCTATTATAATGATTCAGCTAAGCATAGTTCCCATGTTTCTTGTGTTGACCACTGGTTAAGCATCAGAGAGGAAGGCTAGAGCCTTTAGTTCCCTAAGTCAATTAAATCTCCAGGTCAATTTCAATACTTTTTAAGGAAAAAGACCTAGCCCACATATAAATGTCATCATCACCATTATTATTATTTTTTTTTACTATTTCTTCTACATGGAGTGCCATATCTAATCTCTGTGTCTTAGAAGGAATGAAACACAAAGCAGGAGGCAGTTAGGGACTTCAAATCCCTAGGCAAGTACAGTGTGTGTAGCCACCATGGCCAATGGGCATGGGGAAAGGGGAAGAACAGAAAGAGAAATTTTTCTAGAAGTCCAAGGAAGAGATTTTTTTTTGAGTCCCACCCACCTCAATATTCAACTCAAGAACTATTCTCTTCCATTGTGCTTTCTGGAATGCTTGCTCCCTAGGTTACAAGCTTTCTTTCTCTTAAGACTTTTTTGTTTCTTACTCCTGCCATCTTATAATCACTAAAACCTGGTTCTTTCCTAATGACATAGCCTCCATGGCCACCCTTCCAGCACTTGTTGCCCTTTCATTCATACTCTATAACTCAGTAGTCATGGTGGTAGAAATGGAATAAGCCTTGTTTTCTACTGTCATTTCCAGGCTCTTGCTCTACCACCATCACTCTTTTGTTCAACCACCTTTCCTCATCTGAATCTCATTCTCATTTGAGCAGGACAGTGACATGGCCAGGCCTATGCAACTATGTGGAGGAAACATTAGAGAAGAGAAAGACCTAAGACCAATTTGGAATTATTGCAATAGTCCAAGTATGAGGTGATGAGGGCCACAACTAGAATGTTATGTATATTTCTTGTCATTCCCCCCCCCCCCCATTAGAACATAAGTTCCTTGCCAGAAGGGATTTTTTATTCTTTGTACTTGCATCCTTAGGACCTTACATGGTGCCTAGTGCATAGTGGGTACTTAATAAATGTTTATTGATTAATGGATGGGTTTTTGTGTTTTGTGATTGTTAAAAAATCCTACACAGTTTCCCAAATGCAATCTAATACACTTTCTTCTTCCTCTTCAATGTTGGATCCAGTTCGCTATTCAGCTACAATGCTTAGATAAGATATATAGATATAGATATAGATATATATAAACAGCTAAACTCAATGGGTTGTCCACTCAACTGTGGGTCATACTCTAGACAACAGACATCATCTATTCTTTTGCAGGTTGTGGGGCTGATCTCTTTTGAAAGTTCATGGATCTCATTGATATCAGCTTATTTGTGTGTGTAGACATATACATAACAACTTTGTCCATTTCTTCTGCCTGGTCTTTATCATATTTGGTGCTGACATCTCCAAAATCTATACCAACCAAGATCTTCATTCCTGAAGTCTGGCTGGGGCTCCTCCATGAATCGTTCCATGATTAGACGAATACGGACTTAGGCATGAAGGTATAAAGTTAGTGACTGCTTTTAGCAATATTTTCAGTTACAAACTAGGAAAGCCAGAGATACTTGTTCAGTTCATAGAAGGTGCAAGATTAAACACAATGTTCATTATTTTGTCAGGATGATCCAGGTCTATTTAAGCTGACATTGACTGACTCAATAAATTAGCATTATTTTTCTTAGGAAGGAAGCCGTAGTACAATACAAAGAGTGTTAGCTACAAAGAGTGTTAGACTGGGTACCTTGTTTACTCAGTACCACCTGCTGTGGTTCAATGGAAAGAGTCTTGGAATTAAAGTCAGAGGATTTCAGTTATGGGAGGACCAGTTTATTGCTTAGGCCTACTTGACAGAAGTGAGCCTATGTTTAACCACTGGTTGACTCATCTAGATAACAGGAAATCCCCACTTACTCAAAGCTGGTTTAATCAGCTATATTTAGAAGATGAATGCAGACTCTACTGATCATAATCAGTTTAGCAAATTTCCTCTGATCCAAGTATGAAAGAAACTGATATGTGCTAGTACTGTGCTAAGCACCAAGGATACAAATAAGAAAAAGAAAAGCAGTCCCTCCCCTCAAGGTGCTTATAATCTATCGTGGGAACTGAAAAACAGGGAGAGGGAAGGGATAACTGACCTTCCTTAGAGATTTTGGGAAGAGCTCTTCCTCCTCTCCTTCAATGAGACAGGTCCCAGGGGTAGAAGGTGCTTGGGAGGTATGAATACTAAGGCTGATACAATTTTGGGTTTCTGGGGGTATGATGGGGAGAAGGCCAAAGGAGTGCAGCCAGATGGGAAATGAAAAGATTAGAGTTTCTTTTGCCACTTCTAATTCTCACAGAAGTAAAATATTATTTCTAATTCTTACAAGTGGCTTTGTTGCACCATTGATGAATTCACCATGATAAAAACTCACCAGGAAAAGCAAAAACATAAATTGGTGGCAAAACTGGGATTAGAACTCCTCATATCCAGCCAAATGCTAATTCAGTGTACCACACTATTTCTAAATTCAAGATATTTTAGGGAACCCCCTGAGGTTCAATGAACTACTAGACTGAAGGGGAGAAGATAGAAAGTTTAGTGTCTGGGTATAGACAGACATACAGAGTTTCCCTATAACACTTGTCACTCATAGCTTTTTTTAAAATAATAAATGTGTTGATGGTGCAATCAAAAAATTTTATCAAGAATATGTGTGTGTGACTGTGTGTGTGTGTGTTGGTGGCAATAGCAGAAATGTTGCGAGAATTAGGAGGAGCAACTCATCATCACAGAGATGGTCTCGTGAAGAAAGATCTATTGATTATAGGAGCTAGGAGAAGAGAAGAAAATATGTGGAACAGTTGTTCTTTGGAATAAAATAAGGTCAACGAATGATGTAAAAAGTATCAAGGAACAGCGAAGGCCTATCTGAGATTATATAGCACAAATCTGATAAACTGGTTGTGTGATTTTTTTCTACCAAAGCACTCAGTAGCCCGGCTACTCCATTGTGGGTAGCAATGGCAAGGTTATGGTGAAGCCCTCCATAACTGAAAGTAGTTCCAACATATAAGTAACACACCTCAAAGGAGAGGGGAGGACACAGGGTTGTTTCAAGGAATCAGCAAAGGTACCTTCTGTAAATTGAATTTGCATCTTGCACATATATTTATTACTATTTTCAAATGTCGTAGATGACTTGTGATTAATAACAAGTAATTTTAAAATATCTTTGGACACTCATAGTTTAAGTATATCATTTTGTGGGCTTTCACATTGCTTAGTATTAAAATAGAGTACTGATACCCAAGAAGACTGGGAACATTTAGTTTAAATGTCAGAATGCCCCTATGACCCTTGGAGTTTATAATGCAATGAAGAAGGCCTCGTGATCTTCCCCCCTTCTGGTAGAAGGTTACCTGTCTTAGGTTGTTTCCTAAAATCAAGGAAATTTCTAGTAATAATAAGCAAAAGGTAAGCAAGAGATACAATTAAGAGCTTCAAAATCAAAGTTAAAGTCCCCTTTGTGTCCACTCTATTAATGCCTTTCTGAACACTAAGTAAGGCCATTCTCAGCATGTAGGACAAGTTGTCTGGAATACATGGAAGAAATGGATGTACAAAGTCACTAATATGCACTTGTCAAAAAACTCTCAGGAATGCAGAGGCTAATTTAAAATCTTAACTGTTAAAGAGTTTTCCACATTGCCCTTTCCCTGAATTATCATTGTCTGCAGAGTTCATTTGAATTGCTCTATAAGTATTTGATCCTGAATGAAACTAAATCATATGTTGCAGGTTCCTACTTTGATTCAAAATAAGGTGATGGAAGAATAGAATGGACATGGAATCTCAAATAAAAATTGAACATATGAGAAATGGAATTCTGTTCCTGTGTCTACTTTAAAAGGTCATTTTAAAGAGAATGTATAACCCCTTCCTTTCTTCCAAACCACAAATTGTGGTTTGCTCATCCCCCAAAGCAAGATATTCAATGGTTCATTTTATTCTACCTTTCTCTTTAATAGATCTTGGGTATTTGTCCCTTCTCTTTTTCCCTCTTTCCCTTTTCAAAAAAGATCCTTTTTTATCCTCATCATAATTGCGTCTATAAAATTCCGAATCAATGAGAACTGCAAATTAGCTACTGGTTTAATTCTGATGGGGCTCTCCATACCTGGTCAGGGAAACAAAATAGAATTTTGGAATAGAATGTTCTTAAAATATCTGTTGCTCACACGTAAAAGGATAACATGTTTAAGCCTGGGAAGAAGGCCATAGTTTATTTTTTTTTATTTTTTATTTTTTTTTAATGTTTAACAATCACTGTCATACAATTGAGATTTTATCCCCCCCACACCTACCTCCCACTACCCCCCTCCCTCCCCACGACTGCATACAATTCTGTATAGGTTTTACATATACTTTCCTATTGAGTACATTTTCACTATAGTCATGCTATGTAGTCGGACTAAAATAAATGGAAGAAATCATATAACAAATCAAAACATGATTCACAAAAACATACACATACACAAACATGATCTGCTACATTCTGCAAATGACTTCCATATTTCTTTCTCTGAGTGCGGAAGGCATTTTGCCTTAGAGAACCACCACTGGGATTTTTTTTTTTTTAAGAAGTTCTTGCGTTATTACGAAATTCCAAGTCTACCAGAAAAAACTCTCGCACACTGTGGTCGTTGCTGTGCACAAAGTTCTGGTTCTGCTCCTTTCACTCAGCATCAGGTCATATAAGTCAGAAGGCCATAGTTTAAAAAGGCTAGGTTGGAGGAAAGATAAAAATCAGAACTTTTCTTTAACAGTGCTAACCGAAAAAAAACCCTGAACGTATGTAGGGGTAAAACAATAGCTAGTCATAAAATTGGACTAAAATAAAGTTGTTAGGAATTCCCTACATGAACTTAACTAATCAAATTTAACCTTTTCACATGTGTTCAGGAGAAGACTGAGGCAATTTTCCACCGCTGCACAAAAATGTAACACCTGAAAATTAAAAGCTGTGGCAATAGAAAAACAATACCCATAGGAAATCGTCATGGAGCATGGAGGAAATAGGCAATGATAAAACTAAATAATACCAAGTGTTGAGGCATAAAGCCTTTGAAAACATGACTGGCCCATAGATTGAGAAGGATCATGAACTAATGGAGAAAATACTGAACTAAGAATCAGGAGACCTGGGTTTGAAAGCAAACATGGATATTTAAGAGTTGTGTGATAATGGAGAAGAAACTTGGTCTCCCAAAACTTGGTTTCCCCATCTCAAAAATGAATATATTGGTACTGATACTACATTCCTCACACTCTTATTGTGATAAAAGCACTTTGCAAACATCAACCATTATTTCCTAGTGATGTATGTTGTTCTGTTAAAACCTAGGAAACCAAATAATCTAAATAAAGTTTTTAAATACTTAGTATACTGAGTAATCTCTGGGCTCAACATTCCAGAGCAAGTTAGGCTACATTTCCCTCTCAGGGTTCTAGGGGTACCCCTGAGAGGTTAGGATATTACTTCTTTAATGCCATTGCCTCAAGCTCCCATTTTAGCGTGGTTTCCCCACTGTTAACAGCTAGTAACTGGCACCTCAGTTCCATTTAATCAATCAATATCAACTAACTTTTGCAAAGGGATATTTACTTCAAAGATATAGCAAGAAGAGAAATACAAAAATTTCTCTTCCAACACTTCAGAGTATACTCTCCTCTCTACCACCTTCATCTCTGGGGACAATGGATTAGATTTGGCACAGTTTCCACATAGAAAGTGGTCCCACCAAGTTCACATCCAAATACAGCATCAGTATTGTTGTTTGAGGCACCTACTGTCACTGTGACTTAGTGCTACTTAGAATGATTCACTTAGAGCTGAGCTGCCTGTCAAACCTGGTAGGGACTTCCAGACCTTGGCATACTCACTCTCCTGACCTTTCAAAACTCACAATCACACAGGCTCCATCTCTGATCTACTTTACCTAAAGCAAAAGAACAAATGTCAAGGCCGAGAAATGAGGCTGCACATGCTTGCCTCAGATGGGGAAGACCCAAGACCATCCTCTTTCACCATTCTCTCTTTTCTCTTACTGGATACTATCAGACAGGAAGAAGTCACCTGAAAAAGAAGTCAAACCAAGAGATAGGGAATACTAGAGATGTGGCAGACAAAGAGGCTCCTCTTCATCACACCATAAATGAACTAGAAAGAGTTACAAATTGTTTGCTTGTGATTTAAAGACTCTCCCCAGCCTCTTTCATGGAACGGAGAATGGAATTCACAGCACATTGTGTGTGCTCATAAGTACTGAATTCAGAGGCCATTATATTAGCAAAAAAAAATTTCTACTCTGATTTCTACGTAAATTTTCACAATAGTTTTTTGCGAATCATGCCCATCACTGAAATCTACAAAACTTTAAAACAATTTTTTTTAAAAAATGAAACAACAAAAACTTCCTTCCCACAGGAATGACTTTAGAACACTAAACTGAGTGAAGAACCATAAACATGGTACTTGAAGGGTCCTTAGAGATCATGTGGTCCAACACACTCATTTTTACAGATAAGGAAACTGAGGTCCAGAGAGGTAGGGTAATTTTTCCAGTCATACAAGTTGTAGAAATCGCAGAGCCAGGAGTCACACTGACTCCAGATTCATCTTGCTCGCACCACAGGTCTCAGTCAACTAGTTATGACTTCTGAATATTCTTCTGTCTGGTGGTGATTCGATTCCACTGCCCTAAGAGCTACTGACATATCATTGGGTTGGGTGGTGTGGGGTAGCCTGGTACAGTGAAAAGAAAGCTGATTCTAGAGGCCTTGTGCTTAAATTCTGTCTCCGATACTCATTGGTTCCCTACGTAATCTCAGGCGAAACCTTTAACCTCCTTCAGTCTCAGGTTCTCATTAGTAAAATGAAAGAGCTGGACTATATGGCTTCTCTTCTGTCATCTTAGGATCCTTTGTCCTTCCTCATCTCAGCTCTCTGACCTGATGAAGCTCTTACTCATTTTGACTTAGCAAATAACTGAAATATGAAGTGCTTCTGAACCTGACTTTCGCACCTCCCTCGGTCTTGAACTCAATTCATCTGGACAAATTAAACACTTACTGCATGTAAGGCACCGTGTTAACAAATAGAGATGCAACAATAAGTCCCAGATCAAGTTCTACTTGGTCATTGTTCGGAACCTGATTGGCTCAGAGTGAATACAAATAGCAATGGTTCCTGTTTTGGCCAGAAATCCTGACGGTCTCCTCTCCTGTCCTGTCCTCTCCTGTCCTGTCCTGTCCTGTCCTCTCCCCTCCCCTCCCATCTCCTCCTCTGCTCTCCTCTCCTCTCCTCTTTCTCTTCTCCTTCCTTTCTTCCTCTCCCTCCCTCCCTCCCTCTTTCTCTCTCTCTCTCTCTCTCTCTCTCTCTCTGTCTCCCTCCCTCCCTTCTACTCCCCTCTCCCATCCCCCTCCCCTCTCATTCTCCTTCCTTTATAAAAAGCCATTCTCTGTCTCATTTCTTAATCACCAAATGGGCATGGCCTCAATCAAAATGAGACCAGTTAAAGATCTTAGCTTGAAAAGGACAAAGTCCCCCACTGAATTCTGGATCACTTCCAGTTGCCCTGATCTATATCTGGGCACTGCACCCAGATTGCTCTGGAGGAGAAAATGAGATTGGTGACTTGCACATCCCTCCCTCCTGTAAATCCAATTCACTCCCATGTGGTGGCATCGCCTCCTCGATGTCATGGTCTTCTTCAAGAACAAAGGACAAAAAACAAAGATAAAAACACAAGTCTCAGCCCTCAAGAAGCATATTTATTTGACCTCAGAGACTCTCATTTCTATTTGTTACACCTGCATCAGTCTAGAGCTTGATTTTTGTGTTTATGGCCCCAACTCTTCCTCTGGTACCTTTGCTAATAAGGAGTTAATCTTGACAAAAATTTAACTTTGTCAAGGAAACTTACCTGCAGGAGGGCTTTACTATCTTATAGATTTGTCACATTTTTATTCCATATTAGATTGTAAGGTCCTTGAGGCATAGGAAGTCATGCTAATGCTTGTTTTGAAAATGCAAATTCGTTCCAACACAATATATTAGGGAACTGTTTGAACACAGTGAGAGTCTTTGCTCATGTGCATTTCATCTTTGAGGAAAACTGCACCATGCTGGGGGAGATAACCTTGACAAATGTAAGTGTTTGGGAGGGAACGCTGGTTGCATGCTATAGGTGGGGGGACTGTGGAAAGAAGAGATATTTGATTCCAACTAGTGGGAAAGAGCTGTGGAGGTATCTTCCTCAGTCCAGGATGCAGTTAGAGCTATTGGGGATGAGGGAAGGGTATAACATCTTGGGGGAGCAGGAGACACGGGGAAAGGGAAGGAAAGACAGGAAGACCTCAATGAGCCCTCCATACCCCTAAAAACAAACACATTGATGACATGGCCCCTTTGACCCCAGTCACCTGCTCAGGGAAAAGCACAACTGGGGATTATCATAGTGCACCAACTACATGGAAATATGCCCAGCAGTGTGTGTGTGTGTGTGTGTGTGTGTGTGTGTGTGTGTGTGTGTGGTGTCTAGCATCTTAAAAGGCTGTACTGAAGATCTCAAATTCCTGGTCATAGGTAAATTCTACCTATGTCCTTCATGGGACTGCAGCTGGCTTGTGATCAGTGACCCGATCCTACTGTGGGAGATCTTTGTGTTGTGGTTGTGGTGGCTTCCCTTGGTATTGAGCTGGAGTGTTCTGTGGCTAACCCCATTTCCCCCATAAGCCCTAGGGTTTTTAATGCATAAGTGCAGTGACTATTAGAAAAGCATTTATCAAATCATAACAGTCTTTGAATCAACTCAATTTGGGACCTAGATGGCACTAGCCAGGGAGATCTCAGGTAGAGTTATGGAAGAATCTATTCATTAAACTTATTAAGTATATACTCTATGCAACCAGATGTACTAAGTATGGGGAGAAATACAAAGATGAATAAGACTGTTTTTGCCCAAAAGAAGCATACAACCGGAGAAGAGTGACTAAAAACATATAACAAATGGGGCTAGAGGATGAATCAATCAATAACCAAATGACTGGACCTATGTTTTCATTGATACAGAGAAATCTTGGCTGAGGAAATTCCCTCTACCAATGCAAGTCAGCAACATAGAGACAGAGTTACCTGAGGCACTAACAAGTTGAATGACTCCTTGTCAGGTTCACATAGCCAGGAAGTGTCAGAATCATAATTTGAACTCAGATCTTGCTGGCTCTATGGCTAACTCTCTATCCATTCTATCCAGTATACCACTGCTACCTCTAAGTGACTACAATACTTTGAGGAAAATACAAAGTAGACTATAATAACAACTGACTTTTATATAGCATTTTAAGATTTGCAAAGTACTGTACAGATGTCATTTGAACCTCACAAACCTGAAAGGCTGATACAATAGCTATGATGACTCCTATTTTACACATGAGGCAACGGAAGATGAGTAGTCAAATTATTTGCCCACTAAGTACCCAGTAAGTGTCAAAGTAAAATTTGGACTCCTCTTTTTCCCCAAAACTTCTATTGGCAACTGAGGGCACTTCTATACTGTCACTTGCCCAGGCTCACAACCTCAGTGTGATCCCACCCCATACATCAAATATGTTATCAAGTCTGATCATTTCTACCTTCATATATCATACATCTTCTTCTCTCCCCTCACACAGATGCCATCCTTGGAACTGGCCCTCATCATCTCAAACCTGGTCTATTATTGGGGAGCCTCAAGCCTTGAAAAGTACCGTAAGTCTGGAGGACTAGTGAAGAAGTGAGACCTTCTATGAGGGTTAGTTGTTTTCATTGTTTATGGGCTCTAGGACAAGTCTTTTTTTTTTTTTTGCACATTTTTGTTGTCAGATTAAATAAAGTATGACCTATGTATTTGTATTGGAGCTTGGGGTCTTTTCCCATTTTTGTGGAGACTTAGACATGAGGTACATTCTACTGTCCTTAGGGGTCGCTCCAAATACAGGTAAAATGTTGAAACTTCTGATATTCCCAGGGGCATGAGCCAAAGAGACTTTTGAGAGATGGTTTCAAGACTGAACCCAATCCTGGGGCTTTGGCCACAGGCTAACGAGGCATATTAAGCACAAATAAGCATGAAACCAAAATGGAGTTAACAGATATGCTACTTGAGAAAGAAGAAAAAAGAAGTCCCCCCCTTTTTTTAATCCCAGGGATGACACTGGAGTGTACAAATATGACTTATTATGAAGTCAAGACTACTTATCTTCCTGAGTTGAAATCTGGCCTCAGACACTAACCTTGTGACCCTGGGCAAGTCACCTAACCCTATTTGCCTCAGTTTTCTCATTTGTCAAATGAGCTGGAGGTCATGGCAAACCACTTCAGTATCTTTCCTAAGAAAACTCAAAAAAGATCATGAATAGTCCGACATGACTGAAAATCACTAAACAACCACAAAAATGCCTATAATGACATGCTTTTTCCAATCCCTGAAAAACAGAATTCTAGTTAACTACTACTGCCTTTCAGATAGCCTGCCTTTCCTGTCCCATCTCATCACATTGTCTTTAAAAGCCATTGGAGAAATGTTTGCCTATAAAATCCTTCACTGAGGTGAGAAGCTAATCCTAGGGCAGAGCTCTCTGGCTACTGCTGAGGGTCCTCCTCTGAGAATCTGAAACAGGAAGCCTGTTCAGATTCAGCTGGTTGTGGAGCATGGTGTAGGTGGTAAAGCATGCATGCCAAGCAGGAGAAGATATCCTTCCAGTCAGCCAGCCCCTCTCTTTTCCTCACTATTCCCTAAGAAAGCTTGGTCGCCAAGTTCCCTGCCTCTGACCACATGCCCACGTTTGTAAGGAGGACTACATGCAGGAGAATCTCTGCTCTTTGTTTCTGCTGCAGGCATCCTCACTGTTCTTTGTTATTCTCCACTGTTCATTGGCTTGGCCTATAAATATTTGAAAGCTATTTCCTACCATTTCCTCTTGAGTCAGGGAAACATGCCAAGGAACTGGCAGACCTGTGAATTACTGGAGAGCACAACTTTGGGAACCCTTGAGAAGCCTGCAGATAAGGACTGCTCTAATTAATTGTAGTTGTTCAGAAATTTTTCATTGACATATTTGCTTTAATAAGAAATTACGTAGGACTTTTTCAACTTAAAAATAGCACCCCCTAACAGTCTGGCATTACTACTTAATACTGATCTACCACCTTCCATAATATACCTTTCTAAACTTGTAATGTGAAGTATTTTTTTAATGTTCCATGTTTATATGAGCTGGTAGTCCCAGGGACATGAGCCAAAAAGACTTTTGAGAATTGGTTCCAAAACTGAACTCAATCCTTGTAAACCTGGAGCTCCAGGCCAAGGGATAATGAGGGATAACCTTAAGCACAAAGTGTGAAACTAAAATGTAATTGCAAAAATCACAATTTTTTTTGTTAATGTAATTGCAAAAAGCTCCCATGAATTACGTCACAGAATGCATCTTTTTGTGATAGGTATCCATACTTTTTATTTCCATGAAAAAAATTTCTAAGCTTCAAATTATAACACCCTTCCCAAGAACACATCACTATTGTAAATAAAGGATTATCTGTACTTTAAAGGATTTTGTAGCACTTTGACCATAAAGATTAAGATGGATATTTATTTGTAGCAGACACTTTAAAAAATTAAAGGAATAAACTTGGTTAAACATTCCAAGACTCATTTAATGCTACAAAATACACAAAATGGTATTTGCTCAAAGGTATGCGAACAAGTCACAAGCCTTTTGGTTCCAGGATAATTTCTCATTAAATAAATGCCACTATATATTAACAAATGATAAAACTGTGTCTGAAAGAGACATTTAACAAGTGGCACAATGGATAGAGCACTGGGCTTGGAATTCAAGGAGACCTCTGTTCAAATCCTGATTCAGACACTTACTAGCTGTGCCGGTGTGGCAAGTTACTTCACCTCTGTCTGCTTCCTTATTTATAAGAAGAGGGGGAGAGGGGGTTGGACTCCGATTCTTCAGATCTATGCTCTAAATCTAGCATCCCACCGCAGAGATGTTCTCATTCTATCAACAAAAATGCCTACCAGGTATGCAGGCTGATAGGTAGGGCTAGTAACTGAAAACTAAAGAATGGAAATGAGGAAGGGTAGGTGCTATAGAGTGACAAAGATGTCAGCCTGGGAAGATACCAGCATGGTACAGTACAAAGAATTTGGTACTTGGAATCATGTGAAATCTGGATTTTAGCACTTAGTAGATGGGGGTGGGGTGAGGGAGGAACAAGAATTTATTAGTCACTGTGCGCTAAGTGCCTTTCAAATATCATGACAAGATTGTTGTGAAGTAGACACTATCATCTTCATTTTAACAGTTGAGGAAAATGAGGAAGACAGAGTTGTCAAGGGACTTGCCCAGGATCACACAGCTAATTATTTCTCAGGTTGTATTTGAACTTAGGTCTTTCTGACTGGTCCAGGGCTTTATCCATCAAATCACTCAGCAGCCTCATACAAGGAAAACATTATCTGACCTGCTATGAAAGTGCCCTTAGCAAGTATGTCACTGCAACCTAGTACCAAGAAACACAAACCTCTCTTAAAATATACTTCTTCTTGTTGGTTTTCCTTTGTTCTTGAAGAGGATCATGAAATCAGGGAGGTGACGCCATGACAGGCAAGCGAATTGGATTTAAGTGAGGGAGGGTTGTACAAAGTCACTAGCCTCACTTTTCTGTTCAGAGCCATCTGGGTCCAGTGGCAAGATATGGATGGATAACAATGACTGGAGATGGCTCTGGATGCAGTGGGAGATCTTGACCTTTTTAAGCTAATGTTGTTTGGGTCCTGGTTGGGGTAGGGGTAGGGTGTTGGAGGAAGAGTGCATTTAGGGTTACAGCTGGAGGCGGATTTGGGGTTAAGGTTAGAACCGGAGACGCAAAGTAAATAACAATTGTTCCTTTTCTGGCCAGAAACCCTGAGAGTCTTCTCCTCCTAGGATGACTTTTTTTTTTACTAGGTAAAAAAGGCCATTCTCTACCTCATTTCTTACTTATCCTCTTAATCTAAGAGCAAAAATAACAGTCTTTGAATAAATAAACCAATTTATTAGAAAGTGAGGTGTAGAAGCTGACAGTGATCAGAACCCAAGAGACTGTGTGGCCTCTGTCCTTTCCTGACCTTCCTTCAGCCTTCAATGCTAGAGACTAACTCTAAGAGTAGAAGGGGAAAGGGTCTGGCCTAGGATAGGCCATAAAAGCACTCCATAAAAGCACTTAGAAGTCAACCCCAGAGATCTGATTTGGTTCAAGAATACTACAGACTTACTCTGAACTAGCCAAGCAAAGTAACAGATTGTAGAGACTTTAGGACCACCCTGGCTGGTCTTTGGAACTGGAGTAGGATGTCAATAATAACTGACATTTATTATAGTAGTTTCCTAAGTATTTTACAGACATTATCTCATTTGAACTTCACAGCTTCTGTAAGCTAGGTACTAAAAGCATTATTATCCCCATTTCACAGATGAGGAAACTGAAGCTAAAAGGTTAAATGACTTACTTGCCCATGGTCACACTGCTGATCTGAATCAGAAGTGGGATGTGAACCCAGGCTTTTCCAAGTCTAAGTCCCATACTATGTCAACAATGCCATGTTATTTCTCCATTCATTTTTTTCATCTAACTCTTTACTATACTGGATATCTCTTTTTTACCTCTTTTAGCCCAAAGGAGGCTGCATTCTTATTATAAGAATGTTACATTAATACAGTATGAATGATAAAATGAATCTAGGCTCTAGTTAGGGAATTAAACATGCTCCACAGTAGAATCTTTTGAATATCCATTCACAGAAGTTCTCACTATGTATAACATGCATTAAAGAGATTTTTATATTTTACATACAAAATATTACAGTCTTAAAACAAATATGAAAAATGTTCAGATATTATCATCATACAGGAGCCTGTAGTCCTCCCCTTATTCATATTCAGTGGCAACAGTTAACAAACCATGCCCAGTTCACTAAATCCAATTAATTGGGTTTAATTACAGATAAAAGACAGGGGATTAATTTTTGATGTTTTGGCTTTCCCAAATATATTCAACTACGTAAAAGGTCACTTGGTTAATATCTAATGTTGCATACTTTCAGAACCTTTGGATGCTTTTCCCTTACCCCCTCTTCCCACAATTCTATCTCAAGATTCTTTTCTCTCCAAACCTAATGATGAACAGAAATATTAGGATAAAATATTTAGAGATGGAAGGGATCTTAGAAGTCATCAAGTCCAACCTTTACATTTTACAGATAAGGGATACTGAGGCCAAGAGAGGCTAAGTGACTTGCCCAGGCTTATCCAGCTAGAGTTTGAGATAGGATTAGAAGCCTACGTCTTCCTAACACTGAGAGTAGGACTTTGTCACCCTACATGCTACTCGTCCTCTCATTTGACTTTCAGATTTCCAGTCCAAAGTTTCAAACTGGTGTGCTATACGTAACCATTATTATACGGATTCTGAGGGCTTGACAATATCAAATTATGATACCAAAGGGAAAAGGGAAAAATGTTTCTTAATAGAGCAGGGGTATACAATCTTTCCAGAGGATGAGAGGTGCCAAATAAGTCTTAATGTATTCTTTGCTTCCAGGGCTGGGTTGGAGAGGATGTGTAGCATCAACAGTGGTTTTCCCTCATGAATGAATGGTAAAAAGAGTGGTGGCCAAGATGATAAGTTGGTTACAAGCAGAAAAGAGAATGACAGTTAATGGTACCCAGTTAGGGAGTATAGCTGACCAATTCTATTGGCAGAAGAGAATATTCCTCTAGAATTTTTGCTCTTGGTATTCTGAGGAGGCAGGTACAGAAGGAGGGGAAGAACAGACAGTGGAGTTTAGTTTCAGTCTTGCCACATATGCCTCTCTCTACAATCCTGGGAGCCACTCTATGGAAAATGCTCAGAGTTGCCCTTCCTGGTTTTAATCACCCAGCTGGAGGTTTCTGGGCCCTCTTCCAGCCATGTGGTGTTTTAGTATAATGTAATAAACACTTAGTGGTCCCTTGATCCTCTTCTTACTCCACGACCATGGCAGGGGGACTGAGTGCTGTGGCAGTTAAAAAAAGAGACAACTTTCAGTTCTATACGTTTTGCATCAAGTCTCCCATATGGCTAGTTGTGGGCTTTGTCCCTAGTTTCTCTGTGATGGGGTGATGAGAATAAGTTGTGCTGTTTTCCTCTAACCCTTCACCATTCCTACGTGAAACTTGAGCTCAAGTAAGAGAATTTACACCTGGACTCCTCTTCCTTCTCTAATTTGTGTTTCCTTTCCTGAGTAGATGATGGAATGTCAATGTTGAGGTGGATATACCCAGGTTTGGAGGTGAACTCATGAATTCATAAGGTACAGAGAGGATAGATGGCTGATGTCAGGAAAAACTCTGGTGTCACAATCAAGAGTACTGATTCTAGCCTGTACTGGTGAAATTTTTGTAGAGGTGAGATGAAATGTAAATGCTTAATAATTAATCTTGAAAACTGCTTTATGTTCTGATAAACTTTAAATATCAACCTCCCAGCAGATGATAACACTATTGTATAGAAAAGAAAAACCTGTCCCATATCCAATTCATATTATATGCTGACTACCTTTCAAACTCCCCCTTTTGGAAAAATCCTAGACATGAGCCTAAACTTAAACTTTCTACAATTTATCCCCAAGGTACCATGATGGGGCTGGTGGTTAAATAGCCAGAAAAAAGGGAGTAGAATCCCCTTAAAATTGGAGGCCAAGCTCCTGCAGGACTGAATATAGTCTAGTACTTGTGTTTGGCTCAGAGAAGTGGGGCTCTTTAGAAAGAGGGAAAAATCACAGTCCCCTGCGGGCCCAGAAGCAGTTCATTAATGTTATACCAGCAAAAATTATTTTGGGTACTACTTTCAGAATGAGAGATGCTGATTCCTGTGATAGATTTTTGTCTTTTCAGTAGTATGTAGGTGCTGAAATAATTGAAGAAATGGGGACTATCCAAACCAACCAATAACTTAAAAATTCTGAATTCCTGGTTTAAAAACCTCAACAGAACTTGTTGCCATTCCTTTCTAGCAATAACCAGTGTTGCCAAATAGATATGTCAGACAACAGCCAATGACTCACTGTCTCAGCCAGTATCCAAAGGTATAAAGACATGAGTTTAGTACAGAAAGTCAGCCAGTTACATCATACTAGTATACATTTCAAAATTGCTGTTTTTCAGATGGGAAGCATTTTGGAAGTTATTAGTTAGAATCACAGAATTTTTAGGGGACCTTAGAGATCACAAAGTTAATATCTATGGATTCCATATATTGAACTGGATTATATGGAATATAAGAAATACAAATTCTCTTGAGTCAAATTATCTATTGCTAAGCTAGGAAACAATGAACAATAACTGTACCCAGTAACCTGATAGATTTCTCTCATGAGTCTTAGTTTATGAAAATATCATATTATGATTCTTTTAACTCTGGGTGTGATTTCCATGGACCATAATAATTGCTAACGTACCATTTTCCTTACATCTCATAGTAGCTATTCCTTACTATATCTAAGGAGTAGTAACTATGGAGTCCTCATGCTATGGAGTCCTCATGCCTTCCCTTGAATGAATGATTTTGAAGTAGCAAATATTTGGTAGAAGCTTTTGCGTATAAATTTACATTTCTTTGAGTATAACACTGATGACATTTGATATAGATGACAGAGAAAAATGCAGTCATTCAAAATAGCATTAGATACAAAGAGAGACATGAGAGAGCATGTAATTCAATATTAAAAATGCATATGATGCATAACAGCTTGATATTTCAGAAACAGTATCTGTATCCTGTTTGCTTTAAACTATGGAATATTTAATAAGAACACTCATTTTTTTTTGCACACATGTTAAGTCAATTATATCCAGCCACAAAAATTGAAAATAATATAAAACAATTCATACAATATAGCATTAAAGTAGTTTCCCCACTTGCATGCTTTTTTTTTCTTTTAAAAAGTCAAGCAAATGGTTCTAGACAACCAAAGTACCATGGAGATTCTTGATGAATGGAGATGATAATGTTGACATGGCTAAGGCCATAATCCACAAATGGAAAGATTCCTAAGTAGGAATCTTGCTGAGGTTAGGGTTAACCAAGTCCCAACATTTTCAGGTTACAGACTTTTAAAAGGTCAGTTTTTCTAGGTTAACTACTCATTTTTTGTCAATATTCTGTGTCATTCAAAGGTATTCTGAACAACCAAATCCCTTGTGAATTAAGTAAAAAACAAAGCAATAAATCCTGGTTCTCAGTGTCTTTTGAAAAAACCACACACCCAAAAGAACAACATAGGTCTATTTTATCACAGTGTTCCTTTAACTCCAGAAGGGAAAATAAAGGTTCCATTCCTTCAGTAGCTAGATAAAAGCTTTGGTTTTCATGCAATACTTTATTTGAAGCATGTTCATTGCTATTGTAGGCAATAGTACCAATTCCATCTCACTCTTGAAAGACAGGAATATGGTAGTGGCGGTCATTTTCAGTCAGAAGGCAGATCTCAGGCCACTCCCTGTGGCGTTCCTCTGGATAGTAGACTTGAAAGTCTCTGGTATTAAACTTAGATAGTCTAAACACTTTTATTCTGACTTCAAGAGAGTGTCCAAGAATCAACATGTCAATCTGGGACAAAGATGAGAGAAAGGTCACAAATGTACTATATAATCAAATTTCTGCTTTTCCACCACAGTGGAGGAAAATATTTTAATGAACTAATTTGTTTATAGTTGCATATGTAAGACTATGAGTAGGCCAAGAATTAGGAGCAAGCACCCAGAATTTGTCTTAAACCATAAGTGAAAATGACAGGAATAACTCTATACATCATGAAAAGATCACATTTTTTGGGGAGGGATTATGGAATAAGGATAAATAAAAAATGCAGAAAATGTACACAAAAGCTGAACTGTCTTCCAATTAGTTTTAGGTTAACTTACAAACAATTTATATAGGAAAAAATTTTCTAGACTTCCTAAGAAAAAACAAAAGAGCCAAAGAGGAGTAAGGGGGAAGAGGGAAGTAATAAAATTTTAATATCTGAAAATAAATAACAATACAAAATACACAATAAAATCATACTTATTTTGAGTATTCCAAAGGAAACAATTAACTTCTGGTCAACCTCTATTATGGGCATATAATATTTCCCTTGAAAAAGAACCATTAGGGATTTTTTAGAGACTCCATTGTGAAGGATCACAGATGAGGTACCCCATGGTTACAGATCTCAGGAAACATTTAACTATCATGGGATAGTTAAATATAGTATCTTTTTCTTAAAATCATATTTTAACAGAGCTTTACACATAGCAGTAGCTAAATAAACATTTTTGGATATGGACAATGTGGAAATTTGTTTTCCTTAACTGGGCGTAGTTGTCACAAATTATAGGGTTTTTTTTCTTCTTTTTATATGAGTGGATAGAAATGCAAAAGAAAAAAATAAATGCATGTTAGTTGAAAAAAAATTTGGTTTAAAAGTAAATATTTGTTGAATTGAACTACATGCTACCCATACCCTCATGTATTGCCTCTAATGTCACTCATCTTTTGACATTTACCTGTTGTAATCCACATGTATCACCTATAAAATTCAGGTGATTCATCATGAAACTTAAAGGATCTGAGGATGTTTCCCTGGAAAACAGGAGGTGATAAAGACTAGGAATGGCCTTTTCACTCTTCACTTGTTCGTATACTTCGATGACTTGATATAACATGATGAATTTTAAAGCTTCATACAGCTTGTATTCCAGGCTCTCATCAGAAAAAAGGTAGTTACACATGTTCCCTCTCTTGTGCTGGTCCTTAATACCACTAAACTCTGTCCACTAAAAAAGAAATTTTAAAATGAGCTTAAGAGGGTTACAAAAACTGCAAGAAAGCCTGGACTATCATCAACAGCCCTTAAATATCACCTAACTACATTGTGGTACTGTGCCAAGTGATGTACTCAACAAGCTGAACAGACTCTGACCTTAAGGAGTTTACAGTGTAAGTCAGTGTCCCTAAATCACTCAAGCTTAATTCATGAAACAACTCAGTTTATAAAACACTGCCCATTGCTATGTAAAAGATGTTAAGATTCTAGGGGTCTGATACTTTTCACCATCATTCAGAGGCAGGGGAAATTCTCAATGAAATCATGTTCTCATGATCCTCAAATCAAATCTCATGTGCTCAAATCACTGAATGTTGTCACATAAATTTAACTGTGTCCAACTGTTCAGAGTTGGATGCTACTAGAAGCAAGTAGACTATAAGTCAGATAGGTCCTAGTGAAAGGGAAGGTTGTCAGCTGCTTCAGAAGTCAGATTTGAACCAAAAGCCCATTTGGTAAGAAATATCCCCCTCCTCTGGGTCCTCTACCAACCTACCTTGGAACCCAGTCCTCTCTACTGGTTTCATTAATGAGCTTAGTGTTCGCAAAGTTGTGGGAACACAATTTCCTAAAAGTCACATTTAAGATGTGCACTAGTATTAATTACTTGGACAGATTTTCTATCTGGCACATTAAGTTCTGATGATTCCTCTTTAAAATTAGGGGGTAGAAATAGGTAATTTCTACGTTTCCATTCGATTCTAAATTCTACGATTCAATAACGGAGAGAGAAGAATGAGAGGCAAATTACACCACTGTAAAGAGCAGCAGGAAGGTAGAGTGGGAGGTTAATAACTTCATCTAACTTAAAACCTTGACTTTGACTAATGGGAACAGAACCAGTCCATCTCAGGACACTTTGTAAGGTTACTGCCCGATGGATTCTGATACATCCTGTATTATCAGGGATTGTCTCAATGTCAAGCTAATTGACATTTTAGAAAAGGAATTTCCTTTCCAGACAATATTTCCCAACTTGGGGGCTGGAAAATATAGTCAGTAGACTCATGAGGCACATTTAACTACACCCCCTCCTCCGTATAAGTTAGGCTAATTTTTTCTTAAAAGCTATTGAAGCTATCCCAGAAATTTGATTTACTCAGTGTACAAAGGCTTATAGTACTACTGTAGCTTCCTGGTCATCTGGGTATGAAACAGCCAGAATACAAAGAGCTAGCATCCCTTTCTAAGGCTTCAGACCACAGACCAGTGGCCTGAACAAGACTGGGACACTGTGAAAAACTGAATCTATGCTTTATCCTGGATGAATATCTCTTCCTTGCCCTGAGCATTGTTCCCTGGTATGGTTAAATAAGTCCAGTTTTGTCAACTATTCAATAGATTGTAAGTGTCTCATTTCATTCCAATTTTGGATCTAAAGTACCAGGAGATCAGCCTGAGTCAGGCACAGGCTATGACAATACGAAAGAGAGACAAAGCCTCATAAGGTCAAACAACCTGAAATTCTATCTAGTCTGTTCCTCTCATCCTCTCCATAAGAAACTTAACAGGAACTATCAGAACTTATATCAGAGAGGGTAATGATCAAATCAATACAGAACATACAAATCAGTATCAGTATTACTGAACTACCATGCATATGTACAATTAGGGACTTATTATTAAATAATAAGCATACAAATCTATCAAGTATCTATCAATCTATCAAAAATCACTTCCATATAACAAAAAAATGGAATCCTTTATAATAATCCTAAAATTACGAGACATATGGTAATCCAAAGAAAGAAGATCATGATGGAGCCAACAAATATTTATTTGCAATCTGTCTTAAGCTGAGGGAGGGAGGAGAGGTAGGTAAGGAAGGGAGAAGAGGAAAAGGGAGAGGGAGACAGAGAATGAGAGACAAGACAGATGGGGTAGGGAGAGAGGGGAGGGAGAGCACCATGAACAAGACAAGTAAACTGCGTTTGACTAAATAAAGAGACAGAGATAACAAAAGAGACAGAGACACTCAGAGACAGACAGACACACACACGGAAAAATAAGACTGTAAGATAGATTTTTTTTCACCTACATATTGGAGCAGGACTGGGACATAATAAAGATAAGCTGCATTATACTCTCAAGACCTCTCAGTAGGGAAAAAGCCCTGACCCTCTGGGCTGCTCTCTCTCAAATACCTGAAAGGAAGGGAGGAGATACAGGAGCAGTACCAGAAGGCTCTTGTCACTACACGGAAAGGAAGAGATCTATTCAGCTTTTTTGTGGAAGCAGTAAAACCTTGTGGGTATTTGCCACTTGACAGGATGAAGAGATGTGGACCCCAGACAGTAAGATAAGAATGAATGGAAGAAATACTTTCTTCTGTACTCCTTTAAGTGCAACACAAACTAATATGCCTAAGACCAGGAACCAAGACAATGAAAGTGGTGACAGAAGGGGGACAGATTACTACTTCTAAATGTATTTTCATCTTTCTAGCCTGTTTCCAAGTACTTACCTGACTCTTTAATAATTCAACACATTTACGTAATTTTCCGAACACATTTGGACCCGTGTATTTCTCAGGGCCAAAGCTGTATTGTTGAATCCAATTACAACCTTGGGAAAAAAGTAATTTTTCAGGAAGCTTGGGGAAAAATATAAATGTTATAAAATAGTTAGCATTTTGTCACAAATAAGAAACACAACAGATACAAATCAGATATGTGGTTTGACAAAATTATGTGTCTTCCCCCCCATAGTTAACCATGTTAAATAACTGGTTGTCATCCAAGGATATAGGTAGAGTACTATTTTTAAAAAATGTATAGTTCTGCACAAGGCACATTTTTATTTAAAAATTTTACAAGTTCTGACAGTACAAACACAACAAACAAAAATGTACAGAAAACAGATCCAATCTATTTCATTAAAATATTTTTAACAAAAGGCATGTGCTTTTGGGAATGATTCACCTTAACTAAGCAATTCTAAAACATAAGACTAACTTTAAAGAGAAGATACTATGTTTCTAATACACTGTGACCCTCCTCACTTCCTCTCTGTCTTTAAACATCTTAGTTTTAGTTCAGTAAAATAAATGGGTATTAGAACAAAGGAATACCTTTCAAAATTTATTCTCACTCAGTAGAATTTAAATCATACTTTAAAAAATTTTCTAACTGTAAGGGATTGTGAGAAATAGAATACCTATGAAGGGAACTATATATAAAGGGAATCAGCTACCTTATTATGAATTTTAAGGAAGAACCCCAAAAGGTCTTTCTGGAATAGTTTGAACAGTTTTATATAAGAACCCAGAGAATGGATTAAGTGGCATCTCTCAGGATTCTTTTCAGACTCAGATCATTTAAAAAACAACGTAGTTGAAATGAAGGTGTTTCTGCTACCATACTCCACTTCACACAGAACTATATTAGAAGTACTTTCTGACTTAAAACATTACATCATACCTTTATAATGTCTTTTTCTTTCATCCAGGATGGAAGAGAGAGGCCCTGGCTTAGTATCTGAAACAGGACTGATCTTAAAGCATCATAGTTATCTCCTCTGACTTGCCGAATACATTTAACATGATGACGCCAAAAGAGTTCCTCATAAGCCTATTACAGCAAAGGCAAAAAATATATTTTTGTAACTCTGAAAGGGAAGAGGCTAAAGAAAGGAAAAAAAATAGAATTTACCTGTGGAGCCTCAAATACAAATGGAAAAACTTAAAAAATACCCAAGTTATTGTTTCACACTTGTATTGTTTCACATTTCAATGTGGAGGAATATTATTTTTGTTGCTGTTCAGTTGTTTTTAGTTGTGTCTGACTCTTTGTGACCCCATTTGGAGTTTTCTTGGCAAAGATACTGGAGTGGTTTACCATTTCCTTCTTCAGCTTATTTTATAGATAAGGAAACTGAGGGAAACAGGGTTAAGTGATTTGTCCAGGGTTACACAGCTAGTAAGTTTCTGAGGCCAAATTTGAATTCAGGAAGCCATCTGCTTGACTCCAGGCCCATTTGCATAGATTCCATATCACACAATACTAGAAAGCCAGTACCTACAGAGTGGGGACCATGAAGTACAGACTATAAATAATACTGAGAACTTAATGGCCACCAAGGTACAGTTGCCTATATGTTAAAAACAAAAAGAGTGATTAGGGAAAAGTTTAGAGCAAAATCAGGTAAGCACAGTACCACAAAGACCAACGTTACATTCAAGTGATTTGACCCAATGCATGGAGGGATATAATCCCTGGCGAATTCTTGAGAAAGAAAATTTAAAACAATTACAATGAAAATTAGTTTGAGAGGTAGGAAATAAAATGTTAAGAAATGGTGTAAAAGCAGGATGTAAACTCTCTTCAGAACATTCTTCCTGCCTTGATTCAAGAAAAGCCCACTGTAGAAAAGACTACATATACTCTACATATGCTACACTGAATTCCTTTGCCTACTTGAAGAGAAAGGGTCTTTTTGGGGTAATAATTATGTAGATTTTGAAAGCAAAACACATGTTTTTAAAGGCTTAGTTGGTCAGCAGGACAGATTTTAACCAAAACACCCAAAAGCTTCACTCTCTTATATCTACTGAAAAATCTGTTCCGTGCTATGCCACCATTGTAACCACTTTCAACCTTTATTCCTCACTACCTCCATTTCCCTTATGTATTTCAGAGAGATCAGACCAAAAATATTTACTTTCTAAAAGGGTAAAGACAAAAAGCTTTTTTCTCATTTTAGTATTAGAAATTATAAGAAATTTACTTTATTTACAAAAACCCAACAGCTAAGATTTTTTTATATACAATGACCTTGCATTAAGGATTATATACACATTCTCTAGCACCTACAAAAAACTGAAAGGGGCCCCGTTCAGGGGGTCAGAAATCTAATTAAATTCAATATAAACAGCATTGTTCAGCATCTATTAGGTTCATGTACTAGAAGTTGAAGATAGGAAGATAAAAATGGTAGAATCTCTCTGCAATAACCTTATATAGCCTACTGTAGTAAGGAAGGGAATTATAATACTTACTCAGTAAATATTAAATATTAATTTCTCCCTGTATAACAAGACTCCATCTTATGACTTTCCACCTCTGCCCAGCAGGTCACTCGGCCTGGGATTCACTTCCTCTTCATCCTCACTTTACAGAATGTCTAGTTTTCTTCCAAGTACATCTTGGATGTTCTTACCTAAATGAGGTTCTTTGTGATCACTTCCAACTTTTTCTCTTGTCTGAAATTATCGTGTATGCACTTCTCTGCTTATATGTGTATTACACCTGCTTTCCCCCTCCTCCAGAATGTAATCAGGGGCAGGGACAGTTTTGTTTTGTCTCTGTGTCCTCAGCACCTAATTGCTACTTAATAAAATGTCCAGTGAATTTAGCAAACATCTATAACACTGAAATTTCCTGAATTATGGAACCTAATTTAAATTCTTAACAGCAACCACACTAAACAGTGTCTGCAGGAGAGTTACGTTAGCTTTGAACTGAAAATGTAAGACTTAAGGATTTTAATGAACAAAACAGCAGTTACTTGTATGTACCCTTTGGAACTACTTGGGCTCCCTAACAGTAAATAAAACAGGATGGAATTTGTTTCTTTCCTGCTTTTAAAAATACCTTCCTCATCAGCTTGGCTTGGCTAGTTTCTCCTTTCCATTCTCTTGCACAATAACCAAGAAGATCCACTTCTGCCTCCACGCTGAGGTTTTCTAGACCAAAGTGAACACAAAAAGTTGTTAATTTCTCTTTTCTTCTTCCATCAATTTTCCCCTCCACTCCCTTCCATGACAGGACCAAGAGAGACTGTAAAAAGAATATTTACTTTTGAATTTTCTCTGCAGGTATCCACTCCACCTGAAATGTTAAAAATACAGTAGTGTCAAATGGTGATTTATAAAAAGCATCTGCTTCAAAAAGAGGTTTTTTTTTTTAAAAAAAATACAGAAAATGGTAAAAGAACATACCATTTTAACCGATGTCCTAAATATAAATATAGGCTTCTGAAGTGGCAGAGGGCAGCAGCAAGAAATGATATGCCCAACATCACAGGTCCTTTTACTGTCCTCCATGCGACATCTAAGGCTTGGTTTGTAACTGCTGTCCAAGGTTGAACTTTATGGTTCCCTACAATTAAACAATAGACGGATGGATCGACAGATAGATAAGAATATATGATTTAATCTTTGTGTTTATTATTTCAAAAATCCATAAATTTCATTAACCTTTCTTACATAGTATAATAATTACTAGGTGCTACAGTGGATAGAGTGCTGGGTCTTGAGTCAGGAAGACTCATCCTCTGACTTGAAATCTGGCCTCAGATACTTTCTAGCTATGTGACCTTGAGCAAGTCACTTAACCCAGTTTGCCTTAGTTTCTCATCTGTAAAAAAAAGAGCTAGAGAAGGAAATGGCAAACCACTCACAGTATCTTTGTCAAGAAAATCCCAACGAGTTAATTGTTATTGAAATGACAGAACAACAATAAAAACATTAAAAAAAATTTTTAGAGATTCAGAACTCTTGATAAAAAGGTGTGTTGTAAATTCTGTTGGTTCTTACTCTTGCATATATTAACATCTTCATTCAGCAAATATAAAGGAATTATAAAGGAAGTATTTTTCTTGCTGTTTTGTTATCTACAATAATTTCCTTGTATAGGTTTGAACTAATATAGGTCACTTCATAGGTACCTTTATAATCAGTAAGAAAACACACCAACAACTACCATGGAGCTGGTTTCCTCATACCTAGCCAAGGTAAGAAAGAATAACAACGATATTGGTCTCTCTATACTGGTCAATTGCAGGTTAACAACAGTGATGACAATAACAACAAACACAACGGATACATCTGGTTAGACTTGGCTCCTTTCCGCAGCAGGGGAATTTGCAGACAGAAACAGCTATTAAGATTTAATGAGTCCATTAAGTGCAGCCCTTTACACCAAAGGAATTCTACCCATCCATTAGTTTATCCTTAACTGACCTGATCATCATCAGTGGGTTCCAAAGTGTCTAGAATCCAAGTATCCTAGCTTAGTATATTTGTAAAAGGCTCCAACTCCATGTCTATTGTGTATGTGTGTGTGTGTTTATGAATGTATGTCTGTATTACACACACATACACACACACACACGCAGAGGCATCATTTTTCTTTTTTTTTTTTCCAATGAGATAAGGGGTTATGCTTTGGGGGCAAAATAGCCTTGAATAATAAGAATAGTTCATATTTATATTATATATATATATTTATAGAGTGTTCTATAAAAAAAAAATTTAAGGTAGATAAAATACAATTTTGCCAGCCCCAAGCTGGGAAAGAGTAGGGACTTTTTTCCTCATATTTCTTAAATGGCTTACATTCTTCAGTTACCCATTCAGCACCCTTTAGGGAACATACACCTTGCTTTACCACTATTAAGGTCAGTAAGATGACAAGCTTCAAAATTATTTGGGGTGAGTTCAGGAACTGGAGGTACTATCATCAAAAATGTTAAACAAACTGCATACCACATGCTCTCTCTGATAACATATTAAACAGGAACTTTGATGCCTATCACCCCATGACTGGGGATTTAAGGCCGACTTGGCTGGGTTATATACCCATCTGTGAATTTGGTTTTTACCAAAAAAAATTCTTTTTTAAACAATTAATACTTATAAAATCCTCGGCTCCTGCCTTTAAAAAAATTATGGCTTAATCAAAGATGGCATCTGCTAACTAATTTTAAACATGCTGGGGTTTACATGCAAAACGAGAACATTTTGCATACTATTTTATTATGCGCAGACCACATAGAAGGCATAATGTATCACATGTTAAGTAACAGTGTCATGGAAAAGGCTAAAGTCAAAATGAGGAAGAAACCTTTGGAATAAGAACAGCTCTCTCTCTCTCTTCCAGTTAGTTACATAATAATTTCCTCTATTTCATTTGATTCAGTAACACGCAAGTGATATAACCACAGCAAAATCCACATTAATTTGGATTTCAGGTACGTAGAATTGGTGGTATGGTATAGGTTGGAAGGTTACTTTCAGACTAAAGACCAAGAAAGGGCTGGTTAAGCAAACTGAGAGTAGAAATAAACATTTCTGGGAGGTTTTAAAACTTGCTAAGAGGATTCCCCACCCCTTCAAATACTTAAAAGTGATTATTTACTTATAACATTTAATTATCTAATTACAAAATATTCATATATATCCATTTCTTCACAGAATTTGGTAAGCTATAAATTGGCAAACTAGCTATAATTACAATGTATAACTAAACTCTATAACTCAGAATGGCCTTACCAATTAGTCTGAATTAGTGAGGTTTCACTCTACTTTTTTAAAAAGCCACATTGATAATTCACACATAGGGAAGAAAAACAAAACTTTTAAATTCAGGGGAAAAAACTCTGTTACATAGTCTGTTCAACTTCAAATGCTTCCATTTCTGATGTCAGTAAACATTTGAACAAAATATTTTGAACAGCAGTGAAAAACATTACACAATTTCACAAATTCACATCTATAAGATTTCACTTGACCATCCTGTGTGAAAAGAAATATTCTATAAATAGGAGAATTATCATAAGCATACTAAAAAGAGTGTTTCAGATGTAATGGTCTATTTAAAGAAATTAAGAGCAGATAGATGTCAGATGTCTGCAGGTGTTTCTCTCAGGGACATTGTGAGGATCACATAAGATAACATATGTAAAAAGCTTTGGAAACCTTACCACACTACATAAATGCTAGGTATTATTCTCTTAAGATGCAATAATTAGCTAAATTAGCATTTACCCATTTTCTAAGAACAGAAGACCATCTCAGTTTATTTAAAAGACTGAAATCATGAAGTAACATAGTGTATACAATGGAAATTGAATGCAAAGTTGTAGTAAAATAGTACAATTAGGATTTTTATGACATGCATTTTACAAACTTTTTTGGCTTTTATTATTTGCTTTCAAAACCATGGAAACACCTCCTGGCCACAATAAATTAAAATAATTAAGATAGCCTTGCAGTCTTGTATTACTATCTAAAGAAGAATGTTACATTCATTATTCAGATGCAAACATACACAAATATATATATGTATGTATATGTTACATTAAAGTTCCTAAGGAATCCACTGAGAAATATTAGGCATCTCTACAATGAAACACCAAACTTTAGATTACAAGAGCACTTTAAACATGTCATACCTGACAAATTCCTACAAAACAAAAACAACAATGCCCAAATCCAACCCTTTTACTGCTAGATCATCTACTTTGACTAAATAAGAATTAACTCTCAAAGGATTAGATAGATTAAATTAATTCTTGAGCTTCTGACAAGTTGCTACCATAGATCTGATTGAGGGAAAAGTTAATATCCCTGATTCAATGTCAAGACTGATACCTCTCTTCCATTTGCTATTGTAAATGCATCCTTACTTAAAAAACAATTCTCCAATTTTCTCCCTTTGAATAAAGTTCTACCATCAGAATCACAAGAGGGAAAAAACTGAAATCATCACAGAACTGAGGACTAGTAGAAGATATATCTACAGTCATTTTAACCTTTGGGGAAGAAGGAACACAAGCTCAAGAAAGGAATTTTAATATCCTAAAGTCAATTCCATGTAAAATTTGATTAATTTCTTAAATCCATCTCTCAATGAGAATGACATGAGTCCCCGCAAAAATCTGAGAGCATGTTATTAATAGATGATATGTGATTATTTAGAAAGGTAAGTATGGTGATTATCACATATCAGGAAGGAACATAGGTTCACTAAAAAGTTATAGTGTCAGTCTTATTTCCTTTTTTAAATATGGTTAATAGACTGGTAGATCAGGAGTCTGATATAGGAATAATGTATCGTTTCAGAGAGTGACAGTGTAGAGACTGGTGCAGTAAACAGGGGTTCTAGTCTCTGTTCTATCACTGCCTTGTTATATGACATCAGACAAGTCCTTTCACACCACTGGGTCTCTTCCATATAGGTAACATGAGAGGGATGGGTCAAATGATTCTTAAAGACAGCTCTAACATTCTAAGATTCTAAAAAATTCATTTCACCACTTCACAATCTCTCATGATGTTTTCATGTAGGTATCCTTATTATATCTTGATCAGCTATGTTTTAGAGATTCTTACTCATGTATAGAATATTCTACATGGTCCCTGAGCTATCATTTGTAATCTGTGAATATGATAGAAATAAATGCATAAATACAGGTCTTACTCTATGGGAGAAAAGTGAAAGGCAAACTTAAAAAGTTTCTGAACTGACGTCCAAAGAATCAGTTCAAAGAATTATATCCCATAGAGTCAGGGACCATTTAGTGTTCATTGGCCAGTTTTGAGTGTGTCAAGTTACACCCTGATGTAAATCAATGTTGGCTTTATTTATTAGGACTAGGCAATGAATTAGTATCTGGTTTGCTATCCATAGAAGTCTGGCTCACTCTTTAATGTTGCAGGTGGACTCAAATATGGAACTTTTCTTAGTCACAGGAGGGAAGGAAGGGGTTGTTGCTACAGCCTCTTTCCCAGCTTCCAATTAATCATATTGTTCCACATGCCTCAACTACATAATCAGTCATGTTGTCCTCAACCTCATAACGTCACCAAGCGTATGACCAATTATATTATTTCCCTACCTACTCTGCTCTGTTCTTTGTTCTAATCTTATAAAATGGAATTGAGTCCCCATATCAGGGTCTTTTTTTAAAATTGAGGCAAGCCATTGACTCCTTTATTATCATGCTCAGGGCTCATGCCCTGTTAATATTTTGCTCAGGAAACTGTGCCTCAGTCTACCTTTGTTGAATTTTACTCCTGACAATATATAAGGAGCCCTGTAGGCCATGTAATGACTTAGTTTTAAAATGCAATGAATTTTATTTTGTTGTATTTTTATTTATTTTGCTAAATATTTTCCCATTACGTTTTAATCTTGTTCCAGCTGCCCGCAGGAGTGTTGGTGCATGTTGTGTATTTGACATCTCTACACCACTCTAAGTAAAGTCCAAGTGAAAACTTGTATATCTTTAATTCTAATTTGGTGCTCCTTGCACTGTTAGAAGATTCTCCTTTGCATAACTCTTCATTATTTAAAGCCTTGACCACAGCTATAAAATTCTACTTTAAAATGAATACTGAAGCACACAGTAGGCATTAGGTCTGAGCTAGTACTAAAGACAGCAAGTAATAAGACACTAAAGTCATAGCTACTAAAGCCAATTCACCCCTCACAACTAGACATACAAACTGCTTGGCTATATGCACTAGTAAGTTCCCATCTTTCACAAATACTGCCATTCAAAAGAGCTTTCAACTATCTTTGTATTTATCCTTAGTAAAATAAAGATGGCTATTACACTACATTTAAAAATTTAAACTCTAGAATTGGGGTTCAGGTGGCAACTTCTTACATTCTGTTATGCCATTTTTTCTGTAATTTATAAAGATTCAAAGAAAAAACGAATATGCTATACACACTCAGGTTTTTATTATTCTACATCCTTTTTAATGACAAGATAACCCTATAGAGAAAGTTGGCAACATTATGTTTTGGCATAGCATTTGTCTTCAGCTGTAATGCTTTGACTTTATGACTTTTTTTTTTTAAAAAAAAGAGGATTGTTTTTCCTTAAATGTTCATATTCTACTTGAAAGCAAATAAGTATTTACTTCTCTTTAAAAACAGTGAGCTATTTCTTAATTATTGATATTATAAGTCTAAATTTTATTCCAGTCAGCAGGTTATTTCCCCAAGGAGATAATTCCTTTTTAAACTTAATATGAGTCCAGCAGCATAGAAGAGTTTAAACAGGATCTACAGTTCTCTGCCATAGATAATATAGCATACATACTTTCATAATTATCCTATCTATCCTACCTTTCACCTTGAGTATTACAACAAACCACCCTTTCCGAATTTTGAGAAACAGATACAGAGTTTCTTTCTTTTCCTCCCTATAAAACAGGTTGCTATGGTTTTTGGAAGATTTCCATAAAGAATATTTGGAGATACACAAATAATTTTTTAAGAGAGAAAAATGAAGTATTGTTCATTTTACTTCAACTTCCCTTATTTTATTGACATTTCAACTTCAATAAATATCCATTATTACCTTGTGCATGCAGAACACTGTACTAGGTACTGAAAGAGCTTAAATAAGGAATGATCCCTGCCCTCCTACAGTTCACAACCTATAAAACCATAGACTATAAAACATGGAGACAAATAACTATAATGCTGATAACGCATAACAATCAAATAAGAAATGCATAAATGTTGGGTGGCCCACTTGCGAAAATTCATGGAAGGGCAAGTACAAAATTGCAAAGAATAAGAAAGAGCATGGGAGGGAGATCTTCATGGCAGGAGTGGAGATAAACATCTATATGAATAAGAGCACAGATTCAGCAATGTATCAAACTACAAATTTCACTGGACAACAAATGAATCACTGATGTGGCTAATTGTTGCAGCCTGATGAGATATCAGGTCCTGATGATGTCATTCAATACATCAGCTACATTTCCTTGCATTGTATCACTGTAAATTAAACAAGCATGGCATTTACTTCTTCACTGAAGCCACTGATAAAAATGTTGAGCCTCAGTGGGTAAGGTGAAATTCAATAGGTATGTGATTAAAAATTGTCAGAGTGATACCAATTACTATTTGTGTAACCATAAGCAAGTCATCGGACTTCTCTGGACTCCAGTTTCCTTATATATAAAATCAGGTTATCAGACCAGAATCTAGTCTCTTAGTTGCTGGATATCTCTAAGGTCTTTTCCAGTTCTAAATACTATAATCTTAAATGAACTTGGAGTCAGAAGGCCAGTCCTAGAACCTGCTTTGCTAATTACTATTTTTTTGTCCTAAGATTTGGAACAAATTACTTAACCTCTGAGTCTCCGTTTCCTTATCTGTAAAATAGGGATACTGAAACTTAAATGCCTACCTTCATATAGGTATTGTAAAGATAAAATGAGTGGGTTTTTTAAAAAAATAACAAAGCATTTTTAAACAGAACTATTCTCGATATTCTCACTCCCACTATCCTCTCCACCTTTCCACCCACCCCAATTGTACCAGACTGCCAAAGTTTTTTTCTGGAGACAATCCCTCTGTCCTATCTCTTGAACTTTGTTGTCTAACCCAAAGCAATCACTCTGGCTAGGCAGAAAGGGAGTTGCAGATAGTCTTTGCAGTGGGAAAGAGTATTTCATGGAATGACAGCACGTGGAAGAAGGTGGGGTCTGCTGTATACCATATTCCTGAAACACCCTTTGCTAAGTATAGAGACAATTCATCTGTCTCTTCCTTTAGATTATTCTCAGTTGTTAATCTTTATATGTTACCAAGAACAATGGTTCCAAATGAAAACAAAAAGGAATGGTTCAACAAAATTATGTGTATGAAGGAATGCAATATCTTGGACAGATCACTTCCTTTCTCTGGTCCTCAGGTCTCTCATCTATAAAGTGAGGGTGTGAACAAGATGATCCTTGAGGTTCTTCGCAGGGAATAAAAGTCTTAAGAAGTAAACTTTCTACTCAGTTTCATTACAGCTACTAATACTATTAGATACACTAATAAAAGAACTTGGAAAAAAATAATTATCTTCTAATTTCATCCCATCTCAGACCACCCATCATGAAACAGAAAAGTCCCATCATGAAGCATTCAGTAATACTGTCCTGATACTAGGGATCTCATTACATTATGAATAAAATAATATTTCCCCACAAAGAGGGATGCTTAGGCATTTTTATTTTAAAATGGAAAGCCTGTCAAGTAGTTAATAACATCAGATAACAGGTTCACATAATGGTAGTAATAATGTACACATCTATGAGATCCTAGATTTTAAAGGCAGAAAGAGACATAGAGATCATCAAGAGTAAACAGGCTCAAAAAGGTTAATGGAATTGCCCAGAATCTAAGGTAGGATTTGAATCTGGGTCTTCCTAACTCCAAGTCCAGAATTCTGCCCTCCCTCACTCAAAACAAAGTCAAGTGCAAGTCATGTCATTATTTCTCTGATGAATGGTCTTCTTCGGCAAGGAAGCACGAACACATACAACATCACAACGCTTTAGGATTTAAGAATTAAAAAGAGAATCAATTATATTGAAATATAGTCTTCATGATATTAAATGAACAGGTTCATAGACTCCAGGTTTAGAACTCATTTTAATTTTTCAATTAAGTGATTTGTCCAGAGTCACACAGCCAGTCAGTGGTGGATTTCAACAGGTCTTTTCTGACAGCTCTCTAGCCACCATGAAAGTAAACGTGACTTTCAACAGACTTTCAAACAGAATAGCAAGCAATGCTAGTCATTCTTGTCCAAAAATCTGTTTTGATTTTTTTTATGTTTTCTAAATTCTACCAAAGGTGACATGAACATCAAACTTTCAACAGGAAACACCCTCCTTTCAAAAAATATGAAAACAAAATGAAAAGACACCAAGCAGGAAGTCATGTGATTCTTCAGGCTGTAGCTGTAAAAATCCTTATAAGCACATCTAGTCCCCGATTCACTCCATTTTCTTTCTCTTGCTTCTCCTTTGAAATCTCCAAACACAATCTGTGTAATATGTCTGACAATCTTTATTGTCTATCCTCCCCAGGTCTCTTCCAGACATTCTAACTTCTTTCCCAAGCCTACTTTTTTATTCTTAGTATAAGTTTCTCTCATCACAATTCTCTTACCTCAAACTACCTAACAAAGTGAAAATTTACCATCTATATTTTCTACTTGGGGTGCGGCATCTTTCTCCTATTTGTGACCACAAATCCAGAAGTGAGAATAGGGCCTAATCAAAGGTTACAAGGAAATAAGAAGCAATTTAATTTACCTGAGTTTTTGTGGCTTTTTTCCCCCTACGATAGAGACATGACAAAGGTTTAATTCACCCTAATTTAAATAATTTTTAAAAGTTCCATAAAACTTTATGTGACAAATACAATTATTGTTAAATATGTCCATTTTTTTAAAATTACAAACAGTGAATTTTATTTCAAATTACAATTTATTGCAAACAGTTAAGGGAGGTAGAGAAAAAGGAATAGGAGAAGAGATATTCCCCCTCTCTGAGCCTCAGTTTGCTCATGTGAGAAATTAAGGGTTAGATTAGCTGTGACCCCTAAAGTTCCACCCAGTCCTAACATTCTATGAGAATTTGAGAGATATGGGGAAGGAAAAGGAGAGAAATACAAGTGAAGAGGGAAGGTAAGAAAACCACATAAAGCTAGCTGCATAGAGAAATAAAAGACAGAGCTGGAGAGAAAGGGAAGAGGGGATGAGGAAGGGGTAAAAGGTGTAAGGAGGGGCCCCAGTGGTGGGAGGTAATCTGTTTGCCACATCCTGAGCTGTCTAACAAAAGATTCATCTTCAGTCAAGATTATTGTGGACTGGGGACAACCTAAGACTAGGAGTTGGGAGGTTTGGTATTCAAATACAATTGATAAAGGAGTGAAGTATTTTTTTTCTCTTAATGGAAGACAAGGGGCTTATATATGTAATGTTCCTTAATGTATTAACATATGCTATACATCCTCAAAAGGGGGAATAATGTAAAAGGGATATGGATCCAAGAAATTGTCCCTTTACTTAATCAAAGTGGGCTAATTCACCAATTAAATTTTAGTTCAGTCATTCAGGAATAAAGATAAGATCTGGCTTACTGACCTTGCCTGGATACATAGCCAAGGACTGGAAAGGGAAGTTGTCTTAGAAGTTACAGTTGAAAGGGACCTGAGGGATTATCTATGCCCACCCCTTCATTTTATAGTGAAAACAGAAAATGATTTGTCCAATGTCTCACAGGTAATATGTAGAAGAATTAGGCACTAACACCCAGTTCTTCAACTCTAAAAACCTATGTTTTTTCTACCATTCCTTGTTGCCCTCCAATGCAATGTGAAGATTCAAGGTTAAGCCCTTCACCACTGAAGTTGGTCAAGCTGTTCAGAGCGCTTTCTATTGAAATATGCAAGAGAGGGTCTTGGAACTAAGCATTATTGGCTCTGTACCACTCTGATATGATATAGAGCTCTTTAGCTACTGCTCCAAAATCTTCAACTATATTTATATGAGGAGGGGGACAGAAGAGAGGAGTTTAAGAGAGTTTACCTGAGCTCCAAAGCAAAGGCAGTGGCCACAATAATATTATAGGGGAGACCAGATACAATTATTCTTTGTGTTGAACCTGTTCCCTAAGCTACAGTTTTCTTACCCAGTCCTATGAACCCTGCCCCTTTATTTTGTGTATAGAATTTGTTGTTGTTCAGTCATTTCAATCATGTCTGACTCTTTGTGACCCCACTTGGAGTTTTCTGGGCAAAGATGCTGGAGTGTTTTGGCATTTCCTTCTCCCAATCATTTTACAGATGAGGAACTGAGGGAAACAGGGTTAAATGACTTACCCAGGGTCACACACTTGGTAAGTGTCTCTGGTCAGATTTGAATGCAGGAAGATGAGTTTTTCTGACTCTAAGGTCTAACACCTAGCTGCCCTGTGTGTGGAATAAGGAAAGCTGTAACTGATCACTAGCAATTACAGAACACCTAAACCACCTTGGGAGAGGGTGAACAGAGGTCCAGGAGCCCTTCTCATAGGAGGAAGAAGCTTGCTATTTTAACTTGCTAACTAGGTGCTGAACTCAGTGTCTAAAGGCATGCAAATGCTCTCAGTGCCTTTTAAATTGGAGAGCCCTGGAAAAAAGTCCTATTTCCTAGTTACAATCCTGGGGTTAACTCTGGTTTTGCCTGATTTAATATGTAATCATTTGTATAGCCAGTTCACTGAGTTCTATCAGTACATACATCTGGGATAAGCACTGTAGATGAAGAACAAGCTGAGTCCAGAATTGACAGAGAAGAGATGGGGCTGAACTGCACTAGAGAAACTGCTCACTGCTTTTAATGACCTGAAGATATTGCCCAGTTCAAAGGCTTATCTTTTTTATACAAAATATCTTTCCAAAGAAGGTGTGGGATTAGATATTTTGGACCACCACAATTTGCACATAATCAAAATGGTGGGCGATTCTGGGATGAGTGGAGGAACAAACTTGGGTCCAAACAGGCATCAGCAGATATATACGTATACACACACACACACACACATATATATATACCTCCAATGATGACCATAGCAAAAGAGTAATGAAGGACATTACTGTGGAATTGTATGTGGTTCAGAAGCTCTGAACTAGACAAAGGCCTCCAATAGCTTGAGCAAAGCCTGTGGAACTCAATGGAAAAACAGACACGATCATTGCCAGGGCTGACAAGTATGAACAACTTGTCATGTAGGAAGCATCTACATCCTTGAGTTTGCAGATCACCCAAAATATTGAAGTAACTAGTGTCACTACTGATGATGACTCAAAACAGGTTTTGTAATCCCCAATGCTAAAATCTTGAGATGTTTATTTCCTTTCTTTTGGCCATATCTACCAGATCTCTTGGGGAAAAAAAAATTCTCCCTCTGCACCTGAAAATCCTTTTATCCACCCTCTAGTCTCTGCCTGTCCCTAAAAGGCAGCTTTGTGTGTTTAACTCTCCATACTATGGTAGGATCATTAGGACCCACATCATTGCACTGAGAAGACAACTGAGATCCTGAAGTCCAAGCATTGGACTAGTGAGACCAGGGCTGGGTCAAACTAAACCTTTTCCCTTCTTTCTCCTTGTCCCTCACCTTACCCTTAGGGAATGGCAACCCTGCCTCTACACTTCCCAGGAAGCTAAAGGGCTCTCTAATCACATTTTCTTTAACGATTGAGGAAGGGGCCTGCAATTGGGGTTAAAATTTTCCTAAGTGAGAGGTGCCCAATGCATCCTTAAATCCATAAAGTGTTCTTCAGTCAGAGACGTTTAAGAGTGACTGATTTCTCATGGCAAAGGGACCATCTGAGTCCTACCTATACCCCATCCACCCATCCTAAAAGGAAAGCTTTAAAACAGATAAGACTTTTTCAGGCCTTAAGGTTACAGGGAGAAAATGTTTGGGTTATTTGCTGAAGCAAATCTCTTAACTCTTAAAGATTCACAAAAATTTCAGGAATATGTAATTCAAAATACTATACATAAGACTACAAGTATCAAACAGGTGAATTTATGAATTTAATATAGATTCCATAGAATGGGATTTAAGTTATTAAAAAATGGAACAAATGTTTTTAGGGCAGGAAGTTGCAAATACTTGGAGGAGAACTTACTTAGCACTAACCTAACTTTCCCTCTTCTCTAGCAGCTTTGCTCCTTCAAGCACCCTTTGTCTTCCCCTCCCCTTCATTTCTATTCCCCATTAATTAATTTCTAATCTAATTTCTAATTAACTCCATTAGTCTAATTTCTCCCATTAGAATGGAACAGTTTATTGAGGTCAGAAGTGTCTTCTTTGCTTGTATTTGTATTTTCAATGTTTTAGCACATAGTGCCTGGACCATAAGTGCTGAATATTCTTTATCTATCTAAAAATAAGGACAAAGAGCAGTATATTTATGTCATATTAGCAGTCTTTCCACCTTCTTGAGAAACTCTGAAATAAAATGAATAGAATTTTTTCTTTATTTACTGCAGAAATCTTCACAATGAGTAATCAAAATCAAAAAACATGAAAATACTAAAAGAAAAATATCTTCTTTCATGGTTTTATGTCAGAGTAGGATCCCAAGTTCAAGCATTTAGAGGTGGAAGGAACTTCAGAGATTGTCTAGTCCTGCTCCTTCATTTTTAGACATGAAGAAAAAGAGGTTCCAAAAGGGGATGAGATTTTACCACAGTCCTACATGTGAGTAAAAGAGATGAGATTTAAAGTCACTGTGGGTCTCTGTCTCCCCATTAGTTCATAGTCTAGTTATCAAAGCCATTCTTTGGCTAGGTGGTACCGTGGACAGAGTGCTAAACCTAGCCTCAGATATTTACTAGTTATGTGACCCTGAACTAAATACTTAACCCTGTTTGCCTTGGTTTCCTCATTTGTAAAATGGGCTGGAGAAGGAAATGGCAAACCACTCCACTATCTTTGCCAAGAAAACCCCAAAAGGGGTCATGAAGAGTTCACATGACTGAAACAGTTGAACAACAAAATAGCACCTATCTCTCAAAATTGTTATGAAGATCAAATGTGATAATAACTGTAAAGCATTTGGCACAGCTCCTAGCACACAGAAAGCACTACAAAAATGTTAGCTATTATCATGTGTTCTCACTATTAAGGCTGGCTTTTAGTGTGTACTCTTAATATGAGCCGTATTCTGTTACCTAGTAGTATCTTCATATTAAAACATTTAGAAGACTCCAGTCACTCAGTGATTATGTCTTGAAGTTAAGATATTTTTATTTTGGAAAGAATGACCAGTAAGATTTTCAGTAGCATGTTCCATCATGAAACCACTTCAGGTATTAGCAGACTGACTACAGGAATTGGCATGTTTTATTTGAGACTCACATTAAACTAAGACCAAAAGAATCAAGTTAGTGAATAAAGTAAGGATCTGCTCCTTGACAAACACTGAGAGGATTATTTTAAGCAACCCTATAAGTTCAATATTTCCATTACCCTTTTGCTGAAAACACATTCCTAAAAACATTCAATTCTGCCCATCATTTTTTAAAAGGAAGCTTGATTTTTTTTTCTCATTTCTTTACTACTGGTCTTAAAACTTGGGTGCAGAACACCACAACACTTTTGTACTGAGAGCATGTATACATGGCCTTGTCAAATGTTTAAGTGCTTAAAAAATAATAACAACAAACAACAACAAAAAGTAGTCTATTTTCAACCACCATGATGAAGCACCAATTCTCTAGAAGTAGCCATAAAAATATATACTGCACTTAATAAGTTTCTTTTTTTGTTTGTTAGTGTAAAGCTGTTATTTCATTGGTATAAAGCACTCTCAGGATGGAAACTCTTTCTACCAAAGCAGATCAACATTTGCTTTGCCACAAAGGGAGTTGGCCAACGGCACTGAGAAGTTGCAATGTCACACAGCCAGTATTGTCTGAGGTCCAACTTGAATCCAGTTCTTCTATTTGCCGGGTCACAATGTCTTCTCAATAAATTTCAAATTATTTCAAAATCTGTTCTAAGTAAAATACTAAAATACTATTGTAGTCTGTTTTCTAGCAACAATAATCATATAAATACACAAAGCAAGGAAAGAGAGTGTAGTGATTGCTGAGTAGCTGGTCGTCTCCAAAGTATTAGAAGCAGCTGGTGGAGTTGTGGCTAGAACTCTATGCCTACGGAAGACCTGAGTTAAAATCCAGCCTCAGACACTTATTAGCTGTGTGACCCCGGGTAAGTGACTTAATCCAGTTTGTCTCAGTTTCCTCAACTATAAAATGGGGATAATAATAGCATCTACTTTCCAAAGTTTCTGTGAGGATTAAATGAGATAATATTTATAAAAAGTGCCTGGTACACAGTAAGCTTATTCCCTTCTCTTCCTATAATGGACACTAGGCTAGGCGTCAGGAGATTGGCTTGAACTAGTCAGTGATTTACTCAGTGTCAGCTCCCTGTAGCCTTCAGTTTCTTCATCTCTAAAAATATATTTTAGAACTGGATGATTCCTAACATCTCTTCTGGCTCTAAGATTTGATAATTTCCCATAAAGCACCTAAATTTCACATCATTCAGTAGACTATTTAGGGAATGATGACATGTATGTACTTTACATAATTCTAAACCATTGCAAAATAACTGTGAAACTCAACTGAAGCCAAAAGCATGACTCAAAGCTTGTGCCACAGGAAAGATCTACTAAACACTTTCCGGAAGATTTATTGTACCTTGACCAAAATCACAAAAAATATAGTAGGATCACACTGAGAGCACGTATCCTTAGTATTCTGGGTCTTATAAGCCAAGGAGTCCCCAAATGAGTTTCACTGCATAGTCTTTCCTAAAAGTCAAGTCCTACAATAGTGGAATATCATACACACTGCCAGACTGGTCACTTTATCATGAGTTTTTGCTGAGCTGTTTTTCTTGGGGGGGCGGGGAAGGTAGCTTTGCCCATGTGTTTAGAAATGACATTGAAGTAAAATCAAAAGACACCAATAAAACTTATTTTTTAAATCAATATTTTAAAGTAAAGTCCCCTGATTATGAGCCTTGAAATCCCACAATGCCTAAAATAGAGCATAAAAGAAAAAAGAAAACAAAAACAAGAACAGGATAAAAAACATTCGGAATGTTAAAGTAAGATCAAGGTAGGACAACACAAGAACACAAATTCTGTGCCTGCCACAGCATATAATTGAGCTGCTAAAAAGCAGACTCTGTTAATCATTTTAAAATGGAAACAAAAAACTTTGAGTAGAACTGAGCTGATTATTCTCTCACATTTAAACTGATTTTTCATTTTGTTTTGGTTTTAGAAAGAAATGAAGCAATCAATAAAACAAACTGTATCATTGGAGCAAGGAGATGCTGATATAAAAACACTTGTTTTGGTTTTATGTTTATACTGCTCTGGTTTCGGTTTCAAATTGGGTGGCCAACTTAAAGTTCAGTTTGGAGGGAAGGATTAAGCTAATTTTTTAAAATGCCAAAGTCAAACACAGACCAGCTCTTCTTGTCTGTTCATATCACTGCCATCTGGGGTTTCACTTCTAGATGGTAACTGATTAAATTCGGTTTAAAGTAGTGGCTTTTGGGCTCTTCTGACTCTGCATCATCCTGTTTTCCTCCCTATGCCTTTCCATCACTCTGAATAAACAGTTCTGAAGAAAACATGGCACTGCATTCTTTCATTCACACTAGGGAGAATGAAGTGGAAATGGAGTTCCTATCACTGCCCTCCTGGGTTCTCTACTCTTAGGCAAAGCAAAATCAGCAGAAGACAGCTAACTGAGCTAAAGGAAAATTCCCTAAAGCATGTTGAGTCCAGTTTCACCCTACTTCTTCAAGCTATACAAGACTGATTTTTGCAGACTGGGGTCATGGAAGGAGAAAAAGCATGTAGTAATCTATTATCATGTAGTCAAGTTATGTATGTTGGTCTCTTATCTCTCTACTAACTATGAAGTCTTTGAGAAGTGGGACTCTCTTTTACCTTTCTTTGTATCCCCAGTGCTTAGCCCAGTGTGGTAATTATTTAAAAAATATTTACTGACATGACTGGACATTAAGCTTCATGAGGGCAGAACAGTTAACCCCTGCATTTTTCTCAACATCTAGTACACAAAAAGCACAGATATAAGTTTGCTGTTGTAGAAAAAGATCACCAGATAGAGTCAGAACATATGGAGTCAACTTGTGTGCCCTTGGACAAGCTCCTTACCCTCCACAAGCCTCAGTTTCCTCATGTGCAAAGTGAGGGGGTTAGACTAGATGGTCCCCAAATTGCTTTCCTGCTCTCAATCTCTTTTCATAAACTCAATACATCCAAAATGGAATTCATTATCTTTCCCCAAAAAATACCCCCCTCACTTCCTAACTTCTTTAATCCTGTAGAAGTCACTATCACCCTTCTATTCACCCAGGTTCAAAAACAGTCATCTACAAAGCCTCCTTGTCCTTCACAACTTGTATCCAAGTTGTTTCTTGGATTTAGTTTGGTGCAGACTAAAGAACACAGGGGTTTAGAGTCAAAAGACCTGGGTTCAAGAACTAATTCTGCCTTACTAGTTGTATAATTTTAAGCAAGTCACTTAACTTGTCTGGCCTCAATTGCTAAGTATTGTTGATTCCACCTCTACAATATATGTCATAGTCTCTTGTTTTTCAGTTGTTTCAGGATGACTTATCCAGGGTCACACAGCTAGTAAGCATCTGAAGCCAGATTTGAACTTAGGAAGATGAATCTTCCTGACTCCCATCCACTATGTCACCTATATGTCCCCTCCCCCCAAATTCTCTCTCCCCATTGCCTAGTTCAGGCATTTATCATCTTTCCCCTAGATAACTGGAGCAGCTAGGTGGTGCAGTGGATAGAGTACCAGTGCAGGAGTCAAGATGGACCTGAGTTCAAATCTCACCTCAGACACTTGACACTCACTAGCTGTGTGACCTTGGGCAAGTCACTTAACCCCAACTGTCTCATCCTGGGTCATTGCCAGTAATCCTGATGAATACCTGGTCACTGGATTCAGATGGCTCTGGAGAAGAAGTGAGGCTGGTGACCTGCACAGCACTCCCTCACTCAAAAACAAAGTCAAGTGCAAGTCATGTCATTATTTCTCTGATGGCATAGTCTTCTTCGGCAATGAAGGATGAACACACCTAGATAATTGCAACAGCAATTATAATTGTTCTGCCTGCCTCGAGTCTTTTTCCTTTCCAATCCATCCTCCACCCTAGTGCTAAACTAATATTCCTAAGTCACTCCTTTGTTTAAGGAACTCCAACGGGCCCCTCTTGCCTTGATGATCAAAACCAAACTTCTTTGTTTCACATTTAAAACCCTTCAAAATTTGGCCCCAACTTACTTTCTAGCCTTGTTACACATTTTTCCTTTTCTCCATACTGTCCAACCAAACTGGCATTTTTGCTGTTTTACACATAATGGAATACCATTTTGTATTTCTGTACTTTTACATAGGCTATCTGTCAGGCCATCTTACTATGCCTCAGAGAATCCTTAGGCTCTCTCCAAAATGCAGCTTAAATGCTACAGGCTACAGGAAGTCTATTTTGTTCTACACAGTTGCTACCATCCTCCTTCTAGAAATACTTTGGATTTATTTAATTTTATCTATGTGTATTGTTATACAGATTATAACTTTCTAGGGGCCAGAAACTATTTCTAATTGGTTTTGTACCCCCAGAATATAATACAGAGCCTGCCACATAGTAAGCATGTAATAAATGCTTGTTGAACTGATTTGTTGTCCAATCAATCAATCACTAAGCATTTGACTGTTCTTACACTATACACCCTTTGCTAGAAGAAACACCCTAAAATTAATGTCACTTTACCTTTGCTTCTAGTTATCCTTCTCCATGGAAACAGCCAGAACCAACAGCCCCAGAGAATGAGACTAAGGAATTAATGAGGAATACACAGCCTTCAAAATTCAGAGCCATACTGAAGTTTCCATAGGAACTTTTAAAAAAAGGAATAGTTCAAATGCATCCTTGCACGGAGAAAGAATTATTTGCCAAGTGTCTTAGTTGACTGAGACTGCAATGCTAACAAGCACAATATGCTATATGATAACAAACCACTTGAAATTCACGTTCTCTAATGATGAATCTCAAACTATTGTCTACAGTCTCCTAGAAATGAAAGTAAACAAAATTTTATTACTCTCCTAGTTTGAACCTATTCATTTTAGTAGTTAATCAAATGGTAAAGTAGAAAAGGGAACTAAGGTAGGAATAAAACATTGTGAAAAAATGAAGAGTACTTTTGAAAGGACATGGTAAGTTGCTTTTTTGATTTGTTGTGCAGCTATATTAAAATTTTTTCCATGAAATAAGCAGTTTGTTGGATAAATGTTCAAAAGGCCATCTTTAATAATTAACCACTTCACAGATTTCCATTCTGTCAACTAACACTCCTAGAGAACTTGATGGAGAGAAAAAAACTTGAATCAATCATATTTTCTAGTTAAGTAGTTTCTGTGAAAAGGTTAAGTTGAAAAATTAAAGCTAGGCAAGATTTTTTTTGGGGGGGTGGAGCTAATAAATTTTTTTTTTGACCATACTTCTGTTCCAGAGGCACAGACAACAGGAGTCATCAGCTATAACAACAGCTACATAACAAGAGTAGTCAAATTTTTGCTTTTAAAAGATGCATTACACAAGCTGTGGTATATGAATGTAGTGGAATACTATTGTTCAGCAGGCAGATTTCAAAAAAACCTGGAAAGACTTGTACGAACTGATGCAAAATGAAATGACAGAACCAGGAGAACATTGTACACAGCAGCAGCAACGTTGTAACAATGATCAGCTATGAATAACTCAGCTCTTCTCAGCCATACGATGATCCAAGATAATTACAAAGGGCTATGGAACATGCTATTCACATTCAAAGAAAGGAGTAAAGGACTCTGAATACAGATTGAAGCATATTATTTTTGCTTTCTTTCTGATCTGTTTTTTTCCTTTTGGTCTGTTTCTTCTTTCACAACTGTGACTAATATGGACATCTGTTTGCATATATACATCCTATATCAAATTGCTTACCATCTTGGGAAGAGGGGAGGGAGAAACATTTGGAACTCCAAGTTTTGTAAAAATCAATGCTTAAATTTATCTATATATAATTGGGAAAAAATAAAATACTATTTAAAAAGATAAAAGATGTGTTGCAACACTGACTTTTCAAACTGGGTAAGCTCCTCCAGAACTTAGGGCTGCATAATTTGTTTGTCTTAGATTTCCCTTATAGCTCCTAGTATAATACTCTGTACAGTAAAATCATCTCTTATGTTTTTCTCTATCATGCTTTTTCCACTGCCAATACCTTAGTATAAGTTCTCACAATCCATTAGAGATAGTGTAATAGTGATGGGTTTTCCCTTTCCCTCTCTTTCTGACATCCTATCTATTCTTTATGGGACAGTCAATATAATCTTTCCTGTGTAAAAATCTATGCACAAGACATGTCACTCCTTGCCTTAAAAATTTTGATTGTCTCCCTAATGCCTAAAAAGTAAAATTCAAACCACTTTTCTTGACATTCTCATAGATTAGAATTGAAGAGACTTCCTATTTTTCCTGCCATTTTCCAGATAAGAAAATTGAGGACAGAGAAGTTAAGTAAGTTGCTTAAAATTACACAACTAATAAGGTAGAATTAGTATCTTCTAGCCAAACCATTACTTTCAGGCTTCTGTATCTGTATTCACACTATTTATACTCTTCCTTACATGTAGACTTTCCTCTTCTATTCTCTTTACCTACTGAATTTCTATCCATTCTATCTATTCTATTTTGTCTGTGATGACTTAGCTGCCCCGGCTATCAGGTTCCAAGCCAGTACTGATTCTTTTCCCCTGAAAAAAGCACTCAAACCTCTCTAATACTACATATTATTTTGTATTAAACCTATAATATGTCAAATCGTACCAGATTGTAAAGCCCCATGTGTACAAAGACTCTATCTTATAAAATTTTAGATTTCTCTAGCACTCAGAAAAGAGTTATTCATATAACGGGTGCTTAATATTTGTTAATGAATTGAATTTCATAAGTGACTTAAAAAATCAATACCTGATCAACTAAAGAAAAAGCATTCTACTTTTTTTGGCTGCTACATCAAACTGCCAAATCTACTTAACTGAGATAAAATAAGGCAAAGCAAATACGGTGAACCAGCTAGGAAAATCAGAATCTAGTTTTATGCAGGAAAGAAGATCTTTTTGCAAGCAGACAAAAGCCTTATAACCAATATACTATGTGGCAAACTGCTGAGCACAGCATTTCTTTGAGCATCACTGAGAAACCATTTTCAAATTCCTAGCTGCATGATAACAGAATCCTTGCAATGATAAAATGCACTATATTTTTTTAAAAAAAGAATTAAATCATATATATCATGGAATGACTTGGTAGTAACGAAAGACCAGAAAACAAAATTAGAGCCAAAGGGATCAGCAGAAAACCATTCAATCACTGCAAATACCTCTATTTTTAAAAATATTCTCATGGGAAGGGGAAAGAGATTCAAGTATAATTGCTGCAAAAACGACTTCCAGATCTACACATGCAATCTTCATTTCTCTCCGAAGCTCCATGCCCATGTCTCCAGCTCTGTGTTGGAGATCTCCATCTGTATGCTCCATAGACGTCTCAAACTCAGTCTGTCCTAAACAGACATGATCCCTCTCCTGAAATTTACCACTTTCTCCTAACGTAACTATTCCTGTTGAATGTACTATTTTTCTTTCAATAACCTAGGCTGAAAACCTACATCATGCTCTACCTTTTCCTCTCACTTTCCCTTTACCTAAATGATCATTTGCCAAGCTTTGCCAAAAATTAATATTTGTTTTATCTCCAAAATCTCTCTCAAAATTTGTCTCCTCTCCATTTACACCAACACCACCTTTATTAAAGCCCTCATTACCTCTTTACTGGACTACTGCCATAGCCTCCTAATTGATCTTCCTCTAATCTCTCCCCTCTCCAAACCATCCCCCAGAAAGCTGTCAAACTGATATTCCAAAAGCATAGATTTGACCATGTCACTTCTGTGCTCAAAGTTTCTCTATTGTCTCAAAAAAATATAAAGGTCAGTGTCATTTAAAGTCCTTCGCAGTCTGGGTTTAGTCCAACTTTTCAGCCTGATTTCACAATTTCCTCTCATGCAGTCAACTGAACTGTTATTCCCTGGATGCTACATCCAATGTCTAACCTTCATGCCTTTGCCCTGGCTGTTTCTTAGGCCTAGAATCCTTTCCCTCCTCACCTCTGCCTCTTAGAAGCCCTGCTCTACTCAAGGTTCAGTTGAAGCGATACCTCCTACAAGACCTCTAAAAGAAGACTTTCTTGGGATGGCATCTCACCCCCCCCCCCCGTAATTATTTTCTATCTTTATTTTTTATATATTTTGCATTTGCTTATGTATCCCCTGTCCCAGAGTCAAGAGATATGAAACTTTTTGATCATTGGTGGAGATGAATACTCTACCCTATATGAGGGGTAGGGTGGAGATGGAGAGAGAAGTAGAGCTCCAGTCTAAGTAAGTCCTCTTCTAGACCCTTCAAGGACAGTCTCCCCTTTGGGAATTTTCAAGTACCAGTGTTCTTCAGGACACTTCAAGCTTTAGGACTCTTTAATTTTCCAGTTGCTTTGAGTACATCTGCCTTCCAGATTTGAGAAGCCACATCCATTTCAGATTGCTGAAGGAAAAGACTCTGGGAAGAGAGGAGAGGAGCAGGCAGTCTCCATCATGTCCCTATATCCATCTTGCTATACTAGAGACTTTGGGGAACTTCCCCTTGGATGAGATCCACTCTCTATCTTGGTTGAGTTGAATGATCTCCTTTCAAAGGGAGACCTCATTCACTCTATTGTCTGGTATACATTCTCCTAAGTACACTTTCTATGGGTTCTATTTTGCTATGATTTGGATAAATGGGTTTCTCTGCTATTCACTCTGTGGGTTCAATGTGGATTCAGTATTTGGTAAGAAAGGGGTCAAGTCTCAGATATAAATCTTGGGGTCCTCCTCACCCCAAATGACAAAGTAATCAGAAATTAGATCTAACCTGATCATATCCTCATGACCAATAAGAGTTAAGAGAGTAAACAGATATAATTTTGGCCCAGGAAACCCTCTCTCTGAAGAGGGCAGAGTGGCCTCCAATCCCAACTTTCTGCTTCCCCTCTTAGAAGGAATTAAAGTCTTCTTTGGAGAAGGGCACAGGAAGAAAAGATTAGAGATGTCTATTCTGCCTCCCTCTAAGTCATACAGTGACAGCTCTTGATACACATAGGCCCTCACTACATATTGGCCCATTCCCTATACTTATCTGTGTACGTGTTATAACTCCTAGAGGGCAAGAACTGTTAAAAGCCTTTGTATCCCAAGCTGAGCACTCGGGACATAGTAGTTGTTTAATAAATGCTTGTTTAATTAATTTAAATTGATTTTTTAAAGTTCAATGTTTTCATAAGGTCTCACACTAATTTTTAAAGGAAAGAGCATTGCAAGCAGCTCAATGAGGAGCCATTATCGTTATTCCCAACTGTTACGACAGTAGATATGTTTGGGTGCAGATTACTTAGGATAAGTAATAATTTTGATATGGTTTTTTTTGTGACAGCAGTGGTTATATAGGTATATGCCTCTACTGATGTTAACCTAACTCGTAAAGTTTGACCCTGACTAGATAAAGCTATACTGAGATGACTTTCCTACCTCTAGTTAAGTTGCTGTTGAGTATGAGATTTTGTGCCACACGTGTTTCATTGCTCCCTTTGCTGTGTTTTTTAATTCTGTGGTTTTTACTTTAAAAAATGCAAAATTTGTGGCTCTTAAAGAATACACTTCGTTGACAAAGATACTGCAGTGTCTATTAGTTTAGGGAAGTCAAGCATTTCAAGGATCATTTGTGCCCACAATAAAACCGTATCAGTGATATGAAGTGTAAAGGAAAGTAAGGTTAAACACAAATCAAAATATCAAAAACTGAAAAACTATTGCAATAAAGCAATTTCATCTTCAGAAAAAAGTTAAGATCTTTAGAGAGACCTGGCGGCTGGAAAAGTTATTAATTCCATTACAGTTTGACAAAGATTGAAGTTTGAAGAATATTGAGAAAACTACAAGAAGAAAAAAAGTTGCTAACTGATGGCTATGAAGGAAAGAATGCTTGTCCTGAGTACTAAATATTGGAAAAAAGTAATTTTTCCTGATGAAACTCACTTTTTTATGCAAGACTACATTGAAATCATTGTCAAAAGTTCAGATGAGCCTGTAAGATATGGGCATCTTCATCAGATTGTAAAATAATCACCCCAAAATGATATTTCAGCAATTTAAAAAGAATTTTTTTGAGGAAGAGAAGGGAATAGGCATTTACATGGAAACTATGTGCCAGTCACTATGTTAAGTACTTTACAAATGCTACCTCATTTGATCTTCACCTACCCGACAGGTAGTGCTATTAGTAACTTCATTTTGTATATGAGGAAACTGAGGCAGATAGTGGTTAAGTGACTTGCCCAGGATCAGACAACTATTAAGTATCTGAGGCTGGATTTGCACTCAGGTCTTTCTGACTTTAGACCCAGAATTCCATCTCCTAAGTCACCTTGCTACCTTTTGGGTTTGGAAGTCTTCTGGTCTCCATTTCAATAAAAATATTGATGTAATGAAAAGAAGTTGTTTTAGATTTACAGAAATTCCCAAACAGTGCTAGAATACTATGATATATATAGCCTTGCATCATGACACATGTCACAAAAGGTTAAAATGGTAATAAACATGCTTCAATAGCCTGGGAATCCACTTACTTTAATGAAAAAGTTATAGATTATAATGAAGGCTAAACTCAAGAAATAAACTATTCATCAAAAGTATGTTTAATATCTAATATATAAATGTTTCATGATGAATAATTAAAGAATGTATCAAAATCATGTGAACTCAGTTCCAAATCATTTAAAACAAATGACTGAAACAATAGGTGGACATATTACACATTAAGAGTTTTTTTAAAGGTGTAAAAAAGTTGATTATTGTAAAAGTCAATAAATTTAATTATTTTATTTTGTTCTGGTTAATTTACACACCACTGTTCTTGCTCACTATCCATAACATTTCACTTCCCATTTCCACACTTATGCATTGATTTTGTTCTATGTCTGGAATGCTTGCCCTCCTCACAACTTCCTCTTGGAATCCTTAGCTTTTTCAGGTCTCAGTTAAAGTGTCATATCCTGTACAGAGCCCTTCTTGATCCCCCCAACTAAAGATGTCCTTTCAAAAGTTCTCTCTCTCACTCGGAGTGTGTGTGTGTGTGTGTATACACATATATGTGCATGCATGTATATAAACTTGCAGTTTATGGATATATACATATACACATACATGCACACATATATGACAGAATAGTTACAGTGCTAGATTCTGAGTCAGGAAGACATGGATTCAAATCCTACCTCACACACTTAATATCTGTATAATATGTGTATAACCCAAGAAAGTTATTTTAACCTCTGAGTTTTGGTTTCCTCATTTGTGAAATGGGAATAATAGCAGCACCTACGTCCCAGGATTGCTGTGTGACTCAAGATAGTGTGCATAAAGCACTTTTTAAAGTCTAAAGTGTTATTTAACTGTGAGATATTATTATTGACTCATCTGAGTAGACTTTATTGTCCCAGGTTGTTTGAAGGCAGAAATAGCTGGTTTTGTCTTTGTATTCCTAGCTCCTAGCACTAGGTCTGGCAGGCTTTAATACATGCTTCATGAATGAACTGCTCTTTGCTCCAAGAGAACTAAGGCAAAAGTAAAGGATTGCACAAACTGCATCCCTAACTCAACTCGGCTAGCCTGCAAATTGTTCACTGTAGCTAGTAAAAAGTGAGGCCACTTTGTGCAATGAGAATAGAATGCCACAAATGTATTACTGCTCAAAACTTTCAATGAACGTGTGTTATTAATGATGGGTCAAGGATTCTTTAACTTTGCCCAGCTCTACTGTGTGACATTAAAGTTAACCTGGATATCTCTGAATAATTAAGTCCATAGTATTTCATAAAAATGCACAACTAACTAAAAGTGTGATCTCAAGCAAAGTCACTTAAGTACTCAATCTCAGTTTCCTCATCTGTATACCACAGGAATTAGATTTTATCCCTACTCTTAACCTAGAGGTTTTCTGGACTTAGTGTTTTTGCTGTTAATATAATCTGAGGTTAGCATTATCACTACATTGAGCCTCAGTCCCTTTCTAATACAAAATTGTTTAAGGATAAGTAAAAGTTTCTCCCCCTACCCATAGATTTAGCAGCCAATTTTAAAACGGATTCAATGCCAAACACAAAGATCAATGCAAGGAAAGTATGCTTCCAGGTCCTTAGGGCTCAATGTTTTAGGATCTAGTTGGAAAAGTTTTCCATAATTTGTTTCTAGAATCAACTTTCCACTCTTCCACTTCAACTTCAAACACCACAGTGTGAAAAACAAAGAATACTTTTGCTGGCATTCTTGTGACCAAGTAGGGAAAAGAGAAAGTCCCTGTTGGTTGGGCTAGTTAGGTTTAACTAGAATCTTTTTCTTTCCAAAATGGCTTTCTTTGGCTGTATCCACACTCTCTTCATCTCCCCTTTCTCTGCCAAAATAAGGTGGAGAAGAAAGAAGTACATAATAAAAATTCAAATAAATACACCCACAAGGAAATATTTGGCAAATTCCATAATGCCTGAAGGTACAAAAGGGACGGGCAAAACTAGTTTGTTCCCAATTTTTTTTTAAGAAGTGAGAATTAAGAAAAAAATAGAATGTTAAAACTGGGAGAAGACTTGGAGACCATCTAGTCTTTTCCATTCATTTTTCAGGTAAGCAAACTGAGGCCCAGTTGACCAAGATTTATTCAAGTCTAACCCAGCAGGAACTAGAACCAAGGTCTTCAGACTCCTAAAGGAATGAGGGGAACAGAATAAGCATTTATGTAGTGCCTACTATGTGCCAGACATTGCACTAAGCCCTTTGCAAATAGCATCACATTTGATCTTCCCAACAACCATATGATGAAGATGCTAGTACAGTGCTGTTTTCACTAACCCAGCCCGTAGGATATCATGACCCAAGACTACCAATAACTATAAGCTGCAGTTAAAAAGCAGACTGGTCCACTGATGGGGCTCCATAGTCTTCAATATATATATGCCAATTTTTAAGTGATGATGCCCTTAGTGGGTTGGTTACATGAGACAGGCCTGTAGATAAATAGGATTCCAGTCTCTGTCTGTCTTCCTCTCTCTCTCTTTTCAGACAACACAGTACCTGGTTCATAGTAAACACTTAAAAACGCTTGTTCTGATTCCTCCCTCCCTTCCTTCCTCTTTTCTTCCGTCTTTGCCTCCTTCCTTCCTCCCTCCAGCAATTTTAATCTTGTGTTTAGGATCCAGCACTACAGTAGAAAACCTAGGTGAGGAAACTGACCTGCTAGGTCCTACACTCAGAGGTAGTTTCACAGTTCATGTGAAAGAGATCTGAAGTTTTTACAAGACCACAAGTTTAGTAGCATTCAAAAGTAAGTCATGGCAGCCCAAAAAGTTAGTGCAGTCTAAGATTGAACTGAGAGAAGGAGAGTATTCAGTTCAGAGTGTTCTATCCTGCCCTGGTCAGATCCTAGAAGACTCTCTTCTGTACAGGGACATACATACACAACAAGATGGAAACTGTTCAGAGAAATATGAACAGGTTGATTAAAAGTCAACATCATGAGAACCAGAAACTTCAGCTATTTAGCCTGCAGAAGAGAAAGTGCTTAATAAACACTTGACTGATTGAAATGAATTGGAGGGGGAGAGGAGGAGGTAGAGGAGAAGGGGAGTGCAGTAACTGACATGCAACCACTTGGAAAAGGGATTTGACTTGTTTTGCTTGGTCCCAAAGAATAGAACTGGAGCATTAGGTGAAAACTGAACCCATATTTAAGTTCAATGGAACTAAAGATTACTTAACAATTAGAACTATCCCAAAGTAGAACTGATTGTCTTGGGAGATAATGGATTCCCCTTCTCCCTAAAGAAAAGCCTTAAAGCAAAAGCTAAATCTTAAATCTTAAATCTAATTCACTTGAATGTCATGGTATCACCTCCTTGATGTCATGGTCCTCTTCAAGAAGAAAGGACAAAGAACAAGATGACCAATGACCACATAAGGTGATGCCTGTGATTGAATTAGGCAGCCTTTGAGATCCTATCTAATTCAGTGATTCTGCTTTCAAATGTGTACAGCATTATTCTCTGTAGGGAAACTCTGATTCAGGGGGTGTGGTTTTAAATAAAAGTCTGTCTTGTTATAGAGCAGAGTTTTTTATTCCTTCAAGGGAGGAGATTTTGTGCCTGGGCGTGCAGAAGGGGGTGGTTTTTAGGGAAAGCCACCAAACAGAATAGGTCTATAACCATTTTCCTTTAACTAATTATCCAGTGGCTGAGAATAGTTTAAGAGTTCAAGCACCTTCCCCCTTTCTCCTTCAGGCTGCCAGCTCATTATCATAGCTTTGCAGGACCTCAAAGGCCATCTAATCCAACCCCCCTCCCTTTATTTTACAGCTGAGGAAACTGAGCCCCAAGAAGACTCAAGATTTACTCAAGGTCATACAGGCTGTTAAGTGTTTTAGGTAGGATTCTAACCTAGCATCCCTGGTTTTTCCACACTGCCTCTCTGATTATAAATAAGAAAAGTACAGCACTTCGGATACAAGAGACAGTCTGGGATTCACCACCTTCCCAACAGAGATTTTTCTCTTTGTTAGGAAACTAACTTCCGTTGGGTTGGCAGAAAAGTGATTATTTAGCCATCACAACTTCAGTCCGAAATAGTTCCGAGTATGAACATCCAAGAGTTTTCTTAAGCAAGCACTTTCGCAGTCTTTCTCATTATTGACCAACCTATTCAGTGGCTCCTGAGGATGTTTTAGGGGCTCCATTGATACTGCTGTCACTGGCTACCCTGGTACCATTTCTTCGTTGAGGCCTTGGTCAGCCCACAACCACCAAAAAGGCGGGCAGGAGAAGGGCCCAAAGGGCACTGCCAGCCAACTTCCCAGGAGTTCAGAGAACACAGATGTCCCTCCCCACTGCCCCTAGCCCCAAGACAGTCTGTCAGTCAATAAGCACTATGCTAGGCTCTGGCAAAGCCTCTGCAAGTATTTCGGACTCGTCTGCTCTCCCCGCTGGACCTCAGTTTCCTTCCCTCCCACCCACGGCTCCTGCCTCTCTGGAGACAACAACTTTCCAGAAGCCACCGAGGAAGCTGGCAGGCTTGGGGCGAGGGGGAGGGCGGGGGCAGCTGCTCAGCAAGCGCTTCAGCAGCGGGCAAAGGTGAGGAGACCCGGAGCCGGGAGCAGCAGCGCCCATGCCCGCGTCTGCCCGCGTCCAGGCTTCCCCAGCCTGCCCGCAAACGTTTCCGCTCCCCCCACCCCCGCCGAAGTCAAAGCCTGGGAGGGGATGGGGGACCTAGGGCTCCTTCCTTTAGAACCCCGCCCCCCGCCCCCACCCCACCTCCCCCGGGCCTCTGCAAAGTCCGAGGAGAACGTCACCTGCTGCGGGAGGAAGGTGGTACCTCTCCCGCGCCTGGTGCTGGTGCTTTCGGGCGGCCATCCCAGGCTGCTGGAGGGCCGGCGAGCGCCTGCTTAGCGCCAGCTCGGGGAGCAGCCGCCTGCCGCCGCCTGTCTGCCTCCCATCCCCGCGGGGCCGCTGCCCGCGAGGGGACCTCGCTGCCCGCGCCTCTCGCAGCCTCCGCTAGCTTGGGGCCACAGCCGCTCCCTCCCGGGGCTCGGTGCGCCGCCCTTCCTGGCCTCTCACTTACTCCAACAGACTGGAGGGCCAGCCAATCAGACCCCGCCTTTCGGAAGACAGAGAGGTTGGGTGTGTCCTAGAGCAGCACCTTGTGCTCTTTTGTTGGGGGGGTGCGGCTCAGGATGTTTTCCTGCCTCGCCCAGAGGTAGGGCTAGGTTTCCAGCCCCTTAGAATGCTTGCACTTCTCCAAACTATATATCCTCTTACAGGAGGAAATGTCTCGTGAATCTCCAGCCTCCTCGGAGGTAAAACACACTAGACCTGTTCAGTCTTATCTGGCCCAATAGAGACTACCCCCGTGGGTGTTTCCCTGTGAACTTTCCTCCGACATCCATCACTTTTTCGGAATGACTGGTGTGGTGCCGGGTGCCTAGCCTTGGGGTACGGTGGAAAGAGCGCTGATACTCCAGTCAGTTCCCATCTTCGACAACTTTCTTTTTATCTGTGTAACTTTGCCCAAATGACTAAACTTCCTGGGTTATTAATTTCCTTAAGGAAGAAGGCTCGCCAAACTGGCCTCTAAGGTCCCTCTAACTCCAGATCGCTGAGCCTATGGCCTTTCTGAAAAGGAAAACACCGGGAATACTGCTCAGAATGCGCTTGGATTTTTGTAACGTTCTCTTCCTTGTTATTTATATTGAATTAAACTAATCTGAAATTCCCAGAGCTACAGAAAGAAGGCAAAACCAAGGCTGTGGTCTTTCCATAAAATTAGACTCCACGCTCAAATTTCTCATTGTTATTTTCCACTAGATCAGCAGAAAAGAGTAGTTTTAGTAATGTCTACTGCAATCACCTTTGTGATCTGAAATTCCCTTTGTGTGGGGGTATATGTGCCACCTGGGTTTCTCTGAGGCAAGAAAAACATTATTTAAAAATTAACCCCATGGTAAACTGCTTTGGTAAACGCATCAGGCATGACAGAAAATAAAATTATTTAGCAAAATTATTCAACAATCAAAAAAAAAAAAGTCTTGAAACAAGCGTCTTTCATCTTTCTCTCCCCAGATAGATGGAATCCTTGACAGAAGACAGATAGGAGAAAAAAATGAAAAATCCTAGTGGACGTATCTGCATTCTCCATCGCACACAATTTCCCAAGACGAAAAAAAAAGACTAGATTTTTGGCCTTTACTGAAACAGACATTTCATAATTGAAGGAAGATTTGTTAACTCATTTGCATTTTACAGTTAAAGGCAGTGATTTAAGTCAATCTTTCTCTTCTGAGACTGAGAGCTGAGTGGCAAATAGGGTAATGAAGATAAAGAATTGGTATACTTTGTTGTCTTGGTTGTTGAGTGAGAGATGATGAAAATGTAGCCAGGCTCTACTTTTTGTTTAGGAAAAAAATCCTCCCAACCAATCAGGATTTAAGGTCATCAGGATAGTTTTCAGTTTCCATAAACCACGAGTTGCCAGTTGCGTGCATGAAACTATGTAGCCAAGACAAAAATGGATATGCCTTAAAGATACTGTTTCTAATTAAACCTAAACAGAGATGTTAGCAATGAAATTCTAAAGTTCATTTGAGAAGTAGAAAAAAAAAAAGACTAATTTCTCTGTTATAATAAAATAAAATTTACCTACATCCTGTAACAGCAAAACTAATAACTCTAATTGGCCATTTTTCCCCTCCTACTATTTATTAGTCCGTTTCCTTGTAAGTTATCTGACAGTTATCTGCACTTAACATAATCCTTCATGGTTAAGAGGAGTTTTTATTATACAGATTGAGGCCTATTATTTCCTTGATTACTGGAATGTTTCTCAAATTTTTTATAAATAAATACCCTATTACATACATCTTAAAAATTATGAAAACAATTAAAAAGTAGTGAAAGAGACTAATATAATTTGATTGTTCTATGTGATGATTTGAAATATAAGTAGGTTTTGGAGCAAGGACTTTTAGCATATCCTTGTTCCATGTATCCCCAAGTATATACAGAAAGTTTGCAAAGAATAAAAATCTTCTGGAAAAAAAACAAACAAATAAGTTTTTGACCTATTTTCTATAACTGAGAACTTAAGTGAACCATCAGTGTGAAGGGGACAATGATTAAGAAAGTTTGCTTTTGCTTTTTCCCTTTCCTTTTTGTTTTTGCCTCTTTCAATTTTCCTAGATTCCATCTTCTTCTTTCTTACATTATGCTGACATTGTCACAGTAAGCAGTTTATTTCTGCAGGCAAGCTGCTTCTGAGGACTACAATGTGGGCTAGAGCTATGATGTCTGGAAGAGTAGCAAAGTAGACACACCCTATCAGCTGACCAGCATGGGAAGTGGCCTTAGGGATCAGGTAGGCAAACTCATTTGACAGATGAGGAAATAAGTACCATGTTGTCCAGAATCACAGAAACAGTATATTGCAGAACCAATATTTCAGCGCAGACTTCTCTATACAGAACCATCTATAGCACATATTCATCAAAGACTTGGGTGGCTGCTGACAAGTACTGAAACAGCATAGGATAAAAAACAAACAAACTTATGGCATTTACTAATACTCTAAATTTAGAGTGATATAAATCAGAAAAGCAAAGTCAGAGCACTGGATTATGTTAACAAGCCAGTCCTAATCAGGAAATTCAATGAGTTCAGAATGAACACCACCAAAAGCATATTCTATTCCAGTGACAACATTTGTACAGCCGTTACTTAGAACTCAAGGTTACAAAAGCATCAGAGACTATAAGAGAGCTGAGCAATCTTGTGCTGGATTTAGAGTCGGAAGATGGGTTCAGATCCTACCTCTGATCTGTACTATCTCAGCTAGGTCATTTTACTTCTCTGGGTCTCTGTTTTCATACCTGTAAAATATAAGCATTAGATCACACAGTCTCTGAGGTCGCTTTCACTCCAATATCTCATTTATGTCCTCCTGGATAACTGCAAGATTCTTAAACTATTTTGACCACTAGAGCTAACAGTGTAATGCAAATTTTACTTCCTACTACTGCCAGTAATAAGAAAATCTTGCATTTCTACAGTGCTTTAAAGTTTACAATGAACTTTCCTCATGGTAGCCCCACCAAAGGATCCTTTTGTGTTACATAAGGAATATTCTATAATATCCAGGCAAACGTGCAGCAAAACATAACTATTGGAGTACTAACAAATAGTTATTAGTCTTTTAAACTATGAAAACGTAATCTGAAGTATTGCTGTTTAGTTTCAGTCATGTCTGACTCTTCGTGACCCCACTGGGGGTTTTCTTGGCAAAGATACTGGACTGATTTGCCATCATAATTTTGATAATGACTTCAGAGGAGTACATGTCCTGGCTGTAAGGACCTATGAGTTAAGGCTCATCTGGAATCTTAAAACCCATGATTTCAGGAGGAGGTGGGAGACTGGAGCTGTGATTTTATTGGTCTAGGAAACTCCCAGTGAGGGAACTCTCTCTACCAGAGCAAATCAACACCTGCTCTTTGATTTATAGCCTTATCTGTCATGTCAAAGAAGGCATTGTTTGTCTCTAAATACATAAATAATACTGTTAATGTTAAGATATAGATTAAAGAAGAATCAGAGAGTGCTTTAATACCTCATCATGCTTTCTTACCCTTGTTTCAAACTCTCAGTTCACGTGAAACTCTGTGAACCATTTTAGTTTTAAGTTTTGATAGCAAAATCACAAAGAGACAGTCTTACCTACAGCCTCTCTGCACAGTCTCTTCCTTCTTACTCCCAATGATGCTTAATCCCGCAGGTCAGGATTCATTCCTTGGTTTAAGATTTTATCTTCTAGGGAGTTGGCCTTGGATTGGAAAATTGGGGTTCAATTACTGCCTCTGACGTATCCTGGCTATATGACTTAATCTCTTAGTGCCCCAGATACCTCGCTAAGACTATAAATTATAAACACTTGCTGATGTGCATTGGTAGAGAGAGTTTCCTCAGCAAGGAAGGCTTCCTATACAAAGGAAATTATACATAGGGACTTCCTTCTCCCTCCTCCCATTAAAACAAAAGCAAGTATTCTTGGGAATAGTAACACATATTAAACCCTATCAGTAATTAGAATGAGTTTTCCATCTCCTTTCTTAAGAGCAAAATAGACTTTGATAAAGGGAAGTAGGGAACTTTGGGGTCTGTAAAGAAGGAGGAAGTACTATGGAGAAGGGGAAAGGGAACAGAAAGAAGAGGTATGTGGTGAAGGGGGCAGGGCAGTCCTATGGAAACAAACTGCCTACTTCATGAATTTCCATGTGGCCAGCCCCAATTCACCAATGTTTTTCTTTGACAAGTGGTTAATTCTTATCCTCTCCTCAAACACTACAGACTATTTTATAGCTCTTGGAAAGTTCACAATCCAAGTTCACCTTCATGTCCTCCTTTGGTGGATGAGTCTCCAAAATCCATGGGTGTCCTGTGTCTTCATCTAGTGTCTGAATAGTCAACAGAACTGGACTTTTTTGAGAGAATAACCAATTGGGAAAAATTATATTTCCTGTTTCACCCCTGGCAAACTTTTAAAAGTTTTCCTGGAGGCTACAAAAGCTTCTCCAAACAGAACCCAGGCAAAGAAAAGGAAAGGTTTACAGTCTAAACTGGCAAAAAAAAAAAGTGTTAAGGAATAGCCTATCTCCATCTTCAAGGACTCAATTTGAGAGGTCTTACCAAGTTTGCAGCACCAAAAAACAATCAAACATGATCCCTATTGTTGCCAATATTTTCCTCCTATTTGTTTGCTATAAATATTCTCTCTATAGTAAAGATGAATATATTTTTCTTGTAATTATTATTTTTGGACTGGAACTGCAATTTCATTGGCTAAAGGGAACTCCCTCAACCAAATACATGTTGATACCTGCTCAGCAACTTATGGTCTTAAAGAATTGTCTACAGCACTGGCACTGAGAAGTTCGGTAATTTCTCCAGGGACACCTGTCAGAGGTCAGATTTGAACCCACATCTTAGGTCAGTTCTCTAAATACTATGTCATGATGCCTCTCTTCTGATGACTCATTTGTTAATATTTAAATCACCAATATAGTTAGAATCAATGAACAAATAAAAAAATAATAAATGCGAACTATATCAAATATTGTGCAAGCTCCAGGGAAAAAAATTGAAAGTCAAGACAAGTCCTTGATGTCCAGGAGCTCACATCCAAATTAAGGGGACACAACCTCTATATCAGGGTTCAGCTATGGGACCAATGGAAAAGCATCTAGTAATTTTTATTGTTCAGCAGCAGAGTGAGTGATAAGGTCCAGGAAGGCTTACGGTACAACAGCAGGTTATATGAGAATGAAATTTATTGAATTCATTTTGGTGTAAGGTTTGAAGTTTGGAAACAAATCCATATTTTTGCCATTAGCCATCCAATTTCCCAGCAATCCTTATTAAATAGTTATTCTATTCCCCTTCTTTTTTGGAATAGAGACACATAGTTGATATTTCGTGAAAAGCAAACAGCAGGCCCTGTAGCTTTGCCTTTTCTTTCATATTAAAGTATATTTAGAAATGTTAAAACCCACGTTGCTTTTTTAAAATGACTCATTTCTTTCTCAAGAGCTTTAGAGCCAGCACTCTACATTAGATTACTTGTTTGACAACATTGAGACCTTGCCTTACTAATGGTTTAAAGCAATAATTTTTAAAAAATTATTTTATGTTATTATGAACTTGGTGTAAACCCACAAATATGAATATTTTTATATTCAAAGAACAGAAAAGAGGACCGTATATGAAATCATAGCTCTTTATTACATCCAGCTTATTTTTAAGTATATAATAAATTCAGCATATTAATTTCACAGCTGTTCTTGTCTGTTTTCTTTTGAATCACCCTTTGTTTTCTTCTGTACATTAAAAATATTCTTCATTAGTAGACTATTATTTCTTTTCTTTTTCAGTATCACTACCGCTGTTTCCCCTTCTCAAATTTTCATCTGACCTACAAACAGAAAAAAATCTGTTTTTCCAAATTAGAATAACCAAGCAAACCTAGCCCATACATAGGACATGTTTAAAACTGTATGTCTTGTTCTGCATCTTGAGGCCATCACCTCTCTGGGAAACTTGCTTTATCATTAGTCTTCTGTAGTCAAGGTTGGGCACTACACTGATCAGTCCTTAAGTCTTTCAAAATTGTTTTTGTTTACATGTTGTAGTCACTGTAGAAATTGTTTTCCTGGTTCTGTTCACTTCATTATACATCAGTTCATGCAAGTCTTCCCAGATTTCTTTGAATTTATATCTTTCGTCACTTCTTATAGAGCAATTAGTCATTTCGCAATTGATGGGCTTGGTATTAGTTTCCAGTTCTTTGTTACAATAAAAAGTGCTGCTACAAATATTTTTGTGCATGTGGGTGCTTTCACTATTTCTTTTATCTCTTTGGGGTATTAAAATAGGGATTCTTAAGAAGACATAAATGTAGTAAACTAAAAAGAAGACTGGGCTATAAGTAATGAGACTTTGGAGTTGAAGGTCGATGAGAACAGTTTTGCAACCAGCTAGTTGGGGAAGATTGGTCAAGTTACTTCTCTTGTCTGGGCCTCAGTTTTTCCATATATAAAATGCAGACCGCACTGATTGATTGCTGAAGTCTCTTTCAGATCTAAAAATATTTAAATTTTTAAAAATTACTGTCAAATTTTAATTTATTTGACTTTTCCCATATCAGTGTGTGTATACATATCTATACATATATATCTGTATATATATGAATATTAATATATATATTTCCTTATGTTTTTCAAAATTTGTTATATTCTTTTGTGAAAATTTATTATTTACATTGACCTTGGAGCAAACCCTCTATTGTTGTTATTCCCCCAAATGACTTAATAAAAAAAGATTAGGAAGGTGGGGGGGGGATAAGTTTATTTGAAAGAGGAGGGTTTCTTTTTTGAGCTGAGCACTTTCTTATCTCCGTTGTATTCTTACTAAAGTCCCTCCAGCACGCAGGGGAAAAAAGTACTCAGAAAATACATGGTTCTTCCTGGCATCTTCTATCTTTAGATCTAGAACCAACGATGAAGAAGTAAAATATCTATAATGCTAATGTAAAAATATGTCCTAACAATTGATGTTGTCATTCTGTTTCACCAAAGCTGGTAAAAGGCTGGAAGTAGGGTACTATGATATGGATGGGGGTTAAGGAAATATTCTTAACCTTTTTTGTGTCATGGATCTTTTTGGCAGTCTGTTAAAGTCTCTGGGTCCCTGCCTAAAACAATTTTTTTAAATGCATGACATAAAATAGGATTCCAAAAATCACTAATTATATTGAAATATAGTTATCAATTTTTCAAAAGTTCATATATCCCAGATTAAGAATCTCTGGTACTGAGGGTTCTGGCTACCTTGCTCTGATCAGAAAGAACATTATCTGCCTCTTCCTGTATTACTGTACTATTTAACACTCGTACTCTGCATAGCTATGATATCCAGGGTATGCCTCAGGCTATGGTCCAGAGCCCTCTCCTTCATATTTTCTTTTCTTTTTTATATCATTTGATCAGAGTCATCTTAGACCTGCACCCTCATCTTCACGTGTAGGGATGTAAACAGTTTAACCTTATTGAATCCCTTATGTTTTCTCTTTTCTGTTTGCATTTTTATGCTTCTCTTGCATCTTGTATTTGAAAATTGAAATTTCTTGTTAGCTCTGGTCTTTTCATCAGGAATGTTTGATAGTCCTATTTTTCATTGAATATCCGTTTTTTCCCTCCCTGAAGGATAATGCTCAGTTTCACTGGGTAGGTGATTCTTGGTGGTAATCCAAGTTCCTTTACCTTCCAGGATATTATATTCAAAGCCCTCTGATTCTTTAATGTAGAAACTGCTAAATCCTGTGTAATTCTGACTGTGGCTCCACAATAGTTGAATTGTTTCTTTCTGGCTGCTTGCAGTATTTTCTTCTTGACCTAACACTTCTGGATTTTGGCTATTAATATTCCTGGTAGTTTTCATTTTAGGATGTCTTTCAGGAGATGATCAGTGGATTCTTTCAATTTCTATTTTACCTGCTGATTCTAGGATGTCAGGGCAGTTTTCTTTAATAATTTCTTGAAATATGATGTCTAAGCTCTTTTTTTGATCATGAATTTCAGGTAGTCCAGTAATTCTTTAATTATCTCTGCTGCATCTATCTCCCATGTCAGTTGTTTTTCCAATAAGATATTTTATATTTTCTTCCTTTTTTCATTCTTTTAATTTTGTTTGATTATTGATGTCTCAGAGTCATTAGCTTCTACTTGCCAATTCTAATTTTAAAGAATTATTTTTTCTTCAGTTAGCTTTTGTACCTCCTTTTCCATTTGACCAATTCTACTTTTTAAGGAGTTGTTTTCTTCAGTGAATTTTTACACATCTTTTTCCTTTTTTGTGTTTCCTTTACTAAGAAGTTGACTCTTCTTTCATGATTCTCTTGCATAATTTTCATTTCTTTCCCTAATTTTTCTCCTTCTTCTCTTATTTAAATTTAAAAATCTTTTTTGAGCGCTTCTAGGAGTTTTTTATGGATAGTTTCTATTTCTTATGTCACTACAGTTATCCCAAGTATCCCTTCCCCTCCCAGATAGCCATCTCACATGAGAAATAGTATTTTTTAGGGAGGAAAACAGCCCAACTGATCAACACATTGAAATAGTACAATATTTAACACCTATGGAACTTTCACCTCCATGAAGGGGTAGTTTGGGGGGGGGGGGGGTTGTCATACCTTCTTAGTTGACTCTTGCTTGGGCTTCATAATTTTGTTACATTTACTTTGATTCTTTAGTGTCATTGCTCTTTTCATTTACATTGTTGTAAGTACTGCATCTCATGTTTTCTTAGTTCTTCTTACTTCATTCTGCATAAATTCAAATAGATCTTTCCATGCTCTCTATATTCATCACATACATCATTTTTTATAGAGCAGCAGTATTCCATTACATTGTATACCACCATTTATTTAGCCATTTCTCAATTGCTAGACATCTAATTTATTTTCAATTCTTATCTATCACAAAAAGTGTTGCTATAATTATTATGGAGTATATAGGGACTTTTTTTCTTATAAGCCCAGTCTGGTTGAAAGGGTATGAACATTTTAGTAACTTTACTTGCCTAATTCCAAATTGCTTCCCAAAATGATGTAACAGCAAGCAAAGTAGGATTTTTTGCTATTTTTCTAGATTGAGTTTTAGTCAACCAGAGATGTAAGTGGGCTCTAACCAATCAGATATGTGCATGGGCACTAAACAATTAGATATGTACATGTGGGCCCTAGCCAATCTGGTATTAAGAAAGCAAATATAGAAGTGAGCCAGAGTTGAAGGGGTGGGTCAGCGCTGAGAAGAGAGAGCTGATAAGAGACCTCTGAGAGTGAAGAGGAAACTTAATGGCAGAGACTTGCTGAAGGAGCCTCCAAACTTTGAAACCAAATAGAGCTATAGGGCAGGAATTGGCCCATGGGGCTTAGCTTAAGCCCCTTTTGAGAGCTGTCAAAGTGAACTGAGCTGTTATCATAGAGTCTATAGATTTTGGAGGTCAATTGAGATGATGGTGCTGGTGGTGTGTGTCAGTACTGTTGTTGCCCTGTTGAGCTTTGTTTTCCCAGAGGCAGAAGCTGCAGGCAGGAGTTGAGAGAGCTTGGAGTGGAGCAGTTCCTGTGAGCTGAGACATGGAACAAGAGCAGAGAGCTGCCTACATGTGAATCCAGGTGAGAGTCAGGAGTGATCAGTCCACAGAGGAAGAACCATGGGACTTGGAAGTCAACCTGGAGTTAAGAGGAAAGAGTACTTTACTTGGACACTTGGTATTGACTGGGGAGATGGCTCTTACTGTAACCTAGGGGTAGATGGTGTGGTATTTTCTACTATTTCTTAAGGATGTGTTGTGCTAGGGAAGACCCTAGCCTGGGACCCCCTGATTGTGTAAACAAGTATTTTGAGGTGTACTACTGAATGCAATCAAATATGCTATGTTCCATATGACATACTGAGTGTTATGAGAGGTGTGTGTATGTATGTGTATATATATCTCAACATATTTATGTTGAATAAGTTTTGCTTAAGGATATTGCTATGAATGCTATGCTTTACTTTATCAAACAATGTTTAGTTTACTGCTGAATAAATGGAAAGTTCAGTATACTATGTGATTAGACCCTTGAAATCATTCATAGCAGCAGTACTCAGGTGTATTGCCATGATTGGTGATGCAAATGGTTGTACCACTTCACATTTCTACCAACAGTGTATTAGTGTATCTGTCTTTTCAAAATCTCTCCAACATTGACTATTGCTATTTTTAATCACTTGGGGGGGGGCAATTTTCAAGGTGTGAGGTGAAACCTCATGCTTGTTTTGATGCATATTTCTCTTATTATTAGTGATTTGGAGCATATTTTTATGTGGTTGTGAATATTTTACACTTCTTTTTGAGAATTCTTTGTTCATATCCTTTGACATCCTGGTGGGTAATGACTCATATATATGTATGTACGTATATATGCATATATCCATATATGTATGTATATACATACACATATATATAATTTATCAAACTGTTATCAGAAAAATTTGATACACATATATTTTTTCCCAATCAACCACTTCCCTTCTTATTCTAAGTGCATTAATAGTGTTTGTGCAGAATCTTTTTACTTTCAAGTAATCAAGGTTTATCTATTTTATTTTTTGTAATTGCCTCTATCTCTTGTTTACTTAAGGATGCATCTCTTATCCATAGCTGTGAGAGGTGTCTAGTCTGTTTCTCTTCTAATTTTTGAAAATAGTATGATCTTTAATATTAAGGTCACATATTCAACTAGAATGTATTTCCAAAACACTAACTTAAAGGAATCCTGAAGCTGCCTTCTTGCCCTTTTCTGTAATCTGCCATTTCCAAACTTTCTGTGTTCCCCTAGGTTCTTTGGGGAAAATATTCTGAAGATAGCTTTTCAGCCATCTCAGCATTTGTAAATTCTTGCATTATGTGTGTCTACTGCTTGTGTATGGGCTCTTTCCCCTCATTAAGGAGAAAAGGAAAGCTTCCTCCCAGCTACATACATACCCTTTTCCATTCACCCCTCACCCTCAGCCAACTGGCTCTCCTGGAAGAGCTCCCTGTGCACTGCTGTGCTGCAGGTCTGTGAGTTTTATTTACTTGGGATTGCAAAGGCACCTAAATTCCTGGAGTCAGCTAGCCCATTCCTATCTGGGCTGAAATCTCTAACAAGCTTTAGTTTTTTAGTTGATGGATTTAGTTTAGCAAAAGGGTTAAGTGCCTTGACTCTTCTAGAGGCTGTTCATTCCTAAGCTCAGTCCATGAGAACTTTAGGTATCCTACAAGTATTTTTAATATTATTTCTACTTTTCTGAGGTTACTTTATGGGGAGGATATACTAATTGGACTTCATCTTATAAAATGTATAACTAACAGTCAACATTAACAAGAGCCTAAATCAAGAACAAATGGAATTTTAGGATCTAGGGACTAAATTTATAAGCTTTAGGAAAATTGAATAACTTGAATAAATTTGAATAAATTGAATAAGCAAAAAGGCTAGTTGTGATCAATTAAACACCATAATTGCAGAGGACTGATGATGAGCACTGCTCACCCTTTGATAGGGAGATAATGGATTGAATTGCAGAATAAGGAATAGGAAATGCATTTTTGGATATGGACTGCATGGGAATTTATTTTCTTTGCAATGCTTATGTGATACAGGATTTTTGTCTTTCTTTTCTTCTTTCTTACTTACTTTCTTTCTTTCTTTCTTTCTTCCTTCCTTTCTTTCTTTCCTTCTTCCTTCCTTCCTTCCTTCCTTCCTTCCTTCCTTCCTTCCTTCCTTCCTTCCTTCCTTCCTTCCTTTCTTTCTTTCTTTCTTTCTTTCTTTCTTTCTTTCTTTCTTTCTTTCCTTCTTTCCTTCTTTCTTCCTTCCTTCCTTCCTTCCTTCCTTCCTTCCTTTCTTTCTTTCTTTCTTTCTTTTTTGTTAATGAGAAAGGCGAAAAGTAGAAGGAAAAAAAACCTGATAAATTTTTTAAAGTAAGACTTTATCTTAAAAAAAAAAAAAAAGAAAGAAAATGGGAAATCATGAAGATGTGTAAGCATGTATGGTAGCCTGTAGTAGAGTGAACAGAATCTGTTTTCTAATCTCCATGACTTCTGGATGTATAATTCCAAAAATATTTGTTAAAGGAAAAGCTCTGTAAAAACCAGAATTTCTTTACCTTTAAAGAGCTTACAGCCTACTGGAATATATTCTAGAGTAGGAAACAAAAGGAAATCTCTGATTAAAAGCACTTTCTCCCTTTTTTGATAACTATCAAAATTGCTAAAAAAAAAAAAAATGAATGAGAATTCTGGTTCTACTCTTTCCTACCAGTCTAACCTTTGGCAAGTCATACAGTTTTTTAAGGCCTTAGTTTTGTCATCTATAAAATAAGGGGGTAGGATTTAAAGGTTTCTGATGTCTTCCAGCTCTAAGTTACATAAACATCTATAATAAAAGCTAAGAGCTACCTTCATGTTCATCTTCATTGTGAAGGATTCTAAATAGTAGCAGAGTTAGGGAGAGAACTGTAGTTGAGGATCAATCCAATGTTCTCATTAAACTATTTTGATCTTCAAACTTGAATACATTTAATATTTTAAAAATAGTAGTACTTGTAAAACAGTAACATTTGTATTTGTAAAACCAGGCAAAAAAAAGGCTGGACAGAATGCCAATCAAGAGTCAGAAACCTTTCCTTTCCTTTCTTTCTGCAGCAGATATGAAGTGCTTGTTGAATAGTGGGACACATGCAAACTGTATTAGCAGCCATTTTGTACAGTGCCTCCCTCTGCCTCCCCCCCCCCCCCAAAGGGAAAGGAATAAGGAAGATGGGAGCTTTTTTACTTAGAGAGTTGATGATTCTATATGAAGTACAGGTTCAAAGGTTCACATACAATGAATTCAATTCTGCTGTAAGAAAGCTAAATTAAAACTACTCATGGGGAAAATAAATCGGGCATAAAAGGAACTTTTAACGTTTCTGAGGGTGTCACAAAAAGAACAAAGAAAAGAAGTAAAGGATTAGGAAAAAAATACCTGACAGAAAAAAAAAGTCAGTAACTTCTGAAATGCCACTAATGTGGGCAGAACATTTTACTCTAAAAATAAATCAATTATCTGACTGCACAAAAATGAGTCAGAAAGCAAACACAAGCTCCCAGATACACAAGCCTTCTGAAACACACTCACTCACTGGAAATGCAGTAAAATTCAATGACCTCTAAAGGGGTAGAAAGCCAGAAACAAAGAGGGTTTCATTAAAAGCAACCTGTTTATAACAAAATGGCCACAGAAAAGCAGAAGAAAGGATTTTAATCCTCCAAAAAATAAAGTACCAGAACTAGAATTTCCAAGGAAGCTTGGAAGAAGCCAGTGCTAGCCAAGGGCCAAGTCTCCAGCACAGAAGGTTTATGGGGCAGGGCTGGGTACATGATGTATACAAATACCATGTTCATAAATTTAGAAATGGAAGCAACTTCAACCTCTTAATTTTTACCGATTAGGAATGCTGAAAGAGTGGAGGATAGGTGACATTTCTAAGGAAACTGAAAGTGAGAGACACACCAAGAAAAAGCAAATAGATCCTCTTTTTTCATAGGGCTGTCCCTACATGAATTAAGAATACATTTAAGGACTTATCTAATATGCCCATATCTGATGGCAAGAAACATTCACTCAAGCTTGAATATCTCTTCCCCCAAGAGTGTGTAATGTTGATCTTGAGCCTTGGATATTCTACAATTCTATCCAACTACTAATATCTTTCACTTGGCATATTGGTCAAAATAGTTCTCTAAATTATCATCCAGCCTACTTTTTCCATTTCTTTTGATAATATATTTCATATCAGCTGTACCCACCCACCTAATTTATAGTTCTGCCTTGTTCTGCCTTCCTTTGGAGACCCTACAGTACAAATAAGCAACAGGCAAGATTAAGGAGGTAACAGGATTTCTTAAGGTTTTTAATATTATCTGTGCCCTAACTAATGGGGCAAATAGGATAATGTCCCAGGACAGAAGGACAATTTAGTTCATTTATTAAGTATCTGGTACATGTTAGGCAATGATCAATTAGGAAATTCATTGAGTCCTATTTATACTCCTTTGGCACCTTTAATAGTGTATTTTTTTGAACAATGTCTGTCTTCACTAAAGTTATCATTACTATCAATAAATCACATTATACTTTAAATTTACAAATTATAATTTCTATTCAATTCCCTTAGCTTTGCTATGTCTAGGTTAATATCTAAGGGTCTTATATTTGTGACAGGATATCCTCCTCTTTTCCCTTTCTATTTCTCTTCAGGTATTTCCCCATAAAGGCAGTTAAAATGAGATATAGGATCTTGCTTGGCTATGTCAATACTTAAAGCATATCTCAAGGTTCTACAATTTCCTCATTGTCAGAACTACATTCCTGATACAAATTCCAAACCTCTGGAACTTCCAGAATCATAGAACTGGAAGGGACCTTAGAAGTCTGGTCCAATGACATTTTTTTTCCAGATGAGGGAAATGAGGCCCAGTGAAATTAAATAACTTACCCACATTCACATAGGAAAACAGCACAATTGTAATTTAAACTGAAGTTCTCTGATTCTAAATCTATTGCTTATTCTAGTATTTGCACTTTGCTGTCATTACAGGAGAGATCCATTGGTTCCATTAATTTAATTAGCAGTAGTCGGTCAGTCAATAGCCACTTATTAAGTATCTATTATGTGCCAGGATCTATGTTTAGTGCTAGGGATACAAAGAGAAGCATAAGTGAGTTCCTGCTCTCAAAAAGCTTACAGTATAATGATTGAAAGCAACAAATAAAAAGAAGTTGAAAGGAAGTGGGGAGACTGGGAAGGAGGGAGCATGAAGAAGTCCAGAGGAGTTTGGCAGGGTGTCCATCCTCCCCCTCTTCCAATCAGAGTGAGGGAAGGGACCCAGGGACAGGGAGTACTGATGGACCATTTCAGAAATGATACTGTTTTGTAGAATACTGAGGTTCCTGGGAGCATGATGGAGATCCAAGGAATGAAGCTAGGTAGGAATGAAGAAATGGCTGCCCTGGCCATCCTCCTTAAATTGAACATCTGGGAATAAGTGCAGAAAGTTCCCAGAAAACTCTTAACACTTTATCAGCCAAAGCATTTGCAAACAAGTCTCCTTTGAGAGAGGGGAACTATACCAAAAAACAATTTATATAAAAGGGCAGTATGGGATAATGGAAAGAGTGTTGATCAGAGTTTGAGTCCTGATTGGGCCATTTACTACGTGGGTGACTGTAGACAGTCGATTAATCAACAAGGGCTTATTAAGCACATTCTATGTTCCAGGAACTGATGGATACTGAGGCTGTAAAAACAAAAGATGAAACCATTCTTTTCAAGTAACTTAAGTCACTCAAGCTCTATGGAAGTCAGTTTTTTTATCTTTAAAATAAGGGGAGTGGGGTGGGATTAGATGATCTCTTGCTGCTGTAACCCCATGATCAGAATAATTTAGAGTTGTTTAAAATCAACTTGTACTATATTTAAGATTAAAGATCAAAACCAGTCAATGTGTCCAAGAAGGAAGAACAATTAGTGAAACCATAAATTATTCTTCTGTTTATACATTCATTCCAAAAGCTAGTTGTTAGCTTAAGTAAAGCTTTGTGCATGTTGCTAACAAGGCCAAGAACATGAGTTTCACTCCCATGTGAATCCATTGGATTTGTTCTGATCCATGGCCAAATTCATGCCTAACTGTGGTTAGGCTCTTAAAAATGAAAGCAATTGGTCACAAATGGGGCTGAGAAAGAGAGTAGTTCTGCACCCAACAGTAAAATCTATTAGAAAAGCAATTCATCATATATGTCCTTTCAATAGTGAATGAATAATTCCATGGTCACAAGTCGTGCACTTTTAATAAACTCTAAATATTCCCTGATTTACAATGGTATGCATTGCTGTTTAAAATTTCAGGAATTGACTTAACTTTTAGGCTAAATAAATGTATATATAGGTACTGTTTTCTATCAGAATATCAGGAAGAATGGGGCACACAGGCCACAGAGATGAAAGGAGACATAAATAGCATGTGGGAAATTCACTGGGGAAACTCCCTGGGAGCAAATAAATTGCGTGTAGGTTGAATGGCACTTGTACCTCTGCCAGAGTATGTAGGAGAGTCAAATAGTGGGAAGGCAGATAGTGTATCATTGATCAGACTGGTTTATGCTTGGTGGTAACAGTGAGTAGAATGAAGGCAGGAGAAAGACTGGTTTTGGTTGGGAGGTGCAGGGCAGTTATGGTGGTGGTGTTGTGACTAACGTCTTTGTGTCATCCTTGTTATGAGTTGGGGTGTTTATGAGAATCTATGGTGTTTCAGGCTTGAGTTTATAACTGCTTCAGAGTTCAAACACAATGTATAGTAGAATTCCTGAATATAATAATAATGATAGCTAACATTTAAATAGCATTTACTATGTGCCAGGCACTGTGCTCTACTTAACAATAATTATCATATTTGATCCTCACAACAACCCTGGAAGGCAGGTGCTATTATTACTATTTCCTTTTTACAGATGAGGAAACTGAGGCAAACAGAGGTAAGGTGACTTGTGCAAGGTGAACTCAAGTCTTCCTGGCTGGTCCAACAATGCTCTATCCACTGCACCACTCTGATGCTGTACTAGAATATTGTCTTGCGGTGGAAATGATGACTGAGGAAGTCAGAGAAAATGAAAAGACTTGTATGAATTGAAGCAGAATGAACTAGAACCCAATGAACAATATACACAATAACAATAATAACATAAAGAAAAATAAGACTAAAAGCAAAGTTTGCTACACATGGTCTGACCACAAATTTATGTCTCCAAGATTGGGTCAGACTGGTGGTGTTAGTTCTTCCTTAATAACTATTTTTATTTCAAATAATTGTTCACAAAAGATAAAATATTATGATACTTTTTTCAGTTTTTCTCTCTAACCCTGCATTTAAAAATAATGCAAAGCAAAAATGAAGACCAGGAGTCACATCAGCTTTATATTTATGTTTTATTAATACCTTCTCTTCACACATCACAGTCATTTCCATATATTATACCTCCTTTCTCCTTGGACCATTCCTTACAACAAATAAAAACAGCTCATCAAAACTATCCCAGTGATGTCATTGACCATGTTTTCAATATTCTTCACCCTTAGTCTCCATTTGTCTACTAGGAGAAAGAAGCATATTTCATTCTCTGTACTTCACTATTTGTCATTAGAGTTCATTAAAGTTCCACTGTCTTTGAGTAGTCTTTTCTCTTACATTATTGTGGTCATTGTGTGCACTGTTCTTCCGGATCTGCTTACTTGGCATCAGTTGATATAAATCTTCTGGTGTTTCTCTGAATTCTTCATAGTCACTGGTCTTATGGCAAAATAACATTCCATTACATTCACATGCTACTTTTTTTACAGTCATTCCTTATTCAAAGGGTTCTCAATCACCTTCTATTTTACTAACACAAAATGTGCTATGAATAGTTTCACACACATACAGGGCCATTCTTTCTGCATTGGATCTCCATAGGGTATAAAGGTATGTGCCCGTAATGGGAATACTGGGCTGAAGAATATGACCATTTTAGCAATTTTTCTGATAAAATTCCAAATCATTTCTCAGAACAGTTGGGCTAATTGTGGGCTTTATATTAATGCACAGTGTGGTATTTACAGGCTTTGTTGTTACTAGAGTAGTTGTGGCTAGTCATCGCTACCACTGCACTATCCATACCATGACCTATATGCTGTACATGTTCTAGTCATGTATACTATGGACGCAATTATAAATTACCATGTAATCTTTTTTTTTTTTTTGTCAGAGATGGCTATGGCTCAAGGACCTGGAAAAAAGAGGGTTGTCATTTCCCAACTAGAAAACTAGGAAAAGTCTCTTTACTGGTCAGGCCAGTATCCTGCACCAATCCTATACTTGTAAGACCAGATTATAGGAAAAGGAAGTTTTATTATTAGGAGGAAAATACAAGAACATCTTATACTTCCCATATGAATTATAATCCTCTAATTTCCACAGAGGTCAACAATAAGTGTTCCCAGAGTTAATGTAACAGCTTGAGATTTCTTCCCTTATTGGAATCTCCTCCCCACCCCAGGGACAGATTGTTCCTTCCATCATTCTGATGACCTGCTGCTCTCCACCTCCTCAGTTGGTGTGGCCTCTTACAAATGCCCTCTCTTCTAAGAGATGTCCCTTAATGAATATTGGGAAACCTACTATATTTTAGTTACCCTTGGCCCTACCCAGAGGTAGCTAGCCTGATAGCCAGCATCCTCTCTCCGAGAACTATTCTCAGTTGATACCAGGGAAAGCATCACTTAGCCCGAGGCTTTCCTGAATTTTGAATGCTGTCAAATGAGTTTGCAATGTGTTCCCAGAGAAGCAGTGAAGATGTGGGGTGATGTAAGGGTATGACCACCAACACTCTGGGCTCTGTCCCTCCACCACACTTGGAGCCTGGTATATCTTCTTCCCTGGCACTGTTAGTACCAACATTCTGGGCACTTAAAATTCAAGCTGACCCTAGGAGGGAGCTGAGATATAGACATATAAATATGAATATTTAAGTTTGCCTGATGGGAATGAGCTGGGTAAGTGGGAGAGGCAGGGTGGGAGAAGAAACCTCCAGAAAGTCCTTGGTTTTCCATCACCCTGCCTGGTGGAGGTAGAGAAGGTGGGCAAGGACAAGACCTAGAGAATAGCAGGATCAGGCGTGGGTCTTACTCCTGGCATCACTGGCAAAAACATCACTTGCCTAAGACTAGGTTTGATTCAGGCTGGTCCCCTAGTAAGTTAACTCTGAAATCAAAATGAAATAAGATTTCATAATTCATGAAACAATTAACTAAAAGAAATTTGTTTAGTTCCATCAGGGGAAGGATATTCAGAGCAGGGGAAGGATGTTCAACCAGGATACTGATTCAGATCAACATAGCTTCCCAGTCTTGTTCATGCTGCTGGTCGATGGTATGAAACCTCGGATCTTGGGTCCTAGCCCTTTACCTCCTGGGTGTTTTGTACCCAGGAGATGAAGAAATCACATCAATGGTCTGAGCCTTAATCCTTTGAGCCAATCAGATCTTTATGGCAATTTCAATACTTTTTAGTGGAAAACTAGCCTAACTTGTAGGGGGAGGAGGAGAATAAGCTGTTCTTCTCACCATATTCCAGCATAGCATGAGATGACAGACATTCTTTTGCCATTGCTTTTTTACTCACATGTGTCTTGGTTAGAAGGGCAGATGTGACTGTAGCAGCATCTGTTTTACTGATGTGGACTGATTTCTCTTTAATGGGACAATGAGATGTTTTTCAGGATTTAATTGGTTCCATGCACTAGGGTTTAAATCATCAGCTGACTTCCTGGTCACCTAGCAGCGGTGTCAAACTAAAATAGAAACTTTGGGCTGCATATTGACTTAGAAAACCATAAATTAACGCTAACGATGTTACATTGTATTTTCATTTTTTTTTTAAACATTTCCCAATTCCATTTTAATCTGGTTCAGTAGCATGCTCAGCCTGCATGTATCTTTGCTGCCTGTTTGACAACTCTGGAAAGTATAAAAAGCCCAACTCGTAGGGAAGCGGTACTCCTCCAGTTTGGCAGAGTTCCTACAGTTGTAAGGGTCAGTACAGCCTAGCCAACGAGCGTAACAGGGGACTGACCAAGTCCAGCCTTATCAGCCTTAAGTCCAGGCTTGGAAGAGGTAGAAAGCAATTACGATCCTCAGCTTGAATTAATGAATTGGTCTGGATTAAACATGGCTCAGAATATCAGGTAAACTCTCTTTCCCATTGACTGCTAGTCCCTGGCTGTTGCTACTCTCTATCTGCATCTGGGCCTCACAAAACCATCTTCATAAAGGAGAATGGGGGTGGGAGGTACTTAGGATTGCTCCTTAATTCAGATAGAAATGGTGGTAATCTAGGAGACAGGCAGATGAGTGTCAGACTTACTCCCCTTCCATGACCTCAATCTGGACAAACCCAACTAGCTTCCTGTTGACAACAATTATTTAAAATTTCCCTTCTGCATTTTCATTGCCAGCTCTAGCTTAGTGGATACAGAGCTGGCCTTAGAGTCAAAAAACATCTGAGTTGAGGTCTTGACTATGACACATGCTAGTTGTGTGACCCTTGACAAGTGTTTTAACCTTTTAGTGCTCTAACCAACTTTCTGATTAGAAGGTGCCAACCTTCACTGGTAAGGGAGTTTCCTCACATGGGAATTCTCTCTATCAATGAAATCAGAGATTAAGTCCCTTTCTCTATTATTTTATAAACCAAATATTTACTAACCTTATGCTACACCCTGAAGGCTAATTTAAATGAAGTCCTAATTTAAATGCATAAACATTCACTCCCTAGTTGGCCAGCCAGTGAAGACTGCCACAGGGGCTCTGATCCTGTAGCTGGCAAGTAGACTTTACCTACAGATTATAGGAGTAATGACTCTTGAATTTGGCATGGACAACTCTTGGAAAGAGGAATGAATCCATTTTTTTGGAGACATAAAGAGGAGCAGAGGGAATTCTGTCCTGCTCCTTAAAAGTCTCCCTGTTCCTTACCTCTGTGGGCCTTGAAACCCTCTGGGACAATGTTGGTGGGTTGCTGATGCGCATATTAGAAAGCAGGAACTAATGGGAAGTCCAGAAACTATATTGTAAACTGATTGGATAAGCTGAGGAGATAGAACACACACTGAATTTCTGCCATCTTTCTTTGCTCTTTTCAGTTTAGGGTGAAAAAGCGTCCCTTTACTGTCTCCCATCCACTGCCTAAACCATATGGCTCCCTGGGAGGGGAAGAGTTATGGGAACAAAGATTCTTCTGTCCCCTGTGGATAGCAGCTACCTGGGCAGTCAGAGACTCAGACAAAAGATTTCTTTTATTGCTTACTGTTTTTTTCATTGCTTTTAATTTGTTCCCTTTGATATGAAATGAAAATGTGGTAGTCCCTGAATCCCAAATGGTACAATTTAATGATGGTGGCTTTAGGTGAGTTTGGGAAGAAATTTTACTTTTCAAGGGACAAATTACTTACATTTATATGTAGATTTTTTTATCGTTAAGGTAAGTGGAGGGATAAAGGAGAATATCCCTGATCTCTGATGAAAGGATTAAAGTATATCATATCAATAATCTCCTGCATAGATTAAATTGAGATAATATAAGCCAAACTGAGAGAAATCTCACAGGGCATGAAGAATGAAAATTTTGTTTATGCTGAATGGTCCTTCCCGCTTTGCCTTCATCTTCACTTTCTGCTGCCATTTTAACCGGAGGCATTGGTGCTGAAGCTGCCAAAGGCACTGAGGAAGACTGGTTGGAGTTAATGTCATGGGTCACTAGCTGAAAACTGTCATGGGAGTTACACAGTTGTATAACTCAGCTTTATGAGTCATTTATACAGTTTATGCTTATATATGCATCCTGATGATCTGCAAGTGAAATTGGAGGAAGCAGGTTAGAGTGGGGTTATTACATATAGAGATTCCTCTGGGATAGCTCTTGTGCTCTTCACATTTTCAGGATCTCTCATCCATTCTCTCTCCCCCCTCACCTGCTTCCCTAATTCTTATTAGCACTAGAAGGCTGGGTTTCCAGAGGGCAGATGGATTTTTTTTCTCCTCGTAGTTGTAGGAATGAACTTTCAGAAGTCTTCACTTTTTAGTACTATTACTTATGAGCCCCTATCTGGTGTGGTCTCCATGGTTTATCTGTCAACCAGACAATTAGTTTTTTAAAAGTGATATTTACTAAGCAGGAATGGCAAGGATAATTATTATAGAAAATTTTACAGAAACATTCTCTAAACCTGGAGTAAACTCTCTTTTGCACATGCAAAATCTCTAGAAAGATTTAGGGAGCTAAGGTTGTCAAAGATTAAACTCACAGTTTCTGATTATTTGAAGTTTTTTCTTCTTTTTTGGATTCTTCCTAAAGATCTGATTAGTACTCAGTGTCAGAACCATTGTAAGATCCCAAAATTTCCTTTCCTTAGCATTTATCTCAGCTCCTAGTGAGTGTCATTACCTACTGCTGCTCAGGTACATTGGTACCATTATTGATGGGAACTCTAGATATTCTGAGTTTTCAAAGTTCATAAGGTTGGTCAGTTGAGGAGAGGGAAATGAGAAGAACTTGATCCTGAACCCACTCTACCCCATGACTCACTGCTGCTAGAATGACCATTCTGAATTGGCTTGCTGTGGCATATATAGGTCCTGGGGTGTGTCTGATTATCTCAACCAATCCCCTTATATTTGTTTGTGGCTCATTTGATATCAAATCAGACAATATTTGGACCTTATTTATCCTAAATTGATTAAGAATTTGTTCCTTCTTCATTTATACTTTTGATTGATTCACTGATTAATTAATCTACTTAAAATTCCATGAAGCTTAGCACCATGTTATGTCTAAACTTTCCATCTCCTCTAGCGCCTAGCACTATGTCCTAGGTACAATAGATACTTGAATAAATGTTTGTTGAATTTAATGTAATGTTTTCCATTGGTTTGAAGTCTGAGAGAGCATCCCAAATTGTTCTCCAATTGACTATCTTTAACCGAGAGTCTTCACAACTGTGAGGCTAACTTTACTGAGGAGGCACCAGACCCTTAAAAGGAAATGAGGAATTACTTCAAAGCAATAGTCACAGTTATTGGCTGTCTTTAAATACAACTTACAAATAAGCATATTTGGTCTTTCTAGAAAAGACAAAGTTCAAATCAAAGTAAAAAAAAAAGGGAGACTAACATGGTAAATTCATTTCAACTAAAGTCCTTATGGTAGAGTGAATATTCTATACTGTATGTGCAAATGAAGTGAAAACTGAGTCAGTATTCAAGACTTAATTGTTGTATCAGGTTGCTTTGCTACATTTACACTTGCAATTAAACAATCTTTGTGTGAAAGTTAAAGGTACCGTAGTATCATCATCATCATCATAGTCATCATTATTTATTTTGTCCAGTATAATATAGTCATCTGGCTTCAAAAAATCCCTCAAACCTTTAACTTTTAAAAATTAAAATAACTCAAAACAGCTAAAGACAATTGTTTGGAATTTTCATTGTCTCTAAATTTTTTTAGTGAAAAAAATATCCTACCATGATGAGTAAATAGGTAGTTAGTTTAAAGAGAAAATCTATTGAAGTCACTGAAACTAATACAGGACAATATAGATTAAACTCTATAGTTTAATAGTAGTAGAAATGTAGAGACACAAAGTAGAAAAGCCCTACTCCAGTAAACACATATTTGTCATTGATAGTCAATAAATTTCTTATTTATTAATGTTGATTTTTTATGATGAAAAGTATCATCCTGTTTGGTTTGTAAGAATGCTTCAGCTGCAGATAATATGAAGCATAGCAAACTGAAACGATCTCTTCAAAGTATAAATTCAGTAGTTTGGCTGAATTGCTTTTATGGTCATCTTTTCCCTCCCCCCACCCCAAGGAAGGGAGTGTAAAGGGATTTAAAAAAAATAAATATGATATAAAAACAGGAGGTATGAATATTTTTTTAAAAAAGAAAGTATACATGCAGATCAAAACCTTTTCTTCAATAGAAAATTAGATTCTTTTAAGAAGCAAAAACAAATGTTTTTCAAAATTCATGTCTGTGGGTGAAAGGATTGCAAGTATTGAAAAAGTTGCTGACAGAATCACTAAATGTAGTGAACATCATTTGAAAGGACAAACCTATTTACAGCTATTGGTGTGGTCAAAACAATACAGCAAATCAAAATACAGTCAGCCTCAAATGGTTCCACGGGAAGAGGGGAAGGAAAATTGTATATGGGACTGAAGACCTTTGGGATCAACTAAATGAGAAATAAAAACCTTCCTATTTTGCATTGAAAGTGGATAAAATAGTCATTCCCCCAATTGATAAATGGTCAAAGGATATGAACAGGCAGTTTTTCAATGAAGATAGATAGATAGAGAAAGAGAGAGAGAGAGAGAGAGAGAGAGAGGAGTCATATGAAAAAAAATACTCTAAACCATTATTGATTACAGAAATGCAAACTATAACAATTTTGAAATATCTCACACCTATCAGATTGGCTAAAATGATAGAAGGAGAAAATGACAAATGTTGAAGGGCATGTGGAAAAATTAGGACACTAATATGTTTTTAGTGAAACTGTGAATTGATCCAACAATTTTGGAGAGCAATATGGAATTATTCCCAAGAAGTTATAAAACTGTGTATACCCTGTGGCCCAGCAATACTATTATTAGGTTTGTTTCCCAAGGTGATCAGGGAAAAAGGAAAAGAACCTATATGTTCTAAAATATTTATAACAGTTCTCTGAGTAGCGGCAAATAACTGGAAATTGAGGAGATTCCCATCAATTGGGCAATAGCTAAACAAGTTGTGGTGTATGATTGTTATAAAATACTACTGTCCTATAATAAATGATGAGCTGATTGATTTTAGATTTTACAAAAATCATGGAAAGATGCACGAAATAATGAAAAGTGAAATGAACAGAATCAAGAGGCCAATGTATACGCTAACTGTAATATTGTTCTAATGACCAAGTGATTTTGACTACTATAAATACTCAAACCAACTACAAAGGACCTATGAAGGAACATGCTATCCATCTACAGAGAAAGAACTGATAAATAAAAGTATGCATAGTATGATTTTATACATATTTACAAGTCTTTATCAAATGGTGGCAAGGGAGGGACAAAGACAGTTTGAAACTTAAAATGTAATAAATAAAATTAATTTTTAAAATGAGTGGATAAAGTACGAGATATAGTGAATGATGCTTCCAGGATCACAAATGTATGACACATATGTTAATTGAGCAGGCAGTGAAGTGCAGTAGAAAGAGTATTGTGGAGTTCAAGGACCTGTATTCAAATTCTGGCTTTGTCACTTATTACCTGTGTGACCTTGGGCAAATAACCTCTCTGGGCTTTAGGTTCCACATTGATAAAATGAGGGTGTCAGACAGCCTCTAAGCTCCTTTATCTCTCAGTCTATGATCCAATGATATGTTATTGAAATTGACATCAGGGAAGATTTGTTGCTTTGCACATCTGTTGGTGGCAATGACACATCAAGTGAAAATTTCAATATAATTGAAATTTTAAAAAATGAATATTATATAATGTGGGAGAATTATATTGGATTCCACAGTGATAGAGCTCAATTGATATCAAAATAAAACACAATTCTACAGAATGTACTAATTAAAAAGGTGATCCCTTGTCTAATTTGAGTATATTGTATGCATCATAATCACTTTTATTGAGAAACATGAAGGAGAAACCACATATGATTTTTCAGTTTGTACAGGAACAGTCAACTTTACTTTTAAAAAAGTTCATTTAATATGAAAACTCTGTATAATTTTGTGACCACATAGGGGTAGAATTTAGGACATTTTTATATTATCATAAAATAGGATAGTTTTCTTGTGCCAAAGAACTTCAAAGGATGTTTGAGGTAGAAGAAATAGTCATTTGTCCTAGTAGTAATAATAAAGATGAAACAAATTCATTTTATAATTTTATGACAAAATTTTCTTTTTGTGGTTGATGGATATTTTGGAAAAATTGATTATTCTAAATAAACCAATACAAGGTCCTCAGATTCATATTCTGATTAAAAGATAAAATGACTGCATTTATTAATAAGTTAGAGCTTTGGATAATGTATCTCTAAAATATTTTGATAAGTGTTCTTATTTTAATTTTTACATTTCTTGCTAATGAAATGGAAATCAAAATCTGCTTATTAATCATTTGTGCAATCTATAGAATTCCATTTTTATTTTATTTTTAACACCTTGATATTTCTAAACATTAATAGATAAGCAACCTATTTGTCATGGACAAATAAACATTTGTTTTTATTTTATCTGATCAAGAATGGTTAATAAGACTTGTTTTGTGATATTATGTTGAGTTTTTGAACTGAAAATTTTATGTCAAGCAAAGCAACACAAATTTTACTAACTTTGTCTTCTTTCTGTGAAATTGGATTTCTTGCTTTATTTGTTAAGAAAACATAAATATCAAATTGGAGTAATGGTTGAAAAATAATTACAAGTGATATCATCCATACAATACAGAATGGGATGTGTCCTTTTGGATAAATATCTCCAGGGCTGGCCATCCTGGACGATGGGGAAGAGAAGGAGAAAAACATTCCCTGCTCCCTCCCTGCTAGGGTTTCTGACTCTTGACAGTAGGTCCTGGCTTTCACTCACCAGAGCTGCCAAACTCTTTCTCAAGCCAAGCTATTTAAAGCCCTTGGGGCTTGGGCCCATTTTCAGCTGACCACTTGTCAGGGACAACATGTGGAAATTCATGCTTCAATGCGTTGGACTAGACAATCTTGGAGGTACCTTCCAACTCTGAAATTTTGTGGTTAGGACATTTTGTAAAAGTCTGGTGAAGCCTGGTAAAGACTCCTCAAAATAATGTTTATAAGTGCATAAAATAAAATATACAGGGTTGCAAAGGAAACCAATTGTATTGAAATAAAGATGTAATTTATTTACCATCCAAGTTCATTGACCACCTAAAATACATACAGGGATTCCCCTTGGGGTTGGGATGGATCTCAGGTTAAGCAATTTTGCCCTGGATTAATTTTTTTAACTGAAGAGTTCAGAGACTATAGAGAAATTATTTTATTTTTATTTTTATTTTTAAGGGTAATCAGAGAGTGTATTTATGAGAATACCCCACAGTACCCCTTACCGTGTGTAAAGGGGAGAATTGAATCCTGGAGCTGTAGGTAAGGACTAAACACAGTATTGAGGAAAGTTTCAGTTATAAACTAGGGATGAGTGGAAGGGGTTCAGTGAAAATTAATCATCTTTGTGTAAAACCACACATTGTAGGAAGAATTAGTTCACCTAGTTCTTTGGCAAGAGGTGGAAAACTGGGGGCCAGAGATACTAAAGGACTTGCCTAAGTCACTGGCTAGAGAACTGAGCCTGGAGTTAGGAAAACTCAAACCTGGTTCAAATCCGACCTCAGACACTTATTAGCTTTGAGACTCTGAGTATGTCCCTTAATCTTTGCCTCAGTTTCCTCAACTATAACATGAGAATAATAATAGCATATACCTCACAGGATTGGTGTGAGGATCAAATGTGATAATATTTGTAAAGCACTTAGCACATTGCTTGGAATATAGTAGGCACTTAATAAAGCTTGTTTCTTTCCTTCCTAAGATGACAGAGGTCTAAATAAATGATCCAACGATATTACGAACTCTACAAGACTAAATTTCAGTTTATTTGGCATTGGTAGGGTTTCCTCATTAGGAGGGTCACTTCACAGTTCCATCAACAATGTAATGCTATGTAAGTCTTCTCACAAACTAGCTAAAATTATTGTTCCATCTTTTAACCAACCTCTCCAATTTACATGACGCAAGGACAAATCTCGCAGTTTTTCAAATTTATATCTCTCTTACTATTAGTTATTTGATGGCTGTTTTCATTTGTGTGGAATTTGCAATTTTTTTGAAAACAACATCCTTTAATTATATTGGGGAATACCATTAGATCATTTGTGTCAATTCTCTATATATGTTGGATATTAGACTTTTATTGGTGATTTTTGAAGCAAATGTTTTCTCCTCTACTATTTCTCTTTTAATTCTGTCATCCAAAAGCTTGTAAATTATATGTAGTTAAAATTAGCTATGTTATCTTTTGTGATCTACACTATCCTTTATTTGATTCAAGTGTTCTCTCCCTTAACTCTTTTAGCTATAATTGTGAAATTTCTCTTTTTCTCCTCATTCCCTTCTAATTATGATGTGTCCTCAGATCACATATCTGTTTTGAGCTTAGTGTGGTTTATATGTTGGAAAATAAAATGGTTTCCGAAACAGTCACAAACAGAAGCCTATATGAATTTATTAAGTGTTTATAAAGTGTTTCAAAGTTTTCAAAGTGTTCCACATAATTATTTCATTTGAGCCTAAAAACAGTCCTGTATGAGTTAGGTATTATCGTATTATCATTCCCATTTTATAGATTATAAAATGGAGGGTCAGAGAACTGACTTACTAATGAATAGGAAAAAAAACAACTTTGTATATAAATATTGGCTTAGAATTAACTAATTCCCTTTCACTAAATACCAATGCCACATTGACCTTCATCCCATTTTGAACAGTGTTGAAATAAATGGAGTTTGTTTGAAATGAGGTAAAGTAGCCAGAGGCAGGCAAGGACTCAGGAAATCCAAATGGTTTTCTATTGTACTATGTTGTGAAAATGCTCATTTTATTTTACAAATTAAAAATAAATAAAAATAAAGAAATCCAAATGGTTTAATGTTCGTTCTCTCTCTCTCTCTCTCTCTCTCTCTCTCTCTCCTCCACCCCTCCATTTTGGATCTGCTTAAATGTCTTGCTCTTGTAAGTTAGTGAAAGGTGTAAGAAAAAGCTGAGGGTTGTTTACTATATACTCCCTACCAACATAGAGTTTCTTTGTACCCTGGACCACAGGAATACTTAGTGCAACCCTGATCCAGTCTCATTGTATCCAAGGGTGGAATCTAGGGGCAGTCAGTAGGGTTTTTGTAATGGTCACGGAGCATGGATTTCTAACATATGGTAAGGGCCAGTCTTGCTCATATCATTGTTCCTCTGGGAGAGGAAGTATACTATTTTGTTAAACAGTAGCTGGACAAGGCATACTATGGAGAAAAGTCTCTTAGCTAAGAAAAAGCAAAAAGAGATTCTAAAAAAATTCATTGCACTGTTCAAAAATTGGGTTTTCTTTTTTAAAAATATATAGGAAAACTATCTTTCAAAAAGAAGCTTATGTCAGATGCTCATTTGTGCCAAGCCTAGAGGCCTGTATTGGGCTACCCGAGTCTTTCTTACCTGTCCAGGTCTTCGGCTGGCCACGCCGGATGCACGTATGAGAGAAAGGACGTTCCAGAGTCAAACAGGGGTTGAGCTTTATTACAGGGTTTCGGTTACAAGTGCAGGGGGTCTTCTTTCTTAGGACGAAGAGGGGGAGATTTCCTAAGAAGGCTAAGCTTAAGGGAATGGAAGTAGAAGTACAAGCGGGGAGAGAGGGGGAGGGGAGAGAGGAAAGAAAAGAAGCGGAGCCCTACTTTTCTCTTTGGCTCCACACGTGCTAAGAGCTTTCTGGCTTCCTCAATCCTACTTAATCTTCAGCCACACAGTTTGCATCTCAATACCATGCTGTTAGGTAACTAGGTGTGCTCCAATCCGGGACGACCTCGAGGGCAGGGAGACTCCACCCATCAGGTATCTCCGGGGGAGAGGCGGAAATACCCGAGCTAGCCGAGCTAGCTCGGTCTGACCTTCTCGAACCCCCGCTGTTCATGGAGGGCCTCGTAAGACTCTAAGATTTAGAAGTCCCACTTTTACCTGCCCGAGACTGTCCACACGGAATTGAGCTTCCAGTCCCAACACATTTGTAACAGTTGAAGATGACTGGAGATAACCTCAGTTGCTGAAATAAGTTCAATATGTTTCAAATTTATGACATTTATTCTCTTTATTTGACATTATTTTTAATGGGTTCCATAAGTAACCAAAATCAACAAGCGAGGAAAAAAGATAAATGAGAAGAAGACAGGGTATAAAATTACAAAAGTTCTACACTGTCATATGGAAACAAGCTGGGGCCAATATATAGGAAATAGATAAACAAAAGGACATTGACCTTGATGATAACCATTTCCTATAAAAGTTTAACAAAAGTAAAACAATGATCACATAAGGCAACCAAAAGAATCCACTAACTGCTTCAGCCAGTGTACTTAATCTCCTTGCCAAGCAGAGAGACATGGTAGCCAAATGCAAGAATTGGTTTAGAATATAAATTAATTTGTAGAATTTAACAGTCAAAGAAAGTGGCTGATTATGAGCAGTCTCACCTTACAATATAAGGACTATTAATGGAGAGGAGAACATGTCTGCAAAGGTTAGGTTGTAGGACCAAATAAAGCCAGATAATTTAAAGAGCATTTATAGACAAAACTGGAAGAAAAACAAACATTTCTTTGGTGGTGCAAGAAATAAATAGCTGTCCCATGCCTGATATCTATTTTGCACATTAAGTACCTTTTCTTGAAGTGACTGTTAACCTCCTTTAGGAGAGTCTTCAGACTTGAACCATACTTTAGCTTTAAGCACTCCCCAACCCCTTCCCTCAGGAACTCCAAGTGAGGCCAAAAAAGCCAAAGAGTTCAAGAAAAAGACTAACTGCAATTTGTGATACAGGTTCCCCTAGGATTGAACACATGAGTTCAGAGCCAGAGTCATCTTGTGGGAGGGGGCAATGGTAACTTTAAAAAAAAGTAGATTTTCCAGTGTTACTAAAACAATATATTTTTATCACTGCTTCCAGGAAAACTACCAAATGTAGACTCAAACACCTCAGTTTCCATTGTCATTTATAAGGAACTGGTGATACTGACTAGGATGAAGTTAGGAAAAGTAGATGAACTAGACCAAGTACAAAAAGAAAGAAAAAAGTCATGCTGGAAATCATAAAAATCTGAAAGCATCGAGGAACTTGCTTTCCAGATACCTCAAAAGAAAAGATATAAAATTAGAAAAACATCGTAGGTGAAATAATTCCTCCCTCCCAAGGCAATTAAAAGGGTTTTCATAAATCTGGTGCTTTCTTTTTAATATCTGCGAAGTCTTCATGAGAATGATAATCACATATATTGTGGGCACCCTTAATGCAAAAGAAAAGGAAACAGGGATCGGAGCCAAGATGGCGGAGTAGAAAGACGCACATACACATAGCTCTGAACCCACAACCCATAGAATGGCTACAAGGAAGTAACTCACGGCGAATTCCGCACCCAGAGGCCACAGAACATTGGAGCGAGGGAGATTTCTGTTCCAGAGGGACCTGCAAACCTCTCGCGGGGGGGTCCTTCGCGCTGCGGACTGGGCGCCGGGACTGGGAGCTGAGTGCAGCCCTGCCGCGGCCGCGGCACCAAGAGAAACAGATCCGAGCAGGCTTCAGGGACGGGATCTCCAGCGGCCGCACAAGTCCCTCCACCCACAGGTGACAGGGGTGGGTGAGAGAGTCTCTTTGGCGGGTCGAGAGGGGAGTGGGGTGCCCCCATAATTCAGGCCCCCCCGGGAGGTAGAAGCTGAGAGGCGGCTGCAGACAGGGGCTCCCCAAGCGGGCGGGAGCCTGAATCCATTGTGGAAGGTCTGTGCATAAACCCCCTGAGGGAACTGAGCCTGAGAGGTGGCCCTGCCCCAACCTCAGCACCAGAACATAATCTCATACTGAATAGCAGCCCTGCCCCCGCCAAAAGCCCTGAGGCTGGAAGCAGCATTTGAATCTCAGACCACAAACACCGGCTGGGAGGATCAGGAGGTGAGGTGGGTGTGAGGAAAATATTCAGAGGTCAAGTCACTGGATGGGAAAATGCCCAGAAAAGGGAAAAGAAATAAGACTATAGAAGGTTACTTTCTTGGCGAACAGGCATTTCCTCCCTTCCTTTCTGATGAGGAAGAACAATGCTTACCATCAGGCAAAGACACAGAAATCAAGGCTTCTGTGTCCCAGCCCACCCAATGGGCTCAGGCCATGGAAGAGCTCAAAAAGAATTTTGAAAATCAAGTTAGAGAGGTGGAGGAAAAGCTGGGAAGAGAAATGAGAGACATGAAGTCAAAGCATGAACAGCAGATCAGCTCCCTGCTAAGGGAGACCCAAAAAAATGTTGAAGAAATTAACACCTTGAAAACTAGCCTAACTCAATTGGCAAAAGAGGTTCAAAAAGCCAATGAGGAGAAGAATGCTTTCAAAAGCAGAATTAGCCAAATGGAAAAGGAGATTCAAAAGCTCACTGAAGAAAATAGTTCTTTCAAAATTAGAATGGCACAGATGGAGGCTAATGACTTTATGCAAAACCAAGAAATCACAGAACAAAGAGAGAAGAATGGAAAAATGGAAGATAATGTGAAATATCTCATTGGAAAAACAACAGACCTGGAAAATAGATCCAGGAGAGACAATTTAAAAATTATGGGACTACCTGAAAGCCATGATCAAAAGAAGAGCCTAGACATCATCTTTCATGAAATTATCAAGGAAAACTGCCCTGAGATTCTAGAACCAGAGGGCAAAATAAATATTCAAGGAATCCACAGAACACCGCCTGAAAGAGATCCAAAAAGAGAAACTCCTAGGAACATTGTGGCCAAATTCCAGAGTTCCCAGGTCAAGGAGAAAATACTGCAGGCAGCTAGAAAGAAACAATTCAAGTATTGTGGAAATACAATCAGGATAACACAAGATCTAGCAGCCTCTACATTAAGGGATCAAAGGGCATGGAATAGTATATTCCAGAAGTCAAAGGAACTAGGACTAAAACCAAGAATCACCTACCCAGCAAAACTGACTATAATACTTCAGGGGAAAAAATGGTCTTTCAATGAAATAGAGGATTTTCAAGTATTCTTGATGAAAAGACCAGAGCTGAAAAGAAAATTTGACTTTCAAACACAAGAATGAAGAGAAGCATGAAAAGGTGAACAGCAAAGTGAAGTCATAAGGGACTTACTAAAGCTGAACTGTTTACATTCCTACATGGAAAGACAATATTTGTAACTCTTGAAACATTTCAGTATCTGGGTACTGGGTGGGATTACACATGCACACACGCTCACATACATAGAGACAGAGTGCACAGAGTGAATTGAATAGGATGGGATCATATCTTTAAAAAAAAAAAATGAAATCAAGCAGTGAGAGAGAAAGATATTGGGAAGAGAAAGGGAGAAATTGAATGGGGCAAATTATCTCTCATAAAAGAGGCAATCTAAAGACTCATTAGTGGAGGGATAAAGAGGGGAGGTGAGAGAAAAACATGAAGTCTACTCTCATCACATTCCACTAAAGAAAAGAATAAAGTGCACACTCATTTTGGTAGGAAAACCTATCTCACAATACAGGAAAGTGGGGGATATGGGGACAAGGAGGGTGGGGGGGATGATAGAAGGGAGGGCATGAGGAAGAGAGTGCAATTCGAGGTCGACACTCATGGGGAGGGATAGGATCAAAAGAGAATAGAAGTAATGGGGGACAGGATAGGATGGAGGGAAATATAGTTAGTCCTATACAACACAACTATTATGGAAGTCATTTGCAAAACTACACAGATATGGCCTATATTGAATTGCTTGCCTTCCAAAGGGAAGGGGTGGGGAGGGAGGGAGGAAGAGAAGTTGGAACTCAAAGTGTTAGGATCAACTGTCGAGTAATGTTCTTGCCACTAGGAAATAAGAAAAACAGGTAAAGGGGTATAGAAAGCTATCTGCCCCTACAGGACAAAAGAGAAGATGGAGACAAGGGCAGAGAGGGATGATAGAAGAGAGAGCAGATTGGTCATAGGGGCAATTAGAATGCTTGGTGTTTGGGGGGGGAGGGGATAAAAGGGGAGAAAATTTGTAACCCAAAATTTTGTGAAAATGAATGTTAAAAGTTAAACAAATAAATTTAATAAAAAAAAATAAAAAATATAAAAAGAAAAAAAAAAAAAAAGAAAAGGAAACAGGTAAGCTTCCTCCAATTACTTTCCATAGTAGACCATGTACAGATACAGATGACTGAAAAGCTGAGTGTAAAATCCCACTGTTTATCTTATTTTGTATTTATTGTTTGTACAGTTGTTTTTCACTGTAAAATATGTGCTGTTTATCTATTTGTGTAGCCTCACTTAGCTCTGTTTTATTTTTGTTGTTATCAAAACTCCCACTCTAACTGACAAGCTGAATTATCGGAGCGAAACCCACTATCTCTCATCTGTGTTCCTGGAATCCCCCAAGGGCAGTGTCTTCTAATGCTGTTAGCTCAAGCCCCCATTCCAATTTGATTTCTTTAATATCATTTGCCATTTAAAGTTAGTATCTTCTTTATATTATTTATTGTTCCAATGATTAGATTCCAATCTTAGTGTCAGTTACTCAATTGACATTAAGCAGCTTTTACACAGCAATGTTAACCAAGAAAATTCAATTCCGATTCACAATCCCATGCTTCTTTCAATGTCGTAAAAGTTTAACAGTTAAACAGTCATAATCTTATACATCCCCTAAGGAAACAAACTTAGTTAAACAGATTCTATAGGCACACTAAGTCAAGTTGTAGATTAAACACTGAATTTGCAAAATTCAATGCTTTCTAAACTATAAAGCTACGTTTTAAAGACATCACATTGGGCTGATGGAGAGGAATGGATTTACATGTCACAAAGACAACATGAAGTAAATTCTTCCATAAGTAAAATATTTTTCAGAGGTTTTAAAGATGCTATATTCCTTTCTTCCTCTTTTCCTTAACACTATTATTCCATGAGTCAGGCTTTGGTCAGGTGAGGTTAATATTAACAGTACACGGTCTTTCTTAATTAAAAGTTGCAGAAAAATGGCCCTGAGCCGCAAATAGTAAAAATTAATAAAAGGAATTAAAAATTCCAATTAAAAGCACTTTGTATGTACACTCAATTCTGACCCAGCAACTAAACAAAGCCCCTGTTTAAGACCTGGAAAGTAGGAAGAAAATAGTTATACCTTATCTGATATACTCTGAAGTAGAGAGCAGGGCTTTTCATTATGTATTCCCAGAAGCTGACTTATGAAACACCCATATAAGAGGCTGAATTACATAAAGAGCATGCTGAATATGGAATGTCAAAGACTTTCTTCCAATAAAGTGTCTCTCGTACATATGCTGAGATGATAAAAAAAAAATTTCTAAATAGATAACACCTAAGAGATATGGTTGTTCAATGAACCTCTGATTATCACCATGAAGAAAAGCAAGGTATGAAACAGAGAGACAATCCCATGGATAATGTGATGTGCAAAGTCCAAAGGGGAGTCCCTTCAGATTTTGAGGCCCTCTAGATGATCCTCTTTAAGAAAGAAATTTTGCTGGTTGTAATAAGCTCCAAAATACCAATAGGATCTATTCAAATAAAAATGAATTGGCTTACTGATCCAGAGAGGAAAAGCCAACTACCTGAAGAATGACCGTTCTCTAGACAGCTCATTAAATTGGTCCGTCAATACATGAATGATGAACTGGATCCAGAATGGAGAAACAGAAAGAAGGGTTGTGTTACATTTGGAAAATTGGAAAGCATTTCTAATCATCCCAAGTTACTCCCTTACACTAAAAAATACCTCATTTAAAAAAAAAAACCCACTAATAAGGAACAAGGTAACTCTCAGAGTAGATGTCACTCTGCATTGACAGAGACAGCTTCATTACCAGGAGGGGGTTTCCTATCCTAAAGAAATCAAGATTTGAAATAAAAATAATTACAATGAAAGAAAACAAAAGGAAACAAATTCTTCCGATAAGATAATGAATCCTAGATTACCACTGTCTGAAAAATCAAAGTTGGAAAGGACTTAAAAGTCAATCAAGAGATGCAGTCATCATAGCATATGTGGTAATCATAGCCTAAATTATTATAGAACTTTAATGTTTCCAAAGCACTTTATATACATTATCTCACTTGAACCTCACAACAATCCTGTGAGGTAGACACCACAGGTATCAGAGGCATGATCTCTTAGCCAAGTCTTGTCTCACTGCCAGCTCTTCCACAGTGCATTATTATGGATGACCTCTGTTCAAGAAAGGGCAGAAGACATATCCAGGAAATTTATAATCAGTAAAAGGAAGTGCAGCAGTCATGTAGCAAGAGCAAAAGATAACAGATTATCCTGTGTTGTACCAGAACTTGTGTAATGTTAAAAAAAAAAAAAAAAAAACCCTGAGGAAGACCTCTGGCATGCTGGGTGAATTCCCTACATAGGATTCATGGGGGATCTTGGACAGAAGAGAATGGGATGGGGAGGTCTGCTGAGGTTACAGTCAGTCAACTAGCATTTATGAAGTGCCTACTATGTGTTAGGCACTGTGCTAAGCACTTGGGGATACAAAAAAAGGCAAAAAACAGTCCCTGTTCTCAAGGAACTCACAGTCTTAACAGAGATAGATCTGGATCATGTAAAGCATTATGTATAAAAAAGTTGTATGTAAGATACATTGGAAATAATCAACAGAAGGGAGGCACTAGAATTAAGGGGATAGGAAAAGGTTTCCTGCAGAATTAGCACTATTGGAAGAAGCATCCACTTTAATGAGAGTATGGATCCATTGGAATATTTTAAAATACAATTTATGACGAGATTTTTTTCTTTTCATATATTGACAAAGAAAATGTGAACATTTCATGCTGTTAACTTTAAACCAAAAAACCACTACTGGTTCTTAAAAATGAATTTCTACTTTATATGAACTTAAGAGTATATCAGCTATTTACTCTGCATACCCTTTCAGTCTCTCTTCACCAATCTCATTATCTGAGTAATACTATAAATATAAGCTAGAAAGTAGTTCTTAGAAGAGTGCTCTTTCTTCTTTAAGACTTGTATGAAATAATTTAGAGTGAAATGAGAAGAACCAAAAGAATGTTGTATATGGTTAATAGCAATATTGTTTTAAGAACGAGTCTGAGCAAGTAGGTCATTTTGACTATTATAAATACCCTAAATAACTATAAAGGACATATGAAGAAAGACATATCTGTATCCAGAGAAAGCACTGATAAATAGAAGCATATATAGAATGCTTCATCCTATACACACACACACACACACACACACACACACACACACACACACACACACCTATTTATGTCTGATGGTAGCCATCTTTGGGGTGCATAGGGAAGGAGGGAAGAAAATAAAGGAAAAAAACGAAAAAAGAAATTTACATGAGAACTTTATTGTATTTTTAAAAAGAATAGTGAGTTGTCGATTTCTAATGGTAGATATGTAGTTTCATGTGCAATCATCTTTATTATTTTGTGTTATAGGAATGCTTATTTTATTCTACAATATTTTTTAAAAAAGAAAGTAGAAATGTTATAGAATCATGACATTTGGAAGTTAGGAGGGACTGTAAGCATCCAGATAGTTCAACCCTTCAGTGAAAGGAATCCACATCCTTACATATGGGACAAGCACTTGAGGGTGTTCTGCCCAAAGGGAGGTAAATTTCAATGACTGAAACACACCTAGTTATCTTGGCTTTTACTGATTAGATTATCTTAAAGTAAACCCAATTCACTCTGGCTCTCAGTGATTGGCCAACAGCAGGTCCCTGCCAAAGCACTAGTTAATCGTTATTTTGGGGGCCCTAATAGTTCAAAGTGAATGAAAATAGCAATAGTTTCTCTTTTAGCTAGCTACCCTGAGGGTCTTAGTGTGATTTGTTTTCTTTTCTTTCTTTCTTTCTTTTTCTTTCTTTCTTTTTCTTCCTTCCTTCCTTCCTTCCTTCCTTCCTTCCTTCCTTCCTTCCTTCCTTCCTTCCTTCCTTCCTTCCTTCCTTCCTTCCTTCCTTCCTTCCTTCCTTCCTTCCTTCCTTGATTAAAGGGGCCATTTCTTGACCTACTTCTTAAACTAGCCTAATCACCGAATGGACATTACCTCAGTCAAAATGAGAACTGGAAAGGACCTTAGCTTTAAAAGGCCAAGGTTTCCCAGTGCATATTGGGCCATCTCCAGTTGTCCTGATCTACATCTGGCCACTGGACCCAGATGGCTCTGGAGGAGAAAATAAGGCTGGTGATTTTGCTCAGCCCTCTCTCACTCAAATCCCATTCAATCGTAAGTCACGACATCACACCTATGCACACCCATGCACACACACACGTGCGCGCGCGTGCACACACACACACATACACACACACACACACACACACACACACACACACACACACACACACACGGGTGAGTTTTTCTAGCCTCTGCTCGAAGAAATCCAGGGAGGAGGAATCCACCCCCTCCAGAGGTAGGCAGTTCGGTTCTTTGGACAGCTCTGATGGAAACTTATCCTGACACCAAGGACAAGGTTGCTCCTTTGTAAATAAATCCTTTGCCCTTACTTCTGCTCTCTGGGGACAAATAATAAGCCTAGTGAAAGCTGAATAGACCAAATTTTACGTATAAAGAAACTACAAACAAATGACATATAACTGATAAATGTGAGTTAAACAGTGGTACCAGGGTTAAACAAGACTAGAGGGCAATTGAGAATTTGTGTCCCCCCTTCCCCCACCCCCGGCTTATTAGAAACCTACCTCTTTTGTACTTGGGGTTTCAGAGAACAATGCTATATCTAATGGATTGACCAAAGAATTTGACTGCCTTTCCTTCACAAAAATAACGTTTGCTGGGTATTCATAATTACACATTTAAAGTTAATTGATTGAATTTTAAGGACTTACTGAAATGCAGGTCTTCAACATCTGCCAGACTGAAAGTGTCGCAAATAAATACGTGCAAAATATCCACTATTTGATATGGCAATAGGGTAAGTAGACATCACTTTTATCCTGCAGGAAACACTTAACTTTGACGTGAATAAACATATAAAAAGGTCAAACACACAAACGTTGTTTATTCTGGTGAAATCATTGCTTAACTTCTCTGCCCTTTTTCTCATTTAACTTCTGCAAGTTAATATGGAACAGATGATATTGTACAGTTTTATCAGGCAACTTACAAGCTAGAGTGAACATGACAGACATTTTAGAATTTGGAAGTTTGATAATGAAATAAAAAAGAGCTTCATTAGTAATTGTATGGAGTCAGGAATGGGGATGCAGAACAACAATCATAAAGGGGAATGGAAATGATTCTGAGTTCCATGGGTTCTCTAGCAAATTTCCTTGAGACAGCAACTCTAAGTGAGGTGGAAGGTGAGAAGGTGGGAAAAGGGAAAATTGTGGCCCATCTGTCCCCTTGCATCCCCCTAGAGCAATATTATTGGTCATGAGACCATAAATGACAACTCTGTCAATCACTGATCCTCCACATACTATACTATATATCCTTATTTACTCTAGTTAACCTTTATGGCTGTTTCAAATAGTAAGTGAAATTTATGGGACACTTTAATATTTGCCAAATGCTTTAAAAATATTATCTCGTTTGTTCCCCCACAAAAATCCTGTGTGCTAAATATGCTACCAGTAGTATTATTCACATTTTACAGATGAGGTACCAGGCTGAGAGACATTAAGGAAGTTGGCCAGTCGCACAGCTAATTAGTTTCTGAGATAAGATTCGTCCTCAGATTTTCTCTACTCCACATGCTGCCCTTTGTCTATTACCCTACACGGTATATGCCATGGCTTCTGGGTTGATATCTTGGTGATTCTTTGGCTTCAGAGCCCTCACCACTTTAAGCTACATTAGGACCAGATGTCTAATATCTTCCCAAATGTTGAGAACAATAATGACGAAAAGAACTTGACCTACGAAGCCTCTCATAGAGGAAAGTGAGGCTTCTCCTATTACTTCATAGTCATACTTCCCTATGTCTTTTCCCCTTTGCCCCTTACACAAATGGAAAACTTGATTTATCTCCTCGGTTTTTGTTTGTTTGTTTGTTTTTCTTGCTTTTAGTCAGGAGGGGAAAAAACTTAAAGTCCAAAGAAACAGAACTGAAAATCAGAGAAAAAAATGAAAAGAAAATGAACAACTTTTTTTTAAAAATAGGGGGGAAATAATTTGGTACCCCCAAAAGGGAGAGAAAAGTTAACTTACCAAAATACAAAAATGAGATAGCAGAATTTATAAAGAATGATATAAAGGAAATTATTAAAAACTTTATTTTGTTAAACACTAAACAAACTGACAATGAAAATGAAGTGGATGAACATTTACGAAACTGGAAAATATTGAGATGAACAGAACAGGAAACAGGGACTCTAAATAACCCCAAAGCAGAATAAAATTTAGTAAACTGTCCATTCATTCTCAAAGGGAAGAAAAGAAAAACAAAGCATGTATGTTGATGGATTTATAGGTCAATTCCACTGAACATTTAAAGAACAATTAACCACTATGCTAAATGAATTGTTCACAAAAATAGAGAAAGAAATATAAGTATATATATGATATATGACATATAATACACATATACATAATACAAATATATATGGTATATATTTGATCAAAAAATCGAGAAAGAAATATAAATATATAATGTATAGATATAGTCACAATACATAAAACAGGGAGAGAAAGAGAGTAGAGAAAGAAAATTAAACACAAATACCACTAGCAAATATTGATGTGAAAAAATTAAATGAAATATTGGTTAAAAAATAGTTGCAATATATTAAAAATTATCCATTATGTTCAGATAGACTTTATACTAGAAATGGTTAAACATTAGGAGAAACAGACATATAGTAAATCATATTAAAAGCAAAAAGAACAAAAGAACGTAAACAAACAAAACTGAAGAATTTAACTCACTTCAGAATTTTTTTTTTAACTTGAAAGATGTTACAACTCAGTTAGACTATCCCACTTCATTTCACAGGAGAAAAACTCAAGTCTAAAAAAGATTAGTGTGTTAAGATCACATTAGATAACTGGCCTGCATCCCTGGGCAGCTAGGTGGTACAGTGGATAGGGTTCTGGGAACAGAGTTAGAGACACTCATCTTCCTTAGTTCAAATCTGGCCTTGGACACTTACTAGTTGTATGATCCAGGACAAGTCACTTAATCTTGTTTGTCTTAGTTCCTCATCTGTAAAATGGGCTAGAGAAGGAAAGGGCAAATAGTTCCAGTATCTTTGCCAAGAAAACCTGAAAAGGGTTCAGACACAACTGACACAATTTTATCCTTAGATATTTGGATGCTATATAGACAATAATACAACCAGTTAGTGAAGACTTGTATTTACCAAATGAAAAGACTTGATAAAATAACATCCACATCCACTTCTAGTTCATCTATGTTCCCTACTTCTAGATGTACTTGGAGTCTTTTGCTACTAAAATTGACTTTTCTTGAAATCTTTCCACCTCAATTCAATTCGACTGATTAAAGCCTTGATTAAATGCCTACCTTATACAAGCACGGTGTTAGGCTCTGGAAGTCCAAAGACATACAGAATTTTGTTTCCTGCCCTCAGAGAATGTAGAATACAATTTCTATGGGGGGATACAACACAGGGAAGTAAATAAGGGAGGGAGAGTGCATTGCTGTTACAGGAATACCAAAAGGGAAATAGGAGATGGCACCTGACCTGAATCTTGAAGAAGACAGCATTCTGAAAGGTAAGAGACAGGGAGGCAGGACAGTTGAGGCATTGGGGAGAGCTGGTTCAAAGGTCTGGACACAGGATATAGAATGCGGAATTTGACAGAGAGTGGGCCAGTTTGGTTGAACCCTGGTACGTATGAAGACTAAAGTGAAATAAGCCCCCAAAATTAAGTTGGAGCCAGATTGTGAAGAGCTTTCAATGTTGAGGTGAAGAGTATGCATTTTAGCCTACAAGAGTTCTATTATATTTTAGTGCCATGGAGAGCAACTGAAAGTATTTTTTAATAGAGAATGATGTGGTCAAACCCATTTCATCTCTGATTTTTTCATACAGTGGAGAAAGCATGCATGTCAGAGGGAAATCACAGTTCTATCACAGGACTGACCTGCATCATTAACCTTTAAAGCAGGAGCTACCATGAAGTCTACATTTATCAGTGATTGGGGCATTTGCTGTTCAAAGCCTTCTTTGGTCAAGAAGGAGGTTTTGTAAGGCATACAAAAGAAGCCCCATCACACAGACTTGGAAAGAACGAGTCAAAGATGTTTTATTTCAGGCTGATTTTGTGATGGTGTGAATGCTTAGTAGGAGGGAATTGAGGAGATGGAAATTTTTTTCCCCTCATATGTTTGATGACCAAGCAGGAATCCAAAGAGGAACTCAAAACAGCTTGAAAGTACAGATTAGATTATTCAGTTTTCAGGGTGAGCATTTACACCCCAGAAATCAGCAAGCATTGCAAATTATGGCTTGATTTCTTGTTTTACTGATTGTCTAGGCTTAGGAAACTGATAGAAAAATGTTAATAATAAATATAAAAGTATGTCATGGCTATTTTTTTTCTCAGAGAGTCAGTTGAACATTTACCAGCATACTACTGCCAAATTAATAGCTAAAATATTTGATGTGTAGCATCGATAAGGCATTATTCAGAATACTACTAGCCAGCTAAAAGAAAAGTCTTTTCATTTTTGGAAAGAGAAAAATCTGCAGTCTCTAACTAACTCATTCGTGCTTGAAGTCAAACAAATAGTGACTATTAAATAACCCGAAAGGGAGTCCTACTGCTGAAAATTATTTAGCTTTGCTATTCAGGGATGATTCAGGGCTTCTTTTGGGCAAAGCAGGTATACATCTCCATGTGACTGGGCCCCAAACAGCCTATACACCTGATGTAGAGGGAGATAAAAGCAGAAGTACCAGTATCTATGGGAGGAAAATAATTCCACCTTCTGAGGCACCTTTTCTAAGGCCCAAGGAGCATGTAACTTAGAGTTAGAATTACCTTGAACACTGCATATGAGAAATGGGGGCTGAAAATTTACCGGTGGTAATTCACCTGTTGTGCAAAAGGACACAGCTAACTTCCTTAATTTACAGATTCTATGACGGTAATGGAGGAAGTGAACACATACAATATTTTCCATTGTGGTTAACCTTTCCACAGGAGAACCACACAGACACAGACTTCAGGGGGATCGTGTCCTGTCTTCTGCTGAATGTGTATTGGTGAGAAAACAGTGAAGATCCAATGCCTGATAATAAGGATGAGTTGAGGGGGGGTTGAGGATTAAAAAAATGATGCTGTGCGCTGGCATATCCATTTTGTACCACTGAAGTCAATTTCAAATGACTGCTAATAGAATCCTAAAAGCGAAAAAGAAGTCACAGGAAGGCAGATTATGGCTTAAGTATGAACAGGGAGACAAGAGACTCATTTCTTCATCCCAGAGAAGAAAGAAGACTTATGAACTGATTGTATTTATGACAACCTAAGGTAATTTTAAAAATATATGAACTACTAATGCAAGACATGATTCTTTAGGCTAGGTGTTCTTTACTATTTGTTTTGTGTACGTGTGTGTTCATGCTTGGAATCATGTTTTTAAAAGCCTACAATAAAATACATAGGATTACAAAGAAAACCAACTATGTTGAAAAGAGTAATCACAATATATTTTTTAAAAATAATTTCGTCCCAGGTTAAGAATTCTGTCATTAATAAAGAATAGTTGCAAAAAAGTTAATGAGATGGGAATATAACTCTAAAAAGATTTACAGAAGGAGCAGAGCAAAGAGAAGTAAGAAGGGTTGTATTAAGAGGTCACGTCAACAAGCATTTATTACGTACACACACACACACACACACACACACGCACTCATGCACTAAGCATTGAAGGTACAAAGAAAAGCAAAAATTCCAACAAACAAACCTCTGGTCTGAAGGATGTCACAGTCTAATGAGGGAGACAGTATTTAAACAAGTTTGTGCAAACAAGATATATAGAGGCGGAATTGAAGATAAGCTCTGCATTAATGGAGATTGGGAAAGGATTTTTGTGAAATAAGGGATTTTAGCTGAGGCTTGGAGGAAGTCAGGGAAGACTTGAGATGGATATAAGGAAAGAGAGCATGCTAGCCATGGGGGACAGCCAGTAAAAATGCACAATTGGGAATGGAGTATTCAGCAAGATGGCCAGTGTACTTAATGACAGCACATGGAGGAGACTGGAAAGGTAGGAAGGGTCCTAAAAGAGATTTCAGATTCAAACAAGATTTTATATTTTATTCTGGAGATAAAAAGAGAGTCACTGGGATTTATTAAATAAGGGGGGGTGATATGGTCATATCTGTGCTTTAGGAAAATCCCTGTGATAGCTGAGTGGAAGATGAACTAGAGTGGGAAAAAGACCTGAGGCTAAGAGACCAACTAGAAGGCTACTTAATATAGTTCAAGGTGATGGGCATGTCAGAAGACAAAACAGATGTTGAGAAATGTTATGAATCAACTGGCCTTGGCATAGATTGAATTGAGTTGGAGAGAGATTGGACTCGAGGTATGCCTGGATGGTGGTGTCCTCCACAGTAATAGGAAAATTAGGAAAAGGTCAGGTCTTGGGGGAAAGATAATGAGTTAATTTTGGATATACTGAGTTTAAGACATCCTTGGTTTAAGATGTCTAATAGGCAGTTAAAGACACAAGAAAAGATGTCAGAGAAGACCAACCAGTGATGAAAAGGATATGTTGTGTAGCTCTCTTCCTTCTCCTCTCTAGGTCCCACCCCTTTCTCCCCACACTGAAGCAGCTTATATTCTCTTACTGCACCTCAGGCACCAAAGAAACAGAAGTGCAATCTGGGATAGCTTCAGGGAATAATGGAAAGAAAGGGCAGCTAGCTGTCAAAGGTGTCATGTAGTTTTGTTGTGGTAGGACTTTAAAAAGGGACAGAAGCATTCGTTGAGAATAATGTTCTCTCCTGCTTCAAGGGCAAGACATTTTTTTCCATCTAGAGTTGAAAAACAGTTAAGCAGGGGAGAGAAGGGAAGGAAGGATGGTGTGAAGAATGGATAGCAGAACAAACCCCCAAACAAAAACCCAAGGGAAGAGATTTAGAAAGGTGGTGATGAGGGGGTGAGGAAATTAAGATGGAGATCATGTAGATGACCAGCCAAGGGAGAAACTGAAGCTACATTGTTGTGGGGGTATACTACGGTGGGCAACATTAAAAGGGGGTAATCAGGAGGTCACAAGATCGTAGGAGAATCATATATCTAGAACTGAATAGAACCTCTAAGGCAATGTGATCCAGCCTTCCTATTTCACAGATAAGGAAACTGAGCCCTAGAGAGATAAACCTAAGGTCACACAGGTTGTAATTATTGAGGTGGCAACTGAACTCAGGCCCCCTTACCAGGGGCAGCTAAGTGGCACCATAGGGCACAGAGTGCCTCCAGAGGGCCTGGAGTCAGGAAGACTTATCTTCCTGAGTTTAAATCTGACCTCAGACACTTACTAGCTGTCTGACCCTGGGTAAGTCATTTGACCCTGTTTGCCTCAGTTTCCTCACCTGTGAAAATGAGCTGGAGAAGAAAATGGTATCTTTGCCAAGAAAATCCCAAAAGGGGTCACAACGAGTAGGACTAAAGAGGTAGATAAAGTTCAGTGTTGGGTTGTCCGGAAAGAACTCAGGGGGCAGATGTTCACCTAGTCAAGAGGGCTTTATTGATGCAAAAGCAGTGGGCTAGGCCTTAGGAACACTAGCAGTTTGAGAAAAGATGGAGGCTTGCTTTTATACTCAAGTTTTGGACACTCAGCTAGGAGTGGGGACATGCTCCTCCACAGGCAGTTAACCACAGGGAAGGATGTCAGGAAAGGGGAAGCAGGTGTGTTGAGTACTTTGCAAAACAGCACAAAACAGGGAACTTAACTTGCAGCATTCAAGGATATGGGTACAAACCATAGGGGTTAGTCACGTACACAGAAAATAGCAAGATTTTCTTGTCAACAGATAGAGCCACCTGATACTGATTTAGATTTAGGCAAGGCTCTCATTGTTACAGAAGTCAACCTCATCCAGACATGACTGAAAGGACTGAACAACAACAATTCTTTATTCTAGAGTCAGTATTCTTCCCATGGGGACATATTCATTGATTGTCTTATTCTAACTTGTTCTGGTCAGACCTCATCTACAGTGTTCTGTTCTGAGTACCATATTGTAGGAAGGACATTGAGGAACTAAGGAGCAGCCCAAGGTAGGGTGACCCAAATGGCAAAGGGTCCTGAGATCAGGGAGTAACAGTTAAACACTAGTCATGTTTACTCATCATGGAGAAGAGAAGGTTTAGAAGACTAAATATTAGTTGACTTCAAATTTTCATATGACTATGACATGGAAAAAGGGATATGATGTAGTCTGTTTAGCCTCAGAGCTAAAAGGAATAATGGGAGTTGTAGAGATGCAAATTCTCAGATTCTGTGCCAAATATTTCCTCATATGAAGATGATGCTAACAATATAACATATATTCTAGGAAGAAATGAATGTTGAGTTATTTTCAAACTACGTAATCTGAAGTTATCTTAAAGCAAGAATTCTCAAGCCTGGGGTTTGTGAGCTTGATTGTAAAAATATTTTCATCACAAAATTGGTTTCCTTTTAATTTTCTCTCCATATGGTCAAAGAGGTCTATGAGGTCAGAAAGATTTTTTAAAAACCTGCCCCCTTATTTTTAAAGAACTGGTACTATGTTTTGCAAGGAATTATTAATTTTCTGACCTAGAAGGAATGAGTCATATTTATCATAGAGAATGCAACAAGTTAAAGCCTGAATAAATTGCCATTCTCTAGGCTTGTATTGTCATATTAAAAGATCCTGTTGAATGGCAAATCCTTTAAATTGTTAATAAGTTCTTTTGAGCAAGTCAAAATTTCTGATGTAAATTTTATGAGCCAAATTGACTACATTAAGAAACTTTGTACTCACCAATGGTACCTCTAATTTGGGAGGTGCATTAGTGAAATTCAAACTATTGATCAAGTCTATCAATCAATAGGCATTTATTAAGTGCCTACTGTGTACTAGCATTATATGCTTCTTTTTATTCACACCCATTTTGCTGATGCTCTTTTTTTTAGACCACAGTCACCTCTTAATAATTACACCCTATAAAAACTCATCTTGCAACAAAGAAGTACAATTAATCAAAACAAATCAATGCATTGACCATATCCAACAGCATAAACCATTTTTCCATATCCAGGGCGGTGCTCGAGCCACCTTGTACCAACTCATGAGAGCTAATTGTTAAATTTTCAGTGTGACCATGTATACCTCAGAAATCATAATCTAGAAAAATGCTAAAAACTGGGGTTTGATTTATTGTTTGAATGATTGTCTGGACTTAAAGCGCAGTGGAGAAAATGTTAATAATGAAAACTAAATTCTTACAATGGGTCATGTGTACATTTTCCCTCTAAAAGTCAGTTGTTAAACATTTAGTAGCATACTATTGTACTACATCTACAGTCTGCCACCTCTCTACTGAGGTGGGGAAGGACACTTCAAAATTGCACCAGATGTTTCCAGATGTGAGTAATCAGTTATCATACAACATTCATCTCCTCCAAGATTACACATTACTCCTCAAAATTGGAGTTGAACTTTTGAGTATTTCCCCTAAACATTTAAGTCAGTAAGTCACAGATCTGTATCATGCAACAAGGAAGGTGTTTTGTTAGGACGTCTTAGCTGAGAGTTGTTTTTCAGCAGTAGACAAGAGTAGGGTTGTAAGGGATAGTTGAAGTCAAATTTGGGGGGAGTGGTGTGTGAAGTAAGTAGACTTGGAAACCCTGCCAACACGAGATGTTAGCGGACCTGCTTGATTTAACAGAACACAAAGAAATATTTCAAGTATATTTTTTTAGAAAAGGAACTGCAGCAAAGAATGAAAAAATCAAACTTCGTGCTGAAAACTGTGCTAAACACTGCTCCTGTTAACATCTTTGACATTCAAAATGGTCCAGAATTTGAGTACTTTATGATAATTCAAAAGCAAGCCACTTTGTATCTACAAATAAGGATTTCTTAAAAGAAAAACAGATTTTAAAAAAAGATACAAGATCTCCTTTTAGGTAAATGTACAATTGAATTGCTTCCATTTAACTTGTCTTAGGAAGATTCTGAAGATCACCTGGCAAGATAAGATACAAGACGCTGAGGTCCTTTCTAGAACTAAACTGCCAAGCATTCAAACTCTGCTTCAGAGACGGCAACACCAATGGGCTGACCACATTTTTCGAATACAAAACATACACTTGCCAAAAAACCCCTATTTTATGGAGAACTCACAGAGGGCAAGCAATCACATGGTGGTCTAAAGAAGTGATACAACACTCTTAAGGTCTCTCAAGAATTTTGGATTTGATTGTGCAACATGGGAGACACTGGCACAGAGTCACTCAGCATGACATGCCCACATTGGAGAAAGTGCCGTGCTCTATGAGCAAAGCAGAATTGAAGTAGCTCAAAAGAAATGCAAGATGCGCAAGTTTAGAGAATCCACCCCAAATGTTCACATGGACTATTTGTGCCCAACCTGTAGTAGAAAATTCCAAGTTGTTATAGGTCTGATCAGCCGCAGTTGGACACATTGAAACTTGACTCATTTTGGTACTCTTCCAGAATGAAGGACAACAATCAACGAACATTCCCACATCTAAAAGAGCCATATTTGGGATCCAAGGAGTGTACAATCATTTTAGCACTTTTTTTTCATGTTAGCACTTTTGTTTTATTTCAACCTAATGAGTCCAGTGTTTTGCAAACTTTTCCCTCACTGATTTTTATAGTCTCCAAGAGGATAGGAAAGTAATATGTATGTATTTAGGATTGACTTCTCAAAATAAACAATTCAGAGATGACGTCACACGTTCTAATGGTCCTATATCATATAGCTCGAGTGACCACAAAAAAGCCTTGTGAGCTGAAATTTTATGTATCCTTGCTAATAGCTATCCAAAAGTATGATGAGTTGTTTCAGGAGGACTTAGTGACTCCTTCAACAGATGTCCTATTCTGACTTTTCCTCATGGCATGGAGGTGATGCTATGTTTGCAGAGGCTGACAGTAGAAAGGAATGACTTTAAGTATGGTCCCAGTGCCATATTGTGCCTGCTGTCTGCAGAAGAACCTAGTTAAATATGGAGCCTTATCCACCAACTAGTGAACATCCAGCTAGTAATGAATCACTTTATCCAAGCAACTCATGAAATAAACAAAAACCTAGTGATGGCCTCTTGTACTTTTCCAATGAAAGATGGATTGCACACACACACATATTAAATACTTTCTTCATGAAGGGTGTTGGCATAAACAACCATACTAAAAAAAGTTTCTCAATCACTAATAAGAGGAATTCAAATTAAAGTACTCTATACTTTGTACATTCTGGTAAAGACAATTGAAAAAGGAAATAGTGTTGGAAAAGGAATGAGAAATAAGGTATACTAATATGCTGTTGGGGTCACCCCTGTGACACCTCAGTTTCCTCACCTTTAAAATGGGGATACCAAGAGTAATTGCCTCACAGGGTTGTTGTTAAGACTCAAATGAGATAGTGCATGTAAAGTACTTAACAAATCTTAAAGTATCATGCAAATGTTGTCTATTATTAGAAGCAGAATGGTATAAGAGATAGATAGCTGGCCTCAAAGTGAGAAAGATCTGGAATCGAGTCCCATTTTTGACGCATCCTGCTTGTGTGACCCCAGGTAAATCACATCACCCTTCAGGTGTCTAGGCTGGAGGTGTCAGACATGTGACCCATGTCTTCACTCCCAAGTATGGCCTGAACTAGATTGAAATGTAGTTCCTATCTGGTTTTAATGTGATGCTGTATTAATAAAAAGATATAAAAATATGTGGTTTTCTAAGTCAATACACAGTCTACTGGAATCCCTATGTACAGTTCAGTCCCCCTATTTGAGTTTGACACCACTGCTGGAGGTAACTCTTTAAATTTATAAATTGTAGAGAAGTTATTAGCTTTCATTACTACAGGGATTTTCCTCTCCTGGAATTTTCCCTTACTAATGACAGCACAGGTCCCATCCCTATCCCCATTGCTATTATCTATGGCTTTAATCTGGTCATTAATAAAAATGTAAAGCAGAACAAGGGAAGCACAGATTCCCTAGGGCATTCATTTAGTCTATAGGAGATCTCTTGACAGATTGACTTGGAACCATTAACAGCTGCTCTTTGAGAGAGGGCATTCATCTGCTCCTGAACCCATATAATTGTATTATAATTTCCCATCTTTTATTTTTTTTCCCCAAAAGAACAGCATAAGGTAATTTAACAAATGTTTTGCTAAAAGATTTAGGTCATTTATACCGATAGTACTCATCTGATCTACTAGACTGTCCGAGGTAACTAAGTGGTGAAATGGAGAAAATGTGGGACTTGAGTCAGAAAGAGCTGAGTTTGAATCCTACTTCAGCCACTAGCTATGTGACTCTAAGCAAGTCCCTTCAACTTGGTCATCCTCAGTTTCCTCATCTATAAAACAGGTCTAATAATAACACTTATCTCAAAGTGTCATTGTATCAAATGAAACAATACATATTGAAAGAACTTGGCAAACCTTAAAATGTATATAGATATTAGTTGTTCTTATTACTGGTTGGTTAATCCTTTTATCAAAAAATGAAAGTCAAGTTTACAAAACAGGACCTGTTCTTCACAAAACAAGGCTGGCTCTTTATAATCGCTACTTCTTTTTACAGATTTTTTCACTGATGATTTCTTTTTTTGTTATTTAAATTTATTATTTGAGTTTTCATCATTCATTTCCACAAAATTTTGGGTTCCAAATTTTCTCCCCATTTCTCCTCTCCCCCACCCCAAAACGCCGAGCATTCTAATTGCCCCTATCACCAATCTGCCTTCCCTTCTAACATCTCTCCCTTCCCTTATCCCCATCTTCTCTTTTGTCCTGTAGGGCAAGATAAATTTCTATACCCCATTACCTGTATTTCTTATTTCCTAGTTGCAAGAACAATATTCCACAGTTGTTCCTAAAACTTTGAGTTCCAACTTCTCTTCATCCCTCCCTCCCCACCCATTCCCTTTGGGAAGGCAAGCAATTCAATATAGGCCATATCTGTGTAGTTTTGCAGATGACTTCCATAATAGTCATGTTGTGTAAGACTAACTATATTTCTGTCCATCTTATCCTGCTCTCCATTGCTTCTATTCTCTCTTTTGATCCTGTCCCTCCCCAAGAGTGCTGACTTCAAATTGCTCCCTCCTCCCACTGCCCTCCCTTCCATCATCCCCCCTACCCTGCTGATCCCATTCTCCACTACTTTCCTGTATTGTAAGATAGGTTTTCATACCAAAATGAGTGTGCATTTTATTCCTTCCTTTAGTTGAATGTGATAAGAGTAAGCTTCATGTTTTTTCTCTCACCTACCTTCTTTTTCCCTCCACTGAAAGGTCTTTTACTTGCCTCTTTTATGAGAGATAATTTGCCCCATTCCAATTCTCCCTTTCTCCTCCCAATATATTTCTCTCTCACCAATTAATTTCATTTTTTTAAGATATGATCCCATCCTATTCAATTTACTCTGTGCTCTGTGTGTGTCTGTGTGTCTGTGTGTCTGTGTGTGTAATCCCACTCAGTACCCAGACACTGAAAAGTTTCAAGAGTTACAAATATTGTCTTTCCATGTAGGAATGTAAACAGTTCAACTTTAGTAAGTCCCTTATGACTTCTCTTTGCTGTTTACCTTTACATGCTTCTCTTCATTCTTGTGTTTGAAAGTCAAATTTTCTTTTCAACTCTGGTCTTTTCATCAAGAATGCTTGAAAGTCCTCTATTTCATTGAATATCCATTTTTTTCCCCTGAAGTATTATACTCATTTTTGCTGGGTAGGTGATTCTTGGTTTTAATCCTAGCTCCTCTCACATCTGGATTATCATATTCCATGCCCTTCGATCCCCTAATGTAGAAGCTGCTAGATCTTGTGTTATCCTGATTGTATTTCCACAATACTTGAATTGCTTCTTTCTAGCTGCTTGCAATATTTTCTCCTTGACCAGGGAACTCTGGAATTTGGCCACAATGTTCCTAGGAGTTTTTCTTTTTGGATCTCTTTCAGGAGGTGATTGGTGGATTCCTTGAATACTTATTTTGCCCTCTGGTTCTAAAATATCAGGGCAGTTTTCCTTGATAATTTCATGCAAGATGATGTCTAGGCTCTTTTTTTGATCATGGCTTTCAGGTAGGCCCATAATTTTTAAATTGTCTCTCCTGGACCTATTTTCCAGGTTAGTTGTTTTTCCAATGAGATATTTCACATTATCTTCCATTTTTTCATTCTTTTGGTTTTGTTTTGTGATTTCTTGGTTTCTCATAAAGTCATTAGCCTCCATCTGTTCCATTCTAATTTTTAAAGAACTATTTTCTTCAGTGAGTTTTTGAACTTCCTTTTCCATTTGGCTAATTCTGCTTTTTAAAGCATTCTTCTCCTCATTGGTTTTTTGAATTTCTTTTGCCAATTGAGTTAGCCTATTTTTCAAGGTGTTATTTTCTTCAGCCTTTTTTTGGGTCTCCTTTAGCTAGGTGTTGACCTGTTTTTCATGCTTTTCTTGCATCTCTCTCATTTCTCTTTCCAGTTTTTCCTCCACCTCTCTAATTTGATTTTCAAAATCCTTTTTGAGCTCTTCCATGGCATGAGCCCACTGAATGTTTATTTGGATGTTTGGGATACAGAAGCCTTGACTTTTGATGTCTTTCCCTAATGGTAAGCATTGTTCTTCCTCATCTGAAAGGAAGGGAGGAGATATCTGTTCACCAAGAAAGTAACATTCTATGACCTTATTTTTTCCCCCTTTTCTGGGCATTTTCCCAGCCAGTTACTTGACTTGTGAGTGTCCTCTCCACACCCACCTGGCCTCCAGATCTGCCCAGCCAGCCCTTGGGGTCTGAGATTCAAATCCTGCTTCCCAGCCTCAGGGCTTTGGGCAGGGGCAGGGCTGCTATTCAGTGTGAGATTAAGTTCAGGTGCTCAGGTGGGGGCAGGACGGCCACACTGGACTCAGTTCCCTCAGGGGGTTTATGCAGGGACCTTCAACATTGGATCCGAGCCCCTGCCCACCTGGGAGCCCCGTCCGTAGCCACCCCCACCGCTGCCCCCCCACTGAGGGGGCCCGAGCCATGGGGACACCCTGCTCCCCTCTCAGTGAGCCAAAAAGACCCTCTCACTGACCCCCCAGGTGGGTGGGTGGAGGGACCTGTGTGGCCACTGGAGATTCTGTCCCTGAAGCCTGCTCAGATCTGCTCCTTTTGGTGCTAGGCGTGGCCAAGGCAGGGCTGGGCTCTGCTCTGGGTCCAGTGTGCAACGGACCTTTGGTGTTGGTTTTTCAGGTCTCTCTGGAACAGAAATCTCCTCTCCTCTGTTGTTGTATGGCTTCTGCTGCTCCAGAATTTGTTGAGAGTTCTTCTTTACAGGTATTTTATGGGCTGTGAGTTCGGAGCTAGCATATGTGTATCTTTCTACTCTGCCATCTTGGCTCCTCCCCCCCTAAAGGTGCTATTTTCTTCAGCATTTTTTTGGGTCTCCTTTAGCAAGGTGCTGACCCACTTTTCATGCTTTTCTTGCATCTCTCTCATTTCTCTTCCCAGTTTTTCCTCAACCTCTCTTACTTGATTTTCAAAATCCTTTTTGAGCTCTTCCATGGCCTGAGCCTATTGAATATTTATTTTGGATGTTTGGGATACAGAAGCCTTGACTTTTATGTCTTTCCCTGGTGGTAAGCATTGTTCTTCCTCATCTGAAAGGATGGGAGGAGATATCTGTTCACCGAGAAAGTAACCTTCTATGGTCTTATTTTTTTTCCCTTTTTTGGGGGCATTTTCCCAACCAGTTACTTGACTTTTGGGTCCTTTGTCAAGAGTATGGTATACTCTGGGAATCTGTGAGATCTCAGTTCCTCCAAGGTGGCACGATCAAGAGTGTACTGGTCTAGGAGTAGAAAGAGATTTTTGTGCCCAGAATCTTAGCAGTTTCCTTTCCACAGCTATCTGACCTGCAGTTCTGCCAAGCCAGCACTGGGGGGCTGGGATTCAGTCAAGCTGTGGGGGCAGGGCAGCCATTCAGTGGGAGACAAAAGACCAGCTCCCTCAGGGCCTTTACACAGGACTGAGGCAATAATTAGCTCCTCAGTGCCCCCAGGGGTTTTGTGATCCAATAATGGGTGCCAGCTGCTGTAGGTGCTGAGGTAGGAACTGCTGCCTCCCACCCAATGTGACCTCTTCAGCCACTGCCTGAGGTCGGAGCTATGAGAAGGCCCTTCTCTCTTCCTGGCCAGCTGAAAAAACTTCACACTAACCTTTGGTGCCTGTGGGTTGAGGGATCTGTGAACCCGCTGCTACTGGGACTGAGGATTCCACCCCCGAGGGCTGTTTGCAAGCCGTGTGCCATGCGGCCAAGATGGGGCTCCACTCTGGGTCTGGTGCAACAGATGTTTCCCGTGGGCCTTTCAGGTCACCCTGGCCTGGAAATCTCTTCCACTCTGTTGTTCTCCACTTCTGCTGCTCTAAAATTTGTTGAGAGTCCCTCTCTTCAGGTATTTTATGGGCTGTGTGGGGAGAGTCTGCATTTGTGTGTCTTTCTACTCCACCATCTTGGCTCTGCCCCCACTGACCATTTCTTTAATGACAATTTTAAGAAAGATCACAGGAATCAGTTAAGCTCACTGGCCTACAGTTTGTATTCTCTCTGCTCTTTTCCCACATAAAAGAAATGAAATATTTGCCCTTCCAGTCTTGTAATACCTTTGTTGTTTCCACAGCCTTTCAAATATTTCTGATAGTGGCTCAACAATCACACCTACCAATTCTTTCAGGTTGTAGAGTACTTCATTTGGTACAGATGATTTGAATTCATCTAAGACATTTAGGTACTCCCTTATGAAAGCCTTTATTATTTGGGGCATCAATCGTCTATTAGCCATTTTTTGTCTGTCATTTCTAGTGCAAAGGTCATCGTCCTTGGCAGAGCAAGTAAAATCAGAATCAAACAGTTCTGATATTTCTCTCTTGTCAGTTAGCATCATTGTATCCACCCCAAGTCATGATACTTTCCCTGTTTTAATACTCCTATTTCCTCTAATATAACTTTAAAGAACCCCACTTTTTGGTTGACCTTAGTTTCCCTCACCAGCCTTGGCTCATTCTGAACATTAGCTCTCCTGACCCTATTTTTCAAGTCCATGACGCATCTGTTTCCTTCTCTTGCTTCCATCTTCTACACAATTAAAAAAAAAGTTTAATCTTAATTTTTTTCAAATAGCTCTTATTTCTCCTCATTGGAATTGTTTCCTTTGGTGTCTTTAGAATTTTAATTTTGAGAATTTCAGATCCTTTTTCAGCTAACTTCCCTTGTAGGTTGTTTTTAGTTCATAGGATCCAGCCTCTCCTTCCTCTGAACCATTTGAAATCTGCTTTCTTAAAATCTAGAGTTCATGTCAGACAGTGCCTGGCTTTCCTCTCCTCTACCACAAATTCTAGGAGGAATTAGCCTCTTCCTCTTAAGGTTCCTGTCATTTCTGCCCCAGCACCCAGTTCCTCTGTATTCTTGAAAATCAGATCCAGAATAGAATTCTCCCTTGTTGGCTATTCGACCTGTAGTTCTTCAATTAGTCTTTCTTCGCAATTTTCCTATATGTGGCTTATTTATGAGTAATAGGTTTAGTAATAAGAAAACATGTACTCTTCAGACCTCTTCAGTGCCCTTGGCAATGATTTAAAGGAGGATAAAGACATACTGAGTCACCTCTGCCCACCCAGGAATATTTACTCTCATGATTGCTGAGCCTTACCCTGGATATTGTTTCAGATATAAAACATCTGCTTTAAAAAAGGGGAGGGGGCAGGGAAGAAAGGGGGAAAATGCAAGCAAATATTCCCCTTACATGAAGGGATAATTAAAGTTTTTTTTTTCATGACTTGTCAATAACCTTTTTTTCCTCATGTGAATTTATCTGAGTACAATTTGTATCTTATTTTATGCTTTTTCCTAAAAGACTGTGTGGAAATGTGTTGTTGTTGCAAAATTGGCTCAAATGTTATACACTAGTAGATTCCTATGTTCACTTCTTTTGTAAAGAAAATAATTAGTTTGTAAACTAAATAATCTCCTTCTAACTTGTGGACTTTATAGATTCAAATTTTCACACATTGGATTTGTTCAAAGCCATTACAGGAACAGATCATACACGCTAGCTTCATCTTTTTGAAAACTCAGCCCAAGCTCTTTTTGTTTTTCTTGCATAGACTTTCACCTCCAGCACGTGGACATTCTGTTACTTATAGTAAAAGCAGTTAACTGAAGTCAAAACAAGAAGGGTGGTAAGAAAAAAATAAACAGAGAAGCTAAACTGAAGCAGGTTAATGAGGAAGGAATACAGTGGAAAGCCTAATGAAGGATAGCAAGACGTAATGGAAAGAGCTCTAAACTTCAAGGACCAGGATCTTCTTTGTTCAAATATTGCTTAGCTACTTACTACAGATACTCTTGATACTGGGATAGACATCTCCTCCCTTGGCTGCATCCATAAAGAGAGACGGAGCTGGACTTTAGCGGATGGGTTAGGGTCCCACAACACCCTAGAGTGAAGTCTGAACAAGATTAAAATGTAACTGGGAAATATTTAAGAAAATAAATACATTAACAAAAAAGAAATCATGAGCATGTGTGGTTTTCTAAGTCTCTGGTTTCTAAGTATATATATATGGCCCTTTGGGCTCCTTCAGTAGTTTAGTTGGCCCTGTTTCCATATGAGTGTGACACCACTGAACTAGATGACTCTGAGCGCTACATTTATAATTCATAAAAGAAAGACAGGAACTCTGCAAAACCCAGGAAATTACCAAAGCACCTTTAAGAATTCTGTAAGAACTACAGAGTATTTGGGTTTCCAAATGTTAAGAAATAAATGTTACATTAAAAAACAACATGCTCGCACTCGTGGATGGAGGAAAGTCAAGGCCTGTCTTTGGAGATTTTAATAGTCAAACTTTGTAATGAGGTCAGTCTGTTTACTTTTGGACTTGACTTTTATTGTAGGGCCTTTTTCTTCTTTTTCTAGTAACTGAAGGTTACCAACTTATTTAAGGAATACAAATATTAAAGCTCATTAGGGAAAATAAAGGAAGTCCCCAACTTATAAATAGGTCCTATTTCCAAAGTTCATTTTAAAGTTGGTTACTTGGAACAAGTTATCTCACAGAAACAACGTTATAAATGGTGTTTAAGTTCCTAGAACAACCCCCAAATATCGTTCTTGCCATGTTTCCAGACGCTGTGTTGTGAAATGGCCGATATTTTCTATGTTATGTCCACATAATTTTTCTATGTTGGATAGTTCTGTCCTTAGAGGCAAAGACTGGAGTTAGAAACAGACAGGAAAGATAACGGGGTGGGGTGGGGAAACAGTGCAGGGAAAAAAGAAGTATCCCTTTGACATATGCAAATTTGAAGAAGGACCTTTGAAAGTAAAAATGTTAAGGACCAGTAAAATTTCCCATGGACCTATACCAATTTAATCCGTAATGTAACTGAATTAATAATGTATGTAACTTGTAATAAAAAAACCCAGCAATATCATTCAAATGAGTCAGTATTTTGGTGCATCTGTGCATCTGGACAATGAGGCTAGTATGTCCATTGTTTTTATCGTACATCACTCCTTTATTTTAGTGAACAGCAAAAAAAGGAAGAGCAGGGTTAGGACAGTTATGCTAAAACTGATGAGCACCCAAGTGGCTGGACATAAGATGGAAGGCAATGGGACACTGAGACATTTCAACATCATCTAGGGTCATTTCACCGCTGCAGAACAGAGTGGGGGCTATGAAGCACACAACGGGATGTACTCATCCACCCCTTGGAAATCAAAGAACTCCCTCTTCTCCGACTTGGCTTGAGGTCTCTGATGACTGCCACGTGGGACAGTTTAATTTCAAAAGTCACTAATAACCAGCCTAAAAGGGTCTTTTGTGAAAGCAAATGTAACAAGTAAACATTAGGATAAAATCTCAACCACCTAGATCCATTTTTCTTGGACTAGGGAGGAAGTAAGACTTTCGTGATTTGCTAAATGACCACTAGGGTTATAGGCAACTTCCTACAACAGCCCCTGAGAGGGCTGCCCTACTGGCAGGACTGGCTCATAGGAATAATTGGACCCATTGCTTCTTCCAACTCCCCACATTGGTCACTTCTTACTATGTCCCCATCCCTAACCCTTAAGCAGGTTCTTACTGAACCAAACCACTCAAGAGGCATTCTGACTAATGTGGTTGAAGGGAAGGGCAACAAGAGAGAAAAGAATTGGTCTGAAATAGGGAGGGAATGACAAAAGGAACCATCAGTCCCCCACCTGCAGCCATGTGTTGTGATCCCTAGGGTGATGGTCAGCGTGTGGAGCAGGCAGGGGAGAGATGTGGTGGGGACAGTGAGAAGGGAAGGACCTGGCTACTGCTGGCACATGTTGGTAGTCTGTGTTCACTTCTTGGCCTTGCCTTGGGCTTTGCACAAGGTCTCTTGATCCCCGAGGAACTGCATGAGCTTGATGGGCTTTTCCATTTTGAACTTGCAATGGATATCATCCCTGGTAGTGACAAACACCTTTGACTAGCATACTATTCTTGTTGTATGTCTTACTTGGTGTAATGGTGGCCATCAAATGGAATTCTCTCTATGGCTTCATGTTTATCATGGCAAATTCTATGACCTTAACGTATGGATGTTAAACCCCTTGATAGAGGAGATCCTATAAAGGTACTTATTGCTCAACTGAGTCAAATGGCTGTTTTACTCAACAAAAAATCAACACAATAGGAATCTTGAATTTTCTACACCTTTTAGTCAATTGTGTGACTGTAACAATGTGTTCTTCTGTGGGAAATGCCTTGTTAAAGACCTGTACCTTCTCATATTTAAAAAAAAGTTTTATTGCAGCTTTTTGTTTTTTACACCACAGTTATTTCCTGACATCCTGCCCTGCCTTGAACCTTCCTCTGTAATGCCCTTTGTCCTACTTGAAGGATTTCCTGATTCCTCTCACTGCTAGTGCCATACCTCCTTAAGCTACTTGGTACTTATTCTATATGTATTATCTGCAAATATATCTGACATGTTATATTACCTGGTAGAATATAAACTCCTAAGAAGAAGGACTGTTTCACTTTTAGTCATTGGATCCTAGCGCTTAGCACAGGACCTGACATACACTTGAAGCAGGCTTAGGGTTGATAAATGATATTCTGTTATGCAAACCTGATCAACAAAGCTAGAATATACAAGATTTTGCACCTAAAGTTGGGAGTTCTCTACTGAAGAGGGAGAAAGTTTGTTTCACCGTAGGTGTCCTGGGACCAAGGTTGTTTACTGCGGTGAATTTGAACTCAATTACCTTTTAGTCTTACTTTTGCTTATATTATATTTATAGTATCCAATGAGATAATATTCATTAAAAGTACTTGACACTTTGTACAGACTATATAAACGCTTATTATTCTCCTTCCTTATTGTACTAATTCTGCGTAGTTTTCCTGCCTCTGCTGACTTCTCTCTGTATTAAGTCATTCACATCCCTCCATGTTTCTTTAAATTCCTCCTATTCATTAATTCTTACAAGAGTATTCCATAACATTTGTACATAGGACAATAGTATCCTATGACATTTGTATACCACAATTTGATCAGCTATGTCCCATTCATATTTTCATTAATGATACCTCTAATATGTATGTAGATCATTTTCATAAAAGTTTTCCAGGGATGAAAAGTAGGCATATGGTCTGGCAGTGCTTGCTGTTCTCTCAATTGGAATTTTGGGGCAATAGTACTTTTTATGATCTTTCCCCCCAACCCTTTGATATCTCCCCCTCCCTAAGATAAAATGGCCCTTCAATGTTTTCAGGATTAGGCAACTAAGTCATCCATTTCCTTGTGTCCCTTATGAACCCCCAAGCATTCTTTGATCCAATGACATTAGCCTTCTTGCTATTCCTTGAACAAGACATTCCATCTCCAGACTTTGGGCATTTTCACTGGTCTTCTTCACGTCTGGAAAACTATCCCTTCTCATCTCTACTTCCTAGCTTCTCTGGTTTCCATCAAGTCCCAGTTAATGTTCCACATTATGCATTAAGCTTTTTTCAGTCCTCCTTAACCCTAATTAGTGCTTTTCCTCCGTTGATCATTTTCAATTTATTCTCTAAATAGCTTGTTTATACTAATTGTTTTCACGTTACCTCTTCCATCAGACTATGAGTTCCTTAAGAGCCAAAGCTGTCTTTTGCCTTTCTTAGCACAATACCTGGCACAAAGCAGGTGCTTAATAAATGTTGATCAACTGAATGGCTGACTCGGATGCACATGGTTTGGTCCAGGACCCAGGTACTTGTATTATTAAGTGCCATTTCAACTTTTGATTGCAATACCAGTTTTCAAAAGGAAAAATAATAAAGTTGCACAAAACAATTCTTAAAATTCTTTTGAATTCTGGCTCTTAAGGAAAAGATTCTATTGGAGGAGAATGAAGAAGTTGATGGAAAATTTTATGTCACTTCTGGTTACTTTAGAGGGCTTTATAAGATGATTTTACTAGTTATTAAATATCTAATTTCTCTGGAAAAATCATGACTTTCTTTCCTTGACAAAGGTGTATAATTAGAACTATTCTAATGCTATTAGTCATGATTATGGTCTTTTTTTGGTTCACAAGTAGAATGAACAGAGGGAGAGAAAGAAGGAAACTTCTGGGGTTTTTTTTTTCTGAGTTAAGTAAGTTATATTCTGAGTTCCTGCGCAGAATTCCTGTTGATGGTGTACTTTTCCTCATGTTTCTCTTTAAGGATGTCTTTGTACTGGTGAAACAGAGCCCCAGATCCCCTTAGTGGACCCAGCCATCTGTTAAAAGATGTCAGCCTGGTCATCCACATTGAGAAAACAGTGTTTCATTCCTTCAGAGAATCTGTGATCTCAGGAACAAGACCAGGTAACTTATCTGCATTCAAAGTGGTGTAAAGCGGGACTGGCCTCCCTTCTAGGAGAGAAAGTAAACTCCCATGACTTGTCAAACCAGAATAGCAGTTCCCTTTGTTGCTTTGTCCACCTTGCGAAGACTGGAATTATCATTAAGGTAAGCAAAGAAGTCATTAGCTACTCTGATAGGCAGATATTTGAAGTTTCCCATCATTTAATGAGTTTACTAGCCTGGGAAATGGGAAATTTTCCAACTATTATTACTTGATTAAGTCTGCTGTACCTCTAAATGTCTTGGAATGCCAGGACTCCTGCAATACTTTGACTTTACTCTTAGCAAACAAGCAAAGCAGAACTGACAACATAACTACATTGTTTTGCTTTAGAAAGAGAAATATGTAATGGGGATCTTTAGAAGATAGGCTATTGGGCAATTTTTAGATCGGTAATAAGTATACTATTGAATATAAGTTGAACTGCCAAGCACACAGTCCAAGGACCAAAAAGAGAAGCCCTAGCTCAGTAATATACAGATCCATCTGTAATGACTTAGAGGAGACAACAATGCAACCCCAAACAGCACTCCTCTAAATGTAAGGTGTGCTGTTCCTCCTGTAACAGGGATGACCCTGGACTAGGTTTCCTAAGCCCGGTAGGTCCTGTCTAGTTTCCAAGCAGACTTGTTTTTAATTTGTAATATGAGAAGAAGGAGAGGGAAGGGGAAAGAAAGAGGAGTAAAGCTAGGCTGCTGCTATCCTGCTCAGTTCTAGTCATTAGTAAAGTGAAGACAGCAAGCAAGGATGGGAGAGAATTCTTCTGGACCACCAAAAGGGCACATGGGTACAGTGAAGGAAAGTAGAAACAGAATTTGTAAGGTCTTGTTCCCATCACAATGGCAAGATAGATAACAGGAGAGAACGTTAAGGGTCAGCTACATGTCCCCTTCAAAGGAAGATATGATGAATAAAAGTATGATATTAACAGATAGCTCATATCAAAATGTAGCGGTACCCCCTTTGATCCGTTATTTAGCTTATACCCCAATTGATAAGAAGAAAATGTGCCTAAACACCAAGATTTTTATAGTGACACTTTTACTGTAATAGCAAAGAATTGGAGACAAAGCAGCTGTCCATCAGTTGGGGAATGGTGAAACAATTATGGTACATGAATGCGATAGAATATTACTGGCTATAAGAAATAACAAATACGATTAGTACAGAAAAGCATGAGCAGATCTTTATGAACTGACACAGAATGAAGTAATCTGAGCCAAGAAAACAAAACATGCGATGCTTACAACAATGTAAAGGGAAAGAACAACCACATCCTATCCCTACCCCGAGTCCCCCCCAAAAATGCATGGTGCAAAATTATAAAGAATGAGCATGACTGGAAAGAGATAGAAGAGGCAGAGGTGGGGGGGTGTCTACAAATGTTACACAATGAACAATTTTTCTCGGTTTTTTTTTATCAGCTATGCAGATTTTTCCTCTTTTTTTGCCTTAAAATACTATTTGTTATATGGAATGGCTTTTAGGGAGGGGTCAGAGGATGGATACTGGGGGAAACTAATGTCTTAAAAAAGACATTAGTAAAAACTTATTAAAAGAAGATAATATGGCAGTACCTAGAGATAATATAGGACAGTCCTTTGACTATTATACTCCCTCCTCCTCAATACCAAGAGAAAACATCTGGTAATTGGTTAATGTAACAAGACTTGGAGCTAAAAATACTCTCCTAGGGAAATGGTATATATAAGAGCTCCATTGGGTGTGACTGTGGCCCCAGACCTTGGAACCTGCTTCAAATCTAGACCTCACAGGATCATCTGGGAGGGGGAACACCTTCTACGGAAACAGACATCCCCACAAATTGTCAAATACCAGGCCAGGTGAGTCAACTTGGCTAAAGAGCAAGGCACCCTATGAAAGAGACAGGAGGTAACGTTCCAGGAACCACCTGGAACCACCACTAACCACCACTAACTTAACCACCACTAGACTCTGATGGAGACTCTGGGGAATAGTGGTGTCCCCTCAACTACCAGAACTGCTTCTAGTCCATCCACTATAGTAGAAATCATAGTGAAGTAAACCATTACCACCACCAACAAACTGCTGACCAGCTTGCCACTGGAAGGTAAATGAACACAAGAGCTCCACTGGGAAAGGTAGTATCCTGACCCCAGACCACCAACAGGCAGATAAACACAACAAGAAAACTAACAAAACACTGGGAGGGGTAGCATCCCTCAGACCATTGGTCCTGCTTCCAGCCTGATTATTATAATAAGGAACAGCTCCTGTAGAGAAGGGTCCAGCCATCCTCCTCACTTTGATCCAGAAAGGTACCCTAAGGGAGAGAAAGCAGAACCATACCAAGCAAATCAAGCCCCTACCCTTACCTTAATCTCCCCTCAAACCCCAACAGACACCTGAAACCAAGAGCCTTTGAATAGTAACGCTTCCAGTCTACTTATCTTGTAGCCATCATCCTGGAAAAGGACTTCCATGGAGATGGAGCCTAGCAACCGCTCCTGCATATAATGTGGTCACATCCATTGTAGACCCAGAATAGAAAGTTCTTGCCACAAAAGATCTTGATACTGTCAAATGATATGACATCAGAAACTGATATGGTTTTAATGAGTGGAAATACATCAAAGAAGAGGCATTACCATCTGCTTTGCCATAGTACCATGGGACCTTTCCATCTGATTTGCAGCTGAAACCTCCCATATGTCAACTCACAGGCCAGGTAAGCCAGACTAGCTAAACAGCAAGGCACCCTATGAAAGAGACAGGAGGTAGCATGTGCCCCCTTAGAACGTGAGCTCCTGGAGCATAGGGGCTGTTTCTATTATATCTCCAACATCTAACACATCACAGTGCTTTGTTTGTAGTAAGTGATTAATAAATGCTTCATTCAAAGAAGAGGCAATATGGAAGGAGGAACTTGCATATCAATAGAAGCTTATATATATGTTTGAGTCACAGCCAAAACTATGAAAAAATATGAAATAGATTATTTTTTTCTTTGGTATCCCAGGCATTCCCTTTTTCCTACTCTCCTTTCTATATGTTTGCTAGTCTTTAGTAGTGGGGAATACAAGAGCAGTAGGAGCATAACAGGAGAGTCAACGGTCAATTGACTTCATGCAAAAGATCTAGGAGTGGGGAACCTGTGACCTTGAGGCCACATGTGGCCCTCTAGATCTTCACGGCCCTTTGACTAGATACAACAAATCTTGTTCTGTGAAATTTGGATTCAGTCAAAGAGTTGCACTTGTGGACCTAGAGGGCCATATTTCCTCGAGGCCACAGGTTCCCCACCTCTGGCACAAATCAGATTTCTATAGCGTAATGTCTGTATTTCTTCAGAGACATATAGGTACATTTATAAAATTAAAATCCATGTTTAAACGAAAGTGTTGCCAGATTTCGTCGTTCAGTTTAGCATAGTAGAGAAAACGTTGGACAGGGAATCTGGGGAAATGGGTTCTAGTTCCGGTTTGGCCAATTGATCAATCAGCAAGCATTTATTATACAAAAAATAATCCTAACAGTAGCTAGCACTTATATAGTGCTGTAGGGGGCAGTTGTAGGGGGCAGCTAGGTGCCACAGTAGACAGAGCACTGGAGTGTGACCCTGAGCAAGCCACTTAACACTGTGCCTCAGTTCATCATCTAGAGAATGAGCCAGAGAATGAAATGGCAAATCACACTCCAGTAGCTTTGCCAGAAAACTCCCAAGGTTTGGAAATTGCTTTATAAATATTATCTTATTTTACTCTTATCACAACCCTGGGAGGTAGGGAAGAATAAATAGATAAGAATAATTTCTTATCCCTATTTTGCAAATTAGGAAACTGAGGCATATAGAGATTAAAGTGACTTGCCCAGGGTCACATAAGTATTCAGTGTCTAACATGTGATTTTAATTCAGGTCTTTGTGATTCCAGATCCTCCGCACCACTTAGCTAATGAAACTATTTCTTATCTTAGGGAGCCAAGATTTTATTGGAGTAAACAGCTATGTGATCTTGAGCAAGTCACTTAACTTCCCTGGGCTTTAGATTCTTCATCTATAATGTGGTGAGCTTGAACTGTATGGTCTCTAATGTCCCTTCCAAGTGTGGTATTTTCTGGCCATGCTATCAATTCTCCCTCCTCCCTCCGTATGTATTTATGACCCAGTGTTTATACCTCAAGGAATAAATTAGTCTGTATTTAATGGAACAAATTATCTGCACATCTGGAACAAAAAGAACATTACATTTTTATAGAGACTCATCATAATTAAAGCTGACAGAATGAACTCTGGTAAGGTAATGACTTATTCTCTTACCACCGGGGGCTTTAATCATGAAGTTCAGGGAAGGTAAAATCTTTAGGAATGTGCTGCTTGCGGTTCAACCTGGAAAACAGAAAATGAGAAGATATTGATATGATACATTTGCTAAGAAATTATATTCTGCATTCTTTGGCTGGAACTGCTTTCAAACCCAGTGGTTTTTATACCTCTTGAGGTCACATACATTGCCTTTGTTTGGTGTATAAGAAGGGAAATAAGTTGACTCCAGGTCTTCTCAGTAAAAACAGGAAGCATTTTAGAAGGCAGAGGAAGTTCATTTAGCTGCCTTTCCAGAATGAGAATGCACAAACATAAAATGAAACAAACAAACAAAAAGCCTCCATTTTAGTATGACTTCAGGTACAAGGAAGTAGCAAATTAGACAGACTGGTGTATATGAAATAAGACAATGATTGACAATGGTTCAGATCTGATTTAGTCCAGTTGAATAATTGCTCAATATTAACTTACAATTTCAATGCATCCACATATTCAAAACCAGTGATTAATTTTATCTGAGTGATCAAGACTGCATTAAATACTGAACTGACTTCTCTGTTGCACTTTTTCATTCTTGGGTGGCAAAGACATTCTTAGTGTGTCCAATGGCCTAGGCTCCTTACTCTCTTTTGCTATTTCTTTTTTTTTTTTATATTCACTTTTAACATTCATTTTCACAGAATTTTTGGGCTCCAAATTTTCTCCCCCCTTGTCCCCTCCCCCCACCCCAAAACACCGAGCATTCTAATTGCCCCCATCCCCACTCCACTCTCTTCTCCATCATTCCTCTCTGCCCTTGTCTCCATCCTCTCCACTGTCCTGTTGGGCCAAATAACTTTCTATACCCCTTTACCTGTATTTCTTATTTCCTAGCAGCAAGAACAGTACTTGACAGTTATTCCTAAAACTCTGAGTTGCAACTTCTTTTCCTCCCTCCCTCCCCTCTCCCTCCCTTTGGAAGGCAAGCAATTCAATATCCGCCAAATCTGTGTAGTTTTGCAAATGACTTCCATAATAGTCGTGTTATATAAGACTAACTATGTTTCCCTCCATCCTATCCTGATTCCAATTACTTCTATTCTCTCTTTTGATCCTGTCCCTCCCTGTGAGTGTTGACCTCAAATTGTACCCTCCTCCCCATGCCCTCCCTTCCATCGTCCCCCCCACCCTGTTTATCCCCTTGTCCCCCATCTTCTTGTATTGTAAGATAGGTTTTCATACCAAAATGAGTGTGCATTTTATTCCTTCCTTTAGTGGAATGTGATGAGAGTAAACTTCATGTTTTTCTCTCACCTCCCCTCTTTTTCCCCAAACTAAAAAAAATCTTTTGCTTGCCTCTTTTATGAGAGATAATTTGCCCCATTCCATTTCTCCCTCTCTCCTCCCATATATTTCTCTCTCACTGCTTGATTTCATTTTTTTTTTTTTAAGATATGATCCCATCCTATTCAATTCACTCTGTGCACTCTGTCTCTATGGGTGTGTGCGTGTGCATGTGTGTGTGTGTGTAATCCCACCAAGTACCCAGATACTGAATAGTTTCAAGAGTTACTAATATTGTCTTTCCATGTAGGGATGTAAACAGTTCAACTTTTATAAGTCCCTTATGACTTCTCTTTGCTGTTTACCTTTTCATGCTTCTCTTCATTCTTGTGTTTGAAAGTCAAATTTTCTTTTCAGCTCTGGTCTTTTCATCAAGAATGCTTGAAAGTCCTCTATTTCATTGAAAGACCATTTTTTCCCCTGAAGTATTATGCTCAGTTTTGCTGGGTAGGTGATTCTTGGTTTTAGTCCTAATTCCTTTGACTTCTGGAATATCCTATTCCATGCCCTTCGATCCCTTAATGTAGAAGCTGCTAGATCTTGCGTTATCCTGATTGTATTTCCACAATACTTGAATTGTTTCTTTCTAGCTGCTTGCAATATTTTCTCCTTGACCTGGGAATTCTGAAATTTGGCCACAATATTCCTAAGAGTTTCTCTTTTTGGATCTTTTTCAGGTGGAGATCGGTGGATTCTTTCAATATTTATTTTGCCTTCTGGTTCTAGAATATCAGGGCAGTTTTCCTTGATAATTTCATGCAAGATGATGTCTAGGCTCTTTTTTTGATCATGGCTTTCAGGTAGGCCCATAATTTTTAAATTGTCTCTCCTGGATCTATTTTCCAGGTCAGTTGTTTTTCCAATGAGATATTTCACATTATCTTCCATTTTTTCATTCTTTTGGTTTTGTTTTGTGATTTCTTGGTTTCTCATAAAGTCATTAGTCTCCATCTGTTCCATTCTAATTTTTAAAGAACTATTTTCTTCAGTGAGCTTTTGAATCTCCTTTTCCATTTGGCTAATTCTGCTTTTGAAAGCATTCTTCTCCTCATTGGCTTCTTGAACCACCTTTGCCAATTGAGTTAGCCTATTTTTCAGGGTGTTATTTTCTTCCGCATTTTTTTGGGTCTCCTTTAGCAGGGTGCTGATTTGTTATTCATACTTCGCTTGCAAGTCTTTTATTGCTCTTCCCAGTTTTTCCTCCACCTCTCTAACATGATTTTGAAAATTGTTTGGGCTCTTTATGACCTTTTCCCAGAACTGATCCCATTGAGAGGGCTGGGATGTAGAAGCACTGACTTCCATGTCTTCCCCTGATGGTGAGCACTGCTCTTCCTCATCAGAAGGGAGGGGAGCAAAAACCTGCTCACCAAGAAAGTGGTCCTCTATAGTCTTGGTTTTTTTCCCTTTTCTGGGCATTTTCCCAGCCAGTGACTTGACCTCTGAATATTCTCCTCACACCCACCTCGCTTCTGGATCCTCCCAGCCCACGCTTGGGGTTTGAGATTCAAATGCTGCTTGCCAGCCTCAGGGCTTTTGGCGGGGGCAGGGCTGCTATTCAGTGTGAGATTAAGTTCAGGTGCTCAGGTTGGGGCAGGGCCACCTCTCAGGCTCACTTCCCTCAGGGGGTTTATGCACAGACCTTCAACAATGGATCCAGGCTCCTGCCTGCTTGGGGAGCCCTGGTCTGCTCCCACCTCTGCTGTTGCCTCCCGAGGGGGCCTGAGTATGGGGGCACCCCACTCCCCTCTCGACCCACCAAAGAGACCTTCTCACCGACCCCCGTCACCTGTGGGTGGAGGGACTTGTGTGGCCACTGGAGATCCCGTCCCTGAAGTCCGCTCAGATCTTCTCCTCTTGGTGTCGGGGCTGGGGCAGGGCTGGGCTGGGCTCCACGTCCGCAGCACGACAGACCTTTTGCGAGAGGTTTGCAGGTCCCTCTGGAACAGAAATCTTATCCACTCCACTATTATGTGGCTTCTCCTGCTCCCGAATTTATTAGCAGCTATTTATTACAGATATTTCGTGGGCTGTGGGTTCGGAGCTAGCGTAGTTGTGTGTTTCTACTCCGCCATCTTGGCTCCGCCCCCCCTCTTTTGCTATTTTTTAACTTAGGGAGAAGGGAAGAGAGGATCTAGAAGATGGAGGTGGGAGTAACCAAAGGGTAGAAATGACAGAAGATAGACTGAATGTGTGTATGTGTCTGTGCCTGTGTGCATAATCAGGATCCATCATCACCTTTTGGAAGATATCTGCTGTTTTAGGGATCATACAGCTGAAGAGATTCTGAGAAGCACCCTGGAGAGGAGAAGATGGTGGATAATAATAAACCAGGTGCTAATAGAAACCTAAGACAGCCAAAAACTAGAAATAAAGTGGATATATATTAACTGGATAGTAGATCTAGAGCTGAAAAATACCTTAGAGATGATCTAACCAGGAGTAGGGAACCTGTGGCCTAAAGGTCACATGTAGCCCTTTAGGTCCTCAAATGGGGTCCTTTGACTAAATCCAAACTTCACAGAGCAAATGCCCTTAGTAAAAGGATTTGTTCTGTAAAGCTTGGACTCGGTCAAAAAGGACCTAGAAGACCTTGAGGCTGTAGGTTTCCCACCTTTGAATTACACCCTAATTTTATAGATGAGGAAACTGAGGCATACAGAGATTGCAACTAGCCTAAGGTCTTATAGCCACAGAATGTGCGCTTCTTGGTAGCAGGGATTGCTTATTCTTTCATTTGCATCACCAGTGCCTAGAAGAATTCCTGACACATAGTAAGTGCCTAATAAATGCTTGGGGACAGATTGAATTCAGTTCTAGCAGTCTTTTCACTCTACTGAACTGAGGGGCAGGATTGTGGTCTATAATGGAATATTACTGTGTCACAAAAAATGATGAGTATAAGGAAATCAGAGAAGCATCGGAAGACCTGCATGAACTGATACAAAGTGGAAACAGACATAGCTAGGATACCACCATACACAATAGTTACCAAGATGTAAATGAAAACAAATCTGAAAGCAGCTGATCATTGGAATCACTCTTGTTGTCCTTGGAGGACAGAGGGTAAAACGCCTCTTCTTCTCCAGAGTGAAGTAGGAGAATACTAATATGGAATGTTGCACACCTTGACAGGCAAGACCACAGTAGTTAGTCATCGGTTTGGTAAAGTTTTTTTTTCCTCCTTTTACTAGGAAGGGCTCAATGGTGTGTGTGTGGGGGGGGGGGGGGGAAGTGCATTCTAGGGGAAAGGAATCTTTGAGATATAACTATGGCCTTGAGTCAAAAAGCATTTACTATATATGAGGCACTATGCCAAGCACTACGAGTACAAAGAAAGGCAAAATCAGTCCCTGTATTTGGTGTAAAAGCAAAAGACATTTTGCAATCATTGCAAAGGTATGTGCAATCATTTCTGACTCTCTGTGACCCCTTTTGGCGTTTTCTTGGCAAAGATGCTGGAGTGGTTTGCCATTTCCTTTTCTAGTTCATTTTACAGATGAGCAAGATGTCTTCCTGAATTCAAATCTGGCCTCAGACACTTACTAGCTACACCAGATGCTCTACCTAGCAAAATGTACAGTGTTTAAAAAATTCTGAGGAACCCCCGTGGAGAATTTACAGGAAGACACAGAAGAAAAATACACTCAATGAGAATATTTGGATGGGTTGCCATCTACACTGATGGAGGATCACAGATCCATGAGAGTAACATACAAGTAACACACAAGTAACACACAATATAACACATATTTGAAGGCTGTATTACAGCCAGGCACAGAAACAAGCTTCAGTGTTGCCTTGGTCCATCCTTCTTGTAAAATGTAAGGCGAACAAAATCAGTGAAACCAGTGCTCACCAGGACATTCCCCATATCATCCGCTACTCATCTTGGGCATCTTGCTCCTGTAAGGTTATTTGAGGATTCTTGAACTGCACATAGTTATAAAAAAAACTGTAAATTCCCTCCCCCTTCTTTCCCTCATTAGTTATCACAGAAAACTTTTTTTCTAATCTTTCAATTGACCTTGAGGCTTTCCTCTAGTCATTCACTCCAAATTGAGGAGTCTAGAATTCTAAGTTTTGTTTTAGGTGTTTTAGGAACACCAAGTGTTGGCTTGGTGTAAGTTTTTAACCTGCCCTCCTTGGGTACTGTGGGGGTGGAGGGGGAGTAAGGATGACATTCTAAAAAAGAGTTAAATTTCTGGAGAAAACTGTCTACACTAGTTTCCTCCTCCTCCTCACTGCCTTGCAATCTACTCCTGACCTCAGAGCTGAAATTGCTCTTTCTTAATTACTACATCCAGTAGTCTTTCCCCCCAGTTTTCATCCTTGACATTACTGTAGCGTTTGATACTTTGGACCACCTTTTCTTCTAGACACTCACTCCTCTCTGGCTTTCACGCCATTGCTTTCTCCCTGTCGGGCCTCTCCTCAGCTTCCTTTGCTGTATCGTTTTCCATGTCCTTCCTCCTATCTTTGGGTGTATCTCAAAGGATGTCTTTTCTTCTTTCTCTCCTGTCCTGGTGATCTCAGTGTAGTGGGTAGAGTGCTGAACTTGGGAGTCAGAAAGAGCTGAATTCATATTTGTCTTTAGATACGTACTAGCCATGTGGCCTTGGGAAAGAGACTTATTTGCTGCCTGCCTCAATTTCTTCATCTGTAAAATAGTTTGATAATAGTACCTAATTCCTAAAGTTGTTATAAGGATGACATGAGATAATATTTGCCTTGAAAATGATAGAATTCATGAACAAGAACTCACGTAAGTTCAATTATCATCTCTACACAGATAACTTAGATGTAGTGGCTCCACTATCTTGACTGTGAAATTCATCACCTGGCAAGATTGGGCAAGGTAACAAGTTTTTATTAAATGATAAGTATATGTCAAGCATTGTGCTAGGCACTGGGTATACAAATAGAAGTAAAAAGAAAAGTCCCTGCCTTCAAGGAGCTTGTATTCTAATAGGGAAGGCAGGGGATTTGAAAAGCTGAAAAGCAGGAGGACTGTGAATGGAGTTGATATTGAGGTCCTGAAAGTCAGCAGGCAGAGCCATGTGGAAAATGAAGGTTGGCTGGCCTGGGCATCTCCCCAAAATGGAGGCTCCCAGGAAGAACTTACCCCTAGAAGAGGTGAAGTACCAGGGTGCTGAGGGAAGTCTCGAGGAGCATCTGGGGACATGGTGGCAAAGTCCAGAAAGTTAGAAGTGTAGCCAGGAGGCCCACTACATCTAAGCAGTCTCCAGCCAGACTTTTCTAATGGAGTCCCCTGCTATCTTGCTGCTGTAGACATAGCCACAGATCTACCTCTCTTCCCTTTTCTGTTTCTAAAACTGCAATCAAATCAATACTGCCACTGCTAATCGAAAGATTCTATAGCCTTGTAACTTTCTGAACCACAATACTCCAACCTGGCCACCACTCCACACGTTGTGTTTTCTTCCCCACTTAGAATGTCAGTTCTTTGAAGGCAGTCACTATCTTTGTTTCTGTTTATGTCTCCCGTGCTTGGCACAGTGGTTAATGGGTACTTTTAGGTGCTTAATAAGCAAATGTTTCTCATTCATTTATTCTTGTAGTCAGAGTTGTTTATTTTATCTTCTATGATCTACTTTATCCTTTGTTTAGTTAAGGTTTCTCCTCTTGTAATGGTCATAAAAGGTAATTTATTTCATTCTTCACATTTTTCAAATGGTGCATCCTTTTAAATTTATGTACTATGTCCACTTAAAGCTTATTGTAACATACAGTATAAGCTGATGGTCTAAACAGGGATGGGGAACCTGTGAACTTGAGGCCACATGTGGCCTGCTAGGTCCTCAAGTGCAGCCCTTTGACTAAACCCAAACTTCACAGAGCAAATCCTCTTAACAAAAGGATTTGTTCTGTAAAACTTGGACTCAGTCAGAAGGCCTCCCCTGAGGACCTAGAAGGTCACATGTGGCATTGAGGCTTCAGGTTCCCCACCCTTGGTCTAAACCTAATTTCTGTTGAACTGATTTCTAATGTTTCCAGCAGTTCTTGTCAGAAAAAGAATCCTTCCCCTAGTAATTTTTGTTCTAGATTTGTCAAGTATGATATTACTCTGTTTTGATTGCTTCTGTTTCTTACTTAACTGATTTCATGGATCTATTTTACTTTTTTTAACCCAGTACCAAATATTTCTTATGACTATGATTTTTTTATTATAATTTGAGATCTAGTAAAGCTATACCTTGTTCAATTGTATTTTTCTTATTATTTCTCTTGAGATTCTAGAGCTTTTTTCTTCTAAATGAATTTTTAAAAACTTCATGTCTAGCTCTATAATATATTTTCTGTGTAATTTCTTTGGCATAACAACAAATCACTTACTTATGTCTTATTGTCATTTTTTATCATTGGTATGACCCAACAATGAACCATGAATGTCTCCATATGCTTTCCTTTATTTCTGTAATGTTTTATAGTTGTTTTGATGTAATTCTGTGTTGTTAGAATAACTCCAAGATATTTTATACATTTTGTGGTTATTTTTTAAGCAGAATTTCTCTTATTTTCATTTCCTCTTAGATTTTGCTAGAGTTGAATAGAAATGTTCCTGATTTCTGTCGGTTTAATATATTTTTACCTTGCTTAAATTATGACAGTTATTTTCTTTGATGATTCCTTGGTGACTTCTAAGTATAAGCAGAATACCATCTGTGAATAGCAACCATTTTTCGTTCTCTTAAATGATATTTATAGTTTTAATTTTGTTCTGGTGTTTTAATTCTATATCCATCATTTTAAAAAAATAAATGTGAAATAACAGTGGAGAAAGCGATTATTCTGCTTTGACCTATTTTTGTAGTGGGAAAACTTCTAGAGTTTCTCCATTGAAAATAAAATGTCTCTTCTTTTAAGTCTGTACTGAGTCTCTGTAGTCTGTTTTACTTACATTAGTCTGATTTGGTCTCTCCTCTTCAATTCCTCTTCTTCCCTATACCTTGTACAATCCCCAACTCCTTGGATTTATTTTAATTGTTATTCTTGTCTTCTCTGTTTTTTTAGCCTTTCCTTTTAGAAAAAAAATTATTCTATTTTTCAGTTTACAAGCATTTTTTTCTTCTACATCTACAGCTGAAAAAAAGACCAACTTTGTAACAAACATGCATATTCGAGGGAGAAAAAAATCCTGCATTGAATGTCTAAGGGCGTATGTCTCAATCTCTATCTTCATATCAGTCCTTTGGAATTGTTGTTGGTAATTGCATTGATCAGAGTTCATAAGTCTTTCAAAGTCCTATCTTTACAATGTTATTGTTATTATACATTATTCTCCTAGCCTTGTTCATTTTACTCTGAATCATTTCATGTAAGTGTTCACAGATTTCTCTGAAACTATCCCTTTCACCATTTTTTGCTGCATAATTTGCTTTGCCATTCCTCAATGGATGGATATCCCCTTAGTCTCCAATTTCTTGGCCACCACAAAAAAAAGAGCTGCTACAAATATCATTGTATAAGTGGATAATTTCCCTCTTTCTTTGATCTCCTTGGAGTATAGGGATATTCGTGGTATTGCTGCCTCAAAGGGTTTAGGTTAGTACCTTTTGAGCCATAGTTCCAAATTGCTTTCCAGAATGATTGACCCAGGGGGGCAGAGCCAAGATGGAGGAGTAGAAAGACGCACATACACATACCTCCGAACCTACAACCCATAGAACATCTGTATAAAGTAACTCACGGCGAATTCTGGAGCTGTGAGGCCACAGAACAGTGGAGCGAAGGAGATTTCTGTTCCAGAGGGACCTGCAAACCTCTCGCAAAAGGTCCATCGCACTGCGGACGCAGAGCCCAGCCCAGACCTGCCGCAGCCGCGGCACCGAGAGGAACAGATCCGAGCAGGCTTCAGGGACGGGATCTCCAGCAGCCACACAAGTCCCTCCACCCACAGGTGACGGGGGTCGGTGAGAGGGTCTCTTTGGCGGGTCGACAGGGGAGTGGGGTGCCCCCATAACTGAGGCCCCCTCGGGATGCAGAAGCTGAGAGGCAGTGGCAGACCAGGGCTCCCCAAGCAAGCAGGAGCCTGGATCCATTGTTGAAGGTCTGTGCATAAACCCCCTGAGGGAAGTGAGCCTGAGAGGTGGCCCTGCCCCAACCTGAGCACCTGAACTTAATCTCACACTGAATAGCAGCCCTGCCCCCACCAAAAGCCCTGAGGCTGGAAGCAGCATTTGAATCTCAGACCCCAAGCGCTGGCTGGGAGGATCAGGAGGTGAGGTGGGTGTGAAGAGAATATTCAGAGGTCAAGTCACTGGCTGGGAAAATGCCCAGAAAAGGGAAAAGAAATAAGACTATAGAAGGTTACTTTCTTGGTGAACAGGCATTTCCTCCCTTCCTTTCTGATGAGGAAGAACAATGCTTACCATCAGGCAAAGACACAGAAGTCAAGGCTTCTGTGTCCAAGCCCACCCAATGGGCTCAGGCCATGGAAGAGCACAAAAAGAATTTTGAAAATCAAGTTAGAGAGGTAGAGGAAAAGCTGGGAAGAGAAATGAGAGACATGAAGTCAAAGCATGAACAGTAGGTCAGCACCCTGCTAAAGGAGACCCAAAAAAATGCTAAAGAAAATAACACCTTGAAAAACAGAATGATTGACCCAGTTCACAGCTTTATCAACAGTGCATCATTATTGTGTCTGTTTTCTTGAAGCCCCTCCAGCCTCAGAGTTGCTTTAATTTGCATTTATCTAATTATTAGTAATTTGAATTTTTTTCATATAGCTAAAGATACTTTGGATTTCTTCCTTTGAGAACTTTATATGCCTTAATCTTTAGAGGAATAGCTTTGATATAAATTGGGATCAAGGTCTTCCCCACTCAGGACCCTACCAAGAAGTTAACCTTGAAAGATGATGCTGAAAATTTCAATATCCACAAATTTCACAGGGCTGCCTTGGGTCAGTGTGTGGGGTGTGGCAGAGGGTATTGAGACTGAGACAGGGAAAGCTATAGGTTCCAAGAGCCATGGTGGCATTTTATTTTTTCCTACAAGAATTTCCTTGAGGTGGGTTCTTTCACTTTCCTATTAGGCTCTTAGCTTATATTATTTTGTGTGGTGGAAGGAAAGTTGACCCTAGGATACTTCTTATTCTATCATCTTCCCAGAACCCTTCATATCAAGTTTTACCAGAATTTAACTATATGAAAATGTTGGGGCTAGGGACAGACCTAGACTTCATACTTCCTATGCTCTGCCTTATTGGGGTGGCTCTGGATAAGGGCATACCTTCTCTTTGCCCATTCAGCTTCACAGATGGACAATAGACTGAAAGAGTTTTGAAAGCCCTGCCCAAGGTAATTGCTTCCTCCTTGTTGCACAAAAACATGTTGAAGTGGAAAAATTTATGTCACCTGGGTGTGGAAACAGAGTTTTCATAGGTTCATAAACTCACAGGATCATGGATCTAGGGGAGGAGGCCTCAGGAGGCCACATTGTACAACCCCCTCATTTTACAGATGAGGAAAGTGAGGTTCAAGGGTGGTGAAGTGAGTTGAGCAAAGTCACACTGGTGGTAAACAAATATCAGAGGTGGGATTCATATTTTATATTCTATGACTTTCCTCAAATTCTTTAAGGGAAAAAATTAGAAAACTGTTACTTAAAGTTACTTAAGGTAGCTCCACTGAGAAGCATGTATAGATGCTATGTAGTGATTTTGTTTCTATAATCAATATTATTTGCCAAGATCCTAAATCCTAAAATATTGCAGTCAATTTTAATAATCCTGGAAAAATTGATTGGAAAACTCAGAGTCCTGGTTCTTAAGCTTACTAGCTGTTATGTCCATGGACAAGCCACTTAATTCCTGTTTCCTCAGCTACAAAGTTGGGATAATTATGTTTGGTTATGCTACAAGATTTTTTTGTCAGGCAGATGCTAGGTAAATTATAAAGAACTATGGAAATTAGTTACAGGGAAGTTCCTAATATGCATCAGCAAAGGAAATTTCTGTACTGGAAATTCCCTACACCAATGAAATTCTGGGCCAAAAAGGAAAAAAAAGATCAAACCAGATAGATATTCTGAACCCATATTCTAACGTCACAACGATGGCATTCCCTGGTGAGTAAAGGTTATGTAGCTACAGTTAACATTTCTAATTATATATCCCTTTTTAATTGTTATCTATCACCTTAGGCTCAGACTCACTTCTAGCTTGTTATTATAATGTATTATCAAGCATTCCTTCCTCCTCCCAGGACATGGTTTGGTGCTCCCTGTCCAAGTATTCTTGACTTGTTTATTGTTTAGAACTAACAAAATATGGTATGTTTATTTCACTGGAACAAACATGACCGCTACAAAACAAAGAATGAATGAATGGCTCAGACATGACCTCCCGGTTCAGCAGTGCTTCCATAAACCGCAAGTTTCCATTAAGATTAACCCTTCCCTTCCCTTCTCAAAACAACAACAAACTCAAACACTTCAAACAAAATAGCTGTTGACTCTACGAATTCTTTCCCTATTATAAAGGACTTAAAATTACAGAATCATGAATGTAAGGCCTCTTGGAACTCTAGTTACACTTCTTTACTTCTTGTGTCTCTTTCAGCTTTAAATCTATGATTTCTGGCCTTGGTTCATATATTTTTTAAAAACAATAACAACATTGGCCTACAGTGTTTCTTTTTACCTATTGGGTTCTGACCCTTAAAGTTTTATATATACATATATGTATGTATGTATGTATGTATATACTAAGTCCTATCTTAATAACTATTTCAATATGCTTGATTTCCTTTGCCACCTTATGGATTTTTTTTCCTTTAAAACATTAGTTTGAGAAGGGTGTCCATAGGTTTCACCAGACACAAAAAGGTAAGAATCCCTGCACAATCCCTAAGGAAATAAGATCTTTATAACATGGGTTTTCATTCAGACATTATGTTCTAATGGCTAAGATACAAGAAACAATGCAGGTGCAGATATAAAGGACTAATCTACTAACTTCATTCTCACCAGACGCTCGGTCTGTTGTCAATGCTCACGTTCAAAGTCGGTTTCAAAGTATGTCCTATACAAAAGTGGACTTTAAGAGAAGGCCGAGGAGTCTCTGGATAACCTTCGTTGCTTTGTATGAATGAATGGTTAGTCCATACCTATTGCTGACTTAGTTTTCTCAAGGATGTTATAAAAACAGCTCACAATGTTTACAATAGTAGCTTGCATTTAGACAGTGCCTTACATTAGCCCCATTTTATAGATGAGGATGCTGAGATTCCGAGGAATTAGGAAAATGCATGCATCTGTTCAGCTGCAGAGAATGGACTCAAAGTAGGATGTTTTTCCTCCAAGTCCTCTGATCTTTTCACTAGGCCAAACTTCCTCTTCTCTTCTGTACTAGTCCCTGGTACATGTAACAAGGGTAAGGGTATTATTCCCAGCTACTTGGTCAGATTTCCCTTCGGCAAATTATGTTTTAACTGTCTCTAAATTACCCCTACACTCTTGGGCCCTGAGCTGTTGTCCACTTCCTTGCCTTAGCTCTACGGCATGTTAGATAGTTTGGCTGTTAAGTTAGAGCTGCCCTTTAAAATAACAATATCACCGCATTTTAAGCTGGAAAGGCTTGCAAAGGTCATAGTCCAGCCCCTGCATGAGGAAGCTGAGGCCCAAAGATGAGGAAGCTGAGATCCAAAGAGACCTCCCCGCACCCCACTGCCCCATCCCCCTTCTGTATTCTAGTAGCAAATGAAGCAATTCCTTTGTGTCTGAGCCAGGGTTTTAGGAAGGAAAAAAGGAACTAGAACTCTTCTATACTACTCCCCCTTCTTCCCTCCTTCTCTTCCTCCTTCCCTCCTTCCCTCTGTCCCACTGCCAGTGCCTTTGGCTTTGAGGAAAAGAAGCCAAAAGAGAGAAATGGAAGGTAGCAGGAAAAACAGAGAAGCAGCCTCAAGCAACTTTCACTGCTGCCAATTTGGGGGGAGTACAGCTAAAAGTGCAAGTACTCCTGTTCCATCCCCCTTGAGATCGCAAGTCCAGGCACCTGTATATTTACAAAAGTAAAAAAAAAAAAAATGGTCAAGCCTCTTCCTATCTGTTTTGTCTTTACTTGAAATGATATAAAAAACTTGTAAGAACTGGCCCAGTGCCTTGCTATTGGGATATTTAAATTCCACATGTTGTTAGATTTGTGGCAAAGGCCTTTCTTTCCATTTTTAAAAAATGCTTTGACAAAGGGATGTTTCCTGAGAAAATACAGCAAGGACTGAAGTACAAAAACCCATCGTCATGGACAGGGACATGCTCCCCCCACTACACCTCAGTCCCTGAGGAGAGTGGGCTCAAAATGAAGGAGGCCGCCATGAAATGTTCCTCACACCGCATCTGTCTCTGGGCAATGCATGGCTGATGGATGAATTTCTCCCTCTCCCATGGAGGACATGGTGTCTCAGCTGCTTGGGGGATCCACTGCTGGGTTAGGCTGAGCAGGTCAGTTGTTCCTCACTGGGCTTGACTCCCAGCAAGCTCTGTTATGGACTCCCTGTTCTTGGATCCCTGATGACTTTTTGGATCTTGCGAAACTCATAAGGTAATAGCCAAATCCATTCCATCACTATTCATTCACATTCGTTTTCCAACTACATACGAAAGATATAGAAAAATAGCCACACCATGCATTCATGATTTCATGGTGACCCAGGAAAGGGGGCCCAAGGCACCTTCCCTAACAGGTAGTTCTGCCACAGTTCGTTCTCTTCCCTCAGAGCTGCCAGTGAGAGTCTAAAAGGCTGCCTTTTCTTCCCTTCCACCCACTTCTGCTTATTTGTGCACCCAGTTTTTCAGGCTACAATGCTTTCTTAGTCTACTGGCAAAGGTAAACAGTCGTGATAGATAACTGGATGAAACAGAACTCAGACTGTCAAGAAAAATTACTAAATGGTCACCCAAAAGAGAGATACGTTCCTTTATACCATGGCTGGCCCAGCGTCATGGGGAAACAGTTCTTTAGCAGGTACTGTTGACAGGAAAAATCATGACAAGTCCAAGTGAGTTATCGATATATGTGGCAAATATATATAGCATAAGGAGATTTCAAATATCATAATTACATATTAGCAATAGCCTTCAATACCTCTGTACCTTTCTATGTGTTCCCCAGTCAAAACAACAGGTCCAGGAGAAGGAAGTGGCCACAGTCCATGTGACTGGACAGAGGTAGAGCTCTACAGGAGATGACTCTCTCTATCTGAAACTCAAAGGAAGCCATCTTTGACTCTTCTCTCTCCCTCTCCATCCCCACATCCAATCAGTTGCCAAGTCTTCTCTATTCTACCTTTACTGCCTACACGTTTCTGCCCACAGTCACCACCCTAGTTCAGGTCCTTGTCATCTCTCACCCAGACTATCATAAAAACCTCCTAATTGGTTTTCCTGCCCCCAGGTTCTTCTCTTTAAGGCAGCTAGGTAACACAGTGGTTAGAGAGCACCTGGAATCAGGAAGACTGGAGTTCAAATCTAGCCTTACTAGCTGTATGGCTCAGGGTAGGTTACTTAACCTCTGTCTGACAGTTTCTCCAGCTATAAAGTGGGGGATATTAACAGCACCTATCAAATAGCGTTATTATAAGGATCAAATGCAAAATATTTTTAAAATTCTTAAAGCTTACATAGGACATACTTAACAAATGTTTCCTTCCTTCCCTCCCTCTTGAATCTATGAGTCACACAGTCGACAGAGCTTACAATGTCACTCTCCTGCTCAAAAAATGCCTTCCAGTTTTCTCTATAATAAAACGCTAACTTGTCTGCTTTGCATTTAAAGTCCTTTACACTATTACACCAACATCTTTCCAAACTGATCTTCAAAGGCAACACTCCATCTTCTGACTCCAAGCATTTCCACAGGCTGCCCCATGCCTGGAATGTTTTTCCTTGCTCATCTTCATCTGGGTGTTAAACCCCAGATAAAATCCTTCCTTCCATAGCAGTAGTTGCCAACTCAGCTAGAAATGAAATCCTGTTGTGACATGTTGACTTTGAAAACCACAACTTAACATTACCTATGCTTTATTGTATTTTTACTTATTTTGTTAAACATTTCCTAATGTTTAACATTTGTTTGCTGTAATTTGGATACTTCTGCTTTACAAGAAGCCTTTCCCTATTCCCTTAGTTCTAGTACCTTCCTCCTGTTTATTATTTCCAATTTATCACACATATAATATATGCATATATGTGTGTACGTATCTATATCTAGTTTGTACATAGTTGTGTGTATGTTGTCTATTAGACTGTGAGTTCCTTGAAAAGGAGAGGCCATCTTTTGATCTTCTCTGTATCCCCAACGCTTAGCACAATGCTTGTAGTAGACTTAAATACGTTTACTGTGATCAGTTATTAAGGATTTCTGTTTGTTGAACTGTTCTCAGGGGTAGAACTACAAAGCAGAAGAGGCTTTGGGTTCAGCCTCAGGCTCACTTAGGCAAGAGAAGTTCCCCTACCATATGCCTCTGTTGTTACTTGAGGGAACAAGGAAGGAGAAATCCCCTCCTCCTCACTTCAGTCCAAGGCAGAGAAGACAATGAATGGACATAAGTGGAAATGCCTGGAGAGATGGAGTCATTTCTCCTCACTTCCCCCCCACCACCCAGCCCCTACAATGGTATGTACTTCCTGGCTTAGTGGCCAATCATCTTTGCCTTAATGCCAGTTATGGCGACCAAGGGATCAACATGGAATTACAATATCGATGTTCTTTAGCACTTAAGCAAGATGTCAGAGCACATGACCTACAGAAAAGGGCCAGAGCACATGCCCAGTTCCATGGGAAGTGCCCCAATCTATCCTGGCAACACTTATCTATTTTTAATTCTCGTTTCCACCCCTCTCCCCAGAATCTAAGATCCTTGAGACTAGGTACCATTTTGTTTCTGTCTCCTTTGTTTATCATAACAGATGTTTAATAAATTGCCTCTTGAATTGAACTGGCTGTACCTTAAAAGCCCACAAAGTGACCATCAGATCTAGCATCAAGTGTTGAATGCACCAAGTGAATTTTTGCTTCCAAGTTGCAGATGGAACTGAGGCATAGGATTATAACCATTCTAGTAAGACAGCAGTTTTTTTTATTTACGTTCTTCTCTCTGTGACCTGACTGGACTGGAAGAAGTAGGAAGAGTATAAGAATGATGTATGAAGACTTTGTCTATATCTATGGCTCCCTACCAGGTCAATGAGCTCATCATTTACATCTCTTTCTCTCTGCTTTTCTCCCTCTTTCCCCTCCTCCTCTCATCCTGCTTTCTTTTGTCCTCAAACAGTACCTACTTCACCAGGTTTTTGTGAAGACAAAATGAGACAATCTATGCAAAGTGCTTTGTAAACTTTAAAGTGCTTTAGAAAGGCTATCTATTATTATTAATCATATCAATCCCTTTCACCTTGCAGGAGGAATGCAGGATTGTTTATCTTTAGGACTACTGCTAAAAACTGGGCCCTCTGTTTATAGAAGTTATTTTGAATGAATATGCATGTTTGAATGGAACTAGAAAATTTCCATCCAAGCAGTTTCAACATAGTTTCTGGCTGTCCCTTTAGTTCCTGCTTTCCAGTATTCTCAGCAACCCATTAATACTGTCCTGGAGGATTTCATGGCCCACAGAGGGCAGGGTTCTCTGGGGAGCAGGACCTGTCTCTCATTTCCCTTGCTCCTTCTCATGGCCCAGCAAGATGGATTCTCTTTTCTTTCTAAGAGTTTTCAAAGCCACTTTTAAGAGATCATGATTCATGACCTTTGGATCACAGTGTGATAGGCTGTGAGTTCTTGTGGCAGATCTCATTGCTCATGTAGCTGAGAAGTGAAGGGTTACCTATTCAAATTGAGGCCTTTAACCTTCAGGATGTAGTATAAGGTTAGTAAATATTTGATTTATATATGTATTATATGAAGAGGAATGAAGTGTGTGATTTCATTTTATATAGAAAACTTCTGCACAAGGGCCCTCCATCTGCTAATGCAGGTTGGTACCTTCTCTGAAAGGTAAAGATTTCGAGAACTGCCTAGAGCAGGTGTGTCCAACTCAGCCCTGAATGCTCCCAAGGGACTAGATTAAAACATACTTGGGAAATAGTTAATAAGATGAGTAAAAATACAATAAAACATATAGAGGGCAGAGCACAGATCTGGCCTCAGACACTTACTAGCTTTGTGACCCTCAACAAGTCACTTAGTCCTGTTTCCTCATCTGTAAATGAACTGGAGAAAGAAAGGGCAAAACACTCCAGTATCTTTGCTGAGAAAACCCTAAAGGGGGTCATGGAGAGTTGTGCATGACTGAAACAACTCAACAACAATAAAAAAAATAGATAATATTACATTTTCAAACTTAGTCAATATGAGGCCCACAGGGATCCTTATGTATAGGTTAGTAGTCACCATTTCTGAATTTGACCCCACTAACCTACAACACTCAGACATTAAATGAGCCCAGAGTCACATAGCCAGGTCGTGTCAAAGGCAGGACTTGATCAGGTCTTCCTAATTCTAAGAAAAGCTATTTTTCTACTGTACCTCAATTGCCTCTGAATAGGAGAGAGATTTTAAATAATTAAAAAAATTAATTTTAATTTAATTAATTCATTTTTCTTGCCAAGTAGAGCTAGTTAGGCCTGTTCAGAATGGGATCAGGGAAGGGGAGTAGGTCTGACATCCACCTACCTCTCTCCTTGACCACTACCATTTCTGTATGAAAGCCCAAACAATCCTAGACCCCTCATCTCCCTCTCTTACCCTCAGACATCTTCATATGCTTCAGTTATGTATAACAAAGAGTAGGAACCACCAGTTGGTGGAAAAGGAAGTTTACCTGAAGCTTTGGGCCAGGTCCAACTCAGGCCAATTCATTGGTTCAGGCTCAGGACTAGAGCATGATTTGGATAGCCAGGTGTGGATTGAAGGTTCAGAAGTGCTCATCTCAGTTAGTCCCCTATTGTATTCATTGGCTAGGCTGCTTTGACACCACAATAGGGGAAGTTTTGCCAGACTTGAGGCACACCAACTCCCCCATAGGCTGGGATTTTTACATTTCATGTGATCAGGAAGACAGCCAACGATTCAAGCCCTAGTCCTCTACACCAATCAAATCCCAAGGATGGCCTCATTGTTCTCTTAATGAGAACCTAACTCAGCCTAGTAAAAGATGCTGTTCTTATAACACTTGCCCTTGCAACAAAGGCATTTTGGGGAAGGCAATGGCAGAGGGGGATCCATCATTCTATGATGTGACAAGAGCAATTCCTTAACCCATACCCCCATGCAAATTAGGTAATGTTTTTCCTCTCTTAAATGCATTGAGGCCATGCTTGAGATTTGGTTGGCTCAGGAGACATGCTGTTGGCCTCTCTTCCTTGTGTCTTGAGTGTCATTGAGAGAGGCAATGAAGAGCTCCTGGTGTCCTCTCTGATGCCTGGAGAACCACAATGGGCAGCTCAGGCAAGGTATCTTTACTCAGAGGAATTAACTAGATATGACCCCAACGTCTGTCCTTGTTGAATATGCTGGGCCTGCTGTAGCTAAGTAAACCTCTTTTGTGAACCGTGGAGTGATCCCCGAGGATCCCAGTTTATTCTAATCCTGAACATGAAGCCATCAGGTGACTGACTTGAGTTACAAATACTGAACAATGCTCAGTTCAATGCATGGCAAATGAAAAGTAAAGCAAATATTTCACTGATATTAAGAATAATGTTGGCGGCAAGGAAGCACAATGAACTAAATCATGAGTTTGTATTCTGCTTGTAATTAATTGTGAAATATAATCAGAGTGTCACTGGTTTTTGTTTTGGGCTGGGCCTAACTCAAGCCAGTCACCTGGTGGCTTCATATTCAGGAGAGAGTATTTACACATCAAAGCTTTAATGATCTGTTAATTTATAGATGTAGGTGTTTCCTCCACTAATGCAAATAGTAACCCTGTCAGGGCTTACCTTCTGCCATATAAGAGGTGGTTTAATGAGTTACAGCTGAAAACCTTCAACACCTGGTGTCTGACCTTTTAGTAATGAGTCTCTCTGAACTTTGTGAGTCTGGTTTTCTTACCAGCATTCAAAATCTGTTGCCAGGATGCACTTGAAGTTTCCCACATTGGTTTAAAGGCTTCTAGAGCCTGCGCTCTACTGGCCATACCTTTTGAAAACCCAAGATTATCTCAGTGTCCAGATAAGGTTTCAGGGTGGGACTAAGGCTTGATACACAGCAAATAAAAATAATTAGGCTTTCAAAGGTGAGTATATCACCAGGTTATCTCTAACCTAACATTCTGTCAGGCAACTGAGCCAAAGGAGATGGCATTTGACTAGGCCACCTAGCCAAGGTTCTGAAAAGCAGTGCTGAATAAGGGCTTCGATCAGAATTTATTGCATAGGAACGTCGTAAAGAGACAGTTTAAAACTGTTGTTAAAATATTACACATTTTACCTTTTTCATTAATAGTTAGTCAATATGCATTCATTAAACATTTACCATATCGGCAACGAAGGACGAACACACACATCGTATAATACAAACTGTTCTAAGCACTGGGGATACAAAAACAGTCGCTATTCTGAAGGAGTTCCCATTCTAAACAGAGACAGCTGTGGTCCTCAGGACTAAATTAGGCTGCTCTGCGTTGGTGGCCAAAATGATTTGGTTTTTTGTTTTTCTCTTAATTCAACCTCAACTGAGATACATATTACATTGAGCAGTTCTTGGAGAAGGAAGGAGAGAGAAGAAATTGTTTAATAGGATGAAAGTTAACAAACAGGTCCTATGAAAAGCGAACAAATAAGGATCCCACAGAGTCAGTCAGAAGCAACGCTTCTCATATGATTTGTTGACCTGCCTAGATATTTTTACTGAATACACAAAGAAATTCACATACAAAGGAACCATTGATATTATTTTCTAGGAATCCCAGACAATCATAATGGTAGAATGTACCTCCTGATATGAGGATCTGGATATATATATATATATATATATATATATATATATATATATATATATATATATATATATATATATCTTGGGGACACTCTATGTGTCTGCCTGGAGCACATGGCTCATTTTGTATTATGTATCATTTTGCTTTCCCAAAACATCCCTCTATTCTCCTGCAAGAATTCAGGTTGATAAGAGCATTAAACAAAGAAAAGATTTTATTTATATAGTAAAAATACAGAAATGACTCATATCCAATAGTCAAGAAAACTCTCTTTTTGGAGAGATCTATACTGAGAGAGAACATTCCCCCCACCCTTTGCTGCACAGTCCACCCGACTCACAGTACCAGCAAAGAGCAAAGTTCAGGTTGCTCTACCACTGCATAGTTTTATGCTCTGTTTTTCCTCCTAGGTTTCAGTTGCTCTTCTGGTCTGTGATTTTCAATCTTCCTTTCTTTCAATGTTCTGTTACTCTGCTGCCACTTTAACATCCTTTGGAATTAATTGTGAAACTTGGGAGACATTGGCATAGGACCACACATCATGGCATACCTTCATCAAAGAAAGTGCTGTGTTCTATGAGCAAAGCAGACTTGCAACAGTTCAAAAGAAGTGTGAGATACACAAATTTAGAGCTATCTCCACTCCAAATGTTCACATGGACTATTTGTGTCCGACCAGTGGTAGAGTTTTTCAAAGTCATATTAGTCTAATTGGGGGCAGCTAGGTAGTGCAGTGGATAGAGCACCAGTGCAGGAGTTGGGAGGTCCTGAGTTCAAATCTCACTTCAGACACTTGACACTCATTAGGTGTGTGACCTTGGGCAAGTCACAACCCCAGTTGCCTCATCCTGGGTCATCTCTAGTCATCCTGATGAATATCTGGTCACTGGATTCAGATGGCTCTGGAGGAGAAGTGAGGCTGGTGACCTGCATAGCTCTCTCTCACTCAGAACAAAGTCAAGTGCAAATCATGTTGATATTTCTTTGATGGCATGGTCTTCTTCGGCAATGAAGGACAAACACATAATCTAGTCTAATCAGCCATGGTTGGACACACTGTACCTTGACCCCAACATAGTGATATCATTTTGGTCCTTTTTAAGCATGAGGGACAACAGCCAATTTCAACATCCTCACTGGTATCAGCTGTCTTGTTCCATGGACCACAAGGATTAAACAACTTTCAGAGCAGGCCTTGCTTTGTTCACCTGCAACTATCCTCCTAGACCAAGGAGACTATAGAACTTTGAGAAATGAAAAAGTATCTAAAATATAATGTGAACTTGAGATTTGAGAGGTTTCTGAGTGTGGTATTTTACAGGATGAGTAGGTACTTAAAATACACAAATAAATCTGACTGGCTATGTATATGTAAATTAGGTATAAATAACTGCCTTATACAACACAGCAGCCTGCTAAGTAGCCATTCCCTGACTTGTAGTTAATATTTTTAAAACACGTATTTGACAGAAAAATAACTCAACTGCATACATTTACTGGAATAAGAAGACAGGCCAGCAACTTAATTACCATACAGCGTACTATCAGTTCAATTCAACAAAACAATTCAACAAATACTTTTTTATGTATTCCAGATGTTGTTTCTTCAGGGAGCAGTTGGTACAATGTTGGAAAGTTCTGCGATTTCATTCATAATGGTTTGCTTAATATTATGTACTTAACATCATATTTTGTCTGTTTGTTGTACATAATAGACATTTAATAAGGTTTCTTCCATTGAGCTTTACCGGTGAAGCTATGAATGAAGTTTCTTTAAGGATCCATTTACACTCTTTGCTCCCCCTCCCCCCAAAAAATGGAGGAGAAAGGCTATGTCAAAATCTGTCTGTGGTAAGCCTTCAAATCTTTTTCTTGGATCTTTAAATAAAAATGTGAACATTTTTCTTGCTGTAAAATGCTCTTGTTGATCGCCCCCTAGTGGTTATATGCCAATGAGTATTTGAAATATTCTATTCTTTTTTTCAATAGAGTAAAGGGCGTGGGAGGAAGAGAAAATAGATTTCTGCTAATTTTTTTTTTAAAATAGAGGCGTGAGAGGGTGGTATAAATCTGAAATCTTGAATGCACTTTTAGATTGAGGTCCCTGTATTTTGCTTAACTGTTTTTATCTTGTTACAAAAGTCATGAAGTGGGCGTAATCTGTAAACGTATGTAATATAAAAACAAAACTCAAATAAATAAAACTTTAAGAGAAAGGGAAATTCCCTCATACATCAGAAACAAAGCCAGGAGCAATCCTTACTCATCACCAATTGAAGCCAGTTAAGGTATGCACTAAAGAGTCAATTAGTACTTTCTAGGGATGAAAGTAAATGAATTTTTAAAAAATCACTCCTCACATTTTGATTGACCAACTTCTTATAGGAGGGGACCTAATGAGAGTAACATTTAGACTTTAGAAGAGTTGTTAAAGAGGAAGTAGATGTTTTTTACATTCCACATAACTCCAGAGGATAGGACGACAATTCATGGATGGAAATTATAGTGTGAAAAATGTTGGTTCATTGAAAGGTAAACCTTCCTAACTGTTAGAACTATCTGAAATTGGAATGGGCAGTCTTGTAAGATAATGAACTTCTTATCAGGGAATGTATTCAAGCAGAAGGATGTTTTAGAAAAGAATGTACACTTCGGTATGGAAGGTTGGACCAGATGACGTAAAAGGTTCTTTCACATTGTAAATTTATGGTTGTAGAAGCTAAAAGTGCTTACAAAGAGTCTTGCCCTACCTTTCAACCTCCTCATCAAAATCACATAAATAACCCTCAAAAATGAATTTCAGGTTCTCTAATTGTGACTACAGATGGTTGCAGATCTGATATCTGCAGTTTTTAAAGGGTAGCAGGTCTCTTATCTCCTTTCTAGCAACCTTGGTTCACCTACCCCAACAAGAATTATTAAAGTCACATTTTATTTCTATTCTTTGTACTGTTTTAAATAATTTTTAAGCATTTAAATTTGTTTTGGAACTTAATTTTCAGTGAGTTAACAGAGTTGTGTCTCATTATCTTTCCCCCTAAACCCTCCCCACTTCTAATTTTGTTTTTACTGTAGGGCAAGGCTATCCTTTCAATTCCTCAAGCTTGAAACATGGGAATCATCCTCAGTTTCTCATTGTCTCTCATTCTCATCTCCACCCCACATCTCCTACCCCATATCCAAGTTGTTGTCAAGATCTGTTGAATTTCATTTTTGCAACATCTCTCCAATATGCCACTTCTCTCCTCTGACATTGCCACCACTCTAGTGGAACCCTCCTCATACCACACCTGATTTATTAGAATAGTTCTCTTGTTGGTCTCTCTGCCTCAAGTTTCTGCCCTCCACTTTATCCTCCATTTAGCTACCAAATTGATTTTCCCAAAGTGCAAGTCTGACCACATCACTCCCTTTCTCAATAAACTCCAGCGGCTCCCTGTCGTTTCCAGAATCAAACACAAAATGCTCTGTTTGCTTTCAAAATCCTCCACAGCCTAGTTCCCTTCTACCTTTCCAGTCTTGTTACACCTTACTCCCTGCCACATACTCTTTCATCCAGTGACACTGGCCTCCTGGCCACAAGCAAACCACTTCATCTCTCTACTTCAGGCATTTTCTCCATCTGTCCCTTGGAATGCTCTCCCTCCTCAACTCTGCCTCCTGACTTTCCTGGCTTCCTTTAAACTCCAACTAAAATCCCATCTTCTACAGAAAGCCTTCCCCAACTCCTCTTAGTTCTAGTGCTTTCTCTGTTAATTATTTTCTATTAATCCTATATGTAGATGGCTTTTTTATATGTTTATTTGCATGCTGTTTCCCCCACAAAACTGTGAACTCCCTGAGGGCAGGGATTGTTTTTTGCCCTACTTTGTATCCCAAGAGCTGAGTGCAGTCCCTGGCACATAGATGCTTACTGGTTGATTGGTTAGTTGGTTGGTTGTTGTCCCTCATTCTTAAAGAGGACCGAAATGACATCACCATGATAAAGTAAAATTTCAGTGTGGCCGACTATGGCTGATCAGACCAGTATGAATTCGGAATGCTCTACCACAGGCTGGGCACACATAGTTCTAGTGAATATTTGAGGTGGATACTCCAAATTTGCGCATCCTGCGTTTATTTTGTGCTGTCTCAATTCTGCTTTGCTCATAGAGCACAGCACCCTTTCTGATGTGGGCACACCATACTGAGCAGTCCTGTGCCAGTGTCTCCCATGTTGCACAGTCAAATTCAATGTTCTTGAGAGAGACCGTGAGAGTGTCCTTGTGTCGTTTGTTCTGGCCACCATATGATTGCCTGCCCCATGTGAACTCTCCACAAACTAGTCTTTTTTGGCAAGTGTACATTTTGCATTCAAACAGTGTGGCCAGCCCATTGGAGATGTGTTCTCTGAAGCATAGTTTGAATGCTTGGCAGTTCAGCTCGAGAAAGGACTGCAGTGTCTGGTACCTTATCCTGCCAGGTGATCTTCAGAATCTTCCTAAGACAGTTCAAATGGAAGTGATTCAGTTTCCTGGCATGGTGTTGGGAGACTGTCCATGTTTCACAGGCATACAACAATGAGGTCAGCACAACAACTCTGTAGACCTTCAGTTTGATACCTCTTCTCTCCCAAACTTTTCTTTGGGGTCTCCCAAACACTGAGCTAGCTCTGGCAATGTGTGCATCAACCTCATTGTCAATGTGTACATTCCTGGAAAGCACACTACCAAGGTAAGTGAACTTATCCACAGTATTCAAAACTTCTCCATTTGTTGTAACTGATGATTCCACGTATGGATGGTGAGGTAGTGGCTGATAGAGTGCCTGTGTTTTCTTGGTGTTAATTATTAGGCCAAAATTAACACAGGCAGCAGATAACTGATCCACACTTTGTTGCCCCTCAGCTTCAGAAGCTGCACTGAGTGCACAACCATCTGGACACAGATAATCACGCACCAACACTCTCTCCACTCTGGTCTTGGCTTGTGGCCTTTTCAATGGAAGAGCTTACCATCAGTAAGGTAGTTGACTTTGATGCCGTGTTCATTCTCATTGAAAGCATTTGACAACATGGCTGAAAACATCACTCTAAAAAGCATGGGAGCAAGCACATAGCCCTGTTTCACTCCATTGGTGACTGGGAAGGTACGAGAGCATTGTCCATTTTTCAGAACCTGAACAAACGTGCAGTCATGAAATTGACATACAATATTGATGAACTTCTCTGGGTAACCAAATTTTGACGTAGTTTTTCATAAGCCCTCATGACTAACAGTGTCAAAGACCTTGGTCAGATCTACAAACATTGTGTACAGACCTCTGTTCTGCTCCTGGCATTTCTCGTGGAGTTGTCTGGCAGAAAATACCATATCAACTGTTCCTCCATCCTTTCTGAAGCCACACTGGGTCTCAGGCATAAGACTATCTTCCAGGTGAAGGATCAGCCTATTAAGGAGGACTCTAGCAAGAATTTTGCCAGCAATGACTAAGAGAGATACCCCACTGTGATTGTCTCAGGACAATCTATTCCCTTTTCCTTTATAAAGATGGATAGTGGAGGCATCCTTGAACTGCTGGAAGATAACCTCCTCTTGCCATATAACTTGGAAAATATCAGTCAGCTTTTGTATGAACCATGGTCCCCCTACCTTGTAAATCTCAGCTGAATAGAATCAGCACCAGGTGCTTTGCCACATGAAAGGAGCCTAATGGTCCTCAAAACCTCTTCTTCAGTTGGAAATTCAGCTAAGGAGGGATTGACTTCAAACAGAGGTAAAAGGTCAATGGCCTCAGCATTGATTGATGATGTCTGTTGAGAACACTATGGAAGTGTTCAGCCCATCATTCTAGGATCATGTCTTTAGATGCTTTCTAAAGGTTTATTGATTGACTGACTGCATCATTGATATAAATTGGTCTTCATTTCAAACTAAAAGTTCCCTCACCCAGATCGTTCTATGTTTGCTGAATGATTAGGTAGGTTTTCTATGCGTTTAGGATTAAAAAATTTCCACCTTCTCCCCCCCCCCCCCCCCCATGTTTGGAATGTCTTGAGGCAGGATTTTACTGCCTTTATATTGTTCTCAAGAAAACTAATGAGGGATGCTTAATTGGTTTTGTACTTAAATTTCTTTCTTCCTCCCCCTTATGTTTGTGGAGCACTTCTTTGAGGTCTCATATGCTCAGGATTGCTTTACTAGATGTGTGGCATGATAAGCCCTTAATAAACTGTTGTTGATTGGTTAATGCAAAGAGCGGCTGAAGGTTGCTCTATCTGTATGAGCTAGCACGTGATCCCCAAGACTTGGGTGATGTCAGATCACTCAACTGCATTTGTGTAAGAACACATATCCACTCCCAGCTCTTCCCATCGCTTCAGATTGCACAGTAGATCTAAGGATATGCATTACTTCTCTAATAAATTATGGGTTATCCAAACTGATTATATTACCTCTACACACTTGGATCTTAACATATCCCCCAAATGTTCACTGACTCAGCATAGAAACCAAATGTTTTGCTAAGTGAAAACAAGAGTAAACACCTGTCAAGTTAACATCTAAATGGCCTGAACAAGCTGCTACTGCTTCTTATGAAGTCTGAGCTTCAGATCCCACCTCTTCCCTCAGCGTTCTGTATCCTGCCTCTTTGTTATTGTACATAAGGGAGAGGAGCCCAAGCATCTGAAGAGCACGTTACCAAGGATTCGTGAAGTCAAGATGAGAGAGGAGTAGTGATTCACCATATTCTTTTTCCAAAGTCTTATTTCTGTAGAGACTGCATTAACTCCTGTCTTGGGGGGCTGGCAAGTGAAACCAGTGGTCAGATATTTCCACAGATAGTCCCTATGGAAATAACTGTCTTCTCTCCGCCTCATCTCCCCACACTCCCCAGGCTAGCTCCAGGATCAGTTTCTTTCTATGCATCTTCCCAATGCACAGGAAAAGCTGGAAGCCAGAGAATCAGTGCTATTACTATTCTGCTGTTCCTTTGTTAAAAGTTCCATTAAAACTCCTACTTCAGCTTGACCTTTGACACTTGCCATTATGTTATCCCTGAGACTGTACCAGCCATACACTTTAGAGTCTCTTTGATACCTAAAATCTGGGCTACAAAATAGCAGACTCCACTTAGAATTCTAGGATGTTAGGGCTAGAAGGGACCCTAAAGGTCATCTGCTATAGCCCCTTTATTTTACAGATAAAGAAATTTTGTCTTTGGGGATTAAATGTGGTTTTAAATTTTTGCTTTTTACAAATTTTCCTTCTATATCTATATTTGTGTCTTTGTGAGTGTGTAACAGTAGAGGGAAGGCACTAGCTTTAAAGGGTATCAGAAAAGACTTCTTGTACAGAGTGGAACTTTAACTGAGATTTGAAGGAAGCCGAAGCTAGGAGACAAGGAGGGAGAAAATTCTAGGCATGGCGAATAGTCAGTGAAAATGCTTGGAGTCAGAAGATGGAGTGTCTTATGTGAGAGGAGTATCTACAAGGTATGTAGCAAAGCAATAGAAATTCATAGGATATAAAATCCCAAAAAAGGAAGGCAGGAATAATGCCTGGGGTTTTATTTGACAATACATAAATAGTCATAGTATGAAAAACAAGGGAAAAGTAGAATCCTATCATGAAGTGGTAAATTTGACCTTATAAAGGTGTCATTGAGACTTGTCTTAATAAGAATATGCAGGAATGTGATTCTGAAAGGGGATACCTTATTCAGAAGAAACAAGGTAAGTAAAGGGGAGATGAGGATGAGACTGCAGTAACATTAGGAATTAGGAATAATATACTGAGTGACTGTGATTTTTAAAAAGGCATTAATCATTTTTAAAAGAAAATCTCATGAAGAAATACAAAAACTAGTAGTGGAAAGTAGAAAGAATTAGGGTGAAAATCATCTGAGGGAGGTAGAATCAGAGTGATATTGACATCAGAATATACTGTAGACCTCCTAGACCAATAAAAAAAAAAGAGATGGGGAGTTCTCAGAAAGAACCACAAGCCAGGGGTGGAGGCATGATGCAGAAGTGTTGGCAAACTGCAGAAATTTGGATATCTTCTGCAGTGCTCTCTCTGTGTCTCTGTCTCTGTCTCTGTCTCCTCTCTCTGTCTCTCTGTCTCTCTCTGTCTCTTGCTCTCTCTTTGTCTCTGACTTTGTCTCTCTGTCTCTCTCTGTTCCTGCTTCTATCTGTCTCTATCTGTCTCTGTCTCTGCCTTTGTCTCTCTTTGTCTCTCCCCAAAATAAAACAGCTATTAATTTTGGGCTTGGTTTAATGTTAATTCCATGCTGAGAAAGTTGGAGGAAGCAACAAGGGGAACTGCTTTCTGGACATAATTCACACCAACAAGTAAGAACTGGTCACTGACATAGAAATGATGAGAACATTTTCCTCATCTCTTGAGAATTTAATTTTAGGATTTATGATAGAAAAAAATAATCTGACAGGCATCCTAGATTTTAGGAGAAAATACTCCAAAAAAGTTCAAAAAAGATGTGTAGAAGATTCTATGAACTAAATAATGGAAAATGAGCTCCAAAGGGATGGGACATTCAAGAGTCAAATTCTGAAGACAGAAAAGAAGAAGCAATGCTTATAAGGCTGAAAAGTGGCAGCTGTAGGAAGCATGCACAGAGAACAATTCATTAGCCTGTGTATGCCCAGGAAAATCATCAGCCAACTTAGACTTTAAAAAGACATAAATAAAAATTAGAACAGAGGATGAGTACAAATGCGTGGCTTGGCCATATTCCTGACCACAATAGCGTCAGGAGTGCTGAGACTCAGAATGAGCTCGAGTTGGACAGCGATACTAAGGAGCAACAAAAAGTTTTTTGTTATTGTTTTAATCTCTATAGGAGAAAAGATTGTGAAAGAAGAGTTAAAATTCCTGCTTGGGGTAGATAGGATGATGGTAAGCAACAATAGAGAGAAAGTTGGACCACTGAATTCTTATTTTTCTTCAATTTTCTCTGCTAAGAACAGTCTTTGGAACTGGAAAGAGCACAAATGATTAATAGGCAGTTGACAGCCAAGATAGATAGGGAAATGATAAAAGATCTCTTACCTGCCCTTGATAAGTTCAAGTTAATCTACCCAGAAGCATTACCTCCCAGGACACAGGCTCAAGTAGAGGGTTTTAGTGCTGAGGCACTTGTCAGAGATCCCTGAAAAATCATGGAGAATTAGTAAAAGTGCTCCAGAACTAGAGAAAGGCAAATACTGTCTAGAATTTCAAAACAAGAGAAGAGATTGGGCATTTAAAAACAGAATGGTGATCTTAATTTGGATTCCTGGAAAAATTCTAGTGTAGTATCAAAGGGATGGTTAGTAAATATCTAGAAAAGGAAGCAATCATCCCAGAAAGCTAGCTTCCCTTCTTCTCAAGAATGGGTCATGCCAGACTAACAACATTTCCATTTTTAACTGCTACTGGATTGGTAGAATGAGGAAATGCTGTAGATACTGTTTATTGCAAAGCATCTGCCAATAATCTTTCATGCTAAACTTGTGCATAAGGTAGAGAGAAGTGGGGCTTGATAATAGTATAATTAGGTAGAGTTACACATTTTTACAGCCTGGTAATTGTGCTAGACTTTATATACTCTCTCACTTTCCACATCTGCTCACCTGCCAAGTCTTGTCTATTTTGTTCCCACAACATCCCAGGCATGTTCTCTTTTCTCTAGTCACAGCACAGTCCTCTAATTTAGCCCCTTATCACTTCTTACCTGCACAAGAACCTCGGATTTGCTCTGTTTCCACTCTCCCCTCTAGCCAACAGAATTTCCACAAAGTTATCATATTTTTATTCCTAAAAAATAACAGGACAGGGAATAGGACATGCAACTGTTGTGCCTAAGAAGGTCCAGCAGATTTCTGTTGCCATTTTTTTCTTTGTATCACCTGCATTTAATACAGTGGTTGGCACTTAGGGACACTTAGTAAATCCTTATTGAATGTGATAATAATTCTGTCTTCTGCCTTGGTCAGACCATATCTAGAGTGTTGTGTTCAGCTCTGGGCATCACATTTTAGGAAGAACAGTGATAAACTGGGGAGTGCTCAGATGAGGGCAATTGGGATGGTAAATCAATCACAGATACACAGAATTGGAGAGTTATAAGTGATTCCAGCAATCACATAGTCCAACTCATATACAAAAAGAATCAATCAAGATTTTAAACATTTTAAAATGGCTGCCATGTGTCAGGCACTATGCTAGGGGTTTACAACATGTATAAAAGAATGAAAGTTCTGCTCTCAAGAATAAATGCAAAATGATTCCAAGGTAGTTCACTACATAGTAGGGAGGGACAGAAAAAGTTTCTAGCAGAAAGTGATGTTGGAGCTGTACCTTGAAGGAAGAGAAGGATTTTATAAGGCTGAAATGAGGAAGGAAAATGTTACAGGAGTGGAGAAGGAGCACTGTAAAGGCATACACATGGGAGATGGGATGCCTTGGTGAGAAATGCAGAGAAAGCCAAGTATGACAGCAGGAGTAATTTTCAGGAAGGCTGGAAAGAGAGCTTGAGACTGGGTGTCTTTAAAAGCCAAAGTGAGAAGTTTAAATTTTATCCTAGAGATGGTGGGGAGCCATTGGAGCTTATTGTGTAGGGGAATGACATGGTCACATCTATGCTCAAGGAAAATAATTTTGACAGCTGTGTGGATGATGAACTGGACATGGGAAATACTTGAGGTAGGACCAGTCAGGAAGCCATTGCAATGATGCTGGCAAGAGGTGATAAAAGCATGAACTGAAGTGGTTGGCTGTGTAAGTAGAGGAAAGAGAAAACAGGTCAAATATGAGAGATATTGTAGAGGTAGAAATGATAAGATTTGATAAATAGAAGTATGTTTAGAATGATTATACATATATGTACATATTTGTGTCTAATGGTAGCCATGGGAGGGAGGAGAAGAGGGGAGAAAAAAAGGAAATTTACATGATAACTTTATTACATATTTAAAACAAGGAGCATGTTTTACATAATAGATTTGCAGTTTTGTGTATAATAATCTTTTAAAAAATTATACCATGATATGGAAATGCATATTTTATTTCATAAATTAAAAATAAAATAATTTTTTAAAAGATTTGGCAACTAACTAATCAGTTATATAAGGTGAGGGGAAGTGGGAATGTCAGGATAATAGTGAGGTTATGAACTTGGAAGACAAGTAAGGTAAAGCCTTTGACAAATAGGGAAATTTGAAGGAGGCAAAGTTATGGAGAGTAAGTTAGTGAGTTCTGTTTTATACATGTTGAGTTTTAGATTTCTCTGGACCATCAAGCTTGAAATGTCCATTGGGTTGTTGGTGATGTGAGATTAGAGCTGAAGGCGTCTGTAGCTGCATATAGAGATTTGTAAGTCCTCTACATAGAAGGGAAGGGAGTATGCATTTATGTAGCACCTACTTTGTGGAAGGAACTATGCAAAGATCTTTACAAATATTTTATCATTTAATTGTCACAAAATCCTGGTATATTGTTGTGTTTGTCCTTCGTCATGTTCGTCCTTCGTTGCCGAGGAAGACCATGCCACCAGAGAAATGATGACATGACTTGCACTTGACTTTGTTTTGAGTGAGAGAGGGCTGTGCAGGTCCCCAGCCTCACTTCGCCTTCAGAGCCATCTGGATCCAGTGACCAGATATTCATCAGGATGACTGGAGATGGCTCAGGAGCTATTTTTATCCTCATTTTACAGCTGAGGAAACTGACGCAGAGATTAAGTGACTTGCCCAGGGTCACAGAATTAGTAAGTGACTGAGACTTTTTGAATTCAGGTCTTCCTGACTGCAGGCTCAATGGCATATCCACTGTGCCACCAGGTGCCTCATGGAGATCAAACCCCTGGGAGGTGATAAGTTCCCTAGAAGAGAGAATGTAGGAAGTGAAGAAAGGAACCCCTAAGACAGAACCTTGGGGAAAACCTAGAATTAGTGTGGCATGATATGGACAATGAACCAGTAATGGAAATTGAGAAAGATTATTCAGATAAATTGGAGAAGAGCCAGGGAAGACAACTGTTATTAGATGTTATCTCCTGGAGAAGAGAGAGTATCCAGGAGGATAGGGTGGGCAACAGCACCAAATACAGTGGAGGTCAAGAGCCATGAAGACTGAGAAAAGACTATCATATATGAAAAGTAAGAAATAGCCTATAGTTTAGGAAAGAGAAATTTCAAATTCAGTGAGGTCAGAAGCCACATTTCAAAGGGTTTCAGAATGAGTGAAAAGAGAAGAAACAAGTACAGAGAACTTTTCCTAGGAATTTGTCAGGAATAAAGGAGGAGAGTTCTAGGGTGACAACTTGAGTGGATGGTCTATAGAGAATTTTGTAATGGTTGGGGAAATTGACATTTATTAATTGATATGTCTTATTTTTATATTACAAACATTTACAGATTACTCCATGAGATATCTCTTATAATTAAGCAAAACTAACAACACAGTTATTACCATGACTCCATCTGAAAGTGCACTCCATGTTTGTTATGCTGCTTTATCTAAAATAATTTTTAAAAATTAAGTCTGTTTTCTCTCTCCCCATTCTATTTTCTCTTCCTGTACTCAATGAAAAAAGAGAGAAGAAAAACAAATTCCGTGCAACAAATATGCATAGCCAAACAAATTCTCTCAAAGGATACATATACATACATACATGTATACATACATACACATATACATATATATGTATTTGTAATATTCTACATCTATCAGCTGTCAGGTGGTAGCTGTCATGTTTCATCATCTGTCCTCTGGAATTGTGGATAGTTATTGAATTGATCATAATTCTTACATCTTTTAATGCTTGTTTTTATAGGGTTGTTGTTATAGAAATTGTCCTCCTGGCTCTTCTTATTTCATTCTTCATTAGTTTATAGAAGTCTTAAAATTGTTCAGGTTAATAATACTGTTTTGCTATGACTTGTTCTGATCCTGCTCACTTCTCTACGCATCAGTTCACATCTTTCCATGCCTGTTTAAAATAATCTATTTCTTCATTTCTAACACCACAAGAGTATTCCATCTCATTCCCATAACCCCCCTTATTCAGCTCTTTCTCAGTTGATGGGCATCTCTTTAGTTTTCCATTTTTTTTTGCTGCCGCAAAAAGAGCTGCTATAAACATGTTGGTACGTATAGGACCTTTTCCTACTTCTTTTATCTTTAGGGGGCATATGCTTAGCAGTGGTGTATGGATCAAAAGGCATGCATGGTTTAGTAACTTTTAGCATATAACTCCTAATCACTTTTCAGAATGGTTGTTTCCCATTCACAGATCCACTAACAATGCATCAGTGTACCTATTTTCCCACAGCCCTGCCAATAGTTATCATTTTCCTTTTTTGGTCACATTTGCCATTTGGATGGGTATGATGTAGAATCTCAAAACAACTTCAATGTACATTTCTTTAATTAGTAGTGATTTGGAGCATTTCCCCCCCTAGGGATAGAATCAAAGGAACATACAGAAAGAAAGGTTAATCTTTTTTTTTTTTACCTGGTATTGTTTTAATTTAATTTAATTTAATTTAATTTTTTTTTATTAATTTATTTAACTTTTAACATTCATTTTCACAAAATTTTGGGTTCCACATTTTCTCCCCTTTTGTCCCCTCCCCCCACCCCAAAACACCGAGCGTTCTAATTGCCCCTGTCTGTCAATCTGCCCTCCCTCCCTCCCCACCCCTTCCCTTTGGAAGGCAAGCAATTCAATATAGGCCAGATCTGTGTAGTTTTGCAAATGACTTCCATAATAGTAGTGTTGTGTAAGAACTAATTATATTTCCCTCCATCCTATCCTGTCCCCCATTACTTCTGTTCTCTCTTTTGATCCTGACCCTCCCCATGAGTGTTGACCTCAAATTGCTCCCTCCTCCCCGTGCCCTCCCTTCCATCATCCCCCCCACCCTGCTTATCCCCTTATCCCCCACAGAAAGGTTAATCTTTTAAAGGAGAAGGAACACATAAAGTATGAGTCAAATAATTTTTTCAGATAAGAAAACTGAAGTTGCAGATATTAAATGACATATTTTAGGTCACACAACTGGTACCATCAGAAGCAATCTTGTGACTCCACTGGACCATACTGGCTCTGGGGGAGGGTAAGGTGAAGTTAAGACAAAGTGATGCTTCTTTGTGGCAGTCTAAGTTCCACAGGGCAAGAAGATGCTTTTCTCATAAGGGTAACAGAGACATGGTTAGCATGTGTTCATGGGAAGATAAATGCTATGAGTATTGGCTCTAAGTCAGAGGAATCAGGTTCAGAACCTACCTCTGATGCTTACCACTTGTTTGACCTTAAGGAAATCATTTAACCCCTTGAGCCTCAGTTTCCTCCTCGGTAAGATGAGGGCTTTGGATTGAATGGCTTGTGTCCCTGCCAAATCTAGAATTTTAATTCTATGATTCTGCCCTCTAAGTTGCTATGAGTGCTAACAAGAAATCTCTCATGACTCTAGCCATCCTCCCAGTGATTCTCGTCCAGGTGTGAACTTGGATTGGTTGAGTAGAAGAGACGATGGCTGTCTGTAACATCCATTATAAAATTTAGGGTAAACAGGAAATTTCACAGTAGGGACTATAGTCTCCGAGGGAAACTCTCCTTCCTTTTCTGGGAATTTTTGGGCTAGAGAGAAGGCTGTAGTCACTATGACACGCTTGTATGCCAAGAATCTTTGGCACCAGGAGTAGCAACATCTCTTGCAGGGGGAGTACTGAGCAAGACTAACCACATTCAAAAGAGGCAGAAGTAAAGACTGTCAGAGCAGTCAGGCTTTGTAAAACAACGAAACCAGCTCAGGAAGCTCGGAGTTAAACAGCCTGCCAGACCCAAAGAATTGGTCGGTAATGGTTCTGCTTCTCTTCTAATGTCTACTCTTAGTTCTTGACCTCAAGGGACAAGAATTTTAGCTTGTAAGTTATGCCTGCTGCCCTTGATGGCACAACATAAAATGCCTTATAAAGTTAATGGGTAGGTCAGCTGAATTGTCCCTTTAAGCATAAAACAAATTAAGAGCCCATCTGCATGTTGTATAGTGCTAAGGGTTGCACAAAGAGAATTCAACAGAGCTGGTGACCGCCCTCTAGGGTAGAGCTTCCTTTTCAACAATTCCACAGTATGGAATTGTATAGAATTGGAATTCAATCCACAGTATGGAATTGGAATTCAACAATTCCACCTAGTATGTGCCAGGCACTGTACCAGGGGCTGAAGAAACAAAGACAAATATGAAGCAGTCCGTGCCTGTGGTGGGAGCCATAGCCTAATGCCTCTCCCATGCCTGTCACATGAAAGGTGACCAAGCGGTCCCAGCCCTTGGGGAGCCCAGGTGGCTAAGACTCAAGCTTCATCTTCCTTCCTGATGGTCTCTAGCAATATGAATGTGGCCTCCTTGTCACTAAAGGGTATAAAAAAGGCCCAACCACACGAAGTGAGGACTCTTTGGCCTTGGTAGGACTGAGGACCTTTTGTAGTTTTCTTTATTTACTGGGTTGCCATGGCCAAAGAATTCATCACTCAATGGTGTGCCAAAGCCAGCCCTTACCAGTTCAGTGGGTTCATACCTCAGAAATGGGCAAATACTATAAATCAGGGAAGGGGAAATGAACAAGCACTTGTTAAGTTCCTACTATGTGCCAGGCATTGTGCTAAGGGCTTTAAAAAAATATTATCTCATTTGAGCCTTGCAACAACCCTGGAAGGTAGGTGTTATTATACTAATTTTACAGTTGAGGAAATTGAGGCTGACAGAGGTGGTGACTTACAAGGGTCACACAGCTGATAAGTATCTAAGACTGCATTTGAATTCAGTAGTTCTTGACTCCAGGTTCAGCAATCTCCCTCCCTCTTCCTCCTCCTCACCATCCCACCCCCCTCCCCAGTTCATAGACTGTCTAGTTCCCTTTAAGGATGGGATCCTACTATTTGGTACAGGAAGTGGCTCTCTGGGAAGCAGAGGGCAAGGGATTCTGGGGGAAATTACAGTGATGTAAAGACATCAGTAAAAATTTATTTAATAAAAAGGGATCAGTTCAAATGCCGTCTTAAAGCCCAAGCCTTTCTTAATCCTCACTTTCTGAGACCTTTGTTGATTTCCACTATTACTAGTGTCTTTCCCCTCCAAAGTACCTTGGATTTATGTATTTATTTAGTATATCTTTTGTACATATTTATATGCACATCTTGTCCAACCAACACAACGTAAGCTCCTTTGGATCAGACTCTTTTGTTCTAGTGCCTGGCACATAGTAAACACTTAATACTTGTTAATTGGTCAATTAATTGATCCACCATAATGGACAGTGCTTAGCACAGTGCCTGGTGCATAGTAGGAACTTAATAAACGTTTACTGACTGACTACGGACTGAAATTTAGAACCTTACTGAAGTGATCATAGACGCATAGGATCTAGAAGTGGAAGAGACCTTAGAGCTAATCTAGTACAATCCCTTCATTTTACAGATGGAAAAATCCAGACCCAGAGAAATTCACTGATTTGCCCAGGGTCACACACGTAGGAATGGCAGGATGAGAACTCACATTATTTGACTTCTAAGTCAGTACCTTTGAGTCAGAGATATGAAGGAAAAAGGGAGACTGTCATATCCCTGAAAGGTAGGTGTGCATGGAAGGCTGTAAGTAGCCTTGTTTTTAAACTTCAGCTGACACAGAAGAGAAAGAGGGTATTCTCATTTGAGCAGAAGTACCACCGAGATTCCAGTGGTATTCAGCCTGAGCTCTGTAGCTTTTAGGTAGATGGGATTGATTGGGAGCCACCCAGCCTGGACTGGTTTGATTTATTTTATGCCTACCTCTCAGCATAACAGAACAGAAGAGTTGGGAAGTACTTTAGAGAACATCTAGTCTAACTCCTTTTTACAGATGAGGAAACAAGGGTCAGAAAGGAGAAATAACTCATTCCAGCTTATAAGGAACCTCAGAATGGGAGGGAGCCTCAGAGGCCATCTGCTCCAACCCTCACCTACCCATCATCCCCAGGAAGCAGGGAGAGTGAGCACACCTCCAACTTTCAAGGTCTTTAGTGAAGGGGGACACAGACACCTCCTGCGCAATCAATTTTACCTTGAACATCTATCCTAAAATTGAATCCAAACTCTTCATTGGCACTTCAGCTTGTCAACTCTATTAGTAAATGTAGCCTAAAATTGCATCAGCTTTTTTTGGTTGGCTATCATGTCGCACCATTAATGAACCTTCTCTCTCCTTCCCCCTCCCTTCCATACTCGCCCTGCTATCCCCATCATAGAAATATGAGGGCCACAATTAGAACATAGTAAGTAGGTGCTCAGTAATGGATAGTTGTCTCTCACCTGTCCAGTGCTTATTATCCTACCTTTCTAACTCTGAGTACCATTTTTATTTATTATGCCCTGCCTCCCTCAGAAGAAATGCCCTGAAAAAGATGCACCGTGTTGCTGGCTAGCAGAGCTGGGGGTTATATAGAAACAAAATAAAGTGAGTGGGGGCTGGGGCAGGTTCAGGACCTTGAACGAGGGTTTAGTGAGGGATTTCGAGAAAGAATGAGATTGAATTTTGATTCCTTGGACTCTTCCCATAGCCAAGGAAATTCTTCATAACAATTTATCATAACTCCATGATAGGAGTGGGAAGAAATTATGGTTGTCTTGAGGATTCCAAACTAAAAGCTTTGGGTTCAATTTTCTCTTAGTACTCTTGTTATGAGCAGGAGGATGGATAAGATTTAGCTGGGGGCCTGTCAAATCCAAAAGACTTTATTAAGGAGAAATAGTCATTTGAAAATGTGCCTGGGATCTCCCTCTGGGAGCATCTCTGCAGTTACAGTTATGAACTTTATTCATTCATATAATTGAAATGAACACCTTTTGGAAGTCAATCCTCTGTGCAAGGTACTAGATTAGGAACTGAGGAATACAAGGATGACTAAAATAAGGTGATGGGGTTGGAATCATGGAGCTCCTTCCTAGCTTTAAATCAATAACACATGTTCTTTGTGGAGCTTGTCATCTAGCAAGAGAGAGAAGCTGGAACTTGAAGAATCTGACATGATGCCTCAAGTTAGGCCTTGTGTTACCAGCTGCTTTCTCAGACTGAGATCAAGCTAGATTACTTAGAGCAGAGTACACAAAGAGGAACAGTTTGAGATAGGGGATGGAAAGATGAGTCGGTACCACATGATGATGGCTTTCAATGTCATACAAAGGAATTTGAATTTGAGATGGTAGGCTGGAAGAAACCATTGAAGATTAATGACTAAAGGAGTGATATGGATAGATATATACATCAATTAATACCTAATTAGGTGCCACAATTAAATCCTAACTATGTGCCAGGTCTTAGGCTGAAGGCTGGGGATACAAAGACAAAAGTGAACAGGGCTCTGCCCTCCAGGAGCTTACATCCGAATGGGAGAGAAAACACACATATCTAAGTATATGAGGGATAGATTGAATATATTAAAAATAAACACAAAGTAGTTCGAGGAAGGAGGGCACTAGCAGTTTGAGGCATCAGGGGAGATTTCATAAAGTTAGTACTTAAGCTGAATCTTGCAGCAAGTCAGGGCTTCTAAGAAATAGAGATTGAGGGAGTGCACTCCAGGATTGGAGAGTAGCCAATGCAAAGGTGCAGAGATAGGAAATGAAGGGGGTATGTGTGTGTGTATGTATGCCATTTGAGGAGGTTATATTTGATCCTAGAGATAACAGGGAACCATCAGAGTTTATTGAATGGGTGGGTAAGTGGGGCATTAGTGACATCATCACCGTTTCCTACATTTAAGGAAAATCACTTTACCATTTTTGTGGAGGATGGATCTGCATAGGGAAAGACTTAAAGTGAGAACACCAAATAGGAGGTTGGTGCAATTATTCAGGCAAGAGATGATGCCAGGTGTGAAATAGGGTAGTGGTTGTGTGAGTCAGGAGTGTATGTAAGAGATGTTGGGTTAGAGTAAGGGGCTGATAATGTGCTTGGCACATAGTGGGAGGTTAATAAGTGTGTATTGAACGAACTGAATAACACTGAGGTTGTGGGTTGGGGAGCCTAGGAGTGGTGATGGTAGTGCCTTTGACAATACTAGTAAAGTTCAGAAGATGAATAGGCCTGGAAAAAGAGAACAAATTTTGTTACAGAGATATTAAATATAAGATCATAGGATCATGGATATGGGAGATGGGAAGGTGTGGTGAGGATGAGTGGGAGAAGAGAGAAAGTTAAAGAAAGTGGATTCTAAGGAAGGCTTTTTTGGTGGGGAAAACCTCATTATGTTTTTAGGCAGACAGGAAAATAGCTAGTCAGATGAGAAGACTAAATGTGGAAGAGTAGCAAGGACCACTAGATGGTAGAGGAAGAAACGTACTGGGAGTAGAGATGGACGAGCTTGCTTTGGGGGCTAACTCAACCTCTGAGGTCAAAGATGAGTAAGATAGTAGAACAGAGGTTTTTAGTTGTTGAGGAGAGATGGTCTTCTGGTAGGATGGGTTCAGTCTTCTTAGTGGCAAGGTCATGTTATAAAACCTGGAAACAGAGGTGATGAATAGCTCCCTTGTAGAGCGATAGCAGATTTAGAAGAGACAAAAATACAAGGACTTCCATGCAGTAGTTGGGACCTGGTCAAGGTCTAAGGTGACAAGCCATAAACCCTTAAAATGGAACATGGTTCCACGATTTTCTCCAGAAGCCCATGACTTCCCATCAAGGCCCAGTTCAGGTGCCATCTTCTACATGAAGCTTTCTGTAATCTCCTTCATCTAAGAGTGATTTGTTTGACTTCTCCTTTACATACATCACATTTATATATGTATCACAGTTATTTATATCATCCTCCTTACTAGCTTCAGCAGGGTGTATCTTTTTTTTTTCTCTAGCCTTATTTCTAGAGCTATCTTTGTAGTGGATGCTTACATGCTTGAGGATTTGAACTAGCGTTCATCTTAAGTGTTCTGCTCACAAAATGTCCAAATAATTGGTTTAATTTTTCAACCATTCAGCTGGGGTACCTTGATAACCTCATTTCAGGGGCTGGAAGGCTGTGGCAGTTCACTAGGGAAGAGATTCATTCAAAGCCATATTATAGTTTGGTTACCTCTTAATTTTGTCTTCCTTGTTAAGATCCCTGGGCCTCCCTACCTTTACAGGAGTAACTCAACCATTCATTTCCTGAGTTTAGGGGTTCAGTCTGTGCAAGAGAATGATCTCAGTTTAAAAAGAAATGTCTCAATTTAGGATTTCAGCCCATAAAAGGAAAAAACCTGAAGCCTCCTTCTAGAAGCTGCCGCTGACAACGCAGACTGCTCTTACTCTTAATTTAACGTCTGCAGAGTTGCTTTGAATACACATCACTTATGGCCTCAGAAATGCATCATTCCTCATTGTAGGGTGTCTTACAGTCTTGTAACTCTACAAGAGCTGTGCCAAGATGATACTGTATCATCTATTTTTGGACTTCTTGAACGTGCAACAAGAGAATGGACAAAAAAGACAAACAAAAAAAACTGACTTCTCTCTTTGCTTATGTGGCCCTCCATTTTAGTAACAAAGATGGCAAAGTGGATGTTATTAGACCAGAGTGTCTTCTAGCACAAACTCCTTTGAGTAGTTTTCACATCTTTGTACATGGTCAAATAGTAATTAGTAAATGATGACGGGTGATTCCAAAGAGGATATCAACTATGAGAGAGAGATGGGTGGTGCAACGGTTACATCAGAGGGCCTGGAATCAAGGAGAAGAGTTCAAATGTGGTCTCAGACACTTACTAGCTGGGTGACCCTGGGTTAATCACTTCATCTCTGCTTGTCCGAGTTTCCTTAACTGCAAAATGAGGAAAATGATGACACTTACCTGCCAGGGTTGTCGTGAGGATCAAGTGAGATAACATTGGTCAAGTGCTTGGCACAGTGGCACATAGTATGTACTGTATAAATGCTTATTTCCTTCATTTTCTCTTTCTTAAAGATATCTATGATTTGAAATGCTTCCAGAGATGGAGTACGGGAAGAGGGGAATTTGATAAACTGGACTGATTTGGTCTTCAAAGGAAAGTTCGTACATCATTCCCAGCAAGTATTCAAAAGATCGTGATGGACCTAAAGGTCCCTGCTGCTTGGGTGAATGTTCAGTCTGGTGTAATTCCAATGAAATAAAGCTGAATAAAAGGCCTAACACAAAAATCAGGCAAATATGTCAAATATGTTTAATTTTTTAAAATAACTGATGGCAAAATAAAATATTTACATCACATCATACCGTGTAAACACGTCTCTGTACAAAGAAATATACATGCAAAATAATGTAAAAATTTAACTGAAATAATAAAAGAAATAATACACAAATAAAAGTTATGAGGTTACGAATACACATCCAGTTTTGAATTCATTTTTTTCTCTTAAAAAGTTTCTGTACAACTTTACAAAGAGGAAACAAAAACCCCAACAAAACTAATAAATAAAATACATTGGAAGTTGCAAAGCTAACTAAGCTGGTTTATGGCTCAAGACCCAGATGTCTAACTGGCTTGGGGATGCAGGCTGGTTTCCTAATTATTGTACTTCACACAGTCACAGATAAAAAGACATCCAGGAAAATCCCAAGTAGCCCAGAAGCACATCCCACTTCATTGAAAATACCTCCAATGTCACCATGACCTTAGCCACAGTGACATAGGTGTTGGATTCTGGCCTCGTGGTGGCTGACCCTTGATTGGCTTTTTTAACCAAAGAACACAAAATTCAGCCAATTATTGTACAGAAAGTAAACAGATTCAAAAATATTAAAAAGTACTAAATGTCAAGATTGATTTTGGGAGAAAAATAATACTTTGGCATTTGGAATAATAGTATAATAAATTTTAAAATGTTACCCTATTATCCAGTTTTAGATTTGGAATAGGAAATCACTTTTTACAGTCCTCAAAACTGACAAGAATTTTTGCTATGTGTTAACTACCTTAAAAACTAATGGCACAGTGATACAATCCCTTCCCCCACCCCCCCCTCCAAAAAAACCCCTTTAGTCACACACACAGAACCATAAAGCTCACCGTACTAAGCATGTGCTTTTTCTATATATTTATTCAGTTACAACAGAGGTCCTCATAAATAGTTGCATAAAATGTTAAAGCCACAACATTGCACATGATATGAAATCAAACAGAAAAACCCCAACGAGTGCATTTACAGTATTTTCATCTGGCTGGATACCGCTCAACAATCTGATTGATGGGTTTGGTGGGGTGTGGGGGGGGAACAGGAGGGGGGTAACGCCCTTGGAGTCCTTTTCTGATGGGCTGGTAAACTTTGACCCCCTCCACTGAAGGACCTGAACAGTGGTATGCCACTATTTAGGACGCTGAGGGGGTGGGGCAAATTGAGGGTGAGGGAGGGCTTACAGACTGAAGGCAGGAACAGTCTATATACAAGTAAGGCCTACATTTTATCAGAGCAAAACGATTCATTCTATTTGTATGCAAAAGTTTGAGGTTGGATGCACTTAAAAGACAAATCTGGTCTCAGTGCATTGCTATGCAAGATACAGATAGACGAGGCTACTGGATAAGCCCTATGACCCGGATGAAACCAAGATGCAAATGGAAGCCATATTAATGGATAACCATTTGAGTGAGTCTTCTCCAGATATGTGTCTTTGTTTTGTTCATTAATACCAGTGGTTTGAACATAGGCATTTATTTTTCTTGAATAAATCTTGAAAATGTTAATTTTGCAAAATTCTATTCCTGTTTGTTTTTTAAAAAAGTATCTTTTTTTTTTTGCAGAAACCTGAATAAAATACTGTGATACAGCAATGCTCTATCTGCCTTTTTGCAGAGTATGATTTTAAAGTCCTCCACCCCAGCATAGCTTGCATCTATAAGTCCCAAGTACTGTTACTCACAGCTTACTTGGAATGCAATTTCACACGATGAACATACTAGCAGCTGATTGGCTGTGTTTTTTTTTCTCCTCAAAATTCAAATTAACAGTTGATTGGCAGGTGAAAGAGAATGAGAAAGAACTTCAAGATAGGTCAAACCCTAGGTAAGAGCCTGCTCTGTAAGAAGTTTTTGATGCTACGAATGGGTCGAACATCATTCTGGTGTTTTCGCCGCTCTATGAAAGAAGTCAGTCTTGATATATCAAGGCTATCAGCACTGTTGTTATTGCCCAGCTGCAACCACTGATCCTGGAGGGAGAGCGCAGCAGAAGGACGCTGAGCAGGGTCATCTCGTAGTAGGAAACATACAAAATCTTTGGCCTTCTGGCTAACTCCTTTAAAGTAGTCATCTGGGAAACTAAAGTCTAAGCGGCAAATGTTTAGGCATGTTTCTTCTACACTGTCATCCAGGAAAGGAGATACACCACTAAGAAGGACATACGTGAGCACTCCGATACTCCAAGTATCTGAGGTAAGGGAGACAGGATTCCCAAGGATGATTTCGGGAGCTGCAAATTCTGGGTTCCCCAGTAACTGGTGGATATAGTAAGTTGTGTTGAGTTGGACTGCATCTCCAAAGTCAGCCAGTTTTATTGTTGGCTTAGCCAAGCTCTGATCCACCAAAATGTTTTCAGGCTAGAAAATACAAGAAGGAAACTGTTATCTTGTGAAAAACCAACTACTCACTCACCTACCACCACCAGAATTTAGATGATACTTTAACGTCTGCAGAATATTTTATAAGTATTAACTCAATTGACCTTCACAACAACCCCGAAAGGTAGATGTTACTATTATCCTCATTTTGCAGATGAGGTTAATGGAGGCAGAAAGAGGTTAACCAACTTGCCCAGAGTCACACAGAAAGTAAACGTCTGAAGCCAAATGTGAACCCAAGTCTTCCTGACACCAGGTATCATACTTTATCCACTGTGCTAAAACAATCTCCATCTCCCTCACCCCCATCTTAGGCTAATTTTATTATAACTCATTTCAGTTTAACAAATTGTGTGCACTAGGCACCATAGGAGACACAAAGATAAGACAGATGCTACTCTTAAGAGTTGGAAAAGTAGTCAAAACCATTTACTTAGAGAGCAGGATAAAATCTTTATATGTTCAGCATAGATGCCCCTAACATTGCTGAGGAGAAGGAGAGCTCTTTCATAAAGTTGGTGTGTGCACGCGCGCGTGTGTGTGCATGTGCGTGTGTGCGTGCACGTATGTGCGTGTGTGTGTGTGTGTGTGTGTGTGTTTGATGTGTGACTTCATCAGTGAAAGAACTTTCAGCTTGGAAACTCTTCATTTATTTATGCTGTAGCTCAGCAGCTCACCTGTCACTTAAATGTCTTAGAAAGTTGTCTGGGGATACTGATTTGTTAAGCATCCCAGTGCCTCAGACTCAGGTCAGGAAGACTCCAGAGTCCTCAGATGAATAGCTCTACATTCTGCACAGACTTCACAGGTAATTTCATTGGTCAAATAGTTTCCTCTGAAACTTAACTAACAAAGCTTTGAATAAAGTTCCCTTTCACTTGGCAATGCTGGCTTACAAAGTTGGCTACCAGGTAATGCCCAAAAGGGATTAAAAAAAGCATTCTTTCCCTTCTATAAGTTGATCATGACTGCTCAAATCTACTCCTAAACATATTGAAACATGGCTAAAACCTCAGAAAGTCTTATTGGGTATTAGAAAGACCTGAAGCATCTATGTCACAGGTATTATGGATCATTTACACACTATGAACATTCACTTGCAATGGAGAGATGCAAGCACAGGAGACATACATAGTTATATGTTTATATAGCTATAAAGAGATATAGAGAAATCATAACCTAAAGAAAGGGGAATATGAATTTATTGTGGCATGTGCATTGAGAGGCACAGATAGATTACCCTTATAAATGAGAATCGCAGGATCAGCTGAAATAGTGTGTGCCAAAAGTCTCAGTGCAGTTTCAGCTAACTTCTCCATGCTTTGTCCTCAGTTTCTCAAAGGAAAATCCCCTTGTTTTAATATTCCCTCTATTTATGAAAAACCCAAAACTAAATTCTGGGTCTATGACTGTTCAATGGGAAAGCTTAGCTTTCAGCAGTTTATTGCCTGCAGGACAGGGAAAATACTACATATAAGTATCCAAATGGAGGACAAAGATGTATTACTTTCTAACTTAAGTAACACTGAAATCTGTCAATCACCACCTGCCATACTGGAGCCCTAAGATAATAGTATGTACCACGGAGCAGAATTCAGAATATGACAGGTCCATCTCAAAATCCACTTTAAGTGGTTTATGAATTGAAATCTCAAAAGAGTTGGAATTATTTGGTTTGATCTCTAAGCCAGTCCCAGGGAATGGTTATCAGTGACAGCGTACCAGGGAGGGTCCACTGTTTCCAGTCGGACAAGACCACTGTGTTCAAGAGAGGAGACAATGTTGCAGTTGTTTTAGTAAAAACTCAATTCTCATCCTAAGTCATCAAGAACTTGGGCATTCCACTAACCTTTAGGTCCAGATGTACTATTCTGCAGTTATGAAGGTACTGCACTGCTTCCAGAATCTCTCCAAGATACATTCTAATCTTCCCTTCCGTGAGGTTCCCCCATCGCACAACACAGTCCAAGAGACGGCCTTGATCGGCCCTAGAACGTATAAAAACATCCGCTATGACACTGTTCCCAGGTATATTTCCCATATTCTGAGATGCATAGGAAAACAACTGGACTGCAGAACTATCCCAGGTAATCAAATTCAGGGGTATTCTTCATACCAGTAATAATTCATGGTAGAGTTACCTTTCTGAATTCAAGTATGTTTAGAACCACCTGGATTCAGGTTTGTGTCACCAGGGTGTTTGGGAACCAGTACATAATGGCTACAGAGGATGTGATACAACAGAATTTGTTAGGTACATATGGTCCCTGGTCAAACTATTTTTGTTTTTATTTTAGGAAAGCTCCAAATCTTTTGTTTTTGATTTTCAATATCTATACTTAAGGAATTCTGCTGAATCCTGAAAGATCTTATTTTTTTCTTCCTTTCATTTATGAGATAAAGAATTAAGAAAACATTAGAAGCAAAGGCTTAGAAAGTGGTAAAGAAAGTAGGTCATACGCACATCTCTAAGACCAGGACGTAACTGGTGGAAGTCTCAAACGTATCAAGGAGGCTAATTAGCAGGGGATGCTGGAGATTCTGCATGACTCCAAGTTCATGGGTAACTTGGTCTCGTTTCATCAACTTCTTGTTCACAAACTTAGTGGCTACTGATCGCTTGGTTCCTTTCTGATCACATTTCTTAACAACAGAGAACCTGCCCCTAAAAAACCAAAATTAAATGGCAGTTAGAAAAGATCATTTTAGGGGATTTGGGGAACATCCTATTCTCTAAGATTTGATTATATTATCTAAGTATAACACTTAAGTCAATATGCAGAGTGATTCTGCGGCTATTCAGATATCATGTTATCGAGGCATAAAGATGACAACAGGCTTAATTTAAAATATTTTACGTATATGATTAGTAACTAATTGTAGGTTAGGTAGGTACAATATTACACTTAGGTCTAGCCAAATGTGTCATATGGTTTGCTAAGTCCTACAGAATGCTCCCTGTATTTCAGGGAGTTTTTATTTCATACCTGCCAAGCTCAGCCACTTCACTGTAGAGGGAATCAAAGTTGTCTTTCCAAATTACCATGATCCCATCACTTCCTGGACCTGAAAGAAAGAAGGAATACTTTCATCACCCTTCATCTAGCATGAAAGCTTCAAATCCTGCGAATTCCTACTTATTCCTGTCTCATATAGCCACATCTGTGACTATGTGTGGTGCCAGGGTCTAGAATAGTGTTCCCCTCCACAATGCAATGAATAAATATTAATAACTCATTTATCTTTGTAGTTTTTTATCTAATTAATTTTAATCGAATTTTCTCTAAGTACTGCCATACAAAATACTTTAAAATAACAATAACTTTGATTCAGTTCAAAAAGCATTTATTAAGCACCTAGTGGGTACTAGGCACTGAAGATAAAAAAGTCGAAAATAAAGCTCTCCTAGTCTTCAAGGAACTTACATTTTATTGAGACAAAACAACATGTAAATAGAAAATTAATGCAAAATATACGCTAAATGGTTTCCAAAGGAAAGGAACTAGAAACTCCTGTGCTTTGAAGGGAACTAGGGATTCCAGGAGACTGAGATGAGAAAGAAATGCATTTTAAATATGGGGGATCATTTGTTCAAAGGCATGGAGTTGGGAGATGGATTGCTACATCTGGAGAACAAGCAGGCCAGATTGGCTGGAATATGGAGATGTGACAGAGAGCAATGTATAACAAACCTGGAAAGGTAGGCTGGACTCAGACTATGAAACCAGTCTCTCTACATAGTAAAACAATGCAGTTTGTATTTTATCCTAGAGGCAAGAGGGAGCCACTGAAGCTTCTTGAGCAAGAGGGAGATTGGAGAAAGGAGGCCATTGAGGAGGCTATGACAACAGTTCAGGTGAGACATGAGGAGCGCCTGAGGTACACTAACGACCATGTGAGTGGAAGTAGGGGAACATATGGCAGATGTACTGTGGAGAAAGCAGAGATGGGACTTACTTGACAACATTAGGAATGAAAGGTAAGAGAGAAGAAAGATGGTGATTCCTTCAACAGAAATTGAAAAGTTAAGAAGTTTTCTTGGAGAAATATATACATCAGGTGAATCGGAAATGTCTATGGCACATCTAGCTGGAGACATCTATTAGCTATTTAGTGATATAAGACTGAAGCCTGGTTGAGAGACTGGGGCTGGATATATATTGGGAGCTGTCTACGTAGCAGTACTGGCTGAACCCAAGAGAGCTGATGAGATCACCAAGAAAGAGACTGTAGAGAGAGAGCATGGCCCAGGACAGAGCCCAGTAGTACACTGACACATAGAGGGTGGAACAAGATGACAACTCAGCCAAGGACATTTTGAAGGATAAGTCAGTTAGGCTGGAGCAGAACCAAGTAAGCATAGTGTTGTGAAAAATCTAGGGAGGAGGGTATTTCAGAGATGTTAGCGGTAGGTCAAGAAAGATGGGGACTGAGAAAAAACCAAGAGATGTATAATATATTAAACTCTTATTATAATTTCATGAACATTCAAACCCATGAAATACTGGAGTAATTTTTAATTTAGTCTCCCTAAAAGAAGCATAATTCAGATTTGCTGTTTGATCCTTTAAATCAAGGGGTTCTTTTTACTTTCTGTCCTTGATGCCTTCACTTCATTCCCTGACCTCCTTCAAAGTGCTCTATGCTGTGAGCTGAGTTAGACTTGTATTCTAATGCTTCATTATAACTATATTTCTTCACCTTGAGACTTCTGCCTCCACTAAATTCCTTCTCTGATGCCTCATCATGGCATTGTCTGTTAGATCCTGTGTACAGAGAAACACTGAAGGGCTATGTCAGTTCTAAATGCAGTGAAAATTGGCCACTGCAGAGTCAAGCATACACTCCATGAAGGGTTCTAAGGGTTTGAATAACTTTGTCCTAGGTATGTTACTGAGCTTATGATTGCCAATATGATATAGGAAGCACCATTTATGTTTTCAATTGAAATTCCTATTATATGTTTTATAACACTAACATACCTCCCAATTGGTTTCACATTCATCTTGTAATTCTGGTCATGATTTTAAAAAAACAAAACAACTTTTGTAAAATAACCTGAGGTGAGGGATACAATGAGTCACTTTCAAAGTCCTGATAAGTTTCAAATAAACAATTAATTTGGTCTTATTACAGCATGATCAGTTGGTAGCTATAATCCAGTATTTCAAAAGAAGCCAGACTTAGCAGACCCTAGGTACTGGAAAGCTCTTCCAGTGATATACAGCCTGGCTGCAGGCTCTGTGTGTATCTGCCACAGACTAGCCTAGATCTTTTCAGAGGTTCATCACCAGTTTGACTGCTGGGAAAATCTTGACGACCATTTACCAAGTTCTAGAAGGATTATAATCATGGCTTTTGGAAGTTGCTTCTATCCACTTATAAAAGGAATGCATTGTATAGCCCTTTCTCAGTATAATTTCTTTAACTAGGTCATTCTGAAACTTTTGCCATTTCTGTCAAGAAATTTTGGACCCCTGCTAACTAAAAAATGAAGGTTACATCTGAGTCAATATGTTGTCCACTTCTTCCATTTATGAACAATAGACTTCTTTTTTTTAAATGCAGATCAAGTGACATAATCATGGCAGTCTAGTGAACAAATAAATCCCTGGCACATTTTTTATGGAATACCTTTTTACCAGGGAATAAAAAATGGTTATTGTTGCCTTGAAAACCACTTTTAGAATCTGATTTCAGAAGTGGACTTAGATGATAAAATTCTGTTTGAATCCCCAGCAAAGTCTTCTTGGCTATCCCCAGGCTCACATATTTAGACAGGAAATGTCCCAAAATCAAAGGGGAAAGTAGGTGTGCACTATGGGTGGGCAGTAGGGGGTAAGAGAATGGATGGATGGCTTGTAGCTCTGGGGAGTTTGTAGCAGTGGCCAACCTGATTACATAATCATGAAGGTAGCTAAATGTCTTCTTATCTTAAAAAGAAAAGAAAAGAAAACATTTTACAAAATGGGAAAATATTTCAAGCCAACTTTGAGCAGCTCAAGGTTCATTCATCCAGTTAGGTAGCTCTGCTATACATTCTCCACATAACTATTCCCCATGAAGACTTGCAGCATGAAGATGTTCAAACCCTTCAGAAGTCCCTCAGCTATCATTAGCTTCTGACACACTGAAATCCCTGCACAATGTCTCTCTGCAGTTCCTTTTAAAAAGACTTCTTAATTTCTTTGTTCTCTGGTCAAAGATCATCCTTCCACCTGATTTTGTAATCTTAAAATAATTTTTCTGCATTGCTTAGATTTACTGAGTTTAAATTATACAGGTGAAAGGGACTCGGAGCCATTCCATTTTTTTAGGTGGTGTCTGAACAGAGGGACCCTTCACAGAATCCTAACTGATGGTTGTAGAGTGTTAACACCCCCAAAGTTGCCATTTTATATACTAGATTTTTGTTGGAAGCTGCCATCTATGCCACTGACAAGCCGTTAAGAATACTATTTCTCGGACGGAGCCAAGATGGCGGAGTAGAAAGACGCACATACACATAGCTCCGAACCCACAACCCACAGAATGGCTAGAGGGGACCAACTCACGGTGAATTCTGCACCCAGAGGCCACGGAATATTGGAGCGAGGGAGATTTCTGTTCCGGTGAGACCTGCAAACCTCTCGCGGGGGGTCCTTCGTGCTGCGGACTGGGCTCCGGGACTGGGAGCAGAGGGCAGCCCTGCAGCGGCCGCGACACCGTGAGGAAAAGATCCGAGTGGGCTACGGGTACGGGATCTCCAGAGGCCACACGGGTCCCTCCACCCACAGAGGGACCTGCAAACCTCTCGCAAAAGGTCCGTCGCGCTGCAGACGTGGAGCCCAGCCCAGACCTGCAGCGGCCGCGGCTCCGAGAGGTACAGATCTGAGCAGGCTTCAGGGACAGGATCTCCAGTGGCGGCACAAGCCCCTCCACCCACAGGTGACGGGGGTCGGTGAGAGAGTCTCTTTGGCGAGTCGAGAGGGGAGTGGGATGCCCCCATGGCTCGGGCCCCCCCGGGAGATAGAAGCTGAGAGGCGGCTGCAGACAGGGGCTCCCCAAGCGGGCGGGAGCCTGGATCCATTGTGGAAGGTCTGTACATAAACCCCCTGAGGGAACTGAGCCAGAGAGGCGGCCCTGCCCCTGACCACCTGGACTCAATTCTCGCACTGAATAGCAGCCCTGCCCCCACCAAAAGCCCTAAGGCGGGAAGCAGCATTTGAATCTCAGTCCCCAAATGCTGGCTGGGAGGACCAGGAGGCGAGGTGGGTGTGAGGAGAATATTCAGAGGTCAAGTCACTGGCTGGGGAGAATGCCCAGAAAAGGGAAAAGAAATAAAACTATTGAAGGCTACTTTCTTGGAGAACAGACATTTCCTCCCTTCCTTTCTGATGAGGAAGAACAATGCTTACCATCAGGCAAAGACACAGAAATCAAGGATTCTGTGTCCCAGCCCACCCAACGGGCTCAGGCCATGGAAGAGCTCAAAAAGAATTTTGAAAATCAAGTTAGAGAGGTGGAGGAAAAACTGGGAAGAGAAATGAGAGGGATGAAAGAGAAGCATGAAAAGCAGATCAGCTCCCTGCTAAAGGAGACCCAAAAAAATGTTGAAGAAATTAACACCTTGAAAACTAGCCTAACTCAATTGGCAAAAGAGGTTCAAAAGGCCAATGAGGAGAAGAATGCTTTCAAAAGCAGAATTAGCCAAATGGAAAAGGAGATTCAAAAGCTCACTGAAGAAAATAGTTCTTTCAAAACTAGAATGGCACAGATGGACGCTAAGGACTTTGTGAGAAAGACAGATATCACAGAACATAGCGAGAAGATTGGAAAAATGGAAGATAATGTGAAATATCTTATTGGAAAAACAACTGACCTGGAAAATAGATTCAGGAGAGACAATGTAAAAATTCTGGGACTACCTGAAAACCATGATCAAAAGAAGAGCCTAGACATCATTTTCCATGAAATTATCAAGGAAAACTGCCCTGAGATTCTAGAACCAGAGGGCAAAATAAATATTCAAGGAATCCACAGAACACTGCATGAAAGAGATCCAAAAAGAGAAACTCCTAGGAACATTGTGGCCAAATTCCAGAATTCCCAGGTGAAAGAGAAAATATTGCAAGCAGCTAGAAAGAAACAATTCAAATATTGTGGAAATACAATTAGGATAACACAAGATCTAGCACCCTCTACATTAAGGGATCGAAGGGAATGGAATAGGATATTCCAGAAGTCAAAGGAACTAGGACTAAAACCAAGAATCACCTACCCAGCAAAACTGAGTATAATACTTCAGGAGACAAAATGGTCTTTCAATGAAATAGAGGATTTTCAAATTTTCTTGATGAAAAGACCAGAGCTGAAAAGAAAATTTGACTTTCAAACACAAGAATGAAGAGAACCATGAAAAGGTGAACAGCAAAGAGAAGTCATAAGGGACTTACTAAAGTTGAACTGTTTACATTCCTACATGGAAAGACAATATTTGTAACTCTTGAAACATTTCAGTATCTGGGTACTGGGTGGGAGTACACACACACACATGCACACACGCACACATACATAGAGACAGAGTGCACAGAGTGAATTGAAGAGGATGGGATCATATTTAAAAAAAAAAATGAAATCAATCAGTGAGAGAGAAATATTGGGAGGAGAAAGGGAGAAATTGAATGGGGCAAATTATCTCTCATAAAAGAGGCAAGCAAAAGACTTATTAGTGGAGGGATAAAGAGGGGAGGCGAGAGAAAAACATGAGGTCTACTCTCATCACATTCCACTAAAGGAAAGAATAAAATGCACACTCATTTTGATAGGAAAACCTATCTCACAATACAGGAGAGTGGGGGACAAGGGGACAAGCAGGGTGGGGGGGAGGATAGAGGGGAGGGCATGGGGAGGAGAATGCAATCCGAGGTCGACACTCATGGGGAGGGAAAGGATCATGAGAGAATAGAAGTAATGGGGGACAGGATAGGATGGAGGGAAATATAGTTAGTCCTATACAACACAACTAGTATGGAAATCATTTGCAAAATTACACAGATTTGGCCTATATTGAATTGCTTGTCTTCCAAAGGGAAGGGGTGGAGAGGGAGGGAGCTAAAGAAGTTGGAACTCAAAGTGTTAGGATCAACTGTAATGTTCTTACCACTGGGTAACAAGAAATACAGGTTAAGGGGTCAAGAAAGCTATCTGGCCCTACAGGACAAAAGAGAAGATGGAGACAAGGGCAGAGAGGGAGGATAGAAGAGAGAGTAGATTGGTCACAGGGGCAATTAGAATGCTTGGGTTTGGGGGGGGAGGGGAGAAAAGGGGAGAAAATTTGTAACCCAAAATTTTGTGAAAATAAATGTTAAAAGTTAAATAAAAAAAAAAAAAGATACGTGAAAAGAGGGGACAATAAAAAAAAAAAAAAGAATACTATTTCTCCTGTAAACAGTTGGCTCCTTCAGATCTGAAGCAGACCAGATACATTAAATGAGAACTTTCAGTTTCATATACAAGGTGTCCCAAAAGTCTTAGTGCAGTCTATAAGCTCAAGTAGCTTGAAGTTTTAACAGCTTAACACTTCCCTAAGACTTTTGGGATACCTTCATTGTGAAATTGAAAGCTCTCATTTTATAATATAAAGGAACAGCCCAAATAACACAGAATACAATAAGTCTAGGATAAAGATCATACAAACTGTATAATACGTGCTATGTTAGCTCAGGTTTTCTTTCTGCCCCAAGGGACCCCATCTTCCTAGGACAAACTATGGACCTTCTTGCTGAGGCCTCCATTACTTAAGGTTTTACACTGCCAAGTTTCAGAGCTCATTCTGCTTCTGAAATCGATAAATATCTTATATCTGTTAATCCATAGTTTATTAGCTAAACTAATGCATTAATATTTTGAGGACAGGACTACATCTCCTTTAGAATGGAAGCACCTTGAGGGCAGGGATTATCTTATTTTTGTATCTGTAATCCTAACACCTAGCAGTGTTTGGCCCATGCTGAGTAAGTGCTAAATACATACTTTTGATTTGTTCATTCATCCATCTTTCTTTGAAGACTTAAATGCTTGTTGAACTTGAATAATAGAAAGAGGACTGGGTTAGCAGGACATATTTTAACAGTGGCCTTGTGGAGATAATACCTCTGCCTTTGTTGTGCTAACCCAAGGATCAATAATCTAGAATCTTGGTGCCATCTAAGCATGTCACCATCTCTGTATCTATCTCTCTACCACTAAGGACAGTTGCAACCTGCTGCTACTCAACTGTTTCACTGGGCCCACCATCCCTAAGACTTTAGAAGAACAGGAGAAGCCACTTTGAATGCAACCTTTGAAAGACTGCCTAACCCTCTTCTAGTCCCTTCATGACTTCATGATGGAAATTTTCAGGTTAAGGTAAACTATTAGATAATATATTTTTCTAGAAAGATATGACATTATGGTATCTCTTTAATTATACCATACAAGTGACTACCCAAGCTTATGAAACAGGCTGGTCCTGCTTGTACAGTGAGGACCTGCATGGCAAACATCCTCATTTTGTCCAGCTTACCCAACCTTCATTCTGAAAGACCTATAAAGAGCGGCAGAGGAAGTTTTGGCCAACCACTGTGTAGCTTACCTAGAACTCTCAGACTGGCTGAAGATGATACTGAACCCATGTCGTTCACAGCTATACACGTGTAGATACCATCATCTTCGGTGGTCACACCGATTATCTTCAGAGTGGCCTCTCCTAAATCACTGCCAAATACATATATACACATATTAGAATTTCTTGTAGTGAAGCAGACACTGGAAACCCTGTTAGATCTTTATCCTTCCTGTATGTCCACGTGTGCATACATACAGATACACACACACACGCACTGCCCAAGTGGCCGTGAGCTATCATGGATGGAGAGCCTGCTTCCAGATTGGGAAGACCAGCCTCAAATCCTGCCTCTGACACTTCTTAGCCTTGTGATCATGGGTAAATGACTCAACTTCTCAGATCTGTTCTGTGAAGTTTGGATTCCGTCAAAAGGCTGCATTTGAGGACCTAGAGGGCCATATGTGGCCTCAAGGCTGCATGCAGACTCCTCATCCCTGGCTAGGACTTCTACACCAAGCAAGCTACTTTGATGGAGAAAGCTCTCACACTAGTAGTCTCCCAGAATAAATGCATAGAACCTTCCTATATTCAGGCAAATGCAGTGAATACAGGTATTAAATTTTCTTCTTATTCATATTCTATCACACACTACCCTTAGTAAGTGAAGCTAACATAAGATTAAGAACTGGCATACCTGTATGAGATGCTGTAGCGTCCATTACTGTTCAATGTGTTGTGTTCGGGGCCCTTCCAAATTATTGAAGCTTTGGGGCGACCACAAACTCTACATCGAAGAACAATGGTCTCTCCTGTCTCACATGTTACCTCACTCAATGGTATTATAAATTCTGGGGGAACTGAAAAGGAGAATGAACAAATTAACTTCAGTGAACTACTTAGTTCTTTTGTACCCTCCTTATGACCACCCTCCCGAAACAAAAGAATGAGGATATTTAATTCATATAGCTAGGAAAGCCCTAAATTCCAAAAAGAGAAAGTATCTCTTTAAGATGCTTCAGTGAGTTAAAAATACTCTTCTCACCAATCACTATGAATCTGAGAAACCAAAAATGCAACTTACCATCATAAATGTAGTTGGGATTAAGAAGCTGAAACAGAAAACAAAACAATGAAAGGATGGATTATTTTAAGGATCATTGGTGTCAGTTCCTACTAGAATTATTTCCTAAAGATATAAAAAGTAGTAATTTGACCTAGAAATAAAATGATGAAAAATATTTTTGATTATTTTTGAACACAACATGGAAGCTTTATGCCTCAGCAATTTTATTCTTTGTCTTTAAAGCGTTTTTGTCTCTCCTCAAACATAAAAGTGATGCTTAAACTTAATGTGCTTTGTTTTTCTCTTTAATGTAAAGGGCTTCTTTTTCACAATATTGTTAGTTGGTCTCCTTGGTCTACTCATTTCACTCTGGATCAGTTCAAACAAGTCTTCCCTAAAATTGTTCTTTTCATAATTTCTTATGACAAAACCATATTCCATTATACTCATAAATCGTAATTTGTTCACCTACTCACCAAATGACTGGCATCTTTTTAGTTTTCAGTTCTTCTGGGCATGAATAATGTAGGAATTTGTTTTCCTTGACTACGAGTATGGTAGCAAGAGTTACCATATATAACATTTGTAACAAGGGTTTTGATTTTTTGGAGGGAGAGGAGATAAGGGGAAAGAAAATAAATACTTAATGGAAAAAATAAAATTTAACTAAGAAAAAGGAAAGGGTGTTCCCTCTACAAGCTCTCTCACCCTCTCTTCTCCCCTGGCCACAACAAACTATTACATTAATTCTATAGGTTTCAAATCTCTGAGTACCTTGGGACAACCTATATCATATTTATTGTTGTATCACCAGCGTCTATCAAAGTACCATGGAAGTTTTTCACATATAGGAGGTAAGCCCTTTTCCCCATCTCATGAAAACTCCTATTTCCCATGGATCTAAGGTTTGAAGGAATCTGATAATCGTAGATTAAAGCAGTGTACAGCTAAGCCTAACCCTTTAGGGGAATATTTACATTTTAAAACTAAAGTGACTTAACCCAAATGGAATAAGATGGAAATTCATTTCCTACATGGTCTCTGGGTGTAAAGAGGATGCTTTTCCAGTTCCTCTTCATCATCCCTTTCACATGTTCTAGGGTTCTCTTTATCATTACTCCAGCAAGAGCCTAGCAGTATTTCATGTATATAATGCCATGAATGGGCTTAAGCAATAGCATTGGAAAAGCTGTAAGGCACAGGATGGAGGAAAGGAGAAAAAAGGTGGAGGGAGAAGGAATGGAATGGAAACTACAGAAGGAGTGATAAGGAGGAATAAAGGAAGAAGACAGAAATTGCGGTATAGGCTGTAGCTCTCTGATATGATGGCATCTGGTGAGAAGCAGAAAAGGGCACAGTTACCACAAATACATTTAATTTAGCAAATGTATAATTCTTGGCTGTCCTTTGTTTGGTTCATGACTAATTCTGGTTGCGTGTGCATTTGGAAGAACACTCTGGACTACCACAAGACAGTTTCACTGACCTTCACAGAAACTTTGTTGGTAAGTCCTTCTCGTGATTTGCGGTAACCATTTTCTAATTTGCCTTCCCTTTTGCCGTCTTTATCTTTTTTCTCAGATTTTTTCCTTAAACGGAGTGCTGTGTGCCAAGATGTTGACTTCCTAGAAGAAAATAAAATGTTCTGTTAAATATCATTCCTTTTTTAAAATGTTCTACAGAGAGTCTTGGAAACAAAATTCATTTGATTCGCAGAAACTGTTGTAAAAGAAAAATATTAAGTTGACAGGTGTGAAGAGCTAAGCAAAAAGCACAGAGCTAAATAAATTCCCCTCTGCTTTAATATAGTAACAACAAAATTACAAGAATTCAACATCACCAGTCTTATATTCAAAAGAAGTTGAAATTTTAAGGACTGAGATATAAAAAGGCTCAGAAAAATAAAAATACGCAAGTGGGATCCTTGCATATAATCAGATTACATAAACATTTATTATTACATTTTATTATATTAATTACATAATATTATATAAAAATATAAGCATAATGAGAGAACTAAAAAGATAAAACAGCTCACAGAAACCTAGGAATGTTGTGAGAGCAGACCTCTGATCAAGCTTTATTTTTCTTCTTAAATGGAAAGAATAAGGGACTTAAGAGCTTTTCCCATACCCCTAAATGCACATCATTATGCTGAGATACTACTGAGTGGCAGTTAGTAGTCCAAATTGCCTGGAAACATGACTGTACTTAGTTAGCAATAAAACTGCAATGAACACTGAAGAGACTGATCAGTTTCAAAGTCTATATCTACTTATCCTATTGGAAGCTGGTTGCCTTTTCATTTTTAAAGACCATCTAAGCTTGGATTTTATGGGGCCAAGCAAGGCACTCCATTTGGTCCACTTTCTACTACAACAGAGTGTGTTTCAGAGAAATTCAGGAGAGAAAGAGGCTTCATTATTACTGTTATAAAGCTAGAAACCAAGTCCCATTTTGCTTAAAATTATGTTTACTACAGCAACTGATAGGTTTCCAATTTTTTAATTACTGAGCTTGACCAAGGAGGCTGACTTTCAAGGATAAATGGTACACTCAATTTCCTTACTGCAGTCACACATCAAACACCAATCCCTCAGACGTACATAACACTGGAACATGCATTAACATTTTGAGGCCCTAAATTTCCTCTAGGATAAAATACAAACTGCCATTCCCCATATGTGACAGGTGTCCTCTCCTATCTCTGTGCCTTTGTACAGGCTGTTGCTCATCCTGGGATGCACTCTGTCTTCATCTGGGTTTGCCTTCCAGCACTCTCAGCTGCCTTCCAATCTCAGCTCAAATGCAACCTCCCAGCAGCCAAGGGCCCATTCTGATCCCCTTTCCACAAGACATTACTTTGTGTTTCCTATTACTTATCTGCTTCTGTGCTGTTTTTCCCAAAGAGGACGTCAGATGGTTTTGCTTTTCATCTCTGCATTCTACCTTCTAGTATAGTGCCTGGCACATAGTAGAGGTTGAATCAATGCTTGCTGAATGAAGGAAGACTGTGACCTGAAACTTTTTTTTGATGAACTGAAAAATCTATTCACATATGAATGTACAATAACTATTTCCTAGAAGACAGATGAGTTTCAGGGACAAATGCACTGGTCCTGGAGTTATGAACGTCAAGTTGGAAACTGGGACGTAATACTTATTAACTGTGTGATCACAGACGGGTAATTTAACTTGTCTGAGCCTCAATTTCCTCATCTATAAAATGAACATGATAATATTTGCATTCCTTGATTCCACAGAGTTGTTCTGAGGGGGGAGCTTCATCAACCTGAAAGTGCTATAAATGGAAATTATTATTATTATTATTATTACCTCTGCAGAGACTGTACATTATTTTCTGGATTATATGTCACCATTAGAATTGTATCTTGTACTAATAGTCCCCTAGTCTTTTCTTCAAATGTAATTTCTATTTTGTCGTTAATCTCACTGGTCTCAAATGTCTACTTTTCTTTCACTCCCCCCATCCTTTTTCCCATCCTCTCACTCCTTTTACAAAATCAGAGAGACTCACTTCATAGTGCCATCAGGGTTCTCTATGATGACTGCACTGGTATGCCCCAGGACATAGCCGGGAATCCAGCCCTCTGCTGCGGGACATTGGTCAGTGGCGGCTCGGAACACCAAAAACATGTTCTGTTGATTGCTGGCTAGAATTTGCACGACCTCTCCTTGATAGACATTGATCTCATCCTCCTTCACTGCCGTGTAATCGTGTGTCACCAGCATGGTGGAGATATTGCTACTGCTGCTACTTTCACTCTATGAAAGGAGAGGGGACAAAATATAATGCTGACAATGATGAAGCCAGTTGTTAGTCGGCACCACGGCTACGCGACCTAGAGTTACACACAAGATACAGAGAGAAACAGTAGTCTTGGTTTTTCCTTCAGACCTCCTTTAGCTCATCTCAGTCATCTTTTTCAACAACAAGAAAAACAACAAATCCATATGACTCTAGAATGGTGTTTAAGAAGCCTTAAAAAATGGTTCCATCGCTAGTTTTTTGTTCATTCTGAAAGGTTTATTGATGCCACAGGCTTATCTCCCTTTTCTCTGACAGAACACCATTCTTCTGGAGACTGATTTTGGAAAGCTAAGGATAACATGGTTTTGAGGAACTCTAGTAACACAAACACGACTTACTGGTGTGTGTGTGTGTGTGTGTGTGTGTAGGGTATGTCTATGTGTGTGTGTGTGTGTGTGTGTGTGTGTGTGTGTGTGTGTGTGTGTGTCTGTATTTTTAAAAACAATTATTTGATTTTTTAAAGCGATGAGGGTTGATATTCCACTTGTCTTATGGGTTGGGTACAATGGAGTTATGTAAATCTAAAATCAGTTCCAAGGTACATTAGGGGGACCACCTGATTTAAATTTCTTGATGTGCCACCAGTATATCTCAAAATATTTTTCTATTAGTCTATTTCTTGGCAAACTAGAATCTGCAACATCTGGAAATTCAACTGCCTATCATTTTGCTTTCATGCAAAGCTACAATAAGGTTTGTGGTCTGCCTAATATGCTTCCAGAGCTGCAAGGTCCTATGTGTACACTGGCAGTAGATGTGTACCGTGCAGCATGGCAGAGTTGGTATATGTGCCGGCAGCCAACACTATAGAATAGCTTATCTCATTCATTTACTACCATGTAAGAGACTAAAAATATTGTGGCAAATTCTTCCCTCTAGGATCTCTCTCTTCCCCTTTTTCTCTCTTTAAAAAAAAAAAAAAGGCCCACGGTAGGAGACCTATTGCATATAATTTTGTAAAAACTAGGTCCTGGAGGATGGACACCCAAGGGTTAAAACCACCTTCCTTCTTCAGCCACAGCAGCCAAATGTTTGCCAAGAGGCTGTCACCATAATGTCACTAACATTCTCATTGAAACTGTCTGATGGGTTTGTGTTACATGACCACTGGTTCTTCTGTCCCAGGCTCTACAGTGGAATGGGTATAAGGTGCTGAGCAGAGGAAGGGAGCAGAAAATGTCCATCATTCTGCTGCCTCCTTGCTGTGCAAATGAACTTCTATTCTGAGCATCAAGAGTCCTCGACTTGGAATCAAGACAGACTTGATTCAATTCTGCTTGTATTATTTCCTAGCTGTATGACCATGGGGAGGTCACTTAACCTTTCTCAGATTCCATTTCCTCATCTACAAAACAATGCACATAGTATTCACCTCTCAGATTTCTGTGAGAGCAAATGGAATGGTGTATGTAAAATACATTGTAAGCCTTAAAGCAGTAAAACTGTTACAGGAGGGAGGAAGAAGCAGAAACTAGTGGCTCTTAAAATACACCTTGACAGATGCTTCTTTCACCTTCTCTCACTGCCACTTAATCATGTACCACCATCATGGGGAATCAATCCCCTTCAATAACTACTGGATGATGTAGAAATTTCTTATTCACTGAAGTCAACTTTCTCTTCTTCTGATATCCTACCAGTGATCCTCTGCATAGAAGGTTGTGGTTTCAGGAACCAAGGTTATTGTCTGTTAAAGCACTGGATTTTTAAAGAAGATCATCTTTGAAGCAGTTCATTTGGATCAGTTGGAAATTTACTAGGAGTAACATTCCAAAAATGCATAAGTTAGTATCCTTTCTCCCCCTGAATTGAAACACAGCATTAAAGGAATTTTGATTTTGCATTACCAGACCTGAGTCTGAGATAAGCTCACTCTCTCGTGGATCCATTAAGTTCCTCTACTCCATAACTATTTAAACTCCCCTCTATCTCCCTCCTATTCTAATGTGCTTTAAAACCTAATACGTAGCTATCACCTTATCTACTTAAATAATGTATGGGGTCTGGTCATCAACCCTACCACTCTTAGTACTTAAAAGACCTTTCGATCTACCCTTCAGTTGAACTTTTCTATTAACAACAACAACAATAAAGCTAATGCATGAATGAAGAAGTGGATGAGGGACTGATATTCCTACCTCAAAGCCGCAACTTAATAACATATTGTGAAAGTTTCCTAAGTGTGTCTAACAAGTGCTGAGGCCCTGAAAATAGCCATTAGGGACTACTTTTATGATATTCAATCATCAATGTGAAGTATGATGTCTAAGAATATTGGTAGGGATTCATCAGTGTATTGACAACAAATAAAAATGGCAAAGATATATTCTAATTTTATTGAAAATGATGTGGTCTTGGCATCCTACTTACAAAATTAACTTACTTTTAACTAATTTTGGTCTGCCATTACAGATAAGTTGGTATTTAAATGAGAGACTATTGGAAAAAAAAGAGTTGGAAAAGACCTTAGAGATCTAGCTAATCCTATCTCCTTTTAGAGATGAGGAACTGAGTTCAAGACAGGTTTAGTGACTTGCTAACAATTACCTGGAGTTAACAACAATCTGGATTAGAATCTGGATTAGAACTTTGGTCTCCTGACTCCCAGTTCAAAGTTCTTTCCATTACATCTTGCCATTTAAATGTGTTCAACCACTACAATTAACTTAGGTGTTATTGGAGATTTTTCTCTAAAAACATCTTTACAAAAATGTTCTAGGCAAAAATAAAACAAGTTTATTTCAATTGTAGTAAAAATATGCAAGATATCATGTTCATGTAATTGTTGTTATGCTTTTTAAAAAATGGAATCACAGAATGGTTTCATAACTGTAAAAGTAAACTAGTTTTTCTTTCCTTTTTAAAAAATTCACATTTTATTGCTTTTATTTCACAGTGCCCGTCTAACTTTCAAGCAAGTGCGTCACAATGGTGTAATGGAGGAGTAAAATATTTGGAAGAGGATGGGAGTTAGAAGATCCGGGTTCAAACTGCAATTCTTTTTCTTGCTGGTTTGTGTGAAATGAGGAGAGTCGTCTCAGCAGTCTGTACCTTCATTTCCTATTCTGTAAAAGCAGGGCACTGAACTAGACACTTAGAGAGGTTCTTTCAGGTATACAAAACCCTGAATTTCAAAGCACAATTTCCTCCTGTTTAACCACTGTTATCAAAAAATACCAGCTACTGTAAGCTATGTAGTTATATATATACGTATACACACAAATATGTGTATATATAAAACATAACATGTGTACGTGTATATTTATATATGTATCTCTATATACATACCTACAAACAACAAAACTATGTATTTGTGGGCTATGTATGCATACATGCATATGTCAACAGTTACTATGTACATGTGTATATCCACGCATACCACATACGTGTTACATGGTGTGCATGCATATCAAAACTGATCTAGTACAAAGTTCCATATGCATCTTGCAGATTAACTCTTCCTTTATTCCTGGTTTCGGACAAAATATTGGGAAGTGATCACCCAAGCTCCCAGGCTATCCACTGAAAGTTAAGTGGAAGGGACTCAGGATTTAGGCAGAGAAAATTATTTTTACCCTTAATGGTTAAATGACTAAAACATTTAGAAGTCGATGTATGCCGTGATACATGGTACTTACTAAACTAGAAGGAAAATTAGTTTGCCAGGTTTGGTAGAGGAATCTCAGGTACTTTCCCCAAACTCTTCCCTCATTAAGGAGGCCTTCCCTAGGTCTAGGCTGTAGGGTAGGCAGCCTTACCTACCTAAATCACTCTACATTTCCACTTCTCTTGGCATAACCAAATGAGAAAATGCAGAAAAGAGCAGCAGGCAACCTTAAAAAGGAAGTTCTTTTTATTCCTCCCCCTACCTTACTGACCTATCTATATAAGCTTGTGGAGTTTCTGTATTAATAGGGCACACTTGACATGTAGTTTATTTTGCTTTAGAATGTAAATTCCTAAAAAGAAAGAGCAGTATTGTAGGCATCAATTTGAACAAGCTTGGTAAGAACCTATCACCAAGAAGAAAATGACGTGTTATTTAGCTGAAGTTATCATCCCTTTCATCCTCTAAAATTTACATTTGTAGTACTGTGGAAAATTCTTCTTTTAACATTTTTATTTTTAGATAATAAGAAAGTGTCCAAGTTAGACTGAGGCTAAATGCTGGTGGTCCGTGTCCACTTTCATATGGGTCTGGTTTAAGAATAGGACCAGGCATTCCAGTTTTAATACAAGCTTACACAAACCTTGCAAAGCTCGACAATTCCCCTCACTTTTTTTATTCTCAGTTTGCATGTATATGCAATATGATAATTACCTACCCATTTAAAACGCTATTTAAGATAAATTACTGCATGTGAAGTATCTTCAAGGTTTTTTTTAAAGAACTATAAAAGCTAAATTATTATTGCTATTCTAAAAAGATAAAAAGAAATCAATTCAATTAACAGAGACTAAGACTACATTACAATACAAGCACCAAGGACAAACTTCTTAAATATTTTGACCAGTTCAATTTAGAAACTGAATTAAATGATATTTTTAAAAGGAAAAAAAAAAGATGAGACCAAGTTAATCTGGGTGACCCTCACCACAAGGAAAAGAGAACACATGCAAAGCGAGGCTGATTTTTGACCCCAGGGAGAAATAGTTTTCTTTTTTTAAAGGAAAACATATATAAGAGATTTTAAAGGAAATCAGAACATCTAATCATTAAAACAGTTCTTTCAAGTGCATGCTTTTAGAAAAGTGTTATAGGCTAAGTGACAGTCACTGAAACTGGGAAGGAGCTGGGCAGTAGCTAAGGAAACCCCAAAAACGAAGGAAAAAACCCCATCACATCAACCAACCAACTGATCAACCAACCAACCAATTTGCAAACACAACACCGAAGTGAGGGCTGAACAAGGACTTCAAGGTACCAGGGCACTCTTCTCACAAAGGAAGAAGTGCCCCCACCAGACAACTGGCTGGGTGGGTCAATGGGCACTAAAATTGTCATAAAACCCCTGGTGGTACTTGCTGTTTCCCTGGGGCATGGCACCCAGAGTCTCTTGGTAATTCTGCTTTGCCCCCTCCCCCTACAAAAATATGCAGATGGTTGAATCTCCAGATGCCCTCAAACAGTCTCTCTCTCTCTCTTCTGGAGTGAAACTTTGGGTGGAGAAAATATTTCCACTTGACAGATTATTTTTTTGGCAGCAATTCCACTCCACTCCTCCTTCCCCCCTCCCCATTTTGTCTCAGTTTACTTTGCTCTGAGTTGTTAGTTGGAAGTTTTCTTGAGTTTTTGTTTTTTAAAAACTGTCTCAGTGGATGAGTCAAAAAAAAAATGCTGCAAAGTCAATTAGGGCTGAAGGGAGCACAACCAAGTGGAGCAGCAAGCGTAAAGGACAGGCCTCCTTTAAATAAAGGAACACGTGTAAAATCATTCCCCTCCAAAAAAAGTGTGAGGGAAGGAAGGCAGAGGGGCACCAACCCCTCCCCCAATGCAATCTACTAGCTGGAAATAGAAGATTTAATGCTGGCACATTCAGGAGGTTAATTATCTGTCTTCTCTAATTAGGAAGATGAAAGTAGAGCAAGGAGAGTAGTTAGTAGAAGTCAGAGTTAGTGATTTCTGTTTTCAGCAGAGGCAAAGGAATCACAGCTACGGTTAGAAGGCTTTTGTACTCCTGTGTCTGCATACATATGGCTCAGCCTGGGGTTTATGTATACACACACATTCACACATACATAGAAGCTATATATGTGTCTACTTTGTCAAGATACAGGAGATACTGCGACAGTTGATTATTTCAGAGCAGGGCAGCACTGGAGAGCCAGAAGTTAGTATGAAGGAGGGTGACGGTAACACGGGAAGGTTTTAGAAGAGCTCGCAGGACAGAGGTGCTCCGCGCTCTTACCCCATTACTCTGGGTGGAGTGCACTGACTGCTCGCTGGTCGAGGAGCATGTGCTCATGCGGTCTGTGTCCTTGCTGTGTGACGAATGGCGATGGACCTGCCTCTGGAGGGAGTCACTGTCCCCGGGAAAAGTGAAGGAGCCGGGGCGGCTGGCAGGAGATGCTGGGATGGAGCTCCAAAAGGAGCCCCCCTTCTGAAGGGGGCTGCTGGGTGGAAATAACTCCTTGCCAAAAGGAGAAGGGAGAGTCGTGGAGAGGGGAGAGTTCAGTGGGGAGATGGCTCCAGGTCTTGGTTTCCCCAACGTCAAGGACCCTATGCTGCTCCTTGAACGGTTGTCCTCTACGCTCCCTCGCGTTTCCTTGTGGGGTCCATCCTGAGTTGAGCTGCAAACATTCCCAGGTGTCTTCCGGGGACTCTCAATGACTTTCATCTTGGGAATTTTCTCCGCTTCTCTCCCAGGACCCTCTGGCTCTCCACTGGGAGGATGCCTGTTTGGCTGGCTGAGGCCAGTTTCTAAGGAGGTGTTGCTGTGAGATGGCAGGGAAGGATTGGGAATGGACATACCTGACATCTTGTCTGCCTCTGCCTGGGCTGAGGCTGCAGAGGAGACCAGGACTGGGGAGTGGTGTCTGACAGGCTGCGGGATCCGGGACGGCCTGCTGCGGCTAGAGCTGGGAATTCCGCTGCAGCTGCCGGGGCCGCTGCTGTGGTTGCTGCTGCTGGGACCAGGGCTGCTGCTGCCACCGCTGCCACCACTGTGGTTCCTCTGATACTCAATTGGTGAAGTCAAGGCTGGTGGAAGCAGGAGAGAAAGAATAGAAGGGTCAGCATGGGATCAAGGAAAGCGTAATTTTTGAGACAAAGAAAAAGGAGGTGTCATGAGTCAGTCACAGGGCCAATCATTCCAACTTCTTATCACAAAGATATATGAAAAAGTGAAAAGTCAGTGCTGAGCCTGGCGTCAGTAAGAACTGAGCTAAAATGTGGCCTCACACTTACTAGCTGTGTGAAAAATACTACTACTAATAACAGCCACTAAAATTTATACAGTGCTTACCATGTGCCAAGAACGTCATAATTATTATCCCATTTGATCCTCACTACCAACTATTATTATCCTCATTTTACAGATGAGGAAACTGAGACAAATAGAAGGTTAAGTGACTTGCCCAGAATCACATACCTAGCATTTGGGCAAGTCATTTAATCTCTGCTTGCCTCAATTTCCTCAACTGTAAGAATGGGATATTAACTGCACCTCCCTCTCAGGGTTGTGAGGCTCAAATGAGGTGATATCTGTAAAAGTGCATAGCACAGTGCCTCGCACAAAGTACATGCTAAATAAATGCTTATTCCCTTCCCTTCTCCTATCTACATGAAGCAGAAGAACAAAAAATCCTTACGTTGTAAAATTCCTCATACGTAAAGGAAAAAGGTTACTTGTCCAATAATACAAGTTCATGCATGGGAAGCAGTTAGAATTTAATGGGCAAGAAATGCCAACGTAAATAAAGAAGTGTGTACTGGAGGACTGGAGATTCAAGGGGAGCCATTCAGCCTGTCACTTTTGCATCTCTGGTCAATGAAAGAAGTTACATTTGACTGAAGCAATTGGGATACTGTGTTATATACATACAATCCATGTAAAAAGAAGGACCCGTAAGATGCTGAGGAGAATTCTCTAGTGACTTTGTTGTCACAGTAAACTGAGAGGCCAGGGGCAGTGGAAAGAGCACCTGGCTTGGAGTCTGCAGACTCATCTTCTGAGTTCAAATCCAGCCTCAGATGCTTACTAGCTGTGCGATCCTGGACAAGTGACCTACTCCTGTTTGTCTCAGTTTCCTCAACTTCAAAATGAGCTGGAGAAGGAAATTTCAAACCCCTCAAGTATCTTTGCCAAGAAAACCCCAAATGGGGTGATAAAGAATAGGACGTGACAGTTGGAAGGCTGTAACTTGGTTTTCTAGTACATATCAGAGACTGAATTTGAACTCAGGTCTTCTTGACTCCCAAGTGTAGCATTCTAGCCTCTATTCCACAAGAATACCAATCTAAAAAGTCCAGGAGAGTTGCTGCTTTAGAGAAAGGTGATGACCACAGTGACTACCATGTGACAGACCGTATCAAGAACATGGTGCTGCTTTTAAAATATCCTATTAGTTTTTATCCTGCTAGCAAGCAGCCTTAGTGGCATGGCCCACTGAGTATCATCAAAGGTCCCATTCACCTTCAGGTCTATATAATCCTATGATCTCCTAAATGTTACTCACCAAGTATTTCTATGTAGTGTTACCATTTGGAGAGAACAGGCAGGTCAAAAGCACATTTAGAGAACTTGTTTTCATTTCCCTCCAGAAGAGCCAAAATACATTCTAAACACATTTCATCAATCCCCTGAAATGTGGCCATTAAAAAGAATTTTTCTAATTTTAAGAACTTTAGAAAAGAATGATCCAAGATCTGCAGTCTGGACATGATACTCGGGTTAATACAAAATTTATTACAAATGCCAACATTACTATTTAGTCAGAGATGCTAAATGACCTTTACATTTTGCTGAGTGATTATTTACCCCACTTTTATACAAGATGCAAAGTGTGGAGGTGGTGCTATTATGACAGAGAACACTTAAAAGAGCACTGTTAGTTTTGGGTGTATTCACAGAACACAGGCACAAAATGTTCTGCCAATCAATCATATTCCAAGCTGTGGGCTTAAGACAAAACATTTTAGAAAAGGCTTCTGTCTATGTTATTCAGAGATGACCCAGGAAAAAGGATGATTATAGCCTGCTGCAAGGGAAGAGAAGTTAGTTGTAACCCTAGGTCACTGAAGTCAGTAGCCAAAGCAAGGGCCACACTAGTGTTTCATGGGACCCATTTTCTTTCTAGTGTTTTGTAATTATTCCAGGATAACTCAGTCCATAAGAATGACAATGTCAGCTCTTGTTTCTTAACAGAGGGTGGAGGAGTGGGTTGGAAACAGTTTAGTGGTTGGAATGCAAAACTCTCCAGTTCCATTTCCAAATCTGTAAAAGATTCTCCACCCCCACCATGGATTTTGGCCAGTTTCCTTTAAATGTTCACGCACCTGGTAACAGGGAATCTTCCCTATATTACAACACTATCACAAGGCTGGCAGAGGTACCAACCAGTATTTTTTATTAGAAATGGAAACCCAACAGACAGTTTCACTTCACTTAAGGTATATGACCAGCTGAAAGGTAGGATAGAAAAATTCACACTCAAAGAGACACCAGAAAGAAGGAAATGAAGTGTGCTGGTGTTGGGAAGGGGAACATGCAGCTCCCCCTAAAGGAGCAAGTGTAATAAATTGCTTTACCATTTAAAAAGTTGCGCTGGTTTTCCAAAATTTGGTTAATTTCATGGATCCATGTTTGCCGGACCCCTGGACTAGAGGAATGTAAAACAAAGGTCTCCACGACATCCCCTGTTCTCGATGTCAGTGCAAATTTACAAGGATCATTGTCCACATTTTCCTCCAAGCAAAGACAACTCACCTACAAGTAAGAAAACGGATTGTTACAAATTAATTCTAGTATAAAAGGGGCTGTCTCTCATTTTTCAAGAGTATTTTAAACAAAAGTCAGCTATGAAATACCCCTCTTCTTGTTGAGTTACAATTTAATACTTCCAGCCCTGAGTTTCTCAAAGTATTTGTCACTGCCACTGATTGGAGTTTTAGTTTTATTTTTTTCAGGTAGCAGGGGAGGAATTCAATAATTCCACCTGTGGAAGAAATTTCTTCCACTAACACAAGTCAGCATATGGGTTGGATATGGGACCTGAACTCAGGTCTTTCTGACTCCAAGGCTGGCTTTCTGTTCACTATGCCATAATGGCCCTCTGAAGTCAAGATGGTTTAAATATGACTTAATTAGTGGCTCAGGCAAATGCAATACAAATGTTATTGTAGGGTAGAGAAGTACAGTATACGGAATGATGGAAAGAATGGTTCCACTCTACTCTGTTTTCATCAGACCATGTCTAGGCTACTATGTTCAATCCTAGCTACCATATTGAAGTACATTCTGTCAAAGTGGAATATTTCTACAGGAGGGAGAAGATATGGAAGCATGACAAGAACAGATTGGCTGAAGTAATTAGGGATTTTTAGCCTGAATTAGAAAAGACATGGGGGTAACATTAATGCTTTCTTCATATATCTGAAGGGCTGTTAGGTAGAAGGATTGGGCTTACTCTTAGGGACTCTATCAAGACTCTATTGAGCAAAAGGAGGATGCATGAATGGGATGTATTAGCTAAGGTAGTTTTGGCCCATTCTATGAACCTCTTAATAATTACAGCTTTATGAAAACAGAATATGTTGTCTCATAAAGAGAATAATGTATTCCCGAGGTTTTCAAGCTTAAGGCTGAATCACCAATTGGGTATATCGAAGAGGATATTCATGTAACAGGCAAGGGGCTGGATTAGGTAACTTTAAAATTTTTAAGTTCATAGCAACATATATTTAGAACTGGAAAGGGCCTACGAGGCCACTGAGTCCAAGTTTCTATTTTACATCTGAGAAACTGAGGTCGAGAAAGGTTAAGTCACTTGCTCTGAGTCATACAGTTAGTGTCTGAGGAAGACTTTGAACCCATGTCTTTTTTATTTTAAGTTCAATACAACATCCACTATGCCATCTACATCTTCTTTACTCTTCTGATATTCAGTGATTCTACAAAAGTCAGGGATTAGCACATCAATGTCAAAAAAAACCCCAAATAACTTGCTGGGTGATCCAGCGGTCAGAGTTAAGCTTGCTGGGAATCTCACTCTCCCTCCTCAAAAGGAAAGGGCAATTTTGAAATGCTCCTAACCTTTTAGAACCTTGAATACAGTTCGTGAAGTCCCACTGTGATGCTTCTTCAGTGAGTGAAATTGACCTCAGGTTCTAGAAGGCAGAGTCTCATAGTTTCCACTCGGTTACAAAGTTTCCATATAGTTTCTTACTGGACTAATTAGGCACCTGGCAATAGGCTGAATATGTGATCCAAGGGCAGCTAGGTGGTGCTGTGGATAGAATGCCAGACCTGGAGTCAGGAGCACCTGAATTCAAATCTGGCCCCAGCTGCTTACTAGTTGTGTGAGCCTGGACAAGTCACTTACCCTCAGTTTGCCTCAGTTTCCTCATCTGTACAATGGGGATGATAATAAAATAGCACCCCCCTTCCAGGGTTATTGTGAGGATCAAATAGGATAATAATTGTAAAATTCTTAGCACAATGCCTGGCACATAGTAAGTGCTATATAAATGTTAGTTACTATAATATTATCTTGGCACACACTTCTCCCTACAATCTTACTGTCACATGCACATTTTTTTTATGTCACTTAAAGCGTGAGGACACAGATTTGGTTTAAAATGGAGTATTCTCATGATGGAAAATGGACTGGAAACTTTAGACTAATGAGTGTGCGTATCAGTTATCTGTTCAGACAATAAGCAGAGTTGAGAGAAATTGGAAAAGAGGAATTCAAATTTACTGAAATATAAACTGCTGTTTAAATTATACATAGAATTATAATAAAGGTGTTTTACACAGATAAAGGAAGTACTTTAAATGTATTCTCAAAATTCAAGGCTCAGAGTATAAATATCACCAAAAGAAAAAAAAATAGATTATATTGTGCCAAATAGATTTGATAGTGTTTGTGGATACAAATGCTTATACATCTCCCCCCTCCCTGATACATATACGAGCACACGTTACCTTGATGCTATTTTTAAACAAGAATCCTGGCATGGAGAAACCTTTTTTTTTGTCAAGTGGCTCACTGAATATAACGATTTGCTCAAAGAGAAAAACTCGTCTCTCTTTGCAGCGAGGCAGAAGACCTGCATCCTGGTCTGTGACCAAGAATGTGTCCTGTAGAAGCAGCTTACCCTGGGCTACAATTTTACCCTGAAACAAGAAATGGCCAAGTTAAGATTTCTCAAAGTTTTACCTAGATTTTCTCAAACCAAAACAATGTTCTTTCTCTCCTGGTGACAAAAATTAATCTGCAGATCTCTTCAAAAAAGTGTAACTCTCAATATTAAAGTGGTTTCTGCTCCAAAAAGAACTATCCTCAAAAACCATGGCATAGATCACTACACCTTTATCCACAGCAAAAATTCATATTATGATATAGAAAAAAATTCTAACATGGAATTTCTGAGAAATGCAAATAAATACTTATTCTCCTTTAGCAAAATATCAGTCCAGAGAAGAGAGAATTTCTCTACCTCCTTACTTGGATTAAAAACCAAGAATTAAACAGAATTAAAAAACAGAAAACAACCAACAAAAAGGCCAGTTCAAATTCTCTAAGAATTCCAGAGCAGAGAATGAGTTAATTGGTTAAACTGCCCTGAAGAGAAATTTGTAGGATTTAAGATGAATCAACAGCTCAGCCCTAAAGAACAATTACTTTTAACCACAAAAAGGACCGGTTAGCATATGGGTTGGATAATTGAAAATATGAATGCCTGAAGACAATACACCTATGGTACACATGATACTGAACACTGAATACTAGGGATTAAAAATACAGCCCTGCAATAGCAGAAGTCCCAGATTCACATTTGCCCAATTTGAAAACGGAGGTCCCACAAAAGACCATAAGCTCTGAGGGAGGGGCTATTTTTTCACTTTCTGTGTATTCATAAATGCTCATAGATCTACTGACAACATCAAACGAATAGAAGTCAAAAGAAAATGAAAGTGTAAGAGAAAGGTCAAGGAACAGAAGCTGGAAATCAAAGATCAGCTTGGGGAATATGGCACTGATCGAAGACAAAAGGAAAGTCACAGAAATCAGAGATACGGTTCTTAGACAAATATCGGCATTACATCAAATCCTTGTAGGCGACCAACATTCATCATGTCGTTGCACCGCTTTGGCACTATACACATGACTTCTACAGCTCTCTGTTGGGAGGGGGAGAAAAGAAAGGTTGACTTTTTTCTTGAGAAAGTGTCATACAATAATTAATAAGTGTACAGTAAATAAACAATCACAAAACAGCCCAAGAGTCATTCCCCATTTACTCTCCCCTCAACACCTCCACCCAAATGTGCAAGTAGCACTAGAACAATTCAGTTAGTGACTGAAAACTGCTGGACAGTTCATAAACTAATCTGTGTGCTTAAATAAGCCAACGTAGGAGAAAAACCCAGGAGGAAAAAAGGCGTACCTCTAATTCTGCTGTGTCCAGACTAGCTTTTTTGGAGTATTTGAGGAAATCCTGTAAGGCAAAGGGAAAGTTATTTGGATTTATCGCTGTAGTGTTTCTTGTTAAAAGCAGACATCATCCTCACCACCACCACCACTACCACCATCATAGCTCACATTTACGTAGTGCCTACCCTACTATGTGCCTGGCACCGTTCTAAGCCTTTTAACAAACATTATCTCATTTGATCTTCACAACAACCTGGGAGATAGGTACTATGATTATCTCCATTTTACAATTAAGGAAACTGAGGTAAACAGAGGCTAAGTGATTTACCTAAAGTCACACATAATGAGTATCTGGGGCCTCATTTGAATTCAGGTCTTCCTGACTCCATGTCCAGTGCTCTAATCATGGTTATCACCTAGATCCCTAAAATGAAAAGTTTGCTCTTTCTGTGCCTGAAAAGCATCAATATGAGAGACAACAAGAGAGAACTATACTTATCTTAACCTAGAACGTCTATGTGCCCTTCATGACAACTATTTCTCCTGTCACATCTACATTCCAAATGCCACATCACAAGGATGTGGGAAGAAAATCTATGGTTGCAATCCTCTTTCACTATGTAAATCTGTAACATTACTCTTACACTTTACAAAGTTTACCAACATAAAGGAAATGGCAGGATTTAGAAGCTGTCACAGACTCTAAAAAGCTAGCAGCAAGAAGATGAACCAATATACATTTAAGGTAGATAGAATAACACCTTACAATTGTATAACACCTTCCCATTTATTTACACTGCAAAGCTCTTGTCCCAGTTGCCTGAATCTTGTCTGCCTCTTTAGAATGGGAGCTCCTGAGGGCAGCAACCATGTTTTCATGTTTCTTTGTATCCCAAGTACTTGATACACAGAATAAATGTTTTTTGACTACCGACAGTTTATCAAGAAAACAAAAACATGTGGTGTCATTTGGGATTTCCTTCTTTCCTCCCTCCTTCCTTCCAAGATAGAATGTTGATTTGGGACCCTGGGAAATCTGGTTCAAATCATGCCTCACTTAACTGTATGACCCTGGGCAAATCACTTAATTTCTCTGCACCCCGGTAGCTTCATCTATAAAATGGAGATAAAAATAGCACTTATATTCACAGGGTTGTTCCAAAAATCAAATAAGATACTATCTGTAAAGTGCTCTGTAAATGTTCAATTGCTACATAAATGCTAGTTATTACTCATTCAATTTTGAAGAAAACAAAAACTCCCCCAACATTTCTTCTCCTAATATTGGCCACTATCTTCCCAAGTGAGTTCCTTAACCCTACTGATTTCCTTAGAAGGACACCTCGTGTGGTCTCACCTTCAGTAACAGTTGGTATTTCATAATTCTTTGCACTGGTTTTATCAGTAGATCTGTGAGTTGCAGTCTATGGCCCAGTCGTTGCTTTAAATCCTGTGGATGAAAAAACAAAAAGGGCTTTAACTTAAATTCCCCGCTCCCCCCTCACTTAATAGTATTTTATTTTTTCCAATTACAGGTTAAGATAGTTTTCAACATTCATTTTTATAAGATTTCTGTGTTCCAAATTTTTCTCCCTCCCTCTCCTCTCCAGGACAGACAGCAAGCAATCTGATATAGGTTATATATGTACAATCACGTTAAAATCTATTTCCAAATTAGTAACATCATGAAAGAAGAATCAGTGCAAAAGGGAAAAACCAATATAAAGAAAAAACAAAACACAACAAAAAAGTGAAAATCGTATGCTTTGATCTGCATTCAGATTCCATGGTTCTTTTTCTGGATGTGGATAGCATTTTCCATCATGAACATTTTCGTTATTGTCTTAGGTCACTGATTGTACTGCTGAGAAGAGTGAAGTCTGTAACAGCTGATCGCTGCACAATGCTGCTGTTACTATGTACAATATTCTCCTGGTTCTGCTCACTTCACTCAGCATCAGTTTATCTAAGTCTTAAATACAGTTTTTAAAGGCCTGACCTACCTCAGTAATCATTACAGTCAGAAAAATCACCTTCCAAACTGGCAACAAATCTTATCTTCAAGTATCTGAAGACCCACTCTCTGTTTGCACATAAATTCCTTTCTGAGCCACTTTAAATTCAACTAGTGCAATTTTAGCTTCTCAGAATCCCCAAAGTTTCATACTTTACACTTTCTGAAGCTGTTGCTCCAAATGACTCACTTGGGCTTACTTAGCTGATTTTTTTGTAATGGATTTCTTTTCTGCTGGAAGTGAGCCAGTTTTCTTTGAACTGTACAATGAGGCTAAAAGTCAGAAAGGATGCTATTTTGAATTCATGGTAACTGGCTGTGGCACCAGTTTTAACTATGTATTCTGAAATCAAGCATCATGGTTTACGTTTACATTTGGTGCTCCTGTTGCGGGAATAGTAGGTGCAGCATGTATATCACTAGGTCTGAAACCTAAGTCTTCTGAGGTTTAATTAAACCTCTCGTGAGGAAAACACTAAATAGAGTTTTAGAAGACAAATGGGTCCAAAGGCCCATGCTTTTGTCCATTTTGTGTGACTTACCTCAAAAAATGTATCAATGTATTCTGAGACAATGTGCTCAGACTTTGGTTTATTTTGGCAATAAACTATGTACATGTGCAACCGTCTTTCCTGTGAATTAAATTTAAGAAAAGTAAACAAGTCAGCTTAAAAGGGCAGAAATTTTAGATGGAATATTAACATTTTAAAAACAAAGCTTTATATTGATAAAATTCTAGAGATATTTCAGATGTACAAATAAGCCAGCACAGTGTCACATAGCAGGCAGTAAATAAATGTTTACTGATTGATTATGCTATGTTTTGTGATAGTACCTTTCTCCGTACTTGGTTCAAGTGCTAGATTTCATTTTTTTCCTGAATTACCAGAATACTGATTTACATGTAAAGTCCCTGAGGCACTGCGAGATTAGATAAACTGTCTGGTGAGACAGTATAAATTACTACGAGGACTGAGGGGCGGGAAAGAGTCTCTTCTTTTCTTGGGATAATACAGGGGAAAAAAAACTGTTCCCCTAGCCTTCTGAGAGAGTACTCGCAACTTCTGAACTTTGGAAAAATGTTTCAGTATCCTTAAGAACTAGAATGTGGAGAAGATAAGTCAGGCAACAAGCAAATAAGCCTCAATGCAGGAACAAAATCATTTTCCCATTGTTAAATCATAAAGCTAGATGATATGTGTGAACAGCCAAACCTATTTTTAATGCTTTCCACATGTTATTCTTCTAAAGATCCAGTGTAATGCTCAAGCCTGCTATTTCCCATTCTACATATTCTCTGTTTAATTAACAAGACTCCTTTCAAAAAATTATAGAGTGTTTTACAGTAGAAACCATGTACTTAAGGTCCAGGTTACCAAAATTTAATTTTCCACAGTCAGTCAGGTAACTCTGCAGAACCTAATAAGCAGAAATGACCAGAGATATTACCACGTATCAGATGAAAGAACTGATAATCAACTTGATCATTTGTCCTAATGGAGGTAAGAAGGTCAAATCAAAGAAAAATAATGACTAAATCAACAGCCCATTTGCATTTGGTAATGGAAGACAATCAGAAACTTCAATATAAGATATCCCACTGGATTCACACGCTCATCCTGATTTCGACGGGGCTTCATCTTAACTTAACCCAGCTGGGAGGAGACAATTACAATAGCGGTTTTTCATTTTTTTTCCCTCATAGAACAGTATTTCTTGCCATTGGCATTGTAGAGCACTGAATGTTTAATTTGGCAACACTATAGGAGAGTTAGGAGACTTACACATATGTAATTTCCCATGAAAATAAAGGCAGTTTTTTTAAAAACTCTGCTAGCTCAAAGTCTGACAGGTTTTGGGGTTATTGTGTACATGTGAAGTCAAGTTTTGTTTACTTTGAGAATGCTGTTCTTATCATCTTACATATGTTGGCTAAGTAAAATTTCTACTAAAATCATCTATTAATTTTTGTTTGTTTATAACAACACAATACCCAAAGCTTTGCAACATACTTAGAGAAACTTATGGCATGCTCTTTGTGAACTAATGACCTTCAACAGAAATAATTCATTTTTGGACAACTGCTGGTTGAGTGTAATGACAACTCAATGATTTAAATTTATATTTAAAAAGGATTGTAAATAATAGTAAACATCAGTAAACTAAATTTAACTTGCTTTGCAAATATTTGTGTTAAATAAGTGAATGTCAGTGCATTAAGCTTCTATTATTAATTTCAATTTGATTTTCAATATAATGTGTTTTTATATTCTACTTGAGCTTGTCACTAGTTTGTTAAAGTGATTAAGCATTACTTATATTACTTGAATGAAATAACGAAAATCAACAGAAACATGGTACTTACATGCTTAACAAAAAGGGACCCTAGTTTTTCTGGATCTTCAAGGCACTTTTCCAATTCTCCCAAAAAGAAGCTGAAACAGAAGGAAACTCTGCTTATTGACTTGCTCTGCCCACATAAGGCCATCAACATGGATCACAAGTACTGAGCTGGAAGGGACCTTATCAAGTATCTGGTCCAACCTCCTCATTTTACTGATAACTAAACCAGGGCCCAGGGAGGTGAAATCACACAGGTAGTAAAAAACAGGGTCAGGATTTTCATTAGATTATCTAACTGCAGATTCAAGATTCTTCACCTCAACATAATACTTCTCAAGAAAGCTGAGGCTGATGGAGGTGAAGAGATTTGTCTTGGGTTTTTTAATGAGTATCTGTGGCTGGATTCAAACTCAGGTTTTCTTGACTTTCAAATTCAGCCCTCCACGACTAGATCACACTGCCTTTCCAATTTTCAGCTTTTTTGTTTACCTCATCCAATTGCAGCTTCTGGTTAATATTTTTTAAAATGCTTGCTTTTGTCCAAAACAAGAAGAGGTAATGTAAAATGGAATGAGAGCTTAGTACACAGCAAACATTTTGTTAAGGCACCATGGTGATAAAGAGAATTAAAGTGATCTACGAAAGAAAACCAGACCAAATGGAGCTCAAAGAACACAATTTAAAGAAATACTACCATTTATCTAAAGATTTTTTTCTTCCATTGGTAATTTTTAAAAAGGATGTGACATACATTAATTAAATTAATTTCCATATTCAAAGAATATCTTCAAATTAAGATGAGAATAAAGTCACAGTACCTGAGTAACTTTTAGGACCAGCAGGCTTTTAGTTTCATTTCCAGCTCTTTCAAAAGGACAGTTATAATGTAGGACTTTTTTTACATTCCTTCATGAAACAATTTATTTTTATATTTACAATTTTTCTTTTTGGTATTTTATAACAATAACTCACATTTTATTATGTGTTATTAAACTTTTAAGGTATGCAGAGTACTTTATATACATTATCTCAAGCAAGTCTCACACTAACTCTGTGAGATAGATTATTATCTCCTTTTTACAGATGGACACTGAGGATACTGAGACTCAGAAGTCAAGCCGACCATCGTTCCTGAACTAGTAAGTATCAGAAGCAGTATTTATATCTCTGACATTAATATATAATTATAGGTTTTACTCTTATAGCACATTACAGTTTACAAGTCACTTTTCTAAAAAAAATTCAGAGAGTTTAGAAGTATGAGAATTATTAATTCCATTTTACACCTGGGGAAACTGAGGCTAAGGGAGGTTAACTAACTTGTTCTTGGTCACATAGCTGGACAGGTCTTCTGACTCAAAATTTACTACTCTTTCCACTATATTATGATAGTAATCATCATACTGTCATGCCAATTAGATCTATAAGAAACTGCTGAGAGTAGAAATACGCATATGAACAGAACAGGTTTTGAATAAGCTCTAATCATCACTAAACTTAAAATTTCTTCTTGTTAACTGTCTTTAGAAGTCTTTCCACTTGACTTTTCCCCCCTTTTTTCCCATGACTTTAATCAAAAGGGAGGTGCCTTATTTAAAAAAAAACAAGGAAACGTGTTTTAGGCCCAAGGGTAAACAAAAGTATAAGACATGACTCTGATAACAACCTTTCCTGAAACATTAGCTAGATGTAGTCTTAAGCCCAGGCATACACATATTGGATTCTGGTCTCTGAACTGAGACTAATCATTCTTATTCATTCACTGAACATGTATTAAGCACCTTTTATATACAAGATCTCCTTAGCTTTGCACATGCACATGTATTGGGAGTTCAAGCTCAAAACATCACTTACTGACAGGTTATGGAATTAAAACTATTTGGAAAGTGTTGATTGAGAGAAAATATTTTCCAGAGTGGAAAAGGCTATATTTATCAGGCTTATAAAGGTCAATGGAAAAATGTCCTTTAAGAAAATCCAACTCCCTTTTTTTATTTCTGTGATAAATGAGATACTTCTAAATCTATATTTGGGACTAAAAGTGAACCAAAACATCTGGAAGATCCTGTACAAATAGCCAGGACCCATTTATATCCTGTCACTTATACATCCTATTATATGTGGGAGACATAACTAATTATAAATGGGGAGGGTGTAATGGCAGAACAGGAAGGCTTGAAGATATGGCTTTTGTGTTCAAGGTAATTGGCTATGAGATCTTGAGTCACGAACAGCTTCAGTCTTCTCATCTGTGACATGGATTTAACACTACACTACCCACTTCCACAGGCTGTTGGAAAGAAAGTTCTGTAAATCTTGAAGTACAATATAAATGGGAGCTATTATTTTTACAAATGAATACATTGGTCTTCTGGCTTATAACATACATTTGAATTTGAGTTAGCATGAATCACATTCTAATCATCCATAGGTGAACTAATAAATTTTAATTTGTGAACCTGTAAAGCTGAGAATGAAGTCCGGACTTGGGGTGACTCTAAAGAGGCACGGACACATTAATGAGGTCATATCTAAGCAATGGGGCAGTCAGCTAGCTGTTCCTTCTTTAACAGCCTTTCTTTACTGCAATATATCTAAAAATTACCTAGTTTACAGTACTAGGCAGGTAGCGAAATAAAGTAAATTAGCATTTATCTGAAGTAAAACAACATGTACTCATCAAGTAACTAATTAGAAACTAAATTTTCTTAATTAAAAATTGAAATATATTATGTTATACATACTCTCTGTGCCAATCATAGATCTGGTGGATGTTGCCAAATACGATCTTATCTTTTCCTTTCATGTCATCAGGGACACCATCTTCTTTCATAAGTGCCATGTAACCCTGTAATTGGAGAGTTCTTTTAAAAACCCATTTTCATTCCATGCCATAACACAATAATACAACAAAACCCTTCCCTCTCCATAAAAACAACAACAACAACAAAAACCCACAAAAAACCAACTCTATGGTTGCTTCCTTGTAAAGACACATTCAAATGTTTCGATCTTGAGAGCAAAATATACCCTTGTCTTTTCTTGTCACCAATTCATTTAAAATAAATACAACAATGAAATGTAGATCTAACACACAGTAGAAATGTACAATGAGATTGGTTAATACTGTTTCTCCTGACTTGACCTTAGACTGTTTCATGTATATTGATCAAAGTTCATCTAAGGAACCTGAAAAAACAAACTTTGAAAAACAAACTCCCTTATTATTAAGCGAGGCAGCAAACATTTTGTACTTGGCTCAAAAAATATGTATACATAGATACATGCATACTCACCTCAAATAAACCTAAAGAGATTCTTTATATTTCATATCTTACATAATTAATATAATGAGGATTTAAAATCATAAACAGTGGTTTTGGGTACAGGAAGGAGGTGGGAAATCTAATTACTCTTTAGAGTTTAATACAAACAAAAATGTGCAGACCAGATATGGTCTTAAAATGAACTTAGTGGGAACTTACCAAAAGCTCTTTTTAAAGTCCCCACTATTTTACTTTAATAAGTTAAAAATGTGCTAAAAACATACCATACCATACGTGGTATGATCTGTGTGTGTGTGTGTGTGTACGCATATAAAATACACACGTAGCTAATACCTCACTATATAGCCTATCTTCCACGTACAGAAAAGCTTCTTATTTTATATAGTTACTTTTAGTAAACCAGTAGCTTGGGTGGAATATATACCCAAACACTGCCAAGTAATGGGCAAATTTCCACAACTGAAATGATACTTAAAACATATACCATAAAACACTGCATTTCAAATGAACTGGGCCAAAATATTTCTAATATAACCATAGATATTATAAAATCAATGGACTTCGGCTTTAGACTCATTTTCAAACTAGCCCTTAATCTAATCAGAATGACATTTCTGGTGAAGTCAATCATCGTAGATATCAGCTACAGGGAGTACTGAGCAACTTCTGTTCTCGTGTAATGATACATAACTTGCTCTGTTCTTAACTATCTTGTGTTCGTCCTTCATTTAGAAGAGGACCATGCCATCAGAGAGATGATGACACAACTTGTACTTGGCTTTGTTTTGAGTGAGGGAGGGCTGTGCAGGTCACCAGTCTTACTTCTCCTCCAGAGCCATCTGGATTCCAGTGTTACTTGAGACTTGAGACAAAGTGATTTTTTGAACTAAGTCTCCTGGATACAAAGGCTAAATTAAAGATGAAATAAGATCTATAGCTGTGGCATACTTTATCACTTCTGCTTTACCAAAAATATTTGCGAGGGGTATAATTAAGGCAAGCCCCTTATGTTATAAGCATTTAACACAGTGCCTAGCATGTAGTAGGTGCTCAATAAAAGTTTATTGATAGATAACAGATATAATTAAAATACTGGCAAAAAATCAGTCTAACAGTAAAGGAAGAAAAGTATACTGTATAGATTAGATAAGAGAATTTTAACTCAGTTTTATGAGCTAAAGGGTTACATGATATATGTCTTAGAAGAACCTCTTTATTTTTCTTGTGAATAACAGTATTTTTAGAAGCTTGTGGAAAGTGCCAATATTAAACTGTTTCTTTTTGTTTTTTAAACACAATACACCTTTGGGTAACAGACAAAAAACACTCAGATGACTGAGGTAACATGATTAAAATATTGATGATATATATATACCTCAACTACATAGCCTAAGTCCCGTACATAGTCCCGCTCTGTCTCCACTAATTCCTGTAGGACATAGCTGTAAAAAAGAAAAAAATACATAAAAATTTACGACAGACAGCATTTGTAGACTGAGAAATATAAAGTTCCACATCTTTGACTATAATACATTTGTTCCTTTGCAAAAACAGATGACTTTCAGTACCTAAGTTTTAAAAATGAGTGTTTCAGTACTGCGTACCGAATAATCTATGAGTTTAAATAGTTAACAGCATCTCTGTGATAGACAGATAGACAGAAAGCTTTTAATTAATTTACGTTCACAGATACACATTTTAATTGTATTCTACCAAAATCTGGATTCGAAATGAAACTGCCAGAAGGCAGATGACAAAATGGGACTGATAAGTCTTGTTTCCAAGTTGTCATGTTAAAGCAAACACCAAACAAAGGAATTATTTTCTTAACAGTCTAGTGACACTAAGTTTTCATAGGAAACAGAAGAGGAGAGCAAAATTTAGATATATGGTTCTGACTATACCATGTGGAATAAAATGAGAAATTATTTGTAAAGTGGTTACTACAGAGTCTGACATATGGTACTTAATAAGTTTGTGTTCCTTCCCCTTCCCTCTCTGAAGTTTATTAACTCTACAATACCACTTAGACCATGAATGAAATAAATTATCTCACACTAAACGGAACCCTGAACTAGTCTGAAAAAGCTAGTCAATATTCATCAATGAAGAATTTTACTTAATTTCTAAGAAAGATTTAGACATTACATTTTTGAAACTTTTTAAAAAATGGTAGCAGCTATCTTACATTAAATGAATGACTATAATTATAATATCCTGGGAAAAAATTGTATGTGAATCCTCTAGGATTGCAGAAAAGTTGTGGCTGAAGGTAGACACAACATATCTCTGGGACTGAAGGAGGGCTGTTTCTAAGTAAGCAAAGGAAAAATCAAGTATCACACAAATGTTTCAAGCTTTGATTCCTAGTGAAAAACTGTGACTTCCAACGGTCTCAATTCAAAATAGGAGCAATCACATTTTTTAAAGTGAGCAAGAATCTGAGGCTACAGATTAAGAAATAATAATAATTTTTTTTTAAAGGAAAGTCAGCCTTACTGTCGTCTCTTTAAAGAGCTGGATTTTCTTTCTTCCATCTCATCAATAGGTGAAGAGGAGGACAGGAGGGAATTGTCTGAAGGGTTGAAAGATGGGCTACTACTATCACCTTGGTCTACTAAGAGTGAGCTAGGACGATCTTCCAGTGCCTAAACCCAAAAGATACAACAGCAAAGAATATTTATTAGTTGCAAGGCCATTTTCTCTTACACTGGTTATAATGACTTCATCATATGACTAACTAGAATCACAAGTAATTTTTTTTAGGTCAGAAATTATATAACTAATGAATTTCACTGTATTTTTTAAAACAAAGTAGGGAAACTGAACAATTTAAAATCGGCAGAGAAGGAAGAAAACGAGGAATATAAAGACATCTAAACTGATGCCAATTAATTAATACAGTTTGCACAGGAATAAAGAGTGAAAATAACAGTAGCTTCAGTTAGCTCTGGCAGCTACTTTTCTGCTACCTATTACTTTTAGATTCATGTGAAATTTATCCATTTTACCTAATTCTTTTCAGATGTGTTTCAGACAAATGAGATTTTACTGTTATTCATTTTAGAAATATGCAATGTTTCAACCTTCTCATTTTTAATGGGAATTACCCCATTTGTCTGATGGGGATTGTCCTCCCTTAAATATACTCATTCATAGGGGTCATAGGATTCAGACATGGAATGGTTAGTATCTTGTCAAACCATTATATTACAGACAGGGAAACTGAATCCTAAAGAAGTTAAATGACTTACCTAAGGTAACCTAGATAGAAAGGCACAGGTCATTAGATGCAAACCTTGGCAAAAGCAGTGCCTTGCCATATTATGTGCACTCACTTAAAAATGTTGAAAGCTAGTATTTCATGCAATATCTACAGAGGCTACTAGGTGATTAGTTTTTTTATTACTGGTTTATTTTTGAACCTGTACCAAACCTCCACCTAACATTCCAGACCACCCAAATTTAGTTTGCAATACTTCTCTCATTGTTTCATGTGTGTTAATTTTGTCTCCCTTGAAGGAAAATTTCTCTTCCACTTTCCTTTACTTTGACCACAATCCTCTGCAGGCCCAGAGTAGATACTCAGTAAGTACCAGTTGACTGTCTGACTAAATTAGAAAGGTAGAGAAGATGCTGTACTCACTCTTGTGATACACTCCTCTTTGCAGAGAATACATCACATAAACTAAAGGACTGGTTGTTATGACCATCATGCTTTACTCAGACCTTTAATGTAAACTGGATATTTGCATTCTAGATCAACAGGACAAACTTTTGTTCTTGCATCTCTTCATCACAGCTATGATTTTCAGAACAAAAAGAACAGTACAGAAAAATCTTATTCACCTGAAACTCACGGAACCAGAAGGATCTAGATCCGTATTGTGTAGGGGGCTTTTTTTTGTTTTGTTTTTGTTCTGCCAGCTGGGGAAATAATGTTTACTTCAGATTTAGAACTATTTCGAATAAACAGATCTTGGCTTATGCTGTACGGAAGTTTAGCCTAAATAACAAATCTTGATTTGTGCAGGCCAAGTCTCATGAGTTCTTTGAGAGGACAATCACCAAAGCCTGGGACAATGAATGGAAGAAGTTTCTGGTCCTTTTAGACTGTCTGGATTTACAGAGAAACAGCTGAAGTTCATTAGGATGATTGTCTACTTGAAAGGAAAAACAACACTCTGGTCAAAGTGCTAGACCCTCCCCTAGATACAGAGGAAGAAGCTAGAGTGACTCTATTAGGGACAGTCACTGAATCCATTCATGATAATTCAAGTCCCTGAGGGGAAAAAGTCTGAATAGAGATGGTGGAAGGAGATGGGAATGTGGAGAGTTTCCTGTCAAGAGAGAAGATGTGATGAGAAAAAAAAAGCCAGTGATAATAGAAACTGTAGGGTTTAGCTTCCTCTCAAAAAAAGGTTTGTTTCACATATAGAGACTCTTCTGACGTTATCCTTCTGTACCTGTCTCTTCACCAAGTAGGGAACAGAGGCCTAGTTGGGATGGAACTACCAAGTTCCTGAATGAATTTTAACATCCTATTTAGGGTTGGCCTTGGAAAAAGGGGCAAACATGAAACATGCCACCAGATATGTGGTTATTAAATGCAACTGTATTTTCTAAGTAATGGGTCATGTACTGCATGAAACTGGTATTTGGGATTTCTTACATGCAAAGTCATCTAACCAATGATGAATGTCATTTAAGCAGTGCCTGCACTTTACAGGTATAGTATAGGGCAGTATGGTATGGTATAGTGTAAGGCAGGTAGGTGGCACAGTGGATAGATCACTTGGTTTGGATTTAGAAAGACCTATATTCATGAGTTCAAATCTGGCCTCAGACACTTACCAGCTGCGTGACCCTGTGCAAGTCACTTAACCCTGTTTGCCTCAGTTTCTCATCTGTATGATGAGCTAGAAAAGGAAATGGCAAGCTATTCTAGTATCCGTGCTAAGAAAATCCCAAATGGCATCATGAAGACAGTTGGACACAACTGGACAAAGTACTTGGCTAGCTTCACCTTCACAAACATCTTTTCACTGGTTGTCTCCTATTCCTGAAAGGTTTTCCTTTCTTATCTCTGCTCCTGGAATCCCAGATTTTCTTCAGGACTTGCCTTCTACCTGAGAAGCTTTTCCTGATTTCCCCAGCCTTCTAGTTCCCTCCCCTCAAAGGTTAACTTGTGTCTGCTTTGTATGTTTTGTCTATGCCTACTGTGCACATGTCTTAGTGGACAGGGTACTGGGCATAAAGTAAGAAAGACCTGGCTTCAAATCCTGCCTCAAATACCTACTAATTCTTTTGCTTATCATCTTGTTCTCTATTCCTGCATTGTCCTTCCCTCCCATCACTCCAAAGTCTGTTGAACTGTACCCATTCTTTATAGTTTAGCCTGAATGCTGCCTCCTTCAGGAGACTTTCCCTGTTCTTTGGCGCTCAGTTTCCTCTTTGCTCCTTTGCAGCTTTAAATCTATGACCCTACGTTGTCTCCTCTGTTAGAATGCAAACTCCCTGGATGCAGAGAACACTGTATTAGGTACTATGGAGACACAGCAGAGAAGACAGTCGCTGGTAGGAGGATGAAACTCATCCATAGATAAATATAATACAAAGTAATAGAAGTAAGTGCATTAGAGAGGTACAAATAAATGCTGTGGGAAGTATAAAAGGAAGAATGAATGACTGGAAGGAACAGGGAAAGACTCCAGAAGAAGGCAGCATTCAGGCTGAACTATAAAGAATGGGTACAATTCAACAGACTTTGGAGTAGTGGGAGGGAAGGACATTGCAGGAAAAGGCGACAGGATAATAAGCAAAGGCATACAGAGAAGCCACAGAGGCAGTAAAATGGCGTTTGGTTAGAGGATACCGATCTGTCCTGTTTGGTTGGAGGGTGAACTAAAGTGGGAAAGAATGATAATGATGTGAGTCTGAAAAGGCAGGGCTCTGAACGCCAAACAAAACTGTCTGAACTTTATCTGGTGGTCAGTGGAGAGCTGCTCAAGGGGCTTGAAGAACCAGAGCCAGATCTATCGATAAGAAAGAACATTTTGCCAGTGGGGTTAAGATTAGGAGTGGTGAAGATATGTTAGAAGGTTATTTCAGTAATCTAGGTAAATGATAATGAATGCCTTCCTAGGGTCATAACAGTGACAAAATAAGAGGGGAGATATGACAGGCTTACATGGAGATAGAACTAGATAATACAGTGTAATCAACAGGCACTATGGCTACACAGTATTTACTTTTGCCATTCCATGGTGCTCAGTCATGTCATGTATCTCCTGGATATAAAGGCTGGAGGGGCAGCTAAGTGGCACAGTGGATAGACCACTGGCCCTGCAGTCAGGAGGACCTAAGTTAAAATCTAGCTTCAGATACTTACTAGCAGATACTTACTGAGCAAGTCACTTAACCCTGATTGCCTCCCCCTTCCTCACCTCCCCCTTCCCCCCAAAAATAAGGAGGTTGGATACACCAGAAATGTAACAGCATTTGGACTCAGCTAGGTGACACATTGGATAGAATGCTGGACTTGAAGTAAGAAAGACCTGAGTTCCAATCTGGACTTAGAGACCTACTAGCTATGTAACCCTGGGCAAGTCGCCCAACCTCTCTGTGCCTTAGTTTTCTTAGCTATAACATACAGATAATAATAGTATTTGCCTCTCAGGGTTATTGTGAGGATCAAATGAGAAAACACTTGTAAAGCACAAAGCAAACTCTCATATGATGATAATGTGTTACATTACCACTATATATATGTAATATATAATTATAAATTGTATAATGTAATATGTTACATTGTACATGGAACTTAGGAGTCAGAAAAAAAATGACCTGAGATTCTGGCCTTGGCACTTACTAGCTTTTTGACTTTGGGCACATTCATCTCCCTGTATTTCAGTTTCCTTCTCTGTAAAATGAAGAGGTTGGACTAGAATGTAATACCCTTTCCATCTCTAACATTCTGTGAAATTGCAGTAAACCAACAGTTTCCTGGGACAAACCGACATGTAATATGAATCTTGACTGCTACATTTGGAGTTTTCGGTTCCTTGAATGTTGGCTATTTGGCAGATGAACCACACCCCAATGATATCATAGGCAGCATTTTATAGGACATACTCATTCAGTCTACATAATCAGAAAGATATGGCCACCCTGGAAATGACCTCCTAGGAAATCAGCCAGAAGAAAACGAACAAGAGTGATTTGGGATCTGTGGTGAGAAGCCCACCAAAAGGGAATACATACAGCAATGATTCAGACTCACAGGATACTGGCATATCCTGTGAATGTGGGATGAGTCACCTGTCACTGGAAGTTCTCATTTATAAAAATCTGCCATGGTGGGGGGAGGAGGGGCAAGGGGTCTGTTGTTTGAAAGTAAGCCACATTTGCTCCATGTTTCTTTTATTAAAAAAAAAAAGAGGTCAGAATAGAAATCCCTATCTATGGGAAGAAACAGAGTATAGTTTCAGATGAAGTCAATAAATGCTCACTAAACATGAACAATTCTAGCTGTATTGCTTAAAGTTCTTAGAAAACTGAAAGGTGATAGGAAATGACTTAAGTAAAACAGAAAAATTAATTCCAATGTTGTATTTAAACTAAAAGTGAAGGAAATGACTTTGTTAGGATCACGATTTTCTAAATTGAGATGTTAAAAATAATTTAGTCCAACCCCCTGATTTTAAGTGGAAACTGAGGTTGTGAGCAAGCTATTATTTTCTTAAAACTGACTCTAGAGCACTTTAAAAGGGAGGAATCAATACAACAAAATTTAATGCCTATCAAAATTAGAAAAAGGTGAGCATTAAAGAAATTTTAAAAAGAAATACAATTTTTTGACACACATAGAATCTTGCGGGATTTCCTTAAATGAGTAGACAAGGATGATTCTAACAATCACCTAACTGATTATAAATGACCAATCTAAAGTGTTTAAGGGATTTTGAAATCACTTCAAATTAAGTATTAAATGAGAGAATGGAATTTGCCCGAATAATCCCTTTCTTTCTAGATAGCACCAGAGTCAATTTAGTCTAGCCCTTTCTGGAGGAGCACAGATTTCTTAATCAGTAGAGTCAAGTTCTGAGTAATCAATCTAGTACTAAAATCATATTTTCATCTATACTGTTAAGATAAAATAATTTATGAGATAGTGTAAAAAAAGAGATATTTTGGAGAAAAAGGAACTAAATGAATAAAATTAACTTTGAGCATGGACGTTGGAAATTAAGCATCAGCATTCACGTCCCATTTTCAGTACTTCAGCAAGAAGACCTTGACAGAAGATCTTTGAAATCATTCTTTCCCTCTCTGGAAAAATAAAAAAATTTCCACCAGGGATGATTCATCTCTGAAAGCAGCCTACTTTTATTAACTGTTGTTCTAGAAAATTTTGCCCTTAGTGGTCAGTGTTTTGTCCTTTCTCAAATTTTCACAGAATCCCTTTGGCTCTTCCCTGGCTCCCCTCACTCCCTGTCCTAGTGGTTATACTTATCTGTATACAGAATGGATCTGATTAGCAGAGGACAAGTTCCTTGTTTTTGTCTTTGTAACCCTAAGCATAGTGACTTGCACAGAGCAGATGTTTAAGGAAAGTAGAAAGCATACGTTTAAGTGGATGTTTAAGGAAAGTTTACTGAACTGACTTCATTAGTCTATTAGTAAGTGCTCATGGTATAATGGATTCTACTCTTGACATACCTGGTATCTAAACTGACCTTGATTTGGTGGAACATGATTTTCTTAACCTTAAAATTAAAATCCTTTTCATTTTTAAAGTACTGAAGCATAGGTACGCCATTGCTGGGTATAAGTATGTACTACTAATATTTCCTATCTCAAAGGTTTTTGTGAACTGGATGTCTCAGAGGCAAGTCAAATTCAAAATGTTCAAAACAGAACTTATTCCACCCCTATCCCAGCCCACCCCCTCCAAATCCTTCTCTTCAAACTTCCTTATTTGTAAGGGTGCCTTCATCCTTCCATCCACCTAGGTTCACAACTTCAGAGACATCCTTGACTTTTTACTCTTCCCTCACATATCACACACATCTCATTCTGCCTCCACAGCATTTTGTGCATCAGCCACCTTTTTGCCACTTATCTAGAAACTGCTTCAGTTCAGCCCCTCCTCACTTCTCCCTGCCCTCCTGCCTCCTAGGTGGTCTTTCTGCCTCAAGTCTCTCCCCTCCTCTAATTCATCCTTCACACAAATACCAAAGTAACATTTCCTAAGTACAGATCTAGCCACATCATTCCTTTCCTCAGGAAGTTTCAGTGGTTCCCAACTACACAATGGATAAAATACTCATTTCTTTGTATCCTCCAAAGCACAAATGACACCTTCCTCATGAGGCCCTTGTTGATTCCCAGAATGGTTTGTGAGGCCTCTCTGAAATTACCCTTTTATTTACTTTGATGACATTTCTTATGCTGATACATACGTATTGTTTCCCTTGATTGAATGTAAACTCCTAAGGGCAGGAATTATTTAATTTTTGTGTCTGTAATCTCAGCATTTAGCATAATTCTTGACACATAATAATTAACATTTATATGCTACTATGAGCCAAGTGCTTTACAATTATCATTTCATTTGATCCTCACAAAAACTCTGGGAAGAAAGTGCTTTTATTATCCCCATTTTACAGTTGAGGAAACTGAGGCCAAGAGACTTGCCCAGGGTTGCACAGCTAGTAAGTATCTGAGGTTGGATTTGACTTCAGGTCTTCTTCAATCCAGCTCTGGTGCTCTGTCTACTGTGCCATCTAGCTGCACATAGTAGGACCCTAATAAATGCTTGTTAATAGACTGAATTCTAGGTAGAAAAACTAAAAAAACACTAAGATATCAACTGGTTTAGATCAACATAGAAAGAAAACGCTTTAGAAACTGAATTGAGAACTATCTGTAACAGATGATCAAGGCATAAAACTATCTGGGGGGTACAGAGGGATGGCACATGGTTTCTGAGCAACTATATACTATAACACAGTATCTCTTCAAATTGTTATGGGACCTTCTCCAATGGCAGTCATTCTTAGAAATAAGAGATGGTAGTGTCTTATGGATGTGCTTCCCGGTAAAGAAATGTGACGGATTAGAAGTGATGTGAATTTGGCCTCATCCCCCCACAATAAGATGTCGGCCCTGCTGGGGTTCTTGTACCCAGGCTTACCATTTTACTTTTCACCAGCTCTTCAATGGCACTGACAAGTTCTGCTGCACTGGGTGTTTCGGAGCTGGTGGGACGGACCAATAACCGGGATGATGTCTGTGGAAAAATGTAAGGGGGGAAAAAGGGGAAGGGGAGGGAGGAAATGCTTCCAGTTTAGTCACTAAACACACAATAATTCCTTCTGCAAACATCTCTTTTTAAAAGTAATTCCAGACAGAAAATCCATGAGTTTTTTTCTTGTTTTATTTATTTAAAATCATCCTTTCCAATTTACAATATTCAGACGTGAAATATTAAATGAATCCTGTTCTGGGACACATGTGGAAAGCAGACCATGTCTGTTTTAAATGGACAGTCTAAGTTCATAATGTTTTTCAAACAAGTGATTGGGCATGGGAATAGCCAGTTTAATTCTTTCAAATGATTCCTACATAACATATAAGAGGAAAAAATGTACAATACCTGATAATTTAATGTAATAGAGGCTTAAAAACATTCTAAAGTGCAAGTCCTTGAATAACCAGAAAAAGAAAAAATGACCACAAAATGCATTTACTGCAATTCTTCAAAATAAATAGATAAATACAAGGAAGAAAAAGAGCTGGGGGCACACTGACCAGACTGGGAAGAGAGGGGGGAACAAGCTCACCATTTTCTGTGCCATCCATTTTCCCCAGTGATTTTTGTGGAGTACAGAAGATCTCTGGCCTCACAAGCTATAAATAAGATGCCAATTTATGGCTAGAACTTAGGGTAAAAGGAGTTGACAGCAAAGGAGTCTGGGTAAGGGGCCATTAAGTTCAGTTTCAGTAATTAGCAAACATGGTGGGTTTGCAGATTACTTGTATCATTAAATAACTGGAAACTAGAAAAGGATATGTAATATGAACCTCACTTCATATTAAGGACAGCACAGATGCATGCAACAGAGGTTAAGCTGTCCCAACAATATGTTCCTGGACAAAATGGACACATAGGAATTTGTACATTTACAATGATGCTCTAAGATACAGAATTCAAAACATGCGCTTTGGGACAAAAGCTGGTTCATTCTAATGAAAGAGGAATATGGAATGAAGGAAAGGAAAATATTTCAAATGGAAAGGTAAGGAAATTGAGCCAAAGCAGACACAGAACACAAATCAACATAGTGCTGCAATGAGTTTACAAAAAAAGAGAAAACAGAACAAAACAAAAAATTAGTTACATGGTTATATACTAGGTGTCTAGAAACATCATTATACTTTTATTTAGAAAAATAAGGTTCTATCAAGTTCACTCAATGAAATATAATAATCAACAAATGATTCTACCAAAAAGAAGAATAATGGTGTTTTAAATGGAGAAAAAAAATGATCTGATTAGGTACATAAGAAAATATTGCCTGGGAACTATTGTTGTTTAGAAAACCACAGAAATTTAAATAGGTATTTTTCTCCTTTTAAAATAGAAGTTACTTATAACATTAATGAAGACAGTTACTTAGCTTGGAGGTAGACAGAGAGACAACATGGGCCCAATTTCACGTTTAGTTGTATTATATGTAAATGGCTACATGGTGTCTTGCCTCGGTTCCTCCCCCTTCCTTCTTCACCCAGCACACAGATAGGTGTGTGTGCCTGCACACACTCAACGCATGCACAAAAAAGTCAAAGGAATCAAACCCAAACTAAATTCTTTAACTTACAATGTTTTTTTTCCCCCTTAAGATGTGTAGCTCCCCTGACTTGTACTAGATTTAAAAAGAGGAGGGAGAAAGAGAATTCCAAAAGAAATGTGGCTTAAAAAAGTTTGAATTTGTATTGGATTGGCTCAATTTGGCCTTGGCAATTGTTCCCTGGACATGTAATTGTCAGTGACTGGATTGTAATTTGTCTTAGTTCAGCAAACATGCAGGAAATCCATCTAGGCACAGAATAGCAAAAGATGTGGCAATCCAGCAACTGACTACTTTAGTGATGATAACAATCACTGAGGGGAAAAGGACAGAAGAGAAAGGAAGGAAAAAAAACACAACTGTTGAAAACATCTGCTTTACTCAGAAATGTTACTTACTGCCACCACCCCTTTCCTGCTATAATCCAATGGGGGAAAAATCACCAGTGGTGACTTCATACTGCAGTTTTCAACACTTGAAAATTTTAAGCAGGACAATGGGGAATCAAGTGGGAGAGGACATCCAAATTGTATTTATCAAATTTCCATTTTGATATACTTTGTTCTAGAGCTTTGTAACTGGGCTGTACTAGAATATTTGAAAAATTCTCCTATTTGGACATATACCCCCTGAATTCACAGTCAAGGTAAAGGCTAGGAGTTTTAGGTACATTTCTGTACTCTTATAGCAATCTCTCAAAATGAACATTTGGGAGTAGTATGTTGGTTATACAGACTAATAACTTGGCATGTGGGGGAAAAAAAATTAAACAAACAGCACCACGATTTCATTTTGGAAATATAAAGCTACACACAGCATTACTGAAGTCTCAGAGAGAATGCAACCAAAATGGGAAAAAATATATTTCTTGGGTTGAATTATCTGCTGTTTATGCAAGTTTCACATAAAACTCCACTTTATTCTGTTAGAGACTACATTCATTATGTTAATTTGTCCACACTGTAACTGCCTAGATCTCTAAGCAGAGAACTAATAGGATCATGAAGGAAGAATGATTTACATTTATATAAATATAAAAGAGAATCAAATTAGTTTAATTATGAGGCAAGCACCTGAAGCCTGAGAAGCAGATAACCTGTTCGAAGCTATAAAGGCCGGCACTAATACTACACATGCTGCTTCCTATTTCAAATGTGGACTTATTGTATTTATATATTCAATGTCTATTTCTCTGATGGGGAAAACAACCTACATGTGTCTGGAGTACACGGATTCCTTTCATGCAACTACCATGGTCTTTTGTCTGAGTGATTTTACAAAGGCCCTACACACAACCCCTGCTCAGATGCGATGGTCCTAACATGACCCCCAAGCAGCCCCCTTCCATCCTATTACCTTATCGTCCTGGGAGTCTGGCTGAAGGAGGCTGTGCTGCTGGATTGCCATTGGTGGTGGAAGGGGAACTGAATCTGCCCCTTCTTCCCCCTCTTCTTCTCCACAACTCTGCATTCCTGAAGAGGAGGACTTGGAGAGTGTGCCACTGCTTAGACCCTCATTCCGACCTCTCTGTAAGAAAGCAGAAGAAAGCTTCATGACCCTCTGGGCCCTTGATGTCATGATCAGTTAATCCCTGATGAATGCCTAATGGTCACATAGGAAAAGCAGAATAAGGCAGAAACTCAAGAGACAAGAGATATACAAGAAAGACAGCTACTTGGCCTTGATGGTAACTTTTTATCCTCTTCCTTCAATCCAGACATTTAGTGTCTTGTTCCTCATCTTAGAAAAGGGACGAAGCAATCAAGCTTTCTCTCTTTTTAAAGTACATTTTGTTTGGTCATTCAATTCTGCTCCTGCCTACAAATAATCTATTCCCATAAAAAATCTATTAAGCAAAACCACTTGATTGTGACTGATACTCAAACGATCTCTTTTGAAGGGGAATCACACTATTATTCATCAGGTATTTAATACCATGAATAAGAAAGCCCAAAGTTCAACCTGTTGTCAGGTTAAAATTTCATGAAAATAATGGCACTAACTGGAGAGGGAAAAAACACAGTCAAGACTGCATACTGAGAATATAAATTATGTATCACAATATCTATCACTATCTTAAATTTAGCAAAATTAGGACTTTAGAGGGTACTAAGCAAGCATAACTAGAAAGTGAATTTCTAAGACATGTATTTAAAGAAATAAAAGCATTATTCAAAGTCAATCATATAATTACACACAGGGGAAAAAAATCTACAGTAGAAAGAAATATTAAATGATACAACCTTTATATCCTCTCCTCTTCATTAAAGCTTATAAGAGATCTGGGAAACCACATATAATAATTATTATCCTTTTGTCCATGACAAGAAGCTTTCCCAAGGCAGGGAGTATTGATGCCACCAATGCTGAGGATGGCAGGGCCAGATTAAATAGGTATTAACTGTTCTTTCCTGTGGAGTTTCCTGGTTTTCAGGAGAAAGGGAAATGAGAAATCTCCTGACTTACTTAAGTATGTTTATTTCTCACGAAGGGGAATGATGTAGTGTTTGCTACTGGGCTAGTACAGAAAACTGAGTTGGTACTTCTCTCCATAGGCTAGCATATAAGTGGAAGAAAAATACAGGAAGAAGAAAACATTCCATGCATCCTCCCTGTTAAAACCAAAAAAAACCAAGCAAACAAAACCCAGTGCTTTTTTTGAAAAATTCTGCCAGCATGTGGTAGTGCTACGTGGAATAAAGAAACATGACAAACCCTGACGGAATGCCAAACTTTCTGCAATATTGTGTAGCAACTTATAGCCCTGTCTGCGTGCTAAATATGGGGAAGGCCTGGGACAAAAGGGCCTGGAATACACCAACATTTAGTATTACTACTACGGTAGACATGGTGGCTATTGAGTATATTAGGACAAGCTACTTAACCTCTCATTATCAGCAAAACCCAATATGCTGAAGTGGCAGCAACTGCTTCCCTCATTGTTCATGCTGCACTAGCCTACTTTTCTAAGCAGAAAACCAGTAGGAACATAAGGGAAAGATGCTTTGGGTACTATTACAAAAAGGAGAAAGAGAATCCAATTAATTGCCTCTTTCATGATGAGGCAAACATCTGGACTTGCAACTTTAAATAAAAATCTAGGAACACAAGATCTTTTCATTTTCTTAATGTTTCCTGGGATAAATCTGAGTTCTGACTTTACGTAGCTCAAAGGAGGATACTAACCTCTTCTATCGTCTCATCCTGTGGAGTGGCGGCACTGTCATCCGAATCCTTCTGAGAGCCGGCATCTGCACTCTTACGGACTTCTCTGCTCTTCTTATGCTTATGGGCAAGCTTTTTCACATGCCCATCAGCCTTCCCACTGCTGAGACGCCTCACGGGGCTGGTGAGCCATTTCCTCAGGGTATTACCTGGACGCTTGGGACCTGGAGAACTTTGTGCCCCAATCATATGAGGCTGCAGTGATGTTACCGAAGCAGGAGGGCTGGCATCATTACTTGAGACAGAAAGAGAGTCTGAAAAGGCAAAAGAAGAAGCTGAGGTTTTAATGAAACGTCCAGAATATCATGGTACAACAAAATATAGTTCTGGGAAAAGAAGTTCAAATTAAATACTATTTGAGAAGAAAACATTATAAGGACAAACAAGATGTTACTTTAACACAATTAAAAAAATAACTTCCTTAGGAACTTGTCTTTTTCTTAACTTAAAGCATAATTAACAAAGAATAGGCACTCAACTAATAATGCACAAACAATAGTCACTGGGATATTACAGCCCATTTATTTATATATTGGGGCTGCCCATTTTCTTTGCAAACACACAGTAATGAAAAGAAAAAAGTTCTGGAAAACATAAAATATTGTCACAAACAATAAGAACGCATGCAGCTCAGTCTGCCCTGGTTGTTGACTGACTCACCATCAGTATGGTGCACATACCTTCAATAGTGTTCTTAGGAATGGGGTTTGATTTACATCTAGAAGAGCCAGTTTCCTTTGTGACCAACAGAATTTTAAAAAGTTGCTGAACAATTAAGTATGTAGCCAGTGTCTATAAAACAAAGGGAAGCTAAATGATTTGGCTTTATTAATTAACCCTATGTTCTGATGAAGTTAACTAGTACAATACCTAAAGAAGAATACAATGGAGTTCAACACAGACAACATGTCATCACAGGTGTATAGGACAACTCTCATTTTATACATAAAGAAACTGAGGCTCAGGGAAGTTAAATGACTTGTCTAAGGTCCCAAATGGAGCGTCAAAGGTGGGTTGTGAACCCAAGTCTTGCAAATCCAGAGACAGTGCTCCTTCCTCTGTACCACTGTCTTTGTTTTTATGTTGGAGATAGTAGACATTAAGAAAAAACATTTTCTGAAACCACTATCTTAGCAGTGAAAAATACCCTTCTCAAAAATACCACCACTCTTCAAAAACAATAAGAAAACAACCAAACCAAAAACAACAGCAACAACAAAAAACCTTGTGCAAGTAAGAAATAATTCACCCTCGGTACCAGAAAAATGTATCACAGCACATATTCTCATCAGATCTCACAAGCTAATTATGGTCTGTTATGGTCAGTCCACAGGCTAATGATGTTTCAACCAAAAAACTCCTCAAATTCAGCTGACACACTTCAAAGTTGGTGAGCAGTTCTTCGTGATTACTTTATCATTTGAAAATAAGGAGTTCAAAATGGCTTTCCCTAATTCATGGCTCAAGGTTTTAGCTACAGCAGTTCAAATAGCGTAAAATAGTCCATGTGTTGGTCGAGGGCAGTGAAGAAGAAGAATACCACTATCCATATTTCCTTTTTAATCTTTTCTAAATCTTAAAAAAAAAGGAGATATATTTAAAGATCTTTGAAAGTAGTCCTTTACACCAATACTTGGATTAGATGTATTTACCTCCGCTGCACTGGAGGCCTTTATGTTCTTCAATGAAAAAGTAAGAGAGTTAATCCCTCCCCAATCTAATGATTACATGTACATAGAACCGACGGCACTTTCCCACCAACATTCCAGACACCGGGACTAGACAATGGTTCTCCTTTTTTTGCGCAATCTATGTAGAGTCAGGTGGTGAAGTATTCATCAGCAAAGGGTATAATTTTCTATAAACAGATGATGTATTTTAAGGATGATCACCATTAAGCTTAAAACTTAGCTGTTTCCCAGGCTCCATTAATAGTTCGTGTAGAGCTGATACCTGGGTTTTTCTGTGCTAGTGGCAGTTCTACGAATATAAATAATTGACATCCAGAGATTTCAAGACACAAGTCATGTTAGTTAAGTTGCAACTCCTTTTCACCATTAAACAGAAAGAAGTCAGATTTTACAAAATATCCCAACATCTACTGATCTGTTTTGTCAAATGTGATGTCAATTAAAATGGCAGTGGTGGGGTGGGGGCAGTATTTCAAAGATCAAAATACCAGACTGAACATTCATTAATTAATTCACTCCAGGAGCACATACAGAGATGACTAGCTAAAAAGCACCGATGTAGGCAAGGGGACAGTGGTGGTGAAATGGAACATAGTTCCTACGTTTAAAGACTTTACAACCTAGTAGCAAAAATAACAACAAATAATCATATCGGAGCATGAAAAAAATGCCATATTAAAAGTCAAATGTTAGGTATATTCAGAGGAAGGAAGGATTCCATCTTTTTTTTTTTTAAGTATAAAGAAAGTCAAGAAAAGTTTCATGAAGGAGATGGTAACTGAACTGGGGACTAAATAAACAAAAGTTAACGAAAAATAACTTAAACCATTTATGCATCACTGTGTCTGGCTTGTAACTTATGTCAAAAGAACTGTTATTCATGCATTCATTCCAGAATTTATTTAATCACCTGAGGTCTACGTTACTCGATATTTCAATAAACATTTATTAAACATCTACTAAGTGTAAGGTAGAGCTGTGCTAGGTGCTTTTGGTATAAGGACAAAAAGATGAAACCAGTCCTTTCCTTGAGGGGTTTACATTCTGCTGGGGAGTGGGAAGAGGAAACTATGCACACAAGTAAATGAAAATTTTAGTTAGAAATATAGAGGTATTTCAAGAGGTAGGGAACACTAATAGTTAGGAGTGAGGGATAATCAGGAAAGGTGTGGCATCTAAGCTGTGCTTTTAAGGAAGATAACTGACAGTGGGGAAATGATGGCAAAGAGAATTCCACACGTGGCATACTGACTTGTGCAAATCATGGAGTGGAGAGACTGGATACTTTGTCTAGGAAGCAGAAAGTAGGCCATCGTGGTTGGAACAAAGACAGGATAAAAGGGGAGTAAGAGGAAATAGATGGAAAGTCATCAGACTTTGTAAACTTTTAATGCTGGGCTAAGGATGTTCATATTTTATTGCAGAGGCAGTAAAGAAGCACTGCAGATTTGTGAGTAGAGAAGCTAAGTCATTTATGTATCATTATATGCCACTTAAGGATATTAAATATATAGCACCTACTCCATGCCAGGCACTGCGCTAAGGGATTTGCAATCATCATGTCATTTGATCCTCACAACAATCCCGTGAGGCAGCAGCTGCTGTCATCTCCCAGTTATAAATCATAATATATATGTAGTATATCAGGAATATGCTACACACATAAGCAAATGGGGGATAATAACAGCTCTAAGCTCACAGGATTGTGATGAGGTTCAAATGAGATAATGAATGTAAGGCGTTCTGAAAACCTTGAAATGTTATATACTAGCTACTATCCTATTAGGTAAAATAGCATTGGTAAAACCTAGCATGGAGGAGGCACTTAATACATGCTCTTCCCCTCTCCTTCCCTTATGCTCTATTGGTGTACTTCAAGGGACCTTGAGTTACTTCCATTTCATAAAGAGGTACTGGAACAGGACCTTAATGGAAGCCATCCCAACTGTCTAATTAAATGATTCTAATTAATTATCAAAAAGTTACCTGTAATTTTATGATGAATATTTACATAGTTTATAAAACATTAGCAAAAGTAAACACTACTTCAATTTAGGTTTGAAACCAATGGCAAATGTGAATGTTCAACATGCCATTGATTAAATTCATGTTTCTTTGTGGTCACAGCGGAGCAAATCAGCCAAAGAACTCTACAGAATTTCAACGGAAGAGATAAAGTTGATTTCCTATGACCCACTGGCAACACAGACATAGAATCATTTTCACTAACCAGACCTTGCAGTTGGAGAAAACAGTAAGGAAGTTCTTTGGAACAAAGAGTGAATTGTAGGTCTGCTTCTTTGTAAGGACCCGTAATTATCTTACCCTAATTCCAAATGTGTTTATATCATTCTGCAGTCAATCTGGATATAGATGTAATATAGAATGAAGGACAAGAGAAATTCTCACAGCAGTCTTTAGTCTGGCCTTGTTTGGCAAGGGTGCTGATATGGCTTATTTCAACTGGTGCATTAACTAAAAGAAATTGCACACATTCCTTCTCAGTTGTGTAGTCTTTTGTTCTCTGCACGTCAGGAGGTATTTTCATGAGACATTTCCTCCTCATCTGGCAGGTCAAGTATAGTAAACATATTCATGGCCTTAAACGTTCCACCACGTTACTAGAAATGGCACTGTTCTGTTCAAGGTCAGTGGTGCACTAGAGCTATAGAGTGAACATATGTGATCATGGAGCACTACAATGCTGAATGAAATGTTTTGTTGTTCTGGATCCTATGTGGCACTTTTAAAAATTAAACTACATAAATAAGTTCACTTTATTGGTATATTCTTAATTAAGAAAAGCTATCAGCAATGGGTAATTACTAAATTGGGATGAGAGATTAAGAGCTAAAATTGTTCCCTAGGTTTTCTTTTTTTTTTGTCTTCTCAAGAAAAATTCATTGTTAGATATAGAAAAAAAAAGAGTACAAAACTTGGAGAGAGGGCATTGTGCATAGAAAGCAAAGATTTCTTCTCCCAGCTCTCAGTCCAACATGCCACAGTTTGGCACTTGACCACAAGACAGTCACTTAGCCACATCTGATTCTTCGCGACCCTGTGGACCATAACATGCCAATACTATCCATGTGGTTTTCTTGGCAAAGATATTGTAGTGGTTTGCTATTTTCCCTGTCCAGTGGATTAAGGCAAAAAGAGGTTAAATGACTTGTCCAGAGTCATGCAGTTAATAAATATCTGAGGCCAAATTTGAACTAAGCTCTTCCTGACTTCAGGCCCAGCACCCTCTCCACTGAACCATCTAGTCGCCTAAGGCAATTCAATTCACCAGACTGGCATAAGGCACTGTATAGGACTTTGGGATTGATATGATAAAGATGCTTACAAGCTAGAAAACAAGATACCAATTAAAATATTTTCAGATTTGTACCAATTAAAATATTTCCATCTAGTATGGAAACTTTTTTCACTTAAAATGAAATAGAGAAAATTCAAGATTAAATATGAGACAAGTTTACACTCTCCTCATCTTCACCCCCTTTAAACCATATTGAGTGTGGTTTTTATAAAATGGCACTCCTTTGAGCGAAGTAGGAACTGAGGAGTATGATTTAATAGGCTGGGCATAAAACCTGAATTTTATTCTTGATTCTTTAGACCTTGGGTGAGCTCATCTGCATTATAAATGCTAAGTCCATTAAGAATGCCCACAGAAGATCAGACACTAGTGAGATAATCACAATGATAGATATTAACTAAATTTTCATCTTTTCCATTTTAAATGTGCACAGGTTCTGCATGCTGATTTTCTGAGTATATATGTGTGTGTGTTTAAGGTGTAGCAAAAAATAAACTACCAGTACTGCATTCCATTGACTTCAGAAACAGAAAGAGGAAAGGCACAATTTAGACGCTTCTCAAAAGTTGGCAGAATTTTCTGACAAGCAGGATGCTTGAGTTTGAGTCATTATTGATTCAACTACCCTAAATCATCATTCTGACTAATAATTTGAGCTTACATCCCATATGAATGGCAAAATAAATCTTAGAATTTCACCCTTGTTTCTAAAAAAGAAATTACCCAGATGTGCACATGAGAAAGTAATTTTATTCCAAACTGCTGATTTACTTGAATTCTCAAGAGCTTCGAATAAAATCCACACTATCTTTACATGAAGTAAAGCCAAACAGACCATTTTAGAGTTCACAGGAAAACATACTAGAATTCTACCAAAAAGAAAAAAGAAAAAGAGGAAAAGAATGAGGAAAAAGGACAAGCAGCAGGGATTCCTGCCCTTCAGCCTTGAAGGATAAGGTTTCAGAGAATGTACACAAAAACTCTGAAGCAGTTGGAGGAAGGGAGACTTTTTTCTATTCCCAGCCCCTACTTCCCAAGTCTTAGACATCTGTGATTAATAACAAAGGCTTTTTTTAATTAAAAAAATAAATTTACCATATCCTGCTAGTTGATGGCTAGGAAAGCTTTTAGCTTCACTTTAACCCTATCACAAGAGTTTTCAACTTTAAGATGTTTTAAATAAGGCTATAAAGCACCAAATGAGAAATAAAAATGATAATTGAGCATAATAAACTAATGGCAACACCATTTTTATTTTCATTAACAGTGTCCTGAATATAATCCAGTCCCTAAACTTGAGAGCAATTTAACTGCAGTGTTCTATGTCTTTGCAACATTGAAACATATGCTTCAATACATGAGAAAGGTCAGCAGAAAGGTCAGGGAAAGGCAAGAAAAAAAGCCTCTCAATACTTCAAAGGCTAAAGGAATAACCTCAAACAATCAAGGTTCACTCTAGGGAATGGCTGGTGAAAGTGTCCCTATCTACCTTATAAACAAGCATGCCACAACAGGGATGGTTCATATACCGTCAGCCAAATTCACATATGTGGGCGCGACGCCATCTCTGATGATGCAATGCCACCACACAGATGTGTGCATTAAAAACTGGAGGATTGTTCCAATAAATACCTGTCTCAAGTTCTCATTCTAACGTAGACATTCTTTACTGAGATGTCTCTGCAGCCTAGGTTCCAGCTAGTCAAATTTAAAGAAAAATATTCTCAATGTAACATCTCGCTGATTTCTCTATTTACTTCAAATAGGCCAAGCGATACACAGAGATCAGTTCAATTCAGCGTAACAAACATTTGAGCGTTTACTATGTATGAGACACAAACTTGTAATGTAAAATCTTAGTTGTTAAATATGAAAAAGGAATGCTCATTTGCAGCAATAGCTCTTTGCTAAAGGATTTTAACTGTTCTAATGTCAGAAAAATATACTTCCACAAAACCAAATTTATAAAACAGTTATTTTGTTATACAGGTAGGACCTGATTAGTACAAATAATGAATCCAGTGCAGTTGTCACCTTATCAGAATTCTTACTGCATAGTTCTGCTGGTCTAGAACCAATTTTCCCATTTTACATAATTAGAGCTTTGAATGGTGTGAATTTGGATACATGTCATGTATTCATGATCTTGTGAGGAGACTCATTATTCATACTAGACAAACCTAGGCTAGTGGATGGGTGTTAAGGTTCAGAACCAGAATAGCTAAATAAGAATACATTTGTCAGCATTCCTGACAGCCTTTTACATGATGATGTTTCTCAATGGAGAGTAGCCCATTCCACATTTGGATAGCTTTAGTTTTAGAAAAATGTTGCTACATAAAACCTACATTTGCCTCTTTGCTTAATGGTTCTGACTTCTGAGATAAAGTAAAAAAAAAAGAAAATGAAAAACAAAGTTTAATCCTTCTTCTATGTCTAAGACTTAAGTCTTAAAGGCACAATTTAGACTCTTCCATGTCCTTCAAATATTTGAAGACAGTTATCAGATTCCTCATGAAATTATAATGTGGTAACTTGAACTGAAAACAATACTCCACATATACAGTCTGATCAGTCCAGGGTTCAAAGGGATCATCAGTTACTCAGTCCTCAACACCATGATTCTATTTATGTAGTTTATAAGATTGCATCTTATATCACTATCATATCACATTGCTGATTCACACTGAAAAATCCATGAAAACCTTTGTATCTTTTAAAGATAAACTACTGCCTAGTCATGTATCTTCCATTTTACACATGTGAAATTGATTCTTTTGAACCCAATTGTAAGACTTAAAAATTAGTCATTTAAATTTCATCTCAATGATATTAGTCCATTAAGATATTTTTCAATCCATTCGCTAGTTATTCTTTCCAGTTTTTTATCATCTTGAAATATGATAATGCCTCTGTCCAAATCACAGACAAAAAATAAGAAATTCCCATGTATATCAAGAACCTGGAAATAAAGTGCATGCCCTTTGAAACTGTAGTATATGAATGTAATAGAATACCACTACACTGTAAGAGACAGGTATTTTAAAAATTAGGAAATCATGGGAAGATTTATATGATCAGACCAATACAAGCTTGGAAGGTTCTGCCTACAAGGAGATGGGGCACAAATAGCTGTATAAACACTTGGAATGGAGATGTCCCTAAAATGTGCATCTTTTAAGTTATTACAATTTTGCTTTGCTCACACAACACCTTCTTTGATGTGGGCATGCTATGCTGGACAGCACTGTGACTCCCATGTCTCACAACTGATACCAAAGTTCTTCAGAGAGACCTTGAGAATGTCCTTGTATTGATTCTTCTGACCTCTGTGTGAGTGTTTGCCTTCTGTAAGATATATAAATATAACATTAAAAGGCAGGTAAACTGTGACTTAACTATAATGAACACTTTTGGTCCTGGAGAAACATGATGAAACATACTTCACTTCTCTCAATGGGGAGACTACAGGTATGGAATGAACCCTAACTGCCACTCTGTTGGTCAGTTTTGCTTAACTACTTTTCCATATTACAAAGGAAGATTCAAAGTGGTTGCAGCCTATTTCAGAAATCAATTGTGGTAAATGGCACCAAAAAACTTTAAAAATAAACAACATACAAGATAATAACACATGTGCACACACACCTATACAAGATAGGCAAACTGTACGAAGAGCACTCCCCTGACCTGCTTCTAACTTTCTAAAACATCTATTAAAAATCTAAGCTGGTGAGTAAGTTCTCAGTATATTGATATCATTCTTTTTAGATGACTCCCCCTTTTCCTTCTCATTGAAACAGTTTTTCTTTGAGTCTTCAAAATTTTGTTTTCAAGAATTTGTCCATTGTTCTTGGACCGGGTGAATTCCCTTGGAGAATTCTAGCTCCTGGGCTTGCTTCATTTTTTTTCTGGGAACTATCTGAAATCTGCTCTTCCATAATTTAAGATTCTTGTTAACTTCTTAACGCACAATGCTGTCTATCCTGTTTCTTTTCAGTAAAAGTCATATTCTAGTCAGGAGTCCCACTCCAACAATTCTCAGAGATACCTATGAGATTAATGAGGTCAAACTTTTCTTCTCTTATGTTGTGTTATTTCAACTAGCTTGTTACTCATACTCTATATTTAAGTAAAGACTTCTGGGACCATGGAGTTTATTAATGACTCCTTTTTCCTCTTGGTCTGTGACTTCTATGGATTTGGGGAGACCTCTACTGAAATTCCTTCTTGATACAGTTGCACTCTATGGTGTTTATTTCGTTGCATAGGTAGAGAAATTTTTCTAATCTCCCCTTCTCAGGATAATTTCTTTTAATTAGACTTGTAAAACTACAATGTATTAAGTATATTGTTACTATCATTCCTTGTTAGGTTTACCCTCTCCTTGGTCAGGAGTCGGTCATTCTTTTATTTTAAGCTATAGCTCAGAAAGCTAAATCCCATTTTCAAACACCATCTTTTTAATCTGCCGCTTACTTCCAATTATCTAAAAATGGCTACCTTCCCAGAAAATACTGCCTCAAACTTGTGGCTTATTGGAGAATTAAATATGTCTCTCTTCACCCTGAAAGCTTACTTCAGTCCCTGAGTACTTCTCACAATGGAAGTACCCTCTGCCTCTGCAGTCTTCCCTCTGATTAGCTAGTTCCTCAATCTCCATTTTAAGGAGGAAACCCAGGTCAACTATGAATGCATTCCACTCCATTGCTGCACTCTTGACTCATCTCTGCAGGATTTTCTCCCATTTATATTCTTCCATGTTTTTAGTTCCCTTTTAAGCATCATCTTACCCTATTAGGATTAATATTAGAATGTGAATTCCTTAAGGCCAGGGCCTGTCTGCTGCTTGTGTCTATGTTCCTAGAGCTTGAAACTTAATAAATGTTTAATAGATCCTTGTTGACCTGGTTTGCAGATATACCAGCTCTACGTACCTACAGAATAGACTTTTTTTCTTTCCACCATTACATTAATACAAAAGTTTTAATATGCCATTGGGCTGTATGTGGCCCACAATACTCCAGAGTGCTCCCAAACCAGATTAAAATGTAGTTCCTATCTGATTTTAATGCAATGTATTAATAAAAAAAGGAAACGTACAAATGTTTGTGATTTTCCAAGTCAATACGTAGCCTGCAGGGATCCTTACGGTTTTATAAAGCACCATTTGTATTTAAATTTGACAACACTGCTTTAGATGATTTTTTCAAATGTTTAGGTATTATAAGTTAGATGCAGAGGTGTGGACTAAATGGTATATCTTGAAGAGTCCCCTACTTTCTGCTCCTGTTCAGCGGTCCTGTGATTAGACTAAATCATGGTCTCCACAGCATTTCTATTAAAATGTACCCTCTTATCCATCTAAATGTTGGCACCAATTAGTTATCTGCTTGTCTATCACATAATAGATGGCAGGTCTCTGAGAGAAGAGGGCACACGTATTTTTGATGTTAGGAAGGTAGTAAGGGACCACAGAGAGTTACATGATGGTATCTGGACATTTGTTACAGTAAGACAAAAGCAGCTGAAAAGGATGATGGGAAGAATGTCAAAAGCAGAATTCACTATTCTTAGTGTTGATGAATATATAATGTGGACTCTTTAAGGTGCTGCTATCTGTATGACTCTGACGGCAAAGGATTAATGACCTTTGACTTTTAAATACGAAGTAAATATGACAAGGAAAAAGAAAAGTGCCCCTTTTTAAAACTCTGGCTTCAAGTAGAGACCTAGTACAGAAACATCGGTGTATATCAGTTCACTCAGTAATTCAGAACACATGGTCACCGGAGCTTTCAAAAGTATGTAGGAACGATCAAAACTTGCAATGCTCAATCAGAGTCCTCCTAACCACCTGAATTCACAAAGGACTCTGACTGTTCGTAGACAATCCATCTCTGGTTGACACATGAACATACAGTATATAAGTCATCCCACTCATATCACCAATGATGCCAATACACAAGATCACAATACTGGTCTCTTGGGGAGAACTCAAATAGAAAACAGAAGTTTTCCAGGCTTTTCCCATAACCGAGGTAGGTCTTATTACCAAAAGAATTCTTCCACTATGCCACATTTAACCATTTAATACTTGGAATAATAGAAGCCCAAGATTTGTAATGTGCATTTTTAATAAAACCACCCTTCTTCCTTGCTATCATGGACTCTCCTCAATGCTACTTTGTTCTCAGCATGGTTTCTAAGGACAGAAAATATTGGCAGACATCTTTGCAAAATGTGACTGGGTGAACAAAACGAAAGAGTTCTTTGTTATTGTTTTGTTTTTACCACAGTACTTTTCTTGGACTTCTTTTGGATTGCATCACAATATCGAAAGAGGTATAACGTAACAGGATGAGTAGTTAGGAAACTGCCTTAGTTCAGACTTCTTTCCTTTCTATACTCACACTCTTCTCTTTCAAGTTCAAAAAGAAATAAAACAAGAATGCTTATTCTATGCTTGTGGCTGTTTCCACAGATGAACAGAATGTGCTGTTCTGCATTTCCAGAATTCATACAATGAGCTCCAGAAAGAAGAGTTCAAAATATCAAATATATATTGATAGTAAAGAATTGGTGTCTTCTCCTAGATCACTTTTCTACCTTTAAAATTAGAATAATTATGTTACCAGAATTTTGTGAGAATTATATTTTAGAATGATAAAAACTTGAAAGAATATTTTAAAAAAACATAAGAAATAGGAGTGTGGAGTGGTGACAAGTAAGAAGTGGATACAGTTATGAGGATGGAGAACAGAATCACAGGATATTACATGTGGAAGGGCCTTAAGGTTTCATCTTTTTCCCACCAAGAAAGAACACCCTTCTATAATATTCATGAAGGATAGTCATCTAGGCCAGTGCAACCAAACTCAAAAAGAAATCTGCAGGCGGCATACTGATTTAGAAAACCACACATTAGCATTACCTATGTTGCACTATATTTTTAACTTATTTTGTTAATTCCCAATTACATTTTAATCTGATTTAGGTCCCACTAGTGGTGTTTGGGGGCCTCTCATTTGACACATCTGATGTAAGCTCTGCTAGAATACTTCTAGTGATAGGTTAGCTAACTATAGATAGCTTCACACTTGCCCCACATTTAATTACTAGACAGAGCCTCCAAAGTCTCTCAGTTTGAGAAGAAAGGATACAGTAGACAGAGGAAGCCCAAGGCTATTCCTGGGGGCACTGACTCAATCTTACCTGTCCCTGATCTGATGAAACTTAAAGAAAATGTTCTTCTTGGGAGCTCTAACTAGTTCTGATGATAATTTAGGTTTAATGCATTTTCTCTAAGAATGTATGAGGATTCCCAAAAGACAGAAAACACCATCTGTTTCTTCAGATCAGAAGGATTGGTTCTAATATCTCTGGAGACTCAAAATTCACCTAACAGTCTAAGTATGATCACTGCTTCTATCCATGAAGAACAATTACTTATTGAGACAGTTAATGCATTTTTGGATGGAAGTTAGAGGTAAATAGAATTATTCTGTATAAAATGCAGTGTGATATTTTTTCTACATGACTGAAGATTTCATTTTGTGAAAAAAATTAAAAGTCTTGAGAGCATGTTTCCCTGAGATGAAATTATAATGTTTACTCTAGAGGTTTATTTTCATGGGAGAGAAATCTTTTAGTTTGTAAACAGAATTAAACTGAAGTGAAGACTGAGTGAAGAGAGACTTACTAGCTGCCTGGCAATTACAAATCGTAACTCTTATAGTTTAAGAAAACATAAGAACAAATATTAAATCTCTAGACTTAATGTTTAATTTTGAATGTCAGATCACAGATTTAGAGCTGGGAGGGACCTCAAGTCACTATAGTTTAAGTTCTTCATTTTACAGATGAGAAAACTGAGGCCCAAAGAGAAGTGACTTGCTAAGTTCAACGAGTGGGAGATACAGGATTAGAACCAGGCCCCCTGATGCTCAAACCTGTGGTCTTTCCATTCCCTCTGTCTCCTATTAAAATATGTGGGAAAATCATACATTTTAGGGAAGAGAGTTTTTACATAGCCAGAAGGTATTTCTAGCTGAAGTCTATTCATACATAGGATCAGATTATACATACTTTTACCTCCCTTTCTCCTGACCTCCAGTCTCACCTCTCCAGCTGCCTCCTAGACATCTTTGGCTGAATGTCTCATAGATGTTTTAAACTCAACATTTTCAAAATTAAACTCAGTACCTTCCTTCCCTAAACTGTTTTTTCTTCTTAACTTCTTTATTACTGCTGAGGTTACCACCATCCTCCCAGAAGTGCAGGCTCTCAGCATAGAAGTCATCCTCAACTTCTCTTTCTCATCCCTCAGATCCAATCTGTTGCAAATTTGTTTCAACCGTCTTACTGTGCAATCTGTATGTCTCCTCAAACACTGCCACCATCCTAGTGCAGGCTCATCTCATGACTGGCATTGCAACAGTCTTCTTGTTGGTCCCCCTGCCTTAAATCTCTTCTCGCTCTAGTCTGCCTTCCACTCACCTGTCAAATTGATGTTCCTAATCACCCATTCATTCAATAAACTCAAAGAACAAATATCAAAGCCTCTGGCTTTTGAAGACCTTCTTAACGTGGTCTTTTCTTACCTTTCTGGTCTTTATATACATATACCTTGCCCTCCCCAATGTGTAGTCTGGGATCCAGTGACACTGGCCTCCTGGCTCCTCCTTACACATAAAACACTCTCCTATTCCTTATTTTCACTGGCTATTGCCATCCATGACTGGAACTCTTTTTCTCTTTAATTTCACCCTCCTGGCTTCTTTACCCTTCTTTCATCACTAGATAAAGTTGCACCTTCTACCAGAACCTTTTTGTAATTCACCTTAATGCTAGTGCCTTCCTTCTTTTGATTTTCTCCAATGTATCCTTTCAGTATTTTGCATATTCTAACTTCCATTAGACTGTGAGTTCCTTGATAGTAGGATGCTGCTTTTTCTCTTTCTTTGTAACCCCAGTGCTTTGTACAGTGCCTGGAAACATTCTGGCATTTAATAAATGTTTGTTGACTTGACTTTTACTTCCTACAAGATCATAAAACTATATAATCTCCAAGGTGAAAGGCACCAAATAGCCACTGATTCCACTCAGAGCTGAACAAGAATATCTTCTATGACATATAACAGCCAAGTAGTTTTTCAGTCACTGACTAAAGACTTCTAGTGATGATCTACTAACTCCATCAGGTCACCCATTCTACTTCTAGGTATCTCTAATGGTTAATTTTTTTTCTTTTTCAAGCCTAAATATGCCTCTTTGTAACTTTTACCCATCGCTCTTAGTCCTGCCCTTTGGGTCCAGGTCCAATCAATCTTCCATATGACACTCAAATTTGGGCAGTTATCATGTACTCCTCAAATCTTCTCTTCAGGCTACATAAACATCCCTGGTGCCTTCACCTGATATGTATACAGAATAATCTTAAGGTATTTCGCCATCAGGGTCTTACTACTGTCCTTCCTAAAATGTGGCAGTCATAATTGAATGTAGTACCCTAGATATGGTCTAGCCAGAGTGGAATACGATGGGATGATAGGACTACTGCCTCCCTATACTGAATGCTAAGCCTTGGTAATGCAGCTTAGGACTGACTGCATTACCTTTCTTAGTTGCCGTATTACATTGTTGACTCCTGTTGAGCTTGTATTTCTACTAAAAACTCCAACTGTTATCCAGAAGGACTGCTATCTTGCTACATCTCCTCTCTCTTGTACTTGTAAAAATTAACCTAAGAGTAAGAATTTATATTTATTTTTATTAAATTTCATGTAGTAGAGCTGAGTAGATAAAAAAAGCTAGCCTTGATGCCAGAAATACCTGAGTCCATCATCATTCTAATAATAATAGCTACTATTTATATAAAACTTTTAAGATTTGTAAAGTGCTTTACATATTTTATCTCATTTGACTCATAACAATCTGGTGAAACAGGTGCTATTATGATATGCCATTTCTGATGAGGAAAATGAGGCAGAGGATAAGTGACTTGTCTGAAGTCACAGAACTAATAACCATCTGCGGTGGGATTTAAACTTAGCTCTTGCTGACTCAAAGACGGGGCTTAATCCACCTTTTGACCTATCTGCCCAATACTGATACATGCTGGTTTCTGACCCTGGCCAAGTCACCTAACCTCTCAAGAGCTCTAGGCAGCTCTCTTGCTTTACGAGTCACAGAGCAAGTATTGTTAGTTCCCTATATTAATGAAATCACCAATTTCTTTTTATCTACAATTTCTTTCTATTAGGTTCTTCCCATCAAGATAAGCTGTCTTTGGATACTGACTTCTTCAGTTTGCTACCTATTCTTCTCAGCTCTGTGTCAACTTTAATTTTTATATGCCATACTATTTTTTCTCTCACACGTTTTTTCCTTTTGTTCTTCCTTCACAACATGATTAAGGTACAAATATGTTTAATATGATGATAATGTATAACCTATGTCAGACTGCATGCCATCTTAACAAGGGTAGAGGGGAGGGAGGGACAAAAATGTGGAATGCAAAATCTTACAAAAGTGAATGCTGAAAATGTAAATAAATAAAATGAAAGGACTGCTTCTATGATTAAAAAAATTGATATGCCAGCTATGCTTATCAAGAGTTATCCAAGTCATTGGTAAAAATGTTCCTCTTCCCCTTGAGTCTGAATCTACAGGATCTTACCTATTCCAACAACTCTGGAAAATCTGCTCTTCCTATAGGAACTGAGGCAGAAACAGGAAAAGAAAACAGATAATGTGTGCAGGCAGCTTAATCAGTCTCTGAAGTTTTATTATTTTATTTATATATTTGTACATAAGTTCACAATTTTAAAAAAATATTATTTCTGGCTTTTGGGTTATTATAGGAAATGTAATGGATTAGCTGCACGCATTGTAAAAAAACACCAGAAATACAGATAGTAGGTCTGAATGTTAGGAGAAGGTGACTATTAGGATTCAATTCCACAAATAATTATTTAATATCTACTATGTTCCGGGAACCGTATAAGGTAAATGGGAACATAAGCTGACACAGATAGTGACTTCGAAAGGAACAAGCTGGGGAGGCCTTTCCCTGCTGTCACTCCTCCCCAAAAGAGTCACTACTCCAATGGCTGCCCTGGCCCTGGGCATCTGATGCCCAATTTCAGGTGACTAAGAAATGAGAATGACTAGGTATAAATGGATTTCTAAATATATCTGAACGATATGGCAAAAAAAAATCTCATTTTTAACAAGATGGTCAATAGTACAATTTACTATCCATTCAGGTTAAATATTTGTATTATATGAGAAAGCTCCAGTTCATATCCCTGCTAATTTATAAGGATCAATTCTGCTTATAGAAATCAATCTCCAATATTCAATCTTTGGGGGAAATCATAATATTTATCTATATTTGTAAATTTAAAGTATTACCGTGGGGGAGAAAGCTAAAAAGCTGAGCTTTCCAGAGATGAATGAGAAAGACAGAGAATACTACACAGAAGATCTGGTCTCATTTCTGGCTCTAATAAAGACAAAAGAAACATCAAAAGGTATGTTAAGTGGAAAGGAGACAGATGCTCTTCCCCTTCCCCAACTCTCTCCCAACCAAATAGCTCATTTTGGACACCAAAATCTCCTGCAAACTGCAGACGCACATCAAAACAGCTTTACTCTTTTCCTAGTAATGACACAGAACTTGCTAGTACTTGCTAGGGAAAAACTGGGAGGATCAATGCTGATTTAACACGGAACTTCATGTAAAAGGATACTAGCAAAAAATGACATGTTAGCGTTCTCTGCAGCCAAGGAAATGACTTCACTAAGTCAAAGTGCTACTGAGCAGAAGTGAGGGAGAACAGCCCCTGAAATCTCATCATCTGCACCCTTCCCTTCCTCCTACATACTGAAACAATGCTATTAGTCCAGGAACTGCCAGATTTGGATTTTATAGCAGCATTATCTAAAAGCCACTAAAAGCTAAAGAACAGGGAACATCACTGTATATTTTAATTTTATTTGCTTCAGTTTATTATTTTTAGATCTAGTTAGTTAAAACACCACTAGACAATCAGTGCATAATTAGCTGGACAATTAGACAACTGGAACAAAGGAAAGAAAAATGTTGCTACAATTTTTCTGTGAGCATTTATAAATATCTAATATTACATATTTCTGAAATGGAAAATGTCTTCCCTTTTAAAGGGGCGTACCATAAATCAACAAACACTCAATCATTGCTTACTATGTGATAGGTCCTAAGAGCTGGTGATACAAACATAAACAAAAAGAGAGTCCTGCCCTTAAGGAGTTTGTACTCTGACGCGGAAGGCAAACACACAACAGGGAACTGGAAAGGGGGACAACAGGAGGAAGAGGAGATGAGATGAAGGTACCCGTGAGGGCAGGGGTCATGGTGTTGAGAAGTACAGCACAGAAGGGAATGCATGTAATTCATACTAAGGAAGTCTACAGTAAAAGTGATCTGGTATATTCACCTGGGTATATAGTATCACTGACTTGGAAAGAAGGAAGTTTTCTCTACTATTAAGTAATAATTTCTCAATCATTGGTGAGAGGTGCTATGTATCACAATCTTGGACTGTATTTCATCCCTTAGACAGCATGATATTTAACTGTTATTGTACTGATGGAGTCATTATTTGGGGGAATAAGAAATTATTTATAAGGAAAAAAGGCAGTTAAGTGATCTTTTAAATTTCCTTCTCTCCCTCTGGATCTATGATATTCAATCAACAATCAAAAAATAATTACTAAATGCCTTCTTGGCACACAGCAAGCACTTGACAAACGCTTGCTGACTGACTGTGTGTCAGGTACTCTGTTAGGTGCTAGGGATGGAAATATAAAGAATGAAACAACCCCTCTTCACAGCGAGCATCACTCTATGATACCGTGAGCTTTCAAGCTGAGTAAAAATATGTAGCTCATAAGCACGCTTTAAGCAGCATGCCCCATTCAACAGAAAGCACTAAAATATCTCTGGACTTTCCATTTAGGAAAATCTTTACATTTAAAACAGGGCCTTTCATTAAAGGTAGGCATCACACACTTTATTACATTCCTGATTGCTGGTCACATCTCCTTTACTGGAAGAATACAGTGGACCAGCAGATTGTCTAAATAGGAAATTTCAATTCAATGACTCTACAAATGACAAACAGAACTTCTTGTCACTCTGTTGTCTGTGAATTTAGAGTGTTAAAAAGGCAGCACATATCCCTTCTCATCCCCTGCACCACACAAATGTTTGAAAGGGAACATTTTGCTACACTCAGTACATTAAGGGTTAAGGGGCCCCCAAACTTCACAGTTGATTTATTTCAGGTGATGACATTTCCCCTCAGTTATTTCTTTGATTAAAACCAGGCCTGGAATGTCAGGGCAAAAATATAACTTTTATCTAGATTCTAGCAAACTCATGAATTGAATCAGAATAAAGCTCAAACATGGCATAAACTCCATAACTTATAAGTACTCTAATAGATCTACATAACAACACTTGTTAATTCATTAGACACTACTTACCAAAAGAACTGGCCTTGGAATGTACTAAAAAAATACTGCCAAGCAGCCATCATTCTTCACCTTGTCTAAAGGGCAGGTTAAGCAAAGTATCATATTCTCAAGGGAAGCACTATTAGTCTAGAAGTTTGTATGGCTAGAGGGAAAGAGGAAACAACTAGATGGCTTTTAAACCACAACTAATATAAAGATCTAGCACATTAAACTCTGGACGTTATGGTTTTCCAGTAAAAAATTATCTGGGAATTCTTTTTTAATGCATATTTTATCCACCCTTTCTCCTACTCTCACCTACCTCCCTCTATTCTACCTTAACTCTAATACTCTTTATATATATCTATATATAAATAGCTATATAGATATATATAAAACAACCCAATTAATTTAGAATAGGTGTTTTTTAAAAAAATCTTGGAGTCTACACATGAAACAAAAAAAAATCATATATGTATTGCTTTTACTCCAATCTATTGGTATCACCTTCATGGGGTTTGTTTAATACTTTGGCTTCCTGCCCCACTTCCTAAAAAATGCTCTGTGATATTTATTTAAAAAGTCAAAGTGAATTAAAATTAATTGTGTTTTAAAAAATTCCTTGAGAATTCCATACTAGCTCTTGAAAAAGATTTAGGAATGAATGTATTCATCTACTCAGAGCTTATACTGAGTTAAATTTGCCACCTGTAACATGATCCTTTTCCTTTAGCAGTATTAAAACTAATTCAAGAACAAATGAACTTTCCAAGGAAAAATTCTTTTTCAGTTTTTTTCCCTGAATCTTTCTCTGTATGCCCCGCCTCTCCTTCCCTCCTTTTACTGAAATTATTAATAAGGGGCCACAGTAAGAACAAGAAGGAAAAGGAGGGTCAGGAGTTATTCTGGGCAACAAAAAATATATGAGGTGCATAAAAAAAAGAGTGAAAAGTACAGTTCTGATATGAACCTCAGTTAATGGTACAAATACTATTCTTTGCCTTAATTAGAACACTGTACAGTAATACTTCATCAATCTACATCTTGAACAATCTAGTAACATGAAAAAATAAAACCAAGAGTATCTTTTTAAGATAAGAGACTAAATTACTTAGTCAAAAGAAAGCTGAAATAATTTTGTTTTGTAGGGCAAAGAGGCAGGCATGAGAGAGAGCTTCAGTTTATGACAGCAATCACTGATGTTCTTATTTCATTATTAAAAGACAATGCATTAAGTTCATTTATGTGTTCCAGCTCCCTCTCTTTAATAAGTGATTGTCATTAAGACACAGGAGAAGAACAAGAAGTTAAAAGTTTCATATTCTCCGTCCCTCTATTCAATAACTAGCTCTTCAGAAAGAAAAAATGCTCACAGGATTTTAATTTATACTGCTGGACCCATTTTTAACAGTAGGAAAAGATAAATCAAAAAGGAAGTAAACAATAAAGGTTTTCTCAAACTAGACAGTTAGAGGACAATGTCTAAGGATGCCTCTAGGTTTATTTTCCCAAGTAGGCTTATTCCCCTTTAACCCCTCCTTCCACCACCAATTTAAAAAGTCTGTAAACAACACATCATTTAAAAATGAGGCATTCAGTGCAGGCTTGAGTTGCCCAAGCTTCTCCTTATAGGCTTTTTTTAGAGGTCAGAACTGTACAGATTTAATTAGAAGCATCTGGATTGCTGTATTTTTCTCCCTATTTGGAAACAGGAAAAGGAAATCGGTCAAGTCTAGATGGACAAATTCCATGGCTCATTACAGCACTAGCCAAGCAGCCTAGCTTGTGTTTAGGATCTGGATGATCCATTCTGGAGGGAATTTTTCAGAATGAAGAGCAGTAAACAAATGGCGCTGCCCTTGAACCTGGGCAAAAGTGATACATTTATTTAGAAATGTGCTGCACAACAAAGGATGTTAAAGTTAAAAATGTGTGTGGTTACTGAATTGGCCTGTTTAACTGAGTCTACATGGTACGTTTTGGGAATATTTAATTACTACTACTGAAGCTGAGTCTAGGAAACATGGAGATAAATACTTAACTCCTCTGAGTTTCTTTATAAGGAAATGTGTCAATATATATATATTTTAGAGATTAGTTATATAATGTTCTCACTGGGATATCCTTAATAAGATTTCATAAACATATCAGTATCACATACTTTTCCAAAAGAACAACACAATACCCACTCCAAAACCTTTACCCATGTATAGGAACTAATAAGAGATTGTTCTTTGAATTTACCCCCCAAACAAGCTGTTTTGGTGAAAATATTTGTCCAGCATGCATAACTGGTTTAGAGTTAGGACCTTACATATCATATCCAGTCCAACTGTTTCATTTTACAGATGAGGAAACTAAGGCCCTTAGAGGTGAAATGACTTGCCCAAGATCACAAAAGTAAAATGTACAACAGGCAAAATTCAAGTCCAGGTCCTTTGACAACAAATTCAGTGCTCTTTCCACGGTATCAAAGACAGACATAAGAAATTAAAGCAGAAAACATACAGCTACCACAAACATCCTGACATGTTTAACCTGAGAGAGTGTTGCTGGATTCTTTTTTTTTTCTTTCTTTCTCTCCTGTTTTAGTTAGAAGAGTCTGTACAACACTTGCAAAACAAATTCCATCTGTGCTGTAAAAGACCATGCTTATTTCAGAATGAGAATAAATTCAACAGTTCCACCACCTTATCAGTGTTACTGGTTTCCCTATTGGGCCCCAGAAAGGGCTAATTTATAGTCCTTCTGGACCTTATCTTCTCTTAGGTTCCATTTCCTCACATTTGCTTAGCCATAAAAATTTCTTCGCTCATGGCTATATAAATTACTTGGTCTTGGAAACATCTGCAAATAAAATGGGCAAGCAAACAAGAGGTTAATTTAATCCATACAGATTATCCTGAGCGCAGCTAATTCACATGTGGACAATGAGAATTTCCCACTGAATATGTACAGTAAGTACTCTATAAAGCACCAGAACAGCCTTTTCCCAGGGCACAGTAAAACCATGTGACCCTCTGGCTCCTTGTGGGCATAAGAAAGGACTTTGGTGGAAGGGTGGGGGAAATTCTTTAATGATTTATTGGGAATTTTAAAGGTTACTTTGGGACTTCTTTCTTGGATTTCATTCACAATTATTTTTCCATTTCAAAACTGAAGCACAGATTTTTTCCCCATGGTTCAATGGGTAACTACAAATAATAGGTACTGCCACTACCTCTGAAAATATATGGCTACGAGAAACATGGGTTAAAATGATTGTAATATTCATGTATAGAGACTAGTCATTATTTTCTTCTAGAAAAAATCAAATCAGTGTGTGGTTTTATATTATAATTCAGCCTCTCCTATGGAAGTGGTTATTAAAGGAGGACTGCTTTCCTATTTAATATAGGTAGAAATTCTAATTGGAGTTCAGGTCTACAAATCCATACTGTGTTCTTCAATTGTGTAAGTTTAGAATGACCCTTCAAAAGAATTCCCAAGACCATAAATCATGGCTGTGATTTAAAACTTCTCCTGGGGGTGGGGCTGGACAGAGGGGCCATATTCTACTGAAATTCATTAACGCTTGGGACAGGTCACCATTTAGAGGCTACTGAGTATTCAGGTAAGTTTGTTAAGACATAGAAAAACAAGTAAACAAAAACACAGGCATAAGACTTTTTCAATTTCTTTCTTTCTTTTTTTTCTTTTTTCTACACTTACAGCTAAATCTAAGAAATTCAGAAAGAAAAAAGTTTCCACTAGCTTGTAATACAGGAGGGTACAACAGAACTAAGATTTGTTTTTTTTTAAGTTCTTGTCCTCTAAAATCAGAATGAATACCACAGAATCACAGGATTTTTGAAAGTCAGAAGGGATTTCATCAGCCATGTAAGCCAACCACCACCAGAAAGGAATCTGACTATAACATGGCAAGTGTTATGGTAAATATCTCTTTGTCTAACACATCTCATTCATCAACCAAACACTTGAGCCATATCAAATAGGGAGTTCCCTCCAATTCCCAAAGAGGAAGAAATCCAGCCTACGGAGCAGAATTTCTCATTTTAACTGAAATGTGGTGATGATATGGATATGTTAAGAATAGGAAATGATAGTCCACATTTGCAAATCTCACAGCTTGATACTCTCCATAGGAGTGGGAATTGTCCAAAGCAATCTTAAATCTAATCATGACCTCCTGTCTGTGACAAAGTAGGTAAAGAACCTGGGTCATTCTTTTTTGAAGAAAAAACAATGATATTAAATATCAGTGTGTTGTTTGATACACAATACCATGGAGTCTACCTAATTTGAAAACACCATAGTGCAAGATGGTCTATTTTGAACAGTTCACTCTGTAAGTGACAGATCCTTTAGGCTAGAAAATTAGAGATAACCTGACTTTCCTAAAAGGGAAAACAACATGCAAATGTATTATCTGTCTAAAGACAATAGAAAATCAATACTAGGAAAAAAGAATATTTCTTTATAAAGGGTTTTACTTCTGCAGGACTGAAAACAAAACTGGACGTCTTTTCAAAATTGTTGTAAATTAAATTCAGTACATCTGATTGATCAAGATTCATGACATTATGCAAATTAGTAATATATGCTCTAAATAAAGAAAAGAACAGACTAGTAGCAGCTTATGTGATATGATGCATTTCTAGGAAGATCCTCAAAGTGAGAAAAATCTAGCAATTAATGGAAGGAAAGTAAGATAAGTCAAATCCAAGTAGCATTCAGTGTTGAGAAGATAAGGAGGGGCAGTAGTGGAGGGATAAGTGAGTATCTGGTCACATAAATTAACAGCCCTAGATAATTGCTGTCATGGGTGTTGGCTACAAAGATATCTGCTAGTCTGCCCTTCCTTAGAAGGCTTGTGTGAGGAATCACTGAAATAACACAGAGAAACCTCAAAACTTTGCAGTAAAGAATCTCCCTAGAAGTTCTGACAAGTCCAGAACCAACAAATAAAAAAACTTGGTATCAGAAGTCCTATGCGTACCAGTAAACACTGCAGCCAACACCTTCTTCTATGCCTCATATTCTAAGGGGATTTCACCCTTTTCTCTTTAGTAGTGTAAGTTAAGATAAGTAATTTATAAAGTGTCAGCTGCTTTTCATATGCCAACGTGTTGCCAGTGCATGCATGGAATCTTTTCTGCTTTCACAGTAACTTTGTCTCCTTCCTTGGTATCCTGCCTTACTTCCTTGTTATAAGGTTATATACTTCCCCATAAATCTGGCAGTGCATAGAAAAGCTCAGAAGATTAGCATGTGTTGCCATACTTTGCTTTGTCCGTTTTCGGTGTGTTCATGCTGATGGCAGGCCAGGCATTTAAGTGAAAGGGGTCATTGAATTGAACCACGCACTACCTGAATCCACGAGGTAACCATTCCAGCTGCTGCACAGGTTGTAGCATTTGAGAGACATTATTTAAAGGCTGCGTTGTCTTGACAGATGTCAAAAGCTTCTGATGAAAGACTATCGTATTTTGGGAGCTGCAGTGATTACAATATCATCAGTACAACAGGATAAAAAGTGCCCTTTGGGAAAATATACAGATATCCACACCCCTTGCTTGTTGTTGTTTTTTCTCTGCATATTGTTGCCTTCCTCCCTGAAGAGCTCCTTCCTTTCTGAGCACCAATTAATTGAAGGAATCCGGTTTTGTTCACTTAGCTAATTTTTACCTCCTCTGTTTTAAATTCTGACTGAAAATGAAGTCAAAGTATTAGAGAGAAGAACTTGTACAACTTACTATCATGCATTTTTAAAGGATCTTTTTTTGTAAGAAAATAAGTAGAATTATCTAAATTCAGATAATGAGGAACTCATTTTTCTCCCTCCATTTTTTAGTTCAATGTAAAAACAAAACAAACGTAGGACCATGTTAAAAAAAAGTATAAAAGAAGAGGGCAATCTGTAGCTCAACTTATTTTAGCTTGTCTCTTATTTTTCTATTACGATTTAAATGAATAAATATCCCATACTCTCCAAAGGTAATCAATTTCAAATGCTCCATGGACAGACAATCAAACAAACAAATATCAATTAAGTACCTTATGTGCAAGTCACTGTGTTGGGAACTCTTTCCAGTAGAGAGCTTTATAGAATCCCCAAACATAAATCATTTATTTCCACAATCTCACTAACTTGTTTAAGGCAGTCAGTTAACATATACAACTCAGGTTGTTGTTTTTTTTTCTTTTAAGCACAAAAGTATGTTGCCCCACTGAATTTTTTTAAAAAGCCCCCAAAGAAAAATATTACAGCATCTTAACTTGTACTCTTTACCTAGGTCGAGGATCCAGTATTTACAGCTTCCAGGCTGTCCACTGCTGCAGAAGGTTGAATTTACAGAGGGAAGCGAGTCCAGAGAATCTATTGGCTTAATTCCGTTGGGCATGGTAAACAGCTAGCTTGTTTTGAGACTAGTAGCCCAAAACACCTACAGTACATGAGACAGAGTGCTAACCCTGCTGCAAATATTCAGAGAAAATAGTTCCACAACCAAAAGAAAGAAACAGATCTACAAATAAGACAGACTGACAGTCACAGGCACTGACTGATAGATAGACAGGCAAGAACAGATGAGAGAGAGAGAGAGAGAGAGAGAGAGAGAGAGAGAGAGAGAGAGAGAGAGAGCAGCTAGCTCTCAACTTAACAAGCCCATACGCTCTGCTCTATCTCTGAAGCTGCTTCTCAGTTGGAGGAGATGCTCTTTCTGACTCACTTCTGAGCACTGCTCCCCACAGTGCTGTATCACATCTGGGAATATCCAGACACAGTCGATTACATTTTACCGTAGTGACTCTAATTGGAGCTCAAGAAAATTCTTGGGACCTACTGTAAACCAGATGCTTCTATTTCCCTCCTCTAGTAGACACTGTATTTTACTTGGTGAAATATAAAATGACAGGCACACTCACACCACTTGCCCTGGAATGGTTCACTGCGTTTAGGTTCTGTTCATGTTTGGATAGGAATACTACCTCTGAAAAAGCAGAATAAATCCCGTGCCTTCCTGATTTATCTTAATTAGTAGAAAAAACAAAAAGAGTCTAGTATTCCAACTAGTTGTGCAGCTATGCTAAAATGCCACTCCTTAATTATGAAAACAACAATACACCTTCTTTACAGGAGAGGTACACAAAGAAAATGAATCATTCATTTGATTTTTTTCAGACCATCTGTTTTCTTAGTAAATTTCAAGAAAGTGGATTGTAAAATCCCATCTTCTATTTTGTCACTGGGTGTGTATTTTCTCAAGCTCCTAGCATGTTTCCTTTCTTAGTCAAGAGCTTCCATGTGTTCTTTCCCATGCCTTGTCTTTGCAATAAATAGTTTCTTAGGATAATAAGAAACTGTTTTAAGTTCAACTATTTTGTAGGTCAACAATGCAACTTGTGTGGATACACACACACACATACACACACACATTCACTGTTAAAACAAGTCAAGCCATCCATAAACATTTACTACTGATAATTCTGTATGTTAGGTATTAGTAATGCAAAGACAATAAAACATCATTTACTTTCAAAAAGATTACATTCTATTGTGTATTATATATTTACAATACGTCAATATGTAAGTATGTACAAATATGTAAACAGGACAATTTCTGAGAGGCACTGGTAGCTGATGGGTTTGAGGAAAAGTTTTATATTGGAGTTACAGTGTTTGAGCTGAGCTTGGAAGGAGCAATTCCAAAAGGGGGGAGGGATTTCAAGCATGGGGGAATCATCTTCGTGAAGGCACCGAAAAAGCAGACAGAATATTATGTGTGAGGATGAGCAAGGAGGCCAATTTGGTTAGACTGAAGAGTACATGTAGGTTGGAGTCAGGTTTTGAAGGGGTTTTGATGCCAAAAGCATTATATTTGATCCTAGAGGAAATAATAAGTCACTGGAATTTATTGACAAAAGGGAGATTGTTTTCATTCATTCATTCATTTTTAAATAAAATTATTAAATTTAAAAAATTTTTAATTTTATGTTACCAGCTATGTGTGGGGGTATACTGAGGAGGGGAGAGATTTGAAGCAGAGAAACCAATTAGGAGGCTCTTGTAATATAATCCAGGCAAGACCTGATGAGGGCCCGAACTAGTGCTATAAGTAGAGAGAAGGGGACCTATCTGAGAGATGTTGAGGAAGTAGACTTTAGAACTGACTGGATATGTGAAGTGAGAGGAAATGAAGGGTTGAAAACGACCCTGAGAGGGCACATCTACATCACTAGTAAAGATGGTGTTGCCCTCCACATAAATAAGGAAATTCAGAAGAAAGGTTGGGTGAGGGGAGTATTGATGGGTAAGAGAAAATAATGACTTCTATTTTAGATTTTAGACAATGACTTTTACTTCTACTCTAACTAATGCCTCATTGTAGTGTGGAATTCTTGAAGGCTATGTCACCAAAGGCTAAATTCTAAATGATCCAACTACAGAAATTTAGGAATTATAGGGAGCTTGGAGATAGTCCTGAAATCTGTACCTCCTCTACATCATTCCCTATAAGTGGTCACTCATAGCCATTTAATGACCACTGCAAAGAGAATACAACTTCCCCGAGGAAGCTGTATCCACTTCTGGACAGCTTCATTTCCTTTCCTCTCATTCACTTCATTTTTTTTTTTGCAGTCTGGCTTTCTGATCACATCAACTCAACTGGAACTTTTCTTCAAAGTTTCCAATGGCCTCAACTGTCAAATCCAAATGCCTTTTTTCACTATCTTTCTTGACCTGTGTCTTGCATCTGCTATTCTGAACATGCTGTCTCTCTCCTCTGAGTTCTTCTCTTCCACTTCTTCTATCTATCTAAATATTCCTCATCAATCTCCTCTGCTCATCTTGGATTCTCCATATCACATCCTCTGGGGTTATTTGCCAAGGTATGTCCTTGGTGTCTGCCTCAGTCTCTCTTCCCTTCCCCCCTTGGACAGCGATCTCATCAGATCCCAAGGGTTTAATTACTATCCCACATGCAGGTGACTCACAGATTTCTATATCCAGCTTCAGTCCTGCATCACTAATTGCCTATTGGACGCTTCAAGTTAGACGTCCCAGAGATATCCCAAACAAAACACCTCCAAAACAGCTCATTATCCTTTACCCCAAACCTCTCTCTTCCAAACTTGCCTATTTCCATCAAAGTCACCACAATTTTTCTAGAGTCCCAGGTTTGTGATGTTGGTATTACTATGACTCCCCATTCTCTCTCAATACACATATTCAATTAGTTGTCAAATGTTGCCATCTCTCTCACATCCGACCTCTTCTCTCTTTTCACACAGTTGCTACTTTAATTCATATACTCATCACCTTTCTCCCTGAATAACTGCAGTTGTCTCCAAGTCTCTTTCATCACTTCAATCCATCCTCCATATTGCTGTGAAAATGATTTTTCTAAACTACAACTCGGATTGTTCCCTTACTCAATCAATGCTATTAATACTAATTGCTCTATTGTCTCTAGAATCAAATACAGGAGAAAGCACTGGATTTGGAGTTAAAGGAGCTGGGTTAGAGTTCTCTGCCATTTACTATTTTTGTAACCTTGAGCAAATCACTTAACTATTCTGGGGGTCAGCTTTTTCATCTGTAAAATAAGAGGTCTGGGATAGATCAGCGGTGTCAAATTCAAGTAGAAAAGTATGCATGGACAGCATATGGACTCAGAAAATTACCAATTAACATCATCTTTGTTAATCTATATCACATTTTTATTTATCTTGTCAAATAGTTCTCAACTATCTTTTAATTTGGTTTCAGACATGAGTTTGACAACTCTGGATTAGTTAATGCTAAGGTCCTTTCTGGCTCTAAATTTATAATCCTTATTTGGTCATTTCAGTTGTGTCCAACTATTTGTGGGGTTTTCTTGGCAAAGATAATGGAGTAGTTTGCCATTTAATTCTCTACTTCATTTTACAGATGAGAAAACCAAGGCAAACAAGGTTAAGTGACTTGTCCAAGGCCCAGGGCTCTATCCATCGTGTCACCTAATTGTCTATAATCCTATGGTACATTTGTGTAGTGCTTACAGAATTACAGGGTCATGAATCATACAAACTGAGAGGATATGGGAGGACTGTGACTCTGCTCTGATGGAGGAAGCACTCCTGTTGGTAAGGCCATAGATTCCACTAGGATAAAGATCATGTAATCTATGTTCTCAAGAAATTTACAATCCTGTTTAATCACGTAAACCAAGGTTGATGAGAATATTCAATGGGAATGCTGCATATGTAGAGTTATGATTTATGTCTGCTGTGAAGTTTCAGTCAGTATATGGGGCCATCACTGTGAGTAGATCAAGACAGGAGAGGTGTACATCAACATTAGGATAGGTCTTCAGGTAGTACAGCTGGAGATGCAATGTCATCAGCGGCTGCCCCTCCTGGAAACTATGATCCTAAGGATTATACTTACCAGCCACACAGATTCCTCTGATGCTGGTGATAAGATGGACGGTCTTTCAAGGATTATGGAGATAAAAGTAAAAATTAAAACTGCAATTCCAAAGCCAGGGCAATCAAAAAAGGAAGTGGTGTGATGGGCAATTCCATTTCTGGGCACCTCTTTTTCTGATGGTATTTTGTATGAGTTTCCATTTTTCTCAGGGTTAACCCCTCTAAGACGAGTATAAGAGTATTGGTTCTTTCTCTGTATCCGAGGGACAGTGGGGACTTCTTGGGAGGTATGAGAAGAGGAAATGCAGGTAATCTGTGTCTGGATGTGACTGCTAACAAGAAACTAGCAACTGTTGGTCAAGATGTGAAAGATGGACTAAGAATCATAACTGTTCTAAGTCTAGGCTGTTGTCTGAGACTGATTGTGGATTTGACTGTCACTCTGGCTACATTAAGAAATGTTTTTAAGAGTAGGAAGGGACCAGGAAATAACCCAGACTTGAGTGACCAAGATTTGGAACAGTGTATCAGAGAGAGATCAGAATAGAATAGACAGACTCGAGTAAGGTTATGATGAAAGAAAAGTGGCACATCAGAACTGGTTCAATGTAGAAAGCTAAAGAATCTAAAAATCTAGGCAAGGAGTACAGGTAGGAAAGTGGTACATGTAAGAAAGTAGGAAAATAATAGGAAGGCCAGAGACTGGAAACTTGGGGAGCAAAATCAAATTCTGATGAAGCTACAGTGTTCTAAAGTGAAAGCATTAAATGCACTAAAATTATTTAGATGGTAACTGCATAAGTTGGCATTTAGAAGAGATGCTCATTGCTGATAATTATGAGGATGGAAAGGGTTTTGATAACAGTGATAACAGGGAAGGAGAAAAGTGAAGCCTGGTAAAAAAAACTGAGTCCCACCTGCAGAAAAATGGATGGGCTTCTGAAAAAAGGGGGGAACATAAAGAGATATTGAGGAAGCATAAAATATCTTCAAAAAGCAAGGCAATTCAGGACTCCATGGATAAAGACTTCTATGGATGTCTGAAAAATGAAGACAGTCCTTTGTATGAGCTTTACTTAGAATATCATGAATTTTTGACAATTAGGACCTTTAAGGATGAGGAGAATATCATTAATCTTGTAGGCACCTATAAAGCAAGTTAGTATTTTCCAACAAAGTAGGTTTCTGAAAACAAAACCTGTAAAATAATTCCATGTACACTAGTGTGCAAATGGTGCTTTTTAAAGAGTACTAAATATAATCTTTAAGGAAGTCATATGTAAGATTAACATTAGTCAAAAGGAAAAAACCTTTCCGTTAAGATCATACTACTTTAGAAAGGCATACTGGAATTGTGCAAACTCAAGTAGGATAGAGAGGCCACCCAACTCTCAAAGGCAAAAGGTCAGACATATAAAGAAGTAACTGCTAAATTCTTGTATTAAAATGTAAACTACATAAACTTTTAGAAATTTTATTTACAATATGAAATTTCTGCAAAATACCAGAGTGTTTTCTTGAGCTAACATATTATCCATCATGGGCTGAAAACATCTTCCAGGATTGAATCTCTAATATCCTCATTTTACCAGTAATCAAAAAATAGCAAATGACTCTATATATATGGAAACTGAGATGTTAAATGGAAGTTACATCATTTTAATAAAGCAGAGATTCTGGGCCCCTTTTTGCCTCTAAACCCATTCACTCACTGCCCCTTATTCCCTCTCTCCCCTTTTTCTGTGCTTTTCCCTTGCACACAATATATCTACAGACTCAGCATTTGAAGCACAGCTGCATCCACCGAGATTTAGTTTCTCAGGTTCCATGTACAAAGATATCCCTGTTCTAGGAAATTTTCTCTAGTTCCTTCACCCCATAGATAACACTACCGAGACTGCAAGGACTGGGATGATGAGAACACTGCTTCTTAGGGCTGTATTCAGCACATTATTTCCTGTTGCTTTCTAGTAGGGCTGGCAATCCACAAAAGCACCTTTATTAGGCCCTTTAAAAATTGCATTGGAGTGCCAAAAAGCCAAAAGGACCCTTTTTTGTCCCTTTATTTACTATCTTAACAAAAACAACTATCTAGGCCCTTCTTTCTTCCTTTTTTTAACAAAACAAACATTCAGCCTCTATTTTTTTTTTTTTTTGGTGGAGAGGAGGGGGAGTGACTAGATGATTTCCAAGGCCTAGTCCCATTCTACCATTCTGTGTTCTGAAAACTAAGTCATTTAATACCACTCTCTGTTCACACCAGCACTGCAAGTAATTCACAGAACTGCAATATATGATAGTAACATTACATATGCCCATTCTAAAAAGTAAGGATGCTAAAAAATTAAAGTTCTAAAATGTTATCAAATTCAGAGACCTGATAATAGTGAGGAGGGCACACACACACAAAATAAAGGGGCAAGAGTATGTAAGGGGGTTTTCAAAGCCAATGAAAAAAATTTTTTAAGGAAGAAAAATCATGTTTGCATTTTTTAATTAGTCAAAACTTCCTGGATTTGGGAAAAATATCTCTCCAGTTTCTAAGGTACTTTTTCAATTTTTGTCTTTGAATTTTAAATGCAAAAAAGTAGAAAAAGATATACATTTATACTTGCTTATTTTATTTAATACTAAGTACCTGCTGTCTGCAAGGTATTATGTTTAGGTTCAATGGGGGATACAGAGATGAATAAAAGAATCCCTAAATCGGCATTTCCTTTTAGGATACCTACCTTTCCAGGGATGAAGAGACACTTTGGGTTTATTATCATTATGTAATTAAAATCAAAGTATCCACTCTAGCAAAATTCAGAGAGAAGTTTATTTCCTTGGGAGAAAGACAGATTGAGCCTTCTGTGGTTACTGTATGAACCTTACAAGGTCTCCTAAAAAAATTTCTAATCAGATGCCAAAATTGTAGAATTACAAATGGTCATTTTAGGAAGTGGAGACTAAGCTAGTTTCCTCTTTTTCTCCTTTGGGCAGACAGCAGAAATTCTGCTCAAGTTGAGGACCTGGGAAAAAAGCCTAACTATACTTTGGATGACACACCAACCTGCTGGTTCCATAAGCTAGGACTCTAAACAACCAAGTTTTTGCAAGAGTTAGTGGGAACTAATCCATATACTCCGTAATACTCCTAGCACATTTGTTACAACCACAGCAACATACAGGGACGTACTTCTTGACAATGAGGAAAAAAATTAAGTAAATTCTTGTATTGCCTTGTAGTGCAGCCAAGGCAAAAGTGCCTGTGCACCATCCCCCAAAATGTTTGAAAGGGCCCTTCAAATAATAAACACTTTGGTGTTCATTGTCCTATGTTTAGCTGGAAAGGCTTCAGGAGAATAATGATTCCCTTGAACAGTCAGCACTGTGGAATGACCAGACTTTCTGAAGGATTCCAGCCACTGTCAACCAAACCACAAGGAGACCAATCTCAGACAAGTGAGAGACAGAAGAACACTCCAAGACAGACAGGTTGCAATACATGATACAAGTCTACTTAGATTTGGCTGCAACAGAAAGAGATGGGACTATTATTTCATCCTCTTTTCCTATCCCCAGTATATCTGGATAATCCCTTTATTAAGGCTATTATTACTTTTCAAGCACATAAAATTTGGGATATTAAAAAAAGTCTTTCAAAATTTACAGTCATAGTTTAGGTGATAGGTAATTTAACTATTTGGAAAATGGCAGTGCTTAGATTTTAAGATTAGTTCATATGAAGTCACATAGGAAAGTGATGGCTCAGGAGGAGAAAGTGAGGCTGGTGACCTTGCACATCCCTCCCTCCCTCAAAACAAAGTCAACAGTAAGTCATGCCATCAATTCTCTGATGGCATGCCTTCTTCGAAAACAAAAGATGAATACAACAACATAGGAAAGTAGAACTCATAATCACTCATTTCTTAAAGTCAGATCATCTAATCCCATCAATACCTTTTTTGAAAGTAAAGATGTGTTTTAGATTCAGGAGTCATCTTTGGATTTTTAAATGGCAGACTATCACGGAGATAAAAAAATAACCATACGCTGATGGGAGCTACTCTTTGAGGTGAAACAATACCCATTTTCAGGATGGCAAGTAAGTATCATGTGTTTTACTTTTTTATGAGATTGGATGGAAAGTTCATTTACCACATAATAAGGACTTCCTTTTAAAAATGCATGGGAAATGGAAGGAATTATTTCAGATCATATAGAACCATAAATAGGGACACATTAGGAAAGAAAAGAAGAAAAATCCTATAAGCCTAGAAGTGGCTAGACAGTACAGTGGACAGAACACTGGACTTAAAGTCAGCATGACCTGAGTACAAATCTGGCCTTGGCCACTTACTAGCTGTGTGACTCTGGACAAGTCACTTAACCTCTGCCTCAGTTTCCTCATCTGTAAGATTAGAGATAACAATAGTAGCTATTTCCCAAAGTTGTTGTGAGGATAAAATGAGATAATGCTGGTAAAGTGTTTTGCAAATCTTAAAATGTTCCATAAATGCTAGCTGTCTACTATAATAACTAGGGGTAGTGACTTAGGAAGAGAAAATTTAATCGCCTAAATTAGAATGTAGATGAACCACTCAGGCTGTAATGCTTTTATAATGGTCAAACCTTATTTTCAGATTACTTGACTGATAAGGTACTAGTCATGAATGGTACTTGCCAAATGATTTTCTGCCAAACCAGAAAAGATCCTCTCCCTTTTGCCTCACATCAATATGCTGTGACTTCTATGGTTGGGTTACATGAAATAAGATCTTTAAAAGTCTGACAAGCTGAAAACAGGTTGGTTAAAACACCTCAGGTTATAATAGATGTAGAATAATAACATAAAACATGAGTGATCTCTATGTCACTATGGACCCGTTTCAACTTTTAATTTTTAACTCTTAGAAGCAGTGTGGAAAAAACATTCAACAAAAATCTGATCAGGATCAGCTACAAGAGGACACATGATTAAATCTCAGTTATTTTAAGGAGTAAATTTCCTAAAATGGGGGAACTATTCTTTTCTGTTTCTCCTTCCCTATTTTGAATTGAGTGATAACTATCAGATACTAAACAGAACTCATGGACTTCAGTGCAGCTCAAATTTCATAACTTTTATCATAATGAAAATGATATGCATAAAATCTGGGGTGAAATATGGCCTAATACACCACAGCTATGGAATTATAGCCAATGTAGGTCCAGTCTATGGTTTTTGGTAGAGCTAGGTTTTTTGTTTGCTTAGAAAAAATTTTTTTGTAGCAAAAAACCAAAAATGACAAAGAGGCTTAAGTTCTTTATAGAACACAAAATTACCTAAAAGACTTTCTCTTCTCGGTATTCTCCATTCTTCGGAGAAATATTCTTTCATTAAGCCCAGTACTAATGACTTATACCCAGCAGGATATTATTCAGTCTATTGCTAGCATTCCTATTTATGAGAAAGGAAGCTCTAGAAACACGTAATAATTAACAGAATCAAATGCCATGCTTACTGGAAGAGGTAGAGAGCAAATAAAGGGATGGAAGCAGGTGGGAGGAAAGCAAACTCTCCAGTTTTGCCTACCATACCATTTGGCTGATTACTTGCCATTGTACTAAGTGTCCTATCAGACATGGTAGGCTAAAGGCTATCTGGGAATGGATGCATTCTCATTCTGATTAAGCTATATATACCTTTATCTTTTTATCTTAGGTACACATAAACACTCAGGAAGTCACAATGGAAAAATGCTACCATGTTAACCTTTTTGATGCTTTTTATAATCCATGGTGTTTGAGTTGGATTAGGAGATTTCAAAACTAAATTCCAAATTCTTAGAAAAATGTTTACAAATCTAGTGTTTACATACAGGGTAGAAAGGAAAGAAGGTAGGAAGGAAGAAGGAAAAAAGGAAGAAAACAAGCATTTAAGCTCTGACTAACGTATTTTCTCATTTGATCTTCACGACAATTCCGGGAGGTAGACCCTCTTATTATCCCCATTTTAAAGATGAGCAAACTGAGGCAAACAAGAGTTAAGTGACTGGCCCAGGGTCACACTTGTAGAGGTATGATTTGTATGTTTTCAGGTCTTTCTGACTCTGGACCCCATTTACTGTGCCTCCTAGTGGCAACCTGGAAGGTTTTTTAAAGTATCAGATTACACTGAGAAGTAGATTTCAGAAATATTAAGCTGTGAGGTCAGACCCAATTTAGGACTAGGATTCACCTGAACATTTCTGCTACTGTAAATATCTAGTCTCTGATGACTTCTACTTAGCTTAATTATATATCTTTCACTAAATATCATTTCACAGACACTTGAAAACAGGAGTGGGCTGGTGGTTAAGTACTCTGTTCCTAATATTTGTTATATATAATTTTAAGATCATTTAATGTGAATATTTAAAATAGCTACATAGGAGTTTTTATAATGCTTTAATAAACACTTTGATTTAAAGTTTGGGAAAAAACTACCTCAAATATGAAGTACTTACATATAAATAGCCCACTTGTGTGACTCAATAATTATACACTATATGTACAACCTTCCATAATAACATGTCTTGAATTTAACATTTAGTTTTTGGTACATAGTGCACAGCACAGGGACAACTTTTTTCCCTTTTCAATTCTTATTTCAGCTCCATTGTGTTCAGTTTTACTTCCCACAGAGATTCACATTAGCAGCTTTTCAAGCAGAAGATGCTCAGCTGTTTCCCATGTTAATTTTATAAAATTATAAAAAAAGACCTCCATATTAATTTATTTTTTAAAAAATTCACTTAAAATATAGGTTGAAATTCTGGAACAATAATAAATATGGAATTGTGGGGGAGGGATTTTGGATTCTGATTAGGCTTCTAGTATACAGAAACACACAGATGACCACGTTCACTTCTGAGTATTCTGGGAGTGTTTAAACAATGAGCAGCCTATGACAGGGTGATATTCTCCTCATTCTGAAGAGAATGCAGGAAATCTGACCTATTTTAAAAGGATGTCTTGTTGTCAAATCAGGACTTCTGAACTTCTTAGAAGATCTAGTTTTGTAACAGTGCTCATGTGCACTGGTGATACTCGATTCCCTTTAGAATTTAAAAAAAATTGAGCACACTGAGTTAAATTAGGAAATTTTGATTGCTCAAAAATACAGAAATTTTATTTTAAAAGTAACCAGATGAAAGAATCGTTCCATAATTTAAAACTGCCTCAAATAACAACTGCACATAAGATGAGATATTACAATAATAGTTTAATTACCATAAACTGGTTAACTAAGCAATAAGCATTTATTAAGCAACTACCCTGTACCTGGCATTATTTGAAGCTCTGTGGATGAAAAACTCGGTTATAATAAATACTTAAGGAACTGACATTCTAGAATGCACAAAATAAATTTAAGGTAATTTGGGGAGTACAGCACCAGCAGGTGGGGAGAGGGAGGAAAGGAGAGCACACTATGAGCTGGGCTTTGAAGGATACTAGTGGATAAAGAAGAACATCCCAGGCATCAGCAATAGTCTAGGCAAAGGCATGATGAAGGGAGATGATATATTTATTACCTGTGAGAAACAGCAAGAAGGTCAGCTTGGCAGCTCTCCACTTGGCACAGTGGAAAGAGTACTGGGTGCCGAGGGTTAGGAAGACTTGAGTTCAAATCCAGCCTCAGACACTTAAATAGCTCTGGGACCCTGGGCAAGCCATTTAAGCTCTGTCCGTTACAAGTTTAATGGGTATAGTAATAGTACCTTACCTCCAAGGGTTTTGTGAGGATCAAATGGGATAATATTTGTAGTAACAGTAAATAGTAAAGCACAGTCTGGCACATAGTAGGCACTTAAATGCTTGTTACTTAGAGGAGTAATATATAACAACCCTTGAAAGGTAGGGGAGAGATAATTTATGAAGGGCCTTATATGGAAAAGAGAGTAATTTAATTTTAGAAGAAATAGAAAATCAATAGAGTTTACAGGATAGGACAGTAACATGATCTATTCAGAACTCAGAAATTTGCCTTTAGTTTTTAAAGTAAATGGCTTAAAGTCCCTTAGTTCATGCTTTTTAGAATTCCTGTCTTTGTCTTACATATCCAAATAGCTCTAATTCCCTAATAATCTGAATGTAGCATCATTAAGATTAATGGGTTTGAAGCATTATAATTCTCAGTACTTTTAAAAAAATAGGAACCTATGCCATTTTACTGGGAAAAATAATGAACATAATGGACATTAAATCCTAGACTGTTTATATTACTGTTAATGACTAGGTCCATATTTTCTAATCTTATTTTATAACCAATCTAAACTCACTGGTTTATTCCTAAGTACTTAAAAAAAACTTAAGAACAAACTTTCCAGCCCCGTCTTTAGGACTGTGCCTATTTGACTTAGAAGGAACTTTTAATCCAATGACTCTGTCATTGTTCAATTATCCGTAACTGCTTCATTTTTTTTAGGAGAAGAGGGCAATTTGAGTTGTATTGTGAGGAACTTATTTTGTTCTTTAGTACAATACAGTACACTTATTTAAAGCTCTTATATTGGTAAGATTAGATTGGCAAGGTAGCAGCAGGCTTGAGATTTTATTTTTTTTCCAACTCATTGTTCCCTTCCTTTTGTCACGCCAAATTCAGCTCAGGTTAATCATTCCTTCAACACCTCCAAAGTAAATTGTAGGTACTGTACTGTACATAACCCAACAAAAGAGAAAAATTTATTATACTAAAACTCTGAGGATGTTAAAGCTAATTTCTTCAGAAACAGTAAAATAGCTATTTTCACTTTAATTCTGTTATACAAGATCTATCTGGGCTTTAGCGATACGAGTTCCATGAGAATTCAGAAAGAACACAGATGAAGTGTACAATACATGTTATGTAAAAGTGGAAAGAAATACAGTCCCATGGAGATGACCTGCCTTCTCACCCACAAACCAAGGAGACCCAGCTTCACAAATAGTGATTATCAAAGTCCCTATTCAAATGCTGTGAATATCTTCTGCTTCAAGACTGGGCTTTGAGAGCAGCAATATGCCACCAAAGAATTCAATATACCACTGAATTTCTAAGCTGGTCCCATCTTTCAAACCGTGCTTCCCACTAAGTATGGAGTCCAGGCTGTTAAAGGTCAGTAATGATGAAAAAAGCCATAACCTCAGAATGGCAGAGCTCAGCTTCAGCTAGGATTTGCCTTTCCTTGACCTCACTGAACAAGAACCTAGAATTGAGTTCTGATTCAATCAAAAGTCATGGCCATCAACAAGGACAACAAGCACTAGTGGGTGAGCTACATGAATTTATCTTCTGGGAATCAGACGAAGTTGGAACTGACTGTATTTTATTCCCTATGACAACAAACATCCAAACCTTTGGCCATCCTTTCAGGTTTCCTTCTATTCTTCCATCTTTGCCTGTGCCTCCTTCTTCTTCTACATCTTCACTGTGAACCCCGGTCAGTCTCTCCACCATTCTTTATTCTCTTTGTCCAACACCATACCCCCTGCTCTGGAGTCACTTGCTTTCATAGTCTTGACCCTATAGTTGATCAGTTCAAATACACACGGTTTTCTAAACTTGATTCCTATCTTACCAAACCCCAACCCTCAGTGACCTCTGGAAACAACCTCCACTCTTGCTCCCATGCTACTGAAAGTTTATGGTAAAGAAGAAAGATGAGAAAAATAAAGATAAAAGTTGTTAAAAGATAAAAGGCATTATAACTTTTAAAAAACTAAATCACAGGGGGCGGAGCCAAGATGGAGGAGTAGAAAGACACACATCCGCAGGGTCTCCCAACACAGCCCACAAAATACCTGTAGAGAGATACTCTCAACAAATTTTGGAGCAGCAGAAGTGGAGAACAACAGAGTGGAGGAGATTTCCATCCCAGCGTGACCTGAAAGGCCCACGGTAAACATCTGTTACAAGGTATATGGAGCAGAGCCCAGCCCAGCCTTGGCCATAGTGCACAGCTTGGTGAACAGCCCTCAGGGGCAGAATCTCCAGTCGCAGAATCCCCAGTCGAGGCAGCAGTGGGTCCGCAGATCCCTCAACCCACAGGCACCAAAGGTTAGTGATGGGGTTTTTTCAGCTGGCCAGGAAGGGAGAAATGCCTTCCATAGCTCTGGCCTTAGTCAGCTGCTGCAGAGGCCACAAAGGCAGGCGCAACAGCCACTTCCACTGTCGAAGTGTAAAAACCCTGAGGGCACCAAGGAGCTGATTCTTGCCTGGGCTCAGTGTGGAGGTCTTGGGGGAGCTGATCTTTGTCTCACACTGAATGGCGGCCCTGGCCATCCAGCTTATCTGAAAAATCAGCCCCCAGTGCTGAGTTGGCAGAACTGGAGGGCCAGGTGGCTGTGGAGAGGTAACTGCTAAGATTCTGGGCACAAAAATTCTTTCCCGCATCCAGACCAGTACATGCTTGATTGTGCCACCTTGGAGGAACTGAGATCTTACAGATTCCCAGAGTATACCTACACTTGACAAAGGACCCAAAAGTCAAGGAACTGGTTGGGAAAAATGCCCAAAAAAAGGGGGAAACAAATAAGACTATAGAGGGTTACTTTCTTGGTGAACAGATATCTTCTCCCATCCTTTCAGATGAGGAAGAACAATGCTTGCCATCAAGGAAAGACATAAAAGTCAAGGCTTCTGTATCCCAAACACCCAAATTAAATATTCAATGGTCCCAGGCCATGGAAGAGCTCAAAAAGGATTTTGAAAATCAAGTAAGAGAGGTGGAGGAAAAACTGGGAAGAGAAATGAGGGAGATGGAAGAAAAGCATGAAAAGCAGGTCAACACCTTGCTAAAGGAGACCCAAAAAAACGCTGAAGAAAATAACACTTTTAAAAATAGCCTAACTCAATTGGCAAAAGAGGTTCAAAAAGTCAATGAGGAGAAGAATGCTTTCAAGGCAGAATTAGCCAAATGGAAAAGGAGGTTCAAAAGCTCACCGAAGAAAATAGTTCTTTCAAAATTAGAATGGAACAGATGGAGGCTAATGACTTTATGAGAAACCAAGAAATCACAAAACAAAACCAAAAGAAAGAAAAAATGGAAGATAATGTGAAATATCTCATTGGAAAAACAACTGACCTGGAAAATAGATCTAGGAGAAACAATTTAAAAATTATGGGCCTACCTGAAAGCCACGATCAGAAAAAGAGCCTAGACATCATCTCTCATGAAATTATCAAGGAAAACTGCCCTGATATTCTAGAACCAGGGGGCAAAATAAATATTGAAAGAATCTACCAATCATATCCTGAAAGAGATCCAAAAAGAGAAACTCCTAGGAATATTGTGGCCAAATTCCAGAGTTCCTTGGTCAAGGAGAAAATATTGCAAGCAGCTAGAAAGAAACAATTTAAGTATTGTGGAAATAAAATCAGGATAACACAAGATAAGGGATCGAAGGGCATGGGATAGGATATTCCAGAAGTCAAAGAAACTAGTACTAAAACCAAGAATCACCTACCCAGCAAAACTGAGTATAATACTTTAGGGGAAAAAATGGTCTTTCAATGAAATAGAGGACTTTCAAGAATTCTTGATGAAAAGATCAGAGCTGAAAAGAAAATTTGACTTTCAAACACAAGAATCAAGAGAAGCATGAAAAGGTAAACAGCAAAGAGAAATCATAAGGGACTTACTAAAGTTGAGCTATTTACATTCCTACATGGAAAGACAATATTTGTAACTCTTGAAACTTTTTTCAGTATCTGGGTAGTTGGTGAGATTACACACATACACGCACACACGCACGCACACACACACACACACAGACAGAGAGCACAGGGTGAATTGAATAGGATGGGACCATATCTTAAAAAAATGAAATTAAGTGGTGAGAGAGAAATATATTGGGAGAAGAAAGGGAGAAATGGAATGGGGCAAATTATATTTCATGAAAGAGGCAAGTAAAAGACTTTTCAGTGGAGGGAAAAAGTGGGGAGGTGAGAGAAAAAACATGAAGCTTACTCTCATCACATTCGACTAAAGGAAGGAACAAAATGCACACTCATTTTGGTATGGAAACCTATCTTACAATACAGGAAAGTGGGGGAGAAGGGGATAAGCAGGGTAGGGGGGATGATGGAAGGGAGGGCAGTGGGAGGAGGGAGCAATTTGAAGTCAACACTCTTAGGGAGGGATAGGATCAAAAGAGAGAATAGAAGCAATGGGGGGCAGGATAGGATGGACGGAAATATAGTTAGTCTTATACAACACAACTGTTATGGAAGTCATTTGCAAAACTACACAGATATGGCCTATATTGAATTGCTTGCCTTCCCAAAGGGAATGAGTGGGGAGGGAGGGATGAAGAGAAGTTGGAACTCAAAGTTTTCGGAACAACTGCTGAGTATTGTTCTTGCAACTAGGAAATAAGAATTACAGGCAATGGGGTATAGAAAGTTATCTGGCCCTACAGGACAAAAGAGAAGATGGGGATAAGGGAAGGGAGGGATCTTAGAAGGGAGGACAGATTGGTGATGGGGTAATTAGAATGCTTGGCATTTTGGGGTGGGGGGGTAGAAATGGGGAGAAAATTTGGAACCCAAAATTTTGTGGAAATGAATGTTGAAAACTTAAATAAATAAACTTAAATACAAAAAAAAAAAAACCCCAAAAAATTAAATCACAGAATCTTAAATCCTGTAAGGAATTTCTTAGTTCCTTAATTACTTCTATAGAGCTATCAATTACACAATAATGGAAAGAGATTAGAACCTGGAATCTGGAGAGACCTGGGTTTTAATTCAATCTTGATTCCAACATTCAGTAACTGGGTAACCCATGGTCAAGTAAAATTCAATATCTCTGAACCTTAGTTTCTTCATCTGTAAAATGGGGATAATATCTGTATTATATCTAATATTATACATATATAATCAAATATAATATCAAAATAGATGTAATAGCATTTACTTTATAGGATCCTTGTGAAAATCAATGAGATAATGGATGTACAGTGCTTTGTAAGCCTTAAAAGAGTACTTCATTTGACTGAGTCTACAATTATTATCACAAATTTAATAGATTATGATATTCACTCACCACAACTTTGCAGAACTACATCTCTTAAAACTAAACCGATTTCCTAACACATTTGGCAATTGGAAACTTTAATGAAGAAGAAAATTTATATTAAAAAGCAAGTTCTTTGATCAAGACTCAGAAGGAACTTTGGAGATCATCCAGTCAAGCTTATTAATCTTTTTTGTATCATGAACCCCTTTTACAGATTAGTGTTTGTTGCCTACTGACATATTTACAATGGAAGGAAAAGTTCAGAGAACCCCTGGATCCATATTAAGAACCTGTAGTCTAGTCCAATACTATTCATTTTATAGATGTGGAAACTGAGGAGCAAAAGTGATTTGACCAAGGTGCGTCTCACAACTGGTATTCAAATCTAGGTCACTCAACTTCAAAACTAGTAATTTTCACACTGCACTGCCCTATATGTAGGATATTATTTCAGAGATAAAGCAGTAACTATTATTAAGAACTAGTATCTATTCTTTCACATCATTTTTGTGTGTGTGTGTCTGTGTGCGTGTGCATATGTGTGTGTGTGTGTGTGTGTGTGTGTGTGTGTGTGTGTTTCTCTTGAAAAAGATCCTGTGAGAAATAAGAAAGGGTAAAAACAGTAAAGGTAACTTAGAATCCAAAGGCTACCTTTCCAAGAAAGATGTCTGGGGGGAAACCTATTAATAGTCGTATCTCCAAACAAACACATCGTTATAGAACACAGCAAGCATTTCTCAAGAGAATAACAATAAGGATAGCTCCCATTTGCATTGTGTTTAACAGTTTATGAAGTGTTGCAATGGCTTTGTGACCCTCTCACATTCTAGGGCCTTATTTCATGCTTAACATTTCTTACTGAAGAAAAAAAACAGTTGTATAATTCAGTTCTCTGTCCAGTTATTCAGGTATATAAAAAAACAACAAACACTAAAAAGTAGATCTTACAAAATATCGCCCATCACTCTGGATACTGACTGTTCAGACTGGTCTGAGCCCCATCTTATTCCTTGGGTCCTGTCTAGCCAATCAGTACTGACTGCCTCTCAAGTCTATAGTAGTTACCCTGTTAGTCCAGAACTCAGTAAAAATTGGAAATAAACCATAACTAAATGTTTAAAAATAACTCTCAAAGAGACTTTTTCCCCTTTCAACACTAAAAGCTTTTTGACTAAGTTAGGAATGAAGTGTTTATATAAGAGAGGTGACTTAGCATTCTCCCTCTCAATCATATTTCTGTATTTAGATTTTCTATAATCTGCTTAACTCTTTCATATACAGAGTTTAACAGAAAATGGTTTTTTTCTATATGAGAAATATGTATTTTTATCATTAAAGGCACCATAAAAAAGGAAATTTAAAACAAACAAAAGGCATCAACAAAACTTTTTGTTAAAAAGATCATAGCAGTAGGAATATTGGAATATTAACAAAAAAACAAAAGCCCTACAAAATCCTCTTTGGTGATTTATGTCAAATCATTTGGTACAAATTTATCAAATGAGAGAATTTAAATTCTCATTTATTCCTTAAAGTTTTTTTCCTCCCATAAAATATACTGATTTCATTTTAACATCACAATCACTTTTGGATAACACTGCTTTATCCCAACCTTCAAGTGTAACCCTCCCCTGATAACAGAATAACTTTTCTTAAATTTTAAAGAGCATAAGAGAAAAAAGTGTCACGAATAAAGCAACAATCATCCAAAATACACAGAGAAATCCTACACTGCATCTAACAGCCACTTAATAATGTGTGACCAATTGAGTTCATTTCCAGGTATATACCTACACAGACATTAGATATATCATTTTACTTGACCTTCACATCAGCTCTGTGAGGTAAGTAGATTAAGTATTACTCTCTATTGTTATTTTGTGTATGAGGAAAATGATGCTTATAGAGATGAAGTGGTTTGCCCCAAATTGCAATGCAAGGTAAATGGTGAAACTGGAATTCACATACAAGTCTCTTGATGTCAAGACCTGTGCTATATAGAAAAGGTGTCTTTAACATTATTACTGCATACACGAAAGATATGGGGAATGCATAACAGTGACAAATATAAAATTTAAAAATACAAATCTTATTTGATATAGTTGGATTCAACATCACTCTTCTTTTAGTGGGTTAACTTAAGGAGGAAACTGGCACTCTTTTTTAGCTCGGTTCCCAAGCATTACCAAGACAATGTGAAACTTTAAAAAATCTTTTCCCTCCTGCTGAGGTAAACCAAACAGATGACTGTGTGCTCAAGCCCTGAATGATGGCAAAGAGGAATGCTGCTCTGAGCATATGGGGAATTTCACCGGAAATTAAGATTTGTACTCTAGTTTTTGGCTCAAATCTCAAAGGTCTCAACCTTTCTCTGGAGCCTCCAGGGGAAAAGTGTAGCCAAACTAAACCCACTCCTTACTGAGGTGGCAGCAAATCCACATTTAAATCCTGAGGGATCAAGAATAGGGTTGGGCCTGGAGGCAGTGAAATTGAACTTAATGGACAAAGATCTCAGCTGGTCTGCTAAACACCCCTAGGTCTATAAACATTATGGCTAGCAGTTCAGTAACCTTAAGGAGGTCAGTGAGGAGGAGGCTTAACAGAGGTAAGCAATAGGGACATGAATAATGGTGAATCTGTTGAAGGCTGAGGAAGTAACAAATTAAAAAAAAAAAGGAATTGGAGCAATCCAAAATAAATAGCATTAAGTTAAATGAGGCCAAGTATTTTAGTGCCTTTGGGAAGAAAAATAAGCCTCACATGTACAAGATAGAGAATAACTGACTTTCTGTTGGTCCTAAAAGGTTCAGGAGTACCAAACTGACTGTTGGTCAACAGTGTATCCCCAGAATTTAGAAAGCAAGCATGACATTGGGATGATGAAGCATAGTAAGATTTGTATGTAACATCTGCACTATTTAGTTCTCAGTTAGTTAATGCTAGCTCAGTTAATCTCAGTAACTTGCCCATTTGGGGGCTTCCGTGCCCAAAGAGGAACGCTGAAGACTTGGAGAATTATTAAAGTTTGGAGAAGCAATGAGGGAGGTTTAACAGCACTAAGAAGATTTAATACAGAAGAGGAAAGACTGAGGGTCTTAGGTGATTGTCCATACCAACAGAGCCAAACTAAACATTATCCCTCCTGTACGCACTCTTAGAGTGAATGAAATCATTATTCACTGAATGAACAGAATCAGAGATTTTTAGAATTAGAAGAAGGGAACTTGGGGGATCATTCAAGACAATGCCATCATTTTTCTGATAAGAATATTAATGACCCAAGAAATTAAATGTGAATTAGTGGTGGAGCCAAGTCTAGGATGATCCACATTCTTCTGACCCCAAGTTTAGTACATTTTCCACTAAGTGTCACTACAGAATACCATTTTAAGGTCATTTGGAGGCTTTTCTTTTGGTAAATTCTTTTATTCACCTTTTGCAGGAGCTTAAAAATCTCAGCTGATTTGGTGTAAGGAATAATTTATGGAAATGAACAAATAATATGAATATTTCCCAACTTAAACCAAGGAAATGCTGATTTTAAAATTTTGCTAACAAAATCTTTACACCTAAAACACTGTTTATAGTCATAAATAAGGAAATTCACATGAGGAATTTGTAAAATCTCTTAATGTATCACTGAAAGTAAGAAATTAGGAAAATTTTTGAGAGATTGATTCCTATTTTCTCCAAAGCAGAGATCGTCTTTAGGAGATTTAACAGGAACAATGTCAAGATCTTATTTACAGCCTCAATGCTGGGGCACTCATTATTACCACACATGTAAAGAATTCACTACATACTGAGTTAGGATTTTTTGCTTCATTAATTTTGCCTAAAAAATGCCTTCCACATTCAGAGAAAGAACTATGGAATTCAATCGCAGAATGTAGCAGATCATTTTCTTTTGTATTACATTTTGGTTTGTTACACGATTTTTCCCATTCATTTTAATTCTTCTTTGCAACATGACTGGTGAAAATGTATTTAATAGGAATGTATGTGTAGAACCTACATAAAATTGTATGCTGTCTCAGAGAGGGAGTGAGGGGAGAGGTAGGGGGGGAGAAGGGGGAGGGAGAGGAAAAGAAATCTAAGTTATATAGTAGTGACTGTAAAACACTGAAAATAAATTTTAAAAAAAATTGCCTAAGCAAAAATGACTCTTCCTAAAGGAATCCCAGCAAAGACTTATCCATGGCACTACTGTCCATAGCCCACATCTAGAACAGAACTCTTTTTTGCCTATAATTGGAGATGGTTCCTTTAACTCACCTACTATTTTGAGTCACATGCTTTCTGGATCTTGCACTAGCTTTCTTAGCTGTGGGGTACCTCACCACCAAAGTCCATTAAGATGTTTATGCTTCAGTTGCCACAGATTTTTAATGTTAATTTTTTAAAGGAAATAGGAGTCCTTTCTATGACTTATGATACTATTTTGTGATATCTTCTTTCCAGAGGACACATTACTAAAGTTCAGTGCTTGAGATTCAACATGGAATATACTGGAACGGAAGAGGATCTATCTTACTCAGAAAGGAGGGGTGGTGAAGCCACATTTTATATCAGAACATGTTCTTCTATGTGGATATATAAGTGTTGGGGAAAGGGAACATGGTGGAGAGCATTTGAATAAAGATTAATGGAGACAGTATATCATAGACCCCACTAGCCCAAAAGGAAATAGATAAAACTTTTATAGGATCATATATATGGATCATGAAGGGACAGCAAAAGCCATCTAATCTAACTTGTTTATTTTACAAAAGATGAAACTAAGACCCAGAGAGGTCAAGTGACTTGTCTACCTTCATACATGTAGTATGCAGCAGAACTGGATTTGAATTCAGGTCCTCAGGATCCAGGATCCAGTACCCTTAATAGCCTACAAAGCCAGCAAAGAGGCAGGAAATAGTAATAGATTATCTTTTCAGCTGCTGGCAGCCTCTGATTGCTAAAAGCAGAGTAGCTGGGAAATGTCAGACTTGACATGTTGCTGATTTCATCCTTCCTAAGTGACAAGGGGAAGTGCTTTTCTGAAACTGCCTCTACCTCCCCTAGACTTTGGCAAAGATGATTTTTGAAGAGTCCAGAAAAAGACCAGGTGGATCTTATGGCCAAAAGCTGACTTCTAAGGGAGAAGTCAGTCCCAGAGTGATGGAATACTCTCAGTTAATAGAAGGCCCAGCCACACAAAGCCAAATGATTCTAAAGTGGAAGAAAAGCAGGAGCTGTCAAAAGAGAAGGGCAGAGCTCTTCAAGAAACCGAGGAACAAAAATTTTAAAAAGACACACAGAAGATGGAAGCTACTATTTTATATTCATTCAGTTTGGCAAGTAATTAAGGATGAATACCAAAGAGTGGCATAATATTGTAAGAATGGCATCAGGAAGCATAAAATATAAAAAACAGGGGCTTCCGGTGAGTGAGGAAACAAGCACAGAAATGATAAGTGACTTGCCCAGGACTACAAGGCTCACAGTGAAGTAGGATTTGAATGCAGGTCTTCCTAACTCTATTATCTCTGGTGCCTTATCCACTATGCTATGGCCAGTGAGCTACATTTCAAATTCCTTGCAATTCTGAGGACAGATTATTAAAAAGGGTAATTTGTGAATACTAGGTATAGATTAATTTCATTTTCAGGCTTTGTATCTCTGGCACCTATCTAGTGCTTAATAACAGGTTCTTATTTATTGATTAAGAGCCAATGCGGCTTCAATGAAAAATAGTAATGACAAACCTCATTTTTATTTTTGAAATGATTACTAGATTGGCAGATTATGGTAATACTGTGGACAAAGCCCATTTGGATTTCAGTAAGGCACTTAACAAAGCATCTCATGATATCCCTTTGGAGGACGTGGAGAAATAAAAACTAGAATAGGAATATTTAGAGGTATTTGGAGCCAGTCAGAAGAACCACATGAAAAGAGTGATGATGATAAATGAACCAAAGGCAGTCTGGAGTCTCCCTAATATTGAATTATTCTAGCAATTAGTCTGTGGTCCAGCGTTACTAAAATTTTAATTGATGGCTTGAATAAAAATATAGACCTACTTATCAAATCTGCAGATGACATAAGTTTGGAAGGAGAGCAAATACACTGGCAGACAGAATTAGGATACAAAAAGTTCTTGGCATGCAGGAATAATGGGCAAAATCAAATAAGATGAAATTTAATACAGTAAATGAAAAGTCCTAAATTTCGGATCAAGAAAAAAATTACTGTCCAGAAAAAGGATGGGGAAGATTTCGCTAGGCTACTTCATGTTGAAAAGAGTGAGTTGTTTTTTTCTTACACAACACTATATCCCTGAGTGGGAATTATCTAAGAAGTAGTAACCCAGCCTCCATTAAAGAACTCTATTGATGTGAAATTTACCATCTACCAAGACTGTCTATTTCACTTTAGATGGGTCTTACTGTTAGGAAGATTTTTTTTTTAAAAGAGGTAAGAATCTGCCTCTCAACAACCTTGAACTTAATTCTCTACAACTAGTTTCTTCTAGTTCTACGCTCCTGGGCCAAGAAGAAAAGTCTAATTTCTCTTCCATATGACTTCAACCACTCAAGTATTTTTGAAGACACTATCACTTTGTCCCACACCCCCTACCCCACCTTCAAGTTTTCTCTATTCCAGGTTAAATATCTTTATTTCCCTCTACCGATCCTTGGTGTAGCAGATTTCAAGTCAAGGAGTTGTTGAGCATCAGAGGAAGGTATAATGTCACAAAGGAGTAAGAAATTTGTATAAGGGAAAGGAATATATGTTCCAGAAGATACCTGGTTATTTACAGATTACTGTTTCCTACCTTTATGGTTAAAGATGCCTTCCATCTCCATGCTGCTTCTAGAGTGGGCGATACAGAGTGAACCACAAGGAACCAGACCTTCTGCAGCAGGGGACCGGTCAGTGGTTCGGACAAGACACCAATCAGGCTTGTCATGCGGCCTCTCCAAAACTTCCACAGTCTGGCCCCGGCGGATGGTCAATTCATTGCTGTTACATGCTGTGAAGTCATGGATCACTACTGTCAGCTCACAGCCACCAGACAGCTGTGAAAGAAAAAGAGGAGAAAAGAAATGATCAGACATGGTATGTTCCCTGGCAGGCAACTTTTAGCAGCTCCAGCAATGGACTCTGAGCTAGGAATTCCTGTTCCCATTCTCATGAACATAATTTTTGACGTTAGGAGTTCTTGAACTCCATGACACTTTTCCTTTCAGATAATGACTTTCATAGTGATGTCTGGCCAAAAGTTTTACCATCACTAAGATCCCATTTTAATGTCTTATTGTAGGCTAAGGGAGCCCTTCAGGTCCCAAAGGCTGGGCCATATAAACTCAAATGTTGGCAAATCTGATCATCCTAGAAATACTTTGAATACTTTGTTGGATTTTAAATTTGTTGTCTGAGGACCACTCAAACTGAGTTGGGAGAGGCAAACCAGTTGATTTTTGGAGAGATAAATTTTGATGCAATAGCAGATTGCAATAGCAGCCTACCAAACTGAAATGTGATTAACATCTTGGTTGACTGAGACAGTACTCGCACTGAGGAACTTACAGATCCATGAAGCATTCATAATTATTATTTGATATTTTTCGGTCAAGAAATTTCCTACATCCTTTCCCTATTAATTAAGATTAAAGTTATCCATATTTTTCAGAGGCTGAAGATATTATCAATTGAACTTTCTTAGCTACAAAAAGTCTCAGATACAAAAGATAAAGGAACATCAAAAGACACTAAAAATATTTTTTTAAAAAATGGGAATCATTTCCTCTGTCTTCCCAAGCTGGCTGAAGACGGAAGTTTAGGTGGCTTGCTCTTTAAAGAGCTTTATTCAGTAATTTCAGGCTGATGCATGGGTGTGTGTTTATTTATATAAAATATACACAAACAATTCAATTCAATAAACATTTATTAAGTACCTAATATGTGCCAGGCATTGTGCTAAGTCCACACACACTCCAGTGCTTTCTGGAGGTGTCCTGCTCACAGTACGTGAAATTCTCTCCCTTGAGTTCTTTAAAAATAAATATACTTGGCCCACACCATACCTGGGAGAAAAAATTTTGCTTCAATCTTTACACCACCAAGTCAACAACAAATATTCTTTATCTTCTGTATCTGGGACCTAGTAGTGGCAACTGATGATTGTTACTTGGTAGTTAGAATTTTATATCTTGGAATGACAAATGACATCTGTCCAAACTACAAGTGCAGAATACAAAACATCCTTCAGAACTCAATCAAGGATCTATATAAGAATCGAAGCATTATCACAGACCAAACTGATTCCTACAATCACCTGGACATAAGAATGATACACAGAAACCTAAGAAAAAGTTTTTAAATAGATATTGTCACACCAAATGTTCATCATTCCCATATGGGATGAGAAACTTGCAAAATACAGAGACAAAGGACAAGCAATCAAAATGTGGTGGGAATGGGATGAGACCCTGGAGTTGTACTGAAGATGCTTTCCACGAATCCACACAAGATGAAATTTTATCCTAATATTTTTATTTAACTACAAAAAGCAGTTATTTTATTCCCAGCAAACAATTTGAGAAGAATGAGATAAGAAGAAGAAGAAGATCAACAAAAATGAAAATAATAGCAGCATGAGACTCAACTGAGCTTCTTTGGAAATGCATGTAAAATACATTCAATTTAAGGATGACAGTGTTGTCTTCCTATAAAACAGCTATTTAGAGAAGGATATCAAAACAATCATGTGAACAGAAAGCAGACTAAAGTTCTTTTTTTTGGGTGCTCTGTACTCGGTTTTTGCAATCTGTGGGTGATTTACTGTTTATTATAAAAGAGAATACTGTGCTGCTCTTCATTAGCAGGTCTGAGGACTTAGTGATCGTGTCTGAGAAATTTAGATATTTTTCAAATTATAAGAAAAGTCTATGTCAGTGCCTGTCCTGAGTACAGTAACTAATATAGGCATGTTGCCATTAAGAGGGTTATCTCATAATTCTGTGTTTTTGATCCTGATTTGCACTGTTACATTCACCACTTACTAACATGATGTATTATAATGGGGGGTTTAAGTTTCAAGGGTAGCATAACTTTAAAAAAAAGATAACAGAAAATACCTGGTTTGAATGATTTAGATTGGAGCAACTCTCCACTGATGGGGATGAGTTTGTGTAAAGCAATTCCGGGAACAGAAGACTGCTTATGATTAGCACAGATAGATGATACAGAGAGTTTTCTCCATGAGTAACTTAGCCTCAAGGATCTGAAGTCTTGTGTGCTAAAGTTTGGCCAGCTTTCCATGGGGAATTTAAAAAAAGGAAATGGAGGAAAGCATTCTAATAAAAGCCATTTCTCTGTACTTTTATGAACAAAATGCATCCAAATTATTATGAACAATCACATCCCACAGGCTCATTCATTAGGGGACTCACAAAAGTGTCTTGTGAATTAAAGTGAGTTTCACACAGAATTGACCCCAAAAATTGTTTTACTTGGTAAAAGAAATTAGTAATGGAAACATTTAAAGTGCTGGCAGTAGCCACAAAAGAATGACTTCTAAGCACAGTCAGTAAAATTCCCAAAATAATGCTATTATACACCCCAGATCACCACCCTCTCACATTTCCTTCTGTGCACAATAATCTCATGCAGTTTAAGGCTAATTAGCAGCTACCTTACCAATAGTAAGATACGGTTTCCTCACACTTACACTTGATTTTCTATGCATTAATCCAAATGTAAAGGAACATGGTGAAGGTAAGACTTAGAATTTAAGAGAACTATTTCAACATTCACTCAAACATTTGAGATTCCAGAAAGAACATCAGGTGAGAAGGTTTCCCAAAATCAATAAATAATATATCTTCTTAGCTCCAGATTTTGTTTTTGTTCTTTAAAAGGAGAAGAAAAACACTAGTAGAAACAAATCTTGCATTAAGAGCATCACCCATCCACCTAACCCTTCCTAGGCAATGTATTCTAAAACAAATTACCAATACAAGAAGAATTCTTAAACATATCTAATGAATGAACTAGTCAACTATGGAAAATCTATACACCTAAATAAAACGAATAAAGTTGCTGGCTCACAATCAGGACTTAAACGTGAGGTCAGTAGACCAGTATAGGTCAGATAGAGGGTGATTAAGAAATACAGTACAGTGTATACTGGATGGGCAGTGCTGAGTCAGTGGCAGATTTCCTTCCCATCTTCAAGGTACTGAGATAAAAACGACCAGAACATGACAAATTTACTTCTTGTCTTAAGTATTTGTAAATACTAAAACATGTCAAGTAGATATTGTCACATGCCAGGTGCCTACTGTAAGTTTAAAGGGCAGAAAACTGGGCAGAAGATACAATTCAGAGGCAATTGTAGGGTAGATTTTAGTTTCACTATTACTTGCTCTTTCAATTCTAATCTGTCCTACATGTGTTGTTCTGGAGCAGCAAGAGCCTTGATACTGGATGATGAGACACCCAAGAGTATTGCCACTTACACAAAAATCATACAAAAGAAGAAAGGATTACAGCGACTTACTCTCCTTCGAACTATATATCATAGCCTGGACAACAGGACTTAGTTTTTCTTTTGTGAAAAGTTTGAACAAACTTGTAAGTTATTATGGATGCCATATAGGAGGCTCTACAATGTGATAGGGAAAAATAGAATCAGCACATGTCATCTAAAGACAGGCGTATCTATAATAACTTGCTTTCAGTGAAAAAAAAAAGAAAGAAATCCCTCTCTTCCATTTAGATTTTATGTTCAATATTCTCCATGACAGTGGGAAACATTTGGTGCACACGACCCTGTTTTATACCTTGCTTGATATTAGTAATAAGAGTTAACGAACAAAGTTATTTCTATCGCTATATCTTTCAAGTGCAGCTAGGTGACACACTGGATAAAGTGTCAGGCCTGGAATTAGGAAGACTTATCTTTCTGAGTAAAAATTTAGCCTCAGACACTTACTAGTAGTGCAATCCTGGGCAAGTCACTTAACTGAGCTTACCTCATTTTCCTCATCTATAAAATGAGCTGTTAAAGCAAATGGCAAACTACTCCAATATCTTTGCCAAGAAAATCCCAAATGGGGTTAAGCACAACCAAACAATATATCTTTCCAGGAATCTTGTATGATTTTAACATGTGGAAGGCACTTTTTAGGAGAACCTTTAAGAGAGCACTTTGCTTTTTAAATAGTAAATAAAAGCTAGAATAGGACTGTGTATTCTCTGTCATAGTCAATTCTATGATTATAAGACTACTAAATATTATAAATTACAAAAACAAAAAACAAACCCTATTAACTACCTGTTCTTTCCCCATACTTTTATCAACGATATCCTGGACACATGCGTAGATTATTCTTACAAGGTTTTGGAGAAACCAGAAAGTAGGCATATGCATTAGTAGTTACTGCTGTCTTAATTGCCTTTTTTTCATTAGTGATGGTGTCTGAAATATTTGCCATATATTTCGGTACCTCTTTCTCATATATTTTGAGATGTCAGATATCTCTCAACATCCTCAAATCTGTACTACTTTCAAGAAGGTCCTCCTCTGAGTGTGCAAGGTTTGGTTCAGCTACTTTTATCAAGACTTTGGTTTCTTTAGTGCCATTTCTAGATTCTCCTATTATCTTAAAGTCCAAATTTACAAATCACATTATTATTGACTGATAAAATACTTTTTTACAGTACTAGTTAAAGATTATTTTCACCATTTTTGGTTTTGGCTCTCCTTTCATTTTCATACTTAAATGTTTTTGGGATGAGTTAGCTTAACTGAATCACTCACCAAGTTTTGTGTATATTTTTTTCTCTCTAACTTCTTGCTGTTTGATGAGGTAATATTTTTCATAATAGCTGATCCTCCTATGTGTAAGATTTTATAAATCAGTTTATACTTTTCAGCAGCACCTGGCTGCCATATTTCTCCACTTGGCAAGGAAATCAAAAGTTTGCCACTCTGGCACATTTTTAGGCTCTTCTTGGCTTTCTCACCATGGCAAATAACTGATATCAGCTAATCTGCCTCAGGAAATCCAGGTAATCTAAGTTGATATCTGTTCTTTTATCCATTACCCATTGTAGAACACAAATAGTGCTGGTTAGAACTGCTTTAATTATATGCCGTATCTATTTTTCTGTTTGTAATTTTATTATGGCTTTTTATTGATATTATATAGTTTCTACAAACCACCTTACACTGCTAAAAGTACTGCAACAGTAGTGCCATTACCATTTGTATAACTTACTATTAATAAGTAAAGAAGGCTGTATGATTTATCTCAAACAATTCTGAACTAACATTGTCCACTGTATGTAGTCTATCTTTTGTTGCATTTTTATTATTTTAGACTGTTTATTTACATTTAAGTCAATGAGTATAAGATTCTCCTGGTTGTGTTTTCTTTATTTTTGTGCACCAATTCATATGATTTTTCCATGTTTCTCTGAATCGTTCATATTCATCGTCTGCTACAGCAATCTATCAATTCTGATTTTTTACTCTTTTACCTTGTTAATCATTTTTACATGTATGTACACTGATAACAGATTTGGAAAGGACTCCCATATTAGTAACTAGTCACTTTCTAACTCTTAAGGGAGTCCATTCATTTTTTGTGGTATTGTGGAGGACTCAGCACGTCCACAGCTTCCTAGACCTCTTCTTGAAGTACTCATGATCTACAGCATGAGCTTTCTGCATAATTTGTAAGCCTTTGCCCTCCTTCTTTTCTTAATCGTGAGCCTTATTTTCCTACATATATCCTATGCCCACTTCTGGATCGAACTCACTAAATATTACTGCATATTTCATTTGGAGGGTCTCACGGAGTTCTTAGTAGAATTCTCCTCCTTCCTCATCCTGTGAACAGATGTTGGGCACAGAAGCTGCAATTACCTCCATGGGTGGTCTTTGTGCTTGTACTCATCGTGAGCAGTGCAAGATTAGATGACCAAGTTTCCCATGAAATGATTTTTTCTTGTTTCCTTTGGATGTACAATAAAATCAATTTTGCCAACTTCTTTATTCACCTCCCAGTGGAGAATCTGGGAGCCATCGTTCCATTCGGTTACAAATTTCTTTTCTTCTCAATTTCAGTTAGAGTAAACATGTTAATATTGATATGATTGAGAGTCTCACATTTACAGTACCCACAATCAAGTTAATGTTGGTTTAGGAACTGCGATTCCTAGCAGACATGCCCCACTTTCTGTCACTCTGTTACAATCACTTGAAAAACTGGAAAGAGACCTGCACAAGCCCAAGGGGCTATGTATTTTTCTTTGTTATGTCAGTCACCAAGGACAAGAATTCACCATCTAATGGCCTGTGTCCTAGTGAGGAGCTTCTCTGTATCTCCCACAGGACATCTAGTAATGATGCTTAACAAATAAAATAAGTACTAATATTTGCTTCACTTGACAATATACATGCTTTTTTATGTGGGCTTTCTTTCTTTTGTTTTATTTCGTAGAGGGATTGAGAAAAATAAATACTTGTCAATTTTAACTTTAAAACTTTGTATATCCTGATTAAAAATTAAGAGTAATGCAGCGAGATTTCCAAACAAATGGCTGAAATTTTAAACAAGATTTTTGTACTTAAAAGAGGTCAATTCTCTGCTATCCAGGAAATTCAGTTTACACAGTGGTTCTGAATAACCATATTTACATTTTATTTACTGAAAGACTAAGAGAGTATACAGAAGAGTTATTTATTCACAAGTAGTATTTCCTGACATAGATGAAGATTCAGGTTCCTCTATTTTATGTAGTAGGTTCTTCCTAATTTCACCTCATAAGTGGATTAATTATTCTTTCAGGTAAAAAAACACCACTGCTCAATCATGCTGAATGGAGATTGGAGAAAAATAGAGACATTTTCTTTCAAGACTGTAAAAATTTCAAAATTGAGCTATATTTAAAGATTTAGTGGTCTGACAGTGACCTTTAAAATGAAACTGTTTTCAATTTATGTAAAGCAACTGGGCCAATCCAATCAAGTTCCTTGATAAAAGGAAACTTTTTTGTTGATATTTTAAAAATTACATAAAGCCCCAATTCCCCAGCTCAATTTTACTGCCTCATTCTCAAAGTGATTTAAACAACTGGAGCTTAAATATACACACACCTAACATCCCAGAGGCAGTTCATGCCAAGTCTCAGAACCAAGTGAATTGTAACAACTAAGTTAAAAACCCATAAAAAATAAGAGCTATTTTACCTTAGATCCAACAAGACAATTTAATAACTGGAGAAACCTGCTGGTTTAGGTTGGCTTTTCCACAGGATACATCTGATTTTACCAAAAGTCTTGGTGGGTGTATTCTTCAAGGTGTTGCTATGAGTTTCTTTCCATGTTTCCCCTTTACTATCACATATAAAATACACCATCAATTTAAGAGGTAATACAGAACATATAAATAGCTGCTTCAAAAACAAAATAAAACCAACTCACTGAACAACCTGAAGGGGTAAATGTTAAAATTTTGAGCTCCTAATTAAAATTCTACAGAGGAGTTATCGTACAGTCTACCATATTTAAGGAAGTCCTTCAGATGGAAGATTTCTTTCTCATCTCCTACCACTGCAATAGCAGTTGCAAGAGGAATAACTAATTGCAATTTTATGGGGATGGGAGAGAATATGTATTTAGAAGGGACAGGAAGTAGCTAGAATGGTGGTGTATCATTTGGAGGTTGGTCAGGGTGCTTTGACTGAGGCACCGAGGAGCAGAGGCATTCAGTATTTTCAGTGTATGGGCTGCAAGTGTGTGTTTCCATGAAAGAAGAAGGTCTGACTCAGTGTGGATGACTGGAGGTTGATGGCTTTAGCCCTGAGTACCACAGGAGTATCCAAGGAAGGGCAATCTGGTAGTGAGAGAGAAAGAAAACATGAGGGAGAGTAGACAAAGAAGGCTGGAGCCAGAATGCCATATTCTGGCTATGCTCTGACAGGCAGAAGAAGGGTGGTCCGCCTCGGAAGCACCATGGGGCTTGCCACAGAGTTCCTTCTCCTACAAAGACATTGTGGTGTGAGCCCAGGGTCAAGGCTGATAGTGCCCTATCCCCTCTAGTATATGTCAGTTCAATGAAATGAGTCATAAAAAGCTTGGAGATCAGATTTTTTCTAGTATAACATCTGAATCATCAATAGTTAAGCTTATCTCTGAACACATTTCAAAAAGATTGCCTGGGGCAGCTGGTCAACCTAACATTGACCATGGATTCTAGATAGGGGAAAGCTTTCTCTTTCCTTTGGCCCTTAAGGTTGTAAGGAATAGCTCGGTTAGTAGTCATACTTATGGAATGAATGAATAAGAGCCCCAATCATGTCCAAGATTTTTTTCTTTTTTTCCCCTTTCCATTTTTTTTTTTTTATCCTTGAGAACTCAAGAATACTTAGGGGTAGCTAGATGGTACAATATATAGAGTCCTGGGCCTGGAATCAGGAAGACCTGAGTTCAAATCTGCCCTCAGACCCTCACTAGCTATGTGACTGGGTAAGTCACAACCTCTGTTTGTCTGTTTCCCCGTTTGAAAAATGTTGATAACAATATTACCTGTCTCCCAGGGTTGCTGTGACGACCAAATGAGATAATAATGGAAAAATGCTTAGCACAGTGCCTGGCACATAGTACACAGTAAGTGCCAAATAAATGTTAGTTATTATTGTTGTTACCGCTACTATTGCCACTACCACCAACTACTACTAGCATAAATATCAGAACAATGACAGACATGACATTATTTTGATTCTCTGTTTAGGACTTAGTGGGCTTAAAAAAATGTAACAGCTCCCAATCCCTCCCTCCATCCCTTAGTCAGTGGTCCAGATTCACCATTCTTATTACTGGTGGTGACATATCAAGCAAAAGTAAGGAAGAGTAACTATGGCACTGCTTAAGTCCCATGCCCCTATTACCTGTCTTCTCTTCCCCCTCCCCACCATGTTTCAGGTCTGCATTGCTGAATTCTATTTAATAAAAGACTCAGTGGGTTCTTCTGCAAGTATTCTATAGCTTATCCCCTGCCCCCTGCCTCCCCCTCCAAAAAAAACCCCACCTTTAAAAACAGCCCAGTCAGATAAGAACTTCTAAATCAATTTAAAACAATAAAACCCGCCACCAACTTTTGCTGTTAAAAAGTATAATTCTTTCCTGGATGTGCTTAATCCAGTCCTGCTCACTGGGCAAGTGCTTGTCTATTACATGCAAAGCACAATGCAAGATAATGGAGGTTGGAGGGAGAAATACAAGATAACTAAAATGCAGATCTTGCTTCTTAAGGAGCTTAATGGTGAGAACATCACTATTGATACATATATAAATAACCACAGCTAACCAGAGGCACAAGGAATGGGCTTCTGGGGTTCAGAAGAAGGGGAGGTCTGGACTAGTTGGGCAGATCAGAGCTAACTCCACAATGGAGGTGGGATTTGAATGTACCATGGAAGAACAGACAGTATGTCACTAGCTGCAAAGAAAATAGTTTGGCTCAAGTATACCATTACATAATCTAGGAGTGGACAAATTACTGACTGCATCAGAATCTCACTGCTGGCTTTACCACTGTCTTGGAGGGTGGCCTTGAGCATGTGTGTTATCTAACCTTTGCCTCAGTTTACGCATGTCTAAAATATAATTACGTCTCCTCTCCCCTTCCTAACCAGAGGAATGCTTTTGGGACAAATGAGCTCAGAATCTGGCAAGCACTCTAAAGTTTCTAAAGCATTCTAATGTGTCTAATAATGACCTATTTTCAAGCGATCATTGTTATTTATTTTATAAAAATTATGACTATTGGCAGTAATAGGCATGGAGAAACTATCATGGACTACATCCTAGCAAATCCAACAAGCAAAGAAAAAGATGTATTTTAAAACTGATTATTTTCATAGAAGGAAATGTACTTGTTTAAGGTAAGCCTTAGTTTTGCTCTGATGATAATATTTCTTGGGAAACTGGGTCTCTCTAGCACCTCCTCCTCAGCAGACTTTCTTCTAGCAACCTTTAGTGCCTCATCTGAGAATTATTAAAAGGCCTGGTCAAATAACATTTTCCTTAGGAATTCTCCAAGAGGCTGATTCAATTCCTTCCCCTCACCCAACATATGTAATGGAGCCAAACTCCACACTAAAAACTAACCCACAACAGACATCATAAATTAAATAAAGCAGGCAGGAGATGGTTAAACAGTTTTTCTTGTCAGATCAATCTAGTCTAATCATTCGGAGAGAGCCTGCAAATCGAGGCTGCAAACATATAATGGTAGAGAGCACCTCATGATTTATTAAGAACGAATGTTACCAAAGACAAACGACTGTTATGTTAAAGTCCGGGGAAATGGTGTCTTTAAGAGGGATTACATCTTAGCTTGGCAACAGCTTTGTTCTCACAACTCTCAAAATATGGACCCCTCATACTTACATTCATATCTTTAGGTCATCTATTCATTTTTTAATTTCTTGCCAAAAAGTACCCAAAGTTAATAATAATAAAAAAAACCCAATTATCCAAAGGGTAACTAACAGCACTTGCCTTTTATATAAAGTCTCATCGACTTCTGTTTTGATACTGGCTTTTATTAAAATTTATAGTCACTGACCTTGAGGCAGCTTAGCTTGACACAAAATGCAGTTTGTAAGAATTGAAAAGTGAAAGACCATTCTAATACTCTGGTAGTATAATTTCCTTCTTGCATGGTCATAGACTTGCTTTTTTTTTTTTTAAACTGAGTTTAATTGGTACCTTTTGTTTTTAAACTACAGTAATTTCTGGAAATACTCCCCCACTCATCCCTCAGATTGAACTCTCCATTATAACAAAGAAAAGCAGGAAAGCAAAAATACCCAATGTAAATAACATTTTGCCCTGTGGTACATGCCCTGCTCCTCTCCTGAGAAGACAGATCACTCTAACTAGTTTTCCTGTACTTAATAGGTAGGATTGGAGGGCTAGCATAGGCCCAAACTCCACTTACAAAAATATGAGTCTTGGAATAGGAACAGGTAAATAGAGTTAAGTGTTATGACAACCTTGTCATCATGAACTTTATTCCACAAGCACCTGCAAGACTCTTTTAGGGAGCTCAGGTAAAGTAGGCAACAGTTCTAGAAGCAGATGTAGATTTTCTAGAAATTGAAGAGCTAAAAATGAAGTTTAGAGGACAACAGATTGAAAGAAGTGAAAATAAATCAGTAACTTACAGCCATAAGGAAAAGTCTGAAACTCAATTCTTATAAAAAAAAATCCATTCTCTAGAGACTCCTAGAGTAAAATGATTAATTTCTGCAAACACACAATTTTCTATCCTTGGAGAGAAATGGAATGTAGTGTCAATGCTGGGTGATAAAGTGACTTAGCTATATGACACATTAAAAGGAAACACTGAGGTAATCGCAAAAGTATTCATCTAAAAAGAAGAATGTAGGCAGTAACTAACTTAGCAAGCAGTTGGATTAAAAATGGTCGTTTTTAAGCGAGTTTAAAACTTGGAATGCATTTTTTCAGAGACAATGTTATAAATGGTTCCCAAGTCAGTCCATAAAAAACAAAAACAACCTCTGCGACATCTCTCGTATACACCCCCTATTCTCCCCTGATACTACTGCTACTCTGGTGAAGGCCCTCATCCCCTCACGCTTGGACTCTGGCAATAACCTGGTGGGGGGTCTACCTGCCTCTAGTCTCTCTCTTCGGAAATTCATCCTCCATTCAACTGCCAAAGTGATTTTCCTAAAATGTAGGTGTGACCATGATCCTTCTCTACTCGATAAACTCCAATGGATTCCTTTGGCCTCCAGGATCAAGTACAAACTTTTCTACTTGGCATTTGATGCTCTTCATAATCTACCTCCTTCCTACCTTATCTCTACCTATATATCTCTCTGTGTATGTATGTATACACACACATAGAAATGGTTTATTATACATACATACATACACACATACATATACATATGTGTGTGTATATATATATATCTTACTACTAGGGCAAACCTATACTCGCACAAAGAGAGAAAGACTCATAATGTTAAATGTGCTTTGGGGCACAGTTAACCTGCAATTAGGATGGGAATGATTGTGATGTTGTACCTTCTTCCTTTCAGGATTGAGTTTAATGCAATTGGACAATTTTAATGGTTAATGGACTCAATTCTCCTTTAAATAAAAAAAGTAAAAGATCATAGAGTTTAAAAAAACCCCACAAACCCACACATTTTCTAAAAGAAAGTTTAAAAAAGACATCTGTCAAGGAATGAACCTATGGTTTTGAGAGCTATACTATGTCTTCCCTGACATCACTCTGATTTATCCAGTGGTTTTCTTTTTATTGGAATTTCAAATGCATTCCTTTCACTTTCAAACTCTTCTGCTCCTAATTTTCCTGCCTATTCTGATTTCCTCATTCAGTACAAACTAATTTTCTGAAAATTCTCTGCTTTCCTATTGTCTTTTTTCTGCTGCTCTCCACATATTTAGCTTCATTTGACCCTTGAGTCTATTCTCACACATTCATTTTGCCTGTAAATGCTTCCCAGGGAGAAAACTTCCCCCACCGTATGCAAGTGGCCAGAGGTGGGGCCTGCTGAGAGAGAAATGATACCAGATGCTAAGTGCATTATGCCTGAACACGTCATTTATCTTCTGGTTATCATTACAATTACTAAGAAACATTTGTGGAAAGTCAAAGTGCTTGGCACTGAATAAAGTAAAATAAGACATAGGCTTGCCTAGATGTAATCAAGCTTTCTCAGGGCAAATCTGTTGGTATAAGGGTTTAGGGGATTCCTCATTAAGTTGTAGTAAAAATAAGAAATACTATAAAACTAGGAATATCTTTAAAAAGGAACATCTCTACAAAAAAAGAATATTTCTATTTCTGCTTACTTAGATTTATGATTCTTCCAAGTACAGAGCTAATTAATGTTCTAAAATGCCAACTTTAGCCAATTTCTAGCAAAAGGTACTACTATACTGAAAGCAAAAAGAATCTCTTAAAACAACACAATTTTCTCATTAGTTACATATATTTCATATTTATACCAGGAATATTACAATCACTATAGATTTTCTCTGTGGAATTAAGAAAAAAAAAAAGAACCAAAATGTTTTTCTTTTTTCTTTGAGATATTACATATTTAAAAAAAAACAAAACAAATACACTGGACTCAATCCTTCTATGCTGTGGAATTCTAGAGGACAGTGAGACCAGTAAATTTTTTCTTTTTTAAGTAAGCTGGTTTCAAGGGGGGGAAAAAAAACTAGGGAAAGAACAGCTTTATTTACCTCATATAATCATTAATAAGGATTGTTCAACAAGAAACAATTTGTTGCAGAGACTAATTTCAATCCTTCCCTTCATCCACCCTCCTTATCATTTCTGCTTCCCTCTCACCCCACTATGTCTTCACAGGTACACTTTCAGTTTAGTATGTTACTTTTTCTTAACATTTTTAGGAAGATATTAGAAAACTAGGATCTATATCTCAGCTTACAGTGGAAATTTCATTTATATGAAAGCATGTCAGTTTTCACAAAATATATCTTTCCTTCCTATTCCCCCTCCCCCAGTAATTAAAACTCTGTCTCTGCAGTCTTGGATTGCTTCTTAGACTGTACTAAGAAATAACTAGAGCATCCTTCATATCGTACCATTCTGAGATTGATCTAATGTCCTGCAGCTAGAAACTGGAGTAAAAAGGGATTAAGAGTAATAAAATATGCTTTATTTCATTATTCAAGTTCTGCTTGTATAGCTCCTTAATTGATATCATTGTATCTAGGGAAGGAAAAGAGAAAATTCTTTAAAGGGAAGAACTGCAGTCTTTCCCACGACTTCAGAGTTGAAAACTTTTCACCTTGACGGCATCTTAAAAGACTGCCACCCATCCTTGTCTGTATGCCCTACTGTATCTACAGTGGTATCAAGTACGATGCTTGCCCTATAGTTAGGGTTCTAAAATGCTAATCATTAACTAACAATACATCTATCAACAGAAACAAAGGGTTGCTTCATATCAAATTGGAGATTATCCACTGAAAAAATATGAGAGTGTAGCTCTTTGTGTGACTTACTTTATCACTGTCCAGGGTATTCTGAGAAGTACGAGAGGCAATTGAAATGGTATCAGGCTGGCTGCTGCCATCACCTTGACTATCCAAGTCCTCTCCATCCCTGTGAAGATAAAATAGACTTTTAGTTAATAGCAAATAATAAAAAAAGAACAATTTGAATCATTTATAATTTATTTAGATATTATTGGATTTTCAAAAATTCTACTATTTTCCTCATGGTGTTGGAGTTCATATTCTTAGGAAAGATACTCTTACAGTAAAATGGAACACTTTACTAGAACTGAGACAGAAATAATTTTGCGTAAGTGGCAATTAGGAAGGTAATCTGACCATATGTATATCAAACAACTTGAATAATTTGGTTAATCTGTGATATCATGGAAATGGTACCTCCTCAAAAACATAAATTATAATTTATCTCTGCCTCATCACAGAGAATTCTTCTATGTGAACTCCCATAAATCCTCTATAAAGCTTCTGAAAATATTAAACGCTATAGGTCTTTAAATCCTGGGGGGTCACAATACACGACAGACATAGAGCTGTCTATGTTTGACTCCTCACTTTGTGCTTGACTAGTCCATCTCCTCTCTCAATAATACATTTCACAAATGACTTCCTGCATACAAGTCATAGTTGGCGATATACTACAATTTCTTTATTGTATGTTCAGCATACATCTCTCCACAACCCTTGGGTAATCAGCAATTTTTGTATCTTCAGAGATAGTGACACTGTATAATTTGAAGTCACATGGCAACACCAGAAACAGAACTTAAAAAAAAAAAAAGTGGGTTTTAATTTTAGGAAGCAGCTTGGAATAGTTTAAAGTGTTCAAGAATTTCCCAAATGCAATCCATCCTAGCACCTTCCTCCTATAATTCTGGGCAACTCTCATTGCCGATTTGTGGTGTCTTTTCTAGCTATAGGTACTGATGGACTAATTCAATGGAGTAATCAGCCTTTATACATCCTAGTGTGGGAAGAAGCAATTCTTTATAAATTTGGTTTTGTTCTGTGCTGACTATTGGGCAGATTTCTTTTAATGTCTGTGGCCTGAGGAAGTGTGTAACATACTGGAAATTGATGCAATTAGCATCATGTCATTCACAAATAAGAGCATCTAACAGACTTTACCATCTATAAGAAATCCTTCTGACATCTGGACTTTGTTCAGAAGTTCCAGAAACCTGCACAACAGTGGCAAACATCTTTGGTAGGTAAAGAAGTAGTTTTCCCCATTTCACATTTCAGTGACCATCGGAGGTTTACCTAATCATTATTTTTGTGGCTCTATGTATCAAGGACTCTTGGACTGATCTTAACATATTGCGGGGGGTTGTATTATTGGAAGAGAATTCTTAAGACTCCATTTTGCTTTAATGAGTCAAATGTTGTTGTTGTTTTTTTAAATATTCAATTGAAAATTAACACAAGGGAATCTTTAATCTTCCAGTCAACTGTGTGGCAGTGAAATATGGCAGGGAGTAGGAAACTGTGAAAAATCTACCTATTGATTCCTTCTTATATTTTCAACAAAGATATTCTTAATCTATGGGATCACCCTTTGAGATATGGGAATGATAGAGATGAGGAAGTAAGTAGATGCGTTGTTAGAAAATTGTGTATCTCAATCACCTTTTTCTGTAGAAATTACACCATGAGTGATTATTTCTAGTTGTTGGATAGCTTTACCTCTTTCTGAAATCTTAAAAAAAAAAAATCATTCCTTCAAAGTTGTGTTTTGATTTCTTTCACCTGTGCTTATGGTTCAAGTACTTCTTTAACTTCTGTCTTCTTTAGTGCCAATTGCCAATTTTATGTCATCATTTATAAGACAACAGGGATTTAGAGGGAAGAGTCCTAATGTGGTATTTACACTGTCACCAATGATGAATATAGTGTTACTAAGTTACATTTGGGTTGCTATCTGTATTTCTCATATATTCCTCCTCCTTCTCCCCTCTAACACTGCTGCTACCCTAGCATAGGGGGCCTCATGTGCTCATGCCCAGACTATTGCAATAGCCTTCTGGTGGGCCTCCTTGCCTCAAGTTTCTCCCCACTCCAATTTATCCTGCACTCAGCTGTCAAATTGATCTTCTTAAAATGTAGGTCTGAAGATGTCACCGCCATTCAATAAATTCCAGTGATTCCATACTGCTTCCAGGATCCAGTATAAAATCCTGTTTTGCTTTTAAAGCCCTTATATAACCTGGGCCCTTCCTACCTTCCCCATCTTCTTTCACCTTATTACGCTCCACATACTCTAGGATCAGGTGGCACTGGTCTCCTTTCTATTACTTACACACAACACACTGTCTCCTGGTTTGGGGCATTTTCACTGGCTGTCTCCTGTGTCTGGAACTCTCTTTCTCCTCATCTTCATCTCATGGCTTCCTTTAAGTCCCACATAAAAGTTCCATACTCTACAGGAAATCCTTCCCATTCCTTCTTAATCTTGGTACCTTCCCTCTAAGACTATTCCCATTTTATCCTGAATATATGTTTTTTATATGTTGTCTCTCCTGTTAGACTGAGATTCTTGAGAGCAGAGGCTGTGCTTTTTTCCTTTTTTTTTGTATCATGAGGCTTAGCACAGTACCTGCACATAAGAGGAAATCTATGCTTACTGGTTGATTGTGTCAGATCCCTGAAGACTTAACATTCAGAAATATCAATAGACCTGTTCCATTTTTCATGGTCCTCCTTCCAGTTTTACATTTAATGCCCTTGGGATGACTTGGATCTCATGCCACTCTTTCGACAGATTCACTTTCTGCTAGCTTGAAATCTGCCATATTCTCTTGTAATATTCTGAAAATGGTGCTGCTCTTGACTAACAGCTCTGTCTCCTTGCTGACTAAAGTGGTTTGGGGGCTTTATTTAACCTCCTCATTGTGAAGACTTTCACAATCTGTAGAAAATAGTCATAGTTTACATCCCATGAAACAATATTGCGTAAATATTCAGAGGGATCAGTAAGGGATGGAGGAAGGAAAAGGGTAAGGGGAGAAACTACAGAACTAAATCGGAGTCTGAACACAGTACTTCATTCGGTTGTATGCTAGGGCACGAGAGCCACCCTGGATGTTCACAATGACCGGTCACATACCTCCTTCCTTTCTGTTTAGCTGTTGGAGCTGTTTTAGGAATATGAATTGGTTCTTTCAGTGCTCCTTTCAAATGAATGGTTCTTTCCTGTATCACTTCTCGAATATGTTTGATCCAGTCCTGCTTATTCTCTATACTGGAAGCCTAAAAAAAAAGTTATGAATCCACTTTGAGGAAGATAATTTTTTTTCAGAACTTAAAATAAATATACTGAGACATACGCACTCATATGACACATGTGCATATGCACACACACATCTCATTTCAAAACAACTCTACAGGATACATACAACCAAATGTAGTTGGATAACAACTTTTAATTTTGGACCATTCTTTCACCAAAAGTGATTTTTTGTTGTTTAGCTGTTTCAGTTTTGACAGACTCTTTGTGACCCCATATGGGGTTTTCTTGGCAAAGATATATTGGAGTGGTTTGCCATTTCCTTCTCCAGCTCATTTTACAACTGAGGAAAATAGGGTTAAGTGACTTGCCCAGAGTCACAAAGCTAGTAAGTATCTGAGGCCAGATTTAAACTCAGCACTCCATTCATTGTGCCACCTAGCTGTGATTTACAGTTTGCCTTATGCTTAGGTAAAGTTTTGATGCTTTCCTTGTCTCTGTCACCTCCCCTGAACACCCTGGAAACAGGGCTATTTAGAGCCTGCAAGGACCATACCTTTACACTTATATATTATTTCAGATCCACAATAAAGAGAGTAGGTGCTTCTGTCATGTTCCCAAACCAATGACAGTCAGCATAGAAATCATAAAGAATATATAGAAAAAGTGATTTTTTTTCCTTCAAAATCCCCTTTAGACTCTCTGGCCATAAATTAAAGTATGTGAGTCACCAAAGAGCAAACAATGACACCTGGATTAGAACAAGCTGTTCCAAGTGGTTCTTTCTTCAACTGGTTCATTGTTTGGCTATTAAAATACATATTACATTTGCTCTTTGGCTGGATTTAAAATATCACTTTATGGCTCACTAAAAACTTAAGAGAAATGCTCTGAGAAAATGCCTGCATGTTCAGCTTGACTTTTAGGCCATATGCATAAAGAGGAGATCTTTGTCCCTTAAGAGTTGATTTCTGGAAAGCATTATCCTGCTACTCTACGAGAACCATTCCTTTTATAAATGATTGTCACAAACTATTTAGAACAGACAGTGAATACCCAGGAAAAGGTATCTGCCAATAAAAATGGACAAAACAAGTCTGGCTAAATAAACAATCAAAAAATACTGCCAAAGAAACTGAAATCTGAGAGCACAGCTTTCTTTCTTTCTCTCTCTCTTTTTTTTAACCAGTTATTGTTTTTGAAAATCATCTACTAGAGTGAAAAGTTCTATGGAATTATTTGGGCCTGATAGCAGTGAAATAAATGAAGGGAAGGGAATGTGCTGGCTTCTGACTTCCTCTTCTTGACTTAGCTTTTAGGCCCGAAAGGGCCCTTCCTTCCTCCCTGAAACCTCACCCTTCTTCCCACCCCCTTTCTCTAGCTCTCTTTCTTCCTCCCATGAAAAGCATTCTCAAGAGAGTCAGAGGAGGGAAAAAAAAAAAAAACTTTGCAAACCTCTGATCTACTGGAATTGGAATGCCTCATGAAAACAATCAGGAGTTAAAGAGATATCATCTGGGTTAGGGTAAAAAAGAAACAATTTGGCAGAGACTGGAAATAATCAGGAAAAGAATAAGAAACTGCTAAGTGTCTTGAAAAATTGTGATGCCTATTATTTAAAAAGGGATGAGATAAGGAGTGGATTTAGAAGCAGTTATAAAACCTTAATTTAAAAAATTAGGTAAAGACAAAAAGGCAAACAACTTTATAGAGAAATACAGTGCTATAAGAAAGGAAACCCAGCTTGGGTAACTGGGCAAAATGTTCCAAATGCTGAGGAGAAGAAGGGCAAATGATTTTTTTACCCCAATATTTATTGACATAATAACATCTGAACTCAATTAGATAAAAGTATGTCTTAAAACAAATGACTTCCCAAATACTTACCTTCTGAAATAACCTTAAATAATTTTGGTGGGTTTTTGTTTCATTTTTTAACAGACCACTGGGGTTACATGACTTGCCCAGGGTCACACAGCTGGTTAAGTGTGTGAGGCTGCATTTGAACTAAGGTCCTTCTCACGTTAGGGCCAATGCTGTCTCCATGCTGCCACCTAGCTACCCTTTAATAATTCTGCAGTAACATCCTGGTCATTCACCTTTATGCTGCAAAATGATATGTTTTATGCTACCTATAGCACCGAAGGTGTAAGTGGGTGATTGCAATCACAGGCACATTGTTTCCAGGCTAGGAAAGCAACAAACTAAACTTGTTTTACGGGACCTTCAGGTAAGAAACTATCAATGATTTCCTCCTAACATAGTCTTTCAGATTCCTGGGGAAATAATGTTTTACTCTCTTGGAAAAAGCTAGACAACTCTTGCCAAAGATTCCACACAAAGTATTCAGTTCCTCTGCAAATATAAGCTTTCCCAGAAGATGTTCACCATGCTCACCCTCTACAACATACAGGAAGTCTTATTTTTGAACTGGGTCATGGATCTATTATGATATCCTAAAGGCGCCTTGTCCATATTTGGTGATGATGTCTGGAAAAATGTCCTAGATGCCTTTTTAAAATCAAAGAACATATGACCACTTCGAGGGGAGTATCTTTCCGCCCAGAGTTGAAGACAGGGGGTGGGTTCTACATAAGCTTTAACACATGGACATAAATAGTTCCCTGTTGGCCTCTGCACATGAAGCTGCTACGGCTATATATCTTTGCAAAGTTTATGGTCCCATAATGCACAGACTCATAAACTTCAAAAAACTTAGAAATCACATTTACCTAATATTTAGCAATGTGTTAGCTGATTTGTAAATGACATCGTGCCAGAACTATCATACAAACACTGACTTTGTGATTATCCAGATATGCATTACTATATAATGTAATTTTATAGGTGACTGGTCAAAACTAAGTAAAATAACAACTTACACAAATAGAGGACTCGAATACTTATAAAATCAATATATATCCAAAGAACCCACTCAATAGAAAAGTCCTTGACAGAACCAAAGACTAAAATCACAACTTCTTGCAAGTGTATGGGAACATTTTTTTTTTAAGTCAGAAGTGAAATAACTGAGATTCTGATTCACATGCTAGAGTCTCATTAATCATTTGGCTTTTCTCCCAATATTTCTCTACAATAAATCTCTAGCTATATCTTCCCCAAGCTCAGACATCCTCAAGTTGCTGCTTCAACTTCTCACGACTCAAAACAGAGCCCCATTTTCATTAAAAAAAAAAATCTCTTTGTAGCCCCCCAGTAAACAAAACAATCCTGCTTCTGCCTCCCTCCCATTACCTCTGAATAATTCTTTGCTAAGAGACTAGGGAAACCTAATTTTTTTTTAATGCTGCCTCCTACTAATTCATATAAAAAATGTCATGCTACTTTTGACACCACACCCTAAAGAGCATCTCCAAAATTATCCTCACTTTGCAAAAGAAAAGTTAACATATAACCTGACTTCGCTATGGCAACAAATAACCTAAAGGGAGCAACCTATGAACTTTTATGCCATCATCTACTAAGAATCTTTGCCCACTTAAAAACCAGCTTTTATTATTGTGGTCAAACCCGTCGGACATCCATGTGGGAAACTATCCATCAATTTGTTAGTCTGCAGTATGAGGCCCATATCTTACTTCTCTGATCACCTATAAAGTCAGGTCAATTTCATCAGTATTGTAAGAATGAGGGAAATAAAAATGCACCTTTTCTTCTTTTTTTAAAAGTGAGATAGAATTCAGTAGAGTTTATTTCCCCACCAAAAGTAAAATATAACACTGTTCATTTGGTTGTGTTTAGCCAACATGAGAATTTTATCTTCAGGTTTCCAAGAAATATAACCACCACTGCTTTTCTGAAAATCAAATGCTTTGAAAAGGCATATATACAATTGAGATATGTTTTTTTCACATGAAATGTATACAGCTGCCTCTGTCCCCACATAATCTCCCCCCGAGTCAAGCCTGCTCTGTTGTTAATGGCATTAACGCACTCTCATTTACTTAGACTCACAACCTGGCAGTCATCTTTGACTCTCGTGTCCATTCAATTGCCAAGTCAAGTTGATTCTATCGCCGTCATCTTATATTCAGTCACTCCTTTCCATTCCCACTGCAACCATTCAGGTTCAGGTCCTCATTATTTCTTGCCTAGATGATGCTTATATCCTAAGTGAACTTCCTATATTCTGTTCATCCCCCCTCAAACAATTTTTCACATTCTCTAAACTCATGAACCTGGTATTTGGAGCCTTCCACAAACTGGCTCCAACTTTGTTTTCTAACGTTATATCCTACTACTCCCCATAACATTCTCTGTGTCTGAGCCAAATTGGCCTACTTGCCATCTCCCATTTTATCCCTTTGCTCACATTGTCCCCAGTGCCTGAAGTACAGCAATCAGAGGAAAGAGAACTCTACACCATCTCGAAGTCTCTCCCTTTCCTTCAAGGGTCAGTTAGCTGCCAACTCTCCCATTAAGCCTTTTCCACTCTTCCTCATGCCAAATGAAACTGAATCCCTATTGAATTTCTTATAGCACTCTCTCTAGTTCTCTTTGGTTATTTATCACTCTATCCTTTGCATCATAGGTCTTTGTCTGCATGTTGCTCCTCTCATTTACATCATAAATTTCTTGAGAGTAGGTTGTCATATTTAGCTTTGCAGTCACGTGGTGGGCACTCAATGTTTGTTGAGTTGAAGTGTTGAACTTACACTTCCAAGTGTCAGATAGACATACCTTTAAGACAATTTTATTATCAGAAGTTGGGGTCCTTCCAACCCACAGTGCAAACTTGCAAGGATCTCCTTCAACGTGTTCTGTAACACCCAGTTCTGAGGTCTGGACAAAAAACCAAAATAATAGATACATTAACAATTGTAATATGACTTAAAACAAACAAAACTGCAGCAAATGTTAAAGATGATTCCGTAGTCAAAACTGGTGGCAAAAGGAGGGGTTGTAATTTTCAATAGAGAGGGTACCTACACTAGAAAGATCACAGGTCCATCTAAGTATAATGGCATAAGTATATTAAAAATTATAAAAACCTCAAATTTCAACCAAAAGTTTCAACATTATCTTTCACCAACTTATTTCCTACAGCAGTTCAAAAAGGACTTAAATTCACTAGCTCTAATTTCATTTTCTTTAATTTCCTCTGACCACCTCTGGTAGAGCTGCTGAAGGAATTATGAAATAGTTATAATGATGCTAAATACAAGGAAAAACTAGGTTAAGTGATTTGAACCACAGATCAAAAGAAGAGAATAGTTTTTCTTAATCTTTAATGCAGTTCAACCAGTTTGCATTTTCAAAACTAATGAAAACAATTTTTTAAAGAAAATAAAAAGGTTAATTTTGTGTTGTCCTAAAGCTAGATTAAGGGATTATCTAATCCTGAGATATTTTACCATCTGTGAGCCATTTTATGAGTTGAATTCCTATCTGTAGATTAACTAGGCAAGTTCGTACTTGTGCTAACTTTTCAGCATTTTTCCCCCCTTTTAAACAAGTAAACCCTAATATATTTCTCCCTCTCCAGCAAAAGGAAGTGAGTCACAATCTGTAGTCCTGGAGGTGAACTCTGAGGGAATCCTAAAATACAAGATAAATTAAATGAAGATGTATTGGCTTCTAAAACATATTAGCTTAGCCCCAAGGGGCTGTTTTAATGCCAAAGAACTCAAAGTGAATTACTACTCAGCAACATTGCTTTTTCTCTTCCAGTTGGAATGTGATCTAAAATGATGTAAGTTATTCTGCAAATTGACAATGCCAAAAGGGATAAGCCTGAGGAAACTGCACAAAAATGATGAATCTGAGCTAGTGAGTTGCAGAATGTTTGACTCTTTGAATGTCATAATATTAAGAATGCTTATTGCTCTGTGATTTTGAATAATAGGTGTGTGTATGTGCATATACGTTGCTATAAATATGTGTAAATAAAATATCTTGTTTTAAATACATAATGATGATTCAATTAGTCAAAACTCCACATATTTTACCAAGATGTGTGGAACCAGTCTTTAGTGACCGTGAGGTAGAAGAAAAATGAAACCAAATTTTATTCTCTGTCCTATGCCTAACAGAATTGATGAATAGTTACAATTTTCATCCAAGCTCCCAGGACTATTATATACTGATTTCAACATAAATGATCCAGAAAGTAAAAAAAAGAGTTAGAATTTACCATGGATCACAGGCATTTCCAAGAAAACAAAAATATGGTTAACAGGAAGGGGTGAAAGCCTTAAAATGTTACACGAGCTATTACTATTATTATTCCTAGCATTCAATTACTAAGAAGAAAGGGCACTATATGTGTCTATTGAAGATATAAAATGATAAGCAAAATTCTACAATGAGACACTCTGTAAATATTTTTCTGTTGATTAATGAAAAGTAAACCAATATGAAAAAAAATCAGAGAGTAATATGACTTGTTTGACATACCATGTTAAATGTGACATGAAGCAGAAAATGTTTTAAACTCAGTAAAAATAATGGCACTGGCTTTGGTGTGAGAAAACCTGGGTTTAAATCCTACCTCTGATGCTTCCTACCTGTGTGATTGTGGGCAAGACATTTAACCTACCTGGTCCTCCATTTCTTCATTTATAAAAAGAAGGGATTGGACTAGATGGTCTCAATGGTCCCTTGCTATTCTAGATTTATGATTCTAATGCTTTCCTGCGATCTTAGTAAAATTCTCGGAACACTGGAAAGCAAGTTTCTCACATATTTGCTGCTAGATCTCAAGTTTTCATAAAATTGTGCATGAGAGCCCTCTAGTGAGCTAGATGGTATCAGAAAACTACAGATATGGGGATGTAAAAACAGTTTTTAATAAAAACATGATGAAAAATTTAGGAATATTTGAGAAATTAAATGGACAAAAATATTATTTTCTTTATCTGTAATAACATAATAACAAACTTTTGTATTTAGGCTTCAAGATTAGCACTCTGGATAAATATACTTACAAAGAGTTTGCTTTTATAAAGGTACTTGCTTCTTCCACTGGAATCTTTCACCTCTTTGCTGAATACTAAGGACATCTCAAAAAGAAAGAGATGTCTCTCCCGACCCTTTCGAATTAAAGTTTTTGGGTCCCAGACTTGGAAGGATTCCTGAAGGATAAGTTCTCCCTGAGATTCAATATTCTCATCAAACCCTGAAAAATGGGTGGGGGGAGAAAGATAAATGAATTGGAAAGAAAAAGTAAGAAATGATAAACATAAAGGTTTTAAAAATCATTATTTGAAGACTTGTAATGTATCCACCAAAAGCTGCTAACGTCTCCTCCCTCTAAACTATCTTGTGAGCTAGGAGGTCAGGAAGACCTGAGTTCACATGTGGCCTCAGACACTAGCTGTGTGACCCTGGGCAGGTCATTTAACTTCTAGGTACCTCAGTTTCTTCAACTGGAAGATAACAGTATCTACCTTCCAGGGTTGTTGTGAGGAGAAACTGAAGTAATATTTAAGCAACTGACACATAGTAGCTCCTTCCTTCTTTCCTCCATTCCTTCATCCTTCTCTCTTTCATTCCTCCCTTCTCCCTCCATTGTTTGTTCCCTCCTCTTTTCCTCACTTTTTACCTTCCTTCCTTCTCCCCGCCCCCATCTTTCTGTTTAAGATTGTATTTTCATGGAATCAATAAGTGATGCTAGCCAGCATATGCTTCTCTTCAGTGGAGCAATAAATTCCTAATTGATCTTTCTTTCTCTAGTCCAAGTTTACTTCATATCTAGCTTAGAAATATAGGTAACACTTCATAGAAAATGCATTTTAAGAAAGTTTTAATGGATACACATTGTAAGAGGCTCTATTTTATTAGATAGCTATGTTTCTCATCTAAGTCCACTCTAAAATACATGTCACTAACAGCTAATAATCTTTAGGGAGAAAAATTTTAGTGTTAGCATACACCTTACACATGGAGTTTTCCCATTTTACAAGATTTACTTGTTTTATGTTATATCAACCTCTTACCCCTCCCCTTAATCTTTTAGCTATGTATAGGAAGGATGGCAATCCTAAAATACCACTGTGCACAAGTCATTGAGCCTCTATTCAAATTAAAATTTTTCAGTAGCTTTCTATTGTCTATAGGAACAAGCTTCTTAATCTGGAATTTCCCCTTGTTAATGTTTTCTTTCTTCTGGGATTATCTGGTATTTACTCATCTCATAAGTGGTATATACTATATATCTTCCCCCTTCCAATATACACCCCCCTCCCCAAAGTATATCATTTCTCTGAGGTTGAGAAAATTTTGCTTTTGTCTTGATGTCACCAATGCCTAGTCTGACACATAGTAAAGGTTTACTAAATACTACCTGAACTGGATTGTATTCATTTGCCTTATCTCCAACTATTTCCCTATAGCAACTGTCTTCGAAAAGGTTCTATATCCCATCAGTGCTGCTTGAACAAAGAATCTGTTCGTCTGTTCCTACAAAGCTGTAGACCTGCCTGGAATTCCTTCTCCTACCTCCCTACCTGCTGAAATCCTACTCTGTGACTCAAATGCAGATCACTCTCATCACCTCCAAAAGGACCCCTCAAGTTCCCAGTCCTTTGAGGTCCCCCCCTTCTCTGCAGAGCGGTAGCACTTAGTACTTGCACCACTCTTTTGGTAGGTCATACATTGTCTTGAATTGTCACTTATATTTTTACATCTACAAGTAACTAGAATATAAGCTCCTTGAGGGCAGGGATGAACCATGGTGTTTTATAGCCTTAGCGTCTAGCAGCGCTTTGCAAAAAAGCATATGCTTAACCAAAGGTTTGTTGTTCATAATGACACTATTGGTAAGGACTTAGAGAAAGCTCTGGTTTTTCAGGATTATTCACTGCAGAGAGCTGACTCTTGGCCTGATAAATGAAGGCCTGTTTGGATGTGCCATTCTCTAAAAGGTAAAAATCATCATGTACCATAATGTTGCTATAGGAGGATTTGTAACCATTTATGCAATTGTCTCTAATATTTCATGTTTAGTTTCCCATATCTAACTACATGTTTCAAGGGAGACATCCAAGTATACTGGCTTACATTAACTTGTTTTTAAGACAGAGGTGTATACTGGAAGATATGGAACCTTTGTTGTTGATTATGATTTATTACACAAGGTACTACAGAAATAACATTAGCGAGTTCAGTTTTTTATGACATTGGGCATATGAGAAGACAAGAGACAGCATGGTATAGGGGCCACAGAGGGGCCACCGGCAGAGGACTAGACATCTCTGACAGCTGAAGGCTATGGGCCCCTGGCCAGGTCATTTAATTTCTTAGTTCTCTAGAGAACTCCTGAAGGTGTCAGTCAACTTGCATCAACAGAGGGAGTTTTCTCATACCTGAGGATTCCCTATATGTATGTCTTATGAAATTATGAACCTTTTTGGGGAAATCTGACAAAATTGTTAACACGAGAATGTGTTGCTTATCCATAAGCTTCAATCTGGGGTTACCACTGAAGTATAAATAAAATGCTACATTTATGATCAAAGTAGGATTATAAGGAGTAATAAATATGATCTCTCAAGATCCCTTTGTCTAAGATTTTCTCTAGAGTTGTTTCCCCATAGAGGGTAGTCTTTCATGGCTATCAGCTCAAATGATTTTTTGAAAATTTAATATTTTCTTCACCTACCAAGTCTTTATTTATTTTTTCTCCTTCCCACAGGGGGAAAAAGGAAAGGCAAAACTATTATAATAAATAAGCACAGACAAGGAAAACAAACTCCCACATTGCTCAGACTTCTTGATCTGTTTTTAAAAGGAGCAAAATGAAGAATGCAATAGGTCTTTAAGGAGTGTTGTTGACATTCAAGGTGGAGATCAATCCATGGGCTCCTATGCCACCACACTAGCATGCAAGGGAGGAGCAAAAACATTTTGTCCTCAGGAGCATAAACAGACTCTCAGTTAACTCTCAATTACAATCAGATAACCCAGCAGGACCAGCCTTACACATCTCTGACAGGGTTGTGGACTTAACAAAAATTTAAGAATTCGCTATCTTTAAGTAAAATGTTCAATCCAATGAAAGGCAACGGGGGAGGAGTGAAAGAGTAAAGGATTCCTACTGAGCTGGGGAGTTTGACCAGAAAGCCCCAAAGTTCCTACCAACTAAAAAATGCAAAATGAACAAAAACCAAAAGCCCAATAAAATCATAAAACTAAAAGTTAGGCAAAGTGATAAATAATAGCTCCAGAACATTCATTTCCAGGCGACTCATATAATTACAGTACAAACTTTAGGAAGCTTTTCTGACCTTCAAGCATGCTAAGGTGCATGGCATCATTGGCACGTTTTGGCACACTAAGCATCACTTCGAGGCCATCTTTAATCTCGCCTTTGCCTTCTTCACAGCAGGTGAGCAGCTCCTACAGAAGATCAATACTCATGAACCAACATGTACAAATGGGTTCTCAAAGAAGGAATATAAAAAAAAAAGATATGGATGCTGCCCACAAAATGCTCTGCCAGCAATGTTTGGTTTTGTTGAATTGAAACAGTATGTGGAAAAACAAAGCCCAAGATGATGTACAGGAAACACATCTCAGAGTAAGACAGATAAGTCATTCCCCCTCCCTTTTTAATAAATTTACTGTTTATTTTTAACATTCATTTCTTAAAAAAATTTCATATTCTGAATTCTCTTCTCCCTCCAGTCAAGCCCCACCCATTGAAAAGGCAAGCAATATAACATTAATAACGCATGTGAAATCATGCAAAGCATATTAAGGTGCCCCGTCTGACCCATATTGGCTGCCAGACTCTAGGCAAATCACTTAACTTCACTATGTTCCAGAAAACTCTCTAAGACTAAAAGTTGCAGATTAGCTGCAGATCTGAAATAGGATAGGGAATTAATTGGCTGGGAGGTCCCAAAACCAATAAAATCATGTATCTGGATTTAGAACTGTCATTAAGATGCCCCAATAATATCAATATTGCAAGAGTTTCATAGTAACGGTAACTGCTTTGTGTACTATCACATGTGCCTTTTTTTCTAAAAGAAAAAAACTCAAAGTTTAAACTCAGATTTTCCTTGGCAGGTTCATGTGAAATTACATTTCAGATTTTCCTGTGGTAACATCATATTATACAGTGAATAATAAAGAGAAATCCACAGTCTGTTAATTCCACAGATATATTATCCGTTCTTCTTCCTCCATTATTATTGTTATTTGCCAGACCAGTGACTCCTTTCACTAGTGTATGGAACAGCATGTAAGAGACTTTTGTTATTAATGAAGACCAGCACCTTTCTCTGTGACTTGCAGTCTAGTAGAATTGCCGGGGGGCTTGCTTGGCAGTCACATGGTCAGTACATGTCAGAAGCAATGTCAACGGAGGTGACGGTTGTCTTATCTGTTACACTATGTTGCTATTGCCAACATTACCACCACCATCATCAATAATGAAAAGTACTTCCAGAATTACTATTATTAATGATGATCTCCGGAGGAGGACATAAATAAACGCATGGCAGAATGCAACAGATAGTACAATACTTTCAGTTACACGGTAGGTCACAGGGATCATAGAATTAAAAGCTGGGAGGGTCTTTAAAGATCATCTGATCCACCAGTATCATTTCATAGAAGGAGAAACTGAGGACAAGAGGTGTCCAACAAGATGCCCTCTGACAGAAAATAGAAGCAGAACCAGGATTTGTACTGAAGTCTCTTGACGCCTGATCCAAGGTTCTTAATGCAATGTGAGGGGAGACTGAGCAAAGTCATTTAACTGTACTGAAAAACAAGATTGTTTTTAACCAAATGGCACATTATTTTACATACTGTAATGAAAAATAGCTGTAAAAGGGTGCTTAATAAAATTAACTTTACTGACACAAAGCCCTCCTTATTTGAAATTCAAACGGTTTAAAAATACTTCCTTGCTGAAATATTAATGAACATAAAATTAATTTTAAGAATAAAAAGAAGTTAAAATAATTTGAATAGATGAGAATTTATATGAAATATTTTTAATGGAAATAATAAATACGGAGACAGAAAACTACTCACATTTTTCTATATAATACAGAATTGCCTGAAGGACAGATTTTTACATACAAATTTTAGCAGTGCCCTTCTTCCTGCTCCTGAGAACACCCCCAGACATTGCAGGCTCTTTACATCTCCTCCACTTTCTTACCCTTAGTCCATGCCCTGGCACTGAGAAGCTAAAACGATACAGTGGGGTCGTGGGGATTGCTGGGTGCAGCCACCGTCATTTATTTATTTTTGTCTCTGATATAGCAGCTTTTTAAAATTTTCCGTAATTATTTTTTTCTTACAATAAAAATATTTCTCCAAAAGTCTGTCTCATAAAACTATTTCTTCAATAGTTAATATCTTTTGTCTTGAAAAGAGACATGTATAACTTTCTCTATATGCAAACACCTATCAGAATTCATAATCAACTTATTACAGTGTATACTTAATAGAAGGCAGCTACATAGCGCAATGGATAGAGTGCCAGGCCTGGAGTCTGGAAGACTCATATTTCTGCGTTCAAATTTGACTTTAGCACATACTAGCTGTATGACCCTGGGCAAGTCACTTAACCCTGTTTGCCTCAGTTTCCTCATCTGTAAAATGAGCTGGAGAAGGAAACAACAAACCACTTCAGTGCTTTTGCCAAGAAAACCCCAAATGAGGGGTCACAAAGAGTCATACATGAATTAAATCACTGAACAGGAACAGCCGCCGCACTTAATACATTGTAAAGTACGCCTCTAGGGGGTATACTATGCATTTTTCCTAATCTATCTGTTATACTAAATTCTTAGGAAATTTGTGAATGAAAATTTATGTACACTTTTGTTCTTACAGATAATTACATTCTAAGAAAGATGGTTGGCCTTGATGGAAGTCAACACCTGTAACCAATGCATAAAATATTAAACTAGCAAATGATTAGTTTTAACAAGAGTTGTTCAAAAATTTATTCTATCTTTCCAGTTTTTGAAGAAGTATATATAACATACAAATTGAGGAAAAAGTTTAACATATTAGGAGGAAGTTTTGCCCTCCAATATATAGTTTAGAACCAAAAACATCATAGTACATACTTTTAAAAGGAGCTGATATTTTGTTATTCGCTGGACAGGCTTAATAAGATATGAAGAAATGGAGTTGGCTAGTCCATGCCGCTGTTGTATCTCCTGTATAAAACAACAAGATTTTGAACATCTTAATTCAGGGAGAAAACGCTGAATTTTGCACTATATATGTCTATACTACAAGAAGAGACCTTTCAGTTACATTCACTTCTACAGACTTTAATTTGAGAATATAGATCACTTTTGGGTGTCAAAGATTTAACTACACACACACCCTCTGCCCCCAACATCCATTCATTCATCTCTACATTCAAAGATGGTTATGACTAAAGTGAAAATTTCCTGTGATCTATTTTTTATTAGGAACAGAATTTAATTTCTCAATCTCACCATCCTCACACATTAGTTGACATCACCGATAACAGGAACATGTAAATTTAATCACTGATTCTCAAGTGGCTTTTCTTTAGATGCTGTGTCATTTTTGAATATTCATGCCCTTTAACTCTGTGCCCTCAGATTCTCCTTTGTTTGCCTGATTTCTCAATAATCCATCAGTTCAGTTCTCAACCTAATTTATAAGCTTACTTTCTTCTCTTCATGCACTTAAATTTTAACTGCAGAAATTATAATTTTATTAAAAGTTTTCTACTTTTCTCTCAGTTGCGAAATATGTAAAAAAACGTAAGAAGTTAACCTTTCCAGTTGTTTCTACACTAATTCCTATCTTTCAAATTGAATATCAAAACTACATTTGAACATTTAAAATATTTTATACAGCCATAGGTATATTTATAATGGTGTCTATTTAAACTAAACCAAAACCAAAATATATAATTGTTTATGGTTAATCAAGTAGAGTTTATTCAGGAAAAGGAGATATTAAGGAAAGACTTAAAAAGTGACTGCCGTTGTAAAGCCAGCAGGGGGAGAACTAATCACTGCCAAGCAGCCAAGCTGTTCAGTAGTGGTATAGCTATACTGATGAAACAGTGTAGACAGCATACAAAATGAACCTCTCCTCCTTCAGTTAAATGATACAGCTTAGGTGGGATAAATGAAAAACCTGGGATTTGCTCCAGCTTCAGTCATTTCCGTTCAACTTACTTAATGTTAATTATTAAGGTATTCATATATTAATGTCTCAAAAATGGATGATTTAAAAATAACATATAAATGAATTTAGAATGCTGATATAAAAAAAAAAATCTTCATTGTAGATTATATGTATAGGAACCAGCTCTGTGTTTTCAAAGGTATAGGCAATCTCCCAGATGAGAAAACTCATCCTGCCAATGCATTTTGGAACTATTCCTTCGACTTACAGTCGTAGGAGGGTGCTTAGAACACTGGTTGTCAAAACTGATAAAATGGAGGCCACTAAGCTATACATAAAGATCCTGTGGGCCACATACTACAAGGTCAAAATGTAATATTATCTATGTTTTATGGTATTTCTATTTCTTTTGTTACATATTTTCTAATTACATTTTTATGTGGTTAAGTCTCTACTTGGGCATGAGGTAGGTCACATGAGATCAGTGAGTCACATGACCACTAAGATGTTATGTGACTTGATCAGGGTCAGACAGCCCAGACTGTATCAGGCTGGTACTTATCCAAGGCCAGCTCTCTATCCACAATGACTCTCAAGAATCACAGTTCAATTTTGAGATTTTGTTACATTTAGTTTATTTTATGAATAAAACTCATCTATGAAGGATGCTTCTGAAAACAATACAAATATTCTGCTTTTCTGAAAATGTCTTTAAAACATATGATGGTAATTAGTCTATGAAAGAGGTTGTATCACTCAGGAAATAGCTCTTCACAAGTGTTCAGAAACATAATCAGAGAACTTTAGAGTTGGAAAGAACTTTGGTGATTACCTAATCATACTCCTTCATTTTACCCAGGAGGACACCGAGTGATTTGTCCAAGAAGTTTTTGGACAAGAACAACTAGTCCAAGATCACTGAAATCGTTAGTGCAATATCTGGGACTAGACTGTATCTCTTCTGACTCCTAGTACTTAGTTCCCTCTGCTATTTATTAATAATAACTCACAAAATAAGCCAGTCTAACGACTATTCATATAAATCTAAACAGAGCATCTATTTACATTTTAAACATGTACTGAGTATCCTCCCTCTGGATGTGAACATTGATCATAAAACACAGTTATCATAAGCAGAGGTCCTGTGGGATTTTTATAATTAGGATTATAATAGATGATTCAGGTGAACTGCATCTATCCACAAAGAACACATTCTCATGTGTCAATTAGTAGTGGGTTTTCCTTTTCATTTAGTTCTTGTCATTTTAAAGGGAACATGATTTTGCTAAAACCACTTCTCACAAAGATAAATGCTTATTGATTGACTGAAAAAAATTGTTATAAATCCCTCATTGGCCAATGGTACATTCCATATATGATCTAAGGGAAACATCAAGCACTTGAGAGAAAGGAGGAAGACACAATGGAAAATTACCGTTAAGAACTTTCTTTTAGAAATACTAACAAGATACTGACAAAAACTATAACGTATACGTTCATAAATTCACTTATTGTTAAATTCCAAGGATATTGGAGTCTTCTAAAATATTTTGTCCTTCAAATTTTAAATGTAGTATATGTTACCATAGTTTAAGCCTCTAGTTACCATAGTTTAACCCTTCCTTTGCATACAGAATCTTTGGATTCAGTACAGTCTTGAAGAGACCCCAGTTCATGTGAAACATTAAAGCTCTCACACAAAGACAAAAACAGCATTAAGCTTCTAGTGGATTTAGAATCGATGAAAGCAATATATCACCACTGGCTGCAAGGATAATAAAAACTCAAAGATTTCATGGCATCTGAAGGAACATGAAGAGGTCATTTATTGAAAGGTCCACATTTAAATCCTACTAAGCTCTTAAAGATTAAGAATCCTATTTTAAAGATGAGAGTTTGAGAGAGTATTACAATATTCCTTGGTATAAGCACAAAGATAAAGATATCTATTTATTTATTTGTCTATTTATCTACTGTCTAACTTCTCTAAGGGCAACTTAGGACTATTATAAATGGAATTCAAACGAGTCTGTCTTTTTAATTCACAGTGCCTAACAACTTGAAATTCATCAAGTTTTCCAGGAGTTGAGAAAGACATCAAGCTTCGTGACTTTTTATACAAAATAGCCTTCACAAAGTCTTTTGGCTCCCTGAAGCAACAGGTCTTATCTTACTCATACCTTGCTCCAAAGAGAGCAAGGTTTACGAATGTGACATAAAGCTGCAGTTGTCTATGGTGCCAGTTTGCAGGATTTGTAATCTTGTGCTATATTTGGCCACTGATGCCAACATTAAAACAAAGCAAATAGAAGCTATTCTTAAAATTCAGAGACATTTCTGCTTTAAAGTAAGAACACAAAGAGGTAGTGTCATATTTTCCATCATATATGTTCGTCAGTAATATCAGTAATAAAATTAATGGCTGCATATGTATGTAAATGTTATGCTTCCAGATTGATAGATTTTACTTAAACATAACTCACTGTTGCTCAATGATTTCCTTTAAAAAATTCATGTCATGTTTAAATGTAAAATAACATAAAAGTCACTACAAAATAGTTGATAGTTGTAGCTTGAAGTGGTTTATGTCAAACTCAATCTACAAAACTCCTACAGGCTGTCTGAACAAGATTGAACTGTAATTGAGATATTTATCAAAATAATTAAAAAATACAATAAAACATAGATAATGGTAATTTGTGGTTTTTCAAGTCAGTGGAGAAGGAAATGGCAAACCACTCCAGCATCTTTGCTAAGAAAACATCCTGTACAACACTGGCATAGTATGGTTCTTAGGGTCACAAAGAGTCTGACATGACTGTATGACTGAACAAGAAAAATTCAATGTACAGCCTATGGAGATCTGTTTTTGAGTTTGACACCTCTGATCTGTGCTACATAACGTGACGTTTAGCTGTCAATTTGGTTTGTAAACTGCCTGTAAAATTTCATTCACATTCATGTTAATTTAAAAAAAGTTATCTCGTACTTACATCAAAATAGGATCCTGCATGCTCTAATATTAGCTGAGTAGAGTCTGGCTTATTTTTACAATATGTGACATACATCTGAAACTTGTCTGCCTGTAAAACAAAAAGTTTAACATTTTATGTAATAACCTTTATTGAACTGTAAGAACCTAAAATACGAGCAAATTTTTTGTAAAAAGCAACAGTTTAAGAAAAAGTGCCTCAAATAAGAATAACAAAAAGCTTCTAAAATCAGAAAAGCTCACCCTGCTGATAATCAATGCTTCATTGATTGAACTATTAAAAATAAAGTTAACAATATTTCCTCAAAAACCAAACCAAACCAAACCTCTGCTTTTAGAATGTAATTTCAGGAGAGAGGTACTGAACTTGTATACATGTTGTATCCAGTATTCAGCAGTGGGTGGGTGAATTAACAGACATCAAAGAGCAAAAAAATCCTTTGCACTACCCCATATAGCATTAGGTTTTCCTGACCCAACAATGGCTGGGATTTCATTACCCAAGTAACGAAGCAATGTCCAACGTCTTCTGGTAACTGTTCGTATTTTTCCAGTTCCTTTAAAAATATGCTGTGGAGAAGAAAAAATAATATCATGATAAAATAGACAGTTGAAACCAGGATTTCAGCTATATGCTAACCAGTCCCTCCTCCAATGCAGAACACAGCCCATCCATGCCCCTGTAAGATGGCTTAAGGAATTGCCCTGGTCAAAAAAAATTAAAAAAGAAAGAAAAGAAAACATTTATCACTTACTGGCCAACCCTGTGGTGATGAACCGTGAAATAGGATGGTAGTCAAATGATAGACGTTATTGGGCCTGCTCGCGAAAGCTTTTCTAGCTATAGAAGCCACTAGTTTGTGCTCCCCTGACAAAGCCACTGAGGCCATTTTCACATATGATGAGACCTTAAGGTCCAGGGAGGCATGAAAGAGCTTCTACGCTTTTATCTGAAGTGTTTTACTCATGATTAGGATACTGCCAAGGGACATCTGACTGAAATTAGACCAACTGCATCAAGAGTAATTATATCATGAGACTTCAGCATCTTGTGAGAACGAAGGGCAATGTGTATAAGATGCTTTAGAACTTTAAAGCAAAAATAAGAATAGAAGCTCCCAGGGGTTCCATTCCTTGTAGTTTTATCCCCAGAACCCAGCACGGTTCCTGGCACTTTAAATAATGTTTGTTGATTGACTGAAATACAAAGGACAGTTACAGCATGATGAGGAGGATTGTCAAGAGTGAGACTTTACTGATAGTAAGAACTCACAGTTACATCAGAATATCTGAGGTAGAAAGGTCCACAGAGGTTTTCTTTTGCCTGAAAAATCAATCCCACTCCCCCAAAATAACGAACAAGTGTTCATCCCAACTTCACCTAAGGAAATATAGGCAGAGGGGACTTAGCACCTCCCAAAGCATCCTGTTTCAGTTTCTGGATAGTTCTAATTATCAAGAAGCTTTTTCCTGTTATAAAACATTTTAAGATTCATAAAAATCTTATGAAGCATATGGTGTAAGTACTATTCTCTTTATTTTACAAATACAAAAAAAGTCCACAAAAAACCAACTGAAGCTTAGAGAAGACAGGGGATCTGTCCGTACTAGAAGTAAGTCTTAGATCCACAATTTCAATAACCTCAATTCTGACCTTATTTACCTTTAACCTGGACTTAGCCTCTGCCTCCAGTTCCCCCACTGCCTTTTGATTCTACGCACCATTTCCCTATCATTCTTTAGAGATAGCATAGGGTGTTGGGTCTGGAGTCAGGAAGAGTTGAGTTTAAATCCTGACTCTGACACTCAGTAGGTGCATAATCCTGGGTAAGTCCCTTAACTTGTTTCTATCAGTTTCTTCAACTGTAAAATGAGGATCGGAACAGCACGTATCAATAACACAAATCAGGGTTGCTGTGAGGATCGAATGAAATAATATTTATAAAGTACTTAGCATACTGCCTGGAACCTAGTAGGCCTCAATAAATCCTTGCTTTCCTTCTTCCTTTCTTTTCTTCCTTATGTACAGCATTGATTATCACATTTCTGTACTAATATTCAAATGCCTATTGAATTACAAACCATTAGCACAGTATTCAAGATATCCATACTTTTACCCAAAATTTATTCCCAGCCTTACTTTTAATGACTCTACTAATGACCTAGTCAACCCTACTCATTCTTTTTAAAATAAATCCTTTACTTTCCTGTTCCCTCAGTTTTGATCATGTTCTTATTTCTTTCTGTCCTATTCTACATTACCTGCCTGCTGACATCATACGCAGTTTAAAAGTTCAGTTCAAGCCTCCCTTCGTAAAATCTTTACTTGTCCCCACCTTGCATTTATACAGTGCCTGGTACACATGGCATTTAGAGGAAATATATCTGCATTTTCAACTAGGAAGAGTGATGGAAAAAGCCCTCATATCAGCTTCTTCTTCATGCCTGTTATCTAAAAGGAAATTATGAGTGGCAGCCAAACCAGTGGAGAGCTTGGCCCAGGCAATGTCTCCCACTTGACCCTAATCAAGTAGTTAACAAGCCACTGATTGCTCAGTGAGAGGAAAGAAGGCTGCTGGACTTTCTATTCAGATACTCCCCCAGTTCCCACCACAGCAGGGAACAAACACACGAACAGCAGTTCCTCCGAAACCATGGATTTCTGTTATGTGGTTAGTGATGGCCACTTCCATGAAATGGAGCTTTCATTCCAGCAGATCTCATCAGAAGCTACAGAAATAAACGCTGAACACAGATAGAACTTCTGTTTTTTAAGGGAAATCTCCAGAGAAATGTCATGATTTAAAAAATAACATGCTTTCCAAAGATAAAAGCCACTCACTTATTATGAAACTCATAGATTTCCTGCATGTTTCCGAAGATAATATGTTCTTTGTTAACAATGCCAGGTGGGATCTCCTCAACACCGCTGGTCATTTCCCACAGATATGTCTGACAGAGGAAAAGACATAGACTGTATCCAAAGACATCATATTACCAAGAAGCAGCTATTTCTGACACTTGCAAAGGACTACTTATCACTAACGTGCAAAGAGAAACAAAACTTAAGACATAAGTTTTATAAAGGCCAGATTTTTAAAGAAGCTCTTAAACTGGTATTCTTGACTATGGTTACACCTTTCACTCTGCGGAGCTTTCCGCAGAGCCTCAGGATATCAGAACTAATTCATATCAGGGCATGAGAAGTGGTCACAAGGCATAACAGCCACTGCTGAATGCTATTTACTCATTACAATTACTGGGCAAGTTTCCATGAAATGGCTCAAAAATTCTACACAAAAAGGATGTCAGCCAGTTAGGCATGTGATAAATGGAATGAAAGAATTAATGCTGTATCATCTCTGCTGAACCCCCAAACAAACTTAAACCCTCGACAGAAGGGGGCAGTCATGAATTACTATTCGTAAGATCTCTAAAGAGTCTAAGTGGCTGAGGTTAACAAGAGTTACTAATTCAAAAAACCGTTAAGGATTGGAAAGTCAACAGAATTAGGCTACATTTAAGGAGAAAAAACCCCACTTACATCCATACATTCCCGAAGGTCTCTTACATAAGCCTTTTCAGTCTGAATTAATTCAGCCATTATGAACCTTAAAGTGAACAAGAGGGCATATTACTCAAAAGAACTTGAATAGATAATGGTGTGTATGTCCACATACATACATACATACATACATATACATGCATCATATACATACATACATACTAAACATGCTATTTTCTCTTCTGTTAAATATCAGTAAAAAGAACAATGCTGATAGCTTAAGCATCAGTGTGGTACGGTTCATGTGATATAGATTTACAAAACACAATTCAAATCTGAGAAGATTGTGTAGGTGTGTGTCTGAGTGTCTAAGTCTACTCTGCTCATCAATGAAGAGAGATCGGTAACACTTAGAGAAAAGTAAAGATTTGAGACTAAAATTATTTAGGAAAACTGTAGGAGAAATTCTATTTTTAAAATAAAAATTTAGCATAATTCAGTTCCTAAAAGGTCAACCACTGGAACTTTATGCCTATAATGTATCCTTGTTCTAACAGCTGAATTCTACTGCTAACTTTACAATATGATAGTTTCAAAATAACCAAAAAAGGTTTTTCAACACACAAATCAAAGGGGGATAGTTAAATGGGGAGAAAATTATACTATTTCTGAACCAGGTGAAGAGATGGGTAGAATGCTTCTAAGTGAAAATCAAAGAGACTCGTGGCATTTGATTTTAGATCACACATATATTGATGAAACAATACTATTAGTCAGATAACAAGCTTCATCCTCTGCATGAAGGACTCAGGTTAAATCTGCAAATGCCTTACTCTTTTCTGCGAGCAGATTTTCGCTTTTCTTCATTAAGTTCATGAGCAGCATCTCGCAGTTTGACTTCTGATCCAGGGACACTGGCTGGGATAATATCCAGCTGAAGGCTTTTACTCTGTATGGAAAAAGGGGAGCCCAGTAGAGTTGGAGGGTACAAAAGAAAAGTTATTTAATTTGGTTATTTAATCATCAAAGGGGTCATCAAGTAGAACAGATTTGATTTATTCAATCCACACAGGGAAACTTACCGATTTATTGGAATCTGAAGAGATCCCCAGAGCCTTTTCCAAAGAAGTTCTATATTTTTCCATCCGTAGAGAGAAATCTCTGTACCTTTTATCCACTGCAGTGACACATTTTTTAATCTCTGCTGCATGGGCATGCCCCTTTTCACAAAAGCCATCAGCCAGCTGTATCAACAGCTTCACCCTCTCTTTGGTTTGCTGTGAAAAAACAAAACAAAACAGGAAAGTATTATGAAGTAAATTTAATTCAAATGCCAGAAACCTGGAATATTATGGCTAGTCATCTACAATATGTTTTTTTAAAAATGAAAAAGACTGCTGCTGGTGAAAACCTAGAGTGAAATCACAGGACTAGAAAGGACCTGGAGAGTCACATAGTCAATCTATCCCTGGTTCCAAATAGGACTACTTTTTCATTCACTCTGTATCACTGGGCATGTGATTGTTTGTTTGTTTGCTGTAGACATCAATGGAAAGTTCTATAGTCGTCTCCAACAATATGTTATAATGTCAATAGTTGTCATCATTATTACTCTCCCTTTGGCCTACTGCACTCCTTGAAAATTCAGATCTAAATTTAGAGATTCCATGAATCATTCCCTGGTTGACTCTGCTTACTCCTTTAAATGAAGATGGATACTTATACTACGTTTATATATGTGTGTCCACAACAGTGGCCCTTAGTGATACATGAATATTCTGTGTCATTTCCGAGGGGTAGGGACTTCCTTCTGCTAAGAACAACTGTTGCGCGGTGTACATAGTAGGTACTCTGGAAAACTAATGATTAAAGTTACTTTTTGCACCAAAAGGCACCCCTGCCCCCCATCAGTCCACAACGAACGTGGACCAAAACTGATTCACCTCCTAGGAATTATCTCAAAAAGTGGGTCTCATGCTTGCCTACTCTTTGGAATATAAACATCTAGGTGGCAAAGTTGAAGAAATATACCATGTTTCACTTAAACAGAAATAGAATATAAAGCACTATAGTGGAAAGAACACTAGCTCTAGAGGCAGAAGACCTGGTTTCAAATTCTGATTCCATCTGCATGACCTTCAGCAAAGTCACTTAGCCTCCGTGGGTCTCAGGCTCTTCCTATGTAAATGGGAGAGTTAGATGAGGTCCCCTTCCAGATCTATAATCTATTGACTGGTAACCAGGCACCCAAGAATAGTTAAATTTCATAGGCAGTGTGGCATATTAGGAAAATTCTGGTTGGAGTCAAGAAGACCTTGGTTTGACACTGCTGTGTTCTACCGGGGAAGTCACTCATTTTCTCTGAGCCTCGGTCTCCTTATCTCTGTAACATAAGAGTTGGACTTGATGAAATATGGTCCCTTCCAGCTCTCTCTGACCCTATTAAATATGGGGCAATAAATTCACAAAATTGAATCTACTCAACACATCTTTCTGATAAATCCTCTTCATTCAATGACATCACGTCATTTCCAATCAGTAACATTAGAAATTCTATCTGCATATTTTCTACTGTTGGACATAATTTTCAGTCAACCTCTGACTACACTATCTTTGTGACGGTGACTTGCAAAGGGGGAATGCATTGAAGGTAAGCAAATCCTGGGAAACAGGTCAGAGTTCTAAATCCAAGAAAAATTATCTTCTTGACTTACAAAATGAAAGGATCTGATCCAAGATTCATTGAGCAGTCTCTAAAGTGTTTTCTTTTACAGACATTAAACATATATATCTAGCACAAACAAAATGGCTTATAACTCCCAGCATTTGGCTCTCTTCTCAAATGTATCATAAATATCACTTCAGGGGGATGGTAGATGCCTTTAAAAGGCAGCTTATAAATGTTGACATTTCAAATAATAAGCATGGAAAAACAAAAGTCAGGATATGAAAATATGACCAGGCAAGACTCATCAGTACTCTTTCTCTAAGCTTTTCATTTGGGAAAAGTGGATGCAGCTTTTAAAATAGTCATATTAAAAGTTTTACAGTATATGCCTAAGGTAGGACTGAGATGAAGTGGGGTAGCATGAGGGAAACACACACACAAACTACATGTTGAACAAATTTTCTTACTTGTCAACAAAATGATAACTTTGCAGATATGCTAAGAAAAGCCCAATTATAAGGAAATAAAAAAGCAAAATTTGTCTTGAAAGCACAACCTCTGAACAATTTTGTTTATAATTTATTTGTTATTATTACTGAGCTTTCCTATTCATACACAAAAAATAAGATTAATGCAGGACTTTTCCAAAAAGCTGATTTAGGGAAGGGTTCTTCAAGATGCCACATATTTGCCAGTTCAGAATGTACACAGATGCCACATAGGCTTTCATTCATTTATTTATTTGTTCACATTGACTACACAAAATGCTAGGAATAGAAACACATAAAAAATAACTTCTCCATCCTTAAGGAGTTTTTTTTCTACTGGGTATAGGCATGTACATGTACATGCATGTACACAAGGCAATACAAAATAAAAGAAGGGATAGAGACTAGTGACTGAAGGAATCAGTTTAGTCATTGAGGAGGAGGTTCATTACCTTTGAAGTCCCACGTACAGCCATAATCTGTAATGTGTCTCCCTCTCATTTCTCACTAATAAATTTCCTGTCTTTCTTATGACCCTTGACCCTGCTTGATTTTTAAATCTATCTATCCTTTCCACTCTGGTATCACCCATCACTGACCACAATAATAATTTACTAGCCACTATCCTGGAAAGTCTGTTTGGTATAGCTGAAAAAGGCCTACACATTAACACTAGAGAGGTCTGGGTTCAAATCTAGCTTCTGATCCTTATTAGCTGCCTGAACATGGACAAGTCACATCAGTTTCAGTTTTCTTATCTATACAATGCAGATGGTAACATCTACCTCATCATGTTATTGGGGGTTATCAAATCACGTAACTTTGTTAAATTTTAAAGTTATGTGTAAGTATATAGATTTAAAAGTTACACATAAATGCCTTCTCCCAACATTCTAGCCTTTCCAAACTGCTAATCCTCAAACTTGCATGATTCCTACAATCCAACTGCTTTGATCCTATTCCTGAGAATCATTCTACAAAGTCATGAAATGAAATGAAAATGACTTCATCTACAATAACATGTATGGCGCATAACCACAGTGGAGCCCTCACTGCTGCTTGGCAATCCCATTATCTAGTGACATTCTATCTGAACTTCGTATAGTCAGCAAGGATGGACCACTGAAGGTCTGTAGGTAGGAGGGGTGATAGGACCTTGAGGAAGATTAATCTAGCAGAAGTATACACAATGGATCAGAGAGGATAAAGACTAAATGCAGAGAGACCCATTAAGAAGCTACAATGTTAGTGCAAATAATAGGCTGATGAGGGTCTGAACTAATAAATGGAAAGGGTAAGAGACATCATTCAGGTAGAAATAAAAGAACTTGGCAACTGATTAAATGTGGGAGGGGAATGGAAGAGTCAGTGATAAGTTTGAGATTTTGAGCACAGGTGACAGGTAGTCAACACAAAATAAATTAAAGAATTGTTGAGTAGAACTGTAGGCCCCAGAGAAGATCAGATAAATCAACTGGTGCCTTAAACTTAGTGGTATTCAATATTTGTGGAAATATACTGAATTTGGCATGGGTCAGCATGCAAACTTTGTGCTGCAACATTGAGCAGAGATACCAGTAAAGATAGAAGACTCTGGCCAGGCTTGGTAGTGCACACCTGCAATCACTGGTAACAGAAGAAGCTTAAGACTGGGGGAATCACCTGAGCTCAAGAATTGTGAGCTACCGCAGGGTTAACCTTGATTGAGAATCTGCACTAAGTTCAGCACAAATATCATAAGCCCCTGGGAGTGGAGGGCCACTGAGATGCCCAAGAAGGGGCAAACCATCCCACATTAGAAAAACAGAGAAGGTTAAAGTTTCTATGCCAATCAGTATTGGGTCTGGGCCCATAATGGACACTGCATTTCCAGCCTAGGGGAGATAGGGAGACCCAGTCTCAAAAAACAAAAATAAAACCCCAAAGCAATAGATTTTAAGTATTACTGGGCCTGAAAAAAGCAGAAACAAAGGAAAGTAGGATGCTTTAGTAGTAAATGTGCTAGAGTTGAGGCCAGAAAGACTTGAATTCAAATCCCACCTCAGACATTTTCTAACTATGTGACCTTGGAGAAGACAATAAACTCTCAGCTTTAGTTCCTCATTTGATTGATTTTTAAAATCTATCTATCCTTTCTACTCTGGCATCACCCATCACTTACCTCAATAATAATTTACTAGCCCCCATCCTAGAAAGTCTGTTTGGTACAGTTGAAAAAGACCTACATATTAACTCTAGCGAGATCTGGGTTCAGATCTTTAAAATGAGAGGGTTGGTCTCAATGGTCTTTATGATCACTTTCTGTTCTAAATCTGTGACCCAATGAAAAGGGGCCAGAGGATCCAAGGGTGGTATTGAGAACATCTTTATAATGACAGAGTCCAGGTTTGATATGGAGGCTAAGTGGGCTAACAGACTGAGCAAAAAAAAAAAAAACAAAACAAAAAAAACAGGGTCTGGTTGAAGTATCACTCAAGCAGATGAGAATAAGGAAATTGGTGGAAGGGTGAGAAGTAGTAGTTAGAAAGGTCATTAAAGTTTGAGATTTTGGAGGTGGAGAAGTTAGTTCATCTGGATAACAAGACCTAAGGACTGACTGTCTGTGAGTGGAAGAAGTAGAATAAAAATGAAACTTAACAGAATGGAAGAGATTGAGGAACAAGGTGTTGGAAGACTGATGAATGCAGATACTAAAATCACTTAGGGTGATGGCAGGGTATTGGGTGAAAAACTTTAAACTAGGTGCACAAGTCACTGAAGGTAAGGAAGAGTGTCCTAGAGATTAGTGGCAAGGATGAGAAGATGCTCCCAGGGGATAACACTGTTGACTTTAAAAGAAAAGGTATAGGGCATGGGGGAGGCACAGAACAGAAGTGGAAATTATCTCATATTCCTCCTTAGTCTATTTTGTTGTGAGGAGGATGAGAGTAGAGGTTGGGACCTGTGACTTCACTGGCACAGAAAACTCTTAGTGAAGAAATTCTCTCTACTAAGGTCGAGCACCAACCATTCTACAACTTATAATCTTTGAGAGTGTGAATTCTACATTCCAGGCAAACTGAGCTAGCTGCCATCTCCGAACATATCCTGAGCATTCTCCCCTCTAGTTAGTCTAGCTTTCTTCCTTCCGTCTGTAATGTAATATCCTCCATTCCCATTATATATCATGTGTACCGTATCTAGACCTCATTGTGCAAGCTCATTTTAATAGAATGCTAATAAATTGAACACACATGCTAGATATATTGTGTCATTTTGAATACAGGTTTTGCTACATAAGAGCTCTTTGAAATGAAAAATAAACGCATGCATATACACATACATGTTATGGATGGATAGTAATTGCATAAAATTATAAATTAAAAATCACTGATATTTTGAGGGAATTTCACTATTTTTTATAAAATAAGCTTTACTTTACAAAAATGTAAGACTATCAAAATTTAATTAAGGGAATTATTAGTTAATTAATTTAACTGAGGAAGACTAAGTATGGCAAAATATAACGAAGTTAGGCCCTTCCCAGATTAAAGGAGGCTAACAAAGCAGGACTACTGTCACTTGTCTCTCCTCTCACCCTACTTCATACCACTCTGTAGGTAATCAACTGACTTGGTGACAAAGCACAGAAACTCCATGCCTCCTCCTTTCCCTCTTTCCTCTTTCAGTCAACACATAAGCAATGGCCCAAGGGAGATCATTATACAAGTGGGAAATGAAGTCCAGATCTTGGGACAAGGGGATGGTGGTTCCTGTGGATCTTCTGTTACCACATACTCAAGTCTCAGGAATTCAAAGAACGGAAGAAGAGTCCATAAGAAAGATAGTCCTAAGTGACTAAGGACAATGATATATACAATTGCTGAGAGGACTTGAGTAAGCAGAGGAATGTGGAGAACAGAAGCTTCCCGGTCAGAATCTCTAAGTACACACAAAGGGGCTGAAAGCAAACTGTGGCTACTGTTTATGTTGTTTTTGGGGAAACCATAGAGACCTGAACTATGTCTATGGTACTAAGTAGGATTAATGCCTCATTTAGGTTCTATATGAACAGATTGATCTAGAAGAAAAAGTACAGTCTATGTTTGGACTAATTTGATAATGACAAGGTGAAGCAGATATATAAAAATATAGTAAACAAACTTCATACTCATGGACTGAAAACTAAATGCTACAAATGATATGCACTAATAGTCACTCTTTTCTATTCTTAGGTGGTATCATTTCTACTGTTCTACTAGAATTATTTTTAAGTAAAAGTGAGTAAAAAACATCAAATAGATTAAGAACATAATGTTAATCTCCTTCCTTGGTGGGTATAGTCAAAGGAAAAATGAAAGCAAAAACAACCTGAAGGTCAAAGAGCACATCTATCAGTCCAGGTGTCAAACTTGTGTGGGCAGATCCAAATTAAAATGTAATCTGAAAATATCTAAAATAAGTAAAAATATAATAAAACAAAAATGTTAATAGGTGGTTTTCTAAGTCAATATGCTGCCCATCAAAGTGTTTGTTTACAGTTTAGTGGCCCCCATTTCTCCTTGAGCTTGACACCACTTTTCCAAATAACTTCAATCAAATTTCAGAATATGCCACAGGCTCTGAAGGTAACTCCAAAAGAAGTATTCCCCAAATAGTCTGAATGATGATAGCATTATTAGAGTCTACTAATAATAGAGACCAAGTCTATGGTCTCCCAAGGTAGTTACTCTGAAAGGAACATGCTCATGTCAATGTCTTTAGATTCAGTAGGTCAACTTAAGAAAAATCATTCATGCTATTTTATATTCAGAACTTGTGCATGTTTGTATGCATAGCTCACATTAATATGTGTATATACATACATATATCACATATACAAACCTGCATAGGGAAGGCTAAGGGTTGTGATTCAGAATTGTAACCTTGGTCTATAGTCATAAGGAGGAAAGAGAATAGGTATCAAATGCTTTTGTAAGGGGTAAGAATTTTCTAGGCTATAAGGAATTTCAGTTGGGGTCAAGATATTGTTTAAAGACCATGTCTCAATATTCAATATTTCATTAGCATGAAAATCATAAATGCTATATAATTAGAATAAAAACCATAGAAAAGAGTATCTGATATTCTTCCAAGGTTTACAAGATTCTCCACATATTAAAAACTGACTTACATTGAAAGGGAATGGATAAGGAAGGTATGCAGCACATGAGGACAATCACTACCCCAATCAATATAAGAAATGCAGTCAAATAAAAGACACAAAATACAAAGCAGATACTTTTTTTTATTAAAAGGAAAAGAGAAAAAGCAGACAGATGATAAACAATTGCCTGATGAAGAATATTCTTTTCATAATATTTTGAAATCCATCAGTTCCTCAGCAGCACAAAGCAAAAACTACTGTCATTTAAAATGCCTTTAATGTAACAAGTGGGAGAAGAGACTTTGTATATCAAGGCAATAAAAATCTTAAATGCCAAATAACATTTTAGATACTGCATCTCATGATCCCTTAAACAGAATACATATATAAACATGCCTATTCCTTAGGTCTCCAATAATTATAGCTAGAAGAGGGAAAAGGGGTAAATTCAGGGACCATAATTTACGAAGCAGCCCAGTATAGTGGGAAGAACATTGGACTTAGAGCAAGGAGGCTGGTCGCTCTAACACTTTAAAACTGTGTGACTAAATCACTTAGTCTGCTTGAGACTAAATTTCTTCATCTGTAAAATGAGGATAACACCTGTGCCACCTGCTTTACAAGGTAATTGAGAAAGAAGCACTTTATTAATCTTAAAGTGCTATACAAAGGATAGTTATTATTTTTTAAAGTATCTGCAGGTTTAAAACTACTAATGGGAGTACAGGATGAGGGTTAGTTGAATGTTAATCACACCGATGGCAATGACAAAGTATGAATATAAAGAAAGGTATAGTGTGTCCATTACTGAGTTTTGTGGTAGATTCTGAAACAACAGCACACAAAGGAAAGGCAAATTAAACAGAAACATACACTATTTGGTACAATGAATTAAAATAAAAAACTATACATAATACACCCACACCTTCATTTCTGGACTCATTCATTAAGCACTTATCACACAGTTCCCAGTATCTGGCACAAAGGAAGTGCTGAACACATGCTTGTTGAATGATCTGAATGGGATGACTACAAAAAAAGGGAGACTGATGTCTTAACAGACATGAGGACTTAAAGAATGATTCATGTCCTTCAAAATAGTCTCCTAATAGGCTATTCAGGGAGAAACCCTCCATTTGAAATTTGCTTTCAGAGCCACTTGCAAATATAAGGCACTTAAGAATACCAACTTCATTATTATATAGTCATATTTTGTCCTTGGCATCATCATAATGAATCAACCCTTTTATTCATCAGATTGGGCTTGCAAAAGCTTTTGGCATTTTTCAAAAATCAAACTGACCCTCAAATCATAAAGACTTGCCAAAATGGAGGCTATTCCAAAAAAAAAAAGTGTGGCAAACAAATACAAAAGAAGAATGAATCCATCTGTCATTTACTGGCTGTGTGAACTTTAGAAAATCACTTAAGCTCTACTGGACTCGGCTTCTGTCATTTCTAAAATGACAGGGCTGTATTAGACAGCCTCTAAGGTCTATGATACCACGAAGGCCCAAAATGTTCTGAGCAACAGTGACAGTATTAGAAAAAGTTTACGGCCCCTCAGGGTGAGAACTACAAAGAGGATAAGTTGATGCGAGTTTGGGTATGTTTTTAACATTCAGTCATATTAATTCATAGTTAAAATGCGTATGTGTGTGCCTGTATGCATGTATGAGAAAGAAAAATAAAGAGAACATGAATTTTAACTATTAATACTTTGTGATAAAGATAATACATCTGATTAAAAAGTCCCTCTGAGGGAAGTAGTGCAAGTATTGTTATTTCTGCTTTGCAGACAAGGAAACTGAGGCTCAGTCAGGCTGACTGAACTGCTCAGCATCACAACTTACAAATAACAGTTACAACTCAAACCTGAGTTTTCTTACTCTAAGATGAGTGATTTCCAACTCTTGTTGTTCTAGCAAAGATACAGACAACAAGCATTCCAGGAGGTAGGTAGTGTGAATATGACTATCCTAATTTACACAGGAAACTGAGTATTCACATAATTCCAGAGGTGCAAATGAAAACTGAGTGCTTGTTTTCACCATATCACCATGCTATCTCTAGGGACATGGACACACAAACACGCACACACTATCCCTGAGCATGGATTGTTGCTGTCATCAGCTGCCAAGTGAACAATAATTCAAAAACAGCAACAACTCACATGTAGATAATGCTTTAAGATTTGTAAAGAGCTAATGAAGAACTATTTTACGAGCTAACAGTAGCTAGCTTTAGGTAACCTATAAACTTTACAGATTTGCTAGATAAGGAATACTGCAGCAGCCAATGGCATGCCAGAGGGGCAGTGCAGTTCTGTTGTACAACTAAAGACAGGACAGGAAGAATGCCAACAAAGTGGCTTCAGGCATGTGCAAAAGCTTTTAACACTTGATAGGATGCATTGTACACAATGGGAACTCAGGAAACACTTTAGTAAAGGAAGAGAACAGCAGGAGGAAAAGGTCAGGCAACAGGAGGAAAAACAGCAATAGAAAGAGGAAAAGAAGAATGAGAAAAACAGCAGAAGGAAGAGAAAGAAAAGGAGGAAAAAGCTTTGCCTATTATTTATCTCTATCATGTTACTGTATATATATAAAACAACCTACTTAAATCAACATGGAAATAACTTATCTGGCTTCAGTGTTTTTAAAGTTGCAGCTCTGCATAATATGGAGTCACAGCTCTACTGTTGTGGGCCATTTTACAAAGAATAATGAGGATTAGGAAGCAACCAGACCCAGATGTATTATTAACGTTAATTTACCTTTGCAGTAATCTGAAATTCCTCATGTTCTTTCAACAGTTCTTGAGTGTGTTGTATACTGGAACCAGTCGACGTGTGTGTAGACAAATAAAACTCTCCATTATCATGGATCCATTCCAGAGCCTACCACAGAAGAATACAAGAGGAAAGAGTTTAAAAAAAATCAGGTGGAAAAGTTTTGCCATGGAAGCTAGAATGACTCTTTGCACTAACGTGAAAATCAGTCTGGTACTTACTAGGAAACAGCCCCCAGTGTACCTGAAGCAACGGCCAAATTATCAGAAAAAGTCCCAATGAAATTATGACTACATGGCTTGTGTGACAACAGCTTCAAACCCTCATAGCCACAACCTTGAGGGTACAACAAAGGAAGACTACCGTTAATATCCTTCTGCCAGATAGGGAGCAAAGAGAAGTACGGCTGTCAGGCGGCACTAGTTTCTCTACACAATGAGAATTCTACACATTCAATGTGAAAATCTTATCAAAGCTTTGGGCTCTCACTGAGATGTATTAAGCTGAAATAGAAAGCAGGTGCCTCCTTCCAGCCTTCTAATATAAAACTAATGATTTTTACATCCCATACTGTGCAGCATGAAGAGGGGGTTAAAAAAAAAAAAAGGACTTGCCTAAATGTGCAATCATTTTCTCTGTTCTCATGGAGTTGGGGAGGAGACATAGAAAGGATGGTACATGCTTTCGGAATAAGCCTATTACTTACTAAAACACCTGGCAGAACAAAGGGGCAGCTAGGTGGCACAGCTGATATAGCAGTGGATTTGGAATCAGGAAGACCTGAATTTAAACCAGATCTCAGACACTTACAAGCCTTATGAACTTAAGCAAGTCATTTATACTGTCTGCCTCCGCTTCCTCATCTGTAAAAACCATACCTAGCTCCTGATGTTGGTATGAGGGTACAAGGAGAAAATGCTGGCAAAACACTTTGCAAACATGCGTATAAAGGCTAGCTATTCTTAGATAACTCATAGTTTGTCAAGTTTCAGTTGAAGGAAATATGATCAAAATACAGCAGACATGGCAGTATTACCGAATTAAGATTTAGCAGGGCAGGGGGGAGTATCATTTAATCATGATCTAACATGGATAAATATTATTATTGACTATGTTGACATTGACATTATGTGAAAAGAATCAAGCCAGCCAATGTCAATAAAGGTTCAGAGATCACTTCTCTGTAAGCTAACTCCCATTAATACTGATGGCCTTTGGTTAACTGCCATTAAGGCTCTAAAAAGACAGCTTTAAAATGAAACTCAGCTCTTGGGCCAATCTTGTGCCATCAGTTATCAATATAGACTACATTCCTGAGATTATACTGTAGTGTTAACCATGAATCACACTGAATGTTCCACACCATATCATCAAAATGATGTAGTTTAAAAAAAAAAATGTATGCCAGCTGAGTGTTCTCCTTGTTAAGGATCTGAATAAAGAGCAGTCTAGGGTGGTCATTTTTTACCTAGTCACCCTACTTTGGGACTTTTCTGAGGTCTCTACCATGTCCCAGGAAATTCATTATTTGGCTCTATCCTGCATGATCCCATCAGCCTTGGTAAGCCACCTCATCCCTACCCTCTGTCTCTCTGAGTGGGGGGTAGAGCCACGAGCTCCTAAACCTCCACTGAAGGGGAAGCTCAGCTCCAAACAGCTCCTCCTTTCTCACCTGCCTGGAGTTGTCACCTTTATGATTTCAGCTTCCTTTTTCAGTTGTCTTTCCCTGTTAGGCTGTAAGCACCCTGGGAGCAGGGACTGGTTTTTTTTTCTCATTTGTATCTCTGGAGCTTAGCATAGTGCTTGGTGCACAACAGGCATTTAATATTTTTTTTTCTTTCTCTAGTCTGTGGTTACTTATGCTAACAATAAAAGATGCAAATATGTTTGATGTCAGCTGAGCTCTCAAAAAAGTGACTGAAGAATTGACTACAAAGCTGAAACCTAAGGTAAGGGGAAAGGGCTACAACTCCATCAGGGTGTAAATTTCAACAGCACTTTTTAGTTATCACAAGAAATCTTGAATCTGTAAATAAGACTTAAATAGACAGTGAGGCAGAGTAGTATAACAGATAAGAGCGGAGGAAGGCCTCAGGGAGAGGAAGTCTTGGGTTCAAGTCCTGTCTATCACTCTTACTAGTTGACTTCTGGCCTCCTCTACCAGCATAGGTCATCATGACCTGTCTGTGACTTAATAACTATCCTAAGGAGGCACATGAAGGTTAAGTAACTTGCCTAGGGTCACAGTACTTGAGTACAGGCCTAGTACTCTAGCCACTATGCTACACTTCCTCTTGTAAGAGTAGTTCAAAAACCAAAACAAAGTAAAACAACACCAACAACAAAAGAGGCTGTAGTAAAATTTCCCCACAAACCACCGCAGAATAGGGCCTAGACCTTGGATTTCAATGGTATATGAGACTTCCAATGAGGAAACTCCCACAACCAATATTGGTTGAACTGTCTCTGCAATTTAAAGTCTTGAGGCAATTAGATAACAGAGTGGAGAGAGCACTAGACACAGAATCCCAAAGACTTGACCTCAAAAACAGCCTCACTTATTTAGTTGTGTGACTCTAAGCAAGTCCATTAATTTTTCCACTTCAGGTTCTTTATCTATAAAATGGCAATAATTGCACCTACCTCTCAAGGTTGTTATAAGGATACAGTGAAATAATATTTGTAATAGTCTACAAGCCATAAAGCACTTAATAGCAGGGCAGCTAGGTGATATAGTAAATAGACTGTCAACCTGGAGTCAGGAAGACTTCAGCTCAAATTTGACCTGAGACACTTACTAGCTGTGTGACCCTGGCCAAATCACTTAAACCGTGTTTGTCTCAGTTTCCTCTTCTGTAAAATGAGCTGGAAAAGTAAATGGCAAACAACTCCAGTATCTTTGCACAAGAAAACCCCTAAAAAGGGGTCACAAAGAGTCAAACAAGATTGAAAGGGACTGAACAAAAACAACAAAGTATTTTATAAAAGCTATCATTATCATTATCATCATAAAAGAGCTGCCCAGAGCAAGTGGAGGGTAAATGAACTATCCAGGGTCACGGAGCGAGTGAGCGGCAGAGTTAGAATCTGAACCCGTCTTTCTGTCTCCAAGGAGACAAGACAGTTAGATGCTACAACATAGCACTGGGCCTGGAGTCACAAAAGGCTGCACTCTCTCTCTTATGCCAGGCTACTTCTCAGCTATTTAAATACTATTTAACTGTTTAAGATCTCCTGTGATAACTAGAAACTGCTATCTGGAAACCATTCTGAGAGTTTTCAGTTCACTTTATCTTAAGAACAAAGGTCTGGCTTGAAAACATGACACATCAATGTAAGAAATGTATCCATGGAAAAAGGTCAGTCACAGAGCAAGAGTAAAAGATAAAGATTGGACAGTCTGAATGTGGAGGAGCTGGGTTCTTCTTTGTGTCATGGACCCCTCTTGCCATCTGGTGAAATCTATGAATCCCTTTTCAGAATAAAGTTTGTTGCTTACATCCATATGGATGGAGATGCTAAATTTCAGTTACAGGTTAATGAAAATAATGACAATTTTTTTTTCTGTTCAAGTTCCACATCTATTCATTGTTGTAAGGATACAGTGAAATAATATTTGTGAAATAATAATATGGCTCTGCAAGCCATAAAGCATTTATAGCAGAGCAGCTAGGTGATACAGTAGATCCAGTGTCAAACTGGAGTCAGGAAGATTTGAGTTCTATCCATGGACTGCTCAGGGGGGTCTGTGGACTCCAGGTTAAGAACCCTTGATCTAGAAGAAGGTCTGTAGTATGTTGGGGAGATCCTCAATAGTCGACTAATGGTAGAATGTGGATGAGAGTGTAGGGACAGGCTGTCGTGGACAGCAATAAGAGAGAGTTACCCACATTAATGAGAGTATGGATTCACTGAAGTACATAATATTTACTGTAAACCATTCACTAATTATACCAATCACAAACTTGCATATCTGTTTATTCCCAAACCACAAAAATAAGACTGAGTGAATATGAGTGACTTTTTTGGCTGAAGGTCAGGGTACACAAATGATAGAGTCTGAACTACAACTCAAAAATTCATGGCTCCTGAATCCAGTTTGCTAAGCTGTGATTCTGATAAAGTGTTCATTAATTTTTAAAATCTACTTTGAAGGGAAGAGTGTATGTGGAAGATGAAGGGATATGAGAAGCCCTAAGTGTACAGAGTTAATATGCATTAAGGGATCATGTCTGACCTGTTTGGCACTTCTTTCAAAAACCACATACTGCTGGCACTGGTCTAATCGTCTCTTTCTCATGGTCCAGTAGTGCAATACCCTGTTCTCCCGTTGGAAGAGTTCATTCAAAATATCTGAAAGGGTAACACACAAGTCAACTGTCAGTATTTACATTTTAAATAAGAGGAAGAAAATAATTTATTGTCTTCAAGGGGGAAGAAGGAAGAGAACATGCATTTACCAAACACCTACTTAGTGCTAGGAACTCTCCTAAATGCTTTGCAAATAGTTTCTCATTTAATCATCCCAAAAATTCTTTGAGTGCTACTATTATGCCCATTTTACAGTTGAGTACATGGAATCTTGCCCAGGATCGCATAGCTTGTTTGGGGGCAGATTTGAACTCAATTCTTTCTGACTCCAGGACCAATGCTACTTTGTAGCATCTAGCTGCCTTTACAACATGCTTTGATAAGCATGAATTATAAAATCTTTTTAATTTTAACTTGAAGACATGCAAAGTCTACCAACAGATGGAGAAATAAAAAATTCCACTATTTCTTTCTCCTGTGCTCTCAGAAAGTATAGTGAGCCTCATTACTCCCAATCTGTTATTTTATATATGATGCAGTCATGATAATCCAGACTTAATGATGACTATACTCTTTCAGGTCAAGAAGACGAGGACTTCAAATGAAATTGGTCCAATTAATGAAATTCAAATTAAAATGATGGGTGGGACCTGAAAATGTGATTATACTTGTAACAGACTGTTTAATTACACTTCATGACTAAAACTTGGGAAAAACAAATTGTTTAGCTATCAAGGACTCATTAGGGATAGGATCTGAGATTTCCTTATTGTAGGGAACTCCCAGGCAAGGAAACTCCCTTTGCCAATGCAGATCACTTCTTTATCTCAAAGTTGTCATCTATAGAGTTGCCCAAAGCACTGAAAAGTAAATTGACAAGCATTTTTTAAGCCCTTTCTATGCACCAGATACTATGCTAAGTGATGAGGATACAAAGAAAGGCAAAACTATGGGCTTTTCCGTGGAGATAGGGATTTGTCCTCATGTCCATCACATAGATGTTATGTATTAAAACAAGGGGTTGAACCCTGGTCTTCCTGGGTTTAGGGTTAGCTCTCATTTAATTATACTACCTTGATTCTCATATTTAGCTATTAAATATATTAAAATATTCAAAAAGGTAGATATATAATAATTTCTTTGGATATTTTCTGGTTTATCTTCCTATCTAATTTTTAAAAGGCTAGTTAAGGCATTACTAGTGTGCCCTTCTCATACTCCTACTTTATAGCAGTTTGATCTGTATATCAACTTGAGAGCTATTTTTTATGTACCATGAAGACAGGTACTTTCTTTAAAGTAGGCCTAGTTCAAAGCTCATATTCTTCCTATGCTCAGTTATTTTTATTGCATCTGTCTTCACTCTGCCACATCTCATCAATTCTAACGAATTTATTTTGTGCATAATATGTTATCTGCTTTCTATGCAACAAATAGGGGTTATAATAAGCTTAGAAAGGTGATACTTTTCTAAGACAAACAAAATTGTAATTTAATTCCTAAGCATGAAAGAATAGCTCAATGCCTTGTAGGGTCCACGTCTCATTTAAAATTTTGTATGTCTTTTAGTATCCAAGACAAGACTCTGCACATGATAGGTGCTTACTTAACACATGCTTGTTAACTAAAATGAGATTTGAAGATGAAATGAAAATGATTTGAAAAAGCTTCCTCACAGTATGGTACCATAATGTAATTTTACTAAGTGTCTTCCCTTGCTGAGGTTCAGAAAACAATGCACATCTCCCTTTTCTAGGGTTCTTCGTGGTGGCTTGTCTTCAAAGAGTAGATTAGGCACATGTCGCTGTAATCAGTACTGCTAATGTATGAGGGGGTGCTCGAAGGAGTACTCACTTTTCACTTGTTGTTCAGGAGCTTTGATGTGGGTCACCATCCCTGGCATATTTACACTGTTCCTGTGTAGATATTTCAAGAAAACATCTGCATTCCTTCGAGCAAGGGTGCAAGCCTATGAAAAAAGATGGCCTTTGAGTACTGGTACATTATAGAACCTCATAAGCTCACCACCTGAATACAAAGACAACATCGTCTTACTGTTATATAAATCTTTGCATACACCTACACAATTTATACATACTATTCATACCTACTAGTTTTAAAAAACACACAGATGCAACCTCATTTCAATGAAAATTTCTTTTCCAAATAAACACCAAACACCTCAGAGTTCACCACTTAAGGAAGAGTCAATACAACAAAACTGCAGTAGAATAAAGAATCTGTATTGGTGTCACATAAAATTGACTTTTTTGCTAACCAGCGAACAAAGCAATTTTAAAAATTCTGTTTGGGATCTGTGATTTTCCTGGATATTGGGAATTTCTGGTATAGAAATTTCCCCTTCAAATGCAGACCAGGAAATCATCAGAGAGTTTTCTTGGGAAGTGATAAGATAAAAATGGTTTTCCTCAGGCCACAGGGCAAGAATCAAAGGGAGGATATGAATCGAGCTTTTCTTTACCCCACACATTAAGAATTCTTACTACTACACCCCCTATGCTGCTCTTACTCCAGAGTAAAATCAGAATCATATCACAGTATAGAACACGCGTCTCCATATCTTCTATATTTCTCAAGCAGAACGTTTCTAAACGTTTAAGTCCTGTTAATGCATGTACTAGCTTCTCTTCTAAGAGGATTATTTTCTAGAGAAGCTGAATGGCTAGTCACTTCAAAACCAAAGGACTATTTTGTTACTTATGCATGCACTACGGCCTGGGAAGTTCCTAGTTTTAAACATTATCTTTTTATCTGTAACAAAACTTACTCAGGAGAGGAAGGTATTTTAAGCTAAATGCATTTTGCTACATAAGATTTTACCTTTTTTCTCTGGAGCCAATGGCCCTGCTCCTTAAATCTGGGAGCAAAGGATATTTGGGAAAGTAACCTCCAGGAGAACTGTGGATTGAGAGTTTTGTTGCTTCCCAATCTGGAACCCTTAAATCTCATCTCCTCAATAATGAAGCAGTGGTCATGTGAGAAAAATCTCCTAGAGACTCAGGACTCTGGGGCAACTTAATTCTGGACAAGCACACACTGTAAGACAGTTGAAGCCTCTGTGTTGTGCTCAGGCTGCTCTCTAGGACCAGAATGCACTCCCTTCCTCTCTGTACTTGTTTAGATAGTGAACTCTTTGAAGACAGAGACTGGATTAACATTTCCTTGTATCCCCTGAATTTAGCACAGTGCTTTGCATACAGTATGTGCTTAATAACTGCTTTGGGTGACTTATTTCCTATTTATCCTTTAAATTACAAATTAAAAACTACTTTCTCTCTATGCAGTCTTCCCCTGTTCATTCCCATTCATAACAATCCTTAGATCTCATATTGCACATTTCTTTATAATGCACCCTCCCGCCCTCCACTAGTAACCCATAGACTCCATCTAGGAAGAAATAACACGTTGCTGTCTAAATATCACATCTTCCCCAGTGTTAACACTATTATCTGTACATAGTAGGTACTTGATAAAAGTGTCATACTATAATAATAAGAGGACCATGGGGTCCTAATAACTTTTAGACAAGCTACAACCACAGACAGAAAACTCATGAGGAACTGAAGGTTGATTATACAAGGAAATTCAATTCAACAAACATTAAGTGCCTACTGTGTGCAGAACACTGGTCTAGGCATTGGTGAGATATAATATCTGCCCTCCTTAAACTGAACAGCCCAATGTGTGACTGAGATACAAACACAAATGACTACAATGCAAAATGGCATAAATAATAACATAAAAGAGAAACAAACTAAGTAACTCAGTGCCATTTGATGTCACGAGGGAAAAGATCATTAACAAATGGGGGGGGGGACAGTTTTAAAGGATGATAGAAAACAAGAAAATTTCAAGGTTTTTCTTCTTTGACTTATTACGTGTTGATGTTAATACTACCACAAGTTTGTTGGTGTTGTTCAGTCATGTCCAACTCTTCGTGACCTCTTATGGGGTTTTCTTGCAAAGATACTGGAGTGATTTGCCATTTGTTTTTCCAGCTCCTTTCCAAAGGAGAAAACTGAGGCAAACAGGGTTAAGTGAATTGCCCAAGGTCACACAGCTACTATCTGAGGCCAGATTTAAACTCAGGGCTTCCTGACTTCTAGCCCGGTGCTCTATTCATTGAACCATCTAATTGCCTCCTAGGCAAAGAGAGCTTTAAGTGACTTGCCCAGGCTCACAGGACTACTAAGTGTCTGAAGCTGTATTTGAACTCAGGTCTTCCTTACTCCAGAGCCAGTACTCTATCCACTGATAGAGGAGGAGGAGTTCACAGACTCATCCACTGCTCTCTGTTCACTAGGATACCTTACAAAGGGTCCATTCTGATTCTCTTGATGGATGCTGACATGTACCGCAGGATGGAACATGATTTTTAACTGAACTGCAAATGACTGCACTTACTTGTGGAACAGACAACAGGAGCTCTCATCTATAAAGTCCTCTATGATTTATAAAACACATTCCTCACAACAGTCTGGCAAAGGAAGCATTGTGAGAAATTCAAGGCCAAGAAAAACATAAAATTAAAAAAAAAACCAAAAATACCTTCAGGAATGCTTCCTTTTGTTCCAGGTGTTTGCTAATCATTGGGGTTACATGGTCTGTCTCAGAGTTGGGACCCAGTTTGTCGGCTCCCCCACACCAGTCTTCTTCTCTCTTGTATTCCTGTTCCAGGCTCTCTAAGACACTACAAACCTGTAAAACACCGGAGAACAAGACTTGAGAACATCATGCAGTGTCACACGATACTGAAAAATGTATCAGCAATAGTTTTCAGTTTGGCAAGAGTGATCAAAGCTTGATCTTTATGAGGAGAGCACCAGACTGGCACACCATTGTAGGAGTTAAAAAAATAAAAGGCAGAGCACGTAAAAGACAGCAGTCATTTTTCTCATCCTTGAGAACAGGCTGATCAGAAGTAGTAGAGGATAAAAGGCAAAGTCAAGACTGGCTTTAGCCAAACTCTACATAGTCCACATTTGTCACTATTATATGTTAGCTATAGGTTTGCAACAAGAGTAAGAGAGATCTCTGCTCAGCCATTCTCAGCATCCCTTAATAGCTAGGCAGGCAGTGTTTTAAAAAGAAATTGCTTAAAGCACCAGTATTTTTAAAGCCAGTTCCTAATGAGCAAATTGTTTAATTAAAAGGATCTTTAATTAAATGAATCTAAAAACAACAAAAAAAGCATGCACAAGCTAGAAAAAGTTTTTCTACCTGTTCTGATGTTTTATAGAAGGCAACAGAGGCATTGACTAGCTTGAGGCGATCCTCCATCTTCAGCATAAGTTGCTGCCAATGAGAGGCTACTTTCTCGGCACAGTCCCTGATCATGTCCATGTCATAGTGGTTGGCTTGGAGCATAGCCTCTGCCTTCTGTTGTACCTGCAGGGCACTCTGATGTGTCTTCTGGTTATGAAAAAGAAGGACAAAAAAGAATGAAAACATTTTCCAACACAGGATACTGCTCATGTATAGGAAGAGAGTTGGCACAGGCTCTGACTACTTTGTTGCTGTCCATCTTCTAAATGAATGTAATTATGAAAGTCTAATTCTTTCCCTGGGTGCAAATCCCCAACAAGGTCAATAGTTATTAGAATATTTTTAAAGAAACTGATGGAAGTTCAGTAGAAAGTTCTATTACTTTCAGAAGCAATGAGCTTCTATACTTAAGCTTTGGTTTAGCTAATTGGTGTTTTAGGCACCTGAGGAAAAACTAGGATAGGAGTTTGGGAGACAGAAGCATTATTTCAAATAGATATAATTTTCAAATTTCAATTTTCAAATAATTTTCAAATAGACATGTCCCAATTTGCTCATTCTTTAATCTTATTTCCATGGTGGCCTACAAGATGTAATATGTAGGGAGGGGGAAAAGCGACTGAAGTATAGATCTTAATTTTAACTATTTTAAGTGAAAACACTGTATGTTATTTAAAAAAAAAAAAAAGGACAAATATGAAACTTCAATTTGAAGTCCAGGATAAATTGTGGTCTCTAGGGGTTTCACTCCAAATTTATTTCTTAAAATCCTAAATAAAAAAAAAAAACAAAACAAATCCAAGTCTCAGAATTTCTATCTGTTGATCCTTTTAAGTAAGTCTGAAATGTCAACGGAAGATTGTCAACGGCTAGGGGCAGCACAGGAAGTGGATCTGTGATTCTGTCAGCAGAAGGAGTTCCTGGAGAGGAGTTTACAAAATGGTACCATCTCTGCAACTTTTGTTGTTGCCCATAGCAATGAGAGGTGTTCTAGTGACTTCATCAGGCTCACCAAAAAACAGCGGGACTGACTGATAATAAACATAAAGGCTGAGGTATAAAGGACAGAAGTTGAGGGAATTTATAATGGAAGGTGTCAACTGCAGAAAAACTAGGGAGTCAGGAATAGGTTGGGGCTTGAATAGAGAAAAAGAAGTCTGAAATAAACTCTCTTGGAAATTTCATTTGAATGTGTAGTAGGTTCACAAGTCTGTGCCTTTCCCCAGGAATACTGTGAGCATTTCCTTCCCTCATGGGAAAAATGTATTCTGTGTTCTCCTCAGTGAAGATAAAGTAGACTTGATATTACCAACAGATGAAAAAGTGCTTCAGGAAGAAGCTCACATCAGCAAAGAAAGGAGAAACACATGATCCTGTTTCAGGAAGAGAAAAGGATTCTTTTTTCCCTTCTAAACCAGAAACAGAATCATGAAAAACTTTGGAACAGGGGTCAAGAAGCCTTCAGCTCAAAGAAAGTCATTTTTGCCCTTTCACTTCCCTAGACAACTCTTGCAGACCAAGTTACAGATGTGCTGTTGGTCCACATCTGCAGAAGGAGTTTCCACCCTGTAAGTTCCCAACAGCCAGTGAAATTACAGATTCCAACCAAAATTTTTAAAAATTGCTCCATTGGCTGGTTAGTGTAAAAGTTAATTTTATGTGACAATAATACACATTACTCATTTTATTGCAGTTTTTTTCACTGGTTATTACTTCAATGAACTGGGATAAATGGCGTTTGGAAAAGAAATTTTCACCCAAATGAGATTATACCTATGTTTTAAAAACTAGATAGGTAAAGTGTATAAATTCAAATGACTGCAAACTTAAATGTCAATATTACTTTATGCTATTAAGTTTAACTGATAAACAGTGACAGATCACAAGATTTGTAAAAGATGCCAAATAATGTGGGGTCACAGGAAGGCAAGGGCCTCTAATTTCATTCATGTGCTCTCATGACACCATAAAGTAAATAACAGACAAACTCATGGTCATTACTCTGATCCTATTTTTCTGGCTGCTGGATTAGGTACAGATCTTCAGAAATTAAAAAAAAATCATTATGGTTTCTTTCTGTTAAATATTTTTTCAGTTGACATTATTTATGGCATGGTATTATGATCATCTTGCAGAACAAAACTAACTAGGAATTAGCTAATTAATGGCAAAAAGGCATTGGCTAATTCAAATAAAGGGCATCCAAGAACTCTTACTTCGATGGCATGCTGGAATTGCTCATGTTCTCGCTGTAGTTGTTCAGCCTCTTGCAATGAGCTGGCTGTGATGAGTCCAGCATTTAACATGGATTCTCCATTGCGGATCCAACCCAGCACCTAAAATGGCAAATTCAATTATCTAGAGGGCTGATTCTTAACATGTAGTCTGGGGATTGCTGTTACCTAAAAGAGCCCTAGACACTTCCCATGGGCTGCTTGGTTTTTGTGTCCTAATGTTTATTTTTGACACAACGTTATGGATATACTTATTGTTATAAAAGCACCGTCATTGTAGCCTTCATTGAGGTCTCCTCAAAAGCACTATGACTCTTACCTACCATTCTGTGAGGGGTTTTATGGTAGCAGCAAGTGGGAAGTGATGGGAGAGGTCATTTATAGAGACCATCAACTAAATTAATTTGAAATTGATTTTAAGATCTAAAATTAAAAGCTTATCTGGTAATAAAGGAATATTTTCTATATCCTTTTAGCCTTAATGAATCTGTGACAAATAACAACATTCCAAATGTAAATGATTTCAAATAATTTACTGTTAAATTTGAGTCTTTATTTTTGCAATAGCAAAAAGTCACATAAAGCGGTACATGGAGTAGAAAACAACTCAACTTGTTCCCTCATTACCTGTAGAAGATTCAACTTAATTATCATGACTCTGAAGTCTCTTTCTCTTGCATGACTCAAAACGAGAACTTAAATCTACGGCTTCAAAAATTGTGGCAAATGAATATAACGAAAGGTGATAGCACCAGTAAGTCATGACGAACATGATGCCTACAAAGAAGCTTGGGGAGACTCACAAAGTCAACAGAGCCAAGAAAACAACATACAAAACAATTCAATTATATACGTGAAAAGGACAAGAGAAAGAAAAGAAAATGAAATTTTGCAAAAATATCATGAAAGAAAAAAAGAAGTATGAGAAGAAACCTCCCCCTCACTTCTTTGCAGAGGCTTTGTTGCTTGCTTGTTTTTTGGTTTGGCATGTTTGGGGTTTTTTTTGGGGGGGGGGAATGTCTATGAGTATAAAATATAGCATACATTGTCAGTTTTGCTTTGCTTATTTTCCTGATGAATTGAAGAGTTTTGATTTTTTTTTTTTATCCTTTTTATTTTTAAAAAATGTTTTGCTATTTTGATGGTCCTTTGGGACAGGGGAAATTAGGCAGTGTAAAAAACAAAAGATATCAGCAAAAAAGTTTTTTTAAAGAAGTTGGACCAGAAATTCAAGGTTAAAAAAAGTGATTTGAAGTTTCTCCTAAGAAGAAAAAAAAATCTTATATTAGTTGCTCTTAAAAAAACAAAACAAAACAAAAAACAACAAAAAACCAAGCCAGGACACCTCAATTAGGATTAGTGTAATCCATTTCAGTAGCCTACATACCACACAGAGGAAACAGATTTATTAAGTATGTAACTTGGGGTTCCATCCTAGGGGAACAATGTGATATAATCAAGGGTATGCTGGAACCAGCTCATACATGCTCAAGAGAACCAACTGTTAAATTTGGATACTGGTTTTTAAACACATTTTAAACAACTCATCAGGGTGTGATGGAAGAAGTACCAGGAGGCCTGGCCTCAAGCCCTGCTTGTAATGCCTCCAATCTCCCTTCAGCTCTCTGGACCTCTGTAAAGTGAAGCGATGAAGGGATTGGATTAGATGATCTCTAACATCTCTTCTTACTCTAACATTCCATGATATCTATGAACACATCTCAAACAGAGTCTATCCTCCCCTCTAGCATGCTAGGATATTTTTTGTTTACCTGGGTATTCCACTGATCATCAAACAAAACCTGAAAGATGATACGTCAGGTACTCATGGCTTCCCATTCTGTAAAAAATGAACCTTTTCAAATGTTCAAAATTTTATTTTCCTAGGCTGCTCTGCTTATGATGGCATTACAGGCACCAGATGACAAGAGGAATACCACAGCCTCACATAGCATGTTATCCTGACCAGGTTGATGACAGTAAATCTGGCAGGAAATCACAGTAATACCACCAGGAAGGAACATGCTCAGGTTTTTTAGGCACAAAGTACAAATAACAAAAAAGACTCAGGAGGAGGTTTACAGTGCCATGCTCCCCTAAGATGCTGCTACCTGTAGTGGTTTGCCAACCTGTAAAGCATTTCCTAGTTAAGAAGGAGCTGTCAAATAGTTAATATATTACCTCAAAAATTATACAGTGGGCATTATTTTATTAGGGTCAAAAAGTAAAAGGGTAAGGAGGAAGTAGAAGCAGCATGCTGACACTTTTTTGATGAGACAAGGTCTCTGAAGAGCGGAAAGTTAATTGTCCATTATTCTCAAAGAGCTCCATGAAAGGGGTAGATGTTCTGTGAATCAGAAATGCAGTAATTTTCTAGAATGCCTGAGAAAGTACAACTCGTGACATTTCCATACGTGCATAAGAAAACCCAGGTAACACTGTAAGGGGAAGAGGTAATACACCAGGGCTAAAAGCTAGACTATGTAAAAGTAGTTGATTAGCTGAGTATTCACATATTGGGGTTTGACTGAAAAAGGAACTATTTCTAAAAGCACTTTTTTAGCTGTACCGTGGAAATGCAAGGTATTCCTATAATACCACTTACTACTCTGCATCTGATTTTCTTAAGAGTGAGGGTTGGGTACCTGTTTAACTTCTGCCTGCAGATGGCGCAGCTGTACACACTGCTCCAAGTGTTTCCGATGCTGCTCGGCTGCTAAGTCCAACTCCTGTTGTTTTTCATGAAGAAACTCCAATAAGTCCTGGACCCGTGTGGCCATGTCCACATCTCTATCACAGAGCAACTCAACACCTGAAAACAATCACAAGAGATCTTGGAATTCAACCCATTTCCTTAAATTTCCCAATATATTTGTAAAGAGTTGATCTGCTCTGAGAATCACTGTTGGCCCTATTTGCCTATTCTGCAGAGCAAGGCCCCCTGATTGATAAGAACTGGTCCAAGATTTTAGTGACACAATAACAGGCACGGTGTGTACTTATCTATACATACATGTGTCTGAATCTGTGTTGGACTATGCATCTGTGACTACATTTTAAAACCAATCATAGTTTTCAAGTACTTGTGAATCCACTGTTACCATAATCAGAAGGTGATGGCATGGCTAAGTTGAGCTCAGTTTTTACAACTTCACTTTCTAGGTCATCTTTTACTTACATCAGTAAGTAGGGAGACTTTACATCCTTTCCAAGTCAACGGAACTTTGTCTCTTTTGTATGCTCAGCTTGCATTTTAATAAGCGTTACATTAGACTGGACAACATAAAACAATGCAGTAGGTTTCATGCTTTTAAGGTGGTGAAAACAGTTCCATATATTGTAAAATATTAGCTGGACATTTCCTATTGCCTATGGTGACATCTACTGGCGAAGTAAACAAATAAATGAAAACTAAATAAATTAAGAAACTGAAATGCAAAAACAATCCCAAGGATGATGTTACATTTCTGAGGCTGAACAATGTCAAATAATCTTGTAGTGTTCCTATTTCATGAAATTATGATTTCCTTCTTAGAGTTCTGAATGGTTCCTAAGAATTTTAAGGGTTAATTCAGTATCAGTCATTTATAAATGTGATAAATATGAAAAACAGGAACTGTTTCACTTTAAAAATTCAGAGCAGAATATCTGTATTTGAGTTACAGCAGAGTAGGAGTGGGGAAACTGTGGCTCTCTAGGTCCTCAAGGGTAGGTTGAGTGAATCCAATCTTCAAAGTACAAATCTCCTTAATAAAACGATTTGTTCTGTAAAACCTGGACTCAGTCAAAAGGCTGCACCCAGAGACCTAGAAGGCCACATGTAGAACTTGCAGGTTCCCCACCCTCGTAAAAGACAATATAAGTAACTTTTAGCAATACCATTAAAATAGACTCAATGCATCCACGTGGTGACATGAAGAAATTTCAATATGACATAAAATGAAAACAATAACAACAAAACACCTGATCCTCTCTTACCAGAGGCCTGTACTTCATTGACATACTGCAAGAGATCTTGTCCTTGGTGGATGACATCAAAGGTCAAATTATTCATCGTTAGTGCTTTGTCCGCATGGTGCTGGAGCCGCTGTTCTGCTATTGTGAGATCTTCAGTGTCAAAGTCATTCATCTGCTGAGAAAGCTCATCGTTCCAAGATTCAAGGTCTGAGATGATCTGAAAGAGGGAAAAAAATCCATCTGAACAAGACAAACTTCAATATGTTGAAAGAACATCTTCAGAAATGACAAAATTCAAAAGACAACCAAAAGAAAAAAAACATTGTGGGAGAAAGATTCTTTAATCTTCCATCCTCTACTGCATGTTCTTGCTGAAACAAATCAGAACAGTGAAACAGCATTTGTATCTCCTAATGCTACATCAGCACAGGGACTGATACGGTGGACCTGAAAAAATTTGGGAATAGATATGTTTTGTTTTGAAACATTTTTTTTTACAGAGTGGGGGGGGAGCATTTATTAAGCACCTACTATTTGACAGCACTGTGATAAGTATTTCACAAACAGTATCTCATTTGATCATCTCAACAGCCCTGGGAGCTACTATCACTTCCATCGTACAGTTGAGGAAGCTGAGGCAAATAGAAGTTAAGTGTCTTGCCCAGGATCACAGAGGTAATAAGTATTTGAGGCTCAATTTGAACTCAAACTTTCCTGACTTCAGACTCAGCAAATTCTATCCACAATACCTCTTGGCTGCCAACAATACCGGTCCTGTTTTACTAATCTTTCCTCTCTCATTCTTTATTAAGATTTCTTTTGTACAGTAATGGTATTTGTGTGTGTGTGTGTGTGTGTGTGTATTTGTAAAATATGTAAATGCAGCATATTTAAATTACTACCAATCAGACATGAACCAAAGGCTAACCAGAAGAACATAAAAAAATAATTATTACCACAATCCCTTTCTATAGTGCTTTTTTTTTTTTTTAACATTTTTTCACAGGGGTGAGAGTTGGATCAGTAGTGCTGGCAGACCCAATGAATTTACTAAAAAATTTACAAGGAGACAGCCCCATTCTTAAATAGCCCTCAAGGAGTAGGTAAAAAACTGGCAAAGCTGAACACAGTAAAGGAGACATGAACTGAAGATGCCCTCTGGGCATAGAAAAACCCTGGAGGCAGCCATGATAATGGATAAACATGGAAAATGCTGCCACAGTGTTTACCATGAACTCTTAGTTACTAAGCAGAAGCAAACAAAGAAACCCACTGAGACAACAAAACTCAAAAAAGGGGAAGAAGATTTTTAGAATCTGTTCATAAAAGAAAGTTTAAATAAGACACATTTTTTTTTTAAATTTAAGAATTTTAAGAAAAAATTCCTATCTCAATCTACCATCACATGATTGTGATTATTCACAAATGTGACTGAGAAGTTGCCTGTGAATATCACTGGTCAGAATTTGCATTTATACTCCCCCTAACTTTCTCCACATACTAGCAAACCAAAATGAAGTTTCAGAACACCTTACTCACTCACACAATTAGTGATGAGTTCTAACTTGCTTTTTCCCGAACTTCCATGTGATTCAGCTTTCTTTAACAATTTTTCACAAGCAAACTGTGATAGTTCTTGAGCTAAAAGGGAACTCAGAGACCATGTAGTCTAATATCCCTCATTTTTACAGAAAAAAGAAACTGAGGCCAAGGGAAGATGCCCAAAGTCATACAGGGTAGTACAGAGGTAGTAATTGAAGCCAGGTCCTTAGAGCTGAAAGCCAGTGATCTCTGCATTATTTCCCTGCTATTGCAATGATCATGCTGGTTTAGATTTCAACCTTTCTTTTTAAAAAGTGACACAGTACAGCCATGAGGAGCATAACAATATTTAGGAAAGCGGAGAAAGCTATAAAAATCTTGATCTGTTTTCAACAGGTGGCTGTCATCCCAAATGGAATACACACACACACACACACGTGTATATATGTGTATATACACATACATACATACATACATACATACATACATATATTTAAAGAAGAACAGAAAGAAAATACAGATGCTATGGCCCAATTTCTAACAAGCACAGAATCCAATGCTTCCAAAGGGCATTCAAAGAAATTCAATTTAATAAACATTTATCAACTGCCATCATTGTGTTGGTCACTGGAGACATGAAGACATAAATGAAAAACAAACAAAAACCAATCCCATCCCTCATGGAGCTTGGATTCTACTGAGGTGAATTTCATCAGATCTAAAAGCAAATCAAAGCAGAAAATTAGAAATCAAAAAAACTCAAGCTTTACACTGGCCTTCTCAAGTCTTCTGCTGCATGTTCCTTTAAAAAAAGGTACATGGCTGGCTGGTTCTAAGAGGGTTCAAATGCTGGCTGTTGTTTCTTCTATGTATAAATATGTTGAACAAGTCATTTCACCTCTGGACTTCATTTTCTTCTTCTTTAATGAGAGTTCTGTATTAAATGATATATGAAGTCCTTCCTGGGGGGAGCTAGGTGGCACAGTGGATAGAGTTTAAATCTGGTCTCATACTAGTTGTGTGACCCTGGGCAAATCTCTTAACCTTGCTTGCCTCAGATTCCTCACCTATAAAATGGAGCTGGAGAAGGAAGTGGCAAACCGCTGTAGTATCTTTGCCAAGAAAATCCCAAACAGTCTCACAAAGAGTTGGACACAACCAAAACAGCTGAAGTCCTTTCTAGCTCTAAAATCACAGGATAACAGATTTGGATCAGGAAGGGATCTGAGAGGAACACAAGTCCACTGCTCTCATTTTACAGATGAGGAAACTGAGGCTCAAAGAGTAAAATGACTTGTCAAGGGCCACATAACAAGTAAGTGTCTGAGGCAGAATTCAAACTCAAGTTTTCCCAATTAAAGCACTGTATTCTGCCACCTAAATTAAAACAAAACAAAAACAAAAACAGAACAAGAGATATTAGATAATTAAAGCTTAAAATTTTATTACATGACTTCTGTCTTAGCCTTTGATTTAATATCATTCAAATTTTAAGAAATTTAGTTTTATACAATTACAGTAGAGTTTTAACACTGATTTGGTGTACTGACTTTAAGATATATGCAATTTTATGTCAAAGGAATGGAGGTATACCTATTTATTAATTAAAGGATCACAAACTGTAGGGACTTCAATCTAACAACCACAATCCCCTCTGTTTACAGATTAAGGACACTGAAGTCAACAGAAGTTGAATGACTTGTCCAAGGCAGTAAGTACAGGAGTAAGGACTTGAATTCAAGCCTTCTAACAGCAAGTTCAATACTCTGTCCACTGGACCACGGTGATAAAGCAGCAGAATTTTTGATTCACCTTCAAATATCAAAATGAGAGTACTTAGAAATTTCTACTGCTGTCCGTTTACTCCTCAAGTAACATATTCAAACAAAAACAATAGATTAAAAAAAACCCATCTCTTTGAAGTAAAGATTACAAAAGAAAAAATGAACTACTTAGGTTTTTTGTTTGTTTGTTTGTTTCCCCAGTACTTCTCTTCTAAGCCCCTGTGTCCATTCAGATCTGGGACCTTCTCACTGATCTCTGGCTTTCATAGTGTCACCAAAGATCATTCACTGATCTGTAGCCGAGTTTCAGTCAATATCAGATTTTTCACAGAGTTTCAGTGTATTTTCCAAGCTGCATTAGGAGTTTTTAAATTTGCTTTTTGAAAACTGAGAGTAAAGACTGACTTTTAAAGTAAGGTTTCTCCTAGTGGCTTGAAAGAGATCTTCAAATGCTCATGAGAGACAACTTCAGTTCTGGACAGACAGGTGTCCATATTGCCAAACAAAAACAGCCTTCACAGTTAAGAGCTTTGGTGGTGGCTGCAGATAGAGAAAAAGTGACAAAGCTTGGAGAAAAAAAAAAAATTCTTCCTCCTAAGCCAAAATGGAAACCCACTAGCAATGAATTTTTAAGGTCACAAAAACAAAACAAAAACCAAAAAACCAACCCTGCCCATCCCCACGGGGAATTTGGTATGCAAATGAGGGTGTCAGGTTTAGATGTCAAATAAGAAATTTTACTAGAAGCAAACTTAATAAAAGAAAGACATTGTGATATAGTGGAATGAATGACTGACTTTGAATCAAGAAATACCTGGGCTCCAGTCTTACCTCAGACACTAGCTGTGTGACCATAGACAAATCCCTTAAACTTTTTGAACCTGTTTCCTCATTAGTAATAAGCAGATGTACCTGAAGTTCTTTAGAATGTGAGCTCTTTGAGGGCAGGGACCATTTTTGCTTCCCTTTGTATCGGGCACAGCATGTAATATGTGCTTCATAAATACTTGTCGACTGCCAGCTCATGGGGTTTTTGTGAGCACCCAATAAAATAATAGATGAAAAATATTTTGTAACTGTCAAAGTATTGTATAAATAAGAGATTACCATCATTATTGTTAAGGCACATTATATAAATTTTAGATACCACCACAAAGCCTTGGCTTCTTGAAAACACCTCAAAGAAGTGCCAGAATACGGAGCAGGATGAGGCATTCAGTCACTGCCTATTAGCTGTTTGGGGTTTACGTTCCTTGGAAACATTGCTTCAACTTAGTCTTCAGTGAGTTTCAATTCCTTTCATCATTACTCACAGTCAGTATCAATTTAGTCTCACCAAAATATGCTTAGTGCTGCTTGTACCTTTCCAGTTCAAAAAGAAAGAAGACATGTCTCTTAACACAGAATTCCCAACCACCCTCATGCTTTTGGTTGAGGAAAAATAAAGCGATCCTGTTTTCCTTTTTTTCTATTTTAATGTAAGGTGAAGTGGTCCATTTTTAGATAGCATATAAAGTGAGACCTCAGTAGATTAAAAAAATGGAGTTCCCAATTACCTAATATTCTATTTTCACCAGTTCAGATTTTTACTTCAGATTATTTTCAGAAAAAGTATTAATACCTCAAGTTCCTTTTTCTACTTCTGCTCATTGAATTCCACTGGTCACTCAGAGAAAGGAATACTGTGTTATGTAGTCCAGGCATGTTTAAAGCTACCATGCTGACAAAGTATTTTATTTTAAGTTTCTTTGGGGAAAAAGTCCCTTTTATTTCTTTTCTATTCCTCTTTTACCAACTGCTCTTCCTCTGGCAGTAATTCTATCAGATATTCCCATCTCTTCTCATTTTTCTTTCTTACCCATGTCTTTCAAAAAGCAGTATGGTCAAGAACTTCTGGGAGTGTCCCTTAGTATCCCTCAGGGATGGCCTTTGGATACTCTCGTTAACCATGGGTATGAACTTATCTGTACCATTTCACCTCTGTAGGCTCGAGGGGAGATGAGAAACAAGGATTCAGTTAAACAATGCATGACAAAAAAGGATTAGGTGTTCACTGGCATTTTGGCATCTTCCTGAAAATATGTATTTTTCCCAGTTAGCAAAGAACTCCTGCGGTGAAAGGAAACAAACCGAAACAACACAAAATCAAGCTACTCACATCTATGGCATCCCTTTCAAAAATGCGCAATTGCAAGAAGAGTTCAAGTTTGATCTTTCGTTCCTGAAAAAGTTCCTCCATCTGAGATTGGGCCTCATCCAGCTGCTGCAAGACTGTCTCTATATGATTGATGGAGCTGTTGTGAGGGGTCTTGTTACTGGAGATGGCAGAATCCCTGTTAAAGAGCAGATGAGGGAAATGGGGATGTAAAAAAGACAAACAGGAATTGAGTGAGAAAGTCCTACATTGTTAGAAGCACAGGACCTGATCCGGCAACTAAAAATCACAGTGAGAAGAAAGCTAGCAGGAAGTTGGACTCCTTGTCTTAGCACATGTAATAAGCTTGCTCTCTTCAACAACAAAGTTAAACTTCTGTTCCTAAGTAATCCTGTCACAATATCAGAGTTCAATTCTCTAGCTTTGATTCTTGTAGTGGTTCTAGTAATTCAATTTTATTATTCAAACAAAACTGAATTTCTCACCCTCCTTTTCTCTAAATAGGAATAAAGGTATGTACTAAAATACACTTTCTTTAAACTAATGTTTAAATTGCTTGGGGGAGATTAAACTTTAGATGAATTAAATAAGCAACAACTCTTAAACACCTACTATGTGCGCAGAAATACTTCTCACTTAAACATTCTGGGGAGAAAATACAATTCTCTCATAAACTTAGCAATGACCTTGTAAAGAAGTGAATTCAATGAATGAAATCCAGAGAATGAATTTTTAAAAAAATGAAGATAGTACTGTGCTTGATCTAAGAGTATTTGCCATAGCACAAGGGAAAAAAAGAGAAAAGAAGTCACTCTGTGATTTTAACAAGCATGACACTTGACATAGGGGTGAGTTAGACTTGACTGTTGCCTCAATCTGAGTTATAAGAGGCTATGCTGAAAAGATGGATGTTTCTCACACCTGATTGACTATCTCTCCCTTGACAGACAAGTTCTGAGTAGATTTGGGTGAAAATATATATAAAATACAGTTCCAAGCTTTACATTAGAAGGGGGAAGCTATTAGAAAAAAAGGTATAATAGGTAGAGCTATTAGAAAAAAGACGAAGAATATGTTGGGTCCTCTATAAGGGCAGTGTTGTGAGAGGGACAATATGACCACAAACATATATGAGAGGGAGAGGAAAATAAGAGAAAGAAATAAGATCGTAAGAAGAGAGTGGGGAAAAAAAGAGTCTTCAATGTCCTCTGTATCCAAGATAACACTGTTGATGGTACTTGTTATTTCTCTAGGTGGGTTGAGGAGAATAGCCAACAACTATAAAAAGGAAAATATGCTGCCAGGATTTCATGAAAAGGGCAAACAAGGAACTCACCTCAGCTGCTGGATGAGATCTTCCCCCTCCTTGATCACATTGACGGTGACCTGCAGGGTAGTCTGTTGCTGTTGACCAAAGCGCTTGATCAAGTCCTGAACGGCCTCTACCGACTCGGCATAAACATCATCCAGCAGCTCTTTCTGCAATTCTTCTAGCCATGTCCAGAGCTAGGAGCGAGAAAATGAGAAGAAACTGCACAATGAGGTGGAGGTTCTGCCTTAACTACCAGGCAGAGGCTGGCTGACTTCAGAGAGAAGGGGCTGGCGCTACGGCTCTGTGTGACACTCACTAGGAGGGAAATGGTGGTATAATGCTCCCAGAGAGATGGAAGGAAGGAAGGAAGGGAGAAGCATCCCAACAGTCAAACTGCCAGAGTGACATATGTACAAAAAAAAAACTTGCAGAGCTGGAAGTATGTCTATATGCATGTACTTGTGTGGGAGGAAGACAGAGACAGAGAAACAGAGCAAAGTCAGAGAGAAAATTAGAATGTCAGAAAAAAAGTTAGAAAAAAAAGAGGTGAATGAAAGATAAAGAAAAAAGGAAAAAGGAAGGCATTCTTTCCAGTATTTTTTTCCATGCTCAACTGGGTGTACAAAGTAAAAAAAAAAAATTCTTTTAACAGAAGCATCTGTTAAATGTCTAAGTATCAAACCCTAAAATATTTTATGTTTATGTTTTGTTGTTGTTCAGTTATTTGCTACTCTTTGTGACCCCATCTGGGGTTTTCTTGGCAAAGATACTGGACTGGTTTGCATTTCCCTTTCCAGCTCCATTTTACAGAAGAGAAAACTGAGGCAAACGGGGTCAGGTGACTCACTTCAGGTCATACAGCTAGTAAGTGGTTGGTTATTTATTTTACATATGGGATCTCAAAGAGTTGGATATAACTGAACAAAAACAACAACAATTTCACTTTATTATTTTCAAAGTTTTTACAATAATTGGCTAGTTCCTAGAACATTCCTCTGAGTAAGGTTGGCAATTTATATAACATAGGAGTATATAACGGAGCAGATTTCCCATCTTAGAAAAAGTATAGCATAGCAACTCAGTTTCATTGAGACCACAATAAAGCAATCAATGTGTCAGCTCCCACATGGAAATTATCTGCTCATAAAAGCAACAGGTTCCTAGAAATTAGGAGTGAAAGTAAGTTTAGTACAACTATGGATCTAATCTACCACTCTAATTTTACAGATGAAGGAACTAAGAATAAGAGATTTGAAACTCCCTTTTCAAGGTCATACCACTAGTTAAGTAGATCAGGCATTACAATTACCTGGGTTTCCTTGACTCCCAAGCTAGTGCTCTCTTCACTCAGACCATACATGCACTTTATACACCATGCCACTAATGCGTTCAAAAAGCATTTATTGCAATAATTATTATGAAGGTCACATAGGTAAGGATTACCTGTAGCAGCAATAACCATACTGAGTATGATACTGCTGGGAAGATGGAAGTAATTTGCTCACTTTCTGCATGTAACATTAATTCATTCAGGCCTCTGTAGTACCATTTTGAGTAGATAACCAAGAATTAAAGCTTGAAGAAAGAACTGAACACTTCTACAGAATGAGTAAAAGTGAATGCCTGCATAAGAATTTAATTGCGACAGCTATGTATATTTTATATACAAAATTAAAGTCACATATCATAGGGACATCTATTCTAGCTAAGACCTATCAACCAACTACAAGTGTTCAGCAAATTAGCAAGTTTTTTTCCTGAGCTAGCTCTCATGGATTGTTTAACCACTATTCACATTCTGAGCTATTAGGACATCAAAACTGTTGTATTTTTGTTGGAGTAACTTGTGTTGGTGTTTAGTCTTTGTTTCCAAACTGCTGCTAATCTTAAAAAAAAAACAAAAACCACTACAAGAAACAAAGCATTTTTATGTGCTAAGAACTAGATAAAAAGTTAAATAAATCATTAGTTCAAGTGCTGACTGAGAGACCTTACACTCTTCATACGCACTTTATGATTTCTAGTTTCAATAGAGAAATTTAAAAAAAAATTAAAGCAACCATACAGTTTATTCATTATTTAATATTGTATAGAGATAAATAATTATCTATTTTATCTTTTATTAGAAAACTGGTCACAAACAATATTTATCAAATCCAGGAGTAGAGCTATTTTCCAAAGCTGAGTCAACCAGGATACTAAGGGTTTATTTTGCTGAAAATCAATATGGAAAACATTGTTCTTTTTTTCTGTATCTTTTCTTCCCATTAATTTATAAACTAAATGATCACATTTCATTGTGATTTTAGAGACGAAAGGGACTCAACAGCTCAGCTGGACTACAAAATGATGCCCAAGTTTAAGTGATTTGCTTAAAGTTCCACCACCAGTTAATGGTTGCAGGAATGGAATCCAGTTCCTCTAAATTCCTGTCATGTCCTTCTCATTATACCATATTAACCCTGAATTTGGAAAATTCAGAACAAATATCTCAAGATGCTACCTATAAAAGCTTAAATAAACACGTATGCCATGAGAGAAGTACATGTTTCTATAGTAGCAGATAAACAAACTGGACAGCATGTATTTTTTAAAAAAATATTTCCCTAAATTCTTTGTTAATTCAATTTATAAACAAAGGGGAGGGAAAAAAGGTATAGACTTCTTCCATTCTCAATATTTTTAAATTCCTTCATTCTTCTCCCTAAAATGTCATGCACTTTTTTCTGACTAAAATAATTTTCATCTGTGCCATCATCACATTCTTCTTACAGGACACACAAAGCAAGATTTTCTAACAGCTATCCCTGAACCATTAAAGGTCTCCCACTAAAAGACGGAGATTATAATTTTAGGCGCAAGTGACTTATCTCAAATTGTCCTTTTGATAAGCTAAGAAGAGTGGACATACATTGGATATATGGAAAAGAAAATAAGAAATAGTTTGCTTACCTTACTCTCTCTGTCCCCAGTACTCCACCCTCTCTCTGTATTTTGGAAGTGCCTAAATGAATACGGTCTGTCACTATTTATTTGCTAATTAAAGGTACCCTCCAATATTTTAACTATACTAAGGAACATATTGGAAGCTTCAAAAGGAAAATGGCTTTTCCTTTGGTGTACACCTGTCTGCTCATCAACTCCCATAGCTGGTAATTGGGCAGAATGTGATGAATACATAATGAATTTATACAAGAATGCTACACGCTGAATATTAAACACACAAAACCTGTCACTGCTGTGAATCTAGAAATGGGGCTGTCTCAAGGGTTTATTTTTAATATTCAAATACTTAGAAGAGTTTAGTGGTATAAAGAAATATTGCTTCCAAAAACACATCTTAAAATACATTTGACTCTCCAAGAAGACTTTCATTTGTAATTAAGTGTAAGACCTTTAAAAAAAAGAACACAAGAACTCTTGGGTAAATAATATCATAAGTACATTTAAGATGACAGGGTTTCTTGTTTTATACACTTCAAGGGGATGGTAGATTGGGGATCGGTAGACTGGGAGTAGGAGACTAGAGAAGAGAAACAGGAACGTGGTACCTGGAGATTTCTCCAGGTGCTTTGATTCCTCCCACCCCTGCACTCCCTTCCAAGCTGTACATTGGTTCTCTCTTAGCCTATCTCTGAGCAATTTATATTTCTCTTCAGCACTATAGTCTGCTGTGTGTATACAGGGTGTCCCAAAAGTCTTAGTGCAGCTGTTTTTAGCTTAAAGCTGCACTAAGACTTTTGCAACCTTATGTATGTGTCTGCTTTTTTTTTTTTTAAATTTGTCTGCTTTATCCAGAATATTTTCTTACTCATTCCCCCAACATCCAGCACAATGCACACAACAGAAGGCTAATACCTGGTTTTTGAATGAGTAAGTGAATATATATATATGTGTGTGTGCGCATGTGTGTGAGACACACACACACACATATCCCCATCACTGCATGCAAATAAACATTTATACAATATCTTCAAAGTTAATAAAATGAAACTTTGGAAGAAGTTAATGAGGAACTTTAGAAAACAGGTATTATTTAAAAAGTCAATTTAAGAATTTCCTTTCCTTGAATCTTTATAAAATGTTCTTTGGAATCCTAACAATAGTTTACCATATATCACTTAGGTACACATCCCAAATTTAAATTTTTTTCATGTCTAAATATAGTAAGGTCTGAGGAACAGCTGTTAGAATCAGTCTGTATCCTGTATAAAAAACTTCCCTGAGTTCTTGGTGGGCTGCCATCAGTACCTGTAGCTTGAGTTTTTTTCCTTCTTTAAAAAAAAAAAAATGCTTATTCATTACAACATCCTGGCAATTTCAAAATGTTTCCATGGTGGACCTCACCCGAGCTTAACTGTTGGCCCTGTGAAACTACCAAATAATGACGGAAGGGCCCACAAAGGAACTGACCTCAGGGTTATGTTGCTGAAGAAAGAAAGGAGCAAAAAGAAGGTAAGGAAAAGAGCCTTTAACAATGATGTCACTGTGCTTAAATTTGAAGTTCTTCTTTCTATTTAATAGATAAAAAAAAATTGTTGTTTTGATTTTTATGTTAAATCTTACATAAGGCATGAGATGTGATATGTTCAAAATATCACTCTGAATAGCTGAAATTTTTACAGAAATAACTCAACAATATGACTTCTGTAAGTTTTACTTTGGAGGGGGAGGCACCATTTGCAAAATCTCTGTACGTACTGCTGAGTTAGAGTAAATGAGGATCTATCTCTTTGCCCCATATCTTTAAATTTTTATCCCCCCCCCAAAAAAAAGAAAATCATAAAAAGAGGTGAGTTGGGTTTTCCAGTAAAAAGAATAACTAATGGACAGAGAGGCCAACCATTGACAGTATCCACTGAATGCTAAAAGACCTAAGGGAAAGCCTTCAGAGAATTTGGTGTATGCTTTAGGGAAGTTTTATAGGAGAACGTGGAAGAGAATCACATATGAGAAGGTATGGTTGTTGCAAGTTCCATCCTTGAAGAACTAAAGATATTTAAGTTTAGCAAAACAAAACTCCCTACCATAACAGACTTATCACAAATATGAGAACAGGCCCAATTTAAAAAAAAAAAATCCTCTTCTTCTGGATCTTTTTCAGACTCTATTACAAATCCTATTAAAACTTTACCAAAGTCTACTCCACTAGATGTTTGTACTAGAGACAATAAATATTTGAATTAAGAATGATAAAAATCCTCTATGTCCATTCTATAGCAACTCAGCCAACATGTGCAATGCTAAAAACAAACAAACAAAAACCCAAAAAACTAGTATTAGGAAAAAAAGGCTAAAAAAACCCAGGTCCTCCCTTCAAGGAGCTTACATTTTAATAAGAGAAACAACATTTAACTAATTAGGTATGGAACACAGTAACAGCAACAACTGTGCAATGATCAACTATGATAGCTTAGCTCTTCTCAGAAATACAACGATGAAAGGCAATTTCAAAAGACTCATGATGGAAAATGCTATCTATATCCAGAGAAAGAACTATGGAATTGTAATGGTAATTTCAATGGGGAGATCTTTCCCATTGATATGAGACCTTCCTGGGTCATGTGGAAGTCTGAGTTACATGGAGCCTGTGGTGGGAGGTGTTTGCTGAAGAGGTGGAGAAGGAAGGGGTGGAGCTGAGAGGAAGTTGGTCAGACTAGTAAGAGCTAGGAAGGACAGAGGAGCAAGCAGCTGAAGCAGCAGCTAGAGTCAGTGGGAGAGCCTGTCTGTGATTTGTTTAAGGGAGCTGGTGTGTGGGAAGCCCAACAGAAGGAAGACTTGGGAATGGCTTTGTCCTCTGCAGTGCTAATGTGTATTGACTTCTTGGTTACTATGACAGATTTGGTTTTCTGGTGTTGGGATGTGGCTTTCTGGTGTGTGAGTAAATGTTTTTCTTCTGCCTTCTATATGGAGAGATGGTTATACTTTCTGATTCAGAACTACTCACCCTTGGTGCTGTAAATATTGCCTTGGGGATAGAGGAGTCTGAATGCAGATCTAAGCATACTATTTTCACTTTTTTGTTTATTTCTTTCTCAAGGGTTTCCCCTTCTGATTCTTCTTTCACAACATGACTAATGTGGAACTATGTGTAACATGATGGTACATGTATAACTTATATCAGATTGCTTGCTGCCTTGGGGAGGGGGGAGAGAAAGTAGAGAGGGAGAAATCTTACAAAAATAAATGTTGAATTTTTTGCATGTATTTGGGAAAAAATTAGGTATATAAGAGAAATACACGGAGTAGACAGAAGGTACTTCAAGAAAAAAAGACACAAGCAACTGAAAAAGCCCTGAGGACTTATCCCACATCTTCCACTTAATAAGTTGAGCAAGAATGTGTCAGTAGTTTCTGATCAATGTGTATAAGGTGATAATGTATGTAAAAGTACTATGAAAACTGTCTAATGTTATATAAAATAAACCACTATATGATCATATCATTCAATAACAAAACAAACATACAGGTTCCCTTAGTTTTGAGGCAAGAGAGCAAAACAAGGTGGAGCTAGTAGATATATAAGTTCCACTTCCTAGGACAATGATAAAGAGGCATTTAGTTTTCTTTCAGAGTTTCAGGGTCTTGAAGAATGAGTTGAAGAAAGAAGGACAACAGCTCATCCTGAAACTAATTGGCTAGCATCTGACTGGTTGTGATGATGAAATTATCACAGAAGTCAGGAAGGGGCAGACACTATTCCTGAAATTATCATCTAGTTGTATTATGGTTATATATAGTACAATAATTTGTACTGAAATTACAAGCTAGTCTTCCCAACTAGAAGAAGTGAAAGGGCCCAAGGAACATTCCTGTCTACCTTAATGACTGAAAGAGCTCTTAGGCCCTGTTAGATAGAAGGGAGGCGAAAAAAGATTCTGAGGGGATGGAGGAGAATGAAGGCTAGTTTCAAAAGGGTGAAAAGTAAAAGAATTTAACCCAAGGTGAAAGAGAAGAAACTACATGCTGGATCTATCCAAACACAAAAAGTACAAGGAGAAAAGATGTAAAGAACCAAGGATAAATATATAAAAGAGTAGCCAAGGACCTTTAAAAAGAGCACCAGGAAAGCTTAAATATGAGAATGAGATGAGGTTTGCAAAAATTTTTTAAATGACTAAAAACAGCCTTTCCTGCCTTTTAAAGACAAAAAAAGTGAACAGGTTGCTAGTATTCTCTCTTCTCCCTCTCATTATCTTTGCATACACTATGTCCTCTCAATCCCCCAACTAAAATATAAGCAATGAGAAAGAGGTCATTTGGGTTTGTGTATTTCATTGCTTTGTACGCTATTAAGAGACCTATCTAGAAGAAAGTATAATATTGATGGAGTGAACTGCTTAACTTTTTTGTTTGCTTGTTTTTGTTACTGAATTTTCCACGAAGTAAAACTCTAACAGAATCAGAAATAATAGAAAAAATGTTAGGAGGCACATGATGCACTAAATAAGAAAGCACCTATCGTAACCACTTCAAAAGCATTCAAACTCTCAATTCTATCCCCCATCTCTTGCTAGGCTTAACAACAAAAAGTCATGACTAGCTGCCAGAACCAGCTGTTTGGGAGGGAGCCTAGCGTCAAAATCAGCAACAATGATTGCCAGGGCCATGGTCCAAGTCAGAATTAAAGAGTAAAAGGGGCATCTGCTAACGTTGGTGGAGACAACAGAAGCTTAAGTTGGGGGGTCAGGCTGGATCAAGGAAAGCAGAGAAGAGTAGATCTGGGGGCAAATACTGAGGATCAGGGCAAGTCAGGAAACCAGGAAAGTCATATCCAGATATTGGAACTTGCAATAAATGACAGTTTGTAGCACTCAGCTCATGCTTGGCATGTACTAGCTGCATCATCCTCTGATTCTTAAAGGGGTTGAACCCAACAGGATCTAGGGCTCACATATACAGGCCCAGAAAAAGCACATCTTAAGGGTACTGAAAGAACTTACGGGCATGCTGTAACTTGCCTAAAGTCTTTAGGAAAGCATGGAGAGTGGGGAAGGTGCTGATAGACTGGAGGTTGACAAATGTTATTTCCATTTTCCAAAAGAGGAAGAAATTTAATTTGAGAAAAAACCCCAGCAAACTTAGTATCTCCAGCAATATTCTGTGTGTTGCCGAGTTCTGTTTGCCCTAGCCAGTAGGAAGAAGAAGGGTGTATTCCATAACACACCATATATCTTGAAGTAAATACAGCAAGGAAAAAGGAAAGAACACAGGACCAATAATGAGATTATTCAAATAACATCTTAAAATTTCTCACAAAAATCCTAGAGCCTCAAAATTCTGGTATGTGTTTTATAGCCCTTCATTCTCTCTATTAGCACCGTAATTCTAGAAATCCCACAGAGATAAGAGGACCAGATGGAATACAGGGAGGGAAATTAATTAGTTGTATTGCCATTATGACAGCAGGTTGAGATGGCAGGAGATGGAACATTTAAGAATAAGAAAGAACTCTTACTTGTTCTCTGAAGACAACTAGACAGGCTAAAATCTTGGCGCCTTTAGGTGGGTTGAATAATATGAATTAGGGCCAGTTGAGTCTCTTAGGTTTGAGAAAGGTTAAGTTAGACTGCTGCTCTTTGAACCAAACACCTAAAGCCACCAAGACCATGACCAGCTCAATTATCCACTTGCAACATTTACCAGCTTTTCTAAGCTGAAATGATCTTTTCCTACTCTGTCTTACTTAAACAGCAACACAATTGCCCACCAGGTGTTTCATCTGGTCTCCACAATTCAGTAAGGCTTCTAGAATTAGAATTCCAACAGACAGACAATCAGTAGCTATGAATTACAGACCAGGATTTTAAGAGATTTTGGGGGGTGAAATGCTAACATTTTATTTTGAATAATCGCATTACATACATACCCTGTTATCCTGTCCTTTCCCTTAGTTATGCCCTAAATCAGAGATGATATGCAAAGAAAGCTACCAGTGAAAGGGTGTAGAATGTGTTTAGAATGGGTTCCTTAAGCTTATCTCTTTCATTCAAGAAGACATGGTCATTACTTCGCAGTAGACATTAAATGTTTGAAGATAAAGTATAATGGAAAGAAACAGGTATCAACTTGTATTCTCTCCTGTTTGTCCTTTTTGTCTCCATTCAAAATAACTGCATGGATTAATACTTTCTCCATCTATTAAAGAATGATGATGACAACAAAAGAATAACAACAATGTGTTAGTAATAACATGAGTTAATAAATATTTCTCTACTTGAAGTAAAGGCCAAGTGTTAAGGGTACAAAAGATAATATAAAATACAAAATGCTTCATATCCAAAAAGCCCTAAATAGTGAATAGTACTACACAGCGCAGATTATTATCTTTGTGTTTGAATGCTTCAACTTTAACATCGTTGGTCACATCTGAAAAGTGCTCATTAAAATGAGCATTTCAGAACTTTATTTAATGTGACCCTACAATCTGTATGTGCTGTGAAAGACAAATGCGTACTTTCTAGTCTACTTTGGCACTGATTAAGAAAGTGAAAGGAATTTCACAAACCACATTACTTTGGACTACTCTACTTTGGATTCTTCTTTTCTAAAAAAATTAAATTGGGCCCCTGATTTCATTGGTACAAGAAATTCTTTGTCAGGTCAGGAAAGACCCTGTATGAATTCAGAGTGACACCCACCTTCCCACACAACATTATATGTGGGTCCTCATCTGTAATACCCAGATGGGAGGGACCAAAGGTCACTCTCCAACAGACAAAGAATATGAACTAAACACTTCAAAAAACAAAAAGGAATTACAAACTATTTTACAGCCACATCAAAGAATGCTCCAAATCACTAATAAACAACCCTGAGATTTCACTTCACAATCAACAAATTAGCGAAGATAAAAAAGACAGGAAATCTTTGCTAGTGGGGTGATAGAAAGATGGGTACACTAAAGCATTACTGATGGGGCTATGAATTGGTCCAACCATTCCATTCTGTAAAGGAATTTGGAAAATATGAAAATAATGATTACAATGTCAATACACAGAAGGTCCACATTTATCCTATGAAATGGAGTAGACAGAGTATTGGAGTCATGAAGACATAAGTTCAAAACTGGCCTCAGAAACTCACTAGCTGTGTGACCCTGGTCAAGTCAGTTAGCCTCTGTTTGTCTCAGTTTGTTCATCTGTGAAATGGGATGGTAACAACAGTACCTACCTTGCAGGGTTGTTGTGAGGATCAAATGAGAAAATATTTGTAAAGCACTTAGTATGGTGCCTGGTACATGGTAAATACTATATAAATGTTGTTATAATTCCTCTAAAGAGATTTCGTGTAGATATGTATGTGCTTGTGTAAATGACTGGTTTAAAAAGCATCACTATTAAAAGAAAGGTCTAGTCCTTTAAGGAAAAAATGTAGGTAAGATGGAAATCTGTAGATTTTTAAAACAAACAAAGAACTGTGTATTGTGAAGGCTTAAGAGAGGAATAATTGACATCAGCCAGCATTCAAAGGTTATAGTATAAAGGAAGAAGTGATGAACTAAAAAAAAAATTTGAAAAAACAAAAGTGTTAATGAAATCATTCTGTACAATAACAGGGGTGAGTATATTTGTGTGAAAGAGAATATTTATAATGTATGTAAAGATGTGTGAATCTGCCTATCAATCTATGTGTGCACAATCTAACAATCTACATATATACATATACGTAAAAGTATGTATACACATATGTGATACTATATATGTAACGGCAACTTATTTACTGTAATTATTCTATGGAGGTTTCTGAATGACCACCCTAACCCACCTGGACCTGGGGGAAAGCAGTCATAACTGTGAGGGGAAAAGACACTGGATTTCTAATTAAAAACTGGATGGAAAATAAATGGATTTCATTTGCCCTCTAGTATAACTGTCTGACTAGTTTAACTAATAGTGGGGATCTAAGAGTCAATGAAATTTTGCAAATTTAGGAAAATGAGGACACAGTTACCTAGACAGAAGTCAGGTTGCAAACTTATAGAGTAAGCGGTCTGGAGGAAGTCACACAAGGAACAAACGGCTGAAAAATCTGCCAACAGAACATGCCTTGGCATAACCAGTCATATCAAGAAACAAGGTAAGAGGGTATATTTTCTAATGGGGTGAGTAAAGAACCTCTATGACAGGATAAGAGAAGAAAAGGTATTGAAACTTGGAGACAATCGTTTTTTGGGCTTAGATAAGAGTCATTTGTTGTTCCCAGTTTGCAGGGACTGAAAAGCCTTGCCCAAGGTGACAGTAATGTCTAAACTTGAGAGCAATTGAAGGTCATTTCCTGATTAGGGCTGGACTTTGCAGACACAGGCAATGTGGGAGAATGTAAGAGAAGCACTTCCAGAAATTCCTGAAGGGCAGCTTTGGTCAGACAATTTCAGGGACATGGAACTAGAGAGAGGTAATATCAAGGCAAACGGAAGGCAGAAGAGTCTTTTAGTATAGAGTAAGAGTGGGGAACCTTAGGCCTTGAGGTCATATGTGGCCCTCTAAGTTCTCAAATTCTGCCCTTTGACTGAATCAAAATGTCACAGAACAAATCCCCTTAATAAAAGGATTTGTCCCATAAAACTTGGACTTAGTCAAAAGATTCCACCCAAGGACCTATAAGGCCACATGTAGAATGCTGGTTCTAGAGTGAGGAAGACCTGAGTTCAAATCTGACCTGAGACACTCAGATGTGACCCTGGGCAAAATCACTTAACCTTCGCCTACCACAGTTTCCCAACTGTGAAAGGGGGTTAATAAGAGCAACTACCTCCCAGGATCAGCTGAGATACTATTTGTAAAAAGCACTTACCACAATGCTTAGCACATACTAGGTACTATAAACATGCTTATCTTCTTGTGGTTGGAGAAGGTTTAGGCCTGGAAAGAATCTTAATTCATCTAGTCCAACTCCCTCATTTTACAGATGGACAAACTGAGGCCCAGAGAAGTTAAGAGACTTTTCTATAGTAACCGCAACAGTGGCAGTGGTGAGATCTGAATCTGGGTCCTCTGATGGCAAATCCATTTCTCTTTCTACTACTGAACCATCAAGGACTAGACTCTAGCCCATTAACCCTTTCATTTGATTCCTGTACCTTTCCTCCCTTCCAAATGCTTATCACATAATATTTCTTCCTTCTGTGTTTCTTCAGTACTTCCTTCCACAGAAATTTCTGAGAACTTCCAACCATGCCACACTAAAATATGAACTTGATTTGGTTCATAGTAATTCCCTGAAATATCTAACAACCCGGTGTGATTTTGAGAGCAAGGGAATGGGGTGGGGTGAAGAAACCCAAAAATCTTCTCCCTAACTCAGAACCTTAGGTTCAGAAATCCCCAGTATTCATAAAAGTCATGGCGGGATGACTTCTGAAGGGGGAGCCAATGAACTCAGTCATGGACCTGATGGTAGAAAAAAGGGGGAGCTAAGCAGTTCACACTGCAGCATCAGTCATAGGATGCTCAGTGATGGTGATTAGTCATTGAAACGTCTCTTTTCCCTTCAGCTAAATAAATCTAGTGGAACAACAAAGTTATGTGGAGCAGAAAGCCTTTTTCTTCCTCTTACAAAGAAATGAGATGAGATTTTAAGGTATGCTAAGCACTAACAAGGGTGAAATGATTAAACCCCCTGAGTTGGGAGGGAAATAGTTGCCTGTAATAGTTTTTGTCGCTGGAGCCAAACTCAAAGATGTTAATATGCCTTGGAAGGCTTTTGACTTGAAGAAAAAGTTCAAGGCGAGCTGTTCTGATCTCAGAAATAGAACCTGAGTAAAACTGTAAGTTGATTGTGATCATTTGGATATAAGTGAGAAAAAAAGCTTCAGAGTTCAAGTCCAATCACTTTGTGTTTACGGCATTACAGTTTGCTCTGAATTGTGTATCTTTACTGGCCAGTAAGAAAGAAAATAAGTATTATACTATTTCAGTGGGGTTAGTCTTTATTTAAAAAAAGAATAAGTATCTAGAATGTCTGAGAATCTCTCTTCTCATTTACCTATACCTCTGGGAAGTCTAGCCATTTCAGGAATGCACAAACACTACCGTCTATCTGGTGGGTACTACCCAAACTATACACATAAATGCCAAGAAGGAAATGATTAGTATTTCAACGCCTAAAGTAATGGCAAAGACCATATATGACATGTAAAACTATCAGTTAAATTTCTATGAAATTCAGATAACAGAATGACTGAAAATCTCCCAGAGTGATTTTATTATGAGACAGTATCAATTTAACTGATACTAATAAAAAACATTTGGACTATTAATACTAATTAAAACATAATGAATACTCAATTATATTCTGGCCAAATTTCCACTGCATTAATAAAGGAGATTTCCTTACTGTAGGTTCCCTACACCATACTAATTATATAGTATAGGGATTTTACATATCTTTAGCTGGTACAGTTGGTGCTGGTCTAATGATCATTTTAATATCTGCTATTACCTTTATCAGAGAGAGAGAATTTATTATAATGTTTCAGTTTTTACTTACAGGAACACTGACAGAAGATTCAATGAAACAAGATAATGTTAATCATAATGAAAGGGTTTGAGAACCATCTATGGATTTTATTTACTTAAATAATAAAAACCTCCCTCCCTAAATTATAGTTAATCATTTTACAATCTGCTTCCCTACAAAAACATTTAATCAATGATATTGAGATACTACAAAACACCAGTAAGCATTTATCTACATAATATCCTTAAAGTTGGTGACAGGACAGGAGGTCTAAGGAAGCTACTTTGGAGAATCCTTCTAGAAAACTACAAAAAAGTTATCTAAGGTCAGCTGGTAACAGGAGTGACCACAACAAAAGACTATGATAAAAAGTAGCTGTTAAAGAAAATACATCCAAATAGATATAAAAGGAAGATCTACAAAGAGACATGATAGAAGTTGGTGGCAGAAACATTGGAAATAATGAAGAACTAGCTATATCTAGGTAAGCAGGCTGCACTCCTCTGGATTTCCCCACCCCATGCATCCAGAAACCTGGAAAATACCCTCAGCCCCTGGAGCCCCTTCCTATGATTGGATGGATCCTCCCAGAACCTCCACTTAAAGAGGGTGCCCAGGTGAGCCATCTCTTCATTTCCCACCCAGCTCTACTCCTATAGACTTCTCTACTATGTCCCTCCTCTGATAGCTTCCCTCCCCCCATTTCAGCTAACCCAATTGGCAAAAGGGATTCAAAAAGCCAATGAAAGTCAATGAGAAGAAAAATGCCTTAAAAAGCAGAACTGGCCAAATGGAAAAGCAGGGCCAAAAGCTCATCGAAAAAAAAAATTCCTTAAAAATTAGAATGCAGCAGATGGAAGCTAATGACTTTATGAAAAAATTAAGAAATTGTAAAACAAAACCTAAAGAATGAAAAAGTAGAAGACGATGTAAAATATCTCATTGGAAAAACAACTGACCTGGAAAATAGATCCAGGAGAGATAATTTAAAAATTATTGGACTACCTGAAAATCATGATAAAAAAAAAGCCTAGGTATCATCTTTCAAGAAATTATCATAAAAGCTGCCCTGATATTCTAGAATCAGAAAGTAAAATAGATATTGAAAGAATCCACTTGATCACCTCCTGAAAGATATCTCAAAAGGAAAACTCCCAGGAATATTGTAGCCAAATTTCAGAGCTCCCAGGTCAAGTAGAAAATATTGCAAGCAGCCAGAAAGAAGCAATTCGAGTATTGTGGAAACACAATCAGGATAACACAAGATCTAGCAGCTTCTACATTAAGGGATCAAAGGGTTTAGAATATGATATTCCAGAGGTCAAAGGAGCCAGCAAAACTGAGTATAATACTTCAGGGGAAAAAATGGTCATTCAATGAAATGGAGGATTTTCAAGCATTCTTGATGAAAAGACCACAGCTGAATAGAATATTTGTTTTTCAAATACAAGAATCAAGAAGCATGAAAAGATAAAAAGGAAAGAGAAATCATAAGGGAATTACTAAAGCTGAACTGCTTACATTCCTATATTGAAAGAAAATATTTGCAACTCTTGAGATTTTTCTTAGTATTAGGGTAGTTGGAGGGATTATATACATATAGACAGAGGGTGTAGGGTGAGTTGGATATGAAGTGATGATATCTAAAAAACTAATATTAATGGGTGAGAGAGGAATATATTGGGAGAAGGAGAAAGGGAGAAAGAGATTGAGGTAAATCATCTCTCACATAAAAGAGTCAAAAAAAGCTTTTGCAATGAAGGGGAAGAGGCGGGAGGTGACAGAAAGTGAACTTTACTCATCGGATTTGGTTTAAGGAGGAAATGATATGCACGCTCAATCTGGGATGAAAATCTTTCTTATCATACAGGAAAGTAGGGGGGAAAGGGATAAGTGGGAGCTGGGGGGATATGACAGAAGGGAAGGAAAATGGAAAGAGGGAGTTCTTAGAAGTAAACACTTTTGGGGAGGGATAGAGTGAAAAGAGAATACATGGGGGGCAGGATAAGATGGAGGGAAATATAGTTCGTCTTTCACAACATGACTGTTATGGAAGTGTTTTGCATAACTACATATGTTAACATATATCAAATTGCTTGCCTTCTCAGTGGGGGTGGGTGGGGAGGGAGGAAGAGAGAAAGAAGCTGGAAATCAAAATTTTAAAAACAAATGTTACAGGTAATGGGTTATAGAAATCTATCTTGCCCTACAGAAAAAGAGGGAAAGGGGATAAGAAAAAGGAAAGGGGATAAGAGAAGTGAGGGGCATAATAGAAGGGAGGGCAGATTGGTGGAAGGGGTAATCAGAATGCACAGTGGGTAGAGGGGAGAGATGGGGAGAAAATTGGGAACTCAAATTCTTGTAGAACTGAGTGTTGAAAACAATTAATAAAAAAGTGTCTAGCACATAGTAGTTGTTTTTCAATCATTTTTTCAGTTGTGTTTGATTCTTCATGAGCCTGTTTTGGGATTTTCTTGGTAAAGGTACTGAAGTTGTCATTTCCTTCTCTAGATTATCTGACAAATTAGGAAATTGAGGCAAATGGGATTAAGTGACTAGCCCAATATCACACAGCTAATACATATCTGAGGCCAGATTTGAACTCAGGAAGATGAATTTTTCAGACTTCAGGTCTAGTACTCTATCCACTGCACCACTGAGCTGCCCTGACCTAGCCCATAGTAAGGGTTTAATAAATACTCGCTGGATTGTTAATGAGTAGAATATAATTTTAACCTGAAACAGACTAAGTCAAAGATTACAGCTATGAAATTAGCCAACCTGTTAAACTGTTTGAAGTTGACTTAAATAACAGGATTATATACTGCTAACTAGCCACAAAGATGAACTCTAAGATACCCAAATACCATGAAAAAAAGAATTCTTATGCTATAAATAGCTGACTGTGCATATATTATACTATTAACACAATTTTTATTTGGGATCAAAAAGATGAAAGGAATAATTGGGAAGAAATAACCTCGAGATGTTGGGTGATAACAGTAGACATTAGCAATGACATAATGCAGAGAAATTTTCTATTTGATAAGGCCAACATCATGGTCAACGGAGTTAGAATATCTAGAAGCTATTCCCAACTCTACAGCCTCTGTGAAGTTTCTTACCCTTTAAAATATACAGAATATCTACTGTCCTGAACTCTCAGTGAGAGGCTCTACTGTAATAAGATGTGCAAAAAGACTTGAAAATTGTACTGTATGCAATAGGAATGTAAGAAAATGCAATGATATTATTCCTACCATCATTTATCGATACCTTAGATCAGTTTCATCACACTCGATATTCTTCTAGAGTTGTCTAACAAGAATCAGAGGATGGGGCTGGTCTGAGAATAGCTTAGGAAGAAATGGCAAAGTAAAGGGGTTAAATAGAGGCTCAACTTTCTGTGGAAAGAGAAAACAGGGAGTCCTCACATGGTCATAACCTTCAACCCCCACTCTTACTTCCACTTTCCTCAATCTAACACTACCATGGGTACAGAAGATTCACGGTTCATTACTCTTTTACTATTACCATGGATAACAAAGAATTCAATGTATTATAAAGTACACAATTCTGAATGATCAACTTTTAGATGCAAAGAATGAAATGAGATTGGGGACCCAAGACAGAAAGCTACAGGTGGTTGGGAGGCTGTTATTTTTTGTGTCTTTTAAATAAAATGGAAGGTTCCCAGGCATTACATAAAGTAACAAAAACCCTGTCCCAGTTCACTTTGCATATTTGTGGAGGCTAAGGAGGAAAACTTCTTTACTTAACTCAGCAAGAATCAGTTAGATTCAAAAGTGAATGATCTTTTCTGGGAAACCTAAGCAGCTGCTGGGAAACTGATGAATAGAAAACCAATGCAAGGTCACTGAAACAATTCCAGAAACAAATCTTGGCCAAGTCCTCAATGTCACCACCTGGTTCCCTCAAACGACCTAAAAATTTCAAAAGAGACTAATAACTCAGAGCTGAAAAACATAAAATAAGATAGAACAAGTAAAAATGAGATCAGGTTGTTTTTTCCTTCACTTAAAAATGGAAAGTATATTCCTTGATCATTCAAACTTCTGTTGTGCCAGAAATGCTTCTATGACCATGCTCCTCTTCTAATATATACGATATATGGCAATTTCAAAATGGACAGGGCTGGAAAATATCTAGCTAAGATGTTTTTGAACAAGCAAGAAACATATAAATACTAAATACCACATTACCAGACAATTCAGATGGGCAAGCTTTCGTTATTTTTTATTTTCTTTTTATTAAAAGCAGATGAAAGGTTCCCTTCCCCCCTAACCCACCAGGCCAAATTGATTTCAATATTACTATTCACAAATTACTTACAAATGTTGTTTTAACAAGAACAAGATTTTAACATAGATTCAGTAATCTAGAAGGTTAAGATTAAAATTAGAGAGACAGAGAGAGTGTAAGACCGTGTGTGCGTGTGCGTGTGCGTGTGCATGTGAGTGTGCGTGTGTGTGTAGACAGATGAGGAGAGAGACAGGGACTGAGGGTAGGGAGGGACAGAGGGTGGATAGGGAGGGAGGGAGGGAGGGAGACAGACAACATTTCTTTTACTATCACAAGAGAAAACAGCATAAGGAAGATGTACCCTTGTCTCCCAACACCAGAGTCAGGACTAAGTTCTAGTACAATTCACTTTAGTTTTGACATCTGTATCACCCATGCACCATTTGGGAACACTAAAGCTTGTTAGTTATTCAAGTGACCAGAGAAGGAGGTAAATGGCATGTAATCCTTGTCACAAAGTGAACTCCAATTGTGGATTCTGGCTAATAGCTGTTGATACTACTTTTGGTCCACAGTCTGGATAATACTCAGGCTCAGAAATGGCTGCCCCTTGCCCCTCACCCCATTTACTGTACATCAAGCTTGCCTGCTGCTGTTCCTTTCCAACAACTACTGGTTATAGGGCATGTAATAATCATCTTTACTCTGGCTTGGAGCACACCCAAACCTCTTTATCTCTTTATGGGATTCCCCACCCCCACCTTCCACTTAAAAGCATTTCAAAAACCCTAATAAGACGCAGCTGCCCTTAAGTTTCTTTCTCATAGGTTCCCCGACAGGTCACAGCACTCATTAGGAAGACAGATGAGCAATAGATTTTAAAATTTATGTTATTTAAATTTTTTATTATCTATTTCAAAATTCCATTTAATTAAGCTTAATTTCTCATTTGTCTGTTTTGTATCTATAAGTTGAAGCCATCTGCCAGAAACTGGGGGATATTTCCCCCTGACCAAGAAAATTAAAATTTCTAATTGCTGAAATTAGAAAAAATGTAATTATCTGGCAAGGGAAAAGCTCTTTAAATACTATCGAGTCTGACTTCATAAACATTCAGTCTTTTAGAAATGTAAGGGATAACACAAGAATCCCCCACCGAAAGGGCGTTCTGGGTGGTGTTCTTTAAGCTGGTTGCCGTAACTGTGATTTCTCCAAAATTTCCCTTTGCTGGCAGGGAGTCTCAATGGGAAAAGGCACTGTCTTGACCACTCTGAACATTCTGGGAACTTTAATGACAAGCCTCTTCTCAAGAATATAGGTAATCAAGGCTATGAGGAAACCACAAGTAACTCCTTTGGAAATCTGACCTTTTCATTTTCACATCTAGTTTACTTGTCTGGACAGTATTTGTCCAGAATCTCAGAATTGCAAGTGAACTCGGAGGCCTTCTAATACAAATAGTACCTGAAGACCTCTAGTGAGAGGTCTTATCATCTGAAGCAGCTACTCCTGCTTCTAGACAGCTCTAATTGGCATGTAGTTTTTCCTTGGCCTGAACATTTCTCTCTTTCACTTGTAACCATTCTTCCTAGCTCAGTCCTCTTTTACCTATAAACCAAGTTCAATCTGTCCTACTAGGAAGAGCCCAATCAAATACTTAACATCACAGACCATAGAGCTGGAAGGGAACTTAAGAGGCCACAGAATCCAAATCCCATTTTAGAGATGAGACAACTCAGTCCCAGAGAGGTTAAATATCTTGCTCTGAGCAAAACAGCTAGTAAACTCTCAAACACAGGTCTTCCTGACTCCAAGTCAAGTGCTTCATCCTTTGGGCTATCTAGCTGCTTCTGTTATGTACGACAGCTATCATGCTCTTTGTCTTCTCTAGGCTAAACATGCAGTCAATTCAACCACTTCTATTATGATATTAACATATATGGGGGGCAATATCCTAAGTCCTTCCCCTACAACAAGTTAGTTTTTCCCCTAAAATTATTGTCACCATCCTTGAGACCTGAGGACTCTAGGTACTAAAGACCTCCTCTATGCCTAGCACAAAACGGCGACAAAGAGCATTGGGTACTCTCTCTAATGCCTGCCTGGTGGCAACTCAAGGAAGGTAGTTTCATTTGGCTGACTCAGCTCCAGGTGTCCTCAATTCTCATCCTTGTAGGCTATCCTTCTGCTATGACTGGGTAAATCTCCTTTCGTTAACTGCTGAATGACCTACAAGTGTCTCATTTTGTTCCAATATCAAACCAAAAATAGTACCCAAAAAAAGGACTGACCAGAGTCAGGAGCAACCCAGAACAACTCAAATTCCTTCATTATTCTGGCTGTCTTCTGAGTGAGCCTCATATTAATCAAAGTCCTTCCATAATGTGGAAAAATGGAACTGAAAACAATAACCCAGATGTGGTCTTACTGTAAAAGCAGACATCTCATCCTGGACACTATGCTTCTCTTAATGTAGCCTAAAGAGTGAATTAGCTTTTCTGGCTGACACCTATGACACTGAGACCCCAATTAGAGTATAAGATCTTTGAGAACAAGAATTTTCCACTTTTTTCTATTTTTAATCCCCAGGGCTTGGGGATAAGCACTGTGCTTGGCACACAGGAGGCATGCAATAAATACTCATTCATTGCTGGCTCACAACGAGAGCTTGCATTCTAATAAAACTCTCAGGTTTCCTTTTGTTTTGAACAAGTTAATTCTCACCTTGCTATATTGCACCCATCTTGTACTAGTGAAATAGATTTCCTGAACTCAAGTGTAAAACTTTATATTTATCTTTATTCAGATCAATGTTCCAGCCTGCTTCGATGTTCAAGATTAATGCTCAATGTTCTAGCCTGTTGAGATTTTGGGGATTCTGAGTTCATCAAAATGTGACCTCCTTTAGGACAGAGACTGTATTTTGGCCTTTCTTTATATCCCTAGTACTTAACAGAGTACCTGGCACACAGTATGTTTAATGCTTAGTTTTTCTGGCCCATCTGACTCTTCATGACCCTAACTGGGTTTGGTTTGGTTTGGTTTTGGCAAGGACACTGGAGTGGTTTGTTATTTCCTTCTCCAGCTCAGTTTACAGATGAGGAAACTGAGACAAAAAGGGTTAAGAAACTTGCCCAGGGTCACACTGCTAGTGCCTGAGGTTGGATTTGAACTCAGGTAAATGAGTTTTCCTCATTTTCCTGCACTTTATGCACCTAGCTGCCCCAATATGTACACAGTAAGCATGTAGTAACTGCCTGTTGACTGACTTGAGAAAAATTATTTCTGTCTTGTATTCAATAACTAATTATTGAATCAAAGTTTTTCTCCTCATCAAGAAATCAACCAGTGTGGGAAATTTTGTTCAAAGAGTTATTCAGACTAAAGATCCAATCAAAAGACAGTAAAAGAAATTCTAAGTTTAGGCCAATGACAAGATTCCTGCTCATTTTGTTTACTCAGACAAGTCTGAGAAAATGTAGATCAGACAGGTGATGTGGAAATTGATGTCTCTCTGAACAAGACTTGAATTATCTAAGTCACGAAACCCCAAGATTCTCATTGTAATATAGCTCACTTCCCATTACAACATTCATTCTCTCATTAATTGTTAATCAATCAGAGTTCACTGCCACCCTCAGAAACACTTGTCAAGAGCATATATAAACTGTGAGTCCACCACCAGACGTGTGTTTGGCATTTGAGAAACTCCTTTTATTAATAAACATTAATAGATTAAATTACCCAGAAACTATGTCTCTTGAACTTTTTATATGTCACACTCTATCATCCCCTAGGTTAGAGATCTTTTCCACTTGGTGTCATTTGCAAATCTGGGCAACAGGTCATCTAAGCCTTTATTTAAGTCACTGACAAAAAATGTTTAAGCAGCACAGGGAGTAAAAACCACTGGAACATTTCACTGGAGTCTACACAGCATCACAGGCTAGGCTGGAAGGGACCATGGTATCCAACCATCTACACCAACTTTCTAATTCTGCACAAGAGGAACTGAGAGACTCCTTGAGGCTGTTACTTGCCCGTGATCATGCAGATAGCAAGTGGCAAAGACAAGATTCAAACCTACAACTTCTGATGCAGAATTCAGGGCCCTTTCCTTCAGGTTTGCAAAGAACTGATTAATGAACATTCTTTGGGTCCTACCAATCATTTCCATATGCTTCTAACTGCATTCTTGTCTTGTCCAACATTATTCCATTTTTTTTTTGTAAGAATAACATGAAAGATTTTTGTCAGTGCTCTGCTAACATCTGGGTAAACTATAGCCATGGCATTTCCTTGACTGACAAGTTTTGTAACCCTCTCAAAAAAGGAAATGGGGTTACTCTGGCATGCCCTATTCTTGATGAAGCTACGCTTCATTACTCACTGACAGTGATTTCTATGTAGATTTAGGGAGCACAAACACAGGAAACTATCTCAGAGGAGCATGTAGCCAAAAGGTTTAAAATTCATGAGCTTATTTGAAAAGTTTAAAAACAATAACAGAGATTAAAAAAACTCAACTTTACTGCATGATAAAACAAGGTAGGCTTGGCACTTAACAGTTGTTTTACTTGTATGTTAACTGTTTATTGATTTCTATTTTTTTTTTTTAAACCCAGTACTGACTGTGAAGTAGGAACACTGCAGCCAGGAAGGAGGTCTTTGCTTCAGCATTTTGCAATCTAATCAAACTTACTTCACCACCTACAAGTCCTATATTTCACAATGTAGTGTCCTGGCTAGCACATAAAATACTATTGTCCTGATGACCCAAAACACATGCCTGAAGGTGACTTTCCTTTTATTGCTTTCAAGTAGATGGGCCAGAGAGATGTATGCTACAATGAATATTAATAGATATTTTTATTTACATCATAAGGCTAAAGACAGGTTTTATATTAGAGTATTCTGGGATTAGTTGCTTAGCTCCTTATCATTACTGTGCCGTTGTAGTCAAAGATACAATGATCTTTGCAGGTGAAGGTTCTACCCATTAAAAAGCACCTGACTTTCCTTGATCTGGACCAAGTGAGTCTATATAATAAGGAAAGGAGAGAATAGGTAGGGAAGGAAAGAAAGGGAAAAGTAATAAATAGGAGTGATAAACAAATGGAATAGCGAGAGAGAAGCAATAGAGAAGCACAAAGGAAGAACCCTCAAGAGATCCAGTCCTCTTTGAGACAGAAAAGAGACAGTGTAATTCAGAGCAAATGTTCATTCAGTCAACCAAGGGACATCTGGGGCCCTTCCATCCACGTTGCAACTGAACCATCTTTTATGCATTATTTCCCATATTAAAATGTGAGCTCCTACAGCAGGTCTCACTTTTAAAATTTCTATCCCTAGCGTTTGCCACATAATAAGCATTTAATAAATGCATTTTTATTCAATTTCATTCATTCATTAAAGAAGTGTGCATGTTCTTCCTGTATCCACATCATTACAGAGGTATGAAACAGATGGAAAAAAAAGCAGTCATGTAGGCTGAGATGGAGGACAGATAGGTAGAAGTGGGGTAAGGCATCTCTCTGTAACATTCTCTCATTATGGGGAGCAAACTAAGCAAAACAAAATACTCACATTTATTGTCGTTAAATTGTTTCTGACTCTTTGTGACTTCATTTGGGATTTTCTTGGCAAAGACACTGGAGTAGTTTGCCATTTCCTACCCCAGTTCATTTTACAGATGAACTGAGCCACATAAGGTAAAGTCACTTGCTCAGAGTACCACAGCTAGTAAGTGTCAGAGGCCAGATTTGAACTCAAGAAGAATAATCTTCCTGACTTTAGACTCCACACTCTATTCACTGCACCACCTAACTGCCCAGACAAAACACTCACGTACCAACACTTTAAAAGTAAGAAAGGGAGAGAAAAAGAAATAATGAACCACACCAGAAAAAAAAAGTCAAATGCATAAAATGAAAGGTCCAAAAGAAAAAACAAGGTAAAGAAGAAAAGCTAACATAGAGAATGAATGTATTTAAAAGAATGTAGAACATAATGAATCTGACCAAAACACAATAAAGGAGTTGAAAATAGGTGATGATGGGTAGAAGTGGTAAAATATAAATGAAGAAAACCCAATGTCTCAGAAATAGAATTTCTGGACAGATTTAGCCATATTTGACTAACTTCAAAAAACAAATTACATACAAAAAAAAATCTCGCTTTTGAGAATTAAGAACTGGGTATTCTCCGTTGCTGGAACTAGAACAAAGCAGACAAAGAATCTCCATCAATTTCCATTAGGAGGAAAGACAAAAGAAAGGGTGGTGGTAGGAAAAGAAGAGTTACTGTAAAATGTTTCCTAATCTGCTTACTAAAAGGGAGTGAATAATTACAGAGAAACCTGATCTCATGACTCTTCCAATAAACCCTGAGCATATTATAACTTAACTTATCCTGCGGATTATGGATCATGGTGTCAGATTTAGAGCTGAATGGAGTTGTTGAGTCCACTTAATTTTACAGATAAGAAAACTGAGGTACAGAGAAGCTTCACAGGTGGGATTTGAATTCAGGGCTTCTAGACTCCACATCCGGTATACAAGTCTTCTCAATCTAAAACCCCTCCCTCCATCTACACTTACTCACATCCTCTTCCAGTTCCCCCTTTCTCAATGATATATTTCATGTGAAAGCTCTTAATTTTCCAGCAATTAGAATACCAGTGTTAAGTTTTTTAGAAATAAGAAAAACAAAATTGCTTTAAACAAATCAAAATTGAAAAAGTATTCCTTTACCATGGATCTGTAAATTAATCTGGAACAATGAGAACAGGACTGGATTTGTAGCCAGAGGACCTGAGTTTTATCTAGGTTTGGGTGATCTTGGGCAAATCACTGAAGGTCTCCAGGTTTCAATTTCCTCATGTAAAATGTGAGGGGTTGAAATAAGGTGTTATCTAACTCTGACTTTATGACCCAAAGACACCCACAATAATAATTTTATAATGGGGAGTTTTTTCAGTTCTAATCAGATCCTACTCCCACCCCAGGCCTGTGACTTCAGTGATGAGAGGCAGTAGGGGTCTAAGCAGGGTGCCTCTAAGACACGCTGGTTGTGTGACTAGATAATTAAGGACAAAAGTTGCAGATCTATGGCTTAGGGCTGGCTTAAAAAAAATAAGAACTTCAAGTGAGGAAATAATTGTCTTCCAATGATGATCAGCAACTACTTAACCATTTAGAGAGCTGCTTGGAACACTGAAAGTTTCAGTAACCTCCTCAGGTCATACAGCTACTCTGTGTCAGAGATGGGTCTCTCTGTCTACTCTCTGTCCAGTGGGGTCAAACTCAAAGGGAAACAGCGAACACTAAACATTCATTTATGACGCCTGAAGGTCACATATTAACTTAGACATTAACATTTTCGTTGTTGTTCAGTCCTTTCAGCTGAGTCCAAGTCTCTGTGACCCCATTTGGGCCTTTCTTGGCAGAAACATTGGAGTGGTTTGCCATTTCCTTCTGCAGTTCATTTTCCAGATGAAGAAACTGAGGCAAACAGGGTTATGTGACTTGCCCAGGGTCACATAGCTAAATAATTATAACTAAATAACATTGACTATATTCTATTGAATTTTTATTTATTTTGTCAAATATTTCCCCTGTCCCACACTACCCTATCTCTACCCCTTCTGAGAGAAAAAAGGTCATGGAGCAGACAACATTGAGGCCTTAGTATATTTTCTTTCTTTGTGGTTTTGTGGTATCAACACTGCATGCTCTTCTGACAACAAGAAGCTGACTATCTGAAACATTCGGAAGTTCTTTACCTGGAGGAAGGAAGGGAACACACAAAATCACACCAAAAACAGCTGGGAGCTGGCGTTAATTTCTGTAATAGTCTGAGTAAGAAAGCCTTTGGCACTTAACCCTATGGGGCTCCAAATGCCGGTGTAGCTGGAATAGGGCAAACCTGTATTTTCTAGCCACATTTCCTTGATTTTAAATTATATGCTCTGCCCAGGAGGAATTGGTCCACATTTTTCAATTGGTCTACTTTTACACTGTCTGTCTTTAATGATATTGTGGTGAAAATACATTTAATTAGCCTTTTGCTTCTATTTAACTTCTCTTCACTATTTAATTTCTTCTTAAACTAATTAGGGTAGCAGCTTTGCTATATGAGTTCCAAAAGTGAATACTGAAAGACGTGCTTCAAAAAAAAAAATTCAAAACAACCAACAACTGCTGTTTACAAAAAACAAATACAAAGAAATATTTGCTTTCCTCCACAAACATCCCTATTCAGTCTCTACTACAGAGATTCCTATGGCAATGGGAGCCTTATATAAACAAACAAGAAAAAGTGTAGAAAAACCTTTAGATATCAGGGGAAAAAGAAATCTAACTAAAGACTGATTGTCTCTAACAAGGAGTCAAATAGTATCTAGGGGGATAATCAGGCAACATTCCAAAGTACCTGGGTCAACTTCCCTAAATTTCTACACTGTAAAAAATAAATCTGTATTTTTGAAAATTTTACCTGGCAACTCTTCTCCACTTTATTTCTAAATTCTTATTTGGTCATCAGTCTGACCAAAATGGCTATTTCTTGGGAAGCCTGATAACTTTGAAGTTCCAGAGAGCCGCATAAAATAAAAGAATGAATGAGCTAGAGAATTTCAACATGAGTAAACACAAGAGGGGGAGGTGGTGGAGGGGAATACTTAACCTTTATAGCTAAGTCCAAGTCTCAGGGCCTTTTCAGGATGCACTATTAGATGTTAAAAAAAAATCATACCAGTTGCCTACTGACTATATTGGTTTCTAAAGTTTAAAAGCTAACTGAAATGAAAAATAGCTTCACTTAAAATTGATTTCCTAACATATGTTGACACAATTAAGGTGGTTTGCAAATCAGACTACTTTGGCATCAAAGATAATTTAAAACTATACTAGAACACTATTGTTACTGTAAAATCAGATGGATGCAAACACATACACAAACATGCACAGTTTTCCTTTCCTCTTTCTTTTGAAAACTACTGATAAGGTCAAAGAAAAAATAATGGAACTAACATTATGAAGCACCTTCTCGTGGTAATGATTCATTCTAACTGAAAGTTAAATGCCAGACTGATGTAGTAAGACAAGTACGAGATATGCGGCCAGAAACCTGGGCTCAAGTTCCTGTCTTTCTACTTCTAGTTGCTTGAATTTAAAATAGGCTTCTCTGAATCTCAATTTCCTCATCCATAAAATGGGGATAACATACCACTTACACGATAACGCTACTCTGAGGCTTCAATTAGATAATGCTTTTTTCTTTCAATGCCCTCCAAACCGAAGCTACTGTCTTTACTGCTACCACTAACCTTATCACCACTAAAAACAACTCAGTAAACCTTGGAAGGCTCTGTTTTTGTAAAAGACACTGTGCTGGTCCAAAAAGATGGGAAAAAATGACATAGTTTCTGCTCTTGAAAAGTTTGCACTCTAATAGTGGAGTTAAAACATATACAGAAAGCATCATAATCTAGGATAAAACATGATGGAGTCAAAAAAGATTCAGAGAAGTGTTTGAAGAAAGGTTGAGAAAAGAGGCAGCATTTTCATCTGGGAGAATCAGGAAAAGTTTCATGCAGGGCACAGTACCTGAACTGAGGTTTGAAAGCTAAGTAGGATTCCAACAGGCAGAGATTCAGAAAATGCAGTTCAGGCACCAGCCTACACAGAGGCATGGTAGTGGGAGATGACAGATTACAGTTGGGGAACAACCAGTAGCTCACTTAGGCCAGAATGTAGAGTGGATGAAGGGGGATAAATGAGGCCAGTAAAGTTAGGTTGGATCCAGGGTTAAGGCCATTAGGAGGTTCTCCTACATGCTAGTGTCCTCTCCCACAAAACTGTCTGGTATTTCTCTGTCTTTACTTACATGCGTGCATGTCATTTCTCTAGATCTAACTAGCTGCTTCATTTTTGTAGTAGTTATCCATAGTGCCTACCACAGTGCTTGGCATAAAATTGGCTGTTCATTGACTGACTTTATAACACAGAGGAATCTTTAATTAATTTTATGCTATCTCTCCTTGCCATCTGTTCAGGAGATATCTATTCAATTCCTCTCCTCTAACTGCTGTAGTCAGCAATCAGAGGACATGACAGTAGGGAGGGACCTTCAAGACCACCCAGTCTAACACCTTCATTTTATAGCTGAGCTAACTGAGACATAAAGAGGTGAAGTATCTTATCCAAAATCACCAATGTGGGTGGCAGGCCTCTTTGTTAATCATCCTTCCCACTACCCCCCATTTCTTCCCCCAATGTGTCCTTGTCTGATGGTGTCCCCTGGTGGTTAGCATGAAGAACTACCTGACAGTTTCTTCCTTATCTTCTAGAGAGATGCTGAAGTCTGTCATGTCTGAATCTTCCCAACCCCATTTAGAGTTTTCTTGGCAAAGATAATGGAGTCGTTTGCCATTCCTTCTCCAGCTCATTTTACATGTGAGAAACTGAGGCGAAGAGGGTTAAATGACTTGCCCAAGGTCACATAGCTGAAAAGTGTCTGGGCACAGATTTGAACTCAGGAAGATGAGTCTTCCAGATCCCAATCCTAACCTGGATACAAGTTCTGCCTTTGACCCATACCAAGCTGGAAGAACCATAGACAGGCCATCTAACCACTAAGCATCGAAGGTGATTCTCCAACAATAAAAATTTCAGAAAAATTTCTGATTTGCATCACTTAAGGTAGTTTCCAAACTGGGGTCCCTTACAGATGAAATCACAGATCTAGATTTGCTTAAAAATTCCCTTGATCACTACTGCCTTGGTGACAGGTATAAAGCAGCCATGCTCTCAGAGCTCAGTTCCCATATACAAAGCTAGTTAACAACAAGCTTCCTTTTTCTCTCACTACCATCTCTTGCCAGTTCTTTCCATTTCTCCTCTTCAAAGAGACACCTACCCAGCGCTGATAAACATGAATAATGCCCAGGATATGGATATTTCTTGTCATAAGAAAAAGAGAAGCCAAAGTTTTGAAGTGAAATTAGAAATAATGAGGAAGCAATGACACACTCTCCAAAAACTCTTCAAAGTCTGTAGAAATACCCAGAGGCATCTTCACCAGAGTTTCGATCTACTTCCTCATTCTTCTCTGGGCTTGCTTTTATTCTCTCTCATACATCAACTTTCAAGACAGTTTAAAAAAACAAAACCCTAACACTATCTCCTGCTAATTTTTTCAGGATCATAGATTTAGAATAAGAGATTTTAAAATTTTAATTGCTAGTATTTTGTTATTTTCTCCTGCTTTTTAAAATTGTAAATGCAAAGTATTTGCAGCTTTATCATGTGGACAAATAGGCTTTTGCTAATCTGGGAATATCACTACCAAGTATGATATTTTTTCAAGAAAAAGTATCTTCTGAGTACTTAAATAGTGACTTAAAAATAAAATTTGGAATAGAACCCATTTCAAATTTGAGGGCTTCTTAGAGCGTTATTTTAATTATTTGGTTTCAAAGCTTATATTTCTGAAAATATTGTGTAGATCATGGGACTTAAGAGTTGGAAATAATTATACAAATCACCCAGTTCAACCATCTCCCCTTTTTCTACAGATGAGAAAACTGAACCTCAGCTTCTTTATCATAAATGGGAATGATAACATATTTTTACTGTTTGTTTCATAATGTAATGTGAGGGTCAAATAACATAGTGTATGTATAGCATTTTGTGACAATAGCTTAAAGTATAATGTCAGTGTCAGCTATCATTATCACCTCCTCATTTTACAGACAAGGAAACAGCTCCAGAAAGGTCACATGACTAATGGTCCCTCTGAAAATAATGGTCAGATCTTCAGACTTTTCTCTTTTATCCAAATAATTTCTCCCTAACGTGACTGTGTCATCCAAAATCTGTATAAATCCCACAATCTTTCTGACTTTAGTATATCATGATCCTGAAAAGGGACTTGGAGCGTATCTCACTCCCCATTTATACAGTACTATAATATAGCAGAGCCCTTTCATGAGGTAGGAAAATTTTCCATCCCTCAAAATTATCAAAATCTAAAATCACTGGAAGTGACGCAGTGAGGCTGTTAGCCTCTGCTTTGCCTGTACTCATTCCTGGCATTCTAAAATTTCAATACATTTAATTTTTATTTTGAAAAGGGAACTTTTTCATACCCTATTCTCCTAGAAAGGGGGAAAAATTCCATAGAAAAGAATTTCTCCTGGAAAACAACAGTTGAAAAAAATGACAAACCTGAGCCCTCATCTCCAATTGCTAATATAATTCCCATTATCAGAGCTGATGGGAACATGTAATATACCATTTTCCTCCAAAAGAAAAAAAAAATGCAATGAAATTAAAATGTAAACCCTATTGATTAACATAAGGCAACGATTAGACCTTCCAACTAGCATTATATAAAAAGTTGAAAAAATATGAATTCAGTCTTTGTTATGTGCTAAATAATATATTACATAGCTCTCCCCAATTAGCCCTCTCCCCTTACTGCCCTAATAGGTTTACTAGAAGAAACCTAAAAAATAAATACTAAGGTGGTAAGTTAACCTCACTAAGTTAATCTTGACTTCTCTACACTGTCTTAGACAGATCCCTTTGTACTTTTAATACTAATCTGCATTTGACTGAGTATTTGACTTGGTATGATAAAATCTGGAGGCAATCATGATTTCAGCCATATGACTACAACAGATTCAAACTCTTATTAAGAAAAAACAAAACCAACAACCTAGAATGTCAATCCCGGGACAGGAAGAATATCTAACTCTTTGTATACAAATATCTTCTTTCTGTTTGTTTTATATGTCCTTCCCTTTTTCTTCAATCTCTGTCCCCCAGACCCACCACTCCTTAAAAAGGCATATATTATATTCTTGTTTTAATGAAGTCAACTAGAAGAGATCTACCAATAAACCAATAAATCTGAAAAGATTCCATGTAAGGATGTAAGAGTGATGAGAACTGCATTTAACCAAATCAGATGATACAACCCAAAGACATTTACTTTTCTAATCCACTTTCATGAACTACTCTTCAAGATTTAAACTTGCTTCTAGAAAGGGTGGTTTTTTGACCCAGTTATAACTTATATCACAAATACTCTGGCTATAGGTGCCTTACCTCCTTTACATGTGTGTGAAAAGAAACAGACATGTCCAGCAAGATCTTACGCTGCTCCACTCGACGAACAAAATCTTGTATCCGGTCTTCCAGCTGATGGGCTGCTTGATAAATCTCTTCTGGGTCACATTCTCCAGTCTGAGCCAGCTGTTCAGCTGCTTCTAGTAATTTATCAGCATTGGTATATGTGTTCTGCATAAGAGAGCATACAGAAAAACAGAAAAAATATAAATAAAAACAAACTTAGAAGGATAGAAGCCAGGAGACAAGATGAATATACATAAGAGCATCCACGTAGTCAAGTTTTGATATTTCTGTAGTTCTAATCAGAAAGAAATAGTGCAAACACTAAAGTAGTAAGCCACTGAAATCATTCATCAATAACCTTTTCATTATCCTGACATTAAGTAGCTAAGTATCTGATCCTATTGCAAAGTCCTTCCATACTGAAGAGAATCCATTGGTTCAGCTGTCCCATTTAGAACCAAATAATAAAATGCCTCCTTGCAACTGTACAGACAGCAGCCAACATATAGGAAGGAACAGTAAAATGTCCACTTCACTTTTTTTCTTCCAGTTTCATAACAGTATAAAGAGCTCTAATTTTGTTCTTTTTAGATGGTATCTGTGCCTTTATGGTAATTCCCAAGATGCTGGTTAGACAGTTAAGTTCCCAAAATATCAGTCCCTGCTCTTCTTATGTACAACCATAGTATTCTAAGTTTCAGGGAGCTTTTCCTTTCTTTGTGGCTGAACATTAAGGTTATAATAGCAGTAATATGTACCAACTTTTCCCCAGTTTTTTTGAAGAGCTAAAAATTAAGTTTAAAAACATTGTAATATTTACATTAAAAATATATTCCATGTGATCCTTGAGAAACCGAAGCTTGCTGTCTGGTCTTTTACATTAAAGAGCCATGACAAAGTCCTCTTACTGGTTAAGTGAACTAATAGTGTGAGTGTCCGCTGGGGGGAGCAGTTAAGACAGGATTTTGAAATTAAGGAGTTGGAGGCACCTTAAAGTTCCAGAGAGCAGATTTAAGGGCTGCAGGCAAGTTAAAGAATTAATTCTGATTAGGAGGCAAAAAGAATGTAAGAATTTGACAGATCAGAAGCAAAGCTGAAATCAAGGACTTTTTGTGTCTTTTTTTTTAAGTACATACAGTAAGAATATTTTAGAGCAGAATTAGTCAAGTAAAACTTGAGACTTTAGCACAAATGTGGGTGATACTAGGGAAAAGAGCCAAGTAAAAAGGAAAATGCAAAAATGCATTCATTACCCTCTTCAGCTACATGAAAAGAAATAAGGTTTCACATTCACTTTCAAGTTACAAACTTCTCTCTGTATATAAGTTTCCAACGGATTCTCCCCTCCTTCCTGCTGCTCCTCCTCTCCTCCAATTAACAAAAAAAATGATGATAATGTGTTAGGACTCATTTTGTATCAGCATTCTAGCATCACAGAGTTCCTAATAATATGATACTGTGGAGGAGAAAGATAGTGATATCAGCGATCATTCTTTGGAGTTGTATCATTCAGTTACACTGAAAAGTTTCTTTTTATGTTTTAAAAAGTACAAAATAAGGTTACATGAACTTTGAATAAAATGTAATATATTTGTTAAAAGTCAAATTGAAGGAAACTATGGGGTAATGGCTAAAGAGCTAGCCACAGAGTCAAAGAATCCCAAGGTCAAGGCCAGGTTCTGAAATGTACTTTGCTTGGACACCCTTGGTAAATCACTTAACCTCTCAGTGCACCAGAAAATCTCTAAGGCAGGGCTTCTTAACCTTTCTGATGGCACAGTCACTTTTGGCACCCTGGTGAAGCCTACAGACCCCTTCTCAGAATGTCTGTAAAGCACAAATTATGTAGGATGGCAAAGGAAACCAATAATGTCAATTATCAACATTTTTTTTTTTGTCATACAGCACAAATTAAGAGCCTCTGCCCTAAGGATATATGCTACAGAGAAGGTGCCAACTTGGAATGATAGAGAGAAATTTCCTCACAGGGAATATATTCATCAAACCACAGGTCCACTGCAAGACGAACATCAATTATTGTACAGGACAGTGCAGATCAGCAGCTTGCCTAATTCCCAAACGTTTGGAATAATGTGTTGTGCATGTACAGTAGTCATTAAGGCTGCTCCAAAGACCAGGTTATCCCCACTTTGTATCCGATGTAATACCAGACTAGGGACCATCCCTCTTCTTCTGATGCATTTGGTGACTAGAAGCCTCAATGTTACTTTGAGAAAAGGAAAACAAACTAAGGTGTTAATACCAAGAGGCAGGAACAACTCCACAGTGTTTCTATCTTCGATCCCAGCACACCTGAGATATTTTAACATACTTTTAAGGGTCAACAATTAAGTATGGGTGTATTGTAACTTATCTTTCACATGGTTATGATGCTGCTGACCCACAATCAAACAATTAACAAGCATTTATCAAGAGCCTGCAATAGGCCAGCTATTAAGTTAGGTGCTACAGATACAAAGACTTTATGATCCAGTAACCTTGGCTTCCTTATTGTTCCTCAGTTGGTCAAATTAGTCAGCAAACAAGTATGTATTAAGTACCTACTGTGGGCCAGATGGGGACAGCTAGATGGTGAAATGGATAGAGTGCTGGGCCTGAAGTCAGGAAGAACATCTTCATGACATTAACTAGTTATGTGACCCTGGGCAGGTCACTTAACCCTGTCTGCCTCAATTCTTTATCCATAAAATGACTCCATTATCTTTGCCAAGAAAACCCCAGACAGAGTCATAAAAAGTCAGACATGACTGAAAAAACTGAACAAATGTGCCAGACACCATGCTAAATGCTGGGTATCAAAGACAGGCATCCTCTGCCCTCAAGGAGTTTACAATGTAATGGGGAAGACTATGCAAGCAAGAATGTGCAACAAAGATGCAGACAGGAAAAGTTGGAGATAATCTGGAGAAGCAAGATACTAAGAGTAAGGAGGATGGGGAAAGCCTCCCTGCAGTGGGATGTTAGCTGAATCCTGAAGGGAGCCAAGAGGCAGAGAGGAGAGTTCTAGGCATGAGGGACGGCCAAGAAAAACGCTCAAGAGTCAGGAGAGATGTCTTGTTCAAAGAACAGCCAAAAGGCCAGTGTCTCTGGGGGGCAGCGTATGTGGCGGGACCTAAAGTGTAAGAAGATTATTTGGAGGTCCTATTTTTTAAGTCTTGGCTCATCCTGAGTCTCTGAAGTTTGCTTTTCATGAAGTATTCTGTGCTCTTCCGTTCTGTGCCTCTTACTAGATTGACCTCACCTTCATCTCCTGGCTTCCATTAAGGCTCAGCTATTTCATCTTTTGCAAGAAGTCGTTCTTCCTCCCCCCACCTTTATTTACTTTATTTTTCATTTATAGAATAAAGGAAGCATTTCTATAACATAGTAAAACAAAAAGATGATTGCACAGGAAACTGCAAATCTATTACATACACCTTGTTATTCCTTTTAAATATATAAAAAAGTTATCACATACATTTCTTTCTTTTTTTCCCTTTTCCTGATAGAATGCTACTATGCTATAAGAAATGATGAGCTCAGTGATTTTAGAAAAACACGGAAAGGGACATCTAGGTGGCAAAGTGGATAAAGCACAGGCCCTGGAGTGAGAAAGACCTGAGTTCAAATGTAGCCTCAGACACCTGATTGGTGGTTGTGTTTGTCCTTCGTTCTCAAAAAGGACCATGACATCAAGGTGATGACATGACTTGCAGTTGACTTTGATTTGAGTGAAGGAGGGCTGTGCAAGGTCACCAGCCTCACTTTCTTCTCCTGAGCCATCTGGGTCCAGTGGCCTGATATTCATCAGGACGACTGGAGATGGCCCAGGATGCAATGGGAGACCCTGGCCCTTTCAGGCCACTCATATCATATTCTCACTTTGAATGAGACACACCCATTCAATGAATGGGCTTCTTTAAGTAATTACTTTAATTTAAAAAAAAAATCAACCTGGGAGGAGAAGACCCTCACCTCAGGGTTCCTGGGTAAAAGAGAAACAATTACTATTTAGTATTTAAATGTACTCTGTGCTAGGTGGGTGGGGACTTGTTCTCCAGTCTAAGAGCTCCAGAGTGAACTGGGTTTAAGGCTTGATCTTTGAGCAAGAAATGTAGCCAGTAAACCCAACTGAGTCAGGTGAGGAAGGAGTTCAAAGCCCCAGAAAGAGCACATGTTCTGGGTCATGGTATGCAGCAAGGCTCGCTATATATTTTGGTCAGGACTTAAAATTCCAGCCTTCTGACTCAGTCCAGGGCTCCTCCCATAAGGGTGACCCTACCTGAATGTTTTTTTTTTTTTGAGTGTCAGCTGATATTCATTAGACACAGGCAGCCATGAACAAAGAAAACCTCTTTTCTTGTTACAACTTGTCAGAATCCATTCCAGTTCTACTGAATTACTGTGACTCCTGGGTTCTAGCTTTTGGCTGACTCCTTTCTCAGCACGTTTACTGGTAGCTCCTACTAGTGTACTTACTCCTCCACAAAGATCATAGCATAGCATTTGCAACAGATAGGCTTAGTTACATTATGACACCTTTTGCAAATGAAGAATTCTTCTGTAATCACATTAATTTTAAAAACTAGTTTAGAATTTACACAGTGCAACTCACTCTGTCATCAGGAGGGTCTGAGACACTTACTAGTTGTGTGACCCTGGGCAAGTCACTTAACCCCAATTCCCAACCTCCCAGGCCCAAGAAAAAGAATTCACACTGACAACAATACTGTAAAATAAAAACAGCTTTGAAAGGCTCTAGGACTTAGATGAATTCACTAACCAGGGAGTCAAGAAGACTCCTAATGAACCATGTCTCCTCTCACTACTTGGCACAGTGATGGACTGAAGGGACAGAATAAGCCATCCATTTTTAGATATAGTCAATATATTTGTTTTGCTTGTTTTGTATTATTAAATGTTACAATGAAGGGCTCTGATTTAGGGTGGTGATCAGAGGAGGTGGCGTTGGAAGATATTGACAGAGATTTAAAAAAAGACAAGCATAAAGACTACCAATGAAACATTTTAATACATTTAAAAAAAACCAAACTGTACCTAAGAGGTTTGGTTTTATACAGAATCCCCTTTTCTTGTTCTTCTCTGTACATTGAAATGTTTATATTTGTCACATTCATAATAAAACAACATTTTATAAAATTAAAAATAAGTTGAGGAACCTTTCTTTTGGATTTTTTTTTAAAAAGCATGTAGATTTAATTGATAAAACTCAGAAATAAAGGAATTAAATGACAAAAATCAAGACTGACCTTAGGCCTACTGCAATCTGAAGTCACTGATTTCTCTTTCTAGTCTACTACACAAAGTGTGGCCAACTGAATTCAGTGGGGAGGATAGAAAGCACTTGATTTGCTTAAGAATGCTGAGTGCTAGAGAATATTACATATGAACAAGCTTCTATTCTGCTGCTTGGCTAGTTTGTTCGCTTTTTTGAAAGAAAATGTCCAAAAGCTGAGGAGTGAGGGGGACAAATACAGAAACTGATTAAGATGAGAGAAATGATGTCAAAGGTCAAGTGAACCTTCACATTAAATGGCAGGTCACAGTGACCCGGGTGTTATCCCTGAAAACTACCACAAAAAAAGAGGGAATGGCAGTAGATTTGAAGTCAGAAGACCTAGACCCTGTCTCTTACTAGTTGTGTGAGACTGAGGCAAGACACAGCACCTTTCTGAGCTTCAGTTTCCTGGGCTATCAGATCAGGATAATAATATGCTTATGAATATTCAGTTCTGGGAGAAAAAGACTTGTCAACTGGAAAGCATCATGTCAATGTATGTTAATCTTATCACTGTCATAATCACATAGGTACTTCCCCATCTCCTCAAATTACCTTATAGGCATTTTGCAGATACTTTTATGAACATATGTGCTTCTCCTCTCCTTATCAAATGAAGTTCCTTATGGGTAAAGATTGTTTCACTTTTGCCTCTCTGTTTCTAGTGAATAGTACTTAGTAAATGCTAATGTAGCCCAACAAACTGTAGAAAATCAGACTCTGATGGGATATAGGTTCAGGGAACCCCCTTGAACTCTCTTTGTATCTTCCCACAGAATCTGGCTTTTCATGCCCAAATCTGTTACCTTTAACCTAACCTAGCCCTCTGTTGTCTGTTAACTCCTGATTGCCTCCAGATGTTTCCCACTCTTGATCACATCAAAATCTCACTCTCTGGGTTCGGACCTCTAGTCACTCCAGTACCATCAAGATCCCCCTTAGTCTCCTCCTTAAGACCCTCCCATCACCTCAGACTACTAAACCAAGCCCCAGAATCCTCCCACAGTCTTTTTGAATATAAGATCCTTCTTGCCTCCATGAAGGCGTTCAGATTCAATCTAGCTTAGATTCAATGTAGCTCAGATTCTATCTGGCCCACTTGGCAATAGAAGCATCACAAATGGTTAGGCTTCTTTAGAGTCAACCCAATATGATGGATCTTAAATAAATTTTGTTTTTCTTTGGCTAAAAGAAGGCTTGAGTTTAATTCATTCTGGCAGGACCTGCGGTGCTGGTATCTTGGGTTCCCAAGCATCCCAAACCTCAACAACTCCTTGGTTCATCTTTCATCACTAGAGTATCTATGTACTAGATATTTGTAGAAACAGTATAGTAATATAGGCAGCTGAATATGCCACTGCATAAATTAAAAGTGTCTTTGTGTGTATGTATATATATATATATATACATAATATATGTGTTTCTATATGTATATATGCATTTCTATATGTATATATGTGTGTGTATGTATATAAGGCATGAGCACCGAAAAGTCAATTGAGCATATTTTTGGATAGTATGATAAATCAGTTTTTTCCTGGATTTCCTAGCACTTGTTTAGACAAAAAGATACACATTTTTATTTCTACAAAGACTTAGTTTAAAAAAAAAAATTATTTGAGCATGTTTTACCCCAAGAAGAAAAAACTTTAGGACACAAAAGTCCTGTATATCTGGATATCCACAGACCTGACCCTGCTTCTCTCTGATCTTCTTCTTGCCACCTGCTCATCAGTAATGCACTTACAGCCAGCAAAATCTTCCCATTTCCAAGGCTTCCAAAAAGGGCGGGTGAACTGACAGTTCTAAACTTTATTCTGGGTTTTCCTGTAGTATCTCTGACTTTAGATCCTGATCTCTGTGACTTCCCAGACCAAAACACCTTCCTCTAGACACTACTCTCCTATATTAGAAGATAAAGGGCAGCTAGGTGGTGCAGTCGATAGAGCACCAGTGCAAGCATCAGGAGGACCTGAGTTCAAATCTCACCTCAGACACTTGATACTCACTAGCTGTGTGACCTTGGGCAAGTCACTTAACCCCAATTGCCTCATCCTGGGTCATCTCCAGTCACCTTGATGAATATCTGGTCACTGGATTCAGATGGTTCTGGAGGAGAAGTGAGGCTGGTGACCTGCACAGCCCTTCCTCACGTGAATAAAAGTCAAGTGCAAGTCATGTCATCATTTCTCTGATGGCATGGTCTTCTTCGGCAACGAAGGATGAACACACACACATATTGGAAGAGAAATAATCCTTTGCTTTTATATTTTTATTCCCAGAATTTAACACTGCACTTGGTACACAGTGAGTGCTTAATAACTGCTTCCACATTCATCTATCTACTCAATTTGTCAAATAACTGTTTAACCTCTTCACCCTGGACTTCTACTCACACTGGAGGACTCACTGCCACTGAGGCCTCACCTTCTGACTGGCAAACTCCTCCCAAAACCTCCACTTTATGCAGAAGGCCAAAGATGTGTCTTCATCCTTCTTCAGGCTGCACAACTGAAATCTCCACAGGATTTTCTTTACCATGCTCCTCACACCTTGCATCTTCTTTCCCGTCTTCCCCTTTGAAACTCTCTTTCGAGTATAGTCTTCCCTATTAGAATCTTAATTCTTTGAAGGCAAAGATTGACTTTTGGCTTCTATTTGTATTTCTAGTGCTTAGCACACAGTAAGTGTTTAATAAATGCTTGTTGACTATTTTAGACTTTCACTTTTTATCAATCCTCCAATACCCTGACCTAGTTTTCAACAACAGATAACTTCTCCAAATCTAAAGCGATAAAGAGGTGCAAAATGAAACTGAACCAGCACAGGATGAGTATAATGAGCTCTTTTCACTTTTCTTTTCCTCTGGACTACAAAGTATTTCTCAATCCCCATATCCTCTCTCAGACTGCGAGGCAAAGGGATTCCACCAACCTCTAGACTTAACTTCATTATCTCCTCTCTCCAATATCTCCAATTTCTTGGTACTTTTATTTCAACCTTTAAAAATATGCTGGTCATGTTTCCCTTTAAAACAATTTAACTTAATCTTGTTGCACATTCTGCATTTTTGTTTTGTTTTGTTGGGGGACAAGGGGTAGAAAGGAGAGTCCAGACCTGTAATTCCATCCAATGGGGAAATCCTAATGTGGAAAATTCTTAAAGCCTTAGACAGTCTGCTGGGGCACTGAGAAGCAATCTGCCCATGGTCACACAGCTAAAGGTGGGCCTCAATGGACCAGCACCATATGGTCTCTCGACCATTCTATTTTTCTCCTTCTGCTACTGAAATTGTTACTTAACTGTAAAATACCTATGAATATTTCTGTCCAACTCCATTTAATTTTTAAAAGGTTTATTGGTACTATTTGCCTTTACATCACAGCCTTTTCACCCTTTTTTCTAGAGTGAACACTCCTTTGTGATAAAGAAAAGCAATTGAACAAAAAATTTCTATGAGGGCATCTGACAACATACATAATGTTCTACAGTAACAATCTCTACCCTCTTTGCCATGAAGAAGGTATATTTCATTATCTGCTATCTGAGAATTTCATTAGTTTTCAATTTTCCTCATGGGGTTATTTTCCTTTACTTTGCTGGAGTTGCTGTAGATATTACTCTCTTGGTTCTGCTTAATAGTATAAACCTTTCCTCATTTCTCTGAATTCATTTTTCATTTATTACTAAACAATAATACTCCAATTCATTCATAAGCTCTAGTTTTTCAATCATCATTCTCCAATCAATCATTACCCATTTATTTCCAGTTCTTTGCTACAACAGAGTTGTCATGAATATTTTTGCATGAATTGGACCTTTATTTTTGTCCCAGTTGCTTAAATTTAAATTTTTTTCTTATTCTCAACATTTTCATACTAATTACAAATGAAACATGAATATCTATTCTACATAGCTTGTACTTTTGAAAGATTATCACAAATTCAACATATTAGTTTCAATCTGTTAGATTTGCTTATTTATCTCCTTTTGAGCCTTCTGTTTTACATATTTTTTAGAAAGTGCTACAGTGACCCTTTCTTTTTCTTTTGGGGGATATCCTTATTATTGTTATCAATATTTTTATAAATATCCATCCTTTTCTTTTTTTCTGTGATCTCTTCTGGGTCTACACCTGGTAGTCCCACTCACTTTTTAAATGGCTTCCTCTAACTCCCCTCTACTATGGAAGCTATGCCATTCGTCTATTGCCACTGTCAATGACTTTTGCTCAGCACTCATTCTCCGCGATCTTTTTGCAGTATGACACTGTAGTCTTCCTTTTCCTTTTTTTCCGTGACACAATCCTAAGTTTTCTCCCAATGTCTCTGACCACTGCTACATTTCCATTTTATCTTCCCATCCTCCCCAACATCAGTCTCCTTCACTAAGCTCTGCTCTATTTACGTCATCTCCTTGAATAATTTAACCACTTTTAAGGCTTCAGCTGGTACCTCTGGATAGATGACTTCCAGTCCTGACCTCTTTCGCACGGTGAGATAAACTCGGCTTCTCTTTGATAATCAGATAAAGAATACCTTTAAGTATTCAAAGTATTGCTTCTGACTCCTCACATCCACTGGATGGACTTACAGGTCTGGACTCCCCTCATGCACACTACTCCAAACAGGCTGGTTTCTCAAGGTATTTCTGACAGTCTCTCAAATAGTCACTTAGGGTAAAAATGAAATATAGGCTCCACCATATGCATCCATTCAAATATCTGAAGGTAAGCAGCCACCTCAGGTGCCATGGCCATCATGAAACCCTCCCTGATCTGCCCAGTTCAAAGCAATGTCTCCCTCACACCTTGTTGCTGAACCATCCTGTCTGGGGAGTTAGGAAGAGCAAACATGTGGACAAGCTAGCCCCAGATCATACTTCATAACCCATCTGGCTGCATAACATGCCGTGTACTCCCAGACGACCGTATACAACCAAACATCCAGAGACTGTGTCCTAGGGGACTTAAACCACTGAAATTTGGAACTTCGACCCCAGAGGTAAATTGTCCTAATTGGTTAAGGAGTGAGCACAAATTCATAAAACCCAGTATATCTTAGAGGACTCCAGACCATGCTTCACATCCCAGTCATGCATTTTACCTCAGCTTTCTTCTTTATCCTCTACTACCCTGAGGCAATACATGTATTCCCTGTTCTTCCCTTTGCCCTCCTAGGAACTAAAATTAGATCAATATTAACATTGCTTGTGGATAAGGCACAATCAATCAACTGCTCTATGACTCTACTAATCCTCCCTGAGGACAGAAACTGTCTCACTTCTGGCACCTAGTTCAGTGCTTTTAATTCATTTTTTCAAATATCTTATAGTCCTTTGTGGAGATCTTAGGAGCTTAGCATAGTGCCTAACAAAGAGTAGATACTTAAAATGCTTGCTGACTGACTTAACCTCTCCTTTGAATTTACCACATTAGGCCTTTTATCATTTTTGTCATGTACAAGTCTTTTTTCCTCTTCCCTTTTATAGGATATAAGTTGCTCAGGGGAGCTTATAACCTATAAATGTGTTAAGTACAATCACAGGTTTTAGTACTGGAAAGTACCTTAAAAATCATCTTCATTTTATAGATGTGGAAAATGATATACAGAGAATTTAATTAAGTGGCTTGCTCATGGTTACACAGAAAGTAAGCAGCACAGATGAGATTTAAAGCCAAGACTTATTCCAAATGAGTGCCCTTTCTGGTACAACATGCAATCTCCCACTGGAGTGAAAGATGACTAATTTAAATGAGACATTTAGATGCATACATCTTGGTATACTTGATTTTTAAAAAATTACCTCATCACCTTGTTACTTCCACTTGACTTTGAAACTCACAGTATGCCCAGATGTCAGAAGCAACAAATGCCTGTCCCCCATAAACCTTAGTGGTGGGGGTGGGGAGAGGGAGTAATCTGCGTTCCCTATTTTCCACTATGGTGTGGGCCCCAATGAATCTTCTTAAACAAGCTGTCTTAGACCCAACCCCAAGGTAAGCACAGTTATTCTAGAGTCTTTCCAATTAGATCTGGTTCAAGGAAATCAATGAAAATCCCTTGGATGAGAATTGTAGAACCAATCTACTCCCACTAGGACTTCCCTGGTTATTAGGAAATCAATGAAAATCCCTTGGATGAGAATTGTAGAACCAATCTACTCCCACTAAGACTTCCCTGGTTATTAGGTCATAGGGATTCCCTCTAAGGCCACCCAGTAACCACTGCCACAAATACAACAAAAGGATCTACAAAAGTAGCATTGGGTTACTCAAGAAATTTTGTCTTAGTTACCAAGGGAAATTACTGGACCCTCAGGTCTGTGGGACTATATTGGGTTAGTGCTACAAATAGATGCAAATCACTACTATATCCTAATTTACTATCTTTTTCCTTAAATTCTAAAATTCTTATGGGTAAAATTTAAGTCTTGAGAGTTCCAGTTTTTTTAGAGGGAGGTTTCTAATGAAAAAAGAAATAGGTAAGAAAGTTGAGCACAAGGGCTGAGCCTTTGAAAGAAAATAAATATCTGTTTGAAAGAAATTCTTGATAGCAAATGGAGTTTGCCTTAAGAGTCTCTCATTAACAACTTGTCATCAAATGACAGAACTTCTGTAGATAAGCTACTCTACAAGCATGGTATTTTATAGCAACATAAAAATGTGCTTAACCCCAAAAGGGTAATGTGCTGTACACTGTAAAAACTTTATCATCTGCAGCAAATCAGAGATTTCTAAAACAGTTGGAATGTGAAAACATTCTACAAGCCCATGACCTCTCAAAAAAACGATGAAAGGATTGAAGTAGGGGTAGGGAATGAATATGAAACTAAACACTCTCACCGAGTTTAATGTGTGTAAATGCAGAATAACCATAAAACTTGCCAATTTCTGGTTTACTTATTTCCCTGAAGTTAAAGATTTTTAAATGGTATAAACAGGAAGTTAATACAAATGGCTAAATTATTGGGAGAATGGAAAAATTATTTCACCTTAACTGGAAAATAGGATGAGTTGCTCTGGGAATGATGGGTGAGGAGAGTGGTAAACTCAAAGAATGACTTCATACTTCGTGAAGGAAGATGTCCTAGAGATTTACTGTCACAGACTCTGGAAGTACTATCAAAATCAGCTCCTTCTGTTTTACAGCTTTTGGCATGATGCTTCCTGAGCTACTAGCTGTGTTTTGAAAAATAAAAATAATGCTGGGCTGGATAACTATTTGTTTGACAGGAGAAATGTTCATCTTAGCTCTTTTCTCCAGAATGTTGGTCTACAAAAGTTACACAGAGAATTGTCTATTTCTTGTCTCAGAAGGGGATACAAAATAAGAAGTGTGACTATGCAACCGGTCAAAAAATGATTTGGTTCTGTCATTCAGAAGAACATATCTGTTTGGAATTATTTGTATGAGGCAAGGAAAAGGGATGGTATTTCATCCAGGACCAAAATTCATCCTTTGCTGCATAAACTGATGTCCTTTTTCATCTGACTGCCAGGGATGTTTGCAACAAATCCTGAAACGTGGGACACTCAACATGGAGCACACACATACCCAGAGGGTGGCTTCATTTTAGCTATGTCTATAAAATATGAGGTTTTACTGGAGTCCTCCATTTTTAGCATACTAGAATTATGTCACAGTATTTACTTTTGGTCCATTGTAAAGGAATTAAACTGAAAAGGTTTTTACTACTTATTTTATTGACTCTGCTACCCCTCATATTCCAGAATTCAATATTTTGAAAAAAAATGAATATAGCAAATTTTCCATTTTATTCAGTTACATAAAATACTTAAAAAAAAAAAAAGGTTAGGTTCAGTCAGTCAACAGCCAGTTTCTAAAGTGTTTACTATGTTCCAGGCTTTGTACTAGGTGCTGGGAATACAAAGGAGGACCAAAGACAGTCCTTGCTTCTAAGAAGTTAACAGTCTAATGAGAGAGATAGTACTCAGCAACATAAAAACAAGATTAAGGCAGGATAAATTGGAGATTATCAACAGAGGAAAGGAACTAGCAATAAGGGAAAACAGGAAAAGTTTCTCATAGAAGATGGTTTTAGATGGGACTTGAAAGATGCCAAGTGGTAGAAAATTCCAGGCATGGGAGGCAGCCAGTGGAAATGCAGAGGCAAGAGACAGAGGGTCTTGTGAGAGGAATAGCAAAAAGTTCAGCCTTCCAGAAGGCTGGAAAGGTAAAAGGCGGTTTCTTCCGGGGAAGGGAGAGCATGTGGGAAAGTCAGTCAATAAACATTTATTAAGCTTAGTATGTGTCAGGCAACGCACAAAGTGCTGTGGATACAAAAAAAAAAAAAAAAAGACAAAAAACAATCCTTGCTCCCAAGGAGCTCATAATAGAATGTGGGGAGACAGCATGCATATACAAACATGACACAGGTACTCCAACCTTCCAGGTTCAGGTACATGACCCTCCACTGTCTTCATAAGCTCTGTTTTTTTGAGTAGAGCTAAAGACCTCTTCTGCCCCAGGAAAGTGAAAGGCAAGGTCATAACTAGCATAGCAAGAAAGGGAATATATGCAAAAGGAAGATGACTTAAGCACAAGACTTTAGGTTTCATACTTTAGTTTCTAGCTTCTGAGGATTCCTTTAAAAAGAGAGGCTTAGAGTCTAATGGACAGCTGCAGGAAGGCTTTGTTATTGGTGCACGGGGTTAACATATTCAGGACTTAAGTGTCAGGAGTTCTTCAATCAATGTGTCTCCTTTTTTCTCTGATAACCACTCTTTTCATGAGTCAAATGTTCATCATGATGGTCAATGTAACCTGAATCTTAGAAGATTTCATAGGGTGTTTACTACTCACTACAAAAGGAAGTAACCAATTCAAGATCCAAAAGGATCCTGACAGACTAGGTCACTGAGTAGAATACAACAAGATGAAATTCAACACGGATAAATGTAAAGCCTTACACTTGGGTGCAAAAATCAACTTCACAAATACAGGATAAGTGAGGCATGGAGATTTTGGAGGACTGTATGTTCAACAAGTCAGCTATGTGATACTGCAGCCAAAAAAAGCTTATGAGACCTTGAACTGAATTAAAAGGGATATAGTTTACTGGAAGAGTCACCAGACCTCATATGGAGTACCATGTTCAGTATATGGGTTGCTGCCTTTAATAAGGATATGGACAGGCTAGCAAGTGTCCAGAGAAGAGCAACCAAGATGGTTCAAAGCCTCAACTTTGCATCATGAGGATGGTCTGAAGGAAGTCTGGAAGTTTAGTCTGGAGAATAGGAGACTCAGAGGAGACATAACAACTGTATACCTGAAGGGTTTTCATGTGGAAGAGAGAACAGACTTGCTCTATTTGGCCTCAGGAGCAATGGGTAGAAGGTTCAAGGAGGCCAATTTCTATTTCAGGGTCAGGAAAGACTTATTAACAATTAGAGCTGTCAAAAAGGGGGGTGGGCTGCCTAAATTGATGGTGAGTTCCCTCTCCTTGGAGGTCTTGAAGTAGAAAAATGGATGACTCTGTAAGGTATCTTATGGTGGAAAATCTTTTGGTGTCTAAGGTCTCTTCCCACTCTGCATTGGTATGTGTTTGCTTCCTGATTAATAACCAACAAATTCTTTTGCACCTGCATTTATAGCACCTCTAGAGTCAAACACAGTCCCCAAACACAGACTTTAAAGATCTTTGACACAAGCACATGCCCACTTCAATTTGTTTTGACAGAAAGCAGACAAGGACAGGGAGGGTGAGATGGGGCATCTGCCGAGGTAATTTATCTTAGCGTGCTTTGTTTCTCCTATGATGAAGAAAGAATAATGTTAGTTTGTTATTTGCCAAAGACATGGGGATTTTACAGTGAATGAATGGTACTATAAATACACAACATTATTCTGCCCTGCTCCTGAGGACACTGCCTGTCTAGACAGCATCTATATACCACATCTTAATAAAACCAGAGCTCCTAGTTGAGTGGTCTGAGCACCATGAGGTCATCGGGATGGAAATATTGCACCAAATAAAATCATTATTAAACAAAGGATGATCAGATAGAGAAGTTCCTCATATTTTCATAGAACATTATAACTAGAAGGGACAGTCAAGATCATTTAACTCTAACCCTCAGTTTGCAAATGGGGATACTGAGACTAAAAAAAAAAAACAAAACGCACGCATATTTGCATCTCTTTGTATTCCCAGTGCTTGGCACAGAGTAGGTGCTTAATAAATGCGTGCTGATTTTAATGTCTGAATCTAGTACGCTGAAAGTAAGTACTAATTTATGAGGCTGGCATATTTTATTTCTGATTAAAGAGAAGCATTTCCTCAGTGGGGTGGAGGTGAGAAGGAAAGGTCAAACAGGTAATAAGAATCAGAGCAAGGATCTGAACTCAGGTCTTACTGATTTCAAGTTCTTCTAGTACATTATACTCCCAACTCCTATCTTAATTCACCTTAATGACTGCTCCCCAATTTGTGGACCAAAAAGCAAAGATTTCAAAAATCTTCAACACAAGAAAAGGTCAGATGGAGTTTCTTTTCTACAGGTACTTTGTGTGTCTTTGTCTAGATTTGAATCCTGGACTTGAAATGTTACCTCTTCTCAACTTCACCTCTTAGTAGGCCAACCTCCTTCCAAGCTCAACTAGAACATCACCTCTTACATAAAGCCCCTTCCTGGCCTCACAACCCCAGACCAGTTGTTACAGCTTCTCCTTGATGAAATGATCTTCCATTTACTTTTGCATCTATTTATATGAATACATATTGTTTTCACTTTTGTCCCAGAGCTTGGTGCCTAGGCACTTAAAAACTGCTTATAGATTGATACTAAATTTTGGAAATATAGAGACTTCAGACAAATGCCTCCCTTCATCACTATCGCCACCCTTTCAAGGAATTACTTTAACTCTCCTCCTCCCCATAAATGGCGTTAGATTAGGACTTTTCATGTGATTGATAATATAACCATAAAACATTATAAAACTATGAAACACTTCTGAGGTACCATGCTTTCACTCAAGAAATAATTGTGTAGGCAGCATATGTTATTATTACGTACTATTATTTCTGCTTTAAACATGAAAAATCCTTAAATGCCTCAAGGGAGCCCACAGATGTCTCTGGATTCTTGAAAGCTGTCAGTGAAACATCAGCTCTAACAGGTTCTACCAAGCTGAACAAGCTTACACACCAACTAGACTGATGTGTTACCTGAAGCCTAGTAAGTTCAGGGAGGTACATCTTCAGAATGCTGCCTAACCTATATAAGGGCTTCATTCAGTCATCCCAACCCAGGACCCAGGCAACTTAGGCATGGAGGAAAGAACACTATTCCAACTAGCAGTGGGAGCCATTGCCTCAAAGACGTCCAGGTATGAAATTCATACCTGTAAGGCTGAAATTATGGCTACTGTGCATATATACCAACAGGGGCAGAGAGATGGGATGTCTCATGATAATTCTGCAAAGAGTAGGATGAGAATATGGCCAGTTTCCAGGACTTTGTTTTGCCTTCTCAACTGCTGGTTGCATAATCTAACTCTTTAATTTCTAGTCCCAAATTCTACTGATATAACATGAGAGTTTTTCCAGTTATTTTTTATGAAGTATGAAGTATTAAATCAAACTGTGTGGACAAGTAAACTCAGCTGCAGAGTATATGAGGAAGAAAAGACCACAGGCCACATCCCCTACAGAACAACTCTCCTTGCACAGAAGGAGAAAAAAAACCCAAAATGTATTCTGCAGCTGCAGATGACACCTCAAATACAGTTAACATATAAATGCGTGAATAAGGAAAAACACAGGTAAAAGGGAAATTAGGGCTCAGCATGACCTCCATGTCATGACCTCTGCTGTTTGAGTGCGAATATCTCAACAAAACATATCATGAAAAAAAAGCATATACTTTGCACTAACAAAGTATATTCACTTTTACATTAAAGACAAAGAAAGTTCTATTATCCCAAGACAAAGATTGTCCCCTCTTCCCTCTGGGACATCACCAATTTATCTTTCTTGGATGCACTGGGTTGTACACTGTCTTCTCCACTTTGATTTGAATTCAGATCTGACCTCAGACACTTACTAGCTACATGACCCTGAGCAAGTCACTTACTCTGTTTGCCTCAGTTTCCTCAACTGTGGAGTGAGGATAAGAACAGCATCTACCTCAAAGAGTTGTTGTGAGGATCAAATGAGATTTTTTTTAAAGTAAAAACAGCAAACTTTTTAATGGAAGTATTTTAAGTTTATATTTTTAGGCAGGCATTTTATAAATTAGGAAATATAAATCCTACCATAATGCTACCATAATAAGGACTGTGCAGACATACTTCTATAGTTCAAAATAAAATCAAATTGTAAAGCTAAGTGCATTGGTTTGGGACCAATCTGAGATTCTTTGAGGCTCCAGGGTCCATCCTGGAGGAACGGACTCATGATAAAGTTCACCTCAAAAGGTGCCTTAGAATTATAGAATTTAAAAGATAAAACTTTAAAGATCATCTATTCTTGACCTCAAGATTTCAGAGAGGAGAAAATTACACTTATCAAATGGGATATTTGTGAGGTACACAACACACAGTCAGTCCTTTGCACATAGGTACTACGTAAATGCTTGTCAAACCATGAGCATGAACTCTTTTCTGACTCTCTTTGTATTTCCAGTGCGTGGCACAGAGTAGGTGCTTGATGACAGATTGTAATGTTTACAATATACATTGTAATGTATGTTGAAAGTGCACACTAATTTATAATGCTGGCATATTTTATTTCTGATTTCAAAGGGGAGCATTTCCCAGGTGGGATGGAGGTGAGCAGGAAAAATGATAAACAGATGTATTAGTAAGGACCAGCAGGAAGCCTCTGCAGCTGGGCACAAGGGCCTCTATGAGATACCATGCTACAGAGAGCAAAAATGGGTACATCTTCCTTGCCTTACGTTTGGAAGATAGTCCAGCTCCAGGAGGCCATGGGACTATAGGTCTGTAATAGGATGTCTTGTTTCTGCCCTGTTTGACGCTCCCAAAGGATCAGATTCAAATGAGACCTTTTCCTTAGGTATTTTCCAGGCAGTTCAAAATACACTGGGTGCAACGTAAGAATTAACCACCGTAACCTTTCCACCTATCTCTCAGATCTCTGACTTGCACAAGCTGACTTGGAATGGGGGCAGAACAACCCAGGAGACCAGCTAACTAGAATGTTTCTCCACTATTAATGATTATTTTAATCTAAGCCCCTCCAACCTTAGAGCTTCCTCTGGGTTCTAGAACAGAAGCTGCGCCATGATCAGCTGGCATCGTCCTATGAATGCTTTGGTCACAGGACATCCTATCATTCACTCAGCACGGTCACAGGCCTGCAGCTGACTACTGGCTGAGGCTTTCTACTACAGATCTAATCAGGCCACACAAACGGGTATTTGAGGTTTGCGTGTTTCCCTTGCATGAGCTTTTCTGTCTTAGCTTAGAGAGGCCACAGGGTGGGATACAAAGAGTCCTGGACTTAAAATCAGGAGAAATTGGGGTTCAAATCCTGCCTCTGATTCTTACTAAATGTGCAACCACAGGGAAGTCACTTAACCTCGGTGAAGCTCAGTTTCAATATCTATAAAGACAGGAAGACAATAATACTCCCTGAATAGGTCCTTACAAAACTGTTGTAAGGATCAAATGAGTTAAGTTTTGTAAGGCACTGGGCCTGGAGTCAAGAAGATTTGAGTTCAAGTCTAGCCTTACACACTTCCTAGCTACGTGACTTTGGGTGTGTAATGTCTCTGCAGTTGGCCTCAATTTCCTCAAATGTAAATTTGGGAAAATAAATGCTCCCACCTCCTTCCTTCCTTCCTCTTACTTCCTATTATTATTGTTAGACTATAAGTTGACTGAGGAATATCTGAGTCTTTCTTATCCTGCATGACACCTATCATAGCACTGGGTGCATAAAATATAATGCCTGCTGAGTGGTTCACTAGTGCAATTAAGATGTAGGAAGATGCTACCGGCAATCTGTACGGTTATGTTTGGGTGCACACTGTCATTTCAGACTAATTCATTAAAGGTCTCTTCGGGTCATGGAACTCATGGTTATAGATGAAGTGTTTTTTTTTCTTAGGAAAGGATACTAGATGTTTTAAAGAAGATGGTCTCTAACTCCCTGTAATGTAGATCTAAGAATATTTCCTTTGTAAATTAAAGAATATTATCTGGAATGGGACCATTTTGCAGTCTCCTACTAGCAGCTCTGCTCCTGCCATTTTGGGCCTCATTATTTTGGAAGCCACAGACTGAATAATTTCACATTAGTTTCCTGCGTCCTAAAGAATCTGGACCTATGCTGTATGAAGATGTTGACTTTGTTGACTTGTATTCCACATATTTCTGTCCTTAATAATTCTCTGCTACTTGTTCTCTCTCTCTTTCTCTCTCATTTTTTTCTCTGTAGGGGTCCCAAACATGTGATTTCATTGGTATACTAGCCCTGAACAACCTGTGGCCCTGCCAAAGGATTTTGGGTGGCCCAGTTGTACAGGCCTGGTGTAACTCATTCCTGCTGAGGAAACTCCCCATATCAACACAGAGCGACAATTGTTCTGCAGTTTAGAGAGTTGTCTGGGGGCAGTGAGTTCAATGACTTGCCTATCAGTACGTGTCAGAGGCAAAGCTTGAACTTAAGTCTTCCTGACTGAAGCTAGCTCTCTATACACTACATCATGCTGTTTTGGATACTGCTCTCCAATATACTAATGTATTAAGCTAAGCATTGCTTGCTAACTAATGGAACTGCAAGTTCTAAAGAATTCTTCTACAATCCTACTTCCCCTTTCTTTAATCTAGCTGCAGAATCTGTGCTTTGGTAAATTATTTGATACAAGGGGTGAGAATTCTGGTTGACTGTCCTGTGGTAGGACTAATGTAGCTAAAGGATAACAACTAGCTAACATTTTAAAAGAAACTACCTTCCTGTGGCTTCTTCTTTAATCATGACAACAAGGGTAAACCTGCTCTCTAAGTCTATTCGTAAATTCAAGATCTGGAGCAATTCAAACATCATAAGCACAAGGGATGGTGTTCATTTAAAAGATTAAGGAAAGTAGTGAGAATTTAACTAGAAATGTGAAGTACACCAGGCTGGACCATACCAGCGACCAGAAGCAGACCACCCAAAACACTCAATTGATGTTTCTCTTTTTCAAGTGTTACGCTTTACAAAAGAGCTAACCAAGTGACCTACCTCCTGCCTCTGAGAGCAAGGATTGGTTCATTCTTTGTATTTGTAACCCTAGCTCTTACAACAATAGTAAGCACTTAATAAATATTCGTTGACTGGCTGGAAATTAAACAAAACCCTCATCAGAAATCATCTTCCAATGCACACTGCTAAGGCTTTGGAGGAGTGTTCAGCATCACTTTAAACAGAGAGAGTAACTAGGATACTAATTTTTAAATAATAAACAAAGAGAATCGCTGGTAGAACCAAAGAGAGTAGAAAGTAAGCTACCGACCTGTGCTACCTCCTCAAAATCTTCGTGACGTTTCTGCAGTGCTCTGGCCCTGTGGAGAGATTTGCCCACACCAGTATGCTTGCTTAGAAATGCTTCTCCATGGTTCTCAATCCAGTCCAACACCTAGAATGGAATACAAATAACAGCTCTCATTAACGCTTTGAATGTTGGTCAATGAAGATTAAATTCTGCCATATAATAAACTGGGATAAGAAAATCCAAATTTGAATGGAAATTCAGGAGTGATATTGAGATATTGGTATACAACAGGCTTTGTAGTCAAGTCTTATATCAGCTTTTCCAGTACAAGTTTAATCAGATCTAACGTTAAATGTCAGATTAAAAGCAAAAATATAACTGTTTAGATATTACATGAGTTATAAAGCTGAGAAGACTTGGTTTACTCTGCACTTTGAAAAATAATTTATACCTTTGAAAATAAAAATTAACATTCACCTCATGCATTAGTTAACTTCTGACCAACTGTTAGAAAATATTTTTATTAACTAGACCACAAGAAACAAAGAAACCCAAAAGATGATTTAGACTCTCCTTTCTCTTTAAGCAACAATATGTATCATAGATTGAGGGTTTTTAGCCACAATTTCACAACTGAATTACTTAAAAATTTTCTCTTCTTTAAATACTACTGCAGTATATAAGATTAATAAAAATAAAGAAGTTAAACTATTTAATGCAGAATGGTTATTCCCACTTATTACTACAATAAAATGAACAGTTTGCTGGCTCTCCACTTAAGAAATCATGGATAATTGACTATACCTAAAAAACAATATTTTTATTATAATAATTGCATATGCCTTGTGACTCCTTCTTCTTCCAAAGATGGGGAGGGTGGATTAAGAGCGTAACAGTTGTGTAAACTAAAAATCTCTAGATTAAAAAATGAAGTGTTTTATTTAAATAATTAAATACAAATTTTAACAATTACCAGTGCTTGAAAAGCACAAAATATATAAGTCTGAATACTTTTGACCATCTTCTGTATTACAGTAAAATTCTGAGAGTCAACAGAAAATTGGATTAGGTACTTTAGTAACATTTTTAACTGTGTTGGCTGATCAAAATGGCTTTATCAAAATTTTAAAAAATAGTGACCACAGAACTAAGACCATATCTTATGGGTTTGATAATCACTTTGTCCTTCATTAACTGAGAAATAGATCTCCATGCTCTGTACTGCTGGAGGCCTCTGAAGAGAGAAAGAGGAAGCAGCTGATAGGAGCTCTCTCCATTATTCAGTTAGCTTGCTCTCCATAGCGTTCTGAACTTCCCCCATGCAAACCAGAGCCAATATATATAATAAACTATCAAGCAGCCATGGGACTGTTCTTCAGACATGAGGTAATTCTTATTCATTCAGTCTTTCTCTAAAGTAAAAGCCGCATATAATACATTTGTGATGCTTTAGAATTCTCTGAAATGTCTTGTTGCATAAGCAGAAACAGAGAAGAGGGTGGGTTCTAAGGCTCCAATCTTGATATTCTGATTTCTAGGTTATTCTCTTGAGGACCTTTAACCTTGGTCAGACTTAGGTTTTCTGTGGAGAAAATAACACTATGAACATATGGGTATTCCACCTTACACCTGCAGTTGGATACCCAACCCATTTCTGTCAACAACAACCATTTTTCTAGGCACCTGGAATCAGAAAATAATTTTACAAACACTTCTATCTTATGATTTTCTGCTGTGGTAGTTCTACTATAACGTTTCATGAATCCCTCTTTTATCTCATTTTCATTGCCACCACCTTAGGTGACACCCTTGCCACTTCAAAACTGGACCACTGCCACACAACATCCTGGCCTTTACCACCAGCTTACTGAGGTTTTGTTGTTGTTGTTTTTTAAACATTGCCCTCATCCTGCCACTTCCCTGTTCAAAAACCTTCAATGGATCCCCGTTAGTCATTAGAGGAAAGTAACTAGATGCAAACTGGCACTCAAAGCCCTCAACATCTGACTTCATTCAGCCTGACACTCTAACACGAAACGTCTGCTGAAGTCAGGCCAGTCTACTCATTGTCTCTCCCAGATTAGTGATCTCCTGATTCATTCAGCTAAATGCATTCTATATGCCATGCTCAACCCTGCCTTTCAGACTCTGCTAATGTATTCTCCTTGCCTGAAATACCTTCTACCTCTTCTCTACCTATCAATATCCTACCCATCTTTCAGGAAGCCCCATCTCTATCTCCTTCCAATCACATGGCCTGAAGTCACAAAATACGCATTAATTATACCATTCTTTTTAGTTCTTAACTATATATATTGCTGAGAGCTGAGGACAGAACTTTGAAGAACACCAGTATGTAGAGGACAGGAGAAAGAACAGAAATCATCAAAAGACAATGAGAAATAGCAGCTAAGGTTAGGAAAGGAACCAGAAGATAACTCTATCCCTGAAGCCACAGTTTTAATAAGGCGAGAATGGTAAAAAAAATTAATTAAAAATTTAAAAAAATATATATATTTAAGAGATTTTCTTAGAAAAAATAATTAAGACAATGTTGTGAATCAAAGCGGCATAACAAGCATTCAAAACCAAATGGAAATTTTTTTGGATTTTTCACTGTTTCTGAATAGTTTAATAAAGAGGCAGCTATATGGCATTTTGAATAGAGTGCTGGGTCTGGAATCACAAAGACCTGAATTCAAATATGGCCTGAGATACTTACTAGCTCTGTGGCCCTGAGCAAGCCTCTTAACCTCTGTATGCCTCAGTTTCCTCAAATGGAAAATAATTAAAAAATCATATAACATATAAAGATATAATAAAATAAACATTATATTAACATATTGTATAAAATAACAATTAATGATAAAAATAAATAAAATAAATAATAAAAATAATTCTAAAACACAATAAAAATCCCTACCTCCCACAATTTCTGTAAAGTCCTTCGCATGGTGCCTGGAAAGTGGCAGTCACTTCATAATTTCTTGTTCCCTTCCTTTCCTACTTAGACTATTATTTCTCATCATTAAGATGATGTTGAAGTATCACACAGTCCTTAGTAGAAAAGGACTATCTCTAGCAGCTGAAAAGACTGCTACCAGAAATTACCTGACAGGCTATCAACATGTCACAGTACATAATGTGTTGGGGTGTCAGGAAGGGCTCTTGAACTCCAGCTAACCCTGCCCCTAAGAGAACACTATGATTGTGAGGTAAGTGGTAAAACTCCTCTGAGGTGAGTCTGGTCCGGAGGATCACTGACTACACTCACTCGGAGGTTCCCTCAAGAGACCAAGTTCTTTCCACAGAAGCATCATGGCATGATGCCAGTCTCGGGAGTCAGAAGATCGAAGTTTTCAAATCTCTCATCTGTCATTTACTGGGTGACCACAAGCAAATGACTTAATTTTTCTAAACTTCAGTTGTCTACAAAATGAAGATCATCAGTACCACATATTCTACAGGGTTTGCTTTGAGGCTCAAATGAAATGATCAATGTCCTGTTTTACAGACTGTAAAGCACTATGTTTTAGTACACCAGATGTGCCCCTACCAGCTAGTTCAGTCCGGTAGCTTTTAGTAACTTCTTTCTCTGAACCCTCCAAGTGAAGCTCATCTGTTAGGCTAGCTCAGAACCCATTTAATTTCTACTGGAGAACTCTGGAATGAAGGCAGATACAGGTCCCTTCTAAGGCTACTCAGGCCAGTCTCCTGGTCTGGTCCCACACCTTGAAATCTGACCTAGTACTAGGCCTCCCAGATGACACCGCCATCAGGTTACTGTGATGGTTTCGAAGTCAAGCCTGGAGTGCTACTGAAGGTTGACTGACAGAATGCTGTATGATCAAATTTGACAAGTCTGCTGTCTTTCCTGTTTAAAAATTCTATTATTCATGAGAGTTGACTTGGCACTTATGTCACATCTTTCCTCATCTGAGTAAGCATCCTGAAGAGAGGAACTATGTATTTGACTTCCTAGGTTCACAGAAATAATATCTCCCTTTTAAATGCACATGAGTCCTGTCATCAAAGCTGATTGTTGAGTAGCAGCTCACTTAGGGCTAAGCATTTTTTCAAAAATTTTAAGGGAACAGATGCCCTCAGCTGGTGCTGCTGTATTAGTCACCTGATTTCAAGGCACATACAACAAGCATTTAAATTGTTTATGGGACTGAAAATCCTTCGAGGACATATTACAAAACCTGGGCACCGCTCACTCTGAAGGAAACGTCTCAATGACAACTTCAAGATCTCTTAACCTCCCAGTCTGGCTGCATTTAATGGAATGTGCCTCTGGGCGTCACGCCAATGCCAGGCGGAAGAAAGCTATCAAATATTTTAAGCCTGAAAGGAATGTAAAGAGATGCATAAATAATAGCCATGCTACATTCAACTTTTAAAATCTGACAGAAAGCCCACAAAGGCTATTTCATTCTTCTTAGTTACAACACATTCTGTCTACCCTGCATTTTTTACACATCCGGTGCTTTTCTAACATAGGAAAAAGGAGTAAGTCATTAGCAAAATGGGCCGTTAAATGGCTCAGTGGATACAATGTAGGGCACAGAGCTGAATGCGGTCACAGACAAGAAATAGCTTTGTGACACAGGCCAAGTGACTTAACCTCGGTTTTGCCTCAGTTTCCTCATCTGTAAAATGGAGATAATAATAGTACCTACCTCTCAGAAATGCTGAAAAGATCAAATGAGATAATATTTGTAAAGTACAGCATCTAGCACATTGTAGGTGCTGTACAAATGTTAGCTATTATTATTATTATCACAAACAAAATAAAACAGGTAGATGATGAGTCCCAAAACAGATTTTGCATAAGGCCACAGTTTTGAAAATGAAAAAGAATAGGAAAATAACAAATCAAGGAAGGTCAGAAGATAATCTTTTTAAATAACAGAGCTTCTTTTTTAAAGTTTCAATAATGAAGAATTAGAAAAAGTTGGTTATCAACAGTTTCTCAATATTACCTGATATCTTCTTCATTCACCCCTGGCCCCAACAAAAAGATACTGTAAGTGCCAATAAAGTTCCCACAATGGCAAGAGAAATTCAATCAAGCAGTCAACAATTAGATTTCCAACAAAGACAAAGGAAATTCAATCTATCAACAAAGGCCTACTATGTGCCTGGCACTGCACAAAAGGAATGTTAAGTGCTAGTAAATCTCCAGCATGACAAGGGGGATTAAATCAAGTAGCCAACAATTATATTTCCAACAAGGACAAAAGAAATTCAATCCATCAACAAAGGCCCCTACTATGTGCCAAGCTACAAATACTTTTTTTTAAAAGAACACTTTAGTGCCATTGATCTAAAATAATCCAAGACAGTCATGCAATCAAAGATGATATTCAATACCAAGATTTCCCTGGGGATGCTCTGTGTTTGGCAGTTTGTATGTAATACACTTCCCAGCTTTCCAAAGAATTCCTCATCAACAGTTGTAACTTAAATCTATCCAAATAACATTTTAAAGAAATGCTTGTTAAATTTTTCAAGCCAAAACATTTGCAGAACAAGGGGTTTCATTCATCAAAGCCCAGGGCTCTGGCTGGCTAACCACAGGCATTTCCCAATCTAACTCTTTTCCCCCAAGCCAACCAAAGTGGAGCCAGAAGCACGGCTGCCTATCTGGACGCCTGGTGACCCTCCCTAACAGAAGGACTCACATCCCAGCTGCTGCTCTCCTTCCCAGGCTCAGAGAAGCTGGATTGCTTTCGCCAGAGGCAGAAGAACAGCTTACATTCTTCCAGGAGTAGTAGACCCAATGCTGACTCCCTTTCCTGTTCAAATTAAGCAGGAAGGAGCAGGATGTGATGTGATCTAGGTTCCTCTGTGTTTCAATGCCCTCTAATGGACAAAATGACACCTTCAAAGCTAAGGGCTGCTCTGTAATGCCTAACTCTCCTGAGGAGAGCTGTTAGAGCTCAGAAGATTGTAAGGTTTTCAATTTCAACCACCATGCTGGTTTTGTTGTTGTGTTTTCGTTATTCATTCTCAAAAAGGACCATGACATCGTGGTGATGACATGACTTGCAGTTGACTTTGATTTGAATGAAGGAGGGCTGTGCAAGGTAACCAACCTCACTTTCTTCTCTGAGCCATCTGGATCCAGTGGCCTGATATTCATCAGGATGATTGGAGACAGCCCAGGTTGCAATGTAAGACCCTGGCCCTTTCAGGCTAATGTCTTATAGCATTCTCAGTTTGAGTGAGATACACCAATCAATGGCTTCTTTTAGTAGTTGCTCAAGGGATGGCCCCTTTAATTAAAAAAAAAAATAATCTAACTGGGAGGGGAAGACCCTCAGGGCCATCTCCAGCAGTCCTGATGAATATCAGGTCACTGGACCCAGATGGCACAGGAGAAGAAAGAGAGGTTGGTGACCTTGCACAGCCCTCCCTCACTCAAATCAAAGTCAACTGCAAGTCATGTCATCATCTTGATGTCACAGTCCTCTTCAAGAATGAAGAACACAACCTATGAGTGAGTAGCAGCTCTCCTCCTCCTCCTTTTCCTCCTCCTGTGTTCTACCCCCAAAAGCTGCCTTTTTTCCTCTAGGTTTAATGGCTACACATCTCTTGCTCAAAGACCAAACCTCAAATCCAATTCACTCTGGAGCTCATAGACTGGACAAGTTCCCACGCACCTAGCACAGATTTAAATACCAAGCTGGTGCATAGAATGAAATCACTGAATCCTAGATTTAAGGCTAGAAGAGACCTTTGATGTAGTCTAACCCATCCACTTTACAAAGGGGGAAAGTGAAGCTTGAGGAAGTTAAATGATTTTTCCAAGGGGACAGGGTGTTAATAAGATCTGACTTGGAATTTGAATACAGGTCCTCTGACTCCAAATTCAACAGCCTTTTCCACTCTTCAGCCAGCTGGAAGGCCTATAGTTTTGCAGCCGACTTCCTGAGAAATATTAAAAGTTTACAGTGTCTCATCAGTAATGTTAAGGAATGAATTTTCCTTTAAAACCTTTTACTTTAACTGTTTTGGATGAAAATTTTTTTCAAATCAATAACATAATCTAATCTTTTCTTGCTGACAACAGCATCACTGTAAACATTAATTGTTCCTCCAAGAAATAGCCTCAAATAGCTTACAATATTAAAAGCTATTTGTCTACTTATGTTTGTCCCCCAGCTATTCCCTCAACGTTCAGAAAACGTTATTTCTTGTTATCTGTGTTACTTACTTTCTTTGGTTCCCCATATTATGATTCCAAAACCCGCCGTCCCTGTGAATATTCCCTATTTTTTTTCTGCTCACACTGTCCAATGGGCTGAGGGAATCAAGGAGGTTAGAATTGCGTTAAAAAGAAAAATGGAGGCTCTAAATGAAGGCCTGAAGGGACCTGTTCATGAGGTTTAAGAAATCTATACTGTCTATTTCACAAGTTTTATATGCTTATTTATTGAAGTATCAATATCAATAATACCAACAAATACTTACTGAGCAACCACTATGTATAAAAGATACAAAAACGGAAAATGTGATACCTCAAGAATAGTTATCTGGCATCAAATAAAATATACCATGTGTGTTCTTTATTAACCACTCCCCAAAGATCATGTGACAAAACTGATAAAAAGCTTCCAAAATTATGTCATCTCTTAGACTGTTACTTTTAAAACTTGGGACTTAAAACAATTGCTTCACTCATAAGCAGTTAGTAGCATTTGGCAGAAAATAAATACAACAACTTCAGTGTCCTTTTATTGTTAGGGAATAATTAACAAAAAATAATTTAATTCCCTGTGGAGAATTTGCAGGAGCAGGAATAATGATGATGATGATGATGATAATAATAACAAAATAATGATAGTAGGCATTTATACAATGCTGCAAAGTTCACAAATTCCTTTACATGTAAATTGATTTGATAGGTACTATTCTTATCCCTATTTTACAGCAAATAGAGACATAGAGGTTAAGTGAATTTCCTAGGGTCACAAAGCTAATAGAGTCTGAAACAAGATTCAAACTCAGAACCTCCTGATCTCAAGTTCATGTTCTACCCACTATGCCAATGTACGCCTAAGTGATGAAGGCGTACATGCTTTTTAATGCCTTAGTGGAGGCAGTATGCACATCAATGAGATCAGAGACACATTCAAGTATGGAAGAAACAGCCAAATGTAAAATACTTTAATGTATTGGAATTTTAAATGGACAATGCAATGTATAAATAAAAATATCAGATTATTAAAGAAGGGCCTTCTAATTCACATTTAATAGCAGAGAGGAAAAAAATGAATTTTGAAAGAACAGACATTTGTGATTTAAAAAAAACATTAAATGAAAAGAAATAAAAATAAACACTTATATGGACTGTTTTAAACATTTCTGACATTGAATTTGATTTGTTTCTTTTAATACTACATCAAATAGTTTTTCCTGTTGCAAAATATTGACTTCCTCTGTGCTCCACCCTGAATTCTCTATAAAGCTAAAATTAACATACTTTCATTTGTTTTGGTTACTTCCTTGTTGAAGCCCTGTTGGCTTTGATAATTTAAAGCATCAGTGATGTCCATATGTTGGATTATTTTAACTTTAAAATGTTTTTTGCAAAATTCTGTTAAACTGGGAGATACACAATCCAGGATTTTTACATTTATTAAATCAAAGCTACCTTTGATTATGTAAAATGAGATCAAACAATTTGACAGTAATCACTTTCAGTTCGCTAAATATAAGTTGGTGAACATTTCATTCTGAAAATGGCATTTCCCAGTGGTTGGCTCTGGGTAACAATCAGTGTGTCATTATGAATTTGGACAAAATGAAAACCACAAAATAAACTTAAATTTTTTTCACAGGTGATGTAAAAAAAAATTAATTCATTAGACAGTGTCCCACAACTCTGAGTGCAATTTTAAGTTTAAAACTGTACTTAGATTTTTGGAATAACCTGTAATAGAGCCAGCATATCTATACTGTTTCTGACTGAGGTGGCCTGAGCATTTGTTTTTTGATATACAAGGGAATATTTTATTTCAAATGGCCCATTTAGTCATGCTCTTCCACTTCTAGTAGAGGCCAAGCTAAGCAAAACCACATCATCCATCTCCTCATGGTCACTAATAAATTGGACACAGAAGGAAAAAAAAAGATTAGCTGCCTGGAATAAAGGACTGGGGCCCTAGATTACTGATGAAGCTTCTTTCCCACAAGGAGCCTGGGAACTCTGCCAGATCAATTACACCAATGGCCCTCTCTTTTCTCCCTTTCCATCTCTTTCTCTAGGTATCTATCCCTAATCCTAATCCATTCTTTCCAGTACTACAAAGACTGACATATCTAACTGGTTTTATGCCCTGGGTTTAAATTCTAACTACTTCATAAATCCATTTCCCTGGATCTAAATTCCCTAATCCATAAAATGACAGGGTTGGAACAGATGGCTCCAGGTCCCTTCCAATGCTAGATCTGGGATTCTAGGACCCTTCTGCTGCCATCTTGATAAAAACTACATACATTCTAATTCTTCTTCCCAAGAAACACAAACTGTTATTTAACGTCCCCTGGACAGTTTAGAATGTACAGAGTTTAAATGATACCTACAAAAATAGAATTGCCGAAAAAGCCCTGGACTGAGACTGAAGAACTCTACCCTTTGTTGTCTAGATTGCAAAAATAACTTAATCTGGGACTCAGTTTCCTCCTCTATCAAATATGGGTGTTAGTGCTGGGCTACCTTACTGGTTCTTTACCTAAAATGGCCACGGACGACTTTTGGGCTTTAAGTAAAAGTACAGAATCTATACAAGTTCATTCAAAAAGCTTCAAAGGTATAAAATACTCTAGGGTTGAAAAGGAATAAGGGAAGTTGTAGAATAAAATAGATAAAATCATAACCAAAACAATGTAGCAGTAATAAACTTCTTTGAGACATGTATATGTATATATATATACATATATATATATGTATATATACACACACATACACACACACACATTTTCACAAGTAATGTTTTAAAACAAATATTTAGGATAATTTTGGAGGAACACATCATTGACATTCAAATTTCCTTATGGAACCCTTAATCACATCACTTTATGAAACAATGCATAAGATGATCGCTGAGGTCCTTTCCAGTTAAAAAGTTTTGTAATTTAATGAGATACACTGCAATTTAGAAATATAATGGCAGACACCTAGTCTAGCCATATATGACTTCTTCCTGTGAACATAATTTAAGCTTGTTCAGTAGTATAAATAAAGCGGCCTTCTCAAGCCCCTGCCCTGGGATCCAAGGGCTCTTCATTTCTTTGTCCAATTTAATTTAAAATTAGAATTCAACATATTTTAAAAGAAACAATCATCTAATGCATGGAGGAGATTAAAGCAGATAGAATTAGACACCCTAAAAAACAGGAAGGCTAATATTGAGTTGAGCATGGGGAATGGAAAGAAGCATTCAGTAGAAAACAAGAGGAAAAGTTTTAAAGAACAATCACCCAGGCAAGAGTATGAGACAGGACAGAAATTCTAAGTACTACTTCTGCATAGCCAACATAGAAGCATTTCAAGTGATTGGCTCTCTTTGCTCCACTATGATTTTCTTAGGTACACACAAACTATGGAGAAAAAAAGGAGGAAAGTAAAGAGATTACAATGAAGAAGACAGTCTGTTGAATTCCACATCTACTTCCCATTTTTTAAATACAAAGATCATCACCTTTCTAGCATGTGAACTATTAAAAAATAAATTATAGAGCATCAAAGATCCTTATGCAGACCAAAAGAGTTCAGTAAATAATGAATATTCTTTATTGCTAATAAAAGGGTTCACATTTTATATTCTTACTAATGAATTACTATTCTTAAGCCTTAAGGAGTTTTTAGGGAACGCAGGGTGGTATGGTGAAAAGAGAATCAGAGTAAGTCAGGAGACCTGTATTCAAGTACTAATTCTTGTACTAACAACATGATGGTATGAAGGTTCTCATCATCAGGTTCTGAATCCACAGATAAACACTGTCTACTCTAATGTCCCTCCAAAGCAAAATAAGGAACTCTTAGAAGAAACCACACATTCATATCAAGAGAAACAATCAGAATTTACATCAAGTAGACAGCCAAGACCTGAACTAAATGGACTTTTACTTAGCTGAAGGATATTTAATCATTCTGATGAATACACACCTACCTAAACTCATCTTTAGAAGTAAACTGGAAATAAGTTGCAATAATGATCACAGGTGAGGATCTGAAGGAAGTAGTAAGAGTCAGTAAACACAGTCTGAAACTTTATCACTGATCCAATGCTCCTCTGAGAACTGACAACCTAAGGCATGTCAAAGACTTCAGAGAAATTACTTCTGTTGACCTATAAGAGAGCAGCCATCAGAGTTGGAAGCAAAACTGCCGAGAAAAGAAAAGGAAGATCACCCCCTTTTCTTTACAATTTTTTCTCACATCATGGCCTGTCTTCTGACCTGTTGTGCACTCATGTTACCTCCTGATTGTTCAAAATCTCCCTCATGCAGATTATATTTAATACTATCCTTTACCAAAGGACTCCATGATTCAAAATATCCTCTGGCAACACCTCCTATCCCATTCCACTCTACTTTTTCCCCCTCCAGTGAAGCAGTTCTTGGTCAGATATTTAACAATTATCCAAAGGTGGTCAAGCAGTTTATTAAAACAGTTCCCACCAAAGGATTAATGATTGATTAACCAATTATTAACTGATTGGCTCAACCTTTCCAGGGCTTATTTGCATTTTAAAAGAAAAGCTTGTTAAGCAAAATGAATCTGAAATGAGTGGGATGCATGTGTGTAAATTTGAGCACCCCTACCTTCCCACACCCTCTCTAAGCACAAATGGCAGGCTAACAGGGGTTGAGAAATTTGGCACTGCGTTTTGGAAAGGCTGTCCAGCTCTGGGTGGAGCAAGGGATCTTAACCTAGCATTTGTGAGCTAAAAAAGTTTTGGCAACTATTTCAATATAATTGGTTTCCTTTGTAATTCTATGTATTTAATTTTGAATATTTAAAAAATATTATTCTGGGAAGGGATCTATAGCTGTCACTAAAGTGACAAAGGGTCCACAACACAAAAAAGGTTAAGAATCCCTGCTGCAGAGGTTGTCCAAAGAGATGATAAAGGAATTCATGAAAGCAGGTAGGTGGGAATGGTGACTGCTATAATATTACTGATCCTTCCCATAGAGAGGGTGTGTGTGTGGGGGGGGGGGGGGTATGTGTGTGTGTGATGTGTGTGTGTGTGTCTCTACATATCTATATCTACATACCTGCCAGACAACTCACGTACTGTACAAAGTCACTTCACTTACTGAAAGCTGGAACTCTGGACTGTCTCCAGTATGCACTGGTTCAGGGCACTCAAGACACTTATTTGAATTATCTTAGCCTAAACCTCACTGTACCATACATGTGAACAGGGGCTCTGGAAGGTGCTACCATGCTGGAAAGGAATATTGGCCCCAGCAACACTCAGTGCTTTCTGAGTGTCAGCCTACCTAAGTACAGAATGGGATGAATTCTCTGGCTTTGGCTGCCTGTGTAACAAAGAAAAACATAAAACGGCCTTCAATCTTGTCTGGCCTCTTCCATTTCCAGAAGTCACAATGTCAAGGGAAGTAAAAGGGAACAGAGGAGACTGCCTTAGAAATTTTAGATAGCTATTTGTACTATAAAGTGAGATTCTTGTCAAGGGACCCTTGGGCACATGGACTAGTGGAGGAATTGAATCATTTAAATCTTGAGATTTATAAATAAAATAGGAGAACAAAAGGAGGTGACAGAGAAATGGAAGGAGAGATTTTCCTGGAAGAGGCAAATAAATGAGTTGGCAGAAATGATTTTATAATATGTTCAAAGGTAACAAGAAATATTATTTCATGAGACATTTGGTTATTTCATAATATAGTGCTCATGATAACTATTTACCAAAATAGTACCATGAAAATAATTGTGGATTCTGAGTCAACATCTGTTGCAGAAGATGAATTGGCAAAGAAAGTCTATAAAGACCTAAATAAGACCCTCTAAATTAACAAGTATACAGTATACTTTATTCTCATTGATGTGAATGCAAAGATCAGCATAGAGAAGAAATGTTCATCATGTCCTTAGAAAATTTATTCCAATGAAGAAACCAAAAGAGCACAGAAGCCAATTTAGCCAGCAAACACTTGATCTCTTTGCCGATAAGAGATATGGCAGCCAAAGCAATAATAATTAAACACATAAATTTATTAGCAAAACCTCATGGAGAAATATTTTGGAAGATTACAGACCATACAAGCTCACAAAATAAAAAGCAGTGGAGTAAAAAATAAATTTACAGAAAGTTGAGTAAGACACTCAAAGATACAAAAATATCCCAAGGGCATTGAAAGATAAAACTGGAAGGGAGTCAACAGACAAAAAAGAATGGATGAAAAATGGAAATAACCAGTAAAAATTTCTATAAAAATACTTCTCCATCAACTGCAATGAAGATACTGCATTTGGACTTTAATATACCATATGCTGATATACTATATTATGAAGTAGAAACAGCAAAGAAAAGATGACTAGCTAAATTTTAAAAAGTGGATATGGGGAATTTGTGTAGAAGGTGGCATAATTTTAATTCTCAAGATTTTTGAAAGACCAAAGAATACCAAAGGCTTAGGGAAAAAAATCTTGGAACTTCATGTTGTCAAAAAAATAGTCACTGGAAAAAATAACAATAATTGTTGACTTATATGCCTAATTTCCCATTTCAATAAAATTTTTTTGAGAGTAATGAACAAGAGCATGCTTGACAAACTTGTGAAATGAAAACAGGTATGCTTCTGCGAACAATAATCTATAGCAGACTGAATCTGTAGTTATATAATTGACAGAAAGGTGGAGAAGAGTACAAGATCCCATGATAAATATCGTCTTGATTTTTTTAAGTATCTGTTTCTGTAGAGCACAATATTGCCTTAAAGATTCTCTTCTAGTAAGATATCTTCCATATGTATATGTGGAAATGATATAAGATTCCTTGAAAGATAACAATAAGGATAATTGTGGCTAAAGATGTTGGCTCATTAATAAATATTAATGAATAATGAAGAAAAGAAAACATAATAAAGGCATAAAGGAAGAAGACTCTGCTAGATAGATATGTTTGCCACTGCTCTCGAAGAGGTCCAGCTTAGACTCCAAATGGAAGAAGATTTCCCTTTACAGATGGTGAGATCCTCCAGATTTTCCTGTGTGTAGATGGCATGGCACTAATTGCCTCAATCTCTGAAATAATGAAGAGCTGATTAAGTTCATAACGACTTAAGAAAATTCTGCCCATTACCCATGACAGAGAAGGGAGATGTGGGAAGTGGAAAAAAAAAACCAAAAAACATTTACTTAGTGCTTAGTATGTGGAAGACACTATGCTAAGTGCTTTACAAATATTATAATTTCATTTGAAAAACCAAGTAGATAAAGTCCACAACATGACATGAAGTAGACAGACAACCTAAGAGGTGATCCAATCAGTATATACAAGTAGGACAGACATTCTAGTTGCCTGACTAACTCATCAATGATTTTAATAGAAGGAGAGAGAGAGGGATTGCCCTTAGGAAAACAAATAATGCTTTATATGATCCCCAACTTTTCCTCAAAACAAAGTACCACCTTCAAAAAAAATACATTCATTGATGTTGTATGATTCTGAACCATGGAATATCATAGTCAACAAAGTTTCATATTACCCTAAGGGAAAGAGAGGGATACATGCTGGGCATGAGCAGCCCACAACACATTACAAGAGAAGCAAGGTAAAGAATATAGGTCCCCAAATAGAGCTAAACCAATCACATGGCAAGAAGAAGGCATAATCAATGTACATCCTACATATTTCATGGCATCCACATAATGATAAGAGATTTAGAAGAAAGTCTTCAGTACACTTGTGGAAGAACATGGATGAGTCACAGAATGAGAAGACAGGAAAGGAATGTGATCAGTATCAATGGGAAGGAATATTCATACTGATAAGAGGACACATCAATTTAACACTATACAAATAATGACAGTCTCTGACTTCAAGTGTCTTGCATTATTATTACTTTTTTTTTTACTAACCTGGGATTTCATTATAGGTTATCAGAAACTTCCAGTGAAGAAATTTCCTTTACCTGGGTAGATCACCTATTATGCAATTTGTAGTTTCAGGAGTGCACCAAGCTATTAAGTGACTTGCCCAATATTTGTCTGAAATAATACTAAACTCAGGTCTACCTGACTAAAAGACATCTACCTCCCTATGCCACAGCTGTAGGCAGGATGTAACATGTATAAAAATGAGTAAGACACAAGGAAGTATGTGAGTGGGGCAAAGAAACCCAAGATCCTTTTCAAGTGAAGCTCTTCCCATCACTTCAATAAATGAAGGTTCAAAATGATCTGCACCTTAAAACAGAGAATATTGACAACCAAAGGTATAGAAGAAGAACATTCCAAATGAGGAAAGGTGAAAGAATGCATGATAAATAAGGGATATGGCTGATAGTTTAGTTTTACTAGCAGGAGAATGTTGTATGAAAGGGAAGATTGTGTAATTGGGATGGAAAGATTCATTGAAGGCAGGCTGCAGAGGGCCTTTAAAGGCCAGGAAAATGACATTTTATCCTTTAATAATAACTCACATTTATATAGTGTTTAAGATAGATAAAGATATGTGACTCTGAGAAGCTGTCAATTTCTAGATTTCATACAGGAAGTAGCAGAGTTAGGGCTTTGAACCTGTCCTTTCACTTCACATACTATATCCTTTCCCTTATATCAACACTGCCTTAGAACAGTGGTTTCCAAAATAAGACCCTAATCAATCCTCTGGGGGTTGTGTAATGACTCCAAGGGGTATAGGATTCATCAATTGTAGGGCAGGATGATGAATTGCATCCCATCTTCCTAGACACACCCAATTACAGAACTTTGTGTTCACAATTACCCTCAACACTCTCCCCAGCTCCACATTTTCCACCAACCTCTCTTTTCCTTTCTTCCCTGGGATGGGACCCTCAAGATGGCTGGACCCCCAGGATAGATGGACATGCTGTTGAGAAAATTGTTCCCCCTCCTCAAGTATATCCACACCTTGTCCCTCAGATTTTTTTGTCGTGTCCCCTCTGAATTCTAGGAATGAGTCCCTTCATCTTTTCAAGTATATTGTCCCTACCATTGCCAACCTCTTCTCTCCAATCTTCAATCCAACCCTATCTATAGGTTCCTAATATCTACAAATGCTTAAATTTCTTCCATCAAAAAAACAAAAAACCCTTTACAAAAACTTACCACCAACCTCCAGTGACTGTCCTGCATTTCTCCTCCCTTTCTTAGCCAAATTTTCTAATAAAAGCTACCAACACTATCTCTACTTCCTCTCCTCTCACTCACTTCTCAACCCTTTACAATCTATATTCTGACCTCACTACTTAACTGAAACTGCTCTCCAGAGTTAACAATAATCTCATGACTGCCAAATCTGTTGACCTTTTTTTCAATCTCCACCCTCCTTAACCTCTCAGAGGCCTCTGACATTGTTAACAGCCCTCTCCTCCCTCCCTCCCTCTTGGTTCTCCCCCACTAAATGTCTATTACTTATCAAACTCCTTTAGTAGGCCTTCCTCCATATAATAACCTTTGACTGTGAGTGATTCCAAGGCTCTTTCTTGGGGTCTCTTTTCTTCTCTCTCTCCACTCTCACTGATTGATTTCATTATATCCCATTGGTTAAATTATCATCCCAATGCAGATGATTCCCAGATCTATATGGATTTTCAGCCTTACTTTTTCTTGTGAATTCTATTCCCACATGGCTAACTCAATATTTCAAACTGGATGTCCGAAGGGCATCTCAATTTCAAGATGTCCAAAAACCTAATTTTCTTTCCCCAAAACTTACTCCTATTCTGAACTGCCCTATTTCTGTTGATAGAACCACCATATTTCCAGTCACCACAGCTCAAAGTCTCAGTGTCATCCTTGATTCCTCACTTCCATTCATTCAACATAGCCAATCAACAGCCAAGTCTCCTCTTTTCTGCTTCTGCAATATCCTACTTTTCTGTCCCTTCTCTCTCTCCATAGACACAGCTACTCCTCCTACTTCTCCTCTTCCTACCTCTCCAGTGTTCCACCCAGGGGAAGGTACACTCCATGCCCAAAAGTTGCCTTTTTTCCTCTGAGTTTACCGGTTACATTTCTTGCTCAAAGATCAAACTTCAAATCCAATTCACTCTAGAGCTCATAGACTGGACAAGTCCCCACCCACCTAGCACAGAGTAGATTTAAATACTAAATAGTTTCTCTTTTAAATATAAAATACTAAATTTTAAATACTAAATTGTTTCTCTTTTACCCAGGAACCCTGAGGGTCTTCCCCTCCCAGTCTAATTTTTTTTTTTCAAGAGGCCATCCCTTGAGCAACTTTAAGAAGCCTATTCATTGAATGGGTGTATCTCACTCAAAGTGAAAATATGAGAAGACTTTAGCCTGAAAGGGCCAGATCTCATATTGCATCCTGGGTCATCTCCAGTCATCCTGATGAATATGAGACCATTGGACCCAGATGGCTCAGGAGAGAAAAGTGAGTTTGGTGACCTTGCACTGCCCTCCCTCACTCAAATCAAAGTCAATGTGATCATCTTGATGTCATGGTCCTCCTTGAGAATGAAGGACAAACCCAACAATAAGACATAGCTACTACCCTAGTTCAGGCCCTCATTAGGCCCTAGCTTTCTTAAAAATCAGTTAATCTAACCTTTTTCATTGAAGTTTTTCTAAGCCTTCCCATCACAAATTGTTCACACACACAAACACTCTGTCTGTCTGTCTGTCTGTCTCTCCCCTCTCCCCCCGCCCCCCTCTCCTGTTTATGTGTATACTGTTTCCACTAATGGATTCCAAGGCAGAAACTATTTTGTTTTCGTCTTTGGTCCCCAGTGCCCAAGACATAGCTGTCACTTCATGAATACTTCTTGGCAGATTAAGTAATTAATTAGAAAAAGAGAAAGAAGAAAGTACAGATTACTCTTTCTATAACAGTGTGGCATGATTGTGCAACCCTTTTAAAATCACTTCGCTCTCTCAGTGCTCCAGAAAATTCTCTAAGATCATAAGTTGAGAGAAAGAAGACAACTTTAATCGACAGAGAGGGTTTCCTCAAGCAGGAGTTCCTTATGCTAATGAAATCCTGGTCCCAGTCCATCAGTGAAGAGGAGGAAAGGTATAGGATGATTGCTGGGGAGGGTAGGAATATCAAGGGGAGGTGTTTTTCCTTGTTTTTTTAAGGTTAAATGGGTACTTCAAATGTTTATAGACAGAGCAGAGAAAGACAGAAGGGAGATGAAAATGAGAAAAAATGATGATTATCAACAGACCAAAGTCTGTAAAGGGATGGGAAAGGATGAGATCAAAACAAATTTTCTAGGAAAAGTGAAAATACTAATTTTTGTTGAATTTTGAACTGATAGCATCCTTCTAATATTTCATCTGCAAACTGTCATTCTATTTCAATAATCATTCCAAAAATAAATCCTGCATCTTATAAAAGACTTAAAATCATAAGACATAAAATCACTGCAAGACACAAGAAAAATGCAATAAAAATGAATTATTTCATGGTCATATTCTTATGAGGAGTAGAGATGATAATATTTTCTTTCATTTTTTTCACTTTTTGTAGAACAGCCTTTACCAATCACATAAGTATGCTACTGGTCTACTATCCTTTAGCTTTTCTTATCCATCCTTGTTATATGTCCTTTGTTATATGTCTTATAGTGAAAGAGGTTCCCTGAACAGTTGAAAAAGGCAATTACTAAGAGTTCACTATATACTAGGCAGGCAGTTAAGTGCCTCAGTGGATAGAGTGCTGCACCTGGAATCAGGAAGACTTATCTTCCTAAGTTCAAGTCTGGCCTTAGACACTTATTAGCTGTGTAATCCTGGGCAAGTCACTAAACCCTAGAAAGAGCAACCCCCTCCAGAATCTTTGCCAAGAAAATGCCAAATGGCATCACAACACACACTAAACACTGTGCCATGCACCAAGGACATAATTCAGCAAGATAGTCCCTGCTCTCAAAGACAAAGACAACACATACAGGGGGAGGCTAGGGTTAGAAAATAGAGGGAGACAGCCAGGAAGTGGCAGGGTGGTCTTGTTCTGGCAAACAAAGTAAAAGTTCCCCTATCAAAGCTTTGAGCCCCACGGGTGGTGATCCAAATTCCAGCAGGAGGGAGAAATACAGGGTGGCAGCAGCCACTGCATGAACAAGCCACTGTTTCAAAATTTTCACTCCCTTTGCTTCTCTCTACCAAAGAAATTACACAAGACTTCCCTATGTGCTTTCCACTTGAGTTTTAGGGAAAAAAAATAATTTTCAGTTTGTCCCCATCTACTTCTTCAAAGTAAAAAGAGTTTGCTTTGATTAACCTTATCAACACTTCTCATCACTCCCCAAACCAAGCCCATGTCATTTCCTATTTTCTCAAGAGAACAAGTTCAAACCATTCCTGATTAAATATAACCTACAAAACAGCACTGTTTCCTTTAAAGGACAATCGTATATTTTATATAGTATGGTAACAGGACTGTACACATTATATATCTATTACGTATCCTTTGACTTACAACCTGATATCCTATTTGCTGCTCTTAGGAGAAAAAAAAAGTGGGCTAAGGGAACTGGCCTACATTCTCATTTTAATTATCTTATTGCATATTGAAATTAATGTTTGCTGTTTTAAAATTCCAGCCCATTAAAAACACAGTTTGCCCCCAAAGCAGACTATTAAGTATTCTCAGGCTAGACTTTGGTTCTTCCTCTGTATTTTTCTCCCCCTATCCTTTCTTAATGAGCCCAATTTTCTCCTTTCAGCACCAATCAGTTGGTGTGGAGGAGTGATGGAAAGGAAAGAGGGAAAAGATTCATTCAGAGGAGGGAAACACAACCTTTTCCTCCTACTTTGTAGGATGGGAAATGATTTCTCCTATTTATTCATAAATCCAAGTAGAGCTTCCACCTGTGAATATGCAACATTTCACCTGCTGATTAAAGAACAATGGACACTAAGGGTTTAAAGGTATATGATATATAATCACTCTTGGATAATTAAAAGTAAATGGAAATAAATGTAGTCACTGCTATAAATCTCAGTTTCCATAAACTCTCCTAAAAATGGATATTTATTAATTCAGGAACTACTAGGCCTAATTAATAGAAGGTTAAATCTGGCAGGGACACTTGAGGTCACTGAATCCAACCCATTCATTTTACATCTAGAAGAAAGCAATAACTTGTACTATGTCACATAGCTAGTTAGTGCCTGAGCCAGAACTTGTCACCAGGTCTCCTAATTCCAAATGGGACGTTTTCCACCATGCCATATTCCTTACATAGAGTTAAAAGCAGAAGCTATATCAGAATTTTGATTACTAAGGCATTCATACACAGAATATTCACCTAAAAGCATAATAACAAGCTAAGCTTAGTAAGTGGCATTAAGAGTCATTAAACAATTATAAGAATCTAACACCTTATGGGACAGACCTTTTAAGTAAAGCAGTATGCTCAAGGATTTGGGAGGGAGCTTTTCTGTTGATCAAGAAGATAGGAAAAATTCTAAAATCTCAGTCCTTTTAACATGAACTATGCTCCCCTTCGGATGACTATTTAAGAGTTTGAAATCTGAGCTAGTACATGTTTTAACAATACAATTTCTCATCACCTGAGCATAGAAGAATTTCTTTTAGACATGTCACTAAGGCTTAACGCCATCTTTCTCTACATCCTGACAGGATTTCTTGTTACGTTTCAATTCCTCCTTCTCAGACTTGACAACTGATTTAAACCAGCCTCCTCTTCTAAACCACACAAAGCAGGTGCTTATGCCTGATTCAACATTAATATAATCATGTTTTACATGCTCCAACATTTTAACCCCTCAAATTGTGTTAGAAATATAGATCCCATTTTCACGATTAAAAGACTATAAGATGGAAATATTATTGAGTCGTTTTTCAGACAATTCTTACCATTAATCTGATGATGTCACGTAACCTGTTTATCTTGCCTCATTTTCTTTCTAAATTCTTTGCTACTTGCAAAGTATTTCTTTTTTCTTTTTGGAGAAAAGAAAAAAAACCCTATTTGCTACTACTAGGCAATAATGAATATTAATGAATTACTAATAAGCCATAATGAATGCTACACATTCATTAATCAATTATTTAATTTTCATAGGAGATCTGAGTAAAGGATCGGGAAATTTTAAGCTCTAGTTCATCTAAGTGCTAATGATTTTCACTGCCAGCTTTACTAGAAGGGTAGTCTACACTTACTGCCTCCTCTTCCTCCCCATGTAATCTTTGATCTATTTCTTAGATTCTGGCAGCTGTCCCAACCACTCAACTGTAATTACTCTCTCCAAGGTCACCAATGATGACCTAAATAACCTAATGTAATGTTTTTTTGTTAAGCACTCATCTGCTCAGATCTCTATAACATCTCACTGTTAAGGATCCCCAGTCCCCTGCCTCTTCTCCTGACCCTTACACATTTTCTTCTCCTTTGCCTTTTGCAGTTGATATAACAAAACCTTCTCTTTCACCTCTTTACTACTTTTACTACTACTTTTACTTCTTCTTCACCTCTAATGTCGCCCTTCCCTCAGGTTTTCCAAGCAAGAGATAAAGGGGTGGCACTTCCCCTGTGTTTGGACAGTTTATCCTTTATCTGAATGAAACTTATGTCTGTCTTCCTAGTCCTGATCTCTCTTTCCTGAACTCCAGCTATACATTTCTATGACCTAACGGAGATTTCCTCCTGGATGTTCTACCGACACCTAAAATTCAACAAATATAATACTTAAAATACTCAATCCTCCCCCACCACCCCCGCAAAAAAACCTACTTATTTAAAAATTAAAAAAAAAAAAACATTTAATGGATATTCACAGCTTTTAATAGAAGTATCTTTTTGTTTGTAAATTAAAATTTATGTTCACTGATGATAAAGTTCACAATTTAAAAAAACCCCTACTCATTCTCCTGACATTTGTCTTCCTAGTGATATAGCACAGATTTAGAGGGAAGGGGCCTCAGAGAGGATGTAGTCAAACCTCCTTAATTCAGATAAGAGGAAACTGAAGTCTAGAGAAAGAAAGTGACTTGCTCAAGATCAAATAGGTACAAAATGGCAGTAGTAGGACCAGAATCCAAGTCGTCTCTTTCATAGATAGCATGCATTTTTTAAAAAAATTTTTAGAGACAGCTATCTAGCATAGTGGATAGAATACTGAGACTGGAGTCAGGAAAACTTGAGTTCAAATCCAGCCTCAGATATTTAATAGTCTCAGATATTGAATAGTCCTGTGATCCTGGACAAGTCACTTCACTGCTGTCTGCCTCAGTTTCCTCAGCTGTAAAATGAGGATAATAACAGCACCTACCTCCCAGGTAGGGGACAGGTTGGGAGGTTCAAATGAGATAATATTTATAAAACATTTTAGCACAATGCTTGGCACATAGTAGGCCCTATTCATTCCCTATCTCTCTTTTACCAGAAACATTTCATTTTGAATCTCTGAAGTCTTCTTTAATTTCAACTCTTGGCTTGCTGGTCACCTCTAATGAGTTGTCAAATCTTCCACAATATCTACCATTCTTAATATTTTTTTCAACAGTGTCCTGTTTGTTATACTTTCCTCCAGCACCCTATATCACAGGCTTTCATGATGTCTTGCCTAGATGACTACAATGACCAAATCTCTCTCTTAAAATCCACCCTCACAATGCCACCAGAATGATTTCCTTTTGTTTGCATATCTCTGAACCATTTTTTCTTCTGTTTAAAAACATTCAATGGCCTCTCACGGCCTCTAATACAAAGATCAGCTTCCTTAATTTGACTTTCAAGATCCTTTACAATATAGCCCTTGACAATTTTTCCACCCTTATTTCATAGGATATAGCAGAAAGAATACTGATTTAACATCAAGGGACAAGTGTTCAGATCCTAGCTTGTGTAAATCACGTCACCTCTGGGCCTTTGTTTCCTCATCTGTAAAACAAGGGGGTTGGTTTACTAAGGCTTTTTTTTTTTTAAAATACATTTTCAATATAGTCATGTTGTGTAGAAGAATTAAAGTGAATGGGGAAAATCACATAACAAACCAAAATGTAATAGAAAAGAAAATGATCTGCTACATTCTGCGAATGAATTCCATAGTTCTTTCTCTGGATGTGGAAGGCATTTTGGGAATTTACTAAGCCTTTTTTCAACTTTGAATCTAAAATCCTGTGCTTTAACCAAAGTGGACTTACTTTTGCTTTTCCAGCTTTGTGCTTTCACTCACACCATTTTTTATGCCTGAAATATCTTGACTTCTGCCTTCTGATATTTTCCCAAGCCCCACTAAAAAAGGTATTTCCTCCATAAAACTGCTCAATTTGCCTAGCTAGACCCTCTGACTTCTCTTAGCTCAAGGGGCAGACCAACAAAAGCAGTTTAGGTATTAATTTGTAGCATTTTGCAACTAAAATTTGTAACATTTGTCATAGAACTTTCCTAAGAAGATATGATATAGAAATTACTGAAATCCTAATAAACAGTTTTCAAATGCACAGCAGTTTCAAATTGCAGCATCAGTGTACTTTGCAATATCACACTGGAAATGGAGATGTATTTGCACAATAACAGTTCACATTTAGAGGGCATTTTAAAGTTTACAAAGTGCTTTTACAAAAACGATCTCAATTAATCCTCACAACAACACTGTGATCTAAGTACTATTATTATCCCTGCTGTAATGATGAAGAAACTGGAGATCAGAAGTTAAGGGTCACATACCTAGTAAGTATCTGAGGCAGGTTTTGAACCCAGTCTTCCTAACTCCAAGTCAAGTCCTTATCCACAATGCCACACTGTTACTCCTATGTATGATACCATCATCCTTATTTTTCACCAAATATTGGTGTAACACACCAGTTTAATCTATCACAGATCTATGCAATGTCAACAACTGACCTGTTGAACGTCTTGCTGGAAAACGCACAGCTGAAGCCTCTGATGCAGACGGACCTTTCGGTGCTGCCAGATGTTTTCTAGTTGCCTCTGATGGTGAAGAACTTCATGAATGACATCAAGAACATGGTGCACAGCCTTGGAGTAGTTTGCAGAAGCTGTCAAAGAATCTGAACTGCCAGGAGTTAAAGGTCGTTGGAGCTTGTCAAGCAGGGATTTCCCATCTTGGCTTACCTGCCCAGGAATAAATTTAGCATTTATTTCAGGGGTGAGGGTTCTGTTTAGCATGCCTTGCCTTCCTACAAATATGCTATATACATTATGTATATATAAATATGTACAGATTTAATTTCTATTCAAATGTATTTTTCTATAGAAAACAATAAAATTTTCTATCAGTTATCTGACAAGAAACCAAAAAGTGAGTTCAGATGAGAGCTACCATACCTTAGCATAACTAACAACCAAAAACACATTAAATGTTTATCTGTGTCAGTGTGATACTATAATAGTTAATAAACAGACATATATCATTCTTTCCTAAAAAGACATGAAATTACATGGCTACTGGATTTGAACTGATCAATATCTGGTACTCCAAAAACAGAGTTCATCAGGATCATGAAATACTCATACATACAAACATGCACACCTACATTTGCACATAAACACGTATATATGTATTAATGTATATACATATGGATATTACAAGAAAGTTAGCAAATCACCACATGGCAACATTAAAGGTCTACGATTTTCTTGTTGTGGGTGTTTCTTCTACCTACACAAGTCATAAGCCACCTGTAACTTAGTCAATACATCTTAGTTATACCCAAGAGGTCGCATGCCTTACTCATAGTTTCAGAAGTAGGATTTGAACTTAGTTTTCCTGACTCCAAGCATGACATTAAATCCTTTAAGCCATGCAGATGCTCTAAAGCATCACAACAACACAAAATAAAAACCCCGAGTTTGGAAAAATCTCTTGATTTTAAAAAACAACACAGTGCTGGACAATTATTTGCTGACATCATTTGATAAAAATTCTACATCTCTGCCAGACAAATACTAGGAAAATTAACAGAGTTCGGTCTAAGTACAATTAAATACAGTTTAGAATTTTATTCAATACAGAAATTAACCTGAAATTTTTCAATGTAAAATACTGTCATTTCCCATAAGAGACTGCAATACTATACTGGACAGCTCATTATCAAACTACTATTAAAATGTGTGTGTGTGTGTGTGTGTGTGTGTGTGTGTACAAACAAAAGAAGAAGTGCTAAGAACAGATTATAAGAAGTATAATATGTGCAGTTATGCTACTGTCAGTATTTATTAAGCACCTACTCTGTTGTAGGCAATATTCAATAATAATAAAGATTACTATTACAAATCATTCTAATAAACATGGTAGAAAATTATCATTAGACCCAAGAGACTTCAATGATGTGCCTAAAACAGGAGGATTCTCATTTGGCTAGGGAAAAGGTGCAGAGTGATTTCTAAATATGTACTTCTTTCTTACCTGTCTAGCCAGATACTTCTAAAACTGAAAAACCCATGGGTTTGGATCTTTTAATAAAGGAGGAAATAAGTAGGGACAATTCACTTACAAAAGAAATGAGGTACAGAAAAAAGAGGAAAATATAGTGAACATATGAAAGGATAACATTACAAGAATAATCCCTGGAAACTGCTAATTAGTAGCAAGTAAGGTACGCAAGTATTTCATAACCTTTTCTATTAATTGTCTCACTTGGGGGGGGGGGGGCAGGTTGGTTCCTAGAATGTCACATTTTTTCCCCCGTTACCTATATGTGTCACATTTTTTCCCCCATTTCTTTTTGGATAAAGGGTAACTGCACTCATGAAAGGTGATCATTATTTGTTTGCTATTAAATACATGATTACCAGAAAAGGACTGTTTGTTGGACCAAAATATGGCACACCCACAAGACAGATAAATGGAGCTGTAGCCTGAGCAGCAAGAAGTCAAATAGAAATGATTCAAATTGAAAAAGCCTTTAAGGATTTTCACTATTTTCATTAAAAGCAAAGGCTAAAAAAAAAAAAAAAAAAAGAATGACCCCAGAGTATTTTCTAACATTTTCCTAGTACAAATTCAAGATTAGGTGATATCAGATTATGGAGTATCAGACAGGTGGGAGAATATTTGGGGCTTTTAACTAAAAGTGAGGGTGACAACAGGGACTGCTTAGCTGCCTTGGCAGCTGGGGGAGTGTAAGAGCCCTAATTCGGTCCTTGCCAACAACTGAGATATGAGCCCAGTTCAGGAGTCCACTGATCAAATTTTAGTAGTATAGGGTAAGGGTATTCTCTCATATCAAATTTTCAGAGGCTCTCACACAATATGGGAGCTGTCAATTTTCAGTGCAAAGAACATTTTTCGTATCGTCAGACGATTACGTAGCTACAGTTACAAGAGCTTCAGGTGCCATGCTTTCCTCAAGGATGTTTGCCATTCAACATCTACTTTAGCTGTGAAAACGCAACAAAGGGTTTAGAGAAACAAAAACAATTACAACACATTTCTCCAGCAGGTTCAATAAAGACATACATGGATTTAATGAAACTCTGCCGTTTGTTTCTTTCCAGTCTTCTTATACCTTGTTCACCTCCCCGTACTCTGTGACCAAGTTACACTGGCTTCCTTGAACATCTCACAAATGTGGTCTCACTGCCTGTTCTTCATGACTGGAATCCTCTTCATTCTCATCTCCAAATCCTGGCTCCTCTTCTGGCTTCTTTTAAATCCCTGCAAAAATCTCACCTTCTACCAGCAGCCTTTCCCAGTCATCTGGAATGCTGATAACCCATTTCCTCTGCTGATGATCTCCAATTTATCCTAGATACAGAGTTTTTATATAGTTGTTTGTATAGCGTCTCCTCCATTAGGCTGAGCTCTTAGATAGCTGTGGTGGTATCTCCAGTGCTTAGCACAGGCTTGGCACACAGTAGGCACTTAATAAATGTTTTATGACTGACTGCTCGACTGCTGATGCAGAAACAAAATAGTATAGCAGCAGAAATTTTTATAGTCAACAACTGGGCATAATTTTTTATTTTAAAATATAAGCAAACTGGGAAGATAAGACTAATTTTTTCTTTTTAACTTCAAAAACCACCTTCAGGATTATATTTCTGTCAATTACAGGAATACCTGTATTTAAAGGTGTTGACAGAGTTTAGTACAACCTATTTCAGTACTTCAGAAAAACCTGCTTTTTCTTATTCTCAGGAAAACAGTATTCTGTGGCCAAGATAAACATGATGATTATTTTATAGCCTAATGGTTTATTCTGCAAAAGAAAAGATCCTAAAAATAAACGTCCTTCATACTAGCATATCCCAGAAAGAGATGAACAGAAGGAGATATTGCAAAGAAAAAAGGAAGCCAAGTAAATTACACACAACTTAAACAAAAGCCTAACCCAAGCAATTAATAAAAGGCTCCTGATGTGCTAAATACTTCAGGGCTGTGTTGGTTCTGCTGCCAGGTAAATTCTCATGGATTCAAACAAGCTATGTATCAGCTTAGCTTCAAAATGTGTTTATTTCTAGGTATCTTTGTATGGTGAACGGTAACAAATTTCCTATCAATTCTTTTCACAATAAGTCTTCTGTCATTAATGTATAGACTGAATTGTCCTCATTATCTCAAACTGGGAGGGAGGGTGTGTGTGTGTGTGTGTGTGTGACACACACACAAACTCGAGTTGGGAAAGGTGCTAAGATGCTATGAATTAAGATATATACTATAAAAAACTTATAAATTTTATAAAAATTTTACAAATAACCAAATCAATAGCAAATATTTACAGCTAAATGGAAGGGAAATGCAAAGATTAATTAAATAAAGTGCTTAAATATGTAATAAACATGTCAAGAGTATTTTGCCTCCAATATTTAAGAGAAAACAAGTGCCTGGGATCTAAGTAAGCAATTAATTAGACTATTTTAGTGAAAAGTAAATAAAGAATAATAATAGTGCTAGCATTTATATAGTCCCAAGTACATGCTTGGCATTTTGCTAAGCACTTTACAAATATCATCTTGTTTGGTCCTCACAACAACCTTGGGAGGTCGGTACTACTATTATTTTATGGAGGCAGAGAGAAGAGAAATAACTTACCTTGGGTCACATAGCAACTAAGGGTATGAGGATGGATTTGAACTCAGGTCTTCCTGACTCCAGGCCAAGTACCCTAACCGTTGTAGTATATACTGGCTCTAGGGCAGAAAGAACCTTCTCTACTTTTTCTGCTGTACGTGACAAAATCAAATTGCACAGAAATTTACTGCCAAGTTTGCTAATTTCTATTTCTGGTATGTGGATCTTGAAACTTGCTACTAGATTATATCTGGCTAAAATGACTCCAGCAGAAATATCTACCTATTCACCAGCAAAATGTCAAAGTTTCATAATTATCTAAGAATAGGAAGCAGCATTAAGGGCTTCTGGCTATGGCTAAACCTGACATAAGCAACTGTAGGTAGCCCAAGACCAAAACCAACCAAAAATCAGGTAAGTTTATTTTGTTTAAATCTGACATTTTGGACCTAAAAGGGAGGAGGTTGCTACCACTTGCTGCTCCAGAGGTAAAATGCAGTTATTAATGAATTGAGAAAGAATGTTGAGTAAAAACAAAATATTTGGATACCATGAACATATAAGTAACAAAGATTAACCTTTCTTGGGAAAATAACAATTTCCTTTCTTGGGGGTTAAATAAAAGAATTAAGAAATTGAATCTAGGAGGTAACAAGTGGCATAATGAGATGATCCATGCATCAGCAATCCAAGGGCAGGAATTTTCTGTGTTTTGTTATTTTTGGTGGGGGGAGGGGAAAGACCTGGGGCCAAGGATAACAGCTACTATTTATAGCACAGGATTTAATATTCATCCTGCGTTTGGTTTAACAGTGTCTGTTCTCTTCCCCAGCTCTGGTTTAACATCATGCTTTTTCATTTAGAGTTTCTGATAAAGTTGAAGATGGTGAGGACTGAATGACATTCAAGGATGCCAGGTCCTTACAAGGAAAGAGATTGGTAAAAGTTTGTGGTTATGCCCAAGATTCAGAGAAGCAGCCAATTAGTACTGGTGAGAAGTTGAAAAATAGTAACCTCTCTAAAAAGTAACCACTCTAAAAAGTTAACGTAAAAATTCAGGCCTGAAACTAATTGTCAAAAGGTTTTACATACCAGTTGTGTTGAACTGAGGGCAAACCATGCAGTGGATTTGAAGGTGAACTACCTGGCCATACCTCTATCTTCTCTGGCCTTGAATGGCAGCCTAAGTGTACCTGGAGCTTTCAGAAATACCATACATTCTAGAATCTGGATTTGTAATTCAGTCTTTCTCCTTCTGGTTTGCTGCACAGATGAACTCTGCAGACGCACAGATGAACTCTCAGATGCACAGATGAACTCTGCAGACGCACAAAACAATCCTATACCACTCCTGCTGAGCTCCCTCCATGGTGATTCATCTCTTCTGCCACCTCGAGGCAGTTATTTCTTGTTACTATTCATTTTTCAGTAGTGTCTGATTCCTTATGACCCCATTTTTGGGTTTTCCTGGCAAAGCTTACCATTTCTTTCTCAAGCTCGTTCTATAGATGAGGAAACTGAGATAAACTGGGTTAAGTGACATATTCAGGGTCATACAGCTAGTAAATGTCTGAGGCCAAATTTGAAGTCAGGAAGATAAGTCTGACTCCAGGCCTGGCACTGTATCTCCTGGGCTACCTAGCTGCCCAGGTAGTCACTAGAAGTGCCTAAATTAGAAGAGTGTTTAAAAGCTACCACCAAAGGCTTACGTTATCTTCTGTGGGCACAAGGCATGACTTTTCCATTACGGCCCCAGTCTAATTTTATGGGTTTTTTCCCCCTCTATAACACTGTAGCTTAGAAACACCTCAGAGCTCTCTAGGAGATACTTTTAAGGGGGAAGGGGATGGAGATGGGAAAAAGAAAAACCACCACTGTTTTTGAAATTTACCAGCTCTGATGTTATGCCAAAGTGTGAGTATAATCTATTAAATCCAATGCAACATGGCTTTGTTTGATGAGGCTTTGAAATAATTGGTTTATAAAGTTACTCTCAAGGCAACTGAGATTCTCTATCCATAACAGAGGCGTAACTTTACAAAGCTAATGATTGGTGTGACTCATATATTTTGCTGTTTGTTTTTATCCTACCCTACTGATAATAATAATATCATCCTGTATTTATACAGTGCCTTGAAGCTAAGAAACACAACAGGCTTTGCAGAGAGGAGCTTATTAAACCTCATAAAGTCCTGCTGAAGCACGCGGTGAGTCAGTGTGTTTTTTTCAAAAGAAGAAATTGAGGCAGGGAGTAAGTTTGCCAAAGTTACATAAAACCATAGAATGTCAGAGCAGAAAAACTTTATAGATTTTCTCATTCAATGCCCTCATTTTATAGATGAAGAAACTGAAAAATAAAGTGACCTGTCCAAAGTCAGATGGGGGTCAATGGCAAAGCAGGAATGATAAACCATGTTTCTTGGCACTGTCTAGTTTTGTGGGAGTCTTAGTGATTCAAGAAAAGTTTCCTGCCCTGATCCTATAGATCACTCTTGTTTTAAAGTGGTAAATGTTTTTTAATGAATAATTTGTTTCTTTTAATGAATTCTTATAATCTAATTGGGATCTTTAATCTAGTAATATGTCCAAAGCTTAATGAATTGATTATCTTTTTATAAAGAGGAAACGTTTAGAAACATTTCTACAAAGGACATACCTTTTAATAACAAATGAAAAGCAAAACATAACTAACATATACTATCTCTAAAACCATAAGTCAAATGCGTTGGTCTGTTTTGCTTAACTATGCTTTGTTTTTAAAGGGGGAGGAAGAGACAGAGATGTTCTTTTTTTCCTTCTGTTTTCCTACATCAATAAATTATTTAAAAAGTAAAACAACATGACATTCTAACTCTCTATGTATACTGCCCTATCCATCTGGGTGATCAAGTACATTAGCCCAAATCTGGCAAGCCGAAGCAAGCAAACGTTTATAACTCAGGTATGTTCCTGTTGTTGAAATACAAACAGTATCAACATGGTGCAAGTCTAATTAAAACAGAGCAAAGCAGGTGTTTATGTAAAAATAAAATTACTGGCAAGTCTTCCTATTTCCTATCTACATCATCACTACCACTAGAAACAAGGAAAACTAAATGGAGATAGTTTAAATTTTCTATTTCTTAAAATTTAAAAGGATTTTACTTAGAAGTGCAAGATGATTATTTGCCTTCAACCTGAACATTTACTCATGCATAAAAACAAGGGTTTGTTCCAGATGATCTCTGAATTCTTTCATGGACCTGACATTCTGATTCTATGATTCTTAGAGCCAAAAAGTTCAGTCACTACTACCACCCTAGGGAGAAGTCTGAACAGATTATGAGAAAAGGGAGATCACTTTTAAAAAGATACACAGTAGCATCAGAATTTTATTCTGTTCCATGTAAAGTTCCGTCAGTCTTTTTAGAATTAATTACAGTCTTCTGGGACTTATGGTTTCTCCACAAACATAGTCTTAGGCTGAAAACGTGTGACTTAAAAACTCAGTCTGAGAACCCTTTTATTTCTAAGCAATTTGTCCATTTTAAACAAACTGCCCCCATTAAAAATATCATGAGACTCCATCCTAGGCAGATGGACACATGCCCCATATATAGGTGCCCCACTTTCTTTGTAAGCTTCAATCTGATTTCAAAGTGAAAAGTGAATAAAAGGGTGCAATAATAAGAACAGCAACACTAATTCCTCCCCTCACAGAACCTTTCTTAAACAGGCTCATTCCTTCTGTGGCTGAGAACAAGGTTCCAGGTATAACCACATATTCTCTCATAGCAAATACATAGTTCCATGCCTACAGACCACATTCCTGGCCTTGGCCTTAGCCAAGTATCTCAAAAACATGTGCCACTAATCAAAGGAGGGACCGAACAATTCAAACATTATCACCACTACGTGAAATATAACTCAATTGAGCAGTGCTCCTCATAGGCAAAGAAAAAAAATGATCCTTCACTCACTGTAACAACTGGAAAAACTGAGATTCAAAGAAGTTACCTTCTATTAGTCAGGTACAGAACTGTGAAAAAGAATCATTGATTCTTGGAATTCTTAATTACTTAAAGCACTCTACCCTCAAGCATCAGCAGGATTCAGTCAGTTTATATTCTCTTAAATTTTCTGCTCTGCATAAAGAACAGGATCACTTTATGTTCTACAAAGCAAAAGCAGGAGGTGGAGGAGGGGGATGAGAGACAGTGGGAGGACAAGGGTGTTGAATTTTTATATTATATCAACAATATGTACTAAGCAAAACTAGAGAGGTTTTGCAGGCTCAAAAGAATAAACTAAAACCCAAACCAAACATGTCTCACCTCTGATCAAGAGGAACCAGTAAGAAATAGAATCCTTTAAGAGAAAAGCTATAAGCAAGGAATAAGCTATTGAGATTGTCATATCAAGTATTCCCTAGGGTTTTGGACAAGCTGGTCCAGTTTCTGAGATGAAGTTAAGGTAAATAAAGGAGAGAAAGAACCAAAGGCAAGAATCAGAAAAGAAGAATACTTACATGCAGCTTAAGATTTCTACTTAATAATTAGTTGCTTTAACATTTTAGTGTTCACGAAAATTCTAGTTTCATAAAGTTCTCTTCTTTCTCCCCACTCCAGATATATGTGTATAGTGACTTTTTAAAAACAGAAACATGATTTGGGAATTTGGAGATGATACCCTTGAGTATCATAGAGATACCTGGAGGCAAGTTGCCCATGTGAACTCAAAAAAAACATTCTTCTCACTTGGATACTGTGCAAACATGATCCTTTCATCTGGGAGCAGTGTACAGAAATATCAGTAAGCAGTTCGTAAGAGATGAATTTAAACCCTTAAACTTGAAACTATAAAACTAGGTCACAGAGGTAATTTTTTGACACCCAAGGATATAAATTTATATAAATTATTATTTAAATGATCTATATATTTGTTAACTCTCTTGTAAAAGTAAAGTCTGAAATTTCCGATATTTTCTTTTTTTTTTTTAATTTAACTTTTAACATTTATTTTCACAAAATTTTGGGTTACAAATTTTCTCCCCTTTTATCCCCTCCCCCCCCCCAAACCCAAGCATTCTAATTGCCCCTGTGACCAATCTGCTCTCTCCTCTATCCTCTCTCCCTGTCCACGTCTCCGTCTTCTCTTTTGTCCTGTAGGGCCAGATAGCTTTCTTGACCCCTTAACCTGTATTTCTTGTTACCCAGTGGTAAGAACATTACATTTGGTCCTAACACTTTGAGTTCCAACCTCCTTAGCTCCCTCCCTCTCCATCCCTTCCCCTTGGAAGACAAGCAATTCAATATAGGCCAAATCTGTTTAGTTTTGCAAATGATTTCCATACTAGTTGTGTTGTATAGGACTAACTATATTTCCCTCCATCCTATCCTGTCCCCCATTACTTCTATTTTCTTATGGTCCTTTCCCTCCCCATGAGTGTCGACCTCGGATTGCATTCTCCTCCCCATGCCCTCCCCTCCATCCTCCCCCCCACCCTGCTTGTGCCCCTGTCCCCCACTCTCCTGTATTGTGAGATAGGTTTTCCTATCAAAATGAGTGTGCATTTTATTCTTTCCTTTAGTGGAATGTGATGAGAGTAGACCTCATGTTTTTCTCTTGCCTCCCCTCTTTATCCCACCACTAATAAGTCTTTTGCTTGCCTCTTTTATGAGATAATTTGCCCCATATAACTTCTCCCTTTCTCCTCCCAATATTTCTCTCTCACTGCTTGATTTCATTTTTTTTTTAAGATATGATCCCATCCTCTTCAATTCACTCTGTGCACTCTGTCTCTATGTATGTGTGCGTGTGTGCATGTGTGTGTGTGTGTACTCCCACCCAGTACCCAGATATTGAAATGTTTCAAGAGTTACAAATATTGTCTTTCCATGTAGGAATGTAAACAGTTCAACTTTAGTAAGACCCTTATGACTTCTCTTTGCTGTTCACCTTTTCATGGTTCTCTTCATTCTTGTGTTAGAAAGTCAAATTTTCTTTCTAGCTCTGGTCTTTTCATCAGGAAAATTTGAAAATCCTCTATTTCATTGAAAGACCATTTTTTCTCCTGAAGTATTATACTCAGTTTTGCTGGGTAGGTGATTCTTGGTTTTAGTCCTAGTTCCTTTGACTTCTGGAATATCCTATTCCATTCCCTTCAATCCCTTAATGTAGAGGGAGCTAGATCTTGTGTTATCCTGATTGTATTTCCACAATACTTGAATTGTTTCTTTCTAGATGCTTGCAATATTTTCTCTTTCACCTGGGAATTCTGTAATTTGGCCACAATGCTCCTAGGAGTTTCTCTTTTTGGATCTCTTTCATGCGGTGTTCTGCGGATTCCTTGAATATTTATTTTGCCCTCTGGTTCTAGAATCTCAGGGCAGTTTTCCTTGATAATTTCATGGAAGATGATGTCTAGGCTCTTCTTTTGATCATGGTTTTCAGGTAGTCCCAGAATTTTTACATTGTCTCTCCTGATTCTATTTTCCAGGTCATTTGTTTTTCCAATAAGATATTTCACATTATCTTCCATTTTTCGAATCTGCACGCTATGTTCTGTGATATCTGTCTTTCTCATAAAGTCCTTAGCGTCCATCTGTACCATTCCAGTTTTGAAAGATCTATTTTCTTCAGTGAGCTTTTGAATCTCCTTTTCCATTTGGTTAATTCTGCTTTTGAAAGCATTCTTCTCCTCATTGGCCCCTTGCACCTCCCTTGCCAACTGAGTTAGGCTAGTTCTCAAGGTGCCAATTTCTTCAAGATTTTTTTGGTTCTCCTTAAGCAGGGAGCTGATCTGCTTTTCATGCTTCTCCCTCATCCCTCTCATTTCTCTTCCCAGTCTTTCCTCCACCTCTCTAACTTGATTTTCAAAATTCCTCTTGAGCTCTTCCATGGCCTGAGCCCATTGGGTGGGCTGGGACACAGAATCCTCGATTTCTGTGTCTTTGCCTGATGGCAAGCATTGTTCCTCCCCATCAGAAAGGAAGGGAGGAAGTGTCTTTTCTCCGAGAAAGTACCCTTCAATAGTTTTATCTCTTTTCCCTTTTCTGGGCATTCTCCCCAGCCAGTGACCTGACCTCTGAATGTTCTCCTCACACCCTCCTTGCCTCCTGGTCCTCCCAGCCAGCGTTTGGGAACTGAGATTCAAATGCTGCTTCCCGCCTTAGGATTTTTGGCGGGGGCAGGGCTGCTATTCAGTGTGAGAATTAAGTTCAGGTGGTCAGGAGCAGGGCCGCCTCTCTGGCTCAGTTCCCTCTGGGGGTTTATGCACAGACCTTCCACAATGGATCCAGGCTCCCGCCCGTTTGGGGAGCCCCTGTCTGCAGCCGCCTCTCAGCTTCTATCTCCCGGGGGGGCCCGAGCCATGGGGGCACCCCACTCCCCTCTCGACCCGCCAAAGACACTCTCTCACCTACCCCCGTCAGTCACCTGTTGGTGGGGGGGCTTGTGCCGCCGCTGGAGATCCCGTCTCTGGAGCCTTCTCGGATCTGTACCTCTCGGAGCCGCGGCCGCCACCGCCGCCGCAGGTCCGGGCTGGGCTCCGCGTCTGCAGCGCGACGGACCTTTTGCGAGAGGTTTGCAGGTCCCTCTGTGGGTGGAGGGACCCGCGTGGCCGCTGGAGATCCTGTCCCCGTAGCCCGCTCGGATCTTTTCCTCACGGTGTCGCTGCCGCAGCAAGGCTGCCCTCTACTCCCCGTCCCGGCGCCCAGTCCACGGCGCGAAGGACCCCCTGTGAGAGGTTTGGAGGTCTCTCTGGAACAGAAATCTCCCTCGCTCCAATATTCCGTGGTCTCTGGGTGCAGAATTCGCCCTGGGTTGGTCCCCTCTAGCCGTTCTGTGGTTTGTGGGTTCGGAGCTGTGTGTATATGCGTCTTTCTACTTTGCCATCTTGGCTCCGCCCCCCCGATATTTTCTAAAAGAAATACTGGCTTGGAAAGTGAAAGCTTTTGGTTTAAAGCTCTGCTACTCTGGTAAGAGGCTGTGTTACTACAGACAACTCATTGAATCTTTCTATACTTGAGTTTTCTCATTCATGAAATGGTGATAATATCTGAAAAAATCTAACACAGTTCTTTAAAAAGCACTTTGTAACCTTAAAGTAGCATATATAAATATGAACTGGAATGAGTTAATCCAATCTAATTTATGAATTAATAATAATAATATCTAGCATTTATAAAGCACTATATGCCAGGCCTGGTGTTAAGTAAGCACTTTACAAATATACTTGATTTAAAAATACACATTTTAAAAACAATCCTGAATATGCTCAAAAATAAACTGCCTTAACATGAAAAGCAATCAATTCTAGATTATCAGAATTCAAAAATGAAAAAATTGTATCACAAATAATATGTTCATCTGAGTAGGTTTAGTTTTCAAAAAATATATAACAGCATCTATGAAAAGAAAGACATTTCTGACATGAGACCCTCTTTCCTAGAAAGTCTTATTTAGGAGGATTAAAAAGGTAAATTCTGTTAAACAAACATTTACTGAGTGACTGCTGTAACATACAAAGGTTTAGGGGAAACATTAATAAAATGAGAATGACCCAGGGCAACAAAAATTAACAAGTACTGTGACTAAAAATCAAGCTTCTAAGATTTAAGTTTAGTTGCTTACATAAGGGAGATAAAAAAGCAACAATAATAAAGCAATAACTAATTTAAAAGAACAATTTAAACAACTGACACAAAGGAAGACCTTTTTCTTGGAGTTGCCTTCAAGAATCCTAAAGATTCTTTCCAGACTATTCATAATTTCTTATTTTCAAGCTCTTGAGAGCATGGAAAAAAAAAACCACAACAATATTGTTGCAAAAACTTTAGTTCAACAGGTTACTTACTTCTGAGTAAGCAAGGGTGATATGTTCGTATATTCCTTGGTGATGGTGAATCGCATCTTCTAAATCCTGCAGCTCAGAAGGAAGCTCTACCTCACCACAGGCTTTGCACCATGAATCTACGTTGCTCATGTACTAGGAAGTTGAAAAAAAAATGATTACCTTTACCCATAATAACTTAAATGAGAAACATACATTTTGAAAGCAATTTATAAGGAAATGCAATTAAAAGAGTATCTCTGAAGAAATAATTATTTAAAATCCAATCTAACTGGTTAATAAGCTTTAAGGAGTGATCAAATTAGTTGAAAAGTCCTACCTCTGAAAATATGTTCCTTATTCTACTATATTCTTGGGTGCAGAGAGCAGAGCTTCATTTGCTACCATCAACTTCTACCAAAGTCAGGGCACCAAAATACCCCAACTTTGTGAGCCCCTTTCAACCTTATTCCCCCCTCCTAGATTTAAGGACTAATAGAAAAATAAAAGTAAATGAAGTCATTTAGCTAACATGAGCAAGAATGGCCTGCTCAATTGTTCTACCCACTGCAAAAGCAAATTGAGCAGAGGACTAAAATTAAACTGCTGAGGAGACTGAACTTCTCAATTGAGGAAGTTGAATCTGGGAGAGAGATAAGGGCATATGGAAGCAGTGAAATCATTGGAGTCCTAACCTAATTTGCATGTTAACTAGAATAGTCCTAGCTATACCAAACAGCTTAGAGAATATCAGCTGCAGTCTGGAGCAGTTGAAAGTCATTCCAATCTCTCCTTTCAGTTCCTCCCCGCCTTATTTCCCCATCATTAATCAAACAGCTGATAAATCACTGCCAATTTTCTTATGGGATGGCCTATTAGACTCTATAATAGTTAAGTGTCTAAAGCACACATACAGCAGAAGGCCCAATTAAGAAACTAGTCCAATTAAGCTAAACAGACATAAACTTTTTTTCTCTGTTTTAAATTCTTTTATATCCTTTCCGCTAAAACATTTTCCTAAATATAAGGAAAAGCAAAGGATGCCTGTTTATTATGAGTGAGTGAATGAATGAATGAATGAATGAATGAATGAATGAATGAATAAAGCATTTACTATAATCACTTATTATGTGCAAAGCACTGTGATAATATATTTTCTGGACAGCTAGGTGGCAACAGTGGATAAAGTGCTGTGGGCCTGAAGTCAAGAAGATTCATCTTCCTGAGTTCAAATGTGACACTGGGCAATTAACTTAACCCTGTGTGCCTCAGTTTTCTCATCTGTAAAATGAGTTGGAGGAGGAACAAACCACTCCAGTATCCTAGGCAAAGAAAACACCAAATAGGGTCATGAACAGTCAGACAGAACTGAAACAACTGAACATCAACAACAAGGTATTTGCCAATCAGGAAACTTACTATATTCCTTTCAAAGTTTAATATGAATAATCTTTTTTTCACCATGAATCTATACTGCTCATGTACTAGAAAGTAAAATCATAATAATAATAATTATCTTTACCATAATAACACGCTCAGGTCTGCAATAACACTTAGGAGAAATGAAAAGAACACTGTAGGAGGTATCAAGACACCTCCTATTCCACCTTCTAGTTGTGTGATCTCAGGCTAGTGACTTAGCCTAAGTTTATTTCATAAAATGGGAATCCAGCTTAATTTACCTAAAGACAGCAAGGTGGATTTGATGTTCTCAAGATTCCTTACAGCTTTAGGACCTATGATTTGATGATTTAACAATACATAGAAGTTCTTTTTTCTACCCTTTCTACTGCTACAATAGATAGTAATTAAGAAGTTAGATTTAAAATTGGATGTTTCCTAGGAATCTCAAATTCAACACTTCTAAAAGAGAACTCATTGGCTTTTGCCATAAATCCACTCAGCTTTCTGATTTCTGTTGACAGCATCACTATACTTTCAGTCACCAGATTTGCAACCTTGTCATACTTGTCTCTGAATTCTCAATCACCCCACATAGCCAATCAATTGCAAAATCTGGTAGCATCTTTGTCCATATGATCTTTCACTTATGTCCCCTTCTCTCCATTCAAACAGTCACCACCCTAGCTCTAGTACTCATCACCACTTTCCAGGACTTTCCCACTAGCCTCATCATTAGTCTCCCTGTCTCAAATCTCTCCCTACTCAACTTTTCAGGCCACCACCAATGTCCAAGTCTCCCAGGTTCATAACCTATGCTCCACAACCTCAACTCCTCATTATCTCTCATCTACCATATCCAATCTCTTGCCAAGGCCTCTTGATTTGACCCTTGCAATGTTTTTCACATATGTCCTGTTCTTTCCTCTGATACTGCCAGCACTCTGAAAGCATGCTCCTCTGAAAGCTCCTCATGTCTGGACTATTACAACAGACTGCCATAGGTCTTCCCCCACTACAATTCAACCTCCTTTCAGTCAACAAAGTGATTTCTAGATTTGACCATGTCTCACATACTCATTAAACTCCTGTGACTCCCTATCACCTTCAGGATCAAATCCTGTTTAACATTCAAAGTCCTTCATAATCAACATCACCCCATTACACAAATACACCCACATACACACACATATACCACCAAGTCTTCTTACATGTTACTTGCACTCTTCAATCAGTGATACTAGCCTAGTTGTGTTTCTAAGAACAAGCTGGTCTGTCTCTCACCTCTATGCATTTTCTCTAGTTGTCCCTCCATGCCTAGAATGCATTCCCTCCTCATTTTTACCTCTTGAAACCTCAGTTAAAATTCCATCTTCTACAGGAAGCCTCTCCTAATCTCTCTTAATTCTAATGCTGTCCTTGTATGATTATTTCCTACTTAGCTTGCACATAGCTTGTTTGTTCATAAGTATTTGCAGGTTGTTCCCAACCCCCTATTTGATTTTGAACTCCTTGAGGGAAAAGTCTATCTTTTGCCTTTCTTTCTATCCCTAGAGTTTAGTACAATGTCTAATATGTAATAGATCTTTAATAAATGCTTACTGATTCACTGGCAAAGTAATCTTTTTCCCTAAAGTATAGGTCTCTGTATGTCACCTACCCTTCTTCCCCAAATTCAATAAAATCTAAGGGCTTCCCATTATCTCTCTGATCTTTAGCATTAAAAGCTAACTAGTCCCTTCCTACTTTTTCAATATTCTTACACATTTACTCCCATCTACATGCTGTAGAGGCCAGGATTATTGTTTTTCACAAGCACTCCATCTCTCATCTCTGTGACTTTCCACTGGCTATCTCTCATGCCCTGAATGCTATCCCAGTTCACCTCTGCCTTCTAGAATCCCTGGTTTCCTCCAAAACACAACTCAAAGGCTGTTCCCAGTCCTCCTAGCTCCTAAATGTTTTCCCCTCTAAACTTTCCATATACTCTATCTGCATCTTAAACATACCAACTTTATTCTGTCTCCCCCATTACAGTATAAAGTCCTTGAGGACAGAGACTCGTTTTGTTTTTCTTTGAATCTCCAGTACTTAGAACAATGCCAGACAAATAATAAGCATTTAATAAATACTTGGTTGGCTGATTGACTTGAAATATTAAAAGCTGTATAATGTTAAATGTCATTTGTAAACCATCAAATTCATAGCATAATTAATTGTTTTTGGCTAAAGATCAAAACCTCCAAAACAAAACTAACTTCCCTTCTTCAGAAAAGGTTATACCATTGTATACAGAACAATTAAAGTAAGTTTTTAGTACACAAACATATAACATTTCTGAACTTGTTTTATGAATGACAGGAATCAATATATCATTCTGCGACATTTTTGTCAAATTGATTTCTGTGGCAAGCAATTTAGAGAAGAATAAATATGCTATGTCAGACAATAAGTAAATTTTCTAGGTTATCACTGAGTGGATAATAGTTCATTGGTGCATAAGATTCAGGGCTTCTGGAATGCAGTCTTTAAGGAAAGGATATTTCGGTTCATTTATTCCTACTTCCTTATTTTACAGATGAGGAAACTGAGGCTCAGAAAAGTTAATTAATTTTCATAAGATTAGAGTTTTCCTGATTCTCAGTGCAGTGGCAGGCTCTGTGCAGTAACTTACTGAAAGGACTTGGGAGATCTAGTTTAATTTCAATTAAAAATATGAGTCATGTTCTACACTATGTTCAAATCCTTATGATCCCCAAAATGAACATATTTCAGAAAATGCAGGTTCTTGGGGGAAGCTGATCAGTACAATAAGGAATGTTTTTTTACAAAACTACATTTGAACATAAGATGAGGAAGCCAGATTTGTAGAAATGAATTAGAATGAAGGAATATTGATAAATATAGCTTTAATGATTAATTAGGCTTCTTTTCATGAGCACTCTCCATCTATTAGAAGGCTAAGGACCACCAAGCTATAAAGCTCCCTACTGTCTATTCTGCCTCACTACTACCCACAGCTACCTAATTCTGCTCTCACCCAGCCTGAAAGTATGATAATAGTTTGTGCTTAGCACACATGATTAATTTCATTTGGATAAAATGAAATGGGGACTGAATCTCCCTAATATGTGGCAAAGTAAGTTTCCGTCAAGATGATAAAAATCACATCTCCTGCACCATTTAAATTAGACAGTCCAACAGACTACTGGTCAAAATCAACTCATAAATGTATCTTTGGATACATATTCTGTTTCTTTCCTGTTATTTCTACGTTGTCCTCTTATGTAGGAAACAAAATCATTCTCCATTTTAGTCTTTTTTGGATGATGATGTTCAGTTCTGAGAACCAGTTTAGGGAGAACATTGATAAGTTAGAGAATATCTTTTTTTGTTGTTCAATCGTTTCAGTTGTGTCTGGCTCTTTGTGACCTCATTTAGGTTTTCTTGGCAAAGGTACTCGAATAATTTGTCATTTCCTTCTCCAGCTCATTTTATAGATATGGAAAACTGAGGTAAACAAGGTTAAGTGACATGCCCAGTGTTATACAGCTAGTGTCTGAGGCCAGATTTGAACACAGGAAGATGAATCTTCCTGACTCCAGGCCCCACATTCTATCCACTAACTGCCTAGAGAATATGTAGAATAGGGCTTCTTAAATTTTTTCCCCTCATGACTCCTTCTGAGTTTCGGTATTAACTGAGGTTGCGTGGCCTGAGAGCATGCACAGGGCAAAGCATGCATGCTTTGTGTTCAGAACCAAGACTACAGTGAAGTTGCACAATGCAATGTGGGCAAGCACTGTCAGAAACACCTCAGATTCATTATGCATTTGATTTTTTCATTCATTTTTGGTCATTGTTGAGTTCAAAAACCTTCCACTGTCACCAATTTTTTTGTGACTCCATATGGGGTTGCAACCCATAGTTTAAGAAACTTTGATCTAAAAGAGAGTAATCAAAATGGGAACTGTTTCTAGTTCATTCCATATGAAGATCCACCTCACCTGAAAGACCTGGTGATATTTAGCGTGGAGAAAGAACAATGGAGGGAAGAATGGTCATAATAGTCGCTTTCCAGCATTTGAAAAACTGTCCTTCAGAAGAGGGATCAGACATGTGCTTGGGCCCAGAGGACAGAACTAAGGAGAAATGGGTGGAGTTCAAAAGAGGCATCTTCCTGTTGGTTCTCATGGAGATTCTTCTCTCAGGCATGGGTTAGATTAAGTCTAATGAAACCCCTTAGACCTCAAATTCCAAGACTATGTCATCCTCCATCCCTCCTCATTCACTCCATACATCTAATCAGTTGTCAAATCTTTTCCTTTCTGTCTTTGCTTTACTCATAAATGCCCCCTTCTCTCCATTCACAAAACTACCACCTTGTCCAGACACTATCACCTGTTGCTTGGACCACTGCAACAGCCTCCTAATTTTCACCCTCCCTTAAGAGTGTCCCCTCTCCAATCCATCATCCACCCAAGTGCCAGTGTGATTTTCCCAGTGTGCCCATCTAACTATTACACTCCCTAACTCCACAAACTGATGATTTCTCCATTACATCTAGAATGAAACAGAAAGGCTTCCACTTAGTATTTAAAAGCTCTTTCCAATATGGCCTCTTTCCAACTTTCTCGTTCTTCTTACATACGACTCCCTTCCACATACCCTCTGGTGTAGCCACATTGCTCTACTTCCTGTTTCTCACACATGGTGTGCCATCCCTATCTTTTTGCCATTGAACCTCCCTTACCTGGAATACTTTCTTTATCTCCTCCACATGACATCCTTAGTTTATTCCAAGGCTCAGGACAAGCACCAGCGTCTGCAGGGGGTCTTTTCTGGTTCCCTTACCTAGTAATCTCTATCCCTTTAAAGTATCATCTATCTATATTTTTATGTATTTCACATATTATATGTACCTTACATGCTGTTTCCCTTCTTACAACATAAGCTCTTGGAGTTCAGGAACTATTTTGTTTTTGTCTTCATACCCACAGCACTAAGCAATATACCTGGCATACAGAAGGCACTTAATAAATGCCTGTAGCTTTACCACATAACAGAATCTCAGAAATGTAAGGAGCATCAGCTCTAGTCCAACTTTTATAGGCAAATAACCTGTGCAACCTATCTGACAAGTAATCACAAATCAACAGACTTTGATTTAAGACTTGTTTCCCAAAGCAGCCCCCATTCCACTTCAAGACAGCTCTAACTTTGGGCAGGTTTTCCTTAAAACAAACTATTTGCTTCTTTGCAACTTCCACACATGCTCCTAATTCTGCCCTCTAGAGTCAAGCAGCACAAAATAGTCATGTTTTCTGCTTTCAACTCCCTCCCTTCATTTTCTCTTTGAAGATAAACATCTGATTGCACAATCCAGATGCCCTTACTAGTCATGCTCCAGCTTATCAATGCCCTTCCTGGAACATGGAACCCAGAACTGAATTTGGCTAATAAGGGTAGAAAACAGCAGATCCATTACCAGTACTTGAAGCAGAACACAATACTTTCTTAATGTATTATATTATATAAGCTTCTGGAGGCAGTTATGTCACACTTGTAACCAAGAAGGCAGCATATTTGTGTCCCATATTTTCCCAATGAGATTTAAATTAATTTTGAAAGATTCGTTTTCTTCTTCTTTGGGGGCAGATTTTGTTTTGAGATAAGTTAAAAGTTCACCAAGTGTGTTGAAATAAAAAAAAATTACCTGTTATTTCTGATGAATGTTTTTATACTTTGTTTTTCATTTCATCTCATTCTCCTCTGACTTTTATAATGCTCTCTTTTGTGCTTTTTTGATATCTGATTTGTTGATGTTCTAATTCTTTTAATTCCATACTCAAGTAGATGACCATGGGTTTTTTTTAATATATGCTTTCAGAAAAATATTTTTTTCTTTGAGGACTGTTATGGTAATTTTTTAATTCTTTTACATAGTCGTAATCATTTCTATGACTTATTCTTTGACCCATCTATCAAAAGATCTGAATTGCCACCAAGAGGACCCATGATAAATGTTAACAATAGAAAATCTTAACCTGTAACTTGAATACTGTTTGTTCATTTATTAGGCCTATGAACATAGCTTAAACTTAAATACAAAACAGAGAACAAACTTATTTCACTGTCTGCCTTACTGCAAATGAAAAAGCACTTAGAGCATCATAGAGCTTCTGTCACTCATAAGAACTTCACAAATACTTTCTGAAATTCTACTTAGTATTTAAAGAATTACAGAGTAGGAAGGGAGCCAAACATTAATGTAGTCAAACTATTACTTGAAAAAGAATCTCTGTATAACACGTCTAAGAAATGACCATCTAGTATCTTTTCTTAAAGACTTCTGATGAGGGAGAGCCCACCAACTTCCCAGGAAATCCATTCTACTTCTGTAAAGTTCTAATCATTAGGAAGATTTTCTTTACACCAACCATCTATCTTTTCCACGAGAACCATCTAAGAGACTATCAAATACTTTGCTAAAATCTAGGTAAGCTAAAACAACAATACTCCTGCGAACTCCCAATTCAGTAACTCCATCAATTAACCAAATAAATTTAGTTGGGCATGACCTATTTTTTATGTAGCCTTAATGGCTCTGTCATTATATTTCAATCAATTAATTCTTCAGTAAGCAATATTAAGGGCTTAAGTTACTGAAAACAAAAATACAAAAGGAATTTAAGCTCCACAAGAGCAAGTCAGTGCTCTTACTCTCCCCCCTTACTTACTACTAGCAGCCTCCCAATAGTCACTTTTGTTTGTCCTTTCCACTCCAAACTTCCTTGTCCTTCACAATGAAAATAGAAGCAATTAAAAAGTAACCATCAATTACTGTCACCCCAATCACGCCACTCTTATTCCAATATTCAATCATGCCCCTAGTACCAGTCCTGTGTTCAGCAAATGAAGTCATATCATCTATACACAATTCATCCACACATTTATTTGGTTTCCATTCTAGGTACTTCATTTGCAATGACCCTTTAAACTAGCATTTTTTAGTCAAACTCCCATGCTACCTCTGCTCTGTATTAACTCATTTATTTCACTGCGCTTTTTTTTTTCTTTTTGGAAGGCTTCTTTTTCTCAAAACACAAATTAGTGTTACCCATTTTATCAAAATAAAATTCATCCTGTATGGGTAAATTTCTGTATTATCCCAAAACAGAAGTGAACACATATTAACCTCTCTAGTTTTATTTGTCATTATATGAAAACCTGCAAATAATTTTTTAAAAATTCTACTAAACCTATGTCCTGTTTAGAATATTTTCCAATTCTGTCTGAACTCCTCAGGTCTATGTAGATCATCTTACATTTTGATTGGTTCCCACTGTGCAATCTTAAGTGTCCATTACTGTGGAAGCAATTATGTTCTTTTCATTTGTTTATTCTGCTGCTAAGAAATAGCTGTAACTAGTAAAAGTAAAGAATTCCCCCTCACAGCTTTTTCATGCAAGCTGCTGTGCGTCCTTCTGCCCTAAGTAATAGTCAATCTTCTTTCCAGCTTTTTACTTGAACTGTGATAAGTGAGATCACTGCTAATTAGTTTCTTGTGCAACATCTCATTTACTGTCTTGCTGAAACCTCATGCAAGCTCAGGCCTTTTTCTTACTTCTATTGACTTCAGCATGCTTTTACAAAGAATAATATCAGATTACACTTCTGTCTTGGGAGTCAATCAGAGTAGTGATTCCTTTTATAGCTGGGCTTTTTCCCTTCCTTTCTCCCCAAGATTATTTCTGAACAAGAAATCTGAAAATTTCTTCTTAGAAAAGTAAATTAGCTTATTGTGTACCTTACCACATTCGTTAGTAAGAGCGCCATACCTCTGAGATGACACTTCACATTTGAAAATAATAACTCAAATTTATCTTTCCCCTTCCATACATCATTCTCTTTTGAGCCAGACATATCAATGAAGTAGGTATCATTATGACTACTTTATAGATAGAACAGTGATCCCATGGTTCCTCAGGTGGGGGGAAATCTGAAACTTGAACCAAGGGTTTCAGGCTCCATATAATAAGTAGATCCACTTCGTCATCCATGTATAAAGTCTGACTCATCCCATCGTCACATTCATTTATTGTTTCTGGTAACATGAACACGGGAATGTGGAGGAGAGGGGAGAATCTTTTAAAAAAAAATTTTAAATTAATTCCCTCCCCACCCAATTAGTTTTCTTTAAACCAGATATATTTGCAAAAAAACCTGTAAACCACATATAAAACTCAATTTATAGTCATAATAAAGATATCCAAGAACAAATAAGAAATGAAACAATTTAGGGCGCATATCTCATACAAATGCAATAAAAATGAGCTTATATCTATGTAAAGTTTTAAGCTTACAAGTTACTTCACGTTAATCAAGAAACCCCACAAGGCACACAAAGCAGGCATCATTTTTACTAACCCATTTTGCAGAGGAGGAAAATAAGGCTCAGGGAATTTAAGCAGTTTGCCGAAGGTCACAGAGTCAGTGAGTAGGGGACATCAAGACCTGAACCCAGGGCTTCTGAGCTGAATAACGTGCTCTTTATATTAATTCCCACAACAATTCTCAGCATGGTTGTCTCTTCAGAGGGGTGGCCACATTACTGTGTGTTTTGAGCTAAAATTTGTGAAAGAGACTATAAAACACTCATGGTGTGGGTACTTCAAGTGTACCCAAGCACTGACCTTTTCAGCCTTCTGGTGAAAGATGGAGGACATATCCAGTAAGGTGCTTCGTTCATCTAAGGCTGCAGCAAAAGCCTTCCACTCTTGCTCCAGCTGATTGGCAATCTGCTTAATCTGCTGAGAGGCATAATGGCCAGACTCTACCAAACGGTTTGCTACTGACATGATGCGGTTGATGTTTACATACACATTCTACAGAAGGGGGGGAAAATAGGATCCATTAGAACAGGACAAACAAAAGGCACTTCTTTCTAACAAATCCAGATGGTTTCCCCCCAAACCCAACCTACTCATCCAAGTACTGGATGTATAATAGGAGAATCACCTGGTATACATTATTTTCTGTCTGGATTTCCACAAAATATTGCCATTAATTTCTATATTTAAAACTGTAAAATTAAAAATCAGCTGGGCTAAAAGGCATAATTGTTAAGCAGACAGCAATCATACACACATATGTGCACATATAAATATAATATTACTCACTCTTTGGCCTTGAGTACTGAATACCGTCCAGATGGCAAGCCTACTGACAAGTAGTCCCACAGAGCTGAAGAAACCTGATGTTTCAGATTCTAACGAGAACCCAGAAACTGAAAATCTTTACTTAGCAACCAAAGGCTATTTGTTGTCATACAAGCTCTCTGTTCTGGGCAAGCCTAAGAAGCTTCATTGGGATGGAGAGAATGTGTTCTGAGAAAGAGAACTATTTTCTCCCAAGATACAAAATTGAGTCAAAAAATATTAAAAATCCTTTTTCTCCCCCCAATTTTAAGTTTATTGTTAGAATATCTGTCCTAGGGTTCAAGTAGGTTTACTGCCAGAATGTGAGGTTGAGGTGGGGAGGGAACAAAACAAGTAAAAAAAAAGCAGGGCAAAAGTTAAAAGCTGTTTTTGGTTCAAGGCCCCTTTGGCAGTCTGGTGAAGCTGATGGACATCTCAGCAGAATTTTTAAATGCATATAATGAAATACATAGGCTCACAAGGAAAATAAATTGTGTTAAAATACAATTATCAAATTTTTAAAAAATCCTAGATACCCTCAAGTGTCCACGTTAAGAATGCCTGAATATAAATATGAATTTTAAGAAGTTAAGAAAATTCTTTAATACTAATTTTCTGCTGATGAAACCAAATGTCTATGAAGCATGGAACACCATAATCTCTGAAGAATTAAAAATGAAGGTGACCCAAGGGCAATGTAGAGAAGCATAGTGGGCTGTAATATATTTTTAAAGAATACTTGCTTGCAAGGAGAACAGAAGAGACCATCATTCTTCCTGACTGAATGAATGTAAGTAACTCAAGGCAGGGATTGTGTCAGTTACTTTTGTCTTGATATCCCAAGTACTAGCACCATGCCTCGAGCACAGTAGGTGCTTTAATAAATGTATCCATCAATACATGATCAGAAGAGAAGGGGGTCAGTCATGTGGTAAGAGTGAGGGAAAACAGATCCCAAAGCTGAGGGAGGGACCAATAGAAGCAAAGAATGATAGAAAACTAGGGGAGATTCTTCAAGGAGGATTCATGAGTGACCATTTATAAGAATCACACAGGGTAAAGAAGGGTTACAATCTGCAGGTTTAGAAGGGAATATCTACCACATTAGCAGAGATCATGAATATACTCAAGTATTTAAGATTATTTAATTTTTTAATAGTTTCCATATCTGAACTAGACATATATTTAGAAAAGCATTTGGAATCATTCAATCTATTAATGTCATTAATTCTGATAGTAGGGCAAATAAAATTAAGCCACCCATGAACTGGTTCTATTACTTTTAAAATTCATTAACATAGATTTCTAAATGCTTAAGTCTCACAAGTACCTTCTACTAGGGCTCTTTATTTTGTTTATTTTTCATACTTTAAGTCAAGAGATAACAAAACTGCCATATACATTACTCTTCTTTCAAAGGGTATGTCTAACAGATGGTTTAGAAAAGGAGAGAAACATTTCTAGAATTTATAACGATATATTATGCACATGCTGTGCCCCATTCATGAGAACTGTTCATATTGACCACTCCCTCTCCTTAACTCCATGGGCACCTTGTCATTTAGCATTTAATTTGATCACATTGTTTCCTGTGTATTAATTTCATCTCCTTAAATAAATGACCTCCTTTATTACCTCTATTTAATATATGTCTTAACACCTAACACAATACAGGGGACATGGAACAAACCTCATAAATAACTTCAAAGTTGACTCATAAACAAGGATGTGGTAGTTATAATTCAATTCTACTAACATTTATAAAGCACTCACTATGTATGTAGTGCTGCTATGAGGCAAAAATGACAAAGACAAAATTTAAATAGTGCCTGCCTTCAAAGAGCTTATACGCAATGATGTGTAAAAAAAATTGTATCCTGCCTAGCTGAGTGGCACAGTGAATGACACCCCTAAGGTCTAGAGTCAGAAAGTCCTGGATACAAATCTGGCCTCGGATATGTACTAGCTGTGTGATCCTGGGCAACTCACTTTACTTTTGTGTGTTTCCTCTTAAAATGAGCATAAAAATAGCACCGAAATCCCACATTATTGAGGGAAGCAAATAAGATAATATTTGTAAAGCCCTTGGGCACAGCGCTAGAACAAAGCAAATATTTTCTTCCTTCTTCTCTCCTTCCCTCTTTTCTTATTTTCTTTCTTTTCTTACTTCCTTTCCCTCCTTGCTACGTTCTTTCTTTTCTAACTTTTCTTTCATTTTTCCTTTCTTCCTTCCAATTATCCTCTCTGTTTTATTTACACACACACACACACACACACACACACACACACACGTTTTGCCTTGCTATTCTTAAGTTAGAATTGGGGGAATTAGACTTGCTTTCAATATCTGTTTTGAAAGACTGTGGAATTTCAAGGAAAAGTTGCTGTCTTAGTATGTTGTCTTGTATTTTGAGAATTTTAGCTGACGAATATTTATCTAAGATAATACTGAGTTACTTAGGCACTGGGATAGGGCACTAACTACACTAAATTGATTTACTTTTTCATTGCTATTAAGTACATGGAAGATTGCCAAGAGATTCTAAGAAATAGGTAGAAAAGTAGGATATGTGTTTGGTCATAACATAATCCTATGCCACCATGAAACTTCAAGCTTGTCAATTTGACTACTGCTGTGATAAGATTTTTCCTCCTATGCAGCAGTGCGTAGATTTAAAGCTGGAAAGGATCATCACACTGTTTCATGTTTGTCAGTGAAGCCTCAGTGACTCTCAGTATTTGGTACGTAAAAGGTGTTGAATGCTTGTTAAGTGAATAAATATCATCTAGTGCCACTTACTCATTTTACAGATAAAGAAACTGAAGCCCAGTGAGGTTAAGTCAGTTGTTCATGGTCACCCAGATCATGTTTCATGAGCAGAAAATGAATGTGACTCCACACCCACACCCAGTTTTCTTTTGATTGCACCATGATATCCTCCAGGGCATAAAATGAGAAATTTGTGGATTCTGTCTTCATCTCAAAAGGAGGAAAAGGGTATTGCATTCGTAGTATAGAGATAGGAAGGGAGAGGAAAAGAGCTAAGTTTCTGATTTTTTTTTTTGTAAGAGAAGAATGGAGAAGATGGGAAAAGGTACCTGGGCTACAGTGGAAGTCTTTCTAAACTCACACTGTGAGGTGCTTCTCTCCTAGTCACTCAGTTTAGCAGTTTATATACTTAATTTTCCTTTGATTTTTCTAAAAATAAAAAAATCTGATTTGCAGAGGAAGGATAACAAATGAGAGATTTTTTTTTTAATTAAGAAAGCAGCATTCCTAGAGCTATCAGAATGTTTGATAGAGTAAATGTACCTCTTGGGAATAGCTAAGGTAAAAGACTCCTAGGAAAGTCAAGTCTGAGTTAGCATAACAGCAAGATGATTTTCTAAAAAGCAGCTACAAGGACTGAATGTTCCGAAAATTTTATCTCAACTCTCCTTACCCAAGGGCCACTCTTCATTGTGGTTCGCATTTAGTGACATATAATTTCTTTGTTTATAACAGAATAAACCCACACTCTAGAGCTGTCCCAAGTCTATGTAATCCAGGGACACTACAAGATGAAATCGATAATATTTTTTCCTAAAGCTCACTCTGTTGGCATTCTTTGCACCCTTAATATTAGTCTGAGTCAAGCCCAGACCAGTTTCCTGCAAGTACTGAGCAGGGGAGAAGGGGGGAGTAGGGGAGAGAAGCATTTACCCATGTGTATTTTTATTCATACCAGCTTTGTTTTTTTTTAAATTAACATAAATATGGGTAAACTGAGGAGGCTGACGTTTTGGGAAGCATTAATTGCCTACTACAAGAAAGTTCAGTAAGTAACCCTACCCTTTCCCTTCAAGGCTTATATTCACACAGATAGTTAGGTGGTATGCCTTTCTTTTCAAGCATTTCAGAAAATATATTCTTTCAGACACAGACCATAAAATATGAGTAAAGGAAAAACACAAATACATAGAGAATAATTTTGTCTTATAACATTTTGAGGATCACTATAGGTATATGTACATCTATATAATGGGAAGATCTGAATTCTTAATAATAGACACACATATTTACAATTGTGTGAACAGAACATGCAGTCCATATTTCTTTACTCTGCCCTCTCCAATTTAAGCTTGATTACCCTATTAAATAAACACTTCTCATATCCTTTGCCAAGACTATTTAATACTTTAGTGAGATGCCCATGCAAATAACTAATAATAATGGAAATTTTTTTTCTGTTTTTGCACAGTACAGAGACTATCCAGCATAAAAAAATTAATTTGCCACTGTCAAGTCACGTAGCCATCCTAATCATGAGGGGATCAAATTTAGATTGCCAAATTTAGATTGCAAGTGTTATATTGAGACAAAGGAAAAGGGGGCAAAGACCTTATCTTCGTCCTAGCCAGCACTCTGCAAATGATTAATTTTGTTAAAGTTCAAAAGGCAAATAAATGCTTAACTGGCAAAAGACACAAGATAAAATAATGACAGGCCACTAGTTTGATACTATGCCCTTCACAGTATCCAAATGTTATAGCTTTTCTGGGGCACTATCTAGTTATGGTTTCTATCAATATTTAATAAAGTTCCTAAATGTCTCAGAACAAGTCCTTAATGATCCAGAAAGATGCGCATCCCTATTCATTTTCCCTTTTCCTCCCTTAAATGGAAAGGTAATGCTCAACAAGGTATGATTATATCACTTCTTACTCTAAAACCTTCACTAGCTCCCCAATGTTTACAGAATCAATTCGTAGACATTTACTGCATACATGAGAAGCAGCGTGCAGCATAATGCAGTGGTGTCAAGTTCAAATAGAAACAGGGGCTATATGGGCCACATACTGACTTAGAAAAACACTTATTTACATGGTCTATATTCTATTGTATTTTAACTTATTTTGTTAAATATTTCTTGATTACATTTTAATCTGGTTCCCTGCATGTCCATTTAGTGGACAGAATATTGGACCTGCAGTCAGAAAAGCCGGATTCAAATTCTACCTCAAATTGTAGGCAAGTCATTTAACCTCTCAAAAACTGCCATCTTATTATCTATAATTGTGTGAACAGAATATGTAGATCATAGGGGAAAGAAAAGCAAAAGAGAACAGAGCAATTCTAAACCCAAGCTGGTTGTGCGGTTCTCCTGGAAGTAGCCATGGTATATATGAGAAAAAAAAGTCCACCATTTTCACTGCACTACCTTACAATCCTCGATAGGAACAAAATATCAAAGAAAAGCATGACATTTCTTCTGGACACTATTTCTGTGAATCCAGTGGTGTTCCTCAATAATATTGGAAAGAGGCATGGTCAAGTGAGAAACTGATGGAAAGGAGCTGAAGGCAGGTCAAATAAGCCTAAGAGGGAAACAAGTTTAATGCATGTATTTATGGCATCTGGAATTTATGATAAGACTATAAAAGCAGCCTTAGGCTAGCTATCAGCTCATCCCTTCTTGCCTTGAGCAGAATTTCTGGAAAGCCACAGACAAAGAGGGAACCCTATTCATGAGGACATTTTGAGAGGAGCAGAAAGAGGTTGGGGGAGAGCTATTCTCTTTCAGGACAAGAGATTTAAACAATTTATTGGAGCATCTACAATGGATAGTGGGACTTAACATTGGAACATTATGCTACATAATGATAGAATAGGGAAAATTACAGTTCCTTTCTGACCTATAGGAATTTCCCTGGAGATAAATCTGATACGAAGACTGAAACTTAACAAACAGCCAAACCACAAACTGCTATGCTTTTCTGAGAAGGACTGGCATAGCTGGACTCAGGTCTGTCAAGTCCCAGAACAGAAGGAACATTGAGGGAATGAAGTGCTCTGAGTCATAAGGGCCTCCTTCTCAGTCCTAATCCCATTGGCATCATTAGGCAGCTGGGAAAACCTGGGCACTCCTAGCCAAAAACTCTAAATACAACAACAATTCTATCTTCATCTTCCTAATTTTAATTATTTTCTTGTAAATAATGAAAGGTGTTAAATTCCAACCCTTGGAAGAAGAGAGACTGGACAAGACAGACATTTAATTGATCAAATGACCAGGCAACTTTCAGAATGTGGAACCAGAATGGATACAGTTCTTTTCTGAAGCTTTCTCTTCAGGACCATTGCAGATTGATCCACCTTCAGCTCCATTGTTAAATCCTATGTAGTGTGTGCTCAAATGGTGCTTTTCCTAAGATGAGATGTCCTTCTGCCTTCGAGAGGGCACTCTGCCAAACCAATGACATTTCCCATCTACCTTACTACCAAAGGGAACAATTCATGCAGCCTGTGAAGAGGGGTCAACGTATTTAGGGAAGGAAAAACATTAGTCCTTGTGTCATTTATTCCTTTCATCTACAGACTCAATTCTTCACCCCCAAACCACAAATCCTACCCTATTTCTTAAAAAAGAAGATCTTCCATCTTTAATGGGCATTGACTGTCAGGTCTTTGAAAACAAGATAATCAAACATAAGTATAACTTTTCAAAGTCCCAGGCAGTTCTTTACAACGACCTCTGGGGACAAATATCCACAGGTAGCTTAAGTCATTTTCAGGTAACAAGTCTTATAGGAAAAGAAACATTCAAATTAGAAGGAGCTTCACATTCAGAACTTGTCTCATATAAAAAAAAGCAAAGGAAAGGAAATCGCTATCTCTTTACCTTAGAATGTAGGATAAAAGGTTTAGGGGTGAAAGGATCTTAAAGGTCATCTAGTTCCATCCTCTCATTTTACAGATTTAGAAACTGAGGTCCAAAGAGGCCTAAAGTCATGTAGGTATTAAGTGATCCAGTGGGGATCTAAATCCAGGTCCTCAGACTCCAAATTCAGTGTCCATCGCGCTGCCTCCTCACATATTACTTTCTATCTTGGGGCTTTGTTCCACTGGCTTTCTCTCATGCCTAGAATGCATTTCTTCCTCATCTCTACCTCTTGGAATTCCTGGTTTCTTTCAAGATACTGTTCAAGTACCACCTACTATATGAAGTCTTTCCTGATCCTCACAGATGGTAGTACCCTCCTTCCCCAAAATACTTATTTATTTTGAATACATTCAGTATATACATATATTCATATGCCTTTACTCCAAAAGAATATCAGAACCGAGAGGGTAGAGTTTGTCCTACTTTTGACCTTATATCCCCAGTTCTTAATATGTATATGTATATATGTATATGTGTATCTATATATATGTATATGTGTATATATATATGTGTGTGTGTATGCCTATGCCTGCACATAGTAGGTGTTTAATAAAATTTTTATGATTTTTCTTCCACTTCCCTCCCGCTTTTTTTTCCTCAAAAGAAATCTGAGCAGACAATTTGAGTCCTCTCCTTCATTTTGGATGTAAAGTTAAGAGCTGACTGCCAGCTGGCATTTACAATACAACTTCATCCTTCTGCTAATTTAGCAAATCCTTTATTCTATCCAAACTCTAGTCATCTTATCCAACTAAAATTTAACTGGGAAGCCACCAAAGGCCATATCTTTATATTGCTTCAATTCTATGCTTCAGTTCAGGTGTTGAAGATTGGCCTCAATGTGGCTAATTTCTCCTCTTCTACAAGAAAATTTCTCTACTGTCAAATATACTTTTTATTAGAATTGCTTCTAAGAAATATCTAGAAATTCTTAGCTTTCAATGGAAAACTCCTAGCAGCTTAGGTATTCAAGAAATGACCACATCCTCCCTCAAAAACAGTTTCAAGTTTAGCCTACTTAACTGTAGGGCTATTTCTGAAAAGCTATTCATGGTTTTTTTGTGATTCAACACTCTGATGGTCATACGAATATTCCCCAGGTTCAAGACATCTTGTTGCTCAGGTGAATATTGCTGATGTAAAATGAATTTTTGGACAATGAGTCATCCAAAACACCCAACAAGGGGTTTGATCTCAAACTTGTCTCTGAGTGATTCAACTACAGTCAATCTACTAGACTAATTAATTGCTCTAATTCAGAGATTCTTAACCTAAAGGTCTATGAATTTGGTTTATTTGTATTTCTATATATATTATTGTATTCATTTTGAAACATTCTGAGAAGGGGTTTCTATGACACTAGACTGTCATTCATGGATGGAGCCCGAGATCTAGCCCACTCTAGTTCCAGGATGACTCCACTGTCATCTGTGAGGCCCACAAAAATCATCATATCAAGGCTACATCCATGAGTTCCACCTCTAAGTACCCAGATGGCTCAAGATATTGACCAGAAACCTAGAATGGAATCCCTCAGTAGAGGCCTAAATGAATTCATATTTTTAGGGTCTTCCCCTCAGGTGACCATGATGTTGGATGTGAATGACACCACAATGACTTGGCTCTCATCTCAATACCATCTGCCAGGCATAATATATATTTGTGCAAATCTCTGTCTGCTTTGTAGATCATTACAATGCTTTGCTGTAGGCTCCAGGGTGTTGTCAGGATGGCTTAAAACCATGGCTTGAGAACTGACTATTTTGAGGTGGAAAAATCTTTAGTTTTAATTTGATCAGTTTACTATTTCTTCCTCGCCTATTCTTTTTTTTTTTCTTTTTAATCTTAAAAGAGCTACTTAGTTAAACTGAAAGCTGGGGAAACAAGCCATATTTCAGAAAAGGCTCTTACATTCAAAAAAGCCATTCTAAAGATGGTATAACATAACATTTCTTCCTACTCGTTGTCTGGAGACGGTTCTGCTTAAGTGCCTCCTGAAAGCACAATGTTCTTTCTCACAGGTCCAGGACACCATCACCCTTAAGATATAAAACTATCTGAGAATATCTTACCATACAATTCATGGCAAAGTGATTGTGCTGTGTTTGAAGCTCCATAGCATGTGGATGACTTGTTCCAATCTCAGTGTAGCTGTTTAAGAACAGGCCTTTGTTGTGTGTGATCCAGTCAAACATCTACCAGAAGGGAAAAAAAAAACAAGCCTCAAGATCACTCTGCAAAACACAGTGGAATCACATTAGATATGGTAGTACCAGGCTAATATGAATGGCCTACAATTCTCATAGAGTGGAGTATTTGGCTTCAGAGGATTAAATTCTATTGAGAAAACATATCATAAAAGACAAGGGCAGCATAAGTCAATCACTGTGAGCTACATATCAGACAACTTGAGAGATGAGGGAAATATTATAGATCAGCTAATCCAATCTCCACAATTTGTAGAGGATAAAATTGAGATCAAGAAAAGTTTAATTAGCTTTTCAAGGTTACAAAAATGAAAAGTGATAAGGCCAGGTCTAGAATCCAAAGCTTACCCCGTGCAATGTTCCTCCCACTAAACCTCTCCTCAGCTTTACCTCATTATTCCTGAGATAAAGTAACCGAATAATAAAGAAATTTTAGTTTTTGAATGGGTTTCAGTATGTGGCTAGGTCACTGGAATTAGGCTCCTCCTTAAAAGAGGAATTTTGGAAACAAAGATGATACCTTCCATGGGAGTTCCATCCAGACACTCCTGAGGAAAAGCTGTCATTTACAGAGGAAGGATCATTATACTCCAGGGAACAGTTATGGGGACTGGGAAATGAATATCAATTAACAGTTGGCCAGACTTGAACCATAGTCTCAGAGTTGGTGATCTGTTTTTCCCATAAGCAGAGAAGGAAGGTACTACTTTAAAAAAAAAAACAAAACCAGAAATGATCCATACGTAAAATATTTTCAAAACACTACTGTATATCATGTGGTCTACATTACTGACAAATAATTGCTTTGTTTCACAGATGTAGATATCTTTTTTTCTCCAGACTACAAAATATCCCTTCATCCATGAAGAAATTTCAATGAACACAAATTAAGAGTGACTAACTCACCCCATGTTTGGGGCTCACAACATATTTCTATAAATAAATGCTCTATTTTCACATATCATTGCAGTTGAATTAGCAAGCAAATGCCTAGGGTTGACTTTCACACAACTGCTCAGTCTAAAATACAAGAATAAAACATGACACTGTGGGAACTTATTTTTTATATTGTCCAGACAACCATTTTTAAAAAGATTTATTAATTCCAGTAACAGTGTCCCTCTGTCAGAAAACTTAATAATGTTCTATCACCACTTATGAGGATATTAATCATTAACAGTAAACACATTTAATTGCTTTCAGCAGTATAATTCTACAAATAATCCATTCCTATAATTAAAACAGTACACTGTCCTACCCTACAACATGGCACTCTAAAAACCAAACTGTCAGTAACTATTCAATCAAAATTTCTAAGGTATCTTTTCATAACAGTTTGAATAAAAATGAAAAATGTGGTTAAGTGACATTCCCTAAATAGGAACTTACTGGATTTTTAACAAATAGAACTAGTACAGACTAGCATTTCCTGGTTTTTGTTCTGCCTCTCATTTCACTAAACCCTGGTCGTGAAGAACTAGGGCACTTCACCCTTACTCCCTGCACTTCACATTTTGTATTATTTCTCTCTTTTACCTTCTCAGCATCCTGTTCAAACAGCCTCAGCTGAAAGCACTGGTCCAGTTTTAGCTTCCTCACATGCCACATCTGATGCAGATGCTGCCGTGTTGAGTGCAGTCTATCCAACATGGTGGACACTTTGGGTAGAAGATTCTGCAAGTCTGCATTCCCTGACCCAGAGTTCTTTTTGGGAAAGCTATCGCTGCTCTGTATCCGCTGGAGTAGTTTTTGCCCCTCCAAATCCAAGTCCTCGATGGGGGCTTTGATCACTTTCTTTTTCAGCTGAGAATGTTCCTCAATCATGTTCCGAGCCCCCTCCAAATCCTGAGGCAGCTCCTTCTTTGCTAGGATGTCTTGAAGTTCCTCCAGCCTAGATAGCATGTGGGTTGCATTGCTAATGTAGTCTTCAAAAGCCACTCTGATTTCTATCCATTCTTCATGGTTGTATTCCAGGCAGCCCTCAAATTCAGGTGTTAGCTGAGAAGGATCAACTACTTTGGTAAGGCCTTCTAAAGAGACCATATTTGTCTTAGAGGGAAAAAAAAGCACGTATGAGAAAACAAAGAATTCATATTCATGTATTGTAATTTCAATGCTATTTCTGTTGCTCTGTCATGGATTTTAAAACTTAAGGAAAGTAATTTATTTACAGGAAAAAAAAAGACATACCTTGGTTCCTTCCCCATAAAAATAAAAGCAGCATGGTCAGCAAGAGGGTGAATTGATAAAAGTGTCACGTAAATGTTTAGAGAGAACATCCCATTTGTGGACTCTGACATATTTTGATCGGAGTCAGATTAGAAATCAATTAGTTTCCTTCCGAGAAGTACTGACATTAACTGATTGGAGGCTATTTAACCATAACATGAGTTTCCCAAATGTAAGCCTAAGGCAGATGCAATAGAATTCAGTGGTTTCTTGACCTTCAGTCTCCCTCCTTTATAAACTATGCTATTATAACCATCTATCTCCCTCCTGAAAACTGTGACAATTACAGTGGAAAGATGGAAAGAAGCCTGGTTCTAGAGGTTGGCTGGAGAACTTGACACTTATGAACTATAGGAATACGGGCAAAGTCACTTAATATCACAGGGACTCAGTTTCCTCATTTGTAATAAGACAGGGTAGTAATAAATGGCCTTTGAAGTTCCCTGCATATGTAGATCCCATAAAAAACAAATCTCCAACTTTGTACTTCTCCAGAATTATTTCCAGCACTTGTTGTCTATTGCTCCTTCAGCAACAGGCTGAAACAAACTTCACAGTCTGTCCATCTGCTCCCTGTTCCTCTACCCTGTAGAGGACGAGGAGTGAACAGCTAAAGACAATAACACAACTGCTGAAACTAGAAAAAACTGTGTATCTAGGGGACAGAAATGATTAGCTTAGCACAGTGTCTGGCACACAGTAGGTGCTGTATAAATGCTTATTCCCTTCCTCTTTTCCTTTCACCAAGGCAAAAGCACAAAGAATGCTAATATCTGCTTCCCTTTTAAAAAATGAATGAATTTACTAGGTAGCTTGGTGAAGCTAAAGAGAGCTGAACTGAAGAACAGAGGACCTGAGGTCAACTTGACTCAGCTACTTAACGTTTGCATGTCTTGGGGTAGAATACTTTACTCACATAGAGTCTCTTCAATTGTAAAATAAGGAGGGTTGACCTTAATGACCTCTAAGCTCCCATGCATCTCTAAATCTATGGTCCTTAATGGCCATATGCCTTAACAATCTGTACTATATTCTGACCTGAGGAAAAACATGGAAAGACTTACTCAATTAGTACAAACAAGAAATAAATCTATGATCTTAACGTCAACCTAGCTAGTTATAAAACAGGATAAATTTTTTCTGCTTTATAGAAGAGATGCAGTAGGAAAAAGAAAAGGAAAAAGCAGATAAGTTAAAAACACAGCCGAATGAAACGAGTTTACTCATGTGAACTACCTTCCTAGTTCATCTGAATTAGCTTATCTAAGCAAACTAGTCAATTATACTTATATGATAAACTAGTTGTATCCAGAATATACAAATAGGTTTGAGATGAGGTCATTCTGGGACTGGTCATGGTTCTGCTCCTACCTCCAAATGCCCAGTAAACAAGACCTAGCATCAGTTTGCAAGTTAAAGCTCAGCACTAGAAAAAAGACCCAGATCCTGAGGCTTTCTCCTAAACCAGCATTGGTACCCCCAAGGTTGCTGCAGGTTAAGTCCCATCCCTAGGGAACCAGATTCATTTGCACGGACTTAATAACTTCCTGAAGGCAAAATCCTTGAGGCTATCACCTGCACAATCTATCTAAGAAAGGAGAGACAACATACATATACAGTCAGGGAAAAACTAGTAGAGACTTCACAAGTCCAGAGACAGGCTCAGTAGAATACCGCTACGACTTGCACGAATTACACACTCAAATCACTGTTTTCCCCTTTCAGTAGGAAAAGGCAGCAGTACATATAACAAAATGTACTACTTTGGAGTGTCTAAATTTTTTTGATGAGAAATTCTTCATTAAAATCTAGTAAAATGTCATTCAATGGCGATCCTTTCATTAAGAAGTATAAGCCACATACAACATGGTAGCATAGAGCTGATTTCATTTTTCTTCCATTTGAGCTAGTGAAGCTAAATTTCTTAATCCCATACTGACTCCATATGGTAATTATAAGATGAAATAGCAATAAAAAAGAAACAAAATGGGGAGGTGGGGGAGGAGTATGGGCAGAGATGTGCCAACAATTATACTTAACGCTTACATTGGACATAAGTTTGGGCAAAAACTGTTCACAGGAAAAATCTACCAAGAAAAAAAATGAAGCTTATACAAGCAATTAAGTTCTATTAAAAACATGCATAGAAGAGTAGAATTCTTTATTCTCATTATCACCTCATTAAACTACCTCACAGGATGTTAGTACCTTATAGAAGTTAGGAGGTGAAAATGGGGTGGAAAAAGAATATTGGCCCATAAAGAACTAGAACTCACTCCATGGTTTAGGAGGCTCACAGTTAAGTCAACTAAGATTACGTCACCTTTAAGTAGATGTCCTTGACTGGTCTTCAATTCAGACTACATATCATTAAAGGAACACCCTCCCCTTCACTCCCACCCCTTTCTCCCCACAACCACCACTTTTGTATGTGTGTGAAAAGGATTTCTAATTAAAGCAACTAAACATGCTAGACCACTCTCCTCCTTACCATTCACTTTGGGTCAAAGTCTTGGGAGCTGCAAGGGGCATAGCATTGTTTTTTCATTTTTAACTACAAAGAAACAAGTCACTGTGTTCTTTTTGGGTCTCCCTCATCTCTAAAGGCATAACTTGGTAATCCTTTCACCCAAATGCAGTTAATACTCTGTGTAGAGTGCAAAGATTCTATCAAAGTAATTAAAAAGGCAAAAGTATTCTCTTTCTAATAAAAATTTCATATTGTTTGATTCACAGGATGGTTGTACCATATCCCAGTTCCATCTCCCTTTCTCACTCTCTCTTCACAATCCTCCATTGGCTGTTAAGCAATATTTAAGGAAACATCCTCAATACGTACATTAGGGATAGAAACCACGAGTTTAATGACCTATAAAAAATAATCTACTCTCTGACTAAATGACGAAAAGGAGTCACCATACAATTAACCGTGATCATCAGTTTGGCCAGCCTTGCTACGAGAGAAATTACCTCAAATTCAAATTTAGAACTGCCAAAGTTAGTCCTTTGTTTCTGCCAAAAGTTGTCTGGCTTGATTATCAGTGCAACATGAATACAACAAGGAAAGGACTCTTGCAGAATCTTCAGGAGAGGCTTAATAGAGTCCCATTTGGATCCACGCATGTCCACAATAACTGTGAATCCTCGTTTACAGACTTCTTCACTGTGGAAAAAGGAAATAAAAAAATAAATACATATAGCAGAGGTAAACTACATAGTTATATGCCATACTGGCAACTTCATATGTAAGTACAATGATATTTAATTATTCAGGAAATTATCATTCAATTTATTGATAATGTATCTTCAGTGCCATCAGAATATCAGGAGAACTGAGAGTAGTAGTAGTGCCTCAGAAACCAAGAAAGAGGGACAGTTTGGAATGAAAGTTTATAAACCCATATATAACGAATATTGTATTCTAGATGTCCAAGCTGGACATGGCAAAGGAATAAAGGAAGAGAGGGAGGGAGGGAGAGAGGGAGGAAGGAAGGAAGGAAAACAATGACCCATTATTGATATGAAAGTCAAATCAAAACCAACTGTCCAAGTCTAAACAAATGATTAACTAATTAGAAAAATGCAAAATTATACATCAGAAGAAAAGATAACAATGAGATAACACCATATACAACAGCTTAAACCTGACCTATTCTAATGATCTATTGACGCTCCCAAAGGATGGGGGGAGAAGACAGGGGAAAAAAACCAACAAAGATGACCTTAACTGTCACCTGCGTAAAATCTAACTGACAGTTGCCACAAGGAAGCCCCAAACAATTTTACTGATTGTCTGATTAGCATGCCAAGCTGAGAGATATGGAAGTCAAAGTCAATATTGGTTTAGAATATAAAAACTTTGGAGAATTTTAAAAAATCTACACTGGGGGAAGGAGGCGGAAACTAGATGGAACAGTAGATAGAGCACCAGCCCTGGAGTCAGGTGCACCTGGGTTCAAAGTTAGCCATAGACACCTACTAGCTGTGTGACCCTGAGTAAGTCGCTTAACTCCAACTGTCTCCAAAAAAATCTACACTAGGAAAAAGAGGTAGATTGAAAATGGGGTAGGTAGGGAGGCTCAGCTTCAATGGGAGAGGTAAATTAGAGTAACAGGCACTATTAAAAGAGAGATCAAAAAAATAGTTTTCAAAATAGAAGAAAAAATTGTTCACGAGGGGATACACATGATAATTGTTACAACTGTATTAAATTTAATACATACTATAAAAACTAAGAAGTTCATGGGTTTATATAAAATCTTTTTTATTCTTTTTATATTGAAATGTTGTTGATGATTAAGTCATTAATTTAAAAAACTCTATTAAATTTTCAAAAGAAAAAAGAGAAGGAGGAAGCAGAATGCACCAAAACACTATACATATGTGTTAAGGTTCTTAGGTTTACCCTGGATCTCTCCTAGTTTCAAGTGCAGTATTCTTTCTACTATACTATACTGCAAGTCACTAAAATCATCTTGGAGGTCTCTTCTAGCACCAAATCTATGATCTTATGAAATCAGGTGTTCTCAAATTGTGAAGGATAAAGACACTGCAAGGAGTTCATCTCTTTAGGCAACTCAGCATAATACAGAAGCTAATATGTTTTCCACAGACTGAGTCAATTTTTCACAAATATATGTTTTTAGTATTTTTCAAATGCTTATAGATGCTGTTGTGATTAATAAATTGCAAATTCACTTAGAAACCAATCAAACAATCAAAAAAATCCTTGGCTCAGAGAACTGAAAACAATAATCCAAATGAGGTTTGACCAGTGTCCTTCTTAAATCATCTAGCAAGAATCATCGAAATTTATTTTAAAAAATAAATATTACCTTTTCCTGTATCTCTTAAGGGGAATAAAGAGGTCTTTTAGAGGGAAAAGACTGTAGAACTCTTGGCATACATGGATGGTCTTTACAAATAATTGTTATTAAAATATTTAGCTACAAAACAATAGAAATTCTGGTCTGCAATGTTATTTTCCTGATTCGAGATGGACAAATCATCCTTCTCATCAACTTTTTAAGACTTCCCTTACTTTCTTTGCCATACTTCTTTTAATCTCCTTGTTAAGGCTCTATAGCAAAATAGTCAGATATACAAAATCTTCAAGGAAAAATATTAGGAGCAAACAATTCATGTACCCACCTGAGAAACATCTTTCCTTGATGGCTGGCTTCTAGGGGAAGGGAAGACTTCTAGATGGAGAGCACCTACTACATGCCAAGCACTATGCTAAGCATTGTACAAATGTTACCTCGTTTGAACCTCACAACAACCCTGCAAGGAGGTGATGTTATTCCCATTTTACAGTTGAGGAAATTGAAACAAACAGAGGTTTACTTGTAGTTCATGAAGTATCAGACCCAGATATAAAGATATCACACAAGGTGTTATACTGAGAATATATATTTTTTAAAAAGCTTACTTTATGCTTAAAATTTTCTTTAATTCAGGCTGAAAAGAAGTGTACATGACTTGGTGTCCCTTGTTAACAGCCTCAGGTGCCATATTCTAGGGAAGGTTTTGTGAAAGTTTCCAAGCTACACCATAGCGAAGGGACAATTCTAATCCTCACTATTACATAGTCTGTTCATTAAAAACAGCTTGTGTGGTCTCATGGTGTTGGAGCCAGTTCATTAGCTAGGTAATGATTGTAAAGCACTTTGAAAATACCAAAGTACTCTGTGAATGCCAATGATAATTTTAGGTTATCACATAACCTGAACCACTGCTTTACTGTGACAATGGAGAAATCATCTGACATCTAGCCATAGGCAATCAACTTTGGAAATAGGCCTAAATTTAAATCTTTGTAAAACTAAAGGCTATACCTAAAGTGTGGATTTTCTGCTTAATTGCATCTTTAAAATTACCTCCTCTGTGCCTTTTACCACAGAATGGTAAAAAATAATACATGCATATACAACACATGTAAGCATACACACATACACAGACATAAATCCCAACCAACCCACTTGTTTCTTATTTTTATTTATAAACATGATGAATCTTTTACAATGCAGGGTGTTTTGGGTTTTTTTAGGATAGAGTTCATATTATACCTATATTCCTACGTGGATGACAAAATGAGTTAAGAATGAATTCTTAACATATTTGTTGTAGTGTGGAAGCTGAGTCATACTTAGATTCAGTGAAGCAGAGTATATACATGATTGAAGGAAAAGATAAATTTGGCAGAATTACCATATTATCCCCTTTATCACAGTTCCCTAAATGATTGATTCCATTCAAAACTGGTTGATACTTATATAATTCACTCTCGCATCATCATTTCCTTCCACTTCCAGTCCACTCTCTGTTAGGAAATTTCAAGCCAGGTAAACGATATAAATGGAAACATATTGTGCTTCATGGCCTGATTTGTAAAACATATAGAGCATTTAGACATGTTAAAGGCAACCAGTTCCATCAAAACCAATTAATCTGAGTCTTATTAAGTTTTAATGGGGCTCAGCATGCTAGTTCTCATTCAAATATTTACTTTAGGTTTACATAGGTCAAAGTACAGAACTCTATTAGGGTACAGATAATGTGTTACTAATTCTATTATGTACTATAGAATGCTATTGCTACTGAAATACTTCTCTCTATGCAAGGACTACATCTGTGTCCATATTCCAAATAAATGCCATCAGAAAATCTGTAGCCAAATGTTTTATTGCCTTATGGTACCCTGCAATTTAAATATTAATCTTCATTCGATCAAGACAGATTTTATTATAGACAGTCTTCCTCTGAACATAACCTATACAAAAGCTTTTCCTCTTGAAAAAGACTTAGAAGGAATCCTGGCTGTATAGCAGAATACCTGAAAAACAATAGATTGGAGATAATCTGGAACTTGCCAAGTACTTTGTACTCTTTAAAGAAGATTTAACTATTCATTCTGTCCACCAATCAAATAGTTACTACCCAGTTGCTTCAAAAATAGTAGTTTAACAGTGCTAACTATGCATCTCTCTCCTAATCCATTTATTTTTTTCCAAGTAGAAAATGAGGTGCTATTTAAAGAGTAATGAATTACAGTCATCTTAGAGGCTGGTTTGTATTTATAGGCACCTAATCAACATGCACAGTTCCTATCAAAAGAGTGGTTACATGCCAGACATTCATATAATGGTCCTTAGTTTAAGACATGCGCTATATGACATACATCTGCCTATCTGCCAGTTGTTTCCAAAGGCACTTTGCCCACAGTCTTCCTTTCCTTTAAGATAAATGGAATCCCAATTTAACACTAATGTTCCCACTCGATGTAGTTTTCTTTTTTTTAAAAAAAGAGTTTTCTAAAGTAACAGAAGCTCTACTTTACTGGGCACAGAGCTGAGGAAAGTGATTTCCTGTTTAAAAAGTGAGGGATGAAACTCTTCAATCTACAGTAACTGTGACCTTAAGTAAGGGAGTAAGCACTATATCAGAATAGATTACTTACAAAACCACCTGTAAATTATTCTTCAAAAAAGTTAAACATTACAGAATACATTTGGCACAGAGTATCCTGAAGACTTAAACATTCAAGCAAGGGAAAACGCAATCAAAGATTAGAAAAGTACCAGAACTAGTATTATTACAGTTGTTAATGTAACCCTACAGACAGAAAACTGAATAACATCTTCGATGGCAAATAAAAAGACTTGTCTAGCTATCTATTCCCCCAGAAGATTCATACAGCCATTTCACCGTGAGTTTCACTACTTTACCTGTTAGCATCAAAGGGAAACAGATGAGTGAAATAGAAAGTCAAGAAGAATAAGACAGAGGTAATAGTTCCCCGAATAGTCTTCCACTCTGTTCAAACTGAATCTAGAGAACTGTGGTCAGCTCTGTGTCTGTCATTTTAAAGAGAGATATCAAAAAATTGGACTATATTCAGTGGGATGACCAGGGTGAAGAGAAATCTAGAGATCATGTCATATAAAGAAGAGAGGTTTAAACTAGAGAAGAGGATGAAAAAAGAGGAAAACAGAGACATAGGATCACAGACTTAGAAGTAGAAGGGACCAGCTCCTTCATTTTATAAAGAAGGGAACCAGGGCCCAGAGAAATGAAATGATTTGCCCAAGTTCACACAAGTTGGAAATCACATAGGCAAAATTCAAACTAAGGTCTTCTAATTTTAAATCTTACCCTTTTTCAACACTGTAACATGTGAAATCTGCCACGTAGAAGAGAGAAAAGTTGTGCTTTGTTCCAGAAAATATAATGACTCAATGGACAGAAATGACAAAGCAAAGGGTTGAATAGCCCCTGTCAAAGATGTTGTAGAGGGGGCTTCCTGCAGTGGGAAGAATGTTGGATTACAGAAACTGTTTATAAGATCCCCTTCAAGATTCTACAATTCTGTGGAATCATATAGAGTAGAGAAATTGAAGGGAAAGGAGAAAATGATGACCATTTCCCAAATGGGTTAGATCTCTACTCATGAACACTAGAAGACTGATGAACACATAAGACCTAGCATGGCAAGTTAAGTCATAAAGTTTCAGTATTCTATCTATGAAAATAGTACCAATAGACAGGTTATATAAAGGTAAAATTGTAACTGGCTGATCTTATTTGTTCTAAATTTATCTCTTTCAAGCTTGAAGGAATACCTCCAAATTCTAGCATACCAGAATTGGATAAACAATCATGTTCCATTTATCATTACCCTTCATGATCTTAACAGACCTTGATCGTGTCTCCTAAGAGTTTTCATCTTCATTTGTCTTCATATTGCACAGATATGGTAACTGAATCCAAAACAACTGATGAGATCACCAAGTGAAACAATTTAAAAGAAAAAAAAATACCAGAGAAGTCCCAGGACAGAACTTTGGAGGTCATCCATGGTTAGCAGATATGTCTCCAGCAAAGGAGACAGAGAAAGATTAATCAGATAGGCAGGAGAACCAGGAAAAAGCTGTGTCACAAAAGCCTAGAAAGAAGAGGGTATCAAAGAGAATGGGATGATAGACAATATCAAAGACAGTAGTAAGCTTTAAAGAAAGGATGAGGATGGAGAAAAGCCATTAGATTTGGCAATTATGAGATCACTGGCAACTCTGAAGAGAGCAATTTCAGCCAAATGATGAGTTCAGAAGCTCAAGAGCAGAGAGCAAAGAACTAAGTGAGAGGAAAGAAAGTGAAGACACCTATTATAGATGACTTCTCAAGGAGGTTAGTCACAGAAGGCCAGAGAAGCATAAGATGAGAGTTGAGGGGACAGACAGATCAATCAAAAGTGAGGATGGGCAAACATAGGAGTGTCTGTAGGTGGAGGGGAAGCAACCAGTTGACAGGAAGTGACTAAAGATTAGCAAGTAAATGATGCTGATACAGAGGGTAATGTGGTGCAGAAATTGGGAATGAAATGGGATGTACATGTGGAGAGGTGTACCATGGGATGAAGAGCTACCTCTTCGTGTGAGATGGAGACATCTGATGTGAGCTGAGGGGGATAGAAGAAGAAGCTCTCAGTGAAATACCTAAATTTCTTCTGTTAGCTGTCCTATAAATTAACTTACAAAGCATATACCAAGAGTAAGAATAAATGGATCCTTCACAAAGATAGTATCTTTTGTGACATTAGGCTCTACTAATACCTCTCAAAAAGACTGCTGGGTGACCTATGGGGAAAAGAACTGTCATGAAATAAGCTGTCAGAAATTTTGAGGAGTAATTGATGGTTAACTGGGAATTTATATGTTAGATGTTTTGCCTCTTGACTGGGTACAGATACACAGAGTGGTGACAGCTTCTACAAAATAATGTTTTGGATTAACTGTGTACGTTTATAATATGGTCAGTGACAGAAAGGAGTGGAGAATGGTGTTTATTAAATATTTTGATTGTTTAGTTTCAATCTGCGACTTCATCATTGTGAAAATTGTTTAGTTTCAATCTGTGACTTCATCATTGTGAAAACTCCCTCCACCAATGCAGATTGCAAACTGTTCTACAACTTATTATAGTCTTAAGAAGATGGCTTGAAGGGCTAAAGTGACTTCTCCACAGTCACAAAGTTAGTATTTATGGAAGGCAGGACTTGAACCCAGGTCTTTCCGAAGCCAAGGCTATATACTTCTACTTAGTGTGCTATACATATATCCTTTATGTGTTTGTGTTTCTTACAGTAAATTAATTTTTGATTATTACCCCACTTGTACCCTTATAAAAGGTATATCAGTAGATAAGCAACATGTGACCATAACTTCCCTTCCCAATGGACTGTTTTGCAATATGGTTTAATCAGTACACAGTGTGTCACCAAGATACTCCACTTCCCCTATCCTAATGTATGTTAATAAAGCAACAAGAAATGTGTCAGAAACATAACTAGAAAAATTAAGAAAATCATTATGAACCTGAGTATAAGTGGCTGCTGGGGACTAATCATTTATCTGAAAACATTAATTAGGTTCCTATTTTATTAGGTTCCTATTCCTTTTTTGCTAGGCACATGGAGAGACATAAAGATGACAAAGATACCAACTGTACTCTCAAGAAATTTATAATCTATTGCAAAGAAAAAATATATACAAATTATCACAAAACCAAATATTATTGGATGAATCTGTAAAAAAAAAATTTACAAAAAAATTCTATGACAGTTTATGAAGTGGATGGGTGGGGAGCAGGAAGAGATTACTTTCAATGGGAGAGGACCAGGGAAAGTTTCACATGAAGCTGATAATTAAGACAGACGAGATTTTAACAATTAGAATTGGGAGCTAAGAGTAAAGGGCAGAGAACAAGGTATTTAAAGTATGAGGATGGCATGAACAAAGATGCAGAAGTAGGAAAATGTAATAGTGTTGGGGTGGGTAAGCAAGTTTGATTTCAATGTAAAGGACATGAAGAGTGAAGAGATAAGACAAAAGAAAGCTGACGCCAGATTGTGAAGGTTTTGGAAATCAGGTTAATAACAACAGTTCACATGTCTCCAGAGTTTTCAGGTTTACAAAGCACTTTCCACACCATAGCCTTGTGCAAGGTAGGTAGCACTAGTAGTATAATCCTTACTTTATAGATGAGGAAAAACTATGACTGAGGGAAGTTCAGGGAATTTCTGAAGATCCCATTGTTAATGATGTATGTGAGAACCAATGGGAAATCATGGAAAGTTTTCAAAGAGTCCAGGAGTGATGTGATTGGAGCATTCATTAGGAAGAGGGAACAAGTGAAGACAGGGAGACCAGATAATAAGTGATTGCAATAGTTCAGGCAATAGGCAACGAGTGCCTGAATTGGGGTTATGGTTTTGGGAACAAAAAAAAGAGTAATGAAAGAGATATTTTTGGAGATCCACATGATAAGATGAAGAGACTGAACTGATATGGGAAATGACAAGAAAATATTAAGGATGACGTACTATTTGGTGACTGGAAAAACGTAGGCACCATTAAAAGTTACACACTAGTCAGATTCAATAAATTACCAAAATGTTTTACAAGAGACAAATCACACTTACCTAGGAATACAGGCTAGATATGAAATTAGTCTTCTTAGATCCTCCTGTCGTATTCTATCATGATTGCTACGAGCTGGAAAGGTTAAAATAGGACCTCCACGTTTATCTCTACCACCTGAAAAACAAACATTCAGAAAACACTTAGAAAACATACAGAAGGCAATAATGGAAAACCAAAAGAAAACATGACTTTGCTTTTGGATATTTTTTAAAGACTTCATTTCCATCCAACAGAATGATACAAGACATACTGTGAAAAGCTCATTTTAATCAAAAGCAGCAGTCAGGTACAGCAATGCCAACAGCCCAGAGTCCTTGTTTTATCGTAGGCATGCCAAGGCTATTTCTAATCTCTTGGCAGCTCATCGAATGAAAAATGTCAGTGGGTCACCACACAGCCCTGCATACTATTCACAGTATGCTGCTACATGAACTGTCTTTTCAATGTGTTTTGTTCTTTCTTCATCTAAAAGAATGAATTTTCATTTTGGAAGAAAAAAAGTTGAATGTGTACTTGTACAGAATAAATTCACCTTCAGCAGCATTTAAATCCTCCCTCTTTTACCAAAGAAAAATTCTGCTTCTAGCTCTGAAAGAAGAAGGATGGAAAACAACTATCCCTGCAGGTGTAGCAACCGATGTTCATGGCCCTGAAAAATGTGTGAAATAGTTTGCATTTATCTACAGCTTTAAGATTTGCAGGGCTTCTTACATCCATTAGCTTATTTGAGCCTCAACACCACTCCCTGAGGTAAGTCCTTAAAGTATTATTCAAGTGTTAGAGATGGGAGATCTGAAACTTAGGAGAGATGGAAAAATGCAGAGATGTATATAACATCATCCATACACTCAAGGTGCTTACAATCTAGCTGGGAGAAATGAATAACAATGCAAGGCAGTACATGCCTGAACTTTAGTCAGTGACACACAGAAGAAACTCACTTCTGGATGGTGATGTTCAAGAAAACGTTCATCATAAAAGAAGAAAGGCCAGAATTTGGCTTTCCAAAATCGGTGGGATTTGAATAGGGAACAGTTGGAAAGACAGGTAGGAATCCACAAACCATATTCAGGGAAATGCTTAGCACATAATTTACTGTTGTTGCTCAGTCGTTTCAGTTGTGTCTAACTCTTTGGGAAGCCATTTGGGGTTTTCCTGGCAAAGATGCTGGAGTAGTTTGCCATTTCCTTCTCCAGCTCATTTTACAGATGAGGACACTGAGGCAAATAAGGTTGGATAACTTGCCCAGGGTCACACAGCTAGTAAGCGTCTGAGGCCAGATTTCAACTCAGGTCTTCCTGACTCAAGGCCTGGCGCTCTACTCACTGTGCCGCATAGCTGCTCTAGCATATAGTAGAAGTGCTTAATAAATGATGATTGATTAAAGATAACGATTTTAAATCAGCTTGAGTTCAAACCATGGATATGCTTGAATGCAAGGATATTCAAAGCAAGGAACATTGTCAGAAGACTACAAATTTAGAAAGGGAAAAGACCTCATGAAATCATCTAGTCCAGACCTCCCATTTTTCAGATTAGGGACCCGAGATCCAGAGTTCTATGGTAAAATTAGAAGAACTGATACTTAGATCCAAGCCCCCCAACTCAAAATTCACTGTTTTTCCTTCCACTGCACCATTTACCTTTACTAATAATTCTTTGAAAGAACTCAACATCCTCTCATATGATTGTCTCTCTTGAAGACTTCATATCAATGGCATCCTTTTCCAGTTTGAACTCATCTTTTTTACCACACAATCAGCAAGGATTAGACATCAAGTCAACAGGCTCATTGCTCCTTACTACCACTAACTAAACTTCTAGTCATTATAATCTACTTGTATCATCTCTGCTCCCTCATTACCTGCTCACTTCACAATTATTTTGTTTAGTTTCTATTTAGTTTCTTTGCCAACTTCTTAGGAAAAGTGACCATGATGATTTTACTGGGACCCCAAGCAGTTGTGGCACTGATGCTATATTTAAGGCCCCACGAAGCTCAGAGTACAGGCTCAAAGGTAAAATTTTCCCAGACACCTAAAAAAAAGACAGAGGAACGTGAGCACAAATGCAGACATACGGAAAAGCCACCCAGGGAACCTCATAGCAGAAAGTCATGATAGGTTTCCCCTGCCTTTCTAGCTCTCCTTCCTGTTAACAGTTAGTTGTCTGGTCACAACTTAAGAATTCTGGTACGTAAGTGTGAACAACAGCCCAAAAGTGAGCTCCATACAACACTTATCAAATCCTAATGATTCTATCCCCAGAATATCTCTCATGTGGCTTTTTTGTTGGTGGCAAAGAATTGGAAACTGAGGGGATGCCCATCGTTTGAATAGTGGCTGAACAAGTTATGGTATATAATGGAATACATAATGGAATACTATTATGTTACAAGAAATGCTGAAAGGAATGGTTTCAGAAAAACCTCAGAAGACTTATATGAACTGAGCAAAGTGAACAGAATTAGAATAATTTGTACACTAACAGTAATATTATAATCTGCTTTGAAAGACTTAGTATCAATCTGTGATTGATACAATGACCAATCACAGATCCAAAAGACTGATGATAAAACATACCATCCATATCTAAACAGAGAACCCATGAACTCAGAGTGAAAACTGAAGTATATTTACTTCTCTATTATCATCATTATTGAACATGGCCAATACAGGAATATTTTGCATGATTAACCATATTTGTGAATGGGTTTTGTTTTTAATGAATGAAATTAAATGGAATTAATTTGAAATTTAAAATATCACTTGTGTGCACTTTCTAACGTCCATTATAAATGAAACCCCTCCTCATTCACAAAGTCATCTCTTTCAGGTCAGACTAACATAACAGCTTTCTTTTTGTTCTTCTTGCCTTCAGTCTGTCCCCTATCTAATTCATCCTTTCTCTACGCTATTGTACTGCAATTTTCCTACTGTATTATTCTGATTATGTTACTTCAAATTTAAAAATATTTCATCGCTTCCCAGTCCGCTATCAAACATAAATTCCTGATTGTGCCGTTTAAGACATTCCATAATCTGGCTCAATCTCATTTTTTCCAGCATTTAACTCACACCTGAAAAAGCATCCTATTTATAAAACCCCAGAAAGTAGTTATGAAAACTTTGCTTGAAAAACCCTCCTGTAAAGGAACTCAGTACCTCTTGGGGTGGCTCATTCCATTTTTGCACAGTTTTTTATGTAAGTTTTCCCTTACAGCCACCTCTGCCTCTGCAATGTCTACACACTGCTTCAAAAAAAATCTCATCCCTTTTCCTTCTGACAGTTCTTCAAAAATATTCAATAACAGTCTTCATGTCTCCCAGCATTTTCATTTCTCCAGTGTAAACATACCAAATTCTTTCAACTTATCCTCAAGTCTTTTCAAGAACTTAATTATCTTCCTCTGCCACTTACCAGTGTGCTTACTAAAATGTGATGTTCAGAGCTGAATACAATATGAAAGATTTGTTCTAACCAGAAGAGAGCACAGCTAAACCCTTCCCTCCCTTGTTAGACACCAGGATTTTATTTTTGCCTGCAATATCACACTGTTGACTAATGTTACAATCACATGAGAGCTCTCAGATCACATCTAGATGAACCATTATCTGTTTTGTAGTTCCAAATGTGATTTTTCTGAATCCAAGAATAAGGATTTGCACTTATACCAACACATCAATGAAATGGGTGATCTAACAATGAAGCTAACTCCCTCCAATGATGCAGATCACTCCTCCAACAGTCAGATCACAGTCCATTCTCAGCTCATAGTGTTTGACTTGTTATCATGCCCTTCTATCATATAAAACAAGAGGTACATCCAATGTGCTATGAATCTTCCTCTAGGTTTCTTGAAGGGCACCCACAGGCTGTCCATCTGTTATTCTTTATCTCACTCAATAATGCCAGTCCACATCTTTTTCCTGTTATATATCTCTTTTTAGTCTTTCAATGAGGATGACTGTTGTCAGATATAGCTGAAAGAAAACTGGAAGTCAAGTGAGACAACCAGCTATGGAGTCCCAGCTGTGCTGCTGACTAGCTGTGTGACTATCACTGAATTCTTTTAGAGCTTCAGTTTCCTCTCTATTAAATGGAGCTAATCATATGCACACTATCTCACACAGGATTATGCAGAGTGAGAAATAACCTTAGACATGGTCAATATCTTGATCCCTTTTGCTGGACTTTATGTATTTTTCTTTACAAAGTAGGGTTTCTACTCAAGCTCCTCCATTAGACCAGGAGCTCCTTGAGAAAAGCTACTGTCCTTGTATCCTCAGCACTCGGAAGAAGGCTGACACATGGTAGACCCCAAAGAAATGGCTTGTTGACTGAACGACATAACAGTTAATAATTATTTAGTACTTTAGGGTTTGCAAAATGCTTTATATCTATTATTACTTGGATTTTAAAAAATGCACAGAATAAAAAGGTGCAGAAAAGGACACAGTACTGTTGCTATATTTAAAAATTATATATGTATGTATATATCTATACATGCATACATATGTTTATATATGTATAGATACACATGTCTTAAACAGATGAGATAGAAGAGATCACAATTTCTTATATAATGTATAATTATATTATTACATATTATTTATATATCAAATTACATATATAATACCCTATTCTTTGCTTATTGTGCTTGGTTGGTAACTTAGGTTGACAATAAAAAGTATAACTATAATTATTTTTTAAAAATGATCATTGTCACTAGTGACCAAAAAACAGCCAAAGGAGCCACATTTCTTAAGTTTTTTATGCTAGCAATCCATTTCTTGGTAATAATGATAACAATAACATTAAATTAATAACATGACTTTTGAAGGAATTCTGAATAAGAGAAAGTATGAGAGTTATCCATGATGCATGCCTGGAAAGTGGGCAGAATATAAAGACATACATTTCTTAAAATATCTGCAAGTATGTATTTAGCAAGTGGTCTGGATCAGCTATAGGAAAACAATAGCATGAGGACCAAAACTGCCCATGACCTATTTTTCCATGGCTTTTACCTTTTTTAAATGCAATAACATTTTATTTTAATATGCAAAAACCATTCTTAGCTAGGGGGTGTACAAAAGCAGGATGTTGCTAGGATTTGGCCATAATTTGCTGACCCACGGTCTACATAATCTTTATCCTGTCACAGAAAGTCCATAGGCTATTCGAGGAATCTAGCCACATTTCTATTTAAATATCTACTTAATGTGAAAATAAAAGACTAAAAAAGAAGTGGTGCTAAACACAAAGACTACTCAAAGATTCTACTCAGAGGAACAGATAGTTGTCAAGAACTGGTTTCATCATATACCCAAAGGCAGCAAGAAACAGGATCACAAGATACTTGCAGCTGCTCACAAAGAGAATAAACAGACCACCATGAAGATAACTGCCGTTTATGTTATCAACAGTGGTTGCAAAAGGTGAAGAAATAGAGAAGTTCTCTGAAGAACTTGGCAAGATATTCCAAACGAAGTTAACATACACTTGACTATTCTGTAAACTCCAATGTAAATGTACATTGGGGGTAGGGAGGAAAAATTGAAAACTGTTGGAAAATATAGTTTGGGGCACAAGAAATGAAAGCAGTCAAAGATTTATAGGCTAGTTATACCTATATAATGTATTTTCTTAAAGAAAAGAGTTGGAAGGTGTTAGACTTGGCAAAGACTGCCTGACATTCCAAAAACAAAATTGGCTGTACCTAATAGGATTTTTGAGTTGGAAAGTGCCTTAGAAATCATCTAATCAAATATTTATTTTTGTAGGAAACTGAGGCTCAAAGATGTTAATTAATTTGCCGAAGCTTTCACAGGTGGTAGAAAGTTAAAGTGTTTGGGTTCAAGTCAACATCTTCTGACTCAAAATATACTGTTCATTCCACTAAAACATCTGATGACATATTATGGACATTATAGTCATTTCAAAATCAGCTGCCTGACTACAGTTAGACCTGTAAATGATTAAAGCAAAGGTCAAAGTAAATAGCAAATTGGAAGAAAACAGAAAGATGACAAAGAGACACCATGCAATTATAATACTCCAACTTGGCCTGTTTAAATAATCAGTCAGCTAACTTAAAATCATTTGTAGAAATAACTGGTGGAGGTAACACAGATACAGATTTATATTTGACGTAAGCAAAAACTTTAACCAGAAGAACAATTTACATGACAGCCACAATAAATGTAAAGGACAATAACCTTGAAAAACTTCAGAATTCTGATCAATGCAGTGACTGATCATGACTTTAGAATACTATTAGCATGTCTTCCACCTCTGGGGAGAGAGGAGGCATGATGAGGGAGAGAATGAGGCTCATATTTCCAGACAAGGCAAAAGTGTTTATTTGTTTTTTGCTTGCTGTATATATTTGCCATAGGGGACATTTCCACTGAAATGGGTGGGGGGGAGGGTGCAGCACAGTCATTGAAAAGTGACACTGATGTTTTAAAAAAAAAAAGGTAATAAGGCATTAAAAAAAAAAATCTTCCTAACCATTAGTTATTTCAAAGTGGAACAAATTGCCTTGGTAGATGTTTGGTTCCTCCTCATTGGCTATCTTTAAACAAAGACTATTTATCCTAAATTCAACGCACCATGTGATCCTAAAATGCTCACTTTCACAAAAGCCCCTATTCTGGATGACCACTTGTACAAGATGAAAAGATATTTGCTCAGGTATAATTTCAGCTAAATGACCTCTGAGATCCCTTTCAACCCAAAGATTCTGTAAGAGATAAATGTAAAACTATTAATGAAGACCATTTCTTATAGAATGTTCGGAGAATCATGGAATTTAAATTTGGAAGGGTCATTAGAAATCATCTAGTCCAACCCTCTAATTTTTTTAAAAGGAAAATTTAAGAGGCTTTACAGGGGTGAGTGGCTTACCCAAGTTCACCCAGGTAGGAAGTACCAGGACTAGGACTTTGAATCCTTCTACCTCTGACCTCAAATTCAGTGTTCTTTATACTGCTACAACATAGAGATTCTAACTAATAAAAAACAATTGTGCCAACAACAACAACGAGACAGAACATATATGATCTCCCTGGAGAGAGAGAGACAGAGAGACAGAGACAGAGAATAGTAGTTTATACAACATCCAATTAGAATTACTAAGAATTATACACACATGCATTAAGTAATTAATAAATGCTTATTGAATAACTAAGGATATTTCCTCACAAAATATTAAAGAGAAAATTAGCTTACAGAAAACTTGTCCATATCATCAGATGAAAACCAGAAGGATGATGTTAACCAGAATGGAATAGATCTGGTATAGGTTTGTATGTCTGTGTTTAGCATGCATAGCGTGTGAGATCTGTTTTCAAAGGTGGCAATCATGCAAACTCAGCATTTAAACTCATCACTTCAGGGCTTAACGAGAGGAAAAAATGGTAAAAGCATGAAAAGCAAAAGCTTTAATGACTCTTCTTTCTTTTTTTCATGACTATGCTATCCCTAGCTGCCCTCTCTTTCTCATTTACTCCCTTTTTGAGTTAATTTTAATTTTATATTTTACAATGACTATATGTTCCATTCATGATTCATAGCCACATGAGAGAAGACATTAATTTAAAAAACGGGGTTTTGTGGAAGTAAGTGAGCATCTTGGGATCACATGGTCCATTCAATTTAGAACTGGTAGTTTTCCTAATGCAATCCAACCTGATCTCTTCTTTATAGTCAATGTTTTGACTACTCACTTCCACAAAATCCTATCTCTTTAATTCCAATAATCCCCCTATAGCTGTAGAATCAGGGAACATGTAATCATTAATTAAATGTAATCCAAAAAGGGGGTAGGGATGGGAGAGGATTAAAAAAGGATAAGATAACCCCCAAAATATAACAAAAAAAGAGGATCACTGAAACCTTTTTAAATGAATGAACAGAAGAGAAGGAAAGCTAAAGTGAATCACAAATGGGGCAGTTTTGAAAATTACATGTTGGGCTGACTACATGGGATATCCCAAAGTTTTGGTGCAGTTTAAGAGTTTGGGGACACTATGTTTTGAAAGAAAGGCAAGTTGTAAACATAAATATTTACAGCTTCATGTAAAATCCTCTTTTTCTAATCTATTTGTATAGAATTGTCCATTTTATTTGGTATTTAAGTTCAAGTTTGTTTTTTAATTAAGTGCAAAAAAAGTAATAATAAAGGTAATATAGTTACATTAGGCCTAATTAAGATGCAGCATATGACCAAATATGACTTACATGCAAGAAGGGACATAAAACATTATAGAGAACGTAGTCACATGGCAAGGATGAGAATCTTTAAAAGGATAGTCAGAGTGCTGTACTAGTAAAACCAAGATATTTTAAAAATGAGAGCTTCTAGCACATAGGTTAGTTGACCTATAAGGAATTTATGAAAAAGAAATATTAATAGGAACTGCATGAAACAAGAATGTATTGGAGGGGCTGTAATCTTCATTGGAGGGAAGTGCTTGCACAGGGGAACCACAGAATCATCAAAGTAAATACGGCAAATAGAAATCAAACAAAAGTCTAGACATTCTGCAGACAACGCTCTGTATTACAAAGAGGCAGCATTTGTTGGTACAGATAAGAGCAAAAAGATTTAGAGAAGAAGGAAAATGAGATGATAATCATCCTAAGGTTGGAAGTACAGGCTTTCCTCTTTTTTATAGTTTCTTACAGAGGTTCAAAGTACAACAACATAATCCATTTCTCCTCCCATATTGAGCACCTCCAAGTACTGCTCTCCTTTCTGGGTTCCTAAGGTCAAGTGAAGTTGTCCCACATCTTTTGACCACATCAGCCCACACAGGACTGCTCTCCCGTTTCTGTACCAATCATTTAGCATTTACTCAATATAGATTTGTGTTGCTAGATATATTTTCATGTCTATATTATGTTCCAAACTAAATTATAAATTCTTTATATTAGGAATGACTACAGCAGAAACATGACTAATGTGAAAATGTGTTTAATGGGAATATATGTGTAGAGCCCAAATAAGATTGCAAGTCATCTTGGGGAGCAGGGGGAAGAAAGGAGAGAAAATTGAAAACTAATGGAAGTGAATGATGAAAACTGAAAACAAATTAATAAATTTGGAAAAAAAGAATGACTACAACACTTCTAATGTGTATCAAATTTGTACAAGCTAAAGATGAAGTGAAAAGATCAATAAAGAACAAAAGAAATAAAAAGAATGAAAAATTAATACCCTTGTACCAACTAAAAATATCAGAATTCAGGAATTTCACTAAAAATATCTAAAGCATAATGCCACTTGAAAACATTACTACACAATTTAAAAAAACACAAAACCTAGCTATAGATGATGACAGCTGAAATCATTCATTTACAGTATTACCAATAAGTCTATCTTTTGTAATTGTTAGACAAATTTAGTTTATGCATTTTAATAAATACAAGTTAAAGAAAGTAATTTTTAAAAATTTAAGAATTCAGAAAAATGAGCAAAACCTCAGGAAGAAATCTGGAACTTATCCAGAACTTCATCTTATTTTATACCAATGTTTTAAAAGCCAATTTTACTTATTTTTTCTTATTAATGCATGCAAAGAGATTATTAGCTTACACATGAGTGTCTTGGCCTAAAGCCTAGAATTTTATCGATTAAACAGACATTTTCCTCCAGGCCACTCTCCAAGGAAGGGAGGGTGTGAAGTGTTATACTGAAGAAACATAGTGAGACACATATTGGAAGAAGCACTGCTTTTCAAATCATAACTTTAGATCCCATCAGACAGCTAAATTATTCCTCAGAATAGGATTTAAGTCCATTCATATATGAAATGCATAAAATCACAGGATTCTAGAGCTGGAAAAAAGTTGACAGATTATCTACCTCACTCATTTTACAGATGAGAACATTTACATAGTGTAATTATACCAGCTAAATACTAAAACAGTCTATTTTTTTATTCCATTGCCTATTTTAAGTGTTTTTTAAGTAGACTCAATAAAAGTCACAATTGCATGTTAATATAAAGCCTGAGTAGAGGGAACTTGGGGAACCTGCTCACTTTTGTATTATAAAAAGGTCATAAGTGTCAAGGTTTGACCTGTATCTCATAATGAATGCTGCCCTGCTCACCTAGCCTGTGCCCTCTGGCAAGAATACATGGAAACAAAAATTCAGTGGAATTACTGCAATTAGTTGAAAAGGGCATTCCAACAAGCTCTGCTCAATTCTTAACTAATCTGCATCTAAGTTCTGAACATCCAGGGCCTTCTTTGCCCAGTGAAACAGCAAATATGTGTTTCTAATACACAATTCTCAGGGACTCCAGAATTAAATTTACCACAAGAACCTAAACCAATGGCATGAGAAATGTTTAAAAATAGTTTCTTTCTACAGCAAGGTGACTGAGTACACCAAATATAGTCCAAGTGCCCCAAGACACCTTTCTGAATCAAGTTCAAAAATTCTTGGCTTATAGATCTCCCACAAAAGCGTCTTCTCTACAAGAGTAAAGAACATACAAACAAATGAAAAAAAAATAATTCACACTTCTTTGATCTTTTAAGGACTGACTGATACTTGGGCTAAAAGGTATCATAAAGTTCTCTCTCTGCGTCTCTGTGTGTCTCTCTCTTTCTCTATCCTACTTCCTCTCACAATCTGAAAACTGTATTTACTCTAATGCACCCCCCTCCCCTTTTAATCTCTCAAATCACTGCAGAAAAATGCAAAGTTACAGTCTACTGCCTTTCTTAGAGTAAGAAACTATAATTCATTCTTTAAGGATAAGGCACTCGTAAAACATGGGTGTAGTTTTGAGGATTTCTTCCTTTTTTATATAGCAATAAGTGTTGCAAAGAGTTGGTTGCAACAAGAAAATTATTTGTCGAGGCAAGCTCCATTTGAGAAGTAGCAAGGTGGATAGAGGCAGCTAGGTGGCACAGTGGATAGTGTAGAGTCTGGAACACTCATCTTTGTGAGCTCGAATCTGGCCTGAGACGCTTCCTGGCTTTGTGATCCTGAGCAAGTCAGTTTAACCCTGTTTGCCTCAGTCTCCTCATCTGCGTGTGCTCATCCTTCGTTGCCGAAGAAGACCACGCCATCAGAGAAATGATGACATGACTTACACTTGACTTTGTTTTGAGTGAGGGAGGTCTCACTTCTCCTCCAGAGCCATCTGAATCCAGTGACCAGATATTTATCAGGATGACTGGAAATGCCCCAGGGCAGCTAGATGGTGCAGTGGATAAAGCATCAGTGCAGGAGTCAAGAGGATCTGAGTTCAAATCTCACCTCAGACACTTGACACTCATGAGCTGTGTGACCTTGGGCAAGTCACTTAACCCCAATTGCCTCATCCTGGGTCATCTCCTCATCTGCAAAATGAGCTGGAAACCCCAAGTGGTGTCACAAAGAGTGAGACACGAGTGAAACAACTGAACAACAACAACAACGTGATAGACAGAAGGGTAGCTCAGGGTCAAAAAGGCCCAAGCTGTTATCTCGCCTGTGACACATATTGTTTGTGTGATCATTTAACCACTTGCCCAGGCAACTCTCTAAAATGCTAAGTTGTAGAAAAGTTAGAGATTTTTATTGACATGAGTCTCCGAGCCAATGAAATCACAGGAACAGACTGATTCAAAGCAAACAAACACCATATCCCATATAAAAACTGATAAATAAACTTGGGAAACCAAAAACAGAGGAGGAAAGGGGAGATGATTTGGGGGATTACATAAATTTTCATATAACATAGAATTACATATTGAATTTAGGACATAATAATTGGAACTAGATGAAATATAACAATTTATTGAAAGTTACTGGGATGTGTTGGTTTAAAGAACTTGACAAGCTAATGGATAATAGCTGAGGACTTGGCTCCTCATAATTCGGAATACCTGCATGGTCCAGGGTCCAAAATCAGAGGAAAAGAAAGCTCTGCTAAGCTTTCTTCCCTCACCCTTTTTTGGGAGTGGGGGTGGGGTGGGAGAATGGGGAGGTGGTGGTGGTGATGGGGGATGTACTGTTGAGACTGTCAGACTAATTCCGAAATCCCCTGGGTATCAATCTGGATCCAGTAATGGAGAAACAAGAACTCTTCCCTGAAACTAGAAGTATCTATGACATTCTTTAGCATGTGAGCTGTTCTAGGTGATATCTATGACTTTTTCTTACAAATTAGGAATCATTTTGTTTGCCAACACAACCTGCCACGGATAGGAACGCTACACTCTGTTTACTATTAATCCCTGACAAGGAAGAAGAAACTTTAATCCTGCCTCATGACAGAAACATCCATGTTAAATGCTGTATCTGAATAAGGATGAAGTAGGATAGCAATGCACTTTAGTCATCTGGTGATATTACTTGAGGAAATGCAATAATTTTCACCAACAGGAACTTACATCTTAGTGGCATATGATGTTTCCCAGACTTTATGGATGGAAAATGTGAGGCACAAAGATACTGTTTCATAGTGAAGTTCAGAACTAGATTTCAGATTTGTGCAGAGGCCTCTCTCATTCCGGCTACTCTGTAGTCCTCTTATTCACAACTCATGCACCATCAAGTTTTACTCTGGTCTCCAAAGTATAATAATAAAACAAAACAAAACAAAAAAACTTAAGGGCATAGAGCAACACCACTTTTCTCGTTATTGTTACATTTTGGACAAATACTATTGTGGCATGTTAGTTAAACTTAAACTTAATTTTTGAGAGAACACATTTAGTAATGTGTTATTATATGAGTGCAAATTACAGTAAAAGACAGTCTGCTGGCCAATAATACCACTTCCCTTTAACTAAAGTAAAATTCCCAATAATGGAAACAAATGTGTTTACTATTGTAAAAGGCATCTAGTGACCAAAAAAAAACCAAAAAAAAACCAACACAGTCTTCCAACTAATGGATGTAACTGTGAGATTCTTCCCAAAAGACCACCCAGAGAAGGTGGCACATTTTTAGAAAGGCCAGTGTCAGATAACTAATCCAAAGAAGAGTGAACAGTATGGTTAACAAAATGAAAACTTCACCATACAAATATCAACTGAATGCATTGAACGGTTAATATAAATAAGAGAAGACATGAGGTGGGGGGTGGAATATGATAGCGCTTTTCAAGCATCTTGAAGAGCTGTCATGTGGACCCAGAGACCAGAACAAGGAGTAAAGGACAGAAGAAAGAGGATAGATGTCAGGAAAAAACTTTCTAACAATTAAAAAAAGCAAAAGCAAAATGGGCTGCTTAAGAAGGTGGTAGATTTACCATCCCTAGGGATCTTCAAGTAGAAGCTGAGGGATGTATTGTGGACAAGTCTTTTTTCAGGGATGGTTGAACTTGATGACTGCCACCAAAGATCCTTCCCAACTCTGAGATTCTTTGGTTCTTTGACATTCAGTGCAATGAGAATTAGGAGGGCAAAGAAACAGGCAAAGGTTCCTTTTACTCACTACTTCTCAAATAAGAATTTGTAATAATTAGAGCAAAATAGGCAAAAAAACTACTCTACAAAAGTGATGTAGGTGTTCAAGCTAAGTCGTAAAACTATTTGTCAAGGAATTTTGGCAGATGAACTTTAAAACCTCTAGGGAGTCTGAGTATTTGGTTATGTTTTAGTACGGGAAGTAATGGTTCTAGTGAAATCAAACAAGTGTTTGAACACACTCACATAAGATGCATCCATTCGCTAAATAATATTAATGGAGTAACTGCATTGTGCTAGGTACCTACTAATCACTGTCCAGTTCCTTTTAATGTCTACCTATTGCCTATAAAAAAGTCCAAACTACTCAACCTGGCATTCAAACACCTTTATAACCTATCTCCAAATTACTTTTTTAATCTCTATTTCCCATTACTCCTTCCTCCAGTCAGAATGATGTTACCTGGCATTCTTTCAATCTAAAGTTTCTCCCTGTCTCCTCTCTACTAATCTAAAACCTTAAAGGTCCAAATTGAGACCCCAATACTACAGGAAACCTTGCTCAGATCATACCGGTTTTCACTATTAATAGCAACAATAACAGCAACTAACTATTATATGTATACACACACATACAAATATAAATAAATAGAGAGAGAGGGGTAGACTGAAGAAGGAGGAGGAAGAGACAGGGAAGAGGAGGAAGAGGGGGAGAAAGAAAATGAAAGGAAGAGGCAGGGGAGTTTTCAAAGCTTGCAAAAAGCTCAGAAAGTCAGATAAGACCTTCAAGACAGTAATTACACTTCATAAACTTCTCCAACCTCCAAACAAAAGAATTGTGCAGCAAGTATAAAGTATCATAATTAAATTCATAAGAGATAAACAACCCCTAGACAAGCTGAAAACCTATGAGTTTACATCAGTGAATTATGATATTTAAAGTACTCAGCGTCTACCCTCCACCCTGCCCCCCCCCCCCCCCAAGTACACAGCTAGGTTTATGTGTCTGGGATCTCAATGCTAGAGAAGGGAACCCAGCCCAAGTGCTTGCTTGGGGTCCATAAAACAATATTCCTTTCCTCTAGAATTGGCAGGCATTAATTCTAAATGAACATCCTGAAGGAAAGGAAGAGAGCAGAGGTGGAATCCAGAGAGCTAAAAATAAACCTGTGCAAGGACCTGTTGGGCCTAAGGGGAAAGGTGACAGGAAACCTGGAAAGGTGGAATCAGCTTCATTCCCTAAGAGTTATTCAGGGACAAGAATCCAAGATAACAAACTCTATGGTTGGTTGTTGTCCTTCTTTCTTGAAGAGGACCCAAAATGACATCACCATGATAAAGTCAAGTTTCATTGTGTCTGACTGTGGCTCATCAGAGCAATACCAGCTCGGAATGTTCTACCATGGATTGGGCACAGATAGTCCATGTGAATATTTGGGGAGGATACTCCAAATTTGCACATCCTATGTTTACTCTGAGCTGTTTCAATTCTACTTTACTCACAGAGCACAGCACTTGTTCTGATGTGGGCACTCCATGTTGAGCGGTCCTGTGGTCCTGTGCCAGTGTCTCCCATGTCACACAATCAATTGAAGTTCTTTAGAGAGACCTTGAGAGTGTCCTTGTATTGCTTCTTCTGACCACCATGTGATTCCTGCTCTATGTGAGCTCTCCATAAAACAGCCTTTTTGGCAAGTGTATGTTTTGCATTCAAACCATGTGGCCAGCCTATCGGTGTTACACTCTCTGAAGCATAGTTCAAATGCATGGCAGTTCGAGTAAGGACCTCGGTGTCTAGGGTAACTTATCCTACCAGGTGATCTTCAGAATCTTCCTAAGAGTTCAAATAGAAGCAATTCATTTTCCTGGCATGGTGCTGGTAGACTGTCCATGTTTCACAGGCATACAACAATGAGGTCAGCACAATGGCTCTGCAGACCTTCAGTTTGGTAGTCAGTCTAATACCTCTTCTCTCCCACTTTTCTTCGGAAGCTCCCAAACACTGACTAGCTCTGGCAATGCATGAGTCACAACCTCATTGTCAATGTGTACATCCCTGGAAAGCATACTACCAAGGTAAGTGAACTTATCCATAGCATTCAAAACTCTATACCTTCTAAGGCAAGGAAGCTGAGGCAGTCCAGCAGGACAGCCTTAGATGGTGTATAGAATCAGGGAAAAGAGAGAGTAACCAGAGAGTAGGTGATGAAAGAACACTAAAAAAAAAATCAGGAAACACCAAAGATATCACAAAGAAAAGCTTCTACAAAGTCCCAGGGGCACAAACAAACAAATCAACAGAAGGGATCATAAAAGTGGAAGGGAAAAAAATGAGTAAAACCCCAAAGAGAAACCAAGTACAAGTGTTAAGCAAACAATTTCATATGAAGTACAGTGCTTTACCAAAGACAGAATTCTGAGTACTCTCCAGAGATCCAGAAGAAGAAGAAGAAACTTCAGAATGGCTCAAAAGAGAAATCATATTACTAAAAGAGAGCTGGAATAAATTTAAGTCAGAAAATATGGTTTGCAAGGTGCTTTATATATATTATCTCTTTTGAAACTCCCAACAGCTTTATGAACTAGGTACTAGAAGTATTATAATTCCCACTCTACATGTGGGAAAAAATGGATATGTGGACAAGTGAAATGACTTGCCTTTGGCATATAACAAGTGTCAGAGGCAAGATTCAAATACAGGTCTTTCATGAATGCAAGTCTAACATTCTTAAGGTACCTACACTGCCTCCACAGCATGCAGTCTTCTCAACTCTTATGGTATCTATTGTCTGCTCTAATTTGTCACTTAATCATAGGCTACTTTGTATCTATTAAACTCTTTAGAAATGTATGTCTTAACATTAGAATAAAACTATAAACTTGTGAAGACCTAGAACTGTATCATATAAAAACCTTTACTTAGCACACTGCTAAACACAGTGTTCAATCAGTATCTGTTGAATGGATAAATGAATACATGAATTAAATCAAAGAGAATGTTGTTCTAATGACATTATTACATTTCTTAGGGCAATTTTATCTGACTTTGTAAGAATAAAGGAAAGACAATTTTTCCTTCATATGCTTGGTTTCCAGTTTTGCAATTTTGCTGATCTCTCCTCAAAACTATTACTATTACAGTTATAATCTTTCTCCATAACCATCAGAGCGTAAAACTCATGATTCCTAAATAGGACACCAAGGTGGGGGGGCATAGTCAAAGTCTTTAAAAAGGGAGAGAATGTTTATGAAGAATCTTGAATCTTAAGTTTAGAGACAGAAGGGACCTCCAAGATCATCATGCTCAGTTCTTAACCTTTTCGTATCATGGGTCTCTTCTCAGAATGTTTTTAAATACATTAAATGAAATACAAAGGATTACAAAGGAAACCAAAGGGTGGTGAAAATAAAGGTGTAATTTCTTCTCATCCATCATAGGTCTGCGGAAAACTCAGAGGTCTATGGACACCAGGTTAAGAACTCTTGATCTAGTTAGTTTAATTCCCTCAATTTACAGATGAGGAAACTTAAAGCCAAGAAAAGATTTGTGAAATGCTCAGGATCACATAAATAATCAAAAAACATAGTCACATAGCCAGAAAAATAGCAGATTTGGAGATTCAATCTCTGGCATTCTCACTCCTTGAACACAATGTTCATTCCACTGCACTGTGCTAGCCCACTTTTAAAAAGATATATTCTCCATAATGTCACTCAAAGTTTCCTAGGTTCTTCTGTGGATTTGGAACACTTACAAAATGTGATTCTAACTCTGATAGTTTAAATCAGCACAAGATGCTGCAATAAAACTTCCTCATGCAGAGACTGGAACATGCAGCCTTGCAAATTCCAGAGAAAACAGCTCTGAGTCATCTATAAATCCATAATCCATTTGCTGAACAAGTTCTTCTGACAATTTTGTAAAAGGCAAAAAAGGACAAAAGAGATTGTACAGTAACAAGTCTGCTAATTTAGCTAACATGGTGTTATGAAACAGAGAAAGCTGCATTTTGGTGAATTTGTCACTATTAAAAATACTACTCCATTTGGTGTTTTCTAAGATGATTCAAGACATTTTGCAGCATTCATCTAATTAATCTCTTCAATATTCCTTCGAGATTAACTAAGGGCCATTTTAGTTTTAACTTACTGACAAATGTCCAATTCAATATCGATCATAAGGAGTAATATGGGAAGAAATTCAATCAGAGACCAAATGAATGAGGAGCTGGTAGGAAGATCATTGTTATGATCCCAGATCCAAGATCTAGTAATAAGAGAGACCTTACAGGCTCCCTGACACCCCTTGCATTTTACAGCTGAAGAAACTAAGGCCCTATGGACACTGAAAAATCAAAATTTGATGCAAAAAGAAAACAGGACTTGCCTACCCTTATTCATCGAGTCAAAGGAATATTTATTGCCATCAAGTTAATGCTTAACCACCATTTCTACTTCTTGTCTGTGCCCAAGTTCTCCAAACATAGGCTTGAGATCAGCTGCTAATGCCCCTTCCTTCTCATGTCTCCATCTCTGATTCCTCAGCTCTTCAATTTAGCTTCAGGAAATGTATGAGAAGGGATAGACACAGGGGATAGGAAAAAGGAAAAATTCTTATCCAAAGGGAAGTAAAAATTAAAACTTTATCTAAAAAAATGGGTAAGTTGCCAAATGACGTGCAAATCATAGGTAAATGCAACCATGATCTTTCTGGCTGAAAATATCTGAATGTGGACAGGGAAAAAATTTAAGACTTCAAAAGACTGCCTCTAAGATAAGTGTTTCTACAAATATTTCCATTTTTTCCCTTGAAAAACATCTTTTTTATTTTTATTATTATAGAAATAATCAAAAGAACTCAACATACTTAAAGTATTTAACCCTAAAAATAATTTATTTTCAAATAGAAAAGAAACTACAAGCCAGGGTTCACCTTATTATGTGGAAACAAAATTAATTTGTAAAATAAATTGGTTTAATAGTGATAACTGACATTTCAAGAGGATTATATGTCTTATAAAGGGTATCATTTAAAAGATTTTTTTTAAAAACTCCAATTCAAATTCACATATATTACATAAGAGATATGCCTTAAATTTCAAATACTCAGCTTTTAATTTTCATGGGGAAGAAAAATGAATCATAACTTTCATGAACATATATAAATACTATAAAAAGTAAACTATATGATTTTTTAAAAAATTCTACAGACTACCATTATTTAGAAGCACAGAAAATCCATACAATTTTCATTTCTTGCCTATCAAAGAAAAAGATTTACCTGAGGAAAATTTACCTGAGGAAAAAGCTTCTCATTTAATACGTAATATTGTGAGAGGATGGGTAGCAGCTACCCTGAGATTTCCTTCTTTGCTCTACTGATATCTCATCATGTGATTCTGAGAAAAGCCCAAACCTTTGTGTGTCAATGTTTCAATGTACAGCTTTACAGTGTGGCTTTGTTTCTAAGTTAAGCAAAAGGGCAGGAACACAAATGGATAATGGCTCTTTAAACACATTTTAAGCAATCTTTCATTCATTCAACAAACACATATTAAGCGTCCTGTGGGAGAGAACACTGTACTTACTAGATGCTAGAATAAATATCACATTTAGATGAAACACAACCCTTTGCCTTACAGGGCTAAGTCTTTTTAGTAGGGAAATAGGATACAAATACATCCTGGCATTTAAAGCCCTTCAAATCTGGCCCCTTTCTACCTTTCCAGTTTCCTTACACAGTATAACCCCCCAAACACTCTATGGTCCAGTCAGACTGGTCTTCTTGATACTACCATTCCTTCTACACGATGTGCCACCTCCAGACTTCATGAACTCCTTGACCCTGACTGTCCTCCTTGACTTCACTTGTCACCTTCACCTCCTGGAATCTTTAGTTTTCTTTAAGGATCAGCTCACGTCACTTACTACAACAAGTCTCTGCTGGTTGCCCATAGCTTCTTGTGCTTTCCTCTATAAGGTTGCTTTGTACATACCCTGTATTTATCTTTTATGGAATTCTATATAGTATCTTCCAGCATTCAAAGGGCTGTTCTATGCAAGAGGGTTTAAACTTACTCTCTTTGACCCCAGAGGGTAGAAGTTACAGAGAGGTTTCAGGACAGGAAAAGCTTTTTAATAATTAGAGTTAACCCAAGCATTACAGAAATATATCAATTCTATTCAGATAGACTGCCTAACATTGGTTAGAAAAAAATATATATTTACGGACTATCATTCTAAATTTGGCTTTTGATTCCTTTTTGTTTGTTTCAATGAAAGGCAATCAATGATATGTTCTTGGAAAGAGTGGAGTAAATACACGACAGAATGCCCAGTGTTTCATGCTCTCCTTTCAAAGTATTAGCGTGATATAGTAGTGAGCCTGCTGGACTTGGAGTCAGAAGCCCTGAGTTTCTGTCCTCTGATGCTTACCAGCTTTGTGACCATGGGCAAGTTACTTTGTAAAGCATTTTGCAAACTTAAAAGGATTAAATGTCAATTGTTATTAATCCTGTTCTCTTCTTGTTTGATGGGGTTCAAATAGAACCGTTCCTAGGACAAGTCACTCTCCTACTGTTATTTTGTTTCATGTTCTGGAGACTATTGTGCAGTTGGATAAATTGACAGCTTTCTTTTGTTATTGATAAAAGTATAGGAATATAAATTAGTCTTCTGGAGCTTCATTCTAAGCACCTTCAGGACAACTCTAGTAGCAGAAAGGATGATGGCAACATGCATGTTATCGTGTTTCTTCCAGTTTGATTTTGTTTATTAAGTCCTCATTTAAAAACGAAATTCCATAGAGTGCAGACGTTACGCCCATTTGGTATGGAACATTTATCAAAACAATATTCTTAAAAGTTTTATGGATCAATGTTATTATAAGGCACTGGGACAGGGAGAGGGGGAGGAATTAGACCTGTCATTTTATTACTTTAGGGAACTCCCAAGTTAAGGTAGCTCTCTTTACCAATGCAAGTAAACACCCGCTCTCCAACTAATAGTTTCAGAGAATTGCCTAAAACACTGAGATTGAGCAATTTGGCCAGATTCATACAATAAATAGGTGAGACTTGGACCTAAGTCTTCCTGATCTGAAACCAGCTCTAGCCACTATACCACACTGCCTCTCTCAAGGGTTTAACAATGCTACTGCTGGCACAATTATTTATTTATTTATGTTTTAATTATTGTTATTGTCAGCAGCAGCAGTAACATTAAGGCACACTTTACCCTGAGTAGTATAATCAAAACCTGGAAACTGTGAGTAAAAATATTTCAGGAATCTGAATAGTGCACAACCACTTTATTCATTCTTTAATGGAGAAGAGTATGAAAGAGAAGTAGGAAGGTTAAGCCTGACTCAGCTGAATACTTCCTCAGCAACAATGATGTCTCTCGCTGAAGGCATTCAAAGAGTATAATTCTATGGCAAGCTTGACTAAGGGCAAATCACCTTCATATGCAGGTCATCTGAAACTTATCACAGAAATTCAGCTGGAGTTGGAGATTTAAGGTAGAAGAAAATAAGATCTATCCTTTTACTTAGTGTCATAAAGTGACCTGAAACTCCCTAGAATTACTTTATAACTTCACCACTAACAAAAAGCATTTACAGACACCTCATTACACATAGAGAGGCAATGTAGTGTAGTGGGAAAGACCTATATCTGAATCTTACCTCTATGACTAGCTATGTGATTTGTATATAGCCTTAGCTTTCTCATTAAAATAAGTCCACTGATGAACAAGCCAGGCATGATGCTAGGTACTGGATATATGATTTTAAAAACGAAGCAAACAGTCCCTGACATCAAGAATCTGTGTGCTTTTATCAAGGGATTCAATACCCACATATATAAGAATAAGCGATATGTGTAGGCATTGTATACACACAAAAAAAACCAAAATAGGGAGTGTTGAGCTGAATTATCTTCAAGAAGTCTTTCAGCTTTAACATTCCACAATTCTAGACTGCATAATAGTTTGTAGAACTGAGCTGAGTAACTAGCTTCACCTTATTGCACTCAGCCACAGCAGTTGTCAAAAAACTCTTGTTAAGTATATTTTAATAAGTTTTATTGTTTTCCTCATTAGAAGAAAAACTACTTTGCATTTGTATCTGGTTCAAAGTTCTAAATATGATGAAGGATGACTGACAGATATAGATAATATACATCCTGTATATATAAGTACACTTTATAAATACATGTGAGTCAGAGCAAGTAGTTTTACATTGTTATTTTTTAAGGATTTTTAAGTGTCAAAAGTTAATTTTTTAAAGTATTTTATGAATCTATTAATGATACTTTTCAAGAAATATGTCCTGCACTTAGTTCAAAGAGAAGGAAGATTCTATATAAATATGAATTATATATAATAAAAGAGGATCAAATGAGAAAAATAAATAAAATGCTTTGTAAACCTTAAAAGGACATATAATTATTTATAGATGGTAAAGTTCTACTGATATACCTATTAGTAAATGACACTATGCTTAAAGTCATACATTTGAAGCTAGACGGGACCTTTGAACTAAGTTATCCAATCCAACATCCTCATTTTACAGACAAGAAAACTAAAAGTCCCTACAGGTTAAGTGAATCAGTGAAAGTTACAGATGTAGCAAATAGGAGAGGTAGATTTAACCCAGTTACTCAATTGATAATAGCTTTGTAATCCATACAGGAAAGGTAAAGACAGTTAAGAAAGCACATTGGCCAGTGTATTGCCTGGTTAATAACTGGTCACTGGATTCAGATGGTTCCGCAGAAGAAGTGAGGCTGGTGCCCTTGCACAGCCCTCCCTTACTCAAAACCAAGTCATGTCATCATTTCTCTGATGGCATGGTCTTCTACGGCAACGAAGGATGAACACAACAACAACCTGGTCAAATGAGCAGACTACTATGCTAGTACATCAGAAGCCTATATCTTTGTCAGGCACCACAGATGAATAAGTTAAGCTCAGAGTTCAAGGAATGAAGATCAAGCTAGAGTACATTTTTTATATTGTGCAATGCTTGATTCAAATTGTTCCCAGGTGCAAAAGGTCATCATTTCAACAGCAATATATTCTCCCCACATTGCTGTATGGCTGCAAAGCACCTAATACTTTGAACTTAGAAGAATCAAAAGGGTCACAGAAAGATATCTAGAAAGTCTAAACATTTTGCAGCAACAGGGCCAAGGAAAACTTGCATTCAAGAAGTAGAGGAAAAGACAACATGAAGGATGGAAAAGGAGACAGCACCTGGCAAAAGCAAGTCAGTGGATGGATAGCCTGGGTGCTGCAATATCCAGGAAATATTGAAAGGATATGACAAAGTCCTTTCATACAATGGGAAGGTATTCTAAGGAAAACATAGAAACTCATGGACAAAAATAACAATATTCAACAGGTTGCATTCTTCAGTGGTGGAATTAGTATCTATATCAGTGAGATTAGACATCGATCAAAGTATTTCAGTTATGGTCATCATGATGCTTAAAAACTGGATTTTTCACAGATTAAAGCGGAAGGGGAAGGTGGAAGAGTTCATTTTCTTCTATTATTATTGGGTAACAATAAGCCACAAAGCAACTGCTATATAGAAATCTTGAAAAACAACAACCAAGAAATGATTATGAAAGGAATTATGGAGGGTCTAATGAAAATTAGTCCATAGACCTGTTTGAAATTATTCATTGTGGTGGTTGTGGTGGTGGTGTTTGTACTTCATTCTCGAAGAGGATGATGACATGACTTATGGCTGACTTTGTCTTGAGTGAGGGAGGGCTGTGCAAGGTCACCAGCCTCACTTTCTTCTCCAGAGCCAGCTGGGTCCTGTGGCAAGATATTCATCAGGATGACTAGAGATGGCCCAGGATGCCATGGGAGACCTTGACCATTTCAGGCTAAGGTTTTATCAGATTCTCACTTTGAGTGAGATAAAGAGGACCAAGAATAGGCCTCTCTAAGTATTTATTCAAGAGATGGTCCCTTTAATAAAAAAAAAAAAAATCAAACTGGGTGGGGAAGACCCTCAAGGTTCCTGAGTAAAAGAGAAAAAGTTACTATTTAGTATTTTAATTCACTCTGTGCTAGGTGGGTGGGGCCCTGTTGTCCAATCTATGAGCTCTAGAGTAAACTGGGTTTAAGGCTTAGTTTTCCAGCAAGAAATCTAGCCAATAAACTCAAAGGCAAAAAAGGAAGCTCTTGACAAGGGAAAGTATACTTTCCCCTGAGTAAGAGCAACATAGAAGGGAAAGGAGGGGAGGAGGGGAGCTGGTACTCACTTACATAGAAGAAATGAAAATAGATTAGAAGTAGAGAAATGCTTGCATTTTTTTAGGTTAACAATATAGGAGAAGTGGAAATATAAGAATGGCTTACAGAAATATTATGGTAAATGTATACAAAATCAGGACAAAATTTTATGACTAAACAAAATTTCTGAAGTTGTCAAGATTTTAAAAAATGATTTGCAAAACTGTTTCAAAAATAGCGTTTGGGTTTAAAAAATGAAAATTTAATAAGTTCTGAGATGAAGACAAAAGGGAAATAAGTAAAAAAAAAAGTAGAAAAATAGTAACAGTGGCAGGCAAACAAATCTGAGCACCTTTGTTAACAATTATAATATTTTAAAGTGACCAACTACCACAACCCAGCCAGACTTTATTTATTCTTATTGGAAATGAGGATCTTGACTTTATAGTCAGTTGGACACCGAGGATGTAAAGGTGAATTTGTTGGCAGCTTTCTTGTGCCTGAGAAAGGGAGTTTCCTCAAGAGTGATGATAGACAAAGCAAAGCAACTGCATTTTTCCAGTTAAGTCCTGCTACAGGGCATATAAAGACAGGTTCAGTGTATTCATTCATTTGAAATGTAGCAGACGGAATAGAAAGCAGAGGAAAACATATGACACAATAGCATTGGCATTTAAAATGAATTTAAGTGCTTATCTTTCACCTAATAAGATTGTTAAAGGGTAAGGCATAATTGCTTGAAGGAATGAAATTAATTTAAATGAATCAACTAAATTTTTTCTGCTTTCATTTTTGGTGTAAAATTTCATATTCGACAAGAGAAAATACTCAGAAAAGATATATGTATTCATTGGGGGAATAAAGACCAAAAGTATGTGGAATCAACTAGCAAATACTTGCTCAATATTGGGCAAGAAGTTTTTATTCTCAGCCAACAGAGACGAGACCAATATTGCAAAAATTCCAACAAACATTATTCTAGGAGAATTGGTACTCCTACCTACTTGTGAGACTTATGAAACTAATCTTTGGGTCAGTGTACCTCCATTAATTTGGAAAGATATTGCCCAGTGGAGTCAAACTCAAATAGAAACAGGGATCCTTGTGAGCTGTATATTGAATTAGAAAACATCAATTTAACATCAACTATGTTGCATTATATTTTTGTTTATATGTTGTTTTATTTATTTTGTTAAACATTTTGCCATTACTTTAATTTGGTTCTGGCCTCACTTGAGAGTAAGAGTGTATAATCACTTAAAACCTTGACAATTCTAAAATTCTACAACTGTCTTGATTCTTTGTGACAGGGTCCTTGCCCACACAGAATTCACAAATGAATTCCTAGACACAAATGAATTCCAAGAAACTGGATGCAAATACAAATGGTGTTCATGGAAAGAATGTACAGTCTTTTACAATTGTGAAAGGGATAGGAAGGCTTGTATGAATGAATTGATGCAGAAGTAAGTGAGCAAAACCAGGTAAACAATTTATACGGTAACAACATTGTAGATACAAACAACTTTGACTCAAGAACTCAGACCAAAGTGATGATCAAACCATGACTCCAGAAGACCAGTGTTGAAAAATGCTGCTCATCCTGACAGACAGATGATGGATTCAACATGAAGCATCACAGTACATTTTTATGTGACCAATGAGAGAATTTGTTTTGTTTGACTATACATTATTCTTAGAAGGATTTTGCTTTCCTTTTAAAAAAATTTTTCTTGCAATAGTTAGGGGAGATAGAAAGAGGAAACTAATGCCTAGGGGGAAAAAGACCTTTTTTTTTTTTTTGAAAAAGAAAGTACGCAGGTAGCAGCCACCCTTGACAGTGAATAACTCAATTCCAAACAGAAATGGGCACTGTACTTGGAGCATGTGTTCACAGTGAATTATGTTCAATGTCTATGGTCAATGTTAAAACTCTTGTAAATCTCTCTTTTTGTTCTTGACTAGCCTTAGAGCATGGTGGCTGGGCAACTACTCATAGCCTAAATTCTTGGTATAGCTGGGGCAAACAGGCAGTTTTCCACAGAAGTCAGCCACAAGTGATAGCCACAAGCATTAGCCACATGATGAGTATGATGATTAAAATCAGCAAGGTAAAAATGAAAAAAACCCAAAACAAATAAAAACCTGGTTTTGTCACTGACTAAGCACAGGGTTGCAGAATCATTGCACCTAATTTAAATTATTTTTTGAATGGAGGCAGTGATTTTTTTCCTCTAACTCCAAAAAGCTCAATGAGTATTTCATGGTTTTAAAATGATTTGTATATCCACATACCAGTAACACTCCAGTTAAAGGAATTATTACTGGTGCTTATTACTTGTGAACCTACTAAGTATTTCTTAGTATTTCTGCTCTTTTTATGTAACGAAAAACAACCCTTATTATTCCATGAAAGCCTTTTCCAATTTACTAAAAATCATTCACTTGGAAAGCTTTTATGTAAAAGTCACAATGAGTAATATGTGAAGAAATCGGGTCAGAGGTGGAAACTAATCAAAAACCATTGGGCTGACAGAGTTTAAAATAGACTTAGTCCATGCAAGTTTCCAGAAATAAGATCCACTGGCCACATAATTGATTTGTTTTTAATTTTATGATTTTTCCCCCTTTCTCTCTCCTAAAAGAGATAATTGCAACTCTAAAGGAATCAGTGGTGAGCTCATTCTAACAAAGCTTGCCAATTCTCTGTGTCATAAATTAAGGAAGGTTTTAAAAAATTGTGGTGGCACCTACTAACGTCATTTTTTGCAAAAAGACTGGTTAATGTATCTACTAGAAATTCTGTTTTCCCCCAATGTCTTAAATTAGTTTCACACTGTTCTATTATAAGAAAAATATTTATTAACCCTGCAGAATGCCATGGGCCAGTAAACAGTTAGGATAATGCATTAAAAGCTGCTGGTTTTACTTCTTTTACTAGATGAAAGCAATGAGATTATCCTTAGAAGGGCAAGTTAGAGAGAAAAATAAAGGCCAGTAATTTGCCTTGTACTAATTTACATGCCTGTGAAAATAAAAATACCCAGTCTCTATTTCACACTGCCATTTCACATGTCCTCATTGTTTACCTAATAAGAAAGAATCAGGAATAGGTTTGGAAAGAATAATGGTGGTGGGGACAGCAGATGGCACCATTTCAGCTTCAGCCTTCAGAGAAAGCAGGCTTGATAGGAAACGAATATGATGCACCAGCTATCTATATGTCTCTCTTTTCTCATACCACAAAGTTTACAAATAGAGGGACTGAATTATAGTGCCTTAAAATGCTATTTTTTGAACCACAAAATCAGTAGTGAGCAAAAATGGCAACAGTCCTTTCTATGTTGTTTTATCAGTGTGAAATTTTAGAAAAGCAATTGCTGCTTCCTACCCCAACATTTCAGAATCATTTTTAGTAAGCCTGAAAAAAAGTCAGAGTTGCAACTTTAGTTCACAAAAATTTAAAACCTACTCATCCTTTTAAATTTCATTAAATCATGGTGGTATTTAGATCCTAAAGCATTCGCCCTATAAACCTTCCTCCCCATCCCCACCTCCTAAACCCTGGGACACATGAGATTTACTCCTAATCAAATAGTACTTAGTAGAATTAAAGGAATATGAGGTGGAATCTTAAAGATAATTTAATCCAGAATTCTCATTTTATATAAGAAGTTAATTAAGCACAGGTTTTAAATAACTTGTCCAAGGTCGGCAGTTCCTGTCTCTTCCAAACGGATTGCCCCTTCTGTCACCTCTACTATTTCACTTATATTCAATCTCTCCCTGTCTACTGACTCCTTCCCTACTGCCTACAAAAATATTCATATCTACCCCATCCTTAAAAATCCTCACTTGATTTCATCCATCTCTTCTGCCTTTTGCGGCCACACTCCTTAAGACAGCTGTCTACAAAAAGTGCTTCGACTTCCTCTTCTCTTCTCTTAATTCCCTACAATTTGACTTCCAATATCATCATTCAGCTGAAACTCCTCTCTACAAAGATGTTAATAAACAAGACACTCCATGTCAGCTCCAAATATCTTCTGTGGCTGTCCTCCATGCTTGGAATGCTCTCCCTCCTCAACTCCGCCCTACAAAGTTCCCTGGCTTCCTTTAAGTCCCAGCTAAATAACTTTACAGGAAGCCTTTTCTAATCTCTCATAATTCTAGTGCATTCCCTCTCTTATTATATAATTTATCCTGTATATAGCCCATTTGTACATGTTTGCTTCTTGTCATCCCCATTATGTTGTAAGATCCTCGAAAGCAGGGACTATCTTTTGTCTCTTCTATCCCCAAAGCTTAGCACATGGTAAGAGCTTAATAAATGCTTATTGCCTCAATGACTGACAGGGAGTAAATAAAAGAGCTAGGAGTAAAACCTAGGTTTTTTTGACTGTCAGAATCAGGTGTATTTTCTCCCAGAAATACTATTATTCATGGAGGGGGAAAGGAAGGGAGTACCAGGCACTGATTCTAGAGTCAGAAGACCTAGATTCAAATTCTGTGTCTACTACTTGCTACCTATGTGGCTTTGGAAGATTACATAAATAAACGAATAGAAAGACAGATGAGAAATAATGGATGGATGAATGGAGAGAATATTAAGTAATTAATATGGGGTAAGCATTGTGCTAAGTACTGGGGATACAGACATAAATAAGACCGTCCCCTGCCCTTAAGAAACATTATATTCTAATGGAATTCTATTCTAATATTCTAATTCTATTCTAAGAGAACAGAATTTAGAAATGAGATGAAGGCCTAGAATTTAGCAAAAACCAAAGTAGTTCCAGGTGCCCAGATTTCTAATGTGGAGGAGGTAAGGATGATAGATAAATAAAAAGTTGTATGGTTTATGAATGATCAGGTGAGCACTTCATTTAAAGGCTCTGGGTCTCAGTTTCCCCAAATGTAAAATGTAGTCTTTGGATTAGATGACCCCTTAGATCCCTTATGATCCAATGATGCCCTGAAATATACAGGGCCACCTATATAAGGAATATATAAGATGATTTAATAATCTGCATAAATTAAAACGAGTATGTTCAAAGCAATGCATCAAAGTATTATAATGATCCTCTAATTTAAAGAAGGCAAAACTATGGCTAAGGAAGTCTTCAGAGCACAAGGATAATGGTTACTCTTACCAACATGACTTCCTATAGATTTCCTACCTACTTGAAACAGAGGACCAATCTTTCAGAACAAAATGAATTAACAAGAACTGCTAGAGCCATATGACTTCCCATAGGTAGGGGAGCTCAAGTATGTAAACAACGAAGCCCTAACCCTACTTCCACATGGAAATCAGTGGTAGAAGATCCGCAGCACTAAAAGACTTGATACTTCACTTTGTTGTGACATCCATAAGGAACCCAATTCAGGTAACAGGAACTCTAGCCTAGCCTCAAGAAAACTGAGGTACATAAGCCTACCTTATAACCATGTCATAAATCAGGCTTAGTGTCAATGAACTCTGCCTGCAAGGAAATCCGGTTCAGAAGCAGAGTCTGTGGTGCAAGTCCTTTTGGTTTTACTTCAGGAAAGAATGAGAAAAAAACAAACCAACCAACCAAAGAGTAAGGGATATGCAGTTACAGAGAATAAGAAAAGGATACAAGAAACTTAAGACTTTAACTCAATCTTAATTCAACTGATTTTTAAAAAATGATATTTTATTGATTGCTTTTGTCTTTACACTCATTTCATACCTCCCATTAAACTGAACTACCCTTTATGGCAAAGAAAACAATTAAACAAATATTCAGTCCTCTCTCTTCCATGAAGGAGGATATCTTTCATTGGTTGTGCCCCAGGACCATCAATAGTTTTTTCAATTACTCAGAATTTGATTTTCTTTTAGTGAATTTTCATTCATTGTTCTAGCATTATAAATATTAATTTAGTGTTTCTGCTCGTTTCACTACATCAGTGCATACCAATTCTCATGCGTCTCTGAATTCTTCACAATTATTACTTCTTCCTGGATAAAAATATTCCATCATATTTACATATCATTTTTTTATGCATTAATCAATGGACATCTACTTTGCTTCTAATTCTTTACTAATAAAGAATACTGCTTTAAATATTATCTACGTACTAGACATTTGCTTCTATCTTTGACCTCCTAGGCCCAACAACAAGATTACAGGACCAAAATGTAAGGACAGTATAGACAATCAGTTCCTTGCATAATTCCAAGAAGAAAACCAGAATGACTAGTCCACTTCACATCTCCATCATTAGCACATCTGTATGCCTATTCTTCCACAGTCCCTCCCCATGCAGTCTCATTTCTATTTTCTTTTCAAAGTGTAAAGTATGAAAGGAAATCTGACTTGTTTGAATTTGCATCTCTACTATTAGTGATATGGTACGTGCTTTCATGTGGACATTTAAAGTTTGAAATTTAATAAAAAACTGTCACATGTGGTAGGAGGAGCTTGCTGAACATGTGGAATGGGAAGGGCGAAGCAGAACTGGGAGGAAGTTGTTGAGAGCAGTTAGGGCAGAGGGGAGGACACAGGCAGGTGTAGTCTTGTGAGAGTTTGTTGGTGGGAAGACCACCTGAGGTGGGGATGGGGGGGTAGGGAGGGGGGAAGGCTTGGGGATGGTTTTGTCCCATGCTGTGCTAATGTGTATTGACTTCTTGGTTACTGTGACCAATTTGGCTTTCTGGATCCAGAACTATGCAGGCACATTCACAGTTGCCCATAATGATACATTTGGTGTCACAAACAGAATTGCAGGATATAAAATCTGTATTTGAAGGCAGAAAAGCTTTACAGGAAGAAATGCATAGCCCAGGACGAGTACATTTATGTTATTCCTCCCTAGGAAGGCAATGGGTTAAAAGCACTGGATCCAGTGAAAACTGGGCACTGAAATTACAGGAAGGGGAATGTAGAGATTTGGAAAAGTGTTTGTAAGGAATACCAATACAACTACAGAAAGAGCTGGCAGAGGTGTGTGGGAGAGGCTAGATTTTATTTATAGCTTACTGTATTATGTGTAAAAGCAGAGATGAACTGCTGAAGGAAAAAATTCAGATGGGAAGAGTTAGCTAGTCTGCACGGGAATGCTCAGGGTTCAGGTTCTCCTTTAAAAGAGCAAGCCAAGAGTCTCAGGTGGAAGAAAAGGCTATTCATTTAGCACAGAAGAAGAAAAGTAGTTCTGGCTGGCAAAAAAAAAAATAGTGTGCATATAACGTTTGTACAGACCCAGCCTGGTTGTCATGGCAACAGCCTCCAGGAGAGTACATGGGAGGAAAATGAAACAATGTTACAGGTGGAGACTTCTCAGGCAGAAGCACACCCTATTAAGTTGAAAACAAGAGAACCAAGAGGGGAACACAATGTTTATGGAGATAACTGAGGATTTTACTCTGCAGGAGGTCACGGATATTTTGAGTCAGTTCACCCAGAGGATGGGAGAATTGTTAATATCTTGGATGATGATAATCAGTGATGAAGGGGTCATAGGAGTATCAATAGATGGCATGGATTGCTTGAAATTCTTAGGTATTAGAATCCTTTTGTATAGCAAGGTTTTAGAGATTACAGTTTGCAAGGAAGTCACAATATGACTAATTTGTTAGCTTTGGTTGTAGAAGGATGCAGTAAGCAGTATCCTTCTGAGTCTATGGGGCCTAGTGAAGATAGATCTTGGTATTCACTTAGGGACTGTATAAGAAAGTTAAAGGAGGAAGTAATGAAGACTGTCATCATGACTGGAAACGCAGATGCATACTATAATGCCTCCTTAGCAGTTTCCCATAGGAACAGTGAAAATGGTTCCTCCTGCTTACAAGCACTTAGTTTTGACTAATAATTGGGGAAATAGGGAACCCTCTTTTGGAGGTGTTGGACAAGATTTCACAGTTAAGTGACTTAGGGGAGTGGGGAAAAGATAAATTTCCTTGAGAGAGAAGAGTAAATAGCCAGCAGATTCAAAGTCAGAAGACACAGACAAGAAAAGAATTGTTTATTGCTCTTTTGAGAGCAGGGGTAGATTTTGGAAGCATAGAGGGTATTCCAACTAATGAACTACACAGAATGTACCAAAAAGGGCTTGATACTAGATGGAATAAAAAAGTAAGAACTGTCCCTACAGATCCTCCTGAACCCTTGTATCCAAGTTTGACACACCTTCAGGGAGAATATGAAATTGGCTTAGCCCCAGCTCAGATTAAAGAAATACACAGATGGATATCGTGCTAAGCACTGGGTTTACAAACACAAAAGAGAGGCAACTGTTTCTCCTTAAGAAGTTTATATTCTGATAAGGAGAAGCAAAACTCATCAAAGAAATGAAAGCTAAGGAAGGCTGAAATCATAGGGATGGCGAGTAGTGCTACTGAACAATCAATTTTTCACCCTCATCCTTTCTAAAACCACAGGTAAGTTGTGATTTGATTAACGTTCCCCTGAACAATTGGTAGAATGCTGGTATTGGAGTGGGAAAGAGAATCGTCAGGAATATCATGTGACTGAGTAGCCAGGAAGCTAGATGTAGTGAGTTCTAATCAGTTATGATGGCCCAAGGATATGAGGTCCTTTGGAAGGATGCAATAGAAGGACTAATAACTTCAGCAACTTATCAGGTGAATACTTAGTTTTGCAGAAGTATAATTATGTATAGTAATATCTTATAATTCTTTTTTATTTCCTTTCAGATTATTTTGAAATCAGCTATTCATTTTTTATTTTCCACTTTTTCTGAATCAGATTAATTAATGGTTTTTCTCGGTTAGTTTTCTAAAATATAGTTCTTGGTTTTATTTATCAGTTGTATAATATTTTTATTTTCAAACTTCTCTATTTCTTCTCTAATTTTTAATATTTCTTCTTGACTTATGTTAGGGTTAAAATTTTGTTCATTTTCTAATCATTTAATTTGTATGTTAGGTTCACAGATTCTCCCTTTTAAAATTTTGTTAACATGTTTTCAGAGATACATTTTTCTCAGAACTTTTATGTGTTGTTCTATTGTTATCATATTTAACAAAATTATTGTTCTAATATGCCTTTTTTGATTCATGTATTATTTTTAATGTCATTTAGTCTCCATGTAGATCCATAGCTTTGTATAATATTTTTATTTCTTTATTATTTTTATTATATTTTGGTCTATAAAGGATGTATTTATTATATTTGCATTTTAGACTTTTTATGGTTCCTTCTACTCTAGTTAATGATTAAATGTTTAACATGATTGTATTGGGTTATACTATTTAATACTTGCATTCCTTGATATTCCCCTTAAGAAGTCACCAAAGGTCAGTATTTTGTTCTTATTTATCTGTTAGATTTACCCAGGTCTAAGAGAAGAGAAGCATTTGAAAACTTTTCCACGATTTTTTTCTTTTTCTATTTTCAGCTTTTTATTTTTGCAATTTCCCTAGGTTTTTCAAAAAAGTTAGATGCTTTGTTATTACTTAATATTGTTATATTTTCAATGTCTATCATGACTTTAAAGAATATAGTTTTCCCCATTTCCTCTCTTGACTTTATTTTTATTATTTCTTCATCTGAGATTATAATTATAACTCCTGTTTTTATTAGTCACTTGATGCATATCAAATTTAGCTCTAAACACTCAGTTTCACTCCTCATTTGTCTTTGTTTTAAATGTGTTTCTTATATTCTGCAAATTGTTGAGTTGTATTTTCTTAGACATTATTGCAAGGAGTCCAAGTAGCCATTGTAGTAGGATCTATTCTCCACCTTCACATTTAAAGGTAGAGTCCCTTATCTTCAGGTTTTCTAAATCCATCTGAATTTCTTCACTTTCTAAACTGAGCCCTGGGGCTGATTACGAAGGGTCACTGGGGAGTCTCTCAAGACCCAGTAGAATGGGATGTTTAAAGAAAGCCTTATACTTGCATATCTTTTCCACCTTTGTCTTACTCCCTTCAAATAGCTACCTGTTTCCCCTGGGAGGCATCATTTTAAATCAATGTCTTTAAAAAAAATTAGACCTGTGTTTCATTGATGTGGACATGCCAATGAAATACTTCCTCTACGAATTAAAGTCAGAATGTTCTCTGTAACTTTATAGCCTTATAGAACTGCCAGGGACACAAAGAAAATAAGTGACTTGCCCCAAGTCACAAAGCCAGTACAAAGCAGAGGTGGAGCTAGAACCCCCTTCTTCTTGTCTCCTAGGACAGCTCTACTCACTCCAACATGTTGCTTTGCTATAACATTACCAGAAAAATGGTATTATACAATAAAGGGTGATATTATGCACAAGTTTGTAAGAGATGGTCATGGATTTGAGCTGGGCTTGAAAAAACAGGAACGAATTTAACAGGTGAAAAGGTAAATGGGGAACAGACAGAGAAAACAGTTACCAAAGTACTGGAGGCAGGAAACAATGCATGTTTGGGGGCAAAATTTGGTTGGCATATGAAGAATGGAGTGACATAAAAATAAGGCCAAAAAAGGTACGGTGAGAATATGAATTAATTTCTGATAAGCTGAAATGATTTTTAAAAAATCAGCCAAATCAGTCGATTTATTTAAGTGATAAATTTATTAAAATGTTAAACTACTAGTAGTTTGTTAAATGAATGAATGAACAAACCCCATGGCTAAGTGACTGAAGAGTATCTCTTCAAATCAGAATAAACTACTTTATATATTAATGTTTAAAAAATGCTAGAAGAGTAAAAATTTTATGCAAATTTGGTTATTACAAAATTAAAAATCCCTAAGGATGCCAATTCTTTAATACCTTGTGGGAGGTGATCTTATCTAATATTGCAAATACTTAAGCAACAGCTGATATTATCTCAAAGGCAACCAATAAAAGTTCAACTTTACCTGAAAGATATGCAACTTTTTCTTTTAAAATTGGCAGTACATCCATAGCCTTCATTTCATCATTTTTGCGAAATCCTAGAATATACAAGGAAAAAATAAAATTACTAGACTGATCAAATGAAACTTAATATCTAAGATATTCTTTCCAATGACAAGGAAGGAAGGTAACAAGCATGCATTAAGTATTTACTGTATGTCAGGAACTTTACTAAGTTCTTTAGAAATATTATCTCATTTGATCCTCACAATAACCCTGGGAGACTGGTATTACTATTTTCATTTTACAGTTGGGAAACTGAGGCAAAGGTTGTGACCTGCCATGGGTCACACAGCTAGCAAGTATCAAAGGCTGTATCTGAACTCGTCTTCCTGATTCCAGGCCCTGTTCTCTGTCTATTGCACCATGTAGCTAACAAGTTAGACATACACAAGGAAAGGTTTGTTATTCAAATCCCTAGAATTAGCATAATATAAGACAAGGTAAATTACTTGCAGTTCACATTTCATATTTCAATATAAAATGAAATTTATTTATAAAATATATAGTTATGTTTAAAGAGTTGGGTACACAGAGCTAGATCTTAATTTTCTTTAGTTGTAGGAGAAAGTTTAATTTGGATTAAACAAATAATGTATATAATTAACATAGCATGAAAATACAAATTCAGCTAGCTTACCAAACCTTTAATTTAAATGTCTAGTTTGGAAAGATACACTTATAAATACAGAAAGAAAAGTAGGATAAACTATTTTTTACTACTACACAATAGTAGACATTGCAAACTACTATTTAGAAGAATAATCCTTAATATAGCTAAAGAGTAGTTTAAGGCAGGGATTATAGGAAGTATAGGAAAGAGAGAATGATGATTAAAATATGAAAACTATTTGTAAATTGTTCATGTGGTAATATGACTAAGGGAAAACAAAATCAAACTTAAATTTATTGCATCCGTCATCTCTGCACAGTTGACATTCTTTTCCTCTAGCAACAAAAAGTTCAAAAAGGTGGAGAAACAGGGAGAAGAGGGCTAAATATGCACTGAATCAAGTAATTCCATGTCTGTCTGTCTTTCTGTCTGTCCCCCTTCTACATGTGATTTTAGCTTGAAGCTAAAATCCATATAAACCACTTGTAAACCTTAAAGTGATATATAAATGTTAGCTATTATTATAATATTATTATTATTACTGCTGTTGTTGTTATGAAGGAGAAGGTTAAAAAAGTGGACCTGCAGAGGGTAATATCTTTCTCAAATTATTTCAAGTTTTCCCAAAGTATTTATTTTTGCCATCACCCCTTTTTCTAAAATGAACCATGGGCTTTGGGAAAAAAAGTGTCCCAAGATGTTGAATTTAACCAAGTTGTATTTGTTATTAAATAGTTGTTCAAATATAGGTACCTTCTGTCTTATTTCTATAGCGAATTATTTTCATACTTAAATTGGATGTATTCCATACATTTAGAATCAGAGGGTTTTAGAATTGGAAGTATCTCATTTGATCTCTTCATTTTTCAAATAAACAAGCAGGTCCCAGGAAGCAAAGAAAGGGTCTTAACCAAGATCATCAAGATAGGGCAAAGAACCAAGCCAGGTGTCCTAAGTGACAAGAGAAACATTCTGGGGTCCTAGGCAGGAAGAATACTCATTCATGAATGCTTGGCTTAAGTGAAGACGTTGACAGTTCACAGAGGCATGGCAGTGTTCACATATCTAAGAAACCATAGCTTCATTTCTGATTGAGTTCGTTTGCCATCTACAGGAAGCCCTTCCCACGGACTCCCTTAGTAATTAGTATATGCTCTTGCTTTTTCTTGAATTATCATGTAGACACTTCTGGTACAAGGAATAGATCACTGAACCTGGAGTCAGGAAGATCTGAGTTCAAATCCTACCTCAGAAACTTACTAGTTGTGTTGACTCTAGGCAGGTCAATCAACCTGTATTTGCCTTATTTCCTCATCTGTAAAATGGAGAAAATAATAGCACCTAACTCCCAGGGTTGTGTGCAGATCAAATGAGGTGATATTTCCAAAGAACTTAGCACAGTAAACGGCACATAATAAGCACTATATAAATGTCAGCTATTGCTATTACAAACTTCTGTCTGGTTCAGTTTCCTCATCTGTGAGATTGGGATGATAACAGCACCTCTCTCCCAGAATACGTGTGAGGACAAAATAAGGTAATATTTGTAAAGTACTTTGAAAGCTTTAAAATGCTACACAAATGCTAGTTATTACTATTCGAGTTATGATGTTATATCACCCTAATAAAGTACAGTAAGCTCCTTGAGGCCAAAGACTGTGTTTTTAAAAAATATTTATCTTTGCATTCCCAGAACAAGCAGGGCATTGTCCATGGTAGCCATTAATAAAAGTTTGCTGAATTTCACTTAATCAGCTGCTGCAAAGCACAAAGAAGGCAGATAAACTGATTTATATAGGTGTTAAGGAACCATGAAGTATGAGGTTTATGGAGGTGAGAAAAACCTTAGAAACAATTCAGTCACAACCCACTAATTCTATACACTAAGAAACTAAGGTTTTGAAGAGGTGAAATTCTTTGTTTGAGGTCAAATGGTTTGGTGATTCTGGAATCTCCTGATTCCTAACCAGTGCTATTATCCTACATTGGTGGTGCTGTCCTTGTCCTTTGATACTGGTGATAGTACTGGATGTTTTACTGAGCTTTCTGGGATTTTTTTTCCCCAGCATAGGAAATGTATGATTTCATAGCCAAAAAGTCTGAAAAGGGTTTTGTATTCTCAATATATCTACACCTACAATATTTGCTATCCCTTCCTCAGAGACTATCCATCCAATAAGCAATAACTGGTGCTTTGTGTAAATTTGTTTATCTCAGCCTCAAATCCTATGGTTTTCAATTCCTGGCTATTCCACTTACTACCTTTCTGACCTGTGGCAAGTCTAATTGTCTCCAGAGACTCAGTTTTCTCATCTGTACAATAAAGATGCTGGATTAAATAGCTTCTATATTTTCTTTTCAGTTCAAGATCCATGATCCTATAATCAGATGTGTCCTAAATTGGCCAGGTATGAGGGCAAAAGCTTTTGAAGAAAAATGGGCCTAGACTCCACGAGAGAGGTTCTCACACTCTGAAGGTATGACTCTGAGACATCCCTCGTGCCCAAACTGTTAAGGAGAAGAAACCAGGGAGCTCTTTTTTTTTTTTCCATACTGTCTTCAATTAAACAAAAAACTCAATAAACAAAACATATTTTATCCCCACCTCCTTACAGCAATAGGCATCTATTTTGACATGATTTGAATACAACATAGACTTCTGAAATACTATCAGGTCTTTAAAGCAGGATTCTCCATCTGAAATTGGTTGCAGCTATAGACAAAGGAGAATTGTAACAAAGAACCACGAATCAGCTCAGTTCATTTCCTAGAAGGCTTCTGGTGATATAGGAGCTGGGAATGGTGTCCAAGGAATAATTCAGAGAATGATAAAATCATGGAATCCTAATGGTCAGTCTGCCTCTAAAAGAGAGCAAAAAGAGCCTTTTCGATGCAAATGCATTCCTGCTCAACTCATTTTTATGAAGTAATAGTAACACACTAGATTGAGAGAATCAGTCTGGCTCACCTGTGTCTGTAAATTAAAAGTTTGCCAAAAAGCTTTATCACTTTATCACGCTCTACTCTGCATCTGCTGCACAGTTCATCACCTTTAATCTCATCACCACATTGCTAACTCAAGCCCTGTATGATTCTCAGCCTCTTCTCTCCTTTGACTAGAGGCCTGGCAGACAGAGTATCAAATTCCTCCCAATGCTTTCCTTTATAGAGAGCAGAAACTGGAATTCTGGCTTCACTTCACATGCATTTGCTGCTCTTTCTGGTTTCAACTCTACAGAATGAGATGCCCCCTTCCCCTGTGCCAGGTACCCCATGACCTCCCCCCAACCCACCTGTCTTCCTCAATTAGATTATAAATTCCTTGAGGGCAGGGACTGGCTTCTTTTTATTAATTGTATCCCCACTGTGCCTGACACTATGTAGGCATTTAATAAATGTTTATTGGATATCAGGTAATAGTCAGCTCCTTAACGATCTTGCAGAAACAAAAATGTAATGTCTGTGCCCAACGTGCTTGTCAACTAAGTAATGTTTTTAATCATCACTAACATCTGCCTATATTTTAATTGAAACACACCCAATTCAATTAATTCTGCAACTTTCAATAAAGAGCAGGAAGGACTCTGACATCATACTTCGCCAGATCAAAAGGCCAAGCCAGTTTGGTGCCCCTAAGGATATGTATGTAAATGGTGCATGACCATAAAGGAATTTTAAAAAGTAAATGGCTTCTGTGCAGTTCTTGCGATTGTAGATTACTCTAAAGATACACATCATCTGCTTTTGGCCTTTAAGACCCAGAGCTTATTAGTTTTCTCTACAACCTATGAAATACTCTCTATCCCAGGGGCAGGGAACCTGTGGCCTTCAGGTCACATGCGGCTTTCTAGGTCCTTGGGTGTGATCCTTTGATTGAGTTCAAGTTTTATAGAACAAATCCTTTTCTTAAGGGGATTTGTTCTGTGAAGTTTGGATTCAAAGGGCTGCACTTGAGGACCTAGAGGGCCACATGTGGCCTGGAAGCCGCAGGCTCCCCCATCCTTGCTGTAACCATTACTCCTGAGCTAATGAAAGTAAAAGGGAAACTAAGCAATGATAAATTATGTCACCTGAACTGTCAAACTACTCTCATGTCTTAAAACTGAAAAGATGGAAAAAGTCCACATTAAAATAAAGATTTATTTCCGCTACAGACCAGACCAGGGCACACCAGCCTTCTTATTTCTCTAAGTTCCAGTGGCAGGTTTAACTAAATAAACCCTGTTTGTATTACTCAGAGGCTTAAATAAATAAGGAGGGGAGATAGAAAGGGGGAAAAGATGAAGAAAGCAAGAGAGGGAGAGAGAAAGATGGGAGAGGAAAACACAACAACAACAAAGATAAAAGATATATGTTTGGTATGGAATGGTTAAAAAAAGGAATATAAATGGTTAGGGTGCCATGTAGTTCAAGGAGTTACCTATGACTGAATGACAAAATACGTTTTCCTAGTCGTAAATGACATTTTATGAGACTCCATTTGTCAAGTTCTATTGATTCCATCTCCACCATCTCTGCTCCCAAGGCCATCAATCTAGGTCCCTTCTTCATTATCTATTCTCCTTTCCTCTAGTCTCTTTCCTCTCTACTCCATTCTTTGCACAATTGACAAAACCTATCACCCTCCCCCAACCCTTCAGTGGTGCCCTATTACCTTCAGCATAAAATACAAATACCTTAGCCTGGTTTTTAAGATACCCCATCACTTAGCTCTAATTGAGACTTCTAAAACTACTTCACCTTATTCCTGATAAAATACTATTTGATTCAAAATGGAACTTGCAACTGTCTGCCCACCCCCTCTCACACCCAGAACACATTACAACTACTAACACTAGCTTGTTGAAATCTGGTGAAATCAGGGCTTTACTAGTTGATCTTACTCTTGTTTTAGGGTCTGGTGCTGCTTGTGACTGCATAAATAAAGTAAGAGGGACAGAATCACTGGTGCTTCCTTCCTAGATCTTACAGAGAGCTAGACTGATGTTGAAGAAGAAGATGGAAGCACCAACTGAGGTCTCCTCAAGTCTCTCCCCCGGGAGACCTGATCTGAAGGTTCTCGGACCCACCTATTTGTCCTTAGAATATGAATTCTAAGCCAGCTATCTTATATGGAATGAGAACATTTTCTATATTATTAAATCAATGAAGGTACCAGAGAAGATCCCATGACTTTTGGACAGAGTAATACTAACCATCCTGTGGCCTCTTATAAGAGGACTATCACAAGGATATACTAGCACATTATATTACTAAATAAATGATATTTACCAGCATTTCTCTGGATAGCTAGATGGCATGGTGGATAGAGCACTGGACCTGGAGTTAAGAAGATGACTCCTTCCTGAGTTTAAATCTGACCTCAGACACTATCTGTGGGACCCTGAGCAAATCACTTAACCCTGCTTACCTCAGTTTCCTCATCTATAAAATGAGCTGGAGAAGGAAATGGTAAACCACTCTAGTATCCTTGTCAAGAAAACCCAAAATGTGTTACTAAAAGTAGGACATGACTGAAAAACATCTAAACAACAACAAAAGAATATCCCTGTCCATAGTTTCTTTCTTCCTCCCTGCAACATGAAGTAGGCTCAAGAATATAGTAGGTGATTAATACATTTTAAGTTTAATTGAAGAAACACAAAGTAGAGTCACCTTAAGGAATAGTAAGAATATATTAATATAAGGTTATATATTATATAATGCAATATAATATATTAATATAAGGGATAATAGTAACAAATATTCAGGGTCTGAAATAAGAGGTCATCTAGTTCAGAGGTGTTACATGTAAGTGGAAACTAGGAAATATTTTAACAAAATAAATAAAAATACAATAAAACAGATATTTCCTTTTTTAAACTAAGTCAACATGTGTGCTGCAGTTATCTTTATGTACAGATTTCTAGCCCTCATTTTTATATTATTTGAGTTCAACAGTACAGATCTAGTCCATTTAGCCCATCATTTTATTCACAAGGAAACTGAGACCCAGAAAGAGCCAATGATTTGCCCAAGTTGAAACAGATATAAAGTGGTAGTCATGGCAGGATTCAAATCCAGGTCCTCTCTTCCCAAATCCCCACTCTTTACTCTGTCATATTGCTTCCCAGATTAGGTAGTGGCTCATGTGGGAATCTTTAAAAACAGAAGACTGAACTAGAAGGACATCTGAAATAAGTAATGAGAAATATTCTAAGGGGGAATTAAAAAGGAGCTGGCATTTTTTTAAAGGAAGAAAAGTCTCCTCTGATAACTGAAGCATACAGTTGGAAGAGCACTTAGAAATTAGGTAGCAGCTAGTTACTAGTTCAACCCTTTCATTTTATAATGACGAAATGAAGCTCAGAGGGATGAGGAGGTGCCTTGCACAGGGTCAGGCAGTGAGTTGTGGCAGATATTATACTAGAAATCAAGTCCTTAAATTCCTTAACCAGCATGGCTACTACAGTCAAAAAGTCAAATCAGTAAGTATTTATTAAGTACCATCTATGTGCCAAACATTGTGCTAAGCACTGAGGATACAGAGAAAGGCAAAAAATACTCCCTGTTCTCAAGGAGTTCAGTCTACTGGAGGAGATAACAAGCAAAGAACTATATGCAAACAAGATATATACAAAGGGTAAATTTGGGGTAGTCTCAGAGGGAAGGTACCAGGATTAAGAAAGACTGGGAAAGGCTTCTTGTAGAAGTTGGGACTTTAGCTCACACCTAGAAAGAAGCCAGGGAAGCCAGGAGGTGGAGACAAGAAAGGAAAGTGTTCTAGGCACTAGGGAAAGGCAGGCAGTGAAAATATTAGGAATTAGTAGATAAATGTCCAGTGTGGAGAAAAGCAAGGAGACTGATATCACTGGATTACAGAGTATTTGGAGGGGAAAACTGAAAAGGTAGGTAGGGTAGGCAGGGTCAGTTTATGGAGAACTTTAAAAGCCAAAAGGAGGATTTTCCATTTAATTCTGAAGGTAATAGGGGGCCACAAGAGTTGACTCAACTGCAATGAATGACATGGTCAGATTGGATCTTTTGAAAGATCAATTTGACAACTAAGCAGAGAATGGTTTGTAGTGCATGGGGACTTGACACAGAAGACCAATTAAAAGGCTATTGTGATAGTCCAGGTGTGAGATAAGGAGGTCTTGCACTAAGGTGGTGTAAGGAGTCAAGAATGACACCTAGGATGTCAGCCTGTGTAATGGAGAGGATGATGGTACGCTCATCAGGTCTTAGGAAAATTAGGGAGATGGGATGGTCTTAGAGAAAAAATAATGAGTTCAGTTTTGGACATATTTAAGATGTTTAGGTGATACCTAATTTGAGATGTCCAACAAGCAGTTGGAAATGCAAGCCTGGAGGTCAAGAGGATTAGGGAGGGTTGGACAAAGAGCTCTGAGAACTACCAAAATTAAAGGGCAGTGGCTCACTTCTAATCTCTGTGGACCTACAAAAGGATTAGATGATTTCTTAGGCCCCATCAAGTATTAAATTACAAAAACCAATCATAATCCTAAAATCTTGAATTTTCATTGCAAAGAATGAAATTCATAGGATCACAAGATTTTAGAACACCTAAGTGATCATCTAAATCCATCCCAACATCTCACAGATGAAGTTGATGAATTCTGAAAACTGAAAGGCAATCAGAAAATAGTGAATGTCATTTCATTTTGAAAGATCACAAATAATGACTATGAGTTTTCAAGAAAGGAGAGATTTAGGAATGAAGAGTAAAAACAGTCCACAAAATTTTGCAACAAAAGTCTGTACAAACTGGAGCTAGAAGTGAGGGGATGATTTAGGTTAAGAAGCCAGATTTAATTTGTTTATGTGAATGACTACTGGATGGACAGATGGTCATAGAGCTTTCAGACTGGAAGGCACATTAGAGATCATGCAATCCCATCCTTCATTTTTCAATTTAAGAAACTGAGACCCAAATTAGTAAAGCAGTTTGCCCTCAGTCACTCATTTGAGGGGGAAAACTAGGTATATTTTCTACAGGAAAACTTGTACCTGTAGTAAGAGCAACAGTTGAGAACTGTGATGTTTTTATAGCCTCTTCTTGTCAAAGAAATTTTTAAAAAGCACTTTAAAAAGTAGTCCTCAAAATAGTCAATGTGCTCAAAATAGTCCTCCTATCCAGGAGGTAAGAAACAGTTTCTTACCTATTCTCCAGATGTAGATATCAAAGCTCAAGAATCACATCTAGGATGATGCAGCATCCAGAAATGGATCTTAACTTCCTAACCATGAAATCAAAATCTCTAAATAGTGCTTCTACAAGACACATGAAATCCTACAACAGCAAGTTTTAAAAAGTTGATAAAATTATTTCGTTATGCTCAAGATTAGTCACACCTAACACTGCTTGAATGGTTAGAAAACATTATTCAGATCATTTTTACAGATTGAAATTAGGCATGAAATAACTAATTTTTTTTTTGCTTTCCAGTCAAGTTAGATGTTGATAATAATCACTTTTTGCCAACATGTAAAATCCTAATGTTTCAGCATGTTGTTAATTGAAAAGAATAATTTTGGTGTAATCTTTGAAGCAATCTTAACTTGATATTCTAATTCAAGTTGTGACAGTTTGAAAAGAAATTGCAAAAACACAGTATAGTGTTCCCAATATTTCATATTTCAAGCATTTTTTAGCAGTAAGGCCCTCGGTGCATACAGTTCTAGACAATGAATTTAGCACTGCTTTAAAATGAACCTGTTTATAATCTAATCGCCAGGCTAAGGGATTTGGGGATTAACACCTACTCGGCTTCCCCACTACGTTTCTTACTATAATTCACTTTGATTTTTAAAACCAAAGTACAGATTATTGATACAACATATTGCTAGGTGAAACTTACAATGGCTAAATGTCACAAATCGAAATTATACAATAATGTCTCATCATGCTATATAATTGCTTCCAAAGAGTTCAGACCACAGGCACAATATTTCATCCCCTTTAGTTCGGGGGTAGGAAAACAAACATTAGGATAAGCAGATTCTTTAGTCTGCAAGTCATCCATCTGAAAAAAAAAATCTACAAATGTACTACGTGTGGTATGGCTAGGATTTGTTTGGTTATTTTTTTAGTTTTGTCCTACAAAAAAGGAACCTCTTCCTTCCCTAGGAAGAAATATTCTATAAGGTAGTTATCCTTCTATAACAGAGAAACTTTTCCTGAATGAATAACCTGAAACTTGAACTACATAGGATGCTACTGTTTAAATCAATAATGCATTAACTTTTAAAGAGACTTTGAAATGAGCTGTATTTAATGCATCCTAGGGTATTTGGGGTAATTAAAAAAACATTCTTTTTTTTTTTTAACTCAGTCATTAATCTCCTAATGCTCATTTTATTCCGTCATTCTTTTGGTACTGAATTTTTAAAGGAAGTATAATTATAAAAATATTTCACATGACATACACTGCCTTTTAGAAGAAAAAGCTTCACACAAATATTTTAGCAGTGACCAAAAGGTTCTATGCAGCAAGCACATTATCCCTGAAAAATGTTTTATTGTGGCTATTAAAAAAAAGTCAGAAAAGTTTACCCTTCGGTAATTTTCACTGCAACAGAGGAGTTTTATTATTACTAATAATATTCTCCTGAACTTCTCTTTGGACTATCTGGCAAGCACTTCTTGTAAATTTCATATAATTCTCAAATTAAATGACTCAGATGTTGATTTAGGGTCAGAAAAACCACAATTATTTCCTGATCACTGAAACTGCCAGTGAAAATGAACTTGTTCTGCATGTCTGCCCTGCTTCCTTTATGTGGATTTGCCCATATAAGACAATGTTGAATATAAACCGTATTACTAATCCATTTTCAAAGGTCTCATTTGCCCGTCAGTTCCAAAATCATAATGTTCACTTGAGGAGAAAATCACTAGTGAGGTAATTAGAAAAAAACAAACCCATCAAAACACCAAATTTCATCTTACAAAACAACAAAGGTGTTAGCAATAATAAAAACATAAATAAAAGATGGCATATTTTAAAATTTTAGAGGATAAAAGTTAATAGCTCTGTCTAGTCCTGGTGAGAATTATACAATTTTAATAATAAGCAAGTTTAAATATTTACAGAAAACATATACACATACTACGCAGAGAGATCCCTGAATATACATAAGAATTTCTCCAATATCTGCACAGCTTGGCAATCCCCGAGCCAGCCAGTCATCCTTATCACACATTAATGGAGGTGATGTCATCCTTTTGAACCAAGCTGGTCTGCAGTTCCTACTACCAACGTTTTCACTGCAGTGCCTGCAGTATGATTCACAGGATGTGAAGCGTGCACAGGGTGGCAGGCAGGATGTGTGAGTTAACAAAGCTTGTAGTTGTGGAAGCAGCTATTTTAATGTATGTGCATGCACACTGAAAGCAAATCAAAACAAAAAGCACTTTAACTAGGTTGAATTCTTAGATCAGAATTTGAGAGGAAAGATATGAACAACGTCCAAACAAGCATCTCAGGTTGCATAGAATCACAGAATCTCAGAATTTCAGGGCTAGAAGAAAAAAAAAAATCAATGAGCTACATCTAATCCTCTTTTTACAGAGGAGGAAGTGAGGCCCAGAGAGGTGTGAAGTGATTTGTCCAAAATCTGCTTAACGACCTAGGGAGCTGCAATCCTCTATCACCAAAACTCGGTTCAGCCTTGGATGTTAATCTGACTTGGCTTACTATTGTTTCATTTTACTGTCTAAATTTTTAAAATGCAAATGTTTGCTGATATTTCCGATAAAATCAGGCATTATAAAATTGAGAGAAGTGAATAGAATATTCAAAATCCAGGTCTCATAAACACAGACCAGGTGTCTGCAATCTACATCAAAATATGGGTTTAGTTATGGGCATCACTGTTTTTATATAGATAACCCATTTTCACTAGAGTTACAGTCAGACAGCTTAATTTATCATTTCACATATATTTAGAAGTTATTATTTCTGGTCATAACCTATAAGATATCAGAACTCTAAGGCAAATAAAGTTTGAATATGTTATCTCTATACAAAGACGCAGTTGTTACAAGGGTACAACAGTCAATTCCACATAACTTAACATGTTTTTGGTCTTTTGCTGTAACTAGCATTAGTTTAGGGGAAAAGAAAAACCCAGAACAAACCAAGAGAACAGAAAAGGAAAGAACATCTTAAAGAACTAGGGATATTTTAGTGTATGATACATCCTCTGCACAATTTCTTAACTTTCTTAGGCTTGATATTTTAAGTAGTAAGAACAGAAATAGCTTAAAGGACAAGGATGGCGAAATGAGGTAAGCGGTCTACCCAGCCATCTGGATTTCAATCCCACTTCTAACTACTAACTAATCGTGGTGTCACAGTGAGGGTGCCCATTCCACTTGTTGCTCAGTTTACTTAGCTGAAAAATGAGAGAGGATGAATGAGGCTATTATGGTCCATTCCAGCAGAAACATTACTCTCCTACACTTAAGAAGTGTATTTCAATTAACTTCAATTTATACCTCTCAAGATGGAATGGGAATTGTTGCTCTTTAGTAATAATAACAATGTCAGTAATAACAATAATAGAATTTATTAGCACTTTGCATAGACTTTTCATTTGATCCTCACCACAACCCTGTGAGATTGGTGGTATTATCTCCAGTTTACAGATGAACTTCTTATAGGCTCAACTCAATTCAATAAACATTGATGTTTTGAATAAACATTTATTGTTTATGAATGATTATTACTAATTGCCATGCACTATGCTAAATACCAAGAATGCAAAAAGAGGCAAAAGGCAGTCCCTGCCCTCAAAGAGCTTACAATCATAAGAAAATAAACAGAGGTTCATGAATGACTACACAAGCAACACTAGTACTGATTTGAGGGTTACAAATACATTTTGGTAAGTTGGTGAATTCACATATATCCAATCTATGAATGAGGATCAACTACCTATTTGTAGATACCTAATTCTAGATAATCTACTTCTAGATAGATATATCCTGATGCATACCAGGTTCTAGTGCTCTTTGGACAACAGGTGGTATTGTACCCTGAAAATGAAGTAACTGAAAATCCATAAGGCCTGAAAAGTGAACTTCTAAACTCTCCATCAAAGTAGCAACCCAATACAGTTTAAATGTCAATACACTTTACAATAGTAGTATTACTTTGTAGGCCACAGTGGAGAGAGTGAAAGTCCCAGAGAAAGGAAAACTCATCTGCCTGAGTTCAAGTCTGACCTTGGATATACTTACTAGCTGTGGGACCCTGGGCAAGTCACTTAACCCTGTTTGCCTCTGTTTCCTCATCCATAAAATGAACTGGAGAAGGAAATGGCAGACGTCTCTAGTACTTTTGCCAAGAAAACCTCAAATAGAGTCATGAAGAGTTCGATACAACTAAATGGACAACAACAAATTCCTTTAGAATTGCTAGTCTATTAAAACATGATTAAGTCAATCAGATGTGTGTCAGCCAATCAAGCAATAAGCATTTATTAAGTCCTTACTACGTGTCAGGCACTGTGTTAAGCCAAGACAAATGACAGTCACTGATCTCAAGGAACTCACAGGCTACTGGAGGAGACAATATGTAAACTATGTACAAACAAGATATGTACAAGATAAATAAGAGATAATTAACAGAGGGAAGGGTCTAACATGACCGCGGGTGAGTATGAAGTTGTGTGTATAGAACATTAGAATTTAATTGCTCATTTCTGTCCTCTCACCACTGCCAGGTTTGAACTGAGTTGTTAAGAACAGATAAAATATGATAAAGTAGAAAACAGAGAAGTCTTTTGAGGCAGAGAGAAAAGTATGAGCAAAAGCAGGAAGGCCAGAATTAGTGTAGTGAAAAGAGGACCTGGGTTTGAAGTCTAGCTCTGCTTCTTACTCTGCCTCTGTGATCTGGAGCAAGTGCTTTCTCCCTTCTGGACTTCAGTACTCTCTATGGAAAAGGAGGGACAGTCTCTAAGTTCCCTTCAGCTCTAACACTCTGAGTAGCAGTGGGGAAGAGAAAGATCAAATACATGGAAGCACAGTTGTAAGAGTTACCTTTAGTAAAAAGTTGGGATTTTAGCAACAACCAAACCAGGAAATCCCATTAGGTTAGCGAATGGGGTAACTCAAATGATACTTTGAGAATATTAAGGCAATAGCAATAGACATAATAGTACATAAAACTCTCATAGTCTCATGGTCACAATCCATTTTATTTATCACATTAGATAGATAATATGGGTGCTGTATCTCCAGGATCTAGCACAGTGCCCGGAATAGAGCAGAAGTTTAATAAATGCTTACTGGTTGATTCATATTGGTCTGATTGTACACTAAATTATTTAGTACCTCAAATCTATGGAACTTTTCAATTGTGAAATAAACTGAGTTGAGAACAAAGTACTTAAGTCTTCTTAACAGTTACTTAACAGGGGCTCAGAGGATAATGTTATATGAATCTTCACACCTATAGTTTCTTTAGGTGCAGGAAATGAATGACTTAGAGTACTTTGTAGCCACGAGATAGGAGGAAAAGGAGAAGGAGAATTAGAAGGAGGAAGGGAAGAAAAAAGGAGAGAGAAAAGGGCAGGAGGACGAGGAACCTTACAAATTGAGAGACTGTTACTGTTCTATTTCTTACAAATCAAAAATGGAATGTCACATGGCTACATCCATTTGTCAGGAGCAGTAGTTTTTCAAGGAAAGATAGTAGAGTAAGTCTTTACAAGTAAAGGTAATATAGACAGATTGTAGGGCCTAACTATATGCTCCTTTATATTTAGAGGGTCTTATTTTTTGATCCAAGGGATCTAGTATCACATTAATCAATGACACAGTTCTCACCTTGACCACAAGATAACAATAGTGTGATAGACTAAGTAGGCTAGAATTCTCTAATACAAATAAACTTGTATGTATATGTGCATATATACATGCATATATGTTTATATAAAATACTCAAATATATATTATTCCATTAAAACATTCTTTTTTTACATATCAGACTATCTTTTCTATATATTCCTAAGCTTAGAAGACATGAACGTATATTTTTCTAATATTGTTTTTCATGACTAATTTAATGTATGACTGGCCTTCATGAACAGTTTATATGACACAAACAGTAATACTGCAGACAGAAGCATGTACATCATTGTTTATTCAGCAAACCTTGCCCTTTAATTAGTTTTGTGGATACGAACAGGGGTAACATAAGGTCATAACAGTTAGGTAGCAATGGTCAAAATTTTCTTTCTACCCTTTTAATGTCTAGGGGGAAAAAGCATTAATTAACATCTTTGGACCAATAAGTCAGTTTACAATTACGGTCACGCTCCAACTGTCTGAACAAAGATCATTTACAGTATACCTCATCAGGCTCAGGGCCCAGAGTCAGGAGACCTCAGTTCAAATCTTGTCTCAAACACTTACAACAATGTGACTCTGGGCAAATCACTCAATCTCTATTTGCTTCAGCTTCCTCAACTGAAAAATGGAGATAAAACAGCACCTACCTCATGGGGTTACTGTGGCAATCAAATGAGGTAATATTTACAAAAAGCTCTTAGCATAATTCCTGGCACATGATGTAAATACTATTTCCTTCTCCTCCCACTAATGCAACTTCTCCCGCTCTCCCACAAAGTTACAACCCTTCTCCTAAAAGTTAGATATAAGACCACGAGGAACACAGAAAACAGAAGCAGGACTATCCCTCTTTCCAGTACAGCTGCAGTCACAATTCATTTGTTCAATCTCTTTTGATCAACCAATTAGAAAATATTTATTGATTGTCTAATAACTTCCAGTCACTGGGGAGAGATAAATGTGAATTGATTGTCTTTCTAAATGAACAATTAATATGAATCACTAGTGACTAACTAAATTCAAAATGCAATATATGTTAAAAAAAAATATTAAAGCTGTTTCTTCTAAAATGTGGATCAAATGTGATTCCATAAACTGTGAGCCAAGAAAGGTTCTACTAGTTCAGTACAAAGTTAAAATTCTTCAATTATTGCCTTATTTATGCTTGCTAACTTGTCCAATGAGACATTAGTCATCGATGGAAACAAAAGGATTTTAAAAATTCAGTATGCTGGAGTTCAAACGTGACTCCTCATACTAAAACTATGTGACCCTGAGCAAGTCGCTTAACCCCAACTACCTCCAAAATAACATTCACTGAATCAAAAATTATTTCCCTAAGCAAACTCACAAAGTCCAACAGAAAAATACTTTTGAAAACTTTAATTCGGCAGACTTTCCTGCTACTCCATCCCTTGATCAATGAGCAGATATTTAAATATACATATTTTTTAGCGTATGTGTGCGTTCATCCTTTGTTGCCGGAGAGGACCATGCCATCAGAGAAATGATGACATGACTCTGACTTGACTTTGTTTTGAGCGAGGGAGGGCTGTGCAGGTCACCAGCCTCACTTCTCCTCCAGAGCCATCTGAATCCAGTGACCAGACATTCATCAGAATGACTAGAGATGACCCAGGATGAGGCAATTGGGGTTAAGTGACTTGCCCAAGATCACACAGCTAGTGAGTGTCAAGTGTCTGAGGTGAGATTTGAACTCAGGTCCTCCTGACTCCTGCACTGGTGCTCTATCCACTGTACCACCTAGCTGCCTCCACATATTTTTAGTATTTGTATAACAAAGTATTTAGAGTAAGGATGCATCATCTACATATAATATTCTCTGCCAAGTATAAAGTTTTTTTAAAAAATAAAAGCAAAATGAAACTGACATGTTCCCTAACTTCTAGTAGCTTTCACTTTAAAAGGGAAAACAGGTTGTATATAAAAAGATAAAACAAAAATTAAACTTAAATTAAATTAAATACTGAATAAGAAATAAGGAGGCAAAAAAATTAGTATGTATTGCATTTAATCACAAAATATCTACATTTTGGATATTTTCTGTCTGTCTTCACCTAACTTAATTTGAATGTGTTCTTTTAGTCTGATAAATGAGGAAACTGAAGAGAAGGATTGGACAAGAGAAGAGTAAAAGGTCTTCTGTTGCAGAAAGAGAGAAATTTTTGGTATCAATCTTCATTTTTCCCACTCTTTTACAACAAACCTATGTCCTTCTCTTATTCTTACACACTTTACTAGCCAAGAGAAAAAAAATCTAATTTCAAAGCTACATTTACATAGACCCAGAGGAGAATAGGGCAAGCCCAAAGAAATTTTCTTTGGTATGGAATATAAATGAATTCTCTCAGAGATGATGACTCTAGGGTAAGCTTAAATGAACTTAGGAAATCTGCTACTCCACACACCATGTCTTTAACTCTTGATTCTCTCCTAGGCTTTCAGCTTAATAAATGAAAACACATAGGGATTTTAATAACAGCCGTTCAGAGGAATGTGCCACATGCCTGCATAGGCACACACACACAAGGCCACCAAAAGTCCGGACACATTTCAGCTCTGATGCTTCAACAGGTTTTTTCTAACATTTGTCAGGGCAACTCTCATCTGCTCAAACAGTTTTGAAATAACAAAGATGTGGCAACACCCAACACAAAAAGCTCCTACAAAACAAGCTGTATAAATTTAAGCCCTAGATTCCACAGCTCCCACCACTGCTGAAGAAGCAGCCTCTATGTAGGGTCCTCTACATTATGTCTTATGCTACTAGCAATACGATATGTGTTTGGAATTGTGTTCCCTTCCTCTTCCCCTCAAACAGTGATGGATCCTGGAATTATACATAATCATTTGTAAGTTTTCCCTTTGGAAAAGGATTGTGGACTGTCACAGTGGTAGAGCACCATGGGAATGGTTGGGAAAAAAAAGTAGGCCCTGAAAGCATTCAAAAGAGCAAATCAGAGCTTTATCATCACTTTATCATCAGGACTTGGACTTCTGCTTTCCTTAGGAAGGTTAGGGGTGGGGTGGGTGTGGTGTGGATGTGGGCGTTATGGCCTTGGATATAGCATGCATTTACCTAGTATGTTCAAGGTCTATTACAATAAAAGAAGTAATTAAGAAATTCTCAAAGCCATATAAATTGTGGGATGCCCTCCCCCCTCATAACCTTCACTGGAGATTTCCTGAGACTTCAAACTTGCCCTAGTATCAGGGACAGACTCCATCCTAGAGAAGGTGTACGTAGACACACATGTATACACACATGTACACACACACACACACACACACACACACCTCTTATCTTACTCTGGATCCCTACCTCCATTTCCAAACACTTTGTTTCTCTGCAAGATCTTTTGTCCCCAAGATTATGTCATCTCAGACTATGAATCTCTTTTGAGTCTCACTTTTGGGCTACACTTTTTGGGCTACCATCTTAGTGGCAGTAAACTCAACATACAACATCCACAATCTGAATGGGCAGCCAGATGATCACAATGGACCTCTGAGGACTGACCAAGGTGCTGTACGCTCCTTCACCCATTAACATTTACCACAGATTTTTGTTTTTATAATGAACACATTCACTCAAAACACTACTTTGAAAAAAACTAGTTTTTGCCCCCAACATTTCACTATAATCAACCCCCACTGCCATCCCCTAGGGTGCCTGGGTAATACCTCCAAAATCTGGAGGACAGTGAATCAGTCTTAAAACCAGGGGTGGTATGAGACTCAAATACTTTACAAATCTTAAAATGCTATATAAACTCCAGTCATTATTCTTATCAGCCTCTAGTCATCAGGCCTTGAGTCTGGTGATGGAAATGTCCTCAGCCTTCTACTTCTTGCTAAGTTCAAATAATGTCTATAAAACAATACAGGGATGTAGTGGTAAACAGTTAACAACCTGGCTGAGGTGGGTCCAGGGGGTACATGTATGCATGCACACACACTTTTAAGTTTAATCTGCTTTATTAATATTAAGCCTAAACAACTGACAAAAAAAATAAATCAAACCTGGATTTCTGAGGTGTAAGCATTCACTGTGAAATTTTAACAATCTGAACTGGTTAGAGCTGGCTCTAGCACATCCTGCTCATTACCCCCTTGGATACCACCAAATCTGCTTAAGTGAAATCTACCACTGAAGTAGGAAAGACAAGTAGCGGCTTTCAACGAAAGATCTCTAAACACACTTGCTCCTCTTGAAGTGATAGGTTAGAGTCACTAAGACCTTCTCTGTCTATGGTTTGTTGTTTTGGAACTCTCTGCCCCAAACACTTAAGGGGTTGTTGGTTTTGCTTTGTTTTTTGTTTTTTTGTTTTTTGTCTCAGCTTTGGATACCCTTGACTATTTGCCACTGCGACCTTCAGTACTGGCAGAGGGGCAAGGTGAACTGAGGTACTGGATATAGATCAGAAAACCAGCCCATAGGATCCTTCCTAGGACCTCCATTGCCTATGAAATGATCTAATGCATCATGAACACCTGCACAGCCCTCATTCACTCCGTGGGCTGGGAAGGTCTTCTAAAAAGAGGCATGATGTTTACTCCCAATGCTGTTCTTACAAACTTAGTGGTATAATTAAAAGCAATCAAAGATATAACCTGCAGAGGCAGGGAGCTGTCCACAGCTGAAGCTTATGCAGAAAATCAAGAAAGAACAAAATCAGCACCAAACTTTCAGGCTCAAAGGAATATTGGCATGGTCACTGAACCAAGCAAGTTAAATTGAGAGATATTTCCTTTTTAAGAACGCAAGCACCCTAGATGCTCAGTTTGTGGCAGTGCTTTATGACTTGAACCCATTTTTACCTATCTTTTTCTTTAGTTGCCAAATTACTGACTCACTTCTTTTTATCTGGTCCCCACCTACTTTAACCTGCTTTTATGATACTGCATGCTTCTGGCCAATCCTCACCAGGAGCATTATCCCTGCAGATGGCTCTATCCAAACTAGTTTGTCAGCATCTCGGCCTGTTTTACGTGGGAATAGTACACGGTGTATAAGACCTTTTCACAAACACTTTGGTTTCTTTTTGTATCCATTTCCCAGAATTTTCATACGGATTAAACCTGAATTGCCTTTGATATGTCCCAACTATGACAAACTGCTCACCCAATGACTTTGTATTAAGCCCCAAGATTGTTCATGAAGTTGAAATCTTTTGAAATGCTGCTTTCCCCTGAAGGGCCAGATACCCTTCACTTGTAGTGCCTACTTGGTGCTAAAGATGTAATATATATTGATGGAACAGAATTTTTCATTTCTGTAAAAATGAATGATGCAAAGCCATGAGATTTAAGTCAAACATACACAGGGAGCTGACTATGCTGTGTCTGCCTATTCCATCATCCCTAATCATAAGTCTGCAGAAACCATCTACAAGCATTCAAAATACTGCCTAGAATCAGAGGTACATCCTGCACTGAATAAATATAAATAAAGCTTGAGGTTAGCTTCACATATCCAGGCTATATTTAGCACACCCTCAGAACCTCTTTGGTCAAGGTATAACTCATCTAAAAATATTTTTTAAAACATCTCTGACTTAAGGGGGAAAAGCTCTCTTCTTCAGTCCCCTACAACCCATTTAGGTAAATACAAGGGCCAAGGAAGAACTTGACATGAGTTACCCAACTAACTATCCCACAACCAACGGAGGAACTACAACAACTAAACCTGTATCACTTGAGATTAAGGGCAGATGAAAGACTGGGTTTAGAAGAGGTTGTTTCAAGTTCAAATACAAATAAAAACTGAACATTCTTTTTCACTTTGTAAGCACTGCAAAGTTTTGCCGCAAAAACACTGTTGCAAATAAAGGTAAAATGGAAATAATAATTAAAAAAAAGAAGTGGTTGCTTCCCAAGCAAGTACTTCCTGAGAACCTTGAATAGTTTTAAGTATTTAATCATATAGCCTTATACAACAAGTTTTATCTATTGAAGACAAATAGTCACCCAAATAGTCAGTCTTATACCCAAACTTCCATAAGTGAGTATACACTCAACCCAACTTGCATAAGTGAATATACACTTAAAAGAAGATTCCGATATTTGGTTATTTCACCAGAAGCGAAAGGAATAAAAAAAAAAAAGGACAATCAATACATTGTTTGCACCAGTTGCTGTGCAATAATTGTATTTTGTTTTCTATACTTTTTGTTCTGACAGAGTAGCAAACTATATTTTCATAATTCTTCTAGTTTTGAAAGATCACAATTGGCAAATTAAGAACAGTATATTACAGATGGCCCTCCTTCAGATTTTTCTCTCAAATAAATTCCATAATAGTTCTAACTAGTTAAGCTCACTCATGTATGTACCAAAATGGATCTATAGAGCAGAAACAATCTGCACCTTGGATATTTTGAAATACAGTTTGGTATTTGTGCATATGTTATAAATGATGTGTAAGTTTCCCAGACAGCCCACAAATGCCTGTTTACCCCTTTGCTCCTCTTTCTTCTACTTGAGCTCTCAATCCCGGGAGTAGGGAATAACGTAATATAGGGGGAAAGGCAAAGAAAGGAAAAAGGAAGAAGAGAACTTTGCTCTCCTTTTTGAGCACTAGGTTGACAAGGAGAAATACTGAAAGAGGTAATACTTATTCGGGGCATCCTCTTACCTACTGCTATTTCTCTCTTCAGGCCCCCAGGTCTCTCAGAGTATCCTAAGTCTCCTGAAGTGGCACCTTCTCTAGGTAAGTTATGTGTTCCAAAATGATCTACCTCTTCCTCCCATCCCTAGCAAAATGTCCATTTTCTCAATGAAGCTGAAAGAAGCAAATTAACAGGCTCACAAACACAGAATCAATGATTTACAGCTGGAAAGCAGCTTCATTCAACGTCCCCATTTTATAAATGTTGAAACTGAGGCCCAAGAGGTTAATGGCTTACCTAAGATCACACAGGTAGAAAATAGTAAAAGCAAAGTTAAATTCAGAGTCTCTGATGCTAAATTCAAAGCAATATGTATAAGAAAGGAAATGACACCAGTTCTTAGTTCTCCCATTCCAAGAAAAATGCCTACTGTGTATAGGCTAGCACAGTAGCTTCATGGAAAGATAACAATCAATTTTTCATTACCGATTATGATAATGACAGGGTTGCAACTCCTTACTTCACCATATTTTGCATTTTTAAAGGGGGAAATTAATAAACTCAAATGAAATTGGTGGAATTTCAGACAACGTGAACTTAAAATTTTCAGGCTGCACATAGAAAAATACATTGCAGCCAAAGTATCACTGTAAAGGTCAACTGGGAGTCCATCCACAGGGATGAGCATCTTTAAGAGATTAGTCATTTTCATAGCTCCCTCCCTTTCTCCTAGTCTGCTCAAATATTTCCTAAAAACAACAGCAACAAAACGCTCCAAATTGCATTTTGTTTTGGTTTTTCTTTGAATAGCAGGGTGTTGATTGTTTTTATATTTGGGTCATGTGTAAATAAGTCTGTGGCTGCCTGTACTTGTCTGGCAGTCTGTTACAGAAATTACCCTAAGGCCATTTTTCTTCAGTAGGGTTATGAGATAAGACATAAAGAAAAAGAGAGCATAACGCAAATACTAAACTAATATTTTTCATCCAGACCTTGAAAGATTAACAATTTAAAGGGATATACCCAAGACATAGGTTTATCAGCTATTTTAAGTACACATGATTTAGTAGATAGAAGTATTCCTTCCCACAATATAGGTAGCACAGTGGAGAGAGTGGTGAGCCAGAAGTCAGGAAGACCAAGTTCAAACCACCCTCTAAAACATATTAGCTATGAAAACCTAGGGAACTTAACCTTGGTCTGACTCAGTTTCCTTATATGTAAATAATAATAACACCCATCTCCCAGCATTGTTGTGAGGATAAATGAAATAATATGGATAAAGGGCTTAGCACAGTCCCTGGCACACTGTAAGTACTATATAAATATTATCTATTAATATTATAACCCAGAAAGTAATTCTAAAGAGTTTCTATGACTAAAACCTAAATCACATGACAACCAGGTTGGGCATGTGAACTTTCCAGAGCTTGGATAGTTGTCCCTGGGCAACAGACATGCATTTTTTTCACCAGGCCCATAGTCTAAAGCTCTTCTGCCTTAGCACGACCCTTCAAAGCTTGTAAGCATCAAAATAGGACTTTAATGGAAGACCAGCTCAACAGAAATAGATGGAAGAAAAAATCATGTGGAACTATGTTCTAACACTAAGAACAGTTCCAAATCTCTCAAGGGGTAGCACCAACTCTCTGACCTGCAAAGCTATATCTATACCAGGATGGCCAGGGCTACAGATTAGGCTGTTTGTGGAAGACTAACTGAAAGTCAGGTTCTTTTATTATTATTTTATCAGGTTCTTTTTAATCTTTTATTACTGCACATGGGTTCAAAGTGACACTGAATAGAAACATGAAGAATCAGGGCACAGTCTAGAGTGTGATCATTAGGGTTGACATTAAAGCTGTAATTGAAAGGCTAGAAAGTGGGGAGAATGTGTGAAAGAAAAACAATGAGATCACACAGTCAATTGGATGGATAAAATAGAGGACACTTATATTTTGAGGAAAGAACTCAAAGTTATTTGCATGGGAAGTTCAACTATATTGAATGGTCATATGGATCTATATGTGTGTTTGTATGAGGAGGATTTATAGAAAGAAGAGGAAGTAGATCATTCTTTCTGATAGAACCTTATTTTGATCAAGGAATAAAATTAACACCAAGATAAGGTTACAACAGAAAGAACATACCTTTTTAACTTCTATAAATAGTTACAACAAATGTACTGTCAAAGAACATGTCAAAAGCAAAAATAGCTGGTTAGGTCAACTTAAAAACAGCATAATCTTGAAAAGTCCCTGTCTCAGTTATTCATTTTCATTTTTCCATTAACAGTTTCACAGAGTTGTTGTAAAGAAAGTATTTTATAAACTATACAAATGTGAACTGTCATTACAGTCAAAAAAGGTTTGCTGTCATCCTTCTAAGTGACAAAATATTAAGTCAAAAATTTGCCATATTATCATAAACAATGAAAATTTTGTTGACCATTATACGCATGAAACTGTACAAGGCTATACATATTTAGTGTTTTTCTTGAAATCTGAACCTACTACTTGATGTAGAGGAAAAAACAGGAATGGGGTTTGAGTCAAATCCTGATTCTTACACTTCATACTACCTGTGTAAACACAGGCATGATCATGTACCTTTCTCTGACCTTCACCTTCCTCATCTGTAAAATGGGAATAGCAAAACCTTCAGTAACTACCTCCACAGGGAGCTGTAAAAATCAAATGACATATTTGCAAATTGCTTTGAAAACTTAAAAGACCAAATGTCCATTATTATTATTTATTTGTAGTTTTGTATTGCTAGAGAAAGGGTCCTCTTTTTCTTTAGAATATTAGTAAATTTCTGAAGGACAATCATTTTCTCCCTCAGGATCGCCCCCTCCCACTCTATACTATTTAGGTCACTTTTTTTTAATCTCTAGTGCTCTGTACCCAGCAGGAATTCAATAAATGTTTCTGACTTAATTTCCTAAAATGCAAAATGAAGATAGTAACAATTGCAGTTTAATCCACTTAAGTCTCATTTTGGCTAAAAGTTGTCAAAAGAGTAAACCATTTTACCCTCAGTAAAGCACTTTGACCCCTCAGATTAAGGTTCCCTTGGCTTTTAATTACATAGGAGTTAATGACTCTCTCAGATTAAGGCCCCCTGGCTTTTAATTACACAGCAGTTAAATTCTGTCAGCTTCTATCAAGTCTTCAGGAGCTAATCACAATCAGTATTGGCACATTTAAAACAAGAAGGTCACCAAGAGGCTTTAAGCCCAAGCCCAATTCCATTTCATGATGTTTCTAACAGGTTAATTTGTTATTTATAATCAAGGTGTTTTCACTTCAGAATATATCAACCATGAAATCAAGCAATCCTCCATAATTTGTTCTGCATTAATATGGGATAGTATCTAAATGCTATAATGTAATAATGGACAAAGCTATGCCCCAGAAGGCAGGTCTTTCCTTGCCTAGGAACTGATACCAAGGGAGAGAAACAAAAAACAAAAATGACCAAACCAGGTTATCTATATCAGGACAAGCATTCTATATTCTAAAGCTTCCTGTAAAGGAGGAGTTTAAATAATCATAGTTTGGAGCCTGAAAGTATCATAGAAATAGACCAGTTATACTCATTTTATGGGAGAGGAAATAGAGATCCAGAGAGAGGAAGTGACTGATTTGCCTAAGGTCACACAGATGTAACAACAAATTGCATTTATATAGAGCTTTCAGTTTTGTGAAGCACTGTACCTACTTACATTTGTTCACAACTACTTGTGAGGTAGGTTCTATTAATATCCCCATTTTACAGAAAAGGAAACAAGGCACTTGCTCAAGATCACAGAATTAAAGTGTCAAAGGCAGGATCTGAATGCAGGTCTTCCTAACTCCAAGACCTGCATTCTTGGTACTACATCACCCAGCTACCTGAGATCTGGGATTCAAACTCAGGTCCTCTGACATGAAATCAGTGTTTTTTCTACAACGCTAATAAACAAAATGAGCTTTTTCCTTCACCTAATGTTCCGCACACATATTTTTCTGTCATTCCTCCAGAAGAGTTGAAGTGACCAAAAGGATCTTTAACAATTTTGCTTAACCTTTCCTTTTCCTATAGCAGGAAAGGACTGAACAACATTTAGCTTGGAGAAAAGGAGGAGGGAGACCAGAGGAAGAGAGGGGTGATTGCTGTCTTCGGATACTGGAAGAGAGATTAGATTTGCTCTGGTTGGCCCCAGAGGGAAGCACTAAGACCAACAGGGAGAAATGACAAAGAAGCATATTTAAGGACTGATGCAAAGAAAAGCTCCCTAACCCTCAGTCCTATCCGGAAGGGAAATAGACTTTTTTATAAAGAACTGGTCCCCCATTATTGGAAGGCTTGTGGGGAATGTTGTCAAATAAATTTTGGAGTTTGACTAGCTGGTCTCGGAGGTCTCCTCTAAGTATTTAAGATTCTGTCATTAGATGATCTCTCCTTTAAAAAAAAAATTTAAGCTCTTTTAAATGAAAATCTCTTTTATTTTATTTTCCTTCTCAACTCACTGAGGGGAGAGGAGACAGGAAAAAAGAAAAATAACTTTCCTGCAACGAATCTGCATGGTCAATCTAAACAAATTCCTCATTGGTCATGCTCAAATGATATTTGTCTCCTTCTGCACCCTGAATCCATAACTTCTCTGTGAGGAGTGGCATGTTTCATCATCAACCCTCTAGAATCATGGATGATTACTTGAATGGATCATAGTTCTTATAACTTTCACTACTGTTGTTCTTTACAGTCGTTATTCTGTAAATTATTTTCTTGGTTCCACTCATTTCATTCTTCGCCAGTTCGTAAAAATCTTCATAAATGTTCATTTATATAATATTGATGTTAGAGTATAGAATTTTCATTTGATCCTGCTCACTTCACTCTGCATTATTTCATGTCTGTCCATACATGTTTGAAATTATCTCTTTATTTCTTACAACACAATAATATTGCATCACATTCATATGCCACAATTTGTTCAACCATTCTCCAATTGATGAGTATGTCCTTACTTTCCAGTTTTGTTTTGCCACCACAAAAAGCACTGCTATATTTTAGTAAACATAGGACCTTTTCCAATTTCTTTGATCTCTTTTGGATATAGGTTTACCTGTGCAATATCTGGGAAAAAACTTTTTAGAAACTATTTTATGTACAATTTCAAATTGCTTTCCAGAAAGGTTACACCTATTCGCAGGTTTACAAAACTAAATCAGTGTGACTTTTCCCCCATATCCCCTCAAATATATATCTTTTTTTTCTCATCATTGTCAATTTGCTGTGTATGTGATGGAACCTCAGAATTACTTTAATCTGAATTTCTTTATTTGGAAGTGATTAGGATCATCTTAAAATATTGCTATAAATAGCCTTGACTGCTTCTTTTGAGAACTGTCTGTTCATATCTTTGGGTCATTTACCAATTAGGAATGGCTCTAAGGTCCACTCTGATTCTATGATTCTTTAAATGGGGAAATATTAATCCAGCTTTCATAGTCTAATCTCAGATACTGCCAAGTCATTTTTAGATACCGTAAGTAAAATAGGTGATAAGATATTGAACATAGAGAAAGAAACAACTCCTAAATCACTCTCCTTGCAGCAGAGCTAACTTTGTTTGGGGGGGGGGGGGTGTTGGGAGAAGGGGAGAATCATATTCTGTAAGCTTGTCTGAACATACAATATTCTACTTGTCCACAACTCTAGAAAATGTATAGATTCAAATAATCCATGGTTGAAATTCAGGGGAAAAAAGCAGAAATTCTGAGCAATTTTCTTTCTTTTTTACATCTAGGCAAATAGTTGCTAATAGCAACTTTAATTCCCCTCCCCCAATTCTAAACTAGTAGAGGTGCAGAGCCTTAACAGCTGGCTACAATGTTATTTTATCATCTTTGTTTGTGCAAATCATCCCTGTTATCTTATGTGAATATAATAGTAACACTCCATCACAAAACACACACATGTAAACACCTGTAGTTTGAGTGAAAGAAACAGGAACGCACTCAAAGGGACAGACCGAGGCAGAGTGACAGCAATTCAATTCAAATTACAAATGTACAGAGGCTCCTGAAATGATGAAGCATAGCGGCACTGAGTATCCATGGGAAGACCAATGACAGAACGCTTGCCACGTGGTCAGCAGCTAAAAGGATTACATCATCTTCTTTGTGCAATGCTGAAGTACATGGGAGGCAAATACACATTTAAGCACAACACGAAACCATTCTGTGGATACAACCCTGTTTCTTTTTAATGCTAACCCACCCTCTCTTGTCTAAAACATAAAGCATGCCCTAAAAGATGACAAAATGAGACGATCAATATTTCAGTAATAAGCTCATTATTCACATCTACCATTTCCCTTTTCTTTCTCACTAACCTCCCTCTCTTCCTCCCTCCCTCATTCCTAAAAGAGTGTAACCAGATGGGGAGCATCCATCTCTTAACAATGTAGTTGAAAATTGAAACTGGAAAGCAAAAAGAAGGATCTTATGCTTAAAAACAATTTTTTTTAAAAAGTCAGGTCATTCATATTAGAAGATCCATTTTAACTCTATAACTAAATGTATTCCAATATTCGGTATATCACCTGTGATAAAAAATTAAGCAGCTCCAAGTTACACATAGAGTTGTGTACAATATATAAGCATCTGAACAAGTGTCCTTTGCTGCCTGACCAATTAATTCACAAATTTCAGCTGCTTCCCTCAAGCAAACAGGGAAAATCATCTTTAACTTAAGAGGGTGTCATTTCTAAAAAACACACTCACAAAATATGTTGCGAAGGCAAATATGGGCAGACTTTGTAGAGTAACCAGGACAGACACCATTATTCACTCTGGCAAGTAAGGTGCTTCAGCTAAAATGATTCCTTTGACTAAAATACATGCAAATTAATCTTTCATAAAGGAATAAATGAAATATGAACCAAAAGAATGTAACACTTATTAACAGTTTCTATACCCAAAGCCCAAGAAAACTTGGTTATTTTAGAAACTGGCCAAATTTTCTCCCTTTCTGTTTATAGACAATTTATAGCCATTTATAGACAACTGTTATTTTCCTAACAAATAAGCCACAAATATGATCTTAGCATGTTGGCATAAAGTTTTGTTGCTCCCATTTCTCTACACTATTTTATTGATAATAATAATTACTCTGGTTACAAAGTGCTTTATTTACTTTCGCTGACTGATTCAATAGCTAGGTGGTAGTTAAAATATTTAGTCACATTTTAAAGGTAAGAAAACTAAGGTTCAGAGAGGCTAAGTCTCTTGCCCCAGGTCACACAGCAAAAGGCAGAATTCAAAATTAGGTGCTTGGCTTCTGAATTTAGGGCCCTTTCAACTATATCACAGGTAGTTCCAAAGCGCCCAAGTCCATAGTATCAGAAAACATTTAAAACCTCCCCATTTTAGATTCTGCTCACTTGTCATGTGTTTCATAAAAAAGCTGAGTCTGCTATTATACAAAAATTTTATAGAATCTTCAGTCTTGAAAAATGCTCCCTAATTGTTTAACTTCAATTACAACATACTACATAGCTAGGTCAGCAAATTCATTCTCATTAAGTGAGATTAGAACTCTTAGAGGTTATGTTGTTAAAGGGGCATATTCCTCATTAAATATGCATACATCCTCATAAAAAAATTATTGTGAAAGTCTTCATCTTCACCTCTTTTTACATCTCTTTCTTCTGCCAGCACAACAGAAAAGTAAAATTTCTGTTGTTATTTAGTTGTTTCAGTCATGTCTAGCTCTTTGTGACTCCATTTGGGATTTCCTTGGCAAGCATACTGGAGTGGTTTGCCATTTTCTTCTCCAACTCACTTTACAGATGAGTAAACTGAGGCAAATAGGTTCAAGTGACTTGCCCAGGGTCACACACTTAGTAAGTATCTGAGGCCAGATTTGGACTCAAGTCTTGCTGTCTCCTTACATACCCAACATTTCTACCAAGTAGAAATTTAAGGAGGTATTGTCATAATTTATCTTAATTTTTTTTTTATCTTTCTACAGATCCAGAGACAATGCACTGGAAAGGACAGAGATCTCGCCTCACAGCAAAAAAACAAACAAACAAACAAACAAAAAACTTGGGATCACATCCTATATGCTTAGACTGGTTATGAGACCAGGGTAAGTCATTTAATCTTTAAGTGTCTCCAAGCAATTCTCCAAGACAAGTTATATTTGACATACTGATTCTCACAATATTCCCACAATTGCCTAATGTTCTAGAAAGTGCATGTGCCCTATTTGATTTCCTGTTGCTATAACAAAGAAGAGGAAGGCACATATTTCTTGCTAAAATTTCAACCCAAATCTTTAAGAACCAATTTAGTTTTTATGATGCCACCCTCACAGAAGAAAGTACAAAATCTTAATAATTCAGATTCTGTTACTGTATAATTTATATTATAAATTGGGAGAGGGGGTTGGGGCCTGCATATAAAGTATGAGATAATTTTTTACCCTGCAAATTTTCAGGCCTTACTAATCAGTAAAGGAAACCTAATTGAGAATTGATTAGCTTTTTCAAACTAATGCTTTGAGAAATCAAAGATTCTTTCAATATAATTTCAATTTCTAGGTTCATCAACAGGTTAAGGGATTTTTTTATATTTACAATAATTATAAGGTAATATAGGTCCAACTAATTAAAATTTGTTAATACATACCACATTTGAATGTCATGAAGCCACATTTTTTAAATAGCCTTCCTTAAAATAATTCAGAGGTATTTTTTTTCCTGGCAAAAGTGCCACACTTAAAAGAGGAAGGGAGGAGTTGGATTCCAAAATAATTATTTTAAGCTTCAGTTCAAAGATTCAAATCACATTCATATTCCATACTTTGCCACTTTTTCTATTTCTCTGTAAATGGAAGTAGACCTGAAAATCCTCACCTAATTTAAAACCCCATCAATTCAAATTTCAAATTTAAGGAAACTGGAAGTAGAGATATCTTTCCAAAAATCCATCTTACAATTAAGATATAAAAACTTTTTGATTTTTCTTATTTATAAAAGCTTAATGCATTCTGAACCTTAACCTACTGCTAATCTATTTAAAGCACTTGACTGTTTTTTCCTGAATGCTGCAAAGAAGACAATGAAACAGTGTTTGTGTCCCAGATCATTTGACAAAGGAAATGTTTTAACTGAGAGAGGAAGTGAAATTTACAACTAATTTAAGTAAGCCTAGACAGTTGTGATGGCAAGAACTGTTTTCCTTAAGTCATTAACAAGGAGCTTTCATAAACTTCTGCATTCAATATACTATGTCTTCTTAGCTGGCTTCATCTTTTCTTGTCTGAGTTGAAGTTACTAACATTCTGTTATAACACTGACCCACCATCCCTGGATTCATGTTCATATGGCTAAATTAGAACAGTTCTCTCTCAAAAAACTGGCTTCCAGGAAGCCAAGTCCTTGACATCCTCCTGTAAGGTGCTGCTTCTTCCTTATTTGGATATTTTTTTGGTTGAAATGACAGTTGTGTGAAAAATACTCACATAATTAGCCCTCAGGGAAAAGTACTTACAGAGGGCAAAGACGGCCAAAGATGGTCCTGTTTTTTAAGGAGCTAATTTACATATGTCTGTTATGAACACTTTGAGGTTCACAGCTGCGGAAATCCTCAATCAAGGAACTTTTGGTGACTATGGGGTGATTGTATATTGCCTATCTGTGGCATGGCTGACAGAAATGTGGATTTGGGTTTGTCACCGCAAGATGGAGGTGAATAGCTAAATACAAGAGGATCCTATCTTAAAGCTAGGAGGGCTGAATCCAGATGAGAGAAAACTTTAGAGCAGAAGAGCTAAGGAAAGAAGTTAGAGCCTTCTAACTGAAAGAAGACAGACTTGTCAGCTGCTCTTGGTAGATGATCTAAGCTTAGGGATCAAAGAAGGGAGGAACTGGGCACAAAGTTGGACAAACTGGTGGGAAGAACATTTCCATCCACTGCCTGATAGGTTGAAACTTCTCGGAGTCCAACCTTAGGAAAAACCTGGAAAAATTCTTTTAGTACCCAAGACAAGAACTCCCTTTTACTACAAGAGCAGAAAAGCAGTCCCAACTAGTGAGAGATTAGAGATCCCCAAAAGGGGAGTGGTCCCACCCATGAGTGAACTCTTTTACAGGCTCTTCCTGAAATGAGCAGTGGACATCAAGGCTCAAAATTTAGAGTTGTAAATTGATCCTACACACATGCTCCCAATTCATGTGATTCTCTTTGTGTGCACTGATGGGAGAGTGTGTTCCAGAATTAAAGGGAGAATATTATGTTTTAATTACTGCTACTTTTTGTTTAGTAAATGTTTCTGATTAAAAATTCTTAGTGTCATCTTAACTGACATTAAATAGTAGGGGCTAAGGTGCTCTCATTTAGAGTAATTACGAGTAAGAGTACATTCTCTCCACCAGAGTTACCCTAAAACCCTGAGACTGAAGAGGGTGGCCATTCATCTAGGAACTTATGACCTGCCAATTCAAGGGTATGTTGAGTAAGCTAGCTAATCCAGAGAGAGTGAAAAGAGAGAGAATAAGGGAGTCAGCTGCCACACTCATACCAAGCCCCTGCTGAACTTCTAGAAAGAGTTCCTAGTTATTGCCAACAAACATAAAATCATTATCCATTAGGTAGGTGGGTTCAAATGCTTTCTTTTAAAAAAATCACTTTTTCAACAGCCTTTTCTACCTGTTGTTTTTCTGTAATTTTTGCTAACTGTAAACATGCTACCATGTATGATAGTGGAGATTTTCTCAAAGCTACTTTATGGTAATATACCACTGAATATTGGTTTAGTTGACAAGTGTGCTATGCAGCTGTGTAAGCCTCTTCACACAGCGGGACTGTTCTGATAACAGAATCTCTTACCCAAATGGCTTCACATACATAATATCCACCACATTAAAAAATGGCTATCACAGCCCCAAGAACAATGTAACTTATTTTTGATGACAGCTGCCACAAAATGATATGGAGAGTGAGAGGAGCAAAATGGGACTGTAACCCTTTGCTGAATATCAATCTTTTTTGTTGGAGCAAAAGGAACTAAATCATTTGGAAGCTGTACACTGAGCCCATCATACTCAAAAAGAGTGATTGAGTTGAAATAAGAAACCCCAGTGAAAGAAGGTCTCAGCTTTATGGAATTTACTAGCACTGGGATTATGTCAATGCTTTCAACAGGTGGACATGAACCGTCACAATAATAAAGCAATATAAATTTTAATACTGCCATGAAGATATAGTATGGTATGTTTAGTAAAGAACTATAGATTGGGGGAAGTCTTACACACCATAAAGGTTGTACTTTCAGTGGCTCAGAAGATTTGCAAGTTTTGGTAACTCTATATGTTTCATAGTTGTTATTTGGAAATTAAAATAAATTTTCCCATATGAAAAATGGCAGTTAAGTTCTAAAGTACTATAAGCCCTGGAGTTCAGGTCTAATTACCATTTGCAATGTTTTTAAGGGAAAAGACAGTCTAACTTCCAAATAGCTGACTCACAAATAAACTTTTAGAATGAACCCCATTTATAAACTGGGAATATTACACATACATACATACATATATACGGGTGTATATGTATATGAATATCATGCAACTTTCCCAGGAATTTTGGAAAGGCTTAGATTGAAAGCTTAGATTAAAACAACAATCTAAGCTCCTCCCAGATAGCCTTAAGGAAAACATCTGTTATTGTTTAAATATTATATACCTTCAGAGTAGTAAAGATGTAGTAATTTTTAAAAATTATACTTGCTCCATTTAAAGTCAAAACAACTAAGCCAGAAATCCAATGTCCTTGCTTCACTACATAAATCAGGAAATAAAGGATCCATTTCCAAAATATTTCACCAAAAATGGCTAATTTCAAAGTACAATATCTATACTTTAAGTAAAACTGTGATAATTTTTAAATTTTCAAGTTTTATTTTTAAAAGTATAAAAATGAAAACACAATCAACTTGCTAAACTATGTTTAATGATTCCAAAACACTATTGAAAAATAAATATTATGGCTAATACAGAAATAAATATTATGTCTAATATGGAAATACATTTCACATGACTTCATATGCATAACTGATATCATTGCTTGTCTTATCAAGGGGTGGGAGAGGGGAGGGAGAGAATTTAGAACTGAAAAAGTTTTAAATGAATGTTAAATTTTTTTATATGTAATTGAGAAGTAGTCCATGAAATAAAAAAAAATATTCTAATAAATTAATAAATTAGTGTCATTTTAAATCATGGAAGATATGGGTAAAATTCTCAATAGACTTTCTTAAATCAGTGATACAGCTGCAATAAACTTCAAATAAACCACTGGATAATAATGTATGCTTCTACTTCAAAAACTGGACTTTATTCCGTCTTGGAAGTAAAATTTGTAGCACATGTGACACTGCCCAGGAATAGGAAACGGGTGAAAAAAGTATTCTGGTCAGGAAGCTATAGAGATTTGGGGGGGAGGGGTAGGAAGACAGGGGTGGGAGGGCAGGTGATTGAGCACCAGGCTACATTCCTCGGGACTCCTCTATCATGCCCTAGAAACCTTTTCTTGGAAGATCACTTCAGCTGGACCTATTCCACATCCAGGTCCAAATCACTAGAACTTCCATCTAAAGTATCCTTTGCCCTTAGGGCCCCTCCCTTGATCAGAGGTCTTGGGGGTCTTCCTAGAATTTCCATGTACCTAGGCCAACAATGTCTACTTCCCGCTAGTCTAGTCTAATGGATTTCTTCATCATGACTCCATACCCCTCCCCTTTTCAGCTTCCTTTTAGGTATTATCTTCCCCCATAAAATTGTAATCACCTTGAGGGAAGGAACTCTTGCTTTTTGTTTGCATTTATCTTCTCAGCTCTTGGAAAAGTACTGAGCACATAGTAAGCACTAAATAAATGTTTGCTGACTGACCAGTAATTTGAAAATTGACAGTGTAGCCTCCATGACTTTGCTAGAAACATTACCCCACAGAGTTAAGTAAGCTCAATGCCACCAACTTTTCTATACCAAAAACCTGATACAAGATGCCAAACAAAATTACCACAATTTAGAGGAATATTACCACGACATTCAAACATAGAGATGTACAAATATAAACAAATAAAGAATAAGGCATAGGCATGCACATATAAAATGAAGACTGAGCTAAGATCACACTGAACAACATTTAGAGAATTGAAGAAACAGATTTTGTGAAAAAAGATGAAATTTCATGAAGCAATACTGCAATTTTTTATTTTTTAAGTTACTGCCATTAAAGACTTTTAAAGCTGTGCTGTGTTTTCATAACCATGGCCACACAGAGGGCACATTTTTTTAATACGAGCTAGGGGGTAAGCTGAAGCCAGCTCGAGTCAATGGGTGAGAATTCTCCAGCCAAAATATAATTCTATTTAATTCAGTTTGGTAAGATTTTATTATGTGCCTACTAGGTGTCAAGGTAGAAACAGGAGAAACAAAAACAAAATAAATTAGGATTGTACTACAAGATACAACACTAAAACAAAGGAATGAATAATGAAGACAAATTAATAAATTAATTTTTATATAGCAATTAAATATAGTAATCAAATAAATACTACTCTTAAGGATACCTAGCCTTTGCTCTACAAGTTATATGCCCCAAATTATTTATACTAATGAAAGGAAGGAAGAGTATAGATAAGTTCAAGTGTGAGAAATATATATACATTAAGCTTTAAGAAGTTGTTTTCTTTCCCTTTTCTCCCCCCATTTGTTAGTATGGGAATTCAAAATCATTTAAATAATACCCTACACACAATGCAACTTTTCAGGTAAACTGACAGTCAAAAAATATACAATGCATTTCAAAGATACATAATTATTCACCATCATTTTACTATACCAAGGCTATGATTCCTTTTTATATCATAAAAGCAATGGCCGAGTCTAAACATCATCATTTGTCAACCTGTGGATTTCAAAGTATTTCTAATATGCCTGGATAATATTTGAACATGTCTTTTATCTACTGAAAACCCTTCAATTGCCTACCAAATTAAATACATTTTCCTTAGTTTGGCACTTAGAATTCTCATAAACTTGGAACCACCTTATCTTATGTACCATTCCCATGTGCTAAAAGCTCTTACCAGATTGGATGATTAATTGCAGACATCTTGCGCTTTTTCCTTTCACCTTGCTTTCTTTCTTCATACCATTACTAGAATGTGCTCCTTTCTTATTCTGTCTGCTGAAATCCTATCTATCCTTCAATGCCCAGCTAAAATGCAACTTTCTCCATATAGCTTTCTCAGATCCCCCTGGTAATCTTTCCTTGCTTAGACTCTGTTTAGCAACTTTGTTTCTCTCTTACTCTACTATGCTGTACTTTAAATTACAGAAATTTATTATGTCATATCTCCCTACTAGATTATTAGCTTCATGAAGTCAGAGAACAGGTCATTCTAATAAACTATTTTTTTAGGCATAGAGAATAAATGAGTATAGCAAGGGATAAAATATGTACACAGTAACTCAGTACACAACAAGATGTAATATGACAAGTGGATAGATGATGTTCAAACAGATTAACAACAATCAAGAATGAATATTTCATTTCTAACTGGGAAGAATCAAGAATGGACTTGTGGAGAATATGGAACCTAAACTCAATCTTAAAAGATCAGCTGGCCTCCCCATTTAAAGTGTCACACACATCCTTGGGTATTCACCTCATAGCCATTCCTCATTTTCTAAGAGGAATGGAGAACTAAACATGGAGCTGTAGAGAAGATGAGGGGAAGATGGGAAGGGATAAGAATTTTTAGCCGTTTAAGAGAGAAAATCATACTAGATAAGATTTTTTTCAAAAGGAACTTCCTGTGGCAAGGAAGAAAGAGTAAGATTCCTGGAATCACAAAACACCATTTCCTCAGAGGCCTCTGGAATTCAGAACCATCCAAAGATCTCTTTTGCTCTCAAGGTATCAGATGCCAGCCCTGTAAGAAGAAACCTGGGCAAGGGGGACGAGTAATAAGAGTGGCCTGGGGCAGAATATGGCAGGTTATTCAGTTGCCTTGGTGTGTATTCTATTTCCTACAGCAGCTTTGACAAAGCTTTACATATATTAAGCATGTCATAAATGTTAGTTAAATTGAATTGCTGAAAGTTTTATCTCTCCAACTAAGCTGTGGGCAGGACCATAACTTCTATTTCTTTTTTATTCTCCCATTGGATTGAGTATAATGGGAATGCATTAAAAATGTTTTCTATTGGTTGACTCCAGTAAACATATAACAAGATGTCCTGAAATTATGATTCCCCCTCTCAGTATTCATATGTGCAGGATATTGGATAGAATGATAAAAAGCTCACTCACAAATAACCTTTATGTTCCTCCCATAATACCTCCAATATGAAAAGCTAATGAAATTTTAGTAACTTGTATTAATAAAACAAGTTCATAAAAATGAGTGACTGAGTGTAGATTTGTACATTTACCTCCTACATTGTGTTCTATGATTTCTATGATATATTTTGCTCTGAATATGACAAAAAAAAAATAGCCCATCACGATTTGGCTTTATATTACTCTCCTAAATCATAATTCCAAACCTCTTCTCTTCTCAGACCTCCAACATCACCTCCTCCCTCCTGCCTCCAAGAGAGGACCTCATCTTTTATTGAGGATTTAAAGGCCATCCATCTCAAGCTCCTTCTTCTCCTCTACTACATACCTCAAAACCCTTCATTCCTCCAATTCTCTCTGCTTTTGATTCATTCTCTGGTGAAGAGATGGGTTCTGCCAAGTGTAACCTCTTCACTTTTACTTATGATTCTATTGTAACCTAGAATTTGCCACTTTAGTCAATCCCTTTTTCTTTCTTTTTCACTTCTTGCCTACAGCCTAAGAAAAGATGCCAAGGTTTCTGCCATCATTTTAAGAAAAAAAAAAACACCTTTCACTGGCCCTACCCCATTGCCAATTTATATATTTTCTTCCTTTCACAGTCAAATCTCAAAAAGGATGGTCTGCCTTCATTGTTGGTACTTCTTCACCACCAGGTTTCCAAGCTCATCTACAAATGAATCTCTTCGGGATTAAAAGCCAAATCCAATATCCCTTTCTTAGTTCTCATTGTTCTTCTTGACCTTTTTCACACTTTAACACTGTCAGTCCTTCCCTCCTATAAATGTTCCTCCATCAGCTTCTGCGATCATTGCACTCTTTTATTTTTTCTACTGCTTATGGGACTATTCCTTTTTAGTCTCCTTTAATAAAATACCATCATTCATTCATCAGATCTGCATGTTTCCTAAATCTCTGTCCCAGGCCCCTTTTGCTTTTCTTTCTACACTCATTCCTCTGGTGATCTCATCACCTATAAGTTCATTTCTATATTTGTTATTCAGTTGTTTCAGTCACGTCTAACTCTTTTGTGACCTCCATTTTGAGGGTACTGAAAAGGTTTGCCATTTTCTTCTCCAGCTCATTTTACAAATGAGGAAACTGAGGCAAAAAAGTGACTTGCTCAGAGTCACAGAACTAGTAAGTATCTGAGATCAGACTTGAACTTAGGGAAGTGCGTTTTCCTGACTCCAGGCCTAGCACTCTATTCACTAGCCCCTTTATTCCTGTGTAGACAAATAAAAAATCCATCTAACAACAAAAGCAATAATAGCTAACATTTATATAGAATTTACTACGTGCCATAAACTATTCTAAGCACTTTTACAATTATGACTTCATTTGATCTTCACAACAACTCTAGGAAGTAGGTGCTATTTTTTCCTATTTTACAGATGGGGAAATTGAAGCAGCTAGAGGTTAACGGACTTGCCCAGTATCACATAGCTAGGAAGTGTCTGAAGCCAAATTTGAATACAAATCTTCCTGACTCCAGGTCTAGTGCTCTATCCACTTAGCCACCCACTTGCCCTAAACAGCCTGCTAAGACCCTGCCTTATTACCAACTTCCTGCTGGACATCTCTACCTGAATGCCCCATAGACATTAACATGTCCAAAAGAGAACTCAAATTTTGACCTAAATCTAACCTACCTTTTTCCTTCAAACTTCTCTATTTCTCTTGATGATATCAACATCCTTTCATTCACCTACGTTCACAACTGTGGAGTCATCCTTGATTCTACCCTCTCCTAAAACCTTCAAATCCAATCAGTAGCTAAGTTTCCTTGACTTTATCTCCACATTACTTATTGCATTTATACCCTATTCTCCACTCACAGATGATCTAGCCCAGGTCAGGGCCTAATCATCTCTACTGTAATAGCCTCCAATTATTCTTCATTACCCTGATCTCTTCCTTCTCTTATTCACTATCCAAAGATCTGTCACACTGATATTCCTAAAACCCAAATCTGACCAAGTCTCACCCATACTCAAAAATCTTCACAGGAGCCTCATATGGACACTGTGATAAAATAAAAAATCTTCAACCTGTCTTTTAAAGTGCTCCACAATATGACTCCTACCTGCCTTTTAGGCTTTTCTTTTTTCATATTACTATTGTTTATACACTCTTTATTCTAGTCAATAATGTCTGCTAGCTATTCCTAGGATAAAAATTCCATCTCCTATCCCTGTGCAAAGGCACAAATGGTCCCCTGTGTGTGGAATGCCTGCCTCCTCCCCTTTTCTTCAGATCCCACTAACTTCTCTTACCCAAAAAGGCCTTTCCTCTTTATTCACTCATATTTTTCTCCTGGCATTAGTGCTCTCCCCTTCTTGTGATGTTACTTTGTCTATGCTTGTTTCGTATTTTTTCTGTGCATTTGTTGTACACGATCCAATAAAATGTAAGTTCCTTAAGGGCAAGAAATGTTTCCTTTTTTGTCTCTATATCCCTGGCACTCAGAACAAAGACTTTCTTGTAGGGAGATATTTAATTCAATTCGACAAATTTGCAGGAAACACCTACTATGTTCAAGGGACTCTGCTAGACTTAGGAAGCAAAGACAAAATGAAGAAGAAATGTTTTTTGCATTGCAATAAAAATAAGCTTTTCTTATTCAATATAAAAAACCTGTCATCAAAATTTTTGAATATGTATTAGTTTTAATTTTAGAAATATGATAAACATAAAAAGCCTTGAATCTCTTTTACAAACTCTCATAATATTACTTTTTGAATTGACAAAGGAAAAAGAAAATTGTCTTGTCTCTTGCACTTTAAAGGTTTGTGATGATATTACCATTAATAAGTAGCTAAATCTTAAGCAAGTGGAATAGCAAGGAATATTTTACATTGAGAGAAGATGAGGAGTCTTGTTTATTTTACTTTTGCCTTCTGTTTTGCAATTCCCAAAATTATATGTCTTAAAAAATAAAATTTTTAAATATATCATATAATAAGAGTCTGAAGAGACTTAAAGATAATACAGCATAATTTTCTCATTTTTAAATGGGGAAATCAAAGACCAAAAAGGTGAAGAAATTTGCCTAAAATCACAGGAATACTACAGGAAAATTCAAAAGAAAAAAAGGATCAAGTCATTATCATCACCCTATTGAAGCATGGGAGAGAGCAACACTCAAAAAAAAAAAAAACAAACCAAAACTATTTCCAGAAAAGGTAGTTCATTTTATTTTGGGATGACAACACATACTTTTAGGAAATCAATGTCTTATGGCAGTAACTATGTTCTCCAAATGTGCATTCTACTAAATGCTTAAAATATTGTTTTGACTCAATGCCTCAGTTAAGAATCAACTGGTAGAAATGATACTGAGTGATGCACCACTCCCCTCTAACTTAAGAAGATACTGTTAATAGTTTAAATAATCTTTAAAATACTTTGCTAAACAGTTTTAAAACATCTTTTAAATAGTTTTTGTTACTTGTTATTAGATTCTGAAACTTAAAAGAAAAAGAAAGAAAAGATAGAAAAGTGTCATTTTCAAATTTTCCTGACTGGTAATTCCATAGGTGTATTCACTTTCTCCTGTACTTTACATATTTGAACCAGATTAAATTATTATTAAAATATGGATGCCAGTACTATAAACCAATTAGAAATAACTTCAAGAAAAGTCACAGCAAAAGCCCATCACATTGTTGCTAGAAGTAGTAGTGTCCAGAGGTAGTATGGGACTGTGCACATGCATTCTTCCTGAATGAGATTCATATTCCTTTACCCATTTCATTTCTTGGTCATAAAGTGCAATAAAAATGCTCCCACATTCATACCACTGTGTAACTAACTCAGCTTATGGCAGAAATAAACTTTTGATTAAATAGGAAGTGATGACAGCTCCAAAACAAGCACATTTATTCTTAATTTATTCTTAAACTTCAGCCAACGGCAGACTCTATTTGTCTTAGGATCAAGCCTCAGCTTGTTTCCCTCATAGCTTATAAAACGGCTATTATTTAAAAAAAAAAAAAAAGGCTCTACAATGGAAGGATAATCATCACAGGTTGCTTATTCTAATAACAGATTAGAATTTATGACCACCCCAAAACTTTCTTGTAAAAGATCATGAGAATTATGTCTTCTTGCACACCAATTGCTGACTGGCTTATCTAAAGATATTCTGAAAAAAAGAAAAAGAAAAAAGCAAGCAATTTTTAAATTTATGTTTGAAATCACTTGTCTTTCATTCCTCTTCCAAGAGCATATAACCTTTATACTTAAACAATATATTTCTTGTTATCTTATCTTCAAAGGAATGAAACCCACTGTGACTATTACATTGAAGACAAGCTGTGATTTATCATCTTATTAGTATTTTTTTAAATAGCCATTGGAGAAATACTTACTTCATTTTTTGTAAAACAAAAATAGTAAAACACAACAAAGCAAAATCAAAGTGAGGGGAAATAGCTAACACAGTGATAAGAAAACTACAAGATACTGAGGTATTCACAGACATGTCTGCAAGTGGCAAAACTGGGGACTCCAGGACAATTTTCCTTATTTGATAATTACTGCTGCAATCACAAATTAGGGCTCAGGAATAAAAGTGCCAATTTTGAAAATAATCTTTGAGAATCTAAATTGCAAAAAAAAAAGAGAACCACATAAAAATGATCTTGCTTTATTCTCCATTATTGTAAAAGGCATATTTATGAGGTTGAGACATATGCAACAATCATAAAACTAGAACATAAAAGAAAATGAAACATGGAATGAGGGAATTGGAATAATTTCCTTCTGAATTATATACTTAGTTGTTTTCATCTACGACCTTCACATACAAGAAAACCTCAAAGGATGTGGGAAAATAGTCTTATTTCTAATACAGTAATAAGCAGCAATAAATGAAAAAACTAAAATAAAATTTTCATTCTCGGAATAGAATAAAATTCACTACCCTCTATCCATATTCACATACCTCAGCCCACTTTATTCCTCTTGTTGCTCTTATAGCCTTCCATCATGAAACCTAAGTAACACTGTGACATCTGATTAAAGGGGAAAAAATAAGACTTCAAACTTCTGCAATATTATTTTCAAAAAACTATTTCTTAGAAGCATTAATGGAGAAGAAAATTCATCTATTTTTATGAAAATAACATTTAAGAAACTAGAAAAGATCAAAGTCTTGTCCCTCTAGGATTCTAACCATCTTCACAAATTTCATCAGATACAGGGGTCAGAATAGGCTTCCCTTAAGAGAAATAAAATCCCTTCCAAAGAAAAATCTTTATTTTTTTATCTGGACTTCAACACAAAGAAGTGACCAAGTCAAGACAGCCAAAGTCGTCTCGTTTCTGAGTGCTACACTACACACTATAGACATTTCCTACAGTTTACACAGCTTGCCAAAATGTCAGACTGGTTAACAGTTGCTCTGCTTGGATTTGCTACCCAATAGACTTTGACAATGATTACTCTTAATCCTCTGTAATTCTCAAATGCAACTGTTCCCTAGCAAAGATGTTGAGGGGAAAAGGATGGGGAAGGATGACATCTCGCAGGAGAAGGAGTGGAATCTAAACGCGTTATTGTATGTAAGGAAAGATGGAAATACAGATTCGGGATAATAACAGATAAAATACAAGGATAGATTAGACTTTAAACATTTTAATTATGTTTTTAATCATCTATTCACTATAAAAATAGTGGCCTTATATGTTAAAATCTTATTTTTCTAAACTTTATAACTCAAAGAAAATAAAAAATTTCAGACCTAAGAAGGACTAATTATAGACATCTCTTAGCATACTTTGCTATATTTTATATATGGAGAAACTGAGGCCCAGTCAGATGAAGTAATTTACACAAGGTCCTATAAACTAATTCAGAGGCAAAACTGGGTCTAAAATTAAAGTATTCTGATTTATTGTAAGAGGTTATTTCCATTATAATACAATGTGTTCATGCAAAATTCAATCAGAGATGTATTGTGTATTTTATAGATTATTTTTCAGATTGATTTTTATGGTTACATGAACTTCAGGTTGAATTAGTGATCATATAATGTCAGGAGGTTTACAGAAAGGTCCCTGCCATGCCAGGCAGACACTCTGTGAAGGGACTAATGGGACACAGAAAAAATCTTACAGGACAAGAAAGCATGGATGGATCATGAACTGTAACATCAAAGATTGTCAGATCTGAGATATAGCCATTTAAGTATACATGTATTTGCATATCAAAGTGTGTATTTTGGATTTAAAAATTCTTTTTTAGGATGTATTTTTCTTATTTTAATCATTTTAGGCTTTAGAAAAAAATAAACATCCAGTCAATACAATATTGAATATTGAAAATGCAATATTGTATTATACAGATAACCGTGTTTACCTTTCTCTTCTGAAAAATAAGGAAGTGTTTCCTGCCTTTTTAATGTCCCGTACAATTTGCAAGTTTTTAATTAATTAGTTCAAAATAAGACAATAATTCTCCATACGTCCAGAAAAAGCTACTGCTTAATTTATATTTTTAGGAATCACTAATGAATCCAGATACTTCAGGGTTTTCACTAGTTCTTTAGTAAAAATATCTTTACAACCTCATTAACATATATCTTGAATAGTTCATGCTTAGCTAGCTATATTTAGAATACATCAGAGGTGGTATCATGATCTAATGATTACAGGATACCCTTACTGGAATCAATGCCTCTGCAGTACCTGAAAATTAATAGTGATACCAATAAAAGAATATTTATAAGAGAAAAAGTTGGAGATTGTGTGGCATACTAGCAAATTAAGTCTGTGTTTACTCATGTGTTGAATTAAAAGTATAGTTGAAATTTAAATTTCCTAAGTAAAACTTGATACTTTAAGTTAAATATTTTAAATAAAATATTTTTAAAACTGCATCTTATTTTATTTCAATTTAGTTGTGAAATACTGATAATAATATGTGTAAAGAAGTTTTTAACCTAACTATATATAATCCATCAACCCAGAATCCCACCAAGATTAGAATTTAAAAGGAAGCCAATTTCAGAAATGGTTCATAGGACATAGAACCATTCTTTTATTTAAAAAAATAATACTCAGTAAAATAAATTGCTACAACAGAAATTTGTAATGAATTACAACAACAAATTAATGTTATTGTCTCCTTTCCTACGCATAATTTCTAAAATATTTAGCACTCTGATAATAAGAGTAATTGTATACAACCACAACCACCTCCAAGTGAATCTTTCTCTCCACCCTTCTCCAAAAGGTAAAAAAAATTTGAAAGATGTGAATCAGCTGGATTTGTTTCTATCATATCACCTCTCTTCAGTGATTTGAGATACTTGGTGGTGGTCAGTTACTTATTGTTTGTATAAATGAAACCCAGACTTCAAAATCTAGTACTTAGTAAAACAAAAACAAATTACTGCTTTAAAATAAAAAAAAAAAAAAGCAACAACCCCATCAGCTGTTCTTAATGAAACTGCCTTATTGAGAAAGAATGACCCACAATGCATTTCTCATGCAAAAGCATCTGTGTTAGAGCTAAGATTCTGATTCTGTGTTCTACTCCCAGGACAAAACCTCACCAATATTGTATTATAGACCTGCCTAACTCAAGTCAGTCAGTCAACCAGAATTTTTTAAGCAGCCTACTAGCACCAAGCTCAGTAACAAGCACCAGGAAAACAAAAGAAAGTTAAAAACCCAATCCAAGATCTCAAGCAGCTATAAGGGGGAAGATAACATGCACATGACTATGTACAAATAAAAGATATACAAGGTAAATTCATGATAGCCTCAGAGGGAAGATTGAGGACTGAGAAAAGTTTCTTGTAAAAGGAAGGACTTTAGCTGAGATTTGAAGAAAGCTACAGAAACCAGGCAGTAGAGGTGAAGAGGGAGAGTATTTCAGGCATGGGCTACAGCCAGTGAAAATATTCAGATGAGGAAATGGAGTGCTGTACTTTAAATCTGAATATTTTTTTAAAACTTGGCTTATACTGAAATAAAAAAGAGTAATGAATATATTTTTAAAAATCCAACACAAAAACCTTTGTAAACTAACTCCAGAAAGAGGTCCTTTTGCTAAGTAGGTCTATTTTTAATAGCTCTTCATGCCTCACCCCTAATCCCCAGTACTAAAAAGTGTAAGGGACAAGTAAACAAAAAACAACTATCATTATCCTATGTCAAAATAACATCTTTTCCTCAAAATAAGGCAAACACATTATGTGTGCATAATTAAAAATAAGAATGATAAATTTCTAGAGACAATAATCAATACATATTCTTAATGACATCAAAGAAAAAAAGCATTGAAAATAATGACTTCTTGATAACTAAAGATCACAAAAAAAAAAACCCTGAAAATTCTAAGGTTTTTAGTGTGACTATTTATGCTTCTATTTTCATATTTTAAAAATAAGTAAGTCTTGAGAATTAAATTTATTATGGTAATTATTAATTAGGCTTTAATTTTGTCCAGTTCAAGATAGAAAAAGAAAGATTATCCAACTACACTTATGATATGGTTTTCTTATTTTAATGTAGGAAAATATAAATTGAGATTGTGAAACCATTTTAAACATTCTGGGAGAAGGACAGCAAGAATTCTATAGTAAGATTTGATAATGGAAGATTCTGTCTTTCATTAAAAAACCTAAGTTGGCTTTTTGGTATAAAAGAAAACAGGACCAAAGAGTGTGATAATTTACAGAGAGAGACAGAGAAATAAACTGGAGACGAGAAAATGAAAACTATACAAAATGAAAACAGTAAAAAACAAAAAAATTGATGAATAGATAAGATTCAAGGCTAGAAGAAGACAGTTTGGTGACTATGTCCACATTCTCATTATGCCCTCTGATTTGTCCTTATGTATGTGATGAGAGAACCCATGCAGGAAGAATTAAGGTATGAAAGCAATGCCAGACCATGATTAAACAGTACACTCACTGCTCTTTGAATATGGCTTGAATGAGGGATTCAGCAACACTGGATACCACATATTTGGCTTCAAGTTTCACATAATAACCAAGGATACAATTGGAAAGTAACAGTATCTTTTAGATTGTAAATATTTTAAAGCAATGAACAAATTAAGAAACAAGTTCTGATCACTATCAAGGAAAATACATTAACATTTTTTCTTTCTTTCACCACTGTCTTGTTCAACATAAATGAATTTCCTTCATATCCAAATATGTACACATATACATATATACGTACATATAAGTAAAATTTTTGTCCCCAATAAAATGTATTTTAAAGTCACTAAATTAGGAAACTAGATAATCATATATGTATGTGTGTACACACACACATACATACATACACACACACACATTGATGACTTCATTTGAAAATGTGATCCCAGTTGGAGTCCATACTATTAAATGGGTAAAATGTGTTAAATGGTGACAATCCCAGTTACTACACATGGGTTTAATTCAGGCAGGGTAAAAACAGAGGAATGTATCCACTATTCTCTGTAAAAACTATTTCCAGTAAATATATGCAGTGAATGAAAGCAAGTCTAATACTGTGGCAAGGAAAAGAAATATTCTCAGGGCATGAATTCCACTTCATGCAGCACCAATTGCTAAATAAAGACTACGCAAACAGGCTTAGGCTCACTGTGTAACTGGATGCCTAACTTCCTTTCTTCTTCAACACCTGACTATCAAATCCTGACCTATATTATTGGCCAACTAATTATTTATTAATCAATGGATCTATTTAAATATATATGAGGTTGCTTCGTTCAGACAGTCAAGGCATACTGGCTACCAGCCGAAGTAAAGCAGGGTACATGTACATCACACTGAAAGCTCAGTGACTATGTAGGGAATTCTCTTTCATTCTCAACTGTCTGCACATCCACTCCCCAAATGCATCAGGACTGCAACTGTTGACTCCATCTAGTAACTGCAATCCACAGGCAGATGCATATCTATACCTCCTACTAAACTTGAAGGATTCCCATTCCCATCAAAATCCAATTCCTACTGTCAAATAACAAAAGCAGTACCAATCATATTATTGTTTTTTAAAAAAGATAATCATCTCCCTATTTAAACATTATATCTTGTAACACTTGTATCTCGTACAAAAGAGAACAAGATAAATGCCCAATTACATTTTATTTATTTTTATTTTTTTTTATTTTTAATGTTCTACAATCACTACCATAAAACTTAGATTTTTCCCCCCCTACCTATCCTCTACCACCCCCCTCCCTCCCCAAGATGGCATACAGTTCTATATAGATTCTACACATACTTTCCTATTGAATACATTTTCACTATAGTCATGATTTATAGATAAACTAAAATAAATGGAAGAAATCATATAACAAATCAAAACATAATACACACACACTAAAATGATCTGCTACATTCTGAAAATGAATTCCATAGTTCTTTCTCTGAGTGTGGAAGGCATTTTGCCTTAGAAGACCACTGAGAATTTTTTTTTTTTTAAGTTCATGCGTTGTTACGAAGTTCCAGGTCTACCAGAAAAAACTCTCACACACTGTGGTCATTGCTGTGCACAAAGTTCTCCTGGTTCTGCTCCTTTCACTCAGTATCAGATCATATAAGTCCTTCCAGGCCTCTCTGAAGTCTTCTTGTTCATCATTTCTTATGGCGCAATAGTACTCCATTACATTTATATACCATAATTTATTCTGCCATTCCCCAATTGATGGGCACCCCCACCCCCTTGATTTCCAGTTTTTGGCCACTACAAAGAGTGCTGCTATAAATATTTTTGTACATGTGGGACCGCTTCCCATTTTTATGATCTCTTGGGTAGACAGTCCTAGAAGCGATATTGCTGGATCAAAGGGTATGCACATTTTTGTAGCTCTTTGGGCATAGTTCCAAATTGCTCTCCAGAATGGTTGGATGAGCTCACAGTTCCACCAACAATGAATTAGTGTTCCAACTCTCCCACATCCTCTCCAACATTTATCATTTTCCTGTTCTGTCATGTTTGCCAATCTGATAGGTGTGATATGGTACCTTAGAGTTGTTTTGATTTGCATCTCTCTAATCAAAAGTGATTTAGAGCATTTTTTCATACGATTATAGATATCTTTAATTTCTTCCTCTGAAAATTGCCTGTTCATATCCTTTGACCATTATCAATTGGGGACCAATTACATTTTTTTTAAAAAAAAGGTTAGGTACAGAAAGAAGTGTACATTGTCACGAAGAATCTAGGTAAATCTCACCAGAGTCCAGCTTCCTACCTGTAAAATAAGGGGGTTAGATTAGGTGATCCATGAAGCCCCTTCTAATGCTAAATTGTACATCCATGTTTTATTCCAGCATTTAAAGGACCATGTAATTTAATCGTGAGAAAACTTTATGAGAAGAAACAATTACAAAAAATAAAATTAACAAGTTTGATTACATGAAATGAAAATTTTCACACAAACAAAACAAATATTTCTAGGATAAGGAAGAAAATGGTCAATTGAGAAAAAAACTATATAAAATATCTGAAAAGTGCTTAGTATCCAAGATATATAGCTAACTAATAGAAAAGTATAAGACAAAAGACATGTGGTAAAAGCATAAGAATAAACAGTCCTCAAAAGACGTATAAACTACTAATAATCATATGAACAGATGCTCTAAATCATTAGTAACAGGAAAAACACAAATCAAAACAACCTGACAAACTGGCAAAGATGGAAAAAAGGGAGGAGTCAACTTGAAGGAGTCATGGAAAGACAGGCACACTAATACAGTATTGATGGAATTGTAAATCAGTACAACCATTCTAGAAACTAAAGAGAAATTATACAAAGAAAGTTGCTAAATGTCCATACACATACCCTGAAGAGGTCACTGGTAAAAAGAAAGGTTCCCATATATGCTAAAATATTTATAGTTGTACTTTTTTTTGAGGAAGCAAAGAACTGGAAACAAAATGGATACCCAATAACCAGGGCAGAGCTAAACAAGTGACTACAATGTATATGAATGCATGACTATAATGGAATATCACTGAATTGGGATAAATACTGGATGTGATTAACAAAGGAAAGACTTATGAACGAATGCAAAATGAAGAAGGCAGAGCTGGGAAAATAATATGCACAACTGCAACAATCAAAAATGCATATTATAAAATTATAATGAATAAGTTTGGCTTTAAAGAAGAGACCTGAAAAGGTACTTCTCCATATTCCTTTGGTGGGGGGGAGGCAAAGTGCACAGGTGCACAGGTGAAACATTTCATACAATGTCAGACTTTTCCAACGTATTTCTACATTTTGCTGATTTTTTTCACTTCTTCCTCTTTTTCTTTCAAAAACATTATTATAGGGGATGGTTCTCTGGGAAGGGAAAGGGGGAGCAATAACAGAAGAACCTAACTTAAAAAGAAGACAATCAATAAAATCTTTGTTAAAAAAGGGGAAAAACTAAAGTTAGTGAAAAGCATCACTCACACACTCACTTCGACAAGTAAGATATTTTGTATCAAATCATATAGTGCAAAAGTAAAGACGCAGCTTTCAATTGTTTTCATGCTGATCAGGAATACTATCAAGAAAGCAAATTTGAGATTTTTCCTCCCACTAGGGCAACATGTTTTAAAGCTTACTCTATTTGTACACAAATACAAAAGAAAAAAATAGGAAGACTGGGAGGTGACAGAGCCCACGTCCTCCCAACCTACTAACTGAATCAGGAGAAGCTAAGTGGTAAAATAGTAAAATTCTTTTCTGCCCAAATAATCTAAACTCTTCTAGGGATTAAAAACTTTCATACTTTTTGAATTATCACTGAACACCAAAAACAGGCTTTATTATATCAGAAAAGGAATGATACCCAAGTTACTCACTTAATTCACCTAAGAAAGCATTTTATTGATAACAACTCACCATGGGATGTGACCCTAAGAAAAAACTTCTAAAATCTTGTTAACATGACAAATAAGCTAAAAAATAATAGCTTCTGTTCTTTTATACAAAATGAAAAAACAACATTGGTAGGATGCTTAACGAAAGATCATCAATCCCTAACACTGGAGAGACTTATATATTCCATAAGAGTTCTTTTTTTTTAAACTGTCTCATTTAAAAAACAAAATACTCAAAATTATGTAGTATTTGGATTTCAACTACCTAGAAAGAATTTAATTTCTTATCAACTGTATCATGGTTGCCTCCAGCAATGAATTATTAATGGTTTGCTAGCAAGAACTCATTTGAACTTATAAGAATGCAAGTTTATGTTCGACCAAGACTATAGCTTCATCAAAGACGTAAAATGTTCATCCCAATTAAACAAAAGCTCTGAAAAATTTGCCTTTGAATACACATGCTGCTGAGTTGAAATGGGTATGCAAACAAGAAAGATTACATGGATGATTTTCATGTTTTAGCTTCAGGGAAAAAAAAGAAAAAAGTTTCCCTTTTGTCAAAGATTTCCACTTTGTGTACTATTAAAAGTATGTGGAACCATTTCAAGATGAATAGCTGTCGATGACAGGCTTGAAGGTATCGGATGACAATGAGTGCTCGGATATTTGGACTCAGCAGAATCTACTACTGATGAAAATTGGGACTGATATGCATGCTAATTTCATTCAGAGATAATCAAATTTTGCTTTCAATGGAAGGTAGCCTGATCTAGTAGGCAAAGTACCAGCTCTGATGCCAGTTCCCTGTGTGACCCTGGGCAAGTCATTTAAATTCTCTGGGCATCAGTTTATCACATGTAAAATGAGGAAGTTAGATTAGATGGTCTGTAACATCTTCCACTTCCAAATTTATGATGCCATGGTTCTAATTTATTTCTAAATATGTGCCACTAGACTTATTCTAGTTGGTATAAATTAGCTATTATAGTTATTATTTTAACATTTTTCTAAAATGAAAAGAAACTCATTTAAATATATACGCCTGTATACTTTAAAACACATAGCAACCACTTATAATAGCAAATCATCATTTTCTTTCTATTCTCTTGGGATTTACATAGATACATATACATATGTATGTATATGTGCATACTATACATATACACATATATACATACACACACATATATACACATGTTTCCAATACAGATATAAGTTTACAGATCACATATTTAGAAGATACCCTAGAAACTGTTGAATCCAGCCTCCCCACCGTAGTTATTGTTGTTCAGTTGTTTCAGTTGTGTCTGACTCTTTGTGATGCCATTTAGGGTTTTCTTGGCAAAGATACTAGAGTGGTTTGCCATTTCCTTCTCCAGTTCATTTTCCATGTGAGGAAACTGAGACAGACAGGGTTAAGTGACTTGCCCAGGGTCACACAACTAGTAAGTGTCTGAGAAGATTAGTCTTCTTGACTCCTGGCTTGATAATCTGAGCACAGCACCACTTAGCTGCCTAGCCTCCCCTCCTACCTGTCATTATAAATATTATTTTCAATATTTTAAACAGCAATAATACTGAAATGCCTTGTGTTGGAAAAGCACATTTCATTGAAGTATTCAATAATGCTATGACCACATAAAATTAATTCCCATATGAATTCTCTACAGCAGCTAGGCATAAGTGTATAGAGTCAAGGAAGACCTGAATTCAAACCCTACCTTAGACACTAGCTTGTGACCCTAAGCAAGTCACTTATCCTGTCTGCTTCAGTTTTCTCATCTACAAAATGAGAACTATAATAGCACAAAAAGCCTAAGGGACCCCAAGAGAGTGCCATATTGTAAAATATAATGCATCGAGCCTCTGGACTAAAAGAATGAAGTAGCAATTATGACTCATCAGAGCTCAGCTACTAAAATTCTAAGTCAAATGGTGACATCTGTTAAGAAGACTGCAGATTCAAGAACTATAACCTTAGTAGTGCTACTTTGAAAAAACAGTGTATACACAGCACTGATACCGTAAAAGATTCCACCAATTTGACCTAGAGGAGATATGTAAATATTTCTTGGCCATTCAGTTTCCTGTTTTACAGAACATGTTAATCACTACTAATTAGAGCAGCTTCATAAGTCAGCATTCTCTGGTACTGAGTTAGATTTAGCCAATTTCTGAAAATCCAAGGTTTTACACTGCAGAAATGTTGAACTGAATTAGACAAGAAAAGCAATCGGATTAATAAATGACATTAGGAAGAGCAATTCATTTTTCTTATAGCTTCTGCAATTTAAACCATATTCCATTTTTCTATAATTACACAAGGTATTCTTTCATAAGAATGCAAAGTATAACTCTGCCTGTTAACTTCTGAATTAATATTTTATAACTAGTTCAGTTTTGGACATATTGAGGTTGAGATACTGACACTCTGAATCTGAGCAATGGGGCATTATCTAGCTTGGGCACCTGAGAAAGGGGTCCTGGGCTTCAAGGGAACAATCAGGTCAAGGGTTGTGTGCAGTAATTAGGGAGGTAGACAATACCAGAGTGGAATCCTAGTGAATTTGAACAGGAAATAAAGCACCCAAGTCAAACTTTACCTGTTTCATAACTCTGCCCTGCCAACCTGAAGAAAACACTGAAGGGGTAGGTGGGAAGCATTTTTGTGGGATAGGGGGACGGAACAGATAGGTGGCACAGTGGATGGAGTGCCTGGTCTGGAGTCAGGAAGATCTGAATTCAAACCCAACCTCAGCTTTAACCCTTTTTACTTCAGCTCCCCATCTGGAGAAGGGAATGGCAAACCACTCCAGTATCTTTGCCAGGAAAACCCTAAATAGGATCCCAACAACAAGGAGGAATAGGAGAGGATAGGGATAGAATGACCATATGAGAATTAAAAGCAGCTTCACTTGGTTTCTTTTCCTTAACTAGATGTTAGCTTTTTTTCTTCCAGAGAGATGCTTAAATGTCCAATACACTTGCTTTTAAACTAAAAACACTAAACAATGACTAGGCAAGAGAAGAGGGATATATTTGGAAATAAATATGATATAAAAACAAAAGGCATCAATAAAAAATCAAACAAGTAACAAAACTTTATTCACCAAGCAGAAAAAATTCTAAAATAAAAAAATTTTCATTCCACATAATTAGTCACATGACTACTTAGTGACATACTGGATCAAAAAGGTGGAAAAGAGAAAAGGAAAAAAAGGAAAAAGGATATAGAGGATGTAAGAAAAGAGAATGATGAAAAGAGGTAAGCAGCAAATACACATGCATGCAAAATATTTGGAGGGGTGAAAGGGAAAGAAAAATGTTGAAGAAATGGGAAACACACTGACAGAGAGAAAGATACTAAGGGAAAAAAATGGGTAACAAGGTTTACTAGGTTCTGAGGTGAACATTAATACTAAGAAAACTACTTTGGTAAACCTGTTGTTTATCTGGGCTATGGTCTTCAAACTTAGTTAATTTTAAAATTCTTACAAAAACATGTCTTCATAGGTCTTCAACTATTCTATTTTCCAACCTCTTCTTTCAGTAGATGAGAAACTAAGCAGGAAGAAAGAATCGGGTTCTAGCTGTTACTGAAAAGGAAACATGCTGAATGATATTGACACAGTAAACCACCAGTGGATGGATTAGAATTTGAACTGCATCATATTGTCTAAACAATATTCCCTAAAAAATGCAATGAGTGAAAGTTAAGTGCTAGATGCTAGAGTTTCCCACTCTTGATTTATTGTTCTTCTTTTAACTGAAGAAAAGTCCAGAAAAGAGATCTCTCAAGTTAAAAAAGAAAGTAATATGAGAAAAGTTTGTTAAAGAAAAAAGTCAACTTCTTTTAATTACAAGTTTCTTTTTATTTTTAACTTAAAGTCTATTTTAATTTTAAATATACACATTTTACAATGGAATTACGAGATTATTTTGATAACTACATTTCAGTTTCCTTTAGTGCCATTTATTCTCAACTTATTTTATAAACATCCAATCCCATGATGTTTCAATTTTAGCCTTTCACAATCCAAATCAAACAAATTTGGTATTAGTAATTATAATTTGGCTTATCAGTCAATTTACGCTGTCAGAATTTAGAAGCCTATTAACTTCTTAATTTTACTGAAAAAGAATTCTTTTAAATCCAGGAAAATTCTACAATAGAATATAGTAAAATATATTCATATATATATTTTTTATTTTTACAGGTTTAATAAAAATGATGCAATTGCATTTAGAGTATATTGCTATGATAAGTCAAATGGGGAGACCAAAAACAATGTATATATATATGTGTTGATGTATGTAAATGTATGTACATGTATATACATATGTAGTTGAATCCTCACATATGTATAATATATGTATATAGATATATGGCTATATCCCCAGCAGCATACAATCAAAAGAACTTTATGAAAACTTAGATTCAAAGCCAAGCCAAATGGTAATTAATCAGTGTTATGTTTTATATTTTCTCTCAAACATTCCCAAGCCATTTGTCTTCTGATGCTCATCATCCACCCTAAAATGCCTGACATGCTTGTCCCAAAAGCAAGGCCATATGTTAATGGCTGCAGAATATCTTTTTGTCTGCTTCAGAAATTACTTGCAATCTTCTACTTGGAGGTGGGGGTGGGGTGAGGAGAGTACACAAGAAATAAGCATAAATAGAAATAAAGTCTAATAATTGCTGTATCTAGCAAGATAAAGTTATTTCCCACAGCCTCTATCATATGATATCACATCTGAGACCAACATCAGCCTTCAAAAATTATAAAACAAGAAATAGGTAATGGCCCATTTTAAAAGCTGTAAAAGCTCTTCCCCAATTAGAAAATATGGAGCTAAATAATGGCTAGTTTTCCTGATCTCAAGTCCAGGCACCCATCTTTGTCTCTTTTAGAGTTCAGATGCTGCTGATGTAAAAGTACCGTACTCATTCAACAACTAGACATCTATATGTAATATGTTGTTCTAGATCTAGGGAAAGAAATGTTAAATAATGTTCTATCTCTGCCCTCAAAACTCAACAAATGCAAATTCATTTTTATCAGTGACACCTATTCTCTCAATTCCATCATTTAAATAGAATATGAAAATATCAGTGGTAGAAATAGCTTATAATTTCTCATACCAAATAAAAGCCACAAACTAAAATCTTTTAAGGAATAGTCATCTTATATCACAGCATATTAATTAAATGTCATACCAAAGCTGGGAAATGTAATCCTAAATTCCAATGTCATGTAAATGAATTATGTCATTTAGATCTAAGTATACATACTACATAAACTTGCCTGATAAGACCATATTTATTATCTGTGCATGTTAACGGGAAGGATACATACTGCATTCTGTTTCTTGAGCTTAAATCTTATCTTCTCAATTAACGTATAAATTCCCTCAGAATTGAGATTGTACATTTTATTCCTCTTCTAGTTCCCATTGGTTGCTGCCCAATCATTGTGTACTACTCGCAATATAAATACTTCCTGATTCATAGAAGTTAACCACAAAGGAAGGAAGATTGCATTCACCATCACCTTAAGGTAAAACCAAGGCAAATACTCTTCAGTATAAATCACAAATAGGGACGCCCAATCTGCATCCTAATGTGGTACAGTGATAAGACATGGACTCTGGAGTGAGAGGACAAGAATTCAAATCCTACTTCCTAACTGTGTGATACTGGGCATGTGACTTAACCGTACTGGGTCTCAGTTGCCTTACTTGTAAAAAATGGGGTTTGGGACTAACTGGCTTCTGAGGTCCCTTTCAACTCTAAATCTATGCTCCTGTGATTAGTCAGTCTACATAAAGCTCTCCCTGCCCTTTACCACGAGTGTCAAGAGCATAAAATTTCTCAGACTTCTTTGACTTGCTGTGAATGCCAAATAATGCTTCCAGATTAACCTTCCCGTGAATAGTTAGTTAAGGTCAGCTAATTTAACCCATTTCATCAGGGACTGTACGTGCTCATCTGTTATGCTATGATATAAGCTACAGGGCATTCATCTATTGCTGTGGTTGGAGGATTATGCTTCACTGGATATGAGCTTTTGGGCCAGGTACATTTAGGAGATCAAGAATGCTGCTGTTTTCCATAATCAAACATTTCAAGTACCTCAAGGTACAGATTTAAATTAAAATAGCCTACTCAATTGAGCTCTCTCTACATGACACAATATTTCCTTCCATTTTTCATAATAAGATCAATTCCAAATGGATTTAAAAGCAGCCTGTGTCTAATTTCTTAATATCTTACAAAATTAATGGTAAATAATCACATTTTTTTCCCTAGAACTTTCAGTTAAGGGAGCACTTTAAAAAAAATAATAGTCCTGTGAAATAAGCAAGGAAGTATTATTAGGCCAATGTTATCGATGACTAAAGAGGGACACAATGGTTAAATGACTTGTCTACAATTCTGGAGGTAATAAATGAAAGAGCTGAGGCTTAAACCCAAATCTCCAAGTGAATTCATTAACAAACACTTATTAAGTAATATATCCCAGACAATGAATTCGGTTCAGGATTTAGAGAGAGAGATAGAGTTAGGGTTAAGGAAAGGGAGAAGGATAGAAGTGGGGAAGGGAGAGGGATAAAATCTGTGATTTCACGAATATAAGGGAACTCCCAGATGAGAAAACACCCTCTACTAATTTAGGTTAGGTCCTTTTCTGTGATGGAGAAAGGACACAAAGACAAAGGCAAATGTTCCCACTCTCAAAGAGTTTACAATCTAGCTGGATACATAGAAATACACAGAAAAAGAGAGAGGGTAATTTAGAGAGAAGGCACTATAACTCCCAAGTTACTGCTCTTTCCATTATGCCATAATCCTTCTCAACATGGTGTGACTTTTACAATAAAAGCTCTTTCTTCTTGTTGTCCTCTCTGTTTTAAGAATATATTTCACTCTAATTGAAACTATACCTACTGAATCGTTCATACCCTCAGACTCAGTGATACCAATATTAGGCCTACACCCCAAGAGATATGTGTATACAATATTTATGTATTTTATATATTGTATCTATTTTACATATCATAGATTTATTTATAGATTCACAGATTTATGTATTACAGATTTATTTATATATTTATATGTATATTTATTTATAAATATTTATATTCATAACTATGATTAATTTATATTATATTTATTTACAATATTATATAATATATTGTATAAATGTATATATTTACAATATTTATTTATAACATATGTAATATTTATTGTAGGGATGGGTGGTAGGCAGCAACCAGCACAGTGCTAACAAAGAAGCAGATGGTAACACAGTGGATAGACTACTGTCCAGACCTGGATAGTCAGGATAGACCTAAGTTCAAATTCTACCTCAGATACTTCCTAATGACTTGACCCTGGGCAAGTCATTCAGTTTCTTTGACTGTAGGATGAGTACAACAGCACCCTTTTCCCAGTGTTGTTGCCAGGATTATAATAATGATGATAGCTAACATTTCTACAGTGCGTACTATGTGCCAGACACTGTGCTGACAGGTTTACAATTATTGTCTCATTCGATCCTCACAAAACAAATGAGATCAAACTAGGATCAGCTAGGTGGCACAGTGGTTGGAGTGCCAGATATGGAGTCAAATCTGGCCTCAGACACTTACTAGCTCTGTGACCTTGGGCAAATCACTTAACCCCTTTGCCTCAGTTTCCTCATCTATAAAATGAGCTGAAGAAGGAAATGGCAAATCACTCCAGTATATCTGCCAAGAAAATCTCAAAAGGGGACTGAAAAATGACTGAAAAAAATTCACTCTAATATCACATATGGCTTACATTCTGTTCTTGGCATTTTGTATCTCTTCCTTTCAGTAAAAATCTTACTGAGTGGCACGCCATGGAATAAGAAAGGCCTGGGTAAAAGTTTTGTCTTTGACATGTCTGAGCCCTGTGATTCTGGGCTAGGAGTCCCTTCACCTTTTAGTGGCCCGGCAATACTGTAACACTATAATTAAGGATGCTAATCTACAGAAGTAGAGGAATTTCCATCCTGAAAGTTTCCCACACCAATGAAATCACATCTGGTCCAAAAAGGAAAAAAATACCACATATAAATTTCTTGTTCTTCCACAATTCTATATACATTAGTGCTTGAGTCATGCAAAATGAACTATGACAGGGAAGGAAGCATAAACATTTACCTCCAAATACCAGTGGTTCATAATATCAGAGGACAATAGACATTCTTGCCAACTTGCAAGCTACTACCAGTTCTGCTTTCCCTGGAAAACTCTGTGCTCTAGTAATCGTTGGCATCTCCAGTCAAACAGCAAACAGCTCTTATTATTCATCCTAATGAAAGTAAAGTTAATACTCATCTTTTATAAAATCACTTGAAGTTTTACATGATATCTTGACAGTATCACCTTAGCCTGTGGCAACATTTATTTCATATATATGCTTGTTCCTTGCTCTGCTCCTACTTTCCTCTAGGTCAGGAGTCAATAAATTAAAGATTAAGGGCCAAATCTAGCCTGGCCCTTCTAATGGTTTTTATATTTTTAAATACAATAAAACTTTACTTAAAATGTGAAAATTATTTTTAGCTTGCTGTATAGATGGCTGACCCTAGTTCACCAAAGATCCTTAATGTTCATCCTCGCATGTTTACTCAAGTATGCCTACAGGGTATAATGGACAGAAGGCAGATATCAGGGACAGGAAGTCCTGGGTTCAAGTGCTGCCTCTGACACATGTTGGATGTGTAACCCTGAGCAAGTCACTTAGCTTGTCAATACCCTACACACCTGTGCATTATAAAATTCACAATAGTTGCTAATCTGCCTTGTTAAAATGAGGGGATGGGGAGGGGGAATGGCTGATACAGAGTTAAATTTGGATCTGCCCAGGTGATAGACTAAAATTTCTGCTTCAACCAAGTACTGGACTTCAGCTTTCCATCCACAGGGAAAGCAAGCCAAGGCAGCTGAAGCAACACATCACCCTGACGGGGGAGACAAGAGGTGACATGTGTCAGGAAAGTCAAAAACACAATAACCAACAACCACCACCTCAATCGCTACACCTCCCCTCAGTCTCTGCAAAACGGAGCCAGAGCACAAAGACCCCATGACCAATACAGGGCACTAGTTCCAACTCAGCCCTCACAACCTTCACCCAGGGAAATCAACCCTTGCGCAGACGGGGCAATCATCACTACCGTCCGCGAGGCAGGCAAGCCAGTCCAGCTGAAGCAAAGGTTTCCTGAGAGAAAGACAGAAGGCATGTGCAGTCCAGACTGGTCAAGCCACCATAAGCACCATTTCCTCTACGACCTAGACAGAGAAAGTCTAGGACCCTTAGTCCAAGAGCCCCTCAAATAGCAAGCCTGCCCTTTCACCTTCCAGCCCTGCCTCACAGCAGCTAGGCTCAGCCAGGAAATTAACCTGAGCAGATATTTACCCTGACAACTGTCTACTGCCCTTGTCTCATCAGCAGTAAAAGCAACCAAAGACCCAGAAAAGAAATTTCTCAATATAAAAATTCTTGGCATTGTCAAATAGTTTAATACAGGAAATGGATATGCTTTTATCAGTGGAAATAACACTAAAGAAGATACATTCTCATCTGCTTTGGCATTGTTCCCTAATTACCACAGGACCTTTCCATCTATCTTGTTTGCACCTGAAATCTCCAATATGTGCTGTCTCTTCCATTTGCACACAAGGGCCTTGGGGATAGGAATGTCTTGCTTTTCTATTTGTTTCCTAAGATCTTAGCATAGTGCTTTGAATATATTATGTACTTTACAAATGCTTTTTCATTCATTCATAGTATTTATGAAGGCTTTCATTTTTTTCTTCTTTCATTTACAAAAGTAGAAAAAAGTCAAATGAGCACATCTGTTTTTAAACACATTCAACTAAATGGCTACATGATTAAAAGAAGTGATGGATTTGGGGAGATATTCTAAAGCTCTTGGCTGAACTGCCAGTTACCTCTGACAAACTGCCATGAAATAAATGCAATTTACCATGGTGTCTGAGAGGTAGCATAGAGTAATGGCTTTAATACCAGAAGACCTGGGTTCATCTCACCTCTTGACACATAATGGTTTGTGTAACTCCCAGCAAGTCACTTGACCTCTCATTGATCCAAGACTGGAAGTTGCCCAGAAGATAATTTTCACCGAGTAAGTGCTCATCTAAGAGGTCCCTACACCACCCAAGCAATGGGCCGAGTTACCATCTCTATTCCTTATTTCTTCATCAAGACTCAAGAAAACAGGTCAGTGAGGCTCTATTTCTGTTCTTAATCATTCTGCCATGAACCTAGAAAACAGATCAATGGAGATACCTTAAGAATCATTGCAATCCCTAAAAACTACATATTTTTTTAAACTGCCTGGAGACTATATTTCAAGAAATCAAAATGAAATCTGCCAAGATCTATTAAAACCATAAGGAAAAGCAAAAATGGAAAGAATTCACTGATCATCTCCTGAAAGAAACTCCTAAAGGAAAAGTCCCAGATATGTTGTAGGTAAAATCCAGAGCTTCTATGTCAAAGAAAAAATACTACACGCACCCAGAAGTAAATAGTTCAAGAACCAAAGACACGGAGTCAAGATTACTTAAGAATACTAAGAAATAGATCTTGTAATACAATATTTCAAAAAGCAAAGAGATAAAGACTTAAAACTAAGAATAACTTACCTGGCAATGCTAAGTATAATTCTTTAGGGGAGAAAATGGATTTTCAGTGGAATAGTGGACTTCCAAATGTTTCTGATGAAAAGACCAGAGCTGAATAGGAACTTGGAAATGTAAACTAAAAGAGGCAACAGAAACCTACAAAAGGTAAATTTATTTGAGTAATTGGAAGAGTCGATACCATGAAAAAGGGCTAATACTCTAATAGATTAGTGAGAAGAAACAAATGTATTCTTTCAAAATTGTAATGTCTACAAAGAGGTTTTTTAAAAAAAATTTTGTAAGAATAGAAATTGATGGTTTCATGCACAATCTTCTATAGTGGTCTACTCTGTATATGCGCATGTTTTTTGGAGGGGTGTTTCATAAGTTCAGTTTTTAAAAAATTATATAAGTACTGTCTCAAACTAGAATAGTTCTCTCTCTGTCCTCTCCTCATATATATGTATATTTATTACATCTATACATATATGTTCATCATTTATATACATATATAATATTTATTAACATGTATATATCTTATACCTTTTTCCAGGACACTGATTAAAAGTATTATCCAACTAAAGGAATTCAAAGCAAGAAAAGTTAAAGAAAACATTCAATCCTTTAAAAATATAGTCTTCTTGGGGCAGCTAGGTGGCGCAGTGAATAGAGAACTGGCCCTGGAATCAGGACAACCTGAGTTCAAATCAAGCCTCAGACGCTGGACACTTACTAGCTGTGTGATCTTGGGCAAGTCACCTAACCCCAACTGCCTTGCCTTATCCCATCCCCCAAAAATACAGTCTTCTGAAAATGTATTATCTTAATAAGCATACTTATTATTAATCAAATTTATTATTAAAATCATATGTGGGAATCCAAATATAAAACAGGAACATTTTTCCTTCAGTTTAAAAAAAATAAACTGGTTCCTTAAATACAAGAAATAGAAAGTGTCAAACATATGTCCTTTTCTTTTTATAATTCTTCCTTAAATATTTGCCTTTACAAATCTGATTGAATAAGTTTCACCTAAGTGCTATTAGCAGAATTACCTAGACCTAAAAAACAAAATCATTCTTCCTTTCTCTATGTAAGAAAGCAAAACTTGACCATTATTGAACTAAGACTTGAAACTGCAAAAATCAGTTTTACCTTACAATCTTGAGTTGTTATTTCACTCCCTTGTTATCTTGGTCCCTGGACTCAGTGATAAGTAGGTAAAATGAGAAAAGGTCTATAAATGCCAAAAGAGGAAATCCAGTCCTGGGCTGTTCACAAACTCCAAGACTGGGAACTTAATGGATTAGAATACACATGTAAGCTGTGCTAAAATACTCAATTATCATCGAATTTTATTTATTTCGTTTTCCAAGGAACTCAATGAATTTAAGTTGTTGTTGTTCAGTCCTGTCCAACTCTTCATGACCCCATTGGGGTTTTCGTGGCAAAGATACTGGAGTACCATTTCCTTCTTCAGTTCATTTTACAGAGGAGGAAACTACCTAGGGTTGACTTGCCTACGGTCTAGTAAGTGTCTGAGCCCAGATTTGAACTCAAGAAGAGAAGTCTTACTGACTTGAGGCTTGGTACTCTGTCCACTGAGCCAGCCCGCTGCCCAAGAAATCAGGAAGACCAGGAAGACCAGCTTCAGACACCAGCTGTGTGATCTTGAACAAGTATGTCACAGAACTTCTCTAAGCCTCAGTCTCCTCATCTGTAAAATGGGGGTAATAAAAGTACCTACCTCCCAGGATTGTTGTGAGGATTAAATGAAATGATATTTGTAAAGTGCTTAGCCTAGTACCTGGTATTAGCTATATAAGTGTTAGCTACTATCATTATTGTTATTTTGCATGTGTTTTCTTTATCATTTCATTCCCTTCATGAGGTATGAGATTGCAAACTTTTCCACCTAGAGAGCACAGAATAAAATTTTAGTGTTAAAATTCTATTCTTGGGCTTGAGATCATTTTCTTAGACTTCAGCAACCGCATTCACAAACTTTCTCAACTTATAATGGAGGAAAACTATATATAAGTATATATAAGTACTATGTATAAGTATATATATATATAAGTATACATAAGTATATATAAGTCTCCGAGAGATTAAGTGATATGGTTCATATAACTAGTTAGAGCCAGGTTGGTGAATTTTTAACCTTGACACAAAATGCCTTGGACAGATGAATTTTCCTCTCCAAGATTATTTTCCATCATTTATAAATTCACAGGGTCAACTGGAACTAGAACCGTAAGGGATCTTAAGGGTAATCTAGTCCAAACTTCTCATTTTAACATATGAGAAAAAGACCTAGAGAGGTCAGTGACTTGCCTAGAGTAGCGAAGTCACAAAACTAGATTTGAAAAAATAATTTTTCCACTGAAAACTGGATGCTGGATGAATACATGAATAAAAAAGTATGTATTAAGCTTACTTGCTATGGAGCAACTTAATTTACTTTGAAAACTAAATTCAAAAGTGAAGATTTGCACCTCAAGGAGATTACATCTTAATAGGGGATATAATTCATATAAGGGAGTGGTGGCCAGGGAGAAGCATTTGGGTTTGAAATTTCACTGGGATGATGAGTCTCCTATTCCTTCAATACTTGTTAGTATATGAAGAAGAATGCTCCAATAGATAATGTCTTTTATAACAAAGGCATCAGACATGATTCCTGCAATAATATTGTTGAGTGTGGCCACATGAGATTAAAATGTAATCGGGAAACACTTAACAAAATAAATAAAAATGCAATAAAACATAGATAACATTCAACCTGTACGGATCTTTAAGTATGGGTAATGGCCCCAGTTTCTACTTGAGTTTGGCAGTCCTTTTCCATCGTACCCAACTTCCAGATTATTACCAAACAAGGAGGTTAGGGAGGGTTTGGAAATTATATTATTTATTTGTTCTAAGGGAATGGGAAGACCAGTGATTTCATAGTTGGGGGAAATTTCTTCAGATTAGTGCCTTCCCTTCCAATCATAGTCTTAGAGAGTTACTTGGAGTCACCAAGAGAGTGCCATGAGATGCCTATATCACATTGCCAGTCTTTGTCTGAAATGGGATTTGAACCGAGGTCTTCTGGACTTAAAGGCTGATTGGCTATTTCTGACTATACACTGTCTCCTATAAACTCTCTTTTAAGAAGACTGTATTCTGGAATCGGGTTGCCTGGTCAGTGATAGCAGCATCTAGTGAGTCCTAGGGGCAGACCAGGGATGACTGGAGAGCCTTAGGCAGTTAACCCATCGGAGACTGTCAGAAAACACAATGGATTCAAAACCAAAATCCACAAATTGGCAATACAGGAAGTATGAGATTTGAATGACAGCTCTCCCTACCTAAAAATTTCCTTGGAAGTCACAGGGAAGAGAAGTGATTATTAAAAAAAACAAAAACAAAAAATAAATCTTTACTGCATTAGTGAAGAAATAATTATTACTGAACTTCATTTTCTTACTAAACACTTTTCATAACACGAGAACTGTTAGGAGGCCAAAGTGCAAGACACAGCTCTAAAAGAGCAAAATCTGGTTTCGTTAAGAAAAACAAATTATGTGAATGAACTCTGTGAAATAAACAAAACCAAGAAAATCAGCAAAAAAAAAAAAAAAAACAACAACCCAAAAACAATTTAAGGAAAGAAAACTAAAAAGTTCATATTTCTCTAGTCCTGTAAAACAATAATAGCATTCACTTAACAAACATTTATTAAGCACCTACTATGTGGTCAACAACTGTGTTAAGCACTGGGAATAAAAAAAAAAAACAAAATTGTTCTCCAAGGAGCTTAAATTCTATAGGGATAAAACAACATGGACACAGAAAATTAAATACAAATAGATATAAGGTAATTTCTGGGGGAACCAGAATAGCAATTGGTGGGGAACACAATGACTGCCTGTAGGAATTTGCTCTGGATTCGGCATTTGCTCTGGATTTAATGCAGAGGAGGTGAGGATGGTGAGCATTCCAGGCATGGGGAAAAGTATGAAAAATAATGGGAGATAGAATGTTATGTTTAAGGAACAGGAAGTAGACAACATTTACAACAGAGAGGTGAGCTAGAACAAGTTTTAAATACCAAATAGAAGAATTGGAAGTTTATTCTAGAAGAATAAGGACTTCGCTGAAGTTTCCTCCACAGAGAACTGTGATGATCACACTTGTGCTTTAGACATATCCATCTGGCAGCTTTATGGAGGATGGATTGGAAAGAGGAGCGATTGGGGGATTCATATATACCAATTAAAAGAAGGCAATTACAACAACCTAGGTGAGATTAGGGATGACAACTTTTGAGTGAAAAAGAGCAGACAAAAGTAAGTTAAACTGCAGAAGTAAAATCAAAATATTCTGGCAACTAACTGGATATGAGAGGTAAGGAAGAAGGAAGGAAGTCAAGGGTGCCTCCTAGGTTGCAAACCTGTGTGATCAAAAGGATAGTGGTGCTTCAACAAAAAGAAAGGGAAATTACAAAAAGAGGATAATTTGAGAGGAAATATAATGAGTTGCATTTGGAGCATGTGAAATTTTCAATGCCTTATGGGACAATCATTTGTATCTGTCCAATATTCAGTCGGTGATGCTGAACTAGACTTCAGGAAAGACACTAGGACTGAATAAGTAGACATCATGAGAGCTGATGAAATCACAAACAGAGTGATGAGAAAGAACAGTGTCCTATCTGAGAGAGCACTGAGACATACCTATGCATAAAGGGTGGAACATGGATAATGATCCAGCAAAATTGATTGAGAAGGAATATCTGGACAGATAGGAGAACCATGAAAATGTCAAAGAGGAGCATGAAAAGGAAAGATTATCTTGGAGAAGGGAGTGGTCAGGAGTGCCAAATGCTTCAGATAAGTTAATAAGGTTAAAGACTGAGAAAAGCCCAAGTAATTTGGCAATTAAGTCATCAGTAGCCTCAGAGAAAGCAGTTTCAGTTGAGTGTGGAAGGGAGGAGAATACAAAGTGAGAAGTGAGAGGTGAGAAAGTAAAGACCAGGAGTGAAGACAGCTTTTTCTAGGAATTTGACTATGAAAGATCCAGGTGGTAAATATTATAATTGATTAACATTCTCAATAATGTTTATGTATATCCCACAAAGCTGGTCACTATATAGTCCAATAAAAGTTGATCAGTTCATTTCAATAAAACAATAAATCCTTCCTTTGACATCTGTAAATACTAAATTGAAAGGGAAGTCCTTTTGTTTCTTTTGAACCTTACAAACTGACTTAGGGTGGTTGACAAATAGCGCTTACCTAGGTGATTTTCTCTAACAAAAAGTTTAACATTTCCATTTCCCTGGAGCAATATAAATCTTTATTTGGCACACAGCTGAATTCCACATTGTTTCCATTACAACACTAAGATCCTTCTAACAGAATTTTACCTCCCTCAGAGAAAGTTCATCAGCATTTGGTAACGGCAATTCTCAAGATTTCACTGAGAAATAGTCTGTGAAACTATTTTAAATCTTTAATTTTGGTGTTTTTATAGTTTAGCATTTCAAAAAAGTGTCAGTATTTTATTGTCTACTGTGAACTGCTCCTTTTGGTCTTTCTTGTTTTTTATTTTTTTGCATTTCAATCCCTATTTGGGTGCACTTGCTTTACTCTGCTAAAGCAGGCTCTACTATATAGCCTAAGAATAAAGATTAGTACAATTTTAGGTGTTATTCTCATCCAAAAAAGGTGAGATACACATTCATGAACTATCATTCTATTTTTTGGTTCAGTAATTATCTAATGCAAAAGATCAATTCAGTAGAAAAAAATACAAATAAATGAATACAGCAAGTTTTTGTGAACCTGCCAATATCATTTAGTTCCTCATGGAGAACAAAATCCACAAATTGAATACTAGGAAATGTGGCACTTTACAAAGCAAGATATAGCCAATATTTTTTTAAACCATGTTGTCTTAATCTTCTAGTAAGGACACAGCCTTTATCACAAGAAAAGACTGCAGTCTTAAAAAGCAGAAAATACTCATTCACTCAATCATTCTACTGTAACCAGTCTGAGTCACTAAAGTTTGCAATAACTGACTTCAACTGGAATATCTAAAAGATAAGCCCTAACCTAATTGAGCAAGACAGGTGAGACAGAGTAAAATTTGTAACCCAGATTCAAGACATTCTCAGAAATTCTTTTTAAAAAAAATCACTAGATTGTGTTAAGAGAGTAACAGTTTTATTCCATCCTAATGAAGTCATACAAGCTCATGCCAAATGGTATTTTGTATGTCATGTCATGTGCAGAGTCTCTCAGAAAGAGGTATTTTCCTGATGACATAACGGATCAGCCATTGAGTTTTGGTATTTGGAAGAAGTCATCAAAGACTCAATTATACTCATTAGTTTTAACATTAGGAGAAATAAAAGCCAAAAACTAGATAAAATGCTTTCCCCCTAAGAAAACGGAACATGTATTCTCTGAATGGTGAAGTGAAGTACTGGGTATCAACTCTAGCTGCTAGGTACAAGAAAGGGGAGGAAATTCTGACTTTTTTTGTATGCAGAAGCATGCTTAAGTAATTGCTCCAAAGTTCCACGTTAAAATGGAAGATCCAAATTCCAAATCCATGCCAAATAGTCAAGCTTCCAAATTATGGTGACAATATGATCATGCATAAACTCTGTAGGAAAAATAATTTGGAAAAGTACCCCCATTAATCAAATCAACAACATTATTTAGTGTTTGCCATATGGAAGGTCCCATAGGTGATAAAAAGTTTAATACCACTACTAATAATAACATAAGCCTAATTAAAGAGGATTTTATAGAAGTACTTAAAGACAAGAATGGAAAAAAAAAATCAATCACTAGAAAGTTTCTACTTCTGATAGACTAGGGAGACTCTATTATCTCTCAACAATGGTCACCTTCCAGCTAGTCTTTGCACACAACATTCCACCTCCCATCTCTACACCTTTTCACTTCTGTTCCCCATATCCAGTATCCTTTTTCTCTCTTCAAATCCCAGTAGCTTTCTTGGCTTTCAGCAAGACTCAATTCAAATCCCACCTTCTGCAAGAAGCCTTCCCTGTTTCATCACCCATCCCTCTAAAATTACCTTCCATTCAATACTATATATATCTTCTATGTAGATGTTGTTTGAATGTTGTCTCCTCTTTAGTTTAAGAGCTTCCTGAGGCCAGCGAGCATGTTTTTGCCTTTCTTTGCTGGAGCTTAGCACAGTGCCAGGTACACAGTAAGTGCTTAATAAATGTTCATTGATAATTTCATAAGAGGAATACAATAGTAGGATGAAGAATAGATCGCCAAATTCCTCTTTCACCAAAATGTATTAAAGAAAAAAACAGAGAACTAATCCTACCATAACAAATAAGTGCCTCCCTCTCACACATACACACAAAGAGACAAGCACTACCATTGGAACAGTTACTCCTCAATATGGGGAGCACACTTCCGTCATTGATTTTGCATAAAGGGAAATCATCCTCTAGGGGGCAACCATAGACAAGCAGTTTGGAGAAAGGTTGATGTTATGGGAGAAGGAAACAATCAGAGCACAGATCTCCAATACTTCAATCAAGAAGGCTAGGCATTGGCATTCTCCAGCCCCTTCCAGTCAGCCAGCACCAAAAACACAACTGGGAAACAGGATGGTCAATTTTCACCATAATTGCTTTTTGGCATCCAGACAACACTTCTCACATTAACCAATAGGGTTCTGTCCTACACATTAAAGAAAGGTCTTGAAGTCTTGGGTTCCCAGTAGCCAAATTTCTGTTGATATTCATTTGATTCTTACTAAGAAAAACAGGATTTAGGTTACATAAAACAAATAATGTAAATGTTGGAAACCATGCAACAACCAATGTCCTTTCATTCACTTAAAAAGTGACTTATGAGGAGTATATGGAGGAGGGCAGGATCTAAAAATCAAGAACAAGGCTATTATATCAAATGGATAGTTAGTCTTTAAATAATGAAGACTGCTTTTCACTAAAGGAAAGTAATCTTCTTTTAATAAAACACAGAACAGTACACCCCCTCCCCCCAAAATGAGGTTTCCAGAAATGCACTACAATAATTTACATATTATTTTATACCTGCATATATTCTAATTAGAAAGAAAAATCAACCATAGGTACTGATATGAAATAAATAAACTGAAACCAATAATCTAATATAGGATATAATTTCTTCACCTAAGTAGTTTTCTTAGTCAGGAATAAGCAAAAATATGCTTCTCCTATTTATGTGTGCACTGATGTCTTAGCAAACTAATCAATGAAGACCTAAACAATCAACATGAAACATAACATTCACTTTAATTCATCCCTTGAAAAAAATTGTGTGAAATAAGGTGAGAATACAAAGTGATTTATGGGTGGTAGAGTAATTGGTTTTCATCTCTTTAGCTACAGGCACATATACTCAATTTTTTTTGGAATCTCTCCAAAGAGTTTTGCTATATTATGATGCGCATTCATTTTTAAAAATTGATTTTTTCCATTGCATAAAATTGTTGCAGCTATTTCAACTTGACCTGTATTTCCAAACAGATCCAACAATACCCTCCTAGATGAACAATGAAGAAGAAATCATTAAAAATTGAAAAACAAATTCCTCATAGTTATTGTTGATGTTGTTCAGTTGGTTCAGTTGTGTCCAAATTGTTGTGACCTCATTTAGGGTTTTCTTGGTAAAGATACTGGAATGGTTTGCCATCTCCTTCTCCAGTTCATTCTATGGATGAGGAACTGGGGCAAACGGTTAAGTGATTTGCCCAGGGTCACACAGCCAGTAAGTGTTTGAGGCCAAACTTGAACTCAGGAAGTGGGTCTTCCTGGCGCCAGGCCTGGCACCCTACTGCACCATCTATCTGCCCTCCCAGATATACAGTGCTTTAAATTTATAGCACTTTCTTCACAACCACCCTGTAATGGTGGCAATGTGAGTTTTGCTACATCTGTTTTATAAATGAAAAAATTAAGTCTCAGTGGTTCAGTGACCTGCCTAAGGTAAAACAGTTAGAAAGTCAGAAGTGACATGAAACCAGGTTTCCTGATTTCAAGAGTCTAACCATATTGTTTCGCCTGATGGGCAACTGAATTTAGGGTAGCTTTCCAAGGTTCCAATTGAGGACATTATTCTCAGTTCCGGTGGGAGGTGGGAGGAAGAAATCTCTACTTCTCTAATAAAGAGAAGTGTGTAGAACTAACCGACTATTTCTGGTTGTGTTGGTCAAATAGTCCAACTAGCTCTGTGGAGCTGTTGTTTTTTAAACAAATGCGGGAACTGAAGCACAGAGAACTTTAAGCAGTGTCATAACCACAAGCTTATGGACCCAGCAGGAATTCAAGCTCAACAGCATTTTCAGTCTACTGCTTAACTGGCAGCAATTCACTGTCAGTTCAAATTAATTACAAGGTTAATACTGATAAGAACCATTTCATTTTCTTTCCCTACCTTTTCCCCCAAAGGGATCCTTCTTTCCCGATTTTTAACAAGATGATATTATAAATTCTTAATTAGATTTAACTGTCTTGCTTCACTCTCATGTTTTTTCTCCCTTTTCAATAAAATAGGTATACAACTAACTCACTTAAACAGGGAACACTTTGCTAGTAAAGCCACATTTTCACCTGCTTTAAATTCATGTACTCTCCTCACTCATAGTGCTTTGATTTGTCATTTTATTTTTAATGCTTCAATTTTACATCCCCCACAACATTTATAAACTGACCAAGGAAAAGGACCACACTTCTTATGCAATGTTTCACATTTCTTTGTACATTCTACCACCCTTAGCATGGTGATTTGCAACCACTAGGTACTCAAATACATTCTTTGAGTGAAGAAATGGAATTAAAATATAACACAAGTTATTAATTTCCCATTAAGATGTGATGGATATCACTAGTAGACAAATGGTCAAAGGAAATGAACAGTTCTCAAAAGGATTTCAAAATATTAAAAATCACATGAATGCTCCAAATCATCAATAATAAAAGAAATGTAAATCAAAACAACCCTGAGGTCTCATCTCTCCCACACTTTGAGAATTGGCAAAGATGGAAAAAGACGGGAATCGTTAATATTGGAGAGTTTTTTCAAAAACAGGCACACTAGCACACTGTGAATTGGTACAATTCTGGGAAATGATTAGGAATTATACAAAGAAAGTTAGTAAACTATCCATTCCCATTGATTCAGGATTCCACTACTTAGTATATATTCCAAACCGTCAATGACAGAAAGGCTGCATACATCAAAATATTTCTAGTAGCACATTTGTGGTGGCAAAGAACTAGAAACTAAGTAGATGCCCTTCATGTGGGGAATGGCTAGACAAATTGTAGCTTGTGGATGTAATGGGAAATTACTGTGCTGTAAGAAATGATGAATCTGAATACAGAGAAATATGGAGAAACATATGAATTGAAGCAAAGTGAAAAAAACAGATCCAGGAAAACAATGACTACAACAATATAAATGAACAAAACCCAGAAAACAATGAAAAATGAGCACTGAGAAATTATAATAACTAAGTTCGGCCCCCAAAAAGAGAAAAGTCAAATGCTCCACTTCCACTCCTTTGCACATAGTAGGCTCTTCATAAATGAAAGTTCCCCCTTCTCCCTTCAGAAAGTAGATTCTCAAGACTTTAGACTAAAAACAAATTTAATGAAATATTTTCACATACAGACAAAGTTAAAGCCATCATCAAATAGTGGATAGAGAGCTGACCTCAAAATCAGAAAAACCTGGATTTGAGTGCTACTTCCCACACTTAATGGTTATGCCTGGGCAAAGTATTCAATCTTTTAATCTTGGTACCTCAGGCACTAAATGCTTCAGTGTCTAAGATTCTAAATTGCAGAACAGGCACTATTGATAAAAGGAGTTTCTCCATGGAGAGTTCTCTATACAAATTTAACTACAGATCCAGTAGAACAAAAACCACAACACCAACCAACCACAAAGGTAGTCAGTAAAACCAGCGATAAATTGATGAGCACCTCAAACGGGTGGTCATTTCCACTTTTCTCCATTAGACTCCTTCACAGCAAGGACTGTGTTTTTCCTTCATTTGTAACCTCAGGCTTAGCATAGTGCCTGGCACACAGTGGGTGCTTAATAAGCCATTACTGACTGACTGAATGACCAATCCTTAACATCTATTCTGAATAACTTTTACTTTTCAATAATGCTCCTAACAGCTTATACTTCTGTAGCTCTTTCTCATACATTATCTGGTTTGACCTTCACAACACCCCCATAGGGAAGGTAAGTAATTACAACCGTGAACATCTTCAGATTAGTTTCAGAGGAAACTAAGGTTCTGTGGGTTTGAGGGACTTACCTCAGGTAACATGTAAGTAATAAGATAAAACTTGAATCTGGTCATCTGACTTGGATTCAGTACAGCACAATCAAAAGATCACTGATTCTGGAATCAGAGAACCTAGGTTTAAATTCCGTCCTGAACATTTTACTGTCTGAGTGACCTTTGACAAGTCCCTTAATCTCTCTGGGCCTCAGTTTCTCCCAGCACAAAGGGCCTCTAATTTTCCTACCAGCTCTAAATCTGTTATCCAAGAAATGATAAGACTGAGTGATGAGTGACAGTGGACAGAGAACTGACCTCAGAATGAGCAAACACTGGGCTCTCACACATGGCTTATACCCAAAGGTTGTGTGAACCTGGCCAAATTGGTTAACCCCTTATGCTGCTAGGTGGTACAATGAATAGAGCACTGAACCTGGAGTCAGGAAGACCTGAGTTCAAATTTATACGCAGATACTTATTATCGACACAGATAATCCTGGGGAGTCACTTAACTGCTATCTGCCTCAGTTTCCCTCAACTGTGAAGCTCAAATGAGATGTTTATAAAGTGCTTAACACAGTGCCTGGAACAGAGCAGTTGCTTAATAAAAGTCTATTCCTTTTTTTCTCCTTATGCTTCAGACAACTCTCTAATACCTAAAGTCATAACTTGCTATATGTGGCAGAGAAAGTACCACCTTGAACTGATAGGTTTCTTTTTCCCTTTATCAGCTATAATACAGCTCCAGTCCTTATCCCTATCCCTATGGTATCTATGCATTCGGTGTCTAGCCCTGCTTTTGTTACCTGAAACTGGAAGGAATAAAAAGGAATGTGTGCACGTCTGAGCATGTGTGTGTCTCCACAGGAAAGGAAGACACCAAAGAAACATCCTTTGTGATTCACTACTGAAAATGACTCATCTTCAGCAGTTCACAGAACTATGTATACATGAGTTTTCACAATGCTGGGTTTCCTTTAAAGGTGAAAAGGAAGAGGATAGTCACAGAAGACCAAGGACTAAATAAGGTTTTTCATTACTTTTTTTAAAAGGATGTTATAATTAGTTCTTATTAATGTGAATAATAATTAAATATACAAATAATACAAAGACTCAGGTTCCCCAATTTGAAGTTCCCTCCAAATATGCAGATAGCAACCAATTTGTGACAAACAAAATAGTTCATATTTATTTAATATAGTCTTTTACAGCTTAAAGTTGGATTTCCTCACAACAACACTTTGAGGCAAGTAGTCTAAATAGTATTATTTACATCTTACAGATGAGGAAACTGAGGTTTCAAGAGGATAAGTGGGTTGGCCCCCATGACCTGGCTAATAAGAGGTAGAATTAAGTAAAACTTCAGACTGAATATGTTTCCAGTTTTGCTGATTTACTCATCACAACATGCTGTTTCTTCATCTATTGGGGTGCTTTATATTTTTTTAGCAAGAGTTGAAAACAATGCTTTAAAAACCAGAGCAATAATTTCAAAACTTTTTATTTTAGTATAGCCTTCTTGTGATCCTGAAAATGCAGACACAGCTTCAAAGTTTGTTCATTTATCTTAATTCCATTGCTGTGTAACATACAAATCTGCTGTAATAATACAAGCACTGTGATCATGGCAGCTATATCCACACAACTGAAGCAACAGAGACTGTCGTACTTGTTCCGTCAAGATCCATCCACAAAGCTTTTTTGAGAATTGTTTCCTTGGACCTCTCTGAGACTACAGAATATACAAAGGCCACTAATACTGATAACGATGCTTTTAGAGGAAATAAATATTAGAAATCACTGCCTTTAATTATAGTCTAAATCTGAGTGAAAGCAAAAGCAACACAAAGAATTCATGGAGATTTCATTTAAATTTCTCAAATTTGAATACAGCCTACCTTTCCTCTTCACCTTTCTATTCAATAATCTGCTCTAGTCAGACTGATCTGTTCATCAAATTACAAAATATTAAAGCTGCAGGGATCATCTTTGAGAAAACTAAAAGTCTAAACAAAGCCACAGAACAAGCCAAAATTAGAACCTGGTTCTTTGAGAGCCAGTAAAATTCTATTCATTCTGCAATACCATGCTAATTCACCCTTGCCAAGCCCCTGCAGTGAGCATCCTCACCTCTGTACCTCCCCATAGTGACTGCTAAGTCAATTTAAGTCCACCCCAATCTTCAAGGATCAACTAATTCAGGCCTACTTCCTTTTCCTTTGGTCTTTCCTGATAAGCCAACCTTCCATGACCTTTCTCTACTCAGAACTTAAAGGACAGTCTTTTCTCCATCATTTAGTATTTAATTCTATCACAACTTATGGTAATACATTAAAGACAACATTGCTGAGTGAGGAGAGCACTGAATCCAGAATCCAAATGCATCACTTCACATCTTTTCCAGAATTTACAACCTGTTTGATCTTAAGCAACTCATATCAACTCTCTAGGTCTCCAGCCTTTCCCTCATCTTAAAAATGAAGGAGTTGCACTAAAAGATCTTTAAGGTTTGTTCCAGTTCTGAATCCTATGATTAGTGTTTATGTTGCTGACATCACTGTTGCTCCCATTTAAGTTTTCATGCATTATGCCTTCTATCCTGACAACTAAATTGAAAGCTCCTTGAAAGCAGGACCTTAAGAGTGCCCAACACAATGGTTATATCGAACACAGTAGGTACTCAATGATTTTCTGTTGAGTGAAGGGAAAGTCATTTAATAAATGTTCTTTAAAAGCTCCATTTTATTTAATATGCTATGACCAGAAAAAGAATGGTTTTAATAATGATAAACCTTAAGAAATCATTCTAAAATAAACATTGCTTTATGAATACAACTTTTTTTTCAAAATTAAATTTCTTAAGCACAGCTTCTTTACGTTTTCCTGCAAAACTGGTCAAAGGAATACATTATTATACAATGTTTAGAAAATGTAAACTTAAGATAGAAGTTTGTGTACTCATATATTAAAGACTTCTTAATTTCATGTTTAGAGCAGCTAGGTGGTATTGTAGATAGAGTACAGGGCCTAGAATTGAGAAGACTCATCTTCCTGAATTCAAATCTGGCCTCAGACACTTACTAGCTGTATGACCCTGGGCAAGTCACTTAACTCAGTTTGCTTCAGTTTCTCATCTATAAAATGGAATAGAGAAGGAAATGGCAAATCACTGTACTATCTTTGCCAAGAAACTCCAAAATGGAGTCACCAAAAATCAGATATGACTAAAATTGATTGAATAACAAGAATTTCATGTTTAAAAATGTTTTGTTTTGATGTTTTATTTTCTTTCATTATGTCTTGAATAAAATGTTTCACTTTTGTTATTTTTAGACCTTAGTATTGAATGAAGTATTTTGTTTACTGCTATATCTACTAACTACATTAATGCCCAATGACTAAATTTAATTCAAAGACAAATGTCTTCAGTCCAGATGAACTCAATACAAACAATATTGTTTCCAAAGATATGCATATATGTATGCAAGTATATAATATTTTATATATAAATACACATATTTATATAGAAAAGATATATTATGAATAATATAAAATAAATTTTAAGGTCCAACTTAATGTTGATTATATTTGTGAGTAGTATTAGTCTCAGTACTCATCTATAATAACCATTTTGCCATCCAAAAAAATTAATTGTTGAATTTTCTACTTCAAATCTATTGGCTAAGGAAGGTTCTTCTAAGTAACCCATATCTTTAATTCTCTCCATCACAAAATAATTTTGGCAGTGTTTATTGAAAAATGAGCTGCTTGAAGTAGAGCAAGAGAATACAAGGCAAAGGAAGAAGGTCAGAAAATAAAAGCACGAATTTTTACAGATAAAAGACATGTTCCAGACCACTACTGATGCATACTGGATGTCTCAAAGATTCTTGCTCATCCTTTCCCTAGCAGTATTCCTAGTAGCAACCAGTGAACATGGGCAATTTCCCAAAGACCACAAAAATAAGACTACTTGGCAGGGCAGGGGTGGAGGGGTGTCAAAGGCTCCAAACAAACTTTCTGTAGCTTTTAGTTTTCAAAGTAGAGAGATAAAAAAAGAGAGAAGAGAGGGGAGGAGAGGGAGAGGAGGCTTCACTTATTTTATTTATCACTCTTCTTAAAATAATCCTCTTCCTTGGATATTTTTGCTGAAGTGACATTTCAGTTTTAATCTAATATAGCCCCAAAGACACAAAGAATAAGGTAGTTTTGCATGGTATACTTTCTATGAATTTCAAAGAGACACTTTAAACAATAATAAAAAACTGATTTTGTCTCTTGATAACCATTAGAAAAATGAAGGTTGACTTCTGTTTCTGTGATCTCTTACACAGAGGCTAAAACAAAAAGGTTGGATTATTTTTTTCTTCCATGTCCTTTCCACTGAATATTGTTTAACTTACATAATAAAACAAAAAAACCGACTTACCAAAAAAACTTAAAGAATGATTTAGATGTCATGAATTTTGTACAATAATCTCAAACATTCTCTAGTGATTCAACAGTAATGACATTTAGTTGGAATTAAACTTCTGAAATAACTGAATTAAATTACAAAAGTAGTAATAAATCCTGAATAAGTACTTTTAAATAATGATTTTAAAACAGGATTCAGCAAAGCCTGTTCACATGGGGTGGTGTAAAGAGCACTAGACCAAAGGTCAGAACACCAGTAGTCTCTGAGACCTATGAGACCTTGAACAAGTACTGCCTTAACCCCATTTCCTATGTGCTTCTAACTTTAGCATTTTATGATTTTTACACTGTGAAGTTCTAGTGATGGCAAAATTAAAGAAACAAAAAATGATAAGATTGGGAGGTTTCATTTCTCCAAAAGGTCATCACTAGTTGTAGAAATCAGGAAGAATAAGGCTCTGATTGTCTCACTAGTATGAAAATGAATCAATCAATGATTTGTGAAGTAGGTCATATGCTAGGACAAGGGAAGGCTGGCAGGCAGACATGCAAAAGAAGCAGTGTCCAAGGAACAACTGAGAGTCCAGCTGCAACCCCACCCTTGGGAAACAGACAGCTTGCGGGAATTACTAGACTGCTCAGGGAAATACTGCAGATAGAGTGTCTTGATTTCCGGAAGACATTCAACAAAAACTCATGACAGCATGATATAGTGGGAAGACTGAAATAAGGAAGCTGGAAGGTCAGTTGATGGTCAATAAACACTTATTAAGTACCTACTAAGTGCCAAGCATTGTGCTGAGTGGTGGGGATATAAAGAAAGGCAAAAGATAGTCCTCTCAAAGACAGTCCTCTCAAGGAACTCAATCTAATCAGAGAGAGTGAAAACAATTATATACAAACAAGACATGCACACATGTAAGTCTGTATGTACATATGCATATATATGTACACATGTATATGTGTAAGATAAAATGGAGATAATCATTTATAGATAGAGGGAAGGCACTAGAATTCAGGAGGATCAGGAAAGGTTTATTGCAGAAGTTGGGTTTTTAGCCATGATTTAAAAGAAGGCAGGAGGCAGAAATGAGAAAGAAGAAAGTTGCAGGAAGGGGGAACAAGAATGGGGTAAGGTGGAGGTGGGCGGGTGGGAGATGTGAGGTTTAAGAACACTGGAAAGGTCAGAGAGGGCAAGGTTATCAAAGACTTAAAAGGACAAAAGAGGGACTTTATATTTGATCCTGAAGGTGAAGAAGAGTCCTGGCAGCTTATTGAATGGAAGGGAGTGGGACAGGGCTTGGCAGTGGGGGTGGGGGGAGGAGAGAATATGGCCACATCTTCACTTTACAAAGATCAATATGACCACTGAGTAGAGAACGGATTTGGAATGGGGAGATTTAAAGCAGGGACAACCAACAGTTTACTAATATAATAGTTCAGACATGAAGTGATGAGGAGAGAAGGGGCATATATGAGAGATGTTATAAAGGTAAAAGGGCATCTAGGTAGTGTAGGGGATATACTGCACTGGAATCAGGAATCAGAAAGACCCATCTTCATGAGTTCAAATCTGGCTTCAGACAATTACTAGTTGTGTGACTCTGGGCAACTCATTTAACCCTGTTGGTATCAGTTTCTCCATCTGTAAAATTAGCTGGAGAAGGAAATGTATCTCCATTTCAGTATCTTTGTCAAGAAAACTCTAAATGGTGTCACAAAGAATTGGACACAATTGAAATGACTGAACACCACCACCACAAAGGTAAAATGGATAGAATTTAGCAATAGATTTGATATGAGTGAGAGAGAGTAAGGAGTTAAGAATGACATCTAGGATGCAAATCTGCGTGACAGAAAGGATAATAGTGCCCTCAACAACAGCAGTGAAGTTTGGAGAGGGGGGGAGTTTTGGCTTGGTGAGAAAGATAATGTTTGGTTTTAGACATGTTGATTTTAAGATGTTTACAGAATATCTAATTTGAGATGTTTAATAGGCAGTTGGAGATGTGAGTCTGGAGGTTAGGACAGAGGGTGGGCTGAATAAATTTATATAAGAATCATCAGCACAGCTTTTTGTCCAACATCTTAACTTGGAGGCGGCAGCAGTAGGAGTTCCTGAAGCCTCACTATGCCGCCCAACGACGATAAGAAGAAAGATGCCGGCAAGTTGGCCAAGAAGGACAAAGATCCTGTGAACAAGTCGGGGGTGAAGCTAAGAAGAAGTGGTCCAAGGGAAAAGTGCAAGACAAGCTCAACAATCTGGTTCTGTTTGACAAAGCAACATACAACAAACTCTGCAAGGAGGTCCCCAACTATAAACTTATCATCCCTGCAGTAGTCTCAGAGAGACTAAATATCTGGGGTTCTCTAGCCCAAGCAGCCCTCCAGGAACTGCTTATTAAAGGTCTGATCAAGCTGGTTTCCAAGCATAGAGCACAAGTGATATACACCAGGAACACCAAGGGTGGAGATGCTCTAGCTGCTGAAGATGCATAACATGGTTCAATATTTTTATGTACATTTTCAAAAATAAACTTATTGGATTAAAAAAAAAATCATCAGCATAGCGATAATAATTGAAACAGTGGCAACTGATGAGATCATCAAATGAAATACTCACAGAGGTTCTCAAACTTATTTGGTCTACTGCCCCTCCCCCCCAAAAAAAGATTACTCAGTGCAACCCTGGAAATCTACTTTCTGTAACTTTTTTTAAAAATTTGCATCATTTCAAACTACTGCCCTCCTGCATCCTTCCAGTGCCCAAGGGGCAGTATTGCCCACTTTGGGAACCTATCCAAGAGAGAAGTGAAGAGGACTCAGGATGGCCAGAAGAGGATCAGTCTGTCTGGAATTGATCAGACATGGCTAGACAGAAATTCATATTTTAAAAAGACTTGGCATACTGGAACTAATGACAAATATAAGGAACTGAAATAAGAAAAGATTGAAATGTACAAAGTAATACAAAGAGTAAACAGGAAAACTAGGAAAAATTGTACTCAACATAATGTAAATGAGCATAACAATAAGTGACCGCTCAAATTGGATAAAATATAATGACCAATCCTGTTCTAGAAAAAAAAAGATCATGAAATATAAGAACACAGATGATGAAATACTGATTCCCCTTCTCAATAGAGAGGTGAAGAATTAAGGGTCCAAAATAATAGGTATGCTATCAGGTGTAACCTCTGTTTTTCTCTGTGGTTTATTTTTCTTTATTTAAAGGGTTTGGGGAGAAGGAGAGGTACAAATAAGCAAAAGACTGTGATATTAAAAGCAAAAGCAGCAATAATTTTTAAAAGATGTATGAGTTTCAAAGCATAATTCAACCACAAAAAGAATTTATATTTCTAGAAATACAGTTATCCCTTCCACACTGCAATCTGGAAAAGCTGTGTAAAATTTTTTAGCCCTTCTTTTGTACCACAGAAGAAGTCTGAATTATTATGGTATTAAAAGATAAAATGTGATGATATTATATAGTACTATACATATATTTTATGTGTTTCTGAACTTCTAAACTTTTTCTGTGTCATCCCTGGCTTTGCTTGTTGTCTGAAGCTTCCGAAAAACTCCCCCCAAATTCCCATTTAACTTTTTATGCTGACAACCCATGATATATTGAAACCAAGAGGGGAAAAAGTCACAATGTGGAAGAGATAACTCAAATAAGAGATCACATCAAGGGATATGATCTTATCATATGAATTGATATATCATATGATATGATCAGATCAGATCATATTAAGGGATAAATAAAATATATCAAGGGATATGCTCAAATAAGATAATTAGGAGGGATTCATCCAATCAACAAACATTTATTGAGCACCTATTATTACTAAGCATTATGTAAGGAGCTAGGATGTACCTAAGAGGTCATCTCATCATGTAGTACTTAGGATATTAGATTTTAGGTCCAAAGGTCATCATCTAGTTCAATCTCCTCATTTACAAATGAGGAAAATAAGGCTTACCAAAGCAAGGGAATATTGGGTTTATTTAAAAGTGAAAAAGTAATGTAGTTTGTCTGTGTAGAGGGGAGTAGCATGAAAAGGCTAAAAAAAATCAGGAGGTACCAGACGGTGAGAGAGCCTTGAATGTTAAGCAAAGGAAGGAGTTTGTACTTTACTAGGTAAAGAGACTGATTATTGTTATTCACAGAATAAAGTATGGATCCAAGAAACTACTGTGGTAACTAAGCTGGTAGTGAGGAGACAGACTCTTTCCCCATGAGAGAGATGAGAATTAGAAGAGAAAGAAGGGGTCAGATGATGCAATTAGGAATGAATTCATATAACCTGGTGAGTAAGTAGATATAAAAGATGAAAGAAGCAAAGACTCTAGTATAAAAAGAATCAGACTGAAATAGTGAAGAGAGCTAGAAAACTGTGTCAACTAAATTCAGCTAAAATGAGAAGAGAAGCAGGAAACTGCAGAAAATTCATTGCAGCAAGATTCTCTGATAATGTTCTTGTAAATCAGAGGTGGGGAACCTGCCATCACCATGCCACATGTGGCCTTCTAGGTCCTTGGGTGCAGCCTTTTAACTGAGTCCAAGTTTTACAGAACAAATCCTTTTTTTAACAGAGATTTGTTCTGTGAAGTTTGGATTCAGTCAAAGGCCTACACTTGAGCACCTATAGGACCACATGTGGCCTTAAGGCTGCAGGTTCCCCACCCCTGGCTCTTGTTTCTAAGAAATAGGAAATAAATTCAAATTTATCAGAATAAGAACCATTCCCCAACGGATAAATGATCAAAAGATATGAAAAGGCAGTTTACAAGAAGAAATCTAAGCTATCAATACTCATATGAAAAAACCGCTCTAAGTCATGAATAATTAGAGAAATGCAAGTTAAAATAACTCTGAGATATTACCTTGCATTAATCAGAGTGGCAAAGCTGACAAAAAAAGGAAAATGACAAATGCTGGTGGGGTTGTGGGAAATTGGTGCTTTAATGCACCACTGAACTATAAACTAGTCCAGCCACTCCAGAAAATAATTTGGAACTATGTCCAAAAAACTATTAAACTGTGTACACCTTTTGGCCCAGTGATGGTGCTGCTAGGTCTATAACCCAGAGAAATCAAAGAAAAAGGAAAAGGACTCATGTAGAAATATTTACAGTAGTTCTTTTTGTGGTGGCAAAGAATTGGAAACCAAAGGTGTGCCGATTAAATTATGGAACAGCTGAAAAAGTCATAGTATATGCCTGTGATGGAACACTATTACACTGTAAGAAATGATGAAGAAGCTAGTTTCATCAAAACCTAGGAAAGATTTGTAGAAACTGGTACAGAACGAAGTGAGCAGAATCAGGAGAAAAATGTATATGATGACAACAAAACTGTAAAAGACACCTAAGAGCAATATAATGACCAAATACTAGACCTTAAGAGTAATATAATGACCAATTATCATGAGCAGAGAGCTCATGATAGAACATGCTGTACGCCTTCAGAAAGAGATAATGGACACAGTGAAAACTGAGGCATAAGTACATACTTTCACACATACATATCCACGTAAATGTAAATATGTTTTGGCCAATATGGGAATCTGTTTTGCTTGACTGGATTTGGTTTTTCTTGCTTTCTCAGTGGAAGAGGGATCAGGAAGGGGTAGGAGAGAGAATACAGACCTCAAAACAAGTTTTTTAAAAAGCATACAAATGGGGAAATGTAATTAGCTCTACATTGAACATGTAGAGTTATCTATGAGGTAAGAGAAAATGGACACAGAATGTCTCTGGGTCTGAACAGGTAATGGGACTCTGAGAACAAGTTCTGATTTGTTTTTAAATTTTTATCCTCACAACACAATGATGGCTGGCATGGAATAAGCACATTAAAAAATGCTTGTTGGATGTCTGAGTGAATGAACGAATGAATGAATGAATGAATGAATGAATGAGGCAAACAGAGATGTATGCAGCATAGTAAAATGTAAACTGCAGGGTAGAGATTTTCTGTTTGTGCCTATTGTTGTGTCTTGGTCATTACAGGGATTTAATAAATGTTCACTGATTTGATAGCTAAGTGCTATTTCTAATTTTGCTATCTAATGGTAATTTGTATTACTAACTACAGTGCTAGAAAATGGTGTGGATTTTAAGTTTAAAAAATAAGCATGAATAAATGCCCATGATGTACAGTCCTCTCCTGCTCCTTTATATTATACTTGTCAGCCTTAGAAGAACCTTGTACCCTATCAGAACTGCAATATCTCTGCAGGTGAAGGACAAAAAGCTACAAAAGAAGGGCACAAAAATGCCCAGGTTAGGCAAAACACAGCGAGTAGTTCTCTGTGTAATCAATGTAAATAGGAAAGAACAGTTGAAAATCAAGTCTCAATTCATGGGGAGAGACTACTTTTTTTTTTTTTTAAGTAAATCAACCATACTACCATTCATGGGTCACTCCATCCTGACTTAAAGTACAGTCTCAGAGTGGAAGAAAAGAAGTAAATAAGAAAAAGAGCAGATAAGGATTTCCTGAGGCAATTTAAGCCCCACACATTTGTTCTTTTGAAGAACGTATACTCTGGTCCCCTGCCCTAATTAGCAAATTCTCCCAAAACTCATGAAATAGTTTTCCAATAAATTAGAGTTCAAAAAAAATTGTAAATTATATTAGTCATTTAACTCAAAATACCAATTCCAGATAATTGCTTTATTTTTTATTTTCTCCTTTTATTTATTTGTGTTTATTTTTAAACATTTCTTTTTAAATTTTGAGGTCCAAATATTTTTTTTGCCTCCAGTACATTGAGAAGGCAAGCAATATGACACCCACTATACACGTGAAGTCATGAAAAACATTTCCATATTAACCATGTTGCCCAAACCAAAAATTAACCAAGAAAAATAAAGCAAAAAAAAAAAAAAAAGCTTCAATCTGCACTCAAAGTTCTTCAGTTGTCTCTTAGGAAGTAGATAGCATTTTTCATTAGGAGTCCTTTGGAATTGTTGTGAATCATTGTATTGATCAGAGTAGCTGAGTCTTTCACAGTTGATCATCACTACCATATTTCTTTTATTATGTATTATTTCTCCTAGTTCTGCATCAGTAAGCCTTCCAAGGTTTTTCTGAATCCATCTCTTATAGCACAATGGTCAAGGAATTACTTTTAAAGACTGAGGGATTCTGAGTTCTTGACACTAGCAAGAATCTGGAGGAAATAAAAAGCATTATAAAAGAACTAAAAGTTGTCTGGAAAAATATAATTTTCAAAGAAAATATAAGGTCATTTTGGAGTATTCACAACCCTTGAGTGTTGTATTTAGAAGAAAAAAGCCAAAGTAAGAAACAATATGATCATCAGGTGCTGTATACATTTTTATTCTGCAGTAGTTCTTCTTCAGTTATGAATTAAACTGTATGGTTTTTCAGTGAATTCATTTCATCATACTGCAGCTGGGTGATTCCTATTTTTGCCAGGAGCTTTACACTTCTATTCCTGACCCAAAAAAGTTCAGACACAAAATAAATCCTTACTTTGCGCTGACACGTAATTGGCACAACATTTCATTTGAAGGACATAGTCAAGGCTGAGGAAGTACCTACCATTTAGTGTTCTACTGATATTATGATTGGTTATATTTTAAGTCCCTGAGTTTTTATTCCATGTTTCAGACTCATCCATCCCCTTTCTCAAATAGCTCTTCTATTGAAATCCAAGGCTTTCTAGTCCACAAAAAGAAATCTAAGGAAATATAGTCAACTCCACCTACTCTAGACTCTGTCCAGAAAGCAAGTACTTCACTTCTTTCCAGCAGCTGCTATTTAGACAAAGATATTCTGTGGATTCTTCTGGCAATAGTCTCTGCTTTGGGCCAACCGAATTCTGCGTCCTTTTCATTCACTTTATATTTCCCTTTGTACTTTTCTATCGACACAATGTTGCTGTCACACCCATATACACACAATATGAAAAAGGAAATCACTTTGTGCCAAAAAACCTACACCAAATCAAATAACAAAACCACAATTTTCTAAAGATAGACTATGTGACTAAAGTCTTATATCAGACAGTAAAGTTCTAGCCCTTTATTTCTCTTATTCATCACACTTGACCTTGAGATGAGAAGTACAAATGACAAATATTAGCCAACTGACCTTTGTGTTTCTTTGACACGTTAGAAAATAAAAGCTTCTACTGGCTTTCCCAACTGTAAACAGTATTGTATAACAGTATTTTCAACAACCCCTTTCGAAAATCTGATTATAATTTCTCAGTCAGCCTCTGTTTTGCAAAACCTCACTTTTACTCTGTAGTAGCTTCTTGCTGAATGTGTACTTCTATAATCATCTGGCAATGAATATAACCTCAAGAAGTTGGGGGTCCCTAAAGAGTTGTTAAAGATGTGAAGGAAAAGTAGAAAGAAGACAGGAGAGGAAAGAAGGGAGAGAAAGCCATGAATGAAAAAGATACGTGTGCTTTAAAAAATAAATCCTGTGATTGAGACTATGGAGAACTAATCCACTTGCAAACCTACCCCTGTTATGTATGTGTGTGTTCTGATATGAAAAACAAGTATTTTGCACAAAATGGCAAGTAGAAGCAACTTTCAAAAGTCTGTATTATCTTAAAAAATTTCTTACAGCTTCAAGAAATGTTCTACAAAGGATGTAAGAATTCTTTACCAAATCCAATTTTCAATGGAATACAAATATAGATATGTGTGTATGTATTTATATATTTAACATACAGATATGCATTAAGCTATTTAGCTCTTAATTTGGGGTACAGCAACAAACAATAGGATATGAAAAACTAGGAGTCAGCTTTACCATATGAGTTATGAGACAAATCTATGTTCTTCCTTCTATATTTTTTCTTTATAAGAAAGACATCATCCTGTTTTCTCCCACCTTTTAACATCCTACTAGGAAAATGGCTGGGGTTTTTTTTTCTTCACAATTTGCATAATCTAACTCTGGAAATCTTATTTTGGTCAGAGGAATTAGTATGACATATGCCACAGAAGCCCTTTCTTATTTCTTTCCCTGCTAGAGAGCCAAATTGTCCGACCTTACTCCGACTTACACAAAGCTTCTTGAAGACAATGAAATAAGCCACTCCATATAAGATTTTGGCAAATGATTCACATCCTTGGGAATGCTGGATTCATATTGCACAGTTAAACATAAAAAGGCTATTCCTAAAGAGGAGGCCAGAATTTTTAACTGAATGAATCTAATGGCCAAAGTAATTTTAACAAGCCTTAGGGATGGATATATGATCTCTACCCTAGTATTCTTTTTTCTAATCACAATGAAGGAAATATTTAACCCAAGGTATTTGGGAAAGAAAATGTACTTTGCAGAAGTATCACCTCTCTACCTTTTTATTTTTCAGGAATGCTGTGTAACTGAGAAGGTGCTGCTTGCAGAGCACTGGAAGGCCTTGAAAGAAAAATATTCCATGTCTAAGGTAAGGGACCAGATTTTTTTAAAAATTATTTTTAGATCTTTATAATCTGTTCTTCCCATTGCCTCCCCTTCCCCAATCAAACAACAATTAAAAGAAAAAAGTTCAACATTCACATTCCAGCAAAGTGACTTCTCATAATTTGCCAGGTACAAAAATATGTCTCCTGCATTTTAATGAATCGGGGTTTTTTTTCGTTTTATTTTGTTTTTAACAAACACACCAGAGTTTATATGGCTGGTGTAGAAGAAAGAACACTGTTTTGGAGATCAGGATTAGAATTCTAGCTATCCCACTTACTGAAAAACCCTGAATAAGTCACTAAGACTCCCTGTGCCTCAGTTCTCTTATCTGCAAAATGAAGTTAAAATAACCTCTAAGATTCCTTCCAGTTTGCCATCTCTGTTCCTACTGCTCCCCTTCACAGCAGCCATCCTGAGAAATTCATTCATACCACAATATGATACCACTGTTTCAAAACATTTGAAATTCATATTTGAAAGTATCATAAGAACATGTGGGATATTCTTTTGACCCTCTTTTAATGTTACTAATCTTATTACTTTTGGAGTAATTGGTGTTTTTGAAAGTTACCTGAAGGCAAGGGATAAGTAAAACATAAAAAGCAGAATATATAGATTAAGTACAGAATAGATGGTTGGTTGTTGTCTTTCCATCTCAAAAAGGACCAAAATGACATCATTATGTTGGTATCAAAGTACAGTGTGCTCAACTATGACTGATCAGACCTCAGAAGTCTCGACCACAGGTCAGGAATAAATAGTTTATATGAACATTTGGAGTACAAATGTGTGCTTCTTCACATTTCTTTTAAGCTACTGCAATTCTGCTCATTGAGTATAGTATCTTCTTTGATGTGGGTATGCCATGCTGTATGGTCTTATGCCAGAATCACAATTGATTCCAAAGGCAGGTTGTAGAAAAGCTTAAAATTAAGACTAAGTAATTTGTACTTCCATTTATTAGGTAGTAGAGAACCACTGAAGATTTTTGAGCATGCAAGTGACATTTGTACTTTTTAAAAACTCTATATTCAGATTACTCTACACCATCAGTGTAGATCAGTTGGAGCCCTGAGACTGGAAGACTACACTTGACAGAATAGGAGGGAAATAACAGTAACCATGGAAGCAAAGGTAAAAATGAAGAGATGAATACCAGAGGTACTGCAAAGATATAATCAATCGAACCCAGCAGTAGACTGAATGTGGGAAAGTTGAAGGAATGAGAAGAGTCAAGGATGACTCTGGAGACAGTCTTGAAAAATATCTATACTTAGGGTTTGTAGTCAAGAAGCTGAATTAAATTACGTGTGGATAGAGTCTGTAGAAGAACCAAGAAAGAGCTTTGTTATGGAAACCAAGGAAGAAGAGATAATCAAAAAAAAAAAAAATGTCAACAATATCAAAGGCTACACAGAAAACTGACCTCATGAAGTCTAGCTTACACAACCTGTCCTCCAATACTCTTTCCTTCTCTAATTCCACATGGGAGTTAAAGGAAATAATAAAAGCAAAATGTGGAACTAGGCTGCTACACTAGATAGACTCCTCTGGATTCGTGAACTTCTTTTCTTTCTTTGGAGGGCCGGGGGGTGGGGGGTTGATATGATAATGGATTCTATGTTTCTACTACATTCACAATTTCTTCTAAATTTCAGCCTCTAAAACTCTATTAACCCACATTTGCCAAAGGAGAAAAAAAGTAGACATAATTATAAAAAGTAATTTGCCCTCATATTTGGACCGGAAGTTCTGGGGAAATTTTAAGTCCAACCAATCCAGAAGTGACTTTTACTTGCAAATCTCAGGCAAGTCCAAAAGTTCCTACAGACCTTAGACTAATCATGAGTTGTCTACTAATCATGGAATTTTAGATCTGGAAGAAAGCAAAGATTATCTAATCCAAACCTTTATTTTATCAAGGGGAAACCCAGACTCCCAAAAGTTAGCTGATTTGCCTAAAGCAAAGAAGCAAACACTGTCTAGTAGTCCTGACTCCCCATTTAGTGCTCCATCCATGACACAAAACTAAATATCAATAATACTGCTAAGAGCTAACATTCATATGTTCAGCTTTAAAAAAAACTGAAGGTTTGGAAAGTGTTTTCCATGCATTATTTCATGAAAAGGGGCAGAATCTGAAGGGTCAAAATACTAAGCTCTTCTGAATCTACCAAAGTCTGTGAAATACAACCTGCATCTGGACCCACCAGATGGCCCTTTTTGAACTTTGTATCTAAATTTATACCTTGATCTGAGATGTACAGAAACCTATATTCCAAATAAATCTCTGATATTCAACTGGAATTAATATACATATTAATATAGTGATGGTTTATTATTTTAAATAGATCATCTGAGCCTGAACTGAAAATAGCAAATGCCTTTTCTACAGGTCAACTAAGGAATTATTCCTCAATTCCAGTTCTTTCTATGTATAAAACTTCTCCTCTGAGTTAACGATATTTAATTCCTTAATTCAACAAAGAATTCCACCAAGCCACACAAAATATAGGTGTCTGTCTGAAATCTGCTGGATACAACCTAAGCAAAGTCAAAATCTTTGAATTTATCATACTTACCTATAAACAATCTATTGTGGAAATTTATGTGAAAATAAAAATTCACTACAGGCTTTTCAATGAAATTAGCTCCTATTGTAACTCCCCCCCCCCATTTTAGTGTATAATAGGGAAATTAGGGATTCCCTAATATACCATATCAAGAAATAAATAGCATATTTAAGCTAAAATATTCTTATAATTTTTTTTTAAAGAGAATAATGATGCAAGGAAAGAGTTCCTAAAATAAAACTAGCACATAACTCTTTTTTTTAATTGACCAGTAATATGAAATGATCAATGAACCCTCTAAACTAGTGATTCCTTTGAAAACTGGAACTGTGTATCCCATGAAAATGTAACCCATTCATAATACCAACAGATTATTTTCTATGATAAACAAATTGTGAAACACCCTAATTCTCTACCTAATGTGAACCAAAATATTACAATAAATAGTTGGTACAACATGGAGAGAACTAAGTAGTTTCAAGTAGTTTGGAATATTAAAAATATGCAAAACTGTGTGCTAAACAAGGAATGCTGTTATTGTTGAGTCATCTCAGTCATGTCCCACTCTTTGTGACCCCACTTGGGGTTTTCTTGGCAAAAACAGTGGAGTGGTTTGCCATTTTCTTCTCCAGCTTATTTTACAGATGAGGAACTGAGGCAAGCAGAGTTAAGTGATTTGCTAGTCTTTGCTAGTCTCTGAGGTCAGATTTGAACTCAGGAAGACAAGTCTTCCTGATTTCAAGCCCAGTGCTCCATCCACTATGCCACCAACTGCCCTGGACAAGGAATACAAAAAGGATGATTAGGGAAGACACTGCTCTTCACATGAAATGTTGTGTTTTTAAGGATGTGAATGAAGTTAGGGAGGCAGAAACAGGGAATGATGACTGGGAGTCCTCATTCTTTTAAGAGCATGAGGATGAGGCCACAAAACGTTACAGTTCTAACACCATTCTCCAACTTAGACTCGAGAAAGCTCAATTAATGGAATGACATCTGGAGTGAAAGTGTTGCTCAGCAACAATGATCCCTTCTTAGCAATAGAAACAAGCGCTTGTTTTGTAGCCAGCACATCTTTATAATATTCCTGGAATAGAATAGGCTGAAATCATTCAATAGGAAGAATATTATTTTCTTGAAGGCAGACTAAATAAGCCAGCTTTGTGCCTTTCAGTAAATCAGTGTCAGTCACAAGAACAGTAGCCATTCTTCCTGTGTATAGCACATACTCCATTACTTTAAGGATCCATGGTTTCATTGGTGTTTCATCCCTCCCCTAACACAGACCTCTCTCCTTACATGTCCTGGTAGACTATTTCATGAACTGCTGTGGCCAAAAAGAGGTATCATCTGGCAGATAATCTTGTAGCGATGAGCTTCTTCAAAATCAGTTAGATTGGCCCTCAGTCAAGTTCCAGTCAGCACTCGTTAATTGTCTACTGTGCCAAACACTGTGATAGGTGGTTGGGATAAAAATGCAAAGAATGAAACAATTTCTGCTCTCAAGGCACTGACATCCTAATGGGACAGACAAACAGTATGTTACCAGCTTGGTAAGCTGAACAGTACCTGCCAGACCTTGTAGTGTGCTGCTCTGACCTTTGGGCCATATAAAAAAAAAAAATCTCAAAAAAAGAATGAGTTAATATTTGTAAAGCACTTTGCAAAGATTAAAGCATTCTATAAACGCTCGCTACCTATTACGCAAAATCACCTTCAGACTACAAATTAGAGGGTGGAATAGGCCTTTAGCTGAGCTCTATAAGCATAATACGAATCTAATGCAATCAGAATGAAGGTTCATCGTCAAGTGATACTATTGCAAACAGGATCCAGAAACATGGAAAACTGGTCACTCAGAGTGTGGAAGATTGAGGGCTTGGTGTTTGCTCTTCCACTTCACAGTGCCTAGCCCAGCACTTCCCCTAGTATTTGTGTACAATGTTCGTCACAGAGTAGCCACTTAATAAAAGGCTATAGAACTGGAGTTTTCAATCATTTTAATGAATTCCGGGATCCCCATGTTGAATAATGCAAAATACTGCAGGCATTATACTGGATCACAGTAGCTCTTTTGTTGTTCCTGAAGGATTATATTAAATCTATAAACTCACACACCTGCTCTGAAATCCTCTGGACCAAAGTGCCCCGGACTCCTCGGCCATCACTCCCTATATGAGTACTGCTTCTCCTTCAGACCATAAGCTCTTTGAGGGCAGGGACTCTTTGCTTTTGTATTTGTACCTCCAGCACTACATACAAGGAATACCTTTTTTCACTCAGTGATTCCACTAGAAACCAATAAGCCAGTCTGGCATGAAGTCAGATTTAGAAAGATGAACAGCTGTTTGATCAGCATCCTATTTCCATGACATTTTTGAACTCTTCATCTGCATAACTGTCACTTTGGCTCCAAATAGGCATAAGGGCATCCATGAAAGTCCATTCCAGTTACAGAAAAATGGGTCCATTTGTGAGCTGCTCAAAGGTCTTTCATGAGCAATTCTTCAGGTCTGAGTTAGAACCAGACCTCCCCAGCTTCCTGAATTGTAAAGCAATTAGAATCAGATCTCCTCAGCCTCCTGAAAGTAAAGCCATGACTATAGCGAGCCCTAAGCAGAGACAGAGCAGGCAACTATAAATGGGAAATGATTTGAGCAAAATGCTTTTCTGCCCCCAGTTTCCTAACCCATTTTCCTCCCCTGCTCCCAAATAATTCACCTGACAAGGCTTATACAATGCCTGAAATCCCCACCCTTACAGTCATTTCTTCATGATACTAGTAGGTCCTATTGCAATGTAAATATTTTATATGGGAAGAGTAACATACTAACACAGATAAAAGCTCAACTAAGAACAGGGCCAGAGCATAATGAAAACATGTTGTACACAACATGTATACAAACAGCTTTGACCAGTCACAGGGGAAACTGGAGAAAGATCAGTCAAGAAGTATAAAGTTGTAATAGTGTTGTGGACCCTTGGGTAACCAGTAAACATATATTCTCCTGGGTATAGAAGTCATCCAGTCAAGAGAATTGGGGACCAGTCCAATCAAGATCCATCATCTTAGACAAGCAGAGAATCAAATGAATGGCAGACTTATGGGTATGATTCCAGGGCAAAAAAATTCTATTCATTGTGACTCCATTGACCAAGAATAATATGCAACTATCAATTATATCTATTGTAGTAAGGTTCAAGGGGATGACAGATATTAGAACTGGGGAAAAGAGGCTTTTGCACAAAATCAAAAATGGGAGTTTGCAACCTTTCTGGCACCAAAAAGGTCGAGAAATTTATAATTAAGATTATGGGTTATTTAAAATGGTTTTCCTATAACATTGTTTTAGGAAGGTTCGACAAATTACCCCCCATCTGACCTTTATAAACATTCATTTCTTAAAGAAAATCCAAATAAAATAAAAGATATTCTGCTCTTCAAAGCTAGCTCTTGCCACTCCTATTCTGAGTTCTCAATGTACAGATGGCTTTAAGGAAAAAAGAAAAAAATCTGGGAAAACTCTTTTAGTCCTATGTGCTATTTTTCATGGTTTTTTTTATCTTTTTGCTATATACAAAAACTAGTTTCATAAAGTAAAGGGAATCAGTCATTTTACATTTTTCTTTTCTTTTTCTGAAATAGTAAATAAATGTTTGTGCTTTCTTCAAAGAAGTCACATATGTTCTAGGAAAGGGGCACCAATAGCTCAAATCAACAGACATCCCTCTCCCCTCACTGGGTGCCCTGTATGGGGTCTTCTGATTGAGGGACCCAGGCTCTGGGCTGTGCTGCCACTACCCCTGTAGACCACTGGCATCCTACCTTCTAATTTGTGAATTCATGTAAAGCAAGAGGTGTATTATGGGATCCACAGAGAGTTCTGGCTTTCTTTAAATTGTATTGTGCAAATTGGCTTGCAGGTGTCAGAGGAGGAGCGGGCAGGCCAAGCAGAGCTCTGGAGGGAAGGTTCACAATTGTCCACTCACCGTCTACAGTTATGTTGAGGTCAAATCACATTCTCTTGTGTACAAAATGGGGGACTATATAGCTTTCTAATTATGCCATGGAAAGACTAGAAAGTGAATTGTCATTCTTGTTCCTAAGTACTGACATTATAATAAGTAATAAAATTAAATTTTTAAATGAATTATACAATCAAGGTAGAAGGGTTCATTCATTTCAACTGAGGTTGAGACCAGCAAAGTGATTTAATTAAACACACAAAATGTTTGTAGTCAAGTCCTCATATTTTTAAAATAGACAAAATTCTCATGTAAGATTTTAGTACTTAGAAAATAAGGAAATATACTATATTGTCACATGTGTTTGACATATTGATCAGTTTTGATTATTATTTTCTTTTGTTTCTTTTTAAAAAAAAATTTTCATTTTAAGTGATGGCTCTCTGAGATGGAGGGGGGAATTACACTGGAGAAACTAGGTGATATAAAAATAAGATACCAGCAATTTTTTTTTCAAATCATGAATAGTTATGTAGCTTAAAGATATAAGGCACACAAAGTATATGTACACATATATATGTGAACAAACAAAAACATGTACACATATACAAATCCCTCTAACTAACCTCTGATCTACTAGCAAATACACAAGCCGCCCTGGAAATTTACAAACAAATATGTACAAGTTACCCAGGATAATAGGATATTAGAACCCAAAGCTTTTGAGGTGCTATAATTCGACACCCTCATTTTCACAGGTGACCTCTTTCCATTATAGCATACTGTCTCTCAGATACGTAGTATCACTTACAGCTTTTATACAAATGTTACACCAATGGACTTGGTTAAAAAACAAGAGGTTTGGGGGGCGGAGCCAAGATGGCGGAGTAGAAAGACGCACATACACATAGCTCCGAACCCACAACCCATAGAAAATCTACAAAGAAGTAACTCACAGTGAATTCTGCACCCAGAGGCCACGGAATATTGGAGCGAGGGAGATTTCTGTTCCAGAGAGACCTGCAAACCTCTCGCGGGGGGGTCCTTCGCGCTGCGGACTGGGCGCTGGGACTGGGAGCTGAGTGCAGCCCTGCCGCGGCCGCGGCACCGAGAGGAAAAGATCCGAGCGGGCTTCACAGACAGGATCTCCAGCGGCCACGCGGGTCCCTCCACCCACAGAGGGACCTGCAAACCTCTCGCAAAGGGTCCGTCGCGCTGCAGACACAAAGCCCAGCCCAGACCTGCTGCGGCCACGGATGCGGCACCGAGAGAAACAGATCCAAGCAGGCTTCAGGGATGGGATCACCAGCGGCCGCACAAGTCCCTCCACCCACAGGTGACAGGGGTGGGTGAGAGAGTCTCTTTGGCGGGTCGAGAGGGGAGTGGGGTGCCCCCATAATTCAGGCCCCCCCCCCCCGGGAGGTAGAAGCTGAGAGGCGGCTGCAGACAGGGGCTCCCCAAGCGGGCGGGAGCCTGAATCCATTGCGGAAGGTCTGTGCATGAACCCCCTGAGGGAACTGAGCCTGAGAGGTGGCCCTGCCCCGACCTCAGCACCAGAACGTAATCTCATACTGAATAGCAGCCCTGCCCCCGCCAAAAGCCCTGAGGCTGGAAGCAGCATTTGAATCTCAGACCACAAACACGGGCTGGGAGGATCAGGAGGTGAGGTGGGTGTGAGGAAAATATTCAGAGGTCAAGTCACTGGCTGGGAAAATGCCCAGAAAAGGGAAAAGAAATAAGACTATAGAAGGTTACTTTCTTGGCGAACAGGCATTTCCTCCCTTCCTTTCTGATGAGGAAGAACAATGCTTACCATCAGGCAAAGACACAGAAATCAAGGCTTCTGTGTCCCAGCCCACCCAATGGGCTCAGGCCATGGAAGAGCTCAAAAAGAATTTTGAAAATCAAGTTAGAGAGGTGGAGGAAAAGCTGGGAAGAGAAATGAGAGACATGAAGTCAAAGCATGAACAGCAGATCAGCTCCCTGCTAAGGGAGACCCAAAAAAATGTTGAAGAAATTAACACCTTGAAAACTAGCCTAACTCAATTGGCAAAAGAGGTTCAAAAAGCCAAAGAGGAGAAGAATGCTTTCAAAAGCAGAATTAGCCAAATGGAAAAGGAGATTCAAAAGCTCACTGAAGAAAATAGTTCTTTCAAAATTAGAATGGCACAGATGGAGGCTAATGACTTTATGCAAAACCAAGAAATCACAGAACAAAGAGAGAAGAATGGAAAAATGGAAGATAATGTGAAATATCTCATTGGAAAAACAACAGACCTGGAAAATAGATCCAGGAGAGACAATTTAAAAATTATGGGACTACCTGAAAGCCATGATCAAAAGAAGAGCCTAGACATCATCTTTCATGAAATTATCAAGGAAAACTGCCCTGAGATTCTAGAACCAGAGGGCAAAATAAATATTCAAGGAATCCACAGAACACCGCCTGAAAGAGATCCAAAAAGAGAAACTCCTAGGAACATTGTGGCCAAATTCCAGAGTTCCCAGGTCAAGGAGAAAATACTGCAGGCAGCTAGAAAGAAACAATTCAAGTATTGTGGAAATACAATCAGGATAACGCAAGATCTAGCAGCCTCTACATTAAGGGATCAAAGGGCATGGAACAGTATATTCCAGAAGTCAAAGGAACTAGGACTAAAACCAAGAATCACCTACCCAGCAAAACTGAGTATAATACTTCAGGGGAAAAAATGGTCTTTCAATGAAATAGAGGATTTTCAAGTATTCTTGATGAAAAGACCAGAGCTGAAAAGAAAATTTGAGTTTCAAACACAAGAATGAAGAGAACCATGAAAAGGTGAACAGCAAAGTGAAGTCATAAGGGACTTACTAAAGCTGAACTGTTTACATTCCTACATGGAAAGACAATATTTGTAACTCTTGAAACATTTCAGTATCTGGGTACTGGGTGGGATTACACATGCACACACGCTCACATACATAGAGACAGAGTGCACAGAGTGAATTGAATAGGATGGGATCATATCTTTAAAACAAAATGAAATCAAGCAGTGAGAGAGAAATATATTGGGAAGAGAAAGGGAGAAATTGAATGGGGCAAATTATCTCTCATAAAAGAGACAATCAAAAGACTCATTAGTGGAGGGATAAAGAGGGGAGGTGAGAGAAAAACATGAAGTCTACTCTCATCACATTCCACTAAAGAAAAGAATAAAGTGCACACTCATTTTGGTAGGAAAACCTATCTCACAATACAGGAAAGTGGGGGATAAGGGGACAAGCAGGGTGGGGGGGATGATAGAAGGGAGGGCATGAGGAGGAGAGTGCAATTCGAGGTCGACACTCATGGGGAGGGATAGGATCAAAAGAGAATAGAAGTAATGGGGGACAGGATAGGATGGAGGGAAATATAGTTAGTCCTATACAACACAACTATTATGGAAGTCATTTGCAAAACTACACAGATATGGCCTATATTGAATTGCTTGCCTTCCAAAGGGAAGGGGTGGGGAGGGAGGGAGGAAGAGAAGTTGGAACTCAAAGTGTTAGGATCAACTGTCGAGTAATGTTCTTGCCACTAGGAAATAAGAAAAACAGGTAAAGGGGTATAGAAAGCTATCTGCCCCTACAGGACAAAAGAGAAGATGGAGACAAGGGCAGAGAGGGATGATAGAAGAGAGAGCAGATTGGTCATAGGGGCAATTAGAATGCTTGGTGTTTGGGGGGGGAGGGGATAAAAGGGGAGAAAATTTGTAACCCAAAATTTTGTGAAAATGAATGTTAAAAGTTAAATAAATAAATTTAATAAAAAAAAAAAATTTACATCACTACATAAAAAAAAAAAAAAGAAAAAAAGAAAATTTGACTTTCAAACACAAGAATGAAGAGAAGCATGAAAAGGTGAACAGCAAAGAGAAGTCATAAGGGACCTACTAAAGTTGAACTGTTTACATTCCTACATGGAAAGACAATATTTGTAACTCTTGAAACATTTCAGTATCTGGGTACTGGGTGGGAGTACACACACACACATGCACACACGCACACATACACAGAGACAGAGTGCACAGAGTGAATTGAAGAGGATGGGATCATATCTTAAAAAAAAAATGAAATCAAGCAGTGAGAGAGAAATATTGGGAGGAGAAAGGGAGAAGTTATATGGGGCAAATTATCTCTCATAAAGGAGGCAAGCAAAAGACTTATTAGTGGAGGGATAAAGAGGGGAGGTGAGAGAAAAACATGAAGTCTACTCTCATCACATTCCACTAAAGGAAAGAATAAAATGCACACTCATTTTGATAGGAAAACTTATCTCACAATACAGGAGAGTGGGGGACAAGGGCACAAGCAGGGTGGGGGGGAGGATAGAGGGAAGGGCATGGGGAGGAGAATGCAATCCGAGGTCAACACTCATGGGGAGGGAAAGGATCATAAGAGAATAGAAGGATAGGATGGAGGGAAATATAGTTAGTCCTATACAACACAACTATTATGGAAATCATTTGCAAAACTACACAGATTTGGCCTATATTGAATTGCTTGCCTTCCAAAGGGAAGGGGTGGGGAGGGAGGGAGGTAAAGAAGTTGGAACTCAAAGTGTTAGGATCAACTGTAATGTTCTTACCACTAGGAAATAAGAAATACAGGTTAAGGGGTAAAGAAAGCTATCTGGCCCTACAAGACAAAACAGAAGACGGAGACAAGGGCAGAGAGGGAGGATAGAAGAGAGAGCAGATTGGTCACAGGGGCAATTAGAATGCTTGGGTTTGGGGGGGGGGGGGATAAAAGGGGAGAAAATATGTAACCCAAAATGTTGTGAAAATAAATGTTAAAAGTTAAATAAAAAAAAAAAAACAAGAGGCTTGAGGGCAGCTGTAAGTAAGGATCACAAACAAAAGAACAAATAAAATACAGTTTTTCTCCGAGACTTATAAAAATTTCCTGCTCTTAAAAAATGTCTGAACTATGTGAAGAATTAAGCCCAGGATATTCAACTTGCATATGTAGATTTTTCTTTATCAATTGAGTGCTATTATGGAGGGAAAATCTTCTCCCTCTTTGACTTTGTGAATTAATAGGAGGCAAAGTCAATAAGACAAATTTTCATTTTGCAGAAATAGACATTATTTACTTATGAAGAGAGAGCACATTCCAGGCATGGAGAACAGAGTGAGCAAAGAAGCCAGAGAACACAGGAAATGTTCAGGGGATGCAGAGCATAAAATATGCAAAAGGAATGTCATGGGTGATAAGGCTGAAAAAGACTGCCTGAGAAAACCAGCCTTTGAGTCATAAAGCCTGGGTTCAAGGACTGCCCTGACACATAGTTTCTAGGTGACCATAGACATGCAAGTTCCTTTTCCCGGCTTTGCTCTATTTTTGTTAAGGGCATGACCACTAATCCAGTCACCCAGATTCAAAACCTAGTCACTTATGACTCTCTCTCTCAACCACTGTGGCCAATTAGTTGTCAGGTCTTGTGATTCTACTTCCTCATTGTTAACTGTTAAATGAAATCCATCCCCTTCTCTCTCCTCACTGTACAACCTTTGTCATTTCTTGTCTGCTTCATAATTGCTCTCCCTGCATCTGGTCCTTTTCTTCTGCAGTCCATTCTTCACACAGCCACCAGACTGATATTCCTAATATGAAGATTTCATTCTACCACTCAAGAAGCTTCAGTGTGTCAGCAGGTACTATGGGATGATAAACCTGCTCAGATTGACATGTAAAGTCCTTCACAATCTAGATCCAGGCTGATTACATATTACTCTTCCCTCAGGAACTCTATGTTCCAGTCAAAATGACCTATTTTATGTTCCCTGTATACAACATTTCAACTCCTGTCCTTCCTGTCTAGAATGCTCTCCCTCCTCACCTTGTCATCTTAAAACCTGCAGCTCTCCCCAGACTTAGCTCTGCTGCCACTTCCTTCAAGAGGCCTTTCTCAATTCCACTAGTTTTTAGTGCCCTCCCTCCAAATCCCTGGCTATTTATTTTGGAAGTATGAGGTATCACTTATCTGTGAACATTACTGTACCCTACTCATACAACGTAAGCTCACAAAGAGGAAGGACTGCATTATTTTTGCATTTTCCTTTCTTTTTTAAATTTGTATTTATTTTAATTTTTGGAATAAAATAAGTATTTCCATAACATAGTATAATAAAAAAGGTGAGTGCACATAAAACTGCAAATCTATTAGGTACAACTTGTTATTCATTTTGGATATAATAAAGTTATCATATAATTTTTTCCTTTTTTTCTTCCCCCCCCTCTGCCCTAGAGATGTCTAGAGAAGAATGCATTTTCATTTCAAGTGATTTAATAAATGCTTATTGACTAATTGACAACCTCTCAGTATACTCTAGGTAATTCTCTAAGATTCTAAGTGAAAGAAAGTTGTTAATCTGTGTCACTGGAGAGCTTCCACACAGAGAGCTCCCTACCCAGATAAAATCACCAGTTTAGACCCTCCCTCTCACTTAAACAGCAATGAACATGACTATGCCTGAATATATTGCACTCATGGTTTCTACACTAATAAGTTCGCATAAATTTTTATGTTTTGAAATAAATGCACTGTATGTAAAATTTCGTCAGATGTTCACATTTGCAGAAGACAGCTACCTATCCTCTATGATAGGGGTCTCCAAAGTAAGGGGATGTGTGACAGCCTCACCCCAAGAACTATGTGATCAGCCACTTAAAAGAGTGGAAAGACTGGTCTCCAATCTTGGAACTGATGCTCAGTACAACCCTACTTACCTTTATTCTCCAACACTCTCCCCACTAAGAGTCCTCCCTCTGAAGTCTTCCCCTTTTGAGCCCATTTTGGTCTTCCTGGCAGTTATGACCTACCTAAACCTCTACTACAGCAGCAGCACACAGGTGCCACTGGGAAAGTGTCAGGTTAGCCCCAACATCCTGCTCTCTCCTACCTCTTAGATTCGATAGACAGCCCTCAGAGAGTAAGCTCTATGTTCTAGGCATACTTAAAAAAATTAATAGGGATACACAATCAAAAAGTTTTAAGACCACTGCCCTTTGTTATAGATACACATAGTCTATCCTCAAATATAGTAAATGACATATGAAAACTCTTTAAAAACATGGAGATAAATAGTTTTGTTCCATCACTGTAACATTTTGAAGAGAATAGTTCAACCCCAGAGAAGGCTAACTCATTTAATCTCTGTCTCTCCAACCCCCTTTCTCTCACTCAACTCCTATATCTACCCTTACTCAGAAGCAAAGTTTGGATCCCTCATTACTACTACCAGGCTACCCTGCCCAACTCCTCTTTTCTTTTTCCCTTTGCTTACTTAACAGTTTTGACACTAAGCCCTAGCTACATGAATGAATGAATGAATGAATGAGCATTTATTAAGCATCTACTATGTGCCAGTGACTGGGGAGACAAGTAAGATAAAGGTGTCCTCAAGAAGGAAATTAAAATTATATTTTCATAAGAGATAAGAAAAAAAGGGAGTAGAAACCAGGGAAGGGAGACCCAGTGAGGTCAAGGGAAGTCACAGGGGAGTTGATTGTCATTCTTTTCCCAAAAGCATTTGTATATGGCTGATTTGATTAACTGTCAAGACCAAGAGGAAGAAGGGTGCTTCCTTGTGCAAGGGGAGATATCAAGAAGTCATGGGTGAATGGGGATATGAAAACATAGTTTGAGACTGGCTAGATATAATGAATTAGATGAGTTTGCTCTTATTCACCAATCAAGACAGCTCAGCTCCAGTGTAACATTCTAACAATCAGTAAGTAGATTAACATCAAAGAAGAGGGGTGGCGCACCCACCCAAAGGTTTAAAGGGAAGACAAGGCAGACAGCCAGACGTCTGGGAATAGATGAATGGGTAGGATGGCCTGATCCTGCAAACAGGAGGAATCTGCTTTCCTTACCTAAGCAGCTAGGTAGTACTGTAGATATAATGCTAGATCTACGGTCAGGAAGACCTGAATTCAAATCCTATCTCAGAAATCTACCTAGCTGTGTGGACCTTAATTTCTTTTAGGCTCAGTTTCCTCATCTGTAAAATGGATTATTAACTATATGTACCTTCACAGGGTTGTTGTGAGGATCAAATGTGATACATACGTAAACTGTTTTATAAACCTTATAGTGCTATATCTACAACACATTCATTCACTACAATTACTCCTGTTACTACCACTGCCATCCTTACTACTAGAGAAACTATATACATAGTACTAAAACTCACCCTCAGACTTTATACAAGCCAGTTTTTGAAAGAGGTACTTACCTCTCTGTTGTAGAACAAACTGATAAGATTATATATATTTTTAAAAAGGGTAAGGCACATTACTCAGATTCAAATAAAGTTACTATCATACTTCAGTGTGGCCTAATTTGTGAAACACCTTGTCCACAGTGATCACGCAATGTGATAGGAAACATTCCTCTAGATCTTTTGATGTTATATGAGAACCAATGAGCACAAAGATGCCCATCTGTTAACCCTTGCTTTCATTACATGAAGGCTTTCAAAAATCTCTATGATCTGACAAGCAGCCATTTCTTAAAGAGCCCAATCAAATGTCCACAAAAGCACCAAATTTTAAGTACTGATGCGTCACTTCAGGAATATAATAGTCACAAGTATTACTTGTATATTTTCAGTTTGGAATGTTTTCTATTACAACCAAAAAGAAAACATATGTGCTACACAATAAATAAAGTGCCAAGTACCCAGGCTGCTGGGGGTAGATTCTTCTGACACAGGCAAACACTAAGACGCTAGGGATCTTTTACACACACACACACACACACACACACACACACACACACACACACACAAAATCAGTTGATCAGTTAAATGTGTGCCTGTAAGTCTTGGCAAATTATAGAGAACGTGTATTTATGAGTATTTGTATGTGCACTTAGAGGCTTATAACTAGGCTTTACATGTTACAAAAAAAAAAAAATTGACAGACTATATAACCTGTACTTTAAGTGAAAAAACTTAAAGTAGTAATATTAAAAAGTCTCGTGTATGTAGTTTGTGTTACATATAAAAATTAATGCCTGTAACTCATTTAACAGCTCAAAAGGAAATTATTTTTCCTCCTCCTAAGCAAGTTGATAAATCTTCTTTCTGGAGAAAGTCTACTAAGTTAGATAGCACAAAATTACTAGGCCCTGTTCTTTCACCCTAACTGTATATTTCTGTAATTAAAGAATAATAGTGTAATTACAGGATGAGCAATAAAAGTAGTACACTGATCAGCAACTTTAGGACAGTCTACTGAGATGCAAATTTAGCTCCTCAGCATTAGTTATTTGGAGTGGCTGATCACCAGCCACAACCAAATGGACTTAGAAATATACTTTGTGTGGGGTTGCACAGTTTTAGCATGCACCCATTCCAGATCAGTGGCATTTCCAACCTACAGCTTAAGGCCCCTTTTAAAGTAATGCTTAAATACAATGCTACCACCAAGACAAACAGAAACATTAGTATTTCCTGGAAATAAAGCTCTGGATGTTTTAAGATACAGTAATCTTTTCAAGGCCCCTATACTAGGATTTTTAAATTTTTCTTTTTTTTTTAAAATTATGAACGTCACCATCAACAAACACAAATATTTCAACATATAAAGAACAAAAAGAGGATTGTATATGGACCGTGAATTTCTCTCACATAGTATTTACTACTTCCCTCACTGAACTCTATGCTAACCATATTAAATTTTATATGCATTTTTGTGTATGTAAGCACTTTTATGTGAGAGTTCTTAAATCAGTAAATTCTTCTCAGCCTTAATGAAGAACCGAAGTCTCATCATCCTAATGTTTATCTTCTATGGCATTGGGGAATAATACAATTTAATTCAGTTCCTAACACCAAATTAGGAACTCTTCCCACAACACCTGAGTGGGACTACAGTTAGGAACCAGTGAACCAGGTCCTAATCCAGTTCACAAATTCAATACATGAGAAAGTGACTTTTTTCCTTCCTTTTTTTTTTTTGAGTGAAGAACATGAGAAGAATGGTTTAGAAGCACCTCCACTCAGGCACGGAGATAAGGAGGAACCAATTTCATGTAGGTATTTTTAGTTTCTAAAGCAGAAAAGTCTTGAGTATTTTAGTTGCTCTGGTTTCTCAAGTCTCAATTTCTGCCAAGGTAACAAAGGTTCCCTTGCAAATTCACACAAAAGGTAACATTTATTAAGTTGAAGTCCACTACTAAAGTAGTATAAAAGTGTCCCTGGATTCTAGAAGTCTATGATCACAGAAAGCAAGCATGGACAGGTCATGCCAAGAGGGAGAGGCCTCAAGTGAACTTGACATTGGATTGTACAACTGTTACATGATGTGGAATCTAATTAAGGCTCCACCAGAAAACTGGCCACAAATGGTGTTTTTAGTCATGGCAGTTTATTAACAACAACAGCAAGAACACCATTTTAAGGTTTGTAAAGCACTTTGTAAGTATTACCTCATTTGATCTTCACAATAAATCTATGAGGTGGTTGTGTGAGGAAGCTGAAGCAGACAGCAGTTAATTGAAAATACAGCAGTTAAGGTCATACAGTCAGTGAGTATCTGAGGCTGGATTTGAAGTCATCCTGACTTCAGGTCCAGCACTCAATCCATTTCACCACTTCACTACCTTATGAATTATAGAAATATTACCCTCTGCTTTAATGTTATAAGATTATTGGGAGTATCAAGAAAGTTGCAATAAAAAACTCAAACAGATTTGGTGGTTCCTTCATAAGTATTATATTTAATCCTCTCCAAAAGAAGATAAATTTTGATGGCCAGAAGCTGCCCAGTTAACTTGGAATTTACTGGCTAGATTTCTTTCTTATCTTTCTTTGTCTCTCTCTTTCACTCTTTCTTTCTTGTCTTCCCTAAATCCTTAGTCCCAGTGCATTCCAAAGTCCATAGATTGAACAACAATGGGTCCCTGCCCAAGCTCCACTAAATGGCTGTTTTTTAGACACTCCTGGCTTAGAGTGAATGTCAAAAATAACTGTTTCTCTTTGAAACAACAACCCTGAGGTCCTCAGGTTCCTGCCCCTCCCAGCTTGATTTATTTATTTTTCTTTTCTATTTAAAGGGGCCATCCCTTAACTACTTCTTAAAGAGGCCTATTCACTCACTTAAAGTGAGTACCTGAAAAGGCCTTCTAGGTCAAGATCTTTCATTGTATCCTTGGCTATCTCCAGTCATCCTGAAGAATATCTGGTCACTGGATCCAGATGACTCAGGAGGAGAAAGTGAGGTTGGTGACCTTGCACAGCCCTCTCTCACTCAAAACAAAGTCAAGTGCAAGTCATGTCATCATTTCTCTGATGTCATGGTCCTCTTCGAAAACGAAGGATGAACACAAAAAACAAATTTAATCACTACTTCCTACTTTAAATATATATTTTAGGAGCTTAATTTTGTTACATAGTGTTTATATTGCACAACATGTCCAGTTAGGATCTCTACTCCAAGTGTCAGTGATAGATTTTAGATAGATGTTTAATTATAATAAAAACTTATTTTACATTTTCCTCTAATGTATATTTTTTTTAAATCATTAAGTTTTTTACACTCTTAACATGCCCAGCTCCTCCCATTTGGCCTGTATTTCCTCCAATCTGCAATAATTTCTTTCAAAACGTTTGATAAAAATAAAAAGAAATGGCTGTAGAACTAATCATTAACATCATTGAAGTTTCTACATAAGCTGCTAATGTGTGATTAGCACCTTCTCAAAGACATGAATTCACTTTCAAACACCCCATAGTCAAGAACCCCTAAAGAAGGAAATAATAAATGCACTTAAGCATTAATGATATTTCTTGGGTTGATGCCTATGCTAACACTAAACAAAGAACTATCAAAAAACATTGCCCTTTGAGAAATCTGCTAATAGCCCAAAATAAGCAGTCCATAACAAATATCCTACTCACAATAAACTTTATTACAGTCTATTAAATCATGACAATCAATAAACAAATTTATTAATTTACCTTCTAATAATCAGAATTATTTAGAACTCAGTGTAGACATCAAATTCCATACAAGGAGGAGGGGTTAAAGCTAAGGCCAATGAGGAACCCTCCCAAGTAAGTAAATCACAGCAGTGCCTCAGGGCAAGTTCAGCATGGCTCACCTAAATTCAGTGAGCTTTCAGGTATGGACTAGGCAGCTTGCTAGACCTGACAATTTCACTTTGGGCTCCCCATCAGTAACAAATGCCTCCATTGGCTTTTCCCAAATTTTCCCATCCAGCTTTTGAAGCTTTGGCATATCTATTTTACACCTCTGTCCATGACCTACCTTCTTGTTTTAATAGTTCTTCTAGATTATATTCAGTGGACTTTAGCTACTAAATACCTAAGAGGGAGTGACATTTTACCTCCATCCTAAATACTTCTCCCCTAGTACACTTTGTAGGGGACCATTTGAAATAGCACTACTATGTTGTAATAAACAGAGTTTTTGGAGTTTTGCTTTGCTTTGTTTTGTTTCGTTGTGTTTTATAAATACCTGGAGTAGATGGACCTGGCAAATGTTAGACTAGGTGGCTGAGTGAAGTTACTGACAGAAGGAAATCAAAGGCTACAGCACCAACCCTCTGGCATCCCATTAAACTGTGCTCCCTGACCTCCCTCCCTTCCCCCCACCCCCAGCCATTCATAGACAACACCACTGAGATGGACTGGCTTAATGGCATAGGTACACTGAGCTTTTACTCTGGTCAGGCTAAGATAGCTTCTCAACAGGAACTGGATCATTTCCTTCCTTCACTGCTCAGCTCCCTGAAAATTAACTGTGAACAATAAATTGAGAAGGTGCAAAGAACTTTTGAAGACCCCTTAAGATGAGACCATTCATCCTTTAGACACTAGAATTAGGTCATAACTTCACATAATAAGAAGCTTCCCTTATCCATTCATTCATAAAGACACACACGATCCAGTCATAAACTTGGTCAGATTAAATTGTTTACTAATCCCCTTTTCAAAGGTTGGTCCACCAAAAACCTAAAATAAAAAAATCCTTCAATGTAGTAAATTCTGATTACAATCACGAATAAGGAAAAATGAATGAGAATCAACAGAATCCTGCTTAAGACTTAAGAGGAAGTGAGTGAAAAAATGTCATACCTTATTGTTTAATTACAAAGTAAATGAAATAGTTATAAAACAACTTCAACTGATTGTATCGGTGTTCAGCGTTAAATCTATCATTGCTTCTTTTAGAACTAACAATCCCAGAAGTTCTCTGTTCAAGCATGCATTAGTTTGGAGGCACTGGGCAACTTGAGTCTTACCAAATATGAAGTGAACCTGTTCTAACCCTAGCCTACCCTGCTAAATGGGCAAGATTAGTGTATAGCTCCTGTGTTTGATGTAATTCTTTAAGACCACAAATGCACATGGGAAAATTAAAAAAAAATCCACTGATGCTGCAGTTCAAATTCTTGCATGTTTCCCATGACAGTTGGAGTCTGGTAGTTGGGACTGAATAAATCACAAATATTGTCTGAGGTAATGCGAGGTTTGTTTTGGAGCCTAAGCACTTCCATCAGCTTGTTCTCCATTCTGAGTCCAAAGCAAGGTTTTCTAGGCTTATACAGGCTTAACCTATACAAAAGTTTGCCCAAGTATTCTGCCCATTAAAAGCTGAGACCTTAGTTCTACCTACAAGCTTCAACCGTGCCAAACACGACCCATTGGGACATCAGTATTTTCAGGCCAATTATATTCTTTAACCAGTCCTGAAATCCAAATTCTATCTTAAAGGACTGCAGAATTTTGTTAAAGAGAAGAAAAGGAAACTAAATCTCAGTTTCTTCAGATGTAAAATGAAGGCACTATCCTCTAAGATTCCTTTCACCTCCAGACTATAAGGTCATAGATTGAGAATTAGAAAGGCCCTTTGAGGTCAGAGTTTAATTTCTTCATTTTATGGCTAAAATAAACTGATGCACAGAAACATTAAGTGACTTGCCCAGAATCACAGCTAAGGATCTGAGATAACATTCAAAACTCAGTTTTCCTGACTCCAAGTTCAAAGTTCTAGATCTCTAATCCTATGACCTTCCAGCTGACTAATGGCCATTAAATGTAATTAAAATTAAATTTCCTTCCCTTTTAATCCTGGACCAACTGTTACTATATTCACTAAAGTGGATTTCTAGGAGACCTATAACCAAAATTCACAATTGCAAAGAGGATGAGTGAGATAGCCTTTCAGATAAGGTTACAAAAGTTTGAATACTCTTTAGACTTTGAAATTCACTTTACAGAGATTTCTGCCTGCCATTAGCTTACATATATGCTCAACTAGAGCATCTCTTCTCTGGGTAACACCTTAATCTACTTAAATGAATCAGAAAGGCACATGCAATTAGCCAGAGAAACATTAGCTAATCTCTGGGAATACCAACTATAAACCAAACATGAATGATGCCTATCTAAAAGTAGCAGTTAAAATTCCTAGGGTTCACAGTAGGAAAACAGCAGGTTTTCGTGAAGCCCCAGGAGGTGGAAATGGTCCTCTTGTTCCAGGAGTGGTGGGGACTACTACCAGAGGTTCCTTATGGGCTTTCTCTCTCTGAATGCACACTCCTAACATCCATTACCAGGACTTTTCAGGATCTGTACTGGTACTTTGAGGTCTACCCAGACCTGTCCCACTCCTTTGCAAAAGAAGCAGAAACATCCAATATGGCTATCAGGATAATCCTAACCCCAAAGGGCCATAATCCAATGTGCTTTTTGCCCCATGTCAATTTCTTCCAGTTAGTTCTTATCAAGAGAATACCATTACGATATCTTAGATAGGGTTTTTTGGGTCATGAATCCCCTTGAAAGTCTGGTGAAGCCTATATACCCCTTATCAGAATAATGTTTTTAAATGCATAAAATAAAACACATAGGGATTACACAGTAAAACAATTCTTTCAAAACAAAGGTGCATTTTTTTCTATCCAAGTTTGCAGACACCCTGGAATTTATCTATGAATTGTCTGTGGACCCCATGTTAATAACCCCCAATCTAGGAAAAAGAGCTCCTAAAAATAAGGACAGCCTTAAAAGCCTGGCATCTTCAACCTGAGAGATGACAATGACAATGATGATTCTGATAATATTGACAGCATTTAGTTTTCTGCAAAGAGATAATAACGTCATTCTAAAATCTTACTACCCAAAACTGAAGCATTTATGTATTGCCCAAAAGCTAATTCATAGATATGTCCACTGTGGTATCTTTTTACCTGGACTAACTTTCATCTCTACCAGCTAAGAAAACTTTTACTCAGATGTATTCCTGCAGAAGTCCAAATTTGGAACCTTATGAGGGAGCTAATCCTCCAGTCAATTTTTAAGCCTGAAAACTTTTCAGTCACCTTTCAGTAGTTGGAGAAAACCCCAGCATCCAACAGCAGCAGCACCACCAGCAGCAAGGTGCTATCTTTACCCAAAACTATTTCATCATCAACAGAGAAATCCTTGACTGCAACCACAGGAAACCAAACCAAGCACTGGACATACAAGATCAGGTATACATTATCTCCATGGAAAAGCAAATTAGATGAGCTGAATTTCTGCCACAGTGGACCAAAAGTAGAAAATCAGGAAGTATGTAAGACTACTCAGGAGGTAAACTAGGATTTCTAGTGACTGTACATCTGGCACAGAATGACAGGTAACCCACTATATTCTATAATGAGGCTAAGAAGGGCATCAGGAAATCTTCAGGATTCCTCTAACTATTCCCCATACTCAAAGAGCATTGGATGATTTTTTGACTGACCTGCCCCTGTTCAAGTCAAACTGCTTGTAAAGTTTTATCTCATTTAAACATCAGTCTGATAGAGTCATCTTTGTGTTCAAGTAAAGGCTGAATAATCATTTGTGGAATATACTGTAGAAGAAATTTGTTTTCAGAAAAGGGTAAATAGACCCCTGGACCCCTTTTCACTGTAATTCTATGGTTCAAAATAAACTCCCTCAAAAGAAAAATTAAGTGTTCCACCTTCATCACTTAATTCTTCATGCTCATTCCCTAATCCCATTACACTTACACAACTGACCAGTATCTAAAGGAACTGGGGGCCACACAAGTCATCCTACAGCCCATATTGGATATGGTGAAAGCTACCCTTAAAAAGGCAGCTTCAACTGGACTTATCCTTCCGCAAACTAGAGGACCGAGGCCATCAAGACTTTTCCCCAATAGTCTTAGGACTGGTAGTTCTGGACTGGAACTTCAAGATTCATTCAGAACCACAACCATCAGAACGATCATCCCTTTTGTTTCCAATAGGGTAAAAGGAAAGGAATAAGCATTACTCAAGCACCTACCAAGGTGCCAGGCACCGTGCTAAGCACTTTACATATGTTATATCATGTGAAACTCACCATAATACTGTGCAGTAGGTGCTATTATTATAGCCATTTTACAACTGTAATACAGTGCAAACTGAGACAGATAGAAAGAAGTTAAGTTGAATGGAGGTCATGTTGAACTCGGGTCTTCCTAATCTAGGCCCAGCACATAATCCACTATACTATCTAGCTATCTAATAGATAATCAGTAAATAAATGTGCTCTAGGGCCTCTTAGATACCAGGTAAAGACAGAGGATTACATATTATCTTGCTAATTAATTGGGACTTATAAGAGCCAAAATTAAAACCTTGAAAGACTGCCTAGAACCTCAACACCTTAACCTCAGTCAACTTCCAATACACACTAGATGGGAGAGGCTGACTATAGATAAGAGATCATTTTCAGAGACTCAAGAGTCAACACAGCAAAGACAAAGATAATAAACCTGCCCAATAAACCTGAAGCCCCCAAACAAACTACAAGACCAAGTCTAGCTCCTTGTGCACAAGCTAAGTGATGTCAATTAATGCCAGAGTAGCCCAGTTATGATCCTGACCCAGTCTTATTCTGTGCTTCCCCATCTAAGTAAGACTAATTGTTCCAGTGGGTTTAATCCCCAGTTACCCTCCCCCTACACTTTTCCCCTCTTCCTCCACCTCAGATAGTTAGCTCTAAGACTTTAAGAGTATCTTTCACACAACTATTTTCTGAATGATCTCCTTTTTGCTGCATTTAAAAAAAAAAAAACCAAACAAACTGATTCTGGGTTATCCTCTGTGAAAGTTGCTGAATAACCCCAGGCTGTGACAGAAACAACGCAGCCACATATTTCCCCTCCCCCATGCCACTCCCACTAGAGGACCTTAGAAGATGATAAAATACATACTAATGAAAATAAATAAATCCACTTCAACTCCCTATGAATCATATTGTGACCAAAAAAAAAAAATCTTGTTTTAGTTAGTATTTCAGTTTGCATTTAATTCAATTCAATAAGGATTTGAGTGGCATTGTAAGTGATTGAAGGAGCCATTGTTTTCTAAGCTAAGAAGTAAAACTGCAGAGAGAGAGAGAGAGAGAGAGAGAGGGAGCTCGATTATTAATTGAAGATTTCACCACTGAATACCATATTCTTAGGTTTTCAGATACCTAGAAAAATTAATAAAGTGATAAGTTATGTGAACCATTCACAGCTACCTTTTTTTGCTGGGCAAGTTACCCTTCTAAAGGGATTCTGTACAATGAAAGAAACCCTCTAAAATCTGTGACTTTGGTATCAAGAGTTTTACCTAATGGATTCTGTATGTTTTATGAAAATTTTAACTAATTTACTACTCTACCTATTTCTGAATATAAGTTGTTATAGTTTTCCTCCCATATAATTTTTTTATCTGTCTTTTGGGACTAATGGTTCTTTCTTCTATTTTTTGTTTATATTAACATTTGAAATTATTTAATATTTCATTAGAATTTATGACTACTGTAACTATATTTTCTAAATTCCAGATAGAAAGGTATGGTCTAACTTTTGCAAAGTGCTATGGAAAGTATAATTTTCTTCCTTGAAATGAGAAACGTCCTCTAAACATGGGACACATGATTGTCATGCTTAAAGCACTTATTTCCAAAAATGATTTAGGGTGGCAAATTTGTGAATATATTCATATTAATGAAGTCCTTCTCCCCCTTCTCCCATTCTCCTTATATCTCTTCCACTTTCTCATCTTAACAACCCACTTCAAGACTTTCTGTTTTTGTCATTTTCTTCACTTTCCTCTCCCCTTAAGGAATCCATATTTTTTTCAATTCAACATTCAAACATATTAATTTAAATATATTAACATATTGATTAGAGACATTGATATTATAATGATATATAATAAGAAATAATGATATCATTTATTAATTGGCATTCAATTATAAGATCAAAGGATCACACATATAGAGCTCAATTCAAATATTTTAATTCAGCAATATTGAGCAGAAAAAAAGATCTTACTTTTCTTATGAAGTTAATATTTTACTGTGAATTCCATGATAAAGATTTTTATATGGGTATATAAAATAAATGTAACTGTACATAGAAATTTCTGGACACACACAGGAGTTATACTTGTTCCAACTCTAAAAACTGGTATCCTATAAACACAGAGTTAATTATATATTTATATATATGTACATGCATATACATGTATGTGTGTGTGTGTGTATACATATACATATATATTTGTTTATATATGGGAAAGGAGAGAAAAAATTAAATAAGTAATTTAAGGAGATCAGAGAGATGACAGCAGTATGGCTCCGGGATACAAACTATATATGCATGGCCCAAGACATGCAATAAGACATGAAATGAATTCCCATTTGCCAATAAATATTTAACATAAGAACTATTAGACATTTGCTATATTTTCTGCCATTTGCATTCCCTTTCTAAATAAAACTTTGAGTCTCATGTTGAAATAAACAACCACCTGCATTTACCTGCAATTCCATAACTGCTAAGAAAGCACTTTGCAAAGCACAAAGCTTTAAATGCATGTAAGCTATTACTACAAAGCATTTTAAAATAATTTAATTAATTTCAGAATAGGGAATAACTGAATTACATTTTTTCCTAATGGAAGAATTTTTAAAACAAAAAAGTAAATTTCATTGCATGGATAACAATAAACAGTAGTAATAAGGACAAAACTGTATTTCATCATTATAACCTTCTTAGACTGACTAGCACAGTGCTTTACATAGAGTCATAATTTAATAGATGTTTCTGAATGGAATTAGTTAAAGTGAAGGAAAAAATATTTTAGCTATATCTGCCCAATTTGAATGAGCATGTTATAAAAAGTTATTTATTTTTGTGATACAGGCATACTTACTTGATTTATCACCCAGGAGTACCCTCTACCATCCATCTAAAAGAACATTCAAAACTTCCAAAGTAAACTATAGGTAAAGAATAATCCATGTATATTTTCGTTAATTGCCTCATACTTCCTTTTCCAAAGCAAATTATACCCTCTGAAGTAAGCATCATCACTTAACATTCATCAGAGACAGAAACAATTGGTTCAGAATTAACTATGACTTGAAGGACTGTCTAAATTCAGACTGCTGTAAATGTGATTTCTACTTAATATGCTTAAGCAATACGTCATCTTAAATATAAAACAATATGAACAATTAACCTAACCACTGGCCTAACCTTTGGCTTACTTAAAAAAAAATCTGGTCTCCACCTCCATGTTCCCACAATTATTTTAGAGTCTCATTTATCATACAAATATTACATAAATTTTTTATTTCTGCTGTCATCCTGTGTGCTTCTAAGAAATTGCGGGAAGCATTTTTCTTCCGCTCTGTCACTTACTAACTATGTAACCCTGGGCTATTAGCTTTTCTTGGTCTAATTTTCATCAAGTGCAAAATAAAGGGGTTGGATTTTGGTGACCACTTAACTCCCTTCCAGCTCTAAATCTATGATTCTCTGCTCCTATAATTAAATGCCAATTAATGTGTTCCTCATCATCTTAAAATCTAAATTCACTTATATCCTAATACTTGAGTTACTGGTTTCCAATACTAAGCCTCTTGAACAAAAATTAAAATATTTCCTCAACTTCTGCACAGTATTGTTAGATTTTTTGATGTACCTTTTCCCACTGTGCAAACATTCAAAAATTTTCTTTTTTTTCTTTTAAAGTATCTCTAGGCTATAATTTGGTACTGCAGTTTTTCTGTAGTAAATAAAAATCTGCTGATAAGTTTTATATATACAATAGGTAAAGACCAAGTGCTGATTAATATATATATATAAAAGGAAATAACCATAAGTATATGCAAATTGTCCTCAAATTATATTTTTGGCTAAAAAGCTAAATTTTCCTTAGCTTATGGATTTTGCCTAAATTACAAAGCATTTGCGGCCATTAATAAATAAAGCTATAGCTGAGATTCCTAAGTTTGTCTGAATTTCAAGACGGTTTACATTTCACAACTGAGAACCAGTCAGTCAACTCTTAGAAATGGAATTTCTAGTAATAAAGAGATTTAACATTAGAAGAAACAAACTAACATTTAACCTTTCGGAATTGTCTCCAAAGAAAGAACAAGATATTACTTTGTTATTTGTTTCTTTTCTGCTAAGGTAAATATTTGATAGAACAGGCTAATTTCCTATTATGTGTTATAGCAAAATGATCTGCTTTTAAATAAATTAATTAAGGAACTATTAATCTTCTTTAAGGAATGCTAGGACCTAATTCACTTAGTCTTTCTTTTGCAGCTCCCCTTGAGTTTTAGGTTTGGTTTTTTTGGGGTTTTTTTTGTATTTATATCCCCAGGGCCTAGCACAGTGCATGTACATGTTGTTTCTAAGTCATTTCACTTATGTTTGACACTTCATGATGCTATCTCGGGTTTTCTTGGCAAAAATACTAGAAAGATTTGCCATTCCCAATTCCAGATCATTTTATAAATGAGGAAACTGAGGCAATCAGAGTCAAATGACTTACTCAGGGTCACAGAGCTAGTATCTGAGGCCAGATTTGAACTCAGGAAGATGAGTCTTCCTGACTTCAGGTTTGGCACCGATTGTTGCTTGTTGCCTGATTCCAGTATTTTTATACATCTTTGAATGCTAACCACCCCAAGATATTTATTTGTTAGATAAACCATTAAAAGATCAATGGAGATGAGCAGGCAACCACAACTCAAAAAGAATGCTATTCTTAAGGAGTTTCAGCAATCCAAGAACATGGTTGAGAATTCTTAGTTTCCTCATTTACATAAATACCTCCAAAAGGAATTTTTGAAAATATAAAGAACTAAGCTATTTTATAATTATTTTAGTGCAGTTAAATATAAAATACAAAGAGGCAGTTAAATATAAAAATAAACAATTTATAGTCAAAGTTTAGTTACAGGCAAAGTTTAAAATCAAACCTCAAGTTGAAGTATAATTCAATACAAAAATAGTTTACTAAGCACTCATCATTTCAAAGATTCTATAAAATATATAAAGGTAACTCTTCATGCCTCCTCTCAGAAAAGGGAGCCCCTTGAAAGAAATAAAACACACCTGCACATGACAAACACCTTTTCTATAATAAAAGCAATGAAAGAAAATTGAATAAGAATCTAATAGAAAGTAAAAAAAAAAAAAAAGGTGGGAGCAATCCCAAAAGAATAAGACAGTTACACCTTCCAAAAGATCTTATTTTTTCCAGTGTATTACTGCCAAGACATTGTGGGGAAAGCCAATGAGCTGACTACGCAGGGATTAATATCTAAAATAGGGTCAGAATAGAAAAGAGAAAACATTACCAGGTGCAGAAATGCACTTAAGTATCCCCAGGCAATCTATGTTGGTGATCTGTCTCTCCAGTCCTACCCTTTTTTTTTTTTTTGGCCCTACCTTAGAGAGCCAGAATTGTGAGACCTATAGGTTACAAAACAGAGCATCCTATAATCTTGATTTTGGAATGGCAGTCCAAGTCAGACTTCCTGTACTCCTGACTAAATTTTTTTTATGTTAAATTTCTTCTCCCCAGATTTTGATCACTATAATTTTGACCACAACCTGGTAATCTCATCATAATTCTAATAAATACCACCAAGTAACAAAAAAGGAACCAAGACTTCATTTACCCTAAATCTAGAAACTTCTGGCTAAATACAATTTTAGTAGAATTTCTTTTTTTTAAAAGATACAAATTATGAATTGAATTGGCCTGAATTTAGCCTGTGATTTTGACTATAGTAATTAGAAGATAACAGAAACCACATAGATGTGAAAAGATGCAAAAGACTTTGGAGATAGCAAAAAACCAAACAAACCCAAAATACCAACAACACCCTAGAAAACAAAGTTAGGTGCCCATCAACTGAGGGACAGTTAAACAAAGTCTTATAATGAAATGTCACTGAACACTCATACGAGGAATTCAGAAAATATGGGAAAACTTGTAATGAGTGGAGAAAGCAACCACGATACTATAAAAGCAAACAGCATCTAAAAAGCAGCAAGCAGCACTAAGGTTAAATGCAAAGACTGATCTTAGCCTCAAAGAACAGGTAGGTGGTAAGCAGATTTCTCTTCTTTTAGAAGCGAGGGTTAGTGGTGAGGGAGAGAGCTAAGAGCTGTGAGTGCAAGTCAGTTTCCTCATCTGTAAAATGAGCTGGAGAAGGAAATGGCAAAGCACTCCAGAGTCTTTGCTAAGAAAACCTCAAATGGGGTCATGAAGAATTAGACAGGACTGAACAACAATAACAAAATTATTGTTGGGCAAATAATTTAAATTGCCAACCCCACCATAAAAGTGTTGACGTGATTAAAACATGGTAGATGAAGTGTAATGGTGATAAGTCATTTATGCACACCTTTGATCATTAAGTACTATTTACTTTTTGGAAGAACTATTAATATGGAAGTCATCTTAATACACTAGTCACAAAAAAATGTGCCTCTTAAAAGGTTAACACAGATCAACTGGGCCAAGGTAATTTTTTATGCAAATCAAACCAGTATTATTATATCTTCGCCTTCATCCATCATTTTACAAACATAGTACCCAGGCCCATTAGCTTGATCTAAGTACAGCTAAATATAACGTAGACAGTCAAGACTCCAACAAATTCCATTTAGGTAATAAAGAAACCTTATTTAACAGGTGAAAGTCACAAAAGCTACTCTGCTCTTCCTAACTCCAAGGAATGAAAGATAAGAGAAAGTGGAAAGGTGAGGTCATGGAGCAAACAAACTATACACATGTATAAATCTCAGGAGAAGAGTGCTGGGTACACAGCACATGGAAACAACCACAAAGATCTATTTGGTGATGTAAAATCTGAAGTTTTTTGTGTGAATACAAACTGATTAAGTTACTACTGAAACTGTTCTCCAGTAAGGGGGACACAGGTTTCAAATGAAAAAGCTTACAAGTAAACTTGACCTGAGGGAATTCCAAGCAAAGAAGTAGACCTGTCTGTCATTCACCCCCTTTTGGGGAGGAGTAGGGTAAAAAGAAACTTTATTTTTTTAAAGATAAGGGTGCAGGGCGTCTGCAGACTGATCACAGGTTACTCAAACCACTGCCCCAGGCATCTGAGTCAATCTTCAAATGAATGAACAAGGGGTTAGCAGAGAGAGTGAAGCAAGGATATATTTATACTGATGTACATTTGCCAGAACCATTTAACAAGCAGGTACTGAATTAGCATAGTACCTCGACAGATAAAAGAGAATGTCTATCTGAGGGAAAGGCCATGCACATAGACTTGACACACTGCCAATCCGTTTCTTACCTCTGATTTGATTCACTTTTTCCATATGACTGTTTAGCCAGATTTGCCATTTAGTCATATAATATAAACAATTCTTTTGAAGATGGTATTTCTATTCCACTCAGATGACTATCTCCCAGCAGCTCTTCCCTGTTCTCCTTGTTAATAGTGGTAGGTTTTTGCCACCTGACTAGCCAAGATTAGGTGTAGAGTCTGATTTACAAACATGTTTCCCCTCTATGAATAACTAATTAGGAAAGCGAAGATCAAAGGCATAACCTTGTCAGATTAGCATCCCATTCCAACAAACTATTACAGATTGATTGAAAAACAAACTCATAAATGAAAAAATTATTCAATCAGATTGGATCTAATAATGTAAAGATGTTGAAGGCATCTCTGTCATAGGGTCCTGTCTGCTACCACCTGAGATAATAAATTTTTAAATTAAGACGATTTAAATACATGAGATATAACCCAAAAGAGCATAAAGATGCATGGCAATCATACCAAATTTACTCACTATAGCTTAAGTATTCTATACAATTTTCTATTTTATCTAATCTAACGCTATAATAAGGAAGGACAAGGCAGCTTCCATGGTAAAAAGAATCTTTACAATATCACCCTGTTATGAGTTTATATTGTTCTGATAGGGTCATAAATTTAGCTTTGTGGACAGCTCATCCTCATCTGCTAAAGGAGATGGACCACAAGATCCATGCATAACAATGAAAAGAAAAACAAATAAAAAAGAGACTCTATAATATGTAATATTCCTTTTTGGTTTTGTATTTTCTTACCCTGTTGTATTTTTCCTAAATATTGTGATTTTAAAAGATAGGATAGATAGGAATGTATGGAATCTGGAAGTAATGTCAATACGTAACTCTCTAGCTAGTAAAACTCCAGGTATTTCTATTTCCTTTGAAGAAAAACTTCAGTTAAATATACCATTTATAATAAAAACTCAAAGTCAACATTTAAGTGCCATCTCTGGAAAAACATTAACTTTTGTATTATGTATAACCAGTGCTTATAGCACAGTGCCTGGAACTTAGTAGGCACATTATAGATGTGTGTGTATGTATGCACACATATGTACATATACACATACACAATATATGTATGTTTTTTTACATACATATTATATATACTATAGATGTATAGGTAAGTAATTCTAGTCAAATGACAACCTCTCACCTCTAAGTGCCCCAGATAACTCTGCATCAGTGAACTGCAGAACAGATGCCAGTCTTCAGTGGTAAGAATTCCCTCAATGAAAGTTCCCTATATTAATGAAATCACAGGCCTAGTACTTATGTATGCATATACATACATACACACAAATATATAATACAGACTATACAATAATATTCAAAATAATATTACTTGTAAGAAACATCTTTTATTCATGTCACTAGGACCAACTATCCTTCTAAGAGACAGGCCATACGTGCAGTGAATCTCTGAATAAAATGGAGGGAAGGATAACCAATTCTCCTCCTCTTATTTCTTCTCTCCCTCCCACCCATAATTGACTACTTTTATTTTTTCTTCTGCATATGGAACTTATTTTCAATGTTAACTGTTTTAGTTTCATGAAGTTTACACTATCCCCTTAAAAAATGTATTTGTCTTTCAAAGATGGGGAAAAAAGTCCCCGTACATGGCACAGTACTTTTGAATTGATCAACCTACTGTATTCACCACTGAGATCAGAAATGTAAGAATGACAGAACAAGGGACTTTTTTTTTAGTACAACACCATAACATTAAGTTCCCTTTCATCACTTTAGAATGCTCTTGCCAAAGTCAGCTTTTCTTCTCACCACTTTCCCATACTGACACACCTAAATACTACAAAGTACTAATGTTGAAAACTGGTCTGATCTGTCCAAATATTGCTTCATATTAATATATGAAGTTTAAATAAACATGGATGTAAACACAATGAACATTTAGTACAATCAATCTGCACACTGTAACATGAGAAATGTTTCAATCACTGAAAACTGGCTATTGACCTACTGAGCCAATAGGATGCTATATTTTTAGAAATGAATGAAAGCTAGGCTCAAGTGTCTATGTCTGGCCTATTCTGAGTTGACAATCATCACTCACTCATATCCAATACAAATGAAGGAATGAACCAGACTGTTCAGTTATAGCAGAAGTGATAGACCCTTGTACTTTAATTTTAAACAGATCCTAATTTAGATTATGAGGCTGGAAAGAGTGATAAACTATGGTGAAGAATATTTTTGCCTTTCTTAAGCATCTCCTGGATGATTCACAGCTACAAAACAGGGATCAGGTACTTCAATTTCTAAAAAAGGAGAATGTCTAAGTGTTAGCTGGGTCAGGAAAAACCTCTAACCTTACTGACCCAGCAAGGAAAGCAAGAGAGAATTTGGTTGTTCTCCAACTCAGTAAAGTGGTTTTTAGAGTCAAATAGCTAGTTTAGAATGTCATGCAACTAAAGATTGCAATTTATTTCCCAGAATAGAACCATGAATCTACTGAAAATTTAAACAGCACTCAGCAGTGCTAATTGGGTCAACACCTTAAATGTTTGTTTAACATGCCATTCAAACATCCTGATCCCAGTCTGCTTAAAAAATATTATGGAAATATTTACTAGGGTTCAGCTAGAGATCCATCTTTTCCAAGAGTAACCCATGGACTACAGCACTTTGGAAAATACAACAACAAAGAAATCAAAGCAGTCCTTTCTGATCAGAGGAAGAACAAAGCCAGGCAACAAGTCAAGTTAAAAAGCATTTATTAAGTGCCTACTATGTGTACTTGTTCAAAGTGAAACAACAGAATGCCATTAAAAAAAGTCAAACTTCTTATAATATACTCCTGTGTCCACTTAAGAATTATCTATTTATGTGGCAAATTTATAGCTACAATACAGGCTTATATTTCACTTTAAAGAATCACTTTCTTTTTTTTTTTTTTACAGCTTCACTTTTCTCCCCAAAGTGTTTGAAATACATTATGTCAAATATAAGTGTGTCATCAAATCTACCTCTACTAAATCAAACAATATTACTAAGGCCAATTAATGCTCACCAAGAATTATTGAGGCAATGCCTATAAAACATGCTACCCTTCCTTAAATTACTGCTATTGTCAATAAACTATTTATCATACAATTACAGATCTATTTTACACTGGTAAAGTTTTGTAAGAGAGAAGACAATCTGGACACATACACACACAAAAAGGAAGGGGTAAAGGTAAAATATCTTGATTCAGTTTATCCCCCAAACCACTTTACATACATTACAACTGCAAAGGAGCTTTTTACAAAGTATTAGAGGTGGAAGGGACATTAGAGATGAACTAATCCAAACTCTGCATTTTATAATGGAAGAAGCCAAGACTCAAGGAAGTAAGTTGCCTTAGGTCAAACAGGTCTTACTCAGATCCTGGAACTGGAATGTAGAAATAGGTCATCTGATTCCTAAATGAAGTCCAGTCTTTTTCCTACTATACATCATTAACTAATCAGTTCTGGAAGTAATTTAAATGATTGGACAATCCTCATTCAAACTTCTGAAAATTGCTTCATTGTCACTTTAAACCAGTTTTGACAAAACTTTCCAACTTGTCTCCCTACTCTCCCTAAACACATACCTATCTATCCCTTTGCCCACAAAATTTCCCTTTCTTCTGGCCCTCTCAACATTTCCCAGTTTCTATTGTGGGCAATCTTGCTCCTCCTACCTACAAACTAGGTAGAAGTCAATGTCCAAAACTCTTTCCTACTCCTCACTCAGAAGGAGCGTACACACTAGAGCATGAGGCAGGTTTGTATGTTCCTGAGGCACAGGGAGAGGGAGAGGATGAGAAAAGGAGAGAAGAAAGGAGGCAATATAATAGTGCCTTGATGTCTAGTCTAAACTAAAACATATTTCAAGGCCAAACCATATCTTTGAAAATAAGCAATCAGTGATTGCTGCTCTGTCTGAAAGGTTCATGCTGCCTGAACTCCTTCTTCTCAAGTATTTCCCTAATGTTAGCTGACATTTTGTCTTAACTGCCATGGATCAGTTGGAAACCATTTTGGCTGACTATGATTTTGTTTTCAAAATGTTTTTCTTTCTTTCTTAAGAGAGTAAAAATTGCATCCATCCTCTTCTATAGCAGACCCCAGTTCCTCTGAAATCCAAGTGCATAGGAGATATTTAAGGGGGAAGAGGTCATTGAAGACACAGTTTTGGAATGGTTTTTAAAAGCCTTAACCAACTAGGGGTAAATTTTAGACATTAGCTTTGGGGAAGGCAAATATAATACAATCCTGGTGTTATATACCTGGTTAAAAAAGAAATAAAGAAGTAAATCACAGATCTAAGCAAAGAATAAGCTCTAAGTAAAACAGAAAGATTTTTTTACTTAGACTTTAGGAGACTACTCTAATAATGCCCATTACTTATCTAGGCATTTATGCACTTACCTAAAGATTAACTTTTAAGACTGGATAAAAACATGAAAACCCAAACTCTTAATGGTTGCTTCTTCTTGATATTACATAATAAAAAAATCTCAAGATTTTTCTCTAAACCTCTGCAGAAAAGCATTTCTTCAAATCTTAATAACACTGAAAAAGGCACTGGTAAACATTTATAAGACTGGTTGCTACAGATAACACCAGTGAAAAGCTGCACCTCTCAGCCAAAATCTTACATACTGAGAAACGACTTCAAGGCAAAAGGTAGTAACACAATAGGCATGTGACTTTTAACAGCAGCTCATCAGAGTGTGGAACAATAAGATTTTGTTGCAAATTATGTAGTTTTTGAAAAGTTTTCCCCACTATGAAAAATTACTCTTGGTAGTTTCATTTCATTAACATTTATAGATACCAAAAAACTATAGGATTCTTTTTTGTTCATGCACATACATGAAGAGAAAAATCAGTTCTCATCAATATACAGAAAATAAGTAGTTTAGAATACAAAGACTGTGCATATTTGATACTAAGTACTTACATATGAAAATGAGTATGTTATGGTAAAAATGATTTATCTGAATAGGATAAATTAACTGTTAATAGACTATGATGGAGCACTACATTCCATTCAAAAACATCCTAAGTTAGGATCTCTAAATGAAAAACAAAGATAATTAAAATAACATTCCATATCATGATGTGTGGCTTTTAGTACTCACAAATATATAAAACATGCTTAAAGTTCCTGTTTTTAATATTCTCTCTAAAATTCACTAGCCCATTCCGAAACATGTTTTTTCTTCTAAAAGGGAGAGAAACTCACTACTAGAGTCAGAACTTACCACAGGCTTCAGATGACAGATATAAACCATGCTCTGTATGGAAAGAAAACGGTAAATGTTTTAAGATGGAACTTTTATTACAACCAAAAAATTTAACAGACTACTTAAGGTATAGTTCCTCTGAAAGTACAAGTGATCTAATCATCTAGGGGGATCACTAGGGGGACAATTCCATACCAATACAGTCCTAAATTATGACAAATAGCTAATAAGAAATAAATGGGAAATTTTTCCAGAACAAGCCATGCAATTTTTTTGATGTGATAAAAAAGCATATGTTCAAAGTCTCAACAACACTGCCAAGTGAAGTTAATACAATGCATTGGATTATGAGATAACAGAAAGCTCCCTTGTATTCATCAGGGATTCATGATCTGATTATTATGAAGAGGTTATCAAGCAGTGGCATCTGATCCTAGCCCTCCAGCTTAGCTTCAGGAAAACAACAAACATTTTAATATATGTGTGTGTTGGCATTATTTGTAACTACCTACTGAGTTAGGAAACTCTATACTCTCACAAAGTCCACTCTCAAAACATCATAATTTTTTTTTTAAGTGAGCATTATGGCTATTTAACTATAAAAACAATGCTAAAAAGCCCCTGAAAAGTTCATTACAGTATGAAAGCCAATCTTATTTTCAATTTGTTAGGCACCAACTATATCCACATATAGAAAGTGTAGTACTCTATTTCATGTGACAGTCGCTCATTTGTATCATTCTCTCCAACAAGGCAGAGGCCATGTCTCACCTAAACTTTGTGTGCCTCCCCAGGGCCTTAATACAGTTTTCTACACAGTAGGCATTCATAAATAAATGCTGAGTTGAAACGAAAGGGGGGGTGGGAAGGAACAAAAGTTTCCAACTAGTCAGCTATCCCAAATGCATATGCATTACACAATTTTTTATAGTTACTGCTAAAGATCCACTACAAACTTTGGTAAAAGTCTGGACATTCTCAAATTTTCTTTTTAATAAATTAAAATGATCCAGTGAAGCAAATTCAAAGTGAAGCTGTCACCCTTTATTTACATAGTTTGCTGTGTTCTGCAGGACAGCTTAGTCCCATCCAATATATTATGTCTAGAGGTCCTGAAAAATGGGTGCAGTTGAATCAGATAGTTTAAATTCTGTGTGTCCTACAATAGAGAATGCAGTGCTAGGAGTGTGGAAAATAGACAATCCTGAAATTCTGGAACAAAAAAATTATATTTAGCATGTGACTTTACAGTATAAAAGTTAGAAAAACTTTCTAATAAGTAAAACAATAAAAAAAGACCTATAAGGTAGTAGATTTCTTTCCCTCCATTCTTTCTTTTCTTTCCCTAATCAAAGGATTATATAAGCATTAACCCCAAAATCCTTACAATAGCTCATTAAGTTAGCAAGTGCATTGGGCAAAAGGATTATAAACATAAAGAAATCAAAGTCCTAAGAGGCCATATTTAAAAATTACTCATAATTATTCCATGTCTTATGTCTATATTCCTACTCCATTCTGCTTCTCAATAATCTAGTCATTTTCACTGTCAATTTCCTTTTTTTGCATTAATACATGTTCAAACAAAAGTCTCCTTAATCATTATGTTTTCATAGCTTAATTATACCTAAAAATTAGTAATTTGGGTTTTTATATCAGCAGGGCAGTGTTATTATATAGATCAAAGGCTAACATGATAATAGAAAAAAATGTCATCCTGGTGATTTGAAGCTTGTACGCTAATTTTCCATATTTGAGGCATATACAACTAATTCTGGATGCATAATTTTGAACACATTCTCACTTTTCACTATCATAAAGAAAACAAAGTCTATAAAAATCCAACAGAAAGGAAGCTCAGAAGCACTTTTAGTTTTAAGTAGGAGGAAAAAGGGGCATTGACCTAAATGGAAAAAATGAATAAACTGCTCCCTGGGCACAAATTAGTAAATCTTAAGGGGTTTGTTAACTCTTCCACAGGGGTACTATTTAATAAATTAAGGCTCTAGTTCACTAAAGTTAGTGGAAACCCCTTAAAACACAGATCTCTAAGGTCATGAAACCACTTTTAACAGAAACCCCATACCTATCAGATAAATGGAGATGAACAAAGGACTAACCACCTACAATACAACTTATTCTCCACACTTTGTGACTGGTAGAGTTACAACTAGAGCAAAGCAGATGAGCTGTTTACCCCGAAACATCACCAAATTCACAAGAAATCAAATTAGTTCTGTAGTCACTGAGGAAGCAGCTATGGTCACTGTGGTCCAAGTCTGAGAGGCTAATAATAGTGATAAAATGGCCATATTCCAAGCTCCTGCTCTCATTCAAGATCTAGGGAAGTCAAACCTCCCTGCTGGGAACAAGCTAAGTACCCAGCACATGGGCTATAGATGAGGTAGGGAGAAAAGAATGGGATCACTCCACCTCCAGGTAACATGCTCTAGTAGGATCTTGGATTTTCATCATCCTGAACATCCAGGTCCCTACTGACTAGGATAGCTCACTATGCTTAGATCTGGGTTAATCAACAAGCATTTATTAAGAAGTAATGGACCACTACTGTGCCACAGTAATTTTACTATTGTATAGTTTTATTAATGTGTAACATTACACATTAATGTTCCACAGAAACAATGACTGTGATGAATACAGAGAAGCACAGAAATACATGAATTGATGCAAAACAAAAGTAAGCAAAACCAAGAAAGCAATTTACACAACAATGTAAGGCAACTTACAACCACCTACAACAACCACAAAACAATGGAAAATGAATGTTGTAAAATGATAAAGAACAAGAGACATGAGTTGGGGGGAAGGGGCAGAAGAACTGTGTAAATATTGTCACATTTGTTTAATATATTGGTCAGCTTTGCTGATTTGATTTTTTCTCTCTTTTTAAGTCGCATAAAAATAAAAAAATAAAATTTATTTTTTAAAAAAGCATTTGTTCAACACTTCCTACATTCCAGATATTATGCTAACCACTATGGACAACGACTGGGGGTAACATCCAAAGTCAGTCAGCATGTCACTGATGAAGATCTAACAAGGGAGGCTGAGGAAGTAGGAGAACCAGCAAGGTGTAGAGTGATGAAAATGCAGACAAGAGAGAATATCAGAGAGTGGCTGACATTGTCAAATGATATTGAGCAGTAGAGAAGGATGAAGAATGAGGAAAAGTCATTGATTTGGCAATTAAGAGATCATTAGTAACTTTGGAGAGAACCATTTCAGTTGAATGATGTGGTAGAAAGGCAAGTTGCTGAGTTTGGAGGTCAGTGAGAAGAAAGAAAGAAAAGAATAAATTTCTCTATATTCTCATTTGATGATTTCATCTGTTTTTGACAGACTTGTTCTAAGAAAAACCTATAGTCATTCTCTAGAATTCCATTCCCACAGAACTAACTTACAATTGGATGTTCTATAGGCATCTCTAACTCAATGTGTTCAAAACAGAGCTCATTATCTTCTCCCCTCTTAGGAATATTTCTAAGGGGCAGTAATCTTTACCTTTCTACCCTGACACTCACCCAAGTTCAAAATTTTGGCACCAGTCTGTCATTCTTGACTCCTTATTCTCACTCATGTCACACATTCGATCATCTGCCATATGATACTTTCTGTCTTCATGAAAACTCCTAGTGATGTCTCCTCCTTTCTACTCACAGCTACCATCCTACTTCAGGTCCTGAACTATTGTCATAGCATCCTTATTGGATTTCTTGCCTTAAGTTTCTCCCCAGTCCAACCTATCTTCCACACAGTTACCAAAGTTATTTTTTTAAAGAGAACTGGCCATGTCACCCCCTTATTCAGTAAATGCTATTGTTCTCTATTACTTTCAGAATGTAAACACCTTAATTATAAGGACTATTTTCCCTTTCTCCTTTGCACCCCCCCAGTGCTTAATATAGTATCTGCGACATACTAATTGCTTAATAAATGCTTGCTGATTGATTGAAAATAATCTATATTTCTACTTGCTTTCATAGCCAAACTCTTACAATATAGGAATATAGTATGCGCTTTAAATAAATACTTGTTGGATTGGATTGGACTGAAAGCTCCAAATGATCTTCAGGAAGTAAAAGCCTTTACCCAATCCCCAACCCTCTGAGATGGGATTCCAGGATCTTTGTCTCCACCCCATCTCCCACCTCTAACTGAGAGTGCCTGTCTATCCTGTTGCCCCAGGTATAAAACTAGATTGCACATCTCCTCTCTGTTGTCCAGCTAGGAGATGTGGATGATGTTAAGGAGAAAAAAATGATTTATCCACTCCCTTCTAGGTTCTCCCCAGCACTGACAGGACCAGGGGGGGAAATTAACAAGAAGCTTCAGGGGCTGCCTTTATAAAACTTTCAGGTACATACACAAGATATTGCTAGTCCTGTATTAAAACTGAATCGCAAGTACCATGAGCTCCATGGCACATTACTGTAGGTCTCTAGGATCACAAGGTTAATGTTACTCTGAGAAGCACTCAGTTAATACCCACAGGACCCAGGGACCACATGACTCATCAGATGCCAGTCAATTAGCCTGTAATAATTTTTAAATGGGAATCTTCAAAAAACATGATTTTTAAAGGCAAGAAATAAGGCAATTTAGAAAAGCTCTAAAGATGTTTTAATACGAGAGGAATAGCACACAAAGTATGACATCTTCCTGTTTAATTATTAGTCATGAAAGGGCTAGCCTGGGACTCAGAAAGCCTTCAATTCAAACACTGTCTCAGACATACACTAACAGTGGGACTTTGAGCAAGTCATTTAATCTCTCAGTGCTCCCAAGCAACTCTCTGAGACTATATATGACACACATGCTGATCCGTTTTGGTGGAAGGTGTTTTTACCCTTGACAGTACTCCACATGAATCAACTCACAAGTCTGGATTTAAAAAAAAAAAAAATCTACAAAATTTACACAGGTAAAGAAACATTCCTTTTCATGCTGGTTTTTTTTTAATATGATTCCTTAAAGAAATGATCAAAAATATGTATGGCCTCACTTAATCATGTTTTTCAAAATTATAGTGAGACTACTCTTTTAAAGAAGACAGAAACACGGTTTCTTCCCAATAACTATTTGTAAGTCAGAAGAAATTGCATGTCAGCACTGGAAAACTCAACATTTATTTAATACACTCCATAACAGACAGTTCCTCCTCTTGCAAAGCTCAGCTACCACCCTCAAGTTCCTGCAACAGTCAACATCACAGATGATGTAAGTACAGCCCAAGGCTTAAGCATTTCTGTCAAGCAATGAAAAGAACTGACATTGCAGATGGAGTCCAAAGCTCAGACTGTTTATTCTATAAGAATTCGTGACCAACAGAAGCAAAAGGAGACCATTTGGTAAAATAACCGTTCACTCACTGAGAGTGATGGAAAGGGGCAAAGGTTACAGTAAAGCACAAGAGGCCTTAGAAATGTTTCAGAGATAAGGTTCTGTCCTTGACCCTGTCTTTTCAACCTTTATAACACCAAAAGGAACAACAGTATACTTATCAAATTTGCATTTTAACACAAAAATGGGAGAGAAAACTAACATATTAGACTCATGACAAATTTAATAAGTTAGAATTATGGAGTCAAAGTAAGAAGTGAAATTTTAAAGGGATAAGCCCTATATTTAGGTTAAAAATAAATAAATTATAGTAATACAGGACGTGGTACCACATGAATGCACAGCATATGAAAAAAGATGTGGGAATTTCATGTGACCAAAAGTTCAACCTGAGCCAAAAGTGAGGCCAGGCTGCTAGAACACCAATTAGATTACATTAACGGAAATATAGTACCCAGATCAAAGGAGAAAATAGTACTGCTGTAACTCTGTGCTGGTCAAACTATTCCTGGAGTCCTGAATTCTGTTCTAGGTACCTCACTTTCAAATTATCATCAAAAAACAAAGAAAAAGTTGTGTGAATCTAGCGGCATGTGAACAGAAAGGAGTAAGAAAGGATGCCCTGAAGCTTAAGTACCTTTGATTAAGGGAACGATGGACCAGAAAGTTGTTGCAGCAACTTCTCAAATAGAGAAATTGTTGTCATCATCAGGTTTTTCTGTTCACAACTTTTCGTCAAACAGACTTTGCACTGTCCCATACTAGTGAATAGACCTTTTAAGGTTTAAACTTACTTCATGAAAACTAAAGTCCAAAATGTCAAATCCTTCAGCTCTACAATTGCCATGACCTCTAAAGTTCTTAAGGATATGTAAAGAGAGAGGAAACCACACCATTTCTTGAAAATAAAGCCACAAGTGGATAACTTCCCCAAAAGGCTATAATCATGAAACTATGCACACACCCCATGGCCCACAGACCATAATAAACTTTTCGAAAAGTCAGACAACATCAGTGTGCCAAAGAATGCCAAGAAATATAGTTTCACAGTAAACTATCAACTTAAGTTTTCTTGTAAAATATTATACTAAAGATAGCAATACCATATTTATTCTAATAATTTCTCCTATTTTAGTCATATTCTCAAGGAGTAAAAATGTGCAAGAGACTATCACAGCTACTGCTTTTAAGGGCATCACTAAATAAGGTTTATAACCTAAGAGTCATCTTTGGTTCCCCGCCCCCCATCCATCACTTCTCATATTCAATCAGATGCTAAGGCCTGTCATTCTACCTCTATAATATCTCCTGTATGTATCCATTTAGCTCCACTGACACTGATATTAACTTAGTTCAGGTCCTTGTGATCTTTTACTAGATTACTGTTATTATTATTACTGTTATTACAGTAGACACATAATTGGTTAAGGGTAGGTAGGTGGAACAGTGTATAGAGTACTGGGCTTGGGATCAGGAAGAATCATCTTCATGAGTTCAAATTTGGGCTCAGACACTTAGAAGCTGTGTGTGACCCTGGGCAAGTCACTTAACCCTGTTTGCCTCAGTTTCTTCATCTGTAAAATGAGCTGGAGAAGGAAACGGCAAGCCATTCCAGTATCTTTGCCAAGAAAACCTCAAATGGGGTCACAAAGAGTCAGACATGACTGAAATAACTGAACAACAACATAACTGATTGCCTATTCCAAGTCTCTGCACACCCCAAATCACCCTCCATATGGCTGTCAAAATAATCTTCCTATGATATCACAATTATGTAACTGCCATAGTTAATAAATCTTCAATGGCTCAAACAATTAAGGATCATTCACCTATCACATGATAATCACTGTGCTAGGCTCTAGGTGGTGACACAAATGAATATTTAAAACTATCTAGAAGTTTGCGTTTTAATCACGGAAAACAACATTTTCACAGATACAGGATATTTATCAAAAATAGTGATGGGGGACACTAACAACTCTTAAAGAAAGAAACTCTTGAGATGATCCTTGAAAGGCATTCTCTAGAACTTCTAAGATTTGTTACAAAATATTCAAATTGGTATTTAAAACATTATACAATCTGGCCCCAATCTTCCTTTTTAGTCTTTTTCCATATTGTACTCCACACACAACACATTTTATGGTCTGGACAAACTGGCCTTCTATTCACTTCCTGAATTAATCCTTCCCCCCACCCATATTTGGAATAGACTTCTCCCTCATCTCCATCTCTTAGAATCCTTTGCCTTTCTTTAAGCATCTGCTTCCATGACAACTCTCCTAGGAAGTCTTTCTTGATTGCCCTAGATTTTGGTGATTCTCCCTCCACAAATTATCTTATTTTTTGCAAACCAGTGTACACATTATTTTACTTAATGAAATATAATTTGTTTTAGAGCTAGAAATGTTTTGGTTTTGTGTATGTATCCTTACTACCTACTACAGGAGCCTTATTCACTAGCAAGTACATGATAAATATGCATTGATTGGAATTGCATGGAAATTCCAGTCATTCGACCTGCCAATTCATCTCAGTTCTGGTTTATTCTGTCCCCATGGCTGCTGCCCCAAACAAGTAATGGCAATAGAGTTGACTTCAAAGTCATTGAGTTCAACGTCTTAACCAAGGAAGAATCTGTTCTACCAGAACAGCTTATAAGAGATGATTTATCAATTAGCAATTTAAAAATGCTAGACATGAAGTTTAGTATCTTTGTAGTATCCTCAAAAATTGGAGTGAATCTCAAAAATTACTTTCATTTTTCAAAATTTTGTAAAACAGTTTTAAAAAGAATTGTAAATTATTATCAACCATGAAAAAAGAACCCAAAATACTAATAACAAAAGAAATGTGAACCAAAATAACCTCTCAGTTTTCACCTTTTATTAGCAAATTTGCAAAGATGACAAAAAAATGGAAACAGTGCTGAAGAGAGGCACACTAGTCCACTGTTGATTTAGTTATTAATAGTACAATCACTCCAGAAACAATTTGGAATTATGCAGAGAAAGGGACTAAAATGTCTGGGGGTTTTTTACCCCAAAGATTCTGCTGATAGGCATATAGCCCAATGAGGTCAATGACAAAAAGAGAGACTTTAGACATGTCCAAATATTTATAGCAGCACAGCAAAGAACTGGAAGCAAAGTAGATGCCCATTTATAGTGGTGAATGGCTAAACAAAATGTGATCTACAGATGTAATGGAATATTATTGTAATGTAGGAAATGATAAACATGATGAATATGGAGAAACAGAAAAAGTCTTCTATGAACTGATGCAAAGTGAAGTAAGCAGAAGCAAGAAAATAAATTCACAATGATAGCGATGTAAATGGAAAGAATAACAAAAACAAAATAATCAAAAATTAATCTTACAAAATCAAAAAGTGCAGAAGAAGAAATATGGCAAGACACTTAATCCCCAGTCCGCCTGCTTATCTGTAGAGAGTAGAGACCATGAGTGTGAGATAATGATTATAACATCAGACTTTTTTTGATATATTTTGGGAATTTTTTTTCTTTCTTCATCCCTTTTTAAGATAAGGGGATTACTCTTTGAGAGGGAGTTGGGGGAGGAATACAATAGGAGACAGATTACATAAAAACAAAAGGTATAAATAAAAACTCTAAACAATTTTAAAAGAGAACTTTAACACCAAAAAACACAGATCTTATCAATGCTGGAGATACTTTTAAGCTATACCACCTTTCTTGTTGGCTATTCATTTTCTATACTTTCTCAGAACATGTCTAAAACAAAAAAATGCATACTATATAACTACAAAATGAATTCTAATAAATAGCTTTTCTTTCATTATTTAAACACTGGCTCATGTTTGTTATCTGACCTCTGATACAAAGCCTTTTTGGATCCCTCCAAGAAATTACTTTGTAAAACACTGTTAATACTTCTTTTTGTACATACTGTATTCCCTCACAGAACCCAAGTGTGCAACAACTTTCATTTTTCTATAACTTGTACCTAGCACAGTGTCTTGTACATAATAGAAATTGAATAAATGTTCTAATTACATTGAATTACATTATATGAAAAGGCAACAGGCCAAAAGGATATGGGATGGTAGTGGTGGTGATGAGGAAACAATTGGAGCTAACTAGAAAGGTTAAAACTAAAACTTTCAATTTACCATGAAAAAAGTATGGTATATGTTCTTCTACTGCTTATTCTGACCTTAGGGATATCTTCCAAAGAAAAGTTAACAAATGGAGGTCTACACATTTTATAGAATATTTGCTTTGTCTCTCCTCAAACGGAAAAATAATTCATTGCTAGTAAGAGGGGTACATAGAAAGTATAGATGTGCAGTGACCCAAAAAAAATAGGAAGAGTTCTGTTTCAGTGGCTACTCATAATCAGCCCCATGAGCCTTGAGGAAGCTCAATGGATAAATGTAAATAATCATTTATGCCCCTTCAAATACCTGAATAAGAGTGATTACTTAGTATACCTTTTTAAAATTATGACCTTAGTATTATTAATTATTATTTTAACATTGGGTCTATCTATCTTGCCCAGGCTGGAAATGTAGGAGTAACTTGATACCACTATTGACTCCAACTGGAACAAGTTTACCCCTCTATTGGAATTCAAGTGTCTCCCTCAACTCCTGGGATCTTATGCCAGATTTAGTGTCAACACCTTGTCAATTTAGCCCATTGCTATGTGGTGCAGTAGATAAAAGTGCTGGACCTGGAGCTAGGAAGACCTGGGTTCAAATTTGCCCTCAGACACTCACTAGCTGTGTAACCCTGGGTAAGTCACTTAACTCTGCCTCAGTTTCCTCTTCTGTAAAATGAACCAGAGAAGGAAATGCCAAATCACTCCAAGTATCTTTGCAAAAAAAAAAAAAATCCCAATGGGATCAAAAAGAATCAGACATGACTGAATTGATTAAACAATGAAGCTCATAATTCCCAAGTTCAGGATGTCTATCAGCTTCAGTCTCCCAAACAGCACTAAACTGTGCCACCGAATCTGGCCTTAGTATAGCTTTAATAATTTTACTTCCTTACTGCTGGATCTAGCTCATCAAAAATGAAGTACTATATCTATCTATCTATCTATCTATCTATCTATCTATCTATCTATCTATCAATCTATACATAAGAAAACAAGACAACTGTCACAACATATTTGCCAAAAGAAAATTAATTCTACCTACTTGAATTTTCACACTAAAAGTATCAGATCTTAACATGCACCCTATTTTGTGATCTTTTCTCTTCTAACTGAAAATGAGATTCTTAGAATATTTCAGTTAAGTTTACATTAAGAAGGAACACATATCACTGATTTACTCAAAATACTGACATCTTCCATTTATTCAATCTACTATCACCAATGAACAATTCTAACAGTTTAAATCAAAGAGTGATGCACCACTTCTACAGTTGTCCTCTTTTACTCCATTCCCTTAGAAAACAATCCATTTTTTATCCAATCAGAACACGAAGCTGCAGGCAATAGGCAATGATCAGGTCAGAAATTCAGGCCACACAGAAGGAAACTGGAGAGACAAAATCAGACTGCAATCAGCTTTTGTCTAGGTTATTTCAAGGGTTTGGAGAATAGCATATGGCCTGCATAGGAGATTCTATCCATGAATGGATTAATAATTTCCCATTACTATTAGTCTTTGAATTTAAAAAATTAATATCTATCTATATATCCACACATAATCTAGATTTGAGAAAAAAAGATTTGTTCCTCTCTCACAAAACTAATTATTCAATCTATCCGGGAAAAGTCTTACACCACTAAAGGACTTCACTGAGAGAAGCAGAAGGGAAAATATTTTAGTTTAAATTTATGATTGAATCAGGATTGGTTTTCAAAAGTTATATCATAGCAGTAAAGAATTACAGACAACTTCACCAATAACTGATAATGGTCAGAAATGATGTTTTAATGCTGCTCAAAAATGAATACACTGATGATACCATCCTTTTCTATACAGTCTATTTCAAAAAATTCATTAAAAAGAATACAAAGACAGGAACATTGATAAACTGCCCTAAAATGAAAGGGATAATTGTGACTGAAGTGGGGAAGGGACAGTAGAAGAGACAAAAGGGGAAAGGCAGCAAGAAGTAAAGGCAAATAAACAATTGCTGACTCAAACAACGTTGGAAAAAAATCATCACTCAAAACAGTAGGAGTTTAAAAAGACTTTTCACTCCCCCCCTCTTCTGTGTGGGGTGGGAAGTAGGTGGTACAAAGACCCTCTCTTGAGATCTTGTAAGGAAAGTCAGAATACAAGCCAGATACTGAGTGCTGACAAATACTGATTCACTGCTCAAGTCACACTTAACTCATGTATGAAATGAGCAATTCAGCCATTTAAGGAGCTGTGGGGAGGGGAGGCTTTAAAAAAAAAAGTGTCTGTTTTTAAACAGAACTCTATTTAGAGTATCCTTCTGATTCACCACCATCACTTATGACCACTCTTCTTGGCCAATCCTCAATGCCTTTATTTGTCCAGTAGTAAATCAAATATCATTTTTTCCCAAGTTAGGAGTAAGTTAAAAAAAATTAACGTCACTGAATAGCAATAATATATTAATGCGACTCCTCACTTTTGAGATTTCAAAACTGTAGAATCTTGGCAAAAAAAAGAATTTGGGACAACTGAGTATTTAATGAAAGGAAGACCTCTCACTTTTCAAACAACCAAAATTGTACAGTAGGCTTCTGACCACACAAACGAAGGCACTTAAACACATGGCTAAGAGTGTGGGTAACAATAACAATTCCTAAGCTGACCCATAAAAATAACTTTCTATTCTTGTGCTTTTTGAGTTTGTCTAGCATCAGAAAACTTAAGAATTTTTCATTTTATTTTCTTTTTTAAGAGACATACATTTTTACCTTAGTCATTACCTAGTTATTATTCTCTTTTGATCCGTGACAGGCACCAATACAAACAGAATCCCAGTGACTTCCTCCCTTCCTCCTCCCACCCATATAACCTTAGATTAAAAAAGAAAACAATGGAGTCCATGAGCAATGGTCTACTCTGACCATAACAACACTGGAATGGAGAAATTTCAGGTAAAGAACAGAGCTGTGAACCCTGAAAGAATAAGAAAGTGGGTGAAAAAAGTAGATGGTTTAAACCCAGACAGCTGTAATCCTAAGGGATTTATGAAAATCAAAATAGTCTCTCAGATACAAATAAAAAATGAAAGTGAACAATATGGGATTTTGTTCTGCTTTACTATGCTTACATGATACAGAGACACCCTCCCCCCACTCTGTGTGTGTGTGTGTGTGCGTGTGTGTGTGTGTGTGTGTGTGTGTAAGGGGAGGAAGCAGAGAGAAAAAATGAATACTTGATAAGTGAAAAAAAACAGAATAAAAACTTTAAGAGCAAATAAAAACCTGAGAAATAGTGGTTAAAAGGGGAAAGGTGTGGCTACCAGCAACAGAAGGAAAATATAACCTGATATACAATGGCTACTTTTTATAGTTTTTCTTTGTTGTATAATCTGCACAATATGCTCCAGAGGAGAAAAATATCTTTTTGGTGCCGGCAACAAGTCCAAAAGTAATGGAGTTAAAATCAGATGAGAGCCTCCAGAGAAGGAGCCCAATTCTGACATTTTAGTGAAGGAAACTGGGACTTAACTAAAAGAGCTTTAATCCTTGGAAAAATACAGAGGGGATCTTTTGGTTAACGTTGCTTAGAAAGTGCCTTAATACCTAGTTGTGGAAAAGTGTTCAGTGGCTTGGAGAAGGCAAGTCAAGGACTAACGGGGTCAACCTGAAGGACAGAAGAGTGAGCAACCAATGGGGGAGCTGACACACAACAGGGAAGGGGCTCTGTAAAACAAAAGCAATGCTGTCAAGGCCTGGAGTGGCATTGGGATTAGGGCAGATGAGGAAAGGGTAAAGTTGCATTATGTAGTCAGTAGAAAGCTGGCCTTGAAGCCAGGAAGACCTGGGTTCAAATTCCATCTCTAACACATATTTGCTGTATGACCCTTGGCAAGTCAATTAAGCTTTCAGTGCTCTAAGTAACTCTTTTAGACTAAGTAGTAGAGAAAGTGATAACTACATAGTTAGAAGGAACTTTCTCTCATCTGAGAGTTTCCTACTAATGAAATCACAGATTCAGCTCCTATTCCTTTGATGATGTGGTCTCTCTAACACAAAGGGTTATAGTGAGGAAGACAGATTGTTACAGAGATGGATTCATATGTGTACACAAATGCTGACTTAACGGAAACTTTAACACTAGAAATCTGAGGCGTAGCCACCACCACCACCACCACCATATTTATATAAAGTGCTTTACGTAGCACTTTAACCTTTGCAAATGCTTTCCATAAATAATAACATCTAATCCTCACAATAATCTGTGAGAGGAACTATTATCACCCCATTTGGATAAGGAAACTGAGGCCTAGAGAGGTTGATTTGCCCAGATATTAGTTTAAGGCAAGATTCAAAATCAGGTCAGCCTCACAGTAAGTTTGGGACTTTATTCATTATGCCATATTGTTCCCAATAATATGGAAAGTTTATAGTCACACCAAGAATATATCTACATCCAGATCCATTTATGCACTTACATACCCTAATTTGTATTGTATTCACATGTATACATGTATGTGTATCCTTTACTATATTATAAGTTTTATAAACGCTTGCATTATTTTCATTTGTCTTGGAGGAATCTAGGTGGCAGGGCCTGGAATAAAGAAAATCTGAGTTCAAATCTGGCCTCAGACATTTACTGGCTATGTAATGCTGGAAAAATCTCTTTATCTTCTATTATTCTCAGTTTCCTCATCTGTAAAATGGGGATAATAACAGTATCTACTTCCTAAGGTTGCTATGATGATCAAATAAGATATTAATTGGAAAGTTCTTGGCACATAGTAGGGCTATATTAATGTTAGCTATTTAGCACTCTTGCCCAGTACTTAAAACAGTGCTTCAAACATAGCTGGCACTTATTAAAATGGTTCCTGAATGAATGAATGAGCTCCATTAAGCTCCTGTCCTGAACATAAGGATAGAACTACTTAATGTTAATTATCCTGAGATGACACCTCAGATGGTGGAAATTCATTTCTACTAAGGTCAAAGGATCACAGGTTCAGAACTCAAAATTTCAGAAGTCAAATCCAAACCTCTCTTTTTCCTGATGAGGACTCTCTAGCCCAAAGAGACTAATTCATTTCACAAAAATTATGAGTAGATCAACAACAAAAAAGTCAATTCTGAATTTTGTTCTTGTGAAAGCAACAAAATTTAAAACATGAAACAAAATCTTATCTGTGGTAACCTTCCTAGGAAGCAGACTATTTTCAAAGACATAAAAATATTATTTAATTTTACTGAATGACTGTAAATGAATTCTTCACCAAGATTTCATCACTAGTGCACAAACCCCTAGGAGTTCACTCAGTTTCTCAAAAAAGTAATGAGTCTATGAAATAAAAGTACTGGATATGGAAATCACAGCTCATCAACCAAATATTTTAATGAGATAATTTGAAAGACCTCACAAGTACAAGTAAAATAAAAACTAAAGAGAACATTTGAGAAATATTATATTTCTAAACTTCCTGTTTGTGATACTTAAATAGCATACTAAGTAAGCCACACATTGTAAATGTTTGCAAATGAAGTACCATAAAATATTTATCTTTTAAAAGTCAGAATTCAAAAACAAACCTTCAGATAACAAAAGATTAGAGCAGACAGATTATATGTGTTTTGAGTAGTTTCATTTACCTTATCCTAAAGGAAAATTATTCTTTATGTATAAAGTCAAAGTAAAATTTTAAATTATCTTTAAAAGAAACAATAGAATTCAATTCAGTCAGAAGACAGTATACAACAGCAAAAAATGGACAGATTCAGTTCAAAACTAATGCTACAAAAATGTGTTATGTTTAAAATGTTTCTGTAAAGAGTTTCCATGTTAAAAAATATATGAGTTATTACACTGTAAACTAAAACAAGATTTGAGGACTTGAAGTCTGGGCTGTCTCGCACTTTGTAGGAACCACAATATTAGCAATATTCTTTCTGCTAATAAAATAGCACGTCAAATAAGTACCTGTTGTCAAGGTATAGAGTAGGATATTGCCACACAAGGCAATCATTGAGTTATTTAAATACATTCCTAGGTAGCATTTTTTTTTAAAAGGATCTCTTTAAGGTAACACAGATAGATAGATAGATAGATAGATAGATAGATAGATAGATAGATAGATAGATAGATAGATAGATACAGAGATAGATAGATAGATAGAGAGATAGATAGATAGATAGACAGATAGATAGATGCATACATACATACATTCATATATACATACATACATAGAAAGGTGATAGATAAGAACACATTTATCATTTCTATCCTTGTGGCATTTTGAACAGAAAAAGCTCATTCAGAAAATTAGCATGAAAAAGAGCATTGTTGGCACTCAGCATGATAGTATACTAGAGTTAAAGTCTTAAGAAGGAAGAGGACCTAGGTTTAGATTCTTCTTCTGATTTCTGTGTTAGTACAAGCAAGTTATTTAATTTCCCTGGGCCTCAGTTTTCTCATTTGTAAAAGAGCTATAACCTGAAGAATCTACCTTACAGGTCAATGGGCTGACTTTTTTTTTTGTCAACAATACATATTTATTACTATAAAAGAATTCAAGTTGGGAGAGGGAGATTATTAGGTAATGACAGATACATTTACAATGAGCATCCATAAAACATTTTTGAAAATGTGATAGAATAAAAATGAAGTACAGGAGACACACATTTTCTAAAACTTTTTCTACTTTATATATCTTTTGCTTAAAAAAAAACACAACCATGTGATAGAAGTTCACAGTTCTGTATACAATTCTCTCCCCTGTTATTTGCATCTTAAAATTTTTGTGTTTGTGATTAAGTTTATAATAAAAAAAAAATTTAAAAGGAGAATTATTCTCACAATCCAGAGAGGGATTCTAGTCAAAGCTCTGACAAAAATTAATTAGGTAATATAGGGCAAATCCTTCCTTTCTCTGAGCTGACTCAGTTTCCTCGCCTGCAAAACAATGTGACTGCAACTATGTAAGTTTCAAGGCTTTTTTTCTCATTCTAAAGTACTATAATTTTATTTTTATTAATCAGAAAAGAGAAGAAAGGATTTTTGGGAAAGTTTCAAATTACGATTAATATTCAAGTCAAGTCAAAAAATCAGTTATTTCTCTCTCATGGAGAGACCCAATGCCCAACAAATGAAACCAGTATCTATCCTGTACAGTGCAAAAAGTACAAACCTATATACCTAGAAACCTATGATCTAGTCCAAGTTTTATCTCTAACTTGCCTATAACTTTGGGCAAGTCCTTTATCCTCTCTGGAAGTTGATCTTCATAAGATTTAAAGTTGGAAGGCCTTAAAGATCATCATTCTCATACTACAAATGAAGAAACTGAGTCCTGAGAGGTGAGGTGACTAACCTCAGGTCATTAAGTGGCAAGGCCAGGATTCAAATCCAGAACCTCTGACTCCAAATCCATTGGTCTTTCCTCATGTGTAAAAGGAAGAGGTTGAGCTTGAAGTTCCCTAATATCTCACACAGTTCTAACACTCGATTGTACAGAAGTTTGGTTGCTGAAAGGGTCAGAAAACGTACATTTGCATCCCCCTTTTTTAAGTGAATAGGTTGGTGGCTAAAAGGGATAAAACTTTAATAAAAAACAAAACCTCACAATTGTCAGATATGGCATGAGCAGGTTGATTTTAAAAAGGAGAAAATGAACTCAATAAATAAAAAAGGCTTAAATCACTTTGCAATGCATATAAAGTAACGGACCTTTCATATGTGAAGAGTTTGGTGAAGAAAGGGAGACAGAAAGTACACTCATACTAAAAACATAAAATACAAACACGAAGAAACCATTTTAAGAGGCACAAAATGTTAAGAGGTTAACTTTGAGAACTGAGAACTGGCTGTGTGCCATCAAGGTCCCTCAGCTAATTTGCATGTAACTGCTTTTTTAAGGCTTAAAATATTAAACTTAGAAAATGAGAACTCAAATAACAGTTTAGGAACTATAAAATGATTGAATAAGGTCTGTTGATTTCATAAATAACAGAAAGGGGTGGTTTGTGCGTTTTCAACCTAACCAGGGGAAAGCTACCAGAAGGCTCTAGGGTTTGAGCCATTTGATAGCAATAATGAAGGGGAGGAAAGAAAAATTCAGCAGGGAGTGGGAAAGCTAGCTTTACCAGATCTGTGTGAGAAGAAACTAGCAGCTGGCGTATCAACTGACTAGAAGTCTTCAGCTGCTCTTTCTTGATTGGTGGAATAAAAGTTGAAGCTCAATGGAAAATACTATCATTTAGTAGTATCTAATGTTTAAGAGGGGGCAGCTAGGTGGTGCAGGGGATAGACCTTCTTTCACCACATTATTTTACAGATGAAGAAACTGAGGCAAACAGGGTTAAATGACTTGCCTAGGGTCACACAGCTAGTAAGTAAGTGCTTGAGGCTGGATACTCAGATCTTCCTGACTCCAGGTCTGAGCTCTAGCCATTGCATCATCTAGCTAACTGGATAATGTTGTCTAAATGTCAGTTATCATTACTATTATTACTTCCACTACTGATTAAAATGCCATCATCAGCGGACCTACTTCACATCCTCCTTCACTGACTCAGTCTGTAACAGTTTTCTCTTTGTTTCTGCCTTCTGACACAGATTCACACTAGCCTGTGTCTGCTGATGGCAAAAGTGGCAACCACACCACCTTGGCAGCTGACAGCCAGAATTTCAGAAAAGCCTCAACTCAGCTAATAAATCACTTTTTGGCCTTTTAAGTTATTTGTTTGGCCTCGTTGTCTGCACAACCAAAAGGAATTATTCATTAGCATTTGTGGGGAATGTCAATATAACACCAACATAGCATGTTACATGAATGCCATCTGCAACAGAGGCCAGATGACCACTAGTATAAACACCTTATGTCTTCTAAGGTTTCTTCTAATCTGAATAGTTTATGATTCAATGGGCATTTAAGGGATCTGTGTTTTTTATTATTATGAAGGGAACTATTATATTTATCACTGCACAGATAAACAGTATAACGTTAAACAGATCCTTTTCACAAATCTTGAAAGGCTGTATAGCTTATGGATGCTGGGAATCTATCAAGCAGTTTCTTTCTTTTACTACAGAACACAATGCCTCCTAGCAGGCCTCTTTTTGTATTAGTTGCTATCTATTTCCATAACATTGTAGTGTATTTTAAGAAGAGAGCCAAGACTTACAGACAGCATGCAGATCTATATTTATACTGACCTTTGCCTTTAGGGGAAGAGTAGCCTGGACAGACACTTTTAATTTAGATATGAAAAGAAACTGGCCTTTGTTGCCAGGGTTTTGGCTTTTAATTAATGACAAGCAAACATACCGAGACAATATTAGTTTAAATGGGTCAAGTTTGCCAGGAATTATAGCTTGTCTTGGAAACTTAAGTCTTTCTGAAAAATATCACCTTTCAAATGCAGAGCTCTACAATCTCAGGGCTAATGAAATCATATAAATAACACATTATTTGCATTGTGTTTTATAGTTTACAAAGAACTTTCCTCATAGAACATTGAACGTGAATCCTAGTGACCCCTGGGAGCTTGTACCTCACCCCCAACACTTACTAAAAGTGTGATCCTCGCCAAGTTACCTGATATCTCAGCCTTAGCTTCCCCATCTGAAAATGAGAATAGTACCTGTAGTACCTATCACACTGAGTTGTTTTAAAGCAAAGGCCAAATAATTTACACGTTATTTTTTACAAATCTTAAGACTATATAAATATCATAGGATGACAGATCAGTAACCAGAAGAGACTTTTGAAGTTATCCAGGTCAACCTCCTCATTTTCCAAATAAGTAACTGAATATTCACTTTTTACCGATAGCAAAATGGAGGCAGAAAGAAGTTTAATGACTTGTCTATGTTCTGACAGCTAGTATATGTTAGAGACAGTTTTGAAAACCACAAGTTTCCTTACTCCCAGCTAGTACTAGTGGTGATACCATTAGGCCAAATATCCTGAGTTCCCACAACAATCAAGTGTGGACCCACTTGACCATGGATTTGGACATCTCTCCTGAAGTTCCTCCTAACTTTATCAGCTGATAAACTGATGGGGTTTTAAATTTTAAAATAAGGGCAATTTTCATTAAGTAACCACAGAGTCAGTTACAGGCAAAAACAGAGGTAGAGCAAAGGTTTCCAGACTCTTAGTATAGTGTTTACTTTTGAGTACATCATGCCTGCCTAGGTCACTGACTCTGCTCTACTGTCTCCTCATTTGTTTCTTGAATGAAATAATATAAATTCCAGTGTAGTATGTAAAGTTCTTCACAATTTGGCCTTAATTTACCTTTCCAGACTTATTACATATTACTCCCCCTAATACAACCTACAGTGAAGTTAAATTGACCTTGTTCTTTATATATAGTATTCCACATCCAGTCTCCATGCCTTTGCATAGCTCATTCTCCCTAACTAAAGTACCATTTCTTCATCTCTACCTGTTAATATCCCTGTTGCTGTTCAGTTGTTTCAGTTGTGTCTGACTCTTCAGGTCCTTTCAGTTTGAACAAGCACTTGCCAAATAAAAGTTGAGGGTAGGAGTGGGAGAGATGAGGGTTTTATTTTGGATTGTCAAGGCCATGACTTTTGGTTGAGGACTGACTCTGAACTTTGTGGAAAAGGGAGCTCCAACTTATGAGATGTGAAGATCTAGCAGTCCAAAATGAAGTACTTGGTATGACACAATTTATTTACTTTGGAACTTTATTCAGCCTAGGCCAAGAAACCAGGCTTGTCATTCTGCTTCTGTATCTAGGCTTATTTCATTTTCCACTAGCCATGGGCAGGCCCTAAATAAAGCCAGGTGTAAAACTATGCAGAAGAATGCTTAAAAGCACAAAAATTGCACAAAATTTAAAATAAGAATGTGCATTTTTAATAAAAAAAGATCTTAATTTTTATACCAAAATTTCAACTGGTTTATACAAATATAACCTTTTTAAAATTTTTGCATGTTTTAATGATACTTGACTCTTAGCCCTATAAATGCTATATTGGATCTCAACAAATCAAAGTACAGATGCAGACAACCAGTTGAATCACTCCATTTAATTATAACCAACAATCTCAACTTGGCCTTATTTTGGATGAACCAATAAAGAAAGGCATTAGGTTGAAAAAAACAGATGGGATCTGAAACCACATAATCCTCAAACCTAAAATTAGACTTTCATGACACTACGCTAGTTAATGGCTTAGGCTTTTGAGCAAAAAAAAAAAGATCGTTGGCTATCAATTATTCAGAAGTTTGGTGACTTTGTAGTTGTGAATTATCCACTAGGCATTCTTTACTCTTCTCTCTTCGCATCTTTCTCTCCCAATTTGCAGGAAAAAAAGCAGAATTCAAGTCAATACACTGGAGCCATTTTCATCATATATCTAGTAAAAGATAAGGAGGAAGAAGAAGCAGACTACCTGCCAGACTTAGGTTTTATTTTGCATACAAAATAGGGTTTAGGGTCATGGAAGACATAGGATCATAGTCCAACCCCCTCATTTTACAGATAGGAAAACTAAGACCCAGAGAGGTTTAAGTGACTTGCCCAAGGTCACACAGGCACCAAGTGCTGTTATTTGATCCAGAGAACTGACTACAAATCCAATACTTTTCTCATTGCACCACACCTGGGATTACTTGAATTTGATGTTCTATACTGTTTTTTTCATTAAAATAATAACTATTTTAATACTACCTAGCATTTGTGTAGCCCTTTAAGGCTTACAAAGCACTTTACCCAAGTTATCTCATTTGATCTTCACAATGACCCTCGGTAGCAGGTGCTATTATTACCCCCATTTTACAGATAAGGATAATGAATCTGAGAGAAGATAAGTGAATTGTGCAGAGTCATAGAGCCAGGAAGTTTCAGAAGCCAAATATGAAATCAAGGCTTTCTGATCCCAAGTTAAGCACTGCATCTACTACAGCACCTAGCTGCCTCACTATCACAATCTTAAGGTAAACTCAGATTGGCCCCTCTTACATCCAACTGCATTCCTCTTGCTCTTCAGTACATATTAGGAGGTTCCTACACGGTGCATTTTCAAAAATTTTGTCTATAAAGAGAGGAAAGATCTAGATTTGATGTCTTGTTTGGGTCAATAAGTCGTCATTATAAAAGTGACTAAAGAATTAACTGGCTGCTATAACCTCTTAATTATTTAATTTCCGGACTGCACAGATTCTTCAGATACCACTGGATTTTTGGCAAAGTATTATGGAATAATTTTTGTTTTGTTTTACAGCATTACAATGAGGAACTGGGTGTACATTTTGGAGCTGAACACCAATCAGTGACTGGCTTGTGGTCATGCAAGATGGATCACTAACAAAACAGATTTTGATTCCTTTATTTTTTGGGTGAATCACTGTTAAGTATTTTAGCTTTTTTTTCTTTTATATCCTTCAATATTTTGAGATTTCAGGAATGCTGTATAGATGCTGTATAATTCCCTCCCCTTTTCTCTCTTCCCTCCCCCTTTTCTAGAGAGATCCTCCCTGCCATGTAATTTCTCATTATCATACTATATAAGAGTAGCTAAAAGAAAGTAGCACACATTACAACTGAGGGAGTTGTGCCATCTATTTTCTTGAGTGCCAAAACTGTATACCAAATGAATTATTCTCTTCAGAGATTTTCAAAATGATCAAGGAAATAAATGTCAGCTAGGCTATTTTCCAAAGACTGAATTTGAAGTCTTCTAAAAATTTAGAAAACCAGAGTCTTGATTTGGAGAATATCAGAATTTATCTTCCAAAGATATGACAAAATAATTTACTTAGGCATATGTGTAACCAGATCACTTCCCTTCTCACATGCCATCAGGATCTCCCCTTTTACCCATAGGATAAAAAATGCAAGCCGCTTAGCCTAATACTTAAGATACTCCACAATTTGACTCCAAACTATCTTTTCTAGCCTTATTTCAAATTATCCCTTCTTCATGCATTCTTACATTTCATCTCTAACCTTTATTTGACCAAGCTATCCCTCATGCCTAGAATGTACTCCTATCTTCCTCTCTGATATCTGCCCAAATAACTACGACTACTACTACTACTACCACTACTACTACTACTACTACTACTACTACTACTACTACTACTACTACTACTACTACTACTTATTCAATCATGTCCAACTCTTCACGACCCCATTTGTGGATATTGGAGTGGTTTGCCATTTCCTTCTCCAGCTCATTTTACAGATGAAGAACTGATGCAAATGAGGTTAGGTGACTTTTTCAGGGTCACACAGCTAATAAGTATCTGAGGTCAAATTTGAACTCAGGAAGATGAGTCTTCCTGACTCCAGGCCCAGAGCCCTGGACTCTATCCACTGTGCCACCCAGCTACTGCTGCTGCTAGCATTTATAAGCACTTTAACTATCTAGCCAACTTTAAGGCTTTAAAAGTACTGTACATCCATTATTTCATTTGATCCTCACAACAACCTCGGAATGTATTATTGTTATCCCTATTTTACAGATAAGGCAACTGAGATTTAGAGGTCAGATGACTTGCCCAGTAAGTGTCTGAGGCTGGATCTAAACTCTAATCTTCCTTGTCCCACCTTGCTGCCTTCAAGGCTCAGTTCAGAATCCACCTCCTTTGTAAAACTTCTCTTGATCTGCCTGAGTCAAGAGTTTTTCCTTTCTCCAAATTACCTTATATCTACTTATCTCTGTGGCTGTTATATTTCCTCCATGTAAACTCTTAAAGGACTCAGAGTTTACTTTTGTCTTTACATTCAATTCAACCAGAATTTATCAGTTGGCTGTGTGCCGGGTCACCAGTTATGCCCCAGACATGGAGACAAAACAGAAACAGTATCTGACTCAGGGAGCTTAAATTCTAAGGAAAGGATACAATCTATAACAAATAGATACAAAGTATATACAAACTATACACAAAGTCACACTGAAAGGTAAGTGATGAAACTAACAAGCCGGCTGAGGGTAGGAATCAGGAATGGCCCTATGTAGGACCTGAAAGCCGCTGAATGTGGACATTAATATGAGTTAGAGATTATGAAAGTTTTACAAGCATTTAGCAAAAGACCATATTACCAGCACCCACTAAATTGCTGTTGAATTGTTGAAACAGTAGTTTGGGAAAAGAAATATAGTCAGTTACAGTTGAGTATTATTGTTAAGATTTCTCACACCATGTTTTAAAATTTCTTTCCCTTACCCCCCTTCTCTTGCTGTTTTCATAAAATCATTTGGGTATATATGTACATATGTAACATATATATGCATATAAATGCATACATATACACATAAATGTTATCTATCTAATAAATATGTATTGCCTATGTATGTATTGTGTATATATGCACCATTTGTTCTTATTTATTTTTAATCTGATTTTTCTGTATCAACCAATCTTCATTCATTCAATCATTTCTAGAACTGGAGACTCATTCAATTTTGAGAATCTAAGCAGGACAAGCTTATAAATCTCTTTAAATGAATCCTCAAGATACCATTATGACTAAAGTACACACCTTCATTAATTTCCCGGATTTCAATCCATTGGTGACAGTATTTTAAATCACTAGGAATCTATTATCTGTGATAGCTTAACCTTGAGTTATAGAAAACTATTCTCTGTTACCACTCCCATAAATACCAAATGAAAAAAACAAACTACAAATTTCTTTATAGGAACTTTTCTATTAGTGAACCAGGTATCCTGACTGAACAACTCAAATACTATTTCCAGTTACCCTATGAACAACCTCCCACGCAAGAATTATGTTCCATATTGTACAGACCATAAAACTAATGTACCCAAAGTTTATTAATATGTGCAAATTATTCACTGTGAATCAATCTATGGGAAAGTCAGAAAGATAAACCATATTTTCTAACTTGGATATTCTAGTACTATTTATTAAACAAAAATATTAACACAGAGCTGTAAGAGACTCAATCATACTAGATATTAGTACATTAACTCAATTATACTTAATCACTATAAGAATTTCAGAATCATAGTGTTAAAGAAACAGAAATGTAAGTATATTTATGCAAGACAATGCTCACTAGAATGGCAAAGAAATGAAAGAAGAATGGTATTTGTTTCAGAAGAAGTCAAAGTAAGAGAAAGGTTTGATTGCAGCCCCTACTAACTGAAAACTAATAACCAAATCTCAATAAACTAATAATGGAGGTGATGAGAAAAAACCAAAGTCAATACAAGGGTATTATTTTTCTTTAATTATTGTATAAATCAAAAGGAAATAGTCCATATATCTACTTCATATTTTCTGATCTCTCCCCAACAAAAATTAAAATAGATATCTCAAGTCAAAACAGACTTCCTTACTCATGATAACCAATTATATTTATATATGTTTGAAGGCTTACAAAGCAATTCTCTCACAATAACTCTCTAGGGTAGGTAATCCAAGTATCACCCACATTTTACACTCAGAATAGACTTTCACAGTTAGGGTAAGAGGTTAAACAAAACTGAGACAGAAAGGAAAGAATCAAAACAGAGCAGTGTCAAGAACATATAAAAGGGAAAGTATCCTGAAGGAAGCAATCAACAGTGTCAAACATTAACTAGAGAAAGGTCATGAAAGATGAAAACTGATTTTTAAAAAAAGGTTATTAGATTTAGCAACAGAGATCACTCACAACTTTGGAAAGAGCAGTTTTGGTAGAGAAATCTGGACAGAGACAGAATGAAAGAGGTTTGGAAGTGAGTGAAAGATGAGTAAAGGCAGCCTAGGAGTAGATACAGTTTTTCTAGAAGTTTGGTTATGAAAAAGAGAAGAGATACAGGCCAGATAGTTCCAGGGGATGGACATCTGAGCATGTTTATAGGCCAATGGGGATAAAAAGAGGTTGAATATCAGAGAAAAAGGGGAAGGATCAAAGGGAAAGCCTCTGGAATAGGCAGGAAAGAATTGGGAGCAAGGACATGAGTAGAGGAGTTGGTGCTGGCAAGGAGGAAGGGTACCTCATCATCTGAACCTGGAACAGAGGTATATAGACCAGGAGATGTCGAGCACATTTGAAGTATGGAACTGGTAAGGAGAGGAAGCTCATAATGGATGCCCTAAATTTTTTCAGTTCATAAGACTGCTTTCCAGCCTGTTTGGGTAGTTGTGTCCTTCCTTAGTCATCGCTCCACATGTGTCCCTCCTGTAGTTTCAAAATCAGTTAAAGAAACTTACTTTCTCCAGCAGAGAAATGTTCTCAGGTCAACCTTTTAACTGCTATATATAGTTGTGATAACAGATTTTTTTTTTTTTTGCGTGTGACCATGTCCACAATTTTAACTCATTTGAAATAGAAAACTTAAAATTTTTTAAAAGCAGGTTGAAAAATAAATTAGTAAAACAAAAATATATATTTATACAGAACTGTTATTAATGTGTCTTGATGTTTCCATTACTAATAATAACTTCAATTGTACTGTGTCCTGAATTCATTTGGACAAACCAATACCCTAAGCAAAGCCAAAATATAAACCAAAAGTTGACACTAGAGAAATATTCCAAATTAGGAGAAAGAGGAAGAAGGAAACACACATAAAACCAATTCCAGCATTGGAAAACAGTCCCAAATAAGGGTGCATTAACAAGTTATTTTGCCATGGTGAAATAACAAATCAGATATTGTCCTTTCTGAAAACCAACTAAATGAAAAAAAATGAACAAAGATGCTGTACTGCACATGTTGTGCTCATTTCCAAAGCACTGACTGGAAAGCATAAGAAAATTCATTTATGAATCAGAATATTATTTAAGAGATCTAAAGCTCATTTCTTCACTAAAAATCTTTTATTTGGTTAGCAATGGAGGACAGAAGGGAAAAATGATCAGATCCTCTGTAGTACCCCTAAGTCTTCAGATAAAAATCTCCATAAAGTTAGTGCTAGGGTTAATTGAATAAAATAAAGCAGAATTACACATATAACAAAACCCTGACTATCTTGGGATCCTCATTCTAGGCAGTAGTTTCCTTGATACTTAAATGTTTGCCTCCCTTTAAACACCAAAATTTTTGATGAATTCACAAAGTTTTCTAACATGTATTGAAAATGTTTTATTAAGAATTAATATATTGACAAGAATTTAACTTTTTCTTAGTCATGATTATCATTATGATACAATGCTAAGGTAGAAACACAATTCAGCGATCACCTATTCTAAACTTCAAGAAACATCATGGTACTAAGCTGACACATAAGAAATATTCTCTGAGCCTACTAGAATATGTAGAGCTATGTATCCCTACACCTGTTTCTTGTTCTGTTCCCTTGTTTCTGTTTTTCCTTGTTTCTATTCTCTATCTGTTCCCTGTTTTCTTTCATTTCTCTCTCTCTTCTCATACCTCCAGAATGTTAGTGGAAAAGACTTTTTAGCAGCCCTTAATTTGCTTCTCTTAAACTTCAATAGCCTAATGCATAAAATTAGAATGAAGGAGCTTGAAGTGATGGCATAAGGCCTCTTCTATAAATAACACGTGGACACTTAACCATCTATTTTGGCTGCTTAGTCCTGTTTTTGCTTAATTTTTGGTGATGGGCTGGAGAGAGAATGGAATACTGGTACAATTATTTCTGTAAAGATCCATATAGATATTAGATAAGTATAAAATACATGTGTATACACTCATAAATACATACATGTGCACACATACATTTTATTGTTCAGTTGTTTGAGTCATGTCCAACTCTTTGTGACCCCATTTGGGGTTTTCCTGACAGATAATGGAGTGGTTTGCCATTTCCTTCTTCAGCTCATTTTTACAGATGAGGAACTAAGGCAAACAGAGTTAAGTGACTTGCCCAGGTTCAAACAGCTAGTAAATATCCAACGTCATATTTGAACTTATGAACATCAATCTTCCTGACTCCAGGTCCAGCACTAATCCATTGCTCTACTTAGCTGCCCAAGATGTGATTTATACTAAACTTTTTAGGAACACACCTGTTTTGTCAAATAAAGCACACCTGTCCTTAAATATGGAATAGTAACAACTTGAACAAGCAGCAATATGCCCTAAATATTATTTCTACTACAAAGGAAAATGTAGGCATTTAACTCATATAGGGCTAAATTTTATCAAGCCTGTTTAATGTCTGATGCTACTGAAAAGTTGCCCTTTCATTAATGTCATTACAACATGCTTGGGTGTGAGCCTTAGAATGAATGTTCATACCTGTGAGCAGAGTCTGTTCTCATAGCTGCAAGGGATTTCTTTTAACTTTATAATCATGAGGCAGCATCTTGGAAACCTTCAGAAGAATCATGCTAAAAAGCATCCTTAAGGATCATCTATTCCCCAGTCACTCTTGTGAACAATCCTGGCAAAGCTCTTTGTTGGTTTCTTTACTTCTCACTTCTGCAACAATACATTCACATTCCTAATTCCATACTATCAATATGAATTGGGTACTACAAGCAAAAAATACATCTACTGATGAAGCAAGTTACATTATTTCCTCTGTTAAGGTAAAGGTAACTATACTGCAGTTGGGTGTAATAAGAGTACTCATCTTGTAGAGTAGGCAGATGTAATAAGAGTACTGATCTGATACACAATTCTTGTTCAGTTTTAGAAGGGTACCATGTCCAATTACTTGGATAAATAACAGAAAATGTCTGTCCTGGATAGCATGCTTCTACATGAGAGCTACTCATAACACCAAATTTAAACCTTAACCCTTCTATAAACAAGTCATCATATACATTCTACAATTCAACACATTAGGCATACATGAAGTGTCATTTTGGCAGGTGCTATTTGTAGTTTAAGATTTGGTCACAGAATCATAGCTTTAAAGCTGGGAAGGATCTTAGAAGTCATCTAATAAACTAAGTCCAAGAGAAGTCAAATTTTATGCCCAAGGTCACCCAGGTAGTAGGTGAGATAGCTGGAATTTGATCCAAAAGTCTTCCATTTTCAAATTCTATCACACTTTCCACTGCATCATGCTTAAAATAGTATTTTTTTTTTAATCCTGAAAGAGCATGAGTTTGTCCTTCATGGAAATAACGTGCCCTATTTATAAAGGAAAATGGACTGGCCTAATAGTAACTCCTATAATTTCAAAAGCTAAAAAATATCTCCAAGGACCTGATTACTATAAGATACAATCATATCAGATCACAGACAACTTAAAAGGAATTTTCCATTATATAGTTCAGGAACTTAAAGAGTAGAAAAAGGAAGAGTAGGGGGAAATTAAACATATTATTAAATACTGCTGCTTCATTTCTTATGGGAGTTTTTAGAACTCCCCTTATCCTAAAAAAAGTTCCAACAGCCACTATAAAAACAAAAACACTTTTCAAAAGAGGAAACATGATTGATACTCCTTCAAAAATGTTCAACCTTATCAATGACTAGAGAAATGAAAATAAAAACCAACTTTTAGGTACTACACCTTGAGCCCATTAAGTGGGGAAAATAATTGAAAACAATGATAGAATGTTGGTGAGGTCATGTACAGAAAGGCAATAAATTCAATGCAAATTCACACAATCTTTTCGGAGCAAAACTGGAAACAGACATTAAAAGGTATTTTAAAAATCATCCTTTGACCCAATAATTCTATTATTCAGACTATATCATGCAAGTGTTAATAAAATACACACAATTAATAAATCAAAAGAAACATTATGAACCTACTATGTAGCAAGCACTATGCTGGGACTATAAAAACAAAAATTAAAGTCCTTTATTGCTCATGCACACAATCATTCAAAGATGCTCATGGCAGCATTATTTGTTATTTTAAAAGAAACTAGAAGTAACCTAAGTGTCCAGCAGTAGAGGAAAAAATAAATTAATGTACATTAATCTAATGTTGTTAGGTAGTGCCTGACTCTTTGTGAGCCCATTTGGTATAGACACTGGAATGGTTTGCCATTTCTTTCTCCTCCTCATTTTACAGGTGAGGAAATTGAAGCAGACAGGATTAGTAACTTGCCACTAGTAAGTGTCCAAGGCCAGATTTGAACTCAGGAAGATGAATCTTCCTGACTCTACACCAGAAGCTCCATCCGCTACACCACCTAGCTGCCCTCATCTAATGGAACACTATAATGCTATTAAGACTGATAGTATGATGAATACAAAGAGGTCTAAAAGGACATTCAGGAAATAATGCAAAGCAAAATAATTTTATAAGTGGAAAACAAGAAACACAGAGAACTTTATGACCTCTTTAAAAAAAAGTGAATGAGAATGAAATGACAATGAATCTTGTTAGGAAATCTTGATAGGGAAAGGGAAGGAATGACTGAAAAGTTAGAACATTTTATGGGTGTTTAATTTAAGTATAAATGAGTTCTTTTGATTTTTTAATGATAAGCTTATACATTTTTTACTTTCAATTTCATCAACTCTACCCCCCCTCCCCTTTTGCTGTGGATCAGGAAAATACCTTGAGGCAGACTACTCATAAGGAAATTGACTCATTAAAATGAATTGATTCTAAGAATGGCCTTTAAGTCTCTAGGGAATCTAGGGTAAATTTTTCTTATTTCCCCCTCTTCTTATCTCCATTTTTCAAGCAGATAAATTGGTGAGCAAATATTTGTTTAGTATCCATTATGTGCTTGACAAAACTGGAGGATAAGAAAAAAAATTGAAAAGACAAAAAGTTTCCAATCTCCCAGAGCCTTCTGCTTTTGGAGAGAAAACAAGCAGACAACTAATTTTTAATAACAAACTACCTTTAAGGAAAAAGCAATAAGTATTTAAAAGGCCTAAGTATCTATAATGAGGAAGACAAAGCCTGGTATAATTCTATGCTGAATTCTGTAGGCAGTAGCTGGTATTTCATAAGGGGAATAATTAGATTTGGGAACAAAGTATCAATGCAATATATTGGACTAAAGAGTACATGCTGCCAGCTTGGGAAAAGTGAGACATTGCAACCTGAGACATGGAACATTAAGTAGATACAGTATGGTGACAGAGACAGTAAGAATCAAGTAAATAATTTGGACTCTGAGTCTCACCTTTATATATTACTGTCAAATTCTAGTTGTGTTACACAATACGGACATATTTAAACTTTAATAGTGTCACAAGAGGTCAGGGTATATTTAAGCTTCAACAGTGTCACAAGAAGTCAGGGCCCATGTACCCACCATAGAACTCTGTGTATACAAAAAACAGGCACAGAATAAATGTGTATTTACTTGAATGATATCTTACGTGAAGAACCATTAAGTTACACACTGTCTAATATGCCATCTCAAGGTTAAACAGAGCACCCCAGGATATAAAATTATGAGATTAAGTAACAGAATAAATTATTGCTTTAGGGGATACCCAAGGACACCAACCCAATCTTGATTCTAAGTGGGACAGACAGGGGCCTACTCCTGTTCTCAGAGCAAGGCTAAGCAACTATTCTCATGTCTCAAGCCACTTTTTCATGTATATATAAGGAGATGCCAGCAGTCTGGATAAGGATATCCTATGGAATCCTAGGAGGTAGTATAATTTACCTTTTCCTCAAAAGACAATGGAAAAGCATTATTTTTGGGCATAGCGAACGTTCTACAGTAAAAATTGTTTAATGTTATTGGGCTCCAGTCTGTGATCTTCAGCAAGATGATTTTTTTACCACTGGGCAGGACAACTTGACTCAAATGCAAATTTGGATGTAACAAAGATACTAACAACTAGTATATAACACTTTAATTTTTAGAGAGTGTTTTACATATCAACCCTGGGACGTAGGTATTATTACAACCCCCATTTTACAGATGAGGACTCAGTTGAAGACAGAGGTTAAGTGACTTGCCCAGAGCTTATATAATTATTAAGTGTCTAAGGTAGGATCTGAACGCAAGTCTTCTTAACTCCAAGACCAGCACTCTAGTCACTGGGATAAGGTTCTTTTAGCTTGTTTTCTAGACCCAAAATGCACTCTGATATCCTGGTTCCTAGTCTTGCTCATTGGTAAGCCAATAAATTCACATCTCATCTCCTAGCACTCTGACCTTCAGCCCAGATTGGCCATCTGGCTCATTCTCTCCAGTCCACCTTGATCAGCATGATATTTTTGCTGCCCCTAGTCCAATGGAACAAGGGAGACAGAAGTATAAGTATTCATTTCTGCCCTAAAGGACAGGAAACAGGACAAGAGGTCCAGAAACAAAGAGAAAAATACTCACCCTAGGTCAGTGGACCACAGTGCTTGCTTGAAAGGAGTCACAAGGTCTAAATAAATATTGTTTTTCTAATACTTTTCATTTCAAATAACATAATTAGTCAGACATATTGGGTTAAATAGGCTCTGGGGTCTAGCCTAGGAATTCCATTAAAATTTACATTTGTTGTTGCTATGGGAAATGGTTCCAAACAACTGATTTTTGCAAAGGACCTTTCCGAAAACAACTCTTTAAGCTGAAGACAACAAATGTTTCTAAATCCCCACCAGAGGAAATCTCCAGTCTAACCAAAACAGGCTGAAAAGTCACATCCTTCTGAAAACAACATTTCCTAATCATCTTGAATAGACATGGCAAAAGCCAATTTCATCAATAACACATGAAAAAATTTTAAAATGTGACCCATCAAAATAAAAGCTTTGTCAGTCAACAACAAACGGCTACTTTCCCAAATAAATCAACAGTAGCTTGGCGTAATTAGCTCTTCTGGAAAATAAAGTTTTGCTCTTTCCTCATCTTACTCTCCCCACTAATGCTATGCTCAAGACATTGTAATCCAACTCCCTGACAAGCCTAGAAATCTGTTCCTCTTTAACAGGAAATTTGCTGTGTACTAGGAAATGTGTTCATTTCTTCTTTCAAAAATTTCTTGAAGACATCAATTTTTTAAAGAAGTAAGCATTATGTTGATTCAGTTTGAGGCAACTATGACATAACAGTAAGACCAGTGTTGTCTAATTAATTAAATTACAGTTTTCCCATCAGTAAAATGAGGACTGTAGCATCTGCATTACTATCTACTACACCGGCTTGTTAAGAAGATCAAATGATGGAAAGAAAGGTTGATTCCAGGGTTTCAAAAAATCTTAGTGTAGTTTAAAGCTTTAAAGAGATTTGTGGGACATCCTGTAAAAATATTATGTATTTTATCATTATTATTACTGTAGAGTATCTTTATTGAAGTACTTCCCCAACACAAGCTAATGTCTAGTAGATTAAAGCAGCTAAGAATTTAATTATTTTAAGGTCAAAGCAAAGAAAAAGCATTTGGATAATATTTTTTAAAAGAAGCTAGTTGCTAAGAAATTTCCTAGGAAAGGCAAGTCTTTACTGTCTTTTTTTAAAACCAGCAATCCTTGTGTCTCACTAGTCCTTCTAATCTTTTTAGGAAATATAAATATATTTTTTCAGCCTTAAAGTGGCAGCAACACTTTACAGTAACAAAATAAGAGCATTTGCTAGATAACTGGTTCACCCTTTTTCCTGGAGACCATTTTCAACAGAAATTTTCTACAATATACTGCACAATTCCTGTCTTCTTAAGTAGGATGCTGAGCATATTTTTCTTGAAGACTGTCATTATTATAAATATCTGTTGCTGTATTGTGCAATAATGTGATGGTTAGCTTTTTAATTTTTCTGTCGTCTCATTCTGAATCAGAGAATCAGATACTGCTTCTTCTATCACTATACCAAGGCTTCTGGTGTATTTGAACTTTTAATCTACTATGGATTAGAAAATCTAATAAATATTAGATATCAAAATTGGTAATTAAGTAATATTAAAAATATATTATATAGCTAGCATTTACATAGTACCTTAAGCTTTCCTAAGTTCTTTACATATGTTAATTCATTAGATCCTCACAAGGACCCTTTGATATAGGTACATGGTTGCTCAGTCATTTCAACCACGTCCAACTCTTTGTGACCCCATTTGGGGTTTTCTTGGCAAAGACAGTGGAGTGGTTTGTCATTTCCTTCTCCAGCTCATTTTACAAATGAGGAAACTGAGGCAACCAGGGTTAAATGCCTTGCCCAGGTTCACACATCTAGTAAGTGTCTGAGGCTGGATTTGAACTCAGGAAAATGAGTCTTCCTGATTCCAAGCCTAGTGCTCTAACCACAGCTCAGGAATAATTATCCACATTTTATAGTTGAGGAGACTGAAGGCATAGAAAAGGGAAGGCTCTCATAAAGTTAGAAAGTATCTGAGGCTAATTCTTCTGACTCTAAGTGTTATACTCTATCCACTGTCAACCTAGCTATCCCCTTTAAATGAGTCAAAAAGATTTTTAGCAAAGAGGCCAAAAGATTAAAGAGCTAGTAGTGGAAGGGCTTAAGTGACAGTACTTTGGGGGTACTCAGAGGTTTTTTGGATTGAGGACTGAATTTTAGATTAGAGCTGTGTTTAGGAATATACAAGTTGCCAGTGGATATTACTATACTACAGAAAAGCAAATTTGAAGAACACATACAAAGATACAGGTGGGTTCAGGAATAAATGCAGGCTGACACCAGTGAATAAGACAGTCTAATGCAGACAGACCTATCTTATAAAAGCCTTTTTACAAAGTTGCAGGGAAAGGGGGTAGATAAGGGGAGCACTGGATGAAACTGTGTCTGTAAGAAATATAATACACTGATTCCTTACAAACAGAAATCTATCCTTTATTTTAAATGGATAAAGTCACAGCTAAATGAGAGGGTTGGACTAAAGGATCTTTTTACTCTCTTTTAGTTCTTAAAAAGTACATTAATCTATACCACTACTGACCATCTGATATCTTTAAAAAAAAAAAAAAGACAGGTGCTTTTTTGCTGCTTACTTTGAGACTTTAAGGAGCAGTGATAGCATATAACCTGATGAAATAAACATGAATGCTGAAGCTCATTTCCTATGGTTGTTTACTTGATAGGTTAGAGCAAGAGGCAAGATAGGTCTAACAGTGTTGGTGCATTGTACAGTAAAACAGACACTGGGTTGATAATCAAAGGACATGAGTTTTAATCGTGATAAATCACTCCAAACCTCTAATTTTCAATTTCCCTATCTCAAATGAGGGGGTTGGATGATAGTCTTTTAAAAATTCACTCCTGCTTTAAATCTGACCCTAAAATCCTAATGAGAAATACTTTACTTACTCTTTTTATTAAAAGATCCTGTAATGTTATCCTTAGAGTTCATGCTTAGGGTACCTCCCCATAAGTGAAACCAATTTATAATGAGTTCATTTGAGTATCTGAGTAAATGATCCAAGGAAGACTTTTCTTTGATTAAATTGCTCTCTATCATACATAGCAAGGCTCAAAAGCAAGGTTAAATAAAACCCCAAACCGAGTTTTCAGAGGAACTACCTGGGCATGCCCCTTAAAGTGTTTGGAAGAGCACTATGGTTTGGTGACTTTCAGGAACTAATTTCATCAGTATTTAGGATGCTGCAATGGTTCTCTGAAACTCCAGACCTGGATGTTATATGGGCTGTAGAAAAATGTAAAGAACTCTCTGAACGAGATATGTCAATGCAGTACATAATCTCCAAAAGACCTAACAAGCAGCTGACCTGAGTGAAAATGTGAATTTGAATGAAACCCATAGTCCTACAGCAGCTCCAAAGAGGAAATCCTTCCTGTGGAGGTAATTGCTAAGCAAAGGATAATTCTAAAGGATTATTAAGTAGGAGGGGACTAATCACATCAACGTAAATGGCTTAGCTTGAAGAGACAAAATGTGATTCATTCCAGTTCTGGCTGATTGTGGGAGATTGGTCTTCCTAGGCTGAGGAAGAGGATCCAGTAAAGACAGCCCTTCACTCTTTTAATCAGGTAGGTGGAAAGGCCTTTTGTCCAGCATTTCCTGAAGTAATATCAGGAAAAACTGAATGAAGGCTGAGGAGCACCCTTTCTACCTACTAAGCTTTCAATCTGACATTCTGAAGAATTCTAAATCAGCTTCTTGCTTGCCAAAGGTATATGAATTAATAGAGCAAAAGAACTTTCTCCCCCTCAGAACAGTTCTTTAAGTCAGTAGACTGGTTAGAAAAGCTTTAATAAACTATAGCAAACTTTGGGGCAGCTGGATGACACAGTGGATAGAGTGTTGGGACTGAAGTCAAGAAGACTATGAGATCTATTCCGGCCTCAGACATTTACTAGTTGTGTGACCCTGGGTAAGTCAATTAACCATGCTGGAGAAAGAAATGGCAACCCACTCCCCTATTTTTGTCAAGAAAACCCCAAATGAGGTCACTATCAGCTATGACTGAACATGCAAACTCTGGCTCCTTGACTTCAAAGTTGAACTACCACTTTTAGCAACCAAGTTGACTTGTACGGTGATGTATCTCTAAGAGAAGCAATGTCTTTCCCCCCAGTAAAAACTGCCCTCAGCCACTCTGATAAAACCATTTTCTTAGATACTATTTAATGAATTTTAACACAATAATTTTCCATTGTTTCCCAACAAGTTCCATTGATATGAAGACAGCAAAGGGTTCTGTGCACCCATTTTGTAGTAAGAATTATATTCAGATGATTCAGTTTCAAAGTTGGGTCTAAGATCTCAGTATGATAATGTTATGAAAGTGTATTTCTTTAGAGTAAAAATAGTGACCCAGATATTTCCTTTTATCATCACAGCATTGCCTTTGCCACTAAGTTAACAAAGCAAAGCTTCCGAAAGATTAGTGTCAACCACCATCACTACTAGTATAAGGTTTCAGTAAAAATAATCTATGAGAATACTTTGTACTAGTAATGTCTAGACTTAGTAAAAACCAACACCAACAATTTGAGAAAGTTCTGTGGGACCCAGCAAACTCATCTGTTAATTTCCTTTAAAAGTATCTATAGTAACAGGACAAGGGATTCAAGAAAACACATACAGATATATCACATTAGAATTACTGTTTATTCTAAGTATTTCTGAGTAAAACAATCAAATATCACCACAACATACTGTTAAATACAAATTCATATAAATACAAAGACAACCTTTTCTGCTTTTCAAAAAATATACTAGTAGGACTGTACCATCTACTGTTATACTGATTTTGGGGGGAGGATGGTGGAAATTTTTTTTTTTTTTTTTTTTGGTATTTGCAAATTGTATAAGTGTCCTTTGGTCATCTATGCAAAGTAAATTGTGAAGAGAGGTTAAAAAAATTCACCACACACAAGTACAACTGCAATTAAATTATGGCTCTATGAGGAAAAAAGAATCCTGTTCTCAACTATGTGACATAACCCATACTAGTTGCATGTAGGTCAGCAGCCTAAGACAAGAAAAAGGATTTTTGAATTTAAAGTAACAGAAATATTGTATATTGTAAAAGTGTAACTGTAACATGGTTGATCACATCTTCAGGAATGGAAATATGTTGTCATATATGCTAAGTGAATTTAACAATTCTGTAGTCCACATACAAAACCCTCATTACATAAGTTTTGACATACAAAATGTCTTGGAAGTAAATATGAGAGCAGACTAGAAATAACTTGACATATCCTGTACATGTTAAGATTCAGGATGATTTTCAGGAAAAATCTCAACCGAAAAATGGAGAAGGCCAAATAAGTGGTCAAAAGTCAGTCATGCCCATCAACCAGGAAATGGCTAAACAAACTGTGGTACATGAATAGAATATTCTTGTGCTGTCAGAAATGACAAATATGAAGAATTCGGGGATGAATACCAAGACTCATGAACTGATGCAAAATGATCTAAGCAGAACCAGGAAAAACAATACAATAATTACAATAATGTAAGTGACAAAACCAAAAAAAGAAAAAAAAAGAAAATGAAACATTATAAAGTATTCATGACTGATGTTTGGCCCCAGAAAAGAGTAGAGAAAATGCCTGGCAGACCGGAAGGAACTGGCCATGGGTGTGGAATGCTGCACATCAGACATGTGTGATATTCTCTCTCTTTTAAAAGTCTTTGTTTCAAGGGAGAGGAGAAACCAATATATCTGGAAATAAGGGTGATATAAAACCAAACTATATCAATAACATAAGATTTTTAAATGGAAAAAAAGGTCATCCATGACTAAGTTCATTCCAACTCTATGATATACTGCTATATGTTTCCCTGTGCAAGCAGAGAGAAGAAAAAGTTCAAATCTGTGTGTCAAATAAAACTGCAAATAAAAAGTAACAACAGAAACCACATCTGGGCTATAAAGGGAAAGTTCAAAAGTCTATTCTAGAATTCTTTGGATATTTCCCTTTCCCTATCGGCATTACAAGTGGTGCATGTAACATTTTAAATCATACTATACATGGACTCTGCTTTATTTACAGGCAAGGGTAATTGTATGCACTTAGCACACTAGATAAGGACAGAGAGTTTATAATACTTAAAGAAGAATGCAAACTACGGCTAGGAGAGTGTTAAATTACAAGCCATCTGTTCTGATAATTTACAATGTGGCTTCTCCAATCTCCGCCAACACTACATAATATCTCTATGGCAACATACTAACATCAAATTAGGTCGGATCTTCAGTCTATTCACATACCAGGGAGCCAGATTGGTCAGCAAGTTACTGACTGAACTGGAATCCTTTCTGCCTCAAAGATCTTCAAGTTATAAATGGGTTGTCTTTTTCTTTTTTAATCCAACTATCTTTTATCATACCTTAGATGTGTTTTGGACTCACTAAAACCAACCTATCACTAAATAATTTACAGATTTGAAGGTCACTGGAAACATAAACATGGATCGAGTACTCACATATGACATCTTTCAATACAAAAATCAAATAAGAAAAAAGATGGGAGGTACTACATGAAAATGAGGGTGACTAATTTCAACCTCTATTGCTGACTTTTTTCTAATTTCACTTATCCTTTGCCTGAATTTTTTTCCCTTAGAATCAACACTGTATTTAGAATTAAGTTAGTTAGACTAAGTATCTGGTATTTTAAGTAGATTTGACATTAAGTATAATAAATATTTAATATGTAGAATATTAATAAAGTGTTATACATATTTAGACCCAAGTCAAAATCTCAGCTCTTTCATGAACTACCTTTGTGAACTCAGGTGAGTTATTTAGTCCCTTTAGATCTCATTTTCCTCATCTGTAGAATAAGGGATTTGGGCTAAATTATTTCTAAGGTCTCTTTACCTCTCAATCTATGATCCTCTGATCTTAAGCCCCAGTTTCTAAATGAACCTAAATTCTATCCATTCAAGCATTAATCAAGCACTTACTATGTATGTGTATATATGTATATATATATGTATACATGTAGGTATATATGTGTGTACACATATATACACATATAACATATATGTGCATATCTTAATCTCTGTCCTATATTTCTGCATCTGTCATGTTGATGGTGCTTAAAAGGATAAACAACCTAATCATTGCATACCATTATGTAGATTAAATAAGGACTACAAAATGCTCTGATGATGAAAACTACTTCAAGAGCTAAGCAATTTTGAGCTGAGCATTTGAAACAGAGAAACAAAGAAGACAGACCAAACATAATAAAAAAGGGTCACTACCCAGCAGGAGATGCATTCCATTTCACAGGTCTCTTTGGTCCCTTTTGAGAAATTCTACACATTAGTCAAAAATGTGCATCTACTTTAACTGATCTTTTCTGATAATCACAGGAAAGGGTTCAGAACACTGAAAACAACATCTCTTTAGTAGTTCATTTAATTCAGAGGCTACTGCTTGAATCAACTCCCAGAACCAATCAAATTTTCTTTATTTCTGAGATGTTTCTTTTAAGTTTAGTTAAAATAATTTCATGATGTGTCAATTCTAAAGCAAACACAATGAAAATTTCAGCAATGAAGCACCTGCTATTTTATGCAAATTGAATAAAATTCTCATTTGGATTCTGTGATCCATGTATCCCATTTCCATGTTCAAATCTTTCACAATAGTTTATGGAGTTTGCTCTTCTGATCAGAACAGAAAGAAGCTACTAATATGAAAAACTTGGCTAAAATGAAAGAAAAAAAGATAATACTTTGAAGTTAATAGCCGAGTATAGGAAGTTGGGGCTTTCCTTTAAAATCCTTTCTAGACTGTTATGCACTAAAGAATCTTCCGCCTTATCTAGGCTCACTTGCTATGAAATACATTACAAACTATAGGGAAAGAATGTCTATCCTTTCCTTGTTTAATATCAAAACCTTCTTTATGAATTTCTTTAAGAGCCTGCAGTAACTCTTTATACACAATTAACAAATATCATGGTACATCTACCTTTTGTTTTTTCAAAGTCAGATATGTTATTTTTCTCTGATACCAAAAAAAGAAAAAAAATCTGGTTTGAGTTGAAACCTAAAGATAATTTGTCAGAACCCTTTCTTGATTAGTGAGGAAGGAGCAATTGCTTTACTAGCAAGTCACTGGTTTCCTATAACAGCACTATTCTTCAAGAATCAAATGATTCAGCTTTGCAGGAGCCGAGATGTGTTACCTATTCAGTTCGGCCCCCCTTTGCTTTCTACACCATGAAAAATTCTAAGCCAAGAAAACCTGACATTTAGCAAGCTAATTGTAGATCTTTTTCCTCACCAAAATGCCCAGTTTTAGCAAGGCATAGTACAGGGAAAAGATGAAAAAATAAATGACTTTTTGGCCTAAATTATTAAAACTGCATCTTATTCTCATAAAGGAAAAATGCATTATCTTAGTTCATTCCTGGTGAGTCTATAGTTTGGGGAATTACACACCCACAGAGACACTTCCCCAAAATCCAAAAGAGCACTGAAGTAAAAAAGAAACAATAAAAGAAACAACAATAAATCTACCTGAGGGTGTTCCGGGTGAAGCAGTAACTATTTATGCAAAAACTGTTTTTAGAGGCAATGGTAACTGAAGTATTCCAACATACAGATACAGTTTGTCTCCTACACTAAATTCAGACTTTAATGAACTCCTAAAGAAAGATAAACTATAAATGACCCCCCCTTCATACCCACTCTACATTCATTATGTGTATGTGTATTCACATATTTATATACACACACACACATTAAATTATTATTTATTGAACTTTTTCTAGACCTCTTTGAATTGGGTAATTAATTTGTTCTTTCATAACAATTGCTACCTTTACAAAAGTCATGATTAGACTGTCATTTGTCATATATGCTTTTTGAGAATACTATAAATTCCTTCAGATCAGGAACTATATTTTCCCCCCATTTTCCTATCCCCCATGCCTCATACATAGTAGGCACTTAGTAAATACTTTTTAAATTGACTGGCATTTTTCTAGGTAGTTTCTTCTTGAATATATGAATAGACAGTAAGACACTGATGTGGCCTAGCAGTGTTAAATATACCTTTGGGAAGTCCCACAGCATGACTTCATCTATTTTGTTTTGGTAACTGATGGGCAAAATATTGATCCAAAGAGTAGTTGAGAACACTGGCTACAGATCTGAATTTCAATTTAACAATGAATTAAATAATAACCAACAATAATGACAATTAGCTATAATGTTAGAATATTTTTGAATGGTAACCAACTAGCAACCAAAAAACCCCAAAACAAAACCAAAAAATCCCAAGAGACAAATTGCAACTAAATTAACAGTATGCATTTTAGTCATGTCATCTATTAACTAACTCTAGTTTAAGATCAAAGATGTTTTAATAGATTATTAAAAATATCTGGGCATTTTTTGCAAAGAGTAGGCCAATTATATTTTCTTATATCTATCAAACTTTAAAACCTTAAGTCAAAAAGGAAAAAGACAACATTGAAGAAGAACATTTTTCTTACTCAAAAAAAATTTATACAAGCCAAGTAAAATTGGTATTCGCGTGTTCTTAAATCAAAATAATACTTTCTATGTAATGATCGCCTCTCAAAATATTACCAACATTATAGCAGCTTGATAATAGCTATCCTTCTTTCTCTCAAAATGGCAAAAACTTCTGTATAAAAATCTGTCTTATACAAAGAAACTGATATTAAAGAGAAAATAGCAAAGAAAGTATGAGATTACACCTTTGCCAATACTGGTCACAAGAGAGATTGGATGAGAAAGTGAGATCAATGAAAATCCATCACCACCACTAGAAAACCTGTTTAAAAGACAAGCCATACTGACTATACATATATATAGTTTGTATCATAGTTGGTATATTTATATAGTGCTCCAAAAGATGTTTTACATAAATCAAATCATTTATCTTTCTAAAAGAGAGCAACAGGTTTCCTTTTTTCCAGTGTAGAAGAAATACTAAACAAGAAATGACCTTTCTCACAACCACGGCATTACATCAAATACAGGAGAATTGCAATGAGTAACAGCTAGGAAATAAGCAGAGGCAATGACACAGCTATATAGTACCTAAGAGTCACTCCACCCACTGTGTTAAACTATCCTAAAAACAAAGCTTAGCAGTTTCTCCCCACTTGATTTCTTTCTCTCTTTCCTATGTAATTAATCCCTTTCAAAAATCTCATTCACTTTGAATTTTTTTTAGTTTTTTAAAGACTGTGAAATGGAAACTCATGATTTTCCTATCTTTCCAAAATGGGAACTGAGATTATTTGTCATCATCAAACGCCTACCCTTTCCCCCCTTTTCTTTTGTAAATTCTAAGAAAGAAAAGTTCAGGATATTTTACAATATGTGATAGCCCCCCAGTCTGACTGTCCAACCCCCAATTATAACAAAGGAAATTGTCTTTACAATGCTAAAGTCCAAGTTAAGGCAGCCAAAAAAACAGACAGCTGACATTTCAACCAGCAAATTTTTACCAAGAATTTGAGGCAGGTGGGAGCAAGCCAGTGAAAATTCAACATGCCTCAATTTGAAAGATATGTCTATGGTTAAGTTAAAAGTAGCATAATTTTTAATGAGGTAAGAAAGGAGAAGACACAAAACAAAAAATTACAGGGCTCTTCATATGAGTAGAAATGTTTTCTATACCTTAGAATCTTAGGTGGTGAAGAAATAAAGCTTCATTTCATCTAGCATGGTTTTGCTTGGAATGGCATGAGATTTATAAGCAAGGTGGTGGAGCATGAATTCACTTTTCAACCACTGCATAAGATCACTCCATAACCTTAATGCATTATTGTTTTTTACACCAACGTGTAAATAGATAGATACATACACAGTACCAGATACTGCTGTCAGAATTATAAAACAATCATATAGAATATCTTAATTAGTTGGTTACAGAGGCATCAGTCTCTAGAAAGAGCTGCTTATCCTTACTGCCTCCACTTCCTTTTCTTTCACTTATTTCTCAACCCATTACAATCAGATTTACCACTTTATCATTCAACTAAATCTGTTCTCTCCGAGTCAACAATGGTCTAAGGAGGCATTGTGGAACACTGGAAAGGGCCTCAGATTGGTGTCTTGAGAACCTTGATTCAAACCTTGGCCTTGGATGAGTTGCCTAATCTCTTACCGCCTCAGTTTCCTCATCTGTAAAAGGAGAGGGCTAGATTAGATATTCTTAAAAGTTCCTTGAAACTTTCTACTACTTTCCAATAATCTTACTCATCCATATCTGTGCCTTTGCCTAGGTAGTCTTCCAAGTCTACGTGTTCATTCCTTAACCTGGACTTCTTGGGATGCCAAGCTTTCTTCAGGGTTCAGTCCAATCAATGCCTCCTACAAAAGGCCTTTCCTGATCCCACCAGTCACCAAAGCTTCCCCATCTAAAATTACCTCATTGATATTCTATCTATATTTATAAGTATGGTATCTAGCACATAGTAGGTGCTTAAGAAATGTTTACTGACTGATCAATAAATGAATATATTGCTTCCTAGATGGATAATAGGGTATTTGAGAGCAGGTACTCTTTTATTTTGACTTTGTATACTGAAGAAGAGTGTCTGGAGCATAGATAATGCTTAATAAATGTATCTTGTTTGATTAATTGGATTGCATGTGCCTAGAGGTGGGAAGGAAATGTCTTTAGACCACACAATGTTAATATCCCTTTCCAGTAAAACTTTCCCCTCCATTAGTAAGAGAAAGACTTTATTAGTTTGTCCATAAAGGGAAATATAAATTAAGGAATTTAAGGGAAAGAAAGTAAATGCAAAAGTTATTTGCATTTAACATTAGGAGCAAGGTGTAGTACAAATAGTACTAGATTTGGAGTCAAGGTACTTGGATTCAAAACCTGATACTAAGTCTGACCAAGTGATCTTGAACAAGTCACCTTATCCATTTAAGCTTCAGTTTCCTCATCTGTAAAACTTGGAGGTCAAACTATGTTATTTCTTAGGTCCCTTCCAACTGTAGATCCTTGGTAAATCAGTCATTCCAGGGCTTCACAAAATTGATTTGTTTTCCCCTACTATACTTATATTATTCTTCATTATGGTCTTTTTTTGAACAGCCCATTTGACATATAAGATCTGGTTCCTAGTACAATATCCTAGCTTTACCATGCCTCACCAACCCAGAAGCAGTCCTTGGGGAAACACTTCTTTAGCTATTCTCAAAAAAGGTTTAGATTACATCAAAAAGGTAAAGGAAAGGAATGAAAAAGAAGAAGGTTCTGGACACAAAACACTATAATCCCTATCAAATACCTGGAACATAACAGGTACTACACAAATGCTTATTCCCTTCTCTGCCTTTTCCCTACACACTTGGTTCTCCTGGCAATAAGACAACTAGCATATTTCAATATGCCACATGAAATACATAATTATTTGCTTTTATTTCTCCAGAAATATTAGTAAGGATTACCCAAGACCTGCTTGGCCAATTATCACACTCACACACACACACACACACACACACACACACACACACACAGTTTTCTAGGGCACTACTCTTGACTTATAAAATAGTGTGGTATTGTAATGTCAATTCAACAATTAACAATAGTATTAAGCTATTACACAACCGATACCAATAAACAATTGCTTGTATTTGTGTAGAGATTTGTAATTAAGACTTTCATCACATATAATCATCTCATTTGATTCTCATAACAACTGTGAGATAGCTTGGCTAAGCATTTACCCCATTTTACAGATGAGGTAACTGATGCTCTGAAAGATTAAGAGATTAGCCCTAGGTCACATAGCTGGTGAATGACAGACATGGATGCCTCACAAAACATCCAATTTTCCTTCCACTATACCTAAATGCCTTACAATAATCACCATCATTGAGAGATTAGAAAGTGATGTCTACCTGGGGAAAGACAAAACTAAACAAAACATATAGACTGGTCTTGTACATAGAAAGCAAAGGATAATTAGGTCCCATGAAATGTCAAGGGGCCTAGAGGTAGGTTAAAAGTTCTTGATTTTTTTTTCTGCTTGTTTGGTTAGTTGGTTTTTATAGGATGGCATAGCCAAAAGTCGTACAAGTGAAAAGCTAAGGATGGACTGTGATCTGCCCATTGGGAAGAATAATCACCATCTCATCCACAACTTCTTCTATCTGTCCCCTTCCATCCACCCACACAAGCTCCAGCCTCATCACTATCCTCACCTGATCAACTAGGAGGTAAAGTGGATAGATTACCTGGGTTCAAATGTGACCTCAGACATGTATTAGCTGCGCGACCCTAGGCAAATCATTTTAGCTCTGCTTGCCTCCATTTCTTAATCCATAAAATGGGAATAATAATGGCACCTACCTCCCAGGGTTGTTGTGAGGGCCACATGAGATCACTGAAAAGCACTTAACATTGTAGCTGGCACACAGTAAATGCTATATAAATGTTAGCTGCTATTCTTATTCTTATTATTAATTGTTAGAAGCATCATCACTTCTCACCTAGACTACTGAAATAATCTTCTAATTGACTTCACTGCTTCAAGTCTTTCCCCACTCTAATACGTCCTCTAAACAACTGTCAGTGATTTTCCAAAAGTGAAAGTCCAACCATGTCATTCTGCTGAATAAAATATTGACTCTAAAATCGAATAGAAACTCCTCTGTTTGGCACTTAATACCTTTCAAAACTTGGCCCTAAACTTCCTTGCCAACTTAATTTATATTACTTTCCTTCATTTACTCTACATCCAGTGAAACTTGGTCTTCCTGTTGCTCAAATATGGCAGTACACTTGCCATCCCTCTTTGCTTTTTGAATGGCTATCCCCTATGCCTAGAACGCATTCCTTAGATTCTCCAGGATCCATCAAGATTCAGCTCAAGTGCTATATTGTACATGAGGACTTACCTGGTTCCTGCAGTTTACAGTACTGCTCTGCATCAATCATCTTGTATGTCTTTCATATATACCTATGTATATGGTGTGTCATAAGTCTTAGGGTAGTTTTAAGCTATTAAATCTCAAAACTACCCTAAGACTTTTGAGACTACACATACACACACACACACACGCGCGCAAGCACATATGCACATACATATAAAGACATATATTATGTATATATGTCTGTCTGCCAATAGAATGTAAGCTCTTTGAAAATAAGATTAGGTTCACTTTGTATCCCCAGGGTCCAGCATAGTAATTGGCATCTAGTAAATTAGCATCTAATAAATATTGACCGATTGATACCACTAGATCACAGATCCACCAAAATAAAGATATTACCTTAACAAATTCTACTCAATTACTTAGAAATGAGATTATTGTTGTAAGTATTCTGGAGAAAATCAACTAAGTTAATGCTAGTGTTTTAGAAATCCACAATGAAATCCTTCACTTGAACCACTCACCGTAAGGAAATTGTCCTTGTTAAGGATAACATAACAGTGCAATTTGGTTAACTGAAATGGTATACAGAAGAAAAGAATTGAAAAAAACCCATTATATTAACAGTTTTAATCTCTAGGACCCACAAGAAACTAGGACAAGCTTAAATGGGATTGAATGTAAGAAAGCAATTCTAAAATAAAAATCATTAATTCATTCTGTCACCTTGAAGTTCTATTTATTTAAAGCAATCATAGTCCTTTTTATAACATACATGAACAGTAGTGAGGGTTGGCGAAAATTCTTCAGGGCATTTGTTAGTGACATGGCCATTTTTATGGGTGAAGATTTTTTTTAAAATTCTATTAGAAAAGATGTTATAAAATATGTCTCAATTATTTAGTTGCTAAAATGCCAAATGCAACTTCAACCTTAAAGTCTCTTATTAAGAGTGCCTGTTGAAATGTACATGTTTATGCCACAATTCCAGTCAAGTAAAACCTTTTTTCTAAATAGTTGCATACAATTTCAAAATAACTGCCAGAGCTATTATACATTTTACCTTAAACATCTGAAAAGTTAAATAAACTGACCTAAAGGAAAATAAACTTTGAAAAAATGTATATCTTCAAAGTTTTACACATCCAGCAATTAAAGTACAAACTAAGTGTATATATAAGAGAGCAGGCAAATTTGATCAATTTAAACTTCCCAAAGTAAACATCACTTCTTTACTGAATACATCTCTTTCCATGGTTTGTTAATGTCACTATGACTATTAAACTGAGGACTAACTATAAACAACTGGGTATCAATTTTATATATACACTCCACATTTCATGATCAATCTCTACTCCATCCTCTTTCACAAAAATGCACACAACTGTGCAATGGCACTCAAAAAGCACAGTAAGTCTGCACATCACTCATCTGAATTCAATGACATAAAAACAGATTTTAAATGAGACTGACACCATCTTTTTTTCATTTAGACTCAAACCACCTCTTCTATAGAATCTCACAATTTTATGATTAATTTTTGCAAGATACAAACATTATTCCTCTAATAAAAAAAAAAAAGTATGTTGAGAAAATTTCAAACTCCACAGCCCTTCCTCCCTCAAAAAATTCCTGAATGCTACACTTTCAAATATGAATTTTTCCCAAAGTCCAAATGATTACATTTTTGTTTAGGGTTAATCACACTGCTTTAAGTCAAGCTTGAAATGGTACATTTTAAGACTTATGCATTAATTCTCAAAGTAGGAGATAAACTAACCACCCAGAAAGCCAATTTTGTTCCCTTGGAGGTGAAGAAACCAAAAAGAGAAAAGATCGAGTAAGTATCTGAACTCTGCCTACCTACATGCGAAGGGCCATCACCTGACAAAAGAAAAAAAAAAATGTTCTGCTTAGGTACAGAGGGCAAAAAAGTACAACTAAAGATGGAAACATCTGGGGTTAAAAGGAGAGCAGTTTCAGCTGTACATAAGGAAGAACTTTCCAGACATCAATTCAATGATTTGATTAAAAAAGAACTGATTAAGCTACTCCAAAATACTACCATATCCTACTGTGCTAGGCACTAGGGGAAAATGAATGGATAGTCAAATAGACCCCTGTCTCTATGGGAACTTAAATTCTTCTAGGGAGGAGGGGATGGGACAGGTAACAAGTACAATTACATACAAAGAATATGCAAAGTAATCTCTGAGAGGAGAGCAACAGAGTCCTAACAATTGGAGACAATAACAAAGGCTTCCTGGAGGAGGTGTCACCTGATCCTAGCCAAGAAGGGAGCTGTCCAACAATGAAATAGGCTGTCTTCTAAAGTACTAAATTCCCAGTTGCTAAGAGTGTTCACACTGAGGATAGATTGTCAGAATTTCTGTAGAAAGAATTTTTACAATGGTAAAAGTGACTGGATCTGATAACCTGCGAAGGTCCTTCCAACCCTAAACTCCAGGACAAAATGACCTCAAATCACTAGCAATACAAATCCTATGATCAGAATTCATCTACCACTTTAGCCACACTTGAGGCTATCAGATCAGTATTATTGTGCTCTGCAGTCCACTTTGAATAAATAGAAAAATAACCAAAGAAAATGATTTGTACACATTTTTCTTAATTTAAAAAAATGTTAAAATGTTTACAAGCAACAAAAAAAGAGCATCAAAGGTGTACTACCTTTGCCAAGCTATATAACCAAAATGCCTGTATTTTAATCCTGAAGCAAGAGTAAAGCAGGGTTCCTTAGTGAAGATCTATAAGGACTATCAGAATGCAAGCCCCACATGAATAGTTGCTCCTCCCAAGAAGAGAATGCTTACTGGGAAAAACTACATGAATTTCATAACTGCACTTGATGGAAATAAATGCTGCCAGAAAAATAAACCATGGTTCATTCACCCAGTCACAGCCAATACAAAGCCATCTGAATCTAGAAACTAATCTTGCAGACCAAATCTTCATGGTTAAGGCAGTTTATGGCAATGTAGATTTCAAAAATTTACTAATTTACAACCAAACAGCAGAACTTTGCTCAACACAAATCTTTCTTCTAACATACACTCTCCTTATTAATTGGAGGCGAGCACAGGTATGAATAATCAAAACAACCACTTGGCCAAAACTAATTTATGCTATATTAAGAGTCACAGAATCATTTAGCCAGCAGGGTAGGCTTTGAAATGTGCATTTATACTTAGATTTGAATATGTTTATCTCATCTGAAAAATCACTTCTATTCAAATAATGATTTGTGAAGCCCACAATAATGTTAAGAAACAACAAATTTCCCCCATCTTGTCCATTCCATTTAACTCTTCCCCAAAACTATTCTACGAATGCATTTTTAAAATTTTCAGATTAATATACAGTTTACATTCTCTCAAAACTTTTTAGAAGGAAAGTGGTTATGAGTTTATCTTTCAAAGAACTCAGCTGGCACATTGTTAGATGTAGTAATGCTATGAGAGAAGAAAGAAACACAAAAAAGTATTTTAGCAGATAGTAATTTCAGGATAAGTTTAAGAATAAGATTTTTATAACTAAGAATGAATGATACTTAAGACTACTGATCACCTTCAAAAACTCCACTGGAAAACTTTATTCTGTTACCTTAGTTTCTATTTAACTAATATCATGGGTGAAATAAAATCTGCAGCTGTCAGATGCTGTGTTGAGTAGGAAGTCAGTGGTAGAGGAAGTGTTATTAAAAGGGCAGAGTGAATTGCTGGGCCTAAATACCTAGCATTTATATAGCACTTATAAGTTTGTAAAGCACTTTACAAATATTATCTTGCTTAATCCCCAAAACAATCCTGGGAGGTGGGTGCTAAGATCTATCCACTGTGTCCTGTAGCTGCCTCAAGTCAAAGTCAAAGAAGTTAAGAATCAGGATCGTTCACTATCTTATTGAAGATTGTAAAAAAAGAGAAAAACCAAAGAAAAACAGAACATTGTAGGCAAGAATTATCCTCCTTTCTCCTCTTCTCAAATGCTACCTTCTCCATGAAGCCTTCTTATTAGCAATATTTCTTTCCTTGGAACTCACATTGTACTTGGATTCCACCTCTCATATACCTATGTGTTATTATGTATTATTATGTATTATAAGTATTTTGTGCCATATCTCCTTTTTAGATTGTGTGCCCTTTACTTTCCTCAGGGTCCAACATAGTATTCTGCTCATAATAAATATTTCATAAATGTTAGTTGAATCTGACATTTTTTTTCTCCCTCAGCTTTTTGTTTTTCCTTCCCCTTCAGAGAAATATCCTATAGTGCTACCCCACTCCCAAAATTGTTTAGGACAATATATAATAGCCATTATTCTTTCTCCTGCCCTATGTAAGCCATTGTTGGCAGAACTCTTTATTCAGAGTCAGTCCCCTTTATTTCTCCATAAAACAATTCTAGTTTAATAGGCAAATAGTAGGAAATTAAGTCCTAGAATCAGGCAACAAGCATTCATTGAAAACTAAAATACTGGGATGTTCTTTGACAAAGATGACACTAGTGATCTATTGCTGCTAGGATATGAACCCTGTGTCCGTTGTACAAGCATGACTGGTGTGCTAAGCTCTGCCTTCAAAAACTGGGAAATTCACTGGATTTGGACTCAGAGGAACTGAGTTCAAATGCTGACTCTGACTCCTACTGCCTGTGTGACCATTAGCAACTAATCAGACTTTGAGGCTCAGTTTTCATATATATAAAATGAAGGGGCTGGAGTAGACATGGTCTCTTCATGCAGTTTTCTAATTAATTAATTAATATTCTAATTACAGAATTTACCCATCCCAGTTTACTTAGCTTATTAAGGTTCAGTCGAATAGAAGATAAAGAGTGTACCCATAAAAAATGCTCTTCTTGGTCAGACCTAGAAATGGTGGAGTATCTTTCAAATTGATTTGTGTTTTCTATTATATAGAAAATCACTTCTCATACTTAATGTCTGTGACTCTAAAGAGTGTCTCACAAAAGCAATTATAATAAGTAAAAAAAACTAATTCATTATATCACCTCTTAATGAGAGATGTTTATTTTAGCATTTTAATTTTGAGGGAAAGAAAAGGTTTATTCCCATTAACAGAAGGGACTTTACTAGGCAATAAAATGTGGCTACTGAGTAGGAATTTGATTATTTTCTGGAGTTCTGCCAATAATAACAAATAAAATTCCATTTTCTGAGTGTAAATATAGCATAATAAGAGAAAAGACTAGCTCAGATATGAAATTAAAATATAGTTTTCACTATCAGAAATAGTGAAAATAATTCACTAAGAGGCTCGAAAGTATCTTCTGATTTACAGTGAATTTTAATGCATGAAACAGAGCACATTTCGTTTCCTACCACATACTCTTTGTCACCACTATCATATCAAATCATATGCTTTATTTTGTACCTAACTATTGGCATCAAAAGCTTTCATTTTAATATCTGTGGGTAGTTTAAATTGCACGATGTGGGCAGGGAGGGAATAAGCATTTATATAGGTTCCACTACATGCCAGGCACTTTGCTAAGTGTTTTACAAATATCATCTCATCTGGTAGAGGCAGAATAATGTCCCATGTCAATAGAACAGTTAAAAAGATCTTGAGTTTCTTTCAATGAACACTGTCATTCTAGTTTGATTTCTTAAAAGTCATTTATAGAATTATTTTTAGATGATACTTCCCTTTTCTTTAAATTAAGTGTAATTGTGCCACCTCAATAAAAGACCGCTTGCCCTATCAAAATACATTTCCTTTAACCTCCTCATATCCTTCTTGAAATAATGAGGTTAACAAAGAAATGCTTACTATTTTTTCCATAAAATACATATCTCTAGTTAGGTCATTCACAATGATTGTTCAGTAAAAGAAACAAAATCACCTTCCTAGCAAAAGATGACACATGAAAGATATTCTTAAGTTTGGCAAGTTTAAGATTGACCATATAAATAGCATTAAAAGCATAAATATGGATAAAATTGTCATTATCACAATAAGTTATAAGGAAAAGCATAAAATTAATAATTTTATAAAAAATTCAATGTGACTTCCCACTAAGAATTCTGTGAGACTTTGCCATATTTTATTCTTGTTTGGAAGGATGGGGACCATAACAAGGGACTAGACCATGAACCAATGGGGAGAGAAATGTACTGCAGTGACCCAGTGACATTTCAGGACTGACACAAAACCTTTTTCTGTTCTCTCTTTTGATGCCAACCTAAAAACATATTAGCAGGTTAAAAATAATGCATTTACGTAAGCACATCACCCTTTTTAAGTCCTGTATGCTTAAATAGTAGGTCATGAAAAACTGATTTATTACCACAAGAATAAATCACAAAAATAGATTGGCGATAAAAATTATGAGCCTCTATGGACTTCAGAAGTAATGAAAGCAAATTATTGGACAGAAGAGGCAGTGTAGTATTAGTGGGAAAAGCACTAGCCTAGTCTTTAGATTTGGGTTCTAATACTGTTTCTGCTACCAACTAGCAGCGTAACTTTGGGCAAATCATTTAACCTTTCTGGGATATCAGCTTCTTCATCTGAAAAAAATGAGAAGATTAGACTAAAAGTATTTTTCAGCTGTAAGTCTACGTTCTACTCTGCCATCCATGTTGTTAATTTGCTTGCTTTGTTCTTTGTGGGCTTATTTTTTTCATTAACATTCCTTAACATTTCCTTAACATTCAATGCCTCAAACATATATATTATACATACACATACACACATCAGATGCTCAAAAATAATTCTTAAGTGATTTTTTTGGTTGCTGGTAAAATTCAATTGTTCCTTGATCCTCAATCATAAAATATTTCTCTATATATTTGACATACTAAATGAAAGCATGGGCACATGGGCAAAAAAAGAATACATAAGTACTAGAGTGGTGGCATAAACTCTGACCTAACTGAAGCAAAAAAGTCAGCATTTCTTTGAATTCTTATCTATTAAAAAAGTCTGGATCATTACCTAATGGTGGAGAAAATAATACAATGAGAAAGGGCATAAAAAGTATGGATGAGCAAAAGGCAGAGATCACTAGGCAAGTAGAAGATTGTGTGTTAGAAGGTGGAATACCACCTTGAAATTACTGTTTCACATCTATGTGTTTTCATAGCTAGCAATCTGAAATGCTGGGCCTTGAAAATATTAGAAAACACATACACACACGTTCCATACTACTACCCCCTACCAAGAATATTCTTCCCAATCAAATGTTTGTTTGTATCTTAAGAAAGGCACTTCAGAAACCAGATGACAATTCACTGTTCAATATCTGGAATGCAAGAACATTTGCTTAGACAACCTTGAATCTCTTGTTTACCTGTCTCTATCACAACTGATCTTTAAGACACCTTCCAGTTCTAAATTCCATGATCCTACTATCTTCATGGCCAACTCATCTTATATTTTCTCTTCCCCTCCACAAAAGCCCACTTTCCTCTAATTCCCCCAGTCATCCTAACACTAACTGACTGGACCCTCCAGACTCTGCCTGTTATCACTCCTGTAGATGCTAGATCAAGAGATCTAGGTCACTGGTTCAGAGTTAAGACTTATCTTTACTAAGAAAGAAGAGCAAAGAAGCTTCAATGATGTTGAATCAGACCTGAACAGGGCAACAGCTTCCTACTTGTAACCCAAACCTACTTTGGCTTTTGGACATAAGTCAGACACCTAGTCCCCAGAGGAATGCAGGAAGCATGCAAATGTGTTGAGTATCTGGTTCAGCTCAGGGACTGGATTGAACAACAAAAAGAACTGCAAAGGAGGAGGCAGAACAAGAAGCCCTAATATAATCAGATTGTCTTTGGGTAGCCTAGACACTGTTTTTATGGATTACTCAGACCAAATCAATTGCTCTCCTTACTATCTACAGTGGAGTTGTAATGAAGCTTTTTCTTGGTAGCACCAAAATTTTGTCTTTAAGTCATAAAAGAACTTCTAGTGGAGAACAATTAAACACTGCACATGGAGTCTGTTCTGTGACAGGTGGCAGTGGTGGGGTAAGAATGGCAGGACAGAATTTAGTTTATTTAGGGGAGTGGAGAGGAGTGAAACATTTTCTCTTCTAAAGGAAATGTTACATTAGCTGAATAAAAACTATAATTCTGTACATTTCCCCTAATCTTCAACATGCAAGACCCTGCTTTCAACTTAAGCTGTAAGATCAGAAGGGATAATCAAGGAAGAAATCAAACCTAATTTGACACTGAAAAGTCAGCATATACTCTAAAAACTGCCCTATTGGAGTGAGTGAAACAATTCTGCCTTTGAAAGAGAAAAACAGAAGGCACACTTGCCATATATCTTCTGTATCTGTAGCTTCTACAGTAGATATAACTTCTGTCTCTGATTATCTTTCTGGAACTACTGAAGAAACCAATAAATTGCTCCCGGTGACCCAGATTACTAAACTGATTTCACCAAATCTCTTGGGATTTGCTTTTAAAAGTCAACTGAGAAATATCAGTCAATTCCTCCTCTCCCCCCCCCCCCCCAAGCCATCTGCCTCCTGAGAGCAGGACTCCCTTTCCAGCTCAAAGCAAAGCCCCCAGTTCTAGCCTCCTGCCATTTGGCTGCTCGCATCCAAGGGGTTCCCCTCTCTGCCTGGTGAGCTCAGTCCCACACCAGCATCAAGCCACCATCCCTTCTCCATCAAACGTCACCTCTCTTTAACAGTCTTTCCTTGAAAAGGCACCCCCTTGTATAACTGCCCTTCCCTTTTCTCCTACGGTCCATTGGGACCAATTCAATCATCACCTCTAGCCACTGGAGGCGATTTCTTCCTTAAACCCAAGTCGTCATCAGAATCCCCCCCAACACACACACACAGACACACACGCCCATTGAGGAGAGGGAGGCAAAAGCCTGGTGATACGGACAGAGCGATACCGACCTAGCCCGCCCGGTTCCCCTTCTTCGGGTTTCCAGCGGTGAGTCTGCATTTTCCTGGCCTCCTCTCCGCTTAGAAACAACGCATCCAGAGCAAAAGCAGACGAAATGAGCTTCGGCTGCCTCCGCTGCCGCTACCCTCGCGGTCCCCTCCTCCTCCTCTTCCTCCTCCTCCTCCTCTTCCTCTTTGGGAGAGTGCGTGAGCGGCTGGGGATTGAGAGGGAGTGGAGCTGCTGGGAGCAACGGGAGGAGAAGGAGGGGCTGCCAGGGCCAGGCTCGCGCGGGATCTGGGAGGAGTGGGAAGGAGGAGGAGCGGGGTGCAGAGGGAGGGGGGCGGTAGTCACATCCAGCGCCTCAGCCCCTGTTGCTTGCGGCGGCTGCTGCTGCGGTGGCAGAGGGGGACCCCCACGCACCCACCCCCGGCGCTGCTGCGCTGCGCCCAGCGTTCCGGGTGTTGGGGGCACTGGAGAATCCACCCGCGCTGCTTCTTAGTGCGTCTCCACGCAACAAGCAATCTTCCCGGTCTTCCACTGCCTCCCACCCCCCACATCTAGCAAGGGGAGGATCTAATCTCCGGCAGTCTGTCCCACACCGGGTTCAGCCTGCCTCCCCACAGCAAGCGGTCCAATGCCTAAGGGATCCAGGCAGCTCTCGCCTGCTCGAGGTGAGCAGCTGTTCCCTCTCTCCCTCCCGTCACCAGGACAAGGAGAGTCCCAAGAGAAGGGCCTGCTGTAAGAGGGAGGGTTCCATTTCCATGCCGGCAGAAGGAGTCTGTCAAATGTTCCCCTTTAAAAAATCTACCAAGACTAAACGTGACTCAGTAGCAACATCGGTCGCTCCATCGATTCCCAGGCAAAACCACTGAAGAATTTTCCCACCATTACGTTAACATTTTAAATGCTAGCATTTTTGCAGTCTCCCCTTTTCTCCTCTACTCTTAGGATATTCAGCAGGCCTGCAATAGTATTAGCAACCCCTGGCCTCTAGTCCCTGGTTTATTCGTGACTGGTCCATCCATACCTCTCTTTTCTCTCTCTAACCCATGCAGACATTTTAAAAAACAAGAACAAAAACTACGAGTACAGGAGAGTTTTAGTCCGGCTTGACTCACACAGTTTTATTCCTCCATTTTGACTGCTAAAAGTCATATAAATGGTTTGAAGAAAGCACACTTCCCAGAAAGCTATTTAAATGTTAAGACAGTAAAATGTAATGCCACCACCACATAGGCTCCTTACATGATTTATGTCGAATATAATCATAATCATATGTGCAAAGTAATATGATGCATATTGAATATGCAAATATTTAAAAAAATTTTTAAAGCACTGAACTTGGAGTTACAGAAAGAACTACAGTTTGAATCTAGCTTAGCTAAATTCTATATATGATTTTAGATAAATCACTTATCCTCTCTGGGCTTCAGTAAAATCATAACAGGTTGACCTCCAAAGTAAATTCCAGTTCTCATGTTTTGATCCTCAAATTCCCAACTGACTTTTAGGGTAGGAAGTGTTCTTCTCTACCCTTTCCCCTAATAGTGACAGCCATGATAAGGTAAAAAAAGGACTTAACTGAGAACCAGGAAACCTGAATTTTAAGCCTAGCTCTGTCAGTAACTTTCTTTGGGGCTTTAGCTACCTCTCTGAGTCTTTACTGTCTCATTGATAACAACTGGACAAAATGATCTCTAACATCTTTTCTAGTTCAATTGGCTGTTAACTCAGTTTACTCAGAGAGAGTCTTCTTTGGAGTTTTCAGATTCAAAATGGGGCTTGGGCATGCTTTAGAGTGGACCTCAGAACTAACTCAGATCTTTGCTGTTGTTTGGACCATGCATGACTCCATACCAGATTACCACTTCTCTCAATTCCCTCCCCTTCCCCCAGTCCAGACTTATTCTGTATGGAGGCCTCTGGGAGGATGTTGGGTTAGGGAAAAATTCTCTCACATATTGGCCTGAGAGCTGTTCCAGCTTCCAGTGACATGTGTGTCCACAGCCTGCCAAGTGAGCCATCAGTGTTCCACTAGATAATCAGTGGAGTCACTACTTCCTCTAGATGACACATGCTAAATTTCTAAAATCACTTCCTTTTCTTTAGTTAAAAAAAAAAGGCAAAACAAAAAATATTCCAAATGTCAGCTTTGTGCTATCTCTTTTTTAAAAATTATCCTACTTGGATGAAAGAACTTTTCATTTGGAAAGGTAATAAAATGAAAGTTGGAAACCTCCTAACGCCAGTAAAAAGGATCACTGGTAACAGTGGTAATTCACTAGCCACCCCACCTTTAATTTATTAGGGAGTATGGGGAGAAAAGAAATTTAAAAAATTTGGTTGGCAATGGTCAAAGGGATTTTCAAACAGTAATGATGGCTTTGCCTCCTACTTGCTCCATACCGAGCATACTAGATAGACGTTATTCTTCTTCAAAATACCCCCTTAAATCTTATTGCAAAAGACAGGCAAAATGTACAGAAGGCCCCTTTTACCTAACAGAGAAAGAAGAGAAACCTAGGAGAAAGAGGGGAGAACGAGAGAAGAGAGGAGACGGAGACAGAGACAGAGACAGAGACAGACAGAGAGACAGAGACAGAGACAGAGACAGAGACAGACAGAGACAGAGACAGAGAGACAGAGACAAAATGAGAATGAGAGCTTGTTGAGAGCTAGTGGGAAGCCGGCATGTTTCCCTACCCTCGCTACCAGAAAAAGGGAGGGGGGGTGGAGCTCTTTTAAGGAAAGATCACATCATCGCCTTGGGGGAGGAGGAGGTGGCTCCTAGAGTGGCAACGTGTGTGCAGCACATCAATGCCTTCTACTAGAGGAGAGCCACTGGGAGGACACCTACACCCAACCGAAGACAGTGGGAGGGGAGAAGAGACGGGGGCCGCCTCTCGGGCACCGGCAAGATAAATCTTTAATTCCGATTTCTCGCTTCAGCCCGTCCCAAAGCGGCCAATCACGACCTTCGCTCCTTCCAAGATTCTGGTCAGCCCCCCGCCCCATACACATACACATCTGGTCACTCCGTCCCCTTTTCTCTGCTCAGCTGGGCACTCTCCTCCCCACATAACCACCCCCCCAAACGACAGCACTCCGGTGTTAGGGTTTCTTTGGGGGCCTTAGGTTTTCCAGACCCTTAATCCCGGGTGGCAAGTTCACTCACCAGATCTGAAAAACGCGGTGATGTCGGCCAAGTCCTTGGCTGCCTCCTCGGCCCCTTCACCTGCATTGCCCCCGCCGCCGGCGCTCGCGCTGGTGCTGGTGCTGGCGGCGGCCGAGGAAGAGGAGGAGGAGGCGGCGGAGGCGGCGGCGGCGGCAGGGTTGGTGCTGCTGCCGCTGCCGCTGCCGCTCATGGCTGCGGTGGCGGCTCCTCCGGGCAAGACCCCTCCTTCCCTACCGCCCCTCTGCACCTCCTCCTCCTCCTCCTCCTCCTCCTCCACCTCCACCCCCTCTTCCTTCCCCTCCTCCTCCCCCCAGCGAGCTGGTCTCGGGGTCCGGGGAGGAAGGTCCGCTCTTGCAGTCCCTGCTGTGGCTCCCGGCTTCCCCTGGCCGAAACTGCGGAGGCTCGGGCGGCAGCGATCCGCGGCAGCTCAGCGCCGCTCTCCCGGGGCCGGAGGAGGAGGAGCGCCCGAGGAAGCGGCGGCCGGCTGACCAGCCGGCGGCCGAGAGAAGGAGCCCGAGCCCGGGCTGGAGCTGGTGCTGCTGGCGGCGGCCGCTGTTGCTGCCCACGAGGAACACGGGGACATACAAGTGTACTCCGACGGAGGGCACGTAGCTCGCTGGGAGGCGAGGCCAGCAAGCGCTGCCCGCCTGGCTCCGGAGGGCCGGCTGGGGACCGGCAGGGGCTCCGCGGCGCCCGTGGGGAGGAGGCGGCAGATCCAGACACACAATTGCGGAGGGGGAGGGGAAAAGGGGGTGGGGAAAGGTGCACTGGGAGAGGGGAGGGGAGGGGTGGGGAAGGGAAGGGGTGCAATCCGTGCAGCAGGAGTGGGGAAGGGGGGGAAAGGAGGAATTTGCCGCTTCTTCAGGAATCAGGAATCCCAGTGGTGGCTGCTATCCTCCATCTTGATTTCAAATAGGGGAAGAAGGAGGGGGAGGGGGAATCACAGTCGAGAGAACAAGGGTAAAAGGAAAAGGGAAAAAAAGGTGGGGAGGGAGGGCTTCGGGAATTTCCGGCGAAGATCGTCTAGGAGCCCGAGCTTGGACTCGGCTGGTAGGAGGGGCCGAGCCGAGTGGAGGGGGAGGAGGCGGAGTCTGGCTCCGGAGAGGTGGGGCGCTGCTCCAGCTCTAGCTGCAGCCTGGAGCGGGGGTCGGAGGCGGGCGGATGAGCTGGGAACCCGGAGACACGCGCAAGCCCAGCGGCGCTGGGATCAGCTTCCTCCTGCGGTGGGAGGTGGAGTGTTGGGGTGTCAGGTTCAGGGGGTAAGGGCCGCAGATGGCAAAGAGAGTTAGTACTTGTTCGAAATTGGGGGGGGGGGGGGGGTACTCTAGTCCTAGGGCAGACCACTCCTGCCCCCGTGAGGACCGAACCTGACGGCTAGAACCCCGCAGAATGGATCCGCTTTCCTCCAGCCACCCCACTACCACCAGCAGCAGCAGCAGCAGCAGCCCCCTTTCACTGTCAGAGACAATGTCGGATCCTAGACTCCCATCCTCTCCGCTTCCCTCTTCACACACACCCCATCTGCTAAGTGGATAAATGAAAAAGGAAGGCAGGGAGGTTCTGGGGAAAGGGGAGGTGGGCGGTCTGTCACCCAGTGTCAGAGGTCTTTCTCTTCTGGCGTCAGTGTCGATCAACCCATGTGCCTAGACTGGGTGACAGCAGGAGGGGGAAGAGTGAAGCCATGGGAAGAGGAGCAGGGAAAGTTTCCTGTTGCAGAGAAGAAGGGTGAAGAGTATGTATTTTAATGAGGTGAGTCGTCGCTTAGGCAAGTACAGAAAGGCAGAGGTGAAGGATGGAAAGCAACTTGGAAGTAAAATACTGGGGAAATGGTGCTGGCCTTAATTTGATGAGGACCAAGGTTCGGTAATGGAAATGGAGACATGATGACCAAGGCAGAGGGTGCTCGCATGAATAAAATCAGTTCTCCCTACACGTATTAAGATACAGACTTAGATTATTAGAGCTGAAAGGAAACTAAGGCATCGTCTAATCCAAATCCTTCATTTTACAGATGTGGTGAATTTGAGTGACAATGAAAGATCCAAGTAGAAAAGTCCTCTAAGTAGCTGGAGATAGAGAATTAGGTGCTCTGACAGGTCAGGAATGGAAATAAAAATTTGAGATTCAGCAGCATGTGGGGGGAAATATGAAGCTGTGAAGGGAATGTAGAGAGAGTACAATGGCTGAAGTTTGTATATGCAAGACCAATATTTTTCATTACCTCACCTCACCCAAAATGCCAGAAATATTTGTTGAATTGGAAAAAAAAATGGATTGAATTGATTTTAACACGTAAATCCTAGAATACTGGGGCTGAACCTGAGTCAACTGAAGAGGAAAGGAAAAGGGAAGAAAGGCCAAAACCACAGTGGTCCACAGTAGTTGTACCAAACTGGAAGAGAAATGGGGCCACTAGTCTATAAGTAAGGCTTCCTTAAACAGCATATTGATATAGTTTTGAATTTTAATGCCATCTGTGTTTTATTGTATTTTTATTTTGTTAAATATTTTCCAATTACTTTTTTTCATCTGTTTTGGGAGGCACTTAGGAGTGTCATGGGATATATGCCACCTGTGGGCTGAGTGACACATCCAGAGAACTTGACTCAGTACACTTGACAATGGGACTTTCAGTCTCTGCTAAAAAACTTTTTGTTAGAGTTCCTGCCCAGAACTGGTCCAGGGATGTGCCTCCTGTCTTATGGTTTCCATTGTCCAGGTGATTGAACCATACTCTTAACTGGATCTTCTGAAAACCCAAGCCACAGGGTAGCTATTCAGGGTTAGATTTATGAGAATCCAGAGTAGTGTGTCATATTACCTAAAAATTTCCTTATTTCTGTCTTTGACAATTATCTTTTTTTTTTACAATCTCTGACTGAAATTCAAATAAAACAATGCCTGTAGTACAAAATATTATTGTCATCATTATTTTTAATTTCATTAGTATAGATAGAACTTTAAATTTTACAAAGTATTTTCCTCCCAACAACCCTATGAAGCAAGTAAAACAAGTAGTTTGCCCTTTTTACTAATGAGCAAATTAAGCTTCAGAGAGTTTAATTGAATGCCCAGGATCATGCATCTAGTTAATTTTGGAGCTGAGATTTCACAGAATCTGAGTCAGGAGAACTCTCAGATGCCACCTAGTCCAATCCATTGCAATCCAAGAATCCCTCCTACAACATCTGCCTGAAACGGTCAGCAGACTCTTTCTGCTTGAAGACCTCCAGAAATGGAAATGCACTTACTTCCCAAGGCAGCCCATTCTGTGTTGGAACAACTTCAATTATTATGATTTTTTTTCTTGCATAAAGCCTAATTCTAACCTCTCTAAAACTTCAATTCAATGAATATTTTTTTAACGTACCTACTTTGTGCAAAGCAAAGTGTTAGGCAAAAAACAATTACCTTTCTTTCCCTGGATACTATACCTTTTTATTGTAGTGGAAAGAACTATATACTTAAAGTTACAGAATCACAGAATTTAAGAGTTGGAAGGGATATTTTAGTGGTCATTTAGTCCAACTCAGATACATGAAAGGAATCCTTGCTATGGCACACCCAATAAGTGGTTGGCAAACCTATCTGAAGACCTTCTGGGTAGCATAGTCTACTTTTCAAGTCCTCCTGACCCCTGCACTGGTGCTGTATCCACCGTACCACCTCATCCTGAGTCATAACCAGTCATCCTGATGAATATCTGGTCACTGGATTCAGATGGCTCTGGAGGAGAAAGTGAGGCTCGTGACCTGCACAGCCCTCCCTCATGCAAAACAAAGTCAAATGCAAGTCATGTCATTATTTCTCTGATGGCATGGTCTTCTTTGGCAAGAAAGGACGAACACATACACAGTCTACTTTTGAACAGTTCTAATTAATAGTAAGTCTTCTCCCCACCTCAATGGAATTTGTGTGCAGTTGCACCTGGTTCTGTCTTCTGGGACCAAATGAAACAAATCTAGTCTTTACAAATTTCTGAAGTATCTGGATTTCAGTATCTTGGAATATTCTTAGTTTAAATCTAGAAGAGACCTTAGGAGCCATTTAATATTACACACCTGTTTTATGAATGAGGAAATTTGAATACTAGTGAGTTTATGTGACTTGGCCAAGACCAGTAAAGTCATAAGTAGTAAAGCTAGAATTCAAACCCAAGTTCTCTAACTCCTAATTCGTTGGTCTTTAGGAGGTAAGGATTAAGTGTTCAATTAATGTTTGCTCATGACATTTTAAAGAATCTCTGAGTGAATTGGTAATCATTTAATCAACTTAATTTAAGGACTCTATAAAGTCCAACTCTGAAGTCTGACCATGTAGTAGATGTGATCCCATGTCCTGGAAGGCTATTACTACTTGAATACAAGTTCTAATAGGCTCTACCATGTTGGAAAGCCTTCAAATTCTGGTTCTGCTACTTTCTACTTACGTCACCTTAAGTACTTCCTCTCTCTGGGACTCAGTTTCTCCACTTCTTAAATAAAAGGCTTGGATTAGATGACATCTACCGCCCCCTCCAGCTATAAATGCTATGATTTTATTCTATTAATGCAACATAGAGTAGTCTTAGTTTTTTGGATTGTCACATCACCATGTTGCTTCGTATTGAGCTTGAAATCTCCTAAAACCTTGAGATATTTTGTACAGGAACTATTTTTTAGCCTCAACTCCTTGGTTATATACAATGAATACATTATCTTTGAATTTGTCCTCTTTTCTCCACTCACCCAGCCACCATCCTTGTTCAGGCCCTTAACAATCACCTCATGCCTAGACTATTGCAATAACCTCCTGTTTGTTCTCCCTGCCTTAAATCTCTCCATACTCCAGTCCATCCTTCACTCAGCTGCCAAAGCATTCTTACTAATGCTTGGTTCTGACCATGTCACATGCCCTAATCCCCTACTTAACAAACTCCAGTGGCCCCTTTTACCTGCAGGATTAAATATAAAATCCTATTTGGCATTTAAAGTCCTTCACAGATCAGTCCCTTTCTAACTTTCCAGTTTTCTTGTATTTTACTCCCTTTTATGTACCTTACAATCCAGCAACTGCTATCCATTTCCATTTTATTGGTGCATTCGTCCCATTCACATTCAAGATTATAACTAGTTGTGTATTTTCCTCCATCCCATTTTTCTTCACTGTTTATGCTTCTGTCCCTCTATTTTTATCCTCTCCCTTCTCAGATATCTAATATAGTTTTGACAACTGCCTCACTAATCTATACCCCTTATAAAAATCCTTTCCTTATCCTATCCCCTTGCCCTCCTATTTCTCTGTAAGTTAAGAAGACTTTTATACTTTTCTAGATGTATATGTTATTCCCTCTTTAACTCAGTTCTGATTAAAATAATGTTCTAGCATTACCAGCTTTCCTCCCTCTCCTAACCTCCACTATAACAGTTCTTCCATTCATTCTTCATTTGTACAAAATAATTGCTCCATTTTACCTCACCCTATCCAGTTTCATTTTTTAGAATCGTCTCTACTTACTCAACTCAACTCCAGGCCTTCTATCTATGTTTTGTCTGTCAAACTACCCTGGTAATAACATTCTTAAGAGTTAAAGCTAATGTTTTCTCATATAAGAAGTAAACAATTTGACCTTATTAAATTCCCAATAATTGCATTTTCATATTTGCCTTCTTATGTTTCCCCTGATTCTTGTAGGTCAAATTTTCTGTTAAGTTCTGATCTTTTCCTCAAGAATACCTGAAAGTCTTTTAGTTCATTAGATATCCATTTTTTCCCTTTCAGGTTTATATTCATCTTCCCTGGATAAGTTATTATTGGTTGCAAACCCAGTTCCTTTGCTCTTTGGAATATTATGTCCCATGCCCTTCGGTCTTTTAATGTAAAAGGTGCTAAATTTTATGTTATTTTGACTGTAACTGTACAATATTTAAATTGTTTCTTCTAATTGCTTGCAGTATTTTTCCTTGACCTGGGAGATTTGAAACTTAGTTGTAATGTTCTTGTGATTTTCCCTCTTAGGATCTGGTGGTGAGTGGTGGATTTTTTTTTCAATTTCCATTTCTATCTCTAGTTCTAAAACTTTAGGGTGATTTTTCTTAATAATTTCTTGAAGTATAGCGTCTAGACTCTTTTCTGGACTCAAGTAGTCCAACAATCCTTATATTGTCTTTCCTTAATATGTCTTCTGAATGAGTTATTTTTGTAATGTGACATTTCACATATTCTACTTTTTCATTCTTTAAATGTTGTTTTGTTGATCATCTCTTGACATCTTAGGAAGTTATTAGCTTCCCCTTGCTCAGTTCCAATGTTTAAAGAATCATTTTTCTTCCATAAGTTTTTGGATCTCTTTTTCCAATTGGTTGACTTTCTTTTTACAATTATTTTTGCATTACTCTGACTTTTCCCTAATTTTTATTCACTCTCATTTCATTTTTAAAGTCATTTTTTAAGCTCTTCCAAGAACTTATTTTGGATCTGTGGCCATTTTACATTTTTCTTTGAAGTGTTAGAAACAACTATTTTGACTTCACTGTTTTCTTCTAAGTTTGAAACCTGTTCATCATCATAGCTATCTATGGTAGGGTTCTTTCTCTTTTGCTTACTCATTTTTTAGCAGCTTATTTCTTGGTTAATAAATTTATGTTAGAGTCAGGCTCTAATGACAAGGTGTGGGGAATAATGTCTCAGGCTTCAGGATTTTCATGATGTTGTTTTCTGAGCTGTATCTGGGGACTTGACCTCAAATGCTCTTACTCCCTGTGGTTTCTCCCAGGGCTACAAGCTTTAGCTCACCCCTCTGCCCTGGAACTAAGACCAGGGACCAACGGCTCTGTTCTTCTGAAAGTGACCATAGTCTGCAGGGCCCCTGCCACTCCATGACCACACTCAATAATATGTAGTCACTGTTCTTCATCCACAGACACAGCTTGGGAACACATCTGGTCAACACACTTGGTCCCTATGTCCAGCACCAGCAGAGGGCCCTGTAATCTTCCCCTAACCCCCAATATTGTCTCTGAGGCAAAAGTTCCTGAAGCTGAGACTGCTGTCAACACAACTGGCCCCAGCTGTGTTGTTGATTCAGTGGTATCTGCATGGAGGTTTCTACATTTCAATCAAACTAGACCATATCCTTCTAAGTTGTCTTAGCCTGGACAACTGCTTTACCCCGACTTTTAATTATTTTTGCCTTTCTAAAGTTCTCTTTGAAGCATTATTTTCAATTATTTGTGAGGGACTTTGGGAAAGCCAGGTAATTTCCTGCCTTACTCTGCCATCTTCCTAGCATCCTGTCTCTTGACTTTGTTTTAATATGTTTTGCTGTCTCATGTAGTCATCAGTTTTTCTTTGATCCATTACAGTTTTCATGGAGTTTTTTTGCTTAGGTGAGGTTTTGTACCATATGCTAAGCTGTTAATTCCATTTCCAAATCTTTCTTCCATAACTCTCATTTCTTTTCAGATTTGTTCCTTTAGCGCTCTCATTTCACTTATGAAATAATTTTAACCTCGTGCTTCATCTTTTCCATTATTTTTAGTTTAGTTTTTACCCACTCTGTGTTTTCCTTTGAGGCAGAACTTGTAGATGTTTTGGAGTCATTTTGTCTTGGGCTTTTGTCTTGAATATTTTTGTCATCTTATGGAAGGATTCTTCTTTTTTAAAAAAAATTACTTATGTTTCTTGCTTACTTCCTATTTGATATCAGCTGGATTCTGTGTACTTCCAAAAGGAAGGTCTAGGCTAGTAGTGTTGCAGCTTTCTTGGGCATGTTGACTGTTTTATTTTTCCAGGATCCTCAGGGACAGGCTGGGGATCTACAGACTTTCAGTGCTCCCACAGTGGTCCAATCTGGGACAAATTATGTTATTTTTGTACCTGTCCCTCCCCTCCCCCTTCCCCTGAGATCTGTGTTTCTTTCCTTGTTTTGGATCTGAGCAACAGCAGACAGCTGTTGGATTTAACCCCTATCAGCCAACTGGAAAGCCTTGCTGGTTCAGAGTGACAGAATTGTAGACTTCCCTTTGGTTTGAAATTCTTCCCCTGGTGATTTTTCTGCAGGCTTCAGGTACATTTTCTCTTCTCTTCTTCAAGACCAAGCTTGATCATTATGATTACGTAGCTTTAGTGCTATTTTTTTTGTTCTTTCTTCTGATTTACACTGTTGCAGTGATTTTATATATTGTTTTCATTGCTCCATCAAGAAAAATCTTGAACAAGTGGAAATCTATTGTGCATGCTCCTTTTCCTGCCATCTCATCTATTACATGTAGATATAATATATTCTTATGTAAACGATCCACTACCTATATGTATTCACTTAACTAAAAATACCATTCTCTTTTGAATTCAAGTGGGGGGCATAAATTATTTTCATAGATAATGAAAAAGTTTAAGATATGTTACGTGCTATTCAGATATTTGTAACTCTCTTGGGTACCACTTAAATTAGGCCAATTTAAGTTGGTATTTGGCAATATCCCTCTAAGGTCATTTAGAAAAATGTTATGGCCATCTTGCCAGAAACCAATGTTAGAGCTAAGCATAGTTTCTATGAAGATCCTCATAGGATCCATAAAGGAATATGTATTTATGACAGAGATAAAGGATGGCACTTATTCATTTCCTCAAAAAAAATTATTTTAATTTGGTATCAAAGCTTCTGCTGATTAATTTTTCCTTTAGAGACAAGTGAGTAAGCATTCTTTCATTAGAACATTATATTTTATGCAATTTTTGCTTTATTTTTGGATAGTATTTAGACATAATCACAGAACATAAATTATTTTTTAAAATAAATAATAAATTGTCAAGGAGAGGAAGCATAGAATCAGAAAGAAATGATTCTCATGGATGCTTGAAAATAATATGTTATAAACACTGGAGAATAAAAGTAATTACAGTGGGTAGCCCTTTGTAGAGTTCTATTATGGAAGGTGTATTTTGAGCTGTGTCCCCCTAGAATGAGTGTTCTGAGTAAATAAGTATCTATCAAGAGGAAGAAGCAACACTAGTGATGCAGAATGTAAGAGAAGAAATAATTAAAATTTGAAGGTAGGTGGTCAATCCAGTGGCCCAGTTTTATCAGTACCGCTGTGTCTTATTGCTACTTATGTTCATTTTAGCTTTATTCATTATTCCCCTGCAGCTCCTAGTTGTGTATAAACCTAGTAGGAGACACAGACTCTCAGGCTGTGATTTTCACTTCCAATATAGAGCATACTAGTGGGCTTTTCTTGTGACTTGCAAGTATAAAATAATGGTATAAAATTAAATCATTGCTCAGACTGAAGCAATAAGTTGTCTCTGTTCATAGTCAATATCTTATGCTCACTTTTTAAGGAAAGATCACTTGATTATAAGCTTTTCACAGGGCAAGTATCATGTACTTGAGCTGTCTGCATCCCTTGGGGTGCCGGCCACACTACTATTCAAGTGTGTATTTTTTTAAGAAAATAAATGAATGAAGTCATTCCCCAGCTGATAAATCGTTAGAGGATATGAGCAGGCAATTTTCAGATGAAGTAACTAAAGATATCTATAGTCATATGAAAAAATGTTCTAAATCACTTTTGATTAGAGAGATGCAAATCAAAACAACTCTGAGGTACTACATCACACCTATCAGATTGGAAAACATGACAGAACAGGAAGATGATAAATGTTGGAGAGGATGTGGGAGAGTTGGAACACGAATACATTGTTGATGGAGCTGTGAACTGGTCCAACCACTCTGGAGAGCAATTTGGAACTATGCCCAAAGGGCTACAAAAATATGCATACCCTTTGACCCAGCAATATCGCTACTAGAACTGTATCCCCAAGAGACCATAAAAATGGGAAAGGGTCCCACATGTACAAAAATATTTATAGCAACACTCTTTGTGGTGGCCAAAAACTGGAAATCAAGTGGATGCCCATCAGTTGAGGAATGGCTGAATAAATTATGGTATATGAATGTAATGGAATACTATTGCACCATAAGAAATGATGAACAGGAAGACTTCAGAGAGGCATGGAAAGACTTATATAATCTGATGCTGAGTGAAAGGAGCAAAATCAGGAGAACTTTGTGCACAGCAATGACCACAGTGTGCGAGAGTTTTTCTGGTAGACTTGGAACTTCATTGCAATGCAAGGACTTAAAAAACTTCCAATGGTCTTTTAAGGCAAAATGCATTCCACATCCAGAGAAAGAACTATGGAATTCAATCGCAGAATGTAGCAGATCATTTTCTTTTGTATTACGTTTTGGTTTGTTATAAGATTTTTCCCATTCATTTTAATTCTTCTACACAGCATGATTATAGTGAAAATGTACTTAATAGGAATGTATGTGTAGAACCTATACAAAATTATATGCCATCTTGGGGAGGGAGAGGGAAGGTAGAGGGGAGGGAGGGAAAAATATCTAAGTTATATGGTAGTGATTGTAGAACACTGAAAATAAAAAAAAATTAATAAAAAAGAAATGGAGCAAGAGATTTAAAAAGAGCTTAAAATATTTTTATCAGTAGAAAGAGACTGAGGAAATGAAAATTGGAAAAGAGTGAGAGATGTGGAAGAAAAAATTGGAAAAGGAATTAGTATCTTGGTATAAGAGGTAAAAAACTTTATTCAAACAACAAATGCCCTGAAAATTAGAATGAATCAAATAGAAGGCAACGACTCCGTGAAGCAACAAGAAATATTAAAACAGTCAAGAAACTGAAAAAAATAGGATAAGATGTAATGTATCATAGAGCAAAAACAAATAACCTGGAAAACAGATCAAGGAGAAAAAAATTTAAGAATCATTGCACTATCTGAATGCCATGACCAAAAAAACTGAATCTAGACATTATAGAAAGTATTAGAACAGATCTCTTAGAACTAGAGAGCAATCACGGATCATCTCCTAAAAGAAGCCTCAAAATGACAATTACCTGGATTCCTTCAGACAAAATTCAGAGCTCCCAAATCGAAGAAGAAATACTGCAAGCAGCCAAAAAGAAAATTTGATACCAAGGTGCCTTAGCCTGAATCACACAAGATTTGGCAACTGCCAATATAAGGATGTGGAAGACATAGCATTCTAGGAGATGAAGGATATGTATGGGGCAGTTAGGTGGCTCAATGGATAGAGCAACTGACCTGAAGCCAGGAAGACCCATCTTCCTGAGTTCCAGCCTAGCCTCAGAGACTTACTAGCTGTGAGTCCCTGGGTAAGTCACCTAACCCTGTTTGACTCAGGTCTTTATCTGTCAAATGAGCTGGAGAAGGAAATGGAAAAATGCTACATACTGTACTCTTTGCCAAGAAAACCCCAAATGGGGTCACAAAGAGACAAAACTGAAAGAACAACAACAAAAGGGTATGTATGGGCTTATAGCCAAGAATCCAGAAAAACTGAGCATAATTACACAGGGGGAAAAATGTATTTTTATTGAAACATAGTACTTCCAAGCATTCCTAATAAAAAGACCAACACTGCATAGAAACTGATTTTCAAACACAGGAATGCAGAGAAACATAAAAATGTAAATGTGAATGAACACCAAGGACTAAAGAAGGATAAACTACTTACATTAAAATATGAAAAGATGATACATATTTCATCTCAGAACACTATCATCATAGGGGTCATAGAAGGAGCCCAATTAGACAAGATCTGAGAATGGTTCTATTATGTCTTGATGATTGTAAGAGAAGAATGGAAGGAGAAGGGAAATGTAATATACTAGGTGGAGTGAAGGGAAGGGAAAAGAAAATTAGGGGAAATTATCTCACATAATTGTGGTGCACAAGTATACATCTAGTATACAAAGGAGAAAGTGGGTGGAAAAGCTGACACTTGAATGTCACTCTCATCTGAAATGGTCAAAAGAAGGAAGAATATATAAATACATAGAGATAGAAACAGTTATACATTTCACTTAACAAAGAAGTGGGAAGAAAAGGGGAGCAGGGGGAGGAAGAATTTGAGAAAGGATAGGGATCAGTTCTAAGAAAAACAAACTCTAAGGATTTACAAAAATATTTATATCTCTTTTTGAGAAGGCAAAGAATGGGAATCTGAAGGAGTGGTCATAAATTGGGACAACTGAGTTATGGTATATAAATATGAAGGAATACTATTTTCCTGAACTTTTATCAGTATAATGATCAACCATGATTCCAGAGAACTAATAATGAAACATTATTAGTGAGGTGAGGGGCTCATAATGGAGAATGAGACGATTTCTTTTTGGACATAACCATTGTAGAAATTCATTTTGATTAACTACACATGTTTTAATGTTTGTTTTTCCTTCTCTTTTCAGTGGGAGAGGGATCGGGGTAGGAAAGTGAGAAAGCAGATCTTGGCTGAATAAAGCAAATAAAATATTTTAAAAATAAAATCAAAATTGTAACAAATTAAGTACACAATATTTAGAAGTAAACAACCCTTTTAGCCTAGTGTCCAATAAGCCCTAAGACCCCAACTACTGGGTTAAAGATTCACTACTGAAGAAAACTGCTCAGACAATTAGAAAACAGTCCAGCAGAAATTAGGCTTAGACTAATACCTTATATTATATACCAAAACAATCTCCTAATCGATACATGATTGAGACATAAAAGGTCACATAGTAGTCTAATTAGAGAACCAAGGAAGAAATTAACTTTCAAACTTATAGATATAGAAAAAGTTCATGAGGAAACAAGCAATAGAAAGATTTACAGAAAATATAATGGACAATTTTATTTACATAACATTTTGAAAGCTTTTGCACAAACAAAACCAATCTAGTTAAAATTAGATGGGAAATTGTTCACTGGTAAAAAAACTTTTCAGTAAATTTCTTTAATAAAGGTCTTATTTTCAAGATATGTCACTGATTGGATTCAAATTTATAAGAATAAGAGCCATTCCCCAATTGATAAATGATTAAAGAATATAAACACATAGTTTTCATAGGACGAAACTTAATCTAGCACAAACATATGGGAAAATCCCCAAACCACTAAAAATTAGAAAAATACAAAGTAAAGAAACTCAAGTTCTACCCTATTCCCACCACACTGACAAATATGTGAACAAAGGAAAATGACAAGTGATAGAGGGACTGTGGTAAAACAGCCATATTTAGTGCTATGAATTTGGTCATTCATTCTGGAAAGCAATTTGGAACTATGTCTCTAAAGTCACTAAACTTTGTGTACCTTTTGATCAAGTGATAATATTAGGATAATGAAAAGAAGAAGGAGGGGGGCAGGAAACATTTATAGTGTACCTACTATGTGTAGAGCACTGTGCTAATCACTTTTTACAACTATTATCTCATTTTATTAATACTAGTGGACCACACTCCAAAGAAATCAAAGAAAGAGGAAAAGAAGACACACACACGCACACATGCACACACACACACAGAGTTCAATTCTCTTCATAGTGGTCAAGTACTGGAAACTATGGGAGTACCTATCAATTGGGAAATTGCTGAAGAAATTATATATATATAAATATAATGCAATGTTATTGCATCATAAGAAAAAACTAATCCCATAAGAAAGGGATTAGTTTCAGAGAAGTATGTGAAGACTTCTATAAATTGATGCACTGAAGAGATCAGGAGAACTATTTGTACAATAACTACAGTAGTGCAAAGACAACTTTGAAAGACTTAAGACCTCTGATCTAAGCCATGACCAGCCACAAATACTGATAACTGATGATGAAGCATACTTCATATCTTGTGACAGAAAGGCAGAATCAGACATACATTTTCTTGACATGAATAGTACAAGAATTTGTTTTGCTTAATTATACATGTTTGAAAAGAATTTTATTTTTCTTTCCTCTATTTTTGTAAATTGTGGCAGAAATGCTACTAGGCTCCCATCTCTCCCCCATCTCAGCAAGATGATAGATTTTCAAGGTCATTATTAGTATAGCACTCCCTCTGGCTTACTTCCTTTATGTCAGTCTTGAGTATGGGGAATCAATCTCTGGGGAGCAGCTGCTATTTACGGGAACCCACTCTTACTACTATAGCTCACAAACTTCCACCACTGTGCTTTCCCCTGTGGTTACAATTAGTTCACTGCATTTACCAAGATGGCAAACTAAGGTGTTTATTTCCCACAAATACCTTCTTTGAGAAGAAGAGGCAAAAATTTAGAGTAGCTCAGTAATGAAGCACACATGTAGGAATGCTTGTGGTCAAGGCAACACTCACATCTGATACTAAAAGGTTTAATGTCCTTTCTCTCCTATGAAGTCCTTTCCCTTTGGGAAAAACTGTCTCTCTTGGGTGAATGACTCAGCTGGGCTTCCAGGGTCTTTTCTCTTCTTCTTGGACAGGGTTACCTGTCTCTTGCATCCATAGCTAATTATTTTTCTGCTGCCAGAGGAACCATTACTTAAAGCTACTTTCAACCTCAAGTGACTACATATGTGTATCTGTTAGAACCATGTATCACGTTCCCTCATCTGAGCTTTGAATTCTTTCAAACTCTAATTTCTGGTTGGGATGTCTCCCTCTGGGTGAATAATTTCACTGTAGGACTTTATGTCTGATGCTTGGAAGGGATGGAGGAGAAGGAAGAGAAAATCCTCTTCTCCCCTCCCCAAAAGGTAAAAGAATTGGATTCTTCTCTGATCGTTGGCTCCTGTCTCAAGACACTTGAGCTAAAGAGATTGTGTCTTTTTAGGATCACCACCTAAAGTCATCACCATGACCAATCATTAGTCATCCAATATATGTTGCTCCCTTCTGAGACAGAAACAAAGAGAGAGGGGACAGGAAGAGAGAGCGGGAGATACACACACACACACACACACACACACACACACACATACAGGGAGACACACAAAGACACATAGAAAGAGACAGACACAGAGAAGCAGAGAAAGAGAATTTGGAAAATATATAACATTCCTGTGGCAAGTGGGCAAGGTGACTATCTGAAATCTGTTCGATTTATTACAATTTAAAAGGAGCACAAGGACTCATGAGAACGAGTCATACAATGCCAGTCTTGGATGACAAAGTGATCCCCAGACAGCTAATGACCACATTGTTCATTCTCTTTACATAGTCTGTCTACATCTAGGGCAAAGCACTGACCAGTACAGAGTCTTGGCTATTGGCAGCCTACTCCCTCAGCTGTTTTATCAAGCCTCTGACAGTCTTTGCAGCAGGACACAGGAACTTCTGTATCCCTTCATTGCCTAAGCCCAGCAGTGAGCCAAGTAACTGACCCTGGAATCAGCAGCAACTTTCAACTTAAGCTTTTCGTAACTAAACAATAGTCAACTGTGGCTTTAAAAGGAACACAGAAACAGTTTCTCACTCAGTGGGATTTCCTTCCTTGTGGGTTTTCCCGAGTTGTCTTTGTCCCAGGTCATGTCTAGCAGATGTCTGTAGCTTTGGGAATCCTTCTGAGAAACCAACAACAACTAGATCACATTGGACCTTCTGGGGGAGTGAAAGCTGCAGGGCATTTTCAAAGGTCATCTGAAGTCTTTACACGAACAACATTAGCAAGTTATAGGACAGAGATTCTGCTTACTCCTTTTCTTGATGTAGCTTTAAGGGTGAATTTAGAAGATTATTTCTATATGTTGTGCATGACCTCATATGTACAATGGCTATTGTATTTCTTGCCTTCTCGTTGGTTATGGGAGGGAGTGGAGGGAGGAAGAATATTTGGATCTGAAAATTAAAAAAAAAATTTATGAAAGATTATTTCAACTATTTTGGGATGCTGAGGCAATCATCAAATCCTCAAAATCATGTGTATGTAGATTTAGAGAGAGAAGGTGTCTTCAAGAGTATCTAGTCCAACTTCCTCTTTTTACAGATGAGTAAACTGAGTCTCAGAGAGGTGAAAAAAATTTGCCCAAAGTCACACAGAGAATAAGAAAGCTAGGACTTAAAATTATATGCTCTGAGTCTGAATCCAAATCCAGAGTCTTTTCCATTATATTGTATTGTATTCCCAAGATACTTAGCTTAGAGAAGAGATGAGGTATGACTTTATGGAAGTACGTTGGGAATGGTATTTGGTATCCATTTTAACACTTATAATATATCTTTGGTAAATCCATTTAACAAGTCCCTAAGAGCCCCTGAAATATTTGAATTATAACTTAGATAGAACAATGATTTCTTAAAAGGAATACTCTGGCAGTATATACAAATTAGTGTTGTCCTTTAAAGTTATAACATTGGGACTACCCACTTTCACTTAGTCCTTTGATGCTTGCATTCCTCAATACAATGTTGGAATAGTTTTATTGAAATTACAAATGAGGTTACAAAAATTACAAAAGAAGGAAAGTGTTGGAAATAATGTGGAAAAATAGACACTGATACATTGTGTGAAGAATTGTTCTATGAAGTGTTCCAACCATCTTGGAAAACTATTTGGATTTGTTAAAGTGACTAAACTGTTTCACTTTGAGAAAAGTAGTGCTCACCCTATTTCCCCAGACTAAGACTTAAATAACTTTGTCATCATTTCAGATCCATTTAGACTTCCAAACCCTTACTGTGATCTCATAGAAAAGCTCTATCATTTATATGCTTAGCCATTTTGACAATCATGATCATTATGATAATTCTAAGCTCTGAGAAATTTGAGGCTGCAGAAGAATGGTGAATACCATTGCCTGGACCCTAGGACTATCTTTTTCATATCCTTTGCTCTTTTGGAGGGCCATACCAAATGTAGAATAACAGACTCTTAGAGTCTTGGAAGACACCTCAGAGATTGTCTAGTCCAACCCCATAAACATCCTTGAAAAATGGCCACGTAGGCTTTGATTGAAAACCTTAAGTGCCAGGAGCTAAAGCAGTCCCTAAGTTAGTCTGTTATTTTGAGGAGTAGGTTTGCTAGTTCACAAGTTTTGACCTTTTTTGAGACAGAATCTACTTTTCTTTAACATGGTGGACATGAGATTTATATGGACTAAATTTATCTAAGTGAGTTATAAAGTTGAGGGATTTAGAGAAGAAAAGAATGATAGAGATTCTCCAGTTTAATTCTAACATTTCACAAAGTACTATGCTAAGAGTACTAGTTCTGTAGTTAGAAGATCTGGGTTCAAATCCCTTCTTTTAAACTTACTACATGATCTTGGGCAAGTCACTCTCCTTGGGTAAGTCACTCTCCTTGGGTCTCAGTTTTCTCATTTGTAAAATAAGAGTGGGGTTTGGGAGTAGGTTGGACTGGCTCACCTTTAAGTTCTTTCCTAGGTCTAGGTCCTATGATTCTATAGTCCTTAGGATGAGGAAACTGAAGCTTAGAGAAATTAAATGATTTGCCAAAGGTCATACAGGTAGCAAATAACTGAGCTTGAACCTGAATGTAAGTCCTCCAAAATCGAGTGTTCTTTCTACTATAATTGACAGTGGTTGAGAAAGGCCTTGAACATCCTCTATTAGTGGAATCTTTGGAGGCACATTTTATTTATTTGTTTTTTGAGACTGGGTCTTCTTTTCTTACCCAGGCAGGAAATGCAGAAGCCACTCACAGGACTGGTCTCATTATTGATCATTGTGGAAGGTTTGACCTCCTGCTCCATTTCTGACCTGAGCTAGTTTGCTTCTTTTTAGGCAACCTGGTGGCTACCCACTCTTAGGGATTTACCATATTGGTGTAGGACTCAGTGCAGACACCAGATTGGCTTAGTACAGTGTATCTCAAAACTCCAGAGCTCAAACAATTCACCAGTGATGGCCTCCCCAGTAGCAAGGATTAAAGGCATGCACTGCCTAACCCGTTTTGGAGACACGTTTTAAAATGATTAAAATATCCATGGTAAGAGAAGGAGACAAAACAATCTTTTAATGATTTATATTTTAAAAAAAGATAGTTTAAATATTAAATGAGTAATCCTTCTCCTCCCTTCACTTGCTGTCTCTCATTCTTCCATTCCACCCCACCCTTCCAAGGAATTGTAATGATTCTTAAAAGCTGAAAGAAGATCATCTGAATTTCTGAATTCCCAGGATTTTTTAGTTCTGTTACATTCTAAAATGGATTATGTCACTCTTAATTTGGGGTCCACCCATTGAATTTCAGATGATATTTTAGAGAACTCAGTGTGTTATCTTTAAGTATCACGTAAGCCAAAATTGTTCTGTTTCCTAGTAGTGAGCTCAGGAACTTGGCATTCTAGTCCTAGATATTTAGGATGAACACTCTACCTACTCCCAAAAGGATATGAGATGATTTCCAGAATTAAACATAATGTAAAATAGGACAATTAGCGATAAAAACAGAACAGATGTTGGCAACATGTTGAGTGGTTTTTGCAAAGTCATTTGGGAAGATTTGAATGAACTGTTGCAAAAGAACAATTCAAATAATGACTACCATGGCATAAAGAAAAATATTGCTAAAACACAACCAAATAATGAGTGGTCAAAAAACCAGTAATGGTCCCAAAGAACCAAGTAAATAATGAAACATAGTTCCTTCCTCATCCTCCCATGGTGGGTGGAGGTAGTAATACAAGAACAGATAGTGCATACATTATTATGTGTGGGTAAAGTTATCAGTTGTTTTTTATTTAACTTTTTTTTTTTTTGATAATAAGGGAGAGTTCAGTTCTGTTGGCAGTTGGGAATGGTGGGTAGGATATGTCCAGAAATTGACTGTTAATGTAAAAATAAAATCATCAATGTATCTTTTTAGAAAGTCAGTTAATCAATTTTTTTCTGTAGTTTGTAAAGTTGGAATGATAATGGCATGTTTTCAGGTAGCTATTGTGAAATACAATGAATATTTATAAAGTACTTTGAGATCTACCATGAAAGGTATTTACAAGTAAGTAGCCAAGTATGTTTCTTAGGTAGTGTTATTTTAACATAGCTCTTAGCATTTAAATTCTACCTCTGATGTAATCTGAAATATAAGCATAATCTTTAGATCCATGGGGACAAATAGCTTCCTGATATAATAACACACTCTAGCAACTTACTCCACCCAAAGAATAATTACAGGAGAAATAACCAGGATGTGTGCTGACGTGTGCAGTAGTTACTGTTGATAGAGTTCTTTTTATTCCTTGATGATTTTTCTTTCTGGTACTGTCTACAAAAGGTGCCAAAATGACCGTTCTGAGGAACTGAAGCCCTGATGTCATTCATAAAAGAGGCCCTACACAAACTCGCTTCACCTTCTCCAGAGATCTTCAAAAGGCCAATCAATCACCAGGGACTAGCTCAGACTCTGCTACATTCTGTTGAGACTGAAAGTCAATAGGTGGACTTGTGGCCAAGTTCTCATAGATTATTGCCTATTTCTTTAAAGTAGCAAACAGTCTCAAGGTTTTAAGGGGGCAATATGGTATAGTGGAAATAGCAACGACTGTGGAATCAGAGAACTTGAAATCAGATTCTACCTTGGATATCTCTGTGACTTTGAGTACATCACTATCCTTCCCTGGACCTTAGTTCCTGTTCCTCAGCATGATCTCCAAATCCCTCAATCTGTAAAACAATGGGATTGGACTAGATGGCCTCTGAATTCTCTTCTGTCTCTTAATTCATAATCTTACGGCTCTCTTTCCTTATTCATAAAAGATTCCTCATCCAGTATGACCAGAAAGAAGTAGGAAGAGCAACGGGTCTGTACTCAGTGACCTCCTTGCTCAAATCCTTGCCTGGCTACTTATGGTCATTTTATCTATCTGGGTTTTGGTTTCCTCATCTCTAAAATGAGGAGATTGTACCAAATAATTTTTAAGATCTCTTCCAGTTCTAAATCTTTGATTTTATTAACTCTTATTTCAAGTAGACTTTCTGAGCTGGTATCTTTTAAAGTTTCCTCCTCTGATCTGAGAACAAGGGAAGAGAGTTCCAAATGTATCAATGGGAAAATAGAAAAAGTAGCACCATAAAGTGTATATTTTTAAAATCAATCTCTGCTAAAAATGAAATCTCCCTAAAACTGATTTATTTTCTCTTTTGTGATGAGTTATTTTTCTCCACATTAGGGAGGTGCTTCCCACCTCCATCCCCATGCTATGACAGTATCATTATCTACTTTTTCATTTTTCTTAAAAAATGGAGTGCAAATGGGTAAGGTGGGGAGGGGGGGGCTCATGATGTAAAAAGGTATCAACTGATCCCATTCTAGACACCTTGAATGAGATAATTCTTTAGAGATCAATCTAGTTTTATGCATTGGGCTTATATTGATATTACCATATTTTGTTGGTGAACTTTACCAAAAGTTTGCCTGTAATTCATAGAAAATAACAGCTAAATTGTTGCTTCTTTTTATTTTAATTCACAAGAGTTTGTTAATCCTTTTTGTAATTACAAAGTATGTGGCCTCTCTATAATCACTTGGAGCAGGATGGAAAAAAAAAATAAACCATTGGGTTGAAGTGGGAGTGTATGTGCACACTTCCCTCTACTGGGTACAAATAGAACTACTCAATTAGCAAGTTCTGCTACGTACAGCTGAATGATTTATTTTGTCTCAAGTGATGTAGATATAGACACCTTAAGAATACTTGTTGCATGCATCTGTAAGTGCATGCATATACTTATATGTTACCCACATAACTGGGATAACACATAATTGAAAATTGTATGTTGACAGACTTGCCTTCATCTTAAATTTTTTTTTTCAACACTTCTTTTCCTTCTGGCTCTCATTGAGATCTGACTTCCTCTTCATGACATAGCCTCCCTGGCAGCTCTTTTCTGGTACTTGTTGCATTTTTACTCATTCCTCTCAACTCACTGGTCAAGGTGGGGGAGCAAGAATACTCTTTGGTTCCCATTGTCACTTCCAGGCTGGAGGATTTTACTCAATTCATATCTACTATCCAATTAAAATCCTGGTAGATGTCTATTGACCACTAAGGCACACCCTTTCTTTTTTTCAATGAGTTTTTGACCTTGTTCACAGTTTTTTTCTCTTCCCCAGTTCCTGCCTTCATACTAGGAGATTTCAATATATGTTCTAATACTCCTTCAAATACTTTACCTCTCAGTTTGAACTTGCTCATCACACACAAATGTTTCACTTCATATATATGAACTCTGGACTTCCCTTACCTTGTCACAATTCATTGTTATTATACCTTTCTCTCTGTCTTGCAAGTCTAAATCCTATTCTTCATCCTCACCATGATCTCCAAATCCCTCAAACTCTTACTTCTTTCCAAGGCTGTCATCCATGTACTGGCATAGTATTCTTCCTTGCCTATTTTGACTCCTTGTGAACTAGTCCAACTTCACACTGTCCTTCTCTCTTGAATCACTTGCTGTCTTATCCATTTACTGATAATGCCTTCATAAGCTTGAGCCTTGGATTACTCCCACCATCCTTCACTACTACTTACTTCACTACTACTTACATGCTGAAAATCAAATTGGTAAAGTACGAAACTATGTTGACTGAATCTACTACAAATTTATGTTACACAATCTCAGCTGGGCCTTCAGTTACTATCCCCTCTCACAACAGCTCCTTTGACAAATGTTTTCAGTCGTCTTTAAACCTCCCATAGCTCCCCACTCCTCACTTTCTTAGTTGATGTATCGCCAAAGCAATATTCACAGTACTGATGGCGACTATGAATATTCTGGCATAATTTTGAATTGCAAGTATAACAGACTCTCCATATAAAAGGCAGAAGAAAAACATTTATTCAGACACCAGGAAGCCAAATCTGTCATAGTAACCAAGAAGTCAATATACGTTAGCACAGTGTTGTCCCCTGCCAACATCATTCCCCTTGCCTCCTTCCCACAAGCAAACACTCACAACACTAGCTGTGCCTGCCTGTATCCTCTGTCCTCTGCCCTAACTATTCTCACCAACTTTCTCTCAGCTCTGCTCCACCCTTCCTGTTCCACTTGTTCAGTAAGCTCCTCTCATCACGTGACTCAGGCTTCCCTGTGACTTAAGCAGGTCACATGGGTCTATTAATGGGTGGGAAAGATCTTCAAATTAGGCAAAAATACATGAACAATACAGTTGAGAATCTTACTTCATATATCATTGAAAATATTGAAGCCATTTCATAAAAACTTCCTATTCTCCCCTCTTCTTCAATTCATACCTCCCAGATGCTTTTTCCTACTATCTCTGCTCTCATATAATGAGATGCCCCTTCCTGACCAGGCCAACACCTTTACATGCACAAGTGATCTCATTTCATGTCATCTTCTCCAGCACATTGTCACATCTATTATCCCCACTCTTCCACTTATCTTTTACCTCTCCTAGTCTATTAGCTGCTTCTCTGCTGCCTATGAATATATCTCTATCTCTTCTATCCTCAAAAAGCTCTTATTTGGTTCATCCATCACCCCTACTTATTGTCTCATATCTACTACATTTTGTGGCTAAACTCCTTGGGAGAGCTGTCTATTATAGATGCCTTCACTACCTTTTCTGTCACTCTCTTTTAATTTTCTATAATCTGGTTCCTGACTTCATTGTTCAGCTGAAACCATTCTCTCCAAAGTTATTTGTCTTGTCAAAATCTAATGTTGACCCTCTGCAGTCCTTGACCCCGTTGATCACTCTCTCATATTTGATACTCCCTTTTTTCTACATTTTTGTGATATGACTCTCTTCTAGTTCTCCTCCTATCTGTCTGACCTCTTCTTCTGAGTCTCCTTTGCTGGATCTTTATTCAAGTTTTATCCATTTGTCCCCCAAGGCTCTGTCCTGGTCCCTCTTTTCTTTGATCTTTATACTATTCCACTTGGTGATCTTATTACTTCCCATGGATTCAGTTATCATCTCTATGCTGATGTTTCTCATATTCTGCCCTACCCTCTATGCTGACCTCCAGTCCCACATCTCCACTTATCTAGAGGATATCTCAAATTGGGTATTGCATAGATATCTTAAATTCAACAAGTCCGAAATTGAACTCCTTTTCCTTCCTAAAACCCTTCCCTCTTCCTAACTTTCCTATTACTGTCAAGGAGACCATTATACCCCCAGTCACCCTAAACTCACTTTCTCTCACCCTTTATATACAACCTTTTGCCAAGTTCAGTCAATTCTACCTTCATGACAGTTTTCCTATATTCCTTCTTCTCTCTTCTGACATTGCCACCACCCTGGTACAGGTCGTTAGTGCATCAGAACCTAATCTAATGTAATAGCTTGCTGTTTGATTTCTGTGACTTGAATCTTTTCCCACTCTAATCCATCCTCCACTCTTTTGCCAAAGTGATCTTCTTAAAGACCAGGTTTGACCATGTCACCTCTCCCCTCATTCAATAAATTCCAGTGGCTCCTTATAACTTATAGGATAAAATAAAAAACAAACAAACTTCCATTTGGCATAAAAAGCCATTCATAACCTGGGCACCCCCTCTATATTCCTTCCTTCCTTTGTTCTTTCCTTCCTTTTTCTTTTAGAATTGCTGACTTTAATTTCTTACACACACACACACACACACACACACACACACGGTGATTTGTTTAAAAAAGAGTAAACTATAAAACTTTGCACTGAAAGTATTTTGCATAAATGTAAACATGCATATTTCTACCATACTGCAAAGCAGTTATAAAAATAAACTCTAAGCACAAGATTTTAAAAATTTCCATCACAGAGCCAGACAACTTTAACTTGTTAAAATGAACTTGGGACAAAAGTGATGATGGGGAAATGGCAATGGGAAGTGATGATCATTATTCTACTGGTCTTTTACTTCAACCTACCTCTCTAGTCTTCTTACACCTTACACTCCTTCACAAAACCTTCAATCCAGTGATACTGGTATCCTTATTCTGCTTTACACAAGATACTCGATTATTTTCTGACTTCTTGCTTTTTCACTGGTTTTCCACCATGCCTAGAATTCTCTTCCTTCTCATCTCCATCTTCTGGTTTTCTTTTTCTTTCTTTAGGTCTTAGCTAAAATCCCACCTTATGCAGGAAGCTTTTCCCGATGCCCTCTAGTCCCTTCCCTGTTAATTATCTCAACCTTCTTCTGCATTGTATGTATGTCGTTATTTGAATACTGTCTCCTCCATTAGATTGGGAGCTCCTCGAGAACAGAGATTGTCTTGCTTTTCTTGTATCCTTAGTGTTCAGTGTAGTGTTTGGCATATAGTAGGTACTTAACAAGTGCTTATTGACTGATAGAGTGACTTTGATAGTTGAACTACTGTAGTCTTCAAATGGTAATTCATAGATTCATTTATTCATTCATACAAGAAAAATTCAGTATTTACCACAGGCATAATAGTGTGTTTTATATCCTCTATGTAGAATACAAAATCTTCAACAAAAAGTTCCTGCCTTCAAGAAGCTTACATTTTATTAGGAAAAATAAGACATACATGCAAAATAATTAAATTGTAACGATAATAACTGATATGTAAATAGTGTTTTAAAGTTTGCAAAGTGTTTTCATACATTATTTCATTTGAGCCTCGCAATGTTATAGGTCTAGGTATTACAGGTATTATTAAACCCATTTTATGGACAGCTAGGTGGCACAGTGGATAAACTGCCAGGTCTGAAGTCAGGAAGACTCATCTTCCTGAGTTCAAATCTGACGTCAGAAACTTATTTATTAGCTGTGTGACCCTGAACAAGTCACTTAATCCTGTTTGCCTCAGTTCTTCATCTGTAAAATGATCTAGAGAAGGAAGTGATAAATCACTCTGGTACCTTTGCCAAGAAAACTCCATAGTGTCACAAAGAATTGGACATGACTGAAAAACAAATCCATTTTATAAATGAAGAAGCTGAGGTTGAGGAAAACAATGCAAAGTAATAACTGTTACATTCTTAAGTTAAAACACAACCCTCCACAAACTATAACAAGTGACTTGTGAATGTTGCACATTGTAAGTTCTACGAAATCAGAATAGGAAGCTATCCTTTCAAGTGCAGTGGTCAAAGAATGCATTGTAGAGGAGTTTGGACTTTAGGTGGGCTATTAAGGATAGAATGAGAGAGAGACAGAGAGACAGAGAGACAGAGAGAGAGAGAGAGAGAGAGAGATGGAGAGAGAGAGAGACAGAAAGAGAGAGAGACAGAGAGACAGAGACAGAGAGATGGAGGGAGGGGATTCTATTGCAGATAGGGAAAATTTAATGAAGAAGGGATTATTAATGGGAATATATTCAGGGGGACAATGACTAGACCAAGCTTATTGTAACAGAGTGATAATCCTGGCATGGCAAGTTAGAACTAGAATTTGGATGGGTTTTATTGGGGAAGGAGCTAGGATTTGGGACTTTGTAATTTAGAATAAAGCAATTTTCAGCATAGAATATGATGACTATACTGTTGTTTCTTGGAAAGATTATTTTGGTAGCTACGTGCAGGATAATTAGAAGAAAAAACTGGAATTTAAGAAATCAATAGGGAGTTTATAATCACCCAGGTATTTTAAAGTCTATAAAATATTATATAACATCACATTTAATATTATATATAATATGTAACTGCAGTGTGAAGGGGTAATGGGGAAAAGAAGAAAACTGTTGAAAATTAAGGTTTGTGATTATGAAATTAAAGAGGTCAAAAGTTTGCAAAGAATTCTAATACTTCAAGCCTATGTATCATGAATACTTTCTTCAGGAAAAAAGTTAGAAGGTACTAGTTGAGGGAACACCAAATACCCCCCCAAAATGAAATTGATTATATTTTAATAGAAAAGAAATGACATTGAATCACCTGTCTTTGTATAGTGAAATGATTAATTAAATGGGTAGAGCAAAGATCAAAGACTACACCAAAATAGAAAAAAATAAAGATGAAAACATTGTTTGCAATTTTAGCAACTCTAAAGTGATCCATTAAAAGAATTTGTCTCCTGGCCCCGAAATCAGAAGGACTTGAGTTCAAGTTTGGCCTCAGATGCCGAATAATTGTGTGACCCTGGGCAAGTCACTTAACCCTGATTGACTCAAAAAAACCTTAAACAAAAAAGAATTGTCATCTTCAAAATGTGAGGCATTAACCAAAGTAGCCATGCATTCTGTCCATCCTTATTTCTTAATGTTTAACTAATGACAAGCTATTACCACAAGGAAGAGGATGAGACACAGAGAGACCTGACAACACAAGCTCACTTGCAAAACTTTACAGTGAAGTTAATAGAAAATTTTGAGGACAGACACACAAAACATTGAAAAGAATTTGAGGAGAAAATGAGCCTAACTCAAAATTTCAGTATTTCAGATCATCATAAGAGCATCTCTATATGAAATTGCATAGAGAACAGTAAGTAGACTGAAAATAGAACAGACATTCCAACATTTGTATGGTAAGTACTTTCATTTGTGCATTTGTACTGTAATATATCACTTCTGAATGATATCTCAGATAACATAATTTTAATGTTTGAATGACATCAGTGCTTATTTAGTCTAACTCATATCCGAATAAAAAATTGGCTTTACAACACATCCAACTATTTAGCCTTCCCTAAATGACATTTACTGAAGGAAAAACTACTGTTTCCCCAGTAAATCTCTTTTACTTTGTGATATTTCTAATCATTAGGAAGTTTTTCCTGACATCAGGTTGAAATTTTCCTCCTTGAAACTTTTGCACATTGTCTCTACTTCTGATATGTGGGTTCAAGCAAAAAAAAAAATTAATCCTTCTTCCATATGATAGTCCTTTAAATATGTGAAGGCAGTTATTATATCCTTTCTCAGTCTCGTTTCTGTTCTTTCAAGCTAAACTACCTAGTTTCTTCAACTGAACCTCCCATAGAATGATTTCTAGGCTTTTCCCCACCCTGGTTGTCTTTCTCTAGATACTCTTTACCTTTTCAATATCCTTTCTTAAAAGTAATGTCCAAAATTGAACACAATAACTCAGATGTGGTTTGACTAGGTCAGAGTATAGTACTATAGAGTGTATGATGCCTTCTCTCTTTTCTTTTTGTTATTAGGACAAGCTTAATAATGCTAAATATGTCATATGGACAAGAGGTCTAAGGTCTATCTAGGTGTACAAGTTATTAATTCATATGATCAAGAGAGAGAAATATATAGCACCGTTTACTCATCCAGCAGACTGCGTTTCCAGGAAAAGAATGAAGAATGATCCAGTTCCCTACTAGGAGACTATATCAACAGCCATGTCACAATATCTCAGCTAAATTTAAGTTCTTTCATTTTAAATTATCGTGAAGACATTGACCATTTGTTTTTCTTTACAAATGACAAGCGTGGTCTGTAATCGTGGGGGAATCTGATAGAAAACAGCTTACTTCTACCTAGAGAAACATTTCTTCTGCCTTTGGACATCAGGCTTGATCATGTTATTTCTAGGTTACCAGGTGAGTACACTTCACCATGCTTCTCTATCAAATCAAACAGCTGCATTCACCACAGTGCCTTATACACAGAATGGCCAACAGGAAGGTTGTCCATATAATTAATGGAGAGCTTTGAAGAACAGAAGTAAGATGTGTGGTGAGGGATGGCAGACTGGAGAGGCAGAATACTTTACTACTATCCTCATGATGTCATGAGAAAATGAGTAAAGTCACCAGTATATTGATTTTGGTGACCTTATGGAGGATATGAATGAAAATTACTCAAGATGGGTTGTGATTTGCATCACTGGAAGAAACAATCAGTGTGATCACAGATGTGATCATAGATCCATTTGAGTATTTTAGGATGTCATGCTATTCCTTGCTTTTGTGCCTTCTTTCAAATTCTAAGACAGAAGGTCTTCTTAAGGTTTCTACAATTCCCACTCATCAGAGCTAGAATAGAGGTTATCTGTGTTGATTTCTTCACTTCTTGAAAGATTAAATTATCACTTTTAGCTATGAGTGACCAGAAAAGAATGTAGGAAAGACTGAGAAACAGATGGAAAATGATGAAGAAAATGTATCTTCAGAGACAATGGGGAAACCTGACCCTTCAGGAAGTTGAAGGTTCAAAGAATGTGACAAAGAGAAAAAAGGGAAGAAAAAGATCCCTGAATTTTATAGCAAAGTGATAGATGTGAAATTCTTCCCAAAGAGGAGACAGTGTGGTCCTCTGAAGAAAAAGCACCTTGTCCTCCAAAGAATGAAGCTTTAGATTCTCAGGTGCTATCAGATCAGATGAATAGGAGTCAAATAGTGGGGATGATGAATGTCTGGTGGAGGAGGTGCGAATGCATCTACTTGTCAATCTGGTAACAAAAATAGAGGTCTCTTGTCATTCTGGGGAATACATCTAGGACATGATAGAATACTCCAAGGCTTATTAAATCAGATTATTTAGTTGTCAGTCAGTTAGTCAGTATCAATGAATATTTATTAAGTACCTATTATGTACCACATACTGTGCTAATGTCTAGGATGCAAATATAGAAAAAGTAAAGCAGTTCCTACCCTCAAGCTTACAATCTAATGGAGAAAGGCAATCCACAAAAGGAATCTAAAAAGATTTTGGGTCTAGAGCATTCTCCTTAAATGGAAGTTTCTGGGGGAGCTCTTCCCTCCACTCTCCAATCACAGGGGCCGAGGGTGCTAATGAAGTGTGATTAGAGTACTAGTGCAAACCTCTCATGATTCATATGGATACCATCTAAACTGTAAGAAGAAATCCAGACAACATGCTGAAGATCTTATTAACACAGATGGTGATTTAAAAAAAAATCATTATTGCTGATTGAAGGCAAGATTCTCAAAAATTAAAGGCAGATTTTGAAAGTGAACAGCTGTTTAAAAGGGCATTCTTTGGGGAAAAAAAAGAATTTCTGTTTCTGGACTAGCAAGGTGAAACTAGAGACATTTATACAAAGATATATTTAACTTAATAGGCATCACCAAGAATTAATAGAATGAAAATAATAGCTGGAATGTATCCATGGACTGATAGATTTTATTCTAAGGAATAGGATAGAAAAGTCATGGGCTAGAGAGGAAAAACATGATCAAATCATTAGGTAAAGAAAGGAGGCAGAAACATAAGCTATATTGATATTGGAGTCAGGAAAGATGATGAAATAGCCAAAGGATTCAATGAATTGATAAAGAAATAACATCTACTAAGAGTATATTATGTAAAAATCATTGGGGATAAATAGAAAAGTAATATAATTTAAGAAACTGATCACAAGCCTGGCACAGATACATGATATAGTGGTGATGCAGGCTTTGATTATATGTACATCTGCAGGAGCTCTCCATGTCAAAAACAAAAGAAGTTACTAATTTCTTCACTTACCATATGGGTAATTTCATAGTTGAAAAAGTGGAGGAATCAACTGGGATACCTCCATTCTAGACTCAATTTTCAACACTAAGGAGGTACTACTGTTTACTGTTTGCTGGAAAGGAAATATTGGAAACTTCTAGAAGTGATCACTCTGTTACAGAATTTGTGATAAAGGAGAGAAAAACGGCATAGCTTTTAGGAAGATAGATTTTCCATAGGAAGAATAGAAGAAGCTCATAACCTTAAGGGGGAGTCAGCCCAGAAAAAAATGGGAAATTCTCAAGGATAAAACTCTGAAGACATAAAGAAATAATTCTGATGGAGAAGAAAAGGGAGCGTGGTCCAAAAAACTTGATATGGGTTAGGGTTAGGGTTAGGGTTAGAATCGAGGCATTTTAGGGTTAGGATTATGCACCAACCATTTCTCCTTTTAATTTTTTTTTGTTATTCAGTGTCTAAAATACATTATTAAGTTTGAACACTTTTGTATGTGTGGAAAATAGAGGGTTGCACATGAAACCACAAATCTCTATATTATAGTTTGCATTAAAAAAAAAACAAACCCAGTTATCTGTTTCCTCAACTTTCTTCTGTTTTCTTTTGTGAGTTCTAAAAGAATTCTACAAGAACACATTTTTTTCCCTTTTTTCTTCTTTTGGCGTATCCATGGGTAGTCCTTCAATATAAAAAAAAAAATCTTTAGTAACAAATAAGCACAATAAAGCAAAAATAATCTATACATTGGTTAAATACAAAAATGAATTTTTCCATCTGCCTCTTGAGGCCCCCACCTCTCTATTAGATAGTGGATAGATTGTTATCATTGGTCCTTTGGAGTAGTGCATGGTTACATGATTGATCAGAAATCTTAAGCTTTCCTTTTTAAAAAAATTATTTGTTTTATTCAACCCAAATCCACCTTTTAACTCTTCTGTCCCAACCCACTACTAATTGAGAACACAAACACAAATACACATGTGCATGCATATACCCGTGCTGACACACACACATACACACACACAAAACCTAATACTAATATGTACAATCAATCAAAACAAATTTCCACATTGGTCGTGTCCTAAAAAAAAAATTTGTCTCATACATTCTGAGTCCTTCTCCTGTCTATCATAATGTACCGTGCTTCATTATTAGTCCTCTGGAATCATGGTTGGTCAAAAAAGATCAGAACAACAATATTCTATCACATTTGTATACCTTAACTTATTTATCCATTACCCAATTTATGAGTATCCCTTCAGAACCATTTTAAAAAAGGGTACAGATATTTTTTATAAATCCTTTGTTTTGCTTAGGCTCAATCTCTCCTTTCTTCTGTTCTCCCTTGACTGCCTCCCCAATCTTCTCCCCTTCTCCTTTTCCTCCTACTTCTCTCTTGAATGAAAAATGTATTTCTGTACCCATCATTGTATTTGTGTATGTATTCTCCCTTCTTTTGATTGGTTTAGATGAGAGTGAAGTTCAAGTGTCAGCTACTTGCTGCATCCCCTTCTTCTTCTTTTTATTGATGCGTACTTATGCCCCACATTTATGTGATACAATTTGTCCTAACTTTCCCTTTCCCTTCCCCATTCCTAGTGTATTCATCTTTCTCTCTATTTTATTATGATCATCGTGACATAACAGAATCACTCTCAGGCTTTGTCTAATTGTACTGCCTCTATGACCCCTGATGATGATAGGGTTTTGAAATGACACATGATTAGAAAGTAAGCAGTTTATCCTTTTTTAAAAGACTTTAAAAAATATTTTATCATTTTTTATTCATATTTATCATTTTATGTTTCTTTGCACTCTTGTTTAAAAATCAAAGCTTCTGTGCAGCTTTGATCTTTTCATTAGGAACGTTTGGAAGTTCTCTTCTCATTAAAGATCCAAATCCTCCACCTCTACCATTATACTTAGTTTTGTTGAATAAATTATTCTTGCCTACAAGCCCATATCATTTGACTTCAGTTGTTTTCAACTCCTGGTGACTCCATTTGGGGTTTTCTTGGCAAAGATATTAGAATAGTTTGCCAATTTCTTCTCCCATCTGAGGTCAGGTTTGAACTCAGGTCTTCCTGACTCCAGGCCCAGTGTTCTACTCATTGAGCTACCTAGTTGCCTCCATTGTCTTGCAAGCAATTGTTGGTCAACATCTTTTTAAAAAGGAGTTAAAAAAACAATATGGTTACATAAAGGACTGAGCCCTCAATTCAGCAAGGCAATCATTTTATTCCTTCCTAAGTGATTCTCTATTGCACCCCTTGCAGTGATTGTTCCAAACTCTTTCTTCTCTACTCAAGTTTGTCAAAATACACTACCATCAAAAAAAATAAAAATAAAAATAAAATACACTACCATCTCATCAGAATAATTCATCTTATGCTTTAATAAGAAAATAGAGGCCATTTACCATGAGTTTCTCCCTTTTCCCTATTCTATATCTCAAAACCATCTGACATTATCTTCCATTGCAACTTCCTTTACTCCAACCTGGGAAAAAGAGATAGCCCTTCTATCTTCAAAGACAAGCCTCTCTACTTGTACCCTTGATCCCATCCCCTCCAGTCTCACAGACTGACCCTTTCCTCATCCCTTCTCTCTAATTTTCAATTTCTTGGCAACTATTGGCACCATTCCTACTTCCAAAAAATATGACCAGGCTTCCCCCATCCTCCAAAAAATCCATATTAGATTCTACTATTCCCTAAATCTCTTGTACCATATCTCTTCTTTCTAAAGCCAAACTCCTAAACAAAACTGTCTTTTCTTGTTAACTTCACTTACTCTTCTCTCACTCAGTTCTCAAACTTGGTTTTCAATCTTCTTGCATAATTGAAATTGCTCTCTCTAAAGCATACATAGCACTTAGAATGCTATCTAAATATTGGCTAATATTATTCCCAGTGTTTCCTTAACTGGCAATTCTGATGGCCTTTTTTTAGTTCTCATCCTTCTCACTCTCTTTGTATCATTTGACCTGGTAGGCCATTCTATCTTCTTTCTCTGAGTTTTTATAACACTGTCCTCTCTTCTCTCTTCATTCTCTTGTCTGATTGCTTCTTCTCAATCTTCTTGGTTGGATCATCTTATATAATGTGCCCACTAAGGGTTGACATTCCTTTAGACTTTCTCCTTTCTATTTCTCTCTAAAACACTCTCTCTTAGTGACTCATGAGCTTTCATAGGTTAGATTGTCATCTCTATGTGGATGATTCCCAGATATCTTTCTCCTATACTCTCCTATACTCTCACGTGTAAGCTGCCTATTGCACATTTTGAATTGAATGTCTTGCATGTCAAATTCAACATATCAAAAAATCCCTCCCATTATTTCTCCCCCCAAACTTAACCTTCCTACTAACTTCCCTAGATCTGTCAAGGGCATTACTATCCTTTTAGTCATTCTAAGTTCTTTACTCTGTTTAATGTAACCCACTAAAACAGTTACCAGATCTTATTGATTTTACCTCCAGAGCATGTCTTGCATCTATTTCCTTCTCTTCACTCACACCTCCACTACTCTAGTTCAGGCAAATATCACCCCTGCCTGTAATACTCCCATAATTGGTTTCCTAGCCTCAAGTCTCTTTCCTCTTCAATCTAATCTCTGCTTAGCTGCCAATGTGATATTCCTAAATGGCAGCTTTGATCATGTCTTTCCACTGCCCAATAAGCTCCGATGATTCTGTAGTACTTCTAAGATTGAATACAAGCTCCTCTTTTTTGGTATCAAAGTCAGGTAAAAACTGTCTCTAATCTACTTTTGCAGCTTTATTGTACATTACTCCCCCTGACACACTGTGGTTCTGCCAAATTTTTCTTCGACTTGCTATCGTATCTTCCATCTCAAAGCCTGGTCATAGGCTCTCCCTCATGCCTGAAACACATTACTCCCTTCTTATCCCTACCTCTTCAAAGGAGAATGGAATAAGCATTCATATTGTGCCTGCTATGTACCAAGTATTATGCTAAGTGCTTGGTACAAATATTATTTTATTTGATCTCATTTGATTTTTATAATACATAGTTTACTTCAGAGTTCTGCTCAGATGCCATCCTTTACAGGAGGCCTCTCCTGAACTTTCCCTCAAATTACTTTATATTTATCACATACACACTTATATCATATGGGTTTATTGTGTATATGTTTATATGTGCACATGTCTTCTATAGAATTTAAGTTCTTTGCATCTCTAGCATAGTGCCTGGTATTTAAAAAATTGATTGACTGAGTGACGAAAAGATTATACTGGACATGGTGATGCATGCCTGGGATTCCTGTTCCTGGAGAGGCTGAGAGGCTAGGAGATTGTTTGAGCTCAGGAGTTTTAAGCTTCAGTAAGGGTAAAGCTTATTGAGTGTCACTATTAAATTCAGATGGTGAGCCAGCTGCAGTAATATACCACCAGGCTACCTAAGAAGGGGCAAAATGTCTCAGGTTGGAAACAGAGGAAAGTCAAAGCCTCTGTGCTTATCAGCAGTGGGATAAGGTGGTGAGGGACCATGACACTTCCAGTTTGAGTGAGATAGGGAAGCCCAGTCTCAAAAGAAAGTCATGCCAATCAATTAATAAACATTTATTAAGTGTCTACCATGTTCTAGGCACAGTACTAAGTGTTGAGGGTTGTTATCCTTTGTTCTTGAAGAGGATCAAAATGACATCACTGTGTTAGAGTTAAGGTACAGTGTGTCTGACTATAGCTGATCAGACCAATATGACCTTAGAAGGCTCTATCACAGGTCAGGGACAAATAGTCCATATGAACATCTGGAGGGGAGATGTCTCTAAATTTGTGTATCTCAGATTTCTTTTTAGTTACTGAAATTCTGCTTTCCTCATAGAGCACAGCGCCTTCCTTGATGTGGCCATGCCATGCTGGGTGGTTCTTTGCCAATCAATGTCTCTCATGCCTCACAGTTGATCCTAAAGTTCTTAAGAGAGATCTTGAGAATATCCTTATATCACTTCTGACCACCACGTAAATGCCTGTCTTGCATAAGTTCTTCATAAAATAGTCTTTTAGGCAAATGTACATTTGGCATTTGAACAACATGGCAAGCCCATCAGAATTATACTCTCTGTAGTAGAGCTTGAATGGTTGGTAGTTTAGTTTGAGAAAGGACTTCAGTGTTAGGTACCTTATTTTGCCAGGTGATCGTCAGAATCTCCCTTATACAATTCAAATTGATATGATTCAGTTTCCTGTCATGGCACTGCTAGACTGTCCAGGCTTCACAGGCATATAACAATGAGATCAGCACAATGACTCTGTAAATTTTCACTTTAGTAGGCAGCTTAATATCTCTTCTCTCCCACACTTTCCCTCAGAGCCTCCCAAATAATGAGCTAGTTCTGGCAATACATGCACCAACTTTGTTGTCTATGTGGACATTCCTGGAAAATATACTGCCAAAGTAAATGAACTTATCTACAATATTCAAAATTTCTCTATTTGCTCTGATGGTTCCATGTATGGATGTTGTGGTGCTGGCTGGTGGACAACCTGTGTTTTTCTTGGTGATAATTGTTAGACCAAAATTAGCACAAGAGAATTGATCCATACTTTGTTGCATCTCAGCTGCAGAGACTGAATTAAGTGCACAATCATCCGTGGACAAGAAAAATCATGTACCAATTCTCCCTCTACTTTAGTCTTGATTTGTAACCTTTTCAAGTTAAATGGTTTACCACATTAAATAGTTTACCAAAGCTGACCTTGATGCTGTTTTTGTCCTTGTTGAAGGCTTCTGATAACGCTGCTGAAAATATCAGGCTAAATATCATGGGAGCAAGCACAGTTCTGCTTCACTCCATTGGTGATTGGGAAAGCATAAGAATGTCATCCATTATCCAGAACCCCAGGCAAGCATGCCATCATGAAATAGATGTTCGATACTGATGAACTTCTCTAGGCAATCAAATTTTGACATAATTTTCCACAAGCCCTCATGACTGACAGTATCAAAGACCTTGGTCAGATGGATGAACATTGTATACAGACCTCTGTTCTGCTCCTAGCATTTTTCTCTGTTGGGCGGCAAAAACCATGTTAACCATTTCTCAGTCCTTTCTGATGCCGCACTGGTTCTCAAATAGATGGCCCTCTTCCATGTGAAGGACCAGCCTATTAAGAAGGATTCTGGCAAGAATCTGGCTAAAAGTGCTGGGGGGTACCAAAGTAGGCAAAAGACAGTCCTTGATATTAAAGGGCTTACCAACTAATGGGGGAGAAAACATGTAAACATGTAAAACAAATATATACAAACAAAGGTATAAACAGGATGAAAAGGAAATAATGGAAGGAAGGCACTAGAAGAAGAAGGAGTGGAAGTCTTCTTGTAAAAGATGTTATACTTAATTTCTTTTCCTTTTCTGACAGTGTTACCAAACTGGTAGATTTAAGGAATGCTTAGATAGTTTATATAGATTCAATAAAGAATTTCACTGGATCTCTTTTGCTATTCTTGGAGAAAGGATGGAGATATATGAGTTAGAGCAGAGTTCAGGTAGGTTAGGATGGTTTCACTATTTGAATGAATTCTAGTCAATGGTTTGGTGTCAGCTTGGAAGGAAGCCTCTGGTTAAGTTGTCAGGAGGTCCTTTGCTGCTCAACGTTATTTAAAAATTAATGATTTGGATAAAGGCATAAATGGAATACTTACTCAATTTAAAGATTACAGAAATATAGGAGTGCTAGCTAATACCTTGGATGAAAGAATAGAAAAGAATACTCTGACAAGTTAGAATGTTGTTTTGAACCTAATAAAATGATATGTAATAGAATATATTTAAAATCTTAAGTGTAGATTAAAAAATATCAACTTCATAAGTACCAGATGGTGGGGGTGGAGGAATTGTGCAGGCATGGTTAGATAACCATTTGTCTGAAAACTATCAGGGTTTTTTTTAGTGGGTTGCATGCTCATTATGACTCAATAGTGTGATAAAGCACGAAAAGTTAATTTTGTCTTTGGCTACATTAAGAAATTGTACTCTCAAAAATCACCAGAACCTCCCAGCTGTCATTTATAATGGTGTTCTTATTCAATATTTATTTTTCTTTACCTTTATGAAGTGTTTAATACTACTGATCACCCTTTCTTTCTAAAACTCTCTTCTTATGTCTTCAGAGACACCACTGCTCTCTTGGTTAATAATAATAACTTTAATTTAAGTAGGATATTAAGTTTTGTCAAGTACTTTCTTCCCAACAATCCTCTGAGGTGGGTTGAACAAGTATTATTTCCCCTGATTTATAGATGATGGAGCTGAGGCTTAGGGGGATTCAGTAATTTGCACATGGTCCAATAATTAGTGAGTAACTGATATGGGATTAAAAACTAAGTCTCCTGACTACAAGTCCATCTCTCTTTCCAATATATTCACTACCTCTCTTTCCACATACATGCATTCCACCACATTCACTCCTTCTCCTTTAATTACTCTTTCTTCGTCTTCTTCTCTGTCTCTTTGTCTTCTCAGCCTCTCCAGTTAAATATTCCCTGAGGTTCCAACTTTGCTTTCCCATCTTTTCTCTATAATCTCATCATTGAGAATCTGGGTTATTCACAAGGGTTAAATTATCACCCCCAAGGATACGATGTTCATTTTTATCCATCTCTTACTTTGGAGTTCAATTTTGGTATCACCGTTTCTATTAGTGGCACCATTACTACTCAGTTATCCCCATATTCAGGGTAGCCATCTTTAAAGCACTTAAATTGCTGTTATTTGAAGAAAGAGATTAAATTTGTTCTGCTTAGCTTGAGAAGATAGAATCACTTGCAAAGTATAGAGGTTATAAAGAGGTGAATTTAGAGTTGATGAAAGGAAAATTTTAAAATAACTAGAATTATTCCAAAGTAAATTGGGTTACCTTGGGTGCCTGTTTACAAGAGGTTTCCAAGCAAATACTGCATGATTACCTACACATGAGGTCGAGGGATTTCTTGATTAGTAATAGCCTGGACTAGGTAGCCTCCACAGTACTTTTCAACTTTGACAAACTCTGATTCTGTGAAGGGACACATGATTAGGAAGGACACTAATAGTAAGCTAAAGGGTATCAAGAAGGTCATGATAACATTGTGTGATGATGAACTTTGATAGGTTTAGCTCTTCTCAGAAATGCAATGATCCGAGACAATTCCAAAAGACTCATGATGGAAAATGCCGTCCACATCCAGAGAACTATGGAGCCTGAATGCAGATCGAAGCATGCTATTTTCTCTTTTTTTCTTTCTTGTGGTTTTTCACTTTTGCTCTTCTTCCACAACATGACTAATGAGGAAATATATTTAATATGATTGTACATGTATAGCTTATATCAGACTGTATGCTGTCTTGGAGAGGGGGAGGGAGAAATTTAGAACTTAAAATCTTAAAAAAGTGAATGTTGAAAACTGAAAAATAAATTTAATTAAAAAATAAAAACAAAAAAAAAATGAGTGATGTGACAATGGTGGATCCTCAAAGTGACCTCAAGATTATGCCCTGTGAAGATCAACCAAACTTATTGGGGATATTTAGATCGGAGAAGACATTTAAGTGAGCTATGATTGTCATTAATTATTTGAAGGGACAAAATAACAATTATAATAACTGGCTTGCATGTATAGTCTACCATGTGCCAGGTACTGTGCTAAGCCCTTTACAAATATTATCTCACATTATCCTCACAAAAATCTTGGGAGATAGGTGCTATCATTAGTGACTTGCTCAAGGTCACATGGATAATAAGTGTCTGAGACTGGATTTGAACCTAGATCTTCCTGACTCTAGATCCAGTGCTCTAATCTACTGTGGCACCTAGCTGCCTCCAATGTCATATGGAAGAGGGATTAGATTAGATTTTCTTTGCCTCAGAAGGTAAAATTAGATGACATAAGAAAAACTACCTACAGGATGTCTTGGGAGGCAGTACTTCTTCCCTGCTGGCTGAAATGGCCACTGGTCATATATGTTATAGAGGGTCTCCTTATTCAGGTACACCTTTGGTGAGATAATCTCTGAGGTTCCCTGTAACTCCAGGATTCTTTGATTTTAAATTCCAATGGAATATAAGTTCCTTAAGAGTAACAACTGTTTCATTTTTGATTTTGTATCTCCAGTGCCTAGCATGGTGCCTGACACACAATGCCTTAGGAATATGTATTTGATTGAGTTAAATGAATAGGATGCAGCATAGTACAATGCAAAGAACACTGACTTGTGGGTTTACAAATATATGGTTAACCATGGACAAGTCACTTACATTCCCTGGGCCTCACTTTCTTCATCTATAAAATGAAAGCATTGGACTAATTCCTTCTTTAAAACTATGATCCTATGAAATCCTCCCAAATCCCTGAAGTGAGAATAAATTAGAAAACCTCAGAGAGAGGTGTTCCCCCAGTCTGTTTCATCTAAGCCTTGCTTCTTGCCTGCACAGTAGTACCTATTCCTGCTCTTGCTTTGGAACACAGACCTGGCCCCACTTCCTCTGAAACTTCCCTCCTCTGTCACTGGTTTTAATCTCATGATATACTTCTCAAAGCAATCTGCCTAGTCCCATCGGTTGTCTTAACGTCTACAGAGACCAGCTGGCCCCAGCCCCAACCTGTGCTCAGCTGGCAGCACACTTGTACCATCTACCTAGCTCTGGTGATCTTCATTTAGAAGACATGACCCTTCTACCAGAAGCCTTTCTCCGTACCCCCCTCACCCGCCTCTTGTGGCTGTACGTTCCAGGGCCCTTGCTCAGAGCTTGTCTGTGCAGCTACTCTCTGGAAGAGGAGAAAAGGGCTGCCCCAAGTCATTCCATGTTATTGGGGGTCCTACCAGCACAAATTCTTGTGTGTGCCCACTATATATCTTCTAACACCCCTGATTTAGCATCTAAGTTGCTGACATATTGTTTTATTATCTGAATTACTGAGTGAAGCAAACTTTATGACTGAGTTAAATAATTTTCAGTTAATCCCCCCACAATGCAGATCACAACCCATCCATGCCTGTTTATGAAATTTATGTATATATGTGGATGCATATGGATATATGGATGCATATGTGGATATGTATATATGTGGATGCATGCCTATGTACATACTATGTACATATATGTGTGTGTGTGTGTATTTATATATGAATTCTCTCTGATCCTGATTTGGTAATGAAAATTCTGGTACTACAAAAATAATAAAAAATAGGTATTATAATCATAAGACATACTTTCTCCCCATGTTTATAATGCCATATTTGTTGTCTGAAATGGCCCTACTGTAGGACACATTTCAATATTTAATGGACCTATGATTTATTCAATATAGGTATTTCTTTCACTAACATAGGTAACTTCTCTGTATCTAAGTTTATGCTTAGATACATACTGTAAAATGTGGACCTAAATTTACCGTTTTTCCTATTACTATTTAACTTTTCCATAGTACTTATTGAATAATGATTCCTTTATTTGTTAACAATAATAATATTTATCCTTTATATGCATTTGATTATTTTTGGTAATTCTCTGTTCCATTGATCTGGGTTTGTTTTAATCATCTGGTACTATAAAATTTTTATAACTGTTACTTTATAAAATGATTTAATATCTGGAAATACAAGCATCCAGCATTAAAAAGTGTATACTTTGATATTTTTTTAGAAATGCTTTTTGTTTTTTTACCACTGAAAACAATGTATCCAAGCTAAGAAGGAAATAGATTAGGAAAAAGTTTTGCATTAAATATTTCTGATTAAGGGCTGACAAACTTACATGTCATAGCTATTATTGAATAGATAAGTAGGAAAAAGTTTTATAAAATAGGTGGTTTTACTTGAAAGAAGAAGCTCAAAGTTTTGGTAACCATTTGAAAAATGTTCAAAATGGCTAAGAAATACAAATTAAAACAAGTCTTAACATATCATTTGTATGAGACAAATAATTTTCTGAAGAGTTTATCCATACAAAAAGAAGTTGAACAAAAGGTCTCTAGATTTCAGACATGTTGTGACCTCTGCTTGAACTCCACTAGCAAATACCCATATTTGTCTTTATGTGTTTTCTAACACTCAAGTGCTAACCCTTTGGTTAACACTTGTGCAAGATTTAATTTTTGAGCTGCTTCCTAGAAAAAGATACCAGTTTCAAATAAAAAGTACTGTTCTAGTCCAAGTCAGTGAAGTTTTATTTTTTATCTAAATCTACACCTGAATTCTGGGAGGTTTTTTATCTAGCTGGCCCATTCTACAAGGCTCTAAGAGAGGCCTTCCCTTGCTGTTGGAAATGTCAGCTCCTTCTTGTTATCTTTTCTATGGATTTGATAAAGTTCTTTTTGTTACTATGTAGTAGCTCTGATTGCCATGGTTCCCCATGATTCTTAGCCTTATACTCTTCAAAATCAACACCATACCATCAAATTGGCACACAATAAAAGATGACAAAATTCAGTACTGATATGTCTGTGGAATGAAACCATGTTAATATGTTGCTGGAAAAGTGGTGAATACTGTAAAATTGTACAAGAGTTAGAAAAATGTTCATACTCTTTGACCTGGTCATCTCACTAGTAGATTAGTAGAGTTAATAATGGCATCAATGTTAGGAAAAATAGCCGTGAGAGAATATTCCTAATGGCAACGACTATATTTGCAAAAACCTCAAAATAAACCTTGTGCCTAATTATTACAGAATGCCTGAATAGTCTGTGAATGCATGATGTATGAGAAATAACATGGTGTAATAGGTAGAGATCTGTGCAGAAGACTTGAGTTTGAATCTTGGCTCTTCTTACACATACTGGTTGTATGACCCAGGAAAAGTCACTGTACTTCTCAGTGTCGCAGGTAGCTTTTAAAGGCTATGTAAGTTGCAAAGTTATTGTAGATGGTGCATTGGTGAAAGGCTTTTCCTCACCTGCAATTTCCTTTATTACAAATGTAATCACCAATCTGAACTAAAAAAACAATTGCAAGGGAATGCTATCATGCCAAAAGAAATCATGAAGATTATTTTTTTTTAAAAAGTAAGTCATATAACAGGATTTAAAGACAAAATAACAACCACTATCTTGTTAAAAATCAGAGTATATTTTTAAGCAGTTAATAACATAAATATATGATTATATTAACAATAATTTCTAATAATGTTTTTTTCCTGCATTTTCTTTCCCTAAAATTTTTTGTAGTATGCACAACACACACACACACACACACACACACACACACACACACACACACTCATACTTTTTTTTTGGCCTAAACCTGTGTCTAACCTGGAACACTGAGAGGTTAGGTGATTTGCCCAGTGTAACGGTCAGTATGTGTCCATATCAGTGTTTGAACTTAGGTCATCTAGAGTCTTGTTCATTTTCTTATTTATGTATTTTAATCTACGTATTTGTCAACTGAAATTAGCACATTGTTTTTGATGGTTTCTTATAACCATTTCTTTCTGGCATGAAAATGATTTTTTGTCAATTTATTCTTCCTCTGAGGGGAAGAGGAAAGACCAATGTTAATACTTACTCCAAGGTATTCTGGAATACTCAGACACTTTCTAACACAGTAGGCCCATTTTCTGCCTATATTCTACTACTGTGCTGAATTTAGTACTTTGATAGATTTGTGATTTTATCAATATGGTGATCTTTTTGACGGTGCAATTCATTCAGGGACTCATTTATTATCTCTGTAATTCATTAAAACTTTTGCATACTCTAGGTCAGTGGTGTTCAACTCAAACAGAAATGGGTCCATTAAACTATACATAAAGATCCCTGTGGGCTGCATATTGATTTAGAAAACCACATATTAGCATCATCTATGTTTTATTATATTTTTAAAAATCAATTTTGATAAATATTTCCCACTTACATTTTAATCTTGTCCCCTCTGTATTGGGGGATGTTGAGTTGCATGTGGCTTATGGCTCCCATGTTTGATTTCTATTCTAGGTATACAATGATAACATATGTGGAAGGTAATATTCAATTATTACATTCTAGCACCTATTGCTTTAACTATATTTTCACATCCTTTTGCAATCACTAGAATTTCAGCTATTTCCCAACACAGAAGTGAACATAGCAGCCATACTTTAATCTTTCTTCGTTGCAAATAATATTGACTTTTTGCTTTCAGTAGATACTATCTTATCAAGTTTAAAGATATGGTATCTATTCCTATTCTTTTTAAGGTTGTTAGGATAAATGGATATTGAATGTAATCAGAAACTTTTTTTCTGTGTCTTTGATATGATCATGTAACTTTTGTATACAGATGAGATGGATTTATGCCATCATACATTATTGAACCATCCTTGAATTCTTGGGATAAATTTTTTTTGCTAATTAATCCTTTTGCTGTATTGTTGTTCTATTAAACAAAATTTTATTTGAGATTTTTGTATTTATATTCACATTTGAGATAGGCTTATAATTTTTTTTGTGTGCTGTCTCTAGTTTTAGAGTAACAGATTCAGGACTATATTTTCCTCATATAAAAGCTCTGGGCAGTGTAACTTTTTCCTCTATATATAGACATCATCTGAAATATACAGATTTAGCTGTGAAAATATCTGGGCCAGTTGCCTTTGCGGGGTAGCAACATAGGGGATTTATTTAATAACTTTCTCTATTCTCTGAAAATTATACTATTTTCTGTTGCAGCAATTTGGACATTTTGTAAATAACCATTCATTCCATATAGATTTTCTAATTTATTGTCATAAAAATATACTGTATTACTTGATTTTTGAAAAATGTGTTATCATGACTCCTTTTCTTCTTTCTAACTTTGTTAATTTGTATTTTTTTTCTTTGGCAAAAGTAGATAAGTTTTTCAAGATATTGTCTATTTTTTAATTTAGAAAAATAAACTTAGTTTTACTTTAAAAATTTTTACCTTATTTTTGCACTTACTCTTGAGCAGTAATTTTTTTCTACTTAGTTTATTGCTGAGTTTCTTTTTGAAAGTCATTAGCTATAGATGCTATATTTTTCTTTTTTCTCCTCTCTATTGTTATTATAGACATTTAACTCTATACTTTTCCCTCTGAGAATATCTTGGCTGTTAAGTGGTAATTTGTATTCAAGTGTGTGTCAATTTCTGTAAAAATATCTCTTGAAAAAAATGTGCATGACTTTTTTCCCATTTGTTTCTCTCTAACTATCTGTTAATTTCATTTTGTTAAGTAATTTGTTCTGCTCTGTGATTTTAAAAAAAATTACTTTTTGTTTAATCACATTATCACATTCTGATAATGACTGTAGAGAACCTCTACTACTATTCGAAGTCTACTTAATTTCTTTTCAAGTCAATAAACATTTATCAAGTGCTTGCTATGTGACAGGCACTATGTTTAGTGCTAGAAATAAAAATACAAAACAGAATGAAAGTCAGTCCATACCTTTTAGGAGCTGACATTCTAAAGTATGGTAAGACAATTCATAAAAAGAAACTGCAAAGTGTGTGTGTGTGTGTGTGTGTGTGTGTGTGTGTGTGTGTGTGTGTGTGTGTGTGTGAGCTTGGGAATCATCCTTAATATGGATGAAAGGAATAAACCAATGAGAAGGTGAGACCACTAGGGGAGAAGGTATTACCAACGTATGAAGACTGGGGGTGAAATGAGTTCCCAGTGTTTCTTTTGCAGTATCGTTAACTTTTCTTTCTTATTTATCTGATTGTTTATCCACTAATATCCAACTCTGATGCTGCGTTGTGGCAAGGAAGTGAATCTGTGGCTATATTTTTCAAATAAATACAGCAGTGGAGTGCCAGTTCTGATGGCTTTTATCAAGCTGAGAAGGTTTTGATTGTGGGTCAAATATTGACTGGGTTACTGTTATTCAGGGACTAGCCTATCTAACTTTGACGATTCAAATTCATCGTTAAAAAGCTGGCTACAAGGTGATAACTAAAAAAAAACAGCGCAGAAGTTTATGAAGATTATTTAATAAGATATAAAGGAGTTGGGATCTGTATCGGTGAGGGTGTATCCAATCCAATCCAATAAACATTTATTGAGCACATATAATGTTCCAGGCACTGTGCTAAGTGCTGAGGATACAGTTAATAAATAGAAAGACAGTCCTTGGCCTCAAGGAGCTTACAACTTAAAGGGAGAGATAATATGCAAAAGGAGGCAGGAAAGCAGGGACAGGAGGAGAAACACCAGGGGGTACCTGATGTGAGTGCATTTTGTTCCATGGAATTGAAACCAGACGCAGAGTAGATGCAGAATGATAGGAACCATATTAATGAAACCATAGATACTTAGAGCACAATATTAATTGCTAAGTTATTTTGGATCAGTCAATTCAGCGTGATTGGGTTTTCATTATGAAATCCAATTTATCTTTTTTGGCTATATTTTAGTTTAAATTTAACTTGAAATTGTACCTTTAACTGAAATTGTACCTTTCTTGTATCAGCACTTGGATGATATCTCTTTTCTTAACTGTTTTAGTTGCAGTCTATTTTGTTTGTTTGAAATATGTTTCTGTACTGTGCCACTCTCTTCTGTACCTAGATTTGTGGTTTGGATCAGTTTCAGTCCTGAGCCATCACTAAACCCTCACACTGGTACCCTGGGAAGGATTTCATTTGTCTTAAGTTATGGTTCACATCTAGGGTTTCCTCAAAAAGGGGGAAGAGAGATAGAAAATGTGCAACATAACTCAGGTGTGGTGCAGGTAGTTTATTGGTACAAACAAAGGAAATGCTAAACATGAAAGATAGCATGCATTAACAGAATGGTTTTGAAAGGGGGTTTGGTATCTTAACATATCAGTACTATTGTAATCTGCTGGGAGACTGATATTTCCATTTTATCATAACATAAACATTCTGAAGGATTGCTAGTTAGGTATTTTTCATTTTATTCAGTTCTGCATTGTTTAAACAACTCCAGGTACATGTTTGCTGGTCAAATCAACAGACTTGAGACAATTCTCTAGTTGATGGTCATACTTGCCAAACCTTTATCTTATTCTATTATCCCTCTACTTCAACTTGAGGGAACCCAGGCTTTTAAGACCTCTTAAACTCACAAGGTCCCCTCTAATCCTCAACAAGTCCACTCTGAGAATCATGTTTGATCACCTACTCAAGAAAGGAAACAAAGTGGAAAAGAGAGTCAAAGCCCAGGCTCAAGCTTGCCTAGTTGAGTCCATATGCCACATGGGAGCATATCACCTACCTCAAGAGAGAGTTGAAGGTAAAAAAAAAGGTTCATTTCATATTTAGTTTTAGATGGTTACACATATGCCATTCTTTATTATTTTTATCATTTGTTATACTTATGATTACTATTGTTATTAATGAATTTATATTTTAGTATGTTAAAAAATTTGTGATGCCTTTTTGCCCTATCAGGCCATTTTCACAGGTTGCTGGGACTGAAGAATGCTGTGGCATCCTTTACTGGCTAAACTCTCTGCTAATGAGTCACTTCAAAGTTAACCAGGTGTCCAAATTCTTTTGTTATTTTAAATATTTTAGTTGCCTATCTCTTATATGAAACTATATATGTATATGTATATATATATGTAGATATATATATATATATACATATATATGAATGGGTTTTTACCAATTAATTCTCTAAAAATTTATTGATTGTTATTTTTTTTTAACCTTTAAAAAAGAGACTCAGATAATTGTTATGTAGTTGTCAGGTATATACTCAAAGACTGCCCAGCTTGATAGGAAGTGCCAGAGCTTGGCATCCAGTGCAGTAAGTTCTGACCCACTTGGAGGCTTTCACACAATGATGATATAGTAGAGAAGAGTTTAGCAGAGGCTGATGTTTATCTATCTCTCTGTCTATCTATCTATCTATCTATCTATCTATCTATCTATCTATCTATCTATCTATCTATCTATCATCTATCTATCTATCTGTCTATCTAATTTGTTCATTCAAGATGTCTTGCTTTCAAACCCTATTTACCTCCATCAATTTGGCAATTTGAGCTGTATCTTGGGGTTCATATATCTCTGCATCATCAATATTTTTCCATTGTTTTTATAAATTAAATTTTGAAATCACTCATTGTTTACATATGAATATATATATTATACATTATATATATGTTTTTATTCTCTTTCCCTCTTCTCTCTTTTTGTTAAAACCTATCTTACATTATCTTGTCCAATACAATGCTTTTTTTACTCTTTTTGTAATTTATCAAACTTAAAATCTTATAATGAAATTTTTATTGTAACAATTAGGCAAAATTTAAAATTCTTTTGCTATGTTAAATATTTTAATCACTTATCTCTTATATGAAACCGTTTTTTTAGCAATAGGCTTTTGTCAATTAATTCTCTAAAAGTTTATATGATTACTAAATATTTTCTTTTACCTTTAGAAAAGAATGGTAAGACCTGAGGGGGAACTGATTCCTTGTTATAATTCCATTAAAAATTTAAAAAAATTCTTTTGACCTATGCTTTCCATCTTTATATAATCAAAAGATATTCTAATTCATTCTGATATGACATTTCTTCTTTCATTTTTGTTCCCTAAAGAATTTTTAAAAAATCTCTGTAGTTCAAGAGTTTAGGATAAGATAAAAATTCTTCTGTTTGACATTTAAAGCCCTTCCAAACTCATCTTCAGCTTACCTTTCCAAGTTGGGGCCATTGCAAGGTGTTTTGGCAACAATATGAGACTTGTAGTAGTTGAGAACTCAAATTGTCAGTTTGAATTGGGGAATGCTGTTCTCTCCTTCCTTCCTTCCTTCCTTCCTTCCTACCTTCCTTCCTTCCTTCCTTCCTTCCTTCCTTCCTTCCTTCCTTCCTTCCTTCCTTCCTTCCTTCCTTCCTTCCTTCCTTTCCTTCCTTTCTTTCCTTCTCTCTCTTTTTTTTCTTTTCCATTCCTCCTCTCAACCTCCTCCTCCTCCTCCTCCTCCTCCTCCTCCTCCTCTTCCTCCTCCCTCTCCTCCTTCCTGTTCTTGTTCTTCTCCTCCTGTTCTTCCTCCTCTTCCTTTTTCTTCCCCCTTGCTACATGTGGTCTTCTTGTACACTTCAGGTGCCATACCTTCACATGTAGGTGCTCTGCCTAAAGGAGATCACTTTTAGTCAATTATATTTGGTAAGATATCTTTGGGTTTGGATGCTAGGTTTAAAAAAATTTTTTTTCTATTAATTTTTTCTCAAAAAGCTGGAACAATTTACTTTGTCTGGTGCAGCTTTCATTCATTTCTTGAAATATAGCCCTGAAAAAACAGGTTTTTAAAAACCCATTGTGATTCAAATGTGAGTGTGAGTGTGTGTGTGTGTGTGTTCGTCCTTCATTGCTGGAGAAGACCATGCCATCAGAGAAATAATGACATGACTTGCACTTGACTTTGTTTTGAGTGAGGGAGGGCTGTGCAAGGTCACCAGCCTCACTTCTCCTACAGAGTTATCTGAATCCAGTGACCAGATATTCATCAGGATGACTGGAGATGACCTAGAATGAGGCAATTGGGGTTAAGTGACTTACCCAAGGTCACACAGCTAGTGAGTGTCAAGTGTCTGAGGTGAGATTTGAACTCAGGTCCTCCTGACTCCTGCAGTGGTGCTCTATCCACCGTACCACCTAGCCGCCCTGTGATTCAAATGGAGCTACACTGAATGGCCAATAATAGGCCCCAGTCCAAATCTTTGTTGCTCATTGTTTGGGTTTTGATGACTTAGAATGATTACAAATAGCAATTGTTTTCTGTTCTGGCCAGAAACTCTGAGGATCTTTACTTTCCAGATCGATATACTTGTGACGGCAAACTAAGTCATCTTTTGCCTCAGTTCTTACCTAGCCCTTAGTCATGAAGTGGGCAATGTCTTAGACCAGTTGAGACCTGGGAAAGACTTTAATTTTAAAAGGTCTGGGAAACCCACTGAATCCTGGGCCATTGCCAGTCATTTTGATTCTTTGTTTTGCCACTGGATTCTGATGACTGGAGGACAGAGCAAGGTTGTTGACTTTGTACAACTCTGTCTCACTTAAATTCAATTCACCCACAAGTCAAGGCATCACTTTACTGATGCCATTGGTCCTTGTCAGTAATGAAGGACCAACAACAACAACATTAGCAACACCATCAACAAATATTCTTCTCAAGGTCATTCTGTGAATTACTTCTGTTTGTTAACTGCTATTGTTACGGGTTTTGGAAAATTTCTTAAATTATGTGTTGAAGAATAATGTTGAAGTTGACTTAATTTTCTTCTCTAATAGCAATTATTTGGAGGTCTTAATCTCTGTTTTTCCCCTAGTTAACATTCATTCATTTATTTAAAAAAGATTTTATTTTTCCAAATTATATGTAAAAACAGTTTTTAACATTTTTTTCTTTTTTGAGTTCAAAATTCTACCCCTCCTTCCTTCCCTCCTCCCTCCATGAGACAATAAGCAATCCAATATACATTATACATGTGCAATAATGCAAAATATTTCCATATTAGTCATTTTATCCAAGAAGACTTGGACAAAAAAGGAAGAAAACAAGGAAGAAAGAAAGTGAAAAACAGTACGCTTCCATTTGTATTTAGACAATGTCAATTCCTTCTCTGAAAGTATAGCATTTTTCATCATGAGTCCTTTGGGATTGTTTTGGATCATTGCATTGCTGAGAATAGCTAAGTCATTCACAGTTCTTCATTGTACGATATTGCTGTATACAGTGTTCTGATTCTACTTACTTCTCTTTGTGTCAGCTCATATCTTTCCACATTTTCTGAAATCATCTTGCTCATTATTTCTTATAGAACAGTAATATTCCATTACAATCATTTACCAATACTTATGCAGCCATTCCCTGATTGATGGACATCCCCTCAATCAATTCTTAACCACTACAGAAGGGCAGCTATAAATATATTTGTACAAATTGGTCCTTTTGCCTTTAAAAGAAATCTCTTTGGGATACAGACCTAGCAATGATATTGCTGGATAAAAGAGTATGTACAGTTCCAAATTGTTCTCCAGAATGGTTGGATCAATTCACAACTCCACCACTAATGCTTTAGTGTCCTCATTTTCTCACATCCCCTCTAACATTTATCATCTGCCTTATATGTCACATTAGCCATTCTGATAGGTGTGAAGTGGTACTTTGGAGTTTGAATCTGCATTTCTCTAATCAATAGTGAATTAGATCATTACACGACTATAGATAGTTTTGATTTCTTTGTCTGAAAACTACCTGTTTATATCCTTTGACTGTATATCAATTGGGGAATGACTTGTATTCTTATAAATTTGACTCAATTCTCTATATATTTGAGAGATGAGGTCTTTATCATAGACACTTGCTTTAAAAATCCCTCCGCCCTCCACTTTTCTACTTTCCTTCTAATTTAGGTTACGTTGGCTTTGTTTGTGCAAACCCTTTTAAATTTTATGTAATCAAAATTATCCATTTTATATTTTGTACTGTTCTCTTTGTCTTGTTTGACCCTAGATTCTTTCCTTATCCAGAGATCTGACAGGTAAACTATTTCATCCTCTCTTAATTTGCTTATGGTAGTGTCTTTTATTTGTAAATCATGTACCCATTTTGACCTTATCTTGGCATTTGCTGTGGGATGTTGGGCTATACCTAGTTTCTTCAATACTATTTTTCAGTTTTCTTAGAAGTTTTTGTCAAATAAGGAGTTTTTGTCCCAAAAGCTTGGATTCTTAATCTGTTTTTGATGTATTTTTTTTTACAATTAAATAATTTATTTTTTTAATCTTAAGATCATTCTTCTAATGTGACCTTATTTGTTCTGCATATATTCTATTTTTTGCTTCCTTTGGCAATATTTTTAGTTTCTCCTTGGGATTTATCTGCCTTTTGTTTTCTTCCTTTACCTTTTCTGGTACTTTTGTCTTTCTTCATTTCTTCCAAGGAAGGCATTAATTATTGAAGTTTATCCTTTGCTATTTCTCAATTTGTTTCCACCGCTTCCTCTCAATCATATTATTTAGTTTTCTTATAGTACAGAATTTTAAATTTTGCCATAGTTTTCTCCTCTGAGGGTTTGTTCATTTTTTTCATGCTTGTTTTCATTTACCTTACCATTGTCAGGAGTTTTGTTTCTTTTGATAACTATTATGATTGTTACCGTGGAGTGAGTTGAATCTGACACTCACCTCATTACTCAGTGGCAAGTCTATTCATCACCTATTTGTACGCTATTTGACAAATCCAGTTAATTAGATTTGTTCAGGCATACCTAGAAGATCTCAACTACTGATTTTTTGTGAAATGTTTATAACCACTGCCATGAGATAATGTTTGGAAATAATTTTGTATTTAAGGATTGTCATAGAAAGATTTCTGGGCATAATGAAAAATCCATGGATTAGGAGCGAAAAAAAATCTCTGTTCAAATCTTGGCTCTAGAAGTACCTCTATGTCTTTGTGCCAAGTTATTCTTTCTGGGCCTCAGTTTCATCATTTGTAAAATTAAAAAGGTTGGAATAAGAAATTTTTCAGGTATGGAAGTGTGTAGGTGAAATTAAAAAAAGAAACATATGCATGACGCTTTTAAATTTTACCTGCATTATTAATTTTTCCTCCATCAATTAAGTCTAGATAATCAACAAGACAATAACTAAGCTTTGATTCATAACATTTGTTGATTTTGGAAACTGATACTGTTTGAGCTGGTTCTGTCACATCCCCGTTTCTTGCTCTAAATTTTTGATCCTAAGTTCAACAGCTTTGTTAGAAGTTGTGTCCACAGGATGAGGATAGGAATTTCTAGGGCTTTGTAGAGAAAAGAGATAGATTACTGGCATAAAAGCAGGTGTACAAAGATAGGTCAAAAATTTTTCCAATTCCAAGCTTTAAAAAAATATTTTTCCCATATAACTGCTACAATTTTGTATAGCATTGGCATTTGGATTGTACGAGCATGTTTTTTTTGAGCTCTAATGCATATCTTTTCTGAATGATGTTAGCATTAATAAATTTTCTGCAATTTTATATGGGAAATTTATTTGGTGATCCTGAAGGACATTTTGATATGCTGCTATTCCATTGCAATGACAATTGAAGAAAATTTTCTTGATAAGTAAGATTTCCTTTACAAATCTTATAGAAATGTGGAAACTTTTCTTCATTGTATAGATAAGGTAAGCTGCCTACAAACTTGGAGATAAACTTGTAAGAAAAATATGAGGAAATCAAGGTTAAAAATTACAAAAAAATTTGAAGTTGTTGTAAAATAAAATTATGAATCTACCTATAGTGAGATGGACATGAAAGCCTTTTGTTGACTTAGCACCTGACTTTAATACTTTCAAATTATTGCCCAAGTTATGCTATAGTATGCAATTTTCTACTGCATTTAGGTGTCATCATTTTTGTTTTGTCTTTTAAAAAGACAAGAAAAGTGTCAGGAAAAGATAGAAGGTAAAGTTGTGTATGAGGAAAGAGACTATGGAAGAATATTCATTTCTCTGACAATAGATCTTAAAAATTTGAAGAAGGGCTATTTCAGAAAATATTATTCATTTAGTGACAGTCCATTTTATCATGGCTTCTGGACAAGAGAATTGTAACCATCTCTATGTAACCCTTAGGTTCTATATTTGCCCACTTATGCACCCATACAGACCCTTACCTAAGAAAATTCTATCTTGTAGGGGTACACATAGATGGAAGAAAATTTGACCTATAGACAGGACCATAAGAATAAGCTAACAGGAAGATACACTGAACTCATAAATGACTTGAGAGAAAAGGGACTTCCCAACGTTGCAGATTAACATGACTCTATGAGGCCATGACTTTGAGAAACTTTAACACCTGCCATTCACACTGCTAATAACTCCCCTGGTAGGCCAGGGAAGTGGTCCAATGATTGCTAGCAAAAGAATTCTGTGTTTTGCTAGCTTTCAATCCTTCATCAGCAATTGGGCACAGGGGAAGGGACTGGTGAGCAAAATGATTTCAGCAGCATTGGAATGGAGAGCATCTGTGCCTGCATGAAAAAATCTCTCATTCTCTATTTTTGCTGCTATCTATAATGATTCAGTGAGCAAGGGCCCTGTTGCTCTCTTTATGTCTTTTTCCTTTTCTGGGCCTGGTCCTTGAGCATACTCGTTGTGTCAGAATAAATGGTGAGGGCAGGAAAAGGTATCTTTATTCTTGCTTGTATCTGTAACCTTGTCACTCTTTCATCTCTTAAGCAGAGAAACTTGAAATTGTAGATTTAGCTATTAAACATATTCCATACTGGAGATTGCCATTAGGGACTGTTTTTTATATCTAATTTTGGGGAATGTTTGGCAAATTCTCTAGAAGTAGCTATAAGATTAAGATACCCATCAAGGACATTTGTTTAAAATATGAAAGATTCTGCTAGTTAAGACTATTGGCTGACTATTCCATTTGTCTCTTTTTACATTTTTAATTTTCTTTTAAAATTCTGAACTTGAGAAAATTAACAAACATGAATATTTTCATATGCAAAGAGGAACAGAAAAAGAAGATTGTATGTGAAATTATGATTATTCTATATATGCATATATAATCTTATTTTTTCTTAAGTATGAATTAAATTTAATGTGGTAGTACTTACTAACACTTTACTACTTATCCTCTTCCGAACTTCCTTTTGCTCTCTTCTATAAATTTAAAAATAATTAATATTTTTTCTTTCTTTTATTCTCCTTTTTTTACCTTTCTACTACTTCTCCCCACTTCCAACTCTCCTCTTCAAAATGAAAACCTTTCCTCATAACATAAATATTTCAATTATCCAAGTAAAAAAAATTCACATCTTGGTGATTTCTGAAAAATGATTGGCTTATTTTGAACCTACAGTCCATTACCTCTTATTGAAGAGGTGGAAAGTATGTTCTCACACTGAAAATCAATTTTTCATGTCTGATAAAGTACATATACTTTCTTTTGTGCTTGTGATGACTTTCCATTACTAAATTCATAGCTGCTTTGCACCGAAATATGTCTCCCAATGCCTAGCAATTTTCCAGCACATTATTGGCATTAACATATCAAATCAAAATGAGTTGAAGTCTGATCTAACATGATTAACATACAAGGTACATAAGACACATTAGTGCTATCTCCCAATGAAGGAACTTCTGTTATACTTTCTAAGATAATGTAATATTCAATCAAGTGAGATAGTATATGCAAAGTACTTTGCAAACCTTAAATTACTATAACAATTCCAATTACCATTATTATAGTACATATTATTTGACTTATTTATAAACCTCCCACTTACAATGGTAGATCAGATCCCTAGAGCTAGACCATTTCTTTATTCTTAAGGTTCAAAGAGTAACCCCGAAGGGATATGATGTTCTTCTACTATTAAGATCACTCTTATACTTCCATCTAGTATATTTCCTCAAATATCATTGGTAGTGAGTAATATCATTTTACCACTTGATATTTTCTTGATATCTTTGATTACCATGTGACATCAATAATCTTTTATCAAGGGATCTATACTAAGAAGATATGGCAAAACCTGAAGGATGGAAGGAAGCAAGAATTCATGAAACACTTACTTCTATGTGCCAGGCACTATGCTGAGCACTGAAGATATGAAAGTCAGTCTGTGGCCTCAAGGAACTTATATTCTACTGGGGGGTGGCAAGAGACAGAAGTTGGGATGAACATGGTATTTCTGGCATGGGAGCAGGTTTCAAAGTCCAGGAATCTGGGACAGGATTGGGAGGGGAATAAAAGTAATCTAGACCCATTCACAAATTGGAAGCTGCAGGAAGATCTCAGCAATGGGAGAAGGGGTCATGACTCATGGAGGGACATTCCAGGTTGATAAGGCTGCAGGAACAGTTGGATATTCTAAGACAAGAAGGTCACAGGTGCTGAGGGAAGTTACAGGATAAAATAACATGGTTTGGAAATCTAGGAGACAGCCACATAGCTGAGAGATGAAGGAAGAACCTCTCAAATCAGGGATACATTGTTATTAGCCATCAGTCCCTGGAGACAGTGGACTCAAATTTACAGTTGTTGCTATAAACATTCCTCCCAACAAGTTCACTTGTGGGTGTACTCTAACTGATGGATGAATTGCTCCCTTGCCTGCAGGACACTGTTTCCTGGCTGGGCTGTGTCAAGTAGGTTATTTCTCAGGACTGGTTCCATACTGAGTTTATTTGCTGCAATTTTGGATGAACTATGTGGTCACATAGCTGAACCTTGAATAGCTCTTCAGACAGTTCAAAGCTCACAAGATTGTAGCCTACTACTTTTGTCTCCAGTACTCCTTAATCTAAGATCAGGAAAGAATAAATACCACAGAGAAAGAACAAACAGCAGAGCCAAGTGTTCACAGCAACATGGCAGTCAAGCTGCAGAAAGACAGTTGCAGCAAAAACAAGATTGTTGCTTCTGATGCTACTTTTCCTCCTATGATGTAGTTCCATGCATTTCTTGTTCTTCACTTGAATATCTCCAGGGAGGGCGACAGAGTTTTCATTTGTTCATGCCTTTGGTTCTTGCTCATCAGTCAATTAAAAGGTGTTTAACATGCAATAAATTGACAGGAAGCAGAACAGGAATTACAGAATACCTGCATATGCTCCGAAGAGGAGGTAGGACTCTCCATTACACATTTCTGAAAGGAAGTTTGCCAAGCCCCATGTGAGTTGGCTGCAGAAAGATCTCATTGAAATGCTCTAAGGAATAGGGCTACATTAGCCAATTCCCTGTTATATTTAGACTAAGGAATATTCAGACAGATCGAAAAACTAGTAGCAATGTCACAGAATAAGAGTATCCAGGAAGAAAGGGGTAGTTGACATTGTCAGAAATTTCAGAGAGCTTGTATAAGATACAGACTAAGTAGAGATAATGGCAACTAAAAGGTCTCTTGGAGAGAGTAGTTTTAGTTGAGTGGTGGTATCAGAAGATAGAAGCTAAAATTAAAAGTGAGTGGGAGACAAGGAAACAAAATTTTGTACCAATAGCTTTTCATAAGAGTTTGACTACTAAAGCAATAAGATCATAGATTTAGAGCAGTAAGAGACCTTAGAATTCATCTAGTTCAATTCCCTTATTTAATAGAAAGTTAAACTGAAGCCCAGATATGAGAAGTGGTGAAAGTTGTTTACCTGAAACCAAATCTACTGTTCTTTCCATACAGTGCCCTGTAGAGAAGAGTGGTAACTTGAGGCGGCAGGGTCAAATGGGGTCTTTTGTTTTTAAAAATGGGAGATAACTGGGGGTGTTTTTAGGTAATGGGAATGGAGAAACTGAATATAAGTGAGGAAAGATGTTCAGAAGGGGTGAGTTGTCAGAGAAGACAATGGCAGATCAGATCAAAAGCACAAATAGAGGGAATAGCTTTGACATCTTCCTCAGAGACTAGAACAGAGGAAGTAGAGTCTACAAGAGAAGGCTGATGAATTGTGAGAAGGGAGAGAAGAGGAAACTCACTACAGGGATCCCAGGGTCCTCTACTGAGAGGAAAGAAATAAGAATAGTGAATGGGTAACTTAGTGGGGTTGACAAAAGAAAATTTGTGTCAAGCACTGTGCTAAGCCCTGGAGATACAGAGAAAAAAATGAAAGTTTCTGCCTTCAAGGAGGTTACGTTCTAATTAGGCAGATAATATTGTCTTCCATACATAAGTATATGTAGCATGTGGAGCCCTCTTCAGATGTTTTGATCTACATCTTGCCACTAGACCCAGATGGCTCTGGAAGAGAGAGTGAGGCTGGTGACTTTGCACAGCCCTGCCTCACTTAAATACAATTCACTTGCAAGTTAAGACATCACCTCTCTGGCATCATTGGTCCTCTTTGAGAATGAAGGACAAATAACAACCCTGTTATGTTGTTTTCCATGGTTATTTGTATTTGTAAATATTTTTGTTTATTTCCTAGTTGTAGGAACATGAAACAGGCTAATGAAGAAAGATGGTTTGACACGTTACTGATGAAAAGGCTTTGGAAATTTCATTTCTTTTTGTCCATTTTCATAAAATCCCTGGGTAAAATGCTGTGGGGTAGTAAAAGCTGTGAAATTGTTTCCCGATTCTAGAAAGGATTGGTTAAAAAAAATCAAGAATTGTTTTGTGGGTATCTTACACATGAAATTATGAATAGCCATTACATACAACTCATATTTTTAAAAGTATACAGCAAAATAAAAATAGTAGTTCCAAAACTATCATGCTTATCTACCTCTCTGAAATTCCTTCTGCTCTTTTCTGTGCATTTAAAAATGTTTCATTGTTGTCCTTTTCTTTCTTTTCTTCCATTGTTTTGGCATCACTATCACTATTCTCTTCCCTCCCTAGTTTCCCCCAACCCCATGAAAGTCATTTCTTATAACAGATAATCATATAAAAGCACATGCGCAAAAATTAAAATGACTCTATACATTGGCCTTCTGTGAAATTTTATGTTTTATTCTCTACCTTCAGTCAGTCTATCACCTTACTTCCAAGACGTGGGAACATAATTCAACCTCTGTCTTCTGTAGTCATGGTTAATTTTTTCCTCAATCAAACGTGTTAAGTGGCTCCAAATTGTTTCCTTTTAAAATGAGATAGTTGACATTTTCTGCCAAGATACCTGGTTGAAAGGAGACAGATTGCCTCACTTCTATAAGCCTGTTCTAGTGAACCCCTGAAGTTTGCACCAGACTGAATAAAGGTGAAAAAAAAATTAATGAGACATTACAGTATGTGGCATCTTCATTAGCAGAACAGACACCCATGGGCAATAGGAAAGGGGGCCTTTCAAGCAAAAGGAGTGCCATTGCTACCACAGAAGACATGTAGCATGAAAACCTTTTTACACAGAAGCCACCAAAGTAGAGGGCTCCCCTGAGAAAGCTTTGGAGTGCTCAGAAAGTCAAAAGAAACCTTGAAAGCCATGCGGACTGACAGTAGGCAGTAATCAGTGCAGGGCCAGCTAAAAGGGAGTTAGGTGGTGCAATTCATTGAGCACTGTGCCAGGCATCAGGAAGACTTGAGTTTTAATCTGGTTTCGGACCTATAGTTGTGTGATCTGGGCAAATTAGTTGATCTCTGTTTGCCTTAGTTTTCTCAATGGCAAAATCAGAATAATAATGACAACTACCTCTCAAGGTTGAAGCTCAAATGATACAATATTTGTAAAGTGTTAGTGCCTGGCATATAGTAGATTCATAAGAAATGCTTATTTCCCCCATCTATTCCATATATTTGAAGTGATCCCTCAGACTAAAACCTGGACTACTCAGACCCAAGGGCTCTGAGGTCCCTAATTCTCTTTCTTGAGACATAGAGAGGGTCCTGAAAATACAACTCTTTGAGCCTTGAAGAACCAGAGAGACTGAACTCTGGGAGATGAAAATCAACACACAAAGCAAGGCAATCCATGGTAAGACCACACAGGACTAACCACCTTGTCTGAAATACCAGCAGGTAACAGAGCCTGATGAAGGTACAAAGCTCCAATTCAAGAAATAAAACTGGAAATAAAGCACCAACTAGTATAAATGTTATTTTAAACTTAACTTCATAGCAACTACAAGTAAAGACTGAAAGAAAAGAAATGGATTTTCTTCATGGACTACATGACTACTAGGAAGCAATGAAGCAAGGCATTTAAAAAAAAAAGGCTTTTTAGGAAAAAATGGAGGGAGAATAACTAGTTTAAAGGAGAAAGTGTTAAACCCCCCACCCAAGAAATGGAAATTCTAACAACTTGAATAGACCAACCAGAAAAACAACAATGCCAGGAGTCTATAAGAAAAAATAGGAGAAAATTAAAAAGGTTGAAAAACATGGAAGAAAATGTGAGATATTTAATTTTGTTTAAAAAGCTAAGCAGGAAAACAGGTTAAGAAAGGATAACATAAGAATAAATGCTCTCATGAAGAGCTTAAAAAGCCAGAACACAATATTTTAAAAATAGTATTTTATTTTTAAATTTTCAAGTAAGAATTTTTTTTCAAAATTAATCTGTCCTTCCTATTACCTTTCCTTTCATTGAGTAATATTTTTTACAATTTAAATTCGTATAGGAAAGTGTGTGTATGTGTGTGTGTGTGTGCATGTGTGTGTATGTATGTATGTTGCTCATGTAGGTTATATGTATCTTTGTAGCTTTGTCTAGATGTCCTTGGCAGGGAGTCATGAACAGATATCTCTGGAGTCTCCACTGACCTTCTGTCCCTAAATATTGTTAATCTAGGGGAAATAATTTTTAGTTTTAAGCTGCATTCTTAATCACAGGTGGAGTGCCCCAAGCTATACACTAAAGGTTTTGATTCCTCTTTTCCACTAACTGCCAGTTCCACAAATTCTATATGTAGTGAATAGCAAATATTTCCATTTATTCAAGCAACAGCAAACAGAAATCAGAGAAAGTACACAGATAATATGCCAGACAGATTGAATGAATTCTCCAACTGTGAGTGAGATAAAAAGAGAGTCCAGATTTCACTTCGAGAGAAATTTGTCCTAAGTTTCTGGTGGAGTATACTGGAAATGAGGACATCTTCAAGGCATTGGTTTCTGCCCAGAGTCTTTATCTCCCTTCAGGGATCTATCCTGGAAGAGAATTGTAATGATGGATGTTCTTTCTTGAAACTGGAGGCCAGAAGATCAAGATCTCAAACTTCCAGACTCCTAAACTTTTGACATCCCTGTCCCCAATGTAGGCACTGTAGAACATTGAATAATCAATCTATTCTTGTTATTTATAATCTTTCAAATATGTTGTTGTAGCCTGGTTGTTAATATTTTATTTAAAATTTTTACAGCAAATCTTCTTTTTTTAAAAGAGATTGGCCAGTAGATATTGAGAAAATATTTTCATCATTGAAAGAAATTGGAAAGTTGCTTTTTCTTATTTTTGAAAGCAGTTTATGTGGTATTGGAACTAATTGTTCTTTGAATATTTGATAGTATTCACTTGTGAACTTGTTTAGTTCTGAAATTTCATTCTTTGGGAGTTCATTTATGGCATATTCAATTTCATATTGGGCTATTAAACAGTCTATTTCTTCTCTTGTTAATCTACATATTTTACATTTTTGTAAATATTCATTTGTTTTCTCTAAGTTTTGTTCACATATAATTGCTGGTGTGTAATTAATTCATAGCAATTCTTTTTAATCATTCCATTTTTGTAAGTTCTCCTTTTTAACTTTTGATACAAACAACAGTTTTCTCTAGTCCCTTACTTTAATTATGGTTGAATCTTTGTGTTTCAAGTATGTTTCTGTAAGGGCAAGCAAAGTAGGATCTTTTGATGTTTTTGTTTTAGTATAAAGTGCCTCTGATTGAATAAAGGCATTTGTGAAGATCTTCCCCACTCATTAATGAGCCTGGGAAAATTTGTAGGAAGGCCCACATCTTTTTGTTAATTTTCTAATGAGGCACTGGTTCTCCAGGGTTGTGATGCCCTCTGTCTCTAAAAAGTGTATAAAGACTCTGAAATGAGGGTTTACTTTGGGGTTTAGTTTTTGGAATAAAGTTTGTGTGCTACATGAGACTCTGGGAAGCTCCTAAGCAGTGCCCCCAGCTTTGAAAACTCAGATGTTGGTGCTTCCTTCTCTGATAACAATGTATGTATGTAATGGTCAGACGATTAGAATCCTGTCTTTTGGTCTTCATTTCTCTTCTTGTATTTTTCTCTATTGGTGAGTGAATGATGTATGCGCTTGATTAAAAGAGATTGTTAACCCCTAAAAAGTCTCCTTTCCTTTTAGAAAAGCAGATCAAAGAACTTGTGATAGTAGGCCCCTCTGTGTATGTCGGGGTGTTTACTAATACAGTTTCTTGTAAGCAACATATTGCTGAATTTTTTTTCCAATCCATTCTGCTATTCTTTCCCTCTTTCATGCGTGTTCATCCTTGGTTGCTGAAGAAGACCATGCCATTAGAGAAATGATGACATGACTTGCACTTGACTTTGTTTTGAGTGAAGGAGGGCTGTGCAGGTTACCAGCCTCACTTCTCCTATAGAGCCATCTGAATCCAGTGACCAGATATTCATCAGGATGACTAGAGATGACCCAGGATGAGGCAATTGGTGATAAGTGACTTACCCAAGGTCACACAGCTAGTGAGTGTCAAGTGTCTGAGGTGAGATTTGAACTCAGGTCCTCCTGACTCCTGCACTGGTGCTCTATCCACTGCACCACCTAGCTGCCTCTTTCATACCATTTACATTAATAGTTATGATTGTTATTTTTTTTATTTCTCTATATTTTGTCCCCTTGAACATTTTCTGTTATTTTTTCTTCCCTCTATCTGCTTATATATAATAGAAGGCCTTTGCCTAACTGTTGTGATCTTATGAGTGAAACACTACATTTCATCTCTGTTGCAGCTTTTCTCTTCTCCTTATCCAGCCCCTGATCCAAAATTTTTATTCCTTCTCTCTAACCTTAGATATTGCTTGACTTATGATTATTTCCTTTGATTATTGACTTACCTATTTCATCCTTCTTAGATTCTTCTCTACTCCTAATTTACTACTCTTTTTTTCCCTTTCAAGCTTAAACTCTCTCTCTCCCTCTTTCTCCCCTTTCTCCTATTCCCTTCTAACCCTGTCCCCTCTCCCTCCAATTATCCTGATTGCGATTAACTTGAAGTTCATGGAATGCTTCAGACTTACTACATGACTATATATTCTTAAACAATAAGCTTTTATTGATGCCTTCTGTTTTTTCTCATAGCACCACAATCCCCCTATTATCCTTTCTGCCAATAGATATCTTTCCTCTTGTGCCCTTCTATTACAATATGTGATATTCAGTAGTGATATCCTTCCTCTTCTTCCTTCTTTTTTGTTTTTTTAAGATCATTAAAACAGATAAATGCAACCATCCACAGACCTTTAGTGATTTTAATTTTCTTGAAGATCCTTAGAGATATTAGGGTTCTGAAAAGACATTTGTTTTCTTATCCTCCATTAACATGTAAATAAATCATCTTGCAGTATTCCCTTTCCAATACACAAATATTTGTACCTTTATATGTTTCTCTTGGCACTTGCATTTCCATTTTCAAATGTCTATTTAGTTTTCAATAGGAATGATTGGAAATCCTCTATCACATAATTGCCTCCCCACTCCTATTTAGGATTATCTCAGGTCTTTTGGATGATCGTATTCCAAATTCTTCACTTCTTTAATATGATCATTGCTAAGTTTTGTGTAATCCTTATAATGACCCCTGTGATATTTGAACTATTCTTTGGTTGCTTGCAAGCTCTGGATTTTGGTTACAGTGTTCCAGGGACTTTTCTTTTTGGATTTTCTTTTTCAATATGACTGGTGAATTTTTTTCTATTTTTACTTTTTCTTCTGATTCTAATAGTTGTGGGCAGTTTTTATTTGTGATACCCTGAAATATCATTTCCAGACTTTTCTTCTGACTATATTTTTCAGAGTCTTATAATTCTTAAAATATCTCTCCTTGATCTGTTTTCTAGGTCAATTTTTTATGTTATATTTCTTAAATTTTCTTTTTTTCTAATTTTTTTGGGGGAGGTTTGCTTTGATTTTTTTTTTGGTATTATTTATTGTTTTCCGTTCACCTCATTCTAATTTTCAACATATTTAATTCTTGAGTGAGGTTTTTCTATCACTTATTTTAATGTGTCAATTTTACTTGCAGTTTTCCTTTTCAACTTTTCTATTCTGTCTCTTATTTAATTTCCTCCATGTATTCCTTCAGTCCTTGCTTCCAGGATACTGTTTTCTCTGAGGCTTTACCTGGACTTGTAGGTTTGTTATCCTATTTGGGGCTTGCCCCTTGGACAACTCTCAAAGCAAGATATTTCCTAATGGTTGAAATTTTCTTGGTTTGTTCATGGGATGTGATAGGGTTATGCTTGGGTCAAACTCCACAGCTATATGGTAAGGGCAGAGTCTATTTAACTCCTACAAGGGACTTCAGAACTACTCTGGTTCTGGGCTTGATCCTGGGGTTCCTTCTTATCCCTGGACTGGAAGACCTTTCTCTACAATAGTATCTTACTGAAATTCTTCTTTTCTTATGCTAGAATCAGGGGTTACTCTTATCCTCAACCCTGACTGAATGCTTCAAGGATTGCTTGAACTGGATGCTACTCAAGGCCTTTCTTTCTCCCACAGTTTGGATCAAAGTCAGCTGAAACCTCCCTGGAATGCCCTGAGGTTACTTTTTTTGCTAGGTGAATGCCTGGTTGGAGGTCGTTGGGACAGTGATGGCCTCTGTTTTCTGAGAAGTTGCATTAGGTCCCATGGGAGACTAATCCCCTTTCCTCTAGCTTGCTTTGATTTAGGAAAAGTTTGGACTGGGTTTTTTGATTTTGGGACATCAGATTGCCCAGAATACCCCAGAGTTACTCTCTTCCAGCTACATTCTCAAAGAGGGCTCAGGCTTGAATGGGCTTGGGAGCAGGTAATGTTGGAACTTATCAAATGGTTCCAGGGATGGCTGTTTGTGCTCTGCCCTCCGTGCTTCCCTCTTGATCTGTTCCAGGTTGTCTATTTCTAGATCTATGAAGAACTCTGAAGGTCCTTCTCTGGATTTGTGGGTTGGGTATGGAATCTATAGGTGGGTCTCTCTATAGTGTACTAGAGTAATGAATTTCTACACTGTAATGGAATGTTTGAAGGGGGAATCTGAGATCCTTTGTATCCTAACATCACCCCACCTGGACATTATTTCAAAAAATAAGTGACAACTCCTCAGATCTATTAGAACCATAGGGCAAAGTGAGGATAGAAAGAATCTAGGAATTATCTCCTGAAAGGAACCCTAAAAGGAAATTCCTAGGAATGTCATAGACAAAATCCAGGGGAAAAAATACTGCAAGTATCCAGAAACAAGCAGTTCAGGTAACTGCAATCAAGATCTTATAAGACCTGGAAACTTCTATTAAAAAACAGGAAATCTTGAAATATAATGTTCCAGAAGGCAAAAGATAGAGTATAATAGTCACGAATTATTTACTCTGCAATCCTGAATATTATTCTATATGGGAAAAAGATAACCCTTGATAGAATAAAAGACTTTTTACCATTTCTCATGAAAAGACTAGAGTAGGTAGGAATTTGGAATTACAAGAGAAACCTAGAAAGGTAAATTTATTTAAGCAATTGGAAGACATAGAATATGATGATGTAATGTTACCTTTTGTGAAATTTATGACCCACTCTCACTAAAAAAGTTGGCAATGAGGCATGAGGAAGAAAACATCTATACAGCCTGGACTATGGAAACAGATTGCAGAGTAAGTACTTGGGTCAGGAGTACAGCAGAGGGCATTGCACTAATCAGTTGTTTCAACAACTTAATTAAATTCCTAAGGCCCCCATATCATGTGTTAATGTAACTACAAGGCTCCCCTCTCCCCCATCTTAGCTAAATAACTTAGATAAATTTTTCATAGTAATCATCACACCCAGTGGTTACACTCTCTAGACATAAGTTTCATATAGATAAGCTTAGGTGGTGGAAGCACTGCTTAAATTCACCCTGTGAGGGCACTCCCAATCCAACATCCAACCCCACTCCTTACACACAGTTACAGCATCTAAAAACTCTCTGTATATATAAACATGGTTTTGTCTACTCATTAGCCAGCTTTAGCCAGAGCAGACCAGGCAGCTTGATCATAGAGGCTGACTCTCTAATGGGATGGGGGGAGTCCACTTGACTCTGACCAAGGGGAGCCACAATCTGGCTTTGGGAGACCTTCCTGTACCCTTATAAACATGAACAGCTCTAAGCAGACAGCTCCTATCAGTCTTGCCCAACACTATACCTAACCCTAGACAAATATGTCTGCCTGTATAATAAATGTCATGTATTGCACATTTCTCCTGACCCAAGTAATTCATGGTACCATCACTTCATGTCACATTTTTAATAAATTGGTGTTGGAAATTTTCTAACAGAAAGGGAAGAAATTAACATCTCTTTAGAACCTCAATGTCTCCAAAGGGTAGAAGTTAAATAAGAAAAGCATAGAGGTCCTTGGGTTTAATTGGTTCCATTCTGGTAGTTTGCAAAGGCGAAAACTAAATGCAGATAAAAGGAAGAATACACTACTGTAGAAAAGAGGAAGAAAGGATCAGTCTTAGTGTTTTTCATAGATGACTTGTGTAAGAATATCCATATAGAAAGAGGTCTGGGAGAAGTGGGCATCATATCAATTTCACTCATCTGAAATGGATGGAAGAGGGCTTTGTGTTCCAACCAAAATGACCTACTAGCATTTCCTTGAACTCAGTATATAATCTCCCATCTCTATACCTTTGCTCAGTCTAGTTGCCTGACTTAGAATAGGCTCCCTCTTTGCCTCTGTCTTTTAGAATCACTATCTTCTTTCAAGGTTTAGCTCAGGCGCTACTTCCTAAACCCTCCATTTATTAATACTCTCCTTCTTAAAATTATTTTATATCTACTTATAGGTATGAATGCTATCTCACTGCAGTAGAATGAAAGCGCTTTAAAGGCAAGGATTTTATTTTAATTCTTGTGTTTGCTGCACAAATTTCCAAAAGTTTGAACACTAACAAGGGATCTTCAATATTCTCCCTACCAATGAATTCTTAAACTAAAAGAACAGAATTTTTTTTCTTCAAAAATTGGGGTTAACGATGAGTAAGTGGCTTCCAAAAATAGCGTGTTAATAGAAATGAAAATAATATGCAAAATTTACAGCTGTGAGAAAATTCTTGCAAGTCATTTATATCATCTCCTTTCCAGGTACATATTTCTCAGAGTTGCCAGAATTGTTAAGGGGGTCTTGATCTTGTATTACATACATAACTCTTGTTTCATATTTTGTTGTTAATCAGCCATATCAGATTCTAGCCACTGACAAGATTTATTCACAATACCAATTGATTTGTGACTGAAAAATCTGTATCCCAGATGGTATAACATATTCTTCCTTTTGGACATGTTTTTCATGACTTCTTTGATGTTAAAGGACTCTGAAATTAATCTGCATAACATTAGTTACACCAGTCTATTTATAAGCTTTCTCCATTAAATTTTACACAATTGTGGGATTATTTATTTAGTTTCTGGATTTTTAAATGCCTTGCTTCATAGTGATATCAGCAGATGTACATCTGCTACTTTGCCACTTTTGACAGCGTTAACATATAATTTAAAGTTTCACCATTCATTAAATATTATTCTACCACAATGGTTTTGAAGTAGAATGTGCATTTTCAATTTTATCACATTAACCTTGTGTCTTGCTAGAGAGTAGCGAAACTAGAGACTATAAAACAGAAACCAGAAATTCTTAATGAAGTAGAAGTTAAGGTCATCATTCAGTGTTTTGCTCCATATCTAATATATACATGTATATATATACATAATCTATGTATGTATATACACATACACATATATACACATGCAAAACTACAAGCGAAAATCCAGGTCACAGTGATACATTCTTTTTGGATTTCATATCTCTTCCCCTTTGCCTGGTGTAGTAACTCACTTATATTCAGAGAGCATAGTAGTTCATTTTACTCCTGCTAAAATGGCAGGTAAATATCTACTTACTAGATAGCAAATGCCATCTAGATAAAGGAAAATGACCTGACCACCCAGAAGAAAGATGTTATATTTACTTATTTTCAGAACCTTCATTCTTGTGATCTATGGGTTACATTTGTTGTTTCTGCAAGGAAAAAAGAGAATCTCATAAAATGTCCCCTGATACTTGATTTTATTTACTTTTAGATAACTTGATGAGATATCTTTTTGTATTCTGCTCTCTTATAGGGTGTTTGTTTTCTCACCATTTATTTCACACTCCATTTTCCATTTAAAGAGTCTGAAGCAAAAAAGGAAAGCATTTTCAGCTTCACAGACAACATCACAACAAGAGTTATTCTTAGCCTCAGTTTTCTGTCTGTCAAAGTGGCATATTCCTTTTTCTTGCAAGAAGACAAAGCTCAGTCTTTAATTTTAAAGGCAAGTTGTGTTTTTAGGGAATTTTTAATTGGAAGTTTTAAATGTATCAGGAAATACCAAAAGCTGAATTCCTAAAGAATTAGCTCCACCCCCTGCTAAATGTATATGTGAGTATATTATTGAGATAACTTTTGTATTTCTTTGCTTTTGCATTTTATGTTTATAAATCTTTTCATGTCAATGAATGTTGACTCCAAGACCCAAGAGTTAATAGTGAATTTCTCCTGCCTCCTCCTCCCCATCCCCCCCATTTGCGACTTTACTTACTTCAGAAAAGCTCTGTTGAACATTAGGATGTACTGTTGCATATTTGAAAAGCCCTGTACAATGTCACAGTTGCAACCATCACTCTATGGTTAAAGAAGCTTTTTCATAATTAGATTCTCTTTTGAAATACATGAAACTTTTGAAAAAAAAAAAACCCTAACTCCTTGGCTACAATTTTAGCTTCATAAGAGAAAAAGTTTTGCATATTTCAGAAAAATTTAGACTATTTTAAATGATTGGAAAAACTATCATCTAGTTTTAGAACCCAATTGGAATCAAACCTTTCTGTGATTCTGAAATGTAAGAATCAAAAGTCTTTAAAAATGTATTTAAATTTTGGGTTCTAGCCAGGACTGGAAAAAGAATTAATATCCCACCCCGTATGCTGTCCTAAATTCATTCTCTTTGTATTTCATATGACAGATGAGTAAGAACTCTGGCAAGAAAATCCATCCCCATTTTTACAGAATTGATTTTCCCATTGGACCTTAGAGATAGGATTATTTAAGCCATTCCTTTACTATATATCTTTGGAAATCCATATATGATAACCTTTCTCTCTTTTGGCATAGTTGATTAATAAGATATTCTAGTTAACAAAAAAATTCTGCTTAAAAGAGATAATTAATAAACACAAAGAACTGATTAGCAATTTTCTAAGTAACAAAATAAAAAAATGCAAACTATATTGAATGCAATTATCTTCCTTGGATGATTCAGGAAGCATTTTATGGTGCCTCAAGATCATAATTTTAAACACCAAAGATCACTGTGTAGATGGGTGGAAATTCTACTAGATAGGATATTGCAGATTCTGACAGTTTACTTTATTGACTGTGCACATGTAGAAGCATATTTTTTTCATAACTAATTTCATTCCATTATGCTGGCTACCTGGTTCCCTGGAGTTTAGGAGCTGAGCATATCACAAAGAATATTATAGATTTATGGAATAATAGGATTGGAAGGGAACTCAAGAGATCATCTAATATAAATCCTTTTGCTTTAGGCAGAACCTCACATATCAACTAAAGCTGTAGCCTATTTTAAAACCCTGAGTAACCCATCCCAGTGTTTAATAGCATTATCATGGAACACAGTGAAGAACAATACATTTAAACATGATATATTTCCTGTCTCATATAAAAATGATGCTATAAAAATGATGATGTAAAAAATACAATAATTCACCAAGGAGAGTTCTGCAGTGAAATGACATTATTCCCTAACTGACCACCCCAAATGTTGGTAGAAATTAAACACTGTGAGAAGCACTTCTATTTTTGTGAATTTAAATGAAAAAAAAAATAGATATACAGACAGGCACTGAAAATGGACTTTAATATAAGAAGGCTTTTTTTCTTTCCATGAATAAATCTGTACATACCCTTCAATGAAGGGAGTGCGTTGCTTCGAGGGCAGAATGTTGCATACTTTGTGAGATGAAGTCTGTATCAGTTGTTTTTGCTTAACCACTTTGCTTTGTTACAACAAAGACTTCCGTTCTCTGGGTGGAGAATGTGAGTATATTCAAAAATAATTTAAATAAAAAATGCATCAAAATTTTTAAAGGAATAAATCTACATAGAAGAAAACCAGAACAAGCATAACACACAGGTCAGTTACTACATTCCATCTACAGATATTTTATACTCTGTATACAGTAAAAAATTCTAAGTCCAAGACAATAGTCTTCTCATATTCAACATGATGAAATTCTAATAAAGCGAATCAATTTGGGCATTCATTTGAATTATATTGAAAAAAGATTTGACTTATGCACAAATATGCGAATATGTGTATTTCAATAAATATTTGATTAGGTATCACTAATCAAGAAGACAATATGTCTATTTAGACTTCTTTATTCCTGTCTTATTTAAAGAAAATGGTCTTCACATTATTCAAACTATGTGACAATTTATAAATGAACTCTAACCCTCTACCTCTAATAAAGCCACCCTTTCTAAATTCCCTTTGTTAATTGTGGCAAGCCCTTTCTATTTCACTTAACTCAGAATCTTTGATCCTTTACTTTTTCATTCCTTAAATCAAGTCATCAAGTCCTACTGAGTCTTCTTCTGAATTATCTCTTGGAGTTGACTTCTATATTTCAGCAATCAATCTTTTCTGTTCTGTTCTCTTGTATCCTATTCTGTTCTATCCCATCCCATCCTATTTCCTTCCATTCCATTCTATTCTATTTACATTAAGTAGCTACTATTTGCAAAGTGTCGAGGATACAAAATTAAAAGACAAAACAAAACAAAACTGTCCTTGCTTTCAAGCCAAGGAATTTGTATTATTCTATTGGGAGGATACAAGATGTACAAAGTAAATAAATGCAAAGTATATACAGAATAATACAAAGTAATTTCAGTGAGAGAGTGTGTTAAGACTTGGGGAATCAGGAAGGGCTTCTTGGACTGAGCCTTAATTGGCCCAATTGGAAAGGGTCTCAATTGTGCTTAGCTTGAGGAGGAGAAAATTTAAGCAGGATGTGGTAATTGCCTTCAATTGTTTAAGGCTCTCATGTGGAAGGGGAATCAAACTTGTTCTGCTTGATCCCAGAGGGATGAACTAGTAGTAATGTGTGGAAATTAAAAAGAGAAAGATATAGATTTGAAATAGGAAAAAAGAAACACCTTACCTCCTCCAAAATTAGATTATCTAAGAGTGGAGTGGGCTTCCTTGGGAAATATTTTGTCCCACCATGTTGGAAGCTATTGAGCAAAGGACAGATGACTACTAATGATTATGTTGTAGAGGAGAGTATTTTGTAGGTATGACTTTGACTAGATAACCACTAAAGTGCCTTCTAAATCTGAAATTTTGTGGCTTTGTCTCAGATCTCATTTCTGTGAACCTATAAACTCATCTAAAGGGTATAACCTGTATATAGTGATGACCTGTATTCAGATTAGTATAGTATTTCCTTATATTTCTTCCCAAAAAACTTTCTAAATTCTTGGAGCATTCTAAATTGTACGAAGACCTGTGTGCCAAATGCTTTAATTTCTGGATGTGTGTAAGTAATGCTTGAATTTTAAAACTCTATTCAATCAGACAAATAACATTTCTTGAATGCCCACATTGTGTAGAGTCCTTTCTATTAATAGGTATAATGCTCAAGGTCATTCATATACATAGGCAGGGGAGACAGCTGCTGAGGGGTACTGAAAGTTTGGTTGACCACAAAAAATATCTCCCCCCACCTGCTCTGAAACACATAGTTTGAAATGATTCAAATTATTTGTGTGTGTGTGTGTGTGTGTGCGCGCGCGCGCGTGTCAAATTAACCAGTTAATACAGTCCTAGGATTACCTCATCTGATTAACCCTTTGTCATCATCTTGTTCTAAAGAGAGCTATGGCCTGAAGAAATGCAAAACAAGAGAGTACATTTTGTTCCATTGAAGAGTGAGGGAGAGAGAATGGAGAATGGGAGTGATGCCAATCATAATGATGGAATCCAGTGTTTTGACTTGAGTTGGAGTCTTAATAGGAAGCATTATGCTGTGGAGGGTCAGGATGAAGAATCTGGGTATTGGAGTGGGAAGTGGGGAACTAGTAACCAGAGATGGGGTGTGGTAGGGACACTTTCAAAAGGCAGGGGAATCTGTCAAAAGAAGGGAGAAGTACTAGCAGAAACCTTCCTCACTTTACAATTTTGACCACTTTTGGTCCTAATTATAATAATACACACATTTGTCTCATTTTATTCCATAATTCCTTAACATCTATAAAAATGAAATCTAATGAAATCGCAAAAAGAAATATGGTGAATAGGCACCATTCTATCTTAGTAGAAGAGCATAATTATGTGTCCATGAGTATGTAATGAGTGTAGAAGTCTTTGTTAGAAAGCCTAACTGCTCTTTATTGTTAATTCTCTTTTCTTTGAGATGGGCAAAGTTTCACAGTAGCTTGTGATTATCATCTCTCCTAATGGAAATTTCTCTCTGGTTATTTTATCAGAATAGAACTGCTCAGTTATGTCTACCATCAATTTCAGCTTTCCTTTCCCCAGTTCTCAATCCCCAATGTATAATAATGTATATTTCTGTTCATGGGTAGTTAAGGACTGAATGAAAGCGAACCTATATTTTTCTTAATGAAAAGCAAAGTAAGATAGAAAAATATGAAAAATACATAGATATCTAGAAATAATTTTTAAAAATTAAATAATACAAAGCAAAAAAAAGTAGTACCAGAAGAATAGAATGAGATAGACTATATTCATTCAAAGAAAAATAAATGGAAATTAAAGAACAGAGAATTCTGATGGGGACTTAGAGGGAGTGATTGAAATATTATATGACACTTCATGCATTGAAATGAACTAATTGAAATGTAAATGCTTACGAAACAAGTTTATTTGTATTGATATTCAGTGTGAAATTTCAAATAACTAATTTTTAAAAAAAGAAATAATAAAACAAGTGCAAAATGGTTTCCAAGTTATTAAGTCTTTGAATCTGACAGTGCTCATGCCTGGAGTTCTCTGAAGCCCAAGGTTATACTGCAGCTGTGCACAGTCTCACAAAAGTCTGAACATAGGAACATTTGGACAGAATTCTGCTGTTTCCATGGTCAGATTAGTCCTTTTCCTAAGACTTAAAAATGTCTAAGTTTCTGCTGGTAATTGAGAAGAGGAATTGACCTAATTAACAAATTAGCCTTTGGAGATTTGGAAATGTTTCTGGATGGAGGTTGAAGAATTAAGCTCCTCCTGCTTTCCTCCTGAATCTCCTGGGACTATTTCAATAGGTCAGCTGCTACCTTGGGAGCTGGCAGATGACCTACCAAAAGGAAATTCAACTGAGATGAATTTTGGTGAGAGGCAAATAGAAAATGGGGATTAATGAAGAAGAAAGTTGGAGAAGAAGAACAATAAGCGGGAGAAGGAATATAGTCACAATGACATCAGACACTTAGAGCAAGTCAGAAAAACATACAGGATTATGATTAGCAGGAGCTGGTGCTTGTGTTTATTCCCAAAGCTTAAGTATGCATTAGGCAGATTGCTGTATGTTATATTCTTTAAGGGCAAAAATGTACAGAGATGTTATAAAGCTTCTTTTAAGGGACCTCTCCTGTCTATTAATATCATTGTAAGCTCATCTTTGAGAACCATGTGACATTTTGCCCTTTGTTTGGGGGTTGGGGTGGAGAGTTGAAATTCTTTCAGAATGTAGGCTTGCTCACAGCAGTCTCTTGGAAACTGAGCAGCATGAAATAAAACTCAAGCAAAAGGACCATAAAAAAGACCCCAGGCATATATTATAGTCAATGTGCTGTATTGCTGGTGACCTGCTAGTGACTACCTTCAGCTAGTGCAAATTTGGGGATTATGGAATTAGAGCTGGAAGTGACTTTAGAAATTACCTAGTCCAACTTTCTCACTCATAGAATCATAGTTGCAGAGCTAAAAAAGACCTCAGAGGCCATTTCATGCAAACCCCTCATTTCACAGATGAAGACAACGTAGCCTGCAGAAATTGAGTGACTGATCTAAAAGGAGAATCAATGTACAAAGTCTTTGCTTGTTTAACTACAGCAAGCCCTCAATTCAGTTTAGTAAGGATTTGTTAAGTACCTTCTGAATCAAAGGTTCTTAACTTTTGTGTGTGCCATGGATTCTTTTGGAAGTCTGATGAAGACTATATTTATTTTCTTCTCAGGATAATATTTTTAAAAGTCTGAAAATAAATGTGAATATAAAGGACATCAATTATATTTAAGTGTAGTTATCAAATGCAGTGTTTATATTCTGGTCCTCTCTCCCTGATCCAGGCCTGATAAATCACCTCTCAGATGTCCAGTTACTGTGCGGCTTTGGGAGGAGAGTGTCTTTCCTCCTCAGCTATCAACTGCAACATTACTTTTCTCCCATTTTTTAGGGACTAGTGATTAGTACTCCTGTTCCATTTGACAACTTAACATTGAGCAGCTTTTACAAAGGGATATGCTCTTCAAAGATGTAGTAAGAACAACTACAAACATCCCTCCTTTCCCCAATATCTCAGGAGTATATTCTCCCCCACACCAACTTTGTCTCTGAGAATAAGCTCAACTTGACTCAGTTTCTACATAGTGTTGATTCTATCAAGTTTACATTCAGAGGCAATAGCACTACAGGGTGAGTCTTTGTCTCAGCTACCATTGGGCTGGTGTCCCCTTCCAAATGTTACTCATTGCTTCTTTAGGTATTAATGCAGCACTGGCTGTAAACCCAAACCTTGGAATGATGGGATGTTGAAGAGAACTCAGGAGTTTTTGAACTCATAAAAGCTGTAGGTTGTACTCTCTTTATTAGACACCAGACTCCATCAAGAGCATTGAGGCAAAGAGGAAGAGGACAAAACTGATGATTTGCCTTTTTGAATGATTCCTAAGTCAAAGAAACTTATCATCTCATGGTTAGTTAAGTGGAACCAGTTATAGGATATCTACATATGTTCCAGTCTCTCCAAGGAACTACCGTGGTTCTATTGGAAGTGGTTTTCCCATGTTCTTCTCATGGAAAGACATCAGTACATGCAAGACCCCTGTTTAAAAAAAAGGTCTGAAAAAACTTCACAGACTCCATACCATCCTAAATGAAAGGCATGATATTTTAAGTGCAATGTATGTCCTAAGCACTAGGCATATTGAGATGGGAGTAGCAACAAAAAGACCAAAATCAACCTCCCTACCCTCAAGATGTTCATAAACTTGTAGGGGTAGTGAATGCAGCTACCATTTTGCTCTTCTTTTCATTTATTGCTATTTATTACTTTAAATATTTCCCAATTACATGTAAAATATTTTTAACAATCATTTTTAAAAATTTTGACTTCTAGTCATTTGCAAAACTACACAGATTTGGCCTATATTGAATTGCTTGCCTTCCAAAGGGAAGGGGTGGGGAGGGAGGGAGGTAAAGAAGTTGGAACTCAAAGTGTTAGGAACAACTGTCAAGTAATGTTCTTGCCACTAGGAAATAAGAAATACAGGTAAAGGGGTACAGAAAGTTATCTGGCCCTACAGGACAAAAGAGAAGATGGAGACAAGGGCAGAGAGGGATGATAGAAGAGAGAGCAGATTGGTCATAGGGGCAATTAGAATGCTTGGTGTTTGGGGGGGGAGGGGACAAAAGGGGAGAAAATTTGGAACCCAAAATTTTGTTTAAATGAATGTTAAAAGTTAAATAAATAAATTAATAAAAAAATTTTGACTTCTAAATTCCCTTCCCCTCTTTGAGAATGCAAGCAGTGTGATATATAGATTATGCATGTGAAATCCTGCAAAACATATTTTTGTATTAGCCATGTTGCAAAAGAAAATACAGACAAAACATGTAGATAAGTGTAAATGAAGTACTTTGAGGAAGGAGAGAATTGTAATAACCAAGGAGCTCAGAGGAGGCTTCATTAAGGAGAGAGCAGCTAAATGGAACCTTGAAGACAGAGAACAATTCTGACCCATGAAGGTGAGAAGGACTTCAGTGCTAGGATTCCTGTCATAGGGGACAGTTTGTATGGAGGCTTGTATCACCAAGGCAATGTTCACAGCACTGGTGGTGACTATGAATATACCAGCGTAGTTCTCAATCACAAAATATAAAAGACTCTCCATATAGAAGGCAGAAGAAAAACAAAACACCAGAAAGCCAAATCCCAGAATCAGAAAGCAAAATCCATCATGGTGACCAAGAAGTTAATAAACATGATCACAGCAGAGGGCAAAGCCGTTCTCAAACCTCCCTTCCCTCAGCCAGGGCCTTCTTATCATCAACTATCACAATTTGTCAGTTGGTCTGTGTAAGTTGATCTGTGTTCTTTCTCCTCTGACCTGACCCCACTCACTCACTTCTTCCCGGTTCTGCTCCACTCTTCTTGTTCTGCTTCTTCAGCAAGCTCCTCCTACCACATGTGACCCAGGCTTCCAGGTGATTTAGGCAGATCATATGGACCTATTAATTAATGAGAAAGATCTTTCCATTTAAATTACTGTTACATTTGGCCCCAAGATCTTTCATATTCATTTCATAGGTTGGTGGGGCAGCTGGTATTACAAGCATTCCATCAACAAATCCCCACAACAAATGGGGCCCAAAATCTCGGATAAGGGGCAAAGGTCTCTTCTTCTACAACTGCTTCCTCCTGAGATTGGACATAGAGCTGACCCTGACTCAAGAGGTCCCATTTGAGAAATCAGTTCTTTAGCTGGCATCTGGAATTTGATCAACTTCAGGTCCAGAGATGACACATCACTGTCATGGATGGGAAGTGACATCTGGCTTAAGCAATCAGGTATCTGCAGGTGGATGGTACTACGCCTATAGGAGACAAATCTAGCAAACAAGGTAAACAGATGAAAAGCCAAACAAACTAACAAAACAAGGAAACAGTAACCAGAAGTAGGGTAGATATAGGTTCAGCTGTGGTACTGGAATTCATAAACCCACTATCACAGCCTCATTCACAGTAGACTATATGAGTTAAGGGTACAATTTGGTAATCATCCTCTCCTGAATAAACAACAGTTATAGTATTATCTTTCCCATGTGGTATAATTTCCACAGCCTTTGGAACATCATCTGGCTTCCAAGTTACATATGCTTTAGCTCCCAATTTTATTCTATCAGTAGAACCCAGTCCTTCAGTTCCTCTGTTAGTTATTTCAGAAGGAGAGTTTAGTTTTCACAAGTGGTGTTGTTTCACAAGGAATAATAATCACTTGAACTATTCTATCATTTTTTACAAAACTGTATGGATCCATTACCTAAAGCTTGAAATGTTACAATAATTTCTCCTTGGTAATTAGAATCTATCACTCCAGCCAATATATTCCTTGAGCTGCTAATCCTAATCTGAGCGGAGGTTTGGCCAACTTCCTATTCTCCCTGAAGGTGTGACAAACTTGGGTACAAGGGTTCAGCAGGATCTGTAGGGGCAGTTCTTACTTCTCTATTTTTTCTGGTATTAAGTTCCTTTTCTCGGTACATTCTGTATAGTTCATTAGTTGGAATACCATCTATGCTTCTAAAATCTACCCCTGATCTCAGTAGAGGAATAAACAATTCTCTCCTTGTCAATTGTTTCTGATTTTGAATCCACTGGCTATTTTCTCTCTCTAGCAATTTTGTCTTTTCCTCAGTCTCCTAAGTCACTTAACTGTGAAATCTTGTCCAGCACCTCTGAAAGAGGGTACCCTATTTCCCCAATTATTAGAGTCAAAATCAAGTGCTTGTAAGTAGGAGGAGCCTTCTTCACTATTACATTCCTATGGTAAACTGCAAAGGGAGTATCACAGTATGCATCTGCATTTCCAGTCATTATGATAATCTTCATTACCTCTTCCTTTAACTTTCTTATACAGTCCTTAAGTGAATACCAGGTTCTGTCTCCATTAGACCACATAGAGTCCCTAGAATACTGCCTACTGCAGCCTTTTGCAGCCAAAACTAATAGATTAATTGTACTGTTACCTCCTTGCATATTGTAATCTCTATAAGTTTGCTGTTCTAAAGGATTCTGATTAATACTTGCAAATTTCAGGCAGTTAACAGGATCAATAGCTATTCCTTCAGGTCTGTCATCTCTGATTCTCACCATCCAAGATATTAATGATTCTCCCATCCTTTGAGTGAACAAATTCAATTTCTGTGACCTCCTGCTGAGTAAAATCTTCAATTATTTCCCTAAACACTGATTTACCTCCTTAGTTCTCCTGTTTCTGCCTCACTAGTGGGAATGCTTCTGACTGAGAAACTTTTTCCTCTAATATTATTTCACTTCCTTTACCACTGTGGCAACTAGGCTGGGTCTGTACAAAGGTCAGATGTGCATTTCTTTTGTTAGCCTTCAGCTTCTTTTTTTAAAAAATGTTTATTTATTTATTTTTAGTTTTCAACATTCATTTCCACAAAATTTTGCATTCCAAATTTTCTCCCCATCTCTCACCTCCCCCTACTCCATAAAGCCTTGCATTCTGATTACCCCATCCCTCACTATGCCCTTCCTTCTATCATACCCTTCCCTTCCCTTATCCCCATCTTTTCTTGTAGGTCAAGATTGATTTCTATACCCCATTACCTGTATTTCTCATTTCCCAGTTGTATGCAAAAGCAATTCTCAACATTCATTCCTAAAACTCTCAATTCCAGCTTACCTCCCTTCCTCCTTCCCCACACGTCCCCACTGAGAAGGCAAGCAATTCAATATAGGCTATATATGTGCAGTTTTGCAAAAGACTGTCATAATAGTCATATTGTGTAAGATTAACTATATTTCCCTCCATCCTATCCTGCCCTCCATTTATTCTATTCTCTCTTTTGACCTTGTCCCTCCCCAAAAGTGTTTACTTCTAATTACTCTCTCCTCCCATTTGTCCTCCCTTCTATGGTTCCCCCACCTTGCTTATCCCCTTTTCCTCTACTTTCCTGTAGTATAAGAGATTTTCATACCAAATTGAATGAACATGTTATTCCCTCCTTAAGCCAAATGTGAAGAGAATAAGCTTCACTTTTTCCCTCTCACCTCCTCCCTTTTCTTCTTGAGAAAACCTTTTCTTGCCTCTTTTATGAAAGATAATTTGCCCCATTTCATTTCTCCCTTTCTCCTCCCAATATATTGCTCTTTCATCCCTTAATTTTATTTTTTTAGATATCATCCCTTCTTACTCAACTCACCGTATGCTCTCTGTCTATGGATATGTGTGAGTGTATAATCCTTCCAACTACTCAAATATTGAGAAAAGTCTCAAGGGTTATAAATATTATCTTTCTGTGTAGAAACTTAAACAGTTCAATTTTAGAAAATCTCTTATGATTTCTCTTTCCTGTTTACCTTTTCATGTTTCTCTTGATTCTTGTGTTTGAAGCCAAATTTTCTATTAAGTGCTGGTCTTTTCATCAAGAATGCTTGAAAGTTCTCTACTTCATTGAATGACCATTTTTTCCCTTGAAGTATTATACTCAGTTTTGCTGGGTAGGTGATTCTTGATTTTAATCCCAGTTTTCTTTGACTTCTGGAATATAATATTCCATGCCCTTCGATCCCTTAATGTAGAAGCTGCTAGATCTTGTGTTATCCTGATTGTATTTCCACAATACTCTAATTGTTTCTTTCTAACTGCTTGCAATATTTTCTCCTTGACCTGGAAACTCTGGAATTTGGCTACAATATTCCTAGGAGTTTCTCTTTTTGGATCTCTTTCAGGAGGTGATTAGTGGATTCTTTCAATATGTATTTTGCCCCTGATTCTAGAATATCAGGGCAGTTTTCCTTGATAACTTCATGAAAGATGATGTCTAGGCCCTTTATTTGATCATGGCTTTCAGGTAGTCCAATAATTTTTAAATTGTCTCCCCTGGATCTATTTTCCAGGTCAGTTGTTTTTCCAAAGAGATATTTCACATTACATTCTATGTTTTCATTCTTTTGGTTTTGTTTTGTAATTTCTTGGTTTCTTATAACAAATCATTAGCTTCCATCTACTCCATTCTATTTTTTAAAGAACTATTTTCTTCAGCGAGCTTTTGAACCTCCTTTTTCCAATTGGCTAATTCTGCTTTTTTTATTAATTAATTTATTTAAGTTTTCAAAATTCATTTCCACAAAATGTTGAGTTCCAAATTTTCTCCCCATTTCTCTCCTCCCCCTACCCCAAAATGCTGAGCATTCCAATTACCCTTTTCACCAATCTGCCCTCCCTTCTAACATCCCTCCCTTCCCTTATCCCCATCTTCTCTTGTAGGGTAAGATAAATTTCTATACCCCAGTAACTGTATTTATTATTTCCTAGTTGTATGCAAGAACAATATTCAATATTTGTACCCAAAATTTTGAGTTCCAACTTCTCTTCCTCCCTCCCTCCCCACCCATCCCCACTGGGAAGGCAAGCAATTCAATATAGGCCATATCTGTGTAGTTTTGCAAATGACTTCCTTAATAATCATGTTGTGTAAGACTAACTATATTTCCCTCCATCCTATCCTGCCCCCCATTTCTTCTATTCTCTCTTTTGACCTTGTCCCTCCCCAAGAGTGTTGACTTCAAATTGCTCCCTTCTTCCATTGCCCTGTCTTCCATCATCCCCCCCCACCCTGCTTATCCCCTTCTCCCCCACTTTCCTGGATTGTAAGATAGATTTTCATACCAAAATGAGTGTGCATTTTATTCCTTCCTTTAGTGGAATGTGATGAGAGTAAGCTTCATGTTTTGTCTCTCACCTCCCCCCTCTCTCCACTGAAAAGTCTTTTACTTGCCTCTTTTGTGAGAGATAATTTGCGCCATTCCATTTCTCCCTTTCTCCTCCCAATATATTCCTCTCTCACCCCTTAATTTCCTTTTTTTAGATATGATCCTGTCCTATTCAACTCACCTGTGCTCTCTGTCTCTCTCTCTCTCTATGTATGTGTGTGTGTGTGTATGTGTATGTGTGTGTAATCCCACCAACTACCCAAGATACTGAAAAGTTTCAAGAGTTACAAATATTGTCTTTCCATGTAGGAATGTAAACAGTTCAACTTTAGTAACTCCCTTATGATTTCTCTTTCCTGTTTACATTTTCATGCTTCTCTTGATTCTTGTGTTTGAAAGTCAAATTTTCTTTTCAGCTCTGGTCCTTTCATCAAGAATGCTTGAAAGTCCTCTATTTCATTGAAAGACCATTTTTTTCCCCTGAAGTATTATACTCAGTCTTTCTGGGTAGGTGATTCTTGGTTTTATTCCCAGTTCCTTTGACTTCTGGAATATGATATTCCATGCCCTTTGATCCCTTAATGTAGAAGCTGCTAGATTTTGTGTTATCCTGACTGTATTTCCACAATACTCAAATTGTTTCTTTCTAAGTGCTTGCAATATTTTCTCCTTGACCTGGGAACTCTGGAATTTGGCTACAATATTCCTAGGAGTTTCTCTTTTTGGATCTCTTTCAGGAGGTGATTGGTGGATTCTTTCAATATCTATTTTGCCCTCTGGCTGTAGAATGTCAGGGCAGTTTTCCTTGATAATTTCTTGAAAGATGATGTCTAGGCTCTTTTTTTTATCATGGCTTTCAGGTAGTCCAATAATTTTTAAATTGTCTCTCCTAGATCTGTTTTCCAGGTCAGTTGTTTTTCCAGTGAGATATTTCACATTGTCTGCTATTTTTTCATTCCTATGGTTTTGTTTGACAGCTTTTTTATTTTTCATAAAGTTATTAAGTTTCCTTCTGCTTCATTCTAATTTTTTTCAAAATCCTTTTTGAGCTCTTCCACGGCCTGAGCCATTGAATATTTATTTTGGATGTTTGGAATACAGAAGCCTTGATTCCTATGTCTTTCCCTGATGGTAAGCATTGTTCTTCCTCATCTGAAAGGAAGGGAGAAGATTTCTGTTCACCAAGAAAGTAACCTTCTATAGTCTTATTTCCCCCCCGCCCCCTTTTTTGGCATTTTCCCAACCAGTTACTTGACTTTTGGGTCCTTTGTTGAGAGTAGGGTATACTCTGGGGGTCTGTAAGATCTCAGTTTCTCCAAGGTGGTACAATCAAGTATGTATACTGGTCTGGGAGGAAGTAGAAATTTTTGTGCCCAGAATCTGAGTAATAGAGTTTCTTCTTCACAACCACCTTGCCCCCAGTTCCACCAAGACAGCACTGGGGGCTGAGATTCAGATAAGCTGCAGGGGCAGGGCTGCCATTCAGCGTGAGATAAAGATCAGCTGCTCAAATCCCTCTACACAGGGTTGAGGTAAGAATCAGTAGCTCAGTGCTCCCAGGGATTTTACAATCCAACAATGGATGTGGGTTGCTGTAGAGGCTGCTGAGGAAGCTGTTGCCACCCGCCCAATGTGGCCACTGCCACCTGCTGTGGCCAGAGCTATGGGAAGGCCCTTCTCCCTTCTTGGCCAGCTGAAAAAACCCTGTCACTGACCTTTGGCGCCTATGGGTTGAGGGATCTGCAAACAGCTGTTACTGCAACTGGGGATTCCGCCCTTGAGTCCTGCTAGTGTCCTCCTTCCAGAGCCATGCTGCTTGCCCAAGGCTGGGCTGGGCTCCATGTCTGGTGTGACAGATGTTTCCCATTGGTCTTCCAGGTCACCCTGGGCTGGAAATCTCCTCCACTCTGTTGTTCTGTGGCTTCTGCTGCTCTAGAATTTGTCTAGAGTCTTTCTTTACAAGTATTTTATAGGTTATGGGAGTAGAGCTAGCATATGTGTGTCTTTATACTCCACCATCTTGGCTCCACCCCCGAATTCTGCTTTTTAATGCATTCTTCTCCTCATTGGCTTTTTGGACCTCTTTTGCTAATTGAGATAGCCTATTTTTAAAGGGGTTATTTTCTTCAGTATTTTTTTGGGTCTCCTTTAGCAAGCTGTTGACTTGCTTTTCATGATTTTCTTGTGTTGTTCTCATTTCTCTTCCAATTTTTTCCTCCACCTTTCTTACTTGATTTTCAAAATCCTTTTTGAGCTCTTCTATGACCTGATACTACTGGCACATTTACTTTGGAGGTTTTGGATGCAGAGGCCCTTACCCCTAGGTCTTCCTCTGATGGCATGCATTGCTCCTCCTCATCCAAAAGGATGGAAGAAAATACCTGCTCACCAAGAAAGTAATCTTCTATTGTCTTATTCTTTTTCTCTTTTGGAGGCATTTTCCCAGCCAGTTACTTGACTTTTGAGACTTTTGTCAAGAGGAGGGTGTTCTCTGGGGACCTGTAAGTTCTCAGGTCCTCAAAGGTGCACAGTCAAGGGTCCTGGCCTGTGCTCTGGTCTGGGAGCAACCAAAATCTTTTCTGCCCAGAATCTGCTAGTAGTAGAATTCCCTCTCCACAGCCACCTCCAGCTCTGCCAGCACTCTTCCTCCTTACCCCAGAACCTGGCTCAGGGTAAGATTCAGATCAGCTGCTCAGTTCCCCCAGGGGGCTTTAGGGAGAGGGCTCCAAAAATGGATGCTGCCACTGTAGTCTCTGCTGCTGGCAGGGCCTTCTTATCCAGATCAAAAAGCTTTCTCATTGACCTTTGAAGCATTCTTTGGTGTTTGTGGGTTGAGGGATCTAAGAACCCCCTCTGCTGCTGGGAATTCCACCCCCATGGCCTGTTCCAGTCCTATTCCTGCCAGTGCTGAGCAGCCAGGCCTGGGCTGAGCTCTGTGGGCTATGTTCTGCTTTGTGTCCCAAGCAATAGTCCTTACCTATTGACTTTCCAAGCTACCTTGGGCTGGAAATCTCTTTCACTCTCTCATTTTGTGGCTTCTGCTGCTCTAGAATTTGTTTAGAGTCATTTTTTATAGGCTGTGGGAGAAGAGCTAAAGGATGTGCATCTTTCTACTCCACCATCTTGGCTCCACCCCCTTCTGTCTTCACCTTCTTCAGAGCTAAATGAATAGCCTTTCCTTCAGCCTGAGATCCCCTCAGACTGCTGTTGTACTCTTTTTCCATCTTAATTTTTTCCTTAAGCAGCCCATCTCTGTTTCTACATATTATACGGTAAGCCTTGAGGAAAATCCAGCCTTTCCTACTTACCCCTGCCAACTCCTTCCCTGGTCTTATTGATATTCATTGCAAGCACCTTTCTAAATCTCCAGGTTCCCCCTCCTGTCACCTTGCTTCCCAGTTTTCACAGGGTCCAATGCTTTTAGCCCACTCCTTTGCTAGTGAGGAGAATCATAAATTCTCCCTTTTTGGAATATTAATGTCTTCCTTTAAATCATTTCTGCTTCCAAAGAGAGATTTTTTACTTTGCGATCCTGTTCGTGATATCAAATGTATCTCCAAGACAATATTCACAGCAGTGAGAGTGTAGCTCTCAATCGCAAAATATAAAAGACTCTCCATACAGAAGGCAGAAGAAAAACATTTATTTAAACACCAGAAAGCCAAATCCCAGAACCAGAAAGCAAAATCCATCATGGTGACCAAGAAGTTAATAAAAATGATCACAGCAGGGGGCAAAGCCATTCTCAAACCTCCCGTCCTTCAGCCAGGGCCTTCTCACCATCAACTGTCACAATGCGTCAGTTGGCCTGTTTTTCATTTCTGACCTGACCCCACTCACTCACTTCCTCCCGGTTCTGCTCCACCCTTCTTTTTCTACCTCTTCAGCAAGCTCCTCCCACCACATGTGACCCAGGCATCCAGGCAATTTAGGCAGATCATATGGGCCAATTAATTAATGAGAAAGATCTTTCCATTTAAATTACTATTACAAGGCATAAAGGTGGGAGATAGAGTGCTGAATTTTGGAAATAACCAGCGATCCAGTTTGTCTGGAATGTAGCATGTGGAGTATTGGGAAATAATAATGGAAAGGTAGTTTGTAGTCAAATTGTTCAGGGTCTTAAATGCTGGGTTAACAAATTTGTATTTTATTCTACATGTAATTTTTTTTTTGCTCTTTTTATTTATTGTTATTGATTTCATTAAACATTTCCCAATTACATGTAAAACATTTTCAACAATCATTTTAAAACATTTTGAGTTCCAAATCCTCTCCCTCCTTCTAGCCCCTCCCCCTCCTTGGATTATGCATATGAAAGTCATGTAAAACATATTTTCACATTAGCCATGTTGCAAAAGAAAACACAAACTCCCCAAGAAAAGTAGACAATGTTTTTGTCTGCTTCAGTCTGCATTCAGAGTTCATCACTTCTCTTTCTGGCAGTAGATAGCATTTCTCATCAGAATTGTCTTGCATAGTTGTCTTTGTCAGAGTAGCTAAGTTTTTCAAGGGTGATTTTCCTTACGATATTGCTGTTACTATACAATGTTTTCCTGTTCTGCTCACTTCACTTTTCATGAGTTCATATAAGTATTTCCAGGCTTTTCTGAAACCATCCTGTTCATCATTTCTTATAGCACAATAGTATTTTATCACAATCACATGTGATAATTTGTTCAACCATTCCCCAATTGATTAACATTCCTTTGATTTCCTCTTCTTTGCCACCACAAAAAGATATATATGCTATAAATATTTTATATTTATATAAAGCATATATAGTATATATATGTATATATGTGTGTATATATATATATATATATATATACACTATAAACATTTTTGTACAAATAGGTCCTTTTCTCTTTTCTCTGACTTTTTGGGATACAGACCTAGTAGTATTATTGTTGAGTCAAAGTTTTATAGTTTTTTGGGTCTAGTTCCAAATTTTTCTCCACAATGGTTGCATAGGTTCATAATTCCACCAACAGGGCATTAGCATCCCAATGTTTCCATATCCCCTCAAGCATTTGTAGTTTTCCTTTTCTATTATGTTAGCCAATCTGATAGGTGTGAGATGGTACCTCAGAGTTGTTTCAATTTGCATTTTTCTAATCAATAGTGATTTAGAGCATTTTTTCATGTGATTACTGATCTCTTTGATTTCTCCTTTAAAAATTGTCTATTCATGTTCCTTTGACCATTTATCAGCTGGAGGATGGCTTGGCTCAATTCCCTATGTACTATGTTTTTGAGCAGGGAAATGACAAGGCTCAGATTGGTGCTTCAGGAAACTAATGTTGGCAGTCTGTGGACAATGAATAGGAAAGAGGAGGACCTCAGGAAGGTTGTATATGTTCCCCCAGTCAACAAGCATTTATTAAGCGCTTGCTTTGTGCCAGGCACTATGCTAAGGAATGGGACAAGAAAGTCAGACATAGTCTCTCACTTCAACTGTGTGTGTATGTGTCTACTGGGGCAGAAGGTGGTCCTGTGACTAGAATCAACATTTTTTATGCACCTGCTATGTGCCAGGAGCTTTATAAATATCATCTCATTTGATTTTCGCAACAATTCTGGGATGTAGGTACTATAGTTATCCCTACTTTACAGTTGAGGAAACTGAGGTAGACAGTGATTAAATGACTTGCCCAGGGTCATACACCTAGGAAGTGCTTGAAGCTGGATTTGAATTCAGATTTTTCATATGCTAGGCTCAGTTTCTATCCCCTGTGCCATCTAGCTACTTCTAAAATGGGAACTGATTTTTGCCAAAATCTCCAATGACCGTGTTTTCTGATTGTTGCTGCTTTTGATCATCATTTATTCTTAAAGAGCACCAAAGACAACCTGTTTTCTGAGCCCAAAATTGAAGTATGGGGTCTAACAAAGGATAGGCATTCTATATATACTCAAAAAAAGTATAGTTTCTTTTCTTTAAACTAGAATTTCCTTCAATAATCTGAGACATATAATTACTACTCACACCTATAGTGCAAAGAAAAAGCTTGCTCTTAGCAAATATGTCCAAAATGTCAAAAGAACCCTAGAGAATGTGGCAGTATGGAAGGCATGAATAGGTAACTCTGAGGATTATAAGTAACATGAGTCATTTTTTGGATGATTTTTGTGCATTTTCATGTTCATTTTTATGATTATCTTTAACCTGTGGTTCTTCAGTTAATGTTGATTGTGCCCATGCATCTTTCCTGACTTGAACCCTTACTACACAAATTATTTAAATCAAATATTTCTTTTGCTCTATGAGATAAAAGATACATATGCTATTAATTCAGAAAATTATTACCACATTAACCTTGATGCTATCTGCATTTAAGAATTGTTATCACCTTTATATCATGTGTTTCAGAAATGAAATGATAGATTTCTAATTCTATTATAAATATGTGAAAAGTATTTGGATTGCATAATGATAAATTGTTAAAAGGGCATAACATTTGAATGAATTGTTTTTGCTAATGCAAAGTGAAAATCCCCATGGGAAATTGCTTTTCATAATTCTGTTTGATTTTCTATGAGTAGATATAATTATTCAAAGCACAAATGAAAATATGCACCTAAGTTCTGAGGTCTGGAATTGGGGTCTTCATAGACCTAAGCTTGAAAACAATTCAGGGAAATTTATTTATTTCTAGCTACAATGACCCTGAAAGAAAAGTCTTTAGAACCTACCATTTATCACAAAGATTTGTAGGGTTGTTAGGATGGAATTAGATTTTCTTAAATTAGTTCACTCTTCAATAAAAAAATAGAATTGAAATAAATACAATGGAAATGAGTAACTTTTAGTTATTAATTTCTAAGTTTAAAAATGTCTTACTCTTTTCTCTGTAGAGTTACAAAAAAGCAGAAAAAGGTCTTAAACTGCTACAGCTTTAAAAACAGTTCTTTTATATGATTGAAACGTTAGGATTTGTGTATTTTCTAGTTTGTTATAATATATACTGTTCATTCTGTTAGCTTGGCATAGTGGAAAGCCTAATGACTTGAGGTCAGGAGATCAGATTAAAATTTCAGCTTTGAAATTTACCAATTACAAAACCCTTAATGTTTCTGAGCCTCAGTTTCCTAATCTGTAAAATGGAGATAATACTACCTCATAGGTTTGTTATGGGAAAAAGTTTATAATAAACAAGTTGATATTCTTATTAGCCACATTCTCTTCTATGCATTTATGCTTTTACAGATGCAGCTGCAGTGTAATAGAATGACCAGTGGATTTCGAATCAGAATTCCTAGGCTCAAGCCCTTGTTTTACCCTTTAAAAACTATATTACCTTGGGCAGGTCATTTGACCTGAGCTTCACTTTCTTCATTTGTAAAATGGGGATAATAATACAAGCATTGCTCATTTTACAGAATTATTTTGAAGCTTAAAAGGCAGTGTGGTATGCCAGAAATCAGGCTGGTTTCAGACTCAAGAAAATGGAATTTGAGTCCTGGCTCTGTTACCTACCAGCTGTGTGACCTTAGACAAGTCTCTCAACTTCTTCAAAATTCAGATTCCAAATCTGTTAAACAAGGGCACTACCTGTCTCATCTACCCCACAGGTTTGTTATGGGCATCAATGAGAAAATGGATATAAAAGTACTTGTGTTGATTTTATTATCAAGTGATGTTATAAAATATATATTACTTTATGAATCATAAAGGACAAAACACATGCATTTTATTATTATTACCCATGCCATATATGTATGTTTACATATACATATATATGTATGTATATGAAATGTGTATGAAGGTACAACCATTCAATCATTCAAAGATTCATTGAGCATTTAAACTAAGCTCTGAATGGTCAGTTCAAGTGCAGTTACCTTAAGTATATTTGCCAATCCTTAGCACAGGGCCTGCACATAGTAGTCACTTAGTAAATGTTTATTGATTGATTTTTAGAGAGAAATGATCCTTTTTTCTCATGCTTGTAGTGTGTATTGTCAGTTCTCTATTTTTTTTTTTTGCTTAACCCCCAAAGTGTTACATAAGTGTTTTGATATAGATGAGGTTTTTTCTCTGTCTTTACCTCCTTAGTGTCCAAGTTCTGAGATTTCTGGCATAAAGGGTATAATATACTCACACTAGGGGATCCTATATTTAAAGTAAGATACCCAAGGTCATATAAGTAATGACCAGAAGAGCCAAGGTTAGTCTATGCTACATTGTTCCTTTGTTTAAATGCTTATGAATTGCATTCTAGAAGTAAATATTAAAAGAATTGGCTTATACTATATACTTTCTGGCTCATCGGGATGAAATGCAAGTAAACAGCTAGTTGATAAAGAATAAGGCAATGTTTTGGTCATTAATGGAGATTGTCTCACTAATGGTTGATGGTGTTTTACAATGATCAATTAATAAGACTTAAATGCCCAAATTCTATGTGGTAAAGTATCAGTGACACATTTGGAGGAATGTTAGTAAGAATGGAAAATTTTGTTCAGTCTGTGCTTCAGGATTTGCTGTACATTGACTGCAGAGCAACCAATAAACAAGCATTTATTCAGCACAAAGTCAGTCAAAGAGAAATTACTAAGCATCTACACCAGAGGTATAAAATTTGTCCCAGCTACATTGCCCTGCAACATTCCCGGTATAGCTAGCACCAGACTAAAATGTAATCAAGAAATATTTAACAATATCAATAAAAATAGAATATAGATAACGCTGATATGTAACTTTCGAAATGCAGGATCCTTATGCATGATTTAGTGCCCTCATTTCTATTTGAGCTTGACCCCATTGATTTACGTCATGACAGACCCTGTAGTGAGCAATACGAAGCAAATAAAGGGAAAACACCAGTCCTTGCACTTAGGAAGCTCAGAGTTCAATGAGGGAGACAATGTCAAACAATTATGTATAAATGATACATACAGGATAAATTTGAGATAGCACAAGGAAGGCATGGCATAAAGAGAGATTGGGAAAGGCTTCTTCTAGAAGGTAGGAACTTGGAGAAAGTCAGAAAGAAGAGCTGAGAAAGAGTGCCATCACAGCAGCAGGGCCAGCCAGTGAAAATGCCCATGGGCGCCCTCAGGAGAGGATGTGTCTTATTTGAGGAACAGTAGGGAGTAATATCGTGTTCCAGGCACTGTGTTAGGCAGTAGAAATACAGAGACAAAAAGAAAAGCCTCTGCTATTAAGGAGTTCAAATTATATTGGGAGAGACAATATGCATATAAGTAAATACATATAAAATTAATACAGGTAACATTTTCTTTTGGTAGGGGAAAGGCACAAGGGCTCAAGGGCTTTGGAAATGCTTAAGGTAGAAGAAATTCTCCCTTCATTCTTGAAGAGGACCAATGACATCAGGAGGCTGAAATCTTGACTTGCAAGTGAAGTGGATATAAGTGAGGGAGACCTGTGCAAAGTCATCAGCCTCACTCTTTGCTCCACAGTCATTGGAGTCCAGTGGCAAGACACAGGGCAAGACAACTGACTGTCACCCTGGATGCAGTGGGAGACCTTGGCCTTTTTTAAGCAAAGGTCTTTCCCAGGTCTCACTGTATGTGAGGCAACTCCCATTCAATAATTAAAGAGTAAGTAAGAATTGAGGCAAAAGATGGCTCAGTTTGTCTTCATAAAAGAATCAGTCTGGGAGGGGAAGAACCTCAGTTTCTGGCCAGAACAGAGACAATTGCTATTTACACTCACTCTGAACCATTTGGAACCTATTATTGACCAAACAGTGAAAACCAGAATGTTTTGGGTTTAAATGCATAGTCAAGTAGACCCCTTTGGTCCACAATGAGCTTTAATAAAACCTGGTTTTTCAGAGCTATATTTCAAGAAAGCATAACTGAAAACTATATGAGACAGAAGAATTAATTGTCCCAGGTTTCTGAAAACAACAACAATGACAATAAATAAATAGGGAAGAAAAGGTTTTAAAGGAAACAATTTGTTCTAAGAGGCAAAAGTGAGGTGAGAATGCATTTCAGACACGGGATCATCCAATGCAAAAATGTAGAGAAGGGAGATGGAGTATTATATTTGCAGAATAGCAAGGAAAACAATTTGCATAGATTGTAGAGTGTGGAAAGCAGTGCATGTATCAAATAGCAACCTGGGAGTTGAGTTTACTTAGGGTGAATTGGCTCTGAGGCATATTGTTAATACCCACCTAAATTTGTATGAAACTGATTTGGAAATATTTTCAATTAATTTGTAAATATTAGGGGGGCAGAATACCATTTCACTGAGTGAATATTTGATTAATAAGGATAAAATTGCAAATAAAAGAACCTGTTTGACTTCTAAAGGGTATGTTGAACAAATAGATCTTATGTGTTTTCCTTCTTTACCCCTAAATTAAAGGGAAAGAAACACTCAGGCTCTTCATAACCAGCCAAGAACATCCAAGTTCTTAATATCAGGGTCAATTATCCTTTTAGGCAACTTCTTATGGTGATTTAACTGACCAAGACCGAATACTAAGCTTTCTTCTATAATCCTTAAGTTTCATGTGGATAAGTAAAGTTTCCAGAGATATTTTATTTCCCAGAGAATTCACAAATGGAATTAACTCTCAACCTTAGGTTGTAGACTGTGACAGGGATCACAAGGGATCCACATAAAACTGAAGTTAAAAACAAGTATCACCGACATAAAATCTCATCACCCTGTAAAATCAAAGTCAACCCTGAAATATATACCTCCTCAGTACCCCCTGACACTGGGGTGTCTTCTTCTCTCTGATTAGAGAGGGTGGACAATGGAGAACTCCCATACCCTCCATTTAAGAAGGGCACCCAGGGAAGCATCTCATCATTTCCCATTTGACTATACGTCCATGGACTTTGTCATGCTTGCCTTGGTACCCTTTCCATTTTTTTCAGCTTCCTTTTTTATGTGTTGTTTTCCCATTAGATTGTGAGGTCCTTGAGAGCAGGGACTGGCTTTGTATCTAAGTCTAGCACAGTGCCTGACCCATAATGGGTGCTTAATAAATGCTTATTGACTAAATCCCTTCTGTTTGTCTCTGACACTATATACTTTCTTAATCCTTCATACTCAGCTATTAAGTTGTTATAATGATGTAACAAATATTACTAACCAGGTTCCATGTTTATCTCTATAGTTGTACTCACTGACTACTCTCCTCTGTGTTTCAAAACTGACTTCAGTGGCTTTATGGTCTCATTGATATGAGTTCTTCCTACATCTGTATTGATCTCAGCTCATCCATGCCTTCTCATTCTACTGAAGTCTTATGCATGTCCTTCTAGAAATCTTCCATATATGATAGAACCAATGTGCATAGACTTTTTATTCTTCCTTCTTTTCCTCCTTGGTTCCCTCTCTCCCTCCCTCCCTCCTTCCTTTCTCTCTCTCTCTCTCTCTCTCTCTCTGTCTATTTCCTTCCTTCTTTCTTTTTAAAAAAAATATACAGGACTTGTTCATGCAATCTGTTTTTCTTCACTTTCACTACATGGCTGGCCAACATCCTTTTATAATCATATATTTCCTGGATGTTATTTCTTATAACTCTTCTTGCATTTAAGGCATTCATAGTAATATGTAGCAATTCACTTATGTCCACCATATGTCTCTATTGCCCTTTGGGTCACTTTTGATTTTGATTCTTTGGAGATCATTTTCTCCAATTCATATGAAATCGTTGGGAAAATTTTGTGATTAAGAAAGAAGTTCCTGCCAGGATGGCTGCCTGAATGGGAGACAGTGCACTCAGCTAGCATATACTTATTCTAGCAACACCTTGGTGTTTATATCAGACAGATTAATGATCAAGAAATCCAATGAGAAAGTATAGTGACATCTTCCACCCTAAAACTGCACAAAAACCCAACCAGAAGGCCCTGGGAAATAGATTCCCCTAAGACAAAGCAAACTGGTGACAGAAAACATATAGCCTATAGGGTTTTGTGTCTGGAGGCCTCAAGAAGGGAGGGCTCTCCTTGAACCTCAGAATTTTTGAATTACAAGGACTTCAGAAGCTATCCATTCTTACTGGTATTCCTGACAATAGCTTATTTAAACCTCTGTATGAAGACATCTAATGAGAGGGAAACCACTAATTCTAGAAGTAGTCCATTTTACTTTTGGATGCTCTAATTGTTATGAATATTTTTGCCTTTTTGCAGCCTCTTCTTCTTGTCATAAGACCTCTCCTCTAAGGCAAGTTCAATTCTTTTCTCACATGACAAATCTTTAAGTACTTGAAGATGCTTATAGATGCTCTCCGGCTCGTTAATGCTCTTTCCAATATGTGGCATCCAGGCAACAATAACATCACCTTAGTGTGGAGAATAATATCTCTTTCAATATAGCCCGAGATTGATAATATTAGATTATTTTTACTGCGATATCCTACTGTTGACAATGTCCAAATTTTTTATAGATTAAATGTTATGTACCCATATCTTAATCATTTTGTATCTGTGAATCTGTTTTTTGAGTTAGAGTTCAAGATTTTACATCTGTGTCAAATTTCAATTTATGAAATTTGGTGTGTTATTTTAGTCTGTTAAGATCACAGTCAATGTCTCTACCTTTAACTGTCTTCCATTTTTGTCGTTAATATTTGAGTAGGAGAAGTTGGCATTTTGGAGATGTATGAAATTCCTCTTAATCTTTATTCTATTTTTGAACTTGCAATTGATTTCGATCTTTGCTGTAACTAGTTGATGGAATAACTATAACACAAACTGCTGATTGTGAAATATTTCCCATAGTGGTGTGGTTTTCTGTCTGATGATATACAACCAAATTTCATTTTTTGTATGTGGTATTTTGGGGGCTTTCCATAGTTAGTGCTTTCCAGTTTTTTTGGAAAAAATATTAATAATGTGAAGATGAGACATCGTCAAACTTTTGGCTTCTTTTATTGCTTAATCCTGAAGCATATTTTCTAATTTTTAAAATTATCTTCCTTTGTAACCATAGTTTCTTTGATATTCAATAATTTTAAGGCATATGCTGACTTACTCTGTAGGAAGCTGTTATATTCTTATAATTTCTCCATTTATGTCTTCTTTGTAACAGAAATTACAAAAAACTGTAAATATCTTGATGGTGACCTTTTGTTGATGCTGATCTTGAGCACAGCAAGGCAAGATGATCACATGTTGCTTTTGCCTATGTGGTGAAGCCATCTTTCTGTATCAAGGAAACACCCTCCCATTTTACTGTAGCTCCTTCACATCTTCTACTTGTGCCTGAAGTAATAATGTCAGTACTGATGTTTCAATTCTTTTCATTGAATATCAACTTGTTTATCATTTGACAAATATATAACATTTGGAATATCAATATTTAAATTAATGTTTCCCTGCAGTCTAAAAATAGTTTGATTATTAGCACACCCTGTATGTTTTTGGCTCTGCTCTCTACTAGTCATTGCAAAAGCAGAAGGGGGTTACGCAGGACCGAGAATAGTTTTAAATTTTTTGTTTGTTTTGTGTGTTGCCATAGTCAAAGAATCAATCATCTAGTGGCCTCTAAATACTTAGACCTTGAATTCAGCCTGTTGCTTGAACTATACTTGAAGCATTCCCATCTGTTAGAATCTATTAGAGCTTATATTCTGCTAACATAACCTTTGAGAACTCAGGTTCTAACTTCAAAAGGAGGCAATGATAACGACTGTTTGTCTTCTACACTCTAGGATATTCATTTCTAGTGACTAAATATTAGTTTCCCTTATGTAGTAGCTCTCTTTCCTGGACAGTATGGAAAAAAGACCTATTGATAAATGGTCACTTTCCAATTCTCATTTTTCTAGTTGTCTTTAATATTGAAAGATTGTCAAGTGGAGGAGGGTTTAGACTTGTGTTTCTTGATCTTAGAGTGGATAGCTACAAACAACTGGTAGAAATTGCAGGGAAAAGCTTCCTAATAATTAGAGCTATTTAAATGTGGAATACACTGTCCTTAATAGTAGTGAGCTCCCTAATTACATGTGTTCAATGAAAGCCTGTATGACAAGTACTTGTTAGGTATATTGTAGACAGGATTTTTGTTCAGACAAAAGTTGAAATAAATTAGAGGTTCCTGACCTTCTTTGTGTCATGGATGCCTTTGACAGTCTTGTAAAACCTATGGGGCTCCCTTAAAATAGTGTATATATAAAATAGTATAGTATAGTATATGTATAAAATAGTATACATATATATATATTTTAAAAAATGGCCAGAAATGCTGAATTTCAGTTAGAGATTAGAGAATACATACACACATACACACACACATCTCATTCAAATTCATAGACCCTATTAAATTTATTCATGAATCTCTTGGGCATATGTGGACATCAGGTTATTAATCCCTGGGCTAGCTAGTCTCTCAGGTGCCTTACAACTTTTAATTCATGTGATTCTGTGAAATAAACCCAGATCAATTTTATTTTGGTAGTTTTCAGCTTTGCCAAGTCTGTCACTTGATGTGGAATACCTATTTAATCCAGCAACAATTTTTACTCTTAATTGCAATGATGAGTTGGGTTCCCAGAAATAAGTATGTACAAACAAGCTGTATATAAGATTAATAGGAAATAATTAAGAGAGGGAAATCATTAGAATTAAGAGGGATTGGGAAAGGCTTCCTATAGAAGATGGAATTTTAGCTGGGTCTTGAAGGAAACCAGGAAAGTCAGGAGGCATACATGAAGAGGGAGAATATTTCAGGCATGAGGGACATCTAGAGAAAATGCTCAGTGTTAAGAGATGAAATGTTTTGTTCAAGGAACAGTGAAGAAACCAATGTTACTGGATCAAAAAGTACACATGAGAAGTGTAAGTTGTAAGACAACTGCAGTGGTGTGTGTGGGACTAGGTTATGAAGGACTTTGGATTCCAAATAAAGAATTTTGTATTTGACCCTGGAGGTGACAGGAAGCCACTGGAGATTATTGAGTAGGGGTGATATGGTTGGATTGGCACTTTAGGAAAATAATTTTTGTGGGGGAATGTAGAATGTGTTGCAGTGAGAAGAGGTTTATGGTAGACACATCAACCAGCAGGCTATTGTTATAGTCTAGGTATGAAATAGGAGGACTTACAACAGTATGGTGGCAATATCAGAGGAGAGAAATGGGCATACTTGAGTGACACTGAAAAGGTGAAATTGACAGGCCTTGGAAACAGATTGAATATAGGGCAGATGGGATAGTGAGGAGTTGAGGATGACACCTAAGTTATAAGTTTCAGGACTTAGAAGAATGGTGGTGCCTTTGACACCACCATTGAAAGTATCAGCAATAATAGGAAATTTTGGAAAAGGGAAGAGTTTAGGGGGAATAATATTGAGTTTAATTTTGGACATGTTGAATTTAACATATTTACTGGACATCTAGTTCAAGATATCTGAAAGGCAGCTGAAGATGTGAGACTAGAAGTCAGCAGAATGATTAGGGCTAGATCAGAGAGAGGATAATATAATACATGAAAACTGATGAGATAACCAAATGAAATAGCATAGAAGTACATGAGAAGAAGGGCCAGGACAGAGCCCTGTGGGACACTCATAGCAGGCAAGATCTTGATGAGGATTCAGCAAAGGAGACTAAGAAGGAGTGGTCAGATATGTAGAAGAACCAGGGAAGAGTCATGTCTTGAAAATCTAGAGATAAAAGAGTATTAAGAAGAAGGTGATTGGGGGCATCTAGGTGGTGCAGTAGATAGGGTGTAGTCCCTGGAGTTTGGAGGACCTGAATTCAAATCTGGCCTTAGGTACAACACTTACTAGCTGTGTGACCCTGAGCAAGTCACTTAACTCCCACTGTCCAGCAAAAAAAAAAAAAAAAGAGGGTAATCCACAGTGTCAAAGACTACAGAGTGTTCAAGAATGTGGTTTGAAAGGACATTATGTTTGATGATTAAGAGATCATTTTTTATTTTGGAGAGGAATTCCTATTAAATTATGAGATTGCAAACTTCACTGTAGGGAGGTAAGAAGAGAGCTTATAAACCTCCTCTAAGATGCTTCATGCAATGATTATCATTGGATGTAAATCTGTCAGTCAGACAATTGAAAAAAGGGGGAGTCTATTTTTTTGAATAATATTTTACTTTTTAAAAATTATACGTAAAACAATTTTTAACATTTTTAAAACAAATTTTCAGTTTCAAATTCTCTCCCTCCCTCCCTTCCTTCCCTCTTTACTCTCTGAGATATCAAGCAATTTGATATAACTTATACATGTGGAATCATGCAAACCATATTTCCATGTTAGTCATGTTGTAAAAGAAAACACAGACTGAAACAAACCAAGCTCTACCAAAAAATAAAGTGAAAAATGGTATGCTCTGATCTGCATCTAGACTCCAGTTCTTCCTCTGGAGGTGGGGAGCATTTTTCATCATGAGCACTTCGGAATTGTCTTGGATCATTGTATTGCTGAAAATAGCTAATTCATTCACAGTTTGTCATAGTACAATCTTGCTATTACTGTATATAGTGTTCTCCAGGTTCTGCTCACTTCACTTTGCATCAGTTCATATAAGTCTTTCCAGGTTAAAAAAAAGGGTATTTAGTAATAATAAAAGCAGTTCAGTTAGTACAAAACATTCCTGCAAAAGTTCGACATCCTCTTCTACTGGTACGTAGAATTTAAGAGAAAATGGGCTCAGGTTTAAAAAACACATGTGACAAAAGGCTAACTCATAGCTCCTATGCCTTTTCTACTGGGGTCTTCCTAAAGCCTTGAATCTCCACCTTGAATCTGCATTCTGTCCTAGCTCCTGATGTTGACACTACCATCGGATGTTGCATGGTTACCGGTAGGACCATGATGGAAAATCTTTTTGACTTCTGAAATTTACATGGTCCAGTAAAGGTGGGAATAGGAAAGAAGAGACTGAGACTGACAGCAAAGTTGTCTGATCCCCCTTCACCAATTCCTTTTAAGAGGGTTAGCTGGAATACTCTCTTCTTTCAGTTACCTAGAATCTCAGGCCAAATTAGTTTGATATTTTGCAGACAACCCATAAGGTAGAACTAAGTTTCCCAAGCCATACAGAGTGCACATCTTTACCTAAGGAAATATTCAAATCTTATTAACACCTACTGAATAATCTTGATGAGTTCTCACCTGATAAGTGTATCAAGGCATAGTACCTTATTACTCACAGTGGGATGATTTGATTAATTTATTAATTGACCCTCTATTTAGGCCTATATCAAAATCTGTTGCTCTAATTATATTTGTGTTACATCTCATCAATTGCTTCTTGTTTAACCAGTGATTATTTTGCCTTTTTTATTCTACTATTCATCCTAATGTGTCTAAAGAGAGTTGCCCACTTCCTTCAGTAGTGAGCAATTGGGCAGCTACGTCATGTTGTGGATAAAGTGTTGGGCCTGGAGTCAGGAAGACAGGAGTTCAAATCTGTTCAAAGATGCTTACTATCTATATGACCCTGAACAAACCACTTATCCTCTGCTTGTCTCATTTTGCTCATCTGTAAAATGGGAATAATAATAGCATGTACCTCCCAAGATTGTTGTAAGGATCAAATGATATAACAATTGTAAAGGACTTAGTACAATGTCTAGTATCTAGCAAATGCTATATAAATGTTAGCTATTATTATTATTACTGTCATACCCCTTTATCTTTCATACACTCTATACCCTGCCAGAGAAATTATTTTATCCTACTCTCTGTTTACTTGTAAGCTTTATCTCCTATCACATTTTAGCTATAGGTAATTCCAAATTCAGCTATAGACAGGGGTATGGTATTAAGTTTTAACAACTGAATCTCTAACAATGCACAACGCACTTAACTTTAATCTGAATTATTAACATCTCCCCCATTGTTTCTTAAGTCTAGACAATCAACAAATTAAGAACTCAGACCCTGTTTTGTAGCATTGTCATTTTCTGAAATATAAATATTCACATTGAAATTTTTTGTTATTCTTTTTTCCCCAAATTTATTAATTTGTTTTTGATTTTCAACATTTACTTCCATAAGTTTTACTTTTTCTTCCCCTCTTTCTTCCCCCCCAAAATGGCATGCAATGTTATATGGGTTCTACACATACATTCCCATTAAGCATATTTTCACATTAGTCATGTTGCATAGAAGAATTATAGTGAATGGGAGAAGCCATGAGAAAAACAAAACAAAACATAACATAAGAGAAAATAGTCTGCTTCATTCTGTGATCCAACCCCATAGTTCTTTCTCTGGATGTGGATGGCATTTTGCATCATGAGTCCTTTGGAAACTTTTTAGGTCCTTGCATTACTGAACAGGGCTATGTCTATCAAAATCAGTCCTTGCACACTGTGGCTGTTACTGTGTATAATGTTCTCCTGATTCTGCTCGCTTCACTCAACATCAGTTCATATAAGTCTTTCCAGGTTTTTCTGAAATCTACCTGTTCATCATTTCTTCTAGCACAATAATATTCCATTACATTCATAAACCACAACTTGTTCAGCCATTCTCCAATTGATGGGCAATTCCTCAATTGCCAGTTCTTGGTCACCCCAAAAAGAGCTGCTATCAATATTTTTGTACATGTGGGTTCTTTCCCCATTTTTATGATCTCTTTGGGATATAGTCCTAGAAGTGATATTGCTGGGACAAAGAGTATGCACATTTTTATAGCTCTTTGGGTATAGTTCCAAATTGCTCTCCAGAATGGTTGGATCAGCTCACAACTCCACCAACAATGAATTAGTGTTCTAACTCTCACATCTTCTCCAACATTTATCATTTTCCTATTTTGCCATGTTAACAAATCTGATAGGTGTGATGAGGTACCTCAGAGTTGTTTTGATTGCATCTCTCTAATCAATAGCGATTTACAGCATTTTCATACGACCTTAGATAGCTTTAATTTCTTCCTCTGAAAACTGCCTGTTCATATCCTTTGACCATTTATCAATTGGGGAATGACTTGTTTTCTGGTACATTTGACTCAATTGTTTCTATATTTTAGAAATGAGGCTTTTATCACAGTCACTAGTTGTAAAAATTCCTTCCCAGTTTTCTGCTTCCCTCCTAATCTTGGTTACATTGCTTTTGTTTGTACAAAAACTTTTCAATTTAATGTAATCAAAATTATCCATTTTGCATTTCATAATGTCCTCTATCTCTTGTTTGGTCATAAATTCCTGTGTCCTCCATAAATCTGATGGATGAACTATTACTTGGTCTCCTTATTTGTTTATAGATCAACCTTTATACTCAAATCATGTTTCCATTAGGACTTTATTCTGATAGATGGTGTTAGGTGCTGATCTATGCCCAGTTTCCACCACACTGTTTTCAAGTTTTCCCAGCAGTTTTTGTCAAACAGTGAGTTCTTATGCCAGAAGCCGGGGTCCTTGGGTTTATCAAACAGTAGACTGCTATAATCATTGACTATTCTGAATTGTGTACCTAACCTATTCCACTGATCTACCCCTCTATTTCTTGGACAGTACTAAGTGGTTTTGATGATTTAAAATACAAATACAATACAATTTAAGATCTGATATGGTTAGGCCACTTTTCCTAGCATTTCTTTTCATTAATTCCTTTGATATTCTAGACCTTTTGTTCTTCCAGATTAATTTTGATATTATTTTTTCTAGCTCTATAAAATAAATTTTTGCTAGTTTGATTGGTATGTCACTGAATAAGTAAATTAATTAAGATAGAATTGTCATTTTTATTATATTAGCTAGACCTACCCATGAGCAACTGATATTTTTCCAAATATTTAGATCTGGCCTTATTTGTGTGAAAAGTGTTTAGCAATTGTGTTCATACAGTCCCTGGATTTGTTTTGGCAGGTAGACTCCCAAATATTTATAGTATTTACAGTAACTTTAAATGGAATTTCTCTTTATATCTCTTTCTATTGGACTTTGTTAGTAATATATAGAAATACTGATGATTTATGTGGGTTTATTTTATATCCTGCAACTTTGCTAAATTTGTTTAATATTTCAAGTAGTTTTTACTTGATTCTCTAAGTATGTCATCATATCATAGTTTCTTCTTTGTCTATTCTAATTTCTTCAATTTCTTTTTCTTCTCTTATTGCTAAAATTAACATTTCTAGCACCATTTGAATAACAGCAGTGATAATGGACATTCTTGTTTTACCCCTAATCTTTTTGGAAATGCATCTAGCTTATCTCCATTACACATAATTTTTGCTGATGGTTTTAGGTAGATGCTATTTATCATTTTTAAGGAAAGCTCCATTTATTCCTATGCTCTCCAGTATTTTCAATATGGGTGCTGTCTTTTGTCAAAAGCTTTTTCTGCAACTATTGAGATAATCATATGATTTCTGTTAGTTTTATTGTTGATATGATCAATTATATTGATAGCTTTCTTAATATTGAACCAGCCCCTGCATTCCTGGTATAAATCCCACCTGATCAAAGTATATTATTCTCATGATAATTTGTTATAATCTTTTTGCTAATATCTTATTAAAAATTTTTGCATCTATATTCATTAGGAAAATTGGTCTATAATTTTCTTTCTCTGTTTTGGCTCTTTCTAGTTTAGGTATCAGATTCATATTTGCATCAAAAAAAGAATTTGGGAGACTCTTTCTTCCCCAATTTTCCCAAATAGTCTATATAATATTGGAATTTATTGTTCTTTAAATATTTGATAGAATTTGCTTATAAATCTATCTGTCCCTGGAGATTTCTTCCCAGAGAGTTCATTCATGGTTTGCTCAATTTCTTTTTTCTGAGATGGGGTTACTTAAGTGTTTTACTTCCTCTTCTGTTAATCTAGGCAATTTACATTTTTGTAAATATTCATCCATTTCACTAAGATTATCAAATTTATGGGCATACAATTGGGCAAAACAATGTCTTATTATTGTTTTAATTTCTTCATTATAGGTGAATTCACTCTTTTCATTTTTTGTATTGGTAATTTGGTTTTCTTTTCTTTTTTGAAATCAAATTGACCAAAGGTTTATCAATTATATTGTTTTTTCATAAAACCAGCTCTTAGTTTTGTTTATTAGTTCAATAGTTTTTTTTAATTTCAATTTTCTTAATTTCTTCTTTGGTTTTCAGTATTTCTAATTTGGTATTTAATTGGGGATTTTTAATTTGTTTTTTTTTTCTAGCTTTTTCAGTTGCAGTCTTAATTTATTGATCTCCTCTTTCTCCATTTTATTCATGCAAACATTCAGAGATATAAAACTTCCCCTAAGAACTGCTTTCACTGTATTCTGTAAGTTTTGATAGGTTGTCTCATTATTGTCATTCTATTAAAAGAAATTATTGATTGTTTCTATGATTTGTTGTTTGATCCACTGTTTCTTGTGCTGGTGTTCTGGGTGCTGGGTGTTAGGGATCTGGTTACTGCCTTCGTGTATTGTAGCCTCTGGTTCTTTTAACTAGATGCTATATAGTGCTGCAGTTTACTTGGTGCTGAGGTGGCTGGTGTGTGCAAAGGCCAAAGCCAGGTTAAGCCTTTCTCAGTTTCCCCAGGTTACACTGAAGCATGTGGCATGAGGTGTTGGGGAGAAGTGGTCTGGTCACTGAAGGTCTTCTTTTTCCCTAGGGCTGTGCTAGAGCACAAGCAGGCTCAGTGGCTGGTGTACCCTACTTTGTACTGGTATCTGCCCAATTTCCTTGGTGGTGCTAAGGCCTGCCTGGGGTGCTAGTGCTGGTGCTTACTAGCTCCATCCCCTCTGGGGCTCAGAATCTCCTGCTGTCCCACTGAGGTGGGACTTGTTGGGACACCTCAGGTCCTGAACTGGTCCACTTCAGCCACAGCAAGAGAGATCTTTCCTGTCAATCTTCCTAGCCTCCCAAGCTAAAAGACTGCTGTACCCCTTCTGCTGGCCCCACTATTCCAGGATTTTTCCTAGGGCAATATTCTCTGAGCTTTTCAAGGTCAACAAGGTGAAGGTGAGCACACAAAATTTACTCCATCATCTTGGCTCCCTCAAATTTAAATAGGTGACTTTCAAACATTTAGTCTGTGGGCTGATAGCTCCAGGAGTACCTGCTCCTGTTGTGCTTCTCTCTCACCCAGCTCCAACAGACTCCTGTCTTATACTGAGGAGTTCAGGAATTGGTATTGCCACTGGTGATTCAATCTTCCCTGGTCACTCCTGCTCCACTATTATGGAGTCTGTGCTCGTGCAGCCTACATGCTCTGTGATCCCCAGCCTGGTATAATAGATCCTTCCTGTTGACCTTCTGGGTTGTCCTGGGCTGGCAATCTGCCATACTGTCTCCTAGTGGATTCTGCCACTCTAAAATTTGTTCAGATTCACTTTTTACAGGTATCTGAAGGAATTTGTGGAAGAGCTCAGGTGAGTCCCTGCTTTTACTCTACCATCATTGCTCTGCCCCTTCCACAATGAAAATTTAACACTAAGTTTTGGAAAGCCAGTATGAGATGACAGTACAAAATCCTTGGTTTTAGAGTGAAATCATACCAGTATTGATTATCCTAGCAATTTTTTTAACCTGAATTATCTAGGTAACCATTCAAATTATTTGCTTTCCATTGACAGTGGGAATACATTTGTGGCCTTCATGTATTTTGCATGCCTATCAGCCTAGAAGTCCTAAGCTAAAATAATTCTATTCTATTAAATCCTGTTGGAAGGAATTAAATTGAACATGAAAAAGTTGCACATTGTTCTTACAACTTAACGTACTGCGGAGTTTCCTTTTGGGTGTTATAATTACTTTGCTATTGTGATAGATTTGTGGTTCTACTTACCAAACTTAGACCAAAACTCTTTTTGCCTAGTTATCACTTCCTATTTTATGTTGTCGACTCATATTAGACCGTAAATTCCTTGAATGCAAGTGCCATAGAATTATGTTGATCATTGTGTATCTTATTTAGAGCCCCAGTAACTAAGTCAATGTTTATAGATAGTATAAAAACTATGTTATTGTTAAGTCCTACTTCCTCACTTCTCTGCTCTACCACTATCATTGCAAAAGCAGAAGGTATGCATACAGGCCTGCGGGTCATTTAATATTTTTCTTTATTTCATGAATTGCCATGGCTAATGAATGTATTACCAAGTGAACAGCCTCATAGTGATAAGTCTTGCAGTACTTTAACTGCAGGAATGTCATTTTCATTTCCCATTACCTACACTCTTTGGATTCCACTACATCATTCCAACTCTTTCCCTCCTCCCCTTCTACCAAAAAAGCTCATTACCAGGAAACTCATCACCTCAGTGATTGCTTTAACTTTGGTACTCACCCTTTATTAGTACCCTCATTGGTCTCTTCCCCTCTGATTGGATGGCTGGAGGGCAGAGCAAAAAACTCCACCTTCCCCATAGCCTCCATATAAAGAGCACTCAGTAGTTCAATGAACTCTTCATTTTTCATTAGCTGCATTCTTTGGATTCCACTCTACCTCTATCATGTCCTTCAAGCTGGTTACTTTCTCCCTTCCTCCCTTTTAAACTTCATTTTGTCTGTTGTATTCTCCCAAATAGATTGTAAGCTCTTTGAGAAAAGGGATTGTCATTCTTTTTTGTATTTGTATCCCCAGTGCTTAGCATAGTGTTTGGCATGTATTAGACACTTAATAAATGTTTATTGTATTTTGTTGTATATAAAAACAGATAACCATCTAAAAACTATCCATTGATTATTCATGGGGTATAGAGATGCTTGAATATATGCAGGAAAACAATGAAAAGATCAGTTTGTATCTAGAGGGCTTTAAAACCTGATAGAGGATGGCAGACTCTGTGGCTCTTTGAATGAATGATTGGTATTCTCTGCCTCCTTTTGGCTCACTTTTGACCTTATGAATACTATCTTACAACAACCCTCCTGATCTGACTCACTGTTCTGGAGGGAAGAGATCATCTGACAAAACCACTGGGGAGTATAAATGTAGAGCTGAACAGAGATAATAAAAAACACATTCTAGTCTAAATGCTGGAGTTATGGAAGTATTCAATGTGTTGAGAGTTCATTGTCCACACTGCCAACTATTTTTGTTGTTGTTTGTTTGGCTTTGACCCTGGAGGCTGCTGCTGAACCTAAATGATAGCCTCTAATAGAGTAAGTGGAAAAGTTAGCATTTGCCTTGCTGTGCTGAGGTCGGCCCACTGCCGTTCTCCCCTGGAGGTAAAGGAAAATATTGTAAATTGCTGCAGTATGGTCAATGTCATACTAAAGGAAATGCTAACTTTCTTTACTATTGGCTGACAGCTTCACAAAGAATGTCTTGGACAGCAGAAAACTTTAGCAAGCAAGTTGAACTCTCAGCAATAAAAACACAACCCCACAGTTCTGTTCAAAACGAGTATTTATTGCCATATAGTCTAACAGGGAAAAGATGCTCTCCTATGGTCACAAAGATGACCTGATGTTCCTTTCACCTCCTTTAAAGGAGGAATTTCTTTTTTCAGTATTCTGCTCTGTAACCTTTAGAGGAATGAGTTTTGTGCTGTTTATTTCTAAAAATAGAGATAGGAATGGAATGTAAATAGGCATACTTATTACTTAAGACTCAAATCTGAAAATGAAGGATTTCTCCTTTCCAGAAAAGTATCTGTCTTTCTGGGGACCAGTCAAGGTATCCTAGTAGGAAGAAGCAATACAGCACCACACTCTCTGACCCCAAAAGAGACTTAGAAAAGCATCAGAACTAGTATAGATTAGGAAATCCAAGAAAAAATCACAGTAATTATTTTTTCCAGACCAGTTCAGCATTAGAAGGCAGACAGAAGTATTTTCATCCTGGGGAATAGGTTTAGTCAAGAAGACAATCAGTGGAGCCTTTTGTCTTGGGGACTGAGCTGGGGATTGCTAGTGGGCATAGGGGAAGGAAGATGACCTATGTGTAGCATGAAGGTGACTAAAACTGTGCAGTTAGCAGGAACAAGAGACTATTGGGAGCTCTTTCACTCATATTCCAGAGCTGGGTCCTAGATGCAATATGGACTGAGTAAGGGCACATGAAAAATAATTGCAGACCTGAGACTGTGTGCTGGGTAAGGAAACAGAAGGGTAAAGAATAGAAGTGAGCAGCTGCTGCGTGGTTCTGACCCTGGAATGAAATTTTGTTCAATCCCAGACTATCCTGGAGCCTACAGCTGAGTAACCAGGCAAAGGAACTCAAAGGGGAGCCTGTGGTTTTGCTTCACTGAACCTGCTCAACCTTCCAGCTAGGTAGCAGTGACTAAAGCCAGCAGAAGTCTACTGGCACTCCAATTAGGGTCATGAAGTCCAAGTGGAACTCCTATAAGCTCTAAGAATTATCACAACAGCTCCCAGAGCACAGTTAAATTTTTCCTCTCAGGGTTCTAGGCATATCCTTGAGGTGTGGAGGAGACGGTGATTCTATAATATGGCTTAACAGCCCATTAGAGTTCCTGCTTTCCCATTATGAGCTAAGAATTATTTTAGTCAATCACCTTTAAGTAGCAAGAATGTTTACCAAAGTTGTAAGAGCAGTTGGTATAAAATGTCCCTCTCCCTCTTACCAAATATTCAACACACTCACACAAATGTATACAAAGTCCCAGAGGAAATGGGCTCAGATGTAGAAAGCATATGAGAAAGGGGTTATTTATAGTTATTATTTTTTCTTCTTCTCCCATTCATGGGGTGCTCAACAATGCTTAATCCTGAGAATCTGTGTTTCCTCTGTCCTTAGTTTGCAAAGCAAGCATTGTCATAAATTAATCCAGGTTTGTGGCTAGGACATCAAAAGTAAGATAGAAAGTCCAACATTCTCTGGACTTGCAAGGTACTCTTTCATCCAAAAGGGGAGCAGGGCAGAGAACAAGGCTAGGCTGAAGTGCTTTTCTACTCCCCACCCAAGTGACTCATTCTCTGACAAATTTAGCTGGAATGCTCTCATTCACCATTTATTGAAATCTTTTCTATTCCATTTAACTGAATATTTTTCTATGGGTCTCTGAGTATATTATGAAATCCTATTTAACACTTATTCCAAGGTCTTTACTTGACTGATTGATGGCTAAGGTATGTTTTCATAAATGCATCAGGCTAAAATGGAATAAAGTGTTTTCTAGCCTTATCCTTACAGCAGGAGCTATAGAATCAAAATTTTAGGGTTCAATACAACATAGGACAAGACTGAATCCAACTTCTTCATTTTACAATTAAAAAAAAAACTAGAATGGTTCCATTTTAGCCCCAACTGGTACATTGCTAAATGTGTCAAATTTTGGCATATGCCGTCACACAGATATTCAAGTCATTACTGATAACACACAGTTCCTTGAAGGCAGGACCAATGCTTTATACAACCTTTGCACTGCCCCGTTGGTCCTACCTAATTACAGTACTTTTTATATTCTTGGTAGTCAACAAATATTTGTTGCTCAGTTAACATATTTAGATGAATCTGTTGAAGCCAAAGCTGAGTTAAAAGAAAATTCCTTGACTGGGGCCACTGTGAACAAAATTGGACCTTGACTCATTAACGTTCAGAGCAAATGTCTTGAAATATGTATCTAAACCTGGAAAATCACTAGCATACTAAAACAAAGTCGATATAACTGTAACTGGCTACTTGCTTTCCAAATAAACTTGGGTGAAGTAGAAAATTTAGTCTTCAATAAAATCAGCTAAAATACTTCCTCTCCTAGAGCATACACACAATTTTCTTTCTATGAACTTTTGTCTATCTTGTACCTTACAGCTTTCAATATTTAGTGGTTTAAGGTCCCAGTCTTGTTCCTGTACTCCTACATCCAAAGACTTTATGGTAACTCGTATGGGGTTCCAAGTTATCCTATCTTCAAGAAAAAACACTGAGGCAGAGATCCAAGCCAATAGCACATTATCAAAGGGTTAGTGGCCTCTTTTAATGAAGTGGATCTCAGATTTTCTTCATGATCTGAAATGCCCCCTTATTCCTGGGTCTTAGTTTTATTGTGCTTGATACTATAAAGCACTATAGTGCTTTATAGAAGGGGCAAAGTAAAATACAGAATTTCATTGGATGATAGAGCTTGATTTTGACCTTCCAGGAGAGCCAAAAATGATTCATTTTTGCATGAGTGATCACAGGATGGGCAAGACAGAGTTCATTTCTGCTAAGTGGTCATAAGATGGCCTCATGTTGGGCTAGAGAGGGTGATCCAGAGGTACAAAAATAACGTGGGGGACTTTCCATACCATGTCAAGAAATTCCACCCCCACACTAAAATACTGTTGGTGAAGTTGTGAATTGATCCAACCATTTTGGAGAACAATTTGGAACTATGTGCAAAGGACTATAAGATTGTGTTTGCCTTTTGACTGAGCAATACTATTACTATGTCTGCATCTCAAAAAGTTTTTTTTAAACAAGAGAAAAGGACCTATTTATACAAAAATATTTATAGCTGCTCCTTTTGTGGTGGTTAATAATTGGAAAGCAATTAAATGGGGAATTGTTGGGATTGGAAGCTCAATTCCGTGTGGACAGTCTCGGGCGGGTAAAGGTGGGAGCTTCTAAATCTTAGAGCTCTCACGAGACCCTCCCAGGAAACGGCAGGGAATAGAGGTGAACCGAGCTATCTCGAGTAATTCCCCCTCTTCCCGTGAGAAACGTGATGGGAGAGAGATCTCCCCGCCCTCGAGATGGTCCCGGATCTGGGCACACTATTGTTATCTAACAGCACGGTATTGAGATGCAAACTGTGCAGCTGAAGGTTAAGTAGGATTGAGGAAGCCTGAAAGCTCTCTTAGCACGTGAGGAGCCAAGAGGACAGTAGGCTCCGCTTTCTCTTCTCTTCTCTCTCCCCTCCCCCTCTCTCCCCGCTTGTACTTCTACTTCCAATCCCTTAAGATCTTAGCCTCCTTAGGAAATCTCCCCCTCTTCCTCCTAAGGAAGACCCTCCCCTGCACTTGTAACTAGACCCTGAAATAAAGCTCAACCCTTGTTCGACTCTGGAACGTCCTTTCTCTCATATGTGCATCCGGCGTGGCCAGCCGAAGACCTCGGAGGTGAGGTAAGAAAGACTCGGGTAGCCCACACAGGCCTCTAGGCCTGGCAGGGAATGACTGAACAAGCTGTGGTATATGATTGTGATAGGATACTATTGTGCTATAAGAAATGACAAGCAGAATGATTTCAGAAAAACCTGGAAAGACTTACATGCAAAGTGAAGTGAGCAGAACCAGGAGAACATTGTACACAGTAATAGCAATACTGTATGACGGTCAATTGTGAATGACCTAGCTATTGTCAGTATACAATGATCCAAAACAATTCCAAAGGACTCATTGTGAAGTATGTTATTCACTTCCAGAAAAAGGAAGCAGCAGTGGGATTTGGCAGTCCCCTGAGTGTGTGAGCAGCCTCTTAAGGGCAGCACTGCTCATGTCCTGGTGAGAGGAAGGGGCTAGAAAAGGTGCCTAAAAGTTATCTGCTTACCCAACCCTGGTCTGTTTGTTGCAGCAGCTGGGGGTCCCACCCTGCTGTCAAAGCATAAAAAAATGTACAAAAACTTTTGCAAAAATGATTCCACTCACCATTGGTACAAATGCACATACTTAAATAAACAACACAAAATCCAGTAGACCTGAGTGACAAACAGCTCTTATTGAGAGAGAACTCAGTAAGTATTGTATCCTAATAGCAGCCCTTCATGAATCAATGCTGGCAAATGAAGGCTAGTTTACTGAAGTCAGAGCTGGATACATGTTTTTCTAGAGTGGCTGCAGTGAAAAGAAGCACCATGAAGTTGGTGTAGGTTTGGTAATCAAAACTAATCTAGTCAACAAGCTTGTATACCTACCAAAAGGTGTGAATGACAGGCTCATGACAACTTGATTGTCACTTGCAGAAAAACATCACTCTAGTATCGTTAGTGCCTATGGTCCCATCATGACAAAGGCTGTTAAGGTCAAAGAAAATTTTGTGAAGACCTGGAGACCCTTATCATCAATGTGCCCAAAGAAAACAAGCTTATCATTCTGGGTGACTTTAATACTAGAGTAGGCTCAGACTACCAGACATGACACGGAGTCCTTGGGAATGATGGAGTGAAAAACAGCAACAGCAGTGGTCACTTCTTTTGAAGACTTGTGCATCTCATGACCTTCTCATTCCCAACACTGTCTTCCATTTACCTAAACACAATAAAATTTCATGAATGCACTCTTAAAGGAAATATTGGCATTTAATTGACAGTCGTTGTAAGGAGAAGAGACAGACAGGATGTGAGAGTAATGAAGGCAATGCGTGGCGCAGAGCACTGGACTGATCACAGACTTACCCTTTCCAAGTTAAATATGCACATTCAACAAAAGTGGCAGCCTCAAGACAAAGTCACCACCAGAAGACTTAATGTCAATAGATTAGAGTGCTTCTCTGAGTGGGAACAGTTTGTTGTTAACTTGGAGGAAAAGTTGAGCCAACACAGGCTTGAAAGAGTGGAGTAGAAAAGGAGTGGGTAGCTTTCAGAGATTTGTTGTATAACACTGCATTTACTCATCTAAATCAGAACTTTCACAAACATCAAAACTGATTTGATGAAAATGATGGGGAAATTCAGAAGTTGCTAAATGAAAAAACAAGAACTCCACAGGGCTTACCAATAGGATTGTTCATCCATCTCTAAGAAGGCTGCATTTAACTCCATTGAAAGTAAAATACAAGTGAAGCTTAGAGAGGTGCAGGATTCTTGGCTCAGTAAGAAGGCAAATGAAATTCAGTTTTACATTGATAGTAATTTTATGATTCCCTGAAGGCTACTTGTGGGCCAAAGACCTATGGTGCATCACAACTACTCAGTGCTAATGGAGTGATAAGGACACATTAATTAGTGATAAGGACATGATCCTGGAGAGATGGGCTGAACAGTTCCATAGTGTTCTCAACAGACCATCATCAGACCATCACCAATGCTGAAGCCATTGACTGTTTACCTCAGGTTGAAGTTAATCCCTCTACAGACAAATTTCTAACTGAAGAAGAAGTCTTGAATGCCATCAGGCTTCTCTCCTGCGACAAAGCACCTGTCTTTGATTCTATTCCAGCTAAGATTTACGAGGTGTGTGTGCGGGGTCCTTTGCTCATACAAAAGCAGACAAATTTTTTTTGATTACATGACAAGAGGAAGTTACCTCCCAGGAGTTTGAGAATGCCTCCATTGTCCATATCTATAAAAATAAAGGAAATAAATTGTCCAGTGACAATTGTGGGAGGTTGCAGGAAGTGGTGTCTCTCTCTTAGTCATGGCTGGCAAGATTCTAGCCAGAGTCCTCTTTAATAGTCTGATACTTCACCTGGAAGATGGTCACCTACTTGAGATCCAGTATGACTTCAGAAGGGGCTGAGGAACAGTTGATATAGTGTTTGCTGCCCAAGAGCTCCAGGAGAAATGGGAGGAGTAGAAGAGAGGTCTGGACACAATTTCTGTAGATTTGACCAGGGCCTCTTATACTGTCAATCATCAGGGCTTATGGAAAATTATATCAAAATTTTGTTACCCAGAGAAGTTCATCAAGTATTATATGTCAATTTTATGATGGCATGCTTGCCCAGGTTCTGGATAATGGATGTTGTTTTCGCACTTTTCCAGTCACCAGTGGAGTGAAACAAGGTTGCATACTTGCTCCCATGATGTCTTCAGCCATGTTGTCAAACTAATTCAATGAGGAAAACATGGCATCAAGGTCAATTATCAGAATTATGGTAAATGATTCAGTCTGAGAAGACTAAAAACCAAGGCTAAAATGATGGTGCATGATTCTTTTGTTTGTAGATGATGGTGCGCTCAATGCAGGTTCTGAAACTGAGATATAACAAAGAATGGATCTGTTTTCTGCTGCTTGTGTGCTGATTTTGACCCAACAATTAAAACACCAAGAAAACAGGTGCTACATCAGTCTGCACCACACCATCCATAGGTGGAACCTCAGTTAAAGTAAATGGAAAAGTTCTGGATACTGTGAATAAGTTCACTTACCTTGGCATTATACTTTGCTTGGATATACAAATTGATAATGAGGTTGACACATGCATTTCCAGGGTGATCTTAGTGTTCGGGGGATTCTGAAGGTGAGTGCCAGAGAGAGAAGATATTAGACTATTAAAAATGAAGGTCTACAGAGCCTTGTGCTGACTTCATTGTTGCTTGCCTATGAAACCTGGAAAATATACCGGTGTCATGCCAGGAAACATCTCTCTCTCTCTCTCTCTCTCTCTGTATCTATCTGATTCAAATAGAGTGGTTAAAGGGTTACCTTAAAGTGGAAGGTACTAACACATCAGGGTTGGGAGGTGGGGCACAGAGAAAAGCCTATGGAAGATGGTAACATCATTGAGTTTAGTCTTGAAGGAAGCCAGAGAATGAGGTTCTAAGAGGTGGAAATATGGAGAGAATAGCATATCAGGCATAAGAGATAGTACAAAAACACTGAGACAAAAGATGGAGCATCATGTATGAGAAACATTGAATAGTCTAGATACGGGATTGTAGAGTGTATAAAGGTGAGGAATGTGTAAGGAAACAAAAATGCCAAGACTGTGAAAAACTTTAAATTCCAGCAGAGAAGTAGGTATTTTATTATGTAGGTAATAGGAGCCATAGGAGTTTTTTAAAAAATTTATTTATTTAACTTTTAACATTTATTTTCACAAAATTTTGGGTTCCAAATTTTCTCCCCATTTGTCCCCTCCCCCCACCCCAAAACACCGAGCATTCTAATTGCCCCTATCACCAGTCTTCCTTCTCTTCTATCATCCCTCCCTTCCCTTGTCCCCATCTTCTCTTTTGTCCTGTAGGGCCAGATAACTTTCTGTATTTCTTTACCTGTCTTTCTTATTTCCTAGTAGCAAGAACAGCACTCGACAGTTGTTCCTAAAACTTTGAGTTCCAACTTATCTTCATCCCTCCCTCCCCACCCATTCCCTTTGGAAGGCAAGCAATTCAATATAGGCCAAATCTGTGTAGTTTTGCAAATAACTTCCATAATAGTTGTGTTGTATAAGACTAGCTATATTTCCCTCTATCCTATCCTGCCCCCCATTGCTTCTATTTTCTCTTTTGATCCTGTCCCTCCCCATGAGTGTTGACCTCAAATTGCTCCCTCCTCCCCATGCCCTCCCTTCCATCATCCCCCCCACTCTGCTTATCCCCTTCTCCCTCACTTTCCTGTATTGTAAGATAGGTTTTCATACCAAAATGAGTGTGCATTTTATTCCTTCCTTTAGTGGAATGTGATGAGAGTAAACTTCATGTTTTTCTCTCACCTCCCCTCTTTTTCCCTCCAGTAACAAGTCTTTTGCTTGCCTCTTTTGTGAGAGATAATTTGCCCCATTCCATTTCTCCCTTTCTCCTCCCAATATATTTCTCTCTCACTGCTTAATTTCATTTTTTTAAGATATGATCCCATCCTATTCAATTCACTCTGTGCTCTCTGTCTCTCTCTGTGTGTGTGTGTGTGTGTGTGTGTGTTTGTGTATAATCCCACCCACTACCCAGATACGGAAAAGTTTCAAGAGTTACAAATATTTTCTTTCCATGTAGGAATGCAAACAGTTCAACTTTAGTAAGTCCCTTATGACTTCTCTTTGCTGTTCACCTTTTCATGCTTCTCTTCTATCTTGTGTTTGAAAGTCAAATTTTCTTTTCAGCTCTGGTCTTTTCATCAAGAATGCTTGAAAGTCCCCAATTTCATTGAAAGACCATTTTTTCCCCTGAAGTATTACACTCAATTTTGCTGGGTAGGTGATTCTTGGTTTTAGTCCTAGTTCCTTTGACTTCTGGAATATAATATTCCATGCCCTTCAATCCCTTAATGTAGAAGCTGCTAGATCTTGTGTTATCCTGATTGTATTTCCACAATACTCTAATTGTTTCTTTCTAACTGCTTGAAATATTTTCTCCTTGACCTGGGAACTCTGGAATTTGGCCACAATGTTCCTAGGAGTTTCTCTTTTTGGATCTCTTTCATGCGGTGTTCTGTGGATTCCTTGAATACTTATTTTGCCCTCTGGTTCTAGAATCTCAGGGCAGTTTTCCTTGATAATTTCATGCAAGATGATGTCTAGGCTCTTTTTTTGATCATGGCTTTCAGGTAGTCCCATAATTTTTAAATTGTCTCTCCTGGATCTATTTTCCAGGTCAGTTGTTTTTCCAATGAGATATTTCACATTATCTTCCATTTTTTCATTCTTTTGGTTTTGTTTTGTGATTTCTTGGTTTCTCATAAAGTCATTAGCCTCCATCTGTTCCATTCTAATTTTGAAAGAACTATTTCTTCAGTGAGCTTTTGAACCTCCTTTTCCATTTGGCTAATTCTGCTTTTGAAAGCATTCTTTTCCTCATTGGCTTTTTGAACCTCTTTTGCCAATTGAGTTAGCCTATTTTTCAATGTGTTATTTTCTTCAGCATTTTTTTGGGTCTCCTTTAGCAAGGTGTTGACCTTCTTTTCATGCTTTTCTTTCATCTCTCTCATTTCTCTTCCCAGTTTTTCCTCCACCTCTCTTACTTGATTTTCAAAATCCTTTTTGAGCTCTTCCATGGCCTGAGCCCATTGGATGGGCTGGGATACAGAAGCTTTGATGTCTGTGTCTTTCCCTGATGGTAAGCATTGTTCTTCCTCATCAGAAAGGAAAGGAGGAAATATCTGTTCACCAAGAAAGTAACCTTCTATAGTCTTATTTATTTCCCCCTTTTCTGGGCATTTTCCCAGCCAGTGGCTTGACTTCTGAGTGTCCTCTCCACACCCATCTCGCCTCCAGATCCACCCAGCCAGTGCTTGGGGTCTGAGATTCAAATGCTGCTTCCCAGCCTTAGGGCTTAGGCAGGGGCAGGGTTGCTGTTCAGTGTGAGATTAAGTTCAGCTGCTTGGGGGGTGGGGTGGGGACAGGGCTGCCACATGGGGCTCAGTTCCCTTGGGGGATTTATGCAGAGACCTTCAACAATGGATCCAAGCTCCTGTCTGCTTTGGGAGCCCTTGTCCGCTGCTGCCTCCTCTGCTGTCTCCTGAGGGGGGCCTGAGTTATGGAGACACCTCACTCCCCTCTCGGGGAGCCAAAAAGACTCTCTCACTGACCTTTGGGGCCTGTGGGTGGAGGGACCCCCTGGGCCTGCTAGAGATTCCATCCCTGACACCTGCTCGGATCTGCTCCTCTCGGTGCCAGGCGGCCAAGGCAGAACTGGGCTTTGCTCTGGGTCCAGTGTGCAATGGACCTTTTGCGTCAGGTTTTCAGGTCTCTCAGGAACAGAAATCTTGTCTGCTCTGTTGTTCTGTGGCTTCTGCTGCTCCAGAGTTTGTTGGGAGTTCTTCTTTACAGGTAATTTATGGGCTGTGGGTTCGGAGCTAGCATATGTGTATCTTTCTACTCTGCCATCTTGGCTCCTCCCCCATAGGAGTTTTAAGTGGGAGTGGTAGTTATGTCATGTGACATAATCCTACTTGCATTGAAGGTAGCTTACTTTGTCAGATCTGTGGAGGATGGATTGGAGTGAGTAGAGACCTGAAGCAATTAAAAACCAATTAAAAAGCTATTGCAATAGTCCAGATGGGAGGTGTTGAGGGCCTGAACTAGATTGGTGGCTGTGTTACTGGAGAGGAGACAGAGATAAAAAAGTTGTGGGTATAAAAACTCCAAGATTTGGCAACTGATTGAATTTGAGGGCTAAGAGTGAGGAGTGGAGAATGACAACAAGGTTGTGAATTTCAATGAATGGAAGGACTGTAGCAGTTTCAGTAGTAATTGGGAAGTTCAGGAGAACAGTAAGCTTTTAGATGAAAGATAATGAATATGGGCAAAATAATTTATACAAAATTTATATAAAATTATAAAAATAAATTTATATAAAGTATGAGTGAGAAATTTAGGATATCTGGTCTGAAATGTCCAGCCAGCAGTGGTTGATATGAATTGGAACTCAGGAGAGAGTCTAAGGCTTTATATGGGACTTATCAGCATAAAGATGATAATTGAATCCATGGGAGCTAATGAAATTGCCAAGTGAGAGATCATAGAGAGAAAGGAAAAGAGGGTCCAAGGCAGAGTTTTGGGGGATGCTCACAGTTAGGGGGCATAACACAGATGAAGATCAAGCAAAAGACACTGAGGAGTGGTCAGACAAGTAGGAGAGGTAACAGAGAGCAATATCACAAAAACTCAGAAAGGAGAGCATAACCAGGAAAAGAAAGCCCAACTTTATTTACTTTACAGCATTGTCCAGAGCGGGCACTGATGTTCACCCAGAGAGTGTCTTTAATTTAGTACAGGAGAATGTGTCACTAAGCCTTTGCAGCACCATATGATTACAATATGGGGAACGTTGCATGATAAACTGTGGTATCACAGAAGAAAGAAGAAAGAAACTGCAGAATGTGGGATTTATATTGTATACAAGGCAGATTTTCCCAACACAGGCCTGTTAAACATTTGGATGGATTACAGAGAATGGTGGTGTTATTTCCTTCTCTGGAGGCATTTAAAAACAGTATAAATTCTGCTTATCCCATGTACAGACCTGCTTTTAGTCAGGAAGATGAATTAGATGATCTCATAAGGCAGCTTCTAGGTCTAGACCCTAAGATAAGATAAGCAATTGATTGCAGGAAATATTTTAAAGGTGAAAAAGAAGTCATTTGCAAAATATAATTTATTATAAAAATTGGTTGCAGGCTAAAGCCTAGACCTTTGGAAAAACTAATCCTTGTGTATCTCCTGGTGAAAATTTTCTCACAGGATATGCTATTTACTCAGAGTTTAAAAGAAGAGATACCTTAACAAATATCTTTTCTAGTAAGGAGTACTCTCTCTTCCCACACATAGTTTTGATGGATAATAGCCCTTGATTAGGTCTCTGAGAACCTGTTCTTGTTCCTTCACTAAGCTAAACATTTTCTTTGTACACAACTATGTCTATTGTGTACTATAGAATACAACAATATAGGTACAACATCTGTGTTAAAAATTGTCATATGGAACATGAGCAGTAAATAAGGTATTTCATTGAACTATCTCTCTAGTTTTTCCTGATGTCATCTTTTACAATCAATGAATTGAATTGAATTCTATCAGTTTAATATTATGTTATGGATTTCCTTTTCCTGAGAGTCTCTCAGGGAGAGAATCATAACTGATATATGTTGTTCTAAGGTACAATGATTAATTGGAGTCAAATGTCCATCAAAATAGGAAGCTCTATCCTTGCAGGATGAAATAATTTGGCATACAATCAAAATATCTAGCCTAAGGGGATTCCATTTCCATTCTTTGTGCCTTTGCCTGGGCTGTCTCTCAGGTCTGGAATGCATTCACTCCATCCTCTCCACCTCTTAGAATCTCTAGTTTCCTTCAAAGTCCAACTTAATAGTCACCTTCTGTATTAAGCCTTTCTTGACCTCCTCAATTTCTAGTGCTTCTGGCAAAAAACTTTATATTTATTTAGTATATATCTGTAGACTATAAGTTCCTTGAGGGCAGAGATTGCTTTATTTTTGTCTTTATATCCCTAGGGCCAAACATAATGTCTAGCACATAGTAAGCATTCAATAAGTTTGTTGATGGATTGACATGCCAAAGTTTACGTCACACTGTGCTATGGAAAATCCTGGAGACCTTCCTTGGCAATGCATTCTTGGTCTATAGGGTTTGTTTGTTTGTTTGTTTTGTGTTTCTATCTAAGCCCTTTAGGGTCTTTTTAGTTAAGCCCTTTAAAGTATTTCACCAAAGTATCTCTTTAGCTTTGTCTGTCTTTATCTCAATTTCCTTATTGTCCAAGTTAGTTTTTAATTTGAATTATTATTATTTCATTTGGTCATCACAACAAACCTGTAAAGGAGATGCTGTTATTATCCTCTTCCATTTTACAGATGAGGAAACAGAGATTCTAAAAGATTCATTGACTTGCCTTGTGTCACACAGCTAGAAAGATCTGAGAAAGGATTAAAATCTAGGTCTTCCTGACTCTAAATCCAGTATTCTCAGCCAGAGGGGTCAAACACATTGCTCTTTGCTGCAATGCTCTTGAGTTTAGCTGCAATCAGATTAAAATGTAATTGGAAAATACCTAACAAAATAAGGAAAAAAACAATAGAACACAGATACTATTAATATGTGGTTTTTAAGTCAGTATGTGCCTACAGTGAGACTTATGAATGGTTCATTGATCTTATTTCCATATGAGTTTGACATCACTGCACTGATCACTCTAATTGTCAAAGGAAGAAAAAAAGATGGAGCTTCTTTGAAATAGATTGTTTTAATGATTTAGAAGAAATTTGCCTGCCAGAATAGCTCATAGGTTCATGACCATTAGCCTTTTCTTTATAAAGAATGCAAGTAAAGAAGAGTGTATCAATGGTAAAGAGATACGTGAGTTTGTCAAAAATCACTAGACATTAATTTCTGTGGTTTTTGCATAGGTTTGTGTATTCACATACAGTTTAAAGGTATTGAGCACATAGCTATTTTAAACCTTTTGTCCACTGTGTTAGAGTAGATGATGAAAATTAAGAGAAGCCTAAAAGGAAAATATTCAATATTGTGATTCAAGGGGTGTTCCCTGACAAAAGCTATTTTCCCCTTGGAAAACAGACGTTCTAACAGTGGTCAGTTCCTCTTCATGGTTTACCATCTTTTAAAGTGCAAACACTTCTTAGAGGGAAAACAGATTTAATCCCCAACAGATTAATGTGATTAAGTTAATCTGATTCAAAACAGGAGAAAGCTGCTAGGTTCATAGGGAAGAGGATTGTGGATAAGGATGATTAAAGGTAGAAGTAATGTTCATAAAGGATCATAAATTTATATTTGGCATAGACCTTTTAGGTCATCTAATTCTTTTCCTCTCTTTACCCTTTAAGCTTGATGTCCACTAAAATTCATAGATCTCTTTTTTCACAAAAACTCCTGTTTTTGTTACCTCTCCCTCATCTTGTAAAGTCTTTTTTTACATGTAATTTTTATTAAATTTTCTCAATTACATGTAAACAAACCTTTTTAACATAAAAAACTTTGAATTCCAAATTTTCTCTTTTCCTCCCCATTTCCTCCTTGAGAAGGAAAGTACTTTGATATTGATTGAACTTATGCTGTAATGCAAAATATTTCCATATTAGCTATGTTGCAAAAAAAATGCAGACCAAAAAACAAGAATAAGAAAGTTTTAAAAGTATGTTTCAATTTATATTCGGATGTCATTAGTCCTTTCTCTGGAGGTGGATAGCATTTTTCATCAGTCTTTTGGAATTGTTGTGGATCATGGTATTGCTCACAATATGCTTACCTATGCCTAGTTTCTACCAAACTGCTTTCCAGTTTTCTCAGCAATTTTTGTCACATAGTGATTTCTTATCCCCAAATTTTAGATCCTTGGGTTTGTCAAGCACTAGATTACTATGATCATTTACTACTGTATATTATGTACCTAATCTGTTCTATTGATCCACCACTCTATTGCTTAGCCAGTACCAGATGGTTTGGGCCAGCTAGGTGGCAGTGTGAATATATGAGAGTCAGAAAGACCTGAGTTCAAATCTGCCCTGGATACTTGCTAGCTGTGTGACTCCAAGAAATTTCGCTTACCCCTGTTTACCTCAGTTTCCTCATCTATAGCTGGAGAAGGAAATGGCAAATCATTTCAGTATCTTTGCCAAGAAAACCACAAAGGGTTGTATATAACTGAAAAATGACTAAACAAATCGGATTGTTTTGATGATTATTGCTTTGTAATACAGTTTGAGGGTGGAGCCAAGATGGCAGAGTAGAAAGATGCACATACTCTACCTCTTCCCCCACAGCCCATAAAATACCTGTAAAGAAAGACTCTCAACAAATTCTAGAGCAGCAGAAGCCACAGAACAATGGAGTGGAGGAGATTTCCAGCCCAGGGTGACCTGGAAGGCAGATGGGAAAAGTCTGTCACACCTTATGCAGCACAGAGCACAGCCCAGCCTTAGGCGCTCCGCACCTGGAGGAGCAGGACTGGAGCAGACCTCGGAGCGGAATCCCCAGTGGCAGCAGAGGTTCACAGATCTCTCAACCCACAGGCAACAAAGACACCTTCAAAGATCAGTGAAAGGGCTTTTTCACCTCCATGAAAAATTTCTATACAGGGTCCTCCTGTAGCCCCGCCCCAGGCAAATGGGAGGAGGGAGCAATTAGAAGTAAGCACTCTTGGGGAGGGACAAGGTCAAAAGAGAGAATAGAAGAAATGGGGGGCAGGATAGGATGGAGGGAAATATAGTTAGTCTTATACAACATGACTATTATGGAAGTCATTTGCAAAACTACACATATAGCCTATATTGAATTGTTTGCCTTCTCATTGAGGATGGGTGAGGAGGGAGGAAAGAAGAGAAGCTGGAACTCAAAGTTTTAAGAACGAATGCTGAGAATTTCTTTTGTGTACAACTGGGAAATAAGAAATACAGGTAATGGGGTATAGAAATTTATCTTGCCCTACAGTACAAGAGAGAAGATGGGGATAAGGGAAGGGAGAGGTGTTAGAAGGGAGGGCACATTGGTGGAAGGGGCAATCAAAATGCATGGCATTTTGGGGGGAGGGGAGAGATGGGGAAAAAATTTGGAACTCAAAGTTTTGTGGAAATGAATGTTGAAAACTTAAAATAAATAAATAAAATTTTAAAAAAATAAATAAATATTTATTTTCAAATAAAAAAAAAGTAATACAGTTTGAAATCTGGAACTTCACATTTCTCCAATCAATTCCCTTGATGTTCTTGACCTTTTATTCTTGCAGATGAATTTTGTCATTTTTTCTTGGTCTATAAAATATATTTTTGGGGAAATTTGATTGGAATGGCACCAAATAAAAAAATTATTTTGAGTGGAATTGTCATTTTTATTATATTGGCTTGGCCTACCCATGAACAATGAATATTTCTCCAGTTGTTTAGATCTGACATTATTTGTGTGAAAAGTGTTTTGTAATTGTGTTCATAAATTGTTTGTCTTGGCAGGTAGACTCCCCAGTATTTTATATTGACAGCAGTTATTTTAAATGGAATTTCTCTTTCTATCACTTCCTGCTGGGGTTTATGGGTAATATATAGAAATGCTGATGAATTATGTGGGCTTATTTTATATCCTACAAATTTTCTGACTTTGTTAATTGTTTCAACTGATTTTTTTAGTTGATTTTATTGAGCAAGTAAATTAAATAAGTCAATTCTGCTTTTTAAGGTATTATTTTCTTCAGTATTTTCTTTGTATCTCTTTTCCTAAAGCTGTTGACTCTCATAATTTTTTTGCATTACTCTCATTTCTTTTCCCTATTTTCCCTTTACCTTTCCTGTTGATCTCCTAAATTGTCTTGGGCTGGAAAATTGTGTCACCTGACCTTTTGTTGGTTCTTCCACTCCAGAGTTAATTTGAGGCATTATTTTAGAGTAGTTTAGAGGGGAAATTGGGAGAGTTCAGCTGAGTGCTTCAGTCCTCTACTATCTTAACTTTTTTTTTAAATACAAGGGGAGGTATTTACTTAGAAACTAGGTTTCACAACTTGAAAGCCTCTACCAATGCAGATTAGTTCTGTCTTTATAACTTATAGTCATAGAGTTGCCTGGGTCACTGACAGAATAAGTAATTTGTCCAGAGGTCACAGAGCTAGCATGTATCAGTGGTTAGCCTGGAACCCAGGTCTTTATGACTCCTAAGTATATTATACCAAACTTTTTTGGTTTTATATGCCCTTCATATCATACACCTACAAGTAGGTGTGAGGTGAACATGATTTTATTAATAGCACCTTTGTAATTGCTGCAATGAGTTTAGGTTATAACTGACTTAAAGGGAAGATTTGAAGCTTGTGTAGTTAGGGTAGGGTATACAGTGGGAAAATATTGATCTGTAAAGTATGAATTGTGAATGCTATGTTGGAGATAAGGTTCACAATTAGCTATCATGGTGGAAATGAGATTTGATTTCTCTTTCCACTCTCTGATTCATTGATCAAATATTCTATGAAGCCAGGGTCCTTAGAAAACTCCAGCCTCCACTTTGGAGATCACTTCTAAAAGTAAGGAGGTGACCCTTGGCAGTTTGGTTGTTTGGGGCATTGGTCTATTTATGAGAAAAAAATAGTTCCTGAGTTGTTTGTCTTGACAGTTCACTTGTCTGGGGCATAGATATGCTCAGATTTTTTAAGCAAAGCACTTACTGAAGTTAAAACTGACTCAGATAGATTGATAAGCTGTAGAATACTGGAGTGAATGGAGAAGATATTATCCTTCTAGCATATAAAGAACTGGAGAACTTTTAAGTAAGTACCTGGGGAAATAAACATACCAAATTTTTCTGTGATTATACAACAAATGTAATTCACTTCATCTTAATAATTCATCTTGAAAATAAGAATCTTGCTACTAACTGTACATTAAGATGGAATCATTCATAGAGAGGACTTAGAATCTAAGTAAAGAGAGACTTAATGATAAAGAGAAACTGTAATTCTGTACTGTCATGTGGTGCCTGGAAGATTGGCTGGACAATGAGAGCCTGATGTCTTTACTACTGTCATCTGCTACTAAAAGGAATAAAAGAACGAAGGAATATGCTCTGCTCTCAATTATGATTCTCTTTTGGGAAGAAAAGAAGCCAAGAAATTTTCTGTATTGTCACCAATTGTTGTAAGAGAAGGAAAATCTTTTAAAAGTGCAGGGCTCCTGGTGCTTTTGTCATCATTAGAGTAAAGGTTGCCACCTTTTCCTAAAAGAATATAATACTATTTCACCTAAAAATATCAGCTAAACCTGAAACTAGAAATGATGGGTAGTACAGTTTTTGAGGAATAAGGTAAGCTGAGCAGATGCACAGTTTGGAAGCAGAGAATCAGAGAAGCCATCCAGTTTGAGGTAGGTTTCAGTTCCAGTAAGTTCAGCGTGAACCGTCATAGTTTAGCATTGAAGGAATCTGTGAATACAAATGCTACATTCGTTAAGAAGGATTTATGGACAGAACTTGATACAGAAGTAAGACTTCAAAATGTACACTTCTAGAGTTGTGTGCTACCCTAAACACATGGTCTTTCCAAACTCATGTATCCCCTTTCCAGATTTCTGTCAGAGGATGCCCATTTTCCTCAAGGTTATTAAATGCACTGGTTTGGAAAAATGATCCTGTTTTATATGTGTCTGTGATGTATTTATTATTCTTACATTTGCGTATGAGAGTACTCATTATGATTATTTTTACTTTGGCTTTATTATGAAGAAAATGATTATGTTTAAAATATACTATGCAGAGAGATGCATGTCTATAATCCTGGCTGCTACAACGTCTGGGGTTGGTGGATTGCTTGAGCTTCAGCATTCTGAGCTACAGTGACTTAAGCTATTTGGGTGTTGCACTAAATTCAGCATTAAGAAGGTAAGCCCCTAGGATCAGGTTGCCCAAAGAAGGATAAAACAGCTCAGGCCAGAGGCAAAACAGGTCAAAGCTCTTACCTTAATTAGAGTGGATCTAAGTCTGTGAGGAGCTCTTGCACTTCTAGCCTTGTCAAGATGGAGAGAAATAGTCTTTAAAAAAATTTAATGTGTAATCATCGTGAATAGCTGGGTTTGTGCAACTGGACGCATACAGTTGGGACCAAGAAATACAGTGGTGAGTAGGAGGGTGTATTCTACTACAGATGGGTTACCCATTAAAGAGTTTGAATGTAACTGTGTATCAGTGATCCTTCTCTGGGAACTCAAGATATGAAAGTAGACTGGTTTGAGTGAGCCGCACCAGATAATTAGTGTGGGGATTTATATTAAGAATACGGCATGGCTAGGGCTTGCATATAAAATACAACTAAATACTTCCTTTCTTCCTTTAGTTTATAGAAGAAGAAATTAAAAGACTAACAAAGGTTAAGTAGGAAGTTGTTTGAAGAATCTGATTGAAAGATACTACTGAGACACCACTTCCTATTTTTTTGTGACAGCACTTCCTCCTGTTTCTTCCTACTCTATTTGAAAATTTATCTTGAATCATACTTACACATTATGCAATTGTATAGCCCATGCAAGCTCCCAAAAGTCACCTTTACTGGCAAGTTGGATCTTCAGCAGACAGATAGCGAGAGACTCTAGGGATCTTTTTTTCAACTCCTACTTTCTCTGTCTCTCTTTCTATCTCTCTCTTTAAAAAAAACCAAAACAAAATGTTTTTTTTATCCATTTTCAACTTAAATTTAAAAGACAAAAAAAGAGAACATTTCCATGTACAACATAAAAAGAGGATTCAGTATAAAATCATGACTTTCCATTTCACACTGTTCACTTCTTTGAAAAACTACGTAATTCTATGCATCATTTTTAAAGCAACCTTGCATTTCTGTGCTTCCTTCTAAATTTTTTTTATTCTCTTCTATGCACTTTTTATTTTTCCTCTCTTCTTCCTCTTATCATCTTAGATAAGGCTACCATTAGACAAAAATATGTATGTTTGTGTGTATGTATATGTTCATATGTGTATATGTATATATGTGTATACATATATGCATATATGTGTAAAACCATACTATACATTATTTTTTTTAATCAGTTCTTTCTCTGGATATAGATAACATTTTCCTTCTTTGGTCCATTTTAGTTGATCTGAGCATTTATAATACTTAAAATGACTTAGTCATTCAAAATCGTTCTTAGAACATTAGTTATTGTTTACCACACTCTTGGTTCTGCTAATTTCACTTTTCATTATTTCATGCAAGTCTTTCCATGTTTTTCTAAAATCAGCTCATCATTTCTGAAAGCATAGTAGTATGCCATCTCAACCATATACCATAATTTGTTTAGCCACTCCCCAATTGATAAGCATTGCCTCAATTTCCAGTTCTTTGCCACTACAAAGAAAGCTGCTATAAATATTTTAGAACATATGAATTCTTTTCTTTTTTCCCTAATCATCTTGAGAAGTAGACCTAATAGTGGCATTGCTGGGTAAAGGGTATACACAGTTTTATAAATCTTTGAGCATCATTCCGGATTGTTCTCCAAAATGGCTGGTCCAGTTCACAGTTCTGCCAACAGTGAATGTGTTCCAATTTGTCCAACATTTGTTGCTCCCCCTTGTATAATTTTAGCCAATCTGATAGGTATGAGATGACATCTCAAATTTGCTTTAATTTTCATTTCTCTAATCTATGGTGTTTTACAGCAGTTAGAGCATTTCAATACAAATTATTTTGATTTCTTCATCAAAAAACTGCCTGTTCACATAATTTGGCCATTTGCTATTTGGGGAATGACTCATATTGTTACAAATTTGGCAAAGTTGTTTATATATTTGACAAAGTGGTATATATATGTATGTGTGTGTATGTAGGTATACGTATACATACCTACATACACACACACATATATATTATATATATATATAAAGCCTTTATCTGTGAAACCGTCTATAAAATTTTTCTCCTTATTTTGTGTTTTAATTCTAATCTTGGTTACATTGGTTTTATTTGTACAAAACCTTTTTAATCTAATGTAATGGAAACTATCCATTTCACATCTTACAATAATCTCTATTTCTTGCTTATTTGTAAATCATTCTCCTTTCCATAAGTCTGATAGGTTCCATGTTCTAATTTTCTTGTGAAATCTCTCTTTACATCTGCTTCATGAGCCTTTTTTGGCCTTATCTTGGTAAATGGTGTAAGATATTAGTCTGTGCCCCAGTCCTGACAGAATGCTTTCCAGCTTTCCCAACATTTTTATCAAATAATGAATTCATATTCCCAAACCTTAAATCTTTACATTTGTCAAACACAAGGTTACTATAATCATTTGCTACTATGTATTGCATGTCTACTCTGTTCCATTGTTCTACCTTTCTATTTCTTAGCCAATATCAGATAATTTTGATAATTACTGCCTTATAGTATAGTTTAAGATTTGGTATGTTTATCTTCCTTGCTTTACATTTTTCATTAATTTCTTTTATATTCTTGATCTATTCTTACAAATGAATTTTATCATTTTTTTCTAGCTCAGTAAAGTAATTTTTGGTAATGTAATTGGGATTGCATTGAATAAATAGATTAGTTTAGGTAAAATTGCAATTTTTATTATGCTAGCTCTGTCTACCCATGAACAATTAATATTTCTTCAATTATTTAAATCTGACTTTATTTGTATCAAAAGTTTTATAATTATATTTATATAGCTCCTGGGTTTGTTTTGGTAGGTATATTCCCAGATATTTTATACTATCTATAATAATTTATTTATACAGTCTATAGTTATTTTAAATGGGGTATCTCTTACCTCTTCTTTCAGGGTTTTGTTGGTGATATATAGAAAAGCTGAAGATATATGTGGGTTTATTTTATATCCTGCTACTTTGCTAAAATTATTGTTTTCCTAACTTTTTAGTTGAATCTTTAGGACTTTCCAAATATATCATCATATCATCTACATAAAGGATAGTTTCATTACCTCATTGCCCATTCTGATTCCTTCAATTTCCTTTTCTTCTCTAATTGCTATTGATACAATATTGTATATCAGTGTCAGTAAGAATCCTTGTTTCGCTCCCAATCTTATTGAGAAGGATTCTAGCTTATTCCCCTTACAAACAATGTTTGCTGATGGTTTTAGGTAGATACTTCTTAACATTTTAAGGAAAAAATCCCTGTACACCTATGCTTTCAAGTGTTTTTAATAGGAATGAGTGTTGCATTTTATCAAAAGTTTTTTCTATAACTATTGATGTAACATGATTTTTGTTACTTTTAATATTGATATAATCAATTATGCTAATTGGTTTTCTGATGTTAAATCATCTCTGCATTCTTGCTATAAATCTTGGTCACAATGTATAATCTTTGCAACATATTGTTGTAGTTGCCCAGCTAGTCCTTTTTTTTTTTTTTTTTTTAGGATTTTTGCATTCATATTCATTAATGAAATTACCCTATAATTTTCTCTGTTTTTGCTTTTGCTGGTTTAGGTATCAATACCATATTTGTTTCATAAAAGCGGTTTGGTAGGACTCTTGTCTATTATGCTAAATAACTCATTAAATATTGGAATTAGTTGATTTTTAAATGTTTGGTAGAAGTCACTTCTAAATCCATCTAGTTCTGATGCCTTTTTTCCTTAGGAAGCTCATTTATGGCCTGTTCAGTTTCTTTTCCCTAAAACAAGTCTATTTAGATTTTCTATTTTTGTTATGTATATATTTTTCATATTTTTGTAGATATTCTTCCATTTTACTTAAATTGTTAAATTTATTGGCATATAATTGGGCAAAACAACTCCTTATTATGGCTTTGATTTCATTTTCATTAGTGGTCGATTCACCTTTTCATTTTTAAAGCCAGTGGTTTGGTTTTCTTCTCTTTTCTTTAAAATAATATTAATCAATAGTTTATCTATTTTATTATTTTTTTCATAAAACCAGCCCCTAGTTTTATTTATTAGTTCAATGTTTTCTTACTTTCAATTTAATTAATCTCTTCTTTGATTTTCAGTGTTTCCAATTTGGTGTTTAATTTAAGATTTTTAATTTGTTCTTTTTCTAGTTTTTTAAATTGCATACCTAATTCATTGGTCTCTTCTTTGTTTTATTAATGTAAAAATTTAGAGAAATAAATTTCCCCCTAAACATCCATTAGGTGTACCCAATAAATTTTGGCATGTCTAATAACTGTTATTTTCTTTAATGAAATTATTTATTATTTTTATTATTTGTCCTTTAACCTACTCATTCCTTAAGATTAGGTTGTTTAATCTCCAATTAGTTTTAATCTGTGTTTCTATGGTCCCTCACAGGATATAATTTTTATTGCATTGTGATCTAAAAAGGATACATGTAATATTTCTGTTTTTCTGCATTTATCTATAAAGTTTTTATACCCTAATATATAGTCAATTTTTACAAAGGTATCATACACCAATGAGAAAAAAGGTATTACTTTCCATTCCCATTCAATTCTTTCCAGATGTCTATCATATCTAGCTAGTCTAATATTATATCTAGGTCTTTAACATCTTATTTATTTTTTGATTCTATCTAATTTCGAAAGGGGAAAGTTAGAGGTTCTCACTATTATAATATTACTACTTATTTCCACCAACAGCTCATTTAACTTTTCCTTTAAAAATTTAGATGCTATAGCATTGGATGCATATAAGTTTGTAATGATATTGCTTCATTGTCTATGGCACCTTTTATCTTCATTTGGAGAGGAGAAGGAAAAGGAGAGGGAGAGGATGAGCTGAGTTACCAGGCTAGCTGGGTCCCCATTCAGGCAGCTTGGTCTACTCACAGTTTGTGTTTGTCCTTTGTTTTCAAAGAAGACCATGGCATCAGGGAAATAATGACATGACTCATTGACTTTGATTTGAGTGAGGGAGGGCTCTGCAGTGACACTAGCCTCACTTTCTCCTCCAGGGCCATCTGTTTCCAGTGACCAGATATTCATCAAGATGACTGGAGATGGCCCAGGATGCAATAGGAGACCTTTTCAGGTACTCACTTAGGGTGAGGTAATGCCCATTCAGTAAATAGGCCTCTTTAAGAAGTAGTCAAGGGATGGGCCGTTTAATTAGAAAAAGAAAAAAAAAATGAAGGTGGAGGGCCAAGACCCTCAAGGTTGCTGTTCTAAGGAGAAATAGTTACTATTGACATTCACTCTAAGCCAGGACAATCCAAAAAACAGCCATTAAGTGGAGTTTGGGCAGGGACATATTGTGGTCCAATCTATGGGCTTCAAAGTGAACTGGGCTCTTTCTTTCTCCCAGTTAAGATTAAGTACGACTCACAGGCTGGTGCAGTGGAGCATTCTAGACTTGGGGTTAAGAAAACTTGAGCTAAATCAATTCTCAGACATTTGCTAGCTATTGGACCCTAGGAAAGTCACATAACCTTAGTCTGCTTCAGTTTCCTCAACTGTAAAATGAGGATAAATATAGTGCCTATTTTTCTTTTTTAATATCTCTTTTTATTTTACAAAATAACACACATATTTCCATAACAGTAGAATAAAAAAAAGATGATTGCACATGAAACTGCAAATCTATTATATATGACTTGTTATTCCTTTTAAATGTATAATAAAGTTATCATGTAACTCTTTTTCTTTACTTTTGTCCTTCCCTCCCTCACCCCCTTGCCCTAGCTAACATTAGAAACACACACATACACACACATTTGTGACATCATTCTATACATACTTCCATTAATCATGTCTTTCTTTGGATGGAGATAGTGTTTTCCTTCATAGATTCTTTTGTAGTTAATTTTGGTGTTTATAATAGTCAAAATGACTTAGTCACTCAAAGTTGTTTTTAAAACAATATTGTTACTGTATGCAACATTCTCATGGGTCTGCTCATTTTGCTATTCATTATTTTGTGCAAGTCTATCCATGTTTTTCTATTTTTCTATTTTTTTTCTATTATTAATGAGCTCATTATTTCTTATAATACAGTAATATTCCACTATGATCATATACCAAAATTCCTTCCACCATTCTCCAATTGATGGGCATTCCTTCAGTGTCCAGTTCTTTGCTACTACAAAGAGAGCTGCTATAAATATTTAGGAACATATAGATTTTTTTCCCTTTTTCCTAACTCATCTTTGGAAATAGACTAGTAGTGGCATTGTTGGGTCAAAGGATATAAGCAGTTTAGTAATTCTTTGGGCATTACTTCAGACTCCTTTCCAAAATAGTTGGATTAGTTCACAGTTCTGCCAACAATGAATTAGTGTCCACAATTTCCACACCTCCTCCAACATTTGTTTCTTTGCCCTTTAATCATTTTAGTCTATCTGATAGGTATAAAATGATATCTCAAAGCTATTTTAATTTGCATTTCTCTAATCAATAATGATTTAAAGCTCTTTTTTATACAACTATAAATTGCTTTGAATTCTGAAAAACTACCTGTTTGTATTCTCTGACCATTTATCAATTAAAGAATGACACATATCCTTTATAGATGTAATGTTTTTACATATTTGAAATATGATACCTTAACCTGAGAAACTATAAATATTTCCCCCCAGTTTTCTGCTTTCCTTCTAATCTTGGCTACAATTGTTTTATTTGTACAAAACTTTTTTATTTTAATGTAATCAAAATTATCCACCTACTTTTGAAAGTTATTGTGAGGATCAAATGAGATAATATTTGTAAAGTGATTAGTACTATGACTGGCACTAAGTATTCAATACATGCTAGTTTCTTTCCTCCTTTCCTCATTGGTCTTGGATACCTACAAACTCTGGCATAGACTCCAGTTCCTACATCTCTGGTGCTTTCCTGATCTTTAGAAATTCACAGGGTTACAACCTTGTCCATTCCACCTCCAGTGCTCATTCACCCAAGGTAGCAAACAGTAGAAATAATAGGGAATGAAGGAATAGTAAGGCCATGTGCCTATGGCTTCATATCATCCTGGGTGGACAGAGTAGGTACCATATCCCTCATTCTTCCTCAACCCTACCAAAAGGCTTACACCAATCTTTATGTCCTCTTTTAAATGCATTTAGGTGGGAAAGAGAACAAGATCTACTCACTGGTGCCTTTTGTATGTGTGCTCAGTCACAGATCAGAGACCAATTGAAAAGCCTTGATGAAAGCCTTGCTAGGCTGTAAATGGTGATAAAACAACTTGAATATACTCTGAAGTGGAAAAGTAAAGAACTTTATTACGTGTACCGAAGCAGGCTCAACAAACATCCACATGTTTCCAGGGCCATTCTCTTATAGGCAGGCCTCCATTAATAGCTAATAATAGCTAACATGTAAATGACACTATATTCTAGGCACTGTGCAAGTACTTTGCAATTATTATTTCATATGGTCCTCACAACAACCTTGGGAGGTAGGGGCTACTATTATTCCAATTTTACAGATGAGGAAACTGAGGCACACAGATGTTAAATGATTTGCCGAGATCACAAATCTAAGAAGTGTCTGAGGTTGGATTTTGAACTCAAGTACTTTTGATTGTAAGACTAGTATTTTATCCACTGTGCAACATGGCTACCTGATTATATAACAAACACAGAAATAGTGTCTTCAGAAGGCCACATTATGAGAACTTAAATTCTTAGGACCAACTGTAATAGTAATTTAAATGGAAAGATCTTTCTCATTAATTAATAGGCCCATATAATCTACTTAAATTTCCTGGAAGCCTGGGTCACATGTGGTAGGAGGAGCTTACTGAAGAGGTGGAACAGGAAGGGTAGAGCAGGACCAGGAGGAAGTGACTGAGTGGGGTCAGATCAGAGGGGAAAGAACGATGGTCAACTGACACAGGCCTACTGACACATTGTGACAGTTGATGGTGAAAAGACCCTGACTGGGGGAGGGGAGGTTTGAGAATGGCTTTGCCCTCTGCTGTGATCATGTTTATTAACTTCTTTGTCACCCTGAAGCATTTGGCTTTCTGGTTCTGGGATTTGGTTTTCTGGTGTTTAAATCAATGTTTTTCTTCTGCTTTCTGTATGGAAAATCTTTTATATTTTGCAATTGAGAACTACACTGGCATATCCATAGTCACCTCCAGTGCTGTGAATATACACAATACATTTGGCGTCATGAACAGGATCGCAAAGTAAATAATCTCTATTTGGAGGCAGAAATGATTTAGAGAAAGACATTAATATTCCAGAATGGGAGAATTTACCATTTTCCTCACTAGCAAGGTAGTGGGCTAAAAGCACTGGACCCTGTGAAAACTGGGAAGCAAAGTTACAGGAAGGGTAACCTGGAGATTTGGAAAGGTATTTGCAAGGAATGCCAATAAGACCAGGAAAGGAGTTGGCAGAGGTAAGTAGGAGAGGCTGGATTTTACTAACAGCTTACCATATTATGTGTAGAAACAGAAATGAGCTGCTTAAGGAAAAAATTCAGATGGAAAAAGAATACAAGAGCAGTCTTGAGGGGTTTCAGAAAAGGCTATACATTTAGCTCAGAAGAAGCTGAAGGTTAACAAAAGAAATGCACATCTGACCTTTGTACAGACCCAGCATAGTTGCCACAGTGAAAAAGAAAGTGAAATAATTTTAAAGGAAGAAGTTTCTCAGTCAGAAGCATGCCCAATAGTGAGGCAGAAACAGGAGAACCAAAGAGGTAACTCAGTATTTAGGGAAATAATTGAGGACAGCAGGAGGTCACAGAAATATTGAGTAAATTCACCCAAAGGATAGGAGAATCCTTAATATATTTTATGGTGAGAATCAGTGATGATGGAGCTGGAGGAATAGCTATTGATTCCATTGACTGCCTGAAATTTATAGGTTTTATTCAGAATCCTTTTGTACAGCAAACTTTTAGAGATTACAATATGCAAGGAGGTAACAATACAACTAATCTGTTAGTTTTGGCTGCAGAAGGCTGCAGTAGGCAGTATCCTAATAGGCAGTATCCTAATGACTCTATGTGGCCTAGTGGAGACAGGTCCTGGTATTCACTTAGGGACTGTATAAGAAAGTTAAAGGAGGAGGTAATGAAGACTGCCATAATGATTGGAAATGCAGATGCATACTCTGATACTCCCTTTGCAGTTTATCATAGGGATATAATAGTGAAGATGGCTCCTCCTACTTATAAGCACTTGATTTTGACTCTAATAATTGGGGAAATAGGGCACCCTCTTTCAGAGGTGCTGGACAAGATTTCACAGTTAGGTGACTTAGGACACTGGGAACAAGACAAAATTGCTAGAGAGAAGAGTAAATAGGCAGTGGATTCAAAATCAGAAACAATTGACAAGGAGAGAATTGTTTACTGCTCTATTGAGATCAGGGGTAGATTTTAGAAGCATAGATGGTATTCCAACTAATGAACTGTACAGAATGTACCAAGAAAAGGGACTTGATACTAGATGACATAGAGAAGTAAGAACTGCCCCTACAGATCCTGCTGAACCCTTGGATCCAAGTTTGCCACACCTTCAGGGAGAACAGGAAGTTGGCCGAGTCCCAGCTCAGGTTAAAGAAATACACAGACGGGATTACAGACCCCAAATCTGCAAATTAGAAAACAGCAAACACATAAGATCCCAAATGTTGAATATTGAACTGTGAGGCCAGATGTTTCAGCACTGTATCCAGGGACACGTAGCTCAGCAGGATTTGATTTACATTGTTTAGAGGACTTTTGGTTGGATAGGAAAAAAGTAAGAACAATCTCTACTGGAATATGTATGAGAATCCCCCAAAATAATTTTGGACCAATATTACCTAAATCAGGATGAGCAGCTTGAGGAATATATGTATTGTGTGGAACGATAGATTTTAATTATCAAGGAAAAATTATTGTAACATTCCAAAATTTAGGTGATGGACCCATACAGTTTTGTAAAAATGATAGAATAGTTCAAGTGATTATTATTCCTTGTGAAACAAGAACACTTGTGAAAACTTGCCCTCCTGAAATAACTAACAAAGGAACTGAAAGATTGGGTTCTATTGATAGAATAAAATCGGGAGCTAAAGTATGGGTAAAATGGAAGCCAGACAACATTCTGAAGGCTGCAGAAATTATAGCACATGAGAAAGATAGTACCATAACTGTTGTTTATTCAGGAGAGGATGATTACCAAATTATACCCTTAACTCATATAGTCTACTGTGAATGAGGCTGTGATAGTGGGTTTATGGACTCCAGAGCTACAGCTGACCCTATACCTACCCTTCTTCTGCTTATTGTTTCCTTGGTTTGATTTTTTTTGTCTTTTTATCTGTTAAACTTGTTTGCTAAATTTGTTTCCTATAGGCTTAGTACCCTTCACCTGCAGATGCCCGATTACTTAAGCCAGATGTCACCTCCTATTCATGATGGTGATGTGTCATCTCTGGACCCGAAGTTGACCAAACTCCAGGTGACAGCTAAAGAACTGATCTCTCAAATGGAACCTCTTGGAGCAGAAGGAGCTCTACATCCAATTTAAGCAAGAAGTAGTTGTCAAAGAAGAGACCTTCACCCCTTACCCCAAGATTTTGGGCCCCATTTGTTGAGGGGGAATGATGGGGTACTTGTAATACCAGTTGCCCTACCAACCTATGTAATGAATATGAAAGATCTTGGGGCCAAATGTAATAGTAATTTAAATGGAAAGATCTTTCTCATTAATTAATAGGCCCGTGTGATCTGCTTAAATTGCCTGGAAGCCTGGGCCACATGTGGTGGGAGGAGCTTGCTGAAGAGGCAGAACAGGAAGGGTGAAGCAGAATGGGGAGGAAATGAGTGGGATCTGGTCAGAGGGGAAAGAACTCAGGCCATCTGACACAGGCCAACTGACACCTTGTGACAGTGGATGGTGAGAAGACCCTAACTGGGGGAGGGAAAGTTTGAGAATGGCTTTGCCCTCTGCTGTGATCAGGTTTATTAACTTCTTTGTCACCATGAAGCATTTTGCTTTCTGGTTCTGGGATTTGGCTTTCTGGTGTTTAAATAAATGTTTTTCTTCTGCTTTCTATATTGAGAGTCTTTTATATTTTGTCACTGAGAATTATGCTGGCATATTCATAGTCACCACTAATGCTGTGAATATTGCCTTGGTGATACACCAATTTAAATGAAAATATATTTGTTGAGCATCTACTACTGTACATGTATGGTACTATGCTAGGCTCTAAGTAGGGATACCAAGGCAAATAATCCTCCCCTAAAGAAGTTTAAATTCTAGTAGGTAGATTATATCATAAAAGATTCTTTCTTTTATGACATAATCTTGTCATTTCTCTTTCTTCTGTTCTTTTTACATGTACATTCCCTCCTCACATATTGGGAAATGAATGTAATCATTAAACTCACTTCATGCAAAACTGATGTTGATGGATGGGTCAATAAACCATGGAAGTAAGCCATGTGTCTGAGAGTTTTTCTTGGTCAGAGTCCTGGAAGATGGATTTGTCTGTGAAAGAAAAGGAGAGCAGAAACCTGAAGAGGTTTATGAAAGAGGGATTTGATAATGAAATAAATACAAGAAGAGGATAGTGCTGAGTTATTGCAGCTACCTTCCCTGGCCACCACTCCCTCATACCTATCCAGGTCAGCCTTACCTTTTCCTCTACCTCTTAAGCTCCTCCCTTGTCTAATCTATCCTATTTTATCCATCCATTGCCCTTTTAGAACCTTTCCTCTTCCCACACATATTCTGTTCTATTCTGTACAAATTAACCTTAATATAGACCTCACAGAAATTGTTATGTATATGTTTTTTTCTTTTGGTTTCTATGTTTCCTTCCAATGGAATGTATTTTCCTTGAGGGTAGAATTTTTGTTTTTGTATTTTCAGCTATAGCATCATGCCTGGTATATAGTAGGTACTTGTCAATTGCTTGTTGAATTCTAACTAATTGAATTATTTCTTGGAGAGGAGGGATAGTATGGTGTTCCTCAGTGACAAATAAAAGGACAATCACAGCAAACTGGCCATACTAATCTAGCAGTTAGAATTCCTAATTATTACCCAGGTGGCTTTGACTCCTGGTATAAGAAGTCAGTTTCTTATGAGACAACTGGTGGCATGGTGGATAGAGTGCTGAGCCTAGAGCCAGTATGACCTGAGTTCAAATTTGGCTTGAGCTACTTACTAACTCTGTGAAGCAGGGACAGTTATTTAAATTGCCTGACTAATTTTCCTCAATTATAAAATGGAGATCATAATAATGCCTACCTCACAGGGTTGTGAGGATCAGATAAGAAAATATTTGCAAAGAATTTTGCACAATGTCTGACATATAGTATGTACTTAATAAATTCTTTTCTCCTTTCAACCTTCTTCTCATACAACAATCCATGGGGCAACATAGTACAATGGAAAGAATGCATGATTTGGAATGAGATCACATGTTCAGTTTCCAATTTTGCATCAATGCTTATGTGATTTTGAGCAAAGCCTTAACCTTTCTGGGTCTCAGTTTTTCAATCTGTAAAATGATAGGATTGGTCTGGATGACCTCAGAGGTCCCTTCAAGCTCTAAATCTATGATCTTATCTTATAAATAGGAAGATCAAGACTCTGAGAGACAAATTTTATTCGTAAGTACAAACAAGAATAATAAATATATATGCAGATGCATATATACATAAATGTATATATATTATATATCCAAGTTTGGTACATTTTTCATTGCATGTGGTTACCTTTTCATTTACTTGATTGCATGTTTGGTAACAGGATCAATTTACTTTGTGCGTATGAACTATAATGGAAGAGATTATAGGAGTATGAGTCTGAACTAATAAAAGAATAGGCAGAAAGTGTTTTGGGCAAAATGATCTTCTTGGAAATTGTTATAGCAGTGTCATTTCCTAGTAAAGGTCTTCATTTGAACCTCTGTCACAAGCCATATTACTTTGTGTGTGTGTATGTATGTGTGTGTATGTGTATGTGTATATACATATACACATACATATACACACAGATGTATGTGTATATACACACACATATATCTATATATATGCATTTGCTTATGAGTTCTTTTTACTTATTAGAATGTAAGCTCCTAGACACCATAGATTTACAAAAATTTTTTGTGTGTCTTTAGCACCTAACACTGTATCTGACTTAAAAATATTTATTGAATGAAAACAAAATATTAAAGAATTAAGGACTTGGAATTTATTAGATAAAATTAAAAAACATAGTATAAGTGAAATTATAGTGAGGATCGTCCTCAATATTAGTTATCATATTTCCAGAAGGTCTAGTTAGTAGCAATAAAACAAAACACAAACAGATTAAAGATCTAAACATTAGAAGAAAAAAGCCAGAATAATTCTAATTGTTTATGATATAGAAAACTCCAGGGAAGCATCAAAGAAGCTACTTGGGATGATTAAGAGCTTTGATAATGTTACTGGGATAAAAATCGTCAGTATTTCTCAACAGTATTAAGGTAAACTAGCAAGAAATAATAATCAACCAGTAAGCATTTATTGGCCACTTACTACATTCTAGGAATTGTACTAAGCATTGAGGATACCAAAAGCAAAACAATCTCCAAATATTCAAGGTATACAAAATGAATATGAGGTACTTTTATCTCCAGGATGCACTGCTGACTCATCTCCTCAGTAGTTTCTTTATCATCTCATAGAACCCTCTATACTTTAGTGGCCCTGTCTACCCCAGGACACTTCTGCCGTCAGAAGTACTCTTTGCTCCTGTGGCCTTTCCCGGAATCTCCATTTTAAGGAAGTGGCCCAGGACCACTACATGTTCATTCTTTTTCTGGCTACATTTCTGAATCATCCTCACGAGACTTTCTCTACCATGCTCCCAAGCAATTCTTTCTGGGTACCTCCATCTCCACCTGTCTCCTTCCCTCCACCCTTCTAAGTTCCTTGTTTTATGGTATCTTTCCTTATTAGAATCCAAACTTCTTTAGGGCAGTCTTTCTTTCTGTTTATATGTGTATTTCAGAGACATAGTGCATAGCACATAGTAAGTGTTTAATAAATGCTTGTTGAATTGCTGTTGACTTTTAGGAAGGAATGTATTGATGTTTAGGGGAGCCAGGAAAGGCTTCATGAAGAAAGTGGATTCTAAGTCCTGAAGGACTCACATCTTCTATTCAAAATGACTACAAAATGCATAAAATTTCTTGGATCTAAACTACCAAGATGAATGCAAGATTTATATGCATATAATTAGTATAGATTAGTATAGTATACATATTAGATTTGAGTACAGGACTTAGAATCAGGAAAAGGTGAGTTAAAATCTTGCCAGATATACTTATTTTACTAGTCACTTTTTCTCTGGGTCTCAGTTTCCTCATCTGTATAATGAGAAGGTAGAACTCAATGGCTATAGGTGGCAGGATAAGTTGGAGGCGGGACCTGTTCGCCATCATTCATGATATTAAGGTCAAGTCTCTATCTAGTACATCATGCTGTCACTTCAATACAATTATGTTAATATTTAGGTTAACTTATAGACTTATTGCTGACCCAATTAATTACCAAGAGGACACCTTATTGAACTGGATAACATGATAACATTTAGTTAGAGGAATAAAAGATCTTAAATCTTAAGGGAAATAATGAGGAAAAAGTAGGAGTGAAATGGAAAGTATGTTACTGTACCTCAAACTACATCACAAAAATATAGTCATCAAAAGTATTGGTTACTGATTAACAAATAGAAGAGTAGGTTGGTGGAAAGGACTAGACAAGCAAGAAATAGGACTATTGAAAGCAATGAAGTAGAGTTTGACAAATCCAAGGACATAAGTTAATTTGACAAGAATTATTGAGAAAACTGGAAAACAGTTTAATATAAATTTTAATAGAATTTAATTCAAAAAATTTAATAGAATTTAATTTAATAAAATTTAATAGAAATTACAAATTTCACTAATATTTTATACCACATTTCACAATACACTCCAAAGGATATGTAGCCTAAACACAAAAATGTCACATCATTTAAAATATTTGAAGAGAATGAGAGGAATAAATTTTTTCAACTATGTCTTGAAGAAGAATTTTTAAAAGTTATATTTAGATTTGTATTCTTTCCCTCCCAGTCCACCCCTTCCCAGTTGAGAAAGAAAAGCAAAACCCCATAGACCATAACATGTCAGGCCCTTCGAACTATGTTTAGAACATAGTAAACCTTTAAAAAAAACTAGATGAACAATGGAAAACTTCTAGGTATTCCTTATGTCCCGGTTCTGGTTCTTTTTCTATCTTAACTTTCTGCAACTGTTATTTGAATTTGTGTAGTTTAATCTAATTCCAAAAAAACTGACCACCCAAACCACATGATAAAAATGATGCTCCAACAAAGAAGAATGAGGAGTGGGCAGATAGGCAGAACGAACAACAAGGGAGAGGATGCCATGAAATTCCATAGAGAAGAGTGTATTCAGGTAGAAAAGGTGATTGACAGTGTCAGCTTGTGTAGAGATTGAGAAAAGACCATTAGATTGAGCAATTAAGAGATTCTGTATTAAAAATCATTTCTCCTTACGTATGGTGGATTGGGGATTGTCCCAGAGCAAATGAAGGTATTGGAAGGGGCAGTTAGGTAATGCAATAAATAAAGCATTGAGACTGGAGTCAGGAAAACCTGAGTTCAAGTATGGGCTTGGATGCTTTTTAGCTGTGTGATCTTGGGCAACTCATTTAGTCTCTGCTTACCTCAGTTTCCTCAACTGTAAAGTGGGGATGATAATAATAGTACCTACCTCCTAGGGTTGTTGTAAGGATAAAATGAGATTATCATTTTAAATGCTTAGCACAGTGTCTGGAACATAGTAAGTGTTATACAAATGGTACTTATTACGACTACCATTATTATTATTAATAAGGAAGTACAGATGTTACAGGAGCACTTCTTTTTTTCATGTGAGGTTAAGTAGATTTTTTTCTCACTTGATTTGATATCCGACACACCTAACTTCATACAAGGCCTTGGAAATGTATCTTCCTTTTTCTTGAACACTCCATGATGATAAGGTTGATGAGCAAAAACAGAATTAAAAAACCAAAGCACTTTAGGAGGGGAAAAAAAGTAGATCACAAAGGTGGAGTGTGAAAGGTCCAATAGACTGATAGAGATACACAGGCCAATTACCTCTGAAAATACTTTGCTTCTTCTTCACTAAGGGGATTGAATTAGATGCCACTTGAGATCCCTTAAGTCATATAATGCTACCCTTAGCTGACATGTAAGGAATTTCAAACAGCATATGTACAGTGATTTACACAGCATCTATCCTCTTTGCCAGAACCACAACTTGGGTGGGGTGATGGGGGCTTTGCCTGAGGGTGATGACAGTACTTGGAGTCCTTCATCAGTGTGGAAACAATAGAACTTAGAAAGGACAAAGTTGGCAAGAATAATTAGTTAAAATAGGATCCTTACCAGATGGCAGGCTGGAGCGAATTTCTCCTTTGCCACTCCTTCCCTTTTCTCATCAGGGTCACACACTTGTGTGCCAGAGTTCCTGGCATTCTTTCTCCACAAGAGTACTAGATTTGTAGTCCAAGAACCAGGGTTTAAATTCCAGTCCTTCTACTTCCTACCTATATGACTTAAACTCCTTGGAATTTGGCATCCTCATCTGTAAAATGGGCAAATTGGACTAGATAGCCTTTAAGTTCTCTTAGCATTTTAAGAATATGAACCTATGAACTGAAGACAATCCCTTTTTTTGAAAAAATTCTGAGCTTAATAAATACAAGAATAAAGTGGGCATTTCTATATATGTGGTATAACAGAAGAAAATTATATAAGAAACTGAAGAACTCATATACAGCTTGCTTTTCTTTTAAATATCTGACAAATTCAACATTTAATTTTCAAAGCTTTCCTCCCAGTCTGATTCTTTCTGGCCCACCTATCCTAAAACTAACAAAAAAGTAAACAAAAACTCCCAAACTCCAATGCTTTCATTCAGTTGCTTCCCATCCCTTCATTTCTTTTTTTCATTTCTTTTCTTCTTTTTGCTATCCTAGACCTAATCCCCTTTTCCATGACATCACCTGACTCCCACTAGAAAAAAAAAACAAACACAACTGAGAGCACTTTTCATGTCATTTGCTCCAGATTATAATTTAAGGTATTTGCCCTGGATGGAAAAATTCTCAGGGTCATCTTTTTTCTTTTCTATAACTTTCGCCTAAATTTTGCCTCTCTATGACAAGCTATAATATTCCTTTTTGCTTGTGATCTTCTGTTTCTGCATCTGTAGGTTAATGCTATCACTCCATGTTGGACTACCTATTGTATCTGCTACTGTGGACTTGGCTGGTGCCTAACTGTATGATTCCACTTGCATTCTGATGACATCTGGACTTATACCCACATGGATCTATTTTCTCTGACTATGGTCTCTCAGTTCTTTTGTCTTTGTTACCAAGCTGGCTTTGTTCCCAGGCCTTGCCTTCTCATATTTGCTTTTGGCCTTTCAGTCACAAAGCCTGTGACAAAGCTACAATTCAGAGAAGTAAACCAAATCTGCCCCCTGCAGCTTGATCCTTTGATGGATCAGTGATTGTGTTTGATTGGCTCTTCCCATGCAGACTCTAATTCCTTCATACCTCATCTCATGTAATTCTTATCCATGTCATTCCATAAATCTTCAGTAGAGAATCTATCCAATGTGCTTCCTTTCATTCTTTTAATGTTTTGAGAGTATCAGTTTAACTTTAGAACTCTCCACCTGTTGTGTGATTTTCACTTCATGACTGACCTACCTCCTTTTCCTGTCACATATCTTGTGTATGGTAATATGCTACTTATGCATATTCTTTACCTTTCTACTGCTGTTTTGCTTACATGCAATATCTGATTTTTTTCAAGATTATTTTGTTCCATGATTTGTTACCATCAAGAAACACATGGAAAATATTACTATTAAAGAGATTTTTGTCGTGGTGAGTAATTTGGGATCATAGAAAATACAGTTCAGTTTCCAAATGTGATCCAGCTTTCTCTCTTTCTATTTAATTCTAGGCTCAGCCGTTTGTCCCTTTGTAGAGCTGATGTGATACATACATTAACTGAACTAACTTTATAGACTGTCCCTTTATTTACATGTCATAATCTAGGTCACACGTTTTTCATCCATTTTGTTTTTTCAGTGTGGCTGGTTAAACCCATTTATTTTATGTTGCTGCATGTATAATTGAGATTTTTGGTGCAGCTAGTTAGTGGCTACCATATGCTGATGAAATCACATTCCAACAGAGGAAAGAGATGAATATGCTATTACTTTACATATAAATATAGTATTATGATTATGGTGTTTGGACAATTTAAAAATGGTGTGAATTAGTCACCTGCCTGTACTCAGTTGACTCTACAAGTGGAGAGTATCTGGAATCTGGGAGTGGTGAGTGACAGAAAGACTGAACAATTTACTTGTTGGACTATAGCCCCTATTTTTTTTATCAAGAGGCAGAGCATCTACTTACTTTCATCATAGAACAGTAAGAATATTTCAAAGAATTAGAAGATGCTCTTTTAAGGACTGCCTAATCTAATATATTTCTTGGCAAGGAATAGTACTTTGGAATCCAAGTAGGAGTAAAGATGCTGAAATGTGGTCCAGATCCCATATTCATGAAGGTGCATTTGCTCAAAGAATGTCTCTTTAATGAGTGGGAAGAATAGTGTCTAAAATCTTTGTTTCTCTGAAGGGGCCAGTTTAGAGATTAGTGCATTACTTTCCCATTTACTTTATTCAAGTGAGAGAAAAATGAGATACTTATGCTTAAAATATAGTTTTTTCCTCCATTTTCTTTTTTCTCCTCCATATCTTCTAATTTCCAAAGTAGTTCTTAAATATTTCTTCTTTTCACTATCTATAATCACATTCTGATTGAGTTTTAAGATTTTATTTTGTAATGATGTTTCTTGCATCTAACTTTAATATTAATTATTTAAACACATTGATGTGTTTCTAATGAAAGTTGTATCCTTTCTTTGAAGATCTTTCCAAACAAAATAGATTCTCCTTATGCTAAGGATGGACGAGGTATGGTCTTTCTTGAAGGAAGAAGGGTGAAAAAGGGGTCTCCTTTAGGTTGCTTCGAGACATAGAATTCTATAAATACAGTGTTGTTTAGAGTTCATGAGTAATTTTCCATGCTCAATTAACTTGCAGGCCAACTCCTAGGTTTTGTACAGGATCATAAAGACGTGTAGCATTTCTAAGACCTAGGGGAAAAACTGATCCATGCATAACATAACCATCTAAGAATACAGTTTCCCAAACAAGGAAAAACATCTTGCTACAGTCATATATTTTTCACCTTCTCACATTTCACTTTAGCCGTTTGTTTAAGAAGAGAGCCTTACATCACTGGCAGTATTTGCAGAGTCAGTAGCACTGCGGACACCCTGCCAAACAAACAGCTGCAACACTTGGGTCTTGCTAACTGTGTCACCCTGGTAACTGTTTTCCCTATTGGGGTTACACTAACTGATAGCCCTTCTTCCTCCAGGACTCTTTTGCATTCCTGCCCTGTGACAGAGATAGAACTAGAACTAGAGAAAGCACTATTTTTACTTTACTAAAAGTCTTCCAAAGGAATAATGTGTGCCATATGAGATGAGAACTCAGATCCGGATGCTATCAAATTTGTATAGGGATGTTGGGAAAGCCAGATGTTATCTCTTGTTTCCTTCTCAGATTTGTATTTAGTGGGGAAAGCTGTGGGATCATTACTGAAAATAGTAAAATTATCGAAAGAATGCATATCTTAAGTGTCTCTTGAATTGCTCTGAGGAAGTAATATTTTCTTTCTGGTTTTGATAACTTCCAGAGCAAAAATCTATTTTCTCAGTCACCTTTTGAAGGTGTGCCCCCTCATGGTTATTTCAGAGAATTAAATATTTTGCGTTGCTTTTTAGGCTGATTCTGTCTTTGCTTCTCTTTATTATTTGGTTCCAGATCGAAGTAAATAAATCATAGTTTAGTTGAGAAATAATATTTGAAAATGGGAAAACAGAGAAAAAAACTATTATTTTTCTTCTATCAAATGTTGGAAACCTGGACAAACTGCTTGTTTCTCTTAGTCAGACCATTTTATCCTTAGATTTCTCTCATCATTGTGAACTTTTTGTTTTATATTAAGATAGAAAGATAGGAATTAGATCATAATATGTTTAGATGAATTCAGTAATGGCTGAAAGACTGATCTAAAAGAACAGTAATTAATGGGTCAATGTCAACTTGAAAGAAGGTCTCCAGTAGAGGGCCCTAGGAAATCTATCCTTGAACCTGTGTAATATAATATATTCATGAATAATTTAGAAAAAGAAGATCTCTGGTGGAGTTCTCTAGGAATTAGTCTTTGACTTAATGATGTTTAGGATTTTTTTTCAATCAATAATAATCTAGATGTCATACTTTTTAAATTTGGAGGTGACACAAAGCTAGAAGATATAGCAAACATTAGATAGCAGAGCCAGGAACTTAAATGATCTCAATAGTCCAGCATATCGGATTAAGTCTTATCATATGAATTTTGAAAGAGTTATTGTTGTGGTCATCCTTTGTTGCTGAAAAGGACCATGTCATCAGAGAAATGATGGCATGACTTGCACTTGACTTTGTTTTGAGTGAGTGAGGGCTGTGCAAGGTCACCAACCTCACTTCTCCTCCTGAGTCATCTGAATCCAGTGACCAGATATTCATCAGGATGACTGGAGATGACCCAGGAGCATGTATCCATCTCCTCTCCAAAGGAAGGTAAATTTAGATGGCCAGAGGATACCCAGCTAACTTGGGGCTTACTGGATAGATTTCTTCCCTCCCCTTCCCTTCCCTTCCCTTCCCTTCCCTTCCCTCCCCTCCCCTCCCCTTCCCTCCCCTTCCCTTCCCTTCCCTTCCCTTCCCTTCCCTCCCCTCCCCTCCCCTCCCCTCCCCTCCCTTCCCTTCCCTTCCCTTCCCTCCCCTCCCCTCCCCTCCCTTCCCTTCCCTTCCCTTCCTTCCCCTCCCCTCCCATCTCCTTTCCTTTCCTTTCCCATTTCCCAACCTTAAACCTACTGCACTCTGAAACCCATAGATAGGAATATATGTAAAAGGTTAATGCATGTGTAACACTCCCTGTGGTATCAATCCCCAATTTGCACTTGCAATTGTAGGTTGAGGCCCCACAGGGATGACTTCTACCTTGGGTTCGATAAGTAACTCTGTTAATATCTGTACTTCCTATTAACAATGATCCAACAAACTATGTTAACCCTTAGCAAAGGTATTCATTCAAATGTCATAACAAGATGTTGTCTTCCCTCAAAAAGTTGGAGTTCACTCTCCTACAAATTTCCAAAGAATCCATTTGGGAGGGAGTGCTTACAAACCTACTTCAAATGGTACTGAGGCACCTTTGAAGGGGACATGTATGATAAAGTCAAGTCAAGAGAATACCAGAGTGGTAGAGATTTAATATCATTTCTCTCTCTAGAAATCCAACAAGATGATCAAAGATAAATGCTGCTAGACTGAACTTGTTCCTGCCTGAATACAGTGTCTCTGCTAGTCAGTTTGAACTGCTTCTGTATTTGGTTAAAATCTTAACAGACAGGAAACAACACATTAGAATTAGCAGTCTGTGTTCAGTCAGATCATTTGATGAGTCAGCACAAAGGTCAAAAAGCAATATTAAATTAGAAGAAAGGATAAAGATGAGCAGATAATGCATACAGTTGCAATACCTTCAATGTGACCTATTCAAACAAGTCATTCCTTCCCCAAAAATTAGAAATGGAAAAAAGATAAAGATTTTAATCTTTATTATCACCATTTCATGTAGAGAATTGATGTAATGAAATTACAAGAAGAATCTCAAAAGAGACTAGAATCTGCCTTGCCTCTAAATGCTTGATCACCTTGCTAAATGCAGAAACACAGTGATCCAAGTTGCTTGTTGCTGACTGACATTGTTTTTCAATAAAATCTTCAAAGAATCAGAGTTGGGAGTGAACAGAAAGGGAAAGCATGGTAGGTGTCGGTAGGCTGCAATAGCTTTCTAGTGATGAACTAGGTTGAAGGAGTAGCATTAAAAACATCCTTCAAAACATTTTATGGAGAAGGACTTTGAAAAGAATGATACACGTATAAGGACAGGCCAACTGCTGTCCGGGTCCACATATAGAATGACCTCAAGAACATTGGTAGAACCTCACCAGAGCATATATGGCCAACCATGGACAAGAACTGGATTGGAAGAAAGAGCATGAATAAGTTTCTGCCTTTGTCAATGAAGTACTTACTCATTGGTGGCACAGTGAATAAAGTACTGAGCCTGGGGTCAGGAAGAATCATCTTCCCGAGTTCAAATCCAGCCTTAGATACTTACTAGATGTATAATCCTAGGTAAGTCACTTAACTCTATTTGCCTCAGTTTCCTCATCTGTAAAATCAATTGGAGGAAAAAAATGGTAAACTATTGCAGTATCTTTTCTAAGAAAACCCCAAATGGGGTCACAAAGAGTTGGATACAACTAAAATTACCAAACAACAACAACACTCACATCTATGAAATTGTGGAAGCTTTAGGTGTTGAAGCAAAGGACAGATGGTCTGATTTACCTGGGATCTGACTAGGGTAGCTTATAGGGGAGTTCTAGGTAGCAGGTAATAGGATAGGGTCCAGACAGGGTGATGAAGCATGCCACCTGGAGCTGGTGGCTAGTAGAAGAGATGTCTAGTAACCAATCAACAAACATTATTAAGCTTTTACAATGTGGTAGGTCCTATGCTAACCATGGGGACAAAAAGACAAAAATGAAACAGTTCCTACACTCAAGGAATTTACATTATAACAAGACAAACATGCACATGTATAAAGTTAGTGGGAAGATGCTAGGAGATAGAGGTGCAGTGAGGATCAAGAAAACCTTCAAGTAGAAGTTGGTTGCTTCAGCAGTAGTCAAAAGGCTAAAACAGACCTGCATAACATACAGCCTGCAGGCAGCTTGGGACCTGCCAAAGGATTTCAGGCAGCCCACAAAAAAGTAGAGTTACCACTGTGCACTCTCTTGTTACGTGACCCGCGGCAATCAACCATCGTCAGCCTGTCTCTAGTCTAACCTATCTGGAGCCAAAGAAGGTTAGCCTATTTTAATTTTGGCCTCTACTTACTGCCAAGTTGTGCAGGTGTGGGCTAAAGGCTAGGAAGGCAGTTAAAATCAGGAAGTTTGGCAGCAGCAGAATCTTGCAAGGCTGGTGAAGGTAACGTCTTTAAGGTGATTCTAATATGAGGTAGTAGATGAAGGCCCAAGCAGGTTGGACATGAGGGATTTTTGGTGGCAGAAAACTGACAATGATAGGGTCTTAGGTTCTGGGCAGTACTCTCAGTTTCCTGATGAAAGCATCATAGCAGTGAACAAGACAAGATTATTGGAAGTAATCCATTGAGTAGAAAACAAAGATAAAGGCCTAACTGAATTTGATTCAATTCAACAAGCATTTATGAAGTGTCTACTAAGTGTGAAAGAAGTCTCACATTCAAATGTCAAAATTATAACAGATTCCTTGAAAGATATAAAAACAGAGATAACCTTTATCAAAGAGCTCCACCTTTAATATAAGGTAAGGCATAAAATAGGGAGATATTTGATCATAGGACTTACCTCCTCAGTAAACTCCAGTGGCTCCCTATTACTTCTAGAAACAAATACGCCAAAACAAAACAAAAACTCTTCTGTTTGGCATTTAAAGCCATTTACAGCCTAGAGTCAGCCTACTTTTTTAGTCTTATTACATATTACTTGCCTTCACACAATACTGTTCAGGCAAACTGGACTTTTAAAAAAAAAAACCTTTTCTCACACATAACACTCTTGCCTCCATCCCATTGCACTGACTGTCCTCCATGCTAGGTATGCACTCTCTGGTCATCTCTGCTTCTCAGAAACCACAGTTTCCTTTATAATTCAGCACAAATGCCTTTTAATACATGAAGCATTTCCTGACCACCCCTTGCTGCTCTCCCTTTCCAAAATTACCTTGTATATACTCTGCACATACATTTCCCAATTCCCCTTAATTCTAATACTTTCTTCCTGTTGATTATTTTCAATTTATCCTGTATTATATTAATTGAACATAGTTGACTGCATGCAAGGACTGTTGCTTTTCTTTGTATTCCTAGCACTTTGCACTGTGCCTGACACATATTAGGCACTTAATTAATACTTCCTGACTGACTATATATACTTACATGTATTCATGCTGTCTCCCTGATAGAATGTTAAAGTCTTGTCTGCCAGGACTATTTTATTTCTATTTCCATATTCCTGGTGCCTTGTCCAATACCTGGCACATAGCTGGGTTTAAAAAATGCATATTGATTTATTATTAATAAGAATGTCCAAATTCTCATAATTCAGTTTCCCTTACAGCATGCCTACTCACTGAGTCATTGGCTACAATCTCCATCAGCCTCCAGTCTTGTTCCTCACACTTATAAAGAGAGAATTTAACAAACATTTGTTGAACTTGGTGCTTGTTGAATTGCAGTTGAAGATACATAGAAAAACAAGGAAAGGGCCCGTTTACCGGAACCACTTACAGAGCACAAACAGGATAAACGATACAAGTCTTCGTTTTGTGATGGATCATATACTGAGAACTCCTGCTACTCATTTTGCCTAAGGATAGCATTTCAGGATAAGTATTCAACCTGTTGGTAGAGATTAAGTGACCCCTACTGTGGAAGTTAGAGATCTAGGGGATCAGGGTGCAAAACAAATCATTATAGGCCGAACTTAGCAAAGTATTAAGGTACTTGTTAGGTATTTCTTGTTCAGTGGTCTTACAGATCATGTGTGGGACTTAAATCATGGTTTACGTAGAAAAATCTTGGGATAATCAAGAAGGAGATATTGTTTTTTCTTTATCCTAATACCACTAAAATCATAGTGTGCAAAAGAATGTCGAGAGCAGGGCTTTCTTTTACAAAGTTCCTTTAAAATTAAAAAATAAACTGTCATACTATAAAGTCATCTGATTGATATTGGAGTAACCCAAGGAGATCTGTAGAGAATTGTAAATCAAGCTGTGTTTGCTTTTGGTCAGAGTTCAGTATTCATAAATCATGCTTCCTGATATTTAGATCACATCTTATCAAAATGTGCACACTTTAAGGTGTTTGAACACTGGACTAGCTTAACCCCAATCGTCAAATCCCTCACTGTATTCTTAGAAACCTTTTTTGATTGGCTGGATTTGATTGATGACTTGAATTTTGAGAAGAGTAATTTTATTTGGTAGAATGTAAGTTCCTTGGCGGCACTGACTATTTTGTCTTCGTTGTTGTATACACAATGGGCCAGTCCCTGGCACATGTAATTATTTAAGAAATGCCTGGTGAATTGAAGTGAATCTCTTCTATCATGTTTTCTGCAATGCTTGGGAAAATGGTCAAAGCCCTATAAAATTCATAGATATCCTTCATTATATAAAACTAGACCAAGGATTCTTGACCTGGGGTCTGTGAATTTGTTTTTTAAAAAGCATTTTGATAGCTTTATTTCAACATTACTGATTTTCTTTGTAATCCTATGTATTTTATTTTACACATTTATACATTTATTTATAAATACATTTACACGTTTATTCTAGAAAGGGGTCCGTAGGTGTCACCAGACTGTCAAAAAGGTCCATGACACAAAACAAGTTAAGAATCTCAGAATCCTTTGAATAGACACTTAGATATTCAAGATCTTCCATCATCCAGCAAATTTCTAAGTTAAAACCCAAAGGTCTTATTTCTGGAACTTTCCTCCTTGCTCCCTTAAAGACTGATATGCATATATTTCATTATGGTAGAAATGAACCCCTAAAGACTCCCTTTTGAGATAAGATACTTTATTATCTTGACATCCTTCCTTAACGGAGACTGAGGAGGAAAGGAAAAACTTGTTTATGTGAAAGGTAGCTTCAGGTAGTATGATGTAATGTAATTCCATACAAGGTTTGAAAGTCAAATGATGAGGCAGCCCCTTGATAATTTTAGTTTTGTATAAGGAGTATGAATCTATTTTGGGGGTACCCAAGACCCTGAGATTGCAGATTTCTTTCAATAAATATTGTTTATTGAGAAATCCAGACAATCTCTGAAACTTTCCTTCTCTGTCCCTGGGATCTGATAAGCACCTGGGATCTGAAAGCTGTCAGCAACATTGTGAAGCAGTCTTCAAAACAGCAGAAAATATTATAGTGGTAAGTTGGACAGCCATCATATGCATTACAGTGCTTTGTGCCCAAGGAATACAGGAGAGAGATGTTACCATATTTTAAGGAACATGTTCCATTTGTCATTAATGAGGTTGTTCATTAGTGGAAACAAAATCTTGTTTCTTGAAACTGAAGAACTCTTTAATCTATCTGATGAAAGCTAATTTGAAAAGAGTAACATAATCACTAGAAAACTGTAATGAATCTAGGAAAGGAGGACCCCTTAACTATTTAACATTGTGACTGAACTACTATTAATAGTTTTCTGAGAAGCTTTATTATTACTATTTATTATTCATGAAATAAAGATAAAGAGAGGCTGAATGGTATAATGGATAAAGGGTCATCTGTAGAGCCAGAAAGAGGTGGGTTCCAATCCTACTTAAGAAACATAATGAGTATGGGAGCATGGACAAGTTGCTTGATGTTTCAGTGTGCTAGGCAACTTCCTAAGAAAATTGCAGATGAGTTGTCTGCTTACATCAGCTGAGAAGTTCTTCAAACTAGTGAAATTACATATTAGGATCAGAAACAAAGAAAAAAAATGAACCTCATTGAAAACAAAGATGGAATTAATCTAAATTTTTATGAAAAAATTTATAATATGTTATAAACTGTATGGCACATTTAAAGAATCATGTGCATGGCTTAATTTTTAAAAATAAATTTTGACTCTAATAACATTTAATGTGGTTTTTGATCCATTTCAGTGTTAGGTCTTCATGCTCCAAATCTTTCCCTTCTCCAATCCATTCTTGACACAGCTGCCAAAGTGATTTAATGCAAGTCTGTTTTCCCTTACTCCTTGTACTCAATAAACTTCAGTGGCTCCCTCTTCTAAGATCAAATATAAATTCCTCTCTTTGGCATTTGCAACTCTTCAAACTGGGCTTCCTTCCTGCTTTTTCAATCTTATTATATGTTATTTCCTTCCATGCACTCTAGGCTCCAGTCATACTGACCTACTTGCTGTTCGTTATGCACAGTGCTCCATCTCCCATCTCCATGTCTTTGCATTCCAAAAAGGCGCTTACGACCTCCTCTTGGAATCCCTGGTTTTCTTCAGATCTTGACTCCTGTGCCACCTTCTTCATTGGAGCCTTTCCTGATTACCCCCCCACCTCATCTGCTAGGACTTTCCCATATTATCTTGTATTTATTTTGTACGTATTCTGTATATTCTTATATATGCACACAGTGTCTCCCCCGTTAATTAAATTGTCCTCCTTGAGGACATTTTGCTTTTGTTTTTAAAGTATCCCCAGAACTTAGAAGAGTTCTTGGAACATAGCAAGAGCTCGATGAATGTTTGTTGAGTTATTTAGAAAAGTCTTGAAGAAAGATATATCACCATACTAACTATACAGTAATATGAACAGATATGGAGAAAATAAGAAAGGGCAAAGTATATATTTTACTTGGGAGAGAAATAATTCTCAGGCATTGTTTCAATAGTAATGATTTCCCTATTCAGTTGGATGTGAGGTTGATATGGTGGCAGGTTATTTAACCATATGTTTATTTTACTACTTTCTGTAAACCAAGTGGAAAAGTGAGCTGCTTTAATAAACCATTTTGTAGATCAGGAATTTGAACTACATTTGCTTGGTACCTTTGGAATCTCCCTTGCAAAACCTGCCCAGAGGGGGTAGGAAGAGAGAGTGACAAGTGTAATTTTCGTGATTTTGTGGTTGAAGAGAGTCTATATGGAGAGGCTTATCTTTTTGGTTTGTATTTGAAATATCTATTTAAATAACTGTTGAAAGAAACTGAGATTTCCACTTTATTTTTTAAACCAGAATAAAACATCCAGGTAAGCTTTAGTGAAAAATATGAATTATGGTTTTTTTTTTTTAAATAAGAAATCTATATTTTTAATACTTTTTGGGTGCAGTTTGTTGTCTAGATTTGTAATTTGATCAGTCACACTGGAGGAATGGCTGGTGTAAATGGCAATAGTCTGCAATTTATAATTTTATTGGGGCGCTCAGAGGTTGAGTGACTTGACCATGGCCATCAAGCTAGCATGTGTCTGTCAGAGGCAAGATTTGAATTGAAGTCTTCCTCATATCTAGTGCCAAGTCTAACTCTCCATCTACTGTTCTATTCTGACTTCCTTCAATTCTATAGAATAACTGTAACTAGGATAAGAACTTATTGTTTGGCAGAAGTCCTAAGGGAGTCTGCTTTAATGAATATTTGAGCATTTGTAATTAGCATAACAATGTTTTATACATAGCTAGTACTATTGAAATGCTTTAAGTGAAAGTATTTGAGCTAGCTAAATTTGTTCTCTTAGGGAAAACTTATTCAGCAAATGCTTTTTTTTTTTTTTAATGACAAAGTGGCAAAATTTATTCCAAGACTTATCTGAAAAAAGCTATCTAGTATTCAGGTTTGTGGAGTCTGAATTAATGAGGATTTGCTTATCTCTGTAGTTATGATGACCATTCTCTTTATCTTCCATTAAATATTCTGAGCCCCAGAGCTGATCACACCTTTACTTTAACCAGAGAAATCACATGTAATAAAGACTGAATGGTGGCTGCCTCAATATTGGTGGTGACTAGAAGCTTAAGATAGTCATTTCATTTACTTTTATTTGATCGTTTCCATATTCTTTTAAAATCTCTCTTCATATCCAACTTTGTAAATTGAATAGTTTTTTTCTCCATATCACAAAATGATTCTGATTATTTTAATACAAACAAATCCAAGGAAAAAGAATATTTCTGACAGGTCCGTTGTCAGCTGGCTTGCAGTGGCACCAGTAGAATTCAAATTCAAAAACATTTATTAGGCACTTAATAGGTACAAGATGCAGGGCCAGGCATTGGGAACCTAAGGGCAAAAATGAAATATGTTCTTTCCTTAAGAAAGAGCAGTAAAAGGGATAACATCTATGCAGAAATGGAATCCAAGCTCTATACCAGATAAGACACAGTAATTTCAAAAAGGAAAGGGCGTTTGTAGAGGGTCAGCATGGAGATTGTATAGAAAGTAGCAGCTGAGCTAAGTCTGCAAGGAAGTTTGGGATTCCAAGAGGCAAAGGAGAGGAAGAAATAAATTCCAGACATAAGAAGGCATTTGTATAAAGGCACAGAAAGGAGCAGGCCTCTGAAAGAATTGAGTGCAGTTTAGTGGATAGAAAAACCTGTCTTGAAGTCAGGAACACCTGGGGTGCAACTTCTGTCTCTACTATTTATTGATTGTACAACCCTGGCTGGGTTGGTCACTTAATCTCTCAGTGATCCAGACAGCACTTTAAGATTATAAATTACAGAGAAAGTGCTGATCTACCTTGAAAGAGTGAATTTTCTCATCTAGAAATTTCCAGTAATAATGAAAATCACAGGTCCAGTTCAAATCCTATCCTTAAAACCTTCCCAGTGCCTTGCATATAGTAGGTTCTTAATAAATGTTTGTTCTAGTTGAATTAGATGAGACCTACAGTGCTGGCTAAAGGACCTTTTTAGGCAGTAAGGTAGCACAGTGGATGTTGCCTTAGAGTCAAGAATGCTGAGTTTCAATCTTGCTTGAGACACTTAATAGCTGGTAATTTATATAACTTCTTTAGGCCTCAGTTTCCTCATCTATACAATGAGGGAGGTGTACTAAATAATCTTTAAAGTTTCTTCTGGCTTCCAATCTATGATTCCATGACCACCATTAAAAGGAGCAGAAACATTTCTTGAATCGGTTTTTTGTTTTCTTTATTTTCTAATGCATGAATATTTGCAGCATGCTTTCCAATTCGGATAAAACACTTGCTACCCTGACATATAGACAGAAAACTTGAAATTGAAAATTTACTACCTAATTAACAAAATCCGAGTAGATATTTTCAAATGCCTCCACAGTTTGCTGATGGAAAATGATAAGCACTCAGATTTTCTGATGACATGCAAAAAATATTCAAAGAATTAAGCCAAAATGTAGAGGAGAAAACAGGTTGTTTATAATATGCAAGAGGAAGTAAGAAAATGAATGAAAGGATGGATGGGTGGCATTATAGGAACGATGGCTATTTAGACTTGCTATCCATTTTTGCTTTTTGCTTTAATAGCAGGACCAAGATAGAAATGTCTCAAATCATCTTGTATAGACAGTGAAAATTTTCTGCAGTCTAACTGCCTAGGTTTAGTTATTATCTAGTATATTTTGACTTTAGAATTGGATCTTCTGGTTTTTCTTCCTGTGATGAACTGTCAGATGTCTGCCTCTGTGATCTAGCATCTTCCAAAACTGTCTGGGGTCCTTTTCTCTTTCCCCTCTAAATTCCCCCCCTTGATATCTTATCTATCCCTGAGAATTCAATTAGTATTGTTATGCAGACAACCTAAGTTAAATATCCAGCCCTAATTTCTACTTTGAACTCCTGTCCTGCCTCAGGACTCTGTTGTTGTATCTCCATCTCACACTCAACAGGTCTAAAACTGAACCCATCATCTTCCTTCCTAAATCTAATCTTTCCTCCAATTTTCCAATTTCTGTCAAAGGTATTACAATTTTCCCAGTCATCCATGTTTGCTGTTTTGGAGTAATTTTTGATGTTTTCTCTTCCCTTGCCCCTTTATACCAAAGCAATTGTCAAGACCTTTCAATTCTATTTCTGCAATATCTCTTTCATTCATTCCCCCCATCTCCCTTAATACAGCCATCACTCTACTGTGGGCCATCATCATTACTTCTCTGAACTATTGTAATGCACTCTTTTTTTATAAAAAAATTTGAATATATCTTTATTTCATTAAATATTTTCAAATTACATTAATAATTTTAAATATTAATTAAAAGAGTTTCAAATTCTCTCCATCACTCTCATCTCTCATCCCTTACAAAGACAAGTAACATGAAATTTATCAATATATGTGGAATCATGTGAAAGGTATTTCTATATTAACAACATTGCAAAAGAAAATGTAAAAAACAAGAAAAATAAAATAAGTGAAAAAAGTGTGCTTTAATTTCTTCTCAGAATTCAAATGGATAGCATTTTTCATTATTCATTCTTTGGAATTGTCTTGGATCATTACCAAGATCAGAATAGTTAAGTCTTTCAGAATTGGTCATCTATATAATATTGCCATTACTGTGTACAATGTTTTCCTGGTTCTGATCATTTTACTTTCCACTGATTTACATAGTATTTCCCAGGTTTTTCTAAGATCATCCTGCCCATTATTTTTTATGTTAGAATAATATTGTGCCATAAAATGTAAATGGGGATCTCCTCAATTTCCAATGCTTTGTCACTACAAAAACAACTGCTAGAAATATTTTTGTAAAAATACATCCCTTTCTGTTTTCTTTGATTTTTGGGGGGATAGACACCTAGTAGTTGGGTTGAAGGGAATGCACAGTTTTATATCCCTTTAGACCTAGTTCTGAATTGTTCTCCAAAATGGTTGGACCTGTTTACAACTCTGCTAACAGTGCATTAACATCTCTCTCTTGCCACATTACCTCTGGCTTTTGTTCTTTTCCTTTCTTGTCATATGAGCCAATCTGATAGGTGTGAGGTTGCTTTGTTCAGAATTGTTTTATTTGCATTTCTTTTATCAATAGTGATTTAGAGCATTTTATCTGAATATTAATAGCTTTGATTTCTTCTTCTGAAAACTTCCTACTCCTTTCACCATTTCTCAACTGGAGAATGAATTCTTTTTATAAATTTGGCACAGTTCTCTATATGTTTGAGAAATAAACCCTTTGTCTGAGAAACTTTCCATAAAATTTCTCCCCATTTTCTTGCTTTTCTTCTAATTTTGGCTACATTAGCATTTATACAAAACCTTTTTAATTTCATCTAAACAAAATTATCCACTTTACTTCCTGTGATCCTCTCTATTTCTTGTTTAGTTATAAAAATCTTTCCCTATCCATTGATTTGACAGGTGAGTTTTTCTGCATTAACCTAATTTACTTATGATATCATTCTTTACGTCTAAGTCATTTATCCATTTTGACCCTATTTGGTCATACAGTGTGAGAAGTTGGTCTATGCCAAGCCTCTGCCAAACTGCTTCCTAATTTTCCCAGCAATTTTTGTCAAATGGTGAGTTCTTGCCCTCAAAACATGGATTTTTGGGTTTGTGAAACATTAGATTATTGTGGTCATTCATCTACTCCACCTCTCCAACACTCATTTCTTAGCCAGTACCAGATTATTTTCATGATTACCACTTGGTAATATAGTTTGAAATCTGGCACCAGTAGGCTACCTTCCTTCACATATTTTGTCATTGATTCCCTTGGTATTTGTTACCTTTTGTTTTTCCAAATGAATTTTCCCCCCCCTAGTTTCATAAAGTAATTCTTTGGTATTTTGATTGGCATATCACTGAGTGAATAAATTAACTTAGGTGGAGTTGTCATTTTTATTATATTGGCTCAGCCTACCCACAAACAATTAATATTTCTCCAGTTGTTTAGAACTGTCTTTATTTGTGTGAATAGTGTTTTATAATTGTGTTCATATAGTTTCTGGGTTTGTCTTGGCAGGTATACTGTTGAGTATTTTATATTGTCTGCAGTTATTTTGACTGGAATTTGTCTTTCTATCTCTTTCTGCTGGGTTTTGTTGGTACTACATAGAGAAATGGTGATGATTTATATGGGTTTATTTTATATTCTTCAACTTTACTAAAGTTGTTAATTGTTTCAACTAATTTTAGTTAATTCTCTAGTGTTCTACAAGTATATCATCATATCATCTGTGAAGATATTTTTATTTTCTTACTGCTTATTTTTGTTCCTTTAATTTCTTTTTCTTGTCATTGCTATAGCTAGCATTTCTAATACAATTTTGAATAATAGTGGTGATAATGGACATTTTTACTTTACTTCTGATATTGAGAAGGTTTCTGTTCATATCTGTTACAGACAATGCTTGCTCTTGGATTTAATAGATAGTACTTATCATTTTAAGAAAGGCTCCATTTATTCCTGTGCTTTCTAGTGTTTTTGAATAGGAATCTATATTGTATTTTGTCAAAAGCTTTTTCTGCATTTATTGATGTTTATTATTAATATGGTCAATATGGATCTAATAGTGGTATTGCTGGGTCAAAGGATATGCATAGTTTTATAGTCCTTTGGGAGTAGTTTCAAATTGTTCTCCAGAATGGTCAGATTATACTTACAGTTTTCCTAATATTGAACCAGTCATTCCTGGTATAAATCCCACCTGGTCATAGTACATGATCTTTATGATATATTGGCATAATCTCCTTGCTAACATTTTATTGAAGTTATTTTTCATTGGCATTCATTAGGCAAATTGTTTTATGCTTTTCTTTCTCTATTTTTGCTCTCCCTTGTAATACACTCTTAATGGATTTCTCTACTTCAGGTCTCTTGCTTTTCTAGTTCATCTTTCACACAACAGGCAAGGTAATCCTGCTAAGGCATGAGTTTGACCATGTTATTCCCTTGCTTTAAGAAAACTCACATGGATTCCTATTGCCTCTAAGTTAGGGGATCTTAATTTTTTTTTTTGTCGTCGTTGATCCCTTTGGCAGCTTGATGAAGCTTGTGGTTCATTTCTCAATAATACTTTTAAAAAGAATAAAACAAAATACATCAGATTACAAAGGATATTGGTTATAATTAAATGAAGATATATTTATTTCCTATCCAGGTTCATAGATCCCAGGTTAAGAACCACCTACTCTAATACCTCTTTAACTTGGCATTTTTGGCTCTCCACAAGAATATATGACCAAACCTTTGAGAAGAGTTCCTTGGTTGAAGGAGGACATTGTGAATTTCAGAGGCTGGATAATTTGGACTTGCCATTGGCATTCTAGTCACAATAGTGGCAGGGTACTTTGAATACCTAATATTGTATCTATAATTGGAAGTGAAGAACAAACCAGGTACCCCAAGGAAAATGAAACAAATCTTTATTAGTATCCTGGCAGAAAAGCCTAAGGAGAATGTCATAAATACTCCATGAAGGGGAGAAAAGGACTTAGCATCCAAGAACCGTGAGTTTCCCCTTGGTCACAAGTGCTGTCAAAACTTGAGTCCACTTTCCTCTTGATTCTGTATGTACTGTGGAAGATTTTTTATTATAGATTCCTGAGGGGTGTGTGTGGGGGGAGGAAGGAAGATATTTTGTACCAATTTTCTTATCTCAGTAAATATTCCTGTTTAAAGTTTAGTTGAGTTGGTTGATTATTTAATATCAACTGATAAATCATGAGGGGAAGTATGGAGTAAGGGCTCATGAGCTAAAGCATTAGAGCAACAACCATCAGTCCCTCACAGTTACCCCTGCAACCCTAAGGGGAAACGTAGTAGCCTCCCTCTGAAGACCTAGCCTTGCCAGTTTGAGTGGAGATGGGGAGAGTAGATTTAGCCCATATGTTACATAAATATTCAAATTAAATAGTTTGGCTTATGTTATATTTCCAAAAATTTCATTCTTGTTCTTCAGTTTTCTGTTCAGCCATATTAGTATTGGTCACATGTAGTTATATGTGGAAGATATTGTTAGTAATAAAATGCAAATCTCTTTTATGAAGCTTAATGATCTTTATGAAAACAGATCTATATTGGAAAAATATGACTTTTTTGAGAGGGGGTTGTCAAATGCCAGTTTAAGGGTTGAACTTGGAATCCTCGGACCTAATCTTGGTCCTGTTAGTTATCACTACATTTCTCAAATCATTTCAAGACTCTAGACCTCCTCAATATCTCATCTGTAATATAAGGAGATGTGACAAGTTGTCCTCTAAGGTCCTGTTATGCTCTAAATCTATGATCCTATGATAATATCAGATATCTACATTTGACTGTTTTTATGGGTGGTCTTTCCCTCACTGTTATAAGGAAAATATTTGGGGATCATATGCTACTAGAAATATAAAGTTCAATAGAAAAGTTGCTGGCACTGTCTTTTGAGTAATCAGATAGACATCTGGTTTATTCTCTCTGTCTCTGTCTCTCTCTCTGTGTATGTGAATTTTGTATTTGAATGAAAAAGATGAAGGACATCTATTATATGCTCTTAGCTTACACTGCTTAGTGATATTGCTATTCTTTTTAGCAATTTCATTTTGGGGGATCTGAGTTTTTTCTTTTAATAAAAGTAATGAAACAATTGATTTCTACTAAAATAATGGATTCTTTTGAAAAAAATCTTCATATTCAGCATTAGTTTCTGGGATTGGAGATTGTTGTCGAGCCATTAGTTACTCTTAGAGATAGTCCTAACTATCTTGTAAATAGACATTAAAGAATGCTGGGCTAGCATATTTAAAAATAAAAACTACAGTTATTATAGTGACAACTAACTCCTTGCATGTCATTAACTTTCTATCTTCTAAAAATTCTCATTTCTTTTCTTTGCATGTTTAGGTTTAGTTCTAGATAAAGTTTAATAAATTCTGAACCAACTTAATATAGAAAGTATTTGAAGCCTGAGGCAAAAAGTATGGGGTGGAGTAAGAGACACAGTAGGAAGAAATTACACTCAAAGTCAGAAGATGGGTTATCAAATATCAGTTTTGCAATTTACTAGCTATATGACCTTAGGCAAGTTTTAAATTCTCAGAGACTTAGTATCCTCACCTATAGAAAGAGATGATTAGACTAAAGAAGTGATCTGTAAGATTCCCTTCTAGCTCTCAGATTCTATGATTTTTGGGATAGTAGAAGAAATATCTATAAAATGTCAGGCTCTAGAGTCAGATGAGGAGCACTGAGAAACTCATTCACAGAAATAGAAATATAGACTGGGTCAAAGATGAAATGAAAATGCTCAGCTCATGACTTCTGGCCAAGATGGCTGCCTAAATGGAGGTACACTGTCTAGCTCTACACACATCTACTCTAGCAAATACCTGACATTTGTACTAGCTCAAATACTAATCAGGAAACCCAACACAAATTAGAATATGTGACTTTTTTTTACTCCAGAACATCACATACACATACAAAATAACCAGATTCTGCCTGTTAAAGAATCAATCAAAGGTATGAACTAGGTGTGAACAAGTTCAACACACCTCCATGGAATCAATCAATAAGAAATATAAACTAGATGAGAACATAGGGAAAGCATCAGGATTAATTGAATTAGACACTTCTGGATTGTATTTATCAGAGAAATGCTTTTCAGAAAAAAAGCAATTTAGCAACTGCTTTGGCAGGCAAGCTTTGGGAGTTCCTTGTGAATACAGATCCTATGGACCCATACCCAGGAGCAGTATGAGGGAAAAGAAATGAATTCAGAGCATCACTCACCTCTCTATTGTTACCCATCTCTTTGACCAGAATATGACCTTGGGAACTTTGACAGTTTGGAATATTTAGATTTCACATTGGTGCTGGTAAAGGGAAACTTCTTGAAACCTCCACAAAGATTTTAAAAAACAAAACAAAACAAGAGAGAAGACTTTTAGAAACCAGGAGCTATGAAGTACCTAGTTACCACATATGTTTTCTAAGTTTTGAATCCATTCTTTCCTGTGTGCTTGCATGTGCTAGGGGAGAATAGGCCCCAGATTTTATGAGGGATTGTGTCTGTAACAACTGTCCTGGCTATATTTGATTAATAAATTCCTCTTTCTAAAAATTAATTATAATTGACAGGGTGGTAATCAATGAGGAACACACTGAATTACATTAGATACTATCTCATTCTCTTAAAGTTACTCCTAAAACCTTGAGGGGAGAAGCTTGTTGATGGCTCTCTGTGGATCCAACACCCTGTTGGAGTGGGAGTTAGGAGAATGAGCTTGGATAGAGAGTGTAGTAGGAGCGGGATCCTAACTTCCTGCCTCCCTTCAAGTTAGGCTAGTTTTTAAAAGGTCCTAAAACCATCTTCAAGATTTAATTGGTTCAAGGGACTAAAATCTCAGGCAATTGTATCTCTTCCTCTTTGTCTGAATACAAACAAACATGAGACTTTTGGGAACTTTGATGCTTTTTTAGAGGACTATCATGTGTATCTCAGAAGCAGGGGAGTTTTTAATCAGATAAATCAACTCAGAGAGTCGTCTTAGGACTGAAGGAGATGCATATCCTTCTTGAATATCCTTTCTATACTTGGCTAAGTAAATCTTTTGTTAACTGTCTAATTACCTATGAGTGTCTCATTTCATTCCAATACTGGGTTTAAATTACCAAGGGATTAGCCTGAGTCAAACCCAGCCAGGACCAGTCATCATCAGACCTATCCTAGAACAGTAGGCTACATACAAAATGCATAATCATACACACACACACACACACACACACACACACACACACACACACACACACACCACAGTCAACCCCAGAGTAAAAATCTTTACATATTCTTATCTAGTTAGCTCATGACTGGTATACATATTCCAAAGATTTCCAGGACTTAATTACCATGGGGAGTGGGGGGGGGGGCAGAGGGGGCATTGGGAGAAAAAAAAAAGATTGCCTCTTTCTTTGCTCTCCTGAGTATAAAATATTATTTGTTAGTTCTAGCTCAGACATAACCTACATTTCTGGACAAAGCAAAGCTTTCCTCTTTCTATCGCATATGTTGCCTTGCTTCTCAAAAATGAGAAAAAGCGCATCTGAGAAATTGGATAGTCAGTGAAGCTGATGAGCATGTACACTATTTGGGTATGTTTATATATATATATATATATATATATATATATATATATATATATATATATATATATATACATACATACATTACATAAATGTGTGTATATATATATATATATATACATATATATAAAATCAGTAAACCTTCTAGAGTTAGTCTAATGAAAGTGCAACTCTGTTCCCAACCTCAGAGTTATCTTGACTCTTCTACTCTCACAGCAGGAAAAAAAACCTCTCAGTTGCTCAGTCTTGTCAAGTCCACCTTTCCAACATCTCCTACATCGGTCCCCTTCTGTCTACTTAGACTTCAACCACCCTAACTCAAGCCCTCTTTGCCTCTTGCCTAGAGAATGGCAATAGACTCCTAATTGTTCTTGATAAATCTAGTCACTTGTCTTTCCAATTCATCCTCCACACAGCTACCACAGTAATATTCCTAAAGCATAAGTTGATCATCTCATACAAAAAGCTTCAGTGACTCCCCAATATTACCTTAAGAATAAAAAATAAATTATCATTATTAATAATAGCAGCTAGCATTTATATAGCACAATACAAATATCTCATTTCATCTTCACAACAACCCTACGAGACAGATGCTATTATTAATGCCCATATTACAGATGAGGAAATGGAAGCAAATAGAAATTAAGTAACTTAGAGGATCACACAGCTTGTAGGTGCCTAAGGTCATATTTGAACTCATGTCTTCCTGAATATATGTCCACAACTCTATCCACTGCACCACCTATTTGCCTTACACTACTCTACTGGGAACTTAAAACCCTGCGTTATTTGCCTTGACTATCTTTGTTCTGTTTAGCCAAAAATTATTAAGCATTCATTGTTTCTTTCCTATCTTCCTGGAAATGGTGCCCATTACCTCCTGTCACTCATTCTACCCTCCAACCTCCCATCTCTTGCCTTAGCAAAGGCTGTCTTCCATACTTGGAATGCTCTCCAGACTCACTTGTGCCCCTTGAAATCGTCTGTTAAAGGGCTACCTCTTTTAAAGGATCGTTTCTGATTCCCTCACTTAGTTGTGCCCCATCCCGAACACTGTGTATATATGTGCGCACGCACACGTTTGTGTGTGTGTGTGTGTGTGTGTGTGTGTGTGTGTGTGTCCATGCAATCTTGAATCAGTCATTCTAGATGTTTCTAACTACCCCCTTCTCCCTCAGGAGGACGGAACATAGTCTGAGCAGATTGTATCAAGTGTTGCAGATCATGATGTTTTTTCTTGATGTAGTAATGAGAAACCAATCGACAAGTATTTATCAAGATAAGGCAATCCCACATCCCCTCCCACAGTGACTACTAGGAGGATTAGAAAACACTAGAGATTGGATAAATTGGCATTTGCTCAGTGAACCAATTCAGTGATCACAGGCAGCTGATACTTAGAGTCAGACAGAGGTAAACGTAGAATTCCTCTCCCTTGGGGGTGAGCCTTTAAAGTAGGTAATCCTCTAATTTCCTAGTTGGTTCTGTTATATTAACTCTTTTCCAAATCTTTGACAGTTAATGCAAATCACAGGCATCCTGACACTTGGTATATATGAAAGCATCAAAAGTCTTAGAAGAAATGTTTAATTTGAATTTGGAATATTTTAAAAGGCCCTTTGCAGCTATTTCCCTTTAAAAGACACTGGGATTTAAAAAGTTAATATATTATTAGCCCTAACCTTCCAGAACAAAGAACAAATAGCAATCTATGAGTAGTAGTAACTGCCCCACTGGGAATCCAACTGGCTAGTTCCAGTTGGGTAATGATCCTTCCTTCCTTCCTTCCTTCCTTCCTTCCTTCCTTCCTTCCTTCCTTCCTTCCTTCCTTCCTTCCTTCTTTCCTTCCTTCCTTCCTTCTTTCCTTCCTTCCTTCCTTCTTTACTCCTCTCCTGTGTCTCCCTCTGTCCACATAAGGAATCATACCATTTCGTGCCAGTGCTCTGGACAAAGGAATATAAATTTTGATTGCTGAAACCTAGCAAGATATATTGGGGTTTCCTGCTAGATTTCTTTTTTATGGACTATACCTTAAAACCTAAATCACTTTGGCTCTCCTTGATTGGTCAACAGTGGGTCCCAGCCCAAGCCTCCCTTGCTCATTGTTTGGATTCTGATGGCTCAGAATAAGTGTAGATGGCTATTGCTTCTGTTGTGACCAGAAACCCTGAGGGTCTTCTCCTTCCAGACTGATTTTATTTTATTTTTTGTCTAGGTAAAAGAGCCTCATTTTTACCTAGTCTTAGTCACTGAATGGGTATTGCTTCAGATGAATTGAGACCTGGGGAAGACCTTAACGTAAAAAGCTTAAAAAGGTCAAGGCCTCCCACTGCATTAGGGCCATCTACTGCCTGTCCTGATCTATATCTTGCAAACGAAATACAAACAACAATCAGTAGACTACAATTTTCTACTGTGGAAGTATTTGTTCTTAATTTTAGAAACAGCATCACAGAATACCACACATATAGAATTCTATGATAATCAGAGAGACTTTTGCCTTCCACCATATGCAAAAAGAATTGTGTAGTTTTCCCTGGTAATGTTATTTCCAAGGCTGGTTCAAGGAAAATTCATGAAATAGGTGGTCTGTCTTTCCTTTATGCTATCTCCCTTGTGATGCCCCTTGTTTTTCCTTTAATGTATTTAATTCCCTGGCCTCTGAGATGTTTGAATCATCATCTTAAGTCAGTCTTCCAAGACCTTCTAAGGATAATTAGGTAAAATGATGAAGAAATCAGTGCTAATGGACTAATGGAAAAAGCCTAAAAGAGAGACTTCCACTCCAAAGTAATCATATTTTAACATAGGATCATGAATTTCAGAGTTGGAGGAGACATTAAAGGTCATTTAGTTTCAAACTTCCAATTTTATAGGGAAAGAGAATGAAGCCCAAAGAAGCTGAAAAATTTAGTCAAGGTCACATAGTAAGTGGTCAAATGAGATTTGAATATAGGACTCTTCTTCCAAATCCAGTAAGAGCTTTTTCCTCTACAATATGTTGTACTCTTTCTAAGGTGTTATTTTCTTCAGCAGTTTTGGGGGGGGGGTCTCCTTTACCAAGCTGTTGACTTGTTTTTCATGATTTTCTTGCATCACTTTAATTTCTCTTTCTAATTTTTCCTCTGTTTCTCTTACTTGATTTTCAAAATCCTTTTTGAGTTTTTCCATGACCCGCAACCAATTCACATTTTTCTTGGAGGTTTTGGATGTAGGAGCTTTGACTTTGTTGTCTTCTGGTTGTATGTTTTGACCTTTCTTGTCACCAAAGTAAGATTCCATGGTCTGATTTTTTCCCCCTGTTGTTTGCTCATTTCCCAGCAGATCACTTGACTTTTTAGCTCTTTGTTAAGTTAGGACTCTGTTTCCAGCATGGAGGATGCACCATTTCAAGTTTCAGGGACTTTGTGTAGCTGTTTTCAGAGATACTTCCAGAAATGTGCAAATTTTAGTTATTCCAAGGTTATATGATCAAAGGAGAGGTGTTTACTCTTCTCCTGGTCTGTATTTTGGGTCTGTGAGTGACCACAAGCCCTCTTTTCTGCCTTGGAACTGTGAGGAGGATTTCCTCTGCACTGCTGCCACAAGCTCCACCACTCTAGCTCTCCTCCCCCAGGACCGCCACCCAGGACTCAGACCCAGATCAAAGCATGGACAAAGCGAGAGAATTCCACCTCAGCACCTGCAAAGAGATCCCTGCAATCCCCCTCTGATCAGAGCTGCTCAACTTCCCCATGGGCTAGGATCTCCCCACTGGGCTGAGAGCTCCAGAAGCAGCCACTGCTGCTGCTGCTGCTGCTGCTATGGCATCACCGTGGCCGTGGGGGTGGGGCTGGCAGCCTCCTCTCATCCAGATCTGACAGACCTTTCTTATTGACCTTCTAAGTTGTCTTTGGTGTTTGTGGGTTGAGAAGTCTAGAAACCACCATAGAGACCAGTGATTCAGTACCCTGAGGCCTGCTCCAGCCTGGTCTGTGCTGTCCTGGCTCACACTGGCCTGCGTTCTACTCTCAGACTGGTGTAACAGACCTTTCCTGTTGACGTTCCAGGTTGTCTTGGGCTGGAAATTTGTTTTACTCTGTCATTTTGTGGGTTCTGCTGCTCTAGAATTTGTTTGGGTATTTGGAGGGGTTTGTGGGAGAGCTCAAGCAAGTACCTGCTTTTACTCCTCCCTGCTATGCTGTACTCTTTAATAGTTGTAGTCTAGAGAAAATAAACTTTTTTAGCAACCCAAATTCTATTAATAGGAGGATTTCCAGTCAGAAAGAGAGGAACAATGATCCTTTGGAAAACCTGTAGGGGAGAAAATTGTAGGGAACAGAGATTTTTACGCTAGTCTGTCAAATAGAAGGAGCTATCTACTAAGCCTACATTAACTAGTGGCTAGCCCTGGTTTCCTCTTGAACATAGTACTACAGAATGAATTTACTGCATTCCAGGGTTCAATATATTTTGTTGATGATTCAGTGTTAGGTAAATACTTATAATGGTACAAAGACATGAGGCATATTCTTTTCAAAGTTCCACAGTGATTAAAATTGTTTCTAATTTTATTGGAGATTTCGGAAAGCTATCAAAGTTTTTAAAGTTATTTTTTTCTGGTGAGAGACATTGCAATATAGTGCAATGGTGTCAAATACAAATATAAATGGGGATATTAAACCACATAAGGATCCCTGCAGACTGTATATTCTTAGAAAACCATATTAACATTATCTTTGTTTTATTGTATTTTATCTTTATTTTGTTAAATATTTCCTAAGTACATTTTAATCTGGTTGTGGGGGAAAAATCTTTCCTCTTTTGCAGAAAATAAGCATATAGCCCCTTAGGAGAAATGGTTCCAGAGGCTGCTGCATTGGACACCTTTGGTGTAGTGGATGGTAGAATGGCATTGGAGTCAGGAGAAGGAACCTAGGTTCAGTTCTGCCATTGGCATCTTTCTGACCATGAATAAATCTTAGTTTCCTTCTGATCCAGAAAGTTCTCTAAGACACTGATTTGTTGATCATAGGATCAAATGATCACAGATCTAGAGCTGGAATGGATTTTAGAGACCATCTAGTTCAACTCCCTCATTTTATAGTGCAGGAAACTGAGGGAGAGTAATTGACTTACCCAAGGTCATACAGAAAGTGAATGACAGAGGTTAAAGTTAGCTCCAGGTCCCCCAGCTACAGAAATCACAATTCTGGGCCAAAAAATGTTCCTGATAAGAGTATTCTTTTGGGCATCATTTTAACATTCAGTTAGCAAATAACAGACTTTTGAACACCTACCAGAACCATGTACAACGCATTGTGAGAGGATCCAAAAACTTATTTGTTATTCTTGCCTTTACCTAGTTTATGATCTAGGTGAGAAGGTTCTTTGAGAGTAGCCTGAGTTTTAAAATTTAATTGGTAAGGATATCTGCACTTTGGAGGTCAGAGAGCTTCATCCCAAGGAAGGGGAAGGGAAAAATCAAAGAAACAAACAGCATTTCCTCAGCTTGATGAAGGGACCGGGAAACAACATAAGCATTCAGGGACATGAGGAGTTTAAGATGACTTTCTTCTTTGAATGTTCTGAAGAACTGTCTTTTCGTGGGCAAGGCTAACTTTGGGTTGTATGAAATAAAACCTACTTTACTTGGGAAAATATCATTAGATTTAAAGTTTATTATTTCATAGGCAAGATTAAGGAAAAAAAAACTGTAACTTTGTCTTCAGAGGTTTTGGAATATAACATGTAAACAACTGCCTTGTACTGACAAGTTTTTGTTACCCAGTCAAACATCTTTATTATTGCCAGGAGACTGAGTTTATTCCAATGAGGGAAAGAGCTAAATGTGAAGTTAAAAGTTAGTGTTACCGATGATTTATGTTCCATTGAATTCTTATCAGTAGTAAATTGCCCATAACTGAAAAGGAAAGGAAACTAAATATATGTGAGAGCCCCAAAACTCTTAGAAGATAATTTAAATCTGCAATATTTTAATGGCCCTTTGCAACTATTTTCCCTTAAAAGACACTGGGATTTAAAAATCTGCCTTAACCCTAGTACAAATATGTGGGTTGTAGGTACATAATTTGAAATGACACTTAGAACAGGCAGGCATCAAGCCACTAGCAACTTCAAACCCAACTCTAGGAAAGGTTGTAATGAATGAAACCTGACCAGACAAGACACCACTCCAATTCTGGGCTTTGCTCGCAGCCTGATTCCAAGTGTGCTGCCCAGCAAGTTGATACAGGTCACTCAAACACCAAGGAGAGGAGAGAACGAAAGCAGGCAGGAATGTGAAGGGGAGGGGGAAATAGGGCGATTGTGATGCGGAGCGCGGAGGATCTGAGGGATTTCTCTTCCCCATGGCAACAGTGTTAGCAGCAAACAGCCCATGACTTAGAAAGAGGCAGCCTGACTGCCCAGGGTGGACCTGAGGCCAAAAGAGGCAGCAGCTGTAGCAGCGGGAGCACCTGGCACAGGTAGAACGCAAAGAGAGACTGAGGACAAGCCGGTGGAGCGCACTGGAAGGAGGAAGCAGGGCTCTGACAGCCGACGGGAGCCATGGAGAAAGAGAAGCTGGTACGGTGCAAATGCCTTTCACTTAAGACCCAAACAGTCCTTATTTTGGAGCGTGCTCAGCTGGATGGTTAGAAACTGACAGCACTTTCATCTAGCCAGGGTTTTTTTTGTTTTTGTTTTTGTTTTTATGTTGGAACAGTGGTCAGGGGGGCAGCTTCCTCCTTAGAGCAGAACTTGACCACAGAGGTACTGGCCACACCAAGAACGGTACTTACTGTGGACTGCCCTGGTTAGACTCAGTTAGAATTAGCTACATCTACCTTAGGACAAAATGCACTCTCAAAATAGGGGCAAAGCTTGCCATCAACATCTTTGCTGACCCTAACACCCACCCCACCCTATAAAATTCGGGATATGCTAGAGTCCACTGGCTCGGTAGTTCAGATTCAAACTGGCCTTTGCCAGTGGCAAACATTAAAACAATGCAGGTGTGCCCAGGTTACCTACCTTTGTGCTGTGTTTGGGGCTTGTAATTATAAGGGGGAATCAGTAGGCAAAGTGAATTTTCTTTTTAATAGGCATTTGCCTATAATGTGAATATTACTCCATGTGTGCTTTTCTATTTTTTAATACACCTAACACACAGCGTGCTCTAGTGGATAGTGACCAGCACTCAGAGTCAGGAAGATCTGGGTTCCATTTAAGTGTTGACTTCTTTACCCTGAGCAATTCACTTAACATCTCAGTGTTCCCAGGCAACCCTTGAAGACTACACATTTAGAAGCAGGTATCAGTATGCATTGGTAGAAGTTTCTTCCTTGAGAGGGCTCTATATCAATTGAAATCAGAGATTCTGTTCCCATTCTTCCTGCTTCGCCCACCCTACCCCACTTCCAACACTAAACACACAGTGTTATACCTATGGCTTCATTAATAATAGAAAGCTGGTGTACATTCTCATCCAGTTCACTGAAGAAAGTATTTAAATTCATCTTGCTGCTTGGATCCCCCTTTATTTCAGTAGCTTTAATGTATGGACAACAGTGACTGTTTTGTTCCCTGTGAAAAAACTTTGGTGCCTGGGAAAGAAAAGTGGGGGGAGGGTTCATGCATAAGTGACCCAATAATCTTGCCTCATTTCTACTTTGGTACCTATTCTTGTATAGTGGAAAGGTAATTTTTACACAGTTGGGAAATTTATTCTATATTTAAATAAGAATTTGTTGTATTTGATCTTGTTATGCTTATGAATAATATGAAAGAAAAAATCATTTTTCCATTGTATAAGATAAACCTATAACCCTTTGGGAGAAATAGTGTATGCATTCAATTTTAAGCTACGTATGAGATTAAGAAAAGATATTTCCATTTGTTGCCATACCTGGACAAAATAAAGATGACATTTTCTGTAGTGAACTTTTTTGTGTTTATAGAAAAAAATAAATAACATTTCTTTAGTTTACAATTATACCGATTTTGGAAGATACTTGTGACTCTACATTATTCACTTCTAAATTTGAAATTTCAATTTATAACTATTGGTCATTATTTCAAAGCTGTATTACTCATAGCTACATAAAGATAGCATAAATTTTGTATTTAGCTATAGATAGGCAACATGGTATGGTAGAAAGAGAGTTAGTAGAGTGTCTGGAAGTTCTGTGTCGAGTCTTCCTTCTGACACATACTGGCTATATGTCTCTGGGGAAGTCACTTAACCTCTCTGTTTAGTCAACTCTCTGAGTTGCATAAAAGATGCCAGTTTGCCTTGGCACAGTAAGTTCTTCAATGGGAACTCCCTATACCTATGAAATTGCAGACCTGGTCCAAAAACTAAAAATTAACCATGACAATATATTTTATAGGGATCTATATTACATGCACACATATAGAACATCACAGTTCAATAAAACAAAATATCGATAATTACATATTAGTGCACTGCTTAAGAACAAATTGATAGACTAATTTTGTGCAAATGATCATTCAGATTTTTCTTTCTTGTTATTACATTTAAAATCAGCCTTTAAAAGAATCTGATAGCTTTTTATTTCAACAGAATGTTCTCATATTTGTGACATTTTATATATAACAGAAAACTTATGGGCTCCTTGTTAGGTTATTTTGTATTTCACTGATGAAAGATGCTTTCTACTTCTCCTAAAACTTTATGAGGAACATTTACTTTTTAGCTTTTGCCTCCATCAAAGAAAACCGTGACTGCTGAAATTAGTAGCATTATTGCTGCTAATCCAAATAAACTTCTTACTTTATTTATAAGGCCCACATTTAATGGAGCTCCTGTCTTTTTATAAAATTCCACTGCCCCCCAACCCAGATTAACAAACTGAGGTCGTTATAAAATGCTCTTTTGTTCTTATGTTTTATTAATTATCCTTGCTCTTCTTAGAGTTTAAGTGGGTAAACTGACTTACTAAATTTCTGCCCTGAGGCTGTTCTAATTGAAGGTAAAATAATTTCAAACAAAATAAATGTTTCCACATTTTGTTCTAAACAAATGTACCATGCCATGACAAATGTGTTCTGTTTTCACCATCATCTTTCACTTTGTATGTATCTTCATATGCAATTCACACACTCTTCTAGCTAAGTAAGCAACACAGACATTTGAAAGTGAAAAGTGCTGAATTGGCAGTGTCGGATCACTGAGAAATGCAACAGGAAAGAAGGGAATGGAAGCCAGAGCTCATTCTTTCAGTCCATTCCCTAGGCAAATCATTGGCCCAAAGCTCATGTTGTGTTTCTAAGGGATTTCAGCAACACTTGCCTAAGTGGCTCATGTATTCTGCATATAAACATTTTTGTGATTAAACCTTGTAGAGAAAATTGCGAAGCAAATGTATATGGAAACAAAATAAAAGCACACAATTCAGAATGACTTTATTCCCAATTTTAAAGTATGACCTCATGTAAGATTTTTTCCTCAGGCCAACCCATCACACACGAAAAGTGTACCTACTTTCCCTTCTAAGTTTGATCTGATTGTACCCTGGAGTCCACTCTTAGCATTCAAAATGAGTTGATATGTATGCATATATTTCTAGGAATTGGGCACACACTAACTTAGAAAACTTAGGAGGAAGTTTACCGGTGAAATTTGAGGTGTGCTAAGCTGCTTCCTGGTGTAGTGTGTAAGGCAGTAAATGATCTACTCTTTGTTTTTCCTCTATGGTGTTTGCCTTTGGTTTTAGATTTTTTATGCTTTCCATTTGTCAGGCAAGCAAAGAGTTGAACATTTGTTCTCTTTCTGCCCAATAAAAATCAATTGCTTAAAGTTTAAGCTGTGCCCTATGCTGCAGGGATGCTTGATTCTTTTAGGATTATTGATGTCACTCCGTTGCAGTGAACATGCTAACCAGTGACTACTCAAGCCGATTTGCTATTACCTTATAAAGGAATCCAGATATAGTGACACATTCATCTCATGTTAGAGCAGTCATAGAGCATCTTGAGTGGTTTCATTGTTTGCTTTATATTTATGTGTGTGTGTGTGTGTGTGTGTGTGTGTGAACATAGTATTTGGTCTTGACATGTGCTTTCACTTGCGTACTGAACTCCCACGGAGAAAAATAATTTTATCATTGTAACTGTTCTGCAACTTAAGAGTCTTAGATAGTTGACTAGGGGCAGTGAGAGTGTGTCTTTGCTAGGGTCACACAACTAGTGTGTATCACAGACAGGATGTAAGTGCAGTTCTTCCTTATTCCAATACTGGTTCTCTATCCATTCTGATTTTTTTATCTATAGATTTTGTCTATAGATTGCAAGCTTTCTATTTTTCTCTGCGTATGGTAACACTCATTGTGTATGGTCATGTGATATAGAGAGTAGAAAGTCATTATTGGGATAAGAAAGACCTGGATTCAAGGCTGTCTCTATATTACCAGTATGTTACATACTGGTAATATAGAGACATGCACACATAAAATATAAACACACACCACACAAACATATAGATCTAGATCTAGGCATAGATTTCTAGATAAAGATGTCTATATCTAGCTATAGACTTTTAGGTAAGTATGTAGGACTAGGTGTAGATATCTAAATAGAAATTTCTAAATATAGATATAGACATAGATAGATAGATAGATAGAGATACCCAGATCTAGGTATCTAGATCTAAATATGTAGATAGAAAATACATTATCCATCCATCTATCCATCCTCTATCTATCCATCTATCCATCCATCCATCCATTTATCCATCCATCTATCCATCTATCTATCTACCTACCTATTGCCTATTTGTATAAGCTTGGCAAGTCATGCTCTCAGTGCTCCTAGACTGCTCAGTCTAAGACTGTAAGTGACAGAGTTACATACTCTTTAGAGTGAAGTAGAGAATTTGACCAGCATTTATTAAGCAGTATTTGTGTGTCAGACACTGGTTAGGTGCTCAGGATGCAAACACAAAAATGAAGCAGCTTCCTCAAGGAACTTAAAGTCTGCTGATCTAGAGAGATTCATGTATGGGGAATAGTAAATAAATAGGTCCGTTTTTCTTGACACATAGTGCAAGAGTGGGGGACTAAAGTGTAATCTGTTTGAAAACAGGCTGAAACAAGGTTGTGAAGATCTTGAAATGCCAGAGTTTGTATTTTATCCTAGAGTCAATGTTGTGAAATTCATTCCAGAGAGAATTTTCTACACTTCCTAAAGCTCATGAAGTATGGTCCTAGATACAAATTTAAAACTTAAACTCCAAGGAGGAAGACAGCACATGCCATGAACTTTACAGGTGTTAAAATGTGAAACATGAAGTCATTCGACTATTGTGTGATGGTAATAAAATAGGAGTGGAAACAGTCACATTTTAAATTACTTTTTTTTTTTTTTATCACTTTGAGTTTTAATTGAGTTCTAAGCTTGCTAAGCCTGAAAAAAACAGCTGGGGTATGGATTCAGGACCAGAGGTACAAATTCATTTAATTAAGGGATCTTGAAAATGCCAATGACTTTATATGGTTTTTTCCTCCTTCATTAAAAATTATGTATCATTGTTCATTTCATTCTCTGACCTTTTTTCCCCTCAACAAAAATCCCATTCTTTCCCTTTTTTAACCTGGTTGGGTCACAACAACAAGCAAAAAATCACACTGTAGTTGTAAATCTTTTATTAGTGATAAGGATCTCTCCATTTTTACTGGAACAAAGTTATTACAAAGCTATCAATTTGGTTTACAAAGCATATAAAACTAAATGAAAGAGAGCTAAGCATTGTTCAGCCTCAATAACTCCTTGACAACTGGCCCTTTGAAAATCTCACACAGGAATCACCAGATTTCTGTGCTTGAGACCTGAGGATGTTATCTCATTAGTCCATACTTATTTTGCCATGGGCCCATTTGCAAGGTGCTTTTTAGAGCTAAAACTAGTCTTTTTACTCGAGTCTTTCTAGAGACATTAATAGAAGGGTGTTTGAGACACATTACGCTCTTGTTTTAAATATACGTTTTTTTGGTTACTGTAAGAAATTGTCTTGTGATCTGTTGGTATACAGGTAGGTATTACATATTTGTGTGGTGTGAAAAATTCAAAATCTACATTTACATATGTTCATTTCCATAGAGACTGATTAATTCCTCAATTCAATTTAATCCAACAAATAGTTTCACATTTCTCTAACATATAAAGCCCCATGCTAGATGTTAAGAATTCGAGTACTAAAAAACTCTAGGAGCTTAATGAGTGGTAGTGGCCAGATGAGATGTGTACATATCTATACAGGCTATAAGGCAGAAGTGCAAAGGAAGGGATCAGACAAAATGCATTGAGAAGTATAAAGAGGATTTGTTGCTGCTGTTTGGTTGTGTCTTATGCTTCATGATCCCATTTGGGGTTTTCTTGGCAAAAATACTGAGGTGGTTTCTGTTACCTTCTCCAGCTCATTTGACAGGTGAGAAAACTGAGGCAAACAGGGTTAAGTGACTTGCCCAGAGTCATTCAGTTAATACATGCCTGAGGTTGGATTTGAAGTCAGGTCTTTGTGACTCCAGGCCCAGTGCTCTATCTGCTATGTCAACTAGCTGCTGGTAAAGAGGATGTGTCACTTTAAATTGAAACTCAAGGAAAGATTCATGCAGGAGGTAGACCCTAGGTACTATGTCTGCTATACTTTATGGTTGTTTGTCCTCTATTCTCAGAGAGGACAAAGGTGATATCATGACTTGCAAGTGAATGGAATGTAAGTGAGGGAGGACTGTGCAGTCATCAGCCTCATTTTCTCCTCCAGAGCCATCTGGGTCCAGTGGCCATATATAGATTAGGGCAACTGAAGATGATCCCTGATGCAGTGGGAGCTATTGGCCTTTTAAACTAAGGTCACTGCCAGGTCTCTTTTTGACTGAGACAACTCTCATTCATTGGCTAAGGATAGGTAAGAAGTCAGGCAAAGAAAGGCGTCTTTTAGCCTACTATACCTGTCACGGGGTGAATGTAAGGGACTGGGAGAGCCATGATTTAGAGCCCACTAGAATTGTATTTATAAGCATTTACAAAGGGGTATGACAGACTTGAAAAGATAAGATACTTTATGAATTATAGCCTGTGATGGGGGAGGGGAACCAATCAATGACACCCTTGTACTCTAGGAAGAGTTAGTCTTTGCTGTATTTTCTTCTTTTGTCTCATACTTCTAAAGGATTGGAAGAAGCAGAGAAGAAAGGGGAGTTGTATTTTTATTTATCCTTCTTTATCTTTAAACACTGTTGAGGGATTTCATTTTTAGGATACAACAATGTGAACAGATAAAGTTGACTACTTGAAAAAAAGCCTCAGAAGTTTATTACTCTGAGCCTACTGTAGACCTTATGAATGAATAAAAAACCTGGAAGGTGAGAGATTTTGGTGTTGATCATTATGTCTGATGTTTTCTAATGTTTAGAGTATTTGTGACAATACCTGCTAAGGTAGGAGTGATCACTGTATGAAATGCTGTGATCTAGGAATCAGAGGGATTCTGGATATTTTCAGTGATCAATTGATGATGTATCAGAATGGCTTCTTCTTTGGTATAGTGAAATATGGGATAAGGATTGCTTCTTTCTGTGATAATGATATTCTTTTTTTTTTTTTTTGGTGGTGTATGGGTTGGAATGATATATTGTACTTGGATTGGGGTAGAAGAAATGACTTTTGGAGGGGGAACATCTTTGTTAAGGTCTTTCCTCACATCTGGTCTGCTTTACTGTTTTGTGTGTGTATATACACACACACATACACACATAGGATCTTATTTCTTTATTTCATTTAGCGAGTGTTTAAGTTCTCTCCCCAACTAAACAACATTAAACCATATAACAAATACGCTTAGTCAAACAAAGCAAATTCTTGCCTCAGCTCTACCTAAAATATACGTCTTATTCTGTATGTTGAATCCATGACTTCTTTGTCAAATCAAGAAGCAATTTATTCAACTCCTGCTGTGTGCTAAACACTATGTTAAGCCATGGAAATACAAAGAAAGGCAAAAATAATTTCTGCTCCCATGGAGCTGATAATCTAAATGGGAGACATCATACAAACAACTATGTGCAAACATGATACATACAAGAAAAAAATGTTGGCAATATTAGAGAGAAGTCTGTGTGTGTGTTTGTCCTTTGTTCTCAAAGAGGATCATGACATCAAGATGATGACATGACTTGTAGTTGACTCTGATTTGAGTGATGGAGGGCTGTGCAAGGTCACCAACCTCTCTTTCTTCTCCTGTGCCATCTGGCTCCAGTGACCTGATATTCATCAAGATGACTGGAGATGGCCTAAGATGCAATGGGAAGCCTTGGTCCTTTCAGGCTAAGGTCTTATAGCATTCTCATTTTGAGTGAGATATACCCATTCAATGAATAGGCTATTAGAGGGAAGAATCTTTTATTTTTTTATTATTAAAGGGACCAGGAAAGGCAACTGTATTTCTCTCTTAGTAATTTAGAAGATTTATTTTAAGGTGGTTGTTAATAGCTTGATTTTCTTTTTTTCAAAAGCTATCTGTTCATATGAGGAATAGCTCATTCTTATAAATTTGAAATAGTTCTTGATATCTATCTATCTATCTATCTATCTATCTATCTGTCTGTCTGTCTGTCTGTCTGTCTGTCTGTCTGTCTGTCTGTCTGTCTATCTGTCTGTCTGTCTGTCTATCATCTATCTAATCCATCTTCTTAGAAATGAGAATTTTGTCAGAGAAACATTTTGCAATGATTTTTTTCCCCAGGTAACTTGAATGTCTTTTAACTTTAGCTATATGGATATTTTTTTCTCAAAAACTTAAATTTTTTTGTAATCAATATTGTCCATTTTACCTTTGATTTTTCAATCCCTTGTTTGGTCATGAGTTGTTATTCTATTTATAGAGGGAAAGGCAATTTCTTTCTTTCTCTTATAATTTGCTTTTGATGTCACCCTTTATGTTTAAGTTGTGTAACCTGTTGAAGTTATTTTGGTATATGGTATGAGTTGCTGGGCTATACTTATATTTATATTTGTATTGCTTTCTAGTTTTCCCAAGAGTCTTTTTCCTGTATAGTTAGTTTTTATTTCAACAACTGAAGTGTCTGGGTTTGGGCTACTGTGTTTACTTGCTTCTGTATGTTGTGCACCTAATCTCTTTAAATGATTGGCTTCTATTTTTAAATGTGTTTTTAAAGCTAGCTTTGATGATTCCTATTCTGTAGTGTATTTTGAGACCTGGTGCTGCTAGACTCTCTTCCTTTCCATATTATTTCTCTTGAAATTCTTGATTTTTTTGTTCCTCCATATGGTTTTCATTATTGTATTTTTCTAAGAATAATTCTTTAGTAGGTTGATTGCTATGGCTTAATAAATGTTTATTATTGACCTCTTATAATTTTGCTTATATTGAATTTATTCTATATTCCTGGCATAAATCCTATAAATCATAATGTTTAATGTTTTTAACTTGATGTTGTTACTTACTTGCAAATATTTTATTAAAAATTTTTGCCTCAGCATTCATTAATAACATTGTTTTATACTTCTCTGCTTTGTCTTTCCTTGGTTTGGGTATCAAAACCATAGAAGAGATAGAAAGATTCTTCTTATTGCTGTTGCTTTTGCCATCAGTTTGTGCAATATTAGAATTAATTGCTGTTTCAATACTTGGTATAGTTCACTTATAAATACAACTGATCCTACATTATTTTCCTTTATGGTTTCTTTTTTCTCATAGTGAGTTATTTATATAACTTATTTATTCTTCTGTTGATTTGGACATTTCATATCTTCATAAACATCCATCCATTTTATCTGAGTTACTAGTGTGAGTGATATTTTACTGGGCAAAATAGTTTAGCATTTTCCTTTGTTTCCTCTTCAATTACTGAATTATCATTTTCCTCCAGATGAACAATTTTGTCTTCCTGTATGTTATATAAAAATCAGATTATCTGTTAATTCATTTTATTAGCTTTTTAAAAAGCTGATAATTTTATTGTTCAGTTCATTTTTTGCTTCCAATTTTAATTTCTACTTTAGTGTTTGTTTTTTGTTTTGTTTCTAGTTTTTTTAGTTGTATACCTAATTCATTGATTTTTTCGTTGTCTCTTTCATTGATAAGAACATCTAGAAATTTAATCTACTCTCCTAAGGATTGGTTTAGCTGCATCCCATAAGTTTTGATATATTATCTAATTTTTATCTTCTTCAATGAAATAGTCTATATTTTTGTGTTTGACTCATCAGTTCCTTAGGATTAAATTATTTAGTCTCTGATACATTTAATACTTGTTCTTCAAAGGCCCTTTGTTGAACAAAATTATTATTGAATTATATTTCTTCTTATCTACAATATTTTCCAAGGTTCTTCCTTCATTTCCCTGTTCGTTCCCCCACCTAGTACACTGTCATTTGTTGCAAGGCTACTGTGTATACCTGTGAAGTGTCTAAATTCCTTTTTGTTCTCTTTCAATAATTGCCAGAGGTCTGTCATCTCTAATTTTTCTAAAATTCCATCCTATTCCTTAACTTATTTCTTGATAATCTTTTTTCATTATATTTGACTAGATCTGAAACGTTACATTGCATTCCCTTATTATTATAATTTTTATGTCTAATTCTCCATACAATTTGAAATTGTGATTGCTACAAGGTTTTTTTGTTGAGTAATGGGCCCCAATTTCTACCTCTACAGCCAATCAAAGAGAATTTTATTACCACATGCTTAGGAGACCAGAACAGTTTATAGAATACCTTTGCATGCATAAGTCCTTTCCAAAACACTTTATTACATGTCACCATGAGTCTCCTAGAAGCAGGTCTGCCAGCCTTTTTCAGGTGGGGAATTGTATCAGATAAGCATGACTTACACAGAAATCTCCAAATGGTATCATAGGCAACATAGGGTTTAGACCATATTGACCCCTTCTACTTCTAGATCTTCTCTACCACATGCCCATAGGTAAAATCACTGAATGTTATATATACCAATGATTATATTATTTTTTCCTAAATAGCCACCAAATCCTAGACTTGAGTTAGGTCTCATGAAAAGATAAAACATTTGAAGCACTTTTGAAAATTATTTGGAAGTGGAACTTCCAATAAGTTGATGGAATGCTTTTTTTTGCTTTAGAAAGAAGCTTGGCAAGGTTATTGGTGAGGTTGATAAGCTGAGGCTTAGGGAATTAAGATGTCCCTCATCATTAAACCCATTTCTGTTTCACAAAGTCAAGTTATAGTCAGATAGTCAGTTGTTTTCTGAGTGCTGTTAGAACTCATGTCTATCTAGTTTACAGTTGTAACACAATATAACTCTGCTTCTTTTGCTGTGTGTTCTCATATCCAGCTTCTGGGACATCTTGTCCCATGATCCTTCTGTTTCTGAGAGGATGAATTTTGTCTAACTTTTCATTGTTCATTTGGTTTTCCATTGGCTTCTGCCTTCTGAGTCTCTAGAGATAGCCTGTCATTTTTATTCCTTGACCCACACTTGAGAAAGATGTCTTACAGACAGCTGAAGGCATTTTCCTCTGTTGTCAGACCTCATTCTGGCTCTCTAACATTTTTTCAAATTTGCTTTCCACAGTAGGTGGTCATACTCAATCTGCTTCTCATCTCCTTCAAAAATGGCCAGATGTGTGCACACATCCCTCTTATCTAGTAATCTACTACTCACTGGGGATAGTCCAACAGCATTCAGATATGCCATCTTTCCAGGTCCTTTGATTAGCAGTTTCTGGAGCAGCCTGTTTGTAAGGCTTGCAAGATTAGAGGGCTTCTTTCCCTCATGCTAACATGTGTCACAGAACTAGCCATAGGTCTAGTGTAGAGTGTCAGTTTTCCCAAACTACCTTTATAATCATTGCAAACATTATAACCCCTTGAGTCCTCTGGGACCTATGGTTTCAAATTGCCTGTGAGATAAAGCTGTCTCTTGAGGCTTTCCATTAGTTGCCTCTGTTTCTCAATATCAATCCCCTGCAATTGTTGTACTCCAGTGACACGTTCTACTCAAGACTTGAATGGTTCCTCCCAAGGTAAAGAGTTGCCAAGTCTTATTAATTCTAACCTGGACATCCTTTCTCGCATTCATCTCTTCTCCTATAACCACTTTTAAGTAATAGTAATAATAAGTATAAGTTATGCACTCATTACCTCATTTGTTTCAATAGTCTCTTAATTGGTCCCTGTGTCTCCTCTTTCTTATCTGTCCCCCACAAAACTGCCAAATTGATTATCTGATCCTGTCACTTCCATGCTCAAAATGCTTCAATAACTCCCTATTGCCTTTTTATCTTAAGATAAAATACAAACCTCTGTTTGCTATTTAATGCCTTTCACATCTGACACCAACTTATCTTTCTGGACTGATTTCCTAATACTTCCACTAACATACTCTACGTTCCAGCCAAACTGGCCTATTTTCTGGTACATGTGACATTTTGTTTCTTGCCTCTGAGTCTTTGTATATACTATCTCTCGGGCCTGGATTATTCACTATCCTCACCTCTCCTTCTTGGTATTTGAAACTCTTTTCAAGGTTCAATTCAACTGATAACTTCTTACACAAGGTATTTCCTAATCCACTCAATTGTTGACACTTTCTATTCCATACCTAATTATTTTGTATTTACTTCATATATTTTGCTTTTAGTTAATATGATGGTGTTGTTTCTCCCCAAAGGATATAATCTCCCTTCAGCTCCCTTCAGCTTCGGGATGTTTTCTTTTGGGTCTTTGCATCCTCAGGGCCTCCCATAGATCTAGTACCCAGCTTAATAGACAGGTGTTTAACAAATGCTTGTTAGTTGAATTGAGTGGATGCTACTCTGGGAAGCTCCTTCATTCTGGTTTAATGAATTCTTTGAACTTGTACCAGCAGGAATAGAGGCTGATTTTTATCTGCTGCTGGTACAAGTATGGACCTCCTCCCAAACAGGTATCTTGTATAATCCCATGTTTTCCATGAGGATTTTGTATCATTTTCCTCCTGATTCTCAGTGGGAGGTCTAGTGACCAGTGCGCAAATACTCTGTTTAACTCTTATCACTGTGGGAATGCTGAAATATACTAGTGACCTACTTAAATTACAGAAAACAGATGGAGATTTTTTTGCCTTCTTGTATACTTTAGTTATTACTTCATACCTACCCAAACTATCCAGTGGTATGTCGGTAATGTATTTTCAATAGTCATGTTCCCATAGTCAGCAAGTATCCTTAAAGTTAGGAGGCCACCGTAAAATGAGTTCTATTTTTTTACAATGTTTGAAAGATTTAACAACCGTTTTGCTTAGTTTATCTTAGTAAGCTAATATCCAACAGTCCAACAAGTGTAAACATTTAATAATATAACCATATAATAACAGTTAGTGACAATATAGTTATTCTGGTGAGAAAGAGGGCCCCAGGTGTAGCCACAAAAGTTTGAGCTGCTGAAAAAAGGAAAAAATGAAAAGAAAAACCTTTCATCCATAAAGGAATATCATAGTCTGTCCAAGTATTCAAATAGACTTACAAATAATTGTAAAACTGCCAAAACAATGTTTTTCTGGATAAGAGTCCCACATGATATGTTTAGGCCCCATAAACACTAAGGACTATGGGGGCATATGGTTGTCAGTCAGCCAATGCTTTGTTCCCACAGCTATAATGGGGACTCTTATCTCTGGGTATGTCAGTTAATTTCTATTTTAGCTTCAACATACATTGTCTCATAATTCCTTTTTCCTTATCACAGTATTGCTTTATTCCTTTACCTTTTTAAATTAATAATTTTAACTCACAGGTTAACCACTTAATTAAATGAATAGTAATATAAGGAACATTCATTTCATAACCTGCAGCATTTCATTTAATTATTTGATCCAACTTCTCCCAAGTCAGAAATGCCTTTCAGAGTCCATTTCCCTTTCTTTTGCTCATTTCATCCTAACAGCTTTCTTCAGCACAAACCTGTCTGCCATAGTAATCTCACTGAATTCCTTTCCCATGGTTCTTCCCCTAGTATTTGTGGATGGAAATAGAAAATAAGGGAAAAAAAGAGAATTCTTGTCCAAATCTTTGCCATGGGTATATCTTCTCAAATTTAGGTGCCAGAACTGAAGTTATTCAGCAGGCTGGCAGCCTCTCCAGTCTATATTAGCTGCACAGATCTTGGGTATTCTATTGTTTTGATTTTCTCTTTTTCTCCCTCATCCTCGGCAGCAGCAGCAGAAGCAGTCAGTTAGATACAGCTGTAGTTCAGAGGAGAAGCTCTGGTGAGGCCATTTTTCTGCCTTTCTTCCATGGAGAACTTTAAGAACTTAAGAAGTTCTATGATACCTGCTCTCTGGCTTGACATTCAATATTCTGAACTGTCCTACGGGAACCAAAGCCAACTGGAACCATTCCAGTACTGGAAACCCCCTTGGAAACACTATTTGGAAGATCCCAACAAACACACACTATCTGCTTGTTCCTCCTTCATTCATGTATATCCATTCTCATTTTGAACATGAAAAGTTGGGGAACTAGAGACTTGTGGTAATGAACTGATAACTTTATTTATTGATTAACCTTATTATTAGGATTTCTAAACACAAAGTTTTATAATGAGATTTATGCTGTTATTAAAACTTGCAAGTTAATCAGCAGTGAGGAAAAGGATACTATAAGGAGATGTGAAGGGAGTCCAGATGATGAAGATTCCACTTCCTCATCTGTAAAATGAGAATGATAATAATATTGCATACATCCCAGGGCTGTTATGAGCATCAAATGGGATGATTATTATACAGTACTTAGCATAGTGCCTAGTACATAGCAAACACTATGTAAATGTTAGCTGTTATTAGTTATTATTATTTTTTAGCTTTGCCTAGGGCTCTGGAATTGGTTACCTTCTGCCCAGCATATGAATGAATATTGTCTCTCACTTATTTCTTGACATGTTTCTCCATTGCCATTCTCAAACACATGGTGTAGATACGAATTAGAGTATGTGTCAATTTCTGTAATTTAAACCTGTCAAACTGGGTTGGGGGAGATTTGAACTTTTTGGGCTGAGATAAAATTTAGACAGTTGATTCCCAATATATACATATGTATGTTTTTGGAGAGAAGTGAGAGAAGTCACAGCTGTTTAAAAACAGACTTTTAGAAGGATATATATATATATATATATATATATATATATACATATATATATACAGAGTGCTTTGAACCTATTACGAACCTTACTCAAGAACCTACTATAAAATTTTCAGCATATTTACATCAGAGAAATCAGCGAACACTGCAAATTGGGTCCAGATTTATTATTTTACTGTTTTTCTACCAGAAATGTCAAACTCACAGCCTGAAACAGAATGAAATGTAATTGGGAAATGTTTAACAAAATGATAAAAATACAATGCAACATAGATGATGTTAATTGTGGTTTTCTAAGTCAATATGTGGCCCACAGGGATCTATATCTATTTGAGTTTGACACCACTGATCTAGACTTAAAAAAGTAACGGAGACAATGTTAACAATTCTGATTAAGCTTAAATGTGTGTCATATGAACACTCCCCCCTCCATGAGCCTGGTATTAAACATTTGCCACCACACCACTAGTTATATCTAACTATGGGATTCTTGCAAGTAATATTGAAATGGATTTGTCAGTCTAAGTATCAAAACAGCTAAGATACTATTTGAAAAGGGAATTAGCCCAGTTCTTTAGTTCCTTGAAAACAATGTACTCTGATAATTAGATTACTAATAGAAGAGATATAAATATGCTAGTTGCTTTAAAAAAAGCAATCTGAAAACATCCAGGTGTTATACCAGCTGGAGCTCTTATTTTTAAATTATGTTGTTGATGGGGGAAATATCCATTGCTCAGTTTTAAATTGTTATTACAGTTAGTTGTAGTTACTTCTTTAGAATTTTAAAATTATTTTTGGTCATAGGAGCTAACAGCTGTTCTTTAATGATACAAGCTTGTGAATAAATATGAGAATGCTCTTTTTATCTTTAAAAGAAAAAAGGGTTAGATTTGAAGTAGTATGTAAAGATTTCTAAATTAATTAAACAAATAAACAAATGGCAAGTTTTAAAAAATAGTCCCTAATTTTGTCCTTGGACGTTAGTAAATTTCCATTTCTAGCTAAAAATTTTGGTCTTGTGGCAGAAATGCCCCAGGGCCAAAAGATCTAGTTAGAAATGGAAATTTACTAATGTCTAAAGGCTAAATAAATACTCTTAAGGTAACATTGTCTTTTAGGATGATGCATTTATATTATAATATAAATTAACTTGTCAAATTGCTTCCCTCCCTAGTATGGCAATGAGAAAATAAAAAAAAAAATAGAGGTAAAGGACTGGGAGGATTTTGAGCATGAGGCACTATAGCCAACACAAAGATACTGGGTTCCTGGGAGATGTATATGGCTGGTAGTAGGAGGAAGGTAGTGGACTTTGAAATATGGCATGGGACAGTGTCAAAAACAAACCTGCTATTTCATGATTTTTTCCCTAGGACTTCTCCTGATGGATGCAAAGAGACAATCAACGAGATTTGTTAACCATCTACTGGAAGCACTGGGGTACAAAAGAGGAGAAGAAATTACCTGGCTTTCAAAAACTTAATCAAACATTTTTTAAAAAGAACTTAATCAAAAAAGCATTTCTTAAGCTCCTACTCTATGCCAGGCACTGGGGATACAAATGCAAAGAATGAAGCAATCTTTACTCTCCTTACATTCAAATGATGAAAGATATACATATATATGTATATGCATATTATATGTGTATATATAGAAAATATTTAAAAAAACAAATGGAGATAAGGACATTTCAGTTAATTATAAGGTATCGTGGGAGAGAGTTTACAGATCAGTGAAGGCTTGAAGTAAAATTGTATGAAGTATGTCTTGAAGATACAGGCCTCTAGGAAGTAGAGGGGCACGAGGGAGGACATTCCAGGCATGAGAGAATGCCAATTCAAAGACAGGAAATGGAATATATATGTGAGGAACACAGAGGCCGACAGTTTGGCTGTATTGCGGAGTATGGGAGGAGAAATAAGGTACAATGATGCAAAAATGATGAGTTGAGGTTAAGTGGAGAGCTTTGTTCAGGAGGACATCCATGAACAATTTAAATTACCTTAGAAACCTTGTGAGGTCCATTGCCCTTCCAGTGAAAGGATTTCAATGACTCACTGGGAGATGAAAAATAGAGTTTGCCTCTTCAGGAGACCTGAAGCTGGGGAAAGTCTGGATGAAAGGAAGGGGGAGGAAGCTTCCATATGACTGTTTTCACATAATTTTACTACCTAAGACAAGGTTCTTTTGGAAGGAGTGGAGAAGTCATACTATACTTCACTTGCTTTGTCCATTGTGCCATGATTTTAAGGGGTGTGCTCCTCTCTCTTCACAGGTACATGTAACTAAATGTCTTTCCCCCTAGAATTCCAACCTAGAACTAGAGGCTATGGCTTGGAGGGGTGGGGGAGAGGAAAAGAGAAGCATTTGTGGTGGTGCCTATTGCATGTAAATGTCCCTACCCCTGCTGGCCCAGAGTATTGGATGCAGCCCCTTTCCCCAAGATTTTGTGGAATATCTTTTCCTTTTGTATTTTTCTCTCTAGGATGGAGGTAGTTTATGGTCAGGTGAAGTCATCATAAAATAAGGAAAATGGGCTGCATATATTAATGAAAATTATTTTAGCTGTTGGTGGGAATGGACTTATTACCTTAACTGCTGGTTTCTGGGAAAGTCTATGTGTACACAGATTTTGGAAAGCCCCTTCTTTCCCTGGTATCATAATGACCAATGGTCCTATATTTTAAAAGTTATCTCTCTATCTTTAGGGAGTACTGTGAGTCAACTCAAGCAGCCTCTGATTTCCCATGTATTTACCATTTCATGGGACGTGATACCTACTTGCCTTTAAACTTTAAGTAACAAGATCCAAACGAATTACAGTCTAAGCCCTGTTATGTGTGTGTTTGTCCTTTGTTGCTGAAGAAGACCATGCCATCAGAGAAATGATGACATGACTTGCACTTGACTTTGTTTTGAGTGAGGGAAGGCTGTGCAAGGTCACCAGCCTCACTTCCCCCTCCAGAGCCATCTGGATCCAGTGACCAGATATTCATCAGGATGATTGGAGATGACTAACGATGAGGCAACTGGGGTTAAATGACTTGCCCAAGGTCACACAACTAGTGAGTGTCAAGTATCTGAAGTGAGATTTGAACTCAGGTTCTCCTGACTCCTGCACTGGTGCTCTATCCACTGTACCACCTAGCTGCCCCAACCATTGTTAGATGGCACAATGAATAGAGTACTGTGCCTGGAGTGGGGAAGACCCAAGTTCAAATCTTGCCTCAGATATTTACTAGCTTGTGACCATGGGTAAGTCATTTAATTTCTGTCTGCCTCAGTTTCCTCAACTGTAAAAATGTAAAAAACAAAACAAAACAGCATGTACCTCACGGGGTTGTTGTAAAGACCAGGTGCGATAATAGCCATTACATAAATGTTTTTTCCCAATCTCTCATTGGCTGATGGAATTGCTAAGCAACTGTCAATGATGTAGAATGGGCATGTGTAAGAAGGGCAGGGGTTCTGGAATTAGAGGATCTGGGTTCAAATCTTACCTCTCATAGATAGCACCTGTGTTGCTATATTTTTATTAGTCCTTAATTTGATTAGGTCTCAGTTTCCTCATCTGCTCGGGGGCTGGACTAAAAAAAATGACCTCTTTCACCTTTATGTATGTTGGTTTGTGCTTGAAAGATCAAGCAGGAGGGAAAAGAGGCTGTGAAACTGGAAAACAAATGCATGTTTTTGAAAAATGGAAAAATAGTCTATGTGTGCCCTTTACTTGATTTTGCTCATAGAACTGTACAAATTATTATTAAAGGGGTGGTTAGGGAGTATTAAAAAAGTCAGCATGACTTAACCAAGTACTATTAATCTGGTTATAGCAGACCAACTTCATGCCTTTTTTTCTTTCTTTGGTTTTTTTTTTTGACAGTTTTAGTAGATGAGGAGAATGTTGTAGAAATAATTTACCTAGATTTTAGTACGGCATTTGACAGTGTCCCATAACATTCTTCTGTAATGATGAAGAGATGTAGACTAGATGATAGTATAGCTAGGTGGTTTGGAACTAGTTGAATGATTAGTCAATACTTGGTGTTAACAGACATTTATAAACTACCTATCATGTGCCAGAAAGGGCCTATGCTGTCAGGTTGGAAGAAGATATCCAGTGCTCTGGTGTCTTTGGTTGGCTCTGTGCTATTTAACATTTTTTATCAGTTGCTTAGCTAAAGACAGATAAAATGCTTATCACATATGAAGACACAAAATTGAAACTATAGGTAACAGATGTCAGGATCGCCTCCCCCCCCGCCAACCTCAATAGGCTAGAATTTGGGGCCAAGTAGAGTGAAATTTGATAGGCATAAATATAAAGTCTTATTCTTGGGGTTTCACAAGTCCATGATAAGGGAGGTTAGTCTAGAAATTTTTACAACTGAAAATACTCTGGGTGTTTCAGTGGATTGTAAAATCAATATGTCTGGTTAGGCTCCTAGGTTCAGTGACCTTAGTAAGGTGCTTAATCTCTCTAAACCCTACCTGTAAACCTGTGTATGATCTTATGACAAGATCTCAAGACTGTGCCATATAAAAATTGTTTTAAGGAAATGGAGAAGTTACACCTAGAGAAGAGAAGACTAGGGGGTAAATTCGAAGGGGTACATGATAGCTGCTTAAAGGGTTTGGTGCCAGGCCTGGATTCATTGCTTCAACTGTCCCCAGAGAGGAGTAGAATGGAGTGATAGAGGCACTTTTGGATGATGATCCAAGTTCATAAATTTTGTAGGCTTCCCCAAAACCATGTCATAGAGTAGGGGAAAATGATCATACTGACCAGCTTTTAGAAGACCTGGATTCCAGTTCTATCTCTGACACTGGTGTGACCTTGAGCAGGTCACTTTACTTTTTCTGGGCCTCAGTTTTCTCGTGTGAAAATGAAGGTTTGGATGAGTTGGTGTTTGAAGTCCATTCTAGCCTGGATTTATGCTTCTGTGATTTTAAACTGATACCCACTCTACTCCAGGTCACAGAAGGTTGAACAGGTGGGCTATATGGCAGTCTCTGAGGATTAGTCAATCTGAGAATTGGTGAGGAAAAGAGAACTATTGTGATTTCCTTATTGACAAAGACTCAGGCCAGGCAAGCTAATCCTTGGGCGGCTTTGTATTTGGGTGGGGATGGAGTGGGTCATAGTTCCCCTGAAACTAATTCATCACAGATACACATCTAAAAATGTGCTCACTATGGCTGTATATTTTCTTCTGAATTTTGACAATATAGAAGGTGCTGCCTTACTGTATTACGTTTACTTGTCCCTATTCAAGCTGGTTTGGTGAGTGACAGTTTTAGATAAGGAGGCATGCCAAATAATCCAGGAGTTCCTCAGAGAAGCCTCTCACAATGTCCAACAGGGGTCTCTCTGGGATGGGGACAGGCCAATAAGTACACAACCAGTCCCTTCAGGTGGTCTATTTAAAAAACCATTACATCCTAGTCTGCAGGGAGTCCTGATTCAGGTAGACATCCGTGAAAAATTTACATTGTTGGAAACCCTGGGAGGTCCACTGCCCTCCCAGTGAGAGTACCTCAGTTACTCACTGGTCTGTTGGTAGAAACAGAAGCTGACTTCATACATTTCAGAAGTCATTTGTTCATTTCCTGTAAGGTTGGCCAGTTCTATGGAGGTCTGCTCTAACTGGTCTTTCAGTACTGTGGTCCCTGGACTGGTTTGGAGAGGTCACAGGACTCCCATGAAAGCAACTAGTTTAGGGATGAGCAGGATTGGTTGTTTGGTTAGAACAATATTGTCAGATCTCTGGCTCGTGGGACAATGAGGGTGGAATGTGCAAGTAATAAAGGTCAGCCAAGAAGCCCCGAGGGAAGAAAGACCTCTTTCAGAGAAGAGGGAATGTTCAGTTTTCTGAGAATACAGTAAAGCAAACCAGAGTCCACATTAAGTCTAGCCAGATATCACTGTACTACCAAGATCAAAAGGGTGATGCAGCAGACCAGAAATGGAATATGTAGCATCGGGGCTAAGCTGACAGTTATGAATGACTATGTCTTGACAAAAACACTACAAAGGACTGAAAGAGCAGGAAAAAGCATTTTGCATTTAGTGTCAGATAATGCGGGCCCACTCCCAGCTCTCCTATTTTACTAAATGAGTGCCTTTGAGATAGGCTGAGCCCCAGCTGCCTGACTGGACTGATCCCTTCACATGGGGTTGCTTTTCTATGACTTCTATCCTCCACCATTCTGAGCCCCCTAAGATTAGTAGGGAATCAGTTATAGGTACTAGTAGAGGCTAGCAAGCAAATAAAAAGCCCTAACCCTTCCTTTCTAGACACTATCTTCCTCTGCCTTCCCTTTGTACTCCTTCCTTTGCTGCAGGGCACAGTGGAATGTTGGATTTGGAGTCAGAGGTTCTGGGTTTGGATTTTGACTCTCCCCTATAAAATATTCATTGACTTTGGAATCAGATCTGGGTTCAAGTTTTGGGCTTGGAACTTAATATTTGGGCAAGTCCTTTAACTTCTCCAAACCTCCACACCCCATAAATGTTTTCTTACCTAGAAAATGAGGGGATTGTACTTTGAGGTCTTTTCAAGTTCTAATTCTAGAATGTAATTTACATTCCTTCCATTTTGTAATGCTCATTGAAACTGAATTTCTCCTAAGGGCCATTTCTTGGCCCTCTTTTCTAAGGTCAACTAGTCCTTTCTTATCTACAGCACACAGGGCTGGACAGAGGAGTTGGTACACACTCTGTGTTCCTCAGTGCGACGTTCAGACACTCCTTCTGTATCAGCAACCACCCTCACAGGTTCATAGGATTGAACTCCCTAACCTTAATGATTGTGACCTCTGACACACTCTACCTGTACCTCACAGATAGGAGTGGTTTGCCATACTTTGGGTGCTCTCATCCTAATAAGGTAACAGAATTCCTAGCTGCGTCTCTGCTTTGGGCAAGTAACTTAGGACTTCACTAGATGACCCTTCTAGCTTGTCCTAACAAGGGAAAGAGCAATTGCAGTATTTTAGCCCCTCAGGCATCTTCCCTGCCCAAGACAGCTTTGCTTTTTATGACTGTGGCATAATATGTTGCAATCCTTTGCATTAGCATTGCCATGGGGCAGAATAGTGACTAATACAGTGAAAAGTTGGAGAGCTTAAATGAGTTAGAGATACATGTAGCCAGTATAAGGATCAATACATAAATAGCAAGGCACATAACCAAGAGAGTGGTCAGTGTGGGATGTGCATCAAATTCGTACCTCTCAGCAATACCTCGTGGTGGTATTTCTATTAAATGAGAAGATGGCCAAAACTGAGATCCTAGAGACCAGTCAGTCTGCTGGTATTTAATACGTATTCTCTGGAATTTGTATCTTAAGGATAAATACATAAGAAAATTTATAGGAAAACACCTAAGCAGTGGTTCCAAGGGAAGCTTAAATGGGAGAACTGCAGGCAAGTTGGACAGAAGAAATGTAATTCAGAAGCTCTGTAATAATAGCAGACAGTTTAATTACATGAACAGCAAAAAAAATGTGATTGCTTGTTTTGAAGGAAGGAATCAGAGCTTAATAAAAGGCTCAGTAAACTCAGGTAACTAACCACTGAGAATAAGAAACAATAAGTATTCAAGGTAGAAAGGACTGTGTTGAGGGTCATATAGTTTTCTTTATCCAGCTGGGCTCATACTGTGTAAGTAACAAGACTATCAGATATCTGATAGATCCTTAAATCCTTTGAAATGTCATCAAGTCATTTTGGGGCTTTTTGTGGGTACTTTTTCCAACAGTATACATCTCAACCACTCTAACTACTTGTGTTCCATAAATTTCTGATAGATAGCGTTAGGTCAGAGAACACTGGCATTAAAAGGCTTTTGCATTAATTAGAGCAAAGGGTGTTGATGATTTCAAACCACTGTTTGGGGTCTTTGAAGGCTGCTGAACAAGTTCCCACATGAAATCCAGCCTGATCTGTTCTTAATTCAGTTCTAGGTCAAACTTGTTATTCATTTGTATCGTGTTCAATGCGTACACATCTAACTGCATGGAAATATATGTTTTTCATCCACTTTGTTTTTTTGATAATGAATGGTTGGACTGAATTGTGTAACTGTGTGTTTTTGGATTTCACTTAGGGGACTTTGTAGCATTTTGGAAGTTCATCATCCTAAGATTCATATACCATAGAAAATGTAGGTATAAAACACAAGTAGATGTGCTTGTAATGTGCAAAAGTAACATGTAATTTGAGTTATGACTATCCCATAACATCCTATTTTTCAACACTATCATTGTAGAGTTCAGCTGCAGCATAACAGATTTTGCTCCAGATCTTTGTTTTAACTCTTTGTGAATCTTTATGTTTCAAGTGTGTTTCTTGTAAACAACATATTGTTAGATTCTGCTTTCTAATCCATTCTGCTCTCTTCGTATGTTTTATGGGTGAGCTCATCCCATTCATATTCACAATTATGGTAATTAATTGTTTGTTTCCCTTAATTCTATTATTATTTTTTCCCTTTTCTTCCCATGTCCTTACAAGAGGACTATGCTCAGCCCTGATGTTTTTTTCATGCAATTTGCTTTCATTTCTCTGTTCTACTTCTCTTCTACTCTGCCAGACCCTAATCACAAGTTCCTACCTTTTCTTTCCTTCCTTTTAAATATTTTTTTTTTGTGATTTAGCTTTTAAAGTTAGAGTTTGCTTTGCATATGACTAATGCCTCTCCAAATCTAGCACTTCCCCTATTTTCCTTTTTATGTATATATGTAAAAGGTAAAACATATGCATATGTACATGTACACATGCATGTATATATACATAGATATGTTTTGTCTTCCTTTGATTTGTTCAGATGAAAGTGAGATTCAAATGACTTCTACTACCCCTAACACAATTTGCAAACCCTAGTAAGATGAAAAAATCAGTTCTCTCACCCTTCCTTCCTTTTTCTTCCCTAATACATTCCTTTCTTCCTCTATTATTTTAACATAATCAAACATGATAAAACCACCCTCATGCTCTTTGTCTTATTATAATGCTCTGTGACCCCTGATAATAACAGCATTCCAAGAGAATATATATATGTATATATATATATACATATATACATATACACACACACACAATCCCCCATATTGACATATAAGCAGTTTATCTTTGTGTAATCCCTTATATTGCTCACTCATGCTTATTTTTGATGTCTTTCTTGTCTCTGCATTTGTATTTCAAAGTTTCTAGGCAGCTTTAGTCTTTTCATCAGGAATGCTTGAAAATTCTCTACTTCATTAAAGGTCCATTCCTACGCCCCTGTGTCATACTCAGGTTTTTGTTACTGTTACCCTGTGATGACAATCAAATTAGGATCTTTTGCTGTTTTTGTTTTACTAAAAGTACCTCTGGTTGAATAATGTGATTAAAGAAGATCTTTCTCACCTATTGATGGACCTGCTCATTGTGGGAAGCTTGATTAGGGGAGGTATTTTGTAGGAGGGTCCCAAGTACCTTTTGTTTTTTCTATTGAGGAACTGGGTCAGAGGGTTATGCCCTTTGGCTCTAAAAAAGTGTATAAATACTCTGAGGGTGAGGTTTTACTTTGGGGCTTAGATTTTGTAAGAAGGTTTGAGTGTCAGATGAGGAATCTGGGAAGCCGCCAAAGGGCCCCCCTGACTTTGAAAACCCAGATATCTGTTCTTCCGTCTCTGGTAACTATGGTCAGACAGTTGGGGTTCAACTGTCTGTTGAATTCAGGCAGAGGAAGCCATGTCTTTTGACTTCTAATTTCTCTATATTTTCTTTGAAGTTCAGGGGGCTGACTCCCCTGAACTAGGTGAATAATATATGTGTTTGGTTAAAGGAATGATGCATGCGTTTGATTAAAGTGATTGTTAGCCCCTCAAAAGTTGCCTTTTCTTTGATGAATGCAGATCTGAGAATCTGTGATAGCAGGCCCTTCTGTGTATTTTGGGGTGCTTACTGATACATACCCAAGTAAATTACTCTTCATTGTAATCCTTTCTTTTGCCTTCTGGAATATCCTATTCCAAACTCTGTGCTCCTTTTTAATTTTAGTGCTAAATCTTATGTGATCCTGACTGTAGCTCCTTGGTACTTGAATTCTTTCTTTCTGGCTATTTGTAGTATTTTGTTGTCATTGTTGCTGTTGACCTGAAATACCTGGAATTTGACTGTGATGTTCTTGGGAGATTTTGTTTTGGGTTTTTTTCCCAGGAGATGATGGGTGGATTCAATTTTTACTTTGCCTTCTGGTTCTAATATATCTTGGCAGTTTTCTTTCATGATTTCTTAGTCTTTTTTTGGTTATGACTTTGAAGAACTTTAATGTAAATTTATCTCTCCTTAATCTGCTTGCCATTTAAGTTCTTTGTGATATGAGATAGCTTACATTTAGTGTAGCACTTTAACTTTGTTTTGATATTTCTTGTCTCATGGAATGGTTAACTTCTGTTTGGTTCATTCTAATTTTCAAGAAGCCTGTGTTTTGGGGTAAGGTTTCATTTTTCTTGTAGTAATCTGTTAGTTCTTCCAAGTATTTCCTTTAAGGCTCTTATTTCTTTTTTAGGCTTTCTTTATCATTTTCATCTTTAAGTCATTTTAAACTATTAGGGGAAAAAAAGGAATGTCTGATTTCTGTTCTTTAAGAATTCTAGCTGACATTGGGACTATGTTTTGTTTACGGTTATTTTAGAGTTGTTCTTTTCTTCTGGGTGTGTGCCTTAAGTGTCTCTCATTCTATAATAGCTCTTTATCATGAGAATCTTTTTTTTGTTGTTGTTGTTGTTTACTTATTTTCTTAGCCTGTGTTCTTAAATTGAGACTTTGTAGTATGGCTGTACTCTGTGCACTTCTATACTTCTTGTTTGGTCCAAATTTGTATTTTCTAGAGTCTTGTTACTGCTTTCCCCAGGTACTGAGTGTTGTGTTCTTTAAGGATTCTGGAGGTGGTTGGGGACCTACCAACTTATAGTGTACCCATAGTGGCCTGATCTAATATGAAGTCTGATGGCTTCCCTTTTGATCTGAGCTTTGCATGCTCCTGACCCCAGTTTTGGGCTGGGCAACACAATTGTAGGCTTACTTCTAGGTAGAACTCCAGCAAAGTGCTGCTGAATCCAGGCCCTGTCAGCTAGCTGGAAGGTTACGTAGGCTCAGAGCAACAGAACTTCATGCTTTGCCATGGTCTGAGCTCCCCACTGTATCACCAAGGCAATATTCACAGCACTGATGATGACTATGAATATGCTGATGTAGTTCTGAATCGCAAAGTATAACCCTCCATATAGAAGGCAGAAGAAAAACTTTTATTCAGACACCAGAAAGCTAAATCCCAGCACCAGAAAGTTAAATCCATCATAGTAACTGAAAAGTCAATACACATAATCACTGCAGGAGACAAAGTCATTCCCAAGCCTTCTTTCAATTTGCCCTCCTCAACACCCCCCCCCCCACTCCTACCACCCTACCTTCCCACAAATAAACACTCACAAGATTAGCTATTCCTGCCTATGTCCTCTCCTCCTCCATCCTAACTGCTCTCCCCAACTTCCTCCCAGTTCTGCTCCACCCTTCCTGTTCTACCTGTGCAGCAAGCTCCTTCTATCACAAGTGACTGAGGCTTCCATGTGATTTAAGCAGGTCACATGGTCCTATTAATGAATGGGAAAGATCTTCCTATTTAAATTACCATTACACTCATCATGGTCACTTATCTATAGGTTTCATCCAGGGCCAGTGGACTGAATTTGCTGCCCTTTTCTAGATCAGTGACTCAGCTGCTAGCTGGCTCCTTTTCCTGTTCCCTGCAAGGAAGAAACAAAAAGCAGGTGGAGGTCTTTCTAGATCTCCAAACTTCTGACTCCCCTAGAACGGTAGCTGAAGATGAACCCTACTCATAGTCACAGGTCCCCTCCTCAGTCCATACAGGATCTAGCTGCACAAGATCCTATTTCTGATCCATGAACTGGAGAAATGGCTCAATATGTTTTCTTCTTGGATTTCCTTATCACTCTCAGACTGGTGCTCTTTCTAGATCTTTGTTGGAGTAGCTGTGAGGGACAACTGCGTTATGCTGCTTTTGCCCACACTGTCCTCTTGGCCTGTCTCTCTAACATATGCATTGTAAAAAATGTTTTTTAGTATGATGGAATTCCTTTATAACATTAATATTAAAGGACAAGAATAATATAGTATAGCCTATGTCCCATGTCATATCTAGTTATTTTTATGGTATGGAGTTAGGGTTTTTTCTTTAAAAAATGTATATATTTTTTAATAAGTCCAAACCCAAATGGGCTCCATTTTTACTGTATGAGATTAAACCTATTGATTTAGAATGATCACTATGGGTTTCCGTGGAGAAGAGGGATATTAGTCATAATCTTTAAGTACACATGATTCTTTTCTTTTTCTAGTGTATAGCTGTGAACCAAAAAAAAAGAACTTAGTGAAGTGTGAGCTGAAAGGAATGATCTCTGTTAGGTTAAGATCATGAACTGACTGCCTCTCTCTTCTATGGTTCCCATTTCTCAACAATAGCTTTGACAGAAGGGAAAAACTTCTGGGAGACTTTGATTGTGATCGTAGGATCATAGATTAGAGGCCTTCTAGTTCAACCCTTGCACTTTGAGGATGAGGAAGCAGGTCCAGCATGGTTTTGATTATTCCAAGGTCCCACAGCTAGAAAGTGTCAGAATGTAAAGGAGAGTAGGGAGTGTTTCATTCTTTGCATTTCTATCTGTAGCACCTAACACAGAGTCTGGCACAAAGTAAACACTTAATAACTGCTTGTTGATGGATTAATTGATCTAGGTAAATAGCTTAAGCATGATAAGACTAATGTTGACATAAAAATCAAGCAAAAATTGTGAGTTCTTTAGATTGTAAGAGAAGACTACAAAGAGTAACCACTGGAAGAGAAAGTTGGAAAGTGATTAGATGTACAGATCATTTAAGGAAAAGCACTTCCAAGTTAAAGCAAGACCTACATTTTTCCTAATGTGTCACTACTTTATTGAACTTTAAACTAAGTTTCACCTGATTAAAGGGAAAATTTAAAGAGTGTAATAAAACACACAGCTAGACTTCTTTCTAGATGTGGATTAGTTGTTACGTTTTATTTGTTGATAACCTTCCTCATGATTTTCAATCTAATTTTGTCTTTGTTCCAATTCTCCATTCTCATTTTAAACCACTAGCCTATAAACATAGGTATGGGTAAGGGAAATAATTGTGTTTCCAGGCAAACCATTTGTTGTTAATAGTGGGCAATTATCATAACGTATGTTTATTACTTTATCTTGACTTATGTCTGGCAGTTGAAATATGCTTCAAGGGTGTTAATGAATGACAGAAATAGAATTCCCCTACTTAAAAAAAAAAGAACTTAGTGATTATGGGACTAATTAAGCCATCAGAAGAGAATAAATGGGTCACTGACTAGCAATGGCTGCAGTGAGAATCATTTGTTTATTAAAGAAAAAAGACCTCTCTTTTCAACTGAGGGTTTCCATTTACTTCTTGATAATCAGTATTCTGAGCACCAAATGAACTAATCTTTTAAATCTTAGTAGATTGTTAATGGATGATTATAGTTTTTGCCTTTCTGATCATACCCACTGGTAGGGAAATAATCTATTTGATAGAGATATACCAATAATTTAGATTTCGTTAATAATTCAATTTATTTGATAGACAAAATTGAAGAATGAATCTTTGTGCATATTCAAAATATCTTATTGTAATACAATTTTACTATTATAGAAGAGTATATATAGCTATTGCTGATGTCTTTAGGCTCATTTGATCCACTCGATAACACCTTGAGGTAGGTACTGCTTTTGTTTTACAAATAAGGAAAATAAAGCTTAAGGAGGCTAATTGTCTTGTTTCAGGTCACACAACTATTAAGCACTGGAGACGGGATTCATACTCGTTTCCTCTGACTCATTCCAGTGTTTTTTCATAGTGTAGTTATAGTACAAGAAGATAGGATGTGATCTTATAACCTAGTATGAAGAATAATTCAACAGAATTCACAAATGCTAAGCACCTACTATGTGTAAAGTATTGAAGAAAAACAAGTGATTACAATGTCATTGAGGGACAGAGGAGACAGGAGTGAAAGGAGAGAGAGAAGGAGAGAGAGAGAGAGAGACAGACGGACAGACAGACACAGACAGAGACAGATAGAGAGAGACAGTGATCTTGGTGGGAGTGTGTGTATATATATATATATATATATATATATATATATATATATATATATATATATATATATATATATATATATATATATATATATATATATATATATATATATAGTATTGGAACCATGAAATTCCTGCATAGATAGGAGTCTAAATGAATTATGAACATACTAAGATCAAGCATTAGGCAGATGAGTTATAAACATAAATGGCCCAGAAGCTGGAGACTGCAGTATGTAAAGCAGAGGCCTCCCTTTTTGTATGCCCTGGCAGCAACTGTGTCCTCAGTGTATTCAATAGAGCAGTTGCAAAAAAGATTCAATATTTACCAAAGAAGAAGATAGACTAGGGGGCAGAGCCAAGATGGCAGACTAGAAAGACACACTTACATAGGGTCCTCCCCACAGCCCATAAAATACCTGTAGAGAGGGACTCTCAACAAATTTTGGAGCAGCAGAAGTGGAGAACAACAGAGTGGAGGAGATTTCCAGCCCACGGTGACCTGAAAGGCCCATGGAAATGTCGATTGTGCTGGACACGGAGTGGAGCGTGGAGCCCAGCCCAGCCTTGGCCAAACAGCGAGGCACAAGGAGACTCTGGGAGGAGGACACCTCGGGGGAGGAATCTCCAGTCGCAGTAGCAGGTCCTCAGATCCCTCAGCCCACAGACACCAAAGGTCAGAGACAGGGTTTAATCGGCTGGCCAGGAAGGGAGAAGGGCTTTCCCATAGCTCTGGCAGCAGGCAGCAGCCACAGGGCCTACACAGCAGTCCATAGGGAAGCTCCATTGTTGGAGCGCACAAACCCCTGGGGGCATTGAAAAGCTGAGTCTTACCTCAGCCCCGGGTGGAGGCCCTGGGAGAGCTGATCTTTGTCTCACACTGAATGGTGGCCCTACCCATCCAGCTTATCTGAAAATCAGCCCCCAGTGCTGACTTGGGAACTGGAGGCCAAGTGGCTGTGGAGAGGTATCTGCAAAGATTCTGGGCACAAAAATCCCTCTCTGCATCCAGACCAGTACACGCTTAATTGTGCCATCTTGGAGGAACTGAGATCTTACAGATTCTTAGAGTATACCCTACTCTTGACAAAGGACCCAAAAGTCAAGTAACTGGTTGGGAAAATGCCCAAAAAGGGAAGAAAAGTAAGACCATAGAAGGCTACTTTCTTGGTGAACAGATATCTCCTCCCATCGTTTCAGATGAGGAAGAACAATGCTTACCATCAGGGAAAGACATAAAAGTCAAGGCTTCTGTATCCCAAACACCCAAAGTAAATATTCAGTGTTCTCAGGCCGTGGAAGAGCTCAAAAAGGATTTTGAAAATCAAGTTAGAGAGGTGGAGGAAAAACTGGGAAGAGAAATGAGAGAGATGCAAGAAAAGCATGAAAAACAGGTCAACACCTTGCTAAAGGAGACCCAAAAAAATGCTGAAGAAAATAACACCTTGAGAAATAGGCTAACTCAATTGGCAAAAGAGGTTCAAAAAGCCAATGAGGAGAAGAATGCTTTCAAAAGCAGAATTAGCCAAATGGAAAAGGAGGTTCAAAAGCTCACTGAAAAAAACAGTTCTTTCAAAATTAGAATGGAACAGATGAAGGCTAATGACTTTATGAGAAACCAAGAAATCACAAAACAAAACCAAAAGAATGAAAAAATGGAAGATAATGTGAAATATCTCATTGGAAAAACAACTAACCTGGAAAATAGGTCCAGGAGAGACAATTTAAAAATTATGGGACTACCTGAAAGCCATGATCATAAAAAGAGCCTAGACATCATCTTGCATGAAATTATCAAGGAAAACTGCCCTGATATTCTAGAACCAGAGGGCAAAATAAGTATTCAAGGAATCCACTGATCACAGCCTGAAAGAGATCCAAAAAGAGAAACTCCTAGGAACATTGTAGCCAAATTCCAGAGTTCCCAGTTCAAGGAGAAAATATTACAAGCAGCTAGAAAGAAACAAATCAAGTACTGTGGAAATACAATCAGGATAACACAAGATCTAGCAGCTTCTACATTAAGGGATTGAAGGGCATGGAATAGGATATTCCAGAAGTCAAAGGAACTAGGACTAAAACCAAGAATTACCTACCCAGCAAAACTGAGTATAATACTTCAGGGGAAAAATTGGTCTTTCAATGAAATCGAGGATTTTCAAGCATTCTTGATGAAAAGACCAGAGCTGAAAAGAAAATTTGACTTTCAAACACAAGAATGAAGAGAATCATGAAAAGGTAAACAGCAAAGAGAAGTCATAAGGGACTTACTAAAGTTGAACTGTTTACATTCCTACATGGAAAGACAATATTTGTAACTCTTGAAACTTTTCAGTATCTGGGTAGTTGGTGGGATTACACACACACACACACACACACACACACACACACACACACGCACACATACAGAGCATAGAGTGAATTGAATAGGATGGGATCATATCTTAAAAAAATGAAATTAAGCGGTGAGAGAGAAATATATTGGGAGGAGAAAGGGAGAAATGGAATGGGGCAAATTATCTCTCATAAAAGAAGCAAGCAAAAGACTTTTCAGTGGAGGGAAAAAGAGGGGAGGTGAGAGAAAAACATGAAGCTTACTCTCATCACATTTGACTAAAGGAAGGAATAAAATGCACAATCATTTTGGTATGAAAACCTATCTTACAATACAGGAAAGTGAGGGAGAAGGGGATAGGAGGGGTGGGGGGATGATGGAGGGGAGGGCAGTGGGAGGAGGGAGCAATTTGAAGTCAACACTCTTGGGGAGGGACAGGATCCAAAGAGAGAACAGAAGCAATGGGGAGCAGGATAGGATGGAAGGAAATATAGTTGGTCTTATACAACATGACTATTATGGAAGTCCTTTGCAAAACTACAGAAATATGGCCTATATTGAATTGCTTGCCTTCACAAAGGGAATGGGTGGGGAGGGAGGGATGAAGAGAAGTTGGAACTCAAAGTTATAGGAACAACTGTAGAGTACTGTTCTTACTACTAGGAAAGAAGAAATACAGGTAATGCGGTATAGAAAGTTATCTGGCCCTACAGGACAAAAGAGAAGATGGGGACAAGGGAATAGAGGGATGTTAGAAGAGAGGGCAGATTGGTGATAGGGGCAATTAGAATGCTCGGCATTTTGGGGAGGGGGGAGGGGAGAAATGGGGAGAAAATTTGGAACCCAAAATTTTGTGAAAATGAATGTTAGAAGTTAAATAAATAAATTTAAAAAAAAAGAAGATAGACTAAATGTGTAGTTTAGCCATTCCTAATTGCATGCCAAAATCTGGGCAACGTGCATCCTCTGCTTTGTTTTTCAGTGTTGATGCCTAGGTAGATTTCCTATGAATGAATATAGATCTCATTGAGGAGACTTCATTAGTGCTCAATATAATTAGCACAATGTTATCCACAAATTGGAGTCTCTAGGAACCCTTGCCTTGTGTAGGGAATCACTCTTTTAATTGCACTTTTCCCAAGATATACAACATTGGTGAGTCCTTTTATGCACTTTTATTTCCACATATTATGCCTGAAGATGTCAATATTCAGAGTTTCATTGGACAGTTACCTCTGTGATTGCATTTGTTTTGGAAACCCTCTATTCATCATGGATTTATTCAGTTTGTATTTGGCCAGGACTAGCTGTTCTTCACTTCAGCTTCTTCAGAGATGTTTTCATTCACATAACACTTCAGGGACTGAGACAATATCACCATGGCTGATAACAATAGATTAACATAGAAATGCCAGATCTGTTCCATTTCACGGCTATTTGTCCTTCTCTTAGCTTTGTTGACAAATGTTTTCAGAATGATCTAACTTTGGAAAATCTACCATCAGATTCTTTGAAAATTCATATTGCCCTTAACTACTTGTCTATTATCCTCTGTAATATATTTTTTTTCCCCAATGAACTTGGCTTTGTTGGTGTTGCTCCTGACTCCAATGATAGATAAAATTGGTAATGAGAACAAATATTTCCTGGATGAAATGATTTCCGGTCTCTTTCAGCCCCCTTATTATACAGAGGGGGTCATGTCCAGTCATTCTGATCTATGTCTTGCCACTGGATCCAGATGTTTGGAGGAGAAAGTGAGGCTGGTTACCTTGCACAGCTCTCCCTCATTTAAATCCAATTCACTTGCAAGTCATGGCATCATCTTCCTGATGTCACGGTCCTCTTGGAGAACAGGCAACAACAATCACAACCACGATATTGTACAGAACATTTTGATTTTGTTAAACTTCTCTAAGAAATGTTGATGGAATGCATTTATTTTTGTGTATTTTCTATTTTTTTTTGAATAAACATCCTACTTAAATTGAAGCAGCTATAACTGTGGGCAGTGTCTTACCTTTTTTTCTTCTTCTAACTTGATATTAGTTTTTGTCTTAACAAATTAGTGATCTGACTCTAGAGAATCAAAACCATAGAGTTTCAAGGTTGAAAAAGCTCTTAGAAAACATTTAGCTCCGTTCATACCTGAGAAATAATCCTTTCTATGATATCATATCCTCAGCAAATGATCATCCAGTCCTCACCCGAAGATCTTTGGGGAGGAGGAATCTCATTATTCCCCAAGCTTATTTCACTTTGGGATAACTATAATTGCTAGGGTATTTTTTGTCATGTGAGGGAGTGGTCCTTGATAGTCCAGGTTCTAACTGAAGAAAAGGGGCAAAGAGCAGGATGTTTTGAGGTATTTGACTGACTGTAAAAGATATTGCTATTTCAGGTGATCCCTTTATGAAGTGGGAATTATTCCCTTGAGTGAATCAGAAAGGAAGTAAGGGGTAGGATTAAGAATGATAGACCATACCTCAGCATGACCTTTAAATGTCAGGTCACCAAGTCCAGGAAAGAGACTGGAAATGGGACGCAGCTGCTACTTCCACCCATTGTACCTAGCTCTGCCTTCTGAGGCCAAGGAGATCATGTCTAATCCTTCTTCCATATAACATCCCTTCAAATACTTGAAGACAGTTGTCACAACTGGCCAAGCATCCCCGGTTCCTTCAATTAGCTGCAATTTCATTATTTCTTCTGGTTTCATTTATAGAAAGCATATCAATATGGATATGGTTCAGTTTCCCCAATAATGTTGTAAATTGAGTAGCCAAAGTTCTATTAAAGTGTATGGAACGTCTAAGAGTTGAATGCTTATTTACCCTCTCTGCCCCCTTTTCTACTATTTTGCTACTGGCACTGGGTAAGCAGAATGAGTTACATAGGATTAAGAACCATTCTGCATTTTTATCTGTTTTGTCGATTATTAGGCTAAAAAAAAATCACCATCTAGCTGCCATTCCTCTGGTATCAAGCTTCTCTGCACTTAGTGACTTGGGTGCTGAGAGAGTACGTCTAGGGAATAGCCAGAACCAAACTGAAACGCTGTCAAGTCTACCAAAGGTGACACTTCATTGAAGTAGGCCTGGAAAACCCAACTCACCTGCATACCAGGGTAAGGCTCTAAACTGTAGTATTTTTATAACAAAATCCATGTTAAATGAGGAAAGGAAAGCTGAGAATGGAGCAGAGATGACTTGATCAAAGCTTGAATTAAGCCACGTATTTCAAATATATCAACTGAAATTTAATACCCAAGATAGAACCTTTCCTTGTCATTATATTCCAATAATTTCATACTGTTCCAGTCAAGTTAGGAAATATTATTAAATGCCAGAAAGGCAATGTGTTGAGGTGGATAGAGAGCCAGTCTTGTCCTTAGGAAGATCTGGGTTCGTATCTTGCCTCTGACATGAGCTGGCTCTGTGACCCCAGGCAAAGAGCATGACTTGTCATTGCTCTGGGTGGCTCTCTAAGACTGTAAGTTGCAGAGAAGGTGTTGAGTTGCATTGTAGAGAGAGTTCTTTCACCTGGGAGTTCCCTGTGTCAGTGAAACTATAGGTCCAATCCCTGTTTGTATTAAATGCCTACTGAGTGCAAAGCACTGTGGGAACTGCAAGACGTAGTCTTTGTCCTTATGACACTTATAATTGAAGAGAAGGACATACATATGATAACTGGAATACACATTAGTACATGTCAAGTATATTAGAGAAGTACAAAATAAAAGGGCTGTGTGAGATTCAGAGTGGGAAGAAGCTTCTTTACTGAAAGGGGAATAAAGTAGGGAAGTTCTTGTATTGGTCACATAAAGATGAGTAGGAATTCAACAAGAGAGGAGAAAAAGTCCTTCCAGGTAGAGGGAATTTTGTGAACAAGGGTACAGAGGCAGTAGAGCAGAATCTTTCTAGCTGGAGTGTAGAGTATGTAGAGCCGAACAATTTAAGATAAGAAGTGATATGAAATAAAGTACAGCCGATTAAGAGTGGAAAAAAACATCTTTGTGGTATTCATTTATCTTAGTTTTATCTTGTTTTTCTCATAAATCATTTTCATTCTTTGTATTCAGAACTTATCAAATCCACCATTTCTATCTGAATAAATTTTGGCTTGTCAAAATAGCAAATAAATCATACTTAACTGATATTAGTTAAAAAAAAAAAACCACCAGAATTCTTCTGGTTGCAGAAATTGGGCAGTGCTAAACAAAACAAAACGAAACAAAACAAAAACCCAGCATGGAATAGAGAAAGCTCACCATCTAGTGGCTTCCCTTCAGGTAGCTTGTGGATTTTGTGCCTTTTAAAAAATTTGACCTGTAATTTGAGTCAATGAGTTTATTTTTAAAATTAGTATCTTATTTTCTTTCAGTCATAATCAACTATTCATTGTTAAGACTAACTAAATAGCTGGGTCACTTTGCCTTTCTCCCTTTTGGTTTTATTTTGCTTGGAAAGTTGAATTATTTTAGAGTAAACTTAATTTGCCTAATCTTTTCACTTTTTCACATTCCTGCTGTATAAAGGATAGATTACTTATACCTCAATACTGAAGGATCTGATTTTTTTTTTGTCGGTGTCTGAGCATGGTATAGTGGAAAGAAAGCTGGACTGGGAATTGGAAGACCAAAATTTGAATCCTGCTTCAAATTATTTTATTAGTCATTGGGTGATAGGCAGGTCCCCTTTCTCACCTGTAAAATGTACCTCACAGAGCTGTTGTGAGGTTCAAATGAATTACTGTATGTTCAACTGTTCTATTATTAGTATAATAATTATTGTTCCATACTGATCCACGACCCCTCCTCTTCTCAGTAAATTATATTCATGAGCTGCTATCACTGAGAAAAAGCACTTCTCTGCTGTAACCTTAGGATGGAGATTTCTAAAGTTAGGTGTGCTGGTCCTCTGGTGACAAATGTAAGTCTGGCTCTGCTTCCATACTCAAAATTTTTCAAGCTTGGTAGAATTTGCCCAAGATTGTATTGTCTTTTGTTTAGCTGTTGGAGTCCAAGATCATCTTCTTATTCGAGGCATAAATTGCGGATAATACTATGATACTGACATGTCTTTGTAGAATTCACTTGCAGACATATTGATGCCTTAATAGTTCTTTCTCAGTTAATTTACCTTTAAATTCTAAGTGATTTTTAAATAAAATTCCCCAAAGCAGTGCTGTGGATCTTTCAGAGAGATAATATTCAGTTTCTACATTAAATGCAGAACTTATTTAAAGCATAACTCAACCAATAATCATTTAATAAGTTCTTATGAAAGGCTAAGCAATGCTCTGAGCACTAGTATACAAAGACAAAAATCTAAATACACAAAGTAATATTTGTACGTGGAACTCATTCTGTTTTCTCACAATTCATGACTCTATGTGGGACTTGATATGGTAATGAGAGGGTGAATCTTCTTCCTGTTGGAAAGTGACTAGCCCTAGCAACTGCTATGAATTTATTATCTGGAAACACAAGAGGGATGGGGGAACAAACAGAGATCTGAGGGCAGAGAGAGGCATAAAGAAGAAAAACAACAGAGTAAGCTTGCTGCTTTTAGAGGCCCCTCGGTAGCATCTCATTTGGTGGAAAGAACTTGCTACTACTGAGGGAGTTGAAAAAACCACCAGATCTCTCTGTCCATAATTGGAACAGACTTCTTTGGCAAGCCTAGACTTGAAGGGCTGTAAATGAGAAAACTGATTCAGCCCAAGGGCAGTTACCAAGCTGTTCCAAGTTTTAGCTAAAACTGTATTTTAAAAACATTTATTTGACTTTTATCTTGAATAATGATTACTCAAGTTAGAGCTAATCCACAACTCTCTTAGGACCAGCTAATTTGCTGCTTGGTAATTTTTATGAAGTTTCTAAAATATAGTCAGTCCGTAGCAGGGTTGCTTGGAGAGCAGCCCCACCTTGTGGAAAGATCTTGAAAAAAGATATTTTAATGAATCCAGACCTAAAGAATTCTGAGTAGTCCTGAAGTCCTCAAGAATTCAGGACTAAATAATTTAGGTAACATAGTTTAGCATGTTTTAAATGTATTTAATCCTTGTTCTTTGCTGAGATTGCCATGGAAGTTTATATAATAGGCACTTGTTTTTAAGGAAATAGGTTTATTTATCATAGAAAATGAACTAACTATATTTGGTGATATTTGGGAATGGGAAAGATATATGGTTCACACTTTTTCTGTTGAGGCAGATCTAATTATTTCAGATATAGTACGCTTTTATGTTTTTCCTCAGTTCTAAGGGGTGTCCTACACCTACAAAGGATTTCTCACACCTTCAACCAAGCAATTAGGTGGTACAGGGGATAGAGTATTAGGCATAAAATCAGGAAGACGTATTCATCAGTTCAAATCTGGCCTCAGACACTTACTTACAATGTGACCCTGGGCAAGTCACTTAACCCTGTTTGCCACAGTTTCCTTATTTTAACAGTGGGAAAAGGAAATGGCAAGTCACTCCAGTATCTTTACCAAGAATGTGTCACAATGAGTTAGACATGACTGAAATGACACAGCAAAACACCTTCAACACCAGATTAGTCATAGGAAATGAAATAACAATGATAGTTATACTCTGATTCCTTTACCTGTGAGAATACCTCTGATTTGGTTATAAAAATCAATCAATCAAAGGAATAAAGTAGGTTTGAACTAGCCCTAGACACCTCTACTGAATCTATCAATCACAGGTATAAACTAGGTACAAACCTATTTTTAGTCAATTTTGGTTAAGTCAAATTTTCCAAGTCATTGTATAAAACCATTACACAGGAGGTATATTAGTATTGGTGGGAAGAATTAGAAACACTTCTGGGTCAATGTACATCAGAAAATGAATTTCAGTAGTGAATATAGTTAAGCAGATGGAGTATTTTGAAGAGTCTGACTCTTTTGACTGTAACCAGAGAGTAGCTAGGAGAAGCGCAGAGAACTGAATCTTCTTCCTCCTCCCATTTCCCCCATTGACCATAGGATCACCTTATGAACATCAAAAGGTCAGAAGATTTGAGCTTCCCATTAGAGTTAGTAGCAGTGACCTTAGCATAGCAACAACTGACAGCATCATTATCTGAATCTGGGAACTGAGGACAAAGTGGATATGCTGAAGAAAACAGCTTTGGTTCTCCATCAGGGCGCTCATACTGAGAACCCAGGAAAGGAATTACACATATGGAAGAGGTATTTCCTGAAGACTAGACATGGAGAGAAAAAGAGGATTTGTGAGTTATCCCTTTGCCACATGTCCTTTCCAAGCTTAAGCCCACTACCCCAGGGACTGAGTTTGTGCAGAGGGGGGAGTGTACCCCCGGTTTGGGTGATGTTTTCAGTTTCTGACTTTGCTGAACTTCCTCAGTAAATATCCATTTTTTAAAGTTAGTTGGTATCAAGCAAGTTAATTAGTATTGAATGGGGGCATGTTGGTGATTGTACTAAGAAACACTTGTAGTCTCTCAGCATTGCACTTTTTCTTTCTCTCTCTGACCTTTCTTTTCTCCCACTTTTCTCCCATTTACCATCTTACCTTGTATTATAGTTACAGTAATCTCTTACATATTGCTACCCCAAATATAGCTATTTAAAAAAATAATATTGTGAAAGTACTAAAACAAAACTCTACTTTTGGTCATGCGTGTTAAACTTAAAGTCAGACATTCTCTCTGTTTCTGTCTCTATCTGTTCCTCTCTCTTTTTGCCTCTTTGTGATATATCTTTATGGAGCATTGAACAATCTTCCAAATCTTTCCAAGAAATTTTCTCTAGGAAAATTCTCTATCTCCCTCACTCCTGGGCTTGTTAAAGATGACTAGTTATCTACTAATTAGGGTAAGTTCCATTGAATGATTAGCCAGAGAAATCAGAAAATACTTGTCTGCCAAGCTATGGACATCATTTTAGAATCTAGTGGATTTATGTTCCCAACTTTCCTAGATATATTTCTCCGTATGATTTTAGGGATATCCCTGAAGTGCTTTGAGGTTCTTCCAATACTATTGACAAGATTTTTTATATAGTAAGAATCAAAGTACAACCATGTTGTACATGGATCAAAACTTGGATCACTCTTTTTTCTCTTTCTCTTAGTTTCAGGGCATGGTAAATTCAAAGTGATAATGACAAAACATTTCCATGACAAAGTTCACTTTTGGATGTGGCATAACCACTCTCTTACTTGCAAGATAAGGACATAGCTGCTGTATTGATCCACTGCAAGACTGGGTCAGTCAGGTCTCTCTTCATGGCTACCTTGTCCTGGGCTGAGCCCCTGGACCACTCTAGTGGCTCTCCCAATCTTTTAAAGCTTGTGAGGTCTTTCCATTTCCAATAGTGCTTCAGCTAAGATCAGGAACGAATAAACATTATAGGGACAGAATAAATAATGGCACCATGTATTCACAGGCTACAAGTTGTCTCAGGTGGGGAGATAAGGGTCCAAGACTTCTCCCTACCTGTAGGCTTACAGAATTTCTTCCCTGATTGCCACCAGGAAAGCAAAGGATTGAATTTCTTTGTTGACGCCTTTTATACATATTTTTATTTCTGATGCAGCACCTAATTAAAAGACATTTCTGGACTATACAGCAAATAGTCACAGAATGCTTGTGCATGTTCTAAATTAGGGGAAGAGTTCCATAATATTTGATCATGAATTGTCAGGAGAAGCTGATCATGAATTTACAAACCATGAATTGATAAAAGGTAGAGCCTCCTGAGCATGCTCTGAAGGCTGGGTCCATATTCTTCAGTCCCTATTACAATGAAAAGGGATGTTTTATGATTGATGAAGAGGAGATTATATGGACAAATAGAAAATGGTTTGGGGGCAGATCTGAGGCAGCTCCAATGAATAAGGGATATGCTCAACAGGGAGATCCCACTGTCTTCTCCGTGGATGTCTTGTTCCCATATTTTCAGACCAGAAGTTTCTTTTTGCTCTCTCCTCCCATTTTAAACTTTTAAAGTTTGAATTATGACTGCCTAGGAAGGTATCTTCCTTTTATACTGAAACACTGACACTATGAAACTGCCTTGACTTACCACAAACCGATTTACTTCAAGTTGTATTTTTGTAGAATTTTGTGAAATTTTGCATCTATTTCTGTACATATTGTATTTCTTCCTCCTCACTTCCCAAGTATGCTGGGAATTCTTTGAAGACATATTTACCACATATAGTCATTTCCTGACATACTAAATATCTGATGAATGTTTGTTATATTACATTTGCTTATGGGGACACACCATTTGTAAAATCGGCATTTCAGATAGCAGAAAACTATTCCATTTCTTCTGAGGACAGGTTAAGTCATAGGGAGGCAGACTGGGGTGGTTGAAATGGTACTGGATTTGGAGGCCGAAGACCTGGGTTAATACCCCCGACTTTGGACAAGTTGCTTCTTTTCTTTGAGTGTCAGTTTCCTCATCTATAAAATTAGAAACTTGGACTTGCTGGGCTTTGAGGTCCCTCCTGGCTTCAGATCTAGGATCTTAATCTGTTTTACCTTCTAGTCTTAAAAGACTGAGCCCCTATTTTTGGGTCAAGACCATAATTTAATCAGTATAGGGAACTGTCCCTATTAATGCATATTGACAGTTCTGCGTTTTAGTCTGAGAGGTTAAATGATTTGTATATGGTCATCAGCTGGTGTGTGTCAAAGGCAAAATGTGTGCCAAAGTTGACTGACCAGGTTTTTGATAATTTCCTCTAAATCTGGCCTTCTATGCATTTTGTCATGTTGCTTTGCATTAGACTGTACTATTAACAAAGACATCCCACTCCACCATGAAAAGCAGTTTGCTTTCATGGAAGCTGTGATTTGGGAAACTATTTTTTTTTTTGTTGTTGTTACCACCAACTGTGTGATCTTATAGGTAGCTAGGTAGCACAATGGATAGACCACTGGGCCTGGAGTAATGATGACCTGAATTAAAGTCTGACCTCAGACATTTACTAGCTATGTGACCCTGAGCAAGTCTCTTAACCCTGTTTGCCTCAGTTACCTCATTTGTAAAGTGGGGAAGGAAATGGCAAACCATATTAGTGTCTTTGCCAGGAAAACTCCAAATGGGGTCATGAAGGGTTGGATATGACTGGAATGACTGAACAACAACAAAAGTGTAATCTTAAAGTTCAAGTGGGCAGAATAAATGGATAAAGCCCTGAGTTCTATTCCTGACGACACTGTGAACTAAACCAGTCTCAACCCTGCAGCTGCAGTCACTAATAGAGGCAGAAAATACAGCTAGGGTTTTTTGATTTTAAATCTCAAATGTTCTCCACTATTCAGGGCTACAACTTCCCAAGGTGACAGTGGCTTAATGGGTTATCCTTCTCAACACAATTATAGTTTAAATTGGTTCTTCAGTGGATTTCTCAGAATCATAGCTAGTACAGAGTGACCCAAGACTTTGTCCCAGGGCACTAGAATTTAGAGGATATAAAAATTCAACACATGAACTCCTTCAGTAGCACCATTGTAATGAAATCTCCCTTAACAAAGATTGCCTTGAGTATTACTTGTATTATTTTGACTTGAATTGCAAAATTAATTTGAAACATGTTTCTTAATGATTGCCCTGGGCTCCAGTATTGGTAATTATGATTCTGCTTTAACCCAAAGGATTGATTAAATGTAGGAGTTGCAGGCACTGTAGAAGTTTGGCAAAGGTGGTGGCAATGCTTTTTTTTGCCGGGTATGCTTTTCTGTGTCTCTCAAATCGCCTCAGGTAATCAGCATCCTCTTCATGGGCTCACCCTGTGTTTCCTTTTGAGATGTGTTTTCTTTGGAAGTATAAGACTATCCACAGTCAGTTCTTGAATCTTACAGCTGAAACTGTCCCCTCATCCACAGAGATATTGAAAAATGTTGAAAGAAAAGCTGCTCATGTTACAAAGGGTTGATTTTTGGAATAAGACTAGGTAAAAACCCTAACTCCCCCCACTCTATCCTTTGTCATAACTTCCTTGGTTAACCATCTCCTCATTTTCTAATTTCCTTGGACTTGGTGCACATACATTTCCTTTTCTTGTGGTTTGATTTATTTTTAGGCTTCTTTCCATAGTCATCATTAAGAAAGCTAGGGCAGTACTAGTCATGACAAGCAAGGCTTCAGCAATGGTCTTCTTCTGTCAGGGAGGTTGGCATCCTATTTGCTTCACACAAAGGTGGAATTTGGGGTAACAGGCTCCCTTCTGTCTTGTTGGTGAGATGCTGTATTGGGACAGAACGATTAGGTCAAGGCATTGTGAAGATGATCTAGGAATGTATTAACTGGTAAACTGATAGAATCAACATTTGGCTTCCATGGGAGTGGATCTTCAACCTGAGGCAAGATAGGTAAGGGAAACCATCTCTGTCATCTCTCTAAGGTGGCATGAGTTTAAAGTTACAGGTTTAGCCTTCTCTGGGACTAAACAAGAGACTGGCCAGGGTTAGCTATCAGGAAATGATCTCTGTACATAGGTGAGATGGGGGACTAGTAGGAGTTAGTTCAACTCAAGACAAGAAGCAATAGATAATGGATCCAAAAGGGGTCAAACCAAGTTGTATTCAGATGGAGCCCTAGACAGAAGGCAACTATGTTGACAACAATCAATCTAGATTTATTAGGCTAGAAATATTCCTCCTGGGCAAGAAAACTTTGTGAAGTCCTATGGTGATTTAAAATAACAAACTGATGGTCAGTATGACAAAGTGGATGGGACATTAGAATGGAGTTAGAAAAACCTAGGTTCAGATGTTACTTGAGGCACTTAGCTGTGTGACCCAGGGCAAGTCACTTAAGCTTTCTGTGATTCAGTTTCCTTATCTGTAACATGACAGGTTTGGACTTCATGGCTTCTAAAGCTCCTTCTAGTTTTTAATCTATGATTCTGTAATAAAAGCAATGATTATTATGAAAAACATTTGAGAGGTGGTCAGAGAAATTAGGGACAATATTTTAGAACTGTTTATTAGTACTTTATAGACAGAACTATCTTTGTGCTCATATCTCATTATTTTTTAGAAAATACCACTAAAATCTTTATCACTTTGCATGTGATCTATAATATAAGTGCAACAAATGTGTTGGGACTCAAAGTGAAAAGTAAAGTAGAGAGAATTCCAGTGAGATCTGGGATTTAGGTCAGGGAGAGAAGGCAATATGCCCTATGTGTGTGAAGTTCTAGTGATCTCTTTGAGATGGGAAACTATATCTTGAAAGTAAAATGCCCAGCTGGGATAGTTTTTGAAAACCAATAGACTTGGGAATCAGAGAAGACCTCTTTTTCATTCAGGAAAGTTCTGTCATAATAAATACTTATTGATTGATTATTTAGGAAAGGAATGAGTGAAGAGGAAGAAGTCATTGGTTGGTGTATCTGACCTTCTAGGTTTGTGGTGCATGTTAAGACACTGGGGGTGGCAGGTTGTTATGTAAATAAACTATGTGAGAGCATTTACACTTTTTAGATCACAATTTCTTAGATAATATTTTTTCCAATTTTTTTTCTTTATGTGAATGAAAATGAATAATGGGTTTTTGTTTGACTTTGCTGACCCGACAATATCATTTAAGGAGTAGTGAGTACAGAGAAATCCTTGAATTTAGGGACTCACAAAGAGTTAATATGGGTGAAAAGAAATAGGTCCTACATATCCGGATAATGACATCATGGAACTAAATATTATTTGCTGATGTCATATTCCTTTTAAAAATCATATTCCTTTTAAAAATTATTCTGAACTTAACAAACATCAAATAAAATAGGTAGTTTCTTATATATAGTAGAACAGAAAAGAATCACATATGAAACTATAGGTATCTATTATGTACAGCATTCTTGTCTTTTTAGCTATACGCTTAACTTTCAAAGCTGTCCTGTTTTTATTTTTAAAAAATAATTTATTTATTTTTCAGTTTTCAACATTCACTTCCACAAGAATTTGAATTTAAAATTTTCTGTCCATCTCTCTCTACCCCCCACCCCAGAACAGCATTCATCCATCCACCCGTTCCTCCAGTCTGTCCTCCCTTCTATTACCCACCCTTCTTCCATCCCTCTTCCCCTCTATTTTCCTGTAGGGCACTATAGATTTCTATACTCCATTGCTTGTATAGCTTAATTTCCAGTTGCATGTTAAAACAATTTTTAACATTTATTATTAAAGCTTTGAGTTCCACAGTCTCTTCTTCTGCACCCACCCTCATTGAGCAATTCAATTCAGTATAGGTCATACATGTGTAACAACGCAAAGCACTTCCATAATAGTTATGTTGTAAAAGACTAACCATATTTCCCTCTGTCCTATCCTGCTCTCAATTTATTCCATTCTCTTTCTTGACCTGTCCAATTGAGTGTGTGCTATTCCTCCTTAAGCCAAATAACCATGAGAGTAAGGCACACTTATTTCCTTTCATCTCCCCCCTTCCCCTCCATTGTAAAACTCTTTTTTCCCCTCTTTTATGTGAAATGATTTGTTACATTCTACCTCTCTCTTTCTCTTACTCCTAGTACATTCCATTCAACAGTAAATTTATTTATTAGATATTCTCCCTTCATATTCAGCTCACCCTGTGCACTCTATATGTGTGTATACATATGCCCATGTACATTATATATATATATATACACACATATATAATATACAAATACATACATACCCATACTCACCTACATATATATTCCCTCTAACTACCCTAATACTGAAAAAGGTCTCATGAGTTACAAATAATATCTTTCCATGTAGGAATGTAAACAGTTCAACTTTAATGAGTTCCTTAAGCCTTCTCTTTCCTGTTTACCTTTTCATGTTTTTCTTGATTCTTGTAATTGAAAGTCAAATTTTCTATTCAGCTCTGCTCTTTTTGACAAGAATGCTTGAAAGTTCTCTATTTCGTTGAATGACCATTTTTTCCCCTGAAGTATTATACTCAGTTTTGCTGGGTAGGTGATTCTTCGTTTTGATCCTAGTTCCTTTGACTTCTGGAATATCATATTCCAAGCCCTTCAATCACTTAGTATAGAAGCTGCTTAATTCTGTGTTATCTTGATTGAATTTCCACAATACTTGAATTGTTTCTTTCTGGCTGCTTGTAATATTTCTCCTTGACCTGGGAACTCTGGAAGCTAACTACAATATTCCTAGGAGTTTTCCTTTAGGAATCTCTTTCAAGAGGTGATCAGTGAACTCTGTCCATTTCTATTTTACCCTCTGGTTCTAGACTATCAGGGTAGTTTTCCTTGTTAATTTCTTGGAAGATGATGTCTAGGTTCTTTTTTTGATCATGTTTTTTAGGTAGATCAGTAATTTTTAAATTCTCTCTCCTGTATCTATTTTCTAGGTCAGATGTTTTTCCAATGAGATATTTTACATTATCTTCTATTTTTTCATTCTTTTGGTTTTGTTTAATAATTTTGTGTTTTCTCATAAAGTCATTAGCTTCCATCTGTTCCATTCTAATTTTTTAAAAAATTATTTTATTTGTTTTCAGTCTTCTACAATCACGTTCATATATCTTGGATTTTTTCCCTCCCTTCCCTTCCTTCCCGCCTCCCTCCCCACTCCTTCCCTGAGACAGCATGCAATCTTATGTAGGTTCTACACATACATTCCTATTAAATACATTTTCACCTTAGTCATATTGAATAAAAGAATTAAAATGAAAGGGAGAACAGAAAATAACCAAAACAAAATATAACACAAAAGAAAATAGTGTGCTTCATTCTGAGATCCGATTCCATAGTTCTTTCTCTGGATATGGAAAGTGTTTTGCCTCAAAAGTCCATTGAGAATTTTTTAGGTCCTTGCATTGCTGTGAAGGACTAAGTCTCCCAGAAAAATTCCTTGCACACTGTGGTTGTTGTTGTGCACAAAATTCTCTTGGTTCTGCTCCTTTCACTCAGCATCAGTTCATATTTTCCAGGCCTCTTTGAAGTCTTCCTGTTCATCATTTCTTATAGCACAATAGTATTCCATTACATTACTATACCAAAACTTGTTCAGCCATTCCCCAATTTATGTACTTCCCTTTGATTTCCAGTTTTTGGCCACCACAAAGAGAGTTGCCATAAATATTTTTGTGCATGTGGAACCCTTTCTCATTTTTATGATCTCTTTGGGATACAGTCCTAGAAGAAATATTTCTGGGTCAAAGGTAATGCACATTTTTGTAGCCCTTTGGGCATAGTTACAAATTGCTCTCCAGGATGGTTGGATTAACTCACAGCTCTACCAACAATGAATTAGTGTTCCAACTCTCCTACATCTTCTCCAACATTTATCATCTTCCTGTTTTGTCATGTTAGCTAATCTGATAGGTATGATGTTGTACCTCAAAGTTGTTTTGATTTGCATCTCTAATCAATAGTGATTTAGGGCATTTTCTCATATGGTTATAGATATCTTTAATTTCGTCCTCTGAAAACTGCCTGTTCATATCTTTTGACCATTTATCATTTGGGGAATGACTTGTAGTCTTGTAAATTTAACTCAGTTCTCTATATATTTTAGAAATGAGGCCTTTATGACAGAAACTAGTTGCAAAAATTCTTTCCCAGTTTTCTCCTTTCCTCCTAATCTTGGTTGCATTGGATTTGTTTGTGCAACAACTTTTTAATTTAATATAATCAAACCATTTTGTATTTCATAGTGTTCTCTAACTCTTGTTTGGTCAAAAATTTCTCCATTTTCCACAAATCTGACAAATACACTATTCCTTGCTCCCCTAATTTGTTTATAGTATCAATCTTTATACCTAGATCATGTGTCCACTTGGATTTTATTCTTGTGTATTGTGTCAGGCATTGTTCTATGCCCAGTTTCCACCACATTATTATCCAGTTTTCCCAGCAATTTATCTCAGTCTCCATTCTAATTTTTAAAGAACTATTTTCTTCAGTGAGTTTTTTAATTTCCTTTTCCATTTGACCAATTCTGCTTCTTAAAGCATTCTTCTCCTCATTGGCTTTTTGGACCTCTTTTGCCATTTGGGTTAGTCTATTTTTAAAGGTGTTATTTTCTTCAGCATTTCTTTGGGTCTTCTTTAGCAAGCTGTTCACTCACTTTTCATGATTTTCTTGAATCACTTTCATTTCTCTTCCAAATTTTTCTTCCACCTCTCCTACTTGATTTTCAAAATTCTTTTTGAGCTCTTCCATGGCCTGAGACTGTTGCATATATTTTTAGAGGTTTTGGATGTAGAAGCCTTGATTTTGATGTCTTCCTCTGATTGCATACTTTGTTCTTCCTCATTTGAAAGGATGGAAGAAAATACCTTTTCACCAAGAAAGTAACCTTCTATAGTCTTATTTTTTTCCCTTTCGGCATTTTCTGAGACAGTTACTTGACTTTTGAGTCCTTGGTAAAGTGGAGGGTATACTATCCTAGGCTTCAGAGATTTTGTGCAGCTGTTCTCTGAGATATGTCTAGGGACCTGTAAATTCTTAGTTCCTCCAAGGTGGCACAATCAAGACCTGCACTCTGGTCTGTGAGCAACCAAAATTACTGTTTTCTTCCCTGGAACTGTGAGTAGGTTTCCCTCTCCACAGCCAGCTCCAGTGCTTCTCCTCACCCCAGAACCTCCACTCAGTGCTAAGATCCAGATCAGTCGCTCAATTCCCCTAGGGTCTTTAGGCTGAGTGCTCCAAAAGTGGCTACTAATGCTGAAGTGGCTGCTGCCATCCTGGGGCTGGGTTAAGGCCAGACTGCACTCCCCTCTCACTCAGGGAAAAGAGCTTTCTTACCGACTTTTGAAGCTGTCTTCATCATTTGTGGGTTGAGAAATCTGGTAATTGCAGCTGCTATCCATGATTCTGTGCCCTGAAGCCTGCTCTAGTCCTGTCTACACTGTATAACCCAGGCTAGGTTGCTCTCCATTTTGAGCCCTGGTGTGATAGACCTTGTTGGCCTTCCAGACTGTCTTGTGCTGGAAATCTGTTTTACTCTGTCATTTTGTGATTTCTGCTGCTCTAGAATTTCTTTGGAGTCATTTTTTACAGGTATTTTATGGGTTATGGGGGGAGAACTAGAGGAGGTCTGCCCTTCTACTCTGCAATCTTGGCTCCACCCTCCATGTTTTTATTTCAGCATTGTAAAAACATGTGACCCAGGTCAGATTCAGTTTAACTCAGATTTGAGCTAGCTCAGATTCTGTTTGACCCACGTATCAATACAAGCCTCACAAATGGAGAAGCTTCTTAAGAATCAACTCAATATGGCAGATCTTTACTAACCTTTGTTTTTCTTTGGCTAAAACTAGATTTGAGGAGCCAAGATGGCAGAATAGAAAGATACACATACTCTAGCTCTTCCCACACAGCCCATAAAATACCTGTAAAAAATGACTCTAAACAAATTCTAGCACAGCAGAAGCTACAAAATGACAGAGTGAAAGAGATTTCCAGCCCAAAGTAGCCTGGAAGGTAGACAGGAAAGGTCTATCACATGGAGCGCAAAGTGGAGCACAGCCTATGGAGCCCAGCCCAGCCTTGGCTACATGGCACAGCAGGGACAGGACAAGAACAGGCCTCTGGGGTGGAATCCTCAGCAGCAGCAGCAGCAGCAGCAGCAGTTTTCAGATCCTTCTACCTGCAAATGCCAAAGACACTTCAAAGTCAGTGAAAAAGCTTTTTCTCCTGGGTGTGAAGGGAGCAAGGTCTTCCCCTAGACCTGCCTCCAGGAGGTGGCTATGGTGGCTGTGGGGGCAAGAGCAGTGTCCATTTTTAGAGATGTTGGCCTAAAGACCCTAGAGGAATTGAACCACTGAATTGGGTCTCAGTCCTGAGTGGCAGTCAGGGGGTGAGGAAGAGTGCTGACTGGCATGGTAGAGCTGGTGGAGGCTCTGGAAAGGGAATTCTACTTGCAGATCCTAGGCAGAAAAGCTTTGGTAGCTCCCAGACGAGAGCACAGGTCAGGAGAGGAGTTAACTCCTCTCCCTTGTTTGAGCCACCTTGGAAGAACTGAGAACTTACAGGTCCCCAGAGTATAGCCCCTCTCTTGACAAAGGACTCAAAAGTCAAGTAACTGGCTGGGAAAATTCCCAAGAAAGAAAAAAAAATAAGACTACAGAAGGCGACTTTCTCGGTGAACAGGTATTTTCTTCCATCCTTTTGGATGAGAAAGAATAATGCTTGCCATCAGAGACTTCCAAAATAAACATGCAATGGTCTCAGGTCATGGAAAAGCTCAAAAAGAATTTTGAAAATCAAGTAAGAGAGGTGGAGGAAAAATTTGGAAGAGAAATGAGAACGATGCAAAAAAAGCATGAAAAGCAAGTCAACAGCTTGCTAAAGGAGACCCAAAAAAATGCTGAAGAAAATAACACCTTGAAAAATAGGCTAACTCAATTGATAAAAGAGGTCCAAAAAGTCAATGAGGAGAAGAATGCTTTCAAAAGCAGAATTGGTCAAATGGAAAAGGAGATTCAAAAGCTCACTGAAGAAAATAGTTCTTTAAAAATTAAAATGGAGCAGATGGAAGACAATAACTTTATGAGAAACCAAGAAATTGCAAAACAAAACCAAAAGAATGAAAAAATGGAAGATAATGTGAAATATCTCATTGGAAAAACAACTGACCTGGAAAATAGATCCAGGACAGACAATTTAAAAATTATGGCACTACCTGAAAGCCATGATCAAAAAAAAAAAAAAAAGAGCCTAGACATCATATTTCATGAAATTGTCAAGGAAAACTGCCCTGATATTCTAGAACCAGAGGGCAAAATGAATATTGAAAGAATTCACTGATCACTCCTGAAAGATATCCAAAAAGAGAAACTCCTAGGAATATTGTAGCCAAATTCCAGAGTTCCCAGGTCAAGGAGAAAATATTACAAGCAGCTAGAAGGAAACAATTCAAATATTGTGGAAATACAATCAGGATAACACAAGATCTAGCAGCTTCTACATTAAGGGATCGAAGGGCATGGAATATGATATTCCAGAAGTCAAAGGAACTAGGACTAAAACCAAGAATCACCTACCCAGAAAAACTGAGTATAATACTTCAGGGGAAAAAATGGTCTTTCAATGAAATCGAGGACTTTCAAGCATTCTTGATGAAAAGACCAGAGCTGAAAAGAAAATTTGACTTTCAAACACGAAAATGAAGAGAAGCATGAAAAAGTAAACAGCAAAGAGAAGTCATAAGGGACTTACTAAAGCTGAATTGTTTACATTCCTACATGGAAAGACAATATTTGTAACTCTTGAAACTTTTCTCAGTATTTGAATAGTTGGAGGTATTATACATACACAGACACACACAGACACACAGACACAGACACAGACACAGACACAGATACAGACACAGACACAGACACACACACACACACACACACACACATATATATATATATAAATATACACAGGGAGCACAGGGTGAGTTGAATAAGAAGGGATCATAGCTAAAGAAAGTAAAAGTAAGGGATGAAAGAATAATATATTGGAAGGAGTAAGGGAGAAATGGAATGGGGCAAATTATGTCTCATAAAAGAGGCAAGAAAAGCTTTTTCAATGCAGTGGAAAAGGGGGAGGTGAGAGGGAAAAATGAAGCTAACTCTCATCACATTTGGCTTAAGGAAGGAATAACATGCTCAATTTGGTATGAAAATCTATCTTACACTACAGGAACATAGGGGAGAAGGGGATAAGCAAGGTAGGGAGGTGATAGAAGGGAAGTCAAATGAGAGGAGGGAGCAATTAGCAGTAAACACTTTTGGGGAGGGACAAGGTCAAAGAGAGTATAGAATAAATGGGGAGCAGGATAGGATGGAGGGAAACATAGTTAGTCTTACACAACATGACTATTATGGAAGTCGTTTGCAAAACTACACATATGTAGCCTATATTGAATTGCTTGCCTTCTCAGTGGGGATGGGTAGGGAGGGAGGAAGGAAGAGGAGTTGGAACTCAAAGTTTTAGGAACAAATGTTGAGAACTGTTTTTGCATACAACTGGCAAATAAGAAATACAGTTAATGGGGTATAGAAATCTATCTTGCCCTACAAGACAAGAGAGAAGATGGGGATAAGGGAAGGGAGAGGTGGTAGAAGAGAGGGCAGATTGGAGGATGGGGCAATCAGAATGCACAGCATTTTGGGGTGGGGAAGGGGAGAAATGGGGAGAAAATTTGGAACTCAAAATTTTGTGGAAATGAATGTTGAAAACTAAAATTAATATATATTTAAAAAAAAGTGACCCATTGACATCCTCTCCTTTACTTCTCTCTCTCCTCTTGATTCATCCTCTCCTACTCTTCTACTCTTTTCCCATTAGGGAAAAAACAAGAGAAAAACAAAGCCCTTGTGGATTTGTTGCATTTCATTACTATGTTACTTCTTTTCACAAAGTCTGTGATCCAGGCATGTTTTTCTCCACATATGCAATAGTAGCTCTCTGGCAGCCAAGTGGTTTAATAGATAGAACATCAAGCCTACAGTTAGGAAGACCTGAGATCAAATCTGGTCTCAGACGCTTGCTAGCTGTGTGACCCTGGGCCAGTCACTTAAGTCTGTTTATCTTAGTTTCCTCATTTGTAGAATGAGCTGAAGAAGGAAATGATAAACTACTCCAGTATCTTTGCCAAGAAAATCTCAAAATGGGGTCACAAAGAGTCAGACATGACTGAATAACAACACTAGGAACTCTGCCCTGTGCCCTTGCAGGGGCTCTCCATGCCTGGACTGCATTCCCTCCTCATTTATATTCCTTTGTATTTCTAACTTTCTTCAAGGATCAGCTTAAATGTCATTTCTCACACGAGGTCTTTCCTTATCTCCTCCATCTTTGTGTGTCTTTCCCTTTCCCTCTCCTCTAAATTATCCTGTTTTCAGTTCATATATATGTAACATGACAGAATCCCACTTCTGCCACAGAGTCACTAGCTATGCAAAACTTCGGGAAAATCTCTTTTCAGGTCCCCAGGCAATTATCTAAGACTCTGAAGTTTCAGAGAAAGGGTCAATCTGCATAAGTAGTAAGACATTCCTAATGTGGAACACACAGAACTGAATACATACATACACACACATACAGGCATCCACATGACATAATCCTCACCTAATTACTGTATAATATATAACTATAACATTATAGAAATATCTTATATGTTTATACTGATATACAATATATTTATATGTAACATTAAACATTTATATAAAAATATATAACATAAATATATATATAACAAAAATATATATATAACATACTTATATATAAGCAATACATATATAAGCTTATTTATAAATGGTTACATGTAAATATTTTATGTTTATATATTGACATTTAAAATGTTTATATATATCATATATAACATTAATATTTATATAAACATTTACCTGTTTGTATATTTAACATTTAAAAATTTTATGTAATATATTTACAGGTTATATATATTTATATGTAACAATCATTGAAATGATTTTTATGTGTGTGCATATAAACATTTGTGTGTATGTATATGTATGTGTGTGCATATATTCATCACCCAGAACTCACAAAAACTGATGAAATTGCAGGTGTGGTGATGATGTAGTTTTTTCAGATGATTGTGCATTCAATATAGCCTCTAAGGCTGAGATGCAATGGAATATGGATCGGTTCTTTGCTGCTTATGCTAATTTTGGCCTAACAATTAATACCAAGAAAACACAGGTTCTCTACCAACCAGCACCACACCATCTATTTATGTGGAAACATCTGTTACTGGAAATTGAGAAATTTTAATACCGTGGATAAGTCACTTACCTTGGCAGTAGACTTTCTAGGAAATGTACATATAGATGATGAGATTGATGCACACATTGCCAGAGGTAGATCATTATTTGAAGGGCCCCTAAGGAAACTGTGGGAGAGACGAAGACTAAACTGTTGACCAAACTGAAGGTCTACAGAGCCTTTGTACGGACATTGTTATTGTATGCCTATGAAACCTGGACCATTTTCCAGAGCCATGCCAGTAAACTGAATCACTTCCATTTGAATTGTCTTAGGAAGATTCTCAAGATCACCTGGCAAGATAAGTTACTTAACACTGAAGTCCTTTCTTGAGCTGATCTGCCAGGCATTCAAACTCTACTGCAGAGCGTGTAACTCTATTGGACTGGCCACATTGTTCAAATTCCAAATTTACATTTGCCTAAAAGGTTATTTTTATGGAGAACTTATACAAGGCAAGCACTCACATGGAGGTCAGAAGAAGCAATACAAAGATACTCTCAAGGTCTCTCTGAAGAACGTTGGAGTTAATTATGTGACATGGGGAGGCACTCAGTGTGATGTGCCTAAATCCAAGAGAGGTCTGTGCTCTCTAAGTGAAGCAGAATTGCAGTAGTTCAAAAGAAACATGACATGCACACGTTTAGAGACATCTCCACTGCAGATGTTTGTGTGGACTATTTGTGCCTATTAGAGCCTTGCGAGGTCATTTGGATCTGAATGACCACAGTCAGACACACCCTACTTGACTCCATCATAGTGATGTCATTTTGGTACCCTTTGAGAACAAAGTGCAACAACCAACCAACTAATATGTATTATACACGTACACACACATATATGTACGTAAAATAATATTATATATTTATTATATACTTATATTTACCCGTGTGGTCTTCCTTTAGAGAATATCAACTCCTTGAGGGTAGGGACTCTCATTTTTATCTTTGCATCCTCAGAAGCCTTGGCATCTAGGAGTCTCTTAGTGAATTCTTATTGATTGATCCTACAACTCTTATAATTCTAAATATAACCACATTATTTAAGTCTCTGTATACCTGCCTCACTCAGTTTTCAAAAACTCTTGCACATTTGATTACGTTAATCACTAACTTTCTCCTTTGCTTGAGTTAGGAAAAAACAATTTCTGTTTTTAACTTCGAACCCTGCAGTCCTTTGCCATTTTTCATGCCATAGGCCCATGGTAGTCTTTTATCTCCTGCCTGTAACATTACCTCCTTCTCTCTTTTTTCTTTTATGTTCTTTGATTTTCCTTTCTCTTCTCTTCTTTACTTCTTAATCATACTAATAACTTACATTCAAATCTTATTATGAACTGATTCATTTAATTTGGGCAAGAATCCTTTGAGATAAACAAGACACATATTACAATCCCCATTTTGACAGATGGAGAAAATGAGACTAAGAGAGGTATAAAGTCACACATCTAGTAAGTATCACAGATGGGGCCCAAGACTAGCTTTTTCAAAGGGTTTATAAAATATATATCTATATCTATATATATGTATATTTTTTTCCCCAGACCATAGCTAATACAGCTAGATAGGACAGTGGACAGAACACTGGGCCTAGCATCAGGAAGCCATGACTTCATTGTCCAGACTTAAACACTTTCTAGCTGTGGCAAATGTGTGACCTTGGGCAAGTTACACCTTCTGTTTGTCTCACTTTCCTCAACTGTAAAATGAGGATAAAATATCTTGCAGGATTGTTGTGAAGATGTGATGAGATAATATTTGTAAACCACTTGGCACACAGTAGAGCTATTAAATTCTAACTACTTCATATCTTCTTTTCATCTTATCTTTTGAAATTTAAAAGCTTTATCAGTTGTGGGTCTCATATAGGAATTCAAATGATGGTCCTATATATAGTCAGAAGAAGTGGCTACTTACTTAGTATATACAGTTTTAAGGACACTGGAAAGGTTGTCCTATCCTTTCTTCTCCAATTACTTCCGTATTTTCTTATTGAAGTCTAGTAGTCCTTTAACAGAAAATGCTTCCTTTAGTGCCATTCCAAAATTAGAGAGAACTTAAAATGCAAACATCATGAAAGAGGTAGCTTAAATTCACATGAAGGTGCAAGTCACTAATATTTGCTACTGAGAGCATGTTTTTAGAGGGCAGAGGGAATGGAGAGATATGAAATAGCAGTACTCTAATGAGAACCCCATAATGTGGGAGAATTAAATGAGATACTACAGACTGGAGAAAAGTTCAGAAGGAGAGGCTAATTTAAAAAATTGCTGATTTTATAGTTTTGATAAAGATTGTTGTGAGGAAAGAGAGGAAGCAGCAGGTATCAGGTAAGCCAAAGTGCTGCCTCCTCCTTATCAGACACTTCTAACCATGATCAGTTGCCATCAGCAGGCTAGAGCCCTGACTGACTCAGCAGCCACAGCTACTGAAGACCTGAAGCTAGAAGGTGTTGTCATCCAAGTCCTTGGGATTGTCAGATGGTTTAATATCAGAAACAGTGATGGCTTGTCACTGGCAATGATGTTAAAGATGCATTCCCATCTGGTTTGCCACTTGTAGCACCAATGCAATATTTAGCACCTACAGCAGCCATGGATATGCAGGCACAATTCTGAATTGCAAAATACAACAGATTTTCCACATGGAAGACAGAACCAAAATATTTATTCAGATACCAGAAAGCCAAATCCATCCTGGGCAGGTCACATGACCCTATTAATGAATGGGAAAGACCTTCCCATTTAAATGACCATTATACCACTCTACTCTGATATTCACAGAGCCTTTCCATCTTACTTGCAGCTGAAACTTCCTCTATATATTATCTTACTCATTAGAATGAGAGCTCCTTGAGAGCGGAGATTGTCTTGCTATTTCTCTTTGTAACCACAGTGCTGATTTAACAGCTAATACTTTGACCCCCTCTTCCTGAAGACCATGTGTGTTACATTTCACCTCTTCACTAGGGGTTTTTCAACATCCTTACAGGGGGCTGGGAACTATTTAGGTCCTGACATTGCCTCAAACTCCACCGATCATGTTTCCTTGATTTTAGGCGTCCCCAGCACTCCAATTTCATTAAACTATTATAACAGTCAGATTAGTTTTCACAAAGGAATATTTAAAGGTATAAAAAATGCGAACATTTCTCCACAATACTTGGGAAAATAGTCCTATTACTTTACCTCAGTCTTTGGAGAGAGGAGAGGGATTAGGTTCACAGCTTAATATAGTTCCTATTTAGCACAGTTCCATCAAGTTCCAAATCCACAAGGCCCTCCTTTTATCCCCCCTCCTGCCTTTATCTTCATGATTGCATCCTGGCACTCTGGCAGCAATATTTAGCCTGGAATATTGACTCCAAGATCTCTAGGGCTCAACTGTGGTGTGGGGGTGGGACTCCTGTGCTTAGAACTGAAAAGAACACTCAAAATACAATGAAGTCCCAGGTCCATTACTTGATGCCAAAGGGCTTGAAGGGGTGGAGGGGACCCTTCTCCCTATTCAGCTTAATGCATGGTACTCATGCTGTGTGTAAATAAGCCTCTTATTTATCTATCTGTTTATTAAATAAGCCCTGGGATGCCACCGCCACAAGAGAATAGAGAGAGTGGGGGAGAGAGAGACAGAGAGTCAGAGATAGAGAGTCAGAGACAGAGAGAGACAGAGAGAGACAGGGGCACAGGCACAAAGATATAGACAGAGGAAGACAAAGATACAATACCAGAAAGAGAGACAGAGCCTGAGACTATCTTAATCCAGTAGTTTTAAAGATGCTTATAATTTCAGCTAAACTCCAGGAAAAAGCCTAGGAAAAAAGTTGAGAGGGAAAAAAAGAATTTAGGAAAAGGAAAGAGGCTACTTCCACCGCTGTGGCAGGGGGATGCAAAATGCCTTCCTAAAGAAGTGGCATCTCCTACATGGGTGCCAACCTCTTAGGTGATCTGGGTATGTGCAAATTTCTGTTACACTTAGAACAGTACTTTTCACATAGTACTAATAAATGTTTTTTCAGTCCAAGAGGAGCCAGATTTTATGAAGATTTTGTTCAATGTTTTTCAGTCATGTCTGACTCTTTGTGATCCCATTTGGTATTTTCATGGCACAGATATTGGAATTGTTCTTCATTTCCTTCTCTAGCTCATTTTACAAATGAGGAAACAGAGGCAAATAGGGTTAAGTGACTTGTATAGAGTCACACAGCTAGTAAGTGTCTGAGGCTGGATTTGAACTCAGGAAGTTGAGTCTTCCTGACTCTAGACACAGCACTTAATCCACTGTACCACCTAGCTGTCCTGATGAACATTTTAGTATCCCTTAAATATTGGAGACAATTAGGTGGTATACTGAATAAAATGCTGGACACAGAGTCAGAAAGACCTGAGTTCATATGTGACCTTAGACCATTACTAACTGAAGTAGTGACTTTGGTCAGGTCATTTAACTCGTTTGCCTCATTTTTCTCAACTGCAACCTGACACACAGTAGGTCCTATATAAATGCTATGATGATGATGATGATGAAAGCTATCAACCATTTGTCCATATACATCTTCCAAACAATAAGAGAAAAATAGATTATTAATATAAATGTGCAGTTTTCACATGTGAAAATTTATGTGATATGTATTAGATAACCTTTAAAAGTAAACTCTCAAAGTGTAGAACCATTTTATGTTTCTCTAAATATGTTGAGTATTTAGAGTCCATTAACCTCAGGAACAGTTATAGCTTTATCAATTCTATTTACAAATTGATAAAGCTATTTACTGAAATAGCTGAATCAGAGGAAAAATCTGTATGGTCAAAGGCCTCTGTGTGGACTGAGTTGTCAGGAAAGAGAAAATCTTGATAACCTATATCATACGCACAAGTGAGTATGGGGGCAATCTGCTTCATGTTGCCTTCTCCCCAGGGATTGTACTGAACTAGTCACCTTGACTACTGCTTCCATAGCACCAGACAGACACAATCGATAGTTTTCTAGAAGCTATTTTACCAAAGGAACATAAACATAAGATATACACCTTCTGGGCATCTGATTGTTCTTATTGAACTCATCAGAGTCACTAAAACTCACATGTAAGAGAAGAAAAAGAAATCCAAGAATTATTCATACCACTGTGGCTGTCTAGACTTGCGGAGCTAAGGTTGCCTTCTATCACTAATCCTCAAACTTCCTTCTTTCTGCAATCTGAATCTTAAGAACTATGGGAAGCAAGTCTCCAAATAGTTAATGATTCACCCTAGAATGGGATGCAGTACTGATATAATTACCAGAGATGGTACCTTTTCTGCCTCCCATTCCTACTCTGCCCCAGGATATGTGTCCTATGTCCTTATATGCTGCCAATACTTATGCTAATATAATATCTAGAACTGTAGTACAGCTTTAGCTCAAATAAGCTGTATATTCAGAAGCATGTCTACATAGCAATGGGAAGCATATTTTTCTTTCAAAATGTACCTTTGATTTTTTTTTCAATCAGTCAAAATTTGACTTTTCTCCCTCCCCACCAATTCAACTAAGAACAAAAATTCTGCTACAAGGGTGTATGGTAAGTCTACATCGACCATGTCCAATACACACACACACACACACACACACACACACACACACACTTCATTCTTCACTCTGAGTAATTCAGTTCACTATCAAGATAGTGAGACAGCACGTTTCATCATTAGTCTTGAAATTGTCATTGATCATTATGTTGTTTGTCTTTACCATGATATTGTCATTGTATAAATAGTGCCTTTGGTTTTGTTCATTTTGTACTAGCTTACACAATGCTTCCCAGGTTTCTTTGAAACGACCCCTTTTATAATTTCTTATAGAACAATAGAATTCTACTACATTTATATATCATGACTTGTTCAGTCATTCAATTTATGGGTACTTGCTCTGAAACTTTTTGAGGTTTGCCACCACAAAAAGATATTTATGTGTTTTTGTTCATCTTTAGTTAGTTTTGCTTAGGAATAATCCCACCCGTAATATACTTTTCTTCTAATTCCTCTTTTCCTTTCTCCCATTTTCTTCCTTTTCTCCTGCAGAGTAAAATATATTTCTATACCTAATGTGTTCTCCCTCCTCCTCCTCTTTCTTCTCCTCCTCCTTCTTCCTTTGTCCAATTCAGAAGAGTGATATATAAGTATTAACTGATACTTGCCCAATCCCTCCTCATTTTTTGGGGGGGGTGTATAGATATCTATTTAGGAACTCCGATAATATGGTATGAATTTCCTTTAACCTTCCATCCCACCCCTCCACCCTAGAGTATTCTTTTTTCCTTCTCTTTTCATTCTTCTTTTAAGATCAGCACATTCTCATTCTTTTGATTCCTTTGCAGCCTCTTTTTTAAAGGTTAACATTTTTTTGTTGTTGTTTTGTTTTTTAACCCCAAGGCAATTGGGGTTAAATAACTTGCCCAAGGTCACACAGGTAGTTAAGTGTCAAGTGTCTGAGGCTGGATGTGAACTCAGGTCCTCCTGACTCCAAGGCCAGTGCTCTAGTCACTTTGACACCTAGCTGCCCCAGCCCTTTGAAGCCTTTGACACTATTGATCACCCCATTTTCTTGGATAATTTCTTCTCTCTAGGTTTTTAGGATACTGTCATTTGGTTTACCTCCTAACAGTCTGACCACTCTTTCTCAGTCTCCTTTGCTTGGATCCTTCTCCAGATCATGCCCTCTGACTGTAGGTGTCCTATCTAGGGTTCTTTCCAGGAACTTTTTTGCTTTCCCCCTCTACAACCTCATATGGTGATCTCATTAGCTCCCATGGATTTAATGACAATCTCTATGCAGAAAATTCACAAATCAACCTAACATGCCTCTACTTCTCTGCTGACCTCTGAGTTCTTATCTCTAATTGACTTTCAGACATCCCAGATTGCATATCCAGAAGACATCTTGAACTAAACATGTCAAAAACAGAACTTTATGTCTTCCCCCACTGTAATGTTCCCTATTACTGTATAGGGTAACACCATCTGCCCAGTTCCTTCGGCTTACAACTAAGGAATCATCCGCAACTCCTTGCTGTCGATCATCCCCCATATCCAATCTGTTGCCAAGGCCTGTCAATTTTACCTTTTACAACCCTTTCTCTCCTCTGACACTGCTACCATTCTGGTTCAGGCTCTCCTCACCTTACACTCAGACTATTGTAGTAGTCTACTGGTGGGTTGGTCTGCCTCAAGTCTAACTTCACCCCTACCCTCTCCATAATCCATCCTCCATCCAGTGGTTAAAGTGATTTTCCTAAGGTGTGGTTTTGACCATGCCCATCCCTTACTCAATAAACTCCATTGGCTCCCTATTGTCTCCAAGATCAAATATAAAATGCTCTATTTGACATTAAAAGCCCTTCATAATCCATCCCCCTCCTATCTTTCCAATCTTTTTATATCTTACTCTTGACAAATACTCTTGTACCCAGTCCCACAAATAACCCTATCTCTCAGCCCTGGGTATTCTCTCTTGCATTCTCCCTCTTTCACTCTACCTACTGACTTCCCCTACAATCCCCTTTAAGTCTCACTTAATCTTTTATGTAAGCCTTTCCCAACTCCTCTTAATTCTACTGCCTTCCCTCTGCTAATTATTTTCAGTATGAGTTCCTTGAGGGTAAGTACTATCTTTTGCTTCTTTTTTATCTCCAGAGTTTAGCAGAGTGCTTGTCACATAATGATTCTTAATAAATACTTATTACTTGATTGATTAACAACAGAATCATTTCTAGGTCTTGCCTATTAGACTCTCCCTCTATGACTTCTGGGTTCGGAGAGGACACGTATAATTTCTCTAGATTTGAGTAGAAGTGATATATTCTTGCTTAGTCCTCTATGGTTGTTTATTCATGTTTACCTTTTATTTTTTTCTTAACTCCTGTGTTTTAACTTCAAAGTTTCTATGCAAATCTGATCTTTTCATCAGAATGATTAGAAGTCTATTTCATCAAAGGACTATTTTCCCCCATAGGATTATGCTGAGTAAGTTGTTCTCAGTTGTAAGCTTCTATCATTAGCCTTTTGGAATATCATATTCCAAGTTCTCTGCTCTTTTATAGTGGAGGATGCTAAATCACATCTTATTCTGAGTGGTTCCTCTGTACTTTAATTCATTCTTACTGGTTGCTCATAACATTTTTTTCTTTGACTGCAAAGCTCTGGGTTTTGGCTATAATGTTTCTGGAAATTTTCATTTAGAAGTTTCTTTCAGGAAGTAACTGGTGGATCTTTTCTCTTTCTACTCTGTCCCCACTGACCATAGACTTTTCAGTTGGTTTCCCTATGCAGATCTGGGCTGGAAAAGTGGCTCACTGTGACTTTTTCATGAATTTTCCCATTAGGATTTGGGCCCACTCCCTGACTGTTTGCTCATAGGCTGAGCTATGAAGGACTGAGATTGTTGCTGGAGAATTGTTCATGACTAGTGGGTGTTGGGGGTGGGGTGGTCAAAGGCAAGCCAGGTGGAGAGTGAGACTCCTAGGCTGCCATTCCTTACTTTGGATTTTCTCCTGCTTTCCACAGGTACTTTCTAAAATCCTTCACATTCCTAGAACATTTTGAATGTCTGCCCTATTTCTGCTTGGCACCTACTTATTCTTTCACTCTTTACCACCTTTTATGTGCTAAACTGCCTTTGTCCAACTTCATCTAAGAGGAGGAAAGAGGTCAGTCAATCGATAAACATTTATTTAAGTGCCTGTTATGTTCCAGGCATTGTGCCAAGGGCTGGAGATGTGAAAAGAGGCAGAAGATAGTCACTGACTCCAAGGAGCTTACAATCTAATGGAGGAGACACCAAATATATACAAACAGGCAACATATAGGAACAATAGGAAATAAAAAACAGGAGGAAGGCACTAGAATTAGGTAGGGTTGGGAAAGCCTTCCTGTAGAAGATGAGCTTTTAGCTGGGACTTAAAGGAAATCAGTAGACAGAAATGAGGAAGCAGAGCATTTTAGGCATTGGAGACAGCTAGAGAAAATGCTTGAAGCTGAGAGATGGAGTGACTTGTGGAACAGCCAGTCTCACTAGGTCAAAGAATATCTGTTAGAAGACTAAGGTTTAAGGAAACTGGAAAGGTAGGAGAGGAACTATATTATGAAGGGTTTTGAATGCTAAATGAGGTCATTTTGTATTTGGTCCTGGGGGTAATAGGGAGGCACTGGAATTTATTGAGTGTGTGTGTGTGTGTGTGTGTGTGTGTGCACCTGTGTTTTAGGAAAATCACTTTGGTGGGCTGAGTAGAGGATGGATTGGAGTAGGTAGAGACTTGTGTCAGGTAGACCTACTAGACCCATTGCAGTAAGACAGGTGTGAGATGATGAAAACCTGTGCTAGAATGGTGGCAATGTCTGAGGAGGAAGGGGATGGGGATATTTTAGAGATATTGCAAAGGTGAAATCGACAGACCTTGGCCACAGATTGGGTATGAGGGAAAAGAGATAATGAGGGGTTGAAGATGATTCCTTAAATGTGAGCCTGCGGGACTGGGAGGATGGTGTTACCCTCTATGGCAATAAGGAAGATAAGAATGGGAGAGGGTTTAGGTGGAGAAAAAGATAATGAATTCACTTCTGGACATGTTGATGATAGAGAGAAGGCATATTCCTAAAGGTGGGTTTTTTCCTCCCCAAAGAAATCCATTAATCCAAATAACAAAAAAGAAATAAGAAAGTATATATAAAAGAATATATCCCAGACAGTACAAAGTGAAGGAGCTTTCCCGTTGGGAGAGAAGTAATTTCAAGCAAGAGAGAGTTCTAGATCTCACCCAAGGGGAATGTCTTACATGAAACTGAAAATGAGAAGGGTTTGGAATCCAATCCAACAGGCATTTAAGTGCCTCTTATGTGCCAAGCATTGTGTTAAGCCTTAGGCAATAAGAAACACAATTCTGTCCTTCAAGAGTTTTCCATTATCTTGGAAAGGGGGAAGGGATGCAGAGCATGTAAACAGATTAGTACATACATGACAATATGATAAAGGAAGATCATTGATAAGAAATCTTCCATTTGGAGTGTGAGAGCCTAACTATAGATGAAGCTAGGCTGAAGGAATTGGGCAAAAAGCAGGATGAGTAATAGTAATAACAACTGTAATTTGCACCTATGTGGTCGGATTATAAAATAGGGCCTGAATTCATCATAATTTTGCACTTAGCAGGGTAGTCATGAAGAAGCTCATGCTTTATGCCCACAGTTAGAGAGAACCACTCTCTCTCACATGATGGGCTCAGAGAGAAGCTCCCAGCCTTGCTCTGTATGGTCCCCACTGTGCCCTCGTGTACAAGCAAAGGGATATCCAGGCACAAAAGGATGGTCAGCCACAAGTGTTTAGGAGAAATAATGTGAGATCTGGCAAATTTATTCTTTAATAGAATAAATATAAGGGAAAAAACACACATATAGTAAGATTGAGGAAGGATAAGGCCTGCACAGTTCCATTAGGAGACATTCTCACTCTCAGCCTTGAGAGTCCCCCCAAATTCCCACCATTGCTGAGTGAAGAAACCTCCTGCTGCTCACTCTTGTTGGACAGCTGATCTCTGTTAGTTTCTTCTCTTTACAAATTGGGACGAACTACAAATCTGAGGGGGCTTTGTGGGTAGCCAACTTTTTTATTTTTTTATTTTTATTTTTAATGTTCTACAATCACTACCATAAAACTTAGATGTTTTCCCCACTACCTCCCCCTAACCCCCACAAGACGGCATACAAATCTATATAGAATCTACATATACTTTCCTATTGAATACGTTTTCACTATAGTCATGCTGTATAGATGAACTAAAATAAATGGAAGAAATCATATAACAAATCAAAACATAATACACACACACACACACACACACACACACACACACACAAATGATCTGCTACATTCTGCGAATGAATTCCATAGTTCTTTCTCTGAGTGTGGAAGGCATTTTGCCTGAGAAGACCATTGGGAATTTTTTTTTAAGTTCTTAGATTGTTATGAAGTTCCAAGTCTACCAGAAAAAACTCTCACACACTGTGGTCATTGCTGTGCACAAAGTTCTCCTGGTTCTGCTCCATCAGATCATATAAGTCCTTCCAGGCCTCTCTGAAGTCTTCTTGTTCATCATTTCTTATGGAGCAATAGTACTCCATTACATTCATATACCATAATTTTTATTCAGCCATTCCCCAATTGATGGGCACCCCCACCCCCTTGATTTCCAGTTTTTGGTAACTACAAAGAGTGCTGCTATAAATATTTTTGTACATATGGGACCCTTTCCCATTTTTATGATCTCTTGGGGATATAGTCCTAGAAGTCATATTGCTGGGTCAAAGGGTATGCACATTTTTGTAGCCCTTTGGGCATAGTTCCAAACCACTCTCCAGAATGGTTGGATGAGCTCACAGCTCCACCAACAATGAATTAGTGTTCCAACTCTCCCATATCCTCTCCAACATTTATCATTTTCCTGTTCTGTCATGTTTGCCAATCTAATAGGTGTGCTATTGTACCTCATAGTTGTTTTGATTTGCATCTCTCTAATCAAAAGTAATTTAGAGCATTTTTTCATATGATTATAGATAACTTTAATTTCTTCTTCTGAAAATTGCCTGTTCATATCCTTCGACCATTTATCAATTGGGGAATGACTTGTATTGTTGTACATTTGACTCAGTTCTCTATATATTCTAGAAATGAGGCCTTTATCCCTGAGATTAGCTGTAAAAATTCTTTCCCAATTTACTACATCCCTCCAAATTTTGGTTGCATTGGGTTTGCTTGTGCAAAAACTTTTCAGTTTGATGTAATCAAAATGATCCATCTTGCATTTCATAATGCTTTCTATCTCTTCTTTAGTAAAAAATTCTTCCCTTCTCCATAAATTTGATAAATACACTATTCCTTGCTCCTCCAGTTTGTCCATGGTATCAATCTTTATACCTAGATCGTGTACCCATTTGAACTTTATTCTTGTGTATGGTGTCAGGCATGGGTCTATGCTTAGTTTCCACCACACTGTTATCCAGTTTTCCCAGCAATTTTTGTCAAACAGTGAGTTCTTATCCCAGAATCTGGGGTCCTTGGGTTTATCAAACAGGAGGTTGCCTACTGTGTCTTGAGTGCCTACTTTATTCCACTTGTCTACCCTTCTGTTTCTTAGTCAGTACCAAGTGGTTTTGATAATTGCTGCTTTATAATACAATTTGAGATCTGGTAATGCTAGGCCACCTTCCCTAGCATTTCTTTTCATTAGTCCCTTTGATATTCTGGACCTTTTGTTATTCCAGATGAATTTTGATATTATTTTTTCCAACTCTAGAAAATAATTTTCTGATAGTTTAATTGGTATGGCACTAAATAAGTAAATTAATTTAGGTAGAATTGTCATTTTTATTATATTAGCTCAGCCTACCCATGAGCAACAGATGTTTTTCCACTTACTTAAATCTGACTTTATTTGTGCAAAAAGTGTCTTGTAATTGTGTTCATATATTTGTATAGGTTTGTTTTGGCAGGCAAACTCCCAAGTATTTTATAGTGTCTACCCTAGCTTTAAATGAGATTTTTCTTTCTATCTCTTGCTGTTGGACCTTGTTGTTAATAATATAAGAATGCAGAAGGTTTGTGCAGGTTTATTTTGTAACCTGCAACTTTGCCAAAGTTGTTTATTATTTCAAGTAGTTTTTACTTGAATCTCTGGGATTCTCTAAGTATATCATCATATCATCTGCAAAGAGTGATAACTTAGTTTCTTCTTTGCCTATTCTTATTCCTTCAATTTATCTTGTCTAATTGTTACAGTTAACATTTCTAGTACCGTATTGAATAAAAGTGGTGATAATGGGCATCCTTGTGTCACCCCTGATCTTACTGGAAATGCATCTAGCTTATCTCCTTTGCATATAATGCTTGCTAAAGGTTTTAGTTAGATACTGCTTATTATTTTATGGAAAGTTCCCTTTATTCCTATGTTCTCCAGTGTTTTTAATAAGAATGGGTGTTGTATTTTGTTGAAAGCTTTTTCTGCATCTATTGAGATAATCATGTGGTTTTTGTTAATTTTGTTGTTGATGTGATCAATAATGCTAATAGTTTTCCTAATATTGAACCAGCCCTGCATTCCTGGTATGAATCCTACCTGATCATCATGTATTATTCTTGTGATGAGATGCTGTACTTTTTTTGCTAAAATCTTATTTAAAATTTTTGCATCTATATTCATTAGAGAATTTGGTCTATAATTTTCTTTCTCTGTATTGTCTCTTCCTGGTTTGGTATCAAAACCATATTTATATCATAGAAAGACTTTGGGAGGACTCCTTCTTCCCCAATTTTCAAAAATAGTCCATATAGTATTGGAATTAACTGTTCTTTAAATATTTGATAGAATTCACTTGTAAATCCATCTGGCCCTGGAGATTTTTTTCCTAGGGAATTCATTAATGGCATGTTCAATTTCTCTTTCTGAGATGGGGTTGTTTAAGTATTCAACTTCCTCTTCTGTTAATCTGGGCAATTTGTATTTTTTAAAATACTCACCCATCTCATTTAGATTATTGAATTTGTGGGCATAAAATTGAGCAAAGTAATTTCTAATTATTGTTTTAATTTTCTCCTCATTGGAGGTGAGTTCACCCCTTTCATTTTTGATATTACTAATTTGATTTTTTTCTTTTTTTTAATCAAATTGACCAAAGGTTTATCAATTTTATTAGTTTTTTCATAAAACCAACTATTGGTTTTATTCATTCAATAGTTTTCTTAATTTCAATTTTATTAATCTCTCCTTTGGTTTTCAGTATTTCTAATTTGATATTTACTTGGAGATTTTCAATTTGTTCTTTTTTTAGCTTTTTCAGCTGCATGCCCAAGTCATTGTTCTCCTCTTTCTCTATTTTATTTATGTAGTCGTTCAAAGATATAAAACTTGCCCTAAGAACTGCTTTTGCAGTATCCCATAAGATTTGGTAGGTTGTCTCATTATTGTCATTCTCTTGAATGAAGTTGTTGATTGTTTCTATGATTTCTTCTTCAACCCACTTCTTCTTTAGGATTAGATTATTTAGTTTCCAACTGATTTTTGGTTTATCTTTCAATGACCTTTTATTACATATAATTTTTATTGCATTATGATCTGAGAAGGATGCATTGATTATCTCTGCCTTTCTGCACTGGATTGTGAGGTTTTTATGTCCTAGCACATGGTCAGTTTTTGTATATGTACCATGTACCACTGAGAAAAAGGTATATTCCTTTCTATTCCCATTCAATTTTCTCCAGAGATCTATCATATCTACCTCATCCAGAGTTTTATTTACCTCCTTAACCTCTTTCTTGTTTATTTTGAGATACATTTATCAAGTTCTCCTCTAAGAATTTGGGTGCTATACTACTTAGAGAATACATGTTTAGTAATAATATTGCTTCATTGTCTATGGTGCCTTTTAGCAGGATATAGTTTCCATCCTTATCTCTTTTGATTAGATCTATTTCTGCTTTTGCTTTGTCTGAGATTAGGATTGCTACTCCTGCTTTTCTTACATCAGCTGAAGCACAATATATTCTGCTCCAACCTTTGACCTTTATCCTGTGTGTTTCCCCTTGTTTCAAATGTGTTTCTTGTAAACAACATATTCTTGGATTATGCCTTTAATACATTCTGCTATCTGTCTACATTTTATGGGAGAGTTCATTCCATTCACATTCACAGTTATGATTACAATCTGTATTTCCCTCCTCTTTCCCACCATTTGTGCTTTTAGCTCTCCCATCTCCCTTCCCCTCCTCAATAGTTTTCACTTTTCACCACCACCTCCTGCAGCCTTCCCTTCCTTCTTTTAACCCCCCTCCCTTTTACTCCCCTTTACTTTTAGTGCTTCTTCCCTCCCTTTTAGCTTTCCTCCCCTTTCTCCCCCTTCCCCTCCTATTGCCTATAGAGCTAGTTAGGATTATATACTTAAGTTTTTTGTTTGCTCCTTGGACCAAATCAGATGGGAGTACCTCTCAAACAATGCTCATCTCCCTCCCCTCTTTCCCTCTACTATAATTTTGTATTTCTTCCTGTGATGTAATTTATGATTTTCTGCTTCCTCTTTTTCACACCTCCTGTTACAATCCCTTCACATACTTAAATCATATTTTTAACATGACATCATTTACTTTATATCCATTTCCTCTATGCATATCCCTTTTATATTTCATAATAGATTCACAATTCTCAAGATTAAAGGTATCATCTTCCCTTATAGGGAGGTAAACAGTTTTCCTAAATTGAGTAAGAAGTTTTTTTTTTTTTTGTTCCCCCCCACCCCCCATTGACCTTTTTATGACTCTCTTGAGACCTGCTTTTGAAGACTGAATTGTCTGTTAAGTTCTGGCACTGTTGTCAGAAGGTCTGGAAATCCCTTACTTCATTCAATGACCATCTACTTGCCTGAAATGTTATGCTGAACTTTGCTGGGTAGTTGATCCTTGGTTGTAGTCCCAAATCCTTTGCCTTATGTAATATTGGATTCCAATTCCTATGATCTTTAAATGTAGAAGTTGCAAGGTCCTGTGTGATCCTGACTGTAGTTCCACGATATTTGAATGGTTTCTTTCTGGCTGCCTATAGTATTTTCTCCTTCATTTGATAGTTCTGGAATTTGGCCATGATATTTCTTGGGGTTTTGAGTTTGGGATCCCTTTTGGGAGGTGAATGGTGGTTTCTTTTGATGACTATTTTGCCCTCTGGGTCTAGCACTTTTGGGCAGTTTTCCTTCATTTCCTGGAAGATGTTGTCCAGACTCTTTCTTTCATTGTGGCTTTCTGGCAGGCCAATAAGTCTTAAATTTTCTCTCCTGGATCTATTTTCCACGTCAGTTGTTTTTCCAATTAGATATTTTACATTTTCTTCTATCTTTTCATTCTTTAGATTTTGTTTGACTGATTCTTGCTGTCTCATAGAGTCATTAGTTTCTACTTGTCCAATTCTAATCTTTATCAAATTGCTTTCTTCAGTTAACTTTTTCATCTCCTTTTCCAACTATCCAATTTTTCTTTTTAAGGAGTTATTTTTTCCAGTTAATTTTTGTACTTCCTTTTCCATAGTCCCTTTTGAAGTTTCAGATGGAAGTACAGTCTCAGTACTGACCTCTTTGGTATTTGTGTTTTGGTCCTTATCCCCATAGAAAGATTCTCTGTTTCTTTTTGCTCTTATTTTGCTTTTTTTTGTTCATGATGGTGATTATATGTTGTGGTTTCTGGTTCTTTCAGTTAGAAGCTGCAGAACTTGGTGTTGAGCTGACTTGTGTGAAAAAACTAAGAGCGGGTTTTTGTTTTGTGTTTCCCAATCAGCCCTGGGGTTAGCTTGTTAAGCGTGGGGGAGAGGTAGTCTGGTCAAGGGAGATCACCTCAGCTGACCTGAGGCAAAGGCAAGCTCAGGGAATGGTGATCCCAGCTGTCCTATTGTCTTCCTGTTTCCCCTGGAGTGCTGAGACACACCGAGATCCTAGTGAGAGTTTCCACCCCTCCTGGGGCTCCTCTCCTGGTGCTGAGGCTTGCCTGGGTCCTAGTGCAAGTTTCCTCCATCCTGGGGCCCCTTTCCTTCTGGTTTATCTGGGCCACTGTAGGAGGAATCCCCCTCAATTATTTTCCTAGTGTCAGGTGTTATGAGACTGTTTGCCCTCTCTGCTGTTCCCACTGATCCAGGATTTTTCTGGGGAAATATTTTATGGTTCTTTCAAGGTCATCAAGGGGGGAGAAGAGAGCATTTACTGATCACTCTGCCATCTTGGCTCCCGGAAGTTCAAGTAGGTGACTTTCAGATGTTTAATCCTTGGGCTGAAAGTCTCAGGAGCTGCTATGCTGATATCTGGCGCTCAGTGGCTGTCATTCACTCGGCTCTGCTGGTCTCTTACTTTGGGCTGGCAGTCTGGCGGTTCCACCTACTACTGTCTCAGGTTTCCTGGGGCCCTCCTGCTCTGCTGCACTGGATGTGCTGCACTGTGCACTTACCCCTGTGGAACAGATCCCTCCTGTGGACCTTCCAGTCTGTTCTGGGCTTTGAATCTGCCACAGTCTGTCTCCTATTGGATTCTGCACCTCCAAAATTTGGTCAGATTCTCTTTTTAGAAGTATCTGAAGGAGTTTGTCTAAGAGCTTAGGTGAGTAGTTGCTGTCACTCCGCCATCTTGGCTCTGCCCCAGGTAGCCAACTTTTTGCCAGGGATTGTTAATAATAACTTAAAGAGAAGAGAAGGTAAGTAGAATAAATGAGAACAGATTGGTGGAGAATTTTAAAAACCTCTGATAACAGACTAAGCCTGTTGTAATTTACAACCACAAAAAATAGGGAATATCAATCAAATAAAGGACTTTTGAAAGGAAGAATAAGCATTTATTTAATGACAAACTGTGCCAGGCATTATACTAAGTACTTTGTACAAATATCTCATTTGATCCTCCTAACAACCCTGGGGGTAGCTTCTATTATTATTCTCATTTCACAGGTGAGGAAATTGAGGCAAACAGAGGTTAAGTGACCTACCTAGGGTCACACAACTAGTAAGTATCTAAGGCCAGATTTGATCTCAGGTTCTCCTGACTCCAGGTTCCGTGCTCATCCAATGCATCACCAGCTTCTTGAGAAGATAATTTTAGTCAGAGCCAAAACTAACAAGGATTGATGTAATCTATATTAGCTTGGGGTGGGGGCAGAGTTGGCTGAACTTCACTACCTCTCTGGCCAGGGATCCTGTCCTCAGAGGTGATGAGGCCGTCAAGTGCCTCTCCTGGGTCTGCCTTTTGAAGTCTCCATAGAGCTGTCTGGCCTGGAGACCTCAGAGGTCATTACTCTTGGCCTCACTCTTAATAATAAACTCTTATTCATTTTGTAAGATATGTATAATAACACTTGCACTACAAAGTCCAGAGGGCATATGGGAGAAAAGTGTTTTGTAAATTATAAAGCTCCCATAAAAAGGTGAGTTTAATCTGTCAGACTCTCAGATGACATGCAAAGTTCCCAGCATAGTTCAATATAACTGGTAGAAAAGATATCCTAAATATGGATTATTAGGAAAAAGGCTAATGGATTTTGTGACAGTAAATATCCTTATGATTTTGGAAAGAAGTTATTTTGAAACCATTTGTCTTGAAACCTAATGTCTTGAAAGTTGTGGATAGAGGCTCAGAGTGGTGACTTGCCTTGTATTACAAAACTAATAAGGACATTGGACTTAGTTTAAGTTCACCTTCATTAGAGTCCTGGTACTGAAGCATTTATTGATCCTAACCCCAAACTAATGTCTTTTGAGGCATCTATGATATGCTGCTTTGTCTTTTTTTATATGTCTTTTTCCCTGTTGAATTTTTAGCAGGAGCAGGGCTCTGTACATAGTAGGTGCTCAATAAATATTTAAGAGTAAAAAATGGATATATGATCAAATTTTATACATGCAGATATCTGTCTCCTATGATGTTTGTTAAAATTATGAAATAAGAAGTCAAATCCTACTGTTACTGGGAAAGAAATTGAAGTTGACCAAGAAGTGACCAGGCGTAACCACTCATTGTGACAGAACACAGAATGGGACTAAGTGACAGCTTACTCTTGTTTGGCAGGAATCAGAAAAGCCTATCTTGGAGGGTATGTTATGGACTTTTATAGGATCATGGGTTTGGATCTAGAAGGGACCTCAGACTATTTAGACCCCCATTCTCCTCATTTTGCATATGAGGAAACTGAGGCCTAGAAAGTTTAAGTGATATGCTCAAGGTCACACACATAGAAGGGATCATAAGTAGCATTTAAACTGAGGCTTCTGATTCCAAAGCTAGCATTCTTCATATTTGGAGCTGACCAGAGTCTCCTTTAATCTAAATTTATGTTTCTTTCCTTTCCCTTCTTTCAATATGCTCAAAATTGTATTCATTTCTAAGGCCCTGAGACACAGGAACAGAAATTACGTCCAAGTCAACATATAAAAGGAAATGATTTGATTGATGAGGAAATACCCTCCAGTGAAGCTGCTTATGGCTTCTCTATAGCTTTCTAGGTGGTTTAAAAAAAGTTGTTGTGGCCACAAGACTCATAACTATGGGCCCCTGGGCCTCTCCAAACTTGGCAACTGACCTTTTGACAATTGATACATAATCTATTATTGGACCACTGTAGTAAAGTCCAGTTTGACTGCCTATTTTGTGATGATGATCCAGACTGTTATTAGGACTTTGCTACAAAAAAAGTTTTTGGTAGGTGCTACCAGTGCTTCGAATATGAACACTGTAATGAATGCAATGACCATCTATTGGCATTTCTAGAATCTCTAAGGTGTGTAATCTAGAATTTATTAAATCTGTCCTCTTGCCTCAATGCTGAACTCAATTTCCTTTGGAAAGGTCTCTGTCTTAGCTTTTAAAGTCTTAAAGGATGTTTCACAGTTTTCCTTAGCAACCATTCCCAATGTCATATGCTTGACTATAATTCAAGGCATAATCCTACTGTAAGTGATAGAAAGGAAGAGGAGTAGTAGTAAAGGAACATCTAAAAGTGAGGGGAGAAGGAAATAAAAGTAGTACCAAAGGGAAGTATGGAAATGAGGAAAGAGTGAAGTGCAGAATTGAGATAAAGTTTTTGAATGGTAGTAAATTTCAATTCTTCCTGATTCTTGTTGTCATCATTTATGGATCTCTAGGTCATGCTTTCTTATTTCCAATACATTAAATTCCTATTTTAGAGTCTTCTCCACTACCACTCCCTTTTCCCTTCACACAAGTCACCTCTCAGTTTCTCAAGATCCTCAACTCTACTCCATGACCTCTGTTTCTAGGCAATCCCAAAACACACAGAGTGGTGAGCGTCTTTTGCTTAGCACAATTTAACTTGCCCTAGGTTTCAGAATTTCTAGCTGGCACTTTAGTTTTAGTTAAAACATTTTGGATTCTCTAGAAGACACAAAGAGCAGAGAGACATAAGAGGTTGGGGGAGGAGACAATTATAAGAATACAGTAATGAATGCACAACACCTGAACTCAGGGTTAAGATGTAGGAAAGGCTAGGTTCAAGATGTAGGAAGTGGGAGGTTTTGGATGACTTCTTACAGGTAGAATCCCATACCTTCTACATACAAATGACAACTTCTGGGAAGAAGGTATCGTACTATTTTCAAATATTTCATCATATCTGGATATAAGTAAAATTATATTTTGAACATGTTTTGTTGTATTGACATAGAAAGAGAAGCAGATATATATTTTAGGAAGATAACCTGATATTCTTGGATCCTTTCTCACCTGGTGTGGCATGGTATTGTTAAATATTTTCTCCCTTCAGTATCCACCTGTGAGACAGTGATAAAGTAATCATGGAATGGTTAGGTGAAAGTCAGCACAGTTGAATTCTCTCATTAAAGCAAAGTTTAATCTCTGCATGCTGACTGCCTATGTGGATTCTGTCATGCTTTTTTTCCCCCAGCTATGAAATCAAAGGTGATAGATGCTGTGAAGGTATCCAAAGCATAGAAAAAATAACTGCATTGATGTCCAGAGAGAGTATACAGACCCTTAGGTAGGAACCTGCAAGCAGATATTTACTGCACTTATTCCAGTACACTCTTGGGGATATGACAACAGAAAATACAGATGAAGGCATTCATAATTTAATTCTCTTTCCTCTCTCTCTATTCCTTCCTTTTATTTTGAACAGGAAGGCATGAAGGAGAAAGAAAAGAGAAAGATTGAAAACGTCTTTTGAACAGAGCCAGGCCTTTTTCATTTATATCAGCTTGTTTTTTTTTGAACAATAGGTTAAATTTTTTTCTTCATAAACCATTAATACCACACCAGCTTTTAAAATCCTTGCCCTGGGTTCAAATGCCCATAAATAACAGGACCTTCTGAACAGGTTTTTCCCTTTTGAGAAAAATGACATTTTAAAATCACTTTTTCTGTGTGTTAGAGGTAGAAATAACACAGAGAAGAATCTTACACAGAAGTCCTACCTTGATGTCTCCTCATGGGAAGGAAGCGACCCTGTATTCTTGAAGGCTATGCTAGCAGAGCTCTAGCTGTGGTAGGTTGTAAGAGATTTGAAAGGCTTTGAGGACAAGTCAGTTGATGAACTTTCTCAGCTGTCTGAGCACTAGCCTCCTTAAATGCGGAGAGGATCATCCAGGAAGGGTTGGCTAGTAGGTTATGATGATTTTTGCCGTTTTGACCAGTGAAATAAATAAAACAGTGAAGTAAATAAAAATATGAAATTATTGTAATTAACTCTGTGCATTACCCTTCCACTTTTTTCTTCTAGAGTCATGGTGAGAGAGTAGCAAAAAAAGTGACAGTGGACTGTCACACAGTTCTTATATTTGTGCAAAAATAATTTAACTGCTGGTATACTCAAAATAAACAATGAGCTGAAATATAGATAGAGGGATTGCACTACATTCTCATCATAAATATAATTAGATGAAATAAAAAAGTTGAAGCAAAACTTAAGCATGGTCCATTGGCTTTCCCTAAAGAGCATATGAGACTTTGAGGAGTTACTTCGTTGTAAGTGAAAAGTAACAAGAAACATCCTTTCATGGGATGGTTTTTATCTTGCCCTATAGTTCTTGTAACTGTTAAGAGACAAACCATCACAAAGATAACAGTAGTTTATGTGGCAGTATCTGTTTTAGAGGGCAAAGAGAAAGAAAAATTTTATGAGGAACTTGACAAGATCTTTCAAGTTATGTCAGTATATATATATATATGTATGTATGCATGTATATATATGTATGTATATATATATTCATATTTAGTGACTTCAGTAAGAAGGTGGTCTGTGAAAACTATTAGAAAATGAATTAGCATTAAAAATTAGCATTAAAAAATCTACAAGTCAAAGGCTTGTAGATTACTCAGGAGCCTTATGTTTGTATATCACAACAGCTTTTTTCAAGAATATAGTTGAAATGCTCTAAAAACGTAGAATTTAGAGCACCTCCTCTCTTTCTCTCTTTCCTTTTCTCCCCCTCCTCTCTTCTACTCTCTCATCTCTCCCCCTCCTTTCTTTTCCTTCTTTCCATCACTATCTCATTGCCTCTCTTTCTCTGTCTGTATGTCTCTGTTTCTCTGTCTCTGTCTCTCCACCCCTTCCCCCTCACTCTCTCTTGCACAATGTGCACACACACCCACACACAACTATATCTTTTTTTAATTTGTTTATTTTTTATTTAACTTTTAACATTCATTTTCACAAAATTTTGGGTTCCAAATTTTCTCCCCTTTTGTCCCCTCCCCCACCCCAAAACACCCAGCATTCTAATTGCCCCTATCACCAATTGGCCGTCTCTTCTATCATCCCTCTCTGCCCTTATCTCCATCTTCTCTTTTGTCTTGTAGGGCCACATAACTTTCTATACCCCTTTACCTGTATTTCTTGTTTCCTAGTAGCAAGAACAGTGCTCGACAGTTGTTCCTAAAACTTTGAGTTCCAACTTCTCTTCCTCCCTCCCTCCCTACCCCTTCCCTTTGGAAGGCAAGCAACAATATAGGCCATATCTGTGTAGTTTTGCAAATGAATTCCATAATAGTTGTGTTGTATAAGACTAACTATATTTCCCTCCATCCTATCCTGTCCCCCATTACTTCTATTCTCTCTTTTGATCCTGTCCCTCCCCATAAGTGTCGACCTCAAATTGCTCCGTCCTCCCCATGCCCTCCCTTCCATCATCACCCCCACCCTGCTTATCCCCTTATCCCCCACTTTCCTGTATTGTAAGATAGGTTTTCACACCAAAATGAGTGTGCATTTTATTCCTTCCTTTAGTGGAATGTGATGAGAGTAAACTTCATGTTTTTCTCTCACCTCCCTTCTTTTTCTCTCCACTGAAAAGTCTTTTGCTTGCCTCTTTTATGAGAGATAATTTGCCCATTCCATTTCTCCCTTTCTCCTCCCAATATAGTTCTCTCTCACTGCTTGATTTCATCTTTTTAAGATATGATCCCATCCTATTCAGCTCACTCTGTGCTGTGCTGTGTGTGTGTGTGTGTGTGTGTGTGTGTGTGTGTGTAATTCCCACCCACTACCCAGATACTGAAAAGTTTCAAGAGTTACAAATATTTTCTTTCCATGTAGGAATGTAAACAGTTCAACTTTAGTAAGTCCCTTATGACTTTTCTTTGCTGTTTACTTTTTCATGCTTCTCTTCATTCTTGTGTTTGAAGGTCAAATTTTCTTTTCAGCTCTGGTCTTTTCATCAAGAATGCTTGAAAGTCCCCAATTTCATTGAAAGACCATTTTTTCCCCTGAAGTATTATACTCAGTTTTGCTGGGTAGGTGATTCTTGGTTTTAGTCCTAGTTTCTTTGACTTTTGGAATATCATATTCCATGCCCTTCAATCCCTTAATGTAGAAGCTGCTAGATCTTGTGTTATCCTGATTGTATTTCCACAATACTTGAATTGTTTCTTTCTAGCTGCTTGAAATATTTTCTCCTTGACCAGGGAACTCTGGAATTTGGCCACAATGTTCCTAAGAATTTCTCTTTTTGGATCTCTTTCAGGCGGTGTTCTGTGGATTCCTTGAATATTTATTTTGCCCTGTGGTTCTAGAATCTCAGGGCAGTTTTCCTTGATAATTTCATGCAAGATGATGTCTAGGCTCTTTTTTTGATCATGGCTTTCAGGTAGTCCCATAAATTTTAAATTGTCTCTCCTGGATCTATTTTCTAGGTCAGTTGTTTTTCCAACGAGATATTTCACATTATCTTCCATTTTTTCTTTCTTTTGGTTTTGTTTTGTGATTTCTTGGTTTCTCATAAAGTCATTGGCCTCCATCTGTTCCATTCTAATTTTGAAAGAACTATTTTCTTCAGTGAGCTTTTGAACTTCCTTTTCCATTTGGCTAATTCTGCTTTTTAAAGCATTGTTCTCCTCATTGGCATTTTGAACCTCTTTTGCCAGTTGAGTTAGCCTATTTTTCAAGGTGTTATTTTCTTCAGCATTTTTTTGGGTCTTCTTTAGCAGGGTGTTGACCTGCTTTTCATGCTTTTCTTTCATCTCTCTCATTTCTCTTCCCAGTTTTTCCTCCACCTCTCTAACTTGATTTTCAAAATCCTTTTTGAGCTCTTCCATGGCCTGAGCCCATTGGGTGTTTGGGATACAGTAGCCTTTGAATGTCAAATGTAGCATTTTGTCTTTGATCCTGCAGATGATAGGGACCCACTGGAATTTATTGAGTAGTGGGTAACATGGTTAGATCTGAGCTTCAGAAAAATCATGTGAGTGGCTTAATTAGCCCACTATCCATATTGGCTATATCTTGGACAAATCATTTAAACTCTCAGTGTTTCAGTAACTCTTACAGTAAGACCGTAAATTGCATTGGTAGAGAGAGTTTAGTTCTCATAAATTCCTTATGCCAGTGAAATCATAAGTTAGGAATACCACCACCCACAAAAAGCATCATCAAAGTAGGTGTTAGGGGACACAATTATATCATGTTATCACCAGTAGGTTACTTTCCCAATGATTTGCATACTTCTTTGCCTTGTCTTAAAATGTTAATTGCTCAAGTTGCTTCTCAAAATATTATCAATATGAGAAGGTTATGACCTACAACTTCTTGTTCAGAGTTAGATGCCATGCTTGTTATAAACCCAAGGTTATTTCTACTGTTTAAAGATTATTAAATGTGATAGGAAAAAAGACAACAATGAATAAAAAATTGGCTATTGAACAGAATGTTAGAGAGGCAAATTAATTGGTTAAAAATCCTGAAGTTTTCTGACCATCCCTTTTGAAATGGTGTCTTAATTTGGCGGGTCCTATTCTTGATGTTTGACTGAGTATATACTGCATGCGGAGCACTGTTCCATATGGTGGGGGAGGGTTTATAGAATCATAGAATCTCAGCAGTCATTTAGTACAAACATCACCTGAATTTAAAATTTTATACCATATCTGACCCAAGTATTATTGTTTGTCATCAGGACCATCATCATCCCAATTACCCAGTCTCTCAACCTCTATGTCATTGACTTCTTAATTTAATTTATTCCATATATCTATTCTGTTATCAAATCTTCGAATTTCTTTCATCACAATATCTTTCATATCGATTTCCTCTCCATTCGCAAAACCTGGTGAAGTCTCTCATCACCTCAGTTTGTACTATTGCAATAACCTTCTGATTGGTGATACCTCAAGTTTCTCCTCACTCCTGTCTATCCTCCACACATCCAGTGTGATCTTTCTTAAGCCCAGGTCACTTCTTTTCTTTTTATCTTCACTTTTATCTTCAGGATAAAATGTAAGATAATATGTTTGGCTTTAACACCTTTCAAAACCTGGCCCTTTTCTACTTTTCCAGTCTTCTTATACTTTATTCCTTTCTATGTACTTAAAAATTCGGACCAAATCTCACCTACTGAATGGGACTTTCCCACCCCTCTTCCCTCTTTTAGAGAGATTTCCTCTTATTTACACTGTGTATCTTGTATGGACATAGTATTTTGTGTGTTGTCTCTCCCCTTAGAATATGAACTCCTTGAGGGCAGAGATCATATTCATATTTTTGCCTTTCTTTGTATCCTTAGCATTTGAGTGATTGATAAGTAGTTATTTTCTGCTCAGAAACTTCCAGTGAAAGGATTAAGTTTTGCCTGTCAAGGCACTGAGAAATTAGTCTGAGATTCTGAATACATGTGTGCATGTGCACACATACCTCAAGTATAAAGTATAAGTTGTACTTATGACATGTATTTTGTTTCTATGCAAATTCATTTAAGCATAATTTAGTTAATTCTAATAGATGACTCATGCATGAGCTTGTTCTATCAATAATTCCTTTGAGAACCTCCTTGTGGGACAGCGAGGTGTTGCAGTGAATAGAGCCCTGGCCTTGGAGTCAGGAGGACCTCAGTTCAATCTGGCCTCATACACTTGACACTGACTAGCTGTGTGACCTTGGGCAAGTCACTTAACCCCAAATGCATTGCCTTCCTCCCTCAAAAAACAAATAAATAAACAAACAAAAGTGCCTTCTTACTACCACATTCCCAAGTAAACTTTCTTTTCTGGATGTTAGTTATTATTTTTCTTTGGTCCTGTCTTCGTCTACTGTATTTTGTGTTACTTTTATCTTCTTGCTGCCCCCAAAAGGAGGAAAACAAGCATGGTGGTCTATCTGCTTCAGTGGGAAAAAGAAGCCGCCACTGTGATTCTTGACTCTCAGTTTTTATGAAAATAGTTGTAAAAATTACACCTTGCAATTCTAGCAGAGAGAGATTACACAAAGAATCTTCAATTGCAGTTGTCCTCAGCTATACTCTCAGATGGGTATTTGATGGATTTTCATTTCACTGATTTCTTCTTTTTCTTCTTTGTTGATAAAGGTGTTTAGAGTAATGAATTTACCCCTTAGGACTGCTTTGACTTCATCCCCCAAAGTTTGCTATTTTGTCTTATTTTTTAAATTAAATTTTTTATTGTTTCTATATTTTCTTTAGGGTTGTTAGTCAGCCTGCAATTTAATTTTAATCTTGTCAAAAGTCATTTATTGAATATTGTTTTATTATTTTGTGATCAGTAAATGATAATAACTAACATTTATGTGTGACCCTGTGCTTATGGCTACCATTGGCTAGGCCCTATTTTTGGTTCTTCTTTCCCTGTACTCTGCTATACACCTTCAGGTTCTAGGTTTTCCTGGTTACTTGATCCTCAGTTTGGAATGATCCTGTGAGATATATTTCCTATCTGAGATTTTCTGTCTGGATCCCTTACTGACTACAGGCTTATATTTGTCTCTTTGCCTGAATTCCAGCTGGCAAAATGTACTTACTGTACTTTCACTTTGGATTTCTTGATCATTTCTCACTCTGAGATTGAAAAAAAATCTGTGCTAGAGTAATTGTGAGAGAGCTAGGATGTTCTTCCACTTAATTTGCCATCTTAAGGAGAGTTACCCTGATATAGGCATTATTCATTCATTCACAGGATATTACCATTATATTCTGTCACTCTATCCATACATTTTAACAAATCCATATTAAATATCTTTGGGAAAGAAGCTTGTGAAATAACTGACAAGAAATAAGCCTTATTCCACGTAGCTAGTTTTGAATACACATTTTTTAGCAAAATACTGGGTTTTTGTTTGTTTTTTTCTTTTTCCCTCTCACCTTCTGCAACTTAGTTTCAGGTAGTGTTACATAATATATTTTTATTAGATTATTTGATTTCAAATATTTGCATTGTTTTATTAGAAAGTTATTACTTTTCTCTTAAATATATGCCTTCAAAATCTGATTTTTCATGGTTTATTAGAGTAATCTTCCCAGGCAGTTAGTTACATGTATCTGAAACTACAGTGTAAGTCTTGGCAAAATTTGGTTTAATTTGCTAAGATTCAATTTACATGTTACTTTTCAAGAAGTCTTTTTTATTTTTACTTTTGGTATAGACATCATTTATATCTGTTCTAAATTTATAGAGTATCATGCAAAGTATAAATTATTTTTTTACACCTTTTATTGATGCCATTTTCTTTATTTTCTCTCCCCACCCTCTTACTCCCACAAGCATGTTCTTCTCTCAGGATCTTGGTTTTCTCAAAATAACAGAAACTTTTGAAATAGAACCCATCTACCAGGCTGGTTCTTTGTTCATGACTGGGCATAGGCCCAGAGGTTTGTGATTCTTTGAGTCAGTCACAAGGTATTTCCTATATGGAATCACCTGCTTTTATCAGAGGAATCAAGTATGATAAATTTAAGATTAATTGATTCATTCATACCTAGTTTAGATATTTGTTTGGTTGATTGGATTGGTCAACTAGGTCTGGGACTTTTGACATTTAATTGGAGGTCAAGCCCCACCCTTAAATTTTCCTGCTTGATTTGCAGAGTAGTAGTAGTTGGAGCTGTGAGAGTGAATGAGGTTGTCAAAGGAGAGATTGTGAAAATTAAACAAAGTTAAGGACAGATCATTGGAAGAACATTTTTCTTTAGTCAGAATTAGGAGAGGAAACTAATGAAGGGGACTGAGCAGTGGTCAAAGAGAAAGGAGAATACTGTCAGCATTGTATAATTAAAGCCAAGAATGCTGAGTTTTTGAGACAGAGAGTGTGTTAGGCCAAGCAAAGTGGGCTCTTTTGCTGTTTTTGTTTTAGTATAATCAAGAAGAATAATGCCTCTATTTGAATGTGATTAAAGAAGATCTTCCCTACCCATTGATGGGCCTGCACATTGAGAGAAGCTTGTTTAGGGGAACTGTTTTGTAGGAGGGTCCCAAGTACATTTTGTTTTTTCTACTGAAGCATTGGGTTAGAGGGTCATGCCCTCTGACTCTGAAAAGTGTGTAAATACTCTGAGGGTGAGGTTTTATTTTGGGGCTTAGCTTTTGGAAGAAACTTTGTCTGCTGGAGGACACTCTGGGAAGCCTCTAAGGAGCCCCGCTGGCTTTGAAAACCCAGATGTTGGTGCTTCCATCTTTGGTAAAGATGTATGTATGCCAATGGTCAGGCAGTTTGGAAGTGGTGTTGGTTGATTTTTGATTTCTCTGACATTTTGATTTTGATTTTCTCTCGTACCTGTACTTGATTAAAGTAATTGTTAACCCCTCAAAAGTTGCCTTTCCTTTTAGAGAAGCAGATCAAAAAACCTGTGGTAGCAGGCCCCACTGTGTACGTTGGGGTGCTTACTGGTTAACAGTTTTGAATGCAGTAAAGTTATCAAAAAGGATAAGAAATGAATAAATGATAGAATATTTAGGTTTAGAAGTTGGTGACCTTTGAAAGACAAATTAACATAGTGTGTGTGTGTGTGTGTGTGTGTGTGTGTGTGTGTGTGTGTGTGTGTACACCAAAACCATCCTACATAGAGTTAAAGAGAGAGATGACATTAACGAAGTGGAGGCTTCTGATATACAAGCATACCTTAGAGTTATTGTGGGTTTGGTTCCAGACTACTATAATAAGGACGATATCATAATAACATGAGTCCTGTGAATTTTTCATTTTTACAGTACATATAAAACACATTATGCTTACACCATGCTGTAGTATATTAAGTATGCAATTGTATTATGTCTAAAAAAAAACCCCAATGTATTCATTAAAAATATTTTATTGCTAAAAAATGCTATCCATCACCTGAGCCTTAAACTATTTGTAATCATTTTGGTGGAGGGTCTTGCCTTGATGTTGCTGCCTGCTTACTGATCAGGGTGATTGTTACTGAAGGCTGGGGTAGCCATGGCAATTTCTTAAAATAAGACAACAATGAAGTTGCAGCAATGATTACTCTTTCACTTGAGCACTTAAAGACCATTGTAGGGTTATTTAATTGGCCTGCTTTTAGTATTGTGTTTCAGGGAATAGGGAGGCCCAAAGAAAGGGAGACAGGTGTGAAATAGTAGGTTGGTGGAGGAATTAGAATACATACAGCATTTATTGATTAAGTTCACCTTTTTTATATAGGTGTGGTTCATGGTACCCCAAAACAATTACAATAGTTACATCAAAGATCACTGATAAATGATCACCATAACAGATACAATAATAATGAAAAACTTTGAAATATTGTGAGAATTAACAAAATGTGACACAAAGACATGATGTAAGCACATGCTGTTAGAAAAATAGTGCTTATAGACTTGCTCAATACAGGTTGCTTCAAACCTTCAATTTGTTAAAAAAAAAAAAGCATTATCTGCAAAGCACAATAAAGTGAAGTGCAATAAAAAATGGTACGCCTTTAGATGTTTTTTTCCAAGAAGCTCATGTAACAAAGGGTACCTGTACAAAACCAATTTGTCATTATTTGTGCTAACTAGTATGATGGAAACACTGATTAGACTTACACTTTCCAACGCTAGGAATCAGACTTAATCAAATGTATGTAAACATTAGTTTATATTATCTCTTAGACAATCTGTACATTAACCCCACTAGGAACAATGCACCATCCTGATTTCCTAGGGCTTCTCAGTAAGCATATCTCATATTGGTACTCAGTGATAAAACTCCTCTGCCTAGCCAGAAATCCATGTGTCTCTGTCCAAGGTGGCTACCTAGCAAAGCTCTGTCAATTAATTAGCACTGCTTTCTAGAGAATGTAAGGGGGCTTGAGTTTCAAATGTAGGAATATAGGAGTCAGTCTTACTTGTAACCCAAGATCAGGCTGAAGCCTGGGCATTTTTGTGAGTTTCTATAGTTCTAGCTGTGACTGTTAGAGGGTTATACCCAAATTCTGATTGATAATTGATTACCTAAATTTATGATGAGAAGAAAATATCAATTCAATCTACTGTCATTAGCAACTGTTTATTCAGTTGTTTATTAGATTTGTGAGGAAACTTTTTTTTGTGAACAAATGGAAAGAGGAAAAGTGAATGAGGAAGCTGAGAATTTTTAAGGAATGAAAAAAGCAAATTGATGAAGCCCAGGCTTGATTACCATAACTTCCTAATTGAAATGTGAGACACAGTAGAAGTTGGAGTAGAGGCTGAAAGAGTGAAATCTGGAATAGTTCCTGTGGCTAATAAGATAAAACTGATAACAGTAGAAAAGTTTTATTGAATAGAGGTCTGAATTAGTGCTATCTTTCTTAGTTCCTAGGATTTTTCCTCCTAAATTAGAAAGTAGAAATGATCAATCTTTCCTGTCCATATTAGTCCCTATGTTTGGTAGCAAATCTCTCCAAATGAATGATTTTGTGGTAAATTAGTGTTCATAGTAAAAAAGGAAAAAAGAAAAATTACATGCACAAAACTTATCCAAATAAGATTTATTGAAGGATGTTTCTTTTTTTTACAGCAGACTGAAGCCTCAGAAGGGCTGGAAAGAGGGTATGCGGTAAATCTTTAAATCTGCATCAAGGTTTTTTTTTTTTTTTTGAAGGGGAAATGAGAAGATAGAGAGAATAGCAACTCTAAATAGGACTTCCCTCTGATATTTTTAAAAACACTATCGGCTGTATTTCTGATGTCTGTTAAGTGAATTCCTTTAATTAGTTTTTGGGGAATTTAGGACAGTGACTATTATAGAGATGAAGTATTTATCTGCTATCTCATGTCTCCAATCTAGACTTTAAGATCTTTAAGTTTTGTGATTGAGTAAATGGCATCAGTAGCATAAACTAGGATTTAAAGGTTCATTTTCTCCATCTTTCCTCATGGTCCATTGACAAATTTTGCCTGGGTGTACAAGTGTTTATGAAGTAGGAATTATGGAGATTGGGAGTATAAATCATGCCCCACCCCCAACCCAACCCCTGCCAGTTAAAAAAGGAACACAGACTCCACAAAAATAACTGTAATGATGGGAGAAAGATGAATATTACAATGTACGGAGAACAAACAATTGGAATAGGCAAAAATATCCCTAAAGAGTTCTTTCTCTTTCTAAATTACTTAGATTCAGAATGTAGTATCAAGTAAGAGGACAAAGGACTATTGGCTTTGGGATCTTTTGGGATTCTACATTGACTAGATTCTGGAAAAGGAAGGAGGGGGAATGTGTGAGTAAGGGAGAAAATCCACCTATAACAAATGGATTCTAATATTAGGGAAAACAGGAGCTATTCACTATGAGATTTCTTTTCTCCCCTTCTCTTCACCTTAAAACTCCTTGGCATCATCCCCCAATTTCTGTTTCCTTTACTCCAATCTGATGAAATGGTGATCCTTTTCTTCACCAAGGATAGCTTTTTGTACATCTTTCCTATCTTTTCTAGTAGACTGCCCACTCTAATCTTCAACTCCTATGTACTAGTTCCTTGCCTGATGCCAACAAACATGCCCAATTCTTCCCTATCCTAAAAAAGAAATCCTTATAAGACTCTACCTTCCTTTCTAGCTATCATTCTATATTGTTTACCCTGTTCTCAGTCAAATACCTAAAACAAAACAAAATGAAATAAACAAGCAAGCAAATGAAAAACCACCCTAGCACCATGCTTTCACTTCCTTTCCTCCCACTTTAAAATCCCTTGCAATGTGCCTTCTGCTCTCATTATTCAACTAGAACTATTCTCTCCAGAGTTATCAACGATTTCTTACTGACCAAATTTGATTTTTTTCAGTCCTTATCCTCTTTAATTTCTTTACATCCTTTTCTCTTGATTACCCTATCCTTTTGGATAGTCTCTTCTGTCTGGAATTTATTTCATGACAATATTTTCTCCTGATTCTCCTCCTACTGGTCTAACCCCTTCTCAGTCACCTATAATGGCTCATTGCCCATCATGCCCCCAACTGTGAGTGTCCCCACAGAAGTAGGAAAGTATAGATTTTATGTAGAAGTTGGAAAGTATAGATTTTATGCAAACCTTTGAAAAGTTCTTGATGTATCTCTGACATGTGACTCAGTCTCCCCCTAGAGCATACCTTCTTACATTTTGATGCCTCCTCCACTAACGTTCTGTTAGATCTGCTGGCAATGTTGATGTGTTAATCTGACTGTCTGCCACTGGATGGCAGCTAAGCTCTATCGATGCTATTGTGAATCTTATAAACATTAGATTCAAAAGAAAAAAAATCCTTAAATATGTCTTTGAATTGATTTGGTTTTATTAACCACTGAACATGAGATTTTACAGGCCATAAGTTACAGATGTTTTACAGTCTTGTTTGTAACTGGAATGTTTATCATCATATTTTTAAAAAAGAAAACAAAAAGGAAAAAGGTAAGTCAATCTAAGCCGTTAATTGCAGATATAGGAAATATTCAATACATGCAAAAACCACTAACTACTAGGAGAGTTCATGGATGTCACAAGTGACATTTTCTTACTATAAATGAGATTACAACAAAAATTCCCTCTGATAAATATATTTCTGATCTTCATCACATACCACATTTTCATAGCAGGCTTTACTTTTGAATATTGAATGATTTCAAATAGTTCACTGGAAAAAATATCCTTCACCTGGCTGATTCCATAAAATAATCAAAAGGATAAAAGAACCAGATTATATAATATAATAATATATAATTATATAATATAATCCAGATTATATGGCAGATAGTAAAAAAAAAAAAGACTTTAATAGCACTGGCTAAGATGATAGACAATCCTCTAATTTTAATGTCTGGAGTTAGATGGCACAGATTCAAATTCCATTTTTGCCATTTACTACCAATTTGCCATTTATTACCAATATTACCTAGAACAAATCATTTATATCCTCTGGGTCTTATTTTTCTCACCTTTAAAATGTTGAGTAGGACTATGATACCTTCAGGGTCATTTCCAATTCCAAATTCATAGATTTAAGAAACAACTGGGGAGCCAGTCTACCTGGCCAACACAGGTGACTCTACTAGGCCTCTATCCTCTTCTGTCTTTTATGAGGAATGGAAAGGATAGGCCCTAACTCTTTCCTGAACTTCTGTCCCTACCTTTTTTATTGTAATGAAATTTTATTTAAGCAGAAAGATAATTGCAATGTTTTTGATTGCTACATATTTTTATATAATCCACAAGACTTTTAAAGTTGAATAAAATATTTTCTAGAAGTAAACATTCTACAGGAAAACTTTTGTGATTTCTAAGTGATCTTTTTTATTTAAAATAATTCATTCATAGTATAAATAATTTATAAGAAAGTAGATTCCATTGGAATTCTTTCTGTAGTAATTATATTCTATTTTTTCCTTGAAGATTGCTGTTTCTAGCTTTGTATATTTTCTGGATTAGAAAAAAAGTAATTGACTGCCCTCCCTGATAAGTATTACCTAACTATTTAATACCTTCAAGTTTTATTTCTCATCTTTTGAAATTTTATTTTTTTATTAATTACATATAGAAACAATTTTTAACGCTCATTTAAAAATTCTTGAGTTTCAAATTCTCTCCTTCCCACCCTACCCTAGGAATTAGCATTGTATTTTATCAAGAGCTTTTTTTTGTATCCATTGAGATAATCATATAATTTTTGTTGTTTTTGTTATTGATATAGTTAGTTATGCTGATGGTTTTCCAAATATTGTATCAGCCCTGCATTTTTGGTATAAATCTTACCTGGTCACAGTGTATATTTGTGATATTTTTAGAATCTCCTTGCTATTATATTATTTAAAAGTTTTACATCAGTATTCATTAAAGAAATTGTTTTTGCAGTTTTCTGTTTTTGTTCTTCCTTGTGTAGGTATTAGTATCCTATTTCTGCCACAAAAGCAGATAGGGTTCCTTCTTTAGCTATTTCTCCAGATAGCTTATAAGTATTGGAATTAATTGTTCTTTAAATGTTTGGTAGAATTCACTTTTGAATCCTTCTGGTCTTAGGGAGTTCACTAATGACTTGTTCAATTCCTTTTTTCTAAGATGGTGCTGAGTATTCTATTTTCTCTTCTGTTAATCTGGGGAATTTACAGTTTCGTAAATATTCATCCATTTCACTTAAATTGTTAGATTTATTGGTATGTAATTGGGTAAGATAACTCCTAATAATGATGGTATATTCACTTTTTTCATTTTTGGTACTGGTAATATGGTTTTCTCTTTTAAAAAATCAAATTAACCAATGCTTTAACGATTTTATTGTTTTTAAAATAAAATCACCTTCTAGTTTTATTTATTAGTTGAATGTTTTTCTTATTTTTAATTTTATCAGTTTCTCCTTTGATTTCCATAACTTCCAATTTTGTGTTTAACTGGTGATTTTGTATTTGTTCTTTAAAATTTTTTTAGTTGTATGCCCAATTCATTGATCTGCTCTTTATTTTATGGATGGAAGCATTTAGAGTTATAAAATTTCCCCTTTGCTTTGACTTCATAACATAAATTTTGGTGTGTTGTCTCATTGTTTTTATTCTCTTTAGTAAAATTATTTATTATTTCTATGATTCTGTTCTTTGACCCATTTATTCTTTGGGATAAGATTATTTAGTTTCTAATTAATTTTTAACCTGTATTTCCATGACCTGTTATTAAATGTATTTTTATGGCATTATGATTTAAAAGGGATGAATTTAATATTTTGGCTTTTCTATATTTTATCATGAGGTTTTCATGCCCTAAAACATGCTCAGTTTTTGTGCAAGTGCTATGTACAACTGAAAAAAAAATACTTCTTTCTATTCCAATTCAATTTTCTCCAGAGGTCTGTCATAGTTACCTTTTCTAAAATTCTATTCATCTCCTTAACTACTCTCTTGTTTATTTTTTTGGCTGGAATTATCTAGATCTGAGAGGGGAAAGTGGGGGCCCCCATTAGTATAGTTTTACTGTCTATTTCCTTTTGTAACTCATTTAACTTTTCCTTTAAGAATCTGTATACTACGCCATCTGACACATATATGTTTAGTATTGATAGTACTTCATTATCTATGATACCTTTTTTAGCATGATGTAGTTTCCTTGCTCACCTCTTTTAATTATATCTATTTTTGCTTTTACTTTGTCTGAGATGATGATTGTTCCTCCTGCTCTTTTTTTTTTTTACTTCTACTAAAGTATGACATTTGTTCCATCCCTTTACTTTTACTCTCACATGTGTCTCTGTGTTTCAAGATGTGTTTTTTGTAAACAAAATATTGTCAGATTCTGGTTTTTAATCCATTCTACCATCTACTTCTGTTTTATGGATGAATTCATCCCATTCACATTCACAGTTATGATTACCAACTGTATATTTCCCTCCATCCTGTTTTCTTTCCTGTTTATCTTTCTTTCTCTCTTTTTTACCTTACCCCTTCTCAGAATGTCTGTTTTGCTTCTGACCCCTACCTTTCTTAATCTGCCTTCCCTTCTATCATTCTTCCCCTCTTTCCTTATTCCTTTCTTTTCCTATTTCTCAGCAGGATAAAATAATTTTTCTGTACCCAACAGAGTGTGTATATTATTACCTCTTTGAGCCACTTACAAGAAGAGTAAGGTTCAAGCATTGCCTACCCTTATCTCCCCTGTCTTCCCTTCCACTGTAAAAACTCTTCTTTTCATTTTGGCTTATCTATGGTTTGTTCATACGAAGTAATGAACCCATCTTATTTTTCTTTCTTTCCTTACTTGGCAAGGAGTGTTACCCGAAATCCCCTTGCAATTCTATAGTTTGTTTGCAAATCACTAATTTATATAACATGATTTATTACCAGTCTGTCTTTTTGCCTTGGCCTCAATTTTAATTGTGTAGTCTTAATTTGTTTCAAGATGCTGTTGGTGCTGTGAGCAATGACAAGAACGGTGATGATGTGCAAATAGAACATGAGCTAGGCTGAGGGATGATTATCCTTTGATACTTGAGGGGAAGGAAGGAGAGAAACTGAAAGCAGATGGGGTGGTGAAGAGAGCCAGAGAAAGCCGGGAGACAGATTAAGAAGCAGAATGTGCTAAGGGAAACCCAGACAGGGGTATAAATGGATTAGGTGAAAGACGCTGTACTTGCAATTTAGTCTATACAATTTCTGGCCAGCACACATTAGGATGCAATATAGCTGCTTGGTTTAGTGGGTAGGGTAAGGTAGGAAATGTGTAAAAGATTGGAGTAAATGATGAGAAATGATTTTTCTCTTGTGCCAGTTGTAGGGAAATCTCAGGAGCACTTATTTTGGGAACTTACTTCCCTTAATTTTTTGCCTCTGAAAGGGATTAGATTTTAATAGTTCCTATATATCTTTCAGCTCTTAGGGTCATATTCCTGCCTTTTTTATTCAAGTAGCTTATTTTAAGAATATGTTTTAAGAGACCCTTTTCTTATCTATCTTTATTTGTATGATATTATGTAATATAGCTCTTGGACTGTTGAAGATGATAGGTAATTTTATGCATATTGATAAATGAGATTGGTGCTGATACTACACTTGTAGTTAGTGTCAGACAGCTTAGCACTTATGTGCTTTTTAGTTATTTCATATGTGTTAATTTTATCTTCCCAGCCAGAGGGAAGGGAGGAAACAAGCATTTATTGAGTGCCTAATATGTGCCAGGCACTGTGTTAAGCACCTTAGAAATATTTTCTCATTTGATCCTTATGACTCTGGGAAGTAGGTGCTATTATGATCCCAGTTTTACATTTGAGGAAACTGAGACAGAGGTTAAGTGACCTGCCCAAGGTCACACAGGTAGTATGGATTTGAGGACAGATTTAAACTCAGATCTTCCTAACTCTAGACCCAGTGCTCTAAGCACTGCACAACTTCATGACCATTGTAGATTAAAAATTCCTTGAAGGTAGGGCCATGTCATACTTATGAGTCTCCACAGATGGTATTGGGCACATCGAAGACTTTCATGAAATCCTCATAAACCCATTATAAATATAGTTTATGTGGGTTTTACCTCAACTACTTTTTCCTTGTAAATCAGATCTTCTTTTCTTAGACAAGAAATCATATTTGTCTTTGGGATACTTTTCTTGCTATTAAGATGACACTTTGATTCTTCCAAAACAGCAAATTGGATGATATTACTTTGAAGATCAGAGTAACTTCTTATATAAATTAATTAATTGTTCTTTTTGATTTGCAAGAAATAATTTAAATTAAATGTATGTCACATATTTTGAAAATGCACATTTTAATGTGACTCTCATCTTTATATACTCTGACATTTTTATGTTCCCAAGCAAGGAATTATATTCAATTAGAACTGAAATACTCAACTGATCCTCATGATTTCATTGACCTGGTTCTTCCCTCTAGTGATGCAGACTGCAATTGCTTCATGCCTATCTAATAATAAGGCCTGATGCTTTTAGTCTGATGAAACCAATTTAAAAGGCTCCAGGTTTATAATAATTCTGTTCTTGGAATTGTGTTTATGAAACATATGAAGGACTTGTGATGATGCTCCCATTAAGAGAAAATAATTCTCTAACATTGGGATGGCAGCTGGAATCTTATCCTGGACTAGGAAAGTTCACTCTCTCCTATGTGGCTCTCAGAGCCATTCTAGGTTATCTTTCATGCTGCAAAGAAAAGGACACAAGGAAATACAAAGGACAAGGTTGACCACAGGTATTTATGAGAAATAGATTAGAACTGCCACATGAAATTTTTAACCGAATAAAAAAACACATTAAAAAAAGAATGCATGTTTAGAAATGGGTTCTGGGCACAACCATCTTAAATAAGGCTAGGAAGGATATAAAGACCCTTCGTTCCTGGGTATGGTTTTTTTTCCTTTCAATGCTCTAGCCTCCTTAATACATTCTTATTGTAAAACACTTAAGCTACACTAAGTGTAAGCTACTTTCTGTGAAAAGAAAGGAGTGATAATCGGAAAATTTAGGCAACAATTCATTTGATAGCAGGCAACTTGCTTTATATGGTATAAAGAATACTGGTCTTGAAGTCGAGACCTGAGTTCCAGTTCCAGCCTTGCCGCACTATCTGTACGACTTTGAACGGGTCATGTTTAGCCTTTTGGGGCCTCATTTTCCTTATATAAAAATGAGACAGTTGATTGGACCTTCCCACTTGAGATAGGACCAAGGGCTAGAGGGGGCTGGGGCAGGGGAGATGGGAGGGATAAAAGGGAGGGCAATGCAGGTGGAGCTGCCCCTTCTCCATTTAAGGAAAGGGCTCAGCATAATTTTTCTCCCCATTTCCTATCAGCTACCTTCTTTTGGACTTCTTTGGAACTCTCCATTACACTCCTGCCCTAGATCCCTCCTTTGCTCATCTTCTCTTTCTCCCTTCCCTTTTCCTTTCATTTGTTATCTTCCCCTATTAATTTCCCCTTGAGGGCGGAACTGTCTTTGTTTTTATTTGTATTTCTGTCCCCAGCCTTTAGCACAGTGCCTAGCACCCAGTAAGTGTTTATTGACTGACAGATAGATGGTCTATGAGGCCCATTAAAGTGCTATCCTTTGATTCTGGGATTTCTTGTGCCACTTTAATTTACCAGCCTCTAATGCAAACATGTATGTAGTTACAGAATTGACTATGATATATCTTTATAAAAGAATGGGCCTTACTCTTTTTCTTTACACTAGAAGATAAGCCTTGGTACTGTATTTAGAAAGACATTAACCTTAAAAGACCTTAAGAGAACTTTGGGTTTTAAATTTGTGTTCTAAAATTTGATCCATATATGCCACACATAACCCGTGTTCATTAGCAAGATAGATTTTCTTGTGTTCATATTCAAAGGCACATGAAACTTATATATGGCCTTTCAAAGATTATTTTTAGCATTTCTCTTATGAGGTAGACTGTGATATCTGAGCATTGCTTTTTGAAAAATAAGGGAGAAAAGTGACAATTAAGTTAGGTTATGTTATAGTCTTAAAGATCAGTGATAATCAAAAATGTAAAAACACTAGCTTGTTAATAAATCAGCATAGTTTTTATTTTGGCTCTCCTTGCCAGCAAGCTACCACTTCAGATGTGGTTGTCTTTGTACTGAAATGAAGTGAAGTTTAGCATTAAGATTTATAATTCATCATAATTTGCAGTGACTCCTATATCAATTTTTTCATCCTCAGTATAGTTCAAAAAGTGATCACAATCACCATTCCCATCCCCACTACTTTCACTCTGCAATGTTTACATGAATATGATGGGCACTAGCAGAGCCCAGGTAGGGGTGTCTGATTTTATGCTTGGAAATGTCACTTCTATGAATCATCTGTATGATTCATGTGATTTGGGTTTCAGAGATGCATTTTGATGAACACTGAATTCACAGAATCACCAAATTTCAGAATTAGATGAGATTTCAGAAGCCAGCCAAGCTGCCTCTAATTAGGATTATAATTAGCGCAGGATTAGATTTTGCTGCTGTTAATAACTTTCCCCAATATTTTAAAGGAAAAACAATTCCAATTTGAAGGAAAGAAGGACTTTAATCAATTTGTCAATTCACTGGACCATCAACAAGTACTCAATACATGCCCACAATATACCTGACACTGTGCTTGGTAATGCACTGCCCTCTTAGAGTTTATATAATATCAGATAATATAATAATATAAAACTGATATAGATGCATAAGGGATTTGTGAAACAATTTAGGTTTTAAAGATGTACAGAAGGTTGAAGAAAGTTCTGGTGAAAAAGTGACTGTAATTGAGGGTCCTATAAGACCAGAGAAGTAGTCCAACCAAGATCTCTGATCACTCCTCATTCTACAATATTGGCTTATCCCGAAATTTCTGGTTTTTAGTCAAAGCTCTGGGACCTTTGTTCTCTCTACGTGATCCTAGGAGCTCATGTAGGTTCAATTGTTATCTCTAGTTGGTGATTCCCAAATCTATATATCTGACCCTAGTCTCTCTCCTAAGCTCCAGACTTGTATCACAAACCATTTATTGGACATTTTCAACTGAATATCTAGTAAATACCTCAAACTCAGCATGTCTAATAAAGAATTCATTTTCTTTCCCCCAAAACTCCTCTCTTTTCTAAACTCCCCTATTTCTGTTGAGGGTACACCATCTTTCTCATCTCCCAAGATTGCATCTCAATGTTGTTCTTGACCCCTCACGTATCTTAATTAGTGCCGTTTTTGTCAGTTCTACCTGATCAGCATCTCACAATTGATTTCTTCTCTTCATTTACATAGCCACCACCCTAATTCTCACCTGGATTATTAAAATGGCCTGCTAATTGTTCTCCCTCCTTCAAGTCTCATCTTACTCCAATTCATCTTTTATCTAGTGGCCAAATTGATGTTTCTAAGGGGCAGATTTAATGATTTTAAAGTTCAAAGCTCTATTGCTTCTATGATCAAATAAAAAGTCCTATATTTAGCATCCCAGACCCTTTACACCCTGACTACAGCTTACCTTTCCAGACTGACTATGTACATTATTCTCCTTCATATACTCTATATCCTAGTCAAATTGGCTTACTTGTTTTTTTATACTCAGCAATTCCATTGCCTATTTCTATGGCTTTTCAAGATTATCACCCACACCTTGTACAGCCCTCCACTCAAAACACAGTCACGTGCAAGTCATGTCATCATTTCTCTGATGGCATGGTCTTCTTCAGCGACGAAGGATGAACATAACAACAATCCATGCTTTATATGTTGTCCCTCCTCACTCTGCCTTTTGGTATCTATGGTTCTTTTCAAAACCTTGCTCAAATACAATCTATGTGAGACCTTATCTGATGCCCCTAGAATTACTTTGTATTTACTTAGTACAGTTTTTTGTGTATATTTATATGTACATGTTATTTGTCCAGCAGGAATTAATCTTCTTGAAGTTTTATTTTTGTCTTTGTATACTTCATACCTAGCATAGCATATGGCACATAGTAGGTACTTAATAAGGGCTTGTTGTTTAATTGATTCATGATTCCCCTCCCTAAGCTGCTTCATATTGGTGTCCTGAAGATCTCCTTCCATAAGCAACTAGGAGCATGCTTTCAACCCAGAAGCAAAAAAATTCTAGTTATGCCTTTGTATACAAGTTACCAGTGCGATGGTACCTTGTTTCAAGGGACAAAGCAGAAAAAGCATGGTTTAAGGTCAGTCAAAATTCAAAGAAATCATATAGAAAGACATTTAAACACATCAATACATTTTCAATCTGACTCATTTTTCATGCTGTCATCCTTTTGAACATTAATGTTTGGGTCTCACCACTGATCCTTTGAGCAAGCTTTATTTGTGGACAATTCTTGGCAATAGCTAACATTTCATATACACACACGCACTCACACACACACACACACACACACACACACACACACAACATACCCTGGAGCTTAATTAATACGATGGAAGATGATTACATGGAGGAGATAACATCTTAGCTGGCATTTTGTGATAATTATAAACTTTCTATTTTTGATGTTATTGTTTGATGTCAGTCATTATTTGATAATGTATTTATAATTACAGGACTCTAATTTGGAATCACTTAGGTTAAGTGAGCTCAATTCCTGTGGAGACAGTCAAAACAGAGCTGGTATTTGTACTTTTTCACTGTTAACTGTGTTAGATGGATAAGACGTGCAGCTTTTTAGTTGGATGAATTCTTGACCTGCTTGAGCCATTTTATTTCAGCTGCCTCAGACAGCTGTTAAATCCACTTACCAGCTTATTGTTTTTATAAGAAACTCTTTTTACCCGAACTTCACCCAAATCTGGTATCAATAAAGAATCCTGGGAATTTTCTAACCATATTTGGGTTTGATTTGAAATGCCCCTTCCTTCATCAGGCACCCATTACCTTTTCTCCACCAAGCACATTTTTAGGGTATATAATTTGCAACCTGAACTCTAACTTAGAGCAGGGTTCCTCCCCTTATAACTCCTTCACCGGTCAAGTTGAAGTGAGTTTATTGCATTTGGGGACAAACCTCTGATGGTTTCTTTTGTCATTGTGTGTGTGTGTGTGTGTGTGTGTGTGTGTGTGTGTGTTTTGTTTGCTTGCTTGTTGCAAAGTGAAAGATATTTGTTTTAACTTGAACCTTGAGAGGCCAAATAAAGAACTATTGAAGGATAGATTATTAGGAATTGAAAAGGAAATCTGAAGATAAGGGTATTTCAGGTGAAGAAAACAACTTCACTTGTTCTTTTCTGTTCCCTAGTGGTTGGAAATCAAGATGTGCATTATATAAAGTAACATGTAGTCTATTTTGTCCAAAATATAGTGTTCGTGGAATCAGATAAGACCGGAAAGGTAAGTTAATGGTAAATGATGTGTCTGTGTTTCAAATATATTTAAATTTCAGCTGCTCTGAATTTTCCCAGTAGGACCCCAACCTTACCAATAATTTCAAGTACAATATTTGAAATCAACGTATAAATAATATATAATTGTTGTTCAGTCACTTTTCAGTTGCGTCCAACTCTTTGTGTCCAACTCCCCTTTTGGAGTTTTCTTGGCAAAGATTCAGGAGTGGTCTGGCATTTCCTTCTCCAGCTCATTTTATGGATGAGAAATTGAGGCAAACAAGGTTAAGTGACTTGTCCAGGGTCACATAGCTAGTGAGTGTCTTAGGCCAGATGTGAACTCAGGAAAATGTCTTCCTGAGTCCAGGCCCACAGTTCTATCCATTGCACCACCTAGGTGCCCCTACATACGATTGTACATAGCAATATTATTATAAGCAGGTTCCTAATTAATATATTTTTCCATATTGTGGATGTTGTTGTTTAACCAGGACACGTGGAATTCTTTGAGATTCCTTGTGTATTTTAAAGGAGGCTTTCTTTGTTTTCTTGAAGGAGATCATGAAAGCAGAAAGACTTCAGAAATCAGCTAATCCAATGCCCTCATTTGGTACAAATATGCTAATTTAAAAAAATAATTTGATTGCTGACATAATTTATTAACTATTAATGTATGACAGTATTAGGCATAATATACTCTGCATTATAATACACGTATAATATGTGTATAATAATATATGTATAATGTATAATAATATATTACAACTACCCTCTCCCCATAACATACTAAATTCTATAACGACATTATTATATCTCTACTATTTTAAGCATTGGTATTATAAAAATAACTAACAAATTTATATCAAAGGAAGGCATTGAATTGGGTGATTTCTAAAGTCTTCTGTCACCTTTTGTCTCTCTAATTTGATAAAGATGCAAAGAAATGACTTTGGAAGACTGGTAGTAACAGAAGAAAAAAGACAGTCCTCAGGTTCTCTCACAGCTTGGAAAACAGCACGTGGGATATAGCAAAAGGAATAGTAGTGGAAGTGTCTAGTAAATCTCAGAACTAGAAATAAGGGCTGAAATACTATTTAAGCTGTGTGATGAATATGAGACAAAATGACTCTGGAGGAAGGCAGAAAAAATGAAGTTTTCATTATGTTTCCTTTCCCCCTTCTTTTTTCTTTTTTGCACTTTCACTATTAAAGGAATTGTAAAAATTTTTAAGTTTATGAGATGTGCCTATAACCTGGAATGTTCCTCTTCCCCCAGATTCTGTCCTGAATATTAGCAGATGATAAACATCTATTAAATTTAATTATATAAGGATCTCTTACTTGCAAATTTTGCTATAATCTCATTTCTAGGAGTTGATGGGAAAAGCTAATTTGAAGTTGCCAAAATAGGTTGGCAGGCCAATAACGACTGTCACTAAAACATCATTCTATCATGAGTCCATAAATCTGATGGGATGTGTGTGTGTGTGTGTGTGTGTGTGTGTGACTATTGCTGATGTCTTAAACCAAGTAAGAGAAAAAGTAGACGTCCCTTTTAGAGTCTTACTCCAAGGTACTCTATGTATATTTTCTCTTAACTTTATGAAATCCATTCTCTTAAATTCCAGGGTATGTGAAAGTATATTCCTGGATTTACTCTCCTCATCTAGCACAAAACTCAAAGATGAAAATTTAATCGCCTAAAGTTATTCCAACCAATTATTTCTTAAGAATCAGAAAAATTCAATACCTCCAACCAATTATTCTTGATGGGTCAGAACATATTTACAAGTATCAGTTTTACTTGTAATTTCCTCCGCCTACTACTGAAAGAAGAAATATCAGAAAACTAAGTCAAGAGTTGATGAGATGGTTTAACTTTTTTAGAGAGAAACCTCTAGTTTCTTCTTCTTCTTCAACTTAGATCCTTATGACTGGATGAAACCTCCTGTCACAACACTATCCTTCTTGTTGACATTTTGATCTGTTATTAGTTGATTATCCATTTCCTTCATCTGGCCCAGCAGTCTGTAGTACACTTCTAAAGTGGTATCACTTCTGTTTCTCTTTTCTTTTGTCTTCATCCATTGTTCTTCATCAAGTTTTCCTCGATTCCATGGGTTTCCACCCTGTTAAATGCTTTCATGAAACATAAAGATAATCTAACACCCCTTTCAAGAAATCAGCTTCTTTTTTTAAATAAACGATATCATTCTGTTGCCATATTTAGTCTAAGTTGTTGAATCCTATAGAGTCTTAGTGATACAATTGAAGGCTATTTATTTTCTTCATTAAGATGTTAAGTTTACTTCATCTCAGCTTATTACTTTGGTATATAGTCATTTGAGATCATGAGTTTATGCCAGTATTCAGAATTATTTTCTTCTGCAAATATACTATACACCTATACTGCAATTTTTTTTGGAATGCCATATTTTTTACCTTCTATATGTTTATTCTGTATATTAACATATGTATAAATCTAACAGTTATCTGGGGATCTATTCCCACCTCCCTCAAATTTCACTTAAATTCAAGTTAAAAAAAACCCCACCTGATCAGATCAACAAGTTTGCATGCAAATATATTTTATATATTTTATTTTTCTTCCAATTACATGTTAAAACAATTTTTATCATTTAAAAAAAGGTTTTAAGTTCCAAATTCTATATCTCTCTCTTTCCCCTTCCTTGTTCTTAGGACAGTAAGCAATCTAATATAGGTTATACATGTACAATCATGTAAAACATTTCCATATTGATCATTTTGTACAAGAAAACTTGAATAAAAAAAGAATGAAAGAAATAAAGTGAAAAATAGCATGCTTCAGGCTGTTTTCAGAGCATCAGTTCTTTCTTGGAGACAAATAGCAAACTTCATCATGAGTCCTTTGGAATTGTCTTGGATCATTGCATTGCTGAGAATAGCTAAATCATTCACAGTTCTTCATCATTCAATATTGCTGTTACTGTGAACAGCGTTCTTCTAGTTCTGTTTACTTCACTTTGTATCAGTTCATGTAAGTCTTACCAGGTTTTGTCTGAAATCATCCTGCTTGTCATTTCTTGTAGTACAATAATATTCCATCACAATCATATACTACAGTTTGTTTAACCATTCCCCATTTAATGGGCATCTCAATTTCCTATTCCTGACCACAAAAAGAGCTACTATAAATATTTTTTATACAGATAGATCTCTTTCCCTTTTTTGGATATCTTTGGGATGCACATATATTCTTGTTGGTCTTTGTTAGAAACAATCTATTTCTGGTGAAGAGATGATCATTTTAGTATCTTATCTTTCAACATGGATCAGGATCTATCTTGGGATCTTCTTAATACTCATATTCTTTGTTGTCTAAATTGATTGCCTAAATCTGTAAAAAAAAATTCAAAAAGGACTTTCTACACCTCTGGAAGTACTGAATCCAACAGTACATTAGATACAGGATAGGCTTCATTTAATTCAACAAAAAAATACAAATACAGAAGGGACTGTATATGAGCCTCCAAAAAGTACAATTCTCTTTTCCTTTTTGGTTAACTTGGCGAAATCTCACCTGGGGCCTATCCCTCAGCCTCCTTACTTGGACCATAGAATGGGAAAGTGCTCATATCACTAGATTTTTGACCATTCTCCTTCAGTGAGCCATACCTTCCCAGGGACCTATACATTCATGTAAAGATTTATAGTTTTACTTTGGCTGGTGACACCTTTGCTGCTCTGCCTTAGAGATAAAATTACTCCCACGTTCTTAAGTTTTCCATCTAGCACATCACAATTCTCGGACATTCTTTCCATTCCTTCTGTATCATTCTTCCTAACTGAAATCACCAGAAATAGATGATGATTATCAGGTATGATCAATCTTACTCTACCTCCTAATTAGGCATGTTTGAGGTTCAATATAATTCTCACTAGGAAATTGTTCACTACCATTGAGCATCTCTTGTTCCTGAGGTTAGTAATTAATTTATGTATACATTTTGGACCTTGTACTTGTTCCTTAGTATTTTGTAGCATCTGGGATGCTTCTGTTTTTTCAATTTGATTTCCACTCTCCCTCCATGTTCCTATACTAATTATAACCTCTAGCACTCTGGATGTGGTTTTGTGCCCACATTCTTTGACTTTTTGATATTTTTACCCTGATTTAGATTTCCTGTTTCCTCCTTAGAGTCTTTTCCTTCATCATTCCATTCTTAGATCATATCTTTCTACTTCTCTCTGAATGCCTCATAGTTTTGGAATTGTTGAAGGGTAGAGAAGCATTCTTTTTTCCTTATATTCTTTTTATTCACACAGACAGAGAGTCATGTGTATTCAGTGAGAGATTAAGAATTTCTGAGAATTTTATGAATCATGACTTTGGAGACTTTATCTCATTTTTTAAAAAAGTATACAGAAACAAATTTCCCAAACTTTGGAATATATACTAAAAATAAGGAAAAATCAATATGACAGCACTTTAATAACAGAAAAAAGTTTATTTTTATATTAAAATATAAAGTAAGTCACAAATATTCTTGTTTTTATTTTTAGAATATATCTTTCCAAACTTTCTCCTGACATCTTGGAGCAAACACTGGTCATTCCCCACTTTTAACTTCATGACCAGGTCATCTTTTCTTTTGCTTACTTGTTTCTTTGATGATATTCTTTGTAAGAAAATTAAATTTAGAAAATGAAACAATTTAATTATATAAAGCTAGTAGAGTATAATTCCTTCTATTTAATTTACTGCTTTGATGTTCCATTTACCATTTTTGTGTATTCCCAGACCACAACTCCTTTCCCTGGCCACCTCTACTTTATATTTTGTTGCCCCACATTATGATGTAAGCTCCTTGAGGGCAGGGGCTGCTTCTTGCTTTTATAGTTGTATTACCAGCACTTAGCACAGTGCTTGGAACATAATAGCTATTTTTAATACATGCTATCTATTCATTATCCATTCTTACAGAGAATTTTGATGGTATCTTTTTAAAAATATTTTTGACTGTATCACTCCAACTCACCCAGTGCCTTGAACACAGTATGTGGTTAATAAATATTCATTTCATCAAAAAGAAACTATAACAAAATCAAAGAAAAGCAGTTCGAGAAAAACCTGACAAATCATTAAATAAAATTGCAAAATTAATAAGATGTGGTTTTCCACAAAACCAAAAAAAAAAAACCAATAATAGTCTTATATTAGCTATAATATGAGTAGCTAAAAAGAAAAGAAATACCACATGAAGTAATTGCATCATTAGTCTCTAATAGGCCTATTAGGTAAAGACATAATATTTTTGCCCCAGTTTATTTTTCAACAAATGGTAGTTGGTATATATACACAAAATTCTGTAAAACAGAGATTTCAGCACATATTAAGTGCTATTTATATTTTCTATGTAAATTTCAAATAGGTGAAAGTTTTTAAAAATGCAACAAACTTTCCTTGTCTTTTGAATTGCCTTTAAGATCTATTTAATTGTTAGCAGTTCCTGTGTGAATATGAAAATCTGCAGCATTTTAAGCAACAATCAGGATCTAAGCTCTAAGACACTATTAAAATGGATACGCCAGAGTGTAAACAATTTAAAAGACTTGAGGAATGTATCTGACCAACAGCCTTTAAGAAGTAATTATGCTAATTCCAAGTCAGTAAGTGGTAAACTAGACCAATAACTTCCAAAAGAATTAGGATTCAACAGTGACTTTGGGCTGCAGAATGGCAAGTGAAATTTTACTTTTCCTAGGATTTTGTATGTTGCATCTAAAAATACCCACATTGAACCATTATGCTTATTTTGGAATCAACCATATTATGGACTCCTGTGTCTCTGTCACTATGGTGTGTGTCTATATGAGCTCCGCAGGTTGGCTGCAACATTTAAGCAAGAATCTGCAACCTGTACCTTCAAGGTCTTCAGGATTAAATAACCCTCATTCAGTAATATGGCTCTGTTTTCATCAACTATTCTTATATCACCTTAGTAGCATGATAGTTTGCCTACGAGCTAGTTCATTTTTCTTAAATGTTCTTATCTTCTAAAGCCATCAAGAGATACACAATAATGATAATAACAACAACTAACACAAAGTGCTTTAAGGTTTGGACAGCATTTTTCATATACACACACATGTGTATGCACCTATGTGTACACAAACATATGTGTACGTATATATATTTATATATGTATGTAATTTTTCTCCACAAAAACTCTTTGAAGGAAGTATTATTATGTCCATTTTACAGATGAAGAAATGGAGGATGCAAGAAGTTGTCACTGGATACACAGCAACTAAATGTCTGAGGTAGGATCTGAAGTCAGGTATTCCTGATTTCAAGTCCAGCACTTTATTCATTAGGCCACCGAACTACCTTGTATGCTTTGATATCTCCTTATTAATTAGTAAAATTGTAACTTCTCTCAATTAGGTTTGAGTCCCCATTCCTGTATATTAAATATTATTTTATCAAGTACAGAAATCTCTTTTCCTGTGAGAACCTTTTGCTCTTTTCTCCCACTCTGTCCCTATCTCTGATCTCTTTCCATTTGCCTCTGTCCCTTTCTCCACATGTATAAAATGTAAAGTCCTAACTTCTAGGCTAAGATCAATTTTCAGTGTAACCAATAAAAAAAGACATAAATGATTATTAACAATAAGTATGTTGTAAGAAAGATCACAGTCAAGGCCTGCTTTAACCATTGCAACTGCTAACTTTTCCTCAACTCTAGAAAACAGTCCCACCATTCAGTGCTCTCTGGATACAAGTTAAAGTCTTTTCTCAGGAATTCTCTTCATTGATTTTTCAAAGATTGGGATTACACCTAGCTATTTCAGGAAATATACTCTTTTAACCCTTTTTTCTGTTTTCTTTTCAGCCATCACACAATAATCTCTACAGAATGCCAGTTAAACTCTCACAGACTGACAATTTAATGGTTACTTGATGGTTCTGTTGCCTCTTAGAGATACAGTTAGCTATAATCTTTGTGTGAAGGTATGTTGAATCTGGCATTGCATATACATAACTTTGTGTCTTTAGAAAAAAGACAAACATTTCATAATTCTGACTGGTTATTGAAAAGATTCCATTCAGTTTTTGTTCCTCTTGAGTGTCAAATTTTTGGTTCTGTGTGACTCCCTATGATTGTTTCTGTTCTGTTTTTTCCCCCTATCTATTTAGTAGAATGTCTTTTCTAAGATACTATCATGGGCATTGCTGGTGTGAGCTCAAGGACTCAAGATTTTTAGCCTCCAAGCCTTTTTAGGACTAACTATTCTATTATTATTATTAATTATTGTATGGTACTAATAAAAAACCTTTTATTTTATTTTCAATTAATATAATTTTAATTTTCTTTCCTTCCTACCCCTTCAAACTGAAAAAAAATCCTTTTATAACAAATCTGAATAATCAAGCTAAATTATTGGCCACATACAAAAAATGTATGTCTCATTCTGCATCTTGAGTCCATCACCTTTCTATCAGGAAGTAGCTAGCATGCTTCATTCCTGGTGCTCTGGAATAGTGATTGGTCACTGCATTGATCAGAATTCTTAAGTCTTATAAAGCTGTTTTCTTTACAATGTTATTGCTATTGTATTACTCATTCTTTCCAATTCTATTTACTTCACTTAATATCATTTCATATAAGTCTGTAAAAGCAAGGATCCCGATATACACAGGAGGACCTGCTGTACAGGTTCTTACATCGGCTTTTCTAAAAGGAAAACAACTTTTGAGGGGTCAACAATCACTTTAATCAAGCATATGTATCATTCACTTAATTCAGGAGAAAAAGTCAGCACCCTGAACTTCCGAAAAAATACAGAGAAATCAAAATCAACAGACAGGGCTTCCAACTGTCTGACACAAGCAATAAATACAAACATCACAGACCAACAGACAGATAACTGACCAGACATACACAGTTACCAGAGAGAGAAGCCCCAACATCTGGATTTTCAAAGCCAGGGGCTCCTTAGTGGCTGCCCAGATTCTCATGTGACCAAACACTTCCAATGAGTAAGACCCTAAGTGAAATCTCACCTCAGAGTAGTTATACTCTTTTCAGAGGCAGAGGGCATCATGACCTTTGAGAACCAGTGCCTCATTAGAAATTAACAAAAGGTGTGGGCCTCCCCTAATCAAGCTTCCTTTAATGGGCAGGCCCATCAATGGGTGGGGAAGATCTTTAACTCATTAGCATTACAAAGTCTGCCTAGGTTTCTCTGAAATAGTCCTTTTTATCATATATTATGGTGCAATATATTCCATTAGATTCATATAACATAATTTGTTAAGCTCTTCCTTATTCTATTAACACCTCCTTTGTTCACAGTTCTTTGTTACAAAAAAAAGTTATGAATATTTTTGTACATATTAGTAATTTTCCTCTTTCTTTGATCTCTTTAAGAGTACTGGCCTTGTAGTTATACCACTACAGAGTTTAGTGACTTTTTGGTCATAGTTCCAAATTACTTTTCAGAATGGATAGATCAATTCACTGATCTAAGAACAGTGCATTAATGTGCTTGTTTACCCTTATTACCATCACCATTTGTCATTCCCTCTCTCCCCCCCTCCCAAACTTTGTTAATCTTACTGGCATGAGAAAGAACCTCAGAGTTTGCAGTTCTCTCATTATTAGTAATATGTAGCATGTTTCCATATGGTTGATGATAGTCTAGATTTCTTCCTTTGAAAACTGATTTTTTATAGCCTTTGACCATTTATCAATTGGGACACAGTTTTTGTTCTTATGATTTGAATTGGTTCTTTATATAGCTTGGAAATGAGACCTTTATCATAGAAATGCTTCAGTTTTCTTTTCTGTTAACTGTTTCCTTTCTAAAATCTTAGGTGCATTGGTTTTGTTTGTGCAAAAACATTTAAATTTTATGTAAATGGACTTTTAGTTTTATCTGCTATGATCCTCTCTATTCCTTGTTTGATTATGAACTTTTCTCCAATCCATAACAACTTACCTTTGGAGCCACAGCTCATATTGCTCCCCTTTCTATACTGCCATTCACAAACTTGATGGCTTCATTTTTACCCTAATACTGTCCTTTTATTCATTGTCACCTCTACATATTTACTTATTCTGTTTCTGTACTTGTACAGAAATTACCTATTCTTAAAGGTCTAAAATTGTCACCACATTCATAGGCAGCTAGGTGGTACAGTGGATAGAGCACCACTGCAGGAGTCAGGAGAATCTGAGTTCAAATCTCACCTCAGACACGACACTCACTAGCTGTGCAACCTTGGGCAAGTCACTTAACCCCAATTGCCTCATCCTCGGTCATTTCCAGTCATCCTGATGAATATCTGGTCACTGGATTCAGATGGCTCTGGAGGAGAAGTGAGGCTGGTGACCTGCACAGCCCTTCCTCACTCAAAAAACAAAGTCAAGTGCAAGTCATGTCATCATTTCTCTGATGGCATGGTCTTCTTCGGCAACAACGGACGAACATACACATACCCAATCCCTCTAGATTGAAGTAATTTATCCCTTTTGGGATTTTTCATAACTCTGTGTATATCTCCTCTTTAGTTAACATATTTTATTTTGTATCATAGTTATTTGTGTACATGCATGTCTAATTTTTCCTATTAACTTGCAGATTCTTTGAGGATAAGTAGCCTTATGTTGTTCATCTTTTTCTTGCACGTAATGAACACTTAAACATTTGCTGAATTAAATTGAATACTCAATTTAGGCTGCTGGGCTTCCTAGCCATCCAAATAGAAGAGGTGGGTTATTTTCAGTGACAAAATCTTGGTATGTTGTGGCCCATACTGAATAGCAGGTAGGTACAAAGGATGGCTTTGGATTTCTTGAATGGAACTCTACTGAGCGCATGCATTTTAGCATCCTAGGATCCTACCTTGAGAGCTGTAAAGTACTTTAGAAGTCATTTGGTCATATTCTTTGGTTTTACAGATGAGAAAAGTGAGATTCAGAGGGATTAAGTGACTGGTAACTTTGGAGAGAACAGTTTCAGTTGACTTATGAGGTCTGAAGTCAGACTGCAGAGAGTTTAGAAGAGAGAGAGGAAGAGGGGAAGAAGAGACACTGATAATAGATGGCTCTTTTAAGGAGTTTAGCCACATAAGACAGAGGAAATATAGGATGGCTACTAGCAGAGATGGTCAGAAAAAAAAGGATGATAATTAGGAGGTATGGTCAAATCACATAAGATTTTTTTTCTTAAGTATATGTGGTCGTGTTTGTAGGCAGCAGGAAAGCAGCCATTAGATAAGGAGAGATTAAAGATTAGTGAACGGGTAGGGATAATAGAGCTGTAAATCTACTGGAGAAGATGGGATTGAATGGGAGGAACTCATATTTCATCCTGGAAGTGATAAAGAGCCTCTGAAACTCACTGAACAGGGCAGTGGGAGTGACATGATCAGGCATAAGTTTTAGAAGATACAATATGTGTTTAAAATTTTTTAACAGTATAAAACTTATGTTATTCAATAAGTCAATAAAATTCTGTTATTTTACTTTCTTCCAGCTAATTTGCATACCATTATAATATGAATGAAAACAAAATACTAAGAAATTCACCCACACTAAAAATATCAGTTTGTAAATATTTTTTTTTCTCAGGAAACTAGAGCATCTATTAAAATCTAAGCAGGGATACACTCATCTAAAATGTACCTGATGTAAAATAAACCACAATCCCATTGTAGCATTTCCATTCAGGTAATGACAGAAGCTAGTGAGGACTAATACAAAACTTAGAAATAGGAGATTTGGATATTAAGGAATCTAGAAACATTTCCTTCACATTATTCAGGAAAGAGGCGATCTGATGTTAGAACATTGGTTATTTAGACAGAAATATTCTGAAAATGGAGAAAGATAATTTGTGGGACTTGATTATACTTACCTTTAAGAACTTTCAGTATGTTTGTTCTGAATCTACTAAATTCAGGTCATTTGCTGAGAGCTCTGTCCTCTCTCTTCCTCCTCATCTCCTATCACTCAGATGATTTCTGCCACTATCTCCTTCACCCCAAAATGAATACCTGGCCCTTCCCCTTGCCAAGGCAAACTCCTCTACGTTGAGAAGTGATCTTATTCTATTCTGCTTTCTCTGGCAGATTGCCCCCTCTACCTTCTCCACTTTCTCATCTTCAATTTCTAGTTGATCCCTATCCCTGCCAGGATCAAATATAAAATCCTCTATTTGGTTTTCAAAGCCCTTGATAACCTGTTTCATTATTACCTTACAAGACTTCTTATGCCTTACTCCTCCGCTTTTCCCCCACCCTCAGGTACTCTGCAAACCAATGTCACTGGCCTCCTTGCTGTTCCTCATACAACATACTCCTTTTCCAGTTTCTGAGCTTTTTCAAAGGCAGTCCCTCATCCTTGGAATTCTCTCCCCTCCATCTCTATCAAGCTAAGAAACCTTTTTCCTTAATGCTAGTTCCCTCTATTTATAATCACTAAGCTAGCTTTTTTACACTGTTGTTTGAGTGTTATCTCCCCTGTTAGACTCTGAACTCTGAAAGCAGGGACTCTCTATGCTTTTCTGTGTATTCCCAGTGTTAGCACAAAGTAGTGCCTAATAAATGCTTGTTGATTGTTTGCATCTGTAGCTCGTTGAACAACAACTCCTGACTCTAATTAACCATGTTTTGTAAAAACAATTCCATGGATTTAGTATGCTTGTTTATTGTTATGAATGAAAAAAAAAACCCAAACAAAACACCTTAGAAATCTAGCTTATAAATCGGTTTATAAATTATAAGATATAAAAAACTGGCTTATAAATCACTTTCTTGTGAGTTTGGTCAATATGACTTGACCATCTTCCCTGATCCTCTTACCTATTTAAACTGAATTCCTGAACCTGCAAACCTGAGGCACAGAAAGATTTCGTTTTCAACAAGGTCACAAATCTAGAGCTGGATGCAACTTAGAAGCCATTTAGTCCAAACCTCTTATTTTCAGATGAGAAGACTGGGTCTCACATAGCTTAACTGAGTTGCACAGGGTTAGCAAGTATCAGAGGTCAGGTTTGAACCTATCTTTTTGATTTCAATTCTAGCACTCTCCTATAAAATGAACAGTCCCTGTGAGGCTTCCTCTGAAATTCCTGATCTCCTTCACTTCATTGAGAGTAGTCCCTGGGACAAACTCATCAAAACACCCATCTAGCAATTTTGTACTGATATTGTCACTGTAAGAATGATCAAATTATTGAACAGAACTGAATTACTGTGTTTCAGTTTATTTGAATTTGCAACTGTGTGAGCACAAGTAATTTATGGACATAATTTTCCATTTGCATATGAAATGAGCTTCTTGTTCTTTTTGGGAATTAAATGATCCCTTTGGGTCACAATTAGCCTATCCAACAATTAGTCACAATTTGTCACAATGCTGCCAGTTAATTGTGCACACTGTTGCCTAGTCAAAAGCAGCCCTAATTTCTCAATTTGAAAAATTTGTTTGGAGTTTTAACTTTCCTGCTTTCTATTTTGATGTTCTATAAAATTTTTCATTGCTGAAATAAATCACTCAAGCATCTCTATTGATTTGGAACCTATTGTGGGGAAGTTAATAGAATTAAATAGACATCAGAAATAAACTGTGTTGCAACTGAACTGTTAAAAATGGCTTGGTTGGCTTCTATAAATGAATACAAGATTAGCACCACTCCACAACAGAGTATATAAACAGTATTACCTTAACAACAAACACAGAAGCAGTTGAACACAGGAGTTAACCAATGACAGAAACTCTGGAAGGGAGATTACTTTGAGGTCTTAGAGGTTGACTTTTCATTGTCAATTTATTTAATTTATGTTGTAAACAATACATGCAGATCAGTTCTGACTTTCAGTCTTGGGAACAGGATTTAAAACTAGCATATCTCTGAGAAGACTCCTCATTTGAAAAAATTGCTGTGTGATGAACAGGCTAAAGCTCCTGGGTGTTACAAGACTATTGAGGGAAAATTAACTTGACGGCCAATCTATAAGACATATAGATTTCTGCAATGTTTAGGACTGGTAGGAGACAGCTGTGGAAACAAAGTGTCACCCGAGTTTTAACGGTAAGGAACTATGTTATTTGTAGACTTGCTTGTGGGCTAAAGATGATCATCAGTCATGCCTTGGGAAAAATCCCTGTGTCAAAGGATCAAAGCTGCTCATTCACACATAACAGGGGAATTGATTTTGTTCTGATTTGTGTATTATCTCAGTTGGATAGCAGGAAACATGAGGCACATTTCTTATACCAAAAAAAGGGAATAATGTGATTAGACTTTTCTTTGTTTTACATATGTCTGACTAAGTAAGAAATGTTTGGAGGAGTTATGCATCTATTGGGAAAATATATGTTTGAGGGAAAGCATAATGATATTCTTTTACTACTTTTTGCTCTTTTCTGTAGTGAAGTTGTCTGTAAAGTTTTAGAGTAGTCAGGACCTATAAGTGCCGGGTTTTCAATCTGGTTCTTGCTCATTCTCTAGCATGATTGGAAATGAAATACTAGGAAATAAGATGTGAAGAAAAACTGAAAAGTTATATTGAGGTATGAAATTCCAAAAGCATAAGACTCAGTATAGGCCTACCCCCTTTTAAAGAATATACATGCATTAAGGACTATTAAATGATGTGAAGTAAATTAGAGGGAGTAAAAGATGCTAATTACTCTAGGAATTAGAACAGGGTATCTTTGACAGACACTAAAGAGAGAGTAGGGGTGGTGGGACATCAGTCACAGGTTTCCTAAGTAAGGTTCTTGATTTAGAAAGAGACTAACTTTAGAGGTTATCTGGTACAACTCCTCCATCTTACAGATGAGGAAACAGAAGTCCAGAAAAATGAAATACTCAAGGTCACACTGGTGATAAATGACAGGGCACAAATTTCCACAAAGGCATGCTCACTCCAAGTCCAGCATTCTAGGGACAGTTCAGCATTTTCTTTCTCAGGACCCTTGCCACTTGACATTGGTATGCATGTTTTTGTCCTTCCTTTTGTCAATTTCAAGATGCTGCCCACATTTTCAGTTTTATTTTTATTAGTGCTGGTGGTTTATCAGTTCAAGTCCAAGACTGTTGGCATTGGTGTCTTCCTTCTCTTCCACTCTTTTCTTTTGGCAGTAGTGGTAGTTACTCTGAGGATGGCATTTTGTTGGCCTGACTGAAGATAGTATTTTGTGGTAGTTCTGGGTTGTTTTTAACGCTTCATCCATTCATGCTTCTCCCTTTCAAAGGTCCACTAAGTAGGCCACATCTCCTGGTTTAGATATGATGTTTAAATAAATTACAAACCAGAGCTAGATTCTCTTCTAGTATAAGTTACTTTTTTGGGAATGAGTTATTTTGGAAGCCACATTAAACATTAAGGATCTATTAATTAAATTGAAGAACTTTGAAAATTTGCTATTATTTCAATCTATGAAACAAAACATAAAGTAAATTTTAAAAAGCCCTATGTCACAAAGTCTCTAAGGAATTCAGATTACAGGTAACTCAAAGGGCAATGGAAAAGAGGAGGGTGAATGAGAGAAGTTCACTAGAATCTATCATCAGCAAAGAATGTGTGGGAGAAATATTGTAAAAAGAATGTTATCAGAGAATATATGAAAGGAAAAAGAGTGGGTTCAGTCATATTGGAAGAGCTGCGGTCAGTCAGCCAGTATACTCACCCGATTTCCATGCAAAGTCAAGAGATTTAGACCAAAAAGTCTGTGAATTTCTCTTTTTAACCCCATTTTGATAATGCCGTTTAAATATTATTGATTTCTTTCATAATCCTATGTGCTTTATTTTATGCATTTATAAACGTGAGGCAGATGCTATTATTATCCCCATTTTACAGTTGAGGAAACTGAGGCAAACAGTGATTAAATAATTTATGAAAGGTCACCCTACTAGTAATGTCTGAACTCAGATCTTCCTGATGCCAGGCTCAGTCTGCACCATCTAGCTGCCTAAGGGGTCCATGACACAAAAAAGTTTAGGAACCCTTGCTAGAGGAAAAGGACCCTAGTGTTTTGAGTTGATACTCTTTGCAGAATTTATGGAAGCATGTGGAAAAAAATCACCAAGGATAAGAAGTCCTGGATGGATTGGCAGGATTGTTCACATTGATGAGATTACAGATCCATTAAAGCATCAAAATATTACTTCAAGACTCTTGGAGAACATTTTGTAAATTACTACTATTTTTCTAAAATTAAATTCTAAAAATAAATGGTATAACAATTTGCTAAATTACAGCTTTAGTGATCTGACATAGTAATGGAAAACATTTTTCCAATGTGCCTAGCTTTTGGAAAATGTGAGTCTACTTTTTTAGAGTCCTGGTCTGGCTCATTTTTATGCTGATGTTATATGATGAAATTACTAAAATGTAATCATTAGTTTCATCACTGGGACACATACATAGAAGTATCTTAAGAAACCCAAAATGTTGGAGTTTAAAAAAGCTCTGCCCAATATATTAACCAATATATTAACTCTTTGACATTTATTAAAATATTTCTGTTTACATTTCTTAACTTCTTTCCCACAAGGTGATGGTGGAGATCGACTTCCCCTCTTTTTTTTTGTTTTTGATATGAGTGTTTTATGTCTGGTAATGAGTTTTAAGGCTCCAGCACTGTGGATTAAAATTCATTCCCCTAAATTTAGTAAAATAATTGTATTTGTCTTTGTTAAAAGTAAATCAAGAAGACACTCATGTCTTCTTGAGGATTTATTCATATGTCTGCACAATAAGCTAAAGTAAGTTTTTGAATTGGGGGAATTTGAAGGGTTACTGCTTAATTGTTGCTGACCTATTTCCTTCGGCTTTTGTTCATGTTAGATGTCTTTGCTATTGCTATGGAAGAATGTTGGGGGAGAGCATGGTGTGCTTGGTTTCTCTAAAGTATCTTTTCAATTCCAAAAGGATATGATATTCATTAATCTCAATAAAAGAGACACGTCAACTTGAGAATCAGTGGTTCATCAAATCCAGACTTTCTTGCCTTACTTGAAACATTAAAAGCATTGAAGGTCAAGGCAGTTTCCTGGAGAACCGTAGAGGTTAAAAGTCCTTAGTTGTACTTGGTGGTAAAATAGGTCCCTGACAGTCCTCATGTGAATATATGAGATGCTTGTAATTAGAACCTAGTAGCTAGAAGGCAATCAGTAAACTTTTATTAAGTGCTTACTATGTTTAGGCACTGGGGATAAAAAAAAAGACAAAAACAAAATAGTTGTTGCCCTCAAGAATCTTAATTGTATCCAGGGAAACATTAAATAAACATATACAAAAGGAGGCTGCCTCCCTCGCAGTGCATGGTGTATTGGTCTGGCCAATTCTAGGGAAATATGTACTCTCCTTATGAAGGACTTGTAAATTTTGGGATGATAAAGGGAACTTTGGTGTTCCTCTGGTCCTCCATTCCATGACAGCTGGAGTAGAAATAGAGGGAAGAGGCTGAACCAAAGCAATGTCAAATAAGATTGGCTAAGCCAGATGAGGCCTACTTAGTGGTGCTTTGATAGAGAGTAATTCCACCTTTGCTTCTTTTTCCTTTGACTCTTCTGAAGTTCACCTGATTATCATTTCTCATGGAAAAATAACATATTATTACATTCATATACCACAGCTTGTTTAACAATTCCCCAATTGATGGATGTCTCCTCATTTTCCAATTCTTTGCCACCACAAAAAGAGCTGCTATAAGTATTTTTGTACATATGAGTCCTTTGTCCATTTTTATAATTTCTTTGGGACACAGATCTAAAAGTGATATTGCTGGATGAAAGGGTATGCACAGTTTCATAGCCTTTGGGCATGGTGACAGGGAAGGTTGTTTGAGGCACTCCCCAATCAAGACATTGGGGTCCCAACTTGAGAGTTCTGGAGTTGAATGGGTTAAGTATTCTGTGTCTTTGATCTAGGTGTCGAGACAACTGGTAGTAGATAAAGATCTTGCTCATAAATCTCTAACCATTGCTTATAGTTTTTAGACAGAAAAAGTTATCATTAATGTGTTTTGCAAATATTTTCACCTATTCTATTTCTCTTTTATTTTAGATGCATTTCTTTGTTGTAAAAGGGCTTCATATTTATATACTGAAATTCATTTTTTATCTCAAATAATTTCTTTTTGTTGACTACCTACAACATTTTCACCTCTCTAAAATTCTGATAGATCCAATACTGTATAATTATCTAATTATTAAAACATTTAGATCAACTGTTCATTTAGGATTTATTTTGTATATGATATTAGATAGAGATTTATTCTTAAAACTCTGTATTGAATAAGACTTCCCTCTTCTTATTTATTGTTCAACTTATGGATCACTATTATTGTTCCATTGTGTCTGACTCTTTGTGACCCCATTTGGTGTTTTCTTGGCAAAGATACTGGAATGGTTAGCCATTTCCTTCTTCAGTTCATTTTACAAGTGAGGACACTGAAACAAACAGTGACTTGCCTAGGATCACACAGCTAGTAAGTATTTGAAGTCAGATTTGAACTCAGGAAAATGAATCTTCCTGATTCCAAGCTCAGCCTCTCTATTCACTGTGCTACCTAGCTGTCCCAATCAAACACTAGTACATTGTAGGATTTGGTTTTACCGTTTTATCTAAATAAATACTTTTTTAATTATAATTTGAGGTCTAGTAATGCAAGTCCTTTTCCTTCTTCCCAATCTTCTTTGATAATCTTGACCATTTATTCTTTTATATAGGTTATATTATGTTGACCAATTCTATGAAATATCCTGTTGGTCTTTTAATTGGTATTGCTTTAAATCTATCATTTAATTTGGTAGGATTACTTTCTTTATTCTATTGTCTTAGACTTGCCATGAACATTGTACATCTCTCTACTTATTTTTCTGTTATTTCTGAAAAATTCTAGAATTGTTATTTTCATAAAAATATGTATATTTTTGCAAGTCAATACCTAATTATTGGGTAATTATTGTAATGTTATTTTATTTTTATCAATTTTTCTGCTTTTTGATATAGAAATGATTTTTGTAGTTTCTCATATTCTGTTATTTTACTAAAATTATTACTGTACAATGATAATTTTTTCTGTCTTTAGGATTTTCTAAATAAGCCATCTGGAAATACAGATACTGTACTGGTTTCCTTGCCAATACTCATTCTCTTACTTTTTCTCTTCTGTTTTTGCTATAGATAGCATTTTAAAAGCTATTTCAGAAGTAATGGTGAGATCATACATTTTTTATCATAGAGATTCTTCTAATTTCTGAAAATAATTTTAATTTTGCAAATCATCAGTGAAAGAAATAAACATTTCAATGACAAGTTTGGACCACATTAATGCTCTGTTTAGCTATTTCCATTAGAACTCTCTCTCCTTTTTGAACTTGGCTATATTATTTTAATAATCTGCAAGATCTATAAAATCATTAGCAGGGGTAATCCTTTTACCAAGATAGAGATCTTTACATTTCATGTGATTTAGTCCATGTTGTCCCATAAATTATTTTTTGAAAACATTTTTAAAAATCTTATTGACATCCTTTGTTTTAGCCAATTACGTTTCCCACTCTATGCATCAATCACCTAGATTTCACACTGTACACTCCCACTTTAACATATCCCACTCCAGCCATCACTTGTGATAATAAAGTTTTCAGTAAAACTTATCAACATATAAAAGCGTTGGAAGTCTGAGCTCTTTTGCTTCGTGACATATACTATTTCTTTCCCCTTTGCATTATCTAGAGGGCATAAAATAGTCTCCTATTATTTGAACATAGGAACAAAGGAACTCCTTTCCTTCATGTTTGAACATATTTCTCCTGGCCACTTTCAGAAAATTTAGCTTGTCATCATAACTGCTAAATTTAATCACTATGGATCTTAGTTGGAAGTATAGACCTTTAACTTGTTTTTACTTGAGGTGATTTGTGGAATCATTAGATTCATACTTTGCTTTCTTTATTAAGAAGTTCTGGACAATTTTCTTGCATTATTTCTTGTATTATGTTCTTCAAGTTTTTTTGATTTGTCATGTTATTTTGGGAAAGTTCTGATCCTTAATTTTTTTCTGCACCAAATCTTTTCAAAGTCAATGGATTTGCCTCATATGAATATTATTTGTTCTTTCACCCTTATTGCCTTTTACTTCCCTTCTGTCAGATTTCCCACCATTTCATATTTTTAAAAAGTGCCAAATTAATTAGTATCTGTTTTCTTTCTATGGAGAAACTTCATTATGGATTAATTTTTTTCTGTGCTGCTAATTCAGTTATGTATTACTGCATTTCAAACTATAACTTTTGGCACATATTTATTCTTAATTTCATTTCTCATGGATTTTTATTTCTCTTTTGAACTACTCTGGAATTTCCTATTTTTTTATATGCTCCATTAAGTTCCCACAGGAAACTGTGTTTTTGCCAGGTATTCATTCATTTTCTTTTGTTTTGAAATATTTGTTAAAAAGACTTTATAACCTCTTGGACTTTGAGCTTACTTCTAATTTTAGGGCCTTCTCTGTGGATCTATCTGTTAGTACTCTGGGTTTTTACTGAATTGTCTTTCTCTTGAAATTGGAATTTTAACCTTTTTTCCTCCTTATGTTCATTATTCACTTTCTAACTACTTCCTTTTTCTAATGGGTATGTCCCTGGACCTAGATTCTAAAGTTATCTTAGATATCTTCCATGTTGGAAGATTTATGTTCTCTTGTTTATTTCTCAGGGTTGTTGTGGGGATCAAATTATTTTTTTGTACCTGACATATCATAGGCTCTATATAAATGCTGCTTTATCATCATCAATCATCATTATCATCATCATGTTCTCCACTTCCTCCTTATCTGTAATCTGTCTGCTACTTGTTTTAGGGTTGGACATAAGATGTGACATGTATCAGCTGGCTTTATGAAGCAGGAGGTGATCCCAAAATGGGACTCAGGGATATCTGTGGGTCCATTTGTGCTTCTCTGCAGGGAGAATGAAGGCTGGGGCTGGAGAGAAGCTGAGTGAATGCTTTAGCATTCTCAGGCATTAATTCATAAGGATTTTGTCTTGTTGGGATTCTCATTTTTTTTTGTCCTGTGGATTTAATTATAATTGTTTTATAACTAGTGCATAATTTTTGTTGCTAGGTATGGATGCACATACCTATAATCCCTATTTATATGGAACCAGAGGCAAGTGAATTCCTTGAGTTTGAGAGTTCTAGCATTAAGGTTAAAACTAATTGGATGTCTATACTTCTTGTTACCAACACAGTGAGCCCTTGAGAGGGGTTTACTAGCTGTGCGACCTGGACAAGTCACTTAACCTTGTTTGCCTCAGTTTCCTCATTTGTAAAAATGAGCTGAAGAAGAAAATGGCAAAGCATGCCAATCTCTTTGCCAAGAAATCCCCAAATGAGAAGTCAGGCATGACTGAAAAAGCCGAACAACAAACCACAACAAGCCCAAGGCAGAAGAAAACTCAGGTCTCCTAACTCCTAATGCTCTTTCTGCCATACTGTAGGTACGCTCACTGCATTGAACTTGATGAATTGTTTATTTACTCTTTGTTCTTTTTGCTTAAGCCCAAAACTTGTTGAACATTTATTTTCTTTGAATTGATCTTTGACTTATTATTTTGTTTTTCTGCTTGATTTCTTGATCTTGGGGATATTTAGTCCTCAGCTGGACATCTTGTTTTGACTGCCTGTTAATCTTATACTTGATACTCGTTATTCATTGTTATATAACCTGACTGGTCTTCCATGAATGGAAACTTTTCCCTTGTAAACTTTCTTTGACCAAACCGGTACTGCCTGCACTGCATCAAATACACCTTAGTCAGTACAATAAAGGGCTCTTGGCCTGAAGTCATAGTCAACTCAATCTCTGATCACACTCTCATGTAGTCCCAGTGGGAAGAATACATTTGTGCAATTACTAGGGCCCTTTTGGGTCAATGTGTGTTGATTATTAGGGACAATTAACAAGCACTGAGGGCCAGATTAAAGGGAAACCAGAACCAAGAATTAGCAAGCATCTAAAAGAATTTTCTACAGAGGTTGATAGTTGGGGAAGTTTTCGTAGAATTTGATTCTGCATGGGACATGCTCATCTAGTTCTATCCCTGTATTTTACAGATGACAAAAATGAGGTCTATAGATTTTTACCTAACTTACCCAAGGTCATACGGTTTGTAAATAGCATACCTGGGATTTAAAATGAGATCCACTGTCTCCAAGGTCATATTATTTCCATTATAACTCACTGGGACACCCTGCAATAGATCTGGAAAAACAATGAAAAAACCGTATGGACTGGTAAAATGATAACTTGCCTCACATAACTTCTCCATTCAAAAGAACATTCCTTTGTGGTGGCTGTGTACTGGTCATTTTCTTTCTTTGTTTAACTGTGGGTCTTTTAGAAACTACCCTTGGCTATTATGTATGTCCATTGAGCAAGATTAAGTGTTTGATATGTAAGGTGGTTTCTGCAGGTTTTTGTCTTCCTTCTTGTGGTAACTGTTTTGTATAGTTAAATGGCTTTAGGAAATGTTTCCAGTACATCAATTTAAATTAATATAGGCGATATGTATTATTATCACTCTGTGCTAATTTAAATGAACTAACTCATCAAGTGATTTGATCATTTATCATATCAGATTATATTACATGAACAAGGAAGGTGCTGGTAACAAGCACTTCTTGGTAACACAAGTTATGTTGGAGATTTTTAACGTATGGATTAGAAGTCATTAAAATGATTTGATCTGAACTGTCACTCTTCTAATTTGGTAAGATACAATGACATAATTCAGAATGAAAGATTTGTAAATGTAATGTTTTCAGGAGAATCAACAAAACCCCTTCCTCCTTTTTTCTTGTTATTTTGTTAGTGGTATAAAAAAATCAGTGGGGTATATGTAGTATGTGCTATAGCACATATGGTATTAGCAGGAGCCTGGCATGTGGCAGAAAGGTAACACGCATGGACTTCTGGGAGGAAAGAGGAAGAAAGAAGGCAGGAAGGTATGGAAACTGCAGTAGGTTTGGATGTCATGGAGCCAATCAAGAGTGTAAAGAAGCTTTACTGTAGGAAGCAGATGTAGAGCTAAGTCGAATAAGCATGGTGGTGGGGTAAGATGTTCCTTTGAGGTAGAGGGGTAAAGCTGCAGACAAGAAACCATTTGATAATTTGACAAGATGTGTGATCCACCCACCAGTGTTCTTGGGGAACTAAAAAGATCCTACATAATGGCACAGACATTTTTTAAAGGGACTAAGTCTTTTCTAGTGGTCATCATAAGTCTTTTAAGAGGATGAACAATTCTGGGGGAAAGAGGACATCAGAAACGATACTCACCTGGGGATGAATCATATTTCTTTTATTTTTACTGGAGGGTTTGATATACTTGTCTTTTCTATGTTCATTACTATCTTGGATAAATATTCTGTATGAATGCTGATTAGAAGCCTTAGGTTGTTTCTTGAATAGACTCGAATATCTTTAGGGAAGAGTAAAAATCTGACAGATTATTATTTCCCAGAAGAAATTGTAGGAACACAAATTATAACAAGATTAGAGTAAATATTATCGATCATTGACAAATCTAAAATGTTATTTTAGAGCAGAGAAGTCAAATACACAGCCCATGGCTGTGGTTGGCTCATAATACTCCCGTGTGACCTGAACCAGATTAAAGTGTAAATTGATAAATGTTAAACAAAATAAATAAAAAATGATAAAACACAAATAACACTGATATTTGTTTCTTTAAGCAAATATATGGCCCACAGAGATCGTATGGTTTAGTGACCTCTGTTTCTGTTTGACTTTGATACCACTGGTCTAGAGTTCTAGTTTGGGGTGAGGTTCTATACATATTATATAAATAATATGCAACATATCAATTACAATATTTGGGGAAGACATATGGTTAACATTAATGTAATTCTACCAGCTTTTTCTATCTAGTCTAGAAAGTTTTAATATAGAAAGTGGGCTTTAAACTAGAATTTGAGCTATAGGGTATATATAAAGAGGGAGGAAGGAGTTTAATTGGTTAGAAATTCCCTTAGTTAAAGTATAGGAACAACTTCAATGGAATTTGACAGCAAAAAAGACAGTCTTATTAAATTGTAAAGAGTGGAAAATAAGATAAAGTTACCAACTGGGAAAATAAAAGAACCATGAGACCTCCAACTAAGGTGAATTCCAGAGTTTATCCCTAAGTACCCACATTCCTCTAGACTTTGTAATGCAGTACTGTTTCCCTGGTCTACAGGCAAGGGAGAGCAGTCTCATTCTATTTTAACGAAAGAGGGCTGAACTGTCCTACCTGCTGGGACTTGACTGATGTAGCCTGATGCCCATTTTGCTTAGCACCTGCAATCTGCCTCAAGTGCCCCTTGATGAAGGCGGGTGATGTAACTATTTCTTTCCAGCAGTTGCCCTTAACCTGGGCAAATGAAAGGTAAAGGAATAGAATGTCAAAGAAGTGAAAGGAAACCACAAATTAGAGTTAAAAATAGAGAGTTTTTAAACTGTTCTTCTCCCAGATAATTAAGGAGCAATTCCGAACTTTCTGGAAAAGACCATCACATATTCTTTCTCTGAAGGGACTTGGTTTAAAAAATGAGGCATCGGATTTAAAAAATGAGGAATCAAGTTTAAAAAAATGAAAAAAATAGACCACATAGGGAATGACCTTTGCCTTTGTAAGAATACAAGGGAAATGTTGTTATCCTATCCTATCCAATTCAATCCAATGCAATCTACTAATCATTTATTAAGCACCTATTTATGTACCAGGCACTATGCCAAGTGCTGAGGAGACATTTAATAAAAAGAAAGTCTCTGCCCTCAAGGAGCTTACAATCTAAATGGAGAGATAACACACACACACACACACAAATGGACAGGAAAGGAGAGGGTGGACTTATGGATACCAGGGGGCACTTGGTATGGGGGCATCTTGTTCTGTTGAGCTGATGATACAAGGCAGAGCAACAGATGCAAAGTGGAGTGAGCTGAGAGTTCCAGTTGCTGCCTTCTGTAAAGGAAGGCAGTGGGAGGATTCTGGTACTCTGCCCACCAGTCCTCCAGTTAGATCGGAGAGGACACTGAGAGAAGTGGTCATTCAAGGCTTGAGTTAGCAGCATGGAGGTGAGTGTAGAAGTGATGAGCTTACTGCTCTGGGAGGAACATTTTGTTCTGGGGAATTGAAACCAGGCAGAGCAGTAGATGTAAAGTGGAACGAAGGCTCAAACTTGATATGGGTAAAAAAAAAAAAAAAGAGTACAGACTAACAATATGAATGATGTTTCTCTGGCACTTGATAGAGTGGCACTGAAGTGAGAGTTACACTGCCAGTCAAAATTCAGTTCAATTTTTTTTAATTAAAAAAACTTTTCTAATTGTGGGATGGTTCTATGATTCTGTCCATGGCTAGTAGTGAACTTTTGTTTATTGACCTGAAAATTCACAAAGATGCATGCATTATTCTATATTCTTAATAATGTAGAAGCTTTCCCTGGAAGTAAGGTGCTTAGGAGACCACTGGGTGATTCACTTAATAGAAGAGTACAGGCCATTAATTGTCCTACTACAGTAATGAGTTCCTGCTGACCTAAAATGAGTTATGTGTCTTCCTAAGTACCTAACTACTTGGGAGTGACTTGTAAAATGCTTAACTCAGCTTTTAGATTAAATAAAAAAACTGGTCAGGAACAAAGTATATCTAGGTAGCTAACATTTTTCTTTACAACTCAAAAGATAGGAGGAGGCATATGGTGAGGGAAATGAAGCAATGTGGCCCATCTGTTGATTTTGGCTTTCTTTTAAAAAAAAATCATTCCTTACATGTAACAGTAATACTAATGAACCACAATCAGAAGGACATGGATTCTGAGTTGTTTTATCATTTGTAGAGATGGCTTTGCAATAATCCTTTCACATTCTCTAGCTGGACTCCCTTTCAACCCCTGTAAGGAATTAATTGTGTTTATAATATAGCTGATTTAGATTAAAGGTCAATGGTGGCCAGTGATTATGACATAGAGTAAAATTTACTCATCCATATGGTGAACAAACCCATGACCTTGGTTCCATTACTACTCCTCTGTAGCCAAGTGAATTGATGGTTTGTAGACTTGTGGTTGAGTACCATTGCTAAATCAATAGCAAACAGATTTTTTTTTATTATTCCACAGTGATCCCCAACCCAAGATTTATAATAGTTCAAGTTATTTCCAGTTATCTCAAGGGTTATCATGAAAATCTTAAAATAATTCTCAAAATAAAAAATTAAAAGTAATACCTTTTGATAGGGTAAATACTAATGTAAATAGTAATACCTTACGATAATGACTTTTTATTATGTAGAGGTACCATGGCTCAAATAATTTGATCATTGAGTAATTATCAAGTTCTTAGTATGTGTAAAGCCCTCCACAAAAGTCCTAATTTGATGCCTCATTGTGGAGGTGACCTGGGTTCCTCAAAGCCTAGTTCAGGGAAACATAAGCTTTGGAATAGGCTACCAAGTTGGATTCTTGAAGTATGGCTCTAGTTACAAGCTATCTGCCCCTCTTGGCTCAATGTGGAGAAGTTCATCACCAGGAGGTTAGCTATTAGCTGATGAATTCTTTGGAAATAGCATCCTATGAAACACAGAAAAGTACCTAATGGCCAGTAGTCTTGTGAGGCCCTTTTGTTATTATTCAGTGACTGGGTCAAAGTAACAGAAAAAGTAAAGGGCATAAATGTTTTATACTATCCCCAAACATTAATTTAGCTTTTGGCAAATTAAATATGAAATTGGTCTAAAACCTAATGCACTGAAATATTTTACTGGGACTGAATCATATCAACATTGGTATTTTCATTATAAATGAAACTTGAAGTCATAAAAATATGGGAATATAAGTCATAGGAATAGCTTTAATGAAATCTAAGATAGTAAGAAAGACAGTTTTATTAAATTGGAAAGGGTGGAAAATGAGGAAAAGTTACCAACTGGGGAAATAAAAAAACTGTGTAACCTTAGGTGAATTTCAGAGTTTATTCACAAGTATGCACATTCCTCTTGACTTTGAGATAAATGGAAGATTAGCTCTTGAGCTCTCCTTGGAGAGGAAGATCAAAGAGTTAGAGCTGATTTCCTGAGCCCAAAGGCAACCAGAGGCATTAATTCATAGGGCATTTGTTCATCTTTTTATTGCCCTTCATGAGCTTGAGCAAGAGCTACTATAGAAGTAATTGCAGCTCATTCACTTCCGATAAAGGAAAAGAATTCTATGTAGAAGATGACAAGAAGGTCCAGACCAAGTTAAAATATGCACTGAAACTTGATGACCTCATTGTGAAGGTGGATTCAGAGAGTGAGAGAAGAAAATATATTAGAAAATACAATATGATGTTAAGAAATGGAAGAGTCAAAGGTTTGAAGACTAGTCAGGAGTCTCATGTCTATGTATGGCATAAATGCTTTCTTGATGAAGAGGTTCAAGAGATACTGGATATGAACAATGAACATCACAAAAATGAAATTAATTACACTGTAACAGACAGGAAAAGACTGGTCACCCATGTAGAAGTACGAGCAGAATCGGTAGTTTATGTGTATTCAGATCATCAAGTAGTTAGAACAAAGGTCAACGTGAACACCCTACCTAGAATGGACAAAAGTAAGGCTGACACTTCATGCAAATACAACTGTTCTATACTGATATAGTCACTCAAGCTATTGACACTGAACAATTGGCAATGACTGAAGTAAAAGACATTGGCACTGATCATCACCCTTTCCTACAAAAGTTTAACGTGCAAAACAATCATAACGGTGAGAAGGACAAAGAGCTCAGAAACCACCTTAGCCAATAGATACGTTCTATCCTTCCCAGAAATAAAGAACTTAAGACAAATGAAGGAAGCTGTTTAGAATACAAACCCATTTGCAAAACATCATGGGGGAGGATCATGGCAGATTGTAAACAGTTACCAACACACAAGATAGTGAAGTATGTTGAAAGAGAAAAATGAGTTCATAAAAAATTTGGCATGAGAACAAACTAAACCAAATTATTTCAAGAGTATTCATAGATGTGACTGTAATGAAGATGATAGATTGATACAAAATAGAATTGATCTGTCAGCATTTCAATAGTAGTCTATCTGTCCCCAATGTGTTGGATGAGGAAATGGTTGTCATATCTAAGAATATTCATTAAGAAGTTGGGGTGAATATCAGAATCAGACCAAGTACACACAGAAAAAATATGTACTGAAGATGATAAAATTTTGAATGTATTACTTAATTGATGCTTTTAATAGTTGAATCAGGGAAGATATTGAATGATTGCAAAAGAGATCAGATGGCATTATTTCTCCAAAAAGGTGACTGAGAAACCATCATTAAATGCTGATCTATATGCTTACTTTCTCCTTTCTATAAAGTTTAAATGGCAGCTAGCTGGAACAGTGGATAGATAGAGTGCTGGACATGGAGTCAGGGAGGTGAGTTAAAATCCAGCATCAGATACTTCCTAGCCATGTGATCTGGGTAAGCCATTTGACCTGTCTTTGCCTCACTTTCCTTATCTGTAAAATAGGCATAATAATATCACCTATCTCCAAGGTGAATTGTTGTGAATTTGTAAAGCACTTTGCAAACCTTTAAGTGATATGCATACATTAGCTATTACAATGATGATTATGATGATATCTTGTTGAGAATAATTTATGCATCCAACAAGATAATCCTTGATGAAAATATGAGAACACAAGCAGAGTTTCATAAATAACTTTTTATAGTACACCACATCTTCAGTTATGTAATTGAGATGTAAAAAGAATGTAATATCCTTCTAATTAGTCTCTATGCTTTGAGTCTCTTCCCTCTTTAATCCATCCTTCACATAGTTGCCTAAACAATTTTCCTAAAGTAAAAGTCTGATTGTGTCATTCTTTTCCTCAAGCATCTTTACTGGTTCCTTTTTTTCTCAAAAGATAAAATACAGAAATTTCAGCTTGTCATCTTTCCCTCAATAAATTGCTGTGTACTTATCCATTTATTTCTTTGTATACCCAATTAAGGAGAAGTTTGTTGAGAGTAGGGACTATTTTTTTTTTAATATCTTCATATTCCTAGTTATTATCAGGTCTTATACTGTAAGTGCTTAATACTTATTGAATTGAATATAATTGAATATGAGAGCTTAATATGGTTATTTTCTATTAATTAAAAAAAATCTACTTGGGAGAGCAAAATACATTCTTGAAGTGTCTTTCCTAACAAAATGTCTGTCACATACATGTTAATAACATCAGATTATCTGATACATGCAATCAAAGGGATAACTTTACTCAGTATACCTTTGATTATTAAGATCATAAATGTTATTCCTGCTTGTCTGGAATCTCCCATCCTCACTCATGACCTTCTATAATTAAACCACTTTGTGAAACCATATGGTTTATTTAATGTAGCAAAATTGTAAGAGCTTTGTCAAGCATTTTTCTCATGAAGTATTCAGTTCTACCATCCCCCTGAAGCTATCCTGGTTTTGCTAAAAGTAAAGGGAAACATCAAAGGAAGGACTTGTGTGTCTGAGACTCATTTCAGGTGATTTCTGCAGGCCAGGAAAAAAGGAGGGTGGGGAGGTAGATAGTCTCTCAACCATCTCACTAAATGCTGCAATTTCATGGTTGCTGTCAGCTCAGTACTGTTTTAGATCAACACATATCCCAGCCCTCAGGATGAGTCTGGTATCCTTAATATGGGGTTGGAGATGAGCTTCCCCTATTTCCAGTTCTGGGTATAGTGGCAAAAATGAGTGGCTTCATGACTTGTCAGCCAGTCAATAAACATTTATTAAACTACTGTATGCCAGGCACTGTGTTAAATACTAGGGTTACAAAGAGAGGCCAAAGACAGCCCCTGCCTTCAGGGAGCTCGCATTCTAATGAGAGAGACATCATGCAAGCCACTATGCCCAGCAAGATACATGCAAGATCAGTTGGAGAAAATCAACAGAGGGAAGACGTTAACATTAAGAGGAATCAGGAAAGACTTCCTGTAGAAGGAGGGACTTGAAGGAATCTGAGGAGCCAGAAAAGGTATAATTGAAGAGGAAGAACATGTCAGGCATGGAAGACAGATGCTGAAAATGCCCAGAGTCGGGAGATAAAGTGATTTGATAAAGTGTCACTGGATCATGGCGTATGTAGGGAGAGGGTGTGTATAAAATGTAAGAAGATGAGAGATCAGAAAGAAAAGTTATGAGGGACTTTGGATATCCAACAGAGGGTTTTATATTGAATTCTGGAGGTGATAGATGGGGAGACGTTAGAGTTTAGCATGTGTATGTGTGTGTTTGTGTGTGGTGTATTTGTGTTTGTGTGTGTATTTGTGTGTGTTTTTGTGTGTGTTTGTGTGTGTATGTGTGTGTAGTTTGTGACACTTAGATCTGTACTTTAGGAAGCTTACTTTGAGAACTGAGTAGAGGATGAACTAGCCCTTAGCTGTGCTCCCTCTCCCTCTCCCTCTCCTAAATGGAATGGCCTATTTACAAGAGAAATGGTTCAAATCTCAGAGGTCAGAGGGAAAGAGGAAAATCATTTGTGTACAGCAGTTCAGTGTACATGTCTCTAGGGCTTGTGATGACTCTGTCCTTTTGCCCTATTTATTATCTTCCGTGAATCCATGCTCAACTCCCCATGCCTCTTCGCTGGTCTTTCCTGATGCTTGCACCACAGCAAGGAGGAAGAAGTAGGAATAGTCAGATATTGGGTTCCCAAGTAGATGGGGAAGGGCCAATTCTCAGGACCCACATCACTAAGGGATTTCTTCAAGTCACTGATTTCCTCTGGGCTCAGAGTGAAGGTGACCATAATTTGAATAGATAAGAGAGCAATTCATGTTCCCTGGTTACAATAAAACATGATCCCTGACCTCACTGAGTTTATTTACACTTTATTGTAGGAGGACGTAACATGTGTACCAATAACAAAACCGTGAAATATACAATAACAATAGGGTATGAATAGAATAGGTATAAAATACAGGGTCTATAGAAATAAAATCTTATTATAAATTCAGGTCCAATTCCATGACCTGTCATTAATGTATGCTATGTTCCTGGCAGCACTTGCAGAGAGGAAGGAAGGCAAGAAGGAATAAAGGAAGATAATAAGCATTTATTAAGTGCCTAGTAAGTGCCAGGTACTGTGCTAAGTGCTTTATGAATGCTATTTCATTTTGTCTTCACAACAACTCTAGGAAGTAGATACTATTATTAGCCCCATTTTCAGTTGGGGAAAGGAGGCAGGAAGACGTCAAGTGTCTGTAAGTGTCTTGCCTAGGACCACACACACAGCTAAGAAGAATCTGAGGATTTTGACTCAGCTCTTCCTGACTTCAGTCCCAGTGCCTGGAGGAGCAGAGGGCTTTCTTGTTGTAGATCTGCTTTTGTTTTTGTATTTTTATCATCGCTTAGCAAACAATGATGTGGTGTCCAGGATGGTTGGTTGTTGCTTGCTGATAGAACAAGCAGAATGCTGTCGTTCACTATTGCACTCATTTTGTGCTTATAGACGTAAGTTATTGTCTCATTTTCTAGAATGTAAGAGGTAGCAGTTAGCATTCTATTTTTCTGTATGTTTACTGTAGGAGAGATGCAGCACTGGGCAGTAAAAACAGAATTGGGATGTAAGCACTTGACCTCCCATTTTCTAGGCTTATGACCTAAGGAAATGTCATCTAGTATGGACCTCAGGTCCTCACCTTGAAAATGAGGATATTAATAGTTATATCACATACCTCACAGAAGTGTTGTATAAAATGAATTATAGAATATATTCTGTAAAATGTAAAGTGTTATAGAAATGAAAAAGGGACAATGTGATATAGGGACTAGAGGTCTGGTTTGGAATCAGGAAGTACTTGGTTGAAGTCTCTCTTCTGAAACATTGGCTTATGTCATGAGAAAGTCATTTTATCTCTCAAAGTCCCAGGTAACTCTCTAAGACTCCATTCAGCATGAGGTACATAGTCTCTACTATGGGGGTTTCTTTTAGTGAAGAAATGTTATTATCAGGAGGAGGGGACTTTGTTGTTTAATCATTTCATTTGTGTCTGACTCTTCATGACCCTATTTGGGGTTTTCTTGACAAAGATATTTGAATTGTTTTCCATTTCTTACTCTAGCTCATTTAATAGATAAAGTTACTAAGTGTCTGAGGCCGGATTTGAACTCAGGAAGATGAATCTTACTGTCTTCAGTCTCAGTGCTCTGGGTTTTGACTTTCAATGGCTCAGAGAGCATGTAAATAGTAATTGTTTCTGTTCTGGCTAGAAACTCTGAGGATCCACCCCTCTAAGACTGATTCTTTTGTGAAGGCAACCTAGGTCATCTAGGCCATTTTTTTTGGTCCCAATTCTTACCTTCAGTTAATGAATGGGCATTGCCTCAGACAAACTGAGACCTGGGAAAGAGCCTAGCTTAAAAAGACCAAGGTCTCCCACCGCATCCAGGGACATCACCAGTCATCCTGAGCCCTTTCTTGTCACTAGACTCTGATGACTCTCAAGGATAGAGTGAGGCTGATTACTTTGCACAGCTCTGCCTCACTTAAATCCAATTCACTTTGAAGTTAAGACCTCACCCACTTGATGTCATTGGTCCTCTTTGAGAATGAAGGACGAACAGCAACCAGTGTCTGAGGTCAGATTTGAACTCAGGAGTAGTCTTCCTAACTCTAGGCTGGGTGCTCTATCCATTGCACCATGTAGCTGCCCAGGAGGTGACCATTTTTCCCTAATTATGAGAAACTATTTTACTGGAATATTTTTTGCGATTAATATGTTTAAAACTTAGCTGTGTTATTATCATTGACTTTTGTCCCTAGAGGACCCACACTAATTTACATTAATTAGCTAGAGAAATATAACATGTGGAATCAAGTTTTAGTAGACTAGTTTTGTGATTGCTTGTTTCTTTGGTTGCCTGGTAGCAGTTTCTTTGGTTAAATTCTGTAAAAGCTTGCTAGGTGACAAATCATCAATGAGCTAGTTGAATAAGCAAATATTTGTTTGCCATTATTGACTTCTTTCTTGTAGCAGAATCTCACGTTACTCCAGTATGATTTTCAGTTGAAGGAGTAATTTAAGATTGAAAGCAATGAGGTTTTTATGTAAGGTTGGTGACACCTTTCAATTTGTCAGTTTTAGGGGTCAGAAAAAATTAAAGTAAAATCAAACTTCATAAAACAGATTTTAACTAGATTTTGATTCAAATTCCTAAACTGGCATCCTGTAGTTATTTCACTTTTATACAGTTCTTTATTTCTCTTTGACTTTACTATACCTCCTTGGGCTCATACGAGTTTTCTGTTTTCCTGGCTTCTTCCTCCCCTTGGATAATGTGGCTCCAATCTGGACAGATTATGTAAGAAGCTCTTGGAAACCAACATCAAAATATAAGAGATGTGAGAAAAGATTATTTTCTTTCTCTTCTTTATCTAGAAGGAGGAAGACTTCTTAACACAGCAGTGATTTCCCAGGTGTTAGCAATGTTCCAGAAACTCCATTGTTGCAAGAGATTAAAATGTAATTGGGAAATTTTTAATATGATAAATAAAATACAACAAAAAACCAGATACTATTACATTTTAAAAGCAAGTCAATATGCAGCCTACAGGCATCATTACATATGGATTTGGGGCCCCATTTCTATTTGACTTTGACACCACTGAAGTAGACTATCATTAGATTTAAAACACCAGCTTCATTACGTTTCTCACTCACAAACTTTTAAGAGCTTCTCTTTTATTTTATTACTTTCAAATGCCTCTGAGTAATTTTCCAGGCTATTCATAATTTTGGATAGATTTTATTTCTCATTACTTCCCAATACACAATCTCATCTTCAAGTAGTTCAGCATCTTTATAACTGACAATCCCATGACTTTACTCTTTTCTCTTTGTAGAATTTCCTTTCATGATACCCTTCCTCTATGGACATCTTATCCTTCTCTTAAGGTCCAGCTCAAATCCCATCTTCTTGGTGAATAATTTCCTGATAACTCCAGTAATGTTTGTTCTTTCTTTTCTAAATCCTCATGCTTTGATTTTTCATACATCAAAATTAGCATTGCAGAGGGGGATAGAGAACGGGATTTAGAGCCTAGAGATCTTAGTTCAAATCCAGCCTTAGACATTTGCTATCAGTGCAGTCATAGGCAAGTTACTGAACTTCTTAAAGCCTTAGTTTCCTGATTTAGTAAATGGTAATATTTGTATTATGGTTATTGTGAAGAAAGTACTTTGCAAACCTTAAAGAAGTATGCAAATTTGAATTTCTGTTAAATGTAGCCCTAATCCCTAATTGGCTCTCAAAATCAGATTTTTTTGTGTGATACCTATCTACAAATCTATATTTTAAATAGCATTTAATTTTCTTCAGAGGCAGCATAGTGGGTAGAGAGAGAGCTCATATACAGAGACATCTGTATTCAAGCCCAATTTCTAACATAAACTATCTGGGTCCCTAGGCAAGTCACTTAACCTCTTTGTGTCTCAAGAAACTAAGACTTATAAGATTCACAAGAGTTGCTGATCTGCATTGGTAGAAGGAATTTCCTCACTACACAAGGAGTTCCCCATGCCAATGAAATCACAGATTTGATTTTTTAAAAATAATTTCCTCAAGTAACTTATAAACCTGATTTGGGCAAGAACTATGCATTAAATCTTTTTGTACCTCACAATACAATCCATGCATAGTGGTAGGCACATAACTTATGCTCAATACTTTTGAGCTACTGAGTATGTGACTGCAAAGTAAAGAGACTGTGATGAAGCTGACTGTCTGGCATCCTCTCAGTTCCATAGAAATTAATACAAACCTTCATCCTCCCACTTAGTTGAAGGAAATTTGTATGATCATGGAGGTCAGGACCTAACTTCACTTAGGTTGACATAAGCATGACAGACTGAGGTCATTCATTTGACTAGTTTGAACATTTACTTCTTTCCATCATTGAACCTTTTTAGCTTGAAGCCTTTAGTTTACCTAGCAAGAGCCCCATTTCTGAATTCACTGTTATTGCTTTTGATTCTGTTTTCACCTTTCTCTTCAAATCCTTCAGTTCCTCAACTCAACTACTTGGTTCTTGATCTTGGTTTGTTTCTGCCATGTTCCTGATCTCTAGTCATACAACTTTTTGGTTGCCTTGTCTCCTTTCTCTCTAAATTATTGGTGAATGTTCAATCAAACCCATGGCCAGGGTGTATCACCAAGGCAATATTCATAGCACTTATGATGATTATGAATATTCTGGCATAGTTCTGAATCACAAAGTATAACATACTCATCATATAGAAGGCAGAAGAAAAACATTTATTCAGACACCAGAAAGCCAAATCCCAACACCAGAAAGTCAAACCCACCATAGTAACCAAGAAGTCAATACACATCAGCACTGCAAGGGACAACGCCATTCTCTAGCCTTCTCCCCCTCTCCCCCTTGCTGGGGCTTTGCACAAAGACTAGCTGCTCTCACCAACTTCTTCCAAGCTCCACTCCACCCTTCCTGTTCCACCTGTTCGGCAAGCTCCTCCCACCACATGTGACTTAGACTTCCATGTGATTTAAGCAGGTCACATGGGCCTATTAATGGGTAGGAAAGATCTTCAAATTAAGCAAAAATACATCAACAATACACAGGGGCAACAGTAAATTATGGAGGATTGTAGATCATAGATTTATAAATGTAAATGACCCTAGAGATCAGTGACTTAGTCTAACCTAAAGATAAGGCAGCTATGGCAGAGGGCTTAGATAATTTGCTCCAGTTCATACAGTTCCTAGGTACTAGAGCTAGGATTTGAACTCAGGTCATCTGACTCAGGAAAAAAATCTAAACAATTAGAGTGGTCCAAAAGTAAAATGGGATGCCTTGGGAGTTACCAAGTTTTCCTTCATTGGTGGTCTTCTGACAGAAATTACTCATCAGGTATACTGGGATTCCTTTTGGATTTGGGCTGGATTAGCTGGCCACTGAGTCTCAACTCTGAGATTCTGTGATATGGTGACTCTGGGATGCCAAGTTCAATACTCTTCACCAGACAATTCTCAATAAAATGGTCAGATTTTATTTCTTTTTGCATATGGGTTCATTGTGAAATCATTATTTTGGACTCCGAACAAAAGGTATGCATGGTGAAGTAGAAAAAAACATTAATTCAGCATCAGTAGCTATGAATGAGAATATTGGATCTTTCATTTATTATTTTGCAACATTCTGAGCCTCAGTTTCTTCATCTATAAAGTGGGAATAATAATATTTGCTTCAATGACTTCATAGGATCTTTGTGAGAACAGCTTATGTAGATCTAGCATTGATTTGTTATCCTGATATAGTTGTATTTACTCATTTCACTTCTCAAGATGTGGAGGCTGCAGCTAGGGGGAAAAACAGTCTCTAATTTGAATAGCTTTTGCCATCCTGGAGGTGTGACTGACACTGAAATGTTTGGGCAATTTTTATAGAATCCATTATAACGGCTTATTAAGAAAATGACCACTTGTACAGGAAGCATTTTGGGAAAGAAACAAAGGAATCCTATACTAGCAGAATGGGACTAAATTGTAAGATTGAGTGTAAGTTCTTTCATTAGATTGAAAACTCCCTGAAGGCAGGAACTATCTGCCTTATCTTATATCCCCAGTACTTTGCACAGTGCCTGGCACATAGTATGTTCTCAATCAATGATTATTGAATTAAATTGTGTCATACTTTTAGACAGTTTAAAAAAAGACCTGGAGGAAAGATTATAGTGTGGGTGGGGTGGTAGGTTCACTGACAGCTACTTCTGTCCTTGATTCTGGATGTTCACCGAAGACCATGGAGGTACTCCTGGCATCTCCATTGAAACTGGTTAAGTGAAGGTCTTTGAAAACTATGGAATGCTCTCCATGTTAGCTGCCATTATCACAAAGTGTGGCTAAAAGACCTTTGGGTAGAAAGATTGAGAGAGATTATGTCTCATGGATTTTCACGTTTGTGTGTTTAGACACTTTTATATAAAATGTTCATAATAAACATTGACAGCTTTTGGCACAAGGGATGATTGTTAGTGACACAGCAGTCAGTGATTTGGAAGGGTCTGTCGTTAGGTATGCAGAGGTGAAAAAGACACAATGCTGTTCTTTCTCTCTTCTTGACAGTTTATTGCCATTCCTTGGGTCAGGAGTCCAAGGCTTAGGACAATATTCAGGCCTTTAGATATTTAAGGATCAGGTAGACAGGCTTTCTCATTAGTACTGCTACGAAGACTCTGCTTTCAAGAGAATGAATGAATGAAAATTCGGCAAGATATTTTAGAAAACTTGCTAAAACTCTGCTTAATATAGCGGTCCATGAAAATTTCAAAGGACTTATGATGAAAAATGCTATCTACCTCCAGACAGAGAAGTGATGGACTCTGAGTATATGTTGAAATATATTTTTTCCTTTATCTTGTTTGCACTTTGTCACAACATGGCTAATGTGGAAATATGTTTTGCATGACTTCATGTGTATAATGAGTATCATATTTCTTGCCTTCTCAGTTGGTGGGAAAGGTGGTGGAGGAAAGGAAAAAATTTGAAACTGAAGATAGTATTTTAAAAATAATGATAAAAAAAAAGAAAGCTTGCTAAATTTTAATCAGCCCATGACCTCACTATAGTAAAATTATCCCTTCCACCTTTCAGCGGTTAGGGGTGTGGCACCCCTGCTATCTGGAAAATCTGTGTAAAATTTTTGGGCCCTTCCTTCCTACTAGGGAAGTCTGATTTTTTTCTTTTTCTTTTATGGTGGTGTTTATAGTACCTTGTTGTAAAATTTGGGCTGAGTATTTGGTGATGGGCTCATTGTCATCTGCTGACTTTTATGTGTTATCTGTGGTTTCCACAAAACTCTCAAAAATTCCCATTTAATTTCTTATGCTGACCTGTGATATTGAAATCACAACAGAGAAAGCTATGATACAGAAGGGAAAACTGCAATATAGTTTAAAGTGGGATCATTTTGACCTCTATGAGGTATCTAGGATCTCATCCCCAAAGGAGATTCAACTATGAGGCAGATCCTCCTGGTACATACCTCAAATAAAGTGCTAACATGAGGCTTCAGTGTATTTCTTTTATTAAGATCTTACTTGATTTCTACTGTTTCTGTTTTGCTTTTAGTATATCTTCTGCAAAGTCAGTTCTTTAATATTGTTACAGCTCCAGTAACTTGTTATATGTTGACCTCACCCTGGAACAGATCCTTTATACTTTTACATCTTCACACAAAACTGCAGATCATTTATGTCTGGAGTTCTATATAGTGTGCAGAGCCTCAAGATGTGGAAGCAGGAAGTCAGTAAGTTTGGAAGGTGGTTGTGACCATGGAAGCACTAGTTCACTAGCTATAGTCACAGCATAAGTTACTAGTGTCTATTTCCAGTTCTAAGGCCATTTAACATCTCTAACCTGGGATTGAATATGTCCAGGAGCTATCCATGGTCCCAGTTAAACCCTTTTAGGCACAGGGACATAGCATGGCGTTGGACTTGGAGTCAGGAGATACGAGTCAAGTCTTGACTCCACTTCTTAGTTGTGTTGACCACTAAAAAGTGGATTCACCTCTAGGAATCCTGGTACCTTCATCTATAAAATGGGTTACTAAGTTATTATGTGGAAAGCACTCTGTAAGCCTTAAAGAACTACATAAATGTGAGCTGTTATTATACATGCAAATAATATGGAACTATCAGTCATGTGTGTCCAGAGGGGCTATCTTTCTCTCCTTCTCTTATCCTAATTAGAACTGAAGTCCAAGTATATCCCTCTGAAAATGTTCCCCAAGGGTTTTTGTGTTTTTTAAAAAATCATTTTGTCTGAGGAATAAGCCTGATTTAACTAATGGTGTTCTAAGACCTCCTAATTTGAAGCTGCCAGTTTCAGTGATGTGAAATGTGCAGAGGAATATTAAAGTCAGGATAATACATAAAGTGAGATGATTGACCTGTCTAACACTTAAACATTATTTGAATACTACAGGCTTTAACAGCAACAATAGAATTGTTATAATAAAATGAGCTTATTTGGAGTGAATCAACAACTTCCATATGTCATTTTTTTTTTTTTTACTATTCAGCAAAAGCTTAAGGAAGAGAAAGATGCTAAGCGAGCTCATCTTGATAGCAGACATGACTACCTTTTTGACATTTTAGCCTGTTGTATGGACTTGGAGAAGGCTGAGGTAGAAGATGCTGTTCTGGAGGGGAATCAGGTATGTTGCATGATATATATGTATATGTATGTATGTATATATACACATATGTGTGTACGTATATGTATGTACGTGTATGTATGTATGTATGTGTATGTATGTATGTATGTATATATGTAAATAGAGAATATAGGGCACAATTCCAAGGTGGAGTCTTTTGACTGTAGGGCTGCTGCTTTGCTAAAATCTGAATGTATTCAGAGTCATGTGTCAAAGAAGGCCTAGATTCCAATGAAAAGATCCGCCTTTAGTGATATTGCCTCTGTGATGGGTGACCTCTCAGTAGCTGGAGAGTGAATTTAAAGCTGCAAAGACTCAATGGGGATGAAGGAAGTCTAGTTTGTTCATGTTCAAAGGGAATGGCATAGATTCTTCAATTCCCAACTGAATTGCATGCTGACTTTACCACTGGTTCTGTAGATTTGGGAAGGGCCAAGAAGCCAAGGGCAAGAACAAAGAATGCCAGATTCAGGATATTAAAGAGAAGGACCTTATTGTTCAGGTCCACAAGGTAAGACAAGAGAGAAAGAGTAGCTTTAGGACAGAAAATATTTTTCTGTCACTAAACATCTTTCTTTGATTTCCTATGGGTTTCTGATAATCAAGTAAACAAACTAACAAGACAGTTCCAGGTGGTTTTTGGAAAAATCATGGAATTATTTTAGTCACATCTATTCAGATGACATTTTAAAAAATTGGTTCTTACTATTTAGTATTAATCTACTGCATATTAGGCTTTTGTTTAGAAGATATTATCTTTATTCCTAAATGTCTTAGAATTCAGTTCTATCATAGAATAAAAGGAAAATGGCATTGAAATGAAATACACATTTAAAAAAGTCAGTAAATTCAGGGAAGGTTGGACTTATCGCAAATACTCCTTCCCTAAATTGAAAGGAAATAGACAGGATAATGAGATTTTTATTCTTTCACAATTTGGTTAAAAAACAGAACATATTTTCAGCTCTAAATGATAGGTTTGATGTGGTCATGCCTGAAGGCAGGAGGGATATACTAGATTATCTCTTAAGCTTCCTTCTACCTTATCATCTGATGACTATAAGCTATAACTCTGGATATCTAAACTGAATTGAATAAGGTTGATGCTAATACAAAACTAATTTATCAACTTGGATCACCATTATTATTTTTTAACCCAGATTGAACGAATCGATCAGTTTTTTACTGTTGGTGGTTTCCATCACCTCATGTTTTACTATCAGGATGTGGAAGCAGCAGAAACAGGTAGACATTTTTATTGTTATTATCTCTCAGAAATGTTTTCAGGTTTATTAAAAAAAAGTTCTACGTGAAACAGAAGGTCAGTATGGGAATAAACTATGCCATTTATTTTGGTGTCAATATCATGTTTTGTTATATGTGTAGACATACTTGGTACAGAACTGGTGAACGTGTGGTCTCAAGGTCACATGTGGTCCTCTAGGCCCTCAAGTGAGGCCCTTTCACTAAATGCAAACTTCACAGAACAAATCTCCTTAATAAAAGGATTTGTTCTGTAAAACTTAAGACTCAGTCAAAAGACCACACTCAAGGACCTAGAAGGCCACATGTGACCTCAAGGCTGCAGGTTCCCTTACCCCTAAGATAGATCACATTTCTGCTTCAAGAGGCTAGGAAAGACTTCTGTCCAGCTTTGATCTAGATGAACTTCTCACTAATTACTCCACCTGAGTATGACTTTGAACAGCCATTTAACTTCTCTCAGCCTCCACCTCATCTGCAAAATGAAGGGATAGGCTTGTATGGCCTTTCCCATCCTTTCTAGCTCTCTCTATGTGATCCTTTGATACAAAGACAAATGGAACAGACAACCTTTTATATTTTGAGCTGTTTTGTTTCAGTTATTGAGCTGTGACAGTGTTATGTACAGGATGAAATCCTATAGTTATGAAAATTGATCTTTCTTAAAAGTTAGGATATTCTCTTTACATATGATTTCAGAATTTAGTACATTTATCTTTTTTTATCCATTCTCAGGTACTTCATTTAAAGTTCAAGTTATTCCTTAAAATTCAATAATTTGCCATAAATTATTTTCAAGATATTTAGAGCTCTCATGTTCTATGTTTGGATATCACATTATAATTTATTTGGGCAGATTATGATATAACTTAGTCACGACAAATTACATCATTTTCATATAAGAAAAACTCACAAATCTTTATTTGGATTCAAGATCTGCAACTAGAATATATTTGATTCTATTTTCAAGCAGATTGTACTCTTGTAAAGGCTGTACTGTGCACACAAATGGTCATATTATGATTGTATTGGAAATGCCATGCACATCTATGGGCTTTTATTATACTTTATGAACACTTTTTGCAAAAAAGAAATTAGTTATTGCTTTCAGCCTATGATATACGATTGTTTCATTATCTGAAAACTAAGGGAATCATCCATGCAAAATGGAAATGTGTGGCATTTACTCAGGCTTCTTGGTCTTATATTATTATTATGCTAAGAAGGCTCCTCACAGTTTTAGAGAACTCCAAACAAGATGGAAAGTTTTGATTTGTACGTTTTCCAGGCAAGAATTCCTATGTTTGGTAGCTAGGTTCTTTGCTTTTGTATTCTTTCCTTACTCATCAGTTCTGCTGTTGTAACACTTCAGTGATGTTTGGATCAGTGATTATGTCAGTGTGGGTTCTTTCTACATAAACACTGGTCACAAACTCTCTAAAACTTGGTTGATGGTATTCAAGAGCTGTGGTTCATTGCCTTCTGGCCAACCTGGTGATCTGCCCACACCCTATAAATTTATCTAGATCTAGGCTGGTTCTTGGAAAGTAGACCCACAGCTCATCAATGGGCCCATACTCAAAATCTTTTCTGCTTACTAAAACCTTGCAGATACTTTCTTCAACTGGGATAGCCTTCACTAACACAAGGTTATGTCTCATACTGTGATGAGAATCAGAGGTGGACTTTGGTGAAGCATGCTTTAAGAGCTTATAAGATAAGGAGGTTTTTATTTTAGCATTAAAAATAGATGATTCTGAGTTTTAAAACTCCTGATACTATTTTTATGGATCATATTTATTCATCTTTATGTACTGCCTTGGTCTGAGCAGCATTGTTTGACTATATTCAACATCTTTTGGCTCTCCTCCTTGTACTAGCTCTCATTCTTCAAAACATCCTACAAGAGGAACAAGATGAAAACTGAAATTTGCAGTTTTAAGAAATGGCCCAATGGACTTTTAGGGAGACCATACTTATGACTTTGTTCTACGTTACTATCTTATCATTCATTAAAAGTTGTCATTTTTTCAAGTCTCTAAAATTTGGAGGAAGACAAACCAGTTTCACTTTTGTTTAAACCAAATCTAGCACTACTTTGAATGTGTTAGTAGTTGTCATGGATGTTTTAGAAGGGAATCTTGTTCAGATCTCAGAGGTTTCTTCAATATTTTAGAAATTAAAATTTTTTTTTTTTATTAATTTTTTTTTTTAATGTTTAACAATCACTGCCATACAATTGCGATTTTATCCCTCCCCACCCACCCCCCACTACCTCCCTCCCTCCCCACGACTGCATACAATTCTGTATAGATTCTACATAAACTTTCCTATTGAGTATATTTTCACTATCGTCATGCTGTGTAGTCAGACTAAGATAAATGAAAGAATCCGTATAACAAATCAGAACATGATACACAAACAGATACACATACACAAACATGATCTGCTACATTATGTGAGTGACTTCCATATTTCTCTCTCTGAGTGTGGAAGGCTTTTTGCCTTGAGGTCCACCATTGGGATTTTTTTTTTTTTTCAGAAGTTCTTGTGTTATTACAAAAATCTAAGTCTACCAGAAAAAACTCTCACACACTGTGGTTGTTGCTGTGCATAAAGTTCTCCTGGTTCTGCTCCTTTCACTCAGCATCAGGTCATATAAGTCCTTCCAGGCCTCTCTGAAGTCTTCTTGTTCATCATTTCTTATGGCACAATAGTACTCCATTACATTCATATACCATAATTTATTCAGCCATTCCCCAATTGATGGACATCCCCTTGACTTCCAGTTTTTGGCAACTACATAGAGTGCTGCTATAAATATTTTTGTACATGTGGGACCCTTTCCCATTTTTATGATCTCTTGGGGATATAGTCCTAGTAGCGATATTGCTGGGTCAAAGGGTATGCACATTTTTGTAGCCCTTTGGGCATAGTTCCAAATTGCTCTCCAGAATGGTTGGATGCGCTCACAGCTCCACCAACAATGAATTAGTGTTCCAACTCTCCCACATCCTCTCCAGCATTTATCATTTTCTTGTTCTGTCATGTTTGCCAATCTTATAGGTGTGATGTGGTACCTCAGAGTTGTTTTGATTTGCATCTCTCTAACCAATAGTGATTTAGAGCATTTTTTCATATGATTATAGATAGCTTTAATTTCTTCCTCTGAAAATTGCCTGTTCATATCCTTTGACCATTTATCAATTGGGGAATGACTTGTATGATTATACATTTGGGTCAGTTCTCTATATATTCTAGAAATGAGGCCTTTATCCCCGAGCTTAGCTGTAAAAATTTTTTCCCAATTTACTACATCCCTCCGGATTTTGGTTGCATTGGGTTTGGTTGTGCAAAAACTTCTCAGTTTAATGTACTCAAAGTTATCCATTTTGCATTTCATAATGCATTCTATCTCTTCTTTAGTAAAGAATTCTTCCCTTCTCCATAGATCTGATAAATACACTATTCCTTGCTTCTCCAGTTTATTCATGGTATCAATCTTTATACCTAAATCATGTACCCATTTGGACTTTATTCTTGTGTACGGTGTCAGGTATGGGTCTATGCCTAATTTCCGCCACACTGTTATCCAGTTTTCCCAGCAATTTTTGTCAAACAATGAGTTCTTATCCCAGAAGCTGGGGTCCTTGGGTTTATCAAACAGAAGGTTGCTATATTCCTTGCCTACTGCATCTTGAGTGCCAAGTCTATTCCACTTGTCTACCTCTCTGTTTCTTAGCCAATACCAAGTGGTTTTGATAATTGCTGCTTTATAGTACAGTTTAAGGTCTGGTAGCGCTAGGCCACCTTCCCAAGCATTTCTTTTCATTAGTCCCTTTGATATTCTGGACCTTTTGTTTTTCCAAATGAATTTTGATATTATTTTATCCAGCTCTAGAAAGTAATTGTCTGATAGTTTAATTGGTATGGCACTAAATAAGTATATTAATTTGGGTAGAATTGTCATTTTTATTATATTAGCACGGCCTACCCATGAGCAACTAATGTTTTTCCACTTACTTAAATCTGACTTTATTTGTGCAAAAAGTGTCTTGTAATTGTGTTCATATAGTCCCTGGGTTTGTTTTGGCAGGTAGACTCCTAAGTATTTTACACTGTCTACCCTAACTTTAAATGGGATTTCTCTTTCTATCTCTTGCTGTTGAACTTTGTTGCTAATATATAGGAATGCAGAGGATTTGTGTGGGTTTATTTTGTACCCTGCAACTTTGCCAAAGTTGTTTATTAATTCAAGTAATTTTTTACTTGAATCTCTGGGATTCTCTAGGTAAATCATCATATCATCTGCAAAGAGTGATAACTTAGTTTCTTCTTTGGCTATTCTAATTCCTTGAATATCTTTATCTTGTCTAATTGCTACAGCTAACATTTCTAGTACCATATTGAATAATAGTGGTGATAATGGACAACCTTGTTTCACCCCTGATCTTATTGGGAATGCATCTAGCTTATCCCCATTGCATATAATGCTTGCTGAAGGTTTTAGATAAATACTGCTTATTATTTTATGGAAAGTTCCCTTTATTCCTACGTTCTCCAATGTTTTTAGTAGGAATGGATGTTGTATTTTGTCAAAAGCTTTTTCTGCATCTATTGAGATAATCATGTGGTTTTTGTTAGCTTTGTTGTTGATGTGGTCGATAATGCTAATAGTTTTCCTAATATTGAACCAGCCCTGTAGTCCTGGTATGAATCCTACCTGATCATAATGTATTAATCTCGTGATTAGATGCTGTATTCGTTTTGCTAAAATCTTATTTAAAATTTTTGCATCTATATTCATTAGGGAAATTGGTCTATAATTTTCTTTCTCTGTTTTGTCTCTTCCTGGTTTGGGTATCAAAACCATATTTGTATCATAGAAAGAATTTGGGAGGACTCCTTCTTCCCCAATTTTCAAGAATAGTGTATGTAGTATTGGAATTAACTGTTCTTTAAATGTTTGATAGAATTCACTTGTGAATCCATCTGGCCCTGGAGATTTTTTCCTAGGGAGTTCATTGATGGCTTGTTCAATTTCTTTTTCTGAGATGGGGTTGTTTAAGTATTCAACTTCCTCTTCTGTTAATCTGGGCAATTTGTATTTTTTAAAATATTCATCCATCTCGTTTAGATTATCGAATTTGTGGGCATAAAGTTGGGCAAAGTAGTTTCTAATTATTGTTTTAATTTCCTCCTCATTGGAGGTGAGTTCACCCCTTTCATTTTTAATGTTAGTAATTTGGTTTTCTTCTTTCTTTTTTTTGATCAGATTAACCAAAGGTTTATCAATTTTATTAGTTTTTTCATAAAACCAACTATTGGTTTTATTTATTAATTCAATAGTTTTCTTTATTTCAATTTTATTAATCTCTCCTTTGGTTTTCAGTATTTCTAATTTGGTATTTACTTGGGGATTTTCAATTTGTTCTTTTTCTAGCTTTTTCAACTGCAAGCCTAAGTCATTGATCTCCTCTTTCTCTATTTTATTTATGTAAGCATTCAGAGATATAAAACTTCCCCTAATAACTGCTTTTGCAGTGTCCCATAAGTTTTGGTATGTTGTCTCACTATTGTCATTCTCTTGAATGAAGTTGTTGATTGTTTCTATGATTTCTTCTTTAACCCAATCCTTCTTTAGAATTAGATTATTTAGTTTCCAATTGATTTTTGGTTTCTCTTTCCATGGCCTTTTATTACATGTAATTTTTAATGCATTATGATCTGAAAAGGATGCATTGATTATCTCTACCTTTCTGCACTGGATTGTGAGATTTTTATGTCCTAGTACATGGTCAATTTTTGTAAATGTTCCATGTACCGCTGAGAAAAAGGTATATTCCTTTCTATTCCCATTTAATTTTCTCCAAAGATCTATCATATCTACCTTATCCAGAGTTTTATTTACCTCCTTAACCTCTTTCTTGTTTATTTTAAGGTTGGATTTATCTAGTTCAGAGAGGGGGAGGTTGAGGTCCCCCACTAGTATAGTTTTGCTATCAATTTCTTCCTTCAACTCCCCCAACCTCTCCTCTAAGAATCTGGATGCTATACCACTTGGAGCATACATGTTTAGTAATGATATTGCTTCATTGTCTATGGTGCCTTTTAGTAGGATATAGTTTCCATCCTTATCCCTTTTGATTAGATCTATTTCTGCTTTTGCTTTGTCTGAGATTAGGATTGCTACTCCTGCCTTTCTTACATGAGCTGAAGCACAATATATTCTGCTCCATCCTTTGACCTTTATCCTATGTGTATCCCCCCGTTTCAAATGTGTTTCTTGTAAGCAGCATATTGTTGGATTATGGCTTTTAATCCATTCTGCTATCCGTCTCCGTTTTATGGGAGAGTTCATCCCATTCACATTCACAGTTGTGATTACAATCTGTGTATTTCCCTCCACCCTCTTTCCCACCATTTGTGCTTTTAACTCTCCCGTCTCCCTTCCCCTCCTCAATAGTATTCACTTTTCTCCCCCTCCTCCTGCAGCCTTCCCCTCCTTCTTTTAGCCCCCCTCCCTTTTAGTCCCCTTTACTCTTATTGCTTCTTTCCTCCCTTTTAGTCACCCTCCCCTTTCTTCCCCCTTCCCCTCCTACTACCTATAGAGCTAGTTAGGATTATCTGCTTAAGGTTATTGTTCCCTCCTTTGAACAAATCAGATGAGAGTACCTCTCAAACAATGCTCATCTCCCTCCCCTCCTTCCCTCTACTATGGTTTTGTACTTCTTCCTGTGATATAATTTGCCATTTTCTGCTTCCCCCTTTCCACACCTCCTATTACATTCCCTTCTCATACTTAAATTATATTTTTGCCATGACATCATTTACTTTATGCCCGTTCCCTCTACATATATCCCTTTTATCATAATAGCTGCACAGTTCTCAAGATTAACAGGTAGCATCTTCCCTTACAGGGAGGTAAACAGATTGCCCTAATTGAGTTGCAAGTTTTTGTTTTTGTTTTTTCCCCTCTGTTTACCTTTTTATGATTCTCTGGAGACCTGCATTTGAAGATCAAATTGTCTATTGAGTTCTGGTGTTTTGGTCAGGAAGCTCTGGAAATCCCTTATTTCGTTGAATGACTTTCTCCTTGCCTGAAATGTTATGCTGAACTTTGCTGGGTAGTTGATCCTCGGTTGGAGTCCCAACTCCTTTGCCTTACGGAATATTGGGTTCCAATTCTTTCGATCTTTTAATGTAGAAGCTGCAAGGTCCTGTGTGATCCTGACTGTGTGACCTTGATATTTAAATTGTTTCTTTCTGGCTGCTTGTAGTATTTTCTCCTTCACTTGATAGCTCTGGAATTTGGCAACTATATTTCTTGGGGTTTTGAGTTTGGGATCCCTTTCCGGTGGGGAACGGTGGATTCTTTCGATGACTATTTTGCCCTCTGAGTCTAGTACTTCTGGGCAGTTTTCCTTGATGATTTCCTGGAAGATATTGTCCAGACTCTTTTCTTCATCATGGGTTTCTGGCAGGCCAATAATTCTTAGATTTTCTCTCCTGGATCTATTTTCCAGGTCAGTTGTTTTTCCAATTAAATATTTTAGATTTTCTTCCATCTTTTCATTCTTTAGATTTTGTTTGACTGACTCTTGTTGCCTCATTGAGTCATTAGTTTCTACTTGCCCAATTCTAATCTTGATCGTATTGTTTTCTTCAGTTAGCTTTCGCATCTCCTTTTCCATCTGGCCAATTTTTCCCTTTAAGGAGCTATTTTCTCCATTTAATTTTTGTGCTTCTTTTTCCATTCGACCAATTTTCCCAGTTAGGTTTTGGGTTTCCTTTTCCATCTGATCAATTTTCCCTATTAGGTTTTGAGTTTCCTTTTCCGTTTGATTAACTCTTCCTTTTAGGGAATTATTCTCTCCAGTTAATTTTTGAACTTCCTTTTCCATTTCTTCAATTTTCTTTTTCAGATTGATGTTCTCATCAGTGAATTCTTTTTTTATGGTTTTAAAATCATTGGCCAGTTTTTCTTTTATATCCTTCTTCAGACGTTCCAGGTAATCTAGTTGTGCTTGCGAGAAATTCATAGTCCCATCTGAGGTTTCAGATGGAAGTACAGTCTCAGCTCTGACCTCTTTGGTGTTTGTGTTTTGGTCCTTATCCCCATAGAAAGATTCTATGGTTTTTTCACTTTTCGTCTGCTTTTTCCGATTCATGATGTTGGCTGAGTGTTGTAGCTTTTGCTTCTTTCAGTCAGAAGATACAGATCTTTTAAGTTGAGTTGATGTTTGTCTAGGCTAAAAGCAGGCTTTTTTTTGTTGTTGTTGTTTCCCAGATCAACCCTGGGTTTAGCTTGATAGGTGTGTGGGAGGGGTGGTCTGGTCTCAGGCTATCTCCTCAGCTGGCCTGAGGCAAAGGCAAGGTCCGGGGGATGGTGATCCCAGCTTCCCTATTGTCTTCCCTTTTCCCCTGGAGGGCTGGGGCACGCCTAGAAGCTAACGCGTGTTCCCGCCCCTCCTGGGGCTCGTCTCCCGGGCTGCGGCTTGCTTGGGTCTCAGTGTGAATTTTTCTCTGCCCTGGGTCGTCTGTCCCTCCAGATAGCCTCCACCACGGTAGGAAGAATCCCCCTTTGCCACCTCTCCAGCCTCTGGTGTTACGAGACCACTCGCCCCTTTCTGCTGCTCCCACTGATCCAGGATCAATCTGGGGAAGAATTTTATGGTTCCCTCACGGTCATCGGGGGGGAGGGGAGAGCACTTACTGATCACTCAGGCATCCCAGCTTCTGGATGTTCAAGTAGTGAGCCACTGAAGTCCCGTCTTTAGGCTGAAGATTTCAAAGGCTGTTGCGCTGATATCGTTGGCTCGGCCTGGCTTATCTCCTGCTCCGCTGGTCTCGCCCGCCACTCTCGGGTCCCTCGGGTCCCCTCCGCCCTGCCGCGCCGACCGCGCTGCGCTGTGCGCCGGGCTCTTACCCCCGCGGAACAGATCCCTCCCGTGGACCTTCCAGTCCAGCCTGGGCTCCGAATCTGTCAAAGTCCGTCTCCCACTGGATTCTACACCTCCAAAGTCTGGTCAGACTCTCCCCCCAGAAATATCCAAAGGAGTTTTTCCAGGAGCTTAGGTGAGTCGTTGCTTTCACTCCGCCATCTTGGCCGAAATTAAAATTTTTTAATGAACAAAAGTTTATCTTATTTCCCTCCCACATCCTTCTAATAGAAAAAAAATGACAAATCACCATTCTTCCAACGAATTTGGATAGTCATGCAAGACAAATTCCTTCACTGGTAATGTAAAAAAAAAGCCTTGTATTTTCTCACAAGTCCATCGTTTGTCAGGAAGTGCCTAGCATGTTTCAGCATTGGTCCTTTGGAATCACTGTGTTTATCCTAGTTCTTAGTCTTTCAAAGTAGTTTGTCCTTACAAGGTTGTTCATACACACACATACACACGCACACACACAGATGTATATATGTAATAATTCTTCTGTTTCTGCTTACAACAAAATATATCAGTTCATACAAATCTTCCCACGTTTCTCTGAAACCATCTCTTTCATAAATTCTAACAGTATTTTACTATGGTCACATACCATAATTTGTTTAGTTATCTTTACATTTTAAAAAATATTCTGTGAATCGGCCTACATAAAATCTTCCTGACATTAGCATAAAGTAGGATATAGTTTAGGAATTACACAAGTATTTCTGGTTTCTTTATTTTTGGAAGTTTATTTTCTCAAATTCACTTTTTTTCACTTTAAAAAGCTTCATTATTTATCATTTTAAACATTCTTTTCTTTTTAAGTTTTGAATTCCAGATTCTCTCCCTTTCACATCTATCCTACCCACAAGAAGGTAAAAAAATGTTATCAATTATACATGTGAAATCATGTAAAACACTGCATATTAATCATATAGCAAAATGAAGCAAAAAAGTGAGAAAATAATATTTCAATTTGCAAACAGAGTTCATCAGTACACTCTCTGGAAGTGGATGGCATTTTTTTATCATGAGTTTTTTGGAATTGTCCTGCTTCAATGTATTGATCAGAGTAGCTAAGTCATGGTTGGTCATCATTACAACATTGCTGTTACTGTGAACAATGATGTTCTGGTTCACATCACTTTGCATAAGTTCATAGAAGTCTTGACATATTTTTCTGAAAATATCCTCCCACCTCTGCCACTACCTTGTAATTTCTTCTAGCAGAATAGTACTCCATCACAATCACGTGCCACAACTTGTTCATTCATTCCCCAGTTGATGGGCATCTCCTCAGTTTCTAATTCTTTGCCACCATGAAAAGAGCTGCTATAAATATATTTGTACAAATAGGTCCCTTTCCTTTAAAAATATCTCTTTGGGATACAGACCAATTAGTGATATTGCTGGGTCAAAAGGTATGTGCAGTTTTATTAACTCTTTAGGCACAGTTCCAAATTGTTGGACCAGTTCACTATTCCACCAACAGTTTTTTTAATGTACCTATTTTCCCTTTATCCCCTCCAGCATTTATCATTTCTGATAGAAGTGAAATGGTAGTTGTTTTAACTTGACTTTCTCTATCAATGATGGTTTAGAGCATTTTTTCCCATATCACTATAGATCGATTTGATTTCTGAAAACTACATCACTTGACCATTTGTCGTTTGGGGAATGGCTCTTATTTTTATAAATGTGACTTAGTTACCTATATATTTGAGAAATGCAACCTTTATCAGAGAAACTTTCTGTAACTTTTTTTGATATTACTTCATTATCTGTGATACTTTTTAGCATAATGTAGTATCTCTTTTTAAATAAGATCTGCCCCTGTTTTGTTTGTTTTTTTACTCTAACTGAAGCATAATGAATTCTGCTCTAGTCTTTTATTTTAACTCTGTGTGTGTGTCTTTCTGTTTTAAGTATGTCTTTCATGTATAGAAATATTGTTGCAATCTGGTTTCTAATCCATTCTGCTTCTTCCATTTTATGGGCCACCTCATCCCATTCATACTCACAGTTACGATTACTAACTGTGTATTTCCCACTATTAAATTTTCTTCTGTTGCTTCTCTTTCTTTTTTTCCTGTCTCTCTTCAAAAGTCTGTTTTGCTTCTGACCACTGCCTCCCTTAATCCACCTTCACTTTTATTACTTCCCCCATACCATATCTCTTATCCTTTTTCCTCCTATTTTCCTATTTGGTAATGTAGATTTCTATCCCCAACTTAGTGTGTACATAAATTCCTTTTCTGAATCAATTTGGATAAGAATGAAGTTCAAGCATTGCTCACCACTACCTCTATTTCCTTCTCCACTATAAAAGCTTTTCCACATGCACTTCTTTCATGGGAGGAAAATTTCCCCATTCCACCTCCCCTTTCACCTTTCTTTTTCATCCACATTTTTTATATTTTTGAAGATTGTCAATCCATGATAATTAACTCAAACTTGTGCCCTCTGTCTATGTAGTCTTATAACTGCCTTAATAACAAAAAAGTTCTTAGAGTTACATGTATCATCTTTTCATATACTTTATGAAGCCCCTTATGATTACTCTTTTCATGATTCTTTTTTTATGTTTCTCTTGAGTCTTCTGTTTGAATGTCAAATTTCTATAGATTTCTGGTCTTTTCATCAGGAATACTTTGAAGTCCACTATTTCATTAGCTATCAATGTATTACTCGGAATGATTATGCCATTTTGCTGAGTATGTTATTCTTGTGTGTAATACTAACTCCTTTGCCTTCCAGAATGTCATTATTTATATAATTCTGCTCCTTTAACAAAGAAGCTACTAAGTCTGTGATTCCATGTTTCAATTGATTCTTTCTGGAAGCTTGAAATATTTTTTCCTTGAACCTCTGGAATTTAGCTATAATATTCTTTGGAGTTTTCACTTTACACTCTGGATATAAGATATTGGAGAAGCTTCCCTTGATAATTCCTTGAAACACGATGTCTAGGATCTTTCTTTGATTGTGGCTTTCAGGTGGTCCAATAATTCTTAAATGATCTCTCCTGGATCTGTTTTCCAGGTCAGTTGTTTTTCCAGTGAGATAGTTCACATTTTGTTCTATTTTCCATCCTTCAGCCTTTGTTTTGTTGCTCTTTGATGTCTCATGTAGTCATTAGCTTCCACCTGCCCAATTCTAATTTTTAAGGAATTATTTTCTACAGTGAGTTTTTGTACCTCTTTCCCCCTTTTGGTTAATTCAGCTTTTTAAGGAACTGTTTTCTTCAGTGAAGTTTTGTACCTCTTTTAACAGACCAACTCTTTTTTCTTAAATGTTATTTTTTCAGTATTATTTTGTGCCTCTTTTACCAAGCTATTCTCTTTTCATAATTTTCTTGTACTGGTCTCATTTATTTCTACAACTTTTTCTCTATCACTCTTATCTCTTTCTTTAACTCTTTCAGGAATTCTTGATGATTTTGAGTTCAATTATCATTTTTCTTTGAGACTTTGTTTGTAGCTGTTTTCACATTGTTATCTTCTAAGTTTATGTTATGATCTTCCCTGCCATCATAATAATTTTTTATGGTCAATTCTTTTGTTATTGTTGTTGTTTGCTCATTTTTCCCATCTATTTCTTGAGTTTGAACTTTATGTTAAAGTTGGATTTCACTTACCTGGGCATGGGGAGGTACTTCAGGCTTTTTTTGTGCTGATGTTTTCTAAACTGCTTCTTGGGGTCAGTACTTTCATGGTGCAGTTATTCTGCAAGAGGTATAGTCACTGCTCTCCTGGTCTATGCTGGAGTCTTTACCTATGAAGAACCTCTGCTTCCCTACTGCCACAAGTTCTAGTTCTCTTTTCAGCCTTACAACGGTGATCGAGTCCCATGCTCTCCTGTGGCTGCAAGTACTAATATTCCTCTTGGTCCTGGAACTATGACCAGTGCTTGTGCTCTCCTTTGATTGATTCTGAGAGCTCTTTTTCACTCTGGAACAATAGCTAATCAACATCAGTTTCCACCAATATCAGCACAGGGTCCCCTTTAATCTCCTTCTGACCAGTTTTCTGATCCCCTGTCTCTTGTTTGAGAGCTCCAGAAACTGCTGCTGCTGGTGCAGCTCCCTCTAAGACCAGTGGCTGATGCTCCTGCTACATTCTCAGCTTGTGTCCACCTGAGTGTTACTCTCCTATAGATCTCCTAAGTTTTCTTAGGCTGTTTAAATGTCTGTATCTGATCTTTTGTTGGCTTTGCTGCTCCAAAATTTAATCTGAGGCACTATTTTAAATTTGGATGAGAATGTTGGGAGAGTTTGGCTGGGTCCAGGCCTATACTGTCATTTTGGCTCCAACCCCTTTAAGATACTTTCATAATAAACAAATCAGCTCTTTGAATTTCATTTCCAGACAGGAATGTTTCTGATGTAAGAGTGATGCTGTATTAGATTGTGATTAAATTCCCTATGAAGTTATCTCCAAGTACCATAATAGTGATCAAATTGTAAGGCCACAAAGGCATATGTATTCATGGTGAAATTTACATATATTAAAAGTTTCCTGATAGAATTCCTCACTGTCGATTCTTAATTAAAACTCAAGGGCCTCTAATCATGAAAGTTCACATTTTTGTTGGAAGTTGGGAAAACTTTATTCTTTGTTGATCTGGACCTTGACATAGTGAATAGAAGGCCAACCTCACAATTATTAAGGCCTGGGTTCCAGTATCACTTTTTTATAAAATTTTTGTCCAGTATCATTTTTGATGTCCCTGCTGTGTGATCCAGCACAAGTCACTTAGCCTCTCCATTTCCAGGGCTATGCTCTAAGACAAGAGGTTGATAGTATACATTGGAAGGAAAGTTTCTCCCCACCTCCCCACACCACTGCTAGCTTCCTTCACTAATGAAATCACAGGTCAAGAAAAAAATACTTTGCTATCTACTTTTAAAAGTCTTTCAAAGTAGTATCCTTAAGACTCAACAGGTATAAGAAAGAAAACTCTTGATAATATAATTAAATATGGCAAGTCATACTTTCCAGGATAGCTGTCTGAGTTACCTCAAAGTAAATCAATTAACAATCATCCTCAACCATATAGAAATGCCAATTTATGAGCCACTGGAAAAATAAAGGGGAAACTGGATACCCTAATTACTTATATAAGATTCAGGTAAGAATTAAGATATTAAAAATACCCCAACTTGTGATAGTTTGGTCTTACTCAAATACTTCGATGGACCCATTATCTCAAAGATTTGGATGTTCTGTCCAAAGATGTAGATCTATCCCATACAATTTGTGCCTGAGCATCCTACATGATCACATCTTCTCATAAATTTACCACAGGAGGTCTACCTCAAAACCTATGTGCAAGAAAGGCCATCCTCATTTTCTCCTGGCATTGCCAGGATGCCAGGGTCTTTAATATCAGAATTTGTTATAGCTGGGGAATGTCAGAAATGGATCTGGGACTTAGGTGTTCTTTCTTCAAGGCTGGTTCTCTATATACATCATCAGAAGTCTGGAGGAGCAAAGAATTACGTTTGAACAGCTTGGATACTTGGGCTGTCTGCCATTTGTTATCCCTTATCCTCCACACATGATCATCCTATCTTTTCTTCTTGATATATACTTCTGTTACTCCTATTTTTCAAATTCTCTCCTTAGTTATATGTTGTAGCCTGCTATTCATTAATCCACTAGATCTTCAACTCTGAGGATGTTGGAAAGAAAAATATTTCATTTTTTGCAACTCTGTGCTCAACATTCATCTTTTCCTCCATAAGGGAATGATTTTCTTACAAATAAATATTACTTTTAAGAAGGGATTTCTGTATTTTCTGCATTTCCTTGATTTTTGTTGTTCAGTTGTTTTCAGTCTTGTCTAAATCTTTATTACCCTATTTGAGGTTTTCTTGGAAGAGATACTAGAGTGGTTTGCCATTACCTTCTCCAGGTCATTTTACAGATGAGGAAACTGAGGTAAAATGATTAAGTAATTTGTCCAGGGTCACACAACTAGTAAGTGTCTGCAGACAGATTTGAATCAAGGAAAATATCAAATTGAAAAGTTATTTTCTTACCTTATCTCAGTCTGACTTTACAATTCTTTGTTTCAATAATATCTTCTATCACTTCCTTGGGCTTGAATTTCAAGCCGATAGCTAAGAGTAATTATCAACCACATTTGAAAGGAGCTCTTTATTGATATCAAATTTTCTGGTCAGATATTTGTCTTTTTCTTAAGGACCAAGTGTGTGAATATTCTGAAGGCTGCTGAGAAGTACTTTTTGGGTTTTTATTATGAGAAGCTCATAAACTTGAAGAATTTTGGAGTTGGAAGAAATCTTAGAGATGGTGAAGTCCAATCTTTATAGGATAGATGCAGAGTATTGGGCTTGGTCACTATATTCTACCCCCTAAATCCAGTCCTTTTTTTCTGTCTTTCTCATGTGATATCAGTCATGGAGGCCATCCTTGAAGCCTTTCCAGTTTGGTAGGACCTATCAGAGATCGCTGTAGTTGCGATGGCCATTGGTAACTCAGGCTCACTTCTATGCCATAATGAATAACAAAGATGGATTTCAACAGAGAATGAAAATATGTCCTGAAACACGCAGGAATTAAAGTATTTCAATGAAAAATACTTTAGTATCGTTATATTAATTATGTTGTAAATTAATGACAAGTACTTTCAGTATGATTCGTGAGCATAAGTTCTTAGGAGGGAGTTTTCTTTATCTGATGCAGAGCCATGGTTACCCAGAGCCATGGTTCAAGTAAACAGACTTTACTGTTAAGCACAGATACAAGTAAATATAACTCCCCTCAGGTTTTTCCTTCCAAGACTTGCTCAGTGACTTCTGGTAAAAGCAGACTACACCCAAGTTTTTATGGGGTCTAAGAAATCTCTGCCCAATGTACAGGGTGTGTCCTTGTCCTCAGTGGCTCACACCTGGCTTTAGGTCAATACACTTGGGCATGGGGGCAGTTAACTTAATCTGCACAGCATCTACTACATAGAATTCTGCTCTACATTACATACTGCACATGTTACCATATTTTTCTACCTGTAAGCTCCTTCTAGGATAGAATTTCTTAACATGGGGTCCTTAGACTTCTTTCTCAGTCTCTGGAAGTCTGTTAACTTGGATGGGAAACAAATGTCACCTTTATTTTTACCAACATCTAACTGAATTTTTGAATCTCTCTGAATTGTAGAGGAAGCAAACCATAGTAGTATTACAATACCTGTGACTGTTACCAATAGAATTCACAGATATTTTCTTCCCGCATTACCACTGAAAACTGACTGATGTCCAACATGTCTTGTATGTTGCCTTGTAAAAGACTACATCACATTTAATGTTCTGATTTGAGCTAAGAAACAGTCACTTTCTCACTGACATATCTTTAAAAAATAACTTATATTTTATATTATGATCCTTTGATTTTAAATATATTTTTTATTTAATACTACTAAAACACATATATTACTAAACCACAATTTTAAAAAATAACTGTATTTCAGTATGACTGGTTTCCTTTGTAATAAGTTATATTGGAAAGGAAATCTTGTTTTCTTTCTTATATATTTTGTTTTATTTATCTAAGAATTATTCTGAGGAGTTTATAGTTTTCATTAGATTCCTGAAGGGGTACATGGCATAAAAAATTAAGAACTTTTGTCCTAAGAAACATCAAACATTTATATGTCAAATTTCAATGAAGAAAAACTACTATTTTTGTTGATTGAATTGAATTTCTGCATTTGTAGGACAAGTTGGTACTCCAGGAGGAGGGTCTAGTCTTTTCCTTGGAAGAGTTAAGAAACCTAAGGTGTTTGTGACTGAAGGTAAAGATGTTGCTCTCACTGGTTTATGTGTATTCTTCATCAGATCTTCCCCTTCCAAAGCCATCACTCCTGAGAATATTCACCAGGTAAAGAGTCAAGATCCATTATTTACTATGAGTTTATTACTTAGGTCATATTTTAAAATCATTTACAAGATATTTTGTAGTTGAGATGTCTTGGCAAAATCGAGATAGTAGCAATTTGTAAAGGAGTGGGGTGGTGGTGGAGGAGTTAGTGGGATCAAATTACATTGGGAATTAAAGGAATGTTATATTTTGTCTCAACAACAACAAGATAGATGTATATATATATATATATATATATATATATATAATATCATTCTTTTGATAGGTTTCATTATCTATTATAACAACAAAGAAATATATTTGGGACCAGTTGTATAAGCGAAAGTGATGGAATTCCCACACATTCAATTGGTAGCCACTCAAAATCAAGAGAAAATGAGGAAGGTTTCTAGTAGTTCAGGTGTGGAGGTGACTTAAAAAGATCCGTTATTTCATTAGTGTGGTCATTACTCTCACCAAACTTTTGTAGCTTAGTAGACTTTGTATTTGGCTTTGTGGCAGCTTTTTTAGACTTTGTAGACTTAGACGGTCTTCATGAAAGCATTGTTACTTATATGTGACCTTGAGCATATCATTTAATTGCACTGGTCTTATGTTTCTTATCTATAAAATGAAGGGATTGAATTCAATGACTTTTATGTCCCTTCTCATTCAAAATCTATAATAATTCTATGACAGTTATAATGAATTTCTGTGGCCAAAACAATTATTTCACACTGAACTTTTTCATAAGGACAGACTCAACTTATGTACCATTCCTTGGCTGACAAACATACATTAAATGGCCAGATACTTATTCAAAGTTCCAATTTTATTGAATTTATTGGATTTTTTTATTCCATTAACATATAGACTTTGAGAATTTAGGATAATGCCCATTGTATCATGAGTTAGTGACCTACAATTTAAATGGAATATGCCTTCAGAAAAAAAATTCATTCAGATGATTTAAGAATTATTGTTTTATATTCAAATACTAGATTATATTTTAGTCTAAAAGAACTATTTTTCTCCTCAGGAAGTTTGTTTCAATATGTTAGATGCTACCAATGGGGGTCTTCTAAAAAGTGTGGAGCGTTTGTTGTCAGAAGTCTTCATTCCAGCAATCAAGGCAATGAACAGTGGCTGGGGTGAACTAGATGGTCTCCACAAAGCATCTGACATTCGGAAGGACTTTCTGAATTCTCTAGAGGGCTTCGTGAGTGTCCTGTCTAGTGCTCAGGAGAACTTGAAAGAGAAGGTAAGAATGCACAATATATTCTTTAAAAAAAACTAGAACAGTCGCTAACCCAGTGAAAAAATTGCAAATACATTTTTCTATTTGTGTTGCATGAATCATCCTTAATTCCAGTATCATTTAGTTGTGGAGAAAAATTTATTAAGAATCTTTCAAGGAATTTTTTTTCAGCTCATTGAATAAAGACTAGAGGTAAGTCTTCTCTGAAGTAATTAAGATTTTACATGTTCATCAATTGTTAGATAGTCATTTAGGATTTACCTAATCCAACATGACTGAATTAAGGGGACAAAATTTCATGTGTACAACCCAAAGCTGTTGGCATAATGACATTCTTTAGTTCATATCTCATTATTCATACAATCAATTCTCTCTCTCTCTCTCTCTCTCTCTCTCTCTCTCTCTCTCTCTCTCTCTCTCTCTCTGTCTGTCCCTCTCCCTTTTCCTTCTTTGTCCCCCCACTCCTCATTCCCATACACCCATATTACTATATTCATTGGTGGAGGGAGTTCTTCACATGCTTAGGATAGATATCCCCCTAAATCACCAATGGGTTTGAGGCTTGTTGATTATCCTTGTCCTGGTTTAACTTGTCCCAGGTGAGAGTTGAGTGAAAGGTGGACACCAAAGTTTGATTAATACCACTGGAAAGGGCTCAATAAGCCCTCATACCCATTAAGGTGATTGAATGAGAACAATTTGTTCCAACAGCCAAGAAGGCAGCTGAAATCTGTGGACTGCTTAGAGCTTGGTCAGACATCGATGATGCCAAGGTCATCCACTGCATCCTGAGCCAATGCCATTTGTCTTAACTTTTGCCTTGCCATTGGACTTTGATGACTCTGGAAAAGAAAGTGAGGTTGATGACTTTGTGCAATTCTGCCTCACTTAAATCTAATTTACACACAAGTCAAGAATTATCCTATGATGTCATTGGTCCTCTTTGAAAATGAAATTCAAACATCAACACCACCATATTCAGTGAAAACACAACTATATGGAAGCTTTGGGGAAGAATTATTCTGGGCAGCTGAGTTTTCTTAAACATTGTTGAATACACATTTGGGTGGGGATGGGCTGACACATGCCTGTGATTGTGGGTGTGGGTATGAGAGGGGAACGTCATTTAACTTGGCCTGAGGAAAAGAGCCTTCTGGGAGAAAGAGAACTTGGTCAAAGCTGTTATTCAAGAGCATAAAAATCCATGGGATTGGGAGAAAGAGGAAAAATAAGTTTGTAAATAACAGTATGCAGTTGGGAAGTCTGCATGAAATCAAGGAGAGCATATGATGATGAGCAGCAGTAGGCATTAGTGAGATGATCATTTGTTTCATTCCACTTCTTTATGCAAGATGTTGTTCTTTTATGGTAATAGACTAGTCATGATGAAGCTCAACTTGGCTTCACTGGTCCTGAATACCATCCCTCCTTCAAAAATGTCTCCTTAGGGTTTGAGACTATGTAGCTAATCACTGATTCGAATATATTCTTAGTCAATCAAATATTAAGCATGAGTCTTTCTAGGCACCTGTTATGTGCCAGACACTATGTTGTACTCCAGGATGCTGGAATATGTTTACATGAAAATGGTCTTTAAGGTGATTCCAGATTCATTTCATATCTGCTTAGATCAAGGGTTCTTAACCCTTTTATCAGGGGGTATGTCTTGGGCCCTTTTGGAAGGCAAGTGAAGCCTATGGATCCTTTCTCAGAATGAGGTATTTAAAGTCATGAAATAAAATACATAAGATTACAAAGGAAACCAATTATGCTGAAATAAAGATGTAATTGTTTTTGTACCATTCAAGTTCATGGACCCCCTTAGATAGGCCTGTGCTTCCCAGGTTAAGGCTCTTTATCAAGATAGGGACTGAGGTAAACTAGTTCTTTCTTTTCCTTCCTTCCTTCCTTCCTTCCTTCCTTCCTTCCTTCCTTCCTTCCTTCCTTCCTTCCTTCCTTCCTTCCTTCCTTTCTTCCTTCCTTCCTTTCCTCCTTTAAGTTTCATAAATTTGTTTCTTTGTCTTTATGGTTTTAAAAATCACAAGATTTCAAGCATGCAAGTTGCAGATGGAACCAATGATTGATAGCTAGAGTATTAACCTTGGATTACGGGTAATACCAGAGGACATAAGAGCTCTCTCTGGCTCTGAATGGATGCTGTTCCTCCTGATATTTTTGTTCTTTCCACAGCAGATCCCTGTCACCACTGAAATACATTAAAATATACAGAAACAAAAACAATTTAGAGGCAATTGGGCCCACCACCTCACTGTCATGAAAAACGATTAGGCTTTTGGTACTAATAAAGAAATGACATGGCTTTGCTACCCAACCATCCTACCAGATACCAGTTCTTTCACTGTACATTATATACTTTGACTCCACAATCGCTTTAGTTCTGGTGGATGCTAAGCAAAAAAGAAAAGCAGCAGGGGAATATTCCTCCCCACCCCCCCTCCCATATCCTTATATCTTTGCAATAATGGAAAGTTGAAAAGACTGTTTTTATTGTTGTTGTTTGGTAATTTTTCAGTTGTGTCTGATTTACTGTGACTCCATTTGGGGTTTTCTTGATAAAAATACTGAATTGGTTTACCGTTTCCTCCTCTAGCTCATTTTACAGATGAGGAACCTGAGACAAACAGGGTAAAGTCATTTGCCCAGCGTCACACAGATAGTAAATGTCTGAGGCCAGATTTGAACTCAGGAAGATGAGTCTTCCTGATTCTAGGTCTGGTATTCTATCTACCATGTGACTTAAGTGCCCATGAAAAAATGTGGAGAACTTTAAATATGGGACAATAATAAGTCGATGGATGAAACTCTTGAGGGATTAGGCAGGCCCTTCTTGGTGAGAGAAAGCATAAGCCATTCTTGAATTTACTTTCTTTTTGTGTTGGGAAGACGACGTATCCTAGCAATTTGTTGGTGTGGTGGGATGGGTTGCCTACAATGCAATCCAAGTGTTTGTTACCTACACCCAGAAGCTTGGGTAGTTATTCTATGGGTTAGAAATGCAGTAGCTATTTCTAATAACCCTAACAATGGCACTAACCTTTCTTATCCCCGTTTATAAATTTTTCCTTATTATGTACTCTAGAGCAGAGGGAGGGAGAGTTTGAGAGTCAGGTGAGATCTGTGGGGCAGAGCAAAGCAGCATAGCTCTTAGGGAGGCTAGTTACCTTGGTGACTTAAGCTCTGTGTCTGTTTGTGGTTTCCTAAATTATACTAGGGAGAAAGAATCTCATGTGGTGATCTATATTCCAAGCTGCTGGAGGTTTCAAGGAATAAATAGCACACACCAAAGACTTCCTTGTAAAAAGCTTCTGAACTTTGCCTGTTGTTTTGATGTGCTTTTCATAACTGTTTGGGAATTCATGTAGTAAGAGACTATGGGACTTAGTGAGATAAAGTAGTGGTAATACTCCACAGCCCAGCAAACTGCTATAGGTTCTTCACCAGTGTGAGGCTTCTACATTATGTGAATTCATATGAACTCACCATTAGTCTAATATACACTACATAAATTCCATCTACTCTTCAAATTAGTCCTTCTCCAAATGTGCAGGCACCTACCTGGTGTAGGTGCTTTCTTTACTTTGGGCTGGGTCTATTGTTGGGGAGAGGGGAGAAATATGTAGTTAGGATGTTTACCATCAGGATAGACCACCACCAACTAGCTGAGTCCTGAGTTCATTAACCTTTGGTATATTGTAAGAGTTGCTGTGTAAAGTTAAGGGCACCCCCAATATTTATACAGACTACAGTGACCTTGGAAGGCTATCTTCTATATTTCACTTTCTCTTCTTAAAATAAAGTATATACCCTTCACAAATCTAATTCAGTGAGTGTAACTGCCTCTGTCAGTTTATTTAGCAAATCAGCTTTCAATGCTAATTTTTATTGGTCCCAGATTATAATTATGTTTTAGGACTCTAAAGTCAAAAACCTTTAGTTTTTTGCATGGTTGAAATAGTATTGGGGTTAGTGAAGGTGATATGGAGGAGATACATTCTGGTTCTTTTCCATAAGCTTGTGCAGAACTGCAGTCTTTAACCTAACCAACAAATACATCTGACCAGTTAGAATTGGTTCTTCCAAGTCTGTGGTAATTACGCACACTGGTTCAGCTTATGTAGGTTAACTTCTTTGTGTGTACAGTACTAAAAAGGTCTCCAGAGGCTTGATACTGAGAAAGAGGCAAAGGAGCATCAGTGAAGCAGAATGTGTGATAGTGTAATGTTCCTGACTGTTAGAGATCAATATGACTTTATCTTAGGCCCACAGAATGGTTTTATATTCTACCAGTCAACTGATCCTTAGCATCACTGGGAAAAGGGCAAGCCTCGATTGTACAGATTAAAGGGTGGTCCTTCTCAGTGCCCACCTACTTTGGCTCACAGGAATTTGGTCTACTGGATCTGTACCAAAGAGGACAGAAAACTTGATGTTTCCTTGGTAATAATTGGTAATATCTATACATTTTGGTATTACCTGTTGGTAAAAGGCATGGACTTTCTCTTTATAAGAACTGGGTTTACAAAGTTTACAGAGCACCTCCCATCCCCTCTTGAAGTCTACCAAAGCTGATATTGATCTGGAGATGTGAATTCTGAGGATCATAGGATAATTAATTAAGAACTATAAGGGATCTTAGAGGCCATCTTGTCCAATTCTTCTTATTTTACAGAAGAGATCAGACCCATTGAAGTTAGTGTCAGAGGAAGAATTTAAACCTATCAAATTAACAAGCATTTATTAAGCAAATACTACGTTCCAGTCTGTGTGCTAAGCTCTAGAGGCATAAAGAAAAAACAACAACACATCTCTGGTTTTAAGGAGTTCACAGTCAAATAGGAACGCAGATTTTCTGTGACATCTTTCCACTGTCCTGTAAACTGTAAGGAGGACTGTAGGGATTCTTTGACCTAGGTAAAGGAAGATTGGGGTGCCAACATGATCTCTACTACACACACACACACACACACACACACACACACACACACACACCTCTATTTGTCATGACTTCTGATTTCATCACTATAGGCAACTCCTTGTGAGGAGACTCCTTCCCTACCACTGTGGATTGGTACTTGTGCTGTAACTTGTGGTTTCAGTAAGTTTTCTGGGGCAGTGAGAGGTTGACTTTCCCAAAGTCACACAGCCGGTATATATCAGAATTGGGACTTGAAACCAGGCCTTTCTGACTTCAAAAATAGCCTCCTATCTACTCTTCCCTGCTGTCTCATTGGTTAATCAGATCTGTGGATGGCCTTAAACTGATGGAGATATCTTAATAAATTTGCCTTATAGGGCCTGAGTGTTTGTGTCCTGTGTTACACAAGTTTATCCTTGTCATGAATTGAGTAGGTGTGCTAGGAGAAAAATCAAGGGGGTGGTACATCTTTGGGCTTGATTTAAAGCAGGATTAGATATGGACATATTGCTGAATAATGTATGGCAGTTTGATGAGTAACTTTACTCAAGGCAATTAATCATAGATAGATATGACCAGGCCTTCTAAAAATATATCCTAGAAGGCAGGGACATGTTTGACAAGTCCTGGTATTGTGTCTGGAATGAAATGTTATTTTCTGTTCCGACATCTTTCCCCTATCCAAACTGATGATGAATCAGTAGTTAGTAATTTGGGACTGAAGAACAACTTCATGATTCTTCTTGAGCTCTAGGCAGAAGCTGCCCTGACTAATAAGGAAATTGTTTCTAATAAAGTGGGAGTGTCTCAACAAACAGTTGATCCTACAAGGTGGGTTATAGCAAAGGGTACTTTGGCTCCCAATGTGGGGAATTCCTGAAGGTAGAGGTTCATAAACAGTTTCCATTCAACCATAAAACTAATGGCTTCCTCTGACCTCCAAGAATCTAGAGGGCTTGCTGGAGTAAAGGCAGGATAGACTCATTTGGCAATGATTCACGTCTTTTCAGAGAGGAATCAGTGCCTAGGAGGTCCTCTCTAACTGTAGCCTGTTATTACTCCTAACTCAAGTGGGGTGTGGTAAGTAGATTGTTATGGTTTAAAGTGAGACAACACTATCAAATCTCTGTTGCCAGAGTTGCATAGCCACCCTAGTCAGCATCATTTGCCTCTAGTAGGGGGCAATTAACTGGGGCAGAGAGAAAGAACACCAGTGGGGGAAGAAGGAGAGGTTCAAGTCTTTGTCTGAAAGAATGAATATAATGTGATTACCAATAAAACCATGTAACCAAATCCATGGTTAAAAAAATCCTCAGTAGGAGATGAATAAGTTGTTGATGGCTCTAGTTTAAAGTTTAGGAGTCAGGGAGGGCACACTATGAAGGGGAGCAAAAGGCACCAAGGTCATGAAAGTTTCTTTTATGCAGCTCAGCTGTATCCCCATCTTGATTTGCTCAATTGGCCTTTCTTAGGTTCTACAAAGTTATTGTCTCTCTTAAATGCAAACAGAGCAAAATACATAAAACTCAAAAAACTCTCAACTTTCCAACTACTTTTAAGTAAATTAACCATTTTAGAAAAAAGTCTTTCTAAAATGTATACCCTTCCCTTCTTCCTTAAACAGAATATACTGAACATCATTTAAGATCTAATGTGTTTTTATGGCCATGATTATTATTTTTTATCTATTTAGTTCCAGGCCTAATTCATTGTCTATCCACAAGATTTATGTACCAAGAGATTACCTCTTTAGAATGTCTATCCAAGTCTACATCATTATCTGGACAAATGAATATTCTCCATCCAGTTGTTTTTATTTTTATTCTATGTATTAAGATGGAATTCTTTTGAGTGATTATGAAGCTTTGCAGTGTTCTGTGGCATGGTACAATCAGAAACTTTTCATCTACAAACCAGGGGAATCTGAAGAGATTCATTGTCTAAAGGATATCAATTTGGATTATGTACAGGATATACTTCATGACAATGGCAAGATTCCTTGGCTTACATACATCATGCTGTCCTAATCCTCACTTGATAGTTGTAGTCACAGATTCATTGAATAAAGTTGATTCTTTTGTTGTGTTCTTCTGAGAATCTTGTTTGATTCTAACATATGTGTGGATGATATTTTACTGACTTTGAAGGGGATATTTTTCTTTTTAAATGTCAATAAACAATAAGAACAGTGGAATCTTGAATTCTCTGAACCTTTTGGTCAATTTGCATGACCGTAAAAATGTGGTCTGCTGTAGAATATCCTTTTTTTTTTTTGAGAGGACTGTTTCCTTTTTTTCCACTTTAATCCATGATACCTTTGAAATCTATGTAGATTATTTTCATGAAGATTTTATAGAGATGGAAAAGATTTCTAAAGAATTAATCCCTCAGTTCCCTCAAAATTGTCTCATCTCCAGCAGAGTCTAACTCTGCTCCAGTTATTTTCCCCATCTTTACTTATTTTATCTATCCATCTATCTACCTTCTTATTTTACTTTTTTTTTTGCCATTTGTCTATGGATACTATAAACTGTTAAAGTCTTTTCTAGAGTATCTTATCTTGAAAGATAGAATACATCATCTGTCAATAATTGTGATAGATCTTTTCCATTTTCCTTTTTGTCATTGTCTTATTTTTGGTTTCATCCTTAATGTTCTTTCAATAACCTGATTTAATTGAGGGTGTTAGTAAGCTGACATTGCATTAACAAATTAAATAGATCCCAAAAAAGAGTTAACAGATCTTTGCAGTTATTTAAATATCAGGTGTTAAGCCTCTTGGAGATTCTTATGGTAAAATGTCAGTGGATCTTGTTTTTTTAAAAAATTATTCATTCTGCCAATCCAGGTCAGTCTTAATTCTAAAGTTTATAGTCTTAGAGATTTGCCTATGGAATTGCAAGATTAAGTGACTTGCCCAAGGATACTCAGTAAGTTTTATAGGATAATAGATTTAGATCTAGAAGTAACCTCAGATGCCATTTAGTTCAACCAATTTATTTTAGTGAAGAGCAAACTGAGACCCTAAGAGATTAAGTGACTTAACCAAGGTCACACTTTTCCCATTGTACTTATGTTACAATCAAAATCAACATTTTCCTTTGAGATAATACTTCATTTCTCTTATCTTTAATTTTTGTGCAGGTGAACCTTCAAAAATGTGAAGTATTTGACTTAAAAACTTTGAAAGACCCTGTTGATTACATAGGTACAGCTAACAACAGTGAGACCTTGGAAAAAATAGAAGGCTGCATGAAAGTGTGGATCAAACAGACAGAACAGGTAATTTTCAGATACAGAGATTGTTTCCAGAGTCTGTAGTATGAAACAATATAGTAAAAAAACATATATTAGGTCATTTGTACAATCATGCAATAACTCGAGTCCTTTAAAAATATATATATATATTTTCAACCACTAATAGTCCTTACATAATAAAAAGAGGAGAGATTAAATTTGTTTTTCCTTAGTACTAAGTTAACATAAAATAGGGCATTAGAAGAAATGAACACAAATACCTCTATTTATACGTATGCCTAGAGAGCTGCAGATTTTTCTGGAAGTACCAAGAAACTATGCTTTATTTCATCAAGGGATAATATGCACTAGAGATAATATCTATAGGAAAATGAGAACCTTTTTATTTTTCTTGTGAGGATCTTCTCAGTGGGAATCTTGGATTTAAACATTTTTTAATGAGGTGCCACAAAATTCCTAAAAGAAGCTATATTTTGTAATAAATGTCAAAATGAAAAGAAGACCTGAAAGTTAACCATTTAAAATTATGTTGGCAGTCTCTAAGGAAATTTCATTCCTAAATATCCACGTTTTCTTGACTAATATTTAGAAGTAAATGCATATTTAAGTAGAGTATTATTTCATGTCAGAGCTGTTAAAAACATCTAATGACTACGAGAATAACTTTATAGTTTAAAATCATTCTTGATAAGTTTCATTTATTTCAAGACCACAATACTGGCACTTTAGTGGATGGTTGTCATCTACTGCATGCCAAAATTTATCTTTCATACATACATACACACATATGTATATACACACATTCTTTTTCTTAACTTCATCATTTTGCTACACTTTGTATCTAAGATATTCCTATGTAATTGAAGGTTCTTGCTGAAAACAATCAGCTGCGGACAGAGGCAGATGACCTTGGACCACGAGCAGAACTGGATTATTGGAAGAAACGACTTTGCAAATTTAACTACCTTTTGGATCAGCTGAAAGGCCCAGATGTGAAAGCAGTGTTGGGAGTGCTTGCTGCAGCAAAATCAAAACTTTTGAAGGTTCTCAGCTGCTTCTTTCTGATTGATAGAATTTTTCCTGTTCAGTAGTTTCAGTTGTATCCAACTCTATGACCCGATTTGGGATTTTCTTGGCAGAGATACTGAAGTGGTTTGCCATTTCCTTCTCCAGGTCATTTTATAGATGAGGAAACTGAGGCAGACAGGGTTAAATGACTCGCCTAGGGTCACACAGCTTACGTCTGAGGCCAGATTTGAACTCAGGAAGAAGAATCTTCCTGACTTCAGGTCTAGCATTTTATCTACTGTACCACTTAACTGCCTATTTATAGGATAGAAATGAATATTTTTTCAAATGGTATTATCTGTTAATCTTTTGCGTATTCTATTGATTAGTATTTTAGCTGAACATGGTGGCACACACCTGTAATCCCTGCAATCAGTGAAGATAAGACTGGCAGGAGTTTTGTGCTGATTAGGTGTCCTCACAAAATTTAGCAGCAATACAATGAGCCTTTGGGGGGCAGGTTGGGCATCAGATTTCCCAAAGAAAGGTGAACCAGTTTAGGGCAGAAATAGAGCAGGTAAAAGTTACCTGTAGATCATTAGTAGGATTACCTTGTGAATAGTTTCTATGCTTACAACCTGTGTGAGATGAGAATATTTAGCTTTAAAAAAGGATAATAAAAATAACATAAATTTATTAGACATGTAGAAAAGATTATAAAGTGGAAATGATTAACTCAATTCCTATGTTACGTTTTTAGTTATTTATGAGGTCATTAAACTACATATATATGTATGTATGTATGTAATATTTCCTAGCCAACACTATTCCCTATATAATACAAACTGTGACTTATAATGGGATGAAAATTAATTATATAATATTCTGATGCCATTTATTGCTTTAGGCATCAGTGTCTATCAGCAGCATTTATTAAATATCAGTTTGCATATGAAGTGTGCTTTGCTTGATACTGAGGAAACACTGTCAGTGGGATATGCACAGAACACAGAGTGAGTGCTAATAATTCCATTCTTAGGGTCATCCTAAGTGATTCTTGTAAGGGTTAGATGCATTAACTTCCTTTGCTTCTAGAGAGCACTAAGAGCCATCAAGAGAAGAAAGATATGGAGGAATGAGTTAAAGCAGAATGGGTAGAAGAAATGGGTTTGAAGGAGCCTAGTACTATTTCAGCACTTAGTCCATTTTTGCAACCTGCACTCGCAGTTGTGATAGTTTTCTTTCATTCATTGAGAGTCTGTCAGTTTATGTACTAGAAGATATGGGAGACTAAGTCTATTTTTCACTCATCCTAGTTTTCACCATAATGATGAGGAAAACATAGGGAGATTGATTTCTCTCTCTAGTCTTTGAAAGTTGAGAAATTTCTAACAACCATTGCTTGACATAATTTATTGTATATACACATACATAGGAAACTCTTATGCAGAATAGTAATTTTTATATTTCCTAACTCCTTTGAGAAGAATTAATGATATATTTTTTTCAATAGCACAGGCTCTTTCTCATACACATCCATAGGAAAGGAGATAATTCTCAACAAAATGCTCCATGTTAATATATTGCTACTTGTGAAAAAATTTCAGTTGTAAGGGGATAAACACAATAAAAATTGGGGCTTTGCAAATTAACTGAGAAAGTAAGAAATAAGAAATAGGATTTTTAAGGAAACATATGGTGAATTTGCTGCATAGCATCATGAAGAGATGCAGAACACAATGTATACTATATGGCTATGTTCTTCTGACAGTATGTCTCATGGAATTAAAGTGTCATTGTGCAAACTGTTCAAGCAAGAACAGAAGGGCTATGAAGCAAAAGTAAGCAATTCTGCATCACCAAACTAGGAACTCAGTTGCACTCACAGATGCACTCACAGAGAACTTTTTGCCTATCTATTTGTGCATATAACTCCCATTAGTATTAAAATGAACATCAGAGCCATATATTCCAAGAAGCTAATGGAGCTTATTAACTTTGTTTGGGATGGAATATAATGCATTGTCGAAGTTTTGTGCCCCTACATTTTAATTTTAAACTGACTGAAGAGTTGTAGGTATGATATAATGACAAAAATGTTAAAGTATAAGTTTCCTTTTAGTTCTATATTAAAATGATAATGCAATTATTTTTTTTTTCTGAGCAGATCATGGTGTATTGCCAAATGGTGTGGATTAACATAAAAAAGAGGCTCAGTAAAGTTTCCTTTCTGAGTGTGGTCCAAATGTCTAATTTGTTTATCATTATAGGAAAATTCTTCACCCTTCTGGGTTTAGTCCTTGAGTAGAGTAGAATAAACTGGCCTGCTGATACAAGGAAATTACAATGAAATGATTTCCATAGCAACTGTGATATTAGATATTTCTTTATTGATGTCCTCATGATTTTTTGTGTGTGTGTGTCTTATGCTTAGACTTGGCGGGAGTTAGATTCTCATATTACCGATGCAGCTAATGAAGCCAAGGACAATGTCAAATTTTTGTACACACTTGAAAAATGCTGTGACCCCTTATACAATGGTGACCCTGTAAGTAAAACATTTTTACTCATTTATTCAACAGATAAGATTTTTTATACTAGCTGAAATGAATACAGATTTTTAGGTCACAGGCTTTATAGGCAGTGCTTTAAAAATTAATTTCATCTTCTGGGGAAAAACAAACAAATAAAACCCACTGCCTAGGAATTTAGCTATGGGATATTGTATTTTAAATGAATATAAAGCATAAATGTATAACACATGTAAATGTTTCCACTTTTAAAAGTGCAATTTACACTAAGCAATGCATCTTTAGAAGGCAAAGTGGCATAATGGACAGGGTCAGTGACAGAATCAGGAAGACCTGGGTTCAGGTTCTGTCTCTGGCACAGTGATTTTGGAAAGGTCATGACTTTTCAGTGGCCCCAGTCCACTCTCTAAGATTCCATATTATATAGTTCTGGGAAAATTCATTTACCAATCTGCATTATTCATATTTACTTATTCACTAATACGGCTACTACTAAGGGCTTTCTCTGTAGAACCCTTATGGAGAACAGCAATTTTTATATTTCCTGATTCCTTTGAGAAGAATTAATGATAATTTTTTCAATAGCATAGACTCTTTCTCATTAAGAACAGATTGTTATGTTTCTTGTATTGTGCTTTTAGCAGGATATTATGAGAATAATGCAGGGTTGGTAAGATGGGGTCAACAATAGGCCAAGGGTACATGTTGTTTCTCCCTATTAGAATGTGAACTCCTTGAGATAAGGGATTACTTCCTTCTCAACTTGTTCCTGGCAGTCAGCCCAGTGTTTGGCATTTTGTATGTGCCTTATAAATGCTGTAAAGATAAACAAATAGAATAATGCATTGATCCATTAATTCCTAGTAGTGGACAGTGGAAATGGTTTATCAAGGGGTTGAGATTAGAAAGAGAGGAGAGTGAAGTCAGAGTTGGGCTCATGTTTTAGGGTGGTATTATAGGACAAATAGGATGGAGATCATAGGGAAAGTGAAGAGTAACTTAAGGAGGAATAAGATGAATGGAGAGTTGGAGAGGTAAAATATTGTGACTGAATAAAGGCAATTTGGAGTTCTCAAAACTGGAATTAAAATAACTGTGGATGTTTGAATGATCAGGGATATGACCATCCTTGTGTATAGTTGAGATAGAAGGTAGGAATGTGTCATGAGAGTTGAGTTGATTGAGAAGTGGATTAAGTTAGAGTATATGAGGGAACACCAACATGGGTGTTGAAGTTTCCCAGAATGAGGACAGGAGTTGAAGAGAGAAAAACTGCAGGCCCTCCAGGTAGCTCAAGGAGGGGGAATTTAGTAGGGAGGTTAGGGCTGACTGTTGTTATGGTTTGTCCTGTCTCTAAGAGATGAATGACATCAGGAAGGTAATGTTTTTACTTGCAAGTAAATTAGATTTAAGTAAGGCAGGGCTACGCAAAGTCATCAGCCTCACTCTCTTCTCCAGGGACATCTAGACTCAGTGGCAAGATATAGATCAGGGCTGAAGATGGCCTTGGATGCAGTGGGAGACCTTAGCCTTTTTGAACTAATGTCTTTAATAGGTCACAATTTGTATGAGGCCAGCTTCCATTCAGTGATTAAGGCCAGGTAAGAAATGAGGCAAAAAAGTCCTCTTTACCTACTAAAAAAAATCAATCTGGAAGGGAAAGGCTCTCAGAGTTTTTGATCAGAACAGAAACACTTGCTATTTACTTTCATCCTGAGACATCAAACCCCAAACAATGACCTAGTGAGTCTTGTTGGTCAGTCAATGTGAGCCAGAGTGATTTGGGTTTTAGGCATGGCCAAGTAGAAATTTGAATCCCAATGGGCTTGATCAAAGTTTGGTTTTCCAGTGCTGTATGCTTATAAATGAAACTACATGGGGCAAAATTGTTAATTGTCAGTTTAAAACAAAATGATAGAATAAATAAGTAGGGAAGAGAAAAAAATGTAGCTCACTAACCTTAAGTTATCTTGTGGGGTTTCAGTAATCAAAATTTATTTCCTTTAGGTAGAGCACTCACAGGTTAAGGTTATGGTTCTTTCTGTGGAGAGCAAGGAGCAAGAGATGGGAGAGGAGGGAAGGAGGGAGGAAGGAGGGACAGAAAGAAGGAAGGACAAAAGGAAAGAAAGGAGAAAAGGAATAAAAGAAGGAAGGAAGGCAGGAAGGAAGGAAGAGAAGAAGGAAGGAAAAAAAAAGGAGCAGCATTGTCCAGCTGGAACTGGCCAATTGGGTCTCCAGTGGGCCAGCTCTACTATTCACAGATGGTTGTTTGTCTTTCATTCTCAAAGGTTAGGACTGATGATATAGATTTGAGAATCATCTAGATGAAATATTGAAGGAAGTCAGGGAATATAAGAGGGAAATGTGATGAGGGGAGAGCATTCAAGGCATGGGGTACAACTAGTATAAAGACAGATAGGAGGAAGTGAAAGGTAAGAGAGGTAGTGTAATATTTGTCCCTGGATCACAGAGTATATGGAGAATATGGTCAAAGAAGACTGAGAAAGTAGAGGCCAGACTATGAAGAGTTTTAAAAGTTCAAAACAGAGGACTTTATATCTTGAAATGAGCATGTGAGGGTAAAGGGTTAGGGAATGTGATCAGACATATTTTAGAAAAAAAAATCACCTGTCTAGCTGAGTAGAAGCTGAATTGGAGTCAAGGGAGATGAGATAGGAACGCTCATTAGAAGATTTGCAGTAGTACAAATGGAGGTGATGAGAGCTTGAAGTTAGATGATAAGCCTTTCTTACCTTTGATAGATTGATCTTTGAATGTCAAACTCGTAGTCCGTTCTTGGCCCTATAGGGGAAAATTGTTCAAAACATATTTTCTACATGACCATAACTTTTGAAAGCTCATTGTGATGAAGTTTTGGAAGAACACTTTAGTAGAGGAACACCAAAGAGTATTAATGAAAATTAATAGTAATGTCCAAGGTAAATCTTGTTCTGAAAAACATTAGATTTCTGTCAGAACTGTTTTTTTTTCTCCTGAAATCTTACCTGGTATCTTTCAGGTATCCATAATTGATGCAATTCCTACACTGATCAATGCAATTAAAATGATCTACAATATATCTTGTTATTACAATACCTCTGAAAAAATAACTTCTTTGTTTGTAAAGGTGAGTGCTCATTGGGGATTGTGATCATTCTGATTTTCTTTCTAAATGGCATGGTTCTAATTAAAAAGTTATCATACTGATAGACTTAATTTCTATGTAGTCTGCTGCTAAAAAAATAGTTCTGTTATATCAAGTGTCTAAAGTAAGGGTGTTAAACTTTTAGTGGGACAACAGTAAGGCTGATGTAAGGAAATCAGTGAAATAATCCCAAGATTGGGTGTTCTATTAATTACTTTGATACTTATAACATAGAAATTATGTTTTTGAAACTTTTATATGATAGTTGGGACATTAATTCGTTTCACTTTGAGACATTTCAAAAAATGTATTAAATTGCCAATTGCTGCTTCATATTTCATGCTTCAGAGTTCCATGTGTATCTGATGTCACAGTTGTTTGGTTGGTAATATTAGAAGAGTTATAGTAATAAGAATAAAAATCATTGGAAACTCTCCAGAAGAATATAAAGCAATTATTACAACACACACACACACACATACACACATGCATACACACACACACATACACACTTCTGTACAATAATTTTTAAACATTGTTTCCTGACTCTCAAAAAGCTTGGAGTTACTGTTGTGACTCCTGTTTTGTATTGTACTTTTACAAGAACATGGAGACATTTGAGGCTTTGATATATGAGCCAAGTCTTAAGTTAGGACTATTGTTCATTCTTTATCTGCCCCTACCCCTCCTCCATTTCAGAATGGCCTTAGAGAAACACTGCTTCTTCCACTGGTCCTTAACAGTTATAAATTTCTCCTATTACTCTGAACTGAAACCTTGTAGTTTTCTCGACTCTCACTAACAGTTCTCTTTAATCTCAGATCCTGGTTCCCTTTGGTATGGACTCCTTTGTTGTCACCTGAGTCTTGGTAACATGCTTACATCCTATAGTTAGGAAAAAGAAAACACAACACATATCTAAAGCATGATGTCACAGGATCTTAGAGTCAGAAGTCTGTCTAGAGATTGTCAATATTCTCTTTTGTAGTCATTATATTTAAAAGAAATTACCATCTTTTTTTAAAATCCAAGGTGACAAATCAGATGATAACTGCATGTAAAGTTTATATTAACAACAATGGGACTGCCACCATCTGGGACCAGCCTCAGGATGTAGTTATGGAAAAAATATTGTCTGCTATTAAACTCAAACAGGTAACCTACAGCTCAGTAAGTAAGATTAAGAGAATTCAGTTCAATAAGAATTTTTTACATGGCTTTTGAGTATAGGTTCTTTGGTAGGCACTAACAATACAAAGACAAAAATCAAAAAGTCCCAACCCTTAAGAAACATATGTAGTACTGAGGAAGGAGGAAGTACTATATGTACAAATAGAAATAAATGAACATATCTATGTATAGTTGGTAAGTGTATCCCAAGTCCTAGAACCTCAAACTCTGTGCTAGCAAGCATGAGGTGCAAGCTTAGAAACTCCCTACAAAAAGCACTCTCTTTTGCTCATATTGCCCTTGTCCAAAACTGGTTTTATGCTATGAATTCACTCTATGCTTTATTTTCATAGATGTAATGGTATATCAATTTGTAGACAGATGAGTAATTTTTAATATTATTAGTATCAAATGCTTCCAGTTTTTCCAGAAAGTTTTTGTCAACACCAATTTTATCATCTTCTCTTGGAAAAAAAAAGTTAACAGATTTATTGTACCTCTCATACTACTTTTTCTTATTTTCTCGTTTGGTTTTTGATATCAAGGAATATCAAAATTGTTTTCAAAACAAAAAGCAAAAACTTGAACAAAATCCAAATGAAAAGCAATTTGAATTCAGTGAGATGTATATTTTTGGAAAATTTGAGACTTTTCACCGACGTCTTACCAAGATCATGGGCATTTTCTCTACTATTACAAGATACTCAGTTCTTGAAGATTCTAAAATTGAAGGGCTAGAAATTTTGGCAACCAAATTTCAGGTAATGTACCTCAGAAATCAATATTGTTATCCTGAGTTATAATTATTTTTAAATATTTTATGTATTTGAAGGGCAATTTGAAGGAGTAAGACACTGGTGGAGTTTGCCTGTTATAGAAAAAAATACATCTTGTCTTTTAGGAAGAGAATAAATCTATGTGAGATTTAACAATAGTGTTGACATGTTTTTTCAGATTTATAGATGAACCCCTATAGTTTTTAGTATGCTATATAATTTAGAAAAAATAGGTTTTCTTTCATCTTAAAAGTGAAGCATAACCTTCTTATACCCCCCATATTATGATTCCTGTAAAACACCTGATAAATTCTCCATTAGAGTACTAGCTAGTGATGTGTACAGAGAAAGCTCTGCCAAACTCTAAAACTATTATTATTTTTTAACATGTATTATTGCTAACTATTTTAGTTTGTTAGTTTACTCTGTGTCTTCCTTTTTTCATCCTTAAAGCATGTATAGCAACATAGCACAAAATTATGCTGAAGATGACTAAGAAATAATTTTTGTGTACTTTGTGAATAAAATACTTTATTAATTTGTGATGTCTAATGACAGAAGGTGAAAGATGTTGGTCTATGCCTGATTTCTGCCATACTATTTTCCAGTGTTCCCAGCAGTTTTACCAGCAGTTTCTGCCGTACTAATTCCTGGTCAACTAGTGAATTCTTATCCCAGAAGCTGGAGTCTTTGGGTTTATCAAACAGTAAATTATTATAGTCATTAACTACTGTGTCTTGTGTACCTAAGCTCGTTTTGATCAGGGGTGGAGAATCTGTGGCCTCAAGGCCAGATATGGCCTTCTAGGTTCTTGAGTGCAGTCTTTTGACTGAGTTCAAGTTTTACAGAACAAATCCTTTTATTAAGGGAATTTGTTCTGTGAAATCTGGATTCAGTTAAAGGACCACATATGAGGACCTAGAGGGCCACATGTGACCTTGTGGCTGCAGGTTCCCTACTCCTGGGCCATAGTGAGAGTAACTTTCAGTAGAAGTGCTCACATACCTTCTACATTTCATGCCTATTTGTTTTCTAGTTTGATCTGCAAATGATCTTGGAATGATTTAGTTTAGCTCTCATATAACATTTTCTGTAGGTTCATATGTCCTCCCTTCCATTAACCTATCCCATGCTTTTTTTTTATTTTAAGAAAAAGAGAGAGTATTTCTAATCTTCCACCTTATTACATAACGTTTTTGAAATAAATTTGTATGCTACATTCGTTTTACCCTTGCATGCCTTTTTTCACTCATGTCTTTGGGAGGTCATGTATCAGCTGAGGTAATTTCTGAGTTATTTTGGTCTCTGGGCTGTGCTGTTTATTTTATATGAGTTAAACTTCTCCAAGCAATGGTGATAATTTAAGTCAATAGGCTTAATTAATTTCCCATTTTGCAGAATCAAAAGCTTGTTCAAATAGCTCTTATTTGGAGCTTCTTGTATTTCAACCAGAGTCATCCTTTCTTGTAATTTCACTTTGATTTTTAACTGTTGCTCAATCTAGCTGAAAGTTAATTCATGAAAGAAATAGATAAAAATATAAAATCATTATCCTTTTATTACAATATGACCTTTTTTCTATACTTATGGTTCTTTGCAAACAACTCACTAAGTGACCTTTGCTAAAGGACTTCAGCTTCTAGAGCCATAACACTGACTATAAATTTAGATTTTCTGTAAGTAGAAAGTAAATTTTTATTAATATAGGGTATAATTTTATAATTGCAGGACCTGGAGGAGTAGGTTAACTAAATAGGAAATTCAATTCAGAGAGTTCATATTTTATTTACCAAGAGATTTTGACTGATATTTAAAGGGAAATGACCTTCAAAAGTAGACTATGGTAGAAGACAAAGTATTTCTCATAAAGATTCTAAGCTCATGTCAATAAGTTGGGAATTTTTGAGGGTAACTTAGAGCATGGCTTAGAATGATTATGGGAGTGGAGGCAAGATGGTGGAGAAAAGCCAGGAAGTTGTCTGGGTTCTCCCTAGTTTCCCTTGGAAACAATGTTAAATCAAGCCACTAAATGGATTCTGGAATGACAGAACCTACAAAAAGAGAGTAAAACAATTTTACAGCTTAAAATAATTTGGATAGATTTCAGGAAAGGTCTGTCTCACTTGGGTGAAAAGGGAGTACAGCCTAGTGAAAGTGATGTCTGGGAAATCTAGCTGAAGCTCTCACCATAGCACAGATCAGTGGTTGAGGCCCCATCATCCTAGCTCAGCAGTCCAGTGGCACAGCAGGCCAGCTGTGAGACCTCCAACCCCAGTGCAGAAGGCAGACTACCAGCTCTGGAGCCCCAGCACAACATGTGTGACAAGGCTGGACTACCCCAGTGTGGTGGAGAAACCACCAACACCTAAGACCCTGGTACTGAAAGCCAGGGACTAGGCCTATGGCCCCCAGCAAAAGAAGCCTAAGCAAGTGACTGCTGTGCCCCAGGAGCAGAGCTCAACTTTAAAAGTCACAAAATATACTAAAAATGAGCAAAAAAACCTAGAAAAGAATCCTTCTTTAGAAAACTACTATGCCTATAGGAAAGATCAAAACACAAACTCAGGAAAGGATAACCATGTCAAAATACTTACATATGAAACCTTAAAGGGAAATTTAAATTAGTCTCATGCTCAAAAAAACCTTCTTGGAAGAGTTCAAGAAGGAATTAAAATATCAAATAAGAGAGGCAGAAGAAAAATGGGAAAAGAAATGAAAGTTATGCAGCTCAGAAAAGGAAGGACAAAAAAAAATGATTGAAGAAAACGATTCCTTAAAAAGATATAATTGGCCAACAAAAACTGGAAATTGAGGGAATATCCATCAATTGGGGGATGGTATATGAATGTAATGGAATACTATTGTGCTATAAGAAATGACAAACAGTCAGACTTCAGAAAAATCTGGAAAAATTTATATGAACTGATGCTGAGAGAAGTGAGAAGAAACAGGAGAATATTTTTACCAAGTAACAGTCATAGTGTGTGAGGACTGTTTCTGATAGACAGCTCTTCACAGCAATGCAAGGACCTAAAACATTCCCAAAGGACTCTTAAAGCAAAATGCCATCCACATCCAAAGAAAAACCTATGGAATCAGACAACAGAATGAAGTAGACTATTTTCTCTTGTGTTATGTTTTGTTTTTCTTTTCTCATTCTTTCTCTCATTTGTTTTAATTCTTCTATGCAACATGATTAATGTAAAATGTGTTTAATAAAAATGTATGTGTAGAACCCATATAAGATTGCATGCCATCTCGGGGAGAGAGGAGAGAGGGAGGCCAAGAAAATTTAAAACTTATGGAAATGATTGTTGAAAATTGAAAACAAATAAATTAATTAAATTAAAAAGTACAATTGGTCAAACTGGAAAAAAAATCCACTGAAGACAACTCCTTAAAAATCAAAATGGAACAAATGGAAAAGGAGGTACAAAATCCAGCTGAGGAAAATAATTCTTTAAAAATTAGAATGAAGAAGATGGAAGCTAATGACTCTATGAGACATCCAGAATCAGTCAAGAGCAAAAAAGTGAAAAAAAAAATAGGAGAAAATGTAAAATACCTCATTGGAAAAAGTGGAAAATAAATCCAGGAGACATAATTTAAGAATTATTGAGCTACCTAAGAGCCATGATCAAAAAAAGAGCTTGGACAGTATCTTTCAAGAAATTATCAAGGAAAACTTCCCTGATATTCTAGAAGTGGGGGGGGTGGGTGGTGGTAAAATAGTCATTGAAAGAATCCACTGATCAACTCCTGAAAGAGACCTCAAAATGAAAACTCTGAGGAATATTATAGCCAAATTCCAGAATTATCAGGTCAAGGGGAAAATACTGCAAGCAGCCAGGAAGAAACAATTTAAATATCAAGGAGTCACAGACAGGATTATACAAGACTTAGTACCTTCTACATTAAAGGATCAAGGCTTGGAATATAATAAGGAGCTTGGATTACAACCAAAAATCAACTACTTGGCAAAATTGAGCATAATCTTTGATGTGAGGAGATGGACACACAATGAAATAAGAGACTTTTAAACTTTCTTGATGAAAAGACCAGAACTAAACAGAAATTTTGATGTTCAAATACAAGACTCAAGAGAAGCATGAAAAGGTAAACAGGAAAGAAAGAGCAAACCTGTTATTCAAAAAGGTTAAACTGGGGGTGTAGCCAAGATGGCAGAGTGGAAGGATGCACCTCTAGAAGCTCTCCTCCCACAGCCCACAAAATACTTGTAAAAAATGGCTCTAAACAAATTCTAGATCAGCATAAACCACCAAACAACAGAGTAAAAGAGATTTCCAGCCCAAGGCAGCCTGGAAGGCTGACAGGAAAGGTCTATCACACCAGGCATGGAGTGAGCACAGTACAGCGTGGGCCATGCTGGGGAAAGGACAGGACTGGAGTGGGCTTCAAGGTGCTACCACCAGCCTTGGGTCCCAGATTCCTCAACTCATAAGCTCAAAGGTCAGTGACAAAACTCTTTCATTTGGGTGAGAAGGGAATGCAGTGGTTTAGCTCCAGCCCCAGACAGTGTTAGCTTCCTTTGTTGGAGCCCTGGCCTAAAGCCCCTGGGGGAATTGAGCAGTTGATCTGAATCTTGGCCCTGAGTGGTGGCCCTGGGGTGAGGAAGAGTGCTGGCTGGCATGGTGGAGCTGTTGGAAGCTCTGGAGAAGGAATCCTGCTTGCAGACACACAGGCCAGGAGAGGAATAAACTCCTCTCCCTTGATTGTGCCACTTTGGAGGAGCTGAGAACTTACAGGTCCCCAGAGTATATCCTTCCCCTTGACAAAGAACTCAAAATTCAAGTAACTGGCTGGGAAAATGTCCAAAAAAGGGAAAAAGAATAAGACAATAGAAGATTACTTTCTTGGTGAGCAGGTATTTTCTTCCATCCTTTCAAATGAGGAGGAATAATGTATATTGTCAGAGGAGGACCTAAAAGTCAAGGCTTCTGCATCCAAAGCCTCCAAAATAAATATGCAATGGTCTCAGGCCATGGAAGAGTTCAAAAAGGATTTTGAAAATCAAGTTAGAGAGGTGGAGGAAAAATTGGGAAGAGAAATGAGAGCAATGCAAGAAAACCATGAAAAGCAAGTCAACAGCTTGCTAAAGGAGACCCAAAAAATGCTGAAGAAAATAACACCTTTAAGAATAGGCTAACTCAAATGGCAAAAGAGGCCCAAAAACCTGATGAGAAGAAGAATGCTTTAAAGAGCAGAATTAGCCAAATGGAAAAGCAGCTTCAATAGCTCAATGAAGAAAATAATTCTTTAAAAATTAGAATGGAGCAGATAGAAGCTAATGACTTTATGAGAAACCAAGAAATTACCAAACAAAACCAAAAGAATGAAAAACTGGAAGATAATGTGAAGTATCTCATTGGAAAAGCAATTGATCTAGAAAAAAGATCTAGGAGAGAGAATTTAAAAATTATGGGAGTACCTGAAAGCCATGATCAAAAGCATCTCTTGAATAGACAACAGTTACGGCATTATCTTTCCCATGTGCTATAATTTCTGCAGCCTTTGGAATGTCATCTGGCTTCCATTTTACCCATACTTTAGCTCCTAATTTTATTCTATCAGTAGAATCCAATCCTTCAGATACTCTGTTAGTTATTTCAGAAGGAGTGCAAGTTTTCACAAGTGGTCGTTTCACAAGGAATAATAATCACTTGAAATATTTTATCATTTTTACAAAACTGTATGAGTCCATCACCTAAATTTTGGAATGTTACAATAATTATTCCTTGATAATTAGAATCTATCACTCCAGCCAATGCATGTATTCTTTGAGCTGCTAATCCTAATCTGAGCTGGGGTTTGGCCAACTTCCTATTCTCCCTGAAAGTGCGACAAACTTGGATACAAGGGTTCAGCAGGATCTGTAGGAGCAATTCTTACTTCTCTATTTCGTCTAGTATCACATCCCTTATCTCGGTATATTCTGTGCAGTTCATTAGTTGAAATAACATCTATGCTTCTGAAATCTACCCCTGATCTCAATAGAACAGTAAACAATTCCTTCCTTGTGAATTTATTCGATTTTGAATCTGCTGGTTATTTACTCTTCTCTCTCTAGCAATGTTGTCTTTTCCCCAGTCTCCTAAGTTACCTAATGGTGAAATCTTGTCCAGCACCTCTGAAAGAGGATGCCCTATTTCTATAATTATTAGAGTCAAAATCAAGTGCTTGTAAGTAGTAGGAGCCATCTTCACTATTATATCTCTATGATAAACTGCAAAGGGAATATCATAGTATGCATCTGCATTTCCAACCATTATGGCAGTCTTCAATACTTCCTTCTTTAACTTTGTTATACAGTCCCTAAGTGAATACCAAGGTCTGTCTCCACCAGGCCACATAGAGTCAATAGGATACTGCCCACTGCAGCCTTCTGTAGCCAAAGCTAAAAGATTAGTTGTATTGTTACCTCCTTGCATATTGTAATCTCAAAAGTTTGCTGTACAAAAGGGTTTTGACTAATACCTATAAATTTCAGGTGATCAATGGGATCTATAATTATTCCTCCAGCTCCATCATCACTGATTCTCACTATCCCAGATATTAATGATTCTCCCATCCTTTGGGTGAATTTACTCAATATTTCTGTGACCTCCTGCTCGGTAAAATCCTCAATTATTTCCCTAAACACTTTACCTCTTTGGTTCTCCTGTTTCTGCCTCATTATGGGTTGTGCTTCTGACTGAGAAACTTCTTCTGCTAAAATTATTTCATTCCTTTGTCACTGTGGCAACTAGGCTAGGTCTGTATAAAGGTCAGATGTGCATTTCTTTTGTCAGCCATCATTCTTCTGAGCTAAATGAACAGCCTTTCCTTATGCCTGTGACCCCCAGACTGCTCTTGTGAAGGAGAGTCAGGAAGATGAGAATTCCCATGCAAACTAGATAACTCTTTTTCCATCTGATTTTTTTCCATAAGCAGCTCATCTCTGTTTCTACATACAATATGGTAAGTCATTAGTAAAATCCAGCCTCTCCTACTTACTCCTGCCAACTCCTTCCCTGGTCTTACTGGTATTCCTTGCAAACACCTTTCCAAATCTCCAGCTTCCCCCTCCTGTAGCCTGACTTCCCAGTTTTCACAGGCTCCAGTGCTTTTAGCCCATTCCCTTGTTAGTGAGGAAAGTAAAATTCCCCCATCCTGGGATATTACTGTCTTCCTCTAAATCATTTCTGCTTCCAAATAGAGATTTTTTACTCTGCCATCCTGTTCATGACGCCAAATGTGTCACCAAGGCAATACTCACAGCACAGGTGGTGACTATGGATATGCCAGTGCAGTTCTCAGTCACAAAGTATAAAAGACTCTCTGTATAGAAAGCAGAAGTAAAACATTTATTTAAGCACCGGAAATCCACATCCCAGAACCAGAAAGCAAAATCCATCATGGTGACCAAGAAGTTAATGATCATAATCACAGCAGGGGACAAACCAGTCTCAAACCTCCCCTCCCTCAGCCAGGACCTTCTCACTATCAACTGTCACAATGTGTCAGTTGGCCTGTGCCCTTTCCCCTCTGACCTGACCCCACTCACTTACTTTCTCCTGATTCTGCTCCACCCTGCCTGTTCCACCTCTTCAACAAGCTCCTCCCACCACATGTGACCTAGGCTTCCAGGAAATTTAAGCAGATCACATGGGCCTATTAATTAATGAGAAAGATCTTTCCATTTGAATTACTATTACAAGAAGAAACACATTTGAGTCATAGAGATGCACACAGAGTAAAGGCAAAAAGGTGGAGCAGAATATATTAACATTGCTTCAGCTGAAGTATAAAAAAAAAAGCAAAGATAGCAATCCTAATCACAGATGAAGCAAAAACAAAAATAGATCTGATTAAAAGAGATATGAAAGCAAATTACATGTTACTAAAAGGTATCATAGACAATGAAGCAATATCAATACTAAACATAAATGCACCAAGCGGTATAAGTATCTAAATGCTTAGAGGAGAAGTTAAATGAGGTGCAGGAAGAAACCCACCCCCTCAGAACTAAATGAATCCAACCACAAAATAAACCAGAAAGAAGTTAAGGACATAGATAGAATTTTAGAAAAGTTAGATATGATAGATCTCTGGAAAAAATTGAATGAGGACGGAAAGTGGTGCATGGCACCTACACAAAAATTTACCATGTTTTAGAGCATAAAAACTTCACAATCAAATGAAGAAAGGCAGAAATATGAATTTTTCAGATCATGATGCAATAATAATAAGTGTAATAAAATATGGAAAGATAGATTTAAAAATTAATTGGTAACTAAGTAACCCTAAAAAATGAGGGTGTCAAACAACAAGTCATAGAAACAATCAGTAATTTCCTCAAAGAGAATGACAGTATTGAAACAATGTGCCAAAATTTATAGAATGTAGCCAGAGCAGTTCTTAGGGGAAACTTTATACCTCTAAATACTTAAGTGAATAAAATAGAGGAAAAAGAGATCATTGAATTGGGCATGCAGCTAAAAAACTAGAAAAAGAACAAATTAAAATCCCCAATTAAATACCTAATTGGAAAATGTGAAAATCAAAGGAGAGCTTATTAAGACTGAAAGTAAGAAAACTATTCAACTAATCAATAAAACTAAGAGTTGATTTCATGGAAAAAAACAATAAAATAGATAAGCTGCTGGTTAATTTGATTAAAAAAAGAAAGAAGAAAACCAAATTATCAGTATCAAAAATGAAAAGGTTGAATTCACCACCAATGAAATGGAAATGAAAACAATATTGAGAATCTATATTGCCCAATTGTATCCCAATAAATTTGACAATCTTAGTTAAATAGATATTTATAAAAAAAAATTAAATTTGCCAGACTAAAGAAGAGCAAATAAAATGTGGAAAAATGCCATTTTAGAAAAAGAAATTGAACAAGCTATCAATGAACATCCTCAAGAAAAAGTCTCCAGGGCCAGATGGATTTACGAGTGAATTCTATCTAATATTTAATGAACAATTAATTCCTATACCATATAAACTATTTGGAAAAATAGGCAAAGAAGGAGTCATACCAAAATTCTTTTTATGGCACACATATAGTGCTGATACCTAAACCCAGGACAGCCAAAACAGGGAAAGAAATTTATAAATACATTTCCCAAATGAATATTAATGCAAAAATTTTAAAGAAAACATTAACAAAGAGGTTACAACAATTTATCATGAAGATAATACACTATGGTCAAGTGTAATTTATACCAGGAATGCAGGACTGGTTCAATATTAGGAAAACTATCAGTATAGCTGACCACATCAATAACAAAACTAATAGTAATCATATGATTATCTCAATGGATGCAGAAAAATGGTTTTTGAAAAAACACAGCACCCATTCTTATTAAAAACACTACAGAGCATACAAATCAATGGAATTTTCCTTAAAATGATGAGTAGAATCTATCAAAAACCATCAGCAAGCATTGTATATAATGGGGATAAGCTAGAAGCTTTCCTAGTAAGATTAGGGGCAAAATAAGGATGTTCATTATCACCACAATTATTCAATATTGTACTAGAAATGCTAGCTTTAGCAATAAGAGAAGTAAAAGGAATCAAAGTAATTAGACTAGGCAGTGAGGAAACAAAGCTGTCACTCTTTGCAGATGATATGGTGGTATACTTAGATAATTCTAGGGAATTAATTTTTAAAAATCACTTGAAATAATAAACAAATTGAGCAAAGTTGCATGCTATAAAATAAACCTATATAAATCATCAGTATTTTTATACATTTCCACAAAAGCCCAACAGCAAGAGACAGAAAGAGAAATTCCATGTAAAGTAACTGTAGTCAATATAAAATATTTGGGAGTCTGTCTGCCAAGACAAACCCATGAACTATATGAATACAATTACAAAACACTTTTCAGAAAAATAAGGTCAAATCTAAACTGGAAAAATATCAATTGCTCATGCATAAACTGAGCTAAAATAATAAAAATGACAATTCTACCTAAATTAATTTGCTTATTCACTGTCATACCTATTAAACTCCAAAATATTATTTCATAGAACTAGAAAAAATAATAAAATACATTTGGACGAGGAAAAGGTCAAGAATATCAAGGGAATTAATGAACATAAAATGCAAAGTAAGGTGGCCTGGCTGCACCACATCATAAACTATACTACAAAGTCGCAGTCATCAATACCAGGGGTGGGGAACCTGTAGCCTCAAGGTCATATGTGGCCCTGGAGATCCTCAAGTGTAGCCCTTTGGCTGAATCCAAATTTCACAGAACAAATTCTTTAATAAAAGGATTTATGTAAAACTTGAACCCAGTCAAAAGGCGGCACCCAAGAACCTGGAAGACTGTATGTGGCCTTGAGGCCACAGGTTCTCCACCCTTCATCAAAACTGTGTGGTAGAGTAGTGGATCAGTGAACTAGGTTAGGTACACAAGACACAGTAGTAAATTACTGTAGTAATTTACTGTTTGATAAACCCAAAGACTCCAGCTTCTGGGATAAGAATTCACTAGCTGACAAAAAGTGTTGGGAAAACTGGAAAATAGTATGGCAGAAACTAGGCATAGACCAACATCTTTGGCCATATACCAAGATAATTCAAAATGGGTATGTGATTTAGACATAAAGGGTGATACCATAAGCAAACTAGAAGAGTAAGAATAGTTCACCAGTCAAATCTATGGAGAAAGGAAGTATTTATGACCTAAGAGGAGCTAGAAAACATTATGAAATGCAAAATAATAGCTTTGATTACAGCAAATTAAAAAGTTTTTTCACAAACAAAAGCAATACAACCAAGATTAGAAGGAAAACAGAAAGCTGGGAAACAATTTTTACTGCCAGTGTTTTTAATAAAGGTTTCATTTCTAAAATACATAAAGAACTGAACCAAATTTGTAAGAATACAAGTCATTCCCCAATTAATAAACAGTCAAAAGATATCAACAGGCAGTTTTCAGATGAAGAAATTAAAGTAAGGTATAGTCATATGAAAAAAATGCTCTAAATAACTATTGATTAGAAAAATGCAAATCAAAACAACCCTGAGGTATTCCCTCACATCTACATATTGGTTCATGTGACAAAACAGGAAAATGATAAATGTTAGGGAAGATGCGGGAAACTTGGGACACAATATACTGTTGATGGAGTTGTGAAGTGATCCAGCCACACTGGAGACCAATTTGAAACTGTGCCCAAAGGGCTGTAAAACTGTGTAAAACTCTTTGATTCCAGGATACCATTACTAGATCTGTATCCCTCAGAGATCATTAAAATGGGTAAAGGACCCAAATATTTATAACAGATCTTTTTGTAGTGGCAAAGTTTTGGAAATTGAAGAGATGCCCTTCAATTGGAAAATGGCTGAACAAATTGTAGTATACAAAGATAATGGAATACTATTGTGCTATAAGACATGATGAGTAGGCATCTTTCAGAAAAACCTTGAAAGATTTATATGAACTGATGCTGAGTGAAGTGAGAAAAACCAGGAGAACATTGTACACAGTAACAGCAACATTCTGCAATGATTAACCATGATAGACTTAGCTCTTCTCAGCAATTCAATGATCCAACACAATTCCAAAAGACTCATGATGGAAAATGCAATCTACATTGAGAGAATGAACTATGGGGTCCAAATGCAGATTGAAATACTATTTTCAATTTTTTTGTTTTTTCTTTCTCATTTTTCCATTTTATTCTGATTCTTCTTTCACATGATGTTGAAATATATTTAACATGATTGTACATGTACAATGTGTATCAGACTGCTTTCTGTCTTAGAGAGGGGGCAAAGATGGAGGAAGAAAAATTTGGAACTCAAAATCTTATAAAAATGAATGTTGAAAACTGTCTTTACATGAAATTCTAAAAAATAAAATACTATTAAGTGAGAAAAGAAAACAAAAATGAATGATTGCAAAAAATTACGATTCATTATTCAGAGCAAAAAAAAACCTTCTGAGATTAGTATTCTTGATGAAAGGAGTTACCTAAATTATACTTTCATTTGCACAAACTACAGCTGTGCAGGAGCAAAGGGAGGTCACAAAGTCTTAAGAACTCTTCATGTGGTAGATTGTAGTTTTGAATTTTACTGAAGACATTTGAAGCTTCGAAGACTGTTTCATCCTTAGTTGTAATATGACCTTTTGATGAGGCATATTTTCTCTTGTGATATTGTGAATCCTTCAGAAGGATTTTTTTTTAAAGATTGTGCAGATTTTTTTTCACTGAATTTTACTTTTGTAATTATTTTCACATGGTACTTAAAAACAGTTTAAGATAAGTCATCTTCCTTCCTACTAATATAATTTAAATTTTATTTCATAATTAAAAATTAATTTAAATTTTACAAAATTTAAGAATGATCAGGCATGTTAGAACAGTTATCTTTGCTCAGATATTTTGTGAGTCTAGTAACTATTTGTAAAAAAGTAGTAGAGTAGTGTTTTAAAAGCAGTGTTTTATTATTTATATAAAGTTATGCCCCCAAACATATTATTGAGGGAAACTTTAAGGTGATTTGTAAAATATTGATTCATGATCTACATTTAAAGAACATCTCTTTTTGAGTATGTTTCACTGTAACTTTACCATTGCTTTCTTTCTTGTTTAAAATATTTTAGAGCATAATTTCCACCATGAAGAAAAAAGAATACAATTTCTTAGACCATCGGAAAACTGATTTTGATCAGGATTATGAAGAGTTCTGCAAGGAGACTATTGACCTTCATGTAGGTTGTATGATGAAATTCTTATTGACATTCTAATGTTTATTTTTTCCTCTTCTGTATAATACTGCTAATCATTAGGGATTCAGAAGGGATAGGTATCTTCATTATAGAGGTGAATGATATCAACCTCTGTCTGTGCTTTTTGATTTCATATTAATAATTGAGTGCTCTTTCTCATGGATTAAAGGGTCATAAATATAGCTTTGGATAATGATTTGTAATAACACTATTGCAGTACAGGAAGAGAGAATCTCCTTTAAGTTAGTTCTAAAAAGTTTTTAACTTTCAGCCTTTCTGTTGAAGTTAATAATGTGCCCAAATTTATTCTGTTTATTTGAATCAAAAAGCTGCAATAATGAACCAGAGTCTAACTTCTGCCTTCATAATGGTGCCATCAATGCATATTTCAGATGGTAGAGGGCAGAACCATCTTCACTGTCTCCTTCCAGGAATTACTGACTTGAATTTAATTTACTCAGCTCAAAGGGAGAATCGTTTCATTCCCTTTAAAGTCAGAAGCCTATGCAGCATAGGGGGCATAAGGAGATGTTTTGTATGACAAGAAAGTAAGTTCCTAATATCTACTTTAGAAGTTCCTTCTGTTTATCTGCTTTAGCAGCTAATTCTCCTGTGTACTAGCTATTTCATTCACATGTGCTGATCCATATGCCTCTGAGGGAGAGTGAAACAGAACAGCAGATCATATCACCTTGACTTAGAATCAATGTTCATTGGGTCATAGGATCATAGATCACAGTGCCATAAAACTGGGACTGAATGGAACCTCAGAGGCCATCTCTTGACTAATCCCCTCTAAAACATATAGGGAAATTCAAGCTGAAGGTTAGGGTGATTTGCCCAAAGTCACACAGAGGGTATACATTAGAAATGATGTTTGCATGGAAATCTTCTAACTCCAGAGGCAGTGATCTTTCCACTGTTTTCCTTTCATTCTGTTCATGTTTGTGTTATGAGGGGCAACATAGTCTAGTGGATGGAGACTCACTCTGGCTTTCAGACCTGGGTTTCAGTTCCATCTTTGATATAATCTGTATGGGGGCAAGTCATTTAACCCCTCAGTACCATGGGGAACTCCCTAAGACTATAAATTGAAGAGGTGAATGCCATCTGCAATGGAAGAGGGAGTTAGCTCCTCACTAGAAACTCTTTACAACAGTGAAATAACAGATTTGACCCCAGAGAAACATTTTTATGGCTTATTCAGCAAGATAAAAGGCATGCTTATATATATTGGTAGCTACCTTGACAGACCCTTAAAAAGTTGATTTTCAGTCAGTTCCAAGGTGAAGGTATAGGGTTTGTTCAGGGAAGACTGTGGTGTGAGGGCTGCTGAGCCCTTTTCAGGGCTGCGTTCCACCTTTGGGATCTTCCTGATCCATCTAAATCTCACCTTTGGCTCCAAGAACCTGTAGCATATGCAGTGGCCACATCCCGCTAAACTGTTTTGGTAGCTGGGTGAAAACAGGATGAGAGTAACCGAGGGTTCTTAAACCCATTGGTGAGTTAGGGGTTTTCTACTTCAAGCATGTGAACATTTCCCCTCCTAGGATGGGCAGATGAGAACAATTCATTTCAATGACCGTGAAGACTACTGAAGCAGCTGCTGTAGAGCACTTAGAGCTTGGTTAGACATTGAAGACACTAAGGTCATCCAGTATATCTTGAGCCATCATCAATCATCTTGACTTTGTCCTGCCACTGGATTGTGACAACTAAGGAAGAGATAGAGTAAGGCTGATGACTTTGTGCAACTCTGCCTCCCTTAAATCTAATTTATGCATTAACCAAAAGATGTCACCCATATCATTTTACCATTTTTAGCTATTTTAAAGTCTTGTGGCAACAGGCAAGTGATAAAGCAGCAAGAGCAGATACACTGGGAGCTGTAGCCATAACCCTATACATAGGTAGCCCAGGCCATAGGGTCATCTTCTCATTGGAAGCAGCAGTGGGATTCAGTAGCTTCCTGGGTGTCTGAACAGTCCTTTAAGGACAGCATTGTTCACTGCCTGGTGTGAGGAAGGGGCTAGAAAAGGTGCCCTAAAAATTGTCTGCTTTCCTAACCCTGGTCTATTTACTGTGATAGGTGGAGATTACATCATGAAACTAAAACACAAAAAAATGTCCAAAAATTTCTGCTAAGATGATTCTACTCACCATTCATCACCATGGAATATGTGAACACTTAGAGATAATGCAAAACCCAGTAGATCTGAAGGATAAACAGTTCTTACTGCAAGAAAACGCATCAGGTATCATATCCAAATAGCAGCTCTGAGTGAAACAAGGCTAGCAAATGAAGACCAGTTTACTGAAGTCAGAGCTGAATACATGTTTTCCCAGAGTGGTTGCAGTGGAGGGGAGTACCATGAAGCTGGCAGAGGAATTGCAATCAAAACTAATCTAGTTATCAAATTTGTTTGCCTACCAAAAGAGTGAATGATAGGATCATCACAATGCAATTGCCAGCTGTAGGAAAATACCATGCCACCAGGTTGTATTTGTCCTTCATTTTTTGAAAACAACCATGACATTAGGAAAATGATGAAATGACTTGCAGTTGACTTTGATTTGAATGAGGGAGGGTTGTACAAGGTCACCAGCCTCATTTTCTTCTCCAGAGCCACTTGGATCCAGTGACCACATATTTATCTGAATGACTGAAAATGGTCCAACATGTCATGGGAGATCCTGGCCCTTTCAGGCTAAGGCCTTTTTAGGTACTCACTTAGAGTGAGGTAATGCCCATTCAGTGAATAGGCCTCTTTAAGAAGTGAATCAAGGGATTGCCCCTTTAATTGGAAAAAAATCAAGCTGGAAGGGAAGACCTGCAGGGTTGCTGTTCCAAAGAGAAAGTTACCATTGACATCATCAATGTGCCAAAAGAAAAAACTTATAATTCTGGATGACCAATATGAATCAATCAGGAAAATGCAGGGGGTAAAAAACAGACACACACAAAAAACTCAGCTCCTGGAGCACAAATCAGGCCAACAAGAATTTATTAAGTGCTTATTGTGGGCCAGGTACTAGAAAGCAAAGATTAGACTGATGGCTGAACAAGCAGTCAGGAACCAACAACTGCTAAGGGAAAGCAAAGAGGTAGGCTTGGTTCAAGGAAACTGAGTAAGATGTTGAGTTGGCCTCAGCATCAGAAAAATCTGGCTTCAAGTCTTGTCTCTGGTATCTACTGTGGGAGCTGTGTAGCTCTTAGCAAGTTGAGTGTCTCAGGAATCTCTTTAAGACTCTAAGCTGTGGACAATGTCTATTCATGGATCAGTAAAATCATAGGTTTGTTTAAGAAAATTATCTGTGTGTCTATCTACATAAACAGATATGTGTGTGTGTGTGTGTGTGTGTGTGTGTGTGTGTGTGTGTAATATATTAAGAGAAAGACTCGATGGAATATTTTTATTATCAAAATACAAGGCACACTAACTGAGTTGGTTGTTGGTGGTTGTTAAGAGATCAAAGGCAGATTTGTGTGTGAATCTAGACCTCAGACCAGTAAGGTTTTTACTTGGAGTAAGGATTAGCTGTGCCCTTGGATGAGGTATGCTGCACCCCGTTGGATCCATGAGGGGAGAACACAGATGGAAAAAGGTCTATCCTATAGGTGAAGTTTTTGGAAGAAAAATTCACTTGCATGGTAGCAGTAGAAAGTTATCCCAGACAAACTGAGGAAGGAACTGGACTAGAGAGCTTTCTATTTAGGACTTCCTCTGAAGGTATCTCATTTATTTCCCCCCACAAACACCTCCAACCATTTCTTAGATTGATTTAAATTCAACATATTTTTATTATTTACTTATCATGTGCTGGACATTGGGCTAAATGTTCAAAAGATGCAAAAGTCAGAGTCCCTGATTCTAAGGTTCTTAAGTCTACTGGAGTGATATGATATATAACTCAGACTCAGATAGGTACAGAATCAAGAAAACTGATGTGGGAAAGAACACTAAAGATAGGCTAAAAGAGATCAAGGAAAGGCTTCTTGGAAGAAATGGCACCCTTTGAGTCTTGAAAGTCTTGAGGCCCCCTCCAGAGGGGAATATGAGGAGATAGTCTATAACAGTCATAGGATACAGTTAGATAAATGAATGGAGACTGAAGATGGAATATTGAGTTGTGGGAATGACTAATAGAACAGTTGGTTAGAATATAAGATTTTTAAAAGGGATAAGTGTTAGTCTGGCAAGGTAGGTGGGAGCCACCCTATGGAGAACCTCAAATGCTAGGCTAAGGAGTACATATTTTATCCTATGGGAAATGGGGAGACATTGTAGACTTTTGAGCAGGCTATTGACTGTGTTCAGACTTGTGCCTTAGGCACATTATTTCAACAGCTGAGTGGAGGAGGAATTGGGGAGGGACCAGAGTTCAAGATATAGGTAAAGGTCGATAAATTATTTCCTTCGAGATAATAGCAGAGTCCTTGGGAACTGATAATATCAGGGAGAGAGACAGAGATAGACAGAGAGAAGAAGAAGAAGAAGAAGAAGAAGAAGAAGAAGAAGAAGAAGAAGAAGAAGAAGAAGAAGAAGAAGAAGAAGAAGAAAGAAGAAGAAGGAGAAGAAGAGAAGAAGAAGAAGAAGAAGAGAAGAAGAAGAAGAAGAAGAAGAAGAAGAAGAAGAAGAAGAAGAGCTAGAACAAAGCCCTGGGGAACATTTATGCTAAGTAGCAGCTGATGAATATAGCAATGGAAACCAAAGAGTTGGTTAAACAGAAAGAGGACAGCCAGAAGAGAGCAATATTATCAAAGTCAAAGAAGGAGAGTATTTAGAACTGCCAGCCTAGACATATCCATTTTGAATGACTTAAAGTCAACTCTTATTTCTCTCTCAAACTCATGGCATCTACAACTCAACTATACTCCTCACATAAAAGTTCTCCCCTACTAATCTGTATTCCCTTCAAAATCCAAAGACACTTTATTCTAGTCATTTGGACTCAAACCCCTGCAAAGTTCAACATTTCCAAAATTGAGTTTAAACCCTCTTTCTCTCTTTTTCTCTCCCACCTAGTAAACTGAATTTTATGAAATCCTTAGCATTTTGTCCATGCCCTTTTCTTCTCCCAACTTCCCTTTTGCTGTCAATGGCACAGCCATTTTCCCAGTCACCTTCATTTTACATCTCAGTGTTACTCTCCTCTCCTCACTTTTACACATCCATTATATCTTCTAATCTGTTACAAATCTTTCCATTTCTACCTTCACAACATTTCTCTTATATGTCCTCTTCTTAACTCAGACAACTGCTGCCCTAGTTTAGGCCCCTATCACTTCTCACTTGAACTGTTGCAATAGCCTTCTAACTGGTCTCCTTGTCTTATCCTTCCTCATTCCAATCCATTTAGTTGCCAATGTGATTTTTTTCTAAAGTGTGTGAACGTATTCTCCATTTCTTCTCCTCCCATTTATGAGCTCCAGTAGCATTTTGTTTCTCCTAGTATCAAATACTGTATATGTTTGCATTTCATGTTCTTTGTTACTGGGATCCTTCCAGCCTTTCTATCTTCTCACACTTTATTTTTCTCCACACTCTTGATTCCAGCAATACTGGTCCACTCACATTCCTTGAACAGGAAACTTTATTTCTTTTCACTGTATCTTTACACTACCCCTCTCCCACTCCTGGAATGTTCTGCTCCCTCACCTATGCCTTTTACTTTTCTTGGCTTCCCTCAAGATTTGACTCAAATTCTACTTATTCCAGGAATACTCCCCAGGTGATAATGTTGAGGTTGAAACCCAGGGATGCCAAAAACTGTTGAGGTTTCATGATGTGTTGTTGTGGAACTGTCTCAAAGAATTCAGAGTCAGACCCCTCTAATCCAAGTATAGGCATTTACTGAGACTGACACCTCTCATGAAGCAGGTTAAGTTCAAAGAGGAACAGCGACTTCGGAGAGAACGATGAATTTTTATAGTGTAAAGATGCAGTTATATAACAGAAATTTGCACAGAATATAGGAATATGATTAATATTAAAAAGGTAGGAGGAGTTTGTTAAGGGATTAGATAATGGAGGAGGGGTCCCATCTATGGTTTGGTGGTTAAATATTCTGGTCATGTTACCCTCCAATTGGCTAGCTGTTGTGGTCCTGTCTGATCAAGATAGATAGTTAAGTATTATGGTCCTGTCTTGGGCTAGATGGATGATATGATTGTGATTGAATACAAGAACACACCTGTTCAAATATGTGGGAGTGGATCTGGGGGTCATGGCTGGGTAGAGGCAGTGGCTGGGTTCCCATGCCTGCTGTTTCTGTGAGAACTGTGAGTTTCAGGGACACACCTGTCGTTCTAGTGATCAGTGAGGCATATATCAAGAAGTTAGGACATTGACTGGGCAGCTAGGTATGTACCTTGGGCCTGTAATGAAGTTACACTACTGGGGCTGGGGACAGCTCTATTAGGACTCCATCAATAATACACATTCTGCCTTAGAGTGCCTTATATCTACTCCATATATATCTTGTCTCTACCTACTTAACTACCCCATTAGAAAGTAAGCTCCTTGAGGGCAGGGCTGTGTTGGGTAAGACTGAAATCAGGGTCTTGCTTCTAAGGCCAACTCTAAGTATATATTTTATTCTGTGGCACAGAAAAAATAAATTAGATACAGCCCAATTATTTGATTCAACCATAGGTTATTTTTGGTTAATCTCTCTCTTTCTGTGTCCCCTTGTCTGTCTTTGTTTGTCTGTCTCTGTCTTTTTCTCTATTCTCTCTTCCCCCAACTCCCTCTACCTTTCTTATAAATAGTGTGAGTAAATGAGAGAAAATATGATTCCGGATGGTAGACATGACATTTCTTTACAAGACCTTCACAGAAGCAGCTCACAAGGAAAAGTGTCTTACTGCATTATGCAATAGTCTGGTTGTGAGTCTGGGCTTTTTGATTCCAAAGTTCACTCCAACAGAGCTTTTTTAATGCTAAGTAATTACCTTCTCCCGGCTGTTACCTTGTTCTATATCAGTGCCCATGGTCCATTAGGTAATAGAGCATGGTATTGTACAAAGTGATCCCAGTGAACTGTATTAAGGATTATTTGCTCTAATCTAGTTTAAAGAATTTTGGTAAAAATTCTGATTGACATAGTTGATTAGTAGACATTTTGTACTTCAAATTGAGATCATAACTTCTCTGAAATACAATATCAGTTTGTGACTGTTTCATTAATATGAAATTTCAACGCTTTTCATGTTCATTATCAGGTTTTCTTTTATTTTAGAATCAGTTACAGGTGTTCATGGATATCACATTTGAAAATATTCAAAACACAGAGCGAGGACTAATGATGTTGAAGAAATTTGAAAGGTAAAAAGAAATTTGAAATGATTTTCTCAAGTATAGTCTTTAGGATCATGATAACATTAATATTAAAGAGGTTAACACAATTTCTTGTTTCCTTTTCTAATTAGAAAGAAAAAAGTAACCTTGACAAATTTGCTTCCTTATGTTCTTCCCCACCCCAATCCTGACTTCAAACGCTTACATAAGTTTGGTGAGAAGCCAGCCTTGGATCCCATGGTTTTTGACCAATATTCAATCTAAAAAAGTTGTGAGCAAGAAAGCATGTTTCATAAGCAGCAAAGTATAGAGAACAATAAAAACATGCATGAACCATAGTTTTACTACTTTAATAAGGTAAAACAGAGCAAAATTAAGTTAACATATAATGATTCGCATAATAGGTATTATGTGTGGTAAATGATAAATAGCTCACATAAATAACTATAATTAGTTAATAGTAAAAAATCAATTAGTAATATTTTTTGTTTTCACTTTTTAAATTTTGTACTATTCACAATCAGGGGATAATGTGAACAATTTTCCCTGATAGCACAGTACTAAAATACAAAGACTGTCAGACATGGAATTAGATGATCTGAATAAAAATCTTCACATGGTTACTTCCTATCTTGGTAGATGCATTTTCTTTCAAATTTTTATCCCAATTTTTATGGACCTAGATTACTTATTTCTCATAGATGTCACCAAGAAAATCTTACAGATATTGATTTTTTTTTTAAGTCAACAAACATGTATTAAGCTTTCACTCTATGCTAGGCACTGTCCTAAGTTCTTGGCATATGAAAAAAGGCAATAGCAATTTCTGCCTTCAAGGAGCTCACAGTTTAATGGGGAAGACAGCATGCAAACAATGATGAACAAATGGTATATGGAAAGAATAAATTAGAGATTATTCCCTTCTCTTTTACCTTATTCTTCACCAAGTGTTAGAAATTCATGTAGTCAACTAAATGTTGATATTAGACGATTGAATGTAGATTCTTCTTTTAAAGATAAACTGACTTTTGCATTTGATCTTTTTAAAGATACACTGACATCAAAGAAGGAAGGTTTTACTGGTGATGAATACTGTATCTGGGCCACAAATGTTCAGTTATTTATTTTTCCATTTAATTTTATATTTTAATCAAATAGCTGATCGATTTTATAATAATGAAAATGAGATACAACAAATGGACAGTCCAAGGGCTATAATGGCACCAACGGCATGTTAAAAGAGAAGTTCTACAGGGTGTTGGTTAGGTTTTATTTGAAGGATTCATGGAAAGACAGATGAATTAATGAATGACTGAATAAATGAATATATGAATTAATAAGGTATTTATTAAGAGTTCACTAAATACAATGTACTTTGCTAAGCTGGAGGATGTGGGGAAATACAAATAAAAAAAGCAAAACCACTCCTGCTCTGAGGAGCTCATATTCTAATGGAGTAAAAGACAACAGATATGAAAATTTTCAGCTCCAAGAGGAGAATTTCACAGGATCTAAAGGCATTGAGTGCTGTATGTGAATTGGTGTAGGGAATGTCCATACCAATGAAATCAGAGAGGCATCAAAGTATCAAATTATGATAAAAAACCAAACCTATCTATCTAAATACACTTTCTTTAAAAGTTAACTGACTTTAAAATTCTGATTGTTATGATTGAAGTACATATGGAGAAAATTTAGCATATGCTCAGGGCACTCAGTCTGTTTCTTTTCACAAATACTCAGCATGCTGTGACTTCGGAGCCCTTTTTGCATATCTCTAGAGTATTTCCAAACATTTACAAGTTTATGAAAAAACAAAAACAGCACCTCATTACCATGATGATACAGTTCTGCTTATAATTTCATGACTATTTTGAATTACTTCTAATAGTATTGGGCAACCAGTTCATCCTTCTTACACACAGAATAGCCATATGAATCAAGTTATTTTTGAAGTCTTAAGACATTATTAATCCCTTTCATTTATTCTAAAATACCCTTTCTATTATTAGGTTGAATATACCTAATCTTGGTATTGATGAAAAGTATCAGATGGTCCTTGAGAACTATGGAGCTGACATTGAGATGATCTCCAAACTGTACACTAAACAGAAAAGTGACCCTCCTTTGGCTCGGGACCAACCCCCTGTTGCTGGGAAGATCTTGTGGGCTCGGCATCTCTTTCACAGGATTCAGCAACCAATGCAAATTTTCCAGCAGCATCCAAATGTGCTTAAGACAGCAAAAGCCAAACACATAGTACGGAAATATAACAAGATGGCGAAAATCCTCTTGGAATTTGAGACTCTCTATCACAGGGCATGGCTTCAACAAGTAAGACCAAATTTATTTTCTGCCTAGTTGGTGAAGCAATGAGACATGGAGAAGCATGGGATATGCATTTGTCTATATTTTAAGGAGGAATGATGTTGAAATTTGGGTTTTGTCATTGTTGCATATCAAACAGTGGAGGGCACAGTAGATAGACAACAGGGCCTGGAGACAGGAAGACTCTTCTTCCTGAGTTCCAATCCAACCTTAGACACTTATTGGCCTTATAACCCTCAACAAGTCCTTTATCCATTTGCCTCACTTTCCTTAGTTACATTTGTCTCTAAAATGAACTAGAGAAGAAAAAAGCAAGTCATTATGATATCTTTGCCAAGAAAAACTCAAATGATGTCACAATCACACACAACTGAAATGACTGAAAAACAAAAAAAGCCTCAGGCAAATAAAGCTCTTAAGAAGCTTATAGGGGTAAATAAATTGTGTATATAAATATATGGATATGTATATATATGCAAATGTAAGGGATTTTTTGCATAGGGATGATAATTAAACCCATATGAGCTTGTGAAGTCACCAAGTGAGAGTCTAGAGAGAGAGAGAGAGATGAAAAGAGGGCACAGGGCATAGCTTTTGGGTAAATGTATAGGGGAAGACAAATCAGAAGAGCTAACCTCTGAAGGCACATAGGGATTATAGGGACACAGGTGAGGAAAAGAAGCATTTTAGTTTGAAGATGGAATATTGAATATAGAGAAATATCTAATAGGCCAGTTTGTCTGGAACGTAGAGTGAATAAAGGGAAATAATATGTAATAAACTTGGAAAGATTATCTTGAGCCAAGATTTACCTTTTTCCTATTCATTCTTAGGGAGAGGGATATAGATGGCAATCCAAAAAAGGAAAGAGTGGTGAGACAGGTAGGTGGAAAACACAGAAGGTGTCAAAGTGGAGAGGATAGTTTATAGTATTTTATGTTGAGGAAAGGTCATAAAGCTCTTTGAAACAAAGGATTATCTCCTTTTTGTCATTATAACTTCTTCACCAAGAATACTACTTAGTATTTAATATGTATCCAACAAATGCTTGCTGATTTATTGTTTGATGGTAGCAGAATGGTAGAAAGGGGAGAGGATATAGTTTGCTAAGAGAGTGGTGTTTTTATTTCCTTAAAGCATGAATTTATCATTTGGCTTTCTAAGAATGAAGTCCATTTTCATTGGGTGATGATCAAACATACTCCTGGGGTGACTGAGTCATATTAAGCTTGATATGTTTGAAAACAGAAGACAAAAGAAGTTGTAGCTAAATGGAAATATGTCTTGTGTGTTCCTTGAGAAGCAAATTAAGGAGTTAGTGAAGTTGATTTTATCATGTGTCCAAGGGTAACATAAATTCATAGATGCTAAGTGACCATATGTTGAGTACTGGTGATAAGCATTTGAAAAAAATAAGTGTGAAATCATTTCATGTTATGGATGACTATCACAGAGGAAGAGGAAAAGAAAATCTGGAGGAAGTAAAGAAAAAAGGAAAAAACTCAATAAGCCAGTTAAAATTAAGTCAACATGTACTCTAATATTTGATAATGTCTATAACTTTAATGCAAAGGTGGGTATAGTTTAGTACAGTAAAAATATGTTTTAGAGTCTGAAGCATTGTGTATGCCAGCATGGGTAAAATGATTAGTAAGTAGTATTAAGTACTAACAAGCTGAAGTATAACATGGCAGTTTCCTCTCAATTTTCTATCCCTAGAGTAGAATTCCTGGGGGTTGGAGAATTGAGCATTATACATTATATCCAAGGCTTTATTGTGGGCAGCAATAGTTTTTGCATATTCTTGATAACTCAAAGGAAATAAAACTAAAATATGCTACTTCAACATTTGGATGGAAATCAGTTCTCATTGCTGTTTAGGATATGCATGGAAAATTCACCTATGCAAGTGTCAATTCACACACACATTTTTATAGATCTCTTGAATAACAATGCGAAGATATTCATTGGGGAAATGGTTGAACTAAGGACACCATCTACACATTGCTCTGCTCATTATTATTATTTTTTTCTCTCTTCCACAGACTGAATTAACTAAGATTGGACTTGGAGCTTCCTTGTTGGTAAGAGCTCCAGAAACAGGGGAATTATTTGTGAATTTTGATTTTGAGATATTAACATTATTTCGAGAAACAGAGTGCATGTCACAGATGGGTCTTGAAATCCCACCATTTGCAAGTGCTTTTTACCAGAAACGGGAAATTTACAAGAAGCATTTCAATCAAATAAAGGTACTGTGATTTTAGAGCTAGAAAAATGGCATTTTATCTCTTTTAATTTTATCTTTTCTTCTTGATTGCTTTTCTATGTATATTTAAAAGCGTGACTAAGAAATGTGACTAAGAAATTATAATTACGAAGCCTTATGGTACAATACCCTGCAATTTTCAAGGTTCTTCAGATACATAATCGTATCTGATCCTCAGGAAGAGCAAAAAATATACTTATCTTTTACTTGGAGAAACTAAGGTTCAGAGAGGTTAAATAATATGATGAATAAGTGGAAGAGCTAGGACTGAACCACAGATCTTCAAACATCTGGTTGCTTCAGTGTTCTTTCTGCCATGACAAACAGGAAGTAGAATGATATGATATGTAATAGAGAGAACAACCTTGTTTTTATTTTTAATAATGATAATTATTATTTTTAAAATTATTTTTTAAAAAAGTGACCAAAAGACATTTAGCAAATCCTAACCCGTAAGACTACTTTCTCATTTCTACAAAAAATGTTTTATAAGGAAAACAATTATACAATGGAGGTATAAGAAAAGAAGTGGCAGGCTTTTATAAGACAGCAGTCATTGTATAGTAGAATAAAAGCTAGCCCTGTAGTATGGAAGATTAGGGTTCAACATACTAGTTATGTGACTCTGGGCATGTCACTTAGCCTCTCAGTGCTTCAGGCAACTCTCCAAGAATATAAAATGCAGAGAATCAGCTGATGTGAATTGCTATGTGGAATTCCTCCCCAGAATTCCAGCACCCATGAAATCACAAGTTTAGTCCCTATCTCTGCCTATCCCTATCCTTGGATCTCTGTCCCTATCCCTTTCCCTATCCTTGTCCCCATTCCCATATGTCTACATGAATATAAATTGTTAGTAATTAATTAGACCATATTTGGCCAAGCCCACATCACAATTAAAGGCAGAATGTGAGAATGTTAACATGAGGAATAAGAGACTGATTATCAGAATAGCTTAAAACAAGAGGGTAGAAGTTAAGCTGAGGACCTGACAAGGGTTTCTTAAAGGGTGGAAAAACCTTATAGACAGATTCTGCTATATGCATCTGGTTGAAAGAGAATGCTATCAGGCCATGTAGCAAAGAAAAGAATTAAAGAGCTTTAAAAAGTACTTTTAAGTTATTTGCTTGTTAAGAATTATGATAATTCTGTGAAATACCTAAGCATGTATTCAACAAATTAAAAAAAAACCCCAGAATGAAATAGCTTAGTGACTCAGTTCCAGATTATAAATCAAATAAATTGTAAGAGGTGGGGCAGACTTCCTAAATTCACGATCATAAATTCTGTAGGTAGTTCTGTAGGTAGTATTGCAGCATCAATTTCTGTTTCAAACTCTATTTCGTTTCAGATGATGCTGGCAGAATTTAAGCGAGTGAAATCAAAAATCCAACCTGCCATTGAACCATTGATGGTTCCTCATTTGGCTAAAGTAGATGAAGCTATCCAGCCTGGCATAATTTCACTGAACTGGACATCAATGAACATTGAAGGATATTTAGAAAACATTTTTAGAGTGCTCAGTAAGTCTCCGTGGATTTATTCATTATTACTCAATTTTTCAAATATTTTATGCTCCAATATGTCATATTTTAAAAAAAAAACTTTTATTATGATGAACTTTATGAGCCTCAACCAAAATTTTCATATGTTAAGAACAGTAAATGAGGGCTACAAATGAAACTACGAATATCTACCATGTACAACTTTGTTTTGGTATAATGCTAATTTAGTATGGTAGTTTTAATACTTTTCTGCTGGTCTCTGTCTCTTTCTGATCTTCCTTCTGCTCACTCTTGTTTATATTTTAACAATTCATTAATACTCTTTTCTTTTTAATCACTATAACTAAATCTGTCAAACCCTACCTTGCAACAAATAAGTAAAATCATGAAAACCAAATCCACATATTGCTTGTGCATAAAAAATATATGTCTCATTCTGCAGCATTAATCTATGAGCTACCTACCAAGAGGAGGGAGATTTGATTCATCATGTTATTGCAAGTTGTAGGAAAAGCAATGGTATCCCCAAGCAAAGAAATTGCTTTTTTACCAAATATATGATGAGTCATCTCCAAGATAGTTTAAGGATTTGTTGACCCTCATGGATTCTGTTTTCTGGAATTAGACAAATCTATTTCTTTTTGTTATTTTTTAAAAATTTGGCTTTACAATATGACCTTGGAGATGAAGAGATCTCAGTGTCCCTGGACACTGAAAAGTGATAGATGAGTGGAGTATTTCTAAATGGATTTATTCTTTCCTCAAAATTAAGACTATTTGGGCAGAGTTTTCAGATAGAGAAGATTCTTTTAAAAACAAGAAATGTTTTATTACTTATGATGTTTCCTCAACCTGGAATTTCTTTTCTTGTGATCTCTGTGTAGTCAATCTGCCCATCTTTAGAATAAACAAATGAGATCAATTCTTTTAAAATTCCATCTCTTCTTTAGAGCATCCTCTGACCTCTCTAGCTCATCAATACTCATCTCTTCCTTTCCTGATATTCATTTGTACTTATATTTAGCACTACATATTTTAGTACTTAATTATTTCATGTTTTATCTCCTCAACTAGATGGTAAGGTTTTTAAGGACAAGACTCATGTCTGATACTTGCACATAGTAGGCAATCAACAAATTCTTCCTAGTAGCAATCTTAGCCTGATTCTTAAAGATTTCTATTATTGACCATACTCTATAATCCACATTCTTCCCATTCATTCCAGATGTCCCTCTTAACACCATTTCTCTTAGACTCAACTCTAAATTGAGTACCTATGACTTCTAAAGTTATGTCCAGTCTATTTAATGCCTTAGGAGACTCAGTCAATGTGAAAATCATCATAAGATCCAAGGATAAGATCTTAAGACCTTAAGGTACCTTGGAGGCCATGTATTCTAGCCCCCTCATTTTATAAAAAAGGAAACAGAAGCTTAGCAAGGATAGGTTCTGGGGTATGCTGGAGGCAGCACACTGACTTGGAGAACTGACTGCTAACTTTTTAGTGTGAATATTTACATCTTGGGAAGCATCAAACATTACAAATCATAGTTTGATTCATTGTTTTGTTGATTGCCTGGACTTCAGAAAACAATGGAGAAAATGGCAGTAATTAAGTTTAAAATAAAAACTGTGCTTGGAGTATATTTCTTTTTCCTCAAGAGTCATTTACCTATATATGCTGGTTAGGCATCAGGTGCTCAAAATCACACAGATATTAAGTGGTGGAAGCCACTTAACTCACTTCTTATGAATCTAAGCCAAATACTCTTTATTCTGCATGACCTTCTACTAAACAGCATAATACCATTATAACACAAGGACAAAAAAAATCTCAGGAGGCATAGACAAGATGTCAGAGAAAAGGTAGGACTGACCTAAGCTATCCCCCAAACCGTTCCAAATACCTTTAATGTTCCCAAACAAATTCTAGAGTGGTACAACTCACAAAAGGGTGGAATGAAACAATTTTTCCAGCTCAAGATAGTTTAGGTGGTTGGCAGGGAAGGTCTGTTGTACCACGGTAAGAGCAGAGTGCAGTTCAACACAGTCAGCGCCAGTGCAGACTGAACCTCAATAAATAGGAGCAGATCTTGGGGGTGATTGAGTCAATGGTGGCAGTGATACTTTCCTGATCTCTTTGCCCTCAGATAGTAAAGGGGTCAGACAACTGGTCAGGAGATTATAGGGTTCCCTTTGTTGGAACTGGTCTCAGGACTCTGGTATATTGCCTATACTTGCATCTGGTTCACTGTTCTGGGTCTCAGTCCTAGGGTAAGCAGGAACACTAGCACACCAGAACTTGTGCCTGCAGGGTAAAGGGGACCTCAGTCACACTTCCAGGGTGTAAAAGAGTGCTTGTGGTCGCTCACAGACCAGATCACAGGCCAGGATTTATTAGCACTAAATTATTATTAATTCCTATACATGAATGAAGTGACTTTTACACTTACCATAATATTACAGTATAGTTCTATCATAGGACTTCAGAGTTGAAAAATAACCTAAGAGATCATTTAGCTCAGTCCTCTCATTTTTCAGATAAGGAAAATGAGGTCCAGGGAATTTGAGTTCCCCAAATATCACTCAAATACTGGTAGAATTAGGATTAGAATGAAGGTCTTACAGGAATTGCATCATAGATTTAGAGTTGGGAAGAACTTTAAAGATGATCTAATCTCTACTTTGTCTGATGCTTTTTCTACCTTGCTAGGTTCCCACAATACACCTCTGGAATAAAACTGAAAGGAATGAATTAAAATTATAAATGGAAGAGCTTAGATTATGGACAAGAACACCATAACAGTGAGGGCTGTCACAACAATTCTAAAATAGACTGTTAAGGGAGACTTCTTTTCCCTGGAAAATTTCGGTACTACTTTAATGCATTGTGGCAATTTTGGAAGAAATCCATTTTTATCTCCATGATTATATTGTACCTTTTCTTTTTCTAATTTAGTTTTGGAAAACTATGGTGGAGTAAAAGCTAACTTTTTTTTTTGTGAAATAAAATCTAATTTTTTACCACCTCAGAAAGAGCTGATATAAATTGTATATGAACATGTGTATACTGAGTATTCTCATATACAAAGATTAGAAATTAAAGGTGTGCCCTTGACCTGGAGAATGACTGAACAACTCATATATCTGTATATAGTACAGTAGATGTGTGGCCTCCTAGGTAAGATTAAAAAATATTATTGACATCTATGCTATCCGTCATTGGGATTGGAATGGGGAAATTTGATGAAAGCAATTGTTTAAAGAACTAAATACATAATATTAATGCATCATGAGGATTGAACATTAACTTACAACTTTTGATTGAAGCTTTCTTTCCTATAGGGAAGTAACGTGAACCAAAGGAGATGCAGTAAAAGTCTAAAATTGTTGTTTTCCTTCAAAGACTATAGGCTTTAACTACATAGTAGCTTTCACTGTGCTTTATTGCTTTTAATTGAAAAAATAACTAAAAATATGTTACAAATAACATTTTCTTCCACGGACTTCAGATATGCGGAATTTCATTGGAATGATTACATAGGAATGGTAATGGCAATAATTACTGTAACTGCTCTTATAAATACCCTTGCTTAAAAATTGGTTTTAATATTATTTTGATGATTATTTTGGTTTTCATCTTTGCAAAATGCATTCTTCAACATTTTTCTTTGATGATTTTTTTTAAAAGGTGAGGTCGAACTGCTTCTTGATCGGGTCAATGATCTAATGGAGTATCGCATTGATGCTGTTTTAGAAGAAATGAGTCTTGTGCCTCTTTGTAAACTCCCTGAGGATGAGCCACTTAGTTGTGAAGAGTTTCTCCAAATGACAAAGGTTATCCTAAGATGGAGTCTTCATTTAAAAAAAGTTTTGTGATATGTTGATAGGTGCTTAAAGATAAGGAATTTAACAGTATGCCCCAAAGGCACCATTTATGAATAATGAATTAATTCAGACATTTTTCTTTGCTATTAAATTTTTATTTCTGCTAGATCTGTGATTTCACTGTGTGAGAAACTGTCCATATCCATTCAGTCCAACAATTCTTCTCTAAATTACAAACTTAGTGATTAGAGTTGTCTGAACGTTGAAAGGTTAAATGACTTGGCCATTGTCACTTGTCCTGGCCACTATGTGTCAGAAATGGGACTTCAACCCTGGATCTTCTGTCTTTACTTTCTATGCTATCAAATGAGTTAAAAATTCTAAAACACTTAGTACAAACACTTTTCAGAGCCAGAGGGCATGACCCTTGTGACCCAGTGCCTCATTAACAATTAACAAAAGGTGTGGGCCTTTCTACAAAAACAAGCCTCCCCCAATCAAACTTCCTCCAGTGGGTTCCACCTGAGGCCTATTAATGGGGAGGGAAGATCTTTCATTAACATAAATCTCATCCACATTACAGAAACTCTCTGAATCTGTGCAGTTCAGCAGTTGGTCTCTAATTTATAACCTTGCAGAATTGCCAGGGCATTGAGAGGTTAAGCGATTGCCCAGAGTCAAGGAGCCAAGATGTGTCAGAACTGGAACTGAAAGAGCTCATGATATTTTTCTATGTGTTGTCATCTCTTGGTTTGCAAGACTCTACTGTCTGTCTGAATTTGAAAACAAAGGTGAACTCCAGATTTCCTGACTCCAGGTTTAGTGCTCAATCCACTGTGCCACCACCTATCTACCTCTAGACTGGTGTAGTACTGTTAAAACTCTGTCCTAGTCTCCTCCAAATCTGTGATACTGAGTTTGAGATATAGGTGAGAACTTTCAGATATAAATGAGAGACAGGAGAGTACATTGATTGCTTGATTGTTGACTGATTATGGAAAAGAAGGGAAGTGGGAGCTTCACGAAGCTGGTGGTGATAGCTACTAGCTCTAGTATCAAATATATTAGAAAAGAGTATGTGGATCAAAAAAGACATTGAATTTGGTGACCTAACTGCCACCTGAGAAAAAGTCCCTCTCCTCCTGAGAAACAAATATGGGCCTTTACCCTTTATGATAATTTTGAATTTATTAAAATCAGAAAATTTTCTCTGTAAATAATTGAATGTGAATATTGTAAACTTTAAATTAGGAATTTTGTACATTAGAAGTTAAGAGAGTGGGGAGATCAGTACAGACGTCATGATCCAAGAAAGGCCTTGAGATTTGGATTTGGCTTTGAAGAGGGTCAGAGGGAATTGGGAAAGGCATCAACTAGATCTGATTGGAGAGGATGATTCCTGTAATGTATTTTTTTTTTTTTTTTGTATCAGAAGATGTTGCTCCCTGAAAATACATGAAAACTTAGACTTTTAGTTTGTTTTTTCCAGGAGTGGTGGTAGGTTCATATTGCTCCTCATTTTCTCCTTGCATTCTTTCACAACTTGTCTTTGGTTTTATAAACAGTGTTGATCTGTGAGCATGGAAAAAAGGAGGTAACTGACTACCATGGAGATAGAGTCCATTGTTCTGGGTCTCATCGACATGTTGTACTTGAAATTGGGCTAACAACAATATATAACAGTTTTTCTTATGCTTATAGGATCTCTGTGCTAATGGTGCTCAGATATTACATTTAAAGAGTTCATTAGTGGAGGAAGCAGCCAATGAACTAATAAATACATTGCTGGATTGGGAAGTGCGGTCCACAGGAGAAAAAGTGTCAAATGGCAAACAAGTTGACTCCAGAAGTGAAAACACAGGTAAAAGAATTGTTAATGTTAATACTTTTTTTTTTAGTCACATTAATTTTTTCAAGCTTTAATATTAGATGTTTTTATTTGTATGATGTCAAAAGTTTTTCTCAGTCTTTTTGAAGCACTCTTCATGATTTATAAAGATGTTTATTCTCAGAAAACATTTATGGAAATGAAAATATAGTGCTAATTAATTCGATAATAAAGATTTTAATCTTTAATGACTACCATTTGTAAGTTTAAGTTTATATGAAGGTTTTTTGTGCCAATTACATGAGCTTATTATATTTAAAATACTTTGAAATTGTATAACAAATAAAATTTCTGAGAGTATATCAATAACAGTAGGCTGGTTCCAAAAATAGAGCAAGCTTCTGATTCTTCAGAAAGAGATTAATTTAGGTTTCATTCACTCTAGTTTAAGACTTTATCTACATTTCTCTTACTCCATTTAGCTTCTATCCTTCACTACCTATAGTTTTTTCAATAATTCAACTATAGTCTGTCATTTTTCTTCCTCCTTAACAAGTTAGGTCTATGTGTTGTTGTTTATTTTCCATGGTTTTGTTGCAGCAGGTGAAGAGCAGGAAAAATTAGAAAGTCTGGCATCTTCTCTTAATGCCAGTCAGACTGGAGTTGGGCTCCCTCCTGCCATAGTCAGGAGAAAGAAGAAAGAGAATGAGATTTTAGAGGAAGAGGCTTGTGAACTGCTTTCTCATTTCAACCATCAAAACACTGATGCTCTTCTGAAAGTTACACGGAATGCCTTAGAGGCCCTTCGTAAACGGACATATTCTTCCAACACAATTAACTTCCGAGGTAATAATCTCACATGGGTTCTTTATTGGCTAACTTGCTATTTAAGTCAATGACCAAGCTGTTCTATGTGGATGGCACCACTTCATGTTCATCATGAGACACATTCAGCAATCTGAGCCATTGTATTTTGTGATTTGTTTGCTAATGATGGATAGTGTGCAAGTCTAGAAAAAGGTCTAATGGACAGGTCATCCCCTTTACTGTACCAGTGAGTATATTTCTTTGGAGAGAGAGCTATATGGGAAATATTCTCATGTGGACATTATTGGGTCTTTTAAAAACCAGCAATGGTAAATATTTTTTTGGTTCCAAAATTTTAGTGAGTTTCTTCAAATTTTATCTTGATATTTATTCATGTTTAACAGTTTGCTTATTTATTTATCAACTCTTCTTAGGAATTATTAAAGGTTTACTATTTAATTCATATTTTAGGATCCTTTATGATAGTGATCTCTGTTAAGCACCAATAAAATGATAATTTACGCAATTATTTCAGAATATGGCTGATTTCCTTTAAGAGGAATATACTTAGGTCATGATATTTAGAATGCAATTAAAAAAAAACTTAAGTGCCTACTACATATAAAATGATCTTTCTTGCAGAGGGAAATAAAGATGAATTAAACATGGTCCAAACATCTAGGATCTTATTGTCTAATAATGCAAAAAAAAAGGATGTAAATGGTAATAAGGAAAATTAGAAGGTGATAAAGTACAAAAGAAAGGGGCATAATGATAACTGAAGTCTGAGAAGATTCTTTAAAAAGTAACATGGGATTCAGCTTAATCATCAGATCACCATGAGTTAGATTTGTATTTTTGCAAATGAGATCAACAGTATGTTTGTAAAGTTAAATAACTGCCATGTTTTTGTTAACCCAGATAATGAACACCCATCTAAGCCAAAGCAGATCAGCCTCCCCATTTTTAGGGCAAACATCATCTTGTCAATCCCGAACATATCAATGGCTCCAGTTCTGGATGATGTACAGCAGACTCTTAACAGAGCAGTAGAGTGTATCATCAGTGTCATGAAGGGAGTTGGACAGTGGAGTAAAGAACGATTGTCCACAGTGAGTTTGAGACTGAAGCAATACATTTACGTTAGAGCTTTTGAAATCAGTTATTTGGGAGGGATGAAAATGATGCTTTGTTTCTTTTGCAGAAAAAGCTGCTTGAAAGAAAGATTGTCACCCTGAGGAGCAATAACAAAGACAGTGATTCAGAGGATGACATAGGTGAGAATGGAACTCAAGGTAAGTTTTTCTTTCTTTTGGAAATAATTTTGCCTTTTAAATTCCAAAATTTTAGTAGGCTGTTCCAAAGATTATTTGTTTTATTACTAGTTGTTTGAAACATCATTTTCATTTATAATAGCAATGAAAACAAACTCAGTTCAAGACTGTTATTTTTAATTGTTCAGTTATTCAGTCATATGCAAGTCTTCATGGCCCATAGAACATCAGGACCTTCTAGTATGTGCCTAAATCTGTTCAAACTCATGTACTTTGTTTCCATGACACAATCCATTTCAACCTCTCCCTTTCTCCTTTTACCTTCAATTTTTCCCATCATCAAAGTCTTTTCCAATGTGTCCTGTCTTTTTATTATGTGACCAAATTATTTAAGCTTCAATGTCAGTATTTCTTCTTCCAGCGAGTAGTCTGAATTAAATTTTTAAGTATTAATTTGATCTTCTTGGTTCCAAAGGATTCTCAAAAGTTGCCTCTAGAACCACAATTTGAAAGCATCAGTTCTTAGGTGCTCAGCTTTCCTTGTAGTCCAATTCTTACAGCTATACAGTATTACTGGAAAAACCATAGCTTTGACTATGTAAACCTTTACTGTCAAGGTGATGTCTATGTTTTTTATTATGCTGTCCAAATTTGCCATACTTTTCTTTCTGGGGCAGCTAGGTGGTGCAGTGGATAGAGCACGAGTGCAGGAGTCAGGAGGATATGAGTTCAAATCTCATCTCAGATACTTGACACTCATTAGCTGTGTGACCTTGGGCAAGTCACTTAACCTCATTTGCCTCATTCTGGGTCATCTCCAGTCATCCTGATGAATATCTGGTCACTGGATTCAGATGGCTGTGGAGGAAAAGTGAGACTGGTGACCTGGACAGCCCTCTCTTCCTCGAAAAACAAAGTCAAGTGTAAGTCATGTCATTATTCTCTGATGGCGTAGTCTTCTTTGGTAACAAAGGATGAACACACACACACACACACACACACACACATACACACATACTTTTCTTTCTAAGGAGCAAGCATCTTTTAATTTCATGGCCACAGTTACTGTCTGCAGTGATCTTTAAGCCCAAGAATATAAAATCTGACATTGCTTCCATTTCTTCTTCCTCTATAAGCCAGGAAGTAATGGAACCAGATATCATGATCTTAGTTTTTTTTTTAAATGTTAAGCTTCAAGCCAGCTTTTACATTCTCCTCTTTCATCCTCATCAAAAGGCTTGCTAATTCTTCTTCACTTCTTGCCTCCAGAATGGTATCATGTGCATATCTGAGATAATTGATACTTCCCCTGGTAATCTTAACCTTGCTTTTCCAGCATGGCATTTTGCATGATATACTCTACAAAAAGTTAAAAAAAATAAGGTGACAATATACGGCCTTGTTGTACTTCTTTTTCAATCTTGAACTAATCAGTTCCATATTTGGTTCTAACTGTTGCTTCCCAATCTGAATGCAAGTTGCTCACTAGACAAGTAAAATGATTTGGTATTCCTATCTCTTTGAAGATTTGCCACAATTTGTTGTGATCCACACAGTCAAAGGCTTTAGTGTAGTCAATAAACAAAAGTAGATGTTTTTCTGGAACTACCTTGCTCTTTTCCATAATCCAGTAAATATTAGCAATTTGGTTTCTAGTTCTGCCTCTTTGAAAACCAGCTTGTCCTTCTGTTAATTCTTAGTTCCCATATTTCCAAAGTCTAGCTTGTTAGTGTGTGAAATGAGCACAATTGTTTGATAGTTTGAATATTCCTTTTTCTTTCTATCCCATTAATATATATTTATGGAATAAAACAAGCACTTCCACAATACAGTATAATAAAAAGATGATTGTACATGAAACTACAAATTTACTATGCACAACTTACTAATCCTTTAAAATGTAGCACAAAATCATCATGTAAATGTCTTTTTTTTCTTTTCTTCCATCTCACCCTAGAGATAACTACCATCAGACACAAATCTCTCTCTCTCTCTCTCTCTCTCTCCATATGTATATGTATATATATTCCTTTATAGTTAATTTGGGTTTTTAAAAGTTTTTAAAATAACTTATTCATTCAAAATCATTCTTAAAACAATATTGCTGTTACTGTCTACAGCGTTCTTTTGTTTCTGCTCATTTCACTCTTCATTATTTCATTCAAATCTTTCCATGTTCTAGAATCGTTGAACTCAGCATTTCTTACAGCACCAGTAGTATTCCATTGCAATCTTACCACAAATTATTCTGTCATTCCCCAATTGATGGGCATCCCTGCAATTTCCAGTTCTTTGCCACCACAAAGAGCTGTTATAAACATTTTAGAACATAGAGGTTCTTTATTTTTTCTATAATTGTCTTTGGAAATAGACCAAGTAGTGGTATTGCTGGGTCAAAGGGTCAAAGTGGTATTGCTGGGTCAAACTGCCCTTTGGCAGTTTAATAATTTTTTGGTCATGAATTCAGATTGTTCTCCAAAATGGTTGGATCAGTCCACAATTCCACTCACAATGAATTAGTGTCTCAAGTTTTCCATATCCCTTCCAACATTTGTCACTTTCTCCTTCCCTCTTTTTAGCCAATCTGGTAGGTGTAAAATGATACCTCAAGGTTGCTTTAATTTGAATTTCTTTATCCAGTAATGATTTAGAACATTTTTTCATACAATTATAAACTGTTTTGATTTCTTCATTGGAAAACTGCTTGTTCATATCCTTTGATCATTTATCAATTGGGGAATGACTTGTCTACAAAATATTTCCCCCCAATTTTATGCTTTCCTTCTGATCTTAGCTACAGTTGTTTTACTTGTACAAAAACATTTCAATTTCATATAATTGAAATTATCCATTTTCACTTAATTTTGCTTTCTCTACCTTGTTTATTAATTATTTACCTATCCATAAGTTTGATAAGTAATATGTTCCATATTCTTCATTTCTTCTTTTTCTTCATTTAACATTCTTTAGAATATCCTTTGGCATTGTCCTTCACTGGATCTTGATGTAGACTGACTTTTTCCAATCCAGGGGCCACTGTTGACTTTTCCTAATCTATTGTCATATCGAGTACAACACTTTAACAACGTCATCTTTTAGGATGTTAAATAGTTCAGCTGGATTGCCTCTGATTGAGGTGTTACATATGTTGAGTTTGCATTCATGAATGAAGAGTTCTGTTGGTGCTATGTTAGTTGCTAAGTAATTCTTTCCTACTCCTTAATATCTTCTGTGGAACTTGAGTTTGGAGTTATAGTTCAGGGTTCAGAGTTTCATTCTGTAGTTGAGGTTGTACTGCCCTAATCCCAGCAGAGGCAGGCCACAATTCATCTTCATCCTTCCATATAATTACTTCTTCATCCATATAGTTTGTTACAGATTTCTTCTTCCATTAGTACTCTGACTTTGACTTGGTGACTTGATGAGAAGTTCAGGCAGGTAGAGGTCATCAAATTCCCTTATTTTAACTTGAATATGACTTCCAAACTATTTTGTTGCAATGAAATTTTGTTATAATAACTACATACAATAAAAACCATATTCTTATTCAGCAATACCGGGGAAGAATCGACACTTATCAACCTGGCCTCTCTGTTAACTGTAACAAGTGAAAAAGGGGTACTATGAACATAAGAAAGGAAGAAACACATCACGCAAGTCCAAAGTACCCTTTTCATCTTTCTAGCTTTCTTATATTTTTGTCTCAGAGCTTGTTTTGAAAGAGTTTGACTTTTTGAGGAGGTGGAAGAAACTTGAAATGCTTTCTTGTTGGCAGGATAAAATTATTATAAATAACTCAGTTCTTTTTCTCACCCACCCACCCAGCTACCAAGTTAAATATGTATGTATGTATGTATATATATATATATATATATATATATATATATATATATATATATATATATATATATATATATATATATATATATATATATATATATATGTACCTATAATTACCACCTACTCACAAACAACATGTTGTCAAGGTTTTTCCCCCCATATGACAAGAAATGTATGTTAGAGGGATAAGAGAAAGTCCACACTATATAATGTATTGTGTATTGGAAAAAGCATTGAATTTAGAGTTAGATTCAGACTCTGTATGTATTCCTTTACTAGTTATGTGACCTTGGTTAAATTATTTGGTCTATTTAGTGTTCTGTGTTTTATGCTGGGTTAGATTTGATAAAAATTCTCATGTTTTTGTAGAAAAAAAGAAAATGTGGCTTAGATATATCTGGAACTGATTACATGGCTGGACCCAAAGATAGGTTCATTCATGGACACAGAAGTGAATCACTGTCAACTTGGAATGAAGCGTCTACAGTACAAATTTCCCTAAGTGTTATTACTTCCTCTATTCCAAATTGTTTGTATTTGTTCCGTATATATCTTGTATTTACTTACCTGTGAACATGTTGTTTTCTCCCAGTAGAATATAAACACCATGTAGGCGGACACTGTCTATTTTGTCTTTATTCCACAGTATCTGGCATATGTTGTCCTTCCATAGTTTCAGTCATTTCTAACTCTGTGACCTCAGTTGGGGGTTTCTTGAAAAAGATACTGGAGTGGATTACCATTTCCATCTCCAGCTTGGTTTACAGATGAGGAAACTGAGGCAAATCGGGTTGAGTGACTTTCCCAGGGTCATACAGTTAGTAAGAGATTGAGGCGAGATTTGAACCCAGGAAGATGAGTCTTTCTGACTCCAGGCTTGACGCTCATTTGTTGAGTCACCTAGTTGCACATCTGGCATATAGTAGATGTATAATAAATATTTGTTGTATTAATTGAGTAGCCATAGGACTTGTATTTGAACTTTTTATAGTGGTGTAGATAAAAACATGCTTAGCAAATTTGCAAATGACTCAAAGTTGATTAGAACATTGGGCCAAATCTACTAAGATAAAATTTAATGAGGACAAACTTAAAGTCTTATACTTGAATACAAAAAGAATCAATTTTTCCAGTATAGAAAGTAGAAGTAATGTCTAGATAGCAGTTTCAAATTAATTTCTGAAATTAATTGTATTGCAAATGCTATATGAGTCAACAGAGTAATATTGCGGCTGAGAAGGCTATTATGGTGTTAAATAACATCCTAAGAGGTATATAGAAGTCATAATACTAATGCATTCTATCTTGTTCTTTCCAAGAGACAGCTAGGTGGGGCAGTGGATAGAGTGATAGACTGATAGTCATGAAGACCTGAGTTCAAATCTGGCCTCAGACATTTACTTGTCGTGTGATCTTGGTCAAAGTACTTAACTTCTGCCTGCCTCAGTTTCCTTAATGGTTAAATGGGGATTATAAAAGCACTTACCTTTCAGGGTATACCTTGAACATGGTAGGTGCTATATAAATGCATATTCCTTTCACCTTTTCTTCCTTTTGTTTGTACTACATCAGCAGTGTTGTGATCAGTTTTGGGTTCCTCAGCATAGGAAGAGTATTGGTCACCAGGAGAGTAAGTAGAAGAAGTAGAATAGTTTAAAGACCTCAAGACCATGACACCTGAAGGAGATGCATTTGAAATTGTTACCCTGCAGGAGAAAAGACTTAGAAGAATATAATTAGTGTCTTCCAAGTATTTGAGGAGCAGTCATGTGTTAGAGGAATTAGGCTTATTTTGTTTTTTCCTCAGAGGGCATATCTAGGAGAAAGTGTTGGTAGTTGTAAAAAGTCAGATTTAGGCTTGAGGTAATGAAAATCTTCCTGGCAATTAAAGTTATCCAAAAGTGGAATAAACAGCCTTGGGAAACAGTCACTCTTGCCTAATTAGATGTCTGCAAGTTAAGATTGGTATAGCACTAGGCAGCTATAGAAGAGGATATTTTGCAGGAATGGGTTGGATTGCGTGGCCTCTGAAGTTCCTTTTAATTTTGAAATAGTGGTGATTCTGTGATTTTTAAGGTTCTGGCTGCACATCCTATGATCCTATGACTCTTATTTCAAGCTCCATTTGAAATTAAAATCAGATGATTGAACTATTAGCCAGTTTTTAATTTGACTAAATGTCAAGGCCCATATATTTTAAAGATTCTAAATATCACACTATATTTTCCAGTTTTATTATCTGGTAATTAGTAATCTATAATCCAGACAGGTTGACTTGCCCAAGGTCACACAGCTAGCTAATTAGTGGCAGCTCTGGAAATAGAATTCAGGTTTATTACTGTAGCTATGCAGACTATCTCTATCCCCAACTTATGCCAAAGATCTAGGCTTTAGTTTGAATTTTCATTTAGTCCTCTGAAGCTTAAATGTAACCATCTAAAACTTTTGCCATAAAGCTTCCTTTGGACTAAATCCTTTCTATTAATATTAATTCCTAACACTCAGGCTTGCAACTTGGGAGTCCTTCAATTCAATCCATTTCATGTCAACTCAACAAGTATTTATTAAGCACATGCCAGAAACTGTGCTAGAGCTTCCATCTTACTTATAGATACAGCATGTATATAGATAGTTAAAGACAGTATTTGAGGAGGGAGGAATCATTGGCAACTGGGGATTTGGAATTGGGAAAGGAAAAGGAGCTGAATCTTGAAAAGAATGTAGCCCCTATAGAAGCCCTCCCCTCTCACCCACAGGCCTCTCAGAATAGGGTGCTTCAGGTAGAAGGTACTCTGGAGATCTACATTCACTCCAAATCCGAGTGAAGAACCTCATTTTCTCCCAATTAGTATTAAAAGTGGGCAGAAAGAAGAGTGTATTTCAGGCATAGGGAAAATGTAAGTGCTGGAGTGGGGGATAGAATGTGAAGTTTGTGGAATAGCTAATAGTCCAGTCTGGCTATAATGCAATGGGTAATACAAGATAATGCTGGAAAGGTAGACAGGTTCTAGGTTGTGCACAGCCTCTAGTGGAAGGCTGAGAAATTTGCATTTTAGCCTAGAAGTGATTGGGAGCCATTGATGTTTTTAGCAGAAAAGTTTCATGGTTAGATCTGTGCTTTATATATGTCAATTTGGCAGCTATATAGAGGATGAATTAGAGAGGCCACTGGAAAAAGAGAAGTCAATCAGAAGGCTATTACAACATCCCAAAGGGGATGTTACAAGGACCTGAAAGAGGCTGATGATTATGTAGTGATCATGTGAGCAGAGAGAAGGCAACAGATGGGAGAGAGATTATAGAGGGAGAACTGGAAGGATTTGGCTACTGATTAGATATGTAAGTGAAGAGTTAAGGGATGGAATCATCTATTTAAATCTAGGTGACTTTTATCCTCAACATTAACAGGGAAATTTGGAGGAATTTATTTGGGGATGGAGAATGAGTAGTTCTGTTTTTAACATATTGAGTTTAAATTGCCATTGGGATAACCTTATGTCTCATAGGCAGTTGGCAATTAGTGACGAGTTCAAGAGATAAATTTTACACACACATACACACACACATTCTTAGATGTATTTTGAGGAGTCATAGTATAGAAGTAATAGTTCAACTGATAGGATTTGATAAAATCATTGAGAGAATATAGAGAGAAGAAAAGATTCAAGACAGAACCTTATAGGTTACCCAAGCTTAGAGGGAGCAATAGTAGTAAAATAGGCAAAATATGTAGGAAGAGAGCCAGAAAAGAGCATTGTCTTAGAAGTCAAGAGGAGAGAATATACAGGAGGTGGTGGGGCAGTGAGGTGGCACAGTGGATAGAGTGGTGTGTCTGGAGTCAGGAAGACTCATTTGTTTACTTATTTACATCATTTACTAGCGTAGTGACCCTGGGAAAGTCACTTAAACCTGTTTGCCTCAGTTTCCTCATTTGTAAAATGAGCTAGAAATGGAAATGGCAAATCACTCCAGTATCTTTGTCAAGGTAACCCCAACGGGGGTCATGAGAGTCAGACATGACTGAAAAATTACTGAACTGAACACAGGAGGTGGTAGTGGTTGACCCTTTCAAAAACCTGTAGGGATGGCAAGGAGGATGAGAACTGAGAAAAGGCAACTAGATTTAGCATTTAAGAGATCAGTCCCAGGAAAGTGCTGGGGTCAGAAGATAACTTACAAAAAGTCTAAGAAATGAGTGGGAGATGAGTTTGGCAGTGAAGAGGATGGTCACATGAGAATATTACAAAGTCAAGACAAGGTTTTCTTTTTAAGAATGAGATATTCTTGGACATGTTCATATGGAAAAACTGAAGAATTGAAGGGGAAGAATGATCAAGAGAACATTCTTATAGAGGACGTGTGTCAGGAACAGGATCAAGGACTTAAGGAGAAGTCTTAGAAGTGATGAAGAGAAAGATCATCTCTTCCTCAATGACTAGAACTAAGGAGAGGACTTGATTTTATACAGAAGTTGCTAGGTGTAATAAAAGGGAAATAGGCCAGTTCTTGGTGGATGGCTTTGATTTTTTCCAGTGAAAATGTACTTTAGGTCATTTGTAAATGCGAGTCACAGTGAAAGACTGAGAAAAGAAGAAAGGCTTTGGAACAGTCTCTATGGGCCAATCAGTAGAAAACCAGTCAGGGAAAAATAGGATGATTATAATGCAGCAGTGACGACTGAGAGACAAATTAACTTGAATTTATATCAGAAACAGGCAGCCTATTTGCATGATATCCTTCAGTAGCACAGGAGTAAGAGGGAAAGGGAAGATGGTTGAGGTCATCCAGAACCAAGGATTAGCAAAATGTGCGTGGTAGTAGAACAAGAAGTAAAAGGAAGTCAAGGTGGAGGACAAGACGTGATTGAACTTGGTACTTATAGAGGCAGGAGAATAATGAGGTGAGTGTCAGGTAACAAGGTAGTGGGCTGAGAGGACAAGGCAAAGTAGAGAAGACTGGACATTTTAGAAAGGTATAGGTTTAGGAATGAGAAAGAAAGATAGAACAATTTTGATGACAGGAGAATTCTAGAGTTCAAGAATATGCAGGTGGATTTGGGTTAGTAGGTTAATTAAAAGATAATCTTATCTTCTCTGCTAACACACAAACACACATAAATGGAGTAAAGTTGCATGTCATGGCAGATGAAGAGATTGACAATGGTGGTTTAAGGAAAGAGGAAAATCCTGGAGAAAGAAGGGAGAATGACCTGGAAGTTAGTTAGTTACAAATTATAGGAGCAAAGATCTGAAAAAGGTGAGATACAGCAATGGAATAAATCTCAAATGAAGGGAAGTTAGAGATGATGGTGGTAGAAAGAAGACTTATTATTGGTAGTGGAAAGCAAGGACTTTACTAACTCCTCTTTCTGTCCTGGTGTGTGTGTGTGTGTGTGTGTGTGTGTGTGTGCATGCATGTGCACACGTGCACACACACATGAGAGGGGTGTCACCAAATGGAGTCGATGGGCAGGTGATTAGATAAGAGGTGTCCTCATGATAAATCAGGTTGTTATGAGAAAGAGGATGGAGTGTGGGAGGAAGTGATTTAGGATAAGGGGAGTTTGTGATTGTAGAGCTGAGTTTTAGATGGTTTTCTTTACAGCTTTGGTTTTTGTTATATATTTTTTCCTCAAACATAGGGTAGATGGGGAATGGCGAAGAGTTCATATCACACACCTGAGTCAGATAGTATCTGGTGATTGGTTGTTCATAGGTCAGAATAGAGTCACACAGCACTAATTCCATGGTCTTTAGAGTCTCATGGGATGGACAGAATAATAACAAAACATCTGTCAATGTTAATTACATCTTGTAGGGCTTAGTGATAAAAGCCTCCTTTGCATTACCTTTGACTCTTCTCAGTGCATCTTTGATGCTTTTTTGTCTTCCACTCCTTTGATCATGGATCCAAATTTGTCATTTCTACCTCATTTTATCACAAGATTCAGTATCGGAGACTTGAGTTGCTTCTCTCTATATGTATCTATCTGCATAAAATCCTCATATGCATGATCACTTCCCCCATGTAACTGTTGGTTTTTCATGTTTAAATCTTTGCCTTCATTTCTGGTTCATACTGCCCCCACTCATGGCTAGTGCATTTGTGAGAGAATGTGCCCTACATTGATGGCAGGAATATTCTATTTCAGTTTTTCTCCTTATGCTGATTCTTTAGATGTCTTTACTTTCACCTACATGTGTCATCTGGCTAAGTAACAAGAACCACAACAATAACAAAAACAGGAAGCCCCATCAACAGGGGCTTGTGAGTGATGATTTTAAGTGAATGTGGGCCTCTAGAGAACTTTGGACTTGGAGAACCTAATTGGAGTGTCCTTTGTGGAAGAGAAGCTATTGGAACTGCCTTCAGCTTAGGTGCTAGCTCCTTTGGGAAGTTTCCCATGATTCTAAGCCCCATACGGGTCTATTCCCCAGAAGGTAATAAAGTTCTTGGAAGCAGAAACTCCTTTGTTTTTAACCTTGTCTCCTCATCGCAGTTCTGAACACAGTTCCTGTCCAATCCAATTGCAGTTCCTCTAGTTCGGGCCCTTATCTCTTTTTGCTAAGCACAGAACACCTTTTTGGTGCTCTACACCACTGGGGTCAAACTCAAATACAGTTAAGTGAACAGAACCAGGAGAACGTTGTACACAATAACTGTAATATTGTTGAAGAACTGTGAATGACTTAGCTATTTTCAGCAATAAAATGATCTGAGACAATCCCAAAGGACTAATGAAGCATTCTATCCACCTCCAGAGAAGGCACTGATATTGATTGAATAAAGACTAAAATATGCTATTTTTCACTTTCATTCTTTTTCTTTTACTTGACTCTTATTGCTCAAAATGACTAATATGGAAATGTTTTACATGATTGCATATGTATAACATATCTGATTGCTTACTGTCTAAGGGAGAGGGGTAAGAGGGAGGAGGAAAGGAGAGAGAAATAGAATTAGCAGCTCAAAACTTAAAAAAAGATGTTAAAAAATTAAGATGTTAAAAAGTTAAAAGTTAAAAGATGTTAAAAAATTCTTTTAACAAAAATTTAACTGTGGAAAAAGTAAAATATATTATTAAAAATACCCTAAAATACAAAGAAGTGTGTATATGGATCTATGCAGCCACATATTATTTACTTGAAAAACTGCATATTTATATATCTATGTTTTATTGTATATTTATTTATTTTATTAAATACTCCCCAATGACATTTTAATATCTGGTTCCTGAGATACTTGGGGAGGGACCTATATTTGACACCTCTGCTTTACATCTTTTTGTTGTTCCATTGTTTCAGTCCTGACCAGCTCTGTGACCCCATTTGGGGTTTCTTGGCAAAGGTACTGGAGTGGTTTGTCATTTCCTTCTCCACCTCATTTTACAGATGAGGAAACTGAGGCAAGCAAAGTTAAGTTACTTGCCCAGGGCTACATAGCTTATAAGTGTCTGAGGTCAGATTTGAACTCAAGACAATGAGTCTGTCTGATTCTAAGCCCTGTGCTATATTCATTACAAGACCTAGCTGCCCCTGCTTTACGCTACTGGCTATGTAGTCTCCTTAAAGCAAAAATCCCATTTCTTACTGAACAGTTTTAAATTCCAAAGACCTCTTCCTGTAGTCTACTTGGCAGCCAAAGTGGCCTGGTCTCTGTATGGCTGTTTCATTTTACTCTCTCCTTTTTTAATGCTCTCTCTCTCTCATGTTTGGAATTCCTCTCTCTCCCTCCCTCCGTCCACCTCCCTTTCCCTCCCCTCTTCCACACTCCTCATCTCTATTGGTCTTCTATGAAATCTCCTCTGACTCTCTAAGTGAAAGTGATCTAGCTTTCCTAAAGTCTGTCACAGCATTTTCCCCTTTCATACTCTGCCTCATATTAAATTTATGTATATCTTGTATCTTTATTGGAATGTAAGCTCCTTGAAAGTAGAAAGGATATTATTTTTCATTTTTGTGTCCTCAGCGCCTCATGTTGTATTTTGCATAAAGGAGGAAAATTAGAAACATTTGTTGATTTTGTTGAATTGTTGAAATTATCTTTTAATTACTTAAATTTCCTTTGATTTATACTTTCTTAATATTTCAACAATATGAAAACTGGGAAAGACAGAATTTTACTATGTTTATGGATTCCCAGCATTCAGTCTTATAAGAGTGAAAGAAGATTAATTGTGAAGTATTATTACCGCAGACTGTTATTTTAGTTATGACCCAAAGAGGTGCTTAGAATTTATTTTAACTGGAGCTTTATCTTATTATAACTATGAACTTTTCCCTTTAGATACCATTGAAATGGCATCTGTCAACTTACCAATTCCTGTTCAAAGTAAGAACTATTACAAGAGTATTTCTGACAACAAAGAGATTGTTAAATTGGTCTCTGTACTTAGCACAATCATCAACTCTACCAAAAAGGTACGTCAATAGTGTATGCTCTCTGAGACTTGAGTCACAGAGCTCTTTGGTGACTGAAGGTTGAACCTTTCAATCAACTAACCTTTATTAAGCGCCTCCTGTGTGCTAGGAGCCAAGCTAGGTACTACTGGATAAGTATAGAAATCCAAAAATGAGACAGACCAAAGGCCCTAAACAACTTGGAGTGGGACAGAATGAAGACAAGAGAGACTGTCTGGTAGATTATGTTCACAAGAAAATAAATAAAAATGTATCCAAAACAAACAAACACAAAATAATTTTGAAGGGGGCTTTAGCAACTGAAGAAATCAGAAAAGGCCTCTTGAAAGTGTAGGAATTTGAGCTAAGGCTTGAAAGAAACTAATTAGATATTTCAAGAGGCAGAGGAGGGGAGAGAAAACATTGCAAGCTACTTAAGAATCGTGACTTTTTTTTGGCCTTCCTTTGTATCTCTAGGGATTAATACAGTGCCTGGCACGTGGCAGCTATTTAACAAATGCTCCTTGATGGAATAAATTCATTTCAATACATAATACAACAAGTTATGGTATTACTAATATATTGACTCCAGAACTAATTCTTAAGAGTGCAGATATGAGAAAACAGCACAAAACGTACTATAACTTTGCTATACTAAAAGTCCCAGTTTCCAAAATCATATTCAAATTATTACCTCTTCACAAAGGATGTTTCACTTTGCAAAATTATTATCCATCCAACAGTCACCTCTCTCTCTACATTTGAAATAGGATTTAATTTATACACCGTATCACAATAAGAATAAGAACTTGCCACCCCAGTCTCCAGCACATAAGTTTTGCATAGCCTGGTCTTGAGAGAAGCCAGCAATAATTCCATGGAAGATAGCCATCAGTAGTAATAGAAAATGTCATGGATGTTTAGGTGCTAAGAGAGGGGACTGAAGAGCATCCTCTCACTCTGTAGCTGTCTTTGCTCACTGGTAAGTGGGTGCTGTTAGGAGAGGTAGATAGAGGGGAGTGATCTAAGATTCCCAAAAGGCACCTCTCTCTCCTTCTTAATCCAGGGCACTATAAATTTTCTAAGAAACGTTTATTAATTTTTTTTACGTGTAAAATGAGGACATTGAAGATGATTGTCCCTCTGATCCCTTCCAAATATAGAGCTATGATACTATGACCTTCTTTAAGTCCAGGAGATTGTTGATTTACTCCAGCTTAAAAAATTTTCTCTGTTTACTACTTTGGAATATCTCCTTGAACTGGCCAAGGTATAATCTAGCATATTAGCTTGACAAGATTTGGGATTTTCACCCCACAGGGGCATTGTTGGAACTCTTTTACATCTCTGATCTTTGTTTGAAAGGCTGATTGTGTCCCCACTTTTCCTATATTGTCCTTCCCCAAACTTCTAATGCCACAGCTAACATCAAATAGTATGTTTTATGTATTTAAGGAACTTTTATGTAAGGAGGGTGGAGATAACATAATAATGAAAGAAGAGTGAAAGGGTAGACAATAAAAGTTTGTTAGAAATAATAACAGCTAAAACTATATTCTTCTAACTACAAAAGCAGGAATAGCTTTCCCTTCTTAGACTCTTGTCTCTTCTGAATCCTACCTTGTGGGAAGGACGATAAGTGATTTCTAATCAGATATTCAGTTACTGAGTACCAGTCTTTCTGAATTTTTGCCAGGGGATGTGCGGAGGGGTGGGAGGGAACGAAGGTGGGGAAGAAAAAGGTAGCAAGATTTTGTGAGCTGCTTCCTGGGGAACTTCTCCAACTTTTCCCATGTTGAACCCTTCCTTGAAACAATGAAAAATAGTTAATAAAAACCAATCAAAGCCCTTCTGATGGTATATGTAAAAGTCTTTACCCATGGTTCCTTCTCCTTCCCTTGAAGCAGGAGGTATATTTCATTATGCCTTTCCTTGGACTAAGATCGGTCATTAAAGTTATTCATAATCCAGCTTCCTTTTATGGTTCCTTTAATTTTCATTGTTATAGTTACTGAGTATGTTATTTTCTTTGTTCTGCTTGTTCAACTATCCATCACTTCATATGTATTTTCCTATATTTCTATGAATTCTAATGCTTATTATTTCTTATTGGAAAATCGTATTCCCTCATAGCCATATGCCACAGCCGTTATATAATAGATGGGCACTCAATTAATTATTGTTTGTTATCACAAGAAATACTGCACTAAATTCTTTGATACATATCTTTGCACTCAAGTTAAGTAGCTAGAGAAATATGGTCAAGACTGTGGAAGCATTAGAAGGGATCTCCACTATTAAGGAACTTAGAATTTCATTAGAGAGAAAAGATGATCACATGACATGATCAAACAATGTTTATGGAAGGCTTGTGTGGCAAAGGTACACAGAACAGATTGGAGGAGATAAAATCAGATCTTCCTCCCCATTCTTGACTCCTTTGCTTATGTGCTCAGTAGTCTGATTGAATCAAAGCATACCGATTACTTAGTCATTTTTGTTGTGTAGTTCCACTAGTTTAACTACTTCATAACTCCATCAATAGTACATCAACTTGTCTATCTTATCTCTTCTCTTGAAAGCCAAGCCATCCCTGCTCTTGCTTTCATTCTTTCTCAAGTATTATGTGCCTTCCACAAAGTAACAGTAATGAATAGAACTTATTTTAAACGCAACTTTAACTACTGACAAGTACTTTCCTAATAATAACTCTAATGAAGTAGCTATTGTAAATATTCTTATCACCATTTTGCAGATGAGGAAACTGAGGCTCAGAGAACTTAAGTGGGCTGCTCAGGGTCTCAAATCTAATATATCTGAGATGGGTGCCTGGCATACCTCCTAAATAGCTGACTGGCAATGATGCATAATTTCAGTGATCATTCTTTACCTTTTAACTAGACTACAGATTAAGAATGAAAAATGAGTGAATTTAGTGTTTACCATGAGATAAGCAGCAGGACGGGGAGGGATTTGATCAAATTTCACTGCCAGTGGATAGTATCTGTGTAGGACAGAAACCCAAATAGTGCATCCCATAGACTCATGGATGTATGGCACCTCATCAGGCAAACCAACTGTTTTTAAAGGGTAGACAATATCAATAGGAGTCAGTTTGAGGTTTGTACTAGGACTTAGAAAACCTAGGATTCGATTTGGTTCTATACACTTACTATCGGTCAATGAGAGATTTGATCTGGCTCAGCATTAATTTCAGTATATGTAAAATGGGGATAGCATCAGTATTGCGTACGTCAGAGCTGTTGTGAGCTAAGTTCTTTATCAACTTTAAAGCTGTACATGCACATGAACTTTTATCATCATCGCTATCATCGTTATCATCATCGCCTAGTGAATGCTGAAGAACATTTCTGCGTTCAGAAAACTTGCAGTGGGAACACCAAACCCGCTAACACTTCCAGAAGCCAACTTAAGTTTATTGTACTTGGTTCATTTTCAGAGTTGTTGCTAATATTTTATCAGAAAGTTATTGATGGTTTAATATGTGGGAGATAAAAAAGCTTTACTACTTTCTGAAATTTTAAAAATTGCATTTCAGAGTATTTTTTATTATGGATTTATTTTTTCTGAAATTACGCAAAAATGAAAAAGATTTGAACTTTATAAAATAATTTTATCAACACATTTTCATGCAAATCTGTTATTTGAGTATATCATTATCTTAGTACAAACTCATGACTATATCTGCTGAATTTTGAATGTCCATAGAATCGTAGTGTGTTGGGGCTGGCACAGACATTAGACATATAATGAAGTTTTTCTCTTCTCTCCATGACTACCCCTTGCCCCGCCCATTACCTGCCATCATGAAGAGACAGGCCTAATGCCAGTTCTTTCTTAGTTCTGGTTTGATGTAGGATGAAATGAGGCACTCATAAGTCATTTAACAATTAATAAAAAAGAGATTTATTTTGCCCTAACACATTAAGGATATTTAATAAGGATACAGGGGTGCTTATCTTCAGTGTTGGTGATGGGGCCTCAGTTGCCTCCTACTGGAAACATATTTGGTTACTATTAACTAATCAGCATTTATTAGGTACCTTTTACATGATAGGCACTAAGTGCTAGAGATACAAAAAATGGCAAAAAACGTCCCTGTCCTCAAGGAACTTACAGTTTAATGTTAACATGACCTTAGGGCAGGACATGATGACTTGAGTGATTTCAGACACCCCCGCAAGGCTGGGAGGTAGGTTCAAGCTCTTTGTGACTGGGACTATATTAAATCAAGGATCAAGTTGTCCTGATCTATATCTTGCCACTGGACCCAGATGGCTCTGGAGAACCTTGTGTAGTCTTCCCTCACTTAAATCCAATTCACTTGCAAGTCATGGCATCATCTTCCTGATGTCATGATCCTATTCAAGAACAAAGGACAAAAATAACATTTAATGCCTTAGGTGACCAAGAAGCTGGATCAATTGATGGATTTGTTTACTTTTTAGGGAAAACTAATTCCTATTGTTAGATGATAGAAAACATGGTCTGGGCCTCCAAGATGCTATGTTAGGAAAACTCTCTTCAGGTTGAAGCCCCTCCTTCTTTTGAGGCCTACCTTGAGTGTCAGTCCTCCTTGAGCCCTCCTCATCCCTCCAACTCAAAAGTGATATCTCTCCCTTCACATTTCTCTTAGTACTTTGCCTAGACTACTTTTTTTTTATACTAAAACTATTATGTTCTCTTTTATCAAAACTATTCGTTAAATTATGGTTCCCATTATTAAATTTTCAGATCTGTGAAAACAGGTTCTGTATTAAGTGCTGCCTTCCTAGGTGTGTAACTGAATTAAATTCAATCTAGTGGAACCCCCTAATTTTACAGTTGAGGATATTGGGTCCAGAGAGTTAAAATTAGAACTAGTGCTCTGGATTCCCAGTCTAAAATTCATCTTGTTATTATTTGCTGTTGCCAGTTGTTTCAGTCCTGTCTGGCTGTCTGTGACTAGATTATGGGTTTTTCTTGGCAAAGATACTGGGGTAGTTTGCCATTTCCTTCTCCAGTTTATTTTATAGCTAAGAAACTGAGGCAAACAGGGTTGTGACTTGTCCAGGGTCACACAGCTAGTAAGTGTCTGAGGCCGGATTTGAACTCAGGAAGATGAAGCTTCCTGATTCCAAGCCTAGTGCTCTATCCACTGCACCATGTAACTGCCCCTTAATGTTCGTTCTGCTGCACTACAAAAAATCTCCCATTTTGGGGTTTTCATAGCAAAGATAAGCAATAAATGTTTTTCATTAAAATGAAATTGTTTCAAGTTTTGAATTATCTAAAAATAAGCCACTACTTATTAGTAGAGATATCAATTATATCTTCTTGTTCCTATTTCCTACTATAATATGGAGGAAGACCAGAGTTCAAATGCAGGCTCAGACATTTAAAAGCTGTATGACCCTGTGCAAGTCCCTTAAACGTAATTGTTTACCTCAGTTTCCTTACCTTAAATAAAGGTAATAATAGCACATACCTCTCAGGGTTGTGGAAATCAAATGAGTTAAGAATTGTAAAGCACTGATCACAATACTTGGTAGGTAGTAAGTGTTACATAAATGTTATTTATAATACTATAATATGAATTTATTCTGACCATTGCTGCTTAGAGGCAATTAGGTGTCACATGGTTTAGGGGGCACTTGGCCTAAAATTTGGAAGACCTGAATTCAAACCTTCCCTCAGACACTAGCTGTGTGACTATGAGCAAGCTGCTTAACCTCTGTTAGCCTCGACTGTAAAATGGGGATAATAACAAATAAATAAATAAATGGGGATAATAATAACTTACCTTCCTGCTGTGTTATGAGGATCAAACAAGGTAATGTTTTTAAGGTATTTAGCCCAGCACTTGGCACACAGGAGGCACTTAAAAAATATTTGTTTCCTTTCTTTGTTTCTTTCTATTTCAGGAAGTTATTTCATCTCTCGATTGTTTCAAACGTTACCATCATATATGGCAAAAGGAGAAAGAAGACACTATTATGGAATTTTTAAGCAAAAACCCCTCACTTTCTGAATTTGAATCTCAGATCCTTTATTTCCGAGACTTAGAGCAGGAAATTAATGCCGAACCTGAATATATCTGCGTAGGAGCTATTGCATTATACACAGGTAGGTAAACCTTCTTTTAGATATTCTTAGAAATTCAACAAATATTTTTTATCTCTTCATCTCTAGATTACTATTTCTGAGGGCTTGGGTTTTCTTAAAGATTGACTTTCCTTTTATGAAACTCAAGCATAAGGATCTAGGTTGTAGGTGTTTATTTATTCCCCTTCTACTCAATCAGCTTTCTGAGAATGTGTAGAGATATAATGAATGCTTTGCTGCTATGCACTGAAAATGAATGCTTATTTAGAGAAAGAGAACACATCTGATGTATTTGGTATTAAAATTGAGCTTTTTCAAAAAATAAAGACATAAAAAAACCTTGGAGGTTTATCTGCAAAGGCAATGGATATTTGATGTACAGTTTTTAGTCTTTGACAATGTGCTTTGGGTCCTTATAAGGCCAAATATTATAAAAATATATAAATGAATAATTTTAAGGAGAGAAATATTTTTAGTCTGAATTCTTGAGAGCAAAAGAACTGAAAGACATAAACCTACTATACTTCCATATATTTTTGGGTATCTATAGGACACAGAAGAAAAGAAAGAGGAAGAAAGGAAAGGGAAAGAAGTTTCTGTAAATGCCAAGTGTGACTGTATATTAAATAGACTTTTTGTGGTTATATTTGATAACTGCTGTTCCAACTCATCCAAAATGTATTGTGAATCTTACATTTTATAGCTGACCTGAAGATAGCATTGACTGCAGAAACCAAGGCCTGGATGGTTGATATAGGCCGTCATTGTAACAAGAAATACAAAAGTGAGATGGAGAATGTTTTTACTTTGGTTGAAGAGCTCAATAAAAAATTAAATCGCCAGATTAAAGACTTGGATGATATCAGAATAGCAATGGCTGCACTTAAAGAAATCAGAGAGCAGCAAATTCCCATAGACTTTCAAGTTGGCCCTATTGAGGTAACTAACAGGAATAAGAATTTGTTAAAGCATATCCATGAAGCCATTTATTTGATTCTCAATAGTTTTGGGTTAATTTGATCTGAATAGATGAAAATTGCCCTTTTTATGCTTATGAACAAAAGAGACACAACACATAAACAGCATAAATGAGATTTGAGGGAAAACTATGTTTAGTGGCTAACTATAGATTAATTTATATACTTTTAAGAAACAAAAACCAATCTCATTATATTAGATTATAATTAAATCTTTAATGATAACAGACTTTATCCCAACAAATCTAATAGTTTACAATTCCCTCTAGTAAAAGATATTATTTTTCTATAGTTGTTTTTTAGGGATATGAAAATAATAGCTACGGTTATGTGTGTGTGTGTGTGTGTGTGTGTGTGTGTGTGTGTGTGTATGTGTGTGCGTGTATACCTTGATGAAGATCTTTTATCAAAAGTGAGCTCCAGGAACCATTTTTTTAAATTAAAGCAAGAAAAATTTAGCAATTATCATATAATTTAGTGACACTAGACTTACCATCAGCTACATTATTGACTTCCTCTAATGACCACGATGGGCGCTATCTCACAATTCCTGAATCCTACTTTGGGGAAGTATCCTGACAGAGATTTCTGATTTTCCTCTTTCTTAGTTCCTTTAAACCCTGAAACAATCAATAGCATAAATCTCTAAAGTGGACTAGAGAATCTCCTAAGACATTGGATGCCTTGCAGTGTGAACTAATTGGCAAAATATTTTTATTGTATGAAATCCAGGTGGTGTTGTAGAAAGCAGAACTAGAAAACTGTCCCCATGTTCATTCCCTTCCCTCCGCAGAAATGGAGAAGGGCTGATTTTCCTCAGACCAAAGATGCGTCTGAGTGTGGGGCTGGCTCAGGGGTGAGACTTTCTTCTCTAATGTTCACTTCTGCTCCCTAATCATTCCTTGGATGGTTCAAACTCCCTAAACTACCTTAGTTCAAAGTATCCAACCCTCTAGAGATCAGAGATAAACTTGTGGTTTTCACCACAGAAATTGCCTGAACCCACAGGGATGCCCTTCCAAATTGCAGAGTTTAAAAACATACCAATTCTTAATATTGGTTATTGGTGAAATTTAATACCTTGCTTCCCCAGGTCAGTACTATTTCTGGTTACTAGAACAAATTTAACCCTTTTGATTTAATATTTCTTTATGAGTAGATTTCCGGTAACTCCTGTGTTTTCCTTTCATTAATACCCTTTGTAATTTACCACTGTATAATTAGGTCATACACAACATTTCATTAATCATCATACGTTTTGGTGTGGTAAAAGAAAACAGAACAAACAGCACATTAAAGCAGAGTAAAGAAATAAGGAACAGACACCAGGTGAGCCCAGCTGGAGTAGGGAGAGGGGAGATGGAGAAAGAAAAAATTCTGGAGTTTTCCATAGTTCTAAAACAAATGGGCATTCACTAGTCTAAGTCCAAGTTCTGTGATCTGTAGAGGGAGGGAGGGAATACCCCTGAGACTAGCCTGCTACCCTGGTTCTGCATGCCTGTAGTAAATACTGAAAGATATCCTTAGGTACCTGACAATCAAAACACTCTCCTTAAGGTGAGCTTCTGCAGAATCTGCCCGGCTATATCCTTTTCCCATTATACTTCTTATCCCTTGAATCTCCAACTGTTTTTTAAATCTCCCAATGTGTGGCCGTGAAATTGAACATTGGTGAATTCCTGTTTTCTCCCAGGCATTGAACTGCAAATCCCAAGGTGCTTAGTTAGCTTCTGTATGCTTCCTCCTATGCCTGCAAAAGTGCCCCTTTTCCTCTTCCCTCCCCCAGTGTAATGATAATGGAATCTGAAGATCTTCCCTGCCACTTAATAGGCGCATGTGACCAGCTTGGAACTTCTTGGAACAACTTGGAACCAGCTTGAGTCACATGAAGCTGATGGTGGGAAGACCTTGCCCAAAGAGTGGAGCAGGAAGGGTGCAGCTAAGAGAGAGCAAGGCAGATCTGGGAGAGAGCAGGAAGAGAAGGGCAGAGCAGCTAGTGTGTATGAGAGAGGGAGTGATTTTGCCTAAGAGAGCTTGTTTGTGGGGAGGCCTGATAGAGGAAACACTTGTGGATGGCTGTCCTCCCTGCATTGATAATGTGTATAGATTTCTTTGTTATTATGATGAATTTGGCTTTCTGGTATCTGAATAAATAATTTGGTTTTGTCTTTGAGGAAGAGAGTTTATATTTTGCGAATTTACCCTAGAAATACACAAATACACATATCCACAGCAGCTACTCTGGGTATGGCATTACATCCAGGCATGTTATATTCACATACTTGCATTTTTCTTTTTTCTTTTTCCTATTGACTTTGAATCTGGTAGCAAGAGAAGGACTCAGTTACATGTTACAAGTTTACTATTCCTTGGTATAATTTCTTTCTATTTTATTAAGGAAATGTTTTTATGCTTGGATTTATGTGCCAACCTGATACATTATTTTTTTGGTCTATAGGAATCCTATGCTCTACTTAGCAAATATGGACTCTTGGTAGCAAAGGAGGAAATGGAAAAAGTTGATACTTTGCGTTATACTTGGGAGAAGATTTTGGCCCGATCAAGTGAAGTTCAGCATGAATTATTCACATTGCAGCCAAATTTCAGGAGAGAACTTATTAGTACTGTAGAAGCCTTTGTTGAAGATTGTAATCAGTTCTATTCAGACTATGACATGGTACTAAACTAATTTTCTATGTATGTATTTGTAAGGAAAAGGAGATAAATTTTTTATAAAAGGATTGCTGTTTTAAAATAATGTCTTAAAATCTATGCCATAAAGGATTCTTTCTGCCTTAAAGTCCTATACTTTTTTTTAGGATTAGACTTAATTAACATACTTCCATAAATTTCATTTCTTTTGATTTTGACCTTGAGCAGTGTAAGAGGATTAAAAATCAGTTTTACTACAAAATTTCATCATACTGTCTGCCTTTTATCACTTAGGTCATGGAAGACATTGGAGAGTTTTCCCAAAACTATTTTCAAAATTTTTTAGTAGCACTGTTTCTTTAATAAAATAGAATATTCTGTCCTATGTCAGTCCCCTCCTTCCCTATACTTTCAAGTACCAATGAATATGAGTGTAGAGCAGGGGGCATTATTTATGACCCCTATTTGACACTAGGCTAAACTACAAAGCTTATGAGTGTTGGAAAACACGATGGATGTTTTAGGACCATGTAGAAACAAGAGCCTGGGATGTTCTATTTTCATTTCTCAGTTCAAAACTATATTTGTATTTTACTAAAAAAGAAAAAAAAAACAAGTCAATGTCTTTCTCCTTTCCCTTCTCATTTGTGTGGCAAAGATCATTTCCCAGAAAAGAGGCAGTAATATACCCCTTAAACCTTCACTTTTCTTAGGTAAAGTAATAGTGATAATAATTTCATTCCCTTTACTTTAACTGTGATCCAAATCTTATGTTCCTTAAAGTAAAAATTGAAAGCATAGAAAAGTACTAAATGAAACCAAGATTCCTTCCAAAGCTTGACATTTTCTTATGTAAATAGCATGCATCATTAGCTCTTTATCTTAACTTGTTTCAGAATGGTCCCATGGCTGCTGGTCTAGAGCCACAGGAAGCCAGTGATAGACTTATTATATTCCAGGTAATCTTTCTAATGTGTATAGTGGTAGAAAAAAAGAAACTACTGTATTCTATTTTTTAAACCAAGAAATAGTAAAAGACTTTCTAATATTATATGTGTATTGATCTCTATAATATTATACATACATCTCATTAAATAATTCTATATTGTCAATAATTAGAAAAGTAGAGATGATATTTTATTAATAATCTCATGAATAAGCAAATATACATGGTCAGTTATGAGAAGATGTGTTTAAGTGAAATGTGATTTTGGGGTCAGTTAAGAATTAAATGTAGAAATATATATCTCCAATGATGTATTTGTTAGCTAACGTCTTATTTTAGGTATACCACAAGTCTTTTTTTATCCTTCTTGGAAATCATTCAAACCACTTTTCACTTATATTTTTGTTAGACTAGATTTGACAATATATTTCGCAAATATGTCACTTACACGGGTGGAGAAGAGCTTTTTGGGCTTCCTGTGACTCCGTATCCTCAGCTCCTTGAGATAAAAAAGCAGCTTAATCTCCTCCAGAAAATCTACAGTTTGTATAACAGTGTCATTAACACTATCAATGGATATTACGATATGCTTTGGTCAGAAGTGAATACTGAAAAAATAAACAATGATCTTCTCGAATTCCAGAACAGGTAAGGAATTACAAAAGGTTAGCATGTATGTAACAAGAGCTCCCACTATTCTGAAACTTTAATGACTTTCTTCTTAAGTCATTTTATCTTTGATTCATCTTTTTTTTTAATCCCAGATTTTTGAGAAGCATTTTTTACTACACTGTTGTCAAAACAGTCATGAAATGGTACTTATTTCACTGTCTCCACATGAATGGTGATAGAAAAGCAAATCCTTTAAGCCTGAATGAAGTGTCAGTTATTTTTCAATGCTCTGTCTTCATTTATATAAACTTGTCAAATATTAGAAATCCATGTTAAAAGATCTGTTAACACAATAAGAATTTATAGATTCTTCTACAGATTGATAGAATGTTATAATAAAGATGGATGAAGAGGGAGTTGTTAAATGCTAATGGTCAGTTAAATAGCATAGTGGGGACACAAATACAAAAGTCAGATATTTTCTAATAGGAAAGGACACACTACACACACACACACACACACACACATATATATGTTTATATGTCTGTGTGTGTATATGTGTGTTGGTTGGTTGTCTTTCCTTCTTGAAGAGGAACAAAATGACATCACTGTACTAGAGTTAAGTGTCAGTGTGTCCGACTGTGGCTGATCAGACCAATACGAGCTTGGAATGCTCTACCACAGATCGGGCACAGATGTGAACCTTTGAAGTGGATACTCTAAATTTGTGCATCCTGTGTTTCCTTTGAGCTGTTTCAATTCTGCTTTGCTCAAAAAGCACAGAACTTTCTCTGATGTGGCACTCCATGCTGAGCAGTCCTGCACCAGTGTCTCCAGTGTCACCCAATCAATTCCAAAGTTCTTAAGCAAGACCTTGAGAGTGTCCTTGTATCTCTTCTTCTGACCACCATGTGATTACTTGCCCTGTGTGAGTTCTCCATCAAAGTCTTTTTGGCAAGTGTATATTTTGCACTCAGACAACATGGTTAGCCCATTGGAGTTGTGCTCTCTGAAGCAGAGTTTGAATGCTTGGCAGTTTAGTTCGAGTAAGGACCTCAGTGTCTAGTAACTTATCTTGCCAGCTGATCTTCAGAATCTTCCTAAGACAATTCAAATATGTATATGTACATATATACGTATATGTATATGTAAATATGTGTATATGTGTATATATAAAACACATATATGTGTATTATATATAAAATACATATTTATATATTTATATATATATAGAATAAATATATATACACATACATATATGTGTATGCACGAGCTGAACAATAGGAAGATCAATTGACATCTTCCAGAGACATTGGTGGTGTTAATTTGATTAGTAATCAGAGCAAGAGAGGAAATGAAAATGGGGAGGATTATATTAGGACTACTCTCAATATAAATCATAACTGAACTCATAACTTAAAATCAATACCATAAAGGATTCTTTTTTCCTGGAGGCCCTATCATTTTATAGGATTAAACTTAATTAATACTCCCCCATAAATCTTGTTACCTTTCATTTTGACCTTGAGCAATCTAAAGAGATTGATAAGAGGTTTTAGCATTTCAACATACTGTCCACCTTTTATCGCTTAAGTCATGGACAGAATAAGTACTTATTAAACAGTCATGCACTGTGCTAAGAACTTTACAAAAATTAACTCATTTAATCCTTGCAACTATTGTAGGAGGTAGGTGCTATTATTATCCCCATTTGACAGTTGAAGAAACAAAGGTAAACAGGTTAAATGACTTTCCCAAGGTCACACAGATAGCAAATGTCTGAGGCCAATTTGAACTCAGGTCTTCTTGTGACCAAGCCTGTCACTTCACCCATTGTGTGTGTTCATCCTTTGTTGCCAAAGAAGACCATGCCATCAGAGAAATAATGACATGACTTGCACTTGACTTTGAGTGAGGGAGGTGGAGGTCACCAGCCTCATTTCTCCTCCAAAGCCATCTGAATCCAGTGACCAGATATTCATCAGGATGATTGGAGATGACCCAGGATGAGGTAATTGAGGTTAAGTGACTTGCCCAAGGTCACACAGCTAGTGAGTGTCAAGTGTCTGAGGTGAGATTTGAACTCAGGTCCTCCTGACTCCTGCATTGGTGTTCTATCCACTGTACCACCTAGCTGCCCCACTTTACCCACTGTACCACCTAACTCCTTATCTATACTTTAAATTGTTAAGGCATGCCCTTATGTAAACTTTATACTCTTTAAAGCTTATAAAACACCTTCTTAACTATCCTGAGACATAGGAAGTGCAAATGTTAGATCTGGAAGGGGCATTGGAAGTCGTCTAGTATAAGCCATACCTGAATAGAATCTCTTCTGTGGCATTTCTTGCAGATGATCTCACCATATTTATTTTTTGATGCTTCCAATTGTTAGGGAGTTTTTCTTTAAATTGAGCTTGCATTTACCCCTCTGCAATTTTCACCCATTGTTCCTAGTTCTTGCTCCTGGGTCCAAGTAGAACAAACTGAATCTCTAATTCATATGAGAGAACTTCAATAATTGAAGATAGTATGTGTGTCCACTATTTCTTTCCATTCTAAATGAATCTCCATTTTGTAAATAAGGAATCTATGAGTTAGAGAGAGATTAAGTGGCTTGCTTAGGGTTACATAACTAGTAAGTGTCAGAGCAAAAAATTGAACCTAATCATCTGATTCCAAGTCTAATATAGTTTAACTATAACATACTACTTCATATGGACTTTGCGGAGGGACTAGGAGATAATATCCATTTCATCCTACTTGGCATACTTGCATATGAAAGATCCTAGTATCTTTCTAAAATAATCTCTTGAAAAAAGTCATTCCAACCATTATCTTGGTTTCTTTCTATGAAGACTGGTCCTCTGCAACATAAAGTCTTGGTAATGTAATGCCGTATTTATTATAATAGAGAAAAATTAGTGCTTATGTAGTACATCGAGGTCTATGTAGAGTTATAATTTGTTCTTTGAAAAAGCATTAGGTGAAATAAAGTGATTAGGACAGTTAATTCCATAGGAACAATATTCAAAATGGATAACTGACCAAATGATCTTCTAATTGGTTTTCTTGGATATTGGGTCTTTTGTATTAAGGTAATTATTGTGAAATGGCCATGATTAGGGCAATGTCATTCAAGGCATACCTCTAGATAATTGAAAATATGGACTTAGTGTGGTTTTCTTTGCTAGATATAAAAAAAATGAGATGGAAATAAAAAATAGGTCAGACCTGTTTAGTCTTCCCTGTTGGTTTTCTTTTATAGATGTCGTAAACTTCCACGTGCTTTGAAGGATTGGCAAGCTTTTCTGGACCTAAAGAAGACCATTGATGATTTCAATGAATGTTGTCCACTTTTGGAACACATGTCAAATAAAGCCATGATGGAACGACACTGGAAAAGGATTGCAGCACTCACTGGCTGTAATTTTGATGTGGAGAATGAGACCTTTAAATTGAGGAATATCATGGATGCACCTCTTCTGAAATACAAAGAAGAAATAGAGGTATTTTTGGCAAGAAGCAGTGTGAGGTTGGGTGGGAAAAAGGAATGCCTTTGCACATTTCTCAAATATAAAATATTGCTTTGGGAAATGTTGCTAAGGAAATGAAAAAGAGAATAGTTTTATTGGGCAAATAAGCTTGCGTTTGCTTTCTCAATTTAATCTTTGTTTCTGGTGGTACTTTCTAAGCATTAATCTGAATTAATTCAACCAGAAACTTACCACCTTCCACATACCGTTATAGCAGTATGGTTTACTAGAGGGACTACTAGATTTGTTTGGAATTATCTTCTTTTTTTAACTCTACTTCCCCCACCCCCGTATAGTATTAGTTGCCAAATATTGTTGACTCTGCCTTACAGTATCTCTCTCACCTGTCTACTTTCTCCTCTGCTCCCCAGTTTAGGTCTTTATCATCTCTTGCCTGTAATGTTATGTTGATCTTCTGACTGATTTTTATTCAAGTCTCTCCCATCTAATCTATCCTTCCCACAGATCACAAAGTTGTTACTGTGTGTCTGATTACTTCACTCTTCAGAAACCTGTAATAGTCTCCCTCTTGTCAATAGAATCTAATAAAAACTTCTCTTCTAGTTACTTAAAGCCCTTCACAATTTGTATCCAGACTGCCTTTTCATACTTATACATTAATTCCTTTCACACACTGTTTGGTCCAGACCTATTTGCTCTTTATCACACACAGTTTTCTATTTCCTGTTTCCTTGCATTTACATAAACTGTCCCACGTCTCTGGGATGTATTCCTTCCTTATCTTTGACTCCCAGGATCCCAAAATTACTTCAAAGCCCAGCCAAAATTATTCTAGATTACAGGAGTTTGATGTAGTGTTTTATAAATGGAAATTCCACAAATCAAGCAAATATACAAAGTTAATTTGTCACATGTAGGATTTGGAAGACTTAAGTGTTTCCTGACATCTGTATGTGAAAAACAAAAAACACTATTGCCAGAATAAATAGGTGATTATTTTTAAAAAATAATTTAGGGATTCCATGTAAAGACATCATCCATGAACATCACAAACTCTATATAACATAATAGAGGACCAACCAATCAATTATTCAATATTTCCTGTGTGTCAGATACTGTGCTAGGTATGAGGGATAAAAAGGAAAAACATGGTACCTGTCCTCAAGGAGTTTACATCCACCAGAAAAATATGTATATATAGAAACATATATTATATAAATCTATATTATATATAGATAATATATTCAAGGTAACTTGAGAAGCAACACTTGCAGTTGTGGGGAAGAGGGAAATTAGGAAAGGCTTCATATAGGTGATATTGCTTGAGCTAAGTTTTAAAAGGAAACTAGGGATCCTAAGAGGCAGAGGTGAAGGATCATATTCCAGACAGACTATGCAAAATCACTGAGATAGATGATGGAATTCTATGTAATAGCAAGAAGTTAAGTTTGGTTGGATTGTAAAGTGCATGAATGGGAGTAATGTATAATCAGTCTCAAAAGTTTGGATCTACTTTGTAAATGGCTTTAATAAGAAACAGTAGTTTTATTCTAGAGGCAATAATAAACCATTATCACTCTTTGAGGGGCTGGGTGATATGTTCAGACTATAAGTGGCAACACTTATATGGAGAAGGACAGATTGGAGAAGGGAGAGAATTATGGCAGGAAAAGCAATTAATCTATTGTAATCTTCTAGGAGAAAGATGATTAAGACCTGAAGTGCAGTCACCTGCAAGAGTAACTATTGTTGAAAGATTCATCACCATCTAATCTGATGATGATATTTATTTTCACTCATCTCCATTTCATGTCTTCTAAATTTCAACCATCATCTCTAACCCCCTGTAGGGTACAAGTTCTTCCCTGTCCATTAATAGGCCCTTGTGACTACGTGTCCCCTTTTCCCCTTGGAATGTGGGTTGTGTTCCCAGGTCTAAAGGTACACAGGTACTTCAATTTCAGATCTTTTGTTGCTTTGAACTCCAGCCCAGTTCACAGCTGTGATACATTCTGTGCTGAGTCACATACACTTTCACACCTTTTGGTACTGTACCAATTAAACACTGAGTCACATGGGTTATGATGCTTTCTGGCTCTGAATCTATTAGTTGAAAGCTCTTTTATATATATGTACATATGTACATATGTATATATGTGTGTGTGTGTGTATATATATATATATATATATATATATATATATTCACGTTGGTATGTTCTGAGGTGAGATTTTGCTTTGAGGCTCACTCATGGGAAGAATGTTTCTTTGTAATTTGCCAGACAAGACTCTGGGAAACCATTGCTAAGGGGCCCCTGGCTTTGTGAATCCAGATGTTGGTACTCCCTGGTCTGGTGATTATATATCTGTTACTTTGTTTGGACAAGTTGCAGCCCTGTCTATAGGATTCTTTCTTGGATAATCACTTCTCTCTATTTACAAGTCCTTCTCATTGCTTAATTAAAGTAAAATTACTAATCCATTTGAAGCTGCCGTTCCCTTTCTCTCCCACCTCCCCTTCTGTCAGTTTTCCTCTCAAATTTAGATAGGCTGATCCTTGGATGAGAGACAAGTTGTCCATGACCAGGCTCTATCTCAACACCTTTCCAGCTTGGTAGATACCTGCCACAATGTGTTTTAACTTAGAGAAAGTCACCTTCTTTCCATGATTTTTTGAATGGAAAATTTGTGATTTATTGAAAGTTTGGATTTTTTTTAAATGAGCATTTTCTATTTCGACAGGACATTTGTATCTGTGCAGTGAAGGAGCGGGACATTGAACAAAAACTGAAACAAGTAATTACTGAGTGGGACAACAAAACCTTTACATTTGCCAGTTTTAAAAACCGTGGTGAACTTCTCTTAAGAGGAGATAGCACAGCAGAAATTATAGCCAGCATGGAAGACAGCTTGATGCTGCTGGGTTCCTTAATGAGTAACAGGTAACAAAACCATTTTCATTTCATGAGAGGTGAAAAATTGAAGAAGAAATGATTTAAGGGAAGTGAGAAACCTTTTTAAACCCCTCTCAGATGTCAAGTATCTTATCGAATATTTCAAACATTTATTTTAATGCTAACATCCATATGCAAATGTACTTTCAAATGACACTTCAGTTTGTGCCATTTTTATATCATTATCCTTCAGTAGCTAGATTCTCTGAAAGTCCCCATACCACAAAAGAACATAGCACACAATTAGCACCTTGAATTGCAAGACCTAGATTTAGAATTGAAAGGCACCTTCGAGGGCATTTTTTCCTTTTATTTTACAGTTGAGGAAACTTTGGCCTGGAGAGATGAGATCCCACAACACAAAATTCTGAGACAGTATTTGAACTTTCTGACTCCCAAGCCAGTCATTTTTCCCTTCTATCACATGTTCTCCTTAATGCTCCAGTTTTACATAAAAACCTTGTGTTGCCCTGAATTGATCTACTGTCTTGATTCCAGAGTGGGCAGGAATTTTAGCATCATCCTCCAATATGGAGAATGTTTCTACCAGTGGTCCTGAAAATGGAAAATATTATCATTCCATTTACTCATTCATGAAAAAATGAATTGAGAAGAAGAAAATCTAATTCATTCAGATATATGAAATGCTCTTAGTAAAAATAAATTACTTTGATTTTTTAGTAGCATAGCAAACATGTTGAATTATACAGACTATATATCTAAAACTATAGAATTTTGGGGTCATAATCTATTTTAGTGATTGCCCTCATCATTTCACAGATGAGGAAAGTGAAGCCCAAGGAATCTAGGTAATTTGGTCACATACATGGCAAGTGGTTAAGTAAGCATGTGAGTCTATCTTCTCTGACTTCATGTCATTTTCCAAGTTGAGTTGCTTACAGCAAGTCTCTTGATAACTTCAGATGGCTTTTATTCTTCTTTAGTAGTTTAACAACTTATGAATTCTGAGTTCCTAATTTGACTGATACCAAAGGAAAAACAATTCTTTCCTTTTTATTTGAAACATCTAAGTGTTTGACAGCTATGCAAAGCAGCACTCCTCAAACAAATTGTTTCTTCTCAAAATATAGAATTTGGTCTGCTTAAGGTTTAAGGAATTGCTATTTTGGCTGCAAAAAACAGGGAGTTCAAAAAGGACTAGTAGGAGATAACATACCTGAGTAGGAAAAGCAAACCATATCAACTTAGGTTATTCAAGTATGGTCTATGTCAGTGAGCCTTTTCCCCCCAAGTTATGATCACCAATCCATAGAAAATAGTCAAGTGAAGGCCAAAGAAATGATAATCAATTGACTAATTTCATTTTCTGAAGGGAAGGGGGAACAAAAGTATTTATACTTTTCTGATTTTAAAATTAAAACTATTAAACATAAATATTTTAAAAATAAATATAGCATTATATAAGTCAGAAATTCTTAACTTGAGATCTATGGAAACTCAAGAAGTTTGTAGTTATATTTCAGGGGGTCCATGAACTTGAACATGAAACATATCTTTATTTTCCTGAACCTCTAACAAATGTAACACATCTTTCAAAAAAACCTCTATTCTGAGAAAGTATCTGCAGGCTTCATCCTGAGTCCCAGAGGGGTCCATGATGGAAAAAAGGTTCAGAAAAATATTTTAAACATGATTTAGATACAGTTGAGGAAGTTATGGATAGGAGGAAAGGGAAAAGGAAAGGAAAGGAAAAAGGACAAAGGATAACAAATCATTTGGAAGAAAGTAGATAGGAATGCAGCCATCTAGTGGGTTTTGGAGAATATTCATAAAGTATTTGTCCTATTTATATCTTTCTATTATGACTGCCTTTTGAAATGCTAATTAGTTGATCCTTTCTTTCAACTCTTCAACTAGTCCTTTATTTTTAAACCTTCAGAGGCTATATGCTGAATGGCTGAGATTATTTTGTGGTGTTACAGATCCCATCTTTATTTCTCTAGCAAAAACATTGAGTAATCCTTACTTTAAAACTCCATGCCAATATTCTCTGCCCAATTATTAAAGGCTAGTGTTTTCTTCAATTAGATATCTACTTAGTAATAGTCAATTGCTTTCTTAGCAGACTGAATTCCACAGAATAAACAATTTTGCTGGACACAGTTCATATATTAATGTCATATTTAAAATAAAAATAGTCATATTTAATAATGACTGTGAAGCAGATGGACTTCAAGAAATCTCTAATGGCACAGAAATAACTTTATATAAGATGTGAATATAATTTTCAACAGCAGCCCTAAAGATACAAGATATACAAGCATTCCTGTAAATATGATGAAATTAGATTACCTTGTGAATCATGACATCAGGTTATGAAGACCCAGTTTCAACGAGAGGGGGAAGAGACAGAGAAAAAGAGTGAGGCAGACAGATTGATTGATACTTCTACTTAATTCTCTGCCTGCCAGGAAGAGTTCACTGTAACTTTGATTTTTCAAGCTCTCTGTGAGAAGGAAGGATGAGTAGAAATAAGCTCCTTTCCAAGTAGGCTTTGACTCAAGGGGATCATATTTATAAACTATAAGCTGCCTCCTCCAATCAGCCATATCATGTGATTTCTGATTTCCAGAGATTTACTGTTTTATCTCAAGTTAAGTTGGGAAGGAGTGATTTATACTCCCCATTTCACATATGGCTATGGTAGCTTGATAATATAAAATGATACCTAAGTAAGCACCATATTAAGTTCATAGGTCAAAGGTTTCCTACCCTGGTAAAAGGCAGTCAAATTACTTGTAGAAAAAGAGTCCTAGTGCATTCTATGCTGCTGATGAACTCAAGGCAAATTAGATGCATGAGCAAGAAAGATGTTTTTCAACCTTTGATTTGAGAAAAAAATATGTAGATTTGAAATATTTCTTCTTTTAGGTATAACATTCCATTTAAGGCACAGATTCAAAAATGGGTACAATGCCTTTCCAACACAACTGACATCATTGAAAACTGGATGACAGTGCAAAACTTGTGGATTTATTTAGAAGCTGTGTTTGTGGGAGGAGACATCGCCAAACAGTTGCCTAAGGTTGTTGGTTTCGTTTATTAGTTTTTTCATGACAGAAATATGAATACTAAAAAACACCTTATAAAGAAAAGTAGCTAAGACTCATGTCCATTGACTTCCATTTATCTTTTTGTGAGGTAGGAGGAGAGAGGGAAGTGTAGAATGTTGATACTGGGAAAAGTTGGAATGAAGGAAAATAGCAAAGTGGGGAACAGTTACATGACTGATACAAACCATCAGAAAATGTTCATCTAGAACACAGAAGAGTATGGAATTATGCAGAGGTTATCTTGAGGAAATGATGGTAATTTATTTTTTCAGAAGTAACATTTTAGAATAATGAAGGATATAAACCAGTTAATTGCATCTATTATGTAAAATTGTAGGCTGAAAATGTACAAAAAAAGATACTACCCCTCCCACTTGAAACACATCAAGAGCATTTTCTTTCCTCCTCAAATTGCTGAAATCAAGATAAACATACATGGAGTGTATTTTGAGATGTTTCGTTGTATTTTAAAAAAAGTTTCTCATTATATCTCGGTACATGCTTTTGAATTGTATATGAAATCAAGGTGTTTTTATGATACAGTTGAAACTTAAAAACTTGGATATAATTTTACCTTAGTATGGTATTTAATTTCCCCTCTTGATGTAAAAGAGGTAGGATTAATCCAGCCTGTTCCTCCTCTCAAATCTTCTGATGGTAGGTAGAAACAAATCTTATAACAATTGTCATGCAAATTTAGGGTAGAGTTTTGGTGACTGTTGTGTAAGGACTGGGCTAAAATGATTCATTGATTCTTGAAACCAAGCATAGCATAGTTATGTATAGCAATCCAGAATAAATCCAGGAATAACCTCCCTGTCTCTAATGTCCCATGATACAGGAGGCACATTATAGGCGGTAGTGGCCAAAATGAGTAGTGGGCTGTGCTTTCTGATCAAAGGCCCAGAGCCACTGGTATCTTGGTCTTATATAAAGTTTTAAGAAAAAGGGAATGCTTTGGCAACTGTACAGTGATGGACTCAGGAAACATGCTGTTCTCTAAAAGGGTGTGCTTTTAAAATTAACCAGAAAGCCCTACTCAGGATGAGGACAAAGAAATTATAACTATACTGCATCAGCAAGCTGCTGGAGAGTTTTAGCAGCCAGTTTTAACCAGAACTGGGTGTTTTAAACCAAAAACATATCTGAGCTGTATAATGGGAGACATTAGGAGAGTAGTGTTATAGACTCCTCTGCCTATTCAATCAGTGAAAGGATTCCACTACAAATGGCAAAGCTGTTTTAGCATTCATAAAAGCATATAATTCCATTTCTTCTCTTAACTGTTGGAAGAAGAAAACTTCGATCATTTGTTTTCATATCCACTTATATAATTTCAAAGACTAGAAGAAGGCCTGAAAATAAGTTTTTTTGGTGATGTTTTTATTGTTTCAAATACTTTTAGTATTTTTTCAATTAAACATTTTCTTTCCCCTCAATCGCACCCCAAACTGAACAATAAAAAAGCAAAACAAACAAAACCGTCATAATATGCATAGGCAAGCAAATAAATTCCCTCAGTTATCACATCTAAAACCATGTGTCTCATTCTACATTTTGAGTCCTTCTTCTCATTGCCAGAAAGTGGGTGACATGTTTTATCATCAGCCTTCTGTAACTGTAATTTGTCATTGCATTGAACAGACTTCTAATGCCTTTCAACATTTTTTTCCTAGCAATATTGTCATTGTATGAATTTTTCTCCTGGTTCTGCTCACTTTACTCTTTAGATAGGTCTTTCAGATTTCCTCTGAAACTATTTCACCACCATTGATTATGGTCAAAAATATTTCACATTAATGTAATATTCATTTACTGTAATTTAATTATTTCCCAATAGGTGGATAGCCCCTCAGTTTCCATTATAATTATTAATGCAGGAAGAGCCATTATAAATATTTTCATAGATATGGATTCACTTCTTCTTTCTTGGATCTCTTTGAGGTATAGGCCTAGTTGTGATATCACTCAGGCAAAAGTATACGGAGACTTTAGTAATTTTGGAAACATAGTGCAAATTCCTTTCCAGAATGACTGAACCAATTCACAGCTAAAGGAATAGTATCTTAGTGTGCCTGTTTTCCCATAGCCTCTCCAGGTTTTCACATTTTCCTCTTTTGACTTCTTGGCTGATCTTATGCACGTGTACAATAAAATCCCAGAGTTTTGTGGATGAAAACTTTCCTCCTCTGAGGATTGCTTTAGCTGCATCCATACATTTGATATGTCATTTCATTGTCATTTGTGAAATTATCTATAGTTTCTCTGATTTATTCTCTGACACACCAGTTCTTTAAGACAAAGTTAGTTTTCCAATTAATTAGTAATTAATTCTTCAAAGGTACTTTAATGAATATAATTTGTACTGAATTATGAACAGTAAACATGCATTTCTTCATTTTTGGTGATGCTTTTACGTGGTCAGTTTTTTTAAAGGTATCATGTGTGACTGAGAAATCTGTAAACTCTTTGCCATTCAGTAAGTAACAGAGATCAATCAAATTTTCTTTTTTATCTAATTTTTCCAATGTTCTATTCAAGTCCTGAATTTTTCCCTCATTGTAAACCCCACCCCAACATCATCTGATTATGTAGGTCTGTAATGAGGTCTCTATTATGGTTTTACTATCTCTTTCTCCCTGTAATTTGATTAAATTTTCCTATTAAATATTTAGATGCTATGCTTTTGGGCACAGATATATTAAATAGTTACATTTATTCATTATCTATACTGTCTTTAAGCTAAATGTAGATTCCCTGCTTACCTCTTTTTGTTGCCTACATTTTTAATATACTTATCTAAGATAATTATGGCTAGTTCTGCTTTTTTGACCCTGGAGCATAGTAGATTCTCTCATTTTAATTCTGTGTGCATCTTTATGTTTCAAGTGTGTTTAATGTAAACTATTTTGAGGGGTCCTGTTTTCTAAATCATTCTGCTCTCCTTTTCTATTTTATGATTGAATTCATCGTATTTATTTTCTCAGTTGTAATTGTCAATTGTCTGTTTTCTCCTATTTTATTCTCTCGTTCTTTCTCTTCTCTTTGCTCCCATACCCTTCTTTCCAAACTAGAAGATAGCAAAAGAGAGTGTTTGCCTAACACCATCGTCTATAAATTAAGCAGTTGGCTTCTATTGCGTCGATACTATTCTCTTTCCATTGTGCTGCCTTGATCTCAATCTGTTACTCTTTATTCCTTTTTTTTTTTTGGCTCCCCTATATGTTCCTTCCCTCATCTAATGTTGATGTTTGTTTTACTTATGATGTTTTTTCTTTTACCTATGCCGCCTTCTTTTTAATACTCCCTTGTTCCTTTTCCTTGTCCTTCACCATTTCCCTATTGAAATTTATTTCTATTTTTCATTCAGTCTTTGTATGTGAGTTTATGTAATTGTGTTCAATATTATTTTGGTTCAAATGAAAATGAAGTTAATGGGATGCCTACTTCCTCTTCTTTGCCTTCATCTTATTCATCTTATACTCTTTCTTATGTGATGTAATAATTTCCTTCTCCTTCCTTTTTTCTTCCCTCATATAGTCACCTATCACTCCCATTGCCATTTTCTTCTAAGATCATCCAAAGTGAACAAATCACCCACAGGGTCTCTGTCATTTTTATTCCCCATTTCTCTACTATGCTCAAGGATTCAAAGAAGACATTTGTTTCTCGTGTCCCAGTTACTAGGTAATCAATCCATCCCAACACAATCTCTTCCAATCGAACAAAAGTATGTGCCTGTCTATATTTTTCAATCCTTCATTTTCATTTTACACTATCTGCTCAGGTCAGACCTTTGCATCAGGAATGCCTGGATAGACTTCATTGTATTAAAGGTTCATTTTCACCTTGTAGAATTATACTTTCTAGATGGGTTATTGTTGTTTCTAAGTTTCTATTTTTTTTTCTTTTTGGCTTTTTGGTATATCACATTACAAGTTTTCCCCTATTTTAGAATGGTGGATGATAAATATTTGGCAATCCTAACAATGGCTCTTTGGTACATGAAATCTTCATTTCTGGCTTTTTACAATGTTTTTACTTTGATATGAAAGCTATGGATTTTGGTGTTCATGTTCCTAAGAGTCTTTTATTTTGGGATTTTTTAAAGAGATAGCTAGTTGATTATTTCTATTCTCCCTGTCCTCTTGTTTTAAGCAATCTAAACAGTGTTCATTCATGATTTTTTGAAATATGGTAGCTTTTTTCTTTTAGTCATGATTTTCCAGTGGTCTGATGATGCTTAGATTATAGATCTGCTTTATAAGTCTCTTGTTTTTGGTATTATATTACAGACATTTCTTTTTTTTTCAGTCTATTGATTGATTTTGTTTAACTATTGCTTTTCTTTTTGAGCTTTTGTTTTCTGTTTGACCTATTTAATTTTCAGAGCATTAAGTCCTTGAGTAAGATTTCTTATCTTTTTTTATTTCTTATCATTTTTCCTTGACATTGTTTCCTCCCTAGATGTTCCATTTTCTATTTCTTGTTTCATTTCTGGCAGATAGATTTAAAAGAAATAGAGAGAACAGTCTATGAAAAAGGCTAAAAATTATTTCCAGGCTAAGAAGGAGTGTGGTAAAATTTGTGTCACCAATTGGGTGAGTGGAGTGATGGATAATAGCAATAACTAGCATTCCTGTTGTAGTCAAAGGTTCAAAAAGTACCTTACATACATTTTCTCATTTGATTCTTAAAATCACTCCTCAGAGGTGTGGTACAGGACTCAGAGCTAGAGCTCTGGATTTGGCATCAGCAGTATTTGAGTTTGTATCTTGCCTTAGATATATTAGCTACATGACCCTGGGCAAGTTGCTTGGCTTCTCTTGGCAGCATTTTCCTCATCTATGAAAAGAAGAGAATGGTACCTACCTTATAAGGCTGTTAAGTAAATATCAAATGAAATTTTTATACATATATGTTTATATTAACATGTACATTATTTGTTTATCTGACATATATACATATATGATATAATTTGAAAAACTTAAGTCATCATATAAATGGTAGCTATTATTATTATTATAGTGAAAATATATAATCTTTGTTTTCCAAATAAAGAAACAGGTTCAGAAGGGCTAGATGATTTATCTAACTGAAGGTCACAAGCTAATTAGTGACAGTTAAAACTTATATAACAGTTTAGATTGGCAAAATGCTCATATATATAATCTCATTTGAATCTCCCAGTAACCCTGCGAAGTAGAAACTATAATTATATCAATTTTAAAGATGAATCTTAGGCTAAATAAGGTTTATGTAATTTATTCATGGTTACACAGATACTAAGTCATTATTAAAACATATCTTTCTGACTCCATTTTCAACATTTTATCCACTACAGTACTTAGCTACTACTTGGGTAATAGAGCCAAGGCTTAAATTCTGATTTTCTGACTTGCCATTGAGTATTCTCACCCTTATATGACACTTCAAGGGAGTGTGAGAATGAGATAAATGTAGAAGATGATAACATGGTGAGGAAAAATAGGTGGAAATTTCCTTGGAGTAATAAAGAAGAGATCACTGCTCTACTGTCAGGAAGGGAGTGATGTGCTTCTTATCCAATATACTGAGGATCCTAGGGAAATAAGTTTATGGCAGGAAGGGACCCTTCCCACTCTCTTATTTTACAGACAAAGAGATCCATGAAGTTGGGTGTACTATCTAAACAAACAAAAATGGTTAGAAACACTAACTCTGACAAGATGTATAAGATGCTATAGAAATCACTTTCCACAGCTGTATAAATTCATTTTCTTTTTTTTTTTATATCAACAGGAAGCCAAGTGTTTTTCTAATATAGATAAATCCTGGGTGAAGATCATGACACGGGCACGTGATATGCCACACGTAGTACATTGTTGTGTTGGAGATGAAACCATGGGGCAGCTATTGCCACATTTATTAGATCAACTGGAAATCTGTCAGAAATCACTTACTGGGTAAGACTTATAGCACAGTTAACCTTTATAGGACTCAGATGATTTGAGAACTGGAAGGTTCTAAGGCCTTAAATAATAGATGATTTCTATACATATTGATTGTAGACTCAGTTGTTAAGTCTGGCTTGAAGTTTTTTAGTTATAGGATTTATATAGCATGCCAATATCTGGGTAATTCTTATGTAATTAGGGAAATGGTAGTGATTTGATTAATAATAGTGGTTGTATTTAGAAAGACCTGTGTTCAAGTCCTGCCTCAGAAGTAAGTCTACTGGCTCTGTGACCACAGACAAGTCACTTGGCTTTCCAGGGCTATCAGAAAGTCTTGAAGACTGTAAGTTACAGATAGAGTGATGTTTGCCTCAGTTTAGGGAGTTTCCATTTGAGGAATTCCTCACACTGATGAAGCCCAGGTACAAGTCAACAAACAGCGAAAAAAGAAACAAAAACTCTAACATCACACAATGAACGCCAAATTATATAGTGCAGACTCTGGTGTTTAATAGGTGTTAAATAATATTTGTTGAATAATTTATTGATGAATTTGATCATCTACAGAAAGCTGCCTTTCTTCAGTCCTTTCAGAGGTGTAAGAATTTGTGAGAAGGTAGCTTCCCTGAAGGGGAAATGGAACAAATTGTTTGAAACCCTAAACTCTCTTCAGATGACTGTAAATTCTGATCCTCTTGATATTTCTTTCATAGAATCATAAAAATGTAGGTCTTAGAGGCACAAGGGACCTTAAGCAGTCATTTGAATTCAGTTCACATGTGTTTTAGATGCCTCTTTGAAAAACACTCTCAGAAGACACAAAATATTTTATGATATACAGCTGAACGTAGTGTACCCGAATAAGACTGAGTGTTATCTAGCTATGCTTTAAGGATTACATGTAAATTAATGCTTAATATAAGTATAAATATGCCAGTTTAATTAGAAGAGCAGTCAAATTGCTCCTGGCCTTTTATCATGATTAATCAAAATAAAATTATGCAGAAGATTAAATAATTTTTTGTTTAGAAATTCTGTATAATACTTGTGTTCTGAGACCTAGGGTGGTATAGTGGACAGAGAACTGAACTCAGAGTCAGGAAGACTTGGGTTCAAACCTTTCCTTTGACACATGCTATCTATGTGATCCAGGCTGAGTTGCTCAACCTCTAAGTGCCCCAGGCAATTCTCAAAGATTAGAAGTTGCAGAAAAGTTGAGACTGCATTAGGGGAGAATGATTCCTCACTGGGTTTTCTCAATACTGATGAAGTCAGGAGTCTGAGTCTTAAAAAAGTGTTAAAACAATTAAAATCTAAATATATCTTTGAATATTTAATTTTTTCATTAGCCTTTTAAGGCACCCATAATTACTTCACAATAGTCAACAATTAAGAAATTTTATGTGGCAATTTATTAATGATTTATATTCTTAGATGCAAATAGGGCCAGAGAAAACTCCCAATTTGTGAACATGTATTTTCCAGTTGTGTTTTTATACCAGTAGATATGCCTGATGTTGTGAGAATTTACCTCAGAGAAAATCATAGCCCCACAGTGAGGATGATGATTGAAAGATCTAGGAAACTGTCCAACTTTTGTATCTTGTCATATGCTGAGATCCCACATCCCACATCACACTTTCAACATACAGCAGCAAGATTCCTCACAGAGAGTAGGAACTCAATAAATATTTCATGATAGACTGTAGGATCATAGAATCTTAGGAATAAATGGAAACTCAAAAGGCATCATGCTCTGTTTCCAGCTGAAAAGTGAATTTCTTCTTTTTTAATCATGACAAGTGATCAGCAATCTTCTGTTTGAAGAATTCCAATGACAGGGAACTTGCTACTTCTTACAGTAGTCTGGGGCATTTTTAGATCCGATTTCTAGAAAATTTTCTTTGTGTTGAGCCAAAAGCTACTTTTTTGTAACTTCCCAGAATCTCAGAGTTGAAAGATAGTTCAAATGATGTCCATCTTGAACCTGGATATTCTCTCTTTTTAAGGTTTTAAAGATGCTACAGTTATCCCTTCCATACTGTGACATTCCCCATTGTGGTTTCATTATATCATGGGTCAGCATAAGAAATTAAATGGGAATTTTCTGAGAGTTTTGTGGAAGCCACAGACAGCAAGTTGTAATGGTAATTTAAATGGGGAAGATCTTACATATTCATTAATAGACTCATGTGACCTTCCTGGGTCCCATGGAAGTCTGAGTCACATGGAGCCTGTGGTGGGAGCAGTTTGCTGAATGGGTGGAACAGGAAGAGGCACAGCTAGAGCAGAGCTGAGAGGAAGTTGGTCACAGAATAGTCAGAACTAGGAAGAATGCAGGCTGCTGGCTAAGGGAAGTGGAAGGGCTTGTTTGTGATCTTGTTTAAGGGAAGCCTACTTGTGATTTGTTTAATGGAGCTAGTTTGTGGGAAGCTTAGTAGGGGGAAGACTTGTATTGTCTTGGAAATAAAAAACAAATGTGAAAGAAATGAGTATATGGTATCTTCTGCGTCAAATTCCAAAGAGGGATAGAGTGTAGAAAATAATCCATTGAACTTCTCAATAAGGAAGGAAGTCATTAGTTATTTGGATGTGATTTATTTTAGTAGAGTAGGGAAGGGAAAGGAAGGAAATAAACATTGATACTGGACCTACTAAGTGCCAGACACTGTGTGAAGCACTTTACAAATGTGACATTATTTGATCCTCACAATAGTTCTGTGAGGTAAGTGACGTTATAATCCTCATTTTACAGATGAGGAAATTGAGGCAAAGATCACACACTTAGTGAATGTCGGAGACAGTATTTGAACTCAGGTCTTTCTGGCTAGGTCAAATACTCTAGCCAGTTCGCTATCTGAGATAGAGGCCAGACGATAAGGGGTTGAGGAATGAGTGGGCTCTAAAGAAGTAGAAACAATGACTATAAATGAGTCTTTCAGAGTTTGATGACAGGTAAGAAAAATGTAAGAAGACTAGCTTAGTAAAATTAGTCAACAGTATTTTTGTGTTGGGTTTGCTGTTGTTGTTGTTGTTGTGTTTCACACTTGCTGTGTGCCACAAACTGTATTAAATTCTATGGATTCAAAGAAAGGCAAAAATATGGACCCTGCTATCAAGGAGCGCATATTTTATGGGGAGAGACAACATGCAAATGACTATGTATGTATAAAATATATTTATTGTAAGCAGAAGATAATCTTAGCAGGAAGCCACCAGCAGAAAGTCCTCTTCCAGAAGCTGAGATTCGAACTGAATCTTAAAGGAAGTCAAGCAATCTAAAAGGCAGAGGTGAGGAAGGAGAACAATTTCAGACATGGGAGGCAGTCCATACAAAGGCAGGGAGTCAGGAAATGGAAGGTTGTGTGCAAAGAGCAGCAAAATAGTCAAGTAGCTGGATCATAGAGTATGTAGAAGGGAATAAAGTGTAAGAAGGAGTGTAGGGGAAGGAACAAGCATTTATTAAGGTCCTACTGTTTGCCAGGCACCATATACTCATTTCTTTCACATTTGTTTTTTTAATTCCATGACAATATACTGTATACTTTCATTCCCATTTTTACAACTATTCTTTTTGGGGACTCTTTGGCATGACTCCTCATCCATTGTACATTGGTTATTTCCAAAGATTCTGCTTTATACGCTCATTTCTCTTGACATTCTTTTCCTTAGAAATTTCCTCTGCTCATAATTTATGAGCACTTTGCCGATGACTTGCCAATAGGGATCTTTCTTCAGAATTCCAATCCTCTTTCCCATTTCTTATTACCCACTTCCTATTGTACAGCCCTCCAGCACTTCAAATTCAGCCTGTCTAAAACTGAGCTCATCGTCTTCCCAAATCTGCCTCAACCCCTTACTTTTGTGTTTCTGCTCATGGTAACTTGTTCTCTCTTCTCAGTAACTCTTTTTTGATTTCTGTCTCTCTTTCAAAGCATACATTCAGTCAGTTACTAGTTTAGCAATTGAATTCTATAAACATGCATTAAGTGGCCACTATGTGTATAACTGCCTGCTAAGCACTGGGGATACAGAAATGAAAACCACAGAATCTTTGCCCTAAATGGGTTTAAATTTTACTACAGAGAAAATAAAATGTACTCAGTATAAAATAAAGTAAAACATAACAGGAAGAAAAGGAGATACCACTGGATTGTGCTGGGAAAATTTGAAGAGGGGAAGAATACTCTAAGTCACAGATATAAAGAAAAGCTTCACAGAGGGGGCAGCACCTACAGTGAACCTTGAAGGAAGAGAAAGTTCCATTGATTCAAACGTAGTAATAGCTCTTTTCATCTAACTACTCTGCCTGCCATCATTTTTCTGCTGACAGTAGAAAGAGTGCCTGGATGTCTACAGAATAAGAAATTAAACACAATAGAGATGGCTTGTACAAAAACTAGAAGCAAGATTATACATGGTTAAACCATTATATTGACCTTCTACCTATGTATTATGTAGAACAGATATGATTATTAAATGTCCCCCCTCCCAAAAGTAATAATTTACAATCAGAATATGGAAAGTTTGAATTGCTAGCACTGGCAACAAAATCAACACTGAGAAGTAATATGCAAAGGGAAAGATTTTTTGAAAGTTATAAACTTTACAAACAACCATTCAAATCCATTGCATACCCCTGAACAAGTAGGTTCTCAGCCAACCAAATTTAAAATGTGTTTAAATGAATTTGTATTTGTTTTCCTCCTCTACCACTCAGATATTTGGAGAAAAAACGACTTTCTTTTCCTCGGTTCTTTTTTGTCTCTGATCCTGCCCTTTTGGAGATTCTTGGCCAAGCCTCAGATTCTCACACCATACAGGCTCATTTGCTGAATGTATTTGACAACATAAAATCTGTTAAATTTCATGAAAAGGTACATTCCATTTTGATTTTTCATAATGTATTTTTTTCCTTGTTATTATACACAACATAAGTTATTTTAAGCATGTAGAATCAGAATATTTAAGAACACATTATTGATGTGACACTTCACAATTTTAAAATATTTTCTCTTCTGATAATTAGTTTTGAAGCTCACAGTTACTTAATTTCTTGTGCTGAAAGCCTAAGTTGGTGAAAGACAGAAGTAAGATTAGGAGGAAAAAAGCAACAGAGAAAAAAAAGTTGGTGTATTTATCTTCATTTCTATATGAATGTATTTCTTTTTATGTCTTAACGTAGATCTATGATCGTATTATGTCAATTTGCTCGCGTGAGGGTGAGATGATTGAACTGGATAAACCTGTGATGGCGGAGGGCAACGTAGAAGTTTGGCTTAATTCTCTCTTGGAAGAATCTCAGTCCTCATTACATCTTGTGATTCGCCAGGCATCCACAAACATTCAGGAACCAGGCTTCCAACTGATTGAATTTCTTTCTTCCTTCCCTGCACAGGTCAATATTAAACTGAGATGGCATATTCTGCAGAATGTTCTTTCCAGGAAGCATGTGTTTTGAGTTTCTTGAATGATTGTGCTAATACAAAGCTCGAACATCTAGATTTTCATGAATACAAAGACAATGAAAACTTTGTTCACAAGTTACCTAATTATATTAAACTAAACTTTAAAAAAATACATAGCTAAAAGTTCCTCTTGGAATGTTTTTGTGCAATGTACAATTGAATTCTACATAAAATAGAAATGTATGGATATTGCCCTTAGAAATTTTCCATATTACTGTTTGGTTTTTCTAATACTTCAGTCTCAATATATGTTGAATATGTTTACTGGTAGAATGAAAAACTAACTAAAATACACCAAATTGTTTGTTTTCCTAAAGAAATATGATGTACTGATTGCTTCCAAATGGAAAGCATTGCTCTACCTGTTGTAGGGGCATAAAGAAGCAGAAGACTTGTCCTTTCTTTCCCTCAGGGAATTTACAGTGATCTGGGGGAGGTAAGGCTTAGACACAGGAAAAGATAACAAAATATACAGGAAAAGATAAGCAAAACAAAGAAAAAAACAACAGTACAACACAGTAATACAAGAGACACCTGAAGAGAATGCAGTCCTAATTTGCCCCATGATATATTTGTATGTATACATGTACATATATACACATACATATATACACATGCACACACATGAATGAAAAAATTACTGGTAGAGGATTTGGGAAAGTGAAGAGAAAGGCAATTACTTTAGGTTGGGGGCAATCAGCATCAGAAAATCTCAAAATTGAAAGAAACTTCTGAGACCCCCTAGTACAACTGCTATTAGAGCAAGAATTTCCTCTCCGATGCCCATGATGACATCACTCAGCCTTTGCCTGAAGACCTTGTGTGAAGAGTGACCCATTATTTCCCAGAAAAAAATACTTTGAATTAACATTTTGATAAATAATAGCTACTTATTTTATGGACAATTCTGTTTAGATATCTCTATATAAACATGCTTACATTGCCTTTTTGTTTCTATCAGGTTGGACTGTTAGGAATTCAGTTGATATGGACAAGGGACTCAGAGGATGCTCTCACAAATGCCAAGTTTGATAAAAAAATCATGCAGAAAACAAATCAGTCTTTCCTAGAACTACTGAATACACTGATAGATATGACCACAAAGGATTTAAGTTCAGTGGAACGTGTGAAATATGAGACTTTGATCACTATTCATGTCCACCAAAGGGATATCTTTGATGAACTGGTAAATACTTTTAGTAGCCTCCACTATCTACCCACTTAATTGGTTTTGATTTAATTGAATCAGAATCAAAGTTGAAATTCAGTTTAATCTTCTTCATAATGGTAAACAACTGCTTATACTGTTCTTTTTTTTCCTTCTCAGTTAGTTTTGTACATTTACGTGTTAACTATGAAAGGGTATATGTGGAATTTCCATTTTTAAAATATGTTGAAAAATTCCATTCAGCTCTTATTTAGCTAGGACTTCCTGTCTTCCTTTTTGTGTGTTTGCCTGTTACTTGTCTGTCTGCTTGTCTAATATTCCTCTATTTTTGAGGAGTAGGAGTTTTATATGTGTTATTCATCAGCATAGGGAATTCCCTGCAATTACACTATCTCTACCAAAACAGGTGTAATCATTTAAAAATTACTTATTAATTAAAGATAACGATGATTATTATTGCTATCGAGAACATTTTCATTGTTAATAGAAAAGTTTACTGAGATATTTGAGGTTTTTGTTAAATGAGCATTTTAAGTAATTTTTTTTTGCCAGTGTTCAATTTCAATATGTTATGTTCTAGATACTGTATTAACTTTTCATCTTTAACAGTTGATAAGCATAGAAAAGTTTCAGGAAACGGAAAAAATGGGCAAAAAGAAAGAAAGCCTGCTCTTGTGAAATCCTCCATTAGGTATAGAAGGTGACAGCTCATTATAATTAATGAAATACTAGTTTTTTTCCTAGAGTTCATTTTCTGTCCTAAATGTCATGGGATCATAGATATAGACTGGAAAGGACCTTAGAGATTATATGGTCTAAACTACCTCATTTTTATATGAGGTAAATGAGTTCCAAAAAGGCTAAGTGGTTTGGTTAAAGGTCACCCATGTAGCAAGGGGCAGAACGGGCACATGAGCCTAAGTCCTCCAACTTCAAAGCCAACACTCTGATTTAAAAATTTTCTGCTATTTTAATATCTATGTAGCTAGATTCAGTAAAGAATTAAGAAAGATTAGCCCAGAAATAATGACAGTAATTAGCATAATAATCTAAAATAATAATATATTTTAATACTTGAATATATATTCACCCTTAAATAGATTTAGGAGTCAAGAAATTTTGGAAATGAGATTTTTTTGATTTACTAAATATAGAAAATTTAGTACTTTACTAAAAAAATTCAAATGGAAATGCCACTAACCAGCAGCATAATAATATCCTGTAGAAGGCAGAATACGTTTGTAGGATTTTTAGATTTGCTTCTGTCTAATGTAAAAGTTTAAGAGTTCTTTTAAAAAAACACAATTCTTATCATTTTTATTGTATCTTGAATTGTTTATTTGTGTTTGTTTTTGTCTGCTAAATTATAAGATTCTTTCTGTATTCTACATAGATTATATTTTGTGTATATATTTATGGGAAGTATTTTGGTTTCTTAATTTGTTAAACTAATTTAAAAAGATTATATCTTGTTTATTGCAGAGACATTTAGTTTCACTGTATCTTTTTAAGGAAAGTACTCCCCTCACTCACACTATCCCCATGGTTTGCAAAAGGTTTCTTTATGGGCCTGTGAAATGAAGAGTAGATACTTTCCTCTCCCAGAATTCTCAGGAATTTCCATGATCCCCCTTTACTACTCTTTGCAGCCCAGTCAGATATTAATTTATATATGTGAAATAAATTATTCTCTCTCTTGTAATCAAGTATCTATTTTAAATTTCAGTGTCATATGCATATCAAGAACCCTACCGATTTCGAGTGGCTGAAACAGTGCAGATTTTATTTTAATGAAGACTCTGACAAGATGATGATTCACATCACAGATGTCTCTTTTATATACCAGAATGAATTTTTAGGCTGCACTGACAGACTTGTCATAACTCCTCTCACAGATAGGTGATGGAAGGATTCTGTGATTTTTTCCCCCCTTTCTTCTTTTCAAAATGCTTACGGTGTTTTATTATGTCTTCAGGTTTTATTGGTTCTTTTGTGTCTGAAATCTTGGAAACCAAGACATTTTTAGCATTATATGTGAGTTTTCCCATATATTTTATGCTGGATGGTGATAAAAATCTCCCCAGACTTACCCAGGAGGAGCCCATACAAAGCAATTTCACTTTGTCTCAATTGAGACAAAGTTAAAATGACCTTTGTGGAAATTGAAGGGCCATGAAGATGAATGGATTTTTCTTTGTTTTTATGGAAATAAAAAAAGTGTTACAAATCATAGTTGACCTTGACCACCATCTTATTGGCTCTGCTACTTAGTGCTATCCTATTGAAACAGCCAAAATGGCATTTGTACAACAAAGCAATGGAAAGCAAATAAATCTAAGATGTAGTGGAAAGAATTCTGAACTGGTAGTCAAGAGATCTGGATTTTAATCCCAGTTCTATCACTGGGGCAAATCATTCAGCTTCTTTTGGCCTTGATTTCCTCATGTGTAAAATGAGGGGGTACACTTGAGATTTTCAAAGATCCCTTCCATTGCTAAAATTCTGCCAGTCCATGACTCTACCTTAAACTTGTGACATCAGCTACATTGTAATTTTTAAAAAAATAATGCTTTGTTATTAATTAATACCAAATATAATGAACATTTCCATACATATGAACTTAGAAGAGAATTATACACTATGAATCTTTATTTATGTATCACTTGTTACTGATAAATTCATGTTTAGTGAATTTATCATATTTTTAAAAGTAAAAGAGATTTGTGGTGGGTTCAGCATTATTTCAAATAATAACGTAATTCTTCATTAATATTTATTAGAAAATAAATATTTTTAGAATATTTCTAATAACAAAACAATAATTCTTTTCTCTATTAGGAGATGTCTTTAAGACATCCTATCTCTGCTGTGAAGGTCTAGGCAGCAGTTGTTTTAAACACCCTTATTGAATAAGATGGTTTTTAGTTAGTATAAACAAGATAAGACTGGTCCTTGCGATATGTTATTACTTACATATTTACCTGTGCTAAGTTTGAGAAGATGAATGCTAGACAGAAGTGACAAGATGAGTGAATGGAAAAATAATTGAAAATAAGGTAACCCAATAACTCAAATTTTGGAAGAATGAACTCAAAGCATACCTTTTGTCCGCGTCATTGTAGAAGACATAGAAAGATGAGGAGGTGAAGTCTCTCCAAAAGAGAAAAGATTTGGTGGAGTAAATCAGGATTCTCCTTGTTTCCTCCTCCCTCTGTTTGAGGTTCAGACAGTATACATTTAGACTTTCTTCCTTTATCAGAAAGCTCTTCCCCCAAACAAATTTAGTTTGTTCTCTCATACTGTGTTCTAATCCCCTTTCTTCTGAAATACCAGTAAACCAGTGGTTAGTTTAGGTTAATAGTAAGATCTCTCTTTAGTAACTCCAACATAAAGAAAGTTAGGTGCATATGGATTGTGGGGGAGAGTGTAAACTTTACTTTGTCAGCCTGTAAATCTTTGAATGATGCCATACAAATGTGATTCCAGTACCCTTTGCGTTACTTATAGTTAGGATTCTTCTGAGCTGGTGATAGTTCATGTAATGACACCAAGTCAACACACCAGGAAATTTTGTGTTAGAGATGGGCTTCTGACACAGTGAACAATTTAGGATCATTTTAGGTACAACACAATTTCCCAAATCTCGTTTATCCCTTACCTTATAAAACTAATAAATAGTAGCAGAAATGAAGGATCACATAAAGATACTTTATCTGTTTAATAAATAATGTATATGAAACTAGAAAACTATACTTCTGTCCTTCTGTAACTACAAATTCGTGATTTATTTATAACATTGGCTTATATTTCCTTTTTTAATTCCTTCTCTCTCTTTTTTGGGAACTCTGACTTTTCACTTTTTTTTTCCTATTTATAACTTCTATCTGTGCCATCCCTTTATCCCCAAAGCATGAAACAAAACAAAATTCTGTTGTTATTACATAGACTATGTGATTAATATACCTTTGCAGTGGTGCAATGGAGCCAGCTTGTACTCACTGGCTCTGGATATTGAGGAAATAACTCAAAATTCAGGCCTCAATGGTGGGTCTACAGAGTAATCATCATGTCTGAGTAATAGCATATTAAGACATACAATACTAGCTAAGTTGTTCAGTCATTTCAGTAGTCTCTGACTCTTTGTGGCCACATTTGGGGTTTTCTTGGCAAGGATACTAGAATGGTTTGCTATTTCCTTCTCCAGTTTGTTTTATAGATGAGAAACTAAGGTAAATATGGTTAAGTTACTTGTCTAGGATTACACAGCTAGTAAGAGTGTGAGTCTATTTTTGAGCTCACAATGATAAACCGTCCAAGCTCAATGCTTTATGTACTGCATGACGTTACTGTTCATATTAGCTAAAAAGTGAATTTGATAAGATATAATTTGTTATAGATTTATTACCAAAACAATGGTTCTTATTTTAAAAATCTTGATTGTTCATTCCTAAAATATGTCCATAATTAAGTTTTAGCAAAAAGGATAGAGAATCCAGAACTAAGCTTCCTAGAGATAATGAAGAAATATTAATTTAATGAATGCATAGGTGATAGGATAATGTTTAAGGAGCAATCCTTGAAGTCAATAAGACTGAGATTCAAATCTCACCCCAACACATACTAGCTATATGACCATGGGCTAGTCACTCAGTCTCTCAGTTGCCAGGCAGCCCTCTAAAGATATAAATTACATATAAAGTGTAGTCTGCATTGATAGAGGTCTCTACACCAGAACTACTTCATACTCATGAACTCACTGGTTCGTGACTCACTTCTGTCAAATTGTGCAAAAAATGTATGGTAGAATCAAAGGACTTTGGACTTGCACTCTTATGTATTCTTTAAAAGATTTTTTTACTGCCACGAGATGCTGATACAGTAATATGAGCATCACTGTATCTACATTAATGCGTGAGGGACACCACCCCCACTCCCTTTCAGTTTACTCATTGACCAGGAAAATAGAGGATGAAACAGAAGTAATGAGTGTATAATTTAAATATTTTTGTTTATTTTTTAAAATTATAAAATGTTAAACTCCCCTGCTTTTAAAGGTAGGAATAGGGAACACAAATTTGTTCAAAAATATAGTGCAAAGTAGAAAATATACTCCTGTTCTGTATTATGGCCAGTTATGTGGAGGTGAAGGGTTGTTTAGACAAGGCAATGTAAAGGCAGGTGATGGGGAGAAAACCCCACAGATATTGCAGAAGGACAAATGCATGGGAGATACAGAGTACTGGGGAGAATGGAGGAAAAAAAATACACAAACACAGGCAGATACACAAAGACCCTGTGCTGCTCTCTCTAAGAAGGGTGTGGAATTGCTCCTTGGGTGCAACTGGGGGGTTGTCACAGAATGATGATGGATGTGGCGTAGTTAAAGCAGGCTTATTTAAGTAGCTGTGTCTTGATGGAGAGAGGCTGGTTATACTGTGCTCATGCTCAGGCACTTTCCACTTAAAATATTTATCATTATGTATTGAGATAATGGCATGTAAGTTGGTTGCCTCTTTTTCCTAATACACCAGAAACATTCCTATTACAGTAATGCCTGAGATGTACATTAGTTGATTAGCCAGTGCTTGCTAGTCTTTAAGTAATCAATGATTTCTGAAGCTGTACTATAAATGGGAAATTTAGCAGTTCGGCAGGGGGGAATATTACTCTCTCTACTGCAGGGACTAAAGTGACATATCCCAGAGGTGAGATGAAATGAAACAAAGGGCTAGTTTGGACCTGCTAACTAGCAGTTTCCATTCTTGGTTTAAGAGATGCATTTTCCTCTTTATTTTTCTGTACAAAGTTATTTGCATTTTAATAAGCACATTTTTTCATAAAATAGGTTTTTGAAGAGTACTGAGGCAAGCGGTCCTCATATTTTTGCCTCTAAATTTTTATTCTGGAATATTCTATTAAAGCTTAAGACTTTTGGGACACCCTGTATATATATTTTATAACTGAACATGTACACACAGATAGAATATATGCCATTTCCACATATGTGTGTACAATATATTCCGTATGTCTACTCCATATACATGTGTATTAATATTCCCAATATGCATAAACACATTGAATTATAAATATAAATGCAGCTTTAAAGCCTGATGTAATTCATGTGGGTATTTGTGTTTCATTTAGAACCCAATAAAAGATCTCTGTAAGTTGTTTTGTCAAAGACATGTATCCTACTGTGGCTACTCTTATGATAAGCCTCTAAAAATTTGACTGAAATGGAGGGGACATGTACTGTAAGCTACTGAGTCCACACTGGAAGTCTTTCTGTGAATATTTCAATGAAATCATTCTTCCCATTAAGAAGTTATCACTTTGGTTTTTGGTGAAATACCAGTACTAAATAGTGGTGTTCTATAAATTGCTTCCTTTCACATCATATTATTCTGGGAAATTTCCTACCACATCCAGATTTTACTCAATGCAGTTTTCCACTCTGAACAGTCACAAGATCCCATTATAGGAGTGTGTGTGTGTGTGTGTGTGTGTGCGCGCGCGTGACAGAGAGAGAGAGGGACAGACAGATAGACAAGCACATAGATTCAGTGAGTAAATTTGTGTTTACCAGGAAGTATGCCCATGTTGTGATGACTTATTCATATATGAATAATTACTTCCTTGTATGAGCAGCATCATCCAAACAAAGTAAAATCAAAGACTTACAGAGTTATAAATAATATCACAATGATCTAGCATATTCTTCTCATCTGGTAGGGAAGGAATTGAGGCCCACAAGGATTAAGTACCTCCTCTAAGATCATACATCTAAAATCCATATCTCTTGACTCCCAGACCAGAACTCTGTTTCTCATATTACATGACTTCTCGTCTGTTTTCCCACCACTCTCAATATCAGTCATCTTTCCCTCTCCTCTTCCCACCTCTATAGATGTTATATCACTTTGGCTCAAGCTTTGGGAATGAGCATGGGAGGAGCACCGGCTGGCCCTGCAGGGACTGGAAAAACAGAAACGACAAAAGATATGGGAAGATGCCTTGGTAAATATGTGGTGGTTTTCAACTGTTCAGATCAGATGGATTTCCGAGGACTGGGAAGAATTTTTAAAGGTGAGGTCAATAGTCAAAGTACAATAATACAAATTGCTAGTTTTCTTTAATAAAGTAATTTGATTTTTTAATGATAAAAATCAATCAAAACTCAAAGGGAATCTTGAAATATATTATAGTGGGTCATATGGACAAACATTATCAACATCACCAGACTGTTGTAGGATCCCTTTTCTCTAAGTTGCTTAGATTGGTGCTACTGAAGGGTGCTAAGTTAACCATCTTTCAGAGCTGGCTGCTTTGTTCACTTTACTCAACTTCTAATTCCCCATACACTCCTACTTCATTTCTGAATGAACGGATCTCTGATTTACTTTGACAGTAGGCTTCTTCCTTTACAACACCCTTATCCTCAACTCTCTGATACTATATATTAATCAAATTCTCTCTTTAAATTCCTTTCTAAGGGCTGGCACAGTCAGGGTCCTGGGGCTGCTTTGATGAATTTAATCGTATTGATCTACCAGTATTATCCGTTGCTGCACAGCAAATCTCCATTATTCTGACATGTAAGAAAGAACGTAAAAAGAGTTTTATTTTTACTGATGGAGACACTATACAGATGAACCCAGAATTTGGACTCTTTCTAACCATGGTAAGAAAATATAAAACCAACTGCTGAATTTCTTGCAGTATGGTCACAGGGTCAATATTTTCCCCTATGAATATAATTTTAGTTGCTTCTCATTAGTAAGAATTGGATTGTGGATTTTGGTATGCATTTATATGTGTGTGTGCATTTGGTTGCTCCTAACAGACTGATACGCCAGCTGAGAGAGCTATATATATATATACACACGTATATTAACACATATATTATATACACATGTCTATATATACATATAATCTGTACATATGTATATATACACACACACATTTGTGTGTGTGTGTGTGTGTGTGTGTGTGTGTGTGTGTGCTGATAGCTGGCCTCAGAGTTAGAAAGAACTAAGTTCAAGGTCAGATTCTGCCACATCCTGGCTTTGTGACCTTAGGAAAGTCATGCTTCATTCCAAGCAGCTCTCTCAGACTAAGTTGCTGATGGGCGATCATCTACATTGGTAAAGGAGATGCCCTACTAGGAGGTCTCTGATGATATCATAGGTCTGGCTGGTTAAGAAATGCCCATGAGTCATACCTGATGATCCATAGAATGGTAAATCTTGATAAGTGACATAAAGTCAAGAGTGGAAGTGACCTTAGAGATAATTTAATTCAACCCTTTAATTTTATAGATGAAAAAGCTCAGGATTAGAGAGGAATTGTAGCTTTCCTAATTTCACCTATATAGCAAGAGAGAAGTCAGGATTTGAACCTAGGTCTTTATCACAGTCTTTCCCTCACTGTACCACATTGATAGCAATTGCATATTTATTGCATCTGCATCAAATGTCCTTTCGGTGTTGTTTTTGTATGTGTTTAATGCTCTGTGATAGTAATTTATGAGAGCAGAATCAAGTTTTATTTAATCTTTGCCTCTAGCTCATTGTTATTAGCAGAAGGTTGGCTTGCTGTCATGTTCAGGGTAGGGTAACAACAACTTGGCAACAACAACTCATTGAACTATCTACTAAGTCATGGAGGTGTTGTGAGCTATGTCAGTGAAGAAAGTAAATTATCAGTCTTTTGGCAGATTTGAAGAATCTCCTTGGTGAGTCATTCAAAACTTTGTATGTGGTAGGCATTTGGCCTGGGTTAAGCCTCCTTAAGGACAGGCCTCTGATAGTTTATATTTGATACTAGAACAAAATAAGACATTCATAGGTCATTTAACAGTTACCGAAAGGAGATTTACTTTAGCCATAGCGGGAGACAGGTGTGTTCAAAAAAGATCGATTTTGAGAACCTTTCCTTTGATATAATTCAGCTGAGTGAAGCTTCAATCCAATTTCACTGGCCAAACATCTCAGAGTCCTTTCAGCTCCTTGGGACTGCTTTGAACTCAGGTACGTATTGAGGAAGTGACATAGACAGTCTGAATCTTTAGTCCCCTGAGAGAAATCCTTGAGGAAATTCTTATACTTTTAAAGGAAAAATTACCCTAGCCTGCTCATGGCAGCAGGGGTTAGATTATTGCTTAATAATTGTTTGAATGACACCTCTTCTGTTTAGAACCCTGGCTATGCTGGTCGGCAGGAGTTACCCGAAAACTTAAAGATTAACTTTCGTTCGGTGGCTATGATGGTTCCTGATCGCCAAATCATAATCCGAGTGAAGCTGGCTAGCTGTGGCTTCATCGATAACATTGTCTTGGCAAGGAAGTTTTTCACGTTGTATAAACTATGTGAGGAGCAGCTCTCTAAACAGGTGAGACTACCCAAAGTTTGTCTTGCATCAATGCATCACTCGATGTCTTTGATTCAAGTTTTATTTGTTGGAAAACTATGTAGGGGGTGATGATTTAAAGACACTTTCAAGGGGCAAATAAATATAATCACAAGTACCACTACAATAATAATCCTTTGTATATGCATCTGACTGCTAAGAGGGACCGTTTAAATGTAAAACATAAATGTATGCCACAGATACAGTTGTCCTCTGAGAAAGAGAGAGAGAGATATAACCCTAGGAGGGCCTGGGGTCAGTCCCACCTCTGACATGTAGGCAATTGTTGAAGACTAGAAATTGCAGAGAAGGTGTCATCCTGATTGGCTAAAATAAGATTGCTTATTTGAGACACATATTAGAAAATATTACATATTAGAAATAATATTAACATAGAATTAATCACATTATACTATATAAAATATATGATAATTATCACATATTAATATAATATGGCTTATGATATTTATAACCATATGTAAGTAACTTAAATTTATAAGTAAATTTAAGTTACTTACATATGGTTATAAATTACATATATGATGTATTACTATATTATCTAATTATTATATATTAGAGAAGAGGGAAAAAGGGGTTGTATTGCACTCATGATTTCATTAGTAGAGGGAGTTCTCACTGTGGATGCTTCCCCTACTGTTGAAGATAAGTGACTTCCCTATAATTTATAATCTTAAAGAGTGACTTATGGCACTGAAAGATAACTTGCTCATGGCACATAGCTAGTACGAGTGAAAGATGGGACTTGAACGCTGACTTTTTTTGACTCATTTACCTGCTATCTACCCTCTACCAGACTGTCTCTTAGCCAGGTTTAGAGTAGACATTTAATAAATGTTGAATCAAGGAATTATTGCATTTAATCCCATCTATGTACTCAGCCTCCACTGCCAAAAACTTTAGTGCTGAAAGGAGCCTGGGAGCCAATGAATCCACAACCCCAGCTTCCTTAGTTTTCTGGATAATAATAATCAAAGTGATACTAAAGCCAGCAAGTTAAATTTTTAGTATGAGTACTTTGTAATTTGGACATCAGCAAATGCTATAAATCAAGGCTTGATTTATTATTCTGTTGCTTGTCTTAGGTCTATAATCTAGATTTAAGTACACGATAGAGAAATATTAATAATGTGGATAAACATTACAAGTATGTCTTACTTTTTTTGGGGGGGGGAGGGTTGGGCATGGTGGGAATTGGTTGTGCCAACCAACAAATACCTGACTCGAACAGGCACAGAGAAGTTAGGTTACTTAGCCAAAGACATCCAGCTGGTGAGATATGCAGCCAAGTTTTGTGCCTGATCTACTGTAACCTTCTCACTAGTATCTCACATTCTGCTTCTGCCCTTTCCAAGCCATAATATCAACCATTTGTCTACTCTATTCCAAGTCTTTCCTTTGTCACTGTAAATCACATTACCAAGTTCTCATTTGGTGCATCAAGCCTCTGCATGCCCAGCTCCTATGTTGTTTCTCAGTCCAAACTCTTCATTTATTTTCTTGCTTTTGCTGTCCTGTTTCTTATACTTCTACTTAGAAATATTTTCTCATCTTGCTGTTGCCTATACAGAGAATAGTTTTTTGTTTCCTGTATAATAAAATGATATCCTTCTCTTCCTTCAAGCTGAAAATGAGATTTTTTACATGCCTGGGAAATTTCCCTAATTTTCCCCATTAGGTAGTTCTATTAGCATATGTCCTAGTGAATTCTTGTACTCATGAAATAAGTTTCATGAAATGGAACAGATTTAGTTTGTTTCATGTTCTCAGTTTGCTTTTCGAAGTATTCTGAGAGAAACCTGTGCTTAGCACCAATTGTTTATGTACATTTATCAAAGGATAATCATCATTTAATCACCACTGCACTGTCTGGGAATCCTTCTGGATAAATTATATATTTTTTTCTGAAAGCTACTATTGAAACAATAATTTTTTTTAATTCCCTAATTCTTTAGGTACATTATGATTTTGGACTACGTAACATTTTATCAGTACTCAGGACTTTAGGAGCAGCGAAAAGAGCTAACCCCACTGACACAGAATCAACCATTGTCATGCGTGTGCTAAGAGATATGAATCTTTCTAAACTGGTAAGCTTTACAGATGGGCATGTTCCACTTACTTAAGCACTGGTTCCACTGATCAAGCACTAATAGCTATTAGAGATGTTTATTAGAGATGCTAATGACAAAGGACTTAATGGCTATAGAAAACACTAGGGAAAATAAAAATAATATTGTCTACATGTTATCCAGTATAATCTATATTTATTGTGACTGTCATAGTATATCTCTGAACACAGGCTAAGTAATTTTAGCCAGGAAGATAAATGAAGAAATTTTATCAGTTAAGGTCCTGTTTATATGTCTGTTGCTAATGAATGATTTTTATTCATTTTAACTAAAACTCACCCCCCTCACCTTGCCTATCAGTATGACAGGTGAACACGTTATTTAAGTTGTAAAAATTTGTAAGAAGCTTAAATTTTTTAAAAAAAATTTATAGCAGAGAATGAGGCTCAGCCAATATACTGACAGACACAATTAATAGAGTCCAAAGGCAGAATGATATAGTTTATAGCATTCTAAATTTAGAGTCAGGAAACCTGAGTTCAAATGTCATCTCAGAGGCTTATTAATTGTATGGCTATGGGCAAGTCATTTAATCTCTCCTGTCCTCAGTTCCTGCAGCTGTAAAATGAGAAGGTTGTACTTGATGACCTCTAGTGTGTCCCAGTTTCTTTGTTCTGTGGTCTGTCTTAAGTGAATAGATGTTCATCCTTCATAAGAGAAGTATAAATAGAATTCTTACTTTCTCAATTTGCTAATGAGTTCTCATCTATTATAACTGTTAGTGTTTTCTTAATCTTTAACTGGAATGTGTATAAACAGTAATGCTAGCAAGGTTTTGTGTCATATTTGGAGGTGGTAACAGATGGCATTTTTTTTGATTTCTGGTAAAGATAATGAAAATGTGTAGGTTCATAATAAGATGGTATGTGTATTACTAATTGTTGTCAAATATATAGGACTGTATTAGTCTTTTGGGGGCTTAGGTAAAATCTTTATTTTACTGGTAAAAATGATTTGTCTGATTTTCTTTTCATTTTCTTTCCCTTCCTTCCTTTTCTTTTCCCTTAGATTGATGAGGATGAACCTTTATTCCTGAGTCTGATTGAAGACCTTTTCCCAAACATACAGCTAGATAAGGCAGGTTACCCTGAACTGGAAGCTGCAATTGACAGAAAGGTAATGTGTGTGTGTGTGTGTGTGTGTGTGTGTGTGTGTATGTGTGTGTGTGTATTTGTGCACAAGATGTTTGTTCAATATTGTTGTCTCTGAATTAAATTGATATACTGAGGCCCCTATGGTGATACCTACTGGCTAAAGAGAGACTATGGCAGTGCTTTTGATTATTTTTTATGAGAGTAACCAAATGTTTTGGTTAACAAACCAAATAAAGTGAAATATAGCCTAAGAAATCAGAAGACCTGAGATCTAATCTTGACTCTATTACTTAAAAATTATGTGACCTTAAGGGTAAGAATCTCTTAACTTCTCTGGGCCATTATCTATAAAATGGTGATGATAATGCCTTCCATTCATACCTCACAAGAAGGAGACAGGAACTATACACACACACACACACGTGTATATGTATATGTATATATATATATATATATATAAAATGTATGCATGTATACATACACACATATACATGTGCATATTTATGTATGTTGTATGTATAGGGAACTCTCAGATAAAGAAACTGACAAAGGAGGTTAATACTTTCTCTGCAATTTATAGTCTAAGGTAGTTGTTTAGAACAGAAGTATCAAGGCAAAACTCCCAGTGTCTAAACCATATTGAAATGCAATTGGGAAATATTTAACAAAGAAATATATAATACAGCACAGATAATGTTAATTTGTGGTTTTCTGGGTTAATATTCAGACTATAGGAATCTATTTCTATTTCAGTTTGGCACCAGTGACCTAGAGCACTAACATGTTAAGCCAGTTGCCCCGATTTCTTGATTCTCACATTCAATTCTTTCTTTTTGCTTTAAGAGTAGAAAAAAAAGATTATAAAATATTAGGTATGAAAACAAAATTTTGTTATTCATAGGTTTAAAAAATGTATATATTAATTTTAATAAGGTAGCAACCAAATCATCCTATTTTCTTTGCATTTTTGAGGAAATACTTATTTGTTGATTTGCTAATTTTTAAATGGTAAGCAATTCATTAAATCTCTTTATTTTTTATGATTGTTAATATAAACATTCTTGAACAGAAATTTTCCACTGTACTGATTTGTTTTTGTCTCATATATTTTGATATTTGTATTGATATTGTCATTATCTTTAATATAATCTTTTGAGTTATTATTGTTTCATCCATGACCCGTGTGTTATAAAATTGGGCATTTCAAATTTACAGCTATGTTTTGCTCATAGTTCCCTTGTTTATTGGTATTTTTAATGTATTGGATCAATCAAAATATTAACAAATATTTAAGTGCCTACTCTATGACAGGAACTCTTGAAACCTTTATATTCTATCAATGATGTGCATAATTAGGTAGGGTGCCATAACAAGTTGTGTTGCATATAATTATATACAAGCTACATCAAAAGAGAAGATAGTGTTAGGGTGAAGATAGTGTCATCTTGGGATGAATAAAAGCTTTATGAGGAAGGTGGCCTTGGAGTTGCAACTTGAGAGAATTTAAAGATTCTTAGTAGAGGTGTGTATATTCCAGGCATGGGGGTTAGACAGTACAAAAACATGGAGATGGTGCCATGGATGAGAAACACTAAGAAGGACAATTTGACTGGACTGTGTTAAATATGCAACACATCTGGGAAACTAGCTTGGGGCTGGCTTGTAAAAAGCTTTAAATGCCTAGAAGTAGACTTGACGTTTGATCCTAGAGGCAATAAGGAGTCACTGTGGTTTATTCAGTAAGAGTGTCATGGTCAGTTTTGCACATTATGAAAATTACTTTCATAAATAGGTGAGGATGGATGAGAATCAAGAAGTAAAATGAGTCACAATCAGGAGTTAGTAGAAAATTTAAAATCTGTTTTGTTATGGTTTCAGACTTTATTCTTAAATTATCCTCCTGATATTGACTCAAACAAAGATGTTATTCAATCACGTGGGCAGGATGCTTCCCTTTGTTTTAATGTGATATTAGTAAGTCATTGAAAACCTGTATTATGATGATAAGTTGAAAAATCTCAAAATATTTTTCAGTTTTCTATTTGTGAGTGTGTATTAAATCTGATTTTACTCATTGGAATCTTGCATTAAATTGGAATGACTTTGTTGTTTGGTTATGGTTTTAGGTTGAAGAAGCTGGTTTAATTAATCATCCTCCTTGGAAGCTGAAAGTTATTCAGTTGTTTGAAACACAGCGGGTGAGACATGGAATGATGACCTTGGGACCTAGTGGGGCAGGGAAAACAACCTGCATCTACACCTTAATGAAATCAATGACAGGTATGGAAATATTTAAATTGTGAGTTATCCAAAGTTGGAATAGTAGTCCTGTATTTTAATTGTGGGCTCCATACCCCATTCAGGTCCAATTTCTTATTTACATGATTTCTTGAGGTCCTTTGAATCTAGTGGGGAGGAGGGAATGGAATGGTGGTGTGGTGTATGGTGTGTTTGTCTTTCGTTGCCAAAGAAGATCATGCCATCAGAGATATGATGACATGACTTGCACTTGACTTTGTTTTGAGTGAGGGAGGGCTGTGCAGATCACCAGCCTCACCTCTCCTCCAGAGCCATCAGAATCCAGTGACCAGATATTCATCAGGATGACTGGAGATGACCCAGGATGAAGCAATTCGGGTTAAGTGACTTGCCCAAGGTCACACAGCTAGTGAGTGTCAAGTGTGTGAAGTGAGATTTGAACTCAGGTCCTCCTGACTCCTGCACTGGTGCTCTATCCATTGTACCAGCTAGCTGCCCTAAGAATTAAGTGTCTGAGGCAGAATAAGAATTCAGGTCCTCTTGACTACAGGACCAGTACTCTGTCCCCTACACCACCTAACTGCCCTAAAGAAATGGAGTAGAGAGGAAGGGAGGAAGGTAAAGATTCTAGTCTCTGGATAGCTCCCATGAAGCCCTAGATTTCAGGCTTTGTTAGTGGATAAATGGCAAGGGAGATCCTAGTGGAAGCAATAGCTGTTGATATATATGTACCATTTGTAATTTGATTATTAAAAAAGTCAGAGACCCTGTTGGATTCTAGGAGGCTTGTGTTCTAATTTTATCTTTTAAAAAAATTTACAATGTACCTGACATTTGTAAGTAACTGAGTGAGATACAAAGATTAAGACATATTCTCTGACCTCATAGAACTTATAGTATAGTAGGAGGATACAAAATGTAGAAAGATAAACATAATTTAAATTATATTTGGTAAATGTATGGAAAACATCCAAGCCAAGTGATTTGAGAAGTGTAGGAGTGGGGAGATTAACTGCTGCGGACTGTGATGGGAGCAATCATTCATCTAAATTAGTAGAGAATTGTGGGAAGCACCCTCTCCAGCAACTCAAAAGGTTGCCTTGAGCAGAACATGAGTGAGGATAGATACTAGACCTGTGATTTCATTGGCATAAGATGGTCTTAGTGAATCATATCCTTTACCAATGCATGTTGACATCTTCTCTGAATCTTACAGTTTTAGAGAATTGGCTAGAGCTTTTAGAGGTTAAATGATTTCCACAGGGCCACAAAGCTAGTATGTGTCAGAGGTCTATCCAGACTCAGATCTTCCTTCTTCCAAGGTCAGCTCTCTATACATTAGTCGACACTACCTCTGACCTATGACTTCTAGAACTGGATTTAATATTGGCTCTTCTTCAATGTGTTGTTGCCCAATTCTGACTGAGTAGTCTTCCCCAAGATGTGTAAATATTGGCTTATCTCTTGCAGTTTTAACTTGTTACTGACCCCAATTTTGGTAGCTAGCCAGCTTTCCCATTAGGTAGGCCCTGTCCCTGGAGAGAGCCAGGTGCAACAGGACAAAATCAAGGAAAGATGCATTATGAATGTGGCATTTGTACCCAGTTTTCTCCTGAGATCTGCATTCTTTAGATAATTTTTCTGTTTTGATTATAATATCATTTCCAGGCTCCCAGGCTCCCAGAGGACCTCCTTTCCCTCCTCTCCCCCCCACCCCTCCCCCCCAGCTATCACTATGTTATTATATATTTCTCAGTCTTCTTGAGCCAGGTGTTACAGAAAAATTTGAGATTTGTTTATTTTTCTCATTCTGGCCAGTTGAAAAACTGAATATCTATTTTTGAAAGGTATGGTAACACAATTGTGAGTGTTAGTAAGGTCAAGGACTACTATCTGGTCAAAATATCTCTTCAAGTGCTAGATGAGTAGATATAATTTCAGTAGGAAGAGATGAGGTATTAGGGAGGGCATTTCAAGTGTATGGATCACTGAGCAAGATATGTTATGGAACAGAGAGAAGTTTGTATTGGGGATGATAAAGAGTCTAGTTTAGCTAAAACCTAGTGAATATGGAGAAAAGTTGCATGATTTAAATCTGGAAAGGTAGGTTGGTGTGAGATTGCGGAAGGTCTAGAATGCCATGACTGCTTTGTATTTAATAGGTAAGAGGGATCTATCTATTAGAGGATTTTGATTGTGTAGGGGATAACATTATAAAATTTATCTATAAGGAAGATAAAACTAGCAGTACAATGAAGGAAGGATTGTATGGTGGCAAAGATTAGAGGTTGGAAGACCATTTTGGAGGAGGAATTTTTTTGGAGAAGATAATTAGTTTAGCTTTGGAAATAGTGAATTTTAACTATTGATCTTCCATTCAGATATCATTTTGAAATGTAGTCCTCAAGATGAAGAGAAAAATTAATGTTGAAAATACAGATTTGGGAATTAATTAGGGATAATAGTCAAAATTATAGAGTCAATGAAGTTGATGAGGGAATGTGGAAAGAAAAGGAGGTGAAGAGCAGGACTTAGGAAGATATCCACAAAGAATCGGAATAATAAAGAGGACACAGTGAAGAGACAGATGAAGAGATGGGTAGGAAAAGAGACTATAAGGTTTTAAAGACCAAGGAAGGGGATTCTAGAAGGATGAGATAGTCAATTAAGTTGAAAATTTTACTGAGGTCAAGGAAGATAAGGAGTGGTGAAAAGCTTTTGCCTTAAGAAATAAGGAGTCCAATGGTAACTTGTGATGAGACCCATCCCATGGCTCCTGGTACAAGTCTCACAAAACACAAGTAGGAGTAACCCTAAAATCAACTTTTTAAGAAAAATTTAATTGAGTGGGCATTAGGATGGAGAAGAAACACAATAGAAAGTCTTTCAGACATAAGAGAGCCCCAGTACGGAGACAAAATCACATGTGTTGTTGAGTAAATTTCTACTGAGGAGCAGAGTGAATATAGGATGAGAAGAACCTTGCCTGTCACAGGTATGGTATATGTGAGAAAGAGTAACCATACGGTACCAAGGATAATCAATGCAAATAGGAAGCTAATTGGATATTAATTGTAATTGTTTAGAAATCTTATCAGTATCTTCCAGGTTTTGGCATCCTAGTGCAAACCAGGCTGTACTATCCTAGGTATGGCACAGAAACTCAGATTATGGGGGCCTGATTGTAGGGGTAAGGGAATAGGTAGTAAGGAAGGCTGCAGAAAAAGGAAAAAAAGTAGTTGGTTTAATGGAAGCAGTCATATCCTGTGGGGCCTGGATAAAGCAGCAATTCATTTCAGAACTCAGAATTCCAAAAGCAGGCCTAAATTTTGGTGGAACAACTCTAGTCAGGTCACACAGAGAGAATTTCTTGGGTATGTTTTAGGGATAGTTTCTGTCTCTTCTTTCTTGACTAGAGGATGATTCTGTGAACTCTAAAAGTTGGAAGATTCAGACTTTCTGTCAGATTGGTCACAATGTCCCCAGAACAGCAGTGGCCGATTACAGTGTTATACTGGTAAATGAGGACAAATTAAATACACTAAGGGCAGGTAGCCCCAGGACTCTGTAAGAGCTCCCACCCTGAAAACTTAGTAGAGAGCTACACATTTCACGAGGGAATGCCATGAAGATTGGGCAAAAGAACTTCCAGAAACCAGGAGTTGTGAATTATACCTTTGTCATATGTGCTCTGTAAGGTTGATCCTACTTTTCCCCTGACTCTGTAGGTACTTGTGGGAGAGTGTGTCCCAGACTTTATGGGAGAATATTTTATATCAACCATTCTGTTCCTTTGTGAATCTTTTTTTTTTTTAAAGCTAATTAAGGTTGTCTAGGTAATCATGGGAGTACATCTAAAGGGAGAGCATGAATTATACTATTAGAAACAACTCCCCCTTTCCCACCTCCTTGTATTTATCCCTACAATCTTGAGGATGCAAGTAGTTAAGCACCCCTTGTGTCTCCAACTTGCTTGTGGGAATGGTAGTTAGGTCTGGAGGATAAGCTACATAAGGGTTTACTACGTAAGGATATGATCTTACCTACCTAAAAATAATATTCCCAGTCTTTAGCTCTGAATAGTCCTTGAGCAAAATGTTTTATCCAACAATGAGTCTCTAGAGAGGTACTGAATGAATGAAGTGCATTTTCTCCAGTTTGAGATTCTTTTCTTTGTATGATCATATGTTCATGGTACTAGATAGGCCATGACTTAAGTTAGAACAGTCAGATCAATCAAAAGAACTAAATTAGATGAGATTTCTTCCAGAGTTTTAAATTTGGCATGCTGGAAAAAGAATCTGTTGCTGGCTAAATAATCATAGTCATTTGGTTAATGAATTATCAACTGGAGCACAGATCCTTCTATCGTAGCTTTTTTAATGGTTTCCAGAGAATACATTCACATGTCAGCGCAGTTTCACTTGCTTAGGGATAATGTAATACCAATCCACAATGGAAGACTTAATAAGATAAAGTCAGTTTGGAAGGAGGTGAGTCTGAGGCACGTTAAATCAAAAGAAATTAATCTTCCTCCTTAGGGGCCACAGTATTGAATAAATAATACCTTACATCTACAATAGACAGGTTCCTCATGGATCCTGGGAGCAAATGGGGAACATTCCAATGTTAACAAGAACTAGATGTGAAAGGGTCACTTTCAGGTCTATTACCCTTCTCATCCAAGCAGCTAGAAGGAAATGGTTGCCAACTAGTGTATAACTAAGGATGAGAGGAGCTGAGGACACAAGTGTTACTATCAGTTATTTATTATGATATTCCAAAAATTAAAGTTGGGGGTAGGATTCTGCTTCTGATAGCCAACATACCATATATTCCATGATCATTTTTTAATGCTTTCCTGTTCTCCTGAAAAAAAGAGTTTAAAAAGTAAATAAAAAAGAGTTTGGGCAAAGTTTTGTGGATTACACTCATTGCAAAAGATAAAATATGGCCATCAAATTGAAGTTCAGGGCAATAAAATAGTACTGATTACTAACCTGCATAGTTTTATGAGGCGTTTAGAGGAAAGCGTAGAACACATTTTCACAGACTTTAATGTAACACCTTTCTTAATGTGCATGTTTGCGTATATATGGCCCTTTTATTTGTAAAATTATATTCTAAGTTTCTTCTAATGATTTTTAAGTCTTAAAGCTTATTGATCTCTTTGGTTCTGATTAAACACAAGTCTTTCCTGGAAACTCATGCAGAAAAGTCCAGCAAATTGAAGAGTAATTTTAAAGGTTGAATGATAATGATTTAAATATATTTCTGTGGTTGGCCATAAGGGAAAGTCCTGAGATGCATGCGACATTAGTTTAGCCTGTCTTTTCCAAGGTGAGTAAGAACACATCCCAGAAAATCAAAGTTGATAATGTGGAGAATAAAGCATCTTCCAGGTGGTATTCCAGGCACAAAATTTAATCAGGTACATCATAAACCAAAAGACTTTTGAGCTGTGAAGTTTAAAGAACTCCCAGATTACATTAGTGCTTTCATAAATTTTAGCATGGTGTCCTTTATTAACCCTCTACAATACAGGCTTTTTGCTTCTCAGTAGGTGAAGAATAAAATAACCATAGTCTATGAAGTGTTAATGATTTCAATCATATATGTATGGATATGTTATTTATACATGTATGTATACATATATGTGTGCATGCACAGGTGTGTATATTGTACAAATATATTTTTAAAGGATTCTTGCTTTTAATTTTTCACTGTCTGGTGATGCTTCATCAAAGACAACACTGATGACAATATAATATTGTTCATAAATACTGTTGTATGTAAATTAGTTGTAATATAGTACATTTTATTTGAGGATTTAGATATTGACTATTTGGATTTATCATCTCTAGACTGTGGAAAGCCACACCGTGAAATGAGAATGAATCCCAAAGCTATCACAGCACCCCAGATGTTTGGTCGTCTTGATGTGGCTACAAATGACTGGACAGATGGGATTTTCTCCACTCTTTGGAGAAAAACTTTGAGAGCAAAGAAAGGTAAGAAAAAAAAAGTACAAAACTAAAAATTTAAAGATACTTCTAATAAAAAATCTGTTTCAAGCCAATTCAATTCAACAGTTTTATTAAGGAGTCACAGTGCTAGGTACTAGAGATACTAGAGAAAGGAAGTCTCTGCCTGGAAGTAGTTTACAAGTTTGGAATAGAAAGGGAATTGTGTTCTCAACGTTAGTACTTTAACAAAGATCAAGAATTTGGGGTTCCGTAAACTTGATAATTTCATATTCTTTAGGTGTGCAATATGTGAATGTAGGACTTAATTTTCCTGATTGATCTTTGGCAATATTGAATTAAATCAGCAAGCATTTATTAAGTGCCTATGCAATGTAAAGCATGTGTAGACCCTCTGTAGATGTTGAGAAAGATACTATGGCTAATTAGACCATTCCCACTTGAGCTAATAATCTGATAGGAGTGGTGAAGTTTAAGAGTAGGAATGTGCTGGTAAATTAAGAATTAGTACTCTGAAAAAAATGTATGCATGACACATTTTTAAACTTAATTTGCATCACTGACATTTTAATTACATTCTTAGGTCTAGACAATCAATGAAACAATACATCTAGACCTAATTTTTAGCATTTGCCTGTTTCCAAGGTATAAATGATCACATTGAAAACCGATCAGTATGTACAAGGTGACTCCAGCACATTCCTGGCTTAAGATACTACTCAAATAAGTTCCACAATACAGACTGTGCCAAGTGTGAAAGTGAGGTCCAGAGTGTAATCATGGCATATTTGAAGGAGAGATTAGTTTCGGCTTGGAGGGTCAAAGAAGGTTTTCATAGAAGAGGACCTTGACGGAGGAGAAACTTAAAAAGAGAAAACTTTGTCTTTGACAAATTGATATTAAAACATGACGATTACTTCAGTATTTAGTTCATTTTTATTCAGGCATCACAAGGGTCATGTCTCAAAAAAAAGTTCACTGAAAATAGGGTACCTTGTGAGAAAAAAAAATTGTGAAAGACATGAGTTTTGAGTCTTTTCCCTTTCAGTGTCTTTTTATTGTGCTTTGGCTTTTATTTAATGAAAGGTGCAAATGTGACATTTTGGAAGTGTAATTCTTTAGAAAGATGAGGCCTGATCCCGTTCTGAAGAAAATATCTTTAAAAAGTGCTTGGAAGACTGAATTAGTGCAGTTGTACCCAACTGCCTATTCTGGAACAGAAATCTCTGACAAGTAAATAATTTAAATTGTAACTTTAGATAGAAACAGGACAGGTGAATTGAATAGAAATGGGTCTTTATGAAGTGACTTATCCTGTAGTCATAATATTTTTTAACATTTCCTAGGATAAGAAAATTTATTGCCATTTATAAGTAATTTTCCTCTGGAAAAAAATATCTACTTGCTATCTATCCTTTCTCACAAAACTTGTGTATAGTGACTCATGTCAATTTTTTTTCAGTTGAATAGCTAGTTCAATGGGTTAAAATAGAGATTTTATTTAAATTTTATTTTACATCTGAAGCTTATTTTTTAATTTTAATGGGACAATCATGACTACAAACCTTATTATTAAATGTCAGCTGTTCATGAAAAGTAATGGAATTCAGCAAAATTTCCTATCATTGTCAAGTTATGTGCTGAAATGAATGATAGAATTCTTATTGGCAATCCAATGATGACTCGATGTCAATTTTTCTTTTTTAGGATTTTGATACATGTTTATGGAGTGTAAACCTGCTAATATATTTGATAAAATAGAGGAACAACTTTCTTTTACAAGATGATAAAAATACATACATATGCATGTATATACAATATATGTAAATATATATGTATGTGTGTATGTACATGTATACACACACACACACACACACACACACACATATATATATATATATATACATATAAAATATATCTTTTTTGGGTGTTGTGGTTATTCTAGGAGAACACATCTGGATAGTTCTTGATGGCCCAGTGGATGCAATCTGGATTGAAAACTTGAATTCAGTTTTGGATGATAACAAAACTTTAACACTTGCAAATGGAGATCGTATCCCTATGGCTCCAAACTGCAAAATAGTTTTTGAGCCTCATAACATCGATAACGCTTCTCCTGCTACAGTGTCAAGGAATGGTATGGTTTTCATGAGTTCCTCCATCCTCAATTGGAGTCCTATTCTTGAGGTACGGAGTGCAACTTCTATAATTAAAAAAATGAATATTGTTTTTGAATAGATTTTTATTTTTCTATTGATTCTCTGAATAAAATTTAGTTGCTTTGTCAAAGTTCACAGTATCTTTATTACACTGAAATATTTATATGTTAACTACCCATGAATATCTTTGTTATATCATCCTGGTCAGTTCAATTCACAAAAAGTTATTTAAGTATCTGCTGTGTGTGAAGTATTCAGATAGGTGTTCTGGAATTAAAAAGTGAAAAAATGACAGTCCATACCCTTAATGAATTTATAATTTAGTATTTTATAAGGGAAATTTACCGATTCTCTCTTTTCCATTCCTGTGCAATAGTAGTTTTATAGTATGAATAAAGTTTGTATATTTTATGTTTTCGAAAAATTTTATTTTAGATTCAAAACACTAGAATACAAATACAGAATAGAGAAAAAAATATAAAATAAGAAAAAGAAAAAAACCCATGCCATGTATATAGCAGAATATACAAGAGGATTCAAAATACATAGCTATAAATTTTCATTTCCAGAAAGTCTGTATGATTTAATACTACATGTTGGGTTAAGAGCTCTTTTCCTTTTCTTTTTTTCCCTGTAACTTTTCTTTTGCTCTCTGCTGTGCACTTCTTACTTTGTTCTTTTTTTGCCCTTCCTCCCCCTCTCCCCCAAAGGCTACAATTAAGTGTGTGAATACACATATAAATACGTGTGTATATATTTAAACATATATATATATACACATATTTATATGTATATACACACATACATATATACACAGATTCACAAACATGTATAGACATATACTTTCCCTAACAAAATCTCCTGCTGATTTTTGTTTTTTGTCTGTGTATAATTCTTGCTTCCTGTCTTTCCTGCCTCCTCTACTTTACTTCTACTGGGAACCTTGCCATTATATTACTTAGTCTATTTCCTCCAAGGATCTCTCCCCTATCCTCCCATTCCCATAAATCTAAACACCCTTCTATAGCCTTCTATAACCTATTCCCTCACAATCTCCTCTAGAGATCTCTCCTCTATCCTCTCCCCCCTTCCTGTCCCCTTACAGTTTTATTTCTTCTGAATTTAGAAGACTTTTATACTCATATATATCTACATAGATATATCTATATGGATACATCTATATATCTATATAGATTTCTCTCTCTCTCTCTCTCCCCCTCTTAAACCCATTGCTGATGAAAGTAGGTTACCAGAAGTACTAGCCCTTCTCCCCATATGATTCCTCTGTATCAATTATTCCTTTTTCACTTATTGTATAAAATAATTACTCTTTTTAGCTGTTCCTAAATGGTTTTACTTTTTAAAGTCATAATATATTCAGGTCTACACAGTCTTCCTTAAGAACTCCTCAATTACTAATGACAATCGTAGACATATAAACATTTTGCATATATAAAAAGTAAACAATCTGTCTTTACTGAATCCTTTGTAATCAGTCTTTGGTATGTACCTTATGTTTCTCTTAGATCTTGTATGTCAAATCTTCTATGAAGTTCAAGTTTATTTTTTTAACAAAGTCTTAAAAGTCTGACAGTTGATCAAATGTCCATTTTTTTCATTCAGAATAATGCTTAACTTTGCTGGATGTATTTTTGATCAGAGCCCTAGATCTTTTGCTCTTCAATATATAGTGTTCCAAGACCTGTGGTACGTTAGTGTCTCTGCTGCTAGTTCTTATGTGATTCTGATTGTAGTACCATCATATTTAAATTGGTTTTGGAACAGGTTTTAGAATTTTACTATAATACTCCTATGGGTTTTCCTCATAGGATCTCTTTCAAGTGGTGTTCAATGGATTTTTTTTTCTATTTCTACTTTCCCCCCTTGTTCGAATGCTTCAGGACAATTTTCTTTAATTATTTCTTCTATTATTGTATCAAGATTCTTTTTTAAATCATAACTTTCATGTAGTCTGACTATTATGTTTTCTCTCCTAGATCTGTTTTCCAGTTTGTTTTTGTTGTAAGATGTTTCACTTTCTCTTCTATTTTTCATTCTTCTTATTTTGTTTAATTAATTCTTGATCTCTTATAACTTCACTAACTCTACATTGACCAATTCTAATTTTCAAGGTGTCATTTTCTTCCTTAAGATTCTGGATTTCCTTTTCTAATTGGTTGACTTTCTTTTCACAATCTTCTTGTTTTTCTTGGATTATTGTTATTTATTTTGGTTTTTCCTCCATCTCTCTCATTTGGTTTTAAAAGTCTTTTTAAAGGTCTTCTATGAATTCTTTTTGGGCAGGTGACTTTTTGATGTTATTCTTTGAAGTAGAAGTATGTTTCTTTGCTTCAACATCCTCCTCTGAAGATGAACCCCAGACTTCTCTATTCCCATAATAACTTATTATGGTGGATTATTTCTTCTTTACATGTGCAATTTTTTATAGTAATAGCTTAGATTTTATAATCACCTCTAGTCGTAGAATGTCAGGGATGGTGCCTCTTGCCCCAGATCTTTAGCTCTTCCCTCTGCCTGGAACCAAAACCAAACCTCCAACCTCTCATAAGTGCCCACAGCCAGAGGTGTTCTGCCTTAATGCTTCTGCACTCATTAGCATGTGCTGGTTCCTTCTTGTCCCTCTGGCACTTGCTGCAGCACAACTGGGTTGGCATTCCTGCTCAGACACCCAACTCCCCTTACTATCCTGGGGGTAAAAGTTCTGATGACTGGGTTGGAGGTGGCCTCTCAACCCAGCTATCTTCAGGGCTTGTTGCTTGTTTTTAAGCAGTTTGCTACTTGTTAAAGTGGACCCTAGCTTGGACTTGGTTACTCTTCACAGACACCAAACCGCATCCTGTGATTTTTCTTCTGGTTTTCTTGATTTGTCCCAGGAAGACTCCTGCTGTGCCTCTATTCTTATTAATTTTTACCCACGTGGTATGCAGCTTAAGGTGCTATTTTATCCCTTTTGTGGGGGGAAATCTTGAGAGCTTGGAATTATCTGACCTACTCTTCCATCTTCATTCAGAGAATCCTCTCCTTTCCTATACTTCTTCTGTATATCATATTTGTTTTTGGATTTTATGAGTTTGAGCCATTTGTCATTTCCGTAAGGTTTTCTAATCTTTCATTTTAGATTTACAAGTATCAATAATTCTTCACATACTATCTATTTAATTGAGTTTAAAGCATACTCTTTTACTTCAGCATATTTCATTTAGAGCATTTTGATAACAGTTTTTATGCTTAGAAAGATTTGACAGTTTACTGGAAGAGTGACTGAAGAATGAATTACTGAAAGAGTTGGACTTAGTTAGATACTTGCTATACATTCATCTTTTGTACGTATTATATTGTTATTGCTTATGAAGTTCAAACATCAGAAGCTATTTTGTCAAAAATGTGAAGAATATATAATTTAAGAAATTTAACATTCTACTTTGCTCCTTTCTCTTAGTTTTGGCTGCTTAAAAAAACTTTTAAAGGCTTTTCACAGGGATTTAGAAGTTTCTAGGTCTACAAAGTTAAAATATAGTTTGAAGGGAAGGGAAATGAGAATCAAAAATATAAAAATGAGGTCATATAATTGAATGAGTCATTAACTTTTCTAAAGCCTTCATCATTCTTACTTGTATTTTGGGAGGATGTAGGAAAACCCCAGGGAAAACTGAACATCTATTATTTTAGAATAATTGGATAATTATTTCATAGAAGAACTTTATTAAAAGGATATTGATTCTCCCCAAAATCTGAAAACATTTATAAACCACCAGCCATGCATAGGTATGGAATTTCAGCATCTTGTATCAGTAAGTGATGTTACATGCATTCATCCTAGACACATGGGACATTAACAAAATTAAAATTGTATTCACTTTTCACAACCAAGACCATTCTAGCTAGACAAAGAAAGATTAATCACTAGCTTATCCATTTAGTGATGAATTCTGTGACCATGACAACCTATGAAACAAAGGAAAATGCAAAATGGCTCTCAGTCCTGTGATACACCCTGCATCATCCTGCAATGATTCTAACATATTAGCAGAAATATCAGTCAGTGAATAAATATTCATTAAGCCTGTAGAGTTATTCCTTCCACTTTGTGCGGGTTTAGGGTGCTAACCCACCCCTCATATAGAAAACCTGCATAAAATTTTTGGCTCTCCCTTCATATCAGAGAAGTTGGATTTTTTTTGTTTTTCTTTAATGGGTACAGTACCTTATTATAAAATTTGGGTTAAGTATTTGGTCATAGGCTCTGTGTCATATGCTGACCTTTGCAGGTTGTCTGTGGCTTTGGCAAAGCTCTCTAAAAATTCTTATTTAATTTCTTATACCAAGCTGCAATACATTGAAACTGCGATGGGGAAAATCACAATGTGGAAGGGATAGCTGTACTGTGTGCCAGTCACTCAGTTCACCCGACAGAGAGAGTTCTTGATCTCACTACAGGGGAATTTCTCTGATAAATCTAATATAGGAAGGTGGGGACAGGGTCATAATGAAGACTACCAGTTCCTCATATATTGGCTTCTCAGAGTCTTTTTCCTCAGCAACCTAAAATGGGGTTTACATCTTCCATCTCCTCTCTTCAAACTAGAAGCCAGAAGCACCTGAAGTAACTACAGAAACTGAAGAGAACTGAAGATTCTCTCAAACAAAGACAGCAAATCTCTCTCTCTCTCACTTTTGTTAACTCTACCTCACAACTCATCCAGGTGTAGGGCTTGGAATCCACCAAAGGGAGGAGGGAGGAGGCAGGAGGGATACACTTAGCATAAAGTATGGCTCACAGTATGGCTTCAAGCTTCAAAGTAAGTTGACAGAGTAATTTTTTTAATTTTCCCAAAGGCAATAGCGAGCATTGTTTTAGTAAAAATTTGTCTGTCTTGTATTACAGTGTGTGTGTGTGTGTGTGTGTGTGTATATACATGTGCATTTATATACATGTATGAATATATGTATATGTGTGTGTATTTGTAATAAAGCCCACCATAAAAATAATTGTAGCTGTTGTATCAACACCAATTGCAGCAGATAAATAGGTAGAAAAATTTTTGAACTCCCTAAGAATCTTACATTAAATTATCAATAATTGCTATTAAAAGAGGACCAAAAAATCTAGAAAGTGCCTATTTGAATTACTTGCCAGATAGAGAGAGGTGGTAGCCAAAGACAACGCTGGTTTAAGATATAAACTTGCTCAGAAACTCTTCTGAAGAGAGACAATAGAATATCATGAACAGTATCATCTCATGAAGTAGGGAGAAGTAATTAAAAGGATAATGAGAGACCTAAACTAGGAAAATAATTTTTAGATTGTTTAAAAATAAAATGGAAAGAGTATAACAAACTGAAGCAAAATGGAAAACGTATACAAAGGTTAAAAAATAAATTTTTTTTTGCTTTTACATATGTAGCCATCATCTATCTATCTATCTATCTATCTATCTATCTATCTATCTATCTATCTATCTATCTGTCTATCTATCTGTGTGTCTGTCTGTCTGTCTGTCTGTCTGTCTGTCTACTTGGGTTATCCTTTCCCCATTCCCTATCCAGAGAGCCATAATGTGAAAGGATAAAAAAACAGAAAAAGACAAGTCTGTTGGAATATGAAACATTTCATACCCATAGTCTCCCTCAGACCTCTGCAAAGAAGGGAGGAAGTTCTGCTAAGGAAAATAAGGCAAACATACTTGAATTTTACTTTCATAGTCCTGAATATACTTATAGGGGAAGTAGAAGTGGAGCTATAGACATATAAACATAGAAGAAGCAACTATATTAGATTAGCAGCTAGATTAGACTGCTGGAATAAAATATGTATCAGAGTACACATGTAAGCCTGAGTCACATTCTCCCGTTAATGAACTTGTCTCTAGGGGGAGAGTGAACATATACTTGTAAGAACCAGCCCATGAGATACATGTGGGAAGAAATTGCATCTGCTTGGAGTAACTCACAATTCTAGAAACTGTAAACTTTTGAGCAGTTGTTTGTACTGGTAAACTGAAATAATCTAAGCTTCACTGGAGTAATATCCTAATGGGCATGTTGTGTGAGCCAAACAAGTTGATATTTTCAGTTAAAATAGTATTATATTTTTTAGCAAAAGGAAATGTTTTCCTTAAAGTTGGAAAAAGTTTCTCTTGCTTTGCTCTTTTGTAGGATTCATATTTTCCTTTTCCACCTATCAGCAGCAACTGGTGACAATGCAGAAAAGTATCTCTGCAGCAAATCATAATAGAGATGAAAGTACATTCTGTTTCTTCCCTTTCCTTCCCTCCCTACCCTTTTCTTCCTCTCCTTTCCTCTCTCTCTTTCTTTTTCTATCTTCCTATTTCTCTCCCCTCTTCTTCCCTCTCTGTGCATTTCTCTCTGTTTGTCTGTTTGTCTGTCTCTCTAAATGACTCCATTTTATCTTGTGGTTAACCAAAATCCTCATCCTTTAAGATCAGATAAATTATATTTGTCTCACAATTGAAGATTTGTTGTCAACATTTCCTAAATAATTAATGTAAAGATTTTCTAAATTTTTCATATGCAAACCACTGAGGCATTTTGTGTTCTCCACTGCCTCCATATTCTAGATAGATCTTGCTACATTCAGATAAACTTTGACTGCTTTAGAACTACAGATCAGGCAATTTCACTAATTGCTTCTCTTAGAACTCTGAGAAGACCTACGTCCCATACTCTTGAACTGTTAAGGTAGACAACCCAGCAACTGTTTTTCTCAGAAGCACATTTATGACCCAAACAACTAAATGGTCAAGGGCCACTCCCTTAAAGGATCACTCTCTTACATTTTGATCAATGAATATCACACAAAGGGCAATGTAGAGATATGGTGAGTTTAAGTAGGTTGAAACATAATAAATGATGAATTTTACAGAACAAGATTAAGGGATATCAGAGAACTGAATGTAGGCAAAGGAAGGTGGGCTGAGCACAGACCAAAGGTGACAGATGACAGGTAGATGATAACTGGTTATTTATTGATAACCTCAAGAGAGCAGGAGAAAGTTAGGGAGGTTTTGAGCATTAAACCTATGTGACAAAATTATGGGAAGACATTGACTACAGTCTTGCAGAGCAGACAGACATCATGAATTGTGATGAACATCATTGGAAGAAACATCCAAATCCATAAGGTCCATTGATCCAGTTGAACTTGACATTTGAGTATTCACTCTTGGCACTGATTAGAAGTAAATCAGACTCATACAAAAAAAGTAGCGAGAACTGTGAGACTGAGATTAGATTACGGGTCAAGGAAACAAGTTAGTTTCAATCATTAGTCTTCAAGTACCAATCAGGTTATGAGATCAAGCATGTACTGAGTCTCCAAGCTGCCATTCTTCTCCCCCACCTTCGGGAGGGGGCACAAAATCATAGTAGATTCCTGAATTTATGAACAATTTTATTCTCCTTCTTTAATATCAGGGCACTCTTTCTCCTTATTTCAGAGTATCTAAGGTGATTTCTTCTTATGCATGCTGAGGTGAAGAATGAGATGATGTTATGGCCTTAAGAGAACTTTTCTATTTATATGAAGTATAACTTTTTTTAATGAATGATAAAGTTTTTATAAACTTTTAGCCCTATAACATTTTGAATTATTCATTTCTATGAGTAATTCTTCCTAGTCTTTCTATACCATCCTTCAATTTAAAAAAAATATAGAAAATGTTTAATCATAGTAAATTTCAATGTTGTCCTTTTCAATTTCCTGATTCATCTTTAATTCCTTCTAAACCATTTTCCTGAGTACCTAGCCTTATTTTTCCACTTTATGCAGAAATTCCTTGAGTTGGATTCCTGAATTTTTGATCCTTTAGACCCTGAAAATGTATTTTACATATACTTAAGTGCTACTTAAAATAATTTTTATTAGAAATAATTGTCTGTCATTACTCTCTTATATAAAATTATATGACCATAGATTATTGTGTGAACTAATAGGGTTTTTTGAAGAAGCGCTCTCCCCAAGAAGCTTCAATCCTTCGTCAGTTGTACACTGAGTCTTTCTCTGACCTGTATCGCTTCAGTATCCAGAGCTTGAACTACAAAATGGAGATGCTTGAGGCATTTGTGATTATGCAGAGTATTAATATGCTACAGGGCCTTATCCCTTCTAAGGTAAATGTAAATAATGGAAGTTTTCTGAATTGTGGAATTGCTGCTTTAAGAGCTATATGATGTTGCAAAATTAATTCCAGCTTGGGAGTCAAAAAAATTGAATCTGGGCCGTAGCTCTGATGTATACTAGCTTTGTGAGCCTGAATAAGTTACTTTACTGTTCTATGCCTCAGTTTCCTCATCTGCCAAATAGGGAAATATATTCACAATACTAATCTCAGAGAAAAGTTATGATACTGTAATGGTAATTTAAATAAGAAGATCTTTTCCATTCATTAATAGGCCCATGTGACCTGCTTAAATCACACAGAAGCCAAAGTCACATATGGTGGGAGAAGCTTGCTGAAGGAGTGGAACAGAAAGGGTGGAGCAGAGCTGAGAGGAAATTAGTCAGGCTTGTCAGAGTTAGAAAGGACATAGACAGGCACAGCTAGGGTTGTGAGTGTTTGTGGGAAGACCCTGGGGTGGGGAAGTGGGGTATGGGAAAGCTGGGAAATGCCTTTGTCTCCTGAGGTGCTAATGTGTATTGACTTCTTGGTTACTATGATGAATTTGGCTTTCTGGTGTCTGAATAAATGTTTTTCTTCTGCCTTCTGTATGGAGAATCTGTTATACTTTGTGTTTCAGAACTATATTGGCATATTCTTAGTCGCCCTTGGTGCTATGAATATTGCCTGGGTGATACAGATGGTTGTGCTTTGCCAACTTCAGGGTACTATATAAATTAGATGTTATGATATTTGAAACATATAAAAGTGCTTCATTCTGTTAGAATATAGAGGAAATTAACTTTAAATTTCAACTTTAAGATGTTTTACATTCCGTTGTTTCTATTTATAAAACTTTGGGATGAAATGTATTCTGTATATACATTATTGTACTTCTCATCAGTTACATATCAAAAACAATTCTTTAAGAAAACATAATTTTGAGCTGTACCATTTTAATGTTGAAGGGGACCTTTAAGGACATTTATTCTGACCTCTGCCCCAAATCTCAATTCTTTCTGACTCCAGCAAATGTCTGTGTTTTTAATTTGAATTTTTAAGCCAATAGGGAGATCCATTTTAAACTCAGCATGATGATGTAATTGAAAAAATTATACCTTTTGATTTTATATGCAGAAAATTATCCTTTTACTTCCTCTTCTGTTACTACAGAAATCTGCTCTTTCTTCTGTATTGATTTTAATTGAAATTCCATGCAATAATTTTAGTTAAAAATTATGTATTTAAAAGAAACCTTCTTTATTTTACAGGAACAGGGAGGGGATATCACATCAGAACACCTGGAGAGATTATATGTTTTCTCTCTCATGTGGAGTGTTGGGGCATTACTGGAATTGGAGGACCGCTCTAAAATGGAGAACTGGCTGCGGTCTCATGAAACGCTGAAACTGGATTTGCCACATTTGTCTGGAAATGAAGACTCCATGTTTGATTACTATGTAACTATTGATGGTTAGTATGTGTAGTTTTATATATATATATATATATATATATGCATGTATATATATATATATATATACACATATATGATTGTAGAAAACTGAAAATAAATAAATTAATGAAAAAATTTAAAAAAAAAGTTCTGTTCTGGAGTTAGGAGACTGTCACTGGAGTTTCTAACTGTGTGACCAGTGGCAAATTATTTTACCTTGCTGAGTCTGTTTTCTCATCTACAAAATAATACTTAGTACCTTTTAGTGTCTATTCCTTATGTACTTTAAATTCTAGGAGAATTTCATCTTGAAAAAGAAATTCTATTGAGGTCATATTTTCCTATTGCTTTCTCCTTGCAAATTTGGGCCAGTTCTTTAATCACTTTCTGATTTAGCTTTTATGTACTTAGGCCTCTGAAACTGATGATATTTGTTTTATGTAGATTGCTTAGAAATTTTCTTGATAAGCAGGAATTATTAAATAGGTAAAGGTGGTATTTCATGTGAAATATATTTATTTAGTTGTGAAAACTTTAATTTTCTCTCCTTTAATCAGGCAAATGGATGCACTGGAACACATGTGTTGAAGAATATATTTATCCTTCTGACTTTACTCCAGAATATGGCTCTATCTTGGTGCCAAATGTAGATAATGTGAGAACTGACTTCCTCATTAAAACTATTGCTAAACAAGGCAAGGTATGATTTCTGTGACTTTTTTTGTTTAATTGTTATAACAGAAACCTAACTGCAATGCCTCATTGAGATTCCTTGGGCACTAAGGCCAGGCTCTGGCAATCTCCACATGACTTGAGAGGCCTGAGGATAGGCCTGGCAACAGACTTTGTCAAATGAGAGCCTAACTCCTCATTGTAACATGCAAGTTCCTTCAGGGTGTTAATAGACCAAATCAGGAAATAAATAGGCTCTAACAGGTTCCACATGGCTTGAGAGGTGAGAGGACAGGCCTGGAAATAGACTTTGTCAACTGCGGACCAACTTCACCAAGTTATGGGAGGCTTATCTCCTGATTGTCCAGAAGATGATGAATTTATTGGCCGCAATAACTCTTGAAGTACATCTACTAAATTGTAGAATGGTTGTAATTAGTATCACTGAAGTTAATATTCACAATTTTGGCATGTGACATTTAATAAAACTGCTTTGGAAAATAAAAAAAAAATTGAGCTATTTTAGAGCTGCTATTTAAAAAGATCGATAATGCATCCATAATAATCTATTGTTTCATTATATCATGGTTCAGTAATATTGGGCCTGCTTATTTCTCATTCACTATTATGTATTATTTTACCTAAATTTTTAGAGAAAAGCTTAATTTTGAGTATAGTTAAAAAAAGATCTTTCAGTTATTTTGTTATATTTCTCACATTATTTGCCTTCTATCTTTAGGCTGTATTGTTAATTGGAGAGCAAGGAACAGCTAAAACTGTTATTATCAAAGGATTTATGTCAAAATATAATGCTGAAAGTCACATGGTCAAAAGTTTGAACTTTTCCTCAGCAACAACTCCCTTGATGTTCCAGGTACCTTTTCTTTTGGTCATGTTTATATTAGAAACTTTCATAAACCCTTTCTGTACCTTTCCTACTAGCTGGATGCCATCTTTCAGCTTCTTACCCTGTGAAACACTTGAGAAACACTTTGCAGTAACAATTCCAGGGGTTGGTATCCTGTGGTACTGATGTCCTTGTTACATACTTCAGAGAAAGTCTTTAGCTAGAGGATCTTAGAGGCATCATGGTACAAGAGAGAGCATGTTCAACCATGAGTCAAGAAAACCTGAATTTGAATTCTTGTTCTGGTATCTAATAAGATATATGATTATGTGCAAGTCCTATCAGCTCTTTTGGCCTCAATTTTCTGTTTGTGAAATGGGGATAATGCCCATAGTACATATCTCATAGAGTTGTTAGAAGATTTAAATAATGCATGTAAAGCATTTTAAAAACTATAAAATCCAATGTAAATGTCATTATGAATATTAATAATGTCTAGTCCTAAATTTTAGTGAAGCCCGAAACTTCTCTGAACAAGATAAAGGTCTCAGTGCACATGTAGCCTCAAAGAGCCACATGTAGGCATGCATATATCCTAAATGTTATTTTCAGGTAGGTACCATTATTGTCTTAAACTCAGAGTGTCTATAACTTGACAGACAATTTTGGAGTAATGGACTAGAATATTTCTAAAGTATCTTTTGTCAATAACATTCTATGAATTTGAATTCATTAATTTTCCTACTGAAACCTGCTTCTTTTCTTAACTAAATATTTTCCTTTTACGTATCTCCATTTCCACCATGTTCTAGACTGCAGATCGGGAATTACCTTTGATTCTTCCTTCACTTTCATCCTGTGTAGTCAACTTTTTTTATACTTCCTTAGAAGTGTCTCTAGTATCTCTTTCTTTTCCATTTCCAAAGTCAACACCTTAGTCCACACATCTATTGGCTCATATTAAACCAACTTAAACAGCTTTTGATCTGCCCTTCTTGACTCTAGTATGTGTTAGCTCTACTTATTCTTGTCACTACTACCAGATTAATTTTCTTTATAAAGTTAATTTTTTTCTAATCAGCAACCATTTATTTTCTTTCCTTCTAGAAAAAAGGCAAAGCAAAACACTTGTAAGAAATATATATATATATATATACACATATATATATACATATGTATATATACATATGTATATATACATGTGTATATATACATATGTGTATATATATATATATATATATATATACATACCAAGTAATACAAATTCCTGTAATGACCACATCTAAAAATGGGAGTATCATTCTTCATTTTTAATCTAGCACCTCCCTCCCAAATTAAATTTCCAAAATGTGACTATCTAGCTCCAAAAATCTAGTGTCTCCTTTGATGACTACTATATCAAATTATTCTGATTTTGAAACTTAAGGTGTTTTAGAGCTCAAAGAGACCATGGACATAATCTAATCCAGGGCTTTTCATTCTTTTTTGTGTCATGGAGATATTTGTGAGATATTTGTAAAGGGCTTAGCACAGTGCATGAGCATTCTGTGGGTGCTTAATAAATCCTTATCCTCTAATTCCCTTTATGTACCTCTTTTTTAGTCTAGGAAGTCTATGGAGTCATCCTCAGAGTCAAATGTATTTTAAAAATTAATAATTCAGGGGAATATGAAATTTCAGTTAGAGACCATTGAAAATAAAGATGTAATTTTTCCCATCCAAGTTCACAGATCCCATAAAATCTGTCCACAGACTCCTTGGGAGATCTGTGGACACCCAGGTTGAAAGCCTTTGCTACAGCCTAAACTTCATGTTTTATAGCTAAGTACATCTAAACTCTTTTGTTTGATCTCAGTAAGCAAATCCCAGTTTTCCTCTACAAATGTATTTGCCAGTTTTCCCAAGCATCTTCCTCTCTCCTCCATTCTATTCAGCCTAACTTTCCTACTGTCTCAACCACATGTTGTTCTTACACCAAGGTATCTTTGTTTGCTGACCTAGAAACCCCTTTATCTCTCTAAGACAAAAATGAAACAATCTCTGTCGTCAGGGTACTTCTCTAGGGGGAGATAACATATACTACCAATAAGGTTAGATGTTATATGAATGTGGCAGAATAAAGTCTTGTTATTAATGTGAAGTTGGGTTTGGTGAATTCTAACAATAAGATTCTAGTCTTTTGCAATAGACTACATCCCCAATGGCATAAGATGTTAGGATCATAGAGCTAGAAGGGATCTCACAGATCCAATCCCCCTCATTTTATGGAGGAGGAAACTGAGTCCTAGGGAAGTAAAGTGACTTATCCTGCTGCTAGATAATGTTGTCTCATTCTCTGTCACTATCCAAGGTTTGCGCTTTTTTTTTTTTTGACAGAATCCATTAAGTTCCTATCAGATGTATTTTAACAAACATTGTTGAATATAAAAAGATGAAGTTGTTTCTATTGAAGCCGTTGCTACTTTATTTTCTCTATTTGCAAGATCTTTCCAGACACTAAGAATGCTTTGACAAATAACTGGTTCCTGTTGACGCTAAATGTTTAAAAAGTGAAGTGTGAAGGCCCAGGAGTCATTTAATCTTCCTCTCCTTTTGGGTACTTCAGACTTTCACAGGCAAATAAAATCCAGTAGCATTTTTCTTCTCACGATCCTGGGACTTTTGATGTGACGTTAGTGGAAGACGAATGAAAACTTACCAGTGTAGGGGATTAAGGTGGTAACCTTGTTGCCCCCTTCCAGCTATTCTCAGACCCATCCAGAAGACACAAAACTTTATGTCTGTGTGTGTGTGTGTGTGTGTGTGTGTGTTTTGTTTTTGACATCAGTGTTTCATGGACTCTAGTTTGTGGAAGAGATGTCAGAGCACTATGAATTGCAGTATGCTCTAATGTCCATTGCCCAGTAATACTGAATGCAGCCTGATCTACTTTGATAATGTCCTTTTTTAAGGTGGAAGTAGAGCTCACGATTGTCAAGGCTGCATGACCATTGCCATTGGGGCAAGTTTTGATGATTGAGAATTGTGTTATTTCTATATTACAATTGCTTTAAATTTAATATACTGCGGGAACAATTTGAGTAGGTTGTTATTATACATTAAAAACAATGGTAGATGTTTTTATATTTTCAAGTTACATGTTGTAGCTGAAATGATTTTCAAGGGCTGGCATTTGAATCTTTATAATATCATTTTCTTATAAATACTGATGGTATCTTGGCTAATGTTGAATTTTAATTTATTTGCTTTTCATAAGGAAATATGATATTTTTTCTGTTTTTTTCCCTTTGACCTCCACATTCGTTTGCCTTCCTTTGTAGTCATATACCATAAATAAAATAATTAAAAAATCCTAAGTCACCTATAGATGTAGGGCTTAGATATGTGAAAACAGCAGTCCTAAATAAGACTACATACTTGTTGGGGGGAGTCAAGAAATGTGTCTTTGGTTTCCCACATTGGTAGGCAATTGGTAGGTTTGCTGAATAAATGCTTGATTCTCCAGGCCATATAACAAAATTGGAATGATATAGAGAGGATTAGCATCGACCTTGCACAAGAATGACATATGAATTTGCGAATCATTCCATGTTTGACAGGCAGATGACACTGGAGCTACTGAGTCATCCTCAGATCTGAGAAGATGCATACTGTCTGTGTTACCCTGGGCAAGTCATTTGCTTTTTCACAGCTTAAGGCAACTTTCAAAGAATATAAGTAGCAGAGATGATGCCAACCTACATTGGTAGAGAAAATTTCCTTACCCTACCATTCCCTAGATCAGTAAAAATAGTAGGTCCATTTCCTATATAACTGCTTGATTGAGTGAGATCTTAACCAGATTTTCCCTTGTTATTCTTCAACCAATTGATACTTTCAGTAATATAAATTTTTTTGTGTGTGGTACAGAAGGCAATTTCCTTTTTATGTTACAATGAATGTCCTTTCCTCACTTATATTGAGATCTCGGGGTCCTTGGGTTCTTCACAATTTACTCTTTTCCTTTTCCATTTTATAAGGGATCCAATATGGTGCCATTTTATATGAAAGAGCTGTAAATGCTTCCTCTTTATGGTACCTAATGATTTTCTGAAGATTGATTCTAGTTCTAGGGCTCTCTCTTGTTCTGGTATTTGTATGGGTAGGAGCCATTTGCCATCAAAGCTTATCTGAGATGTACTTATGCACTGATTGTTAGGGTATCTCATTCCTGAAATGACTTTGCATATATATGTATTTTAAATCTACTAATTCATGTCACATGTACACGAAGAGAATGTAATCACCTTGGGGCTAGGGTTGTAATTTTCATCTGTCTCTCTAATGCCTACTATAATACCTAGCACATGCTTAACATATCTTGTTGAATTGAATATTACTCTTCCGTATGAGTTTTCAGAGTGAGGCTTAATAAACAATTCTGCCTCCTGCTCTACTCTCTACTACCTATTGGATTATCAGAAGTTCAAGTTTGACTCCACTCTCACATGTATCCTTCCTTAACTTTACAAGGTACCAAGAAAAATTTGCCCAGGGATCTCTACCTTTGCACATTCCACTGACATTTACTCACTTAGATTGATATACATACTAAGTCATAGCTTGTAATAGCAAGTTTATTCTTTGACAGATCAAACCATATAAACACACATACACACACACACAAACACACAAACACACACACATCACCTGAACTCCATTCATGAAATTTCACTACGTCACAGTTCTAATCAGTCACACAAGGACTGGTTTAATCATGCCCATTTTTTCCTGTGAATATCAGTTCTTGAAGCTTTTTTTTGTCCCAAGGCACAGCTTGGAGGAATCACTGTACAATGAGCATCCAAGAGCTTGCTTTTAATCCACAAGTAACTGTCCATCTCTCCATTCTAATACCTGCCTTCTTAGCTATGACTTCTCATAAATCCTTGTAACAGCAAGGACCCTGACATACACAGGAGAGCTGCTGTGCAGGTTCTTAGATCTGCTTTTCTAAAAGGAAAGCAACTTTTGAGGGGTCAACAATCACTTTAATCAAACACATATACCAACTGAGAAAATACAAGCAGAGAAATGAAGACCAACAGACAGGGCTTCCAACTATCTGACAATAAGCAATCCATATATCACAGATCAACAGACAGATCTAACTATGTGACCATTACATACATACATAGTTACCAGAGAGAGAAGCAGCAACATCTGCATTTTCAAAGCTGAAGGAACTCCTTAGCAGCTACTCAGGGTCTAGTCTGGGCAAACAAACACTTCTAATGAGTATGCCCCAAAGTAAAACCTCACCTGAGTATTTATACACTTTTCAGAGCCTGAGGGCATGAACCTTTGACCCAGAGCCTCAATAGAAATTAACAAAATGTATTGAGATCTATTAACTCTTTCCCCCACCCGCCATTAACCTTATGTTAACATTACAATCCTCTGCAGAGGATTTCCCCAATTTGCCAGACATCTTCTAGGTCTTTTAACATCTCAAAGGACCTACACTGTCAGTGTGTTTTCCATTCTTCTCACTATATGGCTAACCTACCCCCCTTTCTGGTCATATATGTTTCCTAGATTGTATGTCTTTTGATATTTCTGGTATGAAAATCATCACTGGTAATATGTTGTCCACCACCATCTTTCCATTGTTATTTGAGTCACTTGAAAGTTTTTATTCTATAGAAATTATAATCCATAATTCTTAATGTGATATCACAAGGAAAGTGCTGGTATATAGTTTCCCAAATGTTATTCACCCTGATTTCTTATTCTTTTTACTTTTGGTCCTGCTTCATTGTCTATATGCAATGCTCGTCCAATATCTATCTATCTATCTATCTATCTATCTATCTATCTATCTATCTATCTATCTATCTATCTAGATATATATATATAGCTATATATCTTTATATATAGATATAGCTATGTAGCTATATATCTATATCTATCTATCTACTTGATATCTATATCTATATCTATATATGTAGCTATACTATTTCAGGAGACTGCCTGCCTGTCTAACTATATGCCCTAATCTGGACATTGGGAATTCCTTTTCTGTTTTGACTTTTCTGTTATGAATTGTTAGACCAGTCTTTTCTGAGTTCCTATGGGCTGTATGTGGCTTGATTCAGTTAGGACAATGCTGTCTATTCCAGTTTAGGTTTGAGTGAGAGTGAGGGTAGTGTTGATGGAGTCTGTTTCTAGATCGCTGAGTCCAAAAGCAGCTTTGTTTAACTTTGCTGGCCCGCGTAAGCCAGCTGGCAGTCTCCTTAATTAAGAGAGCTGGCCAAAAGGCTTTAAAGGCTGTACTGCCTGGAGACCAGACTTAAAAGCTTTCTGGCCATCAGCCCTGGTTAACTGAATACTGATTACAGAACTCTGAGCAGACCTGAGGTCTTTACATAATAGAAGTTACAGTGTCATCAAAACAGAAAAAAAGTAAGAGAAAGTAAATGTATAATATCAGGATTGAAGCATATTCTAATTTCACATAAGCTAAAATTCCTTTTCCTCCTAAATTAAAGCAAATTTTCAAATTAGAGCCAAGGAAGTTATAGGGATAATTCAAACACTTCAGGTGTGTTTTTGCTTGCCTATGTAGCATTTGGGGTTTTATTGGCTAATTCATATTAATGGAAAGTATTCCCATGAAGTTCTTTATGATCAATTCTCTTTCAGCTCATATTTTCACAGATGTTTTTGTTGATTATTTTGTTTCATAGCGGACAATAGAGAGCTATGTTGATAAACGCATGGGCTCAACATACGGCCCTCCAGCAGGAAAGAAGATGACTGTATTTATTGATGATGTAAATATGCCTGTAATCAATGAATGGGGAGATCAGGTAAGTTTCAGGGTATGGTAAGACTGATTTTTTTCAAGTCAGAGATCCAACTAATATTCAATATGTTTTCATAGGCAAGCATTTATTTTCAAACTCTTCAATCTTTGTAACCCTGAAGCTCATTATTTTTGATAGCATACATATCTGAAACTGTGTGGTGATTAAAATGTTTTAATGTTATGAGTTGTCTTCTAAAGGTTACCAATGAGATAGTTCGGCAGCTGATGGAACAAAATGGATTCTACAACCTTGAGAAACCTGGGGAGTTTACAAGCATCATAGATGTCCAATTTTTGGCTGCCATGATCCACCCTGGAGGAGGACGCAATGATATACCTCAGAGACTCAAGAGGCAGTTTTCTATATTTAATTGCACTCTTCCATCAAATGCTTCCATTGACAAGATCTTTGGTAAAATGAATATGAAATGATTTGTAGGAAGTGGTGTGGGGTGGGGACAGATAAGCTGGCCAGAGTCTACTGAGGAACCACCCTAAAGCTTTCCAGTGGCTAGCAATGGATCAGCATTGGTTGGTCCTTATTCTATAGAATCCTTTCACCAATATTAGGAACCTCTTTAGGGTAAATCTATATCTGGCAATAAATATAGTCATTTATCCTTTCTAGAACTGATCTTGGTTGAATACTATTTAAAATTACATTAAGGAGCTTCCCTTACAGATCCAGGCTTTCAGGGTAGAATAAAAGATAATGAGAAAGATTATATAGCTCAGGGACTCCTTGAGTCTGGATAACTGAGTTGGTAGGGCATCAGACTCATTCTGAGTCCAGGGTTCATGTCCCTGTTTGGGTTTGGGTTCTCTTTGGGTAGATGTGGCAGTGGAAAGAACACTGAATTTGGAGTCAAAGAATATCAATTAAAATTCTGTCTCCACCATCTGAGGACTTTTGACTAGTCACTTTGCTCCTTGGGGCTTAGTTTCCTCATCTATAAAAAAAAGGGGTTGAATTAAATAACCCCAAGGTACACTTTGGCTTTCAACCTATTAATCCTATAAAATTCATTAGACTAATGGGTGTGATCTGGAAACAAATTTTTATGGAATATATAGACTTGGGAAAGGTAACAGAGGATTTGTAGAATAAATGGCTGGATAGTTTTAGTTATCCAAACTAATTGATGTTTCTATAAATATTATTATTTTGTTTATAAATTCATTAGTTTTTATATATTTTTCTGTTGACTGTATAATAGTTTACTATGATATGCCTTCATTAAATTTTTTGACCATTTTGAATGTAGATTTATACTGGAACACTGAAATGCAATAAGACATCAATTCACAGTAAAAAAAAAATGAGAGCAGATTGCATTTCCCTTCTCAAATGTGTAATTCTATTATATGCACATACATTAAAAATCCTTGTTTTGAGTTTAGCAACATAATTATATTTTTGAATGGCTTATAAATATATTTTTTTATCCTCAGGAGTCATTGGATCAGGATACTACTGTACCCAACGGAATTTCTCAGAAGAAGTGGGAGATGCTGTGGTCAAGCTGGTGCCCCTGACTCGTAGGTTATGGCAGATGACCAAGATGAAAATGCTGCCTACCCCTGCCAAATTTCATTATGTATTCAACCTTCGAGATCTTTCCAGGATCTGGCAGGGAATGTTGAATACTACTTCTGAAGTTATCATGGACATGGATGTAAGTGATACATAAATCACAGAGAGGCAACTGATAGATTATGCCATAGTAGCATTTTTAAGAGTTACTTGGCAATTTTGTTCGTCCTGAAATAATGAAAATGTTTTGCATGAACATTTAGGATGCGTGTTGTTAACCAAGAAAAGAAAAAAAAAAACCAATACTGTTCTGAGATTTTAAAAAGAGATACATCACCTTGATTTACATAATGTAAAGGTATTAATTTTTAAATGAAAATATATAGCTAAATGCTTGACATTTTCTAACAGCAGATGTAATTGTTAAGTCTTATGAAAAGAAATCATTAATTATATTCTTTTAAAATATTGTTGGTAATTCTCTTTTAAAAATAATTATTATTTCTCAATGAATCTCTTTTAATAGAATGCTCCCTTGTAAGAAGGTATAATTAAGCAAAGCATATGGACCTACTGATCACATCGTGCAGCATCTATCTTATTCTACACGTAGAGTCAGCCACTTGCTGTTGAGAAGAGTAATATATGTTTCTTTTTCACTGCTCTGGAACTATGACAATAGATCATAGATTCAGACCTGTAATCAACCTCCATCGTTGTATAGTTCCATTCCTTATTTTATAGATAAGAGAACTAAATTCCAGAGAGAGGCTGTGACTTAAATTACATCGGTAGTAAGAGCTAATCCAGGTGTGTATGACTATGAAGTACCTGAATTCCATGAAATGAGTAATAGACTTAAAGGTAAAAAGTAACTGAAGACTCTCATCTTATAAATTAGGAAATTGAAACTCAGAAATTGACTAGTCCAAAGTGACACATAAAAAATGGCCATTGGAATTCAAATCCAGACTAACTGATTCCATATTCACCACTCTTTCCACTGTATTGCTTCCATTGGGAGCAACAGCCATTTAGAAAAAAATAAAAATGAACTTTGCAAAAGGAAAAAAAAAACAGCCAAATTTGCACATTACCCTTCAATGACTACAGAATTGTAGTCATTGTATAGATTCAAGTTCTGATGTCTTTTGTTATTGTTTTTCTTTACATTATTACAATTCTGGTGTAGACAGGTAGGTGGTGCAATGGATAGAGCACCAGTGCAGGAGTCAGGAGGACCTGAGTTCAAATCTCACCTCAGACACTTGACACTCACTAGCTGTGTGATCTTGGGCAAGCCACTTAACCCCAGTGACCTCATCCTGGGTCATCTCCAGTCATCCTGATGAATATCGGGTCACTGGATTCAGATGGCTATGGAGGAGAAGTGAGGCTGGTGACCTGAACAGCCCTCCCTCACTCAAAACAAAGTCAAGTGCAAGTCATGTCATTATTTCTCTGATGGCATGGTGTTCTTCAGCAACGAAAGATGAACACACACACATGTAGTTCTTGGGTATATTGTTCTTCTTTAATTCACTTTCTATTAGGTCATATTGATCTTTTCAAATTTCTTTAAATTTTTCATATTAACCATTTCTTATCATATAATAGTATTGCATTGCCTTACTATGCCTCAATTTCTTCATCTATTCTCCAATCAATGGACACTCATTTTGCTTAATTTTTTTTTGATATTACAAAAACTACTACTATAAATGTGTTTGTTTGTGAGACCATTCTGTCTTTGACCACATTGCAATATAAGCACAGTAGTGGTATTACTCAGTCAAAGGATATGAACAATATAGCTACTTTTATAACATATATCTATTTAATTTTTCTAGTATACTCATTTGATATTTTCCACTTAAGAATGAAAATATTCTTCAAATGAACAAAGAATATGATTTTTCTTTTTATTAAATTTATTTATTTTTAGTTTTCAACATTCACTTCCACAAAATTTTGAATTTCAAGTTTTCTCCCCCTCTCTCCCCTCCTCCCACCCCAGGACAGCATGTGTTCTGATTACCCCTTCCTCTAATTTGCCCTCCCTTCTGTCACTTCTCCCACCTCTCACTGCTTATCCCTTTCCCTTCTATTTTCCTGTAGGGCAAGATAGATTTCTATATCCTATTGCCTATATATCTTATCTCCCAGTTGCATGTAAAACAATTTTTAAAGCTTTGAGTTTCACGTTTTCTCCCTTCCACCCTTCCCACCCACTCTCATTGAGAAGGCAAACAATTCAATATAGATTATACATATAAAGTCATACAAAACACTTCCTTTAAAGTCATGTTGTGAAAGACTAACTATAGTTAGTCCTCTATTTATTCTGTTCTCTCCTTTGGCCTGTCCCTCCACAAAAGTGTTTGCTTCCAATTACCCCTTCCCCCAATCTGCCATCCCTTCCATTATGACCCCTCTCTTATCCCCTCCCCCCATGCTTTCCTTTATGGTAAGACAGACTTCCATACCCAATTGAGTGTGCATGTTACTCCTTCCTGAAGCCAAATCTGATGAAAGTAAGACTCATTTATTCCCTCTCACTTTCCCCCTCTTCCTCTCTGTTGTAAAAGCTCTTTCTTGCTCTTTTATGTGAGATAATTTCCTACATTCCACCTCTCCCTTTCTCTTTTTCCCAGTACATTTCTCTCAACACTTAATTTAATTTTTAGATATCATCACTTTATAATCAGCTCACCTTGTACACTCTGTCTCTCTCTACACACACAGACACACACACCAAAACATATATACATATATACACACATATATACATACATACACATACATGTATACATACACATGCACACATACACACACATATATTCCCTCCAACTACCCTGATACTGAGAAAATTCTATGAGTTACAAATATCTTTCAGTGTAGGAATGTAAACAGTTCAACTTTACTAAGTCCCTTATGGTTTCTCTTTCTTGATTCTTATATTTGAAAGTCAAATTTTCTATACAGCTATGGTCTTTTTTATCAAGAATGCTTGGAAGTTCTCTATGTCATTGAAATTCCATTTTCCCCACTGAAGTATTGTAGTAAATTTTGCTGGGTTGGTGATTCTTGGTTTTAATCTTACCTTCTTTGACTTCTGTAATATCATATTCTAAGACATCTGATCCTTCAGTATAGAAACTGCTAAATCCTCTGTTATCCTGATTGTGTTTCCATAATACTTGAATTGTTTCTTTCTGGGTGCTTGTAATATTTTCTCCTTGACTTGGAACTTTGGAATTTGGCTACACTGTTCCTAGGAGTTTTCTGTTTGGGATCTCTTTCAGGAGGTGATCAGTGAATTCTTTACAATCCTACTTTGCCCTCTGATTCTAGAATATCAGGGAAGTTTTCTTTGATAATTTTTTAAAATTCTAATTTATTTATTTATTTTTAGTTTTCACCATTCATTTCCACGAGATTTTGAACTCCAAATTTTCTCCCCATCTCTCCTCTCATTCTGATTACCCCTCCCCCCAATTTCCCCTTCCTTCTGTCATACCCCTCCCTTCTCCTATCCCCATCCCCTTTATTTTTTTGGAGGACTAGATAGATTTCTATATCCTATTGCCTATATATCTTATTTCCCAGTTGCATATAAAAACAATTTTTGACATTCATTTTTAAAACTTTGAATTCCAACTTCTCTCTCTTCTTCCCTCTTCTCCCATCTCCACTGAGAAGGCAAGTAATTCAATATAGGTAATATATGTGTAGTTATGCAAAAATCTTCCATAAAAGTCATGTTGTGGAAGACCAGCTATATTTCCCTCCATCCTATCCTGTTTATTCTGTTCCCTCTTTTGACCCTATCCCTCCTCAAAAATATTTGCTTCTAGTTATACCCTCCTCCCATTTGCCTTCCCTCATATCTCCCCATACTCCACTTCTCCCCTTCTCCCCAACTTTCCTGTAAGATAAGATAGAGTTTCATAGCAAATTGAGTGTGCATGTTATTCTCTCTTTAAGCCAAATGTGATGAGAGTAAGGTTCACTTTTCCCCTCTTACCTCCCCTCTCTTCCCTTCCATTGAAAAACCTTGTTCTTGCCTCTTCTATGTGAGAGATAATCTGTCCCATTCTATTTTGCTCTTTCTCTTGCTCCCAATATATTCCTCTCCCACCCCTTAATTTTATTTTTTTAGATATCATCCCTTCCTATTCAACTCACCCTGTGCCCTCTGTCTATATGTATATAATCCCTCCAACTACCCTAGTACTGAGAAAAGTCTCAAGAGGTATAAATATTATCTTTCCATGTAGGAATGTAAACAGTTTAACTTTAGTAAGTCCCTTATGGTTTCTCTTTCCCATTTACCTTTTCATGTTTGTCTTGATTCTTGTGTTTGAAAATCAAAATTTCTATTCAGTTCTGGTCTTTTCATCAAGATATTTGAAAGTCCTCTATTTCATTGAAAGACCATTTTTTCACCTGAAGTATTATACTCAGTTTTGCTGCGTAGGTGATTCTTGGTTTTAATCCTAGTTTCTTTGACTTCTGGAATATCATATTCCAAGCCCTTCGATCACTTAATATAGAAGTTGCTAGATCTTGTGTTATCCTGACTGTATTTCCACAATACTCGAATTGTTTCTTTCTGGCTGCTTGGAATGTTTTCTCCTTGACCAGGGAGCTCTGGAATTTGGCTACAATATTCCTAGGAGTTTCTCTTTTTGGATCTCTTTCAGGAGGTGATCAGTGGATTCTTTCAATATTTATTTTATCCTCTAGTTCTAGAATAACAGGGCAGTTTTCCTTGATAATTCCTTGAAAGATGATATCTGAGTTCTTTTTTGATCATGGCTTTCAGGTAGTTCAATAATTTTTAAATTGTCTGTCCTGGATCTATTTTCCAGATCAGTTGTTTTTCCAATGAGATATTTCACATTGTCTGCTATTTTTTCATTCCTTTGGTTTTGTTTTTTAATTGCTTGAGTTTTCATAAAGTCATTATCTTCCATCTACTCCATTCTATTCTTTAAGGAATTATGTTCTTCAATGAGATTTTGGACTTCCTTTTCCATTTGGCCAAATCTGCTTTTTAGGGCATTCTTCTCTTCATTGTCTTTTTGGATCTCTTTTGTCATTTAGATTAGTCTGTCTTTTACAGTGTTTTTTTCTTCAGCATTTTTGAGGGTCTCTTTTAACAAGCAGTTGACTTGTTTTTCATAATTTTGTTGCATCACTCTCAATTCTCTTCTCAATTTTTGCTCTACTTCTCTTACTTGATTTTCAGAATCCATTTTGAGTTTTTCCATGACCTGAGGCTGATTTGTATTTTTCTTGGAGACTTTGGATGCAGTAGCTTTGCCTTTGTTGTCTTCTTTTGTTTGTACGTTTTGATTTCCTTGTCACCAAGGGCATACGAAAATACCTTTTTACCAAGAAAGTAAGATTCTATAGTCTGATTTTTCTCCGTTTGCTCATTTTCCCAGCCAATTACTTAACTTTGGAGCTCTTTGTTAAATGGAGGGCTTCAGAAGCAGCCACCCAGTCAGTTACTTGACTTTTGAGATCTTTATTAAGTGGAGGACTCCAGAAGTAGTTGCTACTGTGGCAGTGGCTGCCACTACCCTGGGACTAAAGCTGGGGCTGGGGCTAGGGCCAGACCAGGCTAGGCTCCCTTCTCACATAGGTGAGAGACCTTTCCCACTGACTTTTGAAGCTGTTTTTGATGCTTGTGGGCTGAGAAGTTTGGAAACCACTGAAGCTGCCAGTGATTCAGTCCCCTGAGGCCTGCTCCAGCCCCATCTGTGCTGGCACAGTCCACACAGAACTATGCTGTGCTCCCAGCCTGGTGGGATAGACCCTTCCTGTTGACCCTTCTAGATTGCCTTTGTCTGGAAATTTGATTCCCATCTGTGGCTTTTTGGGGGGCTTCTATTGCTGTAGAATTTGTTTAGAGTATTTTCTTACAGGCTTTTTTGAGGTTTTTGGGGGAGAGCACAAGCAGGTCCCTGTTTCTACTCCACCATTTTGGCTCCTCCCTCCTTGATTTTTTCTTTTAAAAGAATAAAATTTACCAGAATATGAGAGGGAATCCAATCCTTGATTAGTTTTTAAATAATTTTTATTTGGCTTGAGAATTTGTATTTTTACATAAGTTTGAATTATGGAAGTGTCCAATGTTCCCAAAATTCAATTCAAGCTCATTGCTAGCTGGATTTGGGAAGATCTGGGTGGTCTATTTTTTTTTTTCTATCAACTGATCAATTCCTTCCTATTACACATACAGGACTCTCAGTTTAATGGTAGATTTGCCTTCTCTTAGACTTTACTTGACTCAAAGAAAATGGTTAAGTAAATGGATTTTAAAGGTATTTATGCATGCAGAGTAGACAGAAAACATTGTGATGTGAACAAAGTTGTAATTAAGCCCATTAACTGGTAGGAGTAGCTATGTGGTACTCGGGATCAAACATTGCACCTGGAGTCAGGGAGAACAGAGTTAAAATATTCCTTAGGCTCTTACTACCTGCTTGATCCTGGACAAGTAACTTAACTGATGTCTACTTCAGTTTATTATTCTGTGAAATGATGATGATAACAATAGCACCTACCTACTCCCATGGTGATTGTGAGGATGAAATGAAATAATATTTGTAAAATACTTTTTCAAGTCTTAAAGTGCTGTATAAGTGATATCTCACTGAGTGCTTAGGCAAAAAAGTAGTTATTTGCCTTTTGAAAGTAAGATTCACAAGGAAATAAATTTGAAACAATATTTTCCATGGAAATCTTGCCAAAGTACAGAATGTTTGAGTTTCACTATATTAGCAGTAAATTATTTAATTTTGATTTTCCTTTAACGAAATTAGTCATATTTGTTAAATTCTGAAATATAGCTTTCAAATATTATTTATTTTTAAATAATTCTCTCTTTTGTCCTTATCTATTACCAAAGGTAACTGAGTTCCAACTGATTTTTTTTGTGTGTGACAATACTATGATTGGAGGAACCTAGTATAGTTTCAAGCCCTGATTCTCACAACTATGTAACCCTTATTCTCTCAGTCTTCAAGACAATTCCCTATAAGTTGTTGAGAAGGTGTGGAACTTTGGCCAGAGGAAATTTCTCAGTGGTATCTTTCCTTACCAATGAATCCCAGTTCTAGTCCCTTCCCTTAATATTTCCTTTATCATATAATGTTGCTCTTATCTGAAACTCTGAACATATTTTTTTATAACACATTTGTACTCTGGATACATCATTATATTTAATCAGATCATTACATAAAGGTGCAACCTGACAATCCAACAAAATCTCAATAAAATTTGCCAGTTGATATGAATAATTATTCTACTCTAACCTATAGAGTCTTTGATGCAGCTAGGTTGCTCGGTGGATAGAGGGCCAGGTCAGGAGTCAGGAAGACTCATCTTCCTGAGTTCAAATCTGGCTTCAGACACTTATTAGCTGTGTGATTCTGGACGAGTCACAATCCTGTTTACCCCAGTTTCCTCATTTATAAAATGAATTAGAGAAGGAAATGGCAAACTACTCCAAAATATTTGCTAAGAAAAACTGAAATGGGGACACAGAGTTAGATATAACTGGAGAATGACTAAAGAATTACATCATCTCTTTAGGCCTTAATTTGTTTGAGTTGGATGTTTATATTTACAAAATAAGCCAAGTTATTTTCATAGTATCCGCTAAAATCTTCTGAGGGAGCATGGGATGGTAGGCAAAAAATGCTCGTTTTAGAGTCAAGTGACATGGATTTGTATCCTGACTCTCTCACTTTCTACCCTTATAACCTTGGGGAAATCATAAATTCTCTGAGGTTCTCTTCATCTCTAACTACCTCATATTGTTTGCCTGATACTTATTCTGTATCTGCTTATATAGTGAGATAGTGTGAAATAATAGGTAGATTCAAGCTTCTTCAAGCCAAGAAGTCTTCTCATCCAAGCTATGACTCTGGGCAAAGTATTTAATGTCTTAGTGCTCTAGTCAATTTTTCAAGAGTGGCGATCTGCTTTTGCAGAAGTAGAAGAAGTTTGCTTCCCTGGGAACTCCCTATTCATATCTATGTACTTGTATTTGAAATGCTGTCTCCTGATAGGATTTAAATTCCTTAAGAGTAGGAGTTTAACATTTTTGTCTTTTTATCCTTAAGCGTGTAGCACAGAGTCTGGACTATAGTGCGTGTTCATGGGTGGCCCTTGGCCATTTAGTCTAAGCTAAGTTTTAGAGATGAGGAAATTGAAGCCCAGGGATATTAAGTGACTTGCCCAACATCACAGAGGTAGTAAGCATAAGAAACCTTTAACTATAGAATCAGTGTGTTTTTTTCCCATTTAACTTCATTGCTTCCTTGTAAGATGCTGATAATAAATTCTTGCTGATTGGTTAATTGATTTTAAGTCATCCCAGAACTCCATCTGGTTTCTCATGCCACCTTTCTGGTCACTAATGATCTATGTAATAACGTCCTAGAATTTTCCAAGGAATTCTTAGTCTTTGTCTTATAGATTTTACTCTCTTCCTTCTCCACATCCCCCAAAAAACTTTAAGGCAATTTTTTTGTTTTCTTCAGGGTTGCAGAACTTGCTTCCATTCTATAAGATCTTTCAAGGCTCAGGGACAATTGCTCTATAGTCACATGCAATAATTAATTGAGTAATTTGGGTTATAGTTCATTTGAACCTAGTGACTTGAACTTAGCAAAAACAGGTAGATGGTATCTCACATTTTCTCTACTAATTTTGGTGCAGTATTTCTTTATGGTAATCATTTTTGTTTTCTCCTTTCCAGCCTAAATTTTATTTTTCTTTGCAAAGAAAAACAGAGACAAAATAAGAATTGAACATATTTGACTTCTCTCTAACATCTGTATTATCATTTAATACAGCAGTTCTTTGCCTTAAAAAAAGTCATCTTCTACAAAAAACAATACCCCTTTTTATTTGTTTTTATGGTATTTACTCAGTCTCAGTTCATCTTAAAGATTACACTCCTGATTTTTGTCTTCCAGGGTCTGACTTACTCTTTTTTTTTAAAAATTGAATCTTATTTTTCCAATTACATGTAAAGAGAGTTTTCAGCATTGATTTTTAAATAATATTTTGATTTCCAAATTTTTCTCCCTCTGACCTTTCCCTCTCTCCCTAAGATGGCAGGCAATCTGATATAGGTTATACATGTGCAATCATGTTAAGTATATTTCCACATTAATGTGACTTTCTTTTATATTAATTTTATATGACTTGCCTCTCATCTTTTATACTTGTTTATTGAAAAAATATGTGATTGTTATGAGTTTGCTGTGTGTCTACATAGACTTCTGAAATTTTTCCCTTTTCTCTTCCTCACTGGAATTGCTTCTCTTTGTGCCTATAGAATTTTGTTTTTGAGATCTTCCTAACCTTCATTCTTGGACAGACTTTTCCTGTGGAATCTCAGGACACAAATTTCTACACAACTATTATGTGAACTTTTAGAAATCTCTTCTTCCCAAATCTAGGATGCTTTTAAGCTATGCCTGGATTTTTCTCCTTAATGATCATGGAATCTAAAACAAAGGGATCACTTCCTTCTATAGTTTCCATCCATTTCTTAGCAACCAATTCCTTCTAGTACAGTTATTTATTCTTTAATCTTTTGAATTATGAGGTTATCATTCAATTAGACCAAAGAGTAATTAATTGCTTTACTTTGAGCCAAGAGAAAACTCTGATATCCATATAATTCAAGTCACTACTATTTCTTATGGCTTAAAGGTATTTTTAATGTGTTTACCAAATTCCTTTTCCATTTCCTTTTTTTTTGTTCAGATGATCTGTAGTATTCACCATTCCCCAAAAACAATATTTTATTTGTTTCTACTCCTTGCTGATATTTTCCCCAATGCTTTCCACTATTCTTTTGCTTTGGTTTTTTATTTCTTCACATTAATATATCTTCTTAATATGCAAAGATATTACTTCACTATTCCTTTTATCTATAATTTTCTTTGTAATTCAGCCTTGGGTCTAATCCTACTATGTCTTCATGATAACTATGGGATCACATTTTTTTTCCCTTTTGTTGGCCTGCTTTTAATCTTTATTGATTTATTTGTAGCCATTGGAAGTGGATTTTCTTGATAATTCTCATTTCAGATTATTTTCTCTTGCAAGTATTTAATGTCTTTACTGATATTCTGATCTTATTTACTCCCTGCCCACATCTTTTGTCCTTAAGTCTGAAGATCATCAGCTTCTTGAATAGATTCTCTGTGGCACACCTTCTCCTTCTTTGATCATCCCAGTTGCTTTTGTCTGGATTTATTCTAGTTTACCTATGTCTTTTCTTAAATATGGTACTCAGAATTGAACATAACATATTCAACATTTTAGCTACTCTATATCTAAGGTGATGGTTATTTCTTCTTGCTTTGTGCCATCTGTAAACATAAATCAAAGACAAACTTTCCACAAGGAAAAAGAAATAGTCTCATTATTTTTTCTGTTATTTGTGTTTAAATGAACTTGCATTGGTTGAACAGTTTTTTTCCAAAGAGAAAAGAATTACGATACTGAGGATGAACTTTAAATTCTTTGAAAAATCTAATGTTAAATTCATTTCATAAAAAAAAATCCTCTGGCTCTTCATTTTATATTAATATATTTTTCTATAGTTTGATTTGAAGTAGACTTCAATTTAAGTCTTCCAAGCAGAAAAAAATTTAAATTCTAAAGATAAATTTCAAATTATTATTAAAAATAAAATATCAAAGGTTGCTTCAGGCAGAAAAGAAAGATCTCTGGTGCTTTGCTTTACCATGACCTGCTTATGGCTACATGTTCAGAGAATAAAGAGATTAAGATATAAAAAAAAGAACTTCAAATATCATGTCCAAGTAGAGTTGAACAGATACTAATAAGTCATCAATATGGATTTTTTCGTGCTTAAATTGTACTTTCAACAGGTATTGATGAAATTGTGGAAGCATGAATGCAAACGTGTTATTGCTGATCGGTTCACAGTCTCAGAGGATGTGAACTGGTTTGATTCAACTTTAGCAAATTTGGTGGAAGAGAAGTTTGGTGAAGAAAAGAAACTCTTGGTGGATTGTGGAGTTGATTCTTACTTTGTTGATTTCTTAAGGGATGCACCTGAAGCTACAGGTAATTCTAAAAATTCTAAGTAAATAATGAATAAGGTTTTCCCCAAAATATTGTTGAAGAAGGTGAATATAATTCAACAGTTTCCATTTATATGTAATAAATATTATAAAGGTATTTTGAAAATAATTTTTGAATTGCATTGCTATTAATTTCGGTCAATTCTAAGTAGTACAGGTGGGAGTGACAATGATGCACACAGGAAATTAGGAACTTGCTAGTTTAGAAGGTGAGCATTGAGGCAGTGCTCAAATAATTGAAATGAGGAAGAAATAAAAAGAAAATTACAGGACAAAGGAGAGAATGATTATAAGTAGGAGGAGAGTGTTGAAATAGAAGTTGTGGAAGTAATTCCATGATAGTGTGGTTGAATGGCTTTTCTAAACAGATATTTTGCATTTTGCTTGTGGAAAAAGTAATAGGGTAATTGTTTTTCTCTTGTTTGATTTTAAATGGGTTTACTTTGCCTCCTCCAGGAAGAAGCAATTCAAGATACAGAGAATGAACTTCAATTTATTTTTTTCAGTTAGAAAGAAAATATAACTTGTTATACATACCATTTTTGTCTCTAGAATGGTTGGAGATGACAGGCAATCTTTAAGAGATGTGGCAATATTATGTGTCGTTATCAAAAGTTTTTGAATTATAATAAAAAAGTAGATTTAATGCAGCATAAGCATTTGCAGCTATCCTTTCACAAAAAGAAGCTGACAAGTTTTATTCGAAATTAGGTCAGGGGAAAGGAAAATTCTATAAAGGTAAAGCTATTTTGTGATACAGAGTACTTATATTTATTTTCCTCCAATTTCAACCAAAAAATATTAGGCAATAATTTAATAAGGAAAACTTAATATGATATCTGTCTTACTTATTTCCAAATATAAAGTCCCTTCTCATTATAAGGAATGCTATTTCTTCTTCTTTGTGACAATGCTGCATTTTAATATTTATGAACCATTAAACAATTTAATGACATGAAGGCTATTAGAAAGGGCTCTATAAATGTCATATTTTTTTAACATTTAAAATAAAGGTTGTGAAAAAAAAAACTTGTTTCAAAACATCTTTTTTTTTTGCCTTCACCATATGAAAATTATTGCATTGCTATATGTGAGTAAGGTCAATTGAAAGGTTTTGTAGTTTTTTAAGTGATAGAAATTTTAAGATGTTCAAAAAACCATTCACTATGGTAGCGCTCAGTGAATTTCCATGTTCTTAAAATGACTTATTCAGTCCAGTTACAGTAATTTGTCCTTTTAGAATTTAGTTGTCACTAAATTTTTTAAATAAACATGATATTAAATATTTAGAAAATTTATAATGAGTACCAAAAAATTATTTAAACATAAAATATGCTGATTGAGTTGAATGGGAGAAAGAAGGAAAATTGTGTATTTTGTTATCAATATTAAAATTGTTTTTCCATATTAGGTGAAGACTCAGAAGAAACTAATGTTGACATGCCCAAAATTTATGAACCAATTGAATCTTTTAATCACCTGAGAGATCGCTTAAATATGTTTCTACAAATATACAACGAAAGCATCCGTGGAGTTGGCATGGACATGGTGTTTTTTGCAGATGCCATGACTCATTTAGTTAAGGTACCTAGTATATTGCTAATATTGCCTTGTGGAAGTGACAGAGAGTTGACTCCCCACCAGAATATTTGTTCTGTCTTTAATTTTCATTTCTTATGAGAAAAATTCAATGTAAAAATAAACTCAAGGCTATGTTCCAACTTAATTTCTACACTTGATTTGATATATTGCACCTGTAGATTTGAAATAATAACATATTCTTTGTATGTAGGATGTACTAATTGTAGTCAGTGTTGCTATAATGCTTCTAGCTCAATGTATTTTTTTTATGTAGAATGAAGGTTATTGGCAATTGAGTTCAAAGATTAGTCAAAAAAGACTTCTTATTACAATGTTCTGAAAAACCAGAGAAAATGTACCTGAAGACAAATATAAACTGAATCAAAATTCTATTATATCTATAATTTCCTTTCCTATCATCAAATGTTTCTTTTTGGTATTCATTTTCAGGACAGGCAAGTCTCCATCATCTGTAAACACATCGATCATATTACTGTTTCTTTATCACTTTATTTATCCATGGGCCAAAAAAAAAATGTGACTTACTTTGCTGTCTTTTTTGGATCCTCTCACTCTGTTGACTTCTATTATTCTTATATTTGACACCCTACAAAGCATTCTTTTGAAAGCTTTCATTTTTTACCTCAGGATTAAACAAATTAATTTATCAGGTCTTTATTGTTAACCAACATGGACAAGATACTGTTCCAGGTATGATGGAAATATGAAGACAAATATTTTCCATCTTTAATGAACTTATGTAGAGTTGATAAGCTGCATACAGAAATATGATATAAGGAAGAATATCCTGATTGTTAAAAGAGAGGTACAAAGAAAGTGCTATGAGAGTAAAGCAAAGAAAAGAGATTGTTTTTAGTTGAAAGGCCTCAGGATTTCCTGTCTTCCCTTACCTATTTTCTCATCCCTTCCCCGAGTCTGTTTTTTAAAACTACATAGAGATCTCTGACGTTTTCAGATTGCAGAAGAGATTATCCAGTACTAGATTCATTCCCCTCTCTTCACAGTCTTGACTGATTTTTATCTTTCTTTTTTTATACAGTTCATACTGAATTTAATGAACACCAAAAAATAATTAGTGAATATTTGAAAATAGGTTAGAAAAAAGAGTATTTCCTATGAAAGCATAACTCTCTTCCATCCAGCTTTTCTAAGGAAAAGGTTCTTGGATTTTCTATTTTTTTATACCATTATAGATTTTTGTTGATGTCATCTCTTTTTTTAAAAATGTTTTTCTTTACGTCTTCTGCTCCTTACATTATTATAGTTATCCCCAGTGTCTCTCCCCATCTGCCTCCTAGAGAGCCATCCCACGTAGAAAATAGTATTATTTAAAGAGGGAAAAAAATTAACACAACTTATCAATACACTGAGAAACTCCAAAAAGAAATGCAGTGTGTAACACCTTTCAACCTCCCACCTTCCCAAAGGATTGGGTTGGGAATATCCTCTCACATTTCTTTATTTGAGTCATACTTGGTCTTTATAATTTTGTTAGAGACTATACTTTTTCAATAATGTACTTCTCTCAACCATTGAATCCCTTGCCTGTTTCTTTTGCTGTTCTGCATCATTTCAGCAAACTTTCAATATCTGTCCATTCAATTTCTTTTCCCAAGCAGATAAATGCAGTTGGATAAAGTCACAATTGGTTCATACAAATCAATATAGGATCTCTAACTTGAATGTATTTGTAGCACAATGTACTTTATTCATTTCTGAGCAATGACATATTACATTCCACACATCAACTAGTCAAAAACTTCTCTGTTCTTTCATCCCTAATTCAACTTCTAATTCTTCCTCCATTAGTAGATAATCTTGCCTTTTACTTCCCTAAGAAGATTGAGGTCATCCATTGTGAGCTCCCTCATATCCTGTCTTTTATGTCTCAAATTAAATTAAATTCAGCAAATATGTATTACATCATAGTTGAATTGATTAATTGAGAGTGAAGACAGTTAAGGGTGAAAAATGGGATCACAGAAAGGTTGATGACATGGGAAATAAGAAGGGATAGATAGTCTGGAGACCATATGAGGGGAAAAATTGATTTAGGAGTGATAAGTTAGAAGAAGAGATGGAAGAACAGGAGATTATGATCATATAAGGTAATATCAGTGTTCAAAATCATATAAGAGAGAGTTCTGGGGAAATTTAGATATGGTTACCACTGCAATTAGCCAATACAATGGTAAAAATGAGGTAAAAAATACCTCAATGTCTGAATTTAGAAATGTCATTTAATTTTCCTTAGCCTGATTTTCAACATTTATCAATTAATGGGGTTAAATATCATTCCCAGTGTGAACAATGTGGTGATTGTGCTGTAGTCTGAGGAAGAGAATGATACCAATGATACAATGATACCTGTATTGTTCCATTTTCATAATGAGATTATTATTTTTTGCAGTATGTTCTGAATTCTGAGAACATCAGGTGCACCTACATTTAGTTGTAAGTGCAAAGAATAATTTAGTCAAACATATTATACTCCAATGAGAAGATTACCATTGTCGGGTGAACTTTCCCCCATCTTCTCTAGAACTAGGTCTTCACATCATTTTCTGGACATTTTCAAACCATGCTTCCTGTACTCCAGCCATCTTCTTCAACTTTCTGCCCTCCTCCTAAACAAATCTTGGATTTTAACATTGAAATCACCCTCAGCTCTGCTACACGACCTTTTTTCCTTATCTTGCTTGAAAGCAGGCTTCCATGAAACTCAATGAGGCAGTGGATAGAGCACTGAGCCTGAATTCAGGAAGATCTGAATTCAAAGCTGGCCCCAGATACTTAATTGTTGTATGAGCCTGGGAAAAAAACTTCATCTTCTGCCTGTTTCCTCAGTTGTAAAAATGGGATTATATCCTCCCAGGATTGTGACAATCAAATAAGATAATGTCTGAAAAGTGTTTATTGCAATTCTCAGCACATATTAAGTATTTTATAAATGTTTATTTCCTTCCCCTTATGTCATATCCTGACTGTTTCCATACAGTTGTGTGCATTTGACCTCGCCACTTTCAGCTCCCTATGATGTGTTTTCATCTCCAATGGCAGTATAAATTCCCTGATAGCAGGACCAATATTTTTTGCATATGTATCCTTAGTTCTTAGTACACTACCTAGTACATAGCAAGTATTTAATATATACTTTTAGTGTTTGTTTATTTACATGGATAAGTGAGAGCTGATTATAAGTAGCTCAGTAAGAACAAAAATCTCCTTAAATTTAGTCAATAAATCAAAAAACCTATTTTTCTCTAAATAGTTATCATATATTCATAGTGTGGAAGGTAACTTCCAGATTTGAAATGATTTTCTTGGGAACAGAGATAGGTAAATCAGATGTCCATAAAAGCAGACATTTCCCCATGAGTTTTCCATTTTAGGCTGAGAGTTTTTTGTGAGATTAAGTATTAGAGTCGTATTTGTGGAAATCTTCTAAATTGGCCTTTTTGGTTTATTTCCTGAGGCAAATGAGAGCTTCCTCGTAGCAGTTTTGATTGTTTAAGGAATTGAAGGGTAGATTGACACACATATCTATGGGATAGGACAATTGGCTATGTGACTTTTCATTGACAATCAGTGACTGGTGGTAGCATAACAAGAGACCTAAATCAGTAGATCTATTTTTACTCTTAAATTTCTTTCTCTACTTTGAGCCCTCTATTGTCAGTTTCTCTGTATGTAAGACCAAAACCATATACATGGGTGTCTTTGCAATAAGATTATTTGTGACACATTTATAAGAAGTGACAGAAACAGTGAGTGACACAGAAGGGTAGCGTTTTGTGGATGCACTTGAAGTAACAGGAAAAAACTTGGGACCAAGAGTGACTGCAAATGCCTGCTCTGTGCCCCCAATATATCTGTCAGATATCTTTAGTTACAAGTTAATTGTTTAATTAGAAGCTCTACCTTATTGATTAGTGTTTAAAATTTGAAAGAAATGTCAGTTTATATTATTCTCAAGCGAAAAATTAATATTGAGTTGTTAAAGATGTCTGCCTCACTATCCCTGTTTAACAAGGAAAACAATCTGTTGGGATCTTTGAGTGACATATTTTGTAAATAGCATCTTTAATTTTAACAGTTCAAGGTGATTTAAAAATTGACTTAAAAACCTTCTGAAATAATTATTTTATAGTTTTGTTAAAATTTTTTGGAAAAAATGTTTATTGTGTTCAATGAACTGTGTTTCTAACTAGAAATACAAAGGCATCCATAAGTCTTCATTTTGAACAAATTTGCACCCTTCAGGGAGAAATAACATTCATTTCTAAGATTTGCAATTCATCCTTGTGGTTATCCATTCAAATGATGAAGATCTCAACTTCCTTTTTATAATTTAATAGAATCTTTTAAAATTTCTACACTAAACAAAATAAAATCATTATCTAGTACTAATTCTTTCTACAGACTTAACTTCATTGCTCTTCAAATAGCAGGTCTTCAAACAGGCAGTCCATTATGAGACATATTTTAAAACATTTACATCTTGGTAAAATAATCTCTCCCTCTCCTTTTTCTTCCCCTCTCCCCCTTTTCTCTTTCCCTCCCCCTCTTTCTCTCTTCCTACCTTGGTTTGGAGATAGTGGATGACTTACTCTTGCATGACTTTGAGTAGTGAGATGGAAAGAAGCCCTTTATCACAAATAAAATTACATTTATGCGCATAGCAACCATTAATGACTTTTAAAGGTTAAGATTAACAAATTAACAAATATCACAACTACCCAAACAAATGTTTATGGGTGATCTCCAATTTTCAACTCAGGTTTTCTTCAGGTCTTGGAGGATCAAAAGACAATTAATTGATAATCCCTTCCTTTGGGTATTATCAACGACTTCTTTATACTCTTGTCTTAAAGAGAAATGAAAAAGGGAAGATGTTTTTACTGCTTCTTTTAAGAAAGTGAATGAGACCTGTTCTGTAATTTTAAAAAAAGGAGGGAATAGTTTCGACGAAATCTAAAATTCTGCAGCTAGGAGAAATGTAGATTAATTGAGAAGTCTTATGTTTAGAACTTCTGAACTATTTTTGTGACCTTGAGGAGAGGATCAACTTTTCTACAGAACTGGGAATTTAAAGCCATATGTGACAAGGTATATGGGCCTTATTTTAGCATTTTATACATTAGGTTGTCTTGCATCAATGAGTTAGTTCAGTAGATAAGAGCAGAGGTTAGAAAAGGGTAAATCAGTGTGTTTCAAGAGATAATAAGGAACTCATAAAGATTTTTGAACAAGGCAGTTATATAATTAGATGTGGATTTTAGGAAATTTATTTTAGCATTCATGTAGAAGAGAGGTATAATGTCAATTTGTGGCTGTCAGTTTTTTAGCTGTTTGATAACACAGATGGAGAATGAGTTGGAGAGAGTAGACACTAAAGCAGGGAAACAAATTTGTAGGGGATTGCCATAATTAAATGATAACTAAGGGGGTAATTATATAAGGTCAGAGGTCATAAATTGGGTGGTAGCTACATAAGTGGAGGAAGAGAGTTTTTTAAAATAACTTTTTATATTCATTATTTTAAACCTGATAGACATGAGCAAATATGACCACTTCCACATATAAAAATAACAGTGAAGGAGAATTGTGTATATATGTATTTAGTAACTATATACAAAATCACAAAACTTTATTCCTGTTGATCTAGTGATATCACAATAGATTTTAACTTAAAAAATTAAAATGAGAAAGAGAAAGGACACATATTTGAAAAATTATTTGTAACAGCTTTTTTGTATTATATCAAAACACTAGAAACTAAGATGACATCTATTTAGTTGGAGAATGGCCTTAGTGCTCGTCACATCTGAAAGTGTCCATAATCTTTAAGACATCTCCTTAATTGCAGGAACCCTGTGTAAAATCTGTCATATTCAATGAACAAAATTTTATGGTGAATTATCAGAACAGCTTGTATCTACATTTCCTTTGAAATTTGATTAATTTTATTTCAGTTTTTAGAGCAGTCTTAAAACCTGTTGGCACTCTTTTTATGTCTAATTGAATGACAAAAAGGTATAGAGAAAAAATAGAATGGAACATTTTAGGTCTTGGTCTGTTTCTCTTTGTTGTCAGGATCTAACATTTTACATTCTTCTCTTGTGCAGAGCACAAGTATTTTAGAATTTTGTAGGTAATTTGTGGCCCCTGTTGGAAGAGTCACAGTCCAATTAATACTAGTTTCTCAGCTAAGTGACCAGGACCTCAGAGTAGTATGGCACAAGGTTCCCTTAGTCCCTCTGCAGACCAATGAACAATAGGTGGGGTCCTGACCTTGTCACGTATCCTGAGGAAATGAAACACTTCTTGCATGCTTCTCTTGTAAGATTTACCATCTGCATTATTATAGAAGCCTAGAATCACACAGAGTTAGAAGTAACTTCAAAGGTTATCTAGTCTTATTTCTACCTGAACAAGAATCCTTTATACAATATTTCTGACAAATGGCTATCCTTTCTTTTCCTGAAAAGCTCTATTAATTGAGGATTTCTTATCTCCTAAGGGATTCCATTTTGATTTTGGAAAATTCAAATTAGGAAACTCTTTGTTATATCAAACCAAATTCTACCTTTATCCAATTTTCACTCATTTTCCCTAATTATACTTAAAGGGACCAAAAAAAGCAAGTCAAATTCCTCTCTTATATAATAATTTTTTAAATAGTTTAAATATTATCTTTTCCTTGAATTGATTTTGTTTGATCATTCCTTTTTATCTCTCATCATACTTGTTTCCCATTTCGGAATAACAATAGTTTGTCATTGTTATTTCTACAATGGCCATACTATTGAGTACAAAGGGATTATGGCATCCTTTGTTCTGCATACTATATTTTTCCTAATTGAGGTCAAGATTGTATTACCTTTATTAGCTGTCATGTCACATTATTAAGTCATATTGAATTACAATACAGTAAAACCTTTCTCTTTTTCACATGGCATGTTGTTTAGCCTTATATTCTCATCTTGTACTTAGGAGGTTGATTTTTTGGGCCTGTGAAAATTTAATTTTTGTCTGATGTGACTCCTGCCATCATTCGAGCTTGCTGAGATCTCTTTAGATTCTTCAGTCATTCAGTGTGTTGGTTACTCCTCCCAACTTAGTGCCATCTGCAAAATTCGTAAACATTATGTCTGCCTCTTTAATCTAGGAAATTGATTAAAACCATTGGACAGCTCAAGAACAAGTATAGACTGCTGTTGTTACTCCATTGTAAAATTCGTTGTAGGTTTTTTCCTCAATAATGCTATACTTTATGTCTAGATATTTGATCAGTTTAGAATCTATTTAACTTTTCTAATATTATACACACACACACACACACACATACACACACGTTCTTTCTCACTCATCCTTTTATGTGGAGTAACCCTATACTCATTTTAAAGGTAGAGGGTCATGTGTTCCTTTAATGCCAAATAGAAACTCTGAATCCATTTTCTTTCCAAAGAAACACTGAATGTGGTGCAGTATTATTAAAGTACATTATAACTAAGCAGATATTTTAATTTTTTGCCAGACAGTAACATCCATGAAGGCAGAGTATATCTTATTTATATATTATTTATATCTGGTCATAGACATATAATATCTTTAATCAAATTGAAATGAATTAGGAACCAACTCTGATGATAAATATAATATTTTTTCAAAGGGAAAATGAATTGAATTCCAAATACTGATTGACATACAAATTTTGGAGAAAAATGTATTCAGAATTTGGGGATGGCCTTTACTTAGAAAATTTAAATAACATTTATGCTTTATTCATTTTGTGCTTCAGATTTCACGTGTTCTCCGTACGCCTCGTGGAAATGCCCTTCTTGTGGGTGTAGGTGGATCAGGAAAGCAAAGTCTGACTCGGCTGGCATCATTCATTGCTGGTTACGATTCCTTCCAGATCACCCTAACAAGGTTTTTTCCATGTGTCTTGTTTAATGAATCTGAAGTAGATTTTTATAAAAAAGACTCACAGATAAAACTTGAGCTGGAGATGGCTGTGTCAGTTCATGAAAAACACAGTGATATATTAGCCAGAAATTCATATAATTTAAAAAATTGGTCTTAGTATGTAGTCTATAACAATTTTAGAAAATATTATTTAAAAATTGGCCTTCCACTATAACAATCCCTTTCCCAAACCTTTGTATATTGGGTATCTCATTTTAGAACATGTTGAATATAAAAAATTACAAAGATTAATGTTGGATAAGAAAGGAGAATAAAGATAGTGCATTGGTGTTTGGGGAGCAAAGAGAGAGGAAATTAGCAGGTATAAGTTAGAAGAACTTAAGATTCACTTTTCTAGGTGCTAGAGATAAAACACAAACGAAAAAAAAACACACCAAAAGAACAATTTAATAGTCTCTTCCATTGAGAAGATTATCTTATTTTGGAGGGATATAGCATGTTAAAAAGGAAGCAAATCGAAGATATATCCAAAGTGATGAAAAATTAGAGAGAGAGAGAGAGAGAGAGAGAGAGAGAGAGAGAGAGAGAGAGAGAGAGAGAGAGAGAGAGAAAGAGAGAGAGAGAAAGAGAGAGAGAGAGAGACAGACACACAGACAGACACACAGACAGACACACAGACAGACACACAGACATCTGGAAAGATGACAGAAGGCTTTGAGTGAGGAAAGACTTGCACTGTTCTTTAAAGGATATTAGGGATTTTACTAGCTATAATCTAGTTTGACTAGAATGGATAGTGAGTAAAAAGGAGCAAGATGAAACAAGACTAGAAAGTCTGGTGGGAACCAGATAGTAGGATACTTTAAATTCCAGGCCAACGATTCTGTACTTTATCTTAGAAGCAATAGTGAGCCAGTGAACATTTTTGAGGGGGTTGCAAAGTTAGCTTGGTGTTTTAGTAGGCTTAGTGTGGTGACTTAGTATTAGATTGGAGTAGAGGGACAAAGGAGTTGCTGAACAAGAGGTTATTTCAAAAGTCTAGGCAAGAGGTGATAATGGATAGAAAAATGGTAGCTAAGAAGGTCATTTAGGCCAGATGTCTGTGAATGATACCTGAAGAAACTTTATATTTATAATAATCAAACAAAAAAATAGTTGTTTCAGGGTAGCTGCCTGAAATCTGGCTTCAACCCTAGGATTGTTCCAAAAAAACTATTCAGATAACATGCTAATCCCTCTCTCACTGGAAAAACTAAATGCAGTAGCTTTACCTGGCTTGGGAGGTAGAGTAGAGTGAAACGAAGAAGCAAAACATACCTCAAGGAGATGGATTAACTACATAACAAGATTGTTATTTTTTTCCTACCTCCATTTAACCTTTAGGATAGTGGGAAGAGCACTAACCTCAGAGCCAAAAACTCTGAATTCAAAAACTAGGTCTCCCATTTACTATCTAAATGATCTTGGACAAGTTACCTAAACTCTGTTTTCTGTTCTGTAAAATAAGGATAATAATGACCTTGGTTCAGTATTTCATGGTGTAATGAAATGTAATGTTACATTTCCTTTCCAAGGATTGCAGGCCTTCCTCAGAGACATAGATTACTCTGTAATAGAGGCTTCCTTATGGTGGTGGTGGGAGAACCTCATTGATATTTTCTCATTATTTGACTTTATTAAAGGATTTTGGTTTTGGCACCAGAATAAGTATCGATAGGGTAAAGTACTGTAATTTTCTTGTCAAACAAAGTTCTGCTATAAAATGTTGTTGACTTGGTAACTTCATGGTTGGCAAAAGTATGCCAATCAAGGTCTTTGTATGGGGGCTAAAGGAAGATGTGGGAGTGTGATTTATTAAATGCTAAGCACTAAATTACAAACTATTAACTTAATAATGATTAATTAATATTTAATAATAAACATTAACATTTTAAAGTAATCACTCTCTTCACATATATTGTGCAACTGTTTCACTGAATATATGAACTATTGGTGGGTCTGTAAATTCAAAATGGAAGCACCTAGACTGGTTTATTTTAATTAAATTTATAAAATGTCTACCGTACAACCAGGTTTAGATTGATGCCTAGTAAATATTATTCTCGTTTGATTCCAGAAGCCAACTGCTATCAAATGTTTTCCAAATCAATCAAATCTGTTCTTAGTTGTAATAAAAGTTTATATCTAACTCTGGGTTAACTTTTTAACCTTCTTTGATTGGTAAGAAATTATTTTTGTTTAGTTACAGTGTTTCCCTAAAGTAAAAAGTTTGTTTTAATAGTAAAACCAGCCTTGTTAGTGAGTACAAAGATTACTATTCCCCAAATAAGTATTTTGATAACTTCCTGATGACTAAGAAATACTCATTAAATTTTAAAAATTCTTATTTGATTTGTATAAACCATAATTTTTTGTCAGCAACTGTTCAAGAGAGCCAGCCCAATAATTTTCCTTAATCATTGTCTAATTAAAAATTGTCTGCCTCTCCCTCCCATCTCCCATGCACCCTGCCACATATGTAAGGAAAGACAGTTTAAATATGTGTTCTCCATGTCTTGATTCCAAAGGTTTTGTGCTTGAATCACAATGTGTACATTTAATCATACTTACTATGATGTGTAATATTAGATGGAAATTGGAATCAAAGCTAAGGAGACATATGATATTCAAACTTTAACAAACCGTTGTTCCATACACACAGAGAGAAAGAGTGGAAACTGGTCATTTTAACTATCAATCCTGAGAGGGGTGAGGGAAGAGACAGCACCAATTTGAAATTGGAAATAAAGATTTCCATGCATGTACAATGTAAATGATAGGGTTCAGGAAACAGGAATATTTTTTATCTTCATTTGGAATGGAAGACCTTCTTGGTAAACCTTTTTTTTAATCCTAAGAGTGTACAATTTTGAACGAAGGTGAATATAGTGGGTCTACTTCTCCAAGTTATTAGAAAAGATAATGAGGAACTGGTAGCAGAAATTATCTCAGTAATTTTCAAAATGTAGAAGTGACTCAGGACATTTCAAGTAAAACCTTCCTCCTAGTTGGAAGTTCTAAGAGGCTTTTTGGGTGAGGCAAATATTCTTCCTATTCTGTGATGAGGTTTTTGCCAATGACATTCTCATGTTGTTATTTTAGGTCTTATAGTACATCAAACCTGATGGATGACCTGAAGCTTTTATATAGGATAGCAGGTCAGCAAGGCAAAGGAATCAGCTTTATTTTCACTGACAATGAGATTAAAGATGAGTCGTTTTTGGAATATATGAATAATGTTTTATCATCTGGTGAGGTAGGAGTGGACTTTTTTCACATGTTTTTGTCTTCTATTCCTTTATAGTTTTTCATGTTTTGTTCTATCAGAGTAATGGTGTTGCTAAGAGTTCGGGGGTAGGTGTTGATAAAAGATTGTGCTTGTTGAAGAATAATTCCCAAACAAAGTATGGTATTAGCACTTAAAAACAGATATATTCAGAATTAGAAATATGAAACAATATAAGAAGATTGTATGTTTTATAATAAATGGTACAAAATTATTCACATATTACAGAATAGCTATATATATCATATTGAGATTTTTGCAACTTTAAAAAAGTGAGTTTGAGAACAAAAATGGATGTGTTATCATCTGGTCGTCGATGAGGATATATTTCATTTTCGACATAATCATTTTGAAAACTTTATATCACGTTTTTCAATATGTCTTCCCTAACATTGGAGTTGTATGCCTCTGTTTGCTTTTTAAGGTCTCTAACCTATTTGCTCGTGATGAAATGGATGAAATTAATAGTGATCTTATATTGGTCATGAAAAAAGAATATCCCAGACGACCTCCAACTAATGAGAATTTGTATGACTACTTCATGAGCAGGGTCCGACAGAACCTCCATATTGTACTTTGCTTTTCTCCAGTTGGTGAAAAATTCCGAAATCGAGCTTTGAAGTTCCCTGCACTTATCTCAGGATGTACTACAGACTGGTTTAGTCGATGGCCTAAAGATGCTTTGGTTGCTGGTAAATACATAATTTTATTTTAGTGTTCTGGGTCTATGGTATTTACTAAATATTTTACCCTGGTATTTGCTATTACTAACTGATAATCAAAAGGAAATGTATGGTTGACTGTCTACCTTCTCTTCCACTACACTTATGTCTATTATCTTCGCCTCTTAGAAAGGCACTAAGTATGAGAAAAAATATGAATCTAGTTTAAATTAAAAATTTTTTAAATGTATCAAACATTTTTTTTGAAGAAATGAACAGTACAGAATTCTTTATAAATTAATACTCAAACAACGAAATAGCAAGGAAGAAATGTTTACAAATCCTTGTGTGCTTTTCTACGTCTTAATTTTACTATCCATTGGAAATATGAAGCTTACCTATAGACTATTAAAAAGGAGGGTTTTATGTTTAGCCTATATTATGCAAATTCAAATTCATTTAGGTAAAATGAGATTATAAAAATTATTTCAGGAGGGAAGAAACATAAAGTCCAGAGCAATTAATATACACAGTATGTCCTAATTACGGTAAAGATTAATCTGAAAAAAGGTATTGTGGGAAATAGTTGATGGATGACTTCAGCTGTCAAATAATAGTAGAATACTATTGTTAATTCAGTTTGAGTGGAAATAGCCTCCTCTTCCTAACTTCTTAATTTATTTTTAATAGAATCATCATTATTCAAGTCACCAGGAGTCATCTTTGATTTCTTCATCCTTTATTTTAATCAATGTTATTGTTTTTTTAACTTTATTATTAAAGATATTGTTAAAGATGTCAGATTTGTACTTCTGTGACTATAGTCCCAATGCCACCAGGCACTTGAGGTTCTCATCAGCTAATGTTTAGATTAGTTTGATAGTGTTACCCCTCCAGTCTCTTCTCACTTCAGTTCATCCTGCTGTTAGAGGCCCAAGGACTCTGGAGGAGGTATCTTCTCAGAAGGTCTTCAAAAGATGTCACAGACATTCAGAAAGTAGACGGGTTTGAGACTCATTTTATCACTGACTAATTCCTCTGAGACCTACATAACCTTGGCCACCATCCTATTTCATTCTGCATCCCCCCAATAAGCAAGATGAATGATGACATTGTCCCCTTCCTACCCTTCATATCTTCTTGACATGAGCAAGTGATTCATAGAATAATGGGGAAATTACACTTAAAGGAGAGATTCTGGGATCCCTGAGGAAATGTGACATTGATGTCTGATGCTACCAATTTTCCTAAGGCCCTTAATGGCATCAGTGTAAATTCCACAACCCTTGTTCTGTTCTGATATAGTGATATAGATATGTAAAGGGTCTGTTTGCCCTTCCCCTCCTTACCCATGATACAGTTTTACCATTAAAACTGAGGCTGCACTGTGGACATTATTGAATAAATACACTACTTAGTTCTTAGTTTTGAAGTCCCTTCTCAAGGCTCCTAGTAATTTCATTGTTGTGTGTCAAGATGAAACTGGGGTGAGCTTTATAATAACTTAGGTTATTCTCTGCTTCAAGTGCATATTTCAAAGGTGGTGAATAAATTTTTGTTTCATGGGATAATGACCTAGTACTGAAAGGGAACTTAGAGGTCATTTAATCTAACAGATGTAAAACTTATTTACTTGAATTGTCATTACACAACAAGTGTAAGGTCAGGACTGAGGTATCCAGAGAAAATATTGCATATGTTTCCGTAAGTGCAGCTTTAGTTAGGATTTTCTGATTATAAATCAGGTCAGTATCCCTTATCACACCAATATGGAATGACATCAAGAGCATTAAACATGAGACTGTCTTGATTGGTGGAAGGAAAGCTAGGTTATACATTTATGAAAACTTTCTTGTGATTCAAGTATTTCTTCTAAAAGCTAATAATAATTTTTCATGGTCTAAATATGCTAGCATACATATACGCTGCCTTGCTTTATAGAACTTTAGAAATTAATATTAGACTTTCATAATCCTCTTAAAATTTGTTTTTAAACCACCATTTCTTTAAACACATGAGTTTTAAAAACTCATCCAGATACATTATTAAAGATAAAATGATTTTCTTGGTTGTCAGATACAAGGTATCTTTCTAAAAGTTATTGTTACTATTTTAAAATTTTCAATCCAGGTAATATCATGTGAGTGTTTACTTCTCTCTTCTAATTACTTTCATTCCCTTGTTTCATATTCCTTTCTGTGCCTCTGTGTTCCCCAAATCACTGCTAAATAAATTAACCTCAGTTAAATTCTGCTAACTCTTTGAAAGAATAGTAGTCATTAACATTCTTCTAGATGTGATATTCATTCACTATTTTAAAATGTCCCTTTCTATCTTTCCTCATCCAAGAATAGTTTGAAACCAATTCAGTGGAAGCTAAATCTATAATTAAGTCACCCCTTTGGAGAATTGATTCTCATTTTAGTTCATAGAACAGTTTGGTTCTTCCATCTAAATACCACAGCTCATCTCAAAGCTTAGAAATAATTATCTAGGATAAAGAGAAATGATGGTATATACAACAACCATTTAGAAAAATATCACCACCATAGATATATAAGCATCTTCCCAGTTTAAAAAGGGAATATATATTATTTATAGAGTACAACACACATTATTTTCCTACCTCAATCCAACATTGTTGAATAAGAATGCGAATATTATACATACGGCTTTCTTGGAGGTCACATTTGTTCCTATTGGATTTCCATAAGCAACTGCTTAAATAAGAGGCAGACAGGCCCTTCTAGACTGACTTGAACTTCCTAAAAATCAAAACCGGCTCTTTTCAATAGAAGCTTCTTAACCTCATAGTTTATTTTCTTGTGTGAGTCAATGGTAGTCCAATTGATTACATTTCAAGGTGCAACAAATTGTTTATATTTTCCAACAGACCGCTGAGTGATCTCCATTACTTACATAGCTATGATGATTATTATCTTTATTGTTGTATTATAATAGTGTGTGCCAGTAGCCACACTGAGCATGTGATTCAGCTCTTAGCACATCTTTCTAATTTACATTCTTATGCAGATATTCTCCCTCATGCCACTGGGAAGGGTGTCATGAAAAGATGAATGTTATTTATTTTTTTTTTTGCAAGAAATAAATTAAGAGCCATTTTGACCTAGTTTATAGTGGGCACCTTGGAACCAGCTACTGTGGGCAAACCAGCCAACATTTAAGTGCCTTAAGCAACTCATTAATACTTTAAACAGAAAAAAATTTCCACACTGGGCTAGTTGCTTAACATATCAGTGTCCCAGAAACATTTCTAAGATTATAAATTACAAGGGTAGTGGGAATTCTCTACTCAAGATTAAAAAAAAAAAGTACAGGGAAGACTTTTTTTTCATTATTTGCTAAACATCTCTAGGATTTGAATTTTGTTCTTCAATTACTTGTCATCTATATTAACCATAAACAGTGTATTATTTACTTATTACCTCTGGTTCTGGGATGCTTTGAGACAGTTGGACATGCTAAAATAACAAACACAAAAATGTGATGGACAAACTTCTGGAATTTTTAACTCTGGCTATTTTAAGCATAATAACAAAGGTGTTATTTGTCTCATTTTCCTTCTAAAAACAAGCAAATAACTGGTGCCTTTCATGTGAGAGAAATGTTGCACTTTATTCCTTCTGTTTTTTTCTTCCTGTGTCATATTTTCATACATTGAGTTGTTGTTAGTCTTCCATTATTAAATACTCACATCTTCAGTGAATTTGAGGCCAACCACTTAGTTGCTTCTCAAGCACACTGTGAAGCATTTATAAGGGATTTATTAATTTATTTGCAGTGTATGGATAGGGACCATATTTTATGTTTTGTATTTCAGAGTATTTGAAGCAGCCCTACATATACAGGATAGGGACTATGTACATGCTTCTTGATTAATTGACTGATTAACCTTGGCAAGTACAGGGCTGTTTTCAGAAGGGAAGCCATAGTGCAATGCAGTGAGTGCTATATTTAGAATAGTTAGGAAGTTAATGTTCTCTCAACAGAAGCTTTTTACTTAAATATTTCTAAAGGATGCTATAAATTTTAGGAGATTATACATGGCCAGCTGCCACAGCTAAGGACAAGATGCCTTAGGCATAACATAATTTAGTGATGGGCATTTCCACTTATGAGATGTAGTCAGCATCTAGAAGAATTAAATGCCTGACAAGTGCTGAGTGAAGAAGGTAGTGACACTATTAAATATGAGTGCCATGTGGGCTCTGACTCTTGAATTATTTGTAGAAACGCTGCCCCTATATAAGCTATAAAACAGACTTGCTGCCAAGCAGACTTGCAAGTTCTGGTTGAATGTTCACGAGAGGCTGACTCTCCTGAATAAAGAAGGGTGTTACTGCTTAGGTTTAGATTTCATCTTTTTCAAGCACAATAAAGGAAAAAATAAAATGATTCTCTCTCTCTCTCTCTCTCTCTCTCTCTCTCTCTCTCTCTCTCTCTCTCTCTCTCCCAAAATGACATAAAACCTAAAATCCAATAAGATATTTTCCAATCTGAGAGAAAATAATGCTCTGAAATGCTAACATTTGTACAACTCTTCAGCAATAGTTAATTGCCTTTTAAAAGCAAAAATTATTATGCTATTTATAATGGTCAAAGCATATGATTTGAAATGGAACAGATCTTAAAGATCATTAAATGCTTCATCTTGAAGATGAAGCAACTTAAGCCTCTAAGAGGGAAAGTGACTTACCTAAAGTTACTTCAGTAGTAGATCAATGAAAGGAGGAAGGTGTGTGTTCAATACTTACATGATGCCTTTCTTGTTTCTAGTGTCTGAACACTTTCTTTCTTCCTATGATATTGACTGTACTTTTGAAATCAAAAAAGAGGTTGTCCAATGCATGGGCTCCTTTCAAGATGGAGTGGCTGAAAAATGTGTTGAATATTTCCAAAGATATCGACGCTCTACCCATGTGACCCCCAAATCATACCTCTCCTTTATTCAAGGCTATAAGAGTATTTATAGAGAAAAGCATGCAGAAGTGCAGACTTTGGCCAATAGGTAAGTTCTGTAAAAAAAAAAAATGGATTTCATAGCCACCTGAGTGTTGTAGCGGATTGAGCATTGAACATGGAGTCAGGAACACAAATTCAAATTTCAATCTTATAGACAATAGCTACATAACCCTATACATGTCACTTAACTGCTATATGCCTCAGCTTTCCCAGCTGTAAAATGTGGATCATAATGGCATCAACTTCCCAGAGTTATAGTGAAGATAAAATAAGATAATGTTTTAAAGTGTTTTTCAACCCTTAAAGTCCTATATAAATTCTACTGTTTATTTTTATTATTATTTTCTCCTAAAGTATGAAAATAGCAAATTTATGTAGAACATAAAGTAGAGCAACTTATTGTAATGAGGATTATCACATGATTATTTTGTACTTCTTTCTTCTCATTAGCCTCACATTTTGGTCAAATTTATACATAATCAATTACTTCTCATGTTATTGAATGATATCATACATCAGATTGGATCTTGATGATCCAGCTCTTTGGCTTCCATTACCTGTTCTTGTACACTCCCTCCATGCTGCAGCAAATTATTATAGCATATGTGCCTAGAGAGCTCAGAGGATTAGAAGAGTGTGTCAGTTGTTGTAGACTTGAATTTTTGGTTTTGTGTTCCCAAGAGCTTGGCACAGAGTATATCCTAAATGTGCTTAATGAGCTGAAATGAATGTTTCTGGAAAGAGGATATATACGTATTAAGGGAGATAGTGGAAGGAAAATATAAATAAGACAAGACCTAGGAGAGATAACTTTGAAATGAACTGTGGAGAAAGTACTATGAATAAGGAATGTATTAGGTGATCATGCTCCAGAAGCAAGCAAAGTATAGTGGATACTTACTATTCTAAGAACACTATAGTGATAGGAATGTTACATAACAACTCCTTGTTGTTATTTCTTCAAGTGATACACTATATATATATGTGTGTGTGTGTGTGTGTATGTATATGTATATGTATATATACATGCACATACACAAATACATGCATTCATGAATATATATGCTGCATATAACTACATAGATGCTATATACATATTTGGGTATATATATATGTGTATGTATGTGAATGGCTATGTATGTGTGTATATGAATGTCTATGCATATATACATGTGTATATGTGTGCACATATACCTTATAACATGAGGTATAATATACGTCAAGTTATACAAGGTAAAATAGATTATATATTACAATACATGTATATATGTGTGTGTACATATGTACATGCATGTGCATATGTCTAGATATAGAACTTAGCTCAATGGAAAGAGTGACTATAAAGGTGCTGCTATTTAACTACAAAATGCTAATACTGCTTATTTTGCTATGTGACTTCAGGATGAATACCGGATTGGAAAAACTGAAAGAAGCTTCTGAATCAGTTGCAGCCCTTAGCAAGGAACTGGAAGTGAAAGAAAAAGAGCTACAGGTTGCTAATGATAAAGCTGATACAGTAAGTAAATTGAGAAGCAAACATTACTTTCATTTGTTTTACTTGTTTGTCTATTTTCCAGGAGTTTGTGATACAATTAGGTATTTATTGTATCTTACATATCCTAACATACCTTATATATTAGACCTCATATTAGGCATATTTTATTTTCATAGTTAGCAACCAACAATTATAACATGGTAAATAATATATTTTTTTTCCATTTCAGTGAGGATTATCATCTTTTTAGACATGAGGCTTTGAACAAGCAGATAGCTTTAACAAATGATCAAAGGAAGATTAAAATAGTACGGTTACAAATGTATTGTTGGCTCTTTCTGTCATGGTTATCTATTCTGGCTTGTGTTAGGTCCTGAAAGAAGTGACTGTGAAGGCTCAAGCTGCTGAGAAGGTCAAGGGTGAGGTCCAAAAGGTGAAGGACAAAGCCCAGGCTATTGTTGACAGCATTTCAGCAGACAAAGCAACTGCTGAAGAGAAGTTAGAAGCAGCTAAACCTGCCTTGGAAGAAGCAGAAGCAGCTTTACAGGTAACCCTGAATGAGAAAACCTGATTCAAGGCATTTGGCATAAAGAATGACACAAAGTAAATACCTAAGCATAAGAATCACCTTGCTGGTTCTCACCAACGTGCTGTCTGTAAAGCAAGCATTCATTCTTAGAAACAGTTCCAAAGGGCATTATATTAGAAATAACGATTTCCCTCTCCTCCCCACCAAAGAGAACTATATTAATAATGATTTATGATTATTTTTCTCTGCAAGATATTTTAGGGCTGTTGGACTAATTTTTCATATTTGCAAAACAAAGGGGTTCCCACTCTGAATGGTATCATTTAATTCACAAATATATTTAAACTAATGGTGAAGAAATTTTCATTTTCTATTCAGAGAAATTGAACCAGGAAACTCAAATTACTGGAAGGCTACATATAAGTACTGAAGCAACTTCTTTTTATTGGAGGGGGGCAAGAAGAACAAATTTCAAGAGAAAATACAAAAAAAGTTTTTAAAGTAGTAATCACTTTAATAATAAATACCAGGAAACAAACTTTTATTGAATAGATACAAGATAAGTAAAATTTTATTCATATATAAAAGACTCAGAGAAAATATCAACATTAATACTAAATTAGAAGAAAAAATAAAAATGAAAAGATATAAGGTAGTGTTAAAACAGCTTCAACCTGACCTAAGGATGTTGAAAAATGGAAAGCAGATAAAGGAATAAATGCTGGCTCAGACTGTAACTACATTCTACATAAATTTAACTGATATAAAGCAATCACACAAAGAGGTGGCCTAAGGAGCCTAGAAGTTGCTCAGCCTTTAAAACAACAACAAAACTTGATCTCTTTACCAAACAGATTTGGCAAACAGGTAAGTATACATATATGTATGTATACACATACATGCACATGTATATGTATACATTGATATATACATACTTATATGTATATACGCATATACATGTATATGTTATCTATGATCTATGTATTAATGTATACACACATTAACAATAAATAACATTGACACTGTACAGAACCCCATTTGCAAAATCTTAGAGGATAGGAAAGATTATGAATAATATCAGATCATTATAGAGTGAGAAACAGGGAAGAGAAAAATTTACCTGTAGAAAGATTGTTATGAGATAAGCTTTTATCACAATAAGGTTTTATCTTTAATTTCTGAAGATGAATGTAAAGTTATTGGATAAACTGTATGTATAAGACAGAGGCATAGGTAGACAATAACTCATCTGAGAAATATTTGGGTGATTTCAAATACAGTATGATCAACAGCATGATATAAAGCACAAAAACTAATTTAACCTTTGGTTGTAGTAAGAGATGTATAGTGAACAGAATTAGAGATGTGATAGTACCACATTTCACAGATTTGATAGGGCAATATTATCTTATGTTCATTTTTTGATACAACATTATAGAAGGAACTTTTTCAAACTGGGGAATATGCAGAAGAGGACAACCAGCATGATATGGGACCAGTATAAGGATTTATTAAATTAACCTGGGATGTTTAGCCTGAAGAAGAAAAACCTCATGGGGTCCTGTCAGCAGTTTTCATGTATTTGAAGGACTATCATGTGTAATGGGGAATAGACTTGTTTAGTACCTGACTGCGGAGGGCGGCAATAGGTAGAAATTTTGAAGAGGTATATTTATACTCAATATAAGGAAAAAAAACTTCCCAATACGACTTCACCAAAATTGAATGAACTACTCTGATGATTAGTGGATCTTCATCATAGATGTTGTCAAGCAAAACCTCCATGGCCATTTGCTGACTTATGTAGTTGAGGGGATGCTTATTTAAGTATTGGACTGGATGACCTCTATAGTTCTTTCTACTCTGAGGTGTTGGATGCTAAAATCCAAAGATGCAACTAGAAGATGAGGAAACAGGCAATATCAAAAAAATCTGTCAAAATTTCTAGACAGCCGTATTTATATTTTAATGTCCCAGTTCCTAATGAGTTATATGAAGAAGTAGGAATAATGCTAAATAAATCAGATGGACAGAATATTTGGACCAGACCAACTATACACAAAGAAAATCCCTACTATAAATGAAATCATTTTAGTGTGTTGTAGAATTTATTTTTAAGGACTTTGAAAGAGAAGGCAGATTCTATAATTCAGTTGAATTGTTTTCCTTTGATGTCTTCCACTAGAAGTTAGGAAATGTCCTGAATTTTGGAGTTAGCAATTATTTTCTCATCTGCAGTTCCACTCATAGTTTAAGCTTCTCTCATTCACTTTTCCACTCACAACCTTCTAAGGGATTGGAGTCCGGTCTCAGGGCACTGGGGCTGATTCCCAATGGCTCTGCTTTCCTGTATGCTTTTCTGTCACTTACTCCGTCTCTTGTTCTGGCTTCTGGCTACTTCTCAGTATAGTTGGCTAATCGCCTGGGCTGTGTGGAACTATGAATGCTAGTGGAGAATGGGATAGAGTGAGAGTGGTCCAGGCACAGAGATAGACCCTTCTGGTTACTATGATCCCCTCTCCATCTTGATCCATTATTTTGTGCCAGCTAACAGCATCCTTGTCATTTTGGCCTTGACTTCTCAACCTTTTGTCCCTTTATATCCCCTTGGTTATTAAGTATGGCACATCTACCCAAGGGAGATGGGGGTATAGATAAAATATCTACAGACAGTGGAAAATAGCTTTTCTAAGAGCATGTATGGTTGATTCTCAGCTAAAACACTTCTAATTATTCAATCTCTCAGCCCTGTGACAATATACTATTGTCATTCCACTATGACAGTTCTGTGTTGTCTAAGAGAGATGGAGACATATTCTTGACCTATATAACTAAAGACTAAAAATCATGACAGATATCTGCAGTAGCTGTACTCTTTTGTCTTTAGAATCCTTGATTGCTTGAATGCAGAAAATTCTATCTTTTTTGTTCAAATTACCTGTTTCTTTATCTGAGTTGAAACTGTCAATAAAATTTTACAGGAAGTCTATTCCACCATTTATGACCATGTGTCAGTTTGGATTAAAACACTGGAACTTTCTGAAAAGTGTGTTTCTTTGGCTAGGCCTATGGACCTAGTCCCCACAGTTGTACATCTAGCTTTTAAATAAATGATTGCTTTTCATGGTTAAAATATCAGTAGTGAAAATTTTCAGTTTATTAACCAAATTTTATGACATAATGTCTGCTTTTTAATGATCTGTTCATTTTCTAGACAATCAAGCCTTCGGATATTGCCACTGTCCGCACCCTAGGCCGACCTCCTCACCTTATCATGCGCATAATGGACTGTGTGCTGCTGCTATTTCAAAGGAAAGTCAATGCAGTGAAGATTGACCTGGAAAAAAGTTGTGTAATCCCTTCTTGGCAAGAGTCCTTAAAGTTAATGACTGCAGGAAACTTTTTACAGAATTTACAGGTAGTTGTTCAGAAATGGATGATTGAATAAGGATCTGGGGACTTTTTTCAGTTTAAGGAAATGGTCCCATTTTCTAGGAAATCATATGATGGTCTTTTTCATTAAGATTCAAGGGGATTTGAAACATTGACATATTCAGTGTTCCTGTTCTGTTTGAAAACTATTTGTACTTATTTCCTTAACCTAGTAACATTGAAATATATTGACTTTTTTCCCTTTCTCTCCATCAGGATACAACAAATCATTTTAGTTTGATCACTCACAGGAAGGGAAAATAAAAGGCAAAATGAAAAATTGGTAACTAATGAAGATAACTTCAAGTCTTTAGGTTGAATGAAAATATACTATTTTAATTTTGGTTACTTTTTAGCTTTCCTCCTCAATTATATTCTAACACTAGAAAATTAGGTTAGATATTCTGTCTTATCTTTTATTTTGTTAGCTTAAAAGAGGAATACTAATTAAAAGCCTATACAAATAGATGACTGAATTCTCATATTTCAAAAACTCTGAGAACTTTTTTTTTTCTGGAACATTTTTTTTCTGTCAGATATTCTGAAAGTAGAACAGTACTTCTCTGAAACACATTTAAGCAACATTTTTGTTATTAGAAGATGGTTCATTATGTAGAGTTTCCTTTATTTAAGTTGATTGAAAATGAGAGTGATCTAGGAAATATGAAAATGCAGATCATCCATATTTCCTACCACAGTGCCAGCCCACTCTGGCTTTTCTTTTGCCATGACTCCTTGACAAATTCTTATTCTGTTGTGGATCCTGCCACTCTTTTTTCTTATAGAAGAATCTCCTAGAGGTTCCTTTCTCCTCACCATGGCTCTAGTGCCTCCCATTAAGACTCATTAATAGCACTATCTTTGCATTGATTCTACATCTTTCTGCCTGTTTTCCAAAGGGGCTTGAAAATGAATATGTGAGGTCTATTAGATGGTAACCTATAGGAATAAAGTGGAAATAAACTTTACCTTTCCAAGTACAGCACCTCTTTCTTTTTTGAAGCAAGAAACATTATTTAGAAATATTTCTACTTTGGAAATCTCCCTCTGACCTATTTTACAATGAAAAAGAATCATTTAAATATTATTCATTGATGACATTTTTAAAATAAGAAATCAGATCTGCCCATTTTAAACCCTACTTCCTTGTCTTTCTCCCCTCTGAGAGTCTACCTTTGCCACAGGAGATTTTAGTTCTATATTTGTGAGAATATCATGATTTTTTGGTCTGTCCTTAGTCCCAATTATTTTGCTTTTCCATTTCAGATTAACTAAAATGGAATTATGTTTGAATGTGTCTGTGTTCTTTCCTTGCCTCATTGGAACATTGCTACTAAACAATATGAAATAGGTTCTCAGTAACTGAATTTGTTATTATCATGTATTTTCAACTCACTTTTAAGGGTCAGACTTATGGGAGAATTCTGTGCTTGGAGTAAGGATGACTTGAGTTCAGATTATGCCTCAGATACTTATTATCTGTGTGACCCTAAATAATTCACTTAACCTCTCTGTGCCTCTGTTTCCTTATCTGCAAAATAAAGGGATTGGATTCAGTGGCTTATAAATTTCCTTCCAGATCTAATTCTATATACGCTTTGATCTAGTGAAGTGTAGCATGAAATCTTTATTTTTTATAAGTTAATTTACTTATTTTTAGTTTTCAACATTCACTTCCATAAGTTTAAAATTTTCTCCCCCTCCTTCCCTTTCTCCCCTTAGGATAGCATGCAATCTGATATAGTCTCTACATATACATTCCTATTAAACATATTTTCATATTAGTCATGTTGTATAAAAGAATTCAAACAAATGGGAGGATCCATGAGAAAGAAAAACAAAACAAAACAAAAAAAGAAAATAGTCTGCTTCGATCTGCATTCAGACTCCATATTTCTTTTTCTGGATGTAGATAGCATTTTCCATCCCAAGTCTTTTGGAATTATTTTACATCCTTGCATTGCTGAGAAGAGCTAAGTCTATCAAACTCAGTCATCACATACCGTGGCTGTTACTGTGTACAACGTTCCCCTGGTTCTACTCACTTCATTCAGCATCAGTTCACATAAGTCCAGGATTTTCTGAAATCCAACTATTCATCATTTCTTATAGCACAGCAGTATTCCATTATAGTCATATACTACAACTTGTTCAGCCATTCCCCAGTTGATGGGCATCCCTTCAGTTTCCAGTTCTTTGCCTCCACAAAAAGAGCTACTATAAATATTTTTGTACATGTGGATTTTTCCCCATTTTTAATGATCTCTTTGGGATAGAGCCCTAGAACTAGTATTGCTGGGTCAAAGGGTATGCACATTTTTATTTGGGCATAGTTCCAAATTGCTGTGCAGAATGGTTGGATTAGTTCACAACTCTGCCAACAATGAATTTGTATTCCGGTTTTCCCACATCTTCTCCAACATTTGTCATTTTCTTGTTTCGTCATGTTTGTCAATCTGGTAGGTGTGATGCAGTACCTCAGAATTTCCTTGATTTGCATTTCTCTAATCAATAGTGATTTAGAGCATTTTTTTTATACGACCATAGATAGCTTTAATTTCTTGCTCTGAAAACTGCCTGTTCATATCTTTTGACCATATCTGGGGAAAAACTTGTATTCTTATAAATTTGACACAGTTCTCTATATATTTCAGAAATGAGGCCTTTATCAGATATACTGGTTGTAAAAATTCTTTCCTGGTTTTCTGCTTCCCTCCTAATTTTGGTTGCATTGGCTTTGTTTGTGCCAAAACTTTTCATTATCCATTTTGCATTTCATAATGTTCTCTGTCTCTTATTTGGCCATCAATTCCTCCATTCTCCTTAAATCTGACAGATAAACTATTTCTTGCTCTCCTAATTTGCTTATAATATCAGCCTTTATATCTAAATCATGTACCCATTTGGACTATATTTTGGTATACTGAAATTTTTATTTCTTTGAAATTCTGTGAACTGTTAACCTGTCACAGCTCTACTCATAGACCCATTAAAATGATTTCTCTGTTAGAATCTCCTAAGAACTGAAGTTGAGGCACATTTTTTAAAATAATTGCTTTCTCTATTTTACCCAGAATGAAAATTAAGCAGTAACTCATGGCCCGATCCAGTTCTGATAGCATAGAAACTTTAGTCTGTACCATTTCTGACCAGTGCTAACTTATTCCTACTTAGGCAGCCTGGTGGTTCTGCATTCTTGGGGTTCATCACATGGTTGCCAAACTTAGAGGAGACCGCTAATTGGCTTTGATCCCTGCAGTATTTTATAATATTTGAACCCAAGAGATTTATCTCTGGTACAGGGATTACAGACATGTGTCACCACACTCAGAAAGGCACAGTCTTAATAGTTTTTGGTTTTGGCTCCATCATCTCATCGCCATTTTTAGTTGTCATAACTAATACTTTTGAGAAATTTCCAAGAGAGTAGATCACCCAGTGTCATGATGAGAACCATTCAATAATTTTGAATTGAATCAAATGATAAATGTTAGCATAATAACTTCCAGAAGAAGAAATATTCTATATTTGTTTCAAGTTTGTTTCATCTTTTTATTCCCTAGCAATTCCCCAAAGATATGATCAATGAAGAAGTAGTGGAGTTACTGGTTCCTTACTTTGAAATGTCAGACTACAATATTGAAACTGCAAAAAGGGTGTGTGGCAATGTGGCTGGTCTCTGCTCATGGACTAAAGCCATGGTCTCTTTTTTTTCTACAAATAAGGAAGTGTTGCCCTTGAAGGTAAGTCTCCTTTGTAGAATTATGAAAAACATTCATGAGAAAACATCTCAGACTTAATTCCCTCTAATTATAATAGGCATATAAGTTAGGAGTTGATCACATGCTTGCACGTAATTCTGTAGGGAAAACCTGGGGCACAAAGGGAGAAGACACACAGTTTAGTTTACTTCTTAGCCTACTGTTGTCATTTAGAGACTTGTAAGCCTTTAAACAATTGCACTGTAGGTTACTGATTGCTTTTTAAAACCATCATGTCTGTAGAAGCCATTTCTAAACTAAACTATATACTATAGTATCCATAAAGTATTTTGCAAAAGATCATTGTCTTAGGCTGTTTTAAGATCAGTGTTAGTTTACGCTATAAGACAGCCTAATTAGAGAACTCCAAGACACCAGTCTGCTTCAAGACAGATGATCACTGTGATTTTGAAAGCAGACCATACCCTATGTGGTCCAGAAAACTGGGCATGAATACTAAGGCAAGAGCTCCACTCTACCTTAAATAGAAAAGAGGGTTATAGGGAAAAAAATCAGTCATAATAAGAAGGACCCTGAAAAATGTTATACCTGATAGGTAGCATCATTTCTTTTATAGAGATAATAACAGCAACAGTGATAATAAGAAACCTAGTCTTTAGCACTTTAAAGTTTTCCCTGAATGCTTTGCCTTTTTGTCTTTACTCATAGAATTCCAAACTCCCAAGGCTTAGCTATGGCCTTGTATCTTTCATGATATATCTGTATCATTCCAGTTGCTAGTGCCTCCCCCTCACAAATAAATTTTTACTTATTTTGAGTATATCCTATTACTTCTCTCTATACATGTATCTGTCCAATAGAATGAAAATTTCTCCAAGTCAAAGGCCCTTTCGCTTTTGTCTTTGAATCCCCAGCATCTAAGTAAAGACTTGTCTTTGAATCCCCTCCACAGGGGCTTGACAAACAGTAAGTCCTTAAGAGATGCTTGATGGTAGATTGCTTGGTTACCTCTTCCATGTGTCTCTGTAATTGGGAATATTAAATAAGCTTTATCCTCTTTTAAAGAGATGTCTGGCACCAGGAAATAGAAGAGGAGGGTATATTTTTGGCAAAAGTATCTTCCTTCATACCTCAAAATTGTACAATGTAAATCACCACTTATTATTTCAACATATAAGGCAAATCATCCTCCAACTTTGAAAAAAAATCCTCAATCTAAGTTTCCAAATAACATAGTCAAAACAAGTTATCATAGAAAAATGTACATAATATGTATGTTTGTGTGTTTACAAACATACATATATTCTAGGAGAAAAGTTCAATGTGCCTCTTTTACTTTCTAATTAATTACAGAAAATGAATTGTCTTTGTATCACCCACCATGGGAATGCAATTTCTACCTAGGTATACATTTAAATACAAATTCAATGCAACAGAAAATATGGATAAGAATTTATTATCAATGGATTTGACCTGTCTTTATAAACACTAAGAATGTCTACGAAGAGAAACCATTAAGGACAATGTTGTATGTAGTACAACTATATCCTCTGAACAATAAAGCTATCCTTCCTTCATTTAGATGAGGCTGGCTTAGAACTCTCAGGAATTAATATTTTCCTGGGTAAACTATGAGAAAATATTCACAATACAAGTTGATTCTTCACTCTACAAATAGTTTTATTTTGTATTAGTGTTTTGCCACAGTAAGGAACCTGGCATAAATAGCCTAACTTCACATACTTATCTAAGGCACTGGAGCAGTTAGGAGCTTAAGAGTGACAGGATCCAAAATGTTCCACCAGTCAGTTTTTTGTGTTGTTGTTTTTTAAAATGTGTGTGCATGCACATATATGAATCATGCATATATGCGTACATGCATATAAATCTATACATGCACATGTGAATGTTTTCTGTGTATATATACATACATACACACATGCAATTTTTGCCTTTGTTTAGTTCAAACTTGTCATCTGGCTACGATTTCATCCTTAAAGTTTCTGTCTTCAAATTCAAGACCTGAAGATTCAATGTAGTTTTTTTTCCTTTTCTCTACCATATGGAAAGAGAATAGAGCTCTGAGGAAGTGCTAAGGACCTTCCAGCCTTTAAAGTGACTACTTTCAAGAATGAAGAAAGAAAGCCACGTGAACTGATAAAGGATTTAAAAATAAAAATTGTGTTTGAAAATAGTTCCAAACTTATGGAATAATTTTTACACTGAATCTCTTGGCTAACAAGAGTAGGTTCCTTGATTTTTAAAATTATGCTCTGTTTAATTAACCATATTCTTTCTAATTGCTCAGTCCATTCAAAAAGCATTTAAGTACTTGTTCTGTGCCTAGTACTGTGCTAGATTTTGGAAACACACAATGACAGACAGCTCCTGTCCTCAGGAAGCTTTTGCTGGATACAGATAACAAAGAAACAAGAGTAAATACAAAGTAATTTTGTGCTTGTGGTCAAGGGAGCCCTAAGAAATTGGGAAGATAGCATCTGTAAAGGCTACCATGTAGGAAATAACAACTGAGCTGAGCAGTGAACAGAGCTAGGGATTCTGGGAGTCTAAGATGAAGTAGGAAAACAGTCTCAGGTCATAGCCTACGCACGAGAATGGATTCAAGAGATAATCATATAAACAGAATAACAAGCAAGGAAGTCCATTTAGCTACAATGTTTAAGATCTGTCTAGATAGACAGAAGGTTGATTCTGGACAGATGCCTAGAGCTGTCACTCTGGGAGACTTGTAGGACTTTGTGTATCCTGGATGATACTGTATATCACCCTGCATCATAATAGTAACCTGAAAACAAAGCAAAGCAAAGCAAAACAGAAGAAAACAACTAGTTGCCTATGAAGACCGTTCTTGTTATGTCAGCCTCATCAGATGGTTCTACATTAATTCTCCCTGAAACAGTTTCCACTTGAAGTATTCTATCAAATGTTTCTCATAGATAGAAGTATTTCATTATTGGATATGTCTTAGAATTGAACCCACATCTAAATCAACACCAAATGATTTCATGTACCATAGAAGAGTTATATATCTATGTATGGCATTCACGTTGCAATCAAATTTTCTAGTATTCAAGCATTCCTGTCAACCAGTTCATGCTGTGTCTGCTCCCCAGGCTAATTTGGTGGTACAGGAGAAACGCTATGACACCGCTATGCAAGATCTACAGAAAGCTCAGGCCGAGCTAGATGACAAACAAGCCGAACTGGATGTTGTACAGGAAGAGTATGAAAAGGCCATGACAGAAAAGCAGGTAATTACCCCAAGGTGGAGGGAGCTTGTCAGATAGTTACAGGGTCATATTAAACAGTTTGTGCCTTTTTTGCTTTCTCTAAAGATGAGGCCGAAGGCATGATTCACTTAGATGAATACATAGATAAGAAATTCCATTCTGAGTTAACCCAGGCTGAATTTTCAGTGTATTTAATATAAATGTAACTCTAATAAATATACGGATTAGTTCTGGGTATAGAGAAAACAAAGCCCAACTTTATAAATAGTTTTGTTCATTTTTTAATTGTAAGAATTAAGAAATGGAGGGGATGAACTTTCCCTTTAGGAAGTTTTGGGCAGATGCTAGGGTACGCAAAATTGCTCTACTAATGAAGTAGTAATTCCTAGTTTAAATTTACCAGCTAATACATAGAAGCAGAGAGGTAGGAGAGAGACTATCTTGTGAAAGGAATAGCAAATAGGACAATTTGGTTAGAACGTTGAGAAGATAAAAATGGGTAATAATGAATAACGACAACCATCTTTAGCATGCAAATAACCAGCTTCTAAAAAATTTCAAACTAGAAAATCATTCAGAAACATTAACATTTCCATATACAAATGACAGAAAAATTATGTATGAAACTATGAATCTATCATATATAGCTTGATACATATATATGTGCATATGTATGTATGTACACATGTATATGTTTATGTACATAGTATTAAAATTGCCCTGCTGATCTATATCTCCTATTGAACTCCAATAGTGCTCTGTCACTCTATCATATGAAATCCTTTTTTGCTTTTGAAGCCCTTCCTAACTTGCCTCCTTCATACTTTTCCAGTCTTCTTACACCACTTTCATCATGTATCCTGTGATCCAGTGACACTGGCCTTGTCCCTCACCCAAGATGCTTCATCTCTCAACTCTGGTCATTTTCATACACTAACTTCCATTCCTGGAATTTTTTTCTTATTTGTCTCTATCTCCTGGTTCCCTGACTTCTTTCATGTGAGTGTAATATATGTGTGTGTGTATATATACATATATACACATATATGTATATATTGTGTATATATAAACATATGATGTTTTGAAAATTATACTTTTCTCTTGATTTTCATCTTTTGTAGACACTGCTTGAAGATGCAGAACGTTGCAGACATAAAATGCAGACAGCATCCACATTGATAAGTGGACTGGCAGGTGAAAAAGAAAGATGGACACAGCAGAGTAAAGAGTTCGCTGCACAAACCAAAAGACTTGTTGGTCAGTATAATTTTTTAAATAACTTTTTATGTTAGATTTGTAAATTAATAACTTTTTAAGGTAATACTAAGATTTCTCCTATTCTTCAAGGAGAAACTAAATGGCTACTTGTTCAACATCTTCTAGACGGAATACTTTAGGTGATCCTTGAATTAGACAGCCTTTCAGGTCCCTTATACACGATTAATTCTATGGTTCTATCTCGATATATAGTGAAATGTGAAGCAATACTGATTTTGAAGTGGGAAACTCTGGGTTAGAATCCCAATTTTACTCCCTTGGGCAAATTACTTTTCCTTTCTGGGCCTCAGTTTTCTCTCCTATAAATTAGGGAAACTGAAGTAGGTCTCTAAAGTTCCTTCAAACTCTAAAATTATGTGATTTTATAGATACGAAGCATCACAGTGATTGTTAATCTGGGCATTTAACCTTACCAAAGATTCAGGGTTGGATCTTCCACTTCTTTTTCTGTAATCTTATAATTTTAGTGTGATGAATGCTAGTTTCACATTTCTTCTGGTATGTTGGAGCAAACTTTTCCCAATGATTAGCAGGTTATATAAGGAGTGTAATAGACATAGTAATAAAAATTATTTTGAATTCTATTCTTTTCTTCTGAATTAAACTATTACCCCTTCCAACTCTAGAATAATTATATAACTTAAGGAAAAAAACACTAAAAAAGTTAGATTTAGTACTAAGGACTGTGGGATGTCATCTGATGTGCCACTCAATCCTGATTTACCATTGAGCCTAATTATTTGTCATTTATACATTATGTATTTAGTTATTCTTAATCATTTGATTTGTGAAATTTGCATGAGAATGAGTAATTCTGCTCTCTTTTGCTTAGAATTTTGTGCATGGTGATAAAGTGACAAAATGTTTTTGTTTGCTCTGTGGTCTATTTTAGGGGATGTATTGCTGGCTACAGCTTTTCTATCTTATTCTGGTCCATTTAACCAAGAATTCCGCAATCTGTTGTTAAATGATTGGCAAAGGGAAATGAAAAACCGGAAAATTCCATTTGGCAACAATCTAAACCTCAATGAGATGTTGATTGATGCCCCAACCATTAGTGACTGGAACCTCCAAGGGCTGCCAAATGATGACCTATCCATACAGAATGGAATTATTGTCACAAAAGCATCTCGTTATCCTTTGTTAATTGATCCACAGACTCAAGGCAAGATTTGGATTAAAAATAAAGAAAGCAAAAATGAACTCCAGGTAATTTGTGCATGCATGTAGTTATGCTATCAGACATTTTATTTTGCTGCCAAAAATTTATCCTGAACCACAGAACAGAATGATTTAAAAATTTTAGAGCCATTGGCTCTATCTCCATAGAAAAATGTAGCAGATGGACATCTTAAGTATTAGTGTATAAAGCTTGGAGATTAATTTATTTTTGTATTCTTCTGGCTGGTTTGTATTTGTAACATTTTAATAGAGAGTTAGCAATGTGAATTGGGAACTATGACTCTCCTTGATAATTGTAGTATGGCATATCTCATTATAGTAACTGCTTAGCATTTAAGATCAGATACACAAAGAAAGAAACAAAAATACATATGACCATTTCTGGGTTTTTTTAAGCAATTGCAGTGGGAAAAAGTAGTATCATAGGAGAGGGAACAGTAATGTCAAGTGGAAATGGGATAATGATCATGAAAACAATTGAGAAGTTTGGTTTTACTAAGTCAATATTGCATATAATATTTCAAAATGGAAGCTCTAATTCTTTAATAGTTGACAAGAATTCTCATATTGATCCAAATATAGATCAACCTTGATATAGGTTATACTCCTAAAATGAGACTATGAAGAAAAAAAAACCAAGCATACTGAAAAATTATGGTAATGATAAATTATCCTCAGATTTTAACAAAGCAGATTTTGGCAAAAAATATGTGAGCTATACTTATATCGGCTTAGTAATATAATAATCTATTAGAGGTGTATAATAGTATTTCAGAAACAGATGTGTTTATGACCTATATGGCTGTATTGTTCTAAAAAATAAAAAACTGCATTGTATTTATATTTCTAGATCACATCTCTGAATCATAAGTACTTCCGAAATCATCTGGAGGATAGCCTTTCTCTTGGGAGGCCACTACTGATTGAAGATATCGGGGAGGAGCTGGACCCAGCACTTGATAATGTGTTAGAAAGAAATTTTATTAAAACTGGTTCAACATTTAAGGTAGACTATACTTAATATTAACTATATAAATGAACATAAAAATAGATTTATATACATATAGCCACACATAAATATTTGCATATAAAGACACACATATGTAGGTATATATGTATATGTATATGTGTACATACATACATACATATATACACATACATACCCACATCTATCTATCTACTGGATAGATAGATAGATAGATAGATAGATAGATAGATAGATAGATAGATAAATAGATAGATGGATAGTGTCTGGTATTTATATCAAGAAATTTAAAAGTTATGGTATAACTGATGATATATCTCTATCAGTTATATCATAACTTTTAAACTTCTTGACATAATTTTTTTCCTTTTCCAGCATTGTGAACTGTGATTTTAAAAATAAATAACAATAATCTTAATCTCTTAAAATTTCTGCATTGTTCTGTGTCCTAGTGCTACTGATTGTGTTGACTAATAAAATAAAAATATTTCTATTATGAACAGGAAGCCTGAGGAGGTATGGAGCAAACCATTTTATCTCTCTAGGCCTCACTTTGCTCTTATTGTAAAGTTAGAGGTTAGACTATGATCTTTAACCAATTTTCTGTGACTATATGGTTTGAAGGCTTGTTGATTAGAAGTTTGTTTGGAAAAAAAAGTTTGTGGTGGTACCCTTCTCTATGTGTCCAATTAGTTTTCAGTCACTCCAAAAAAAAATTCTTGTCTTTCAAATCCACATTAATATTATATGAAATATACATGTCACAAATACAAAGTACCACTTTGCAGTATGTTTGTGTATATATGAGTGTATATATAATATAATACATATATATTATAATAATGCATGAAAAGGAAACATTAACAACGATGATTTTAATAATGATAGTTTAACATAATGGGAGTACATGTATAACACTGCACATAAAAATAAAAATGAAACAAATAGAATATAATTTATTGGGAACTATTTCTAAATGCACAGATAGCTGGTTTTCCTATTTCTCCTACACTCTTGTAAGTGTCCTAGTCAAAATTTGAACAGTTCCATTAATATTTGTATATATTATATTAAATTTCTTTTTCTATTTAAATCATAGTTCACGATGAACTTGTTGATGATAGAAGCTGTCATCATCTTGGAGTTTTATAGATTGCATCTTTTCCATATGGATCACTTCATATGAAGTATTAAGGAGGGAAGGTGTTGCCTATGGATTCAACCTTCCTAATTTGTCTGCATTGGTGTCTTCCTCAGGTCTAGGCAGAGTTGTTGGTTTTCTGTATGTAGTGTCTCTTTATTAGAAACATAACTCTTTGAGCTATTACTTGTCTTAGACAGCAGAGTTATAACTGGTGGGCAGTCTCTTCTCAAAGTTCTCAGTGAGAGCTTTATTATTTAACTTTTTTATTTCCTCTTACTCATCAGGTAATCCACCTAACAGTCATATGGGCAATAGATGGATGGTTTCTATGTATTATTTTTCTTAAGAACTCCTATTATTTACTGGTGTTATTCTATACACAGGAAAGTTGTTTAGTTATTGAATAACTTGATAAAGATTAGATCTTTGATAATTTATGGATACTTTTGGAGCTAGGACACGTGTGTACATTCAATAGTTAAACATAATAACTCTTTGTGTTTATACTATTGAGGGTAAGGTCCTATGATTTCATTTTTTTTGCTCCTAGTATGGAAACTCTTTTTGTGGATGTAGATGAGAAGCTTATCTATAACTCACTGTCTGTGGACTCTGAAAGCTATGTGACTTATGTTGGGTACCACTGGAATGCAGGTGTTCCTGATTCTGAGTCTACCACTCTTTCCATTATACCTCTCTACATCTATGATTGTTATCTTATGCATTTCTTTTAAATATTTTAAAGCTTATCTCTGTGTTACTTTTCTTTCCAATCTGGCTCTCCTAAGGTAAAAGTTGGTGACAAAGAAGTAGATGTAATGGATGGCTTCAGACTATACATCACTACAAAACTGCCTAATCCTGCCTATACACCTGAAATCAGTGCCCGAACTTCCATCATTGACTTTACTGTCACCATGAAAGGCTTGGAAGATCAGTTACTTGGAAGAGTCATTCTCACAGAGAAACAAGTAGGTGGAAAAAAATGTCTCCTCAGCATATTCCTCTCCCAGAATCTAGCAGTTATTCTTGCAGATTAATTTACAGTAAGCTTAATTTTTTTGAATTTCATCTCACTATTATTACCTTTGTAGTTTCTAAAGTAATTTTCTTTACTAAAGATTTTCAATGTTTCTATATATCTTACATATACATATATGTATATAAATGAAACAAGACTATTTTAAAAAATATATCATCATGATTACTATAATCATTAGTATTTTTTCTTTCCAAAGATTTTGCTCTGTTGTAAGTTTTCTCTAGTTTACTTTCATAGGCATAAAACCTTTTATAGTTATGACTAGGTTCCCCTTACATTTTTCTTATGAAAATGTTTTGCTGAATGTTAACTGAATTATCAAAATTTCTCTTTTCATTCAGATGGCAAATGGTCCCATATTTTCAACTTCACTGCTGGATATTTTTACCTCAATGTCCTATCAACAATTCCAAATTGACATGCTATGTAAACAGTAAAACTGAACTAATTTTCATTCCTCCCTCTCCCCAAGCCCATTCCATACCCAAACTTCTCCATGTTGATAGTATCCACGACCCTCCTAATCCTCAACTCCTAAAATTTGGGGTCATATTCAACTCTTTTCTGCTCCTCACTTTCCCCATCAAATTACTTAGCAAATACTGTTTATTCTGTTTTGGTTACAAATTGGACATCCATTCCCTTTGACCTACGGAAAATGTTATCTAATTCAGGCCCTTGTCAATTCTTGGACCACCATAGTAATTTCTTAATTACTCTCCTTGCCTCTCTCTCTTTTCCATTTCATGCTTTTCATAGATTAAAAAAATCTCTCTCAGGCAAAAAAAAATCATGTTATCCCTCTCCTCATAAACCTCCAGTTGCTCTTCATTGCCATTAGTTTTGTTTTGAAAGCCCTTAATAATTTGGTTCCAGTCTATCTTTCTAGCTGCTGTTTGTCTTTCTTTCTTGAAGAGGACCATCATATCAGGGAGATGATGACATGACTTGTAATTGAATTTTATTTGAGTGAGGGAGGGCTGAGCAAAGTCACCAGCCTCACTTTCTCCTCCAGAGCCATCTGGGTGCAGTGGTCAGATATTGATCAGGAGGACTGGAGATGACTGAAGATGCAGTGTGAGAACTTGGCCTTTTTAAGAAGTGAGTCAAGGGATCTCCCCTTTAATTAAAAAAAATTAATATGGGAGTGGTAGACCCTCAGGGTTTTTTGGCCAAAAGAGAAACAGTTACTATTTACATTTACTCTGAGCCAGGAGGGTCCCTCAAATAACTGTTTAGTGGTGCTTGGACAGGGACCTATTGTTGTCCAATGAAATCCAAAGTGAGTTGGATTTAAGACAGGGTCTTTGAGAAAGAAATCCAGAAAGTAAACCCCAAGTTAACCAGATATATTTTTGTCATCAAAATTACCTTCCTTTGTGCAGAACACACTTAGGTAAAGGGAGGGAAGAGAGAAGAGAAGGGAAAGGGAGGGGAGGAGAGGGAAAAGAGGAGATGTGAGACAGATAACCACTCAGCCCAATTTCATATACTTTTCAAATGTAATTTCTTTTTCTTCTTTCCTGATTCCTTAAATTCCTTAAAATATTTCATATGAATTTTTTATTCATTATATTCCATTATTAGATTATTAAGAAGCTTCTTAAAGAAATAGACTATGGGCTTTGCATTTTTATCTTAAATATCTAGTATTCTTCCTTGTTGAACATATGGGCCGAAAAAAGAAACTAACAAATGTTTATTGAATAGACTAGATATTTCCAGGGCCCTTGCGTGTCTGTTAGGTGTGATATGTGGAAAGTTTCTGATTATGAGCTAATGGAAATGCTTGATACTGGAAATGAGCCATGCCGTAAATTTTATAATAAATTCTGTGTGCCAAAAGCACATATCTTTCCATTTTTATTATAATGGAGCACAACTTATGCACTGTAACCTACCTCCTCCCAACTTATTTACTTCCAGTTATTCCAGGCATGGCAAAATCCCTGTTCAATCACTATCTTAGACACTACCCTATATAGGGCAAATTTTATCTCAGTTGCCATTGTTAGCTGGTTTTGCTAATTATCTATCTATCTGTCTGTCTGTCTATCTTTCTATCTATATGTTGGATGTTGTTGTTATTTTTGAGTTGTTTTAGTTGTGTCTGATTCTTCATGACACTATTTGCACTTTTCCTGACAAAAATTCTGGAGTGATTTTCCATTTTCTTCTCCAACTCATTTTTATAGTTGAGGAACTGAGGCAAACAGGGTTAAGTGACTTGTCCAGTTTCTCAATCTATGTAATAGCCTAAGAAGAAACTATAGTACAAGTGTTGTAGCAAGCACCCTGACACATCTAGGATGATCTGCTAGCACAGGTTCTTAGATCTGCTTTTCTAAAAGGAAAGCAACTTTTGAGGGGCTAGCAATCTTCTTTAATCACATATACCAATAGATAATATACAAGCAGAGAAATAAAGACCAACAGACAGCGATTCTAATTGTCTAACCATAAGCAATATATACATCACAGATCAACAGACAGATCCAATTGTCTGACCATTACATGCATGAGACAGAATCACCAACATGTGGGTTTTCAAGGGGCAGGGGAGCTCCTTGATGGCTACCCACAGTCTCATCTGGCACAGGAACCTTCTTCCAAAGAGTAATCCCCCAAGCAAAACCTTACCTCAGAGTATCTATCTATCTGTCTGTCTATCTATCTATCTATCTATCTATCTATCTATCTATCTATCTATCTATCTATCTATCTATCCATCTATACACTTTTCAGACCTGGAGGGCATCAAGACCCTCGTGACCCAGTGCCTCATTAGAAATCAACAAAATGTGTGGATTTTTCCACAAAGCAAGCCTCCCCTAATCAATCCTCCCTTAATGGGCTCTAGCTGAGGCCTATAAATGGGCAGGAAAGATCTTTAACTCTCATTAAGATTACAACAAGTCATCATTATTCTAAAATATTCAAGTACATGCTTTCCTGATAGTGAAAACTTATCAAATGAAGATCCCATCCCAAAAAAGATCTTTTCCTAAGGAGGACAGTTATATCATTATAAGATTGATTTTATCTATGTATACTTGCAGTGTTCACCAAAGTCGCCATTAGCTGACAGAATGTTCAAAAGACTGGCAAATTCTCCGAACTCTCACTCTACTTGAATCATACGCCTTCCTATTCTTATTTAGTCTGTATGTTTTTATCCTTTTCTTGAATACATAAAATTTATTTCTAATTCTTAATATATCCACTCTCAAAGATAAAGTTTTACTCATGGGAAAGGTTTTAGAATCATAAGGAAAATAATATATTACAAGAATGTTATTACCATTAGTTTTGTCAATCTTTGCTATGTTTTAGTGTATAGAAAATATAATAGAGGATTAAAAAAAAACACAACACTTCATTTCATTCCTTTCCACTTTGAGAAAGTAAGAGTCATTCAACATGGTAGACCAAGGACTATGGTTTGGCAAGATAGATGGCCACTTAGTGAACAACATCCATGGAAACACATGAAAGATATTTTAAAATAGTATTTTTTGGTAAATCCTTAGATTTTATGCTTTTAAAAATCTTGGTCAGCATCCTAACAATTTCAACTTTTTAAAAAATGAAATAATCCTTTATGTCCTTTCTTTGACCCAAGGATTTCACCCCTCAGTACTTTCTGGAGTCTTCACTGATTACTGAATCCTAATCAGAATCACCAAACCTGATGATTCTTAATTTGTTAGCCTATTTGGACTCCAATGTTGAGAGATAAAGCATTTCCAAAAACTACTTATTTTATCGCTTTCCTCAACCATGGTCACTGTAACTGAATGGTTAAGTCTGGTGATGATTTCCTATTTCTCTTTGATAGAGAGAGGATACCTTGTTTTCATATGATCTAGACTACAAATATATTTTTCCAGGGGTTATTTAGTAATACTAATAAAAGATAACATTTATATAGTCATGACTATATGACAGACACTATTTTAAGAGCTTTATAATTATTATCTTATTTAATTGTTACAACAACCCCAGGAGGTAGATGCTCCTCATTTTATAGAGGACAAAACTGAAGAAAACAGTGGATAAGTGATTAACCTATGTCAGACTGCTAGTAAGCGTCTGAATCTGGATTTGGACTGAGGTCTTCCTGACTCCAGACCTGTTGCTCTACACACTGAGATACTTAGGTTCCCCTATTTTAAAGAATGAAATACACAAGTTCATAAGTAATACATAAAGACAAGGCAATCAGTAAAATTATATACATACATACATACATACATACATACATACATACATACATACATATATATATATTCATTTCTGGTACCAAACTAGTTTGTACTTAAGTTTACTAAGTTATTCCATCTAGCTTATAGTCCTAGATACCCCTATGGCCTATCATCCTTGTAGCCATAGAGGAGAATGGTATTCCCCAGAATACCACGTAACAACACATGGAAGTGCTGGTTCAAGTTCATTTGCCCAATGCCCAAGCCTTATTTCCTGCAAATCATTGATCCTCTTGATTATATAACTGGTTTTTGGAATTCCAATCATCTTACATGCAAATGTTTACCCATCTTTCCAAGTGACCACAGATTCTTATGGCAACATCATATAACTGATCAGAGAATCTTAGATTTGGAAGGTACATTAGAGAGCATTTAATTCAAGTCATACCTACAAAAGAATCTTTTACATTGTTCCTTTAAAGTAGTCACTCAGTCTTGACTTAAATATTTCTAGTGAGGTACAAGCTACCTCTCAAGTCCATTCCACTTTTATAAACATTCCTTTTTTGTTATGTTACCTTTCGGTTCTAGGTCTTTTGCCAGTATTTTCATAGAGATTTCAGACTCTAGAAATAACTAGAAAGACTCTGTCAAAGAATTCAACACTTTAGTAATGCTATATAGCTTGGCATTGAGACTTCTGGAAAAGAGAAGCCAGAAGACATTCCATATTGAGAGTCATGCTAAGTAGAGGTTATATGGAGTTGTTAAAGGTGCACCCCCCATCATGACCACCCTGTACCCTGAGACTTTTCCAGGATGGCATTTCAGGATGGTGATAATCAGAACTGATGGGATGGACAGAGTTTAATGAGCGAGATCTGAATTACTAGTTACTTGGGTGGTGTGCTTCTTTCCATCTGCTAATGGAATTAGCTCAACACCCCCTAATTGCCAGGTGAACTGTAGGCCACTCACCATTATTTCAACCTTATTTCCTCCCAGCACAGGCAATAAAGAGATATAATGACAGACAGAGGTAAGTCCTTCCTGGCTGCTAGGCAAAAGTCACCAGTGCATGTGTTGTTTACTTTTGCATGTTGCCTTCTTATGCATGTTTATTTGCCTGATAAATATAAAATCTGATGATCATCACATCCCTGTTTTTGTAAATAATACCAGCTAAGAGAGAAAGAGAGAGTTGGGAAGAGGTCTTGACCTCTTAAGGAGATTGGAAACATCCATTTTTCAACTTAGAGAAGAGGTTGGAGAGAAGTAGATACCAATTCAGTTCAGATTTCACATACGCAAGAAAGTCTCATAATTATATCCCTTAGAATAATTCAGAGAAGACTTTGAATCAAAAGAGAACCTAGAAAGGATCACCCATAGGTGGTGTGGCAATGGAGAATTTCAGCATCACTTGCTTATTTAACTAAATATACCTTTCTGCAACTTCAACCCTTTGCGTCTAGCAGAACTTTTATACTCCTTTTACATACTAGCCCTTTAAAAATGTGAAGGTCACTCTCATATCCTTTCTGTGTTTGCTCTTTTCTGGGCCAAATATATCCGGTTCTTTTAACTGATCCTCATATCATATGATCTTAAAATTTATTACCTTTATGGTCATGACAACAACTGAACATAGTAATTCAAATCTCTTTTGACTAGGTCAAAGCACAATAGGACAATCACCTTCCCAGTCCTCAAATTTAGCTTCTCTTCTGGTAGTTTGTTATTGCATAAGCCTTTTGTCTGAATTCTTGGCCTATGCTGATAGTTTAGTCCATTAAAATAGATAATTTTTTTGCAGATAAAGTGACATAATTAACATTTGCCTAGTTTTATGGTTTTTCAAACTCATTTCATTTAATCTTCCCTATAATATAATGAAGTAGGTATTATTACCCTCCCCTGCTTTTTTTTTAAACAAATAAAGAGGTTGAGGCTCAAAGATATTTAAATGATTTCCCATAGTCACAGATCTTGTGTCAGAAGTGGAATTTATAGCATAAGGGTTTATATGGAAATTGGGATCATAAATTGCTACCAATAATGGAAAAAAAAACCCAAACAATCTCATCTAAACAATTTCCAGGAAAGTCATCTAAATTCATCTTCAAGACTTAGCATCAGAGGGTGCCTACCAAAGCAGCCTATTCCACATTTGGATGACTCTAATTGAAAGGATGTGAAAACATGTTTGTTATGATTTGAAAGCCAGTGTACACCCCAGTATGCCATCTTTTTGACTAGTCAGCAATCCTCATCTTGAACTTTGGAAGCTGACTTTTGCAACCTTTTTAATACATTAAATTCCATCTTATTTGATTAATCCCAATGTTCTAGTCTATCCAAAACTTTGTGGATTCTGCCGTCTCTTAGCTATCTCTCCTTGCTTTGCAACATCTATAAGTCTAAAATCACTTATACTCATATTTAAGTCATTGATAAAGATTTAATAGTAAAGCGCCAAGCACAGAACCTTGAGGCATTCTATTAGAGGCCTTCTTGATGCTGAACCATTAATAATCATTCTAATATTTTCAAAGGAGGGAAGGATCTTGGAGGGTTGAAAATAGATTTTTATTAACTGAAAAAAATTAGAAATGGAACTGAGGTTATTTTGGCATGATGTCTCCTCAAAGACATACTGACTCTTTTAAATCACTGTTTCTTTTTCTATATCTTCATTAATGTTCCTTTGATATTATGGTCTAGAATTCCATTGGGACCCAAAGGCAAGCTCATTGTCCTATACTGTACAGACTTTATTTTCATCACTTTTTGAAAAAAAAATTGGAGACATTTGCCCTTTTCCAGTCTTGTGGCACTTTTTGCACTCTATATCAGCTTCCAGAGATCCATGACAGTGGTTCAGCAATCCAAATACCTATTTCTCTCATAGTTTTAGGAAGTAGTTCCTCTGGGCCAAGTAACTAGATCTCATCCGGGACAGGTAAGCACTCGCTTTCTGGCTCCTTCCTTGTCCTGGATATCAATTTCCTATTAGCTATTTCAAAAATTTTCCTTTATAGTCCAACAATTCTTCTTTTTGACAAGAAAAATAAAAATGGAGCAAAATAAAAGTTGAGCACTTCTCCTTTCCCTCTTTTTTCAGCTCATACAGTGGTCCTGTGCCTTCTTTTATCCTCTATATTAATATAGCTATAAATACACACACAAACGTACACACTCACGCATACATTAGCCATTTCTTTGTTACCCTTTGCATTCCACACTGGGCTCATTATAATTTGAGATTTAGCACTCCTGACACATTCTTTGTGTTGTGTTGTCCTTAGCATTCCTCACCAACCATAGTTTGTCCAGAACCTTGATGTTCCTGACATTATCCTTACAGAACCCTAACAAGATGGTGACAATGAAAGATCTGATAGTTTCACTGAAACTGGAAACATTTAAAGAAGGGATATGATAATGTACAATTTTCCTGTTATCCCAGAAGTAGCCTAGATACTAAAGTGCATTTGTTTTTAGCAGAGTTATGCTGTATTATTCAACAGTATTATTTTGTTAAAGGATCATACCTATATTTTTCTTATTCCTTTCCAAAAATCTCCATCAACCAAAAAATAAGGTTTTGATTGAGCCCAAATAGCTTTATTCACTATGGTAACACTTATTTAATTGATTGTGTACAACCCAAAGTAAATTGCTTTACTTTATGCTCTGCAAGATTTTTATTTTGGCTCTTGTCTGAGTTCTTGGTCTTATTTTTTATTCTGTTTACCAGAATCAACTCTAGGTAGAATTATGAGCCAGACAATATATCCAATCCATATTTAATTTAGTTGCCTCTACTCCTACATCTACTCTAGCTATAAATTATTTCTCCTGCTGCCTCATGTCCTGGCTCATCCAAAAGAGGACTGACAGTTATTAGTGGTTAGGCAATTACCTGGTTAAATGCTGGGGGAAGGAGAAGCAGTCTCAGCCTGAATTGGAGAATGTAGGTGTAAGGCACAATGCTCTTTATAGTCATGGTAAACAGATTAAGAATGCCCTTAGCTAAAACTGTAAGAAACCCACTAGTGACCCAAGCATTTAGCCTGTTCCTTCATCAAGACTGAGACTGGGAAATGCTCCTGCATCAACAACTGAGCAACCCATCTTCAGTTAAAGGCTGTCTTGTTTTACAGAAACTTTGCAGGACAACAACGTTAGAGGGAGAGCTATGGCTTCTGACTGAGCACCTTGTCCTGAGCATCTGCATGAAAGATGCTAAGGTGATCATGATTGGAGTCTATTAAGCATGTATGTGATTCTTATTCTATCTCATCCTCCCCAGAAGATTGCCCCCTTTATCATTCCACTCTGTACCCAACCTAGCATTCTACCAATGTTGCTATGTGTAAGATATGGAATGCTATTGCCTCTGGAGAAGTAAAGATGAGCATAATACTTCTCTGCTGGAAGTGATAGAATGGAATGGGATCATGGGTACATCTAGAAGGCAAGAAGAAGACCTACATTCAAGTGAGACAGGGTGAGGGAGGAGATGGAGGAGGAATACATCTAAATTATATTAAATGAGGAGAGGAGAAGAGGGGTCTCTTTTCAAAGACCTCCATGTTTTCAGTGCTATTTGAGGCAAGCTTCTCATCTGAGAGAGTAGAGGAAATGAGTGTGATAGATTTGATATCAGATGAGAAGTTTTAGAAAAGCGTCTGTGGTGAGGGGAATAGTGAATTAATTTGGGAGGCAGAAAAGAATTTCCTTGCTACAATTTGGGCCCCATTGAGATTATATGATAAATCAAGATCATGCCATATGAGTATCACTTGGAGAAAAAGGCAATATTTAGTTTGGGGGAGAGAAAACTGAGAAAGGATTTGTTAGTCATTTTGAAACTTTTGAAAGGTTCTAATATAGAAAAGAGGTGATAAATTCTGCTTGGCTCCAAGGGGGCATACCTAGAAACAATGGTTGAAGTTGTAGAATGGCATATTTAGTTATAATGTAGATGTTACTGTGATTTGGCATCCCCACTATGCCTCTGGTTTATCCTTTCAAGGCTCTCATTTGCCTCAAGGGTTTTGTTGAATTGTTCTAAGAAATAGGTTTATGGAATATCTTCTAACTTTGTGTAAAATCCAAACTGAATTTATGCCTTCTCCTTCACCCCCTCACATCAAGTAGGTGGTGCAATGGATAGAGCCAGGAGTCAGGAAGACTCATCTTGTGGAGTCTGAATCCAGCCTCAGATACATTTTTAACTGTGTGACCCTTGGCGAGTCACTTAATCCTGTCTGTCCCAATTTCCTCATCTGCAAAATGAGTTGGAGAAGGAAATAGCAAAGCACTTCAGTATCTTTGTTGAGGAAACCCCAAGTAAGGTCACAAAGAATTGAACACAACTGGAAACAACTGAATAACAAGGATAACCTCACTTCTACACTTTAAGTCTCTGCTGAAAGAATAGTATTTCTAATATTTTTTAAAGGGTTAAAACCTCTTCCCAGCTCTCTCTCTCTCTCTTTGAACTGGCATTAATTAGAAAAACAAGACTATGGGTGGCCACCAGATTTTGTCTTTATCAGGTAAATATGTTTACAAAGAACGACAAGGTATAAAAAGAAACAATAAATAATGAGCACTGGTTACTTTTGGATGGTAGCTAGAAGGGACAGGCCACGGTTTCTCTATTTTCTTTTCTTCCCTTGTTCTTAGATGAAAGAAAGTGGGGTCAATAGTGAATGACCTACAATCCATATGGGAATTGAGAGATGAGGCTAATTTTCTTATCAAGTTGTAAGAAGAAACATAGCACCTTGGCAGCTGGAAAATTAGACCTCACCAATTTGCCAATGAGCTCTTATTAATTTCTGTCCATATCATCAGTTCAGAATATCACTGTAATGGTAATTTAAATGGGAAGATCTTTCCCATTCATTAATAAGCCCATGTGATCTGTTTAAATCACATGGAAGCCTAAGTCAATTGTGGTGGGAGGAGTTTGCTGAACAAGTGGAACAGGAAGGGTGGAGGAAAACTGAGAAGAAGTTGGTCAGGCTAGTCAGAGTTGGAAAGTACACAGGCAAGCAGGCACAGCTGGGCCTCTTGAGTATTTGTGGGAAGACCCCACAGGTGGTGGGGTGGGGGTGGGTGGGGTTGGGGGGTGGAGGCTTGGGAATGGCTTTGTCCCTTGCCTTGCTGATGTGTATTGACTTCTTGGTTAATATGATGGATTTGACTTTCTAGTTTGGGGATTTTGCTTTCTGCTCTCTGAATTGATGTTTTTCTTCTGCTTTCTATATGAAGAATCTGTTATACTTTGTGATTCAGAACTACACCAACATATTCATAGTTGCCCATGGTGCTGTGAATATTACCTGGCTGATACAATCACCATCCTGAAACAATAGCCTGCAAGGGCCCCGGGGCACAAAGGAGTAAGTGTAGCAGGAAAGGTACACCATACCAGGGAGTATCCCTCTAACACCCAAACTCGACACCAACTCACCTATGGCTCTCGAGATGGAATTTCTTCTGGCTTCCCTTTCTCACAAGTTTTAATGCCAAGTCATTAAAATTCACCAAACTGGTGAATTCTTTAATAAATTCTGGTCAGTCATTTCTAGAATCTGAGTACTTGATGGACATGTGCTGGAATTACCTCTCACCTTGGCTTATCATCAATGAAATCAAGAGAGATGACCTTTTTATTTACCACTTCAAAGAGTGAAAATCCTTACCTCTTTGGGCCTCAGTTTCCTCATCTGTAAATGAAGGGAAATACCTAGAATTCCTTGATGGTCTCTTTCAACTTGAAATAAATAATACTAAAATCTTTGTTTTCAATTAAATTAGATTAAAAACGGACCTTAGAAATTATCTGTTTGAACCACATTGTTTTACAAAAGGGGAAACTGAAACCCAGGAAAGTGAAGTGAAATGATTTGCCCAAGGTCTAGTGAGCAGCACACCTGTAATTTAAACCTTGGCTTTCTGATTCAGAATCCATTGACCTTTCTACTACCTTTCAGTGCTCTTAAATGGATAGTAAATTAAGCAAATAGTGAAAATACAGAAATTAAGTAATGTTTTTCTCTTTACTTTCATTTGGTATTTCTGATTGTAACAGAACTGTGATGTGGTGATGGTGATTCTGTCATTACTGAAGGTACAAAGCCATTGGAATAGTAGACATTAAGGGCTGCTTATTTTGTGTCACTTCTTTTGTACATCCTACAATTTGAAATTCCCTTGATATAGGCAAATGAATTAAATAACCACTAAGGAGCTTTCTAATAGAACAGGCAACAGATGGAAATAGATGAAAAAAAACTACTTTTGTTTGAGTTACTCATCTCAAAGAATTGAGTCTCTATGGAACTTCAGAACTCTTGCTTTATAAAAGAGGAGCTTTATTAAAAACATCATGATGTCACCCCATCTAGTAGAGTGTTAAAGTGCTCAGTGTGTCAGGCTATACTCCATAAACCAACAATAAAGGCACTATTTGCATTACTTACTTGTTCCTTTGTCATCCCAAGCCTTACTTCCGACATTGCTTTTAGTAAAAGAAAGGCATAGCTAATGCAGAGTGAAGTTGAAAATCAATAATTAGAGCCTTAATGTAAACTGTTCCCATGGTATTTATGTTATTTATTTTAAAATATTAAGCACCTATCATGTTCAAGACCTAATCTTGGCCCATAAGAATGGAAAACATAAAAATCACAGCAATCTTTACCCTCAAGGAGCTTAAATTCTATATTGGTATTCAAATTTATTTATACGCCTCATTTTTCTATCAGAATATAGCAATTTTATTATTGGAATCCATAAAAGGCCTTGTCCATAAGCATTTTTGAAAGGATCATCAAAATAGTTATGATTCATTAAAGTCAGAGCATACATCGTATTTGTAGTACTGATGTTTCTAACTAACCATTTAACCACCATTGGCTTTTGGTGCATATTAAAATGCATCATGGAACTAGAAGTCATGCAGGTGAGATTTTTATGTGTACATACACACATATCTATAAATATCTGCACATGTATGTAAACAATACATGGTATGTGTTCATGTATGCATGTACAAGCATATGAATATACATATTTAGTGATCTTTTCATTTAAATTGTAGACATCATGTATATTCTTTTGGTTTTGATTTATTTCACTCTGTATTAAATAGTATACATATTTCCATGTATCAATTTTGAATATTCATAAGTTCTTTCTGCATAATAATATTTCATTGTATTCATACATGGTAGTTTTTTCATCCATTTCTTATTGATGGATATTCACTTTGCTTTGGGTACATTGGAATGAGGGCATAGGATACTTTTGCTTTTTCTTTAAATCTCAGCATTTAGCCAACATTCTTGACAGTAAATATTTAATAAATATTTATAGATTAATTGCTAGCATAGAAAGTGCTATCATGAACATTTGGCATATTTTGGGCTGTTTTCTATGGCTTTGAATTTCTTGGCATTCAAGTTCAGCAATGAGATTGCCAGTCATAGGATATGGGAAACTTAGGCAATTTTTGGGGGGAGACATAATTCTAAATTCATATTCTGAATAGTTCAACCAATTAGAAATTCCACCAACAGTGTATTAATGTACCAGTCATCCCGTAGCCTTTAAGCAGAAAATTCTCTGTATTCACTGAACTTGGAATTAGGAGATGTTTTCCTATCAGGTTCTTGCCACAATTTCATTTGGCTGTGTGAATTTAGGCAAATTACTTAATCTCTCCAAGTCTCAGTTTCCTTCTCAGTAATATAGGAATGATACTACTGTATTACTTACTTCTGAAGCAGATCAAATGAGCAAGGCCTGTAAAATGGCCAGAAACTGAAAGTGGTATAAAGTATGATTTTTTTTTTACTTCAGTGTTCATGTATTTGGAGAGGCAGTAATACATAGAGGATAAAGAACTGGTCTTAAAGTCATCAACACCATGGTTCAAGTCCTGCCTCTGCTATAGATATGTGACCCTGGACAAGTCACTTAATTTCTTAATACTTTAGCTGGCTCTCTGGAGTACATGTGGCAGAGAAAATACTGCCCTCCATTAATGAGAGGCATTTTCGCCCCTTGGAATTGCATGTGCTGATGACATCACAGGTCTAGTTGCCATCTCATATCTCATTGTAAATTCTTAAAGTGAGTCAGTCAAGATATTTCAAAGGTGTCATTTTTAGTTTTACAGTTTCAGTTCACAGTAGGGCTGTGATTTACTCATTTCTGTGGAATTATTTTTGCCATTTAAGTATTGTATAGTCCAAAAGACAAAGTAATAGGAGCATGCTATTTTTTAAATTATAATTTGAATATTTTTCCTGACAGTCAACAAGGCGGCTCTTTATTAAAGTTCATTGGGATTTCAAATGAATTTATACACTGTATCAAGACTATATCTCTTTACTGAATGTGTTAAAATATAAACAGTTAATATTTTAGAGCAGTGGTATCAAATTCAAATAGAAATGCATCCCCAAAGGCTGTAAATTTATTATCTTAGAAAACAACAAATTAACACTATTTGTGTTTAATTTAATTTTAATTTATTTGGTTAGACATTTCCCAATTACATTTTTATCTGTTTCTAGAGCATTGTTGAACGTTTATAGGCCTATGTGGCCAATAACCATGAGTTTGACAACTCTGGTTTAGAGCACAATTTTAAAAAAAAATTCTGTAATTAATGGTGGTAGTACTAATAAAAACAATGGTACTATTAACAATAACTAAAATGACACGGTTATATTTTGCATCATTGCACATTTATAACCTATATCAAATCGCTTACTGTCTCAAGGAGGGAGAGAATTTGGAATTCAAAATTTAAGAAAATGAATATTAAAAATTGTTTTTATGTATAATTGGGAAAAATATAAAATATTATTCAAAAAGAAACAATAACATTTATGTAAGTGCTTACTATGTGTCAGGCATTATAATTAGCATTTTATAATTATTATCTCTTTTGATCCTCACAACAACCCTGAGCAGTAGATGTTATTATTATCCCCAGTTTCCACATGAGGAAATTGAAGCAAATAGAGGTTAAAGAGACTTCCCCAGCATCACATAGCTAGTGCATGTCCCCAACTGGATTTGAACTCAGATCTTCTTTAGAGGCCTTGTTCTTCATCCTTTGTGCCTGGCTATATTCAGATTTCCTAAATATCTTTAACCAGTAATTGTGTGCTGTTTCTCTATGCATGCATATTAATTTGTTCAGAGGAAAAATTTATATTTGTAAATTAATAGGAACTGGAAAAAGAAAGAACTAATCTTATGCAAGATGTAACAGAGAACAAAAGAAAAATGAAAGAACTGGAAGATAATTTGCTTTACCGCTTGACAAGTACAAAAGGGTCATTGGTAGAAGATGAGAGCCTCATCATTGTTCTGAGTAACACGAAAAAGACTGCAGAAGAAGTGACACAGAAGCTTGAGATTTCTGCTGAGACAGAAATACAGATTAACACAGCTCGGGAAGAATACAGGCCTGGTGAGTTTCAAAATGAAAGACGAACGTCAGAGAAACATGAAGTGAGGACAAAGGAGGGTGAGATGAAGTGCATGAAAATAACGAAGATGTATAAATATGTCAAAAATGTGACTTCATATTTTTACTTTTTCCTATAGGCTTCCTTTTTAGAAATATTCCCATCAATTTGATCTTTTCTCTTAGTAGTGGGTGATTTTTTTATGTGATTGTAGTTCTTTGAAGTCAGAAGTTGGCACCAAGTCTTAAAGCTCTATCACAGACTAAGTATTTCCCTTGTTTTTTCCAAGTCATTGAAAGTGAATAGTGAGGGATTTTTTTATACATTTTCTGAAAGCTGAGAAGTAAGATGTTAGCATGCTTCTACAGTATCGATTCTATGGTCTATCAATTTAATTGTTTTAGATGGTGGCGTCCTGATGAGGCCAGTGACATAAACACAGTCTATACACAGGCCTGCCAGTTTTGCCATTCTATGGCTACAAAAATTATGTCTACCTCAAGCAGTGCTGTGGAAATAGGCACCATGGTAATGGAATCCTCTGGTAGATACCCCTCTCTTCCTTAGAAAGGTTATCAAACACAGTACACTACTCATAATATCTTTGGATAAGAAGAGCCAATTTTCATCCGAGCCTGAGGGCTACTCTCTTTAGCTTTAGAGACTAACCATAAATAATTACTGCCAAATTTGAGGCATTGTTGGTAGATGGGTTCCACTCTGGCACAGCTCAAAAGAGCTGCACCTTAAGCCTCAGGGCAGAAAATTTTTTTGGCAATTCTTGGATTAATTTTTCATCTTCTTTTTTGCTTCCTTTCCCTACTTAAAAAAAGAGAAGATAATACATATTTATTAAGGACTTAGAGATCTTAAGATAGAAAATACCATTGAAAAATAGGACTGGTTTTTGTACTTTTTAATGACTTCCATGAACTATATATTTTAAGCTTAAATTGATCAATAAATTCATATTGCTGTGCTCTAGTGGCAAACATTGGTTGGTTTTGATTAGGAATGCAAATCAAAATAATTACTCTTTCATACTTAAACTTAGGCTTATCTATTTTTTATGTGTAATCTGTTCACTTTGCATACAGTATAACCTTGGTCTTTGTTCTTTTTTTTTTCCCCACCAGTGGCAACGAGGGGAAGCATACTCTATTTCCTCATCACAGAGATGAGTGTGGTTAATGTGATGTATCAGACTTCACTACGACAGTTTCTGGGGTTGTTTGACCTTTCTTTGGCCAGGTACTATGATACAAGGGAAGCTGAGCTGAATTTTCTACCAGTGGGTCCTGCCAGTTACTTGCTAATTTTAATTACAAGTATATAGACACCGTGGATTGTTCCAAATGGCCTACGGTGTATACATTTTTGTTAAATGTCAATATGTGCTTAGAATCTGGGGAGTACTGCAGTGGAAAGCAGGCATTAAACCTAAACAAGTAAATGAAAACATGCCATTCTTAGAAACTGACAAGAAGCTGTGTTACAAGTGGAGCTGAGAGCTGAGGCTAGACTTGTTGAGAAGAGCCAAGTATATATTCCTCTACTTCTCCAAATTTATTTTTAGGATTGTCAAATAACTTCAATGGGCAGCTAGGTAGTGCCGTTGATAGAGTGTCAGACCAGGAGTCAGGAAGATTGAGTCCAGATCTGGTCTCAGATATTTATTGACTGTGTGATGCTGGGCAAGTCACTTAACCCTGTTTGCCTCAGTTTCCTCATCTGTAAAATGAGCTGGAGAAGGAAATGGCAAATCACTCCAGTATCCTTGCTAAGAAAAGCTCAAAAGGGTTCACAGAGTCAAACACAACTGAAAACAACTTAACTACAACAAAAATTTAGAGGTGTTAGGTCTCCCAAAGGTTGGTCACCTGAAATCACTAGAAGTCCTTTAGCAACACAGAGCCAGTCAGTAAGTTGGTTTAATATTTACTGAGTGGCTACTATGTGCTAGATATTGTACAAAGCTCTGGGGATACAAAAAGAGAAAAAAGATAGTCCTGCCCTCAAGGAGCCTCATAATCTAATGTGGGAGACAGTAACCATACAAATGTGTACAAACTATTAACAGGATAAATAGGAAATAACTAAAAGACGAAGGCACTAGATTTATTTAGAAGAGGTTAGGAAAGCCTTCCTGTGGAAGATGTAATTTTGGTTGAGACGTAAAGGAAGCCATGGAAACCAGGAGCCAGAGATGATGAACAAGAGCATCCAAGGTATGGAGAGCAGCCAAAGAAGATGCCTGGAGCATAGAGACCACATAGCTTAGCAGTAAATAACAATATCAGATGCTGCTTCCTTCTCTTTGCCACACATTCTCCCAGACTGGTATCCAAGGTGATTTACTCAGACCAACCTTAAGCTGCTTTCCTTCCTCTCTTCCCTGACCATCCCCAGAGAGCTGGTCACAGTTGGTGGTGACTGACTGTTTCATGCCCCTAAATTCCTAGTTATGACTCTTATAATAACTGCAGTAAACAAAATGTGCTTCAGTTTTAAGCAGCAAGATAAAATCAATGAATAAAGGGAAAAGAACATAAGCACTTCAAAATACAAACGAGATAAAATAACTTAAGATGAAATAAAATTAAAGTAAAAGAATCCTAGGTCATCCTATTCAAAGATATGAATAGATAAATGAAGCAGATGTCACACTCTACCAAGAAACAGAAAAAAAAATACATTAGGACAAGCAAGCTCTTCTAAAATAAATAGCAAGAAATAGGCCAACACCAAGTGACTAAGACCTGCTGTTTGTATGTCATTTCTAATGAGGAAGATAACAAAGGAGAGAGAGTGGCCAAGCAGAGACCAGAAAGACTAGACCCAAAAGAAGAATAGAAATTTTTTAAAAACTCTAAATGAGAGGCAAGAACTTGCATGTTCCCAGCCAGTCCTCCATTTGTGAAAAGGGTATACCTACAAGTTCACTTTTTTGATCATTAAAAAGCCTTAGTTGGTGAGAAGGTAATGAAGACCCAAAGACCTATTCCTTTCATTAAATGATCAGGGTCAATAACAGCAAAATTTTTTGTAAGTTTTTGTGTTTATTTTAAACTTAAATACAAAATAAGAAAAAAATAATATTACCATGGACACAGCAGAACATCAAAGGATTCAATATGCAACAATAAATTTCCATTTCAAGAAAATCTATATAATAAATACTTCACATTGTTTTCAGAGTTGTCCAGTTTTGCTTCCTTGTAGGTTTTCTTTTGTTCTCTGCTGTGTACTTTTTACTTAATTTTTTCCCATGCCACTCTCCAAAGAAGGCTACAATTAAGTGTGAATACACATACATTATTGTGCATGCGTCTATGCTTAATACATATCATACACCCATAAAATGTACATAATGCTTAATATATATGCATATGTATATATGCTTAATGCTTGACACATATAAATATATATAGATATCTATAAGCATGTACATATATTCATATATAAACTCATACGCATATATATAACACCATATTATACTTATTTCCACTTGTCATCTGTTTCTTTGAAGGTGGATAACATCTTCCTTCATATGTATGAGTCTTTCCATGTTTTTATCAATCAACCAGCTCATCATTTCATACAGAATGTATGAATGTCATACATTCAATACAGAAATATTCCAACCCCATCACTTCCCATCTGAGAGATTGTCTATGAAAATTATGTCCCAATTTTCTGCATTTCTTCTATTTTTGGCTGCATAGACTTTATCCAAGAAAATTTTAATTTAAAATAAACAAAATTATGCATTTTGTACTTCAACACTGCTCTCACCTCATAATTTAGTTTAAGGTTTGATACTACTAAATCTGCTTCCTTACATCTTTTCCCCTGATTTCTTTGAAGTTCTTGATCTTTTATTCTTCCAAATGAACTTTGTTATTTTTTCTAACTCATTAAGATTTTTTTTAGTAATTTGGAATGGCGTTACACAAATAGATTAGCTAGGTAAAGTTGTCATTTTTTTATTATATTGGCTTTACCTGTCCATGAACAATAAATCTTACTTCAGTTATTTAGATATGAGTTTATTTGTATAAAATGTTTTGTGTTTATGTTCATATTGTTTCTGTGTCTGTTTTGGCAGGGATAGTCTTAGGTATTTTATGTTGTCTAGTTATTTTAAATGGTCTAAAATATTCAATAATATTGCTGATGCATAATGTAGTTTCCCTCTTTTCTCTTTTGATTAACTCTATTTTAGTTTTAACTTTGAGATCATGATTATTACCTCTGCTTTTTTTAACATAATAAATTCTGCTCCTGACCTTTATTTTATCTTTGTGTATATCTCTCATTTTGTAGCATTTCCCGAAAACAACACATTGTTGAATTCAAAATTTTAATCTGTCATCAGTTTCTATTTTATGGATAAATTCATCCCATTCACATTCTAACCTATAATTACTTATGCCCACTTTACTTCTATCCACTACCTTAGCTTCCTTTTCCTTACTCTACTCACGCCCCCAAGAGTCTCTTCCTCATCCTCTCCCTCTACTCTATCCCCTGGCCCTCTTATTTCTTTCTGAATTTAGAAGACTTTTAAAGCCTTCTAGATATATGTGTTGTTCCCTCTTTAACCCATTCCCAATGAGAGTAATATTTCAGCATTACCCACCCTCTCCCCCCACTAGCTTTCATCTGTCAGTTTTTCCTGTTATGTCTCATTTGCATGAGATAATTGCTCCTTTTAATTTCAATAGTTTCATTTTTTTAAAATCACTCCATCACTCAACTCAGCTCAAGACGTTTCTTTCAAACTACCTAAATAAAAAAAGTCATAAAATAATTGATAATATTTTAACAGATAAGTAGTATACAATTTGACCTTATTGAGTCCTTTGTAATCAATTCTTCATGTTTACCTTATGTTTCTCCTGAATGTTATACATCATATTTTCCCTTAAGTTTTACTATTTTCATCACAAACAGCTGAAAGCGTTTCAGTTCATTTAATGTCTATTTTTTTGTTCATTCTGGATTTTACTTAACTTTGATGGAAAAGTTACCCTTGGCTGTAACCCCAGCTCTTTTGCTCTAAGAAATATAGTGTTCCAAGACCTACAGTCCTTCAATGTATTAGCTGCTAGGTTTTATGTAATCCTTATTGTAGATCCATGATATTTAATTTTTTTCTTGTTGCTTCCAATATTTTCTCCTGAACTTGGGAGCTTTGAAATTTGGCATTGATATTCCTGTAAGTTTTCCTCCTGGGATCTCTCTCAGGTGGTAATAGTTGGATTTTTTTTTCTATTTTTCCTTTGCCTTCCTGTTCTAGAATTTCAGGGAAATTTTACTTGATAATTTCTTATAAGACTGTGTCAAGATTCTTCTTTTTTTAAAATTGTAATTTTCAGGTAGTCCAACTATTCTTACGTTATTTCGCCTCCATTTGTTTTCCACATCAGTTGTTTTTCTGATGAGAAGTTTTACATCTCATCAATCTTTCATTTTTTTGATTTTTTAGTTATTATTTTTTAAATTATTTTTGGTGTTTTCGAACATCCTTCGCTTCTCTTTGCCCTCTTTTGGTTTTCAAGGAATTATTTTCTTCCTTAAGTTTTTAATTCTCTATTTCCAGTTGGTTGACTTTCTTTTCATAATTTTCTTGATTTTAATTGGATTACTCTCACTGATTTCTATTTTTTCCCTTGATCTCTCATATTTGACTTTTAAAGTCCTTTTTAAGTTCTTCCAAAAACTCTTTTTGTGCTTGGGATCATTTCATATTTCATTGAAAAAGTTGTGGTTTGTTAGCTCCATTATCTTTTTATGAATATGAACCCAGATTTTCTCTATCTCCATAATATCTATGATGGTTGGGTTCTTTCTCCTTTGCTTGCTCAGTTTTATTTTTTCTTTGTTTCATTTTTTAACAGTTATTATTATAATCAAATTCTACTCCTAAGGTATGGGGAATGATACCCTAAGCCTCAGGTCCTTCTCGTTGTTATTTTCTAAAATCTGTCCTGGGATTCAACCGTGGATTTCCTCTCTGCTCCTAAACCATGGCTAGAGCCCAGGGCTATGCTGTCTTGCAAATGATCTTGCTCTCTGTGGTCCCTCAGGTGGCTGCAAACAAAAACTGTCCTCTACCCTAGAAAGAAAATCAAGGACTTTGCTCTCTTGCAAGTACCCATGGCCAGCAAGGTCCCTGCCCCTCTGCTACTGCACTCACCAGGTGTGTGCTAACTCCTCCCCCACAGCAGCAGCAGCACCCCAGCCCAGGACACATCTGGTCAGCACAGATGTACTTGGTGTCCCTACACAGTGGAAGATTTTTCAACCTTCTGTTACTCAGCTGTCAGATCCCCACATTGTCTGAGAGATGCAGGTTTCTAAGGCTGAGGCTGCCTCCCACCCCCAGCTGCCCCCAGGGCTTGTTCTTTATTGATTCCACAGAGTTGACCAGGGTGGTATTCGCACTTTTCTCAGGTGTTTGCACTTTCAGGTCGTCCTTGGAGAACAACTGCTTTACCCAAACTTTTGTTTTATTTCCAATGCTCTACATTCACTCTGAGGAAATGTTCTATTTTTTTCCTTGGAGGAAATTTGGAGAGCCAGAAGTTTTTTGACCTACACCATCTTCCCAGAATCATCTCCAACAACGCGCTTATTGCCAAAAAGTTAGACATTTTTACACCCATAGAGCCAGAGTATTTATATTCTGGCTGTTAAGGATTCTAGATAGTTTGACCAAGGTTTTGTGAGTTCCACAAATCTTGTTAATCCAATTTCCTGTTCTCCCTTGAAAGTGCTTACTTAAATATGTGTGCTGCTTAGAGGAAACTTGTAAAGGCCTATTGTGTTTGTTTGTGCTTTGTTGTTCAACATGAGAAGCAAACAGAAGCAATTTCTTGTGTGTGTGTGTGTGTGTCCAGAGGGCAGATCTAGGACTACTAATGTGTGGTATCCAGAGGGAGGCAGACCACCCTCCTCTATAAAGAAAAACTTCCTAATAATTACAATTGTCTCAAAATGGAGTGGCTTGCCTTAATACGCAGTGAGCTCCCTTTTATTACATATATAAAAGCAGATGCTGGATAAAAAATTTATCATGGATATTGTAGAGGGAATTGATGTCTTAGAAGGACTAGATTAGGTGGCTTCTTCAGGACCTTCTAAATCTAAGGCTCTATGATTATAGCAGTATAATTTTTCTTTGACAATATGGTTCTTCCTTTTCCATTTATATGTAAAATTAATTAATTTATGTACTCTGATTTGACATTGCATATTCAGATAAAAAAGTTAGATCTTCTAGAAATTTGATTGTTTAGCTTCTGGTTTAGTGTGTTTATACTCAAAAATTCCCAGAATATTATCAAAAGAGTTAACGTCCAGCAGTTCAATTTAATTTAGACAAAGGTGAGGTGCCTTATGTTATTTCAGCTGGAGAGAACTGTTGTTACTGTAATGGGCAGCCTATACACTTTTGATATATGGAAATGAGAATAGGTTCTAAAAGGTTACTTATTCTTTATTGGAGAATTTTTTTTTTTTAAAGTAGACAATTGAAAAGGGCAGTGAAATAAACCAAGTTTAAATGTTCTTTTTGGTAGGTCTATCAAGAGTCCAATTACAAGCAAGAGAATTGCTAATATTATTGAACACATGACTTATGAGGTTTATAAATATGCCACCCGAGGATTATATGAAGAGCACAAGTTCTTGTTCACCTTGCTGCTTACTCTGAAGATTGATATACAGAGAAACAGAATAAAACATGAAGAGTTTCTCACTCTTATAAAAGGTCAATGCAACAATTACATAGTGGAAGTAGTGGGGATTATTGTGAATGTTCCTGAAAGAATCTTTCTTTGGCTTATATAATTTCTTCTTGTTCTTAATTTAAGATTTGATGCAATTTGACTCGAGGTGAGTAAAATTAAATTGTGGAATAGTATTTCATTTTAATTATGTCAGAATCATTTGGGGAAACGAATATTTACTTTTTCATTTAAAAACGATCAGAGCTGTTTGTTATTTTAGACTTTTGAACATGTCTTTTACATTTATTTTCAAGGGGTTATCATTTACATTTTTGTAGTCGAAAAGTAAACTCACAAATAGATGCATGCTTAATTCTCCAGAGGGAGAGCCTCTGATTTTCCTTTTGGGGGGGTAGTTTCAGAATTATATTTGAATACTATAGGGTCAGTATTATAGTCTTAAAGCTAAAAGGGATTTTAGTTGGCGTCTAGTTGAAGCGTCTCATTTTATACATGTGGAAACCAAGGTTCAGAGAAGTTCAATGGCTTTCTCCAAGTCATAGAAGTAGTTACCCACATCTTCCCACCTATGTCTTGCTACTCTAATTCCAGGGCTTTTTTTTCCTGCTACATAACCCTTTAAAAAGTCATCTAAATGGTCCACTGCATAAAATGCTAGACTTGGGTTCAGGAAGATCCGACTGCTAATCCTTAAATGCTTACTATCTTTGTGATCCTGAGCAAGTCCCTTGACCTCTCTCTCTCAGTTTTCTCATCTATAAAATGAAGAAAATAATAGTATCTACCTTTCATGATTGTTCTGAGAATAGGATGAAATAATGCATGTAACAATACTTTGTAAACCTTAAAGCACTAAATAAGTGCTATCAACACCACCACCACCGTCATCATTATCATGAGCATCATTTTTAGAGCCCTTAACGCCATTTGAAAATAACGTCTTATGGTATTGTCTTAAACTCTCTGTAGCTTTCATTCAAAGAAGTGCATTTTTTCCAGGACAGAGTAATAAGAGAGTCAAAAGTGGCTTTAAAGTATATATTTGGAAAGTTAACAGAGTGAAATAATTTTAATAATCATGAAAATTAGACTGTAAATTATCGAGAATATTCATTTTCTTTGTTTATTGCTTGCCCATTAGTATCTCTAGCTAGGTGTCCTGTAATCCAAGTATAGGAAAGATTGAAACATGGGCTATGTAGATTTTATTAAATAAATGTAGTCATATCAGTTCAAACTAAGTTTCTAGCAGCTTAGATCAACCTTGCTAGACCTTTGGAGTCTATATTGAATGACTGAGATAGATAAAGGAGTACAAGGCAGTTCAAAATATATTAAAGAAATGGCTCATGTTTGGGATCGCGTTCAGCACCTTTTCCTAAACATTTGCAGTTTTTTTTTCCCTTCTAGTGCCTTGGTTATCATCTCATTATTTTCTTTTTGTGAAGTGGGGAAGAGTTGTCATGGCAATTGGTTGGAAATTTATTTAACTCTCTCTCATATTTTTAAGTACTGTCTTAAATTGTAGCAATTTATTTGTTAGCATACCAAAGCTATCTATTGAATTGCTTTTAAAACCTCATAAATACATTTGACTCTGTGGAATATATTGAAGTAAACCTAGGAAAAGGTAATGAGTTGGTAACATTCTATTTGGATAGAATAGGTATTTGCTCAATAAATGTCTTGAGTATGTACTTGACGCATTTTTTTCTGTGTTTCTTAATAATCACAGAATCAGTCTCCGAGTTTGAAAGAACCTCGAAGATATCTAGATTAGCCTACATCTGACCAAGTTCTCCTCTACCATACCCTCAGTAAAACCCATCCCCTTCATAAAGACCTCCAATGAGGTAGAGGACTCTCTCTGTAGTCAGACCATTGTACTCTTGGGTAATTCTAATCATTAACAGATTTTATCTTATATTAAGCTTATCATGAACACTTCCCTCCCTACTCCATACCACTTTTTTTCCCTTCTCAGTTCTTTGAAATGATCCTTATATGGCATATTCTGCTATTCTCTGACCAGTCTGTTTATCATATCAAAGAAACGTAAAGTTGGAGTGCCCTCAAAGGTCATCTAGTCTAATTCTTCGTAGGGTATAGCTGGCATGTGCTCATCCAACCTTTGCCTGAAGAACTCTGGTGAGGAAAACCTATTTTCTCCTAATAGGGCCCATTCTGTGTTGTGATAGATTTAACTGTTAGAAAGTTTTTCCTTTTGTCCATTTTAAAGCTGCATCTCTGTAATGTAAACCTGCTACTCCAAGTTTTGTGCTTTGGAACAAACAGAACAAGGATGAAATCCCCATTAAGCCAGTCTCTCAGCTACTCTGCTTTTGGGACAAAGAGAGCTCTAGATAGTTGAAATTCCCCATCACTAAAATAATACATGGTCATATCATGATTGTGTCCTGTTTTCTAAACTCCTTGTCTCATCTTTTTTTTTTTTAAATTTAGGCAGTATATAATCTACCCCCTATAGTATTATCTTCTCCTTTTTTATTCCATTGATCTTCATGAAAATGTTTCTACTCTTCTTTTTTCTCACCTTGGAGTGTATATCTTCTTACAAGAGTATATCTACTTAATGCATAAAGTTACTACAATGTTCTACTTTATTACCTATTCAAAGTATTCCTTTCCAGATTTATAATCCAGTGATAATTCTTATTCCAACAAGTGTCAGAGGTACTTGCAAGGTCAACTTTGCGTTCATCTCTAGGATATTTAGTTTGCTTATCTTGTTATCCATAATTTTTCCCTGTGTACACATCATCAAAAGTGATGAATTTTATGTCTGGATATCTTCTTGCATATTGTCATCTCTTGCTATTCTCCTTTCTTTACTATATATACTAACTTCTTTGGTACCACCTTAGTTTTTTTTCTTTTTGATAAAAAGTGTTTAGAGTTTCATCATGTAACACATCTTGTGGGAAATTAAGGAGTTAGCTTTAGTTTTAGTGTGTAGATTTAATTATTTATAATTAAATTATGTTTTCAAGCATTAAACTTCTCCTTTCTTTCCACTTTCTAGAAAAAAAGAAAAAGAAAACCCTTATAAAACTATATATAGTCAAGGAGTATGCATTCCAATAGTGGCCATGCCTGAAAATGTATCTCATTAGTCCATCACTTCTCTTTCAGAGGATGGGTAGCAGCCTATATCATCCTCTGGAATCAAAGTTGATCCTATAGTCATTAGACTTTTAATGTCTTTAAAACTGTTCATCTTTTACAATATTCTTCTTATAATATGAATCATTCTCCTATTTTTGCTCTTTTCACTCTGTATCAATTTAACCAAATTTTCTGAGGCTTTTCTGAAACCACTTCTTTTATCATATTTATAAGATGATATAGTGTTACATGGTATTTATATGTCATAATTTGTTCAGTCTTTTCCCATTTGAATGAACTCACTTAATAGGCAGATGTAAAAGAGCTGATATAAATATTTTTGCATATAAAGGACTTTTTCCTTTTTCTTTGATCTCTTTCAGATTCAGGTCTAGTAGCTGGCATCTCCTGGTCAAATATTAAGCAGTTTAGTAGTTTTGTGGGCATGATGACAAATTACTTTCCCAGAATTCCTGGATCAATTCACAGCTTTTGCATGCTATTTTCCCACTTCATTCCCTTTCATTTTAATAGCCTTTTTTTATTAGATCCAAAGGCTGTAGTATATTTATTTTTACTGGCTCTTGTTAATTATATTCCATACCTGACTGAGACCATTCTCTATTTTAAGCAGTATAATCTAGAATTACAAATACAAATATCATTCTCAGATATTTTCTTAGCCTGTTTTTTACCTATCAGTCTTGACCTTTTCTCCTGAATCCTTACTGACATGATGAAAATGCCACCTGCATCTTTAAGGGCTACAGTTTTTGTTTTGTTCTGCCTTAGATTTCATATTTCTTAGAAATATTCTCTAGAGTCTTTCTGGGGCAGGTATCATATGAGCCCACAAGAATTGCCAGAAATTGGTAGTGATCATTAGGTTTGACATGTCTGGTGAGGTTTTCTGTCATGTCATAGAGATACCCTGGAATAGATCAGGCTTCTGTATTGTTTATGTAAAGCTAACAAATAACTGAATAGAGAGTTACCAATTATTCCTACCCATCTTTTTTGACTTTGACAATTACTATGGAACCATTCACCTGAAAATTTTTTTCAGTATTTTTTGGAGATGAAGAAGCTACTTCTTCTCCAGATGACATATTCTATAGAACTTGCACTTTAAGAGAAGAGATAGATTTTAATAGATGGAGATGTAAAGAAAGCATATTTAAGGAATAAGCATAATGCTGGAAAGATAGGCAAGAGCTAGGTTGCTAATGCCCTTAAATATAAGGCTAAGCAATTTATTTTTTTGTCTTATACATTTTGGTGAACCATTGAAGGTGAGCAGAAGTTAAACCTGGTTGGATCTGAGCATTAGGAAGCTTAATTTCATATTTGTACGAAGGATGAATTGGAAAGGAGAGAAATAGGAGACAAAAGAAAAACAGTTTGGAAGCTCTTAAAGAGGGAGAGAGAAAGCGAGAGAGAGAGAGAGAGAGAGAGAGAGAGAGAGAGAGAGAGAGAGAGAGAGAGAGAGAGAGAGAGAATATGAAAAATGGATGATATTGGTAGTGTGGTAGAGTAGTGATGTTTTTAGTCATTTTCATTCATCATGACACTTTGTGACCACATTTGGGGTTTCTTCACAAAGATACTGGAATGTTTTGCTATTTTCTTCTCCAGATCATTATATAGATGAGGAAACTGAGGCAAACAGGGTTAATTGACTTGCCCAGGATCACACAGTTATTGAGTGTCTGAGTCTGGAATTGCCAGCTAGGTGGCACCGTGGATAGAGTGCTGGTTGTGGAGTCAAGAAGACTCATCTTCCTGAGTCAAATCTCGTCTTAGATACTCACTAGCTAGGTGACCCTGGGCAAGTCACTTTCTGCCTCAGAACTCTGCCTTAGTTCCTTCATCTGTAAAATCAGCTAAAGAAAGAAATGGAAAACCACTACAGCATCTTTGCCAAGAAAACTCCAAATGGGGTCACAAAAGAGTCAGGCAGAACTGAAAACAACTAAACAACAAAAAGACAACAATAGGTTTTATCAGGATATAAATGGTAGGATTGGCATCGGATTGGTGAGAAAGGTAGAGAGAAGGGTCAAAGATGATGCTAAAGTTTTGAATTTGGATGACTAGCAAATACTACAATCACCAATGGAAGCAAGTAAGCTCATAGGAGGTACAGCTTTAGGGAAGAAAATAATTAATTTAATTTGGGGGCACATTAAGTTTTTGGTACCGGTGGCACATCTGAGTAGAACTAATAGCAGTGGAAAATACACTCAAATTGAGGAGAGAAATCAGAGATGAATATGTATATGTCTGCTTGTTTGTGTGTGTGTGTGTGTGTGTGTATGTATTTACAATTCATCTACATAGAAGGGATAATTGAAGTCACTGAAAAGGATAAAATTGTCAATGCCAGTCAAGAAGCATGTATTGAGTACTTATTATGTTTTAAGTATTTTTCTAAGTGCAGGGGATACAAAGAATGGCAAAATATTTGCTTTCAAGGATATTGCATTCTAATGGAGGAGACAACGTGTGAATAGTTACGTGCCTGTGTACAAACAAAATATTTGTAGAGTAAATAGAAGATAAACTGAGAGTAGGTTGGAGGGAAGAGGAGCAGACCTGCTGCAGAAGATGGGATTTAACCCGAATCTTAAAGAAAGCTGGGGAAGCTAAGAGGAGGACATAGGGAGCAAGAGTATTCCAAGCAGGCGGGGTAGCTGGTACAAATGCACAGTTTGGGATTGGGGTGTTAGAAGAGAATAACAACAAAGTTGGCTAATCTAGCAGGGTCACACAATGCACAGAGGGGAGTAAACTATGTAGAAGAAGACTAGAAAGGTTGGAAGAGAGAAATCTACTGATTACATTTGAATAGTCATTTAAAACTTGCAAGTGTACTAATTATTTCATTCATACCTCAACACTCTTTGGTAGCTACAGGTATTATTTCCTTTTTGTAGATGAAGAAAATGGGAGAGGTTAAATAACTTGTTCAAAGTTATACATCTAGAAAGTGTTTGAGCAGGATTTGAACTGAGGACTTCTTGATATTTACTAAGTTTGATACTCCTTCATACTGCTTCCGAGAGTGCAAAAGAAAAGACAAGAGGGTTAGCAACAGAGTTTCAGGGAAGATGTAGCTAATAGATGGATGGAGGAAGATGAACCAACAAGGAAAGGTTGGAATGGTAAAAAGAGGTCTAGGACAGAACAATGGTTCCGAATGTGAAGAAGAAAAGTATTTCTAAAAAGAGAGGGTGGTCAACCGTGTACATTTTGTAGAAATTTTAAGCATGAGTAGGCTGAAAAATGAAGCATTTTGATTAGGATGTCCGAGAATTCTAACGCTTTTGACTGGGTAAATATTTCTCCGAATTTAGGTAAAGTTGGTATTGCCCTTTAGTAAATCAGTTTCCATACTTAGACTGTGACTTGTGCAATGAATAAAATACAATTTATTTGGGAGATATGAAGAGTTCAGTTATACCGTAAATGGAAATTTAGGAGCAATGTCTATGCTTAGTGGAAAATGTATTTATACTAAAAGAACAGATATAATAAACTTTGTCAACAGGCAGGGAAGGGAAATAGAGTAGTTCACTGAATTTTGGAATAGGATCTTTACAAATGGGGTCCCTCACCCACACAGAGCATCACTGATAACTCTGATAAACGTTTTTATTCCCTTAAATCTGCTGCTTGTGTTAATACTGGAAAATTCTTCTTTCAGGATTGAATCAAAATCCTCTAATGTTGTTATTTTACTTTCAACTGTATTGTTAAAAGTAAATATAAGTTTACATTTATGAAATTATAAACTATAGGATACTAAGAGGAGACTGGAGAAAATTTTCTGAATTTTTTAAGTATAGAAAAAAAGTTTTATACTATCATTTATTCAATTTTATAGGTGGTGCTTCATTGGATCTTAAAGCTTGTCCTCCTAAACCATCTAAATGGATCCTGGATATGATATGGTTGAATTTGGTGGAACTTAGTAAACTTAGACAATTTTCAGATGTCCTTGATCAAGTAGGTAACATATTTAATTAACTTTCTAATAATGTGACATTGAACATTGATATTTAAAGTACATTGATTGTCCTTTGATTGCCACATTGTTTAGGGAAGAAGGAAAATTTTCTTCTTACCACCTTTATTTTGACATCTATACAACCTTTTTCTTTTAGTCAACTAATCACTACTCTATTTTTACCACTCTCACATGGTGAGGAACTACACAGCTGGGCCATTTGAGGTTTTTAAATAGAAAAGTTGGTAGATGAAGAGATAAAAATATATCCTGCATGCCAGGGATCAATATAGTAAAATGTTAGCATTTTCGTTCCCTTTAAATTTCTGTAGATGTTGGTTAAAGTGATTTCAAGAAAAGTCTTAAAATTAATCAAAAATCACTATCTTGTTGAAGACTTGTTTCTCCCTTCTTGTGATAGAGGTGAGCTCCCTAAAAGTTGGATAAATACATACTTTTGTTAAATAATTAAATCTAGTTTCCAATCTGGAGTTTGAATAAAAACAAATGTGCTCAAAATAACTGCTTTTAGTCAAAGTGAAAACTAAGATTTCAGGCAATCTAATTCCTAGAATTATCTTAATACATTTCTCTTCTATCCAAAGGAAAAAATATACAGCAAAACCAAAAGGGAGGTTCCCAAACATAAATCTTGTATTTTTAATAGACCTAATACACCCAAATGCAAACCATTACATTATTTGTAATGATATTTTTCACCATTAATTGAAATATTCGATGAATTTATGGAACTATTAAAATTGAACTTCTTATCTTCATTTAGAGAATTGGATTCCACAAGTGGAATGACTAACCTGGTGATCCTATGGCTATTTATATTACTGTCCTTTCTCAAAAGTGGTTTTTAAGGGATTTCATGCACAGCTTATTTCAGGCTCTTCTTGTACATGCAGTTTAGGATGAAGCCCCCCATCCTAGCCTCCTCCCTGAACCAAATTTTCCCAGGTGCAATCCAGCAAGACTGAATCATTATATTTCACAGTAATGAAAGGAATAGGTTCCTATAAAGAAACTACCCATAAAATGTAAATTGGAAGTTTACCCACAGGATAAGCAGTATACAGGACATGCATACTCCACAATTTCTACATATCAGTCAGGAGCAGATCCATTAGAAAAAATTCTTCTAGAGCCAACTAATGTTGAAATTATTTTCAGCTCTAACTTCAGAGGACTCACTAGTCCCAGAGAGAGGGAAATATTCATCCATTTCTGGCTTCCGTAACTGCTAAAGCCATTACCTCTTTTTTTTGACACTCACTAGTACAACACACAGTCAACTTCACATATTGGTGACCTCTTGTTGGTTATAGAACCATGTTAACCAAGAGGGGGGAGGGGTACTATGTGTGAGTATGGTAGACATTATGTTACCATATTCATATTTTTCTTCCATATAACATCTTGTTTTTTTCCTTTTGAATTCTTATCATTTCTGTTGTGAGTAAGTTGAGAGTTGCATTTGACAGAAGCAGATTTCACAGTAATCAAGGACTGTCTAGTTGAAGGCCTGTTGTTCCCTTGGCTATGTTGCCAACATCTGACATGACACAAGATTTCATTAATTTAATAGGTCCTGATTTTTTTCAGGAGTTTAAATAAGTGTCATTGAATGGAAACAGATGTAGAAAAATCAGAATTTTTTTTTTATGTATAAAGAAAGTAACCGGGCTTCAAAACTATGTCCAGTTTGCCGCAAATGATCACCACTCCAGTCTCTTCCTTCTTTTCCTTTTGGCATTCATTTCCAAATGCCCTGCATGCATTAGTTATCTTAGTTTTGCATCTGCAATGTGCTTTATTTGTAATGAATTTGTCGTCATTTATCTTATTCATCTTCTTCATAAAATTCAATTATTTAGAGTTCTAAGGAACATTAAAAGTCAAGTCCAATCTTCCTATTTTATGGATGAGAGAACTGATGTTTGAAGAGGTTAAATAACTTGCCCAACATGATATACCTAGTGTGTCTAAAGTAAGAACTGAATGTACATCTTGCTAACTGTAGTTCAGTGCTCTAGCCACTATTCCATGCTGCCTCAGTCTTTGCTGTTTGGAGAAGTAGTCATTTTTTCCTGATCTTAGCTTGTCTAAACATGTATATACTAAGATTTTCCTTTTACTTAAATACTCACCAAAGGCATTTGTCCTTTGAACTTATGTCTTTTTATATACTTTACGCATTTATTCACTCTGTCTTCAGTTGCCTAGCCATGTGAATTTTTCTGACTTGGACTGTTAGGGGCCAAAGGATATGGCAAGTATTTGTTGGATTTTTGTACATTGTTTAAATATGAGTATTATGACAATCCTGTTTCGGTCTGTAGTATTTATTAATCACCTACAAAATACTGTCAGACACTGTCCTGACTGCTAAGAATAGAAAGCAAACAAAAGACAGATCCCACTCTCAATGAACTCAATCTAAAGGGGAGACAACAGACAACTATGAAGTTGTCACAAGATGTATGCAGGGTCAATTGGAAATAATCAACAGAGGGAAGGTTCTAAGATTAAGGAGGTATAGGAAAAAACTTTTTCTATAGATGGGGCTCTAGCTGGGTCTTGAAGGAAACCAGGGAATCCAGGAACTTAAAGTGAGGAGGGAAAGCATTGCAGGCAATGGGGACAGCTGGTGAAAATGACTGCATTTTGGAGATGGAGTGTCTTGTGCAAGGAACAGCAAGGAGGACAGTGTCACTGGATCCCAGTATATGTAGGAGTAAAACATAAGAATATGGGAAAGATAGAATTCACCCAGGTTATGAAGGATTTTGAAAACAAATTGGAGGATTTTATATTTGATCTTGGAGTTGATGGGGAGACACTGGAGTTTGTTACAAAGGGAAGGAGGTGACATAGTAATACTTGTACTTTAGGAAGATCAGTTTGACAGCTGAGTGGAGGATGGACAAGTGGGGAAAGATTTAAGGCAGGGAGATCAAACAATAGACTATAGTAATATTCTGGGCATATAATGATGAAGGCCACTATGAAGAGGATAGTGACAATGTCAGGGTAGAGAAGGTAATGTATACAAGAGATGTCGAGAAGATAAAATCAATAGGTCTTCAAAATAGATTGGATATAGGGAGTAAGAGAGAATGAAGAATTATGGATACACTTAGGTTGCAAGCCTGGGTGACTGGGAGGATGATGCTAATCTTCATAGAAATAGAGAAGTTAGGAAGAGGACATAATATCAGGGGAAATGTAATGAGCTCAGTTTTGGACATTCAATTTAAGATATATATTGGAAAATCAATTTGAGATATTCAGTCAGCAGTTAGAGATGTGAAAGTGCAGGGTAGAAGAGAGGTTAAGGTTGGAAAAATAGATTTAAGAATCAGCGTAGAGATGGTAATTGATTCCATGGAAACTAATGAGATCTCCAAGCAAAATGGTAATAGAAGGAGAAGCAAAGAGGGCTTAGGATGTAGGTTTGCAGGGGAGGATACCATAATTAATAGGCATGACCTTGATCCAGTAAAGGAAACTGAGGAGTAGTCAGACAAATAGAGGAGAACCAAGATTGAGTAATATTATGGAGTAATATTATGAAAACCAAAGAGAGTATTAAGAAGAGGGTGATTGATAGTGTCAGGAGCTGCAAAGAGGTCAAGAAGATGAGGACTGAGAAAAGGCCATTGGATGGGGCGATTACAAGATCATTGATGGAGAGAAGTGCCAACTGAGTGAGAAGTCAGACTGTGGAGTATTAAGACAAGGGCAAAAGGAAAGTAGAGCCAGCAATTGTAAATAACCTTCTCAGGCATTTTAGCATAACAATGCATTTCTAACTTTCTTTTATTTGTGTTGAACAAATGAGAATTCTTAAGGTTAAATTATAAAAATTATTTATCAATTAATTTTATTCACTATGAAGTATATACTTTTAAAAAAAAGCATAGGAAATGTGAGGATAAATACATTAGAATTTGCCTTGTCATGTGTTAGTACAATTAATCTTATTTAATTTTTAACTTTGTTCTAACTCTTTAGCACCCAAATATAAAGTTTAACAAAAAAGGGGAAAAAAAAGGCCAAGTCCACAAAAGTTGCAACGGTCCAGAATTTCTGATAAAAAATGCTTTTGCAATGTATTATAGTCTGATTTTCATGGGATGTGACAGTTTTTTTAATCTCTTGGTATTTTAAGATTTCAAGAAATGAGAAAATGTGGAAAACTTGGTTTGATAAGGAAAATCCTGAGGAGGAACCTGCTCCAAATGCCTATGATCAGTCTCTTGACTGCTTTCGACGTCTCTTGCTTATTAGGTCCTGGTGTCCTGACAGAACCATTGCACAGGTAAATTATAAAATAAGAGTGTTTTAGAGGAGAATTATCATAGACATAATCTAGTTTAAACTCTTCATTTTACAAATGAGAAAATTGAAGCATCAGGCATGAGGAATAGCTCTTAAAACACAACTGCATTTCAAATTTAAGAATATATTTTATATGTTAATTTCAATGAGATCATTATTCCATATAAGGAGTACTGTACTTAACTGTACTTAGAGTGAACAGGTCTAGGCTCAAATCTTGCCTTTTCTATTTGTTACCTATATAACCATATATTCTTATTTTCTTTTAAAAAAGTTTGACTTCCTCTTCATATATTCTGTCAGTCATCAGTCAGCAAATCATATATTAAGTGCCTAGTAAATGCCAGTCCCTGTGCTAAGTGTTGGGGTTACAAAGAAAGGCAAAAGATAGTTCCTGTCCTCAAGTTGCTCATAGTCTGTTGAGAAGAGAGGAGAAAATGTGTATAAAAGAGAAGTCATAAAGGAGGGATGGAGGTAGAGGAAGGGATTATACTCATGCTTGGGAAGGTCATGATGAAGACCTGCAGCTAGTTGGGAAATGATGAGATGTCTACCCTGGATACCTTCCTTAAATGAAGGATCTGGAGGAACTCTCTTCTCTGATGTCTACCCTCCTCCCTCTCCAATCAGAAGAAGGAAGGGGTGCTATGGGCAGGCATGCTGAGGAGGCACAAGCTTCAAAGTTTATATGATCTTGCAGAGAGATGAGTTACGAGAGACAATGATGAAATCCAGGAGAGCAGCCAGGTGGGATATGATGTTTTTCTCTCTGTCTGCCTACCAACCAGCTCCTTTTTTTCAGATGAACATGTGCTTAAAGTATTATTTGGTATCTGAATCATTCTGGTTGTATGGACACTTTATATTTTTATGGATATTGTCTAATGCTGTGGAATCCAGTATATATGGCCGCCTCCTAAGTGCCCCCTTTGGAAAATGTGGTTGACAAGTAGAATCACAGAGTAGAAAGAGGACATAATGTGAAGAGTTTTCTAACTCTAACAGCACTATAAAAGTCATCTATTAAATTTTGGACAAGAATAAGCTACAAAGACCCTGAAGCCCACAGCTTTCACTTAGGAAAATTAGCATTCTGGGTGGCTAGAAAGTATCTTGGTCTGAAGGATTTTTAAATTTAATATGTCTGAATTAGCTTGTTAAATTCTTAAAAATCTTGCTTCATGAAATCTAAAGCCTGTAGACAAAAGACTTGATATCAAAAAAGTTTGTTTGCCTCCAAGAGGCTGGTTGGCTAATGCCTATGCAATGAGTAATTTGAGCATTTCTTTAAATAAAGCATAGTACAGTAGTAATAAGAGCTCACTGAGGTATGCACAGAGACTTCTTACTGGAATTCTGCAGAGAGCTTGTAACTGAGTGTCAAAGTACAATGGAATAACTATCTCATATTTGAGCAGATCATTCCTCAATAAGGGAATAATATATTCTCTGCTACTTATTATGTCAATGATCATGGAAAAGTAATTTCATTCTTCCAGACCTAAATTTTTCTCATCTGTTACATGACAGGTTGAACTTCACTAGATGATTTCTAAAATCTCTTTCACCTCTACTTTGAGCTCCATCATCTCAACATCTTAAATTCTTGTTTTAGCTTTCATCTTATTATCTTTGACACAATATTTCCTAATATCCTCAGCATTATTATTATTTTGTCCAAGTAAGTCCCGACGAGTTCATCTTCCTCCAAAGATAGTAAAAAGTTGTGGATCAAACTTGGATGGGGCCATTAGGGTACAAGCAATACTTTAATAGCCAACTGTTTTTATGTCAAAGTGTTTTTTAAATTATAACTCTATTGCCATGTTTTCTGTGTTTGATTTGGATTTAAAAACTGGTTTCAGTGAAAACACTTCAATCTCTTTCATCTCTACATATTAATTTCTCTGTTATACTGTAAAATTCACTGTTCTTGAAAATCAGTGCAAATTAAACAGGACATGTGTCCCATTGTATGATCTGACAGGTGTGAGGTAAACCCTGTTCTTTATTAATCTTATATCTCACATTATTCTTGCCTCCTTCTGTGTAAACAAGCACCCTTTTCTAAGAATTTTTGTTATAAAATATCATTCCTGAAATGCTTATACAATATGACATTCTTCTACTATTTGTTTTTTCAACAATGCCCTTGAGTTCAATGGAAGATTTTGTTTTTTTTTGTACTAAGCATAGCAATCATTGCTTCTAATAGCTTTTTTTTGCTTCTTTTTGAAAGATCATGGTGAGTAGGCAGTCAATTCAGTTCAGAAGGATTTATTAGGTATCAAATGTGTATTAGGTGCCAAATGTTTATGCATTTTTATACTATTAAAACTGAATATTATATATATGTATATGAGGAAAAATTAAATTCAAAGCAGAGCAAAAGTCTCTAAGCATATGGGGAAAATAACAAGTGAAGGAAGCACGGGAGAAATGGAAGTAGAGAAGAATACAAAAGTTGAGAAAGGTCAAAATTGATTACAGGGATTATATAGCTTTGAAGACAAACCACACAGCTTTATTAGTGTTTATTAGTGTTAATGCTCCAGGCAAATTTCTAGGAAAATATGATGTTTTACATAACATATATATATATGTATATATATATGAATTAAGTGAGCACTGAGTTATCAAAATTTCAAATGGAATTGCTTTAGAAAGTCAAGAATTCTAATATGAAAGCATGATCTTCCTCACCTGAAACTTCTTAGACATAGGAAAGCTATTTAGAGATCTCTGGATTGGCGTAATATCAGAAGGGTCAATAGGAAGAGCATTATTTATTAAAGTCATTGCCTATATTTTCGAGCACAGTACTTGGCATATACTAAATGTTTAATAAAAGCTTTTTCATTCATTAGGTTATAGATATTGGAAATAGAAGAGGTAGAAGTCCATGGGAATTATTAGGTAGAATAATGATTGTTGGTAAATTCTAACTGGAACAATGAGGATTTTGTATAATGTGCATATACACATGTATGTATTAGTAATATGATACTTAGAGAACCCAAAAGGACAGATTTGCAAAGTGATGCTGCGTTGTTATACACACACCCACAATGACTTTAAACATATTCTGATAATGGAATTTTCTTCAGGAACATCATTCTCTATTTTGTTAACTTGTATATTTCATTATGCTTTACTTTCTATAGGCCCGTAAATATGTCATGGACACTATGGGAGAAAAATATGCAGAAGGAGTTATCCTAGATTTGGAGAAGACATGGGAAGAGTCAGATCCACGCACTCCATTAATCTGTTTTCTGTCCATGGGCTCTGATCCTACTGATTCTATCACTGCACTGGGAAAAAGACTGAAAATAGAAACACGCTATGTTTCTATGGGTCAAGGTCAAGAAGTTCATGCTCGTAAACTTTTACAGCAGACCATGGCAAATGTAAGGAAAATAAAAAAAAAACCCACTTTATTTTGGTATTAATTTTTATTCAAAACAGTAACTATGAACTTGAAAATGTACAAAGTTTTATGATTCGTTAATATTACTATTATGGACCTTATATGTCTGTTTGTCTGTCGGTCTATCTATCTATCTATCTGTATTTGAATATCTTTGGAGAAGGCTCTAAGACAAGCACTCTCAATTCATTTTCCATGTTAGAATGAAATGAGGTGTCTCCAAGTCAGTGAAGATTTAATAAAAAGTTTAATTTGCCATAACACAGCAAGATATGTAACAAGAAAACCTGGGAATTAGTTTCTCTGAACACCCTCCCCTGACCCACCTTGCATCTCCTTATGCAAATACATCTAGTTTTTGAGGCAAGACATATTGAAATATATAGTGACTTGTATGCTCTTTAAAAATCAATCAATTAGACCAGGCCCCAAATGCCTATGGCTGGAAATTTTTATACCTTTAGGTAATAAGGGAACTTCATTGGGGAAATAGGGGATAATCATAGCTTTTTATTCTTTTCAAAAATGCTATTGCTACTTAGTCATTTCAGTTGGGTCTGACCTTTCTGACCCCACTTGCAGTTTTTTTGGCACAGATACTGGAGTGATTTGCCATTTTCTTCTCTAGCTCATTTTACAGATGAGGAAACTGAGACAAATAGGGCTAAGTGACTAGTCAAGGGTCATGCAGCTAGTAAGTGTCTGAGACCAGATTTGAAGTCAGGTCTTCCTGATTCCATATCCAGCACTTTATTCACTATGCCACTTAACTGTCTTTTAGGTAATGGTAATCCTTCCTAAAAGAGGAAAGGAAGATGGTCCTAGTCTGTGTTTTGAGCAGGGAGAAAGAAGCATCTATCAGAAATACTCAAAGAGATGTACCTAATATTGGTATCCACCAATTAGTATTTTTTATGTTTTGTTCTTCCAGAAAAAAAAACTGTTTCAAATACATGCTTTAAAATATTTTACTATTTAGAAAATGCCTATAGTGGAAGTAAGTATGTAGAGTGATCTTTTATATGTTGGAACACTGAAAAATCCCTATATTCTTTACCCAGCACCTTGTTGAAGATTTTTCTGTTACTTTTCTTTTGATAGTGTCAGTGCTATGCTGCACTTAGGAAAATGAAAATAAATAACATCTTATATTCAATTAATCTTTTCTGTGACTACAAGATACTGACATTATGTCCTTTTGGGCATAGATAAGAATCACAGAATTTAAAAGGTGGAAGAAACTTCAGAGGTTATATAGATCAACTCATACCAGGACAAGAATGTCCTTTATAATACCTCCAACAAATTGTCACCCAGTCTTTGTTTGAAGACCTCTATTTAGGAAGAACCTACTCTAGAGATATCTCATTTAATTTTGAAATTGCTCTGTATATTAGATAATTTTCCCCTGTATCAAGCCTGATATCTGTCTGCAACTTCTCTCCACTGCTCCCAGCTTTTCATCTGAGGCCAAGCAGAACAAGTTTAATTCCTTTTCCATAAAAGAGCTTTTCAATTCCTTGAAGGTTGCTATCCCTAGAAATCTTTTCTTTTCTAGGGTAAAGATCCCAAGTTCCATCCTTTGATTTTTACAGTGACTTGAGAAAAATTATCCTCAATTTCTTGCACTTGCTTCCATCTTCAAAAAATCATTTTAAGGGTCTGCAATTGAAAATCATTGGGATATGCTTTTAGGATACAAAGATAAATCAGTATCTGTCTTCAAGGAACTTCCTATTGGGGAGTATATAACATGAATACAGATAAACGTGAAAGAAGTTGTAGATGAACCATAAGTCTGATAACAAGATTTCCAAGGGTTGAGAAATAGATGGGCCATAAGGAAGTAGAATCAGTGATTGTAGATATTTTTTTCTAGGTTCTTGGTAGAGAGGATAGATGTACCATCATAGACTGATATGATGGAGAGTCAGGGGAAGTTTATTAGTATGATGGAGACATGAATATATAAGCAGGGAATCAATAGAAAGAGAGAGATGGAAGATAAGAGAGATGGAACAATTGCTAAAGAAGGCTCTCAGACAAACTATGTGGGGACTAGATTAAAGGCATAAGTAGAGGGGTTAAATGTGGCCAGGAGAAAAGGTTAATTTTCCTGAGTGTCAATAGCAAAGGAATCAGTCAACCAAACAAACTTATTGTCTACCAGGCATTGGAATACAAAGAAAGACTAAAACAAAACAAAGCAAACAAACTAAAAGTAACCAAAGCCCAAACACAAACAAAAAACAAAGCAAAACCAGACCAAACCCCAACAAAACTAGTCCCTGTCCTGAAGAAACATATATTCTAATGACAGAGACAGCATATGGTCTCTAGGTACATTAAAAATAAATACTGAGTAAATGTAATCTGAAAATAGAGGCATTTAGCAATTATGAGGATTATGAAAATCCCCCTACAAAGGAGATATTTTTTGTTAAATCTTAAAGGATTTAAGGTAACTGTAAGGGAAAATGGATAGATCATTCCAGGAATGAGTGATAGTCAATACAAAGGCAGAGATGGGAATTGGAATATTGCATTTGAAGGATTATGAATAAGTCAGCTTAGCTGGATGATAGAGTGCATAGAAGGAAATACATAAAAAGGATGGAAAATTGAGAAAAGAACAGGTTATTAAAAGATTTAAATGGTGGAGGACTTCATGGAAATAAGAAGTTACTGGAGCTCATCAAAGAGGGGGATTTGATGAGATGCATGGGTTAGTAACTAGATTTAAGTGGTAAAAGATGAGTGAAGGTGTACAGAAGTTTTCATCTATGGAAAAGGGGAAATGCTTTATAATAATAATGGATGCTTTAATAATGGATGACTTCAATTTTTTCAGTAAAGTAGTAGGTAAGGTCATTTGTTGAGAGTCAAAAATTTGGAGGTGGACATTATGAAGAGTTTTAATAAAAATTTAATCATAGATGAGAAAGAAGATTCTTATGTAATAGGGCTCAGTTGAGTTTGGACAAGGGAACATTGTATTCAAAGGTCAAAAAGTTAAGTTAAACAGTTAAGGTCAAGACTGAAGAGGAGAAAAGAACAGCCCATGGGTGTGGCTTGGGAAAAGAATAACAGGGAAGGGATGAAAGAACAGGAGATTATGATTAAGAAGAAAAATTCAGAATTAAAGAGCATAGAGGTGGCACATGATCAATGGTATAATTTGGTGAATGGTTGATGTGGGTTAACATTTAGTTCTTGGGAGATGAAAATATTGATGAGCTGGGAGTCTAAAAGGTTTGAATGGACAGTACCATGCCCCTTTGTTTTATTCCTTTTAAGAATATGTTACTTTTTGAGTTCTTATTCGTGTACATATGTCTCGTTGACATCTCTGCTCAGCTTCAGAGTTGTCTGTGTCTTTTGAATTTCCTTCTTCTGAGGTTCCCATCCTTCTTGGACTGACCTCTGTACAATTATCCGGAAGTGTTGAAAATTCATAAAGAAATGAAACTTTCTGAGTATAACTGCACAACAAAATAAAACACTAAGAGTTAAAGATGACAAAGATGGTACTGGATACCCTGTGACTGGTTAATTTTACCAGCTAAGCTACCTTTATTAGCTGTTGATGGCTGTCAAATCTAACCATTATTAATATGAAAGGCAAAACTTTTAAAAGTGTTAAAGAAAAGATTATAAGAAAGCCAAAAATTAGATTATAAGCACCTTGAGGGCAAGGGAGTATATTGAATATTTTCCCCCCAAAGAATATAGCAAATGTTTAGTGAATATTTGTGGATTTGCCAGAAAAGAGAGACAACAATGGTGGAAAATAGAGATTTTAAAGGGAAGTATCTGTGGGGTGGTAAAAATTGTAAAAGCTGAAATTATTAGAAAGGAGCAAAAATTGGAAAATAAGAACAACAAAGCCAGCATGTTAATCTTGGATATACTATATCTTCACACCTCTAAAGGTCTCAAAGGCATTGTTATTAAATGTATAGTATGGTACTGGTATTCACAAGGATACCTAGATTATTTGATTTAGTGGAAAAGGATAATGGGTTTCCAATCAGAAGACTTGGGTTGTTCAAGTCACTTATTTTTTTTTCTCAGTTTTTTTTTTGCCTGTTAAATATATCCAATAATATTACATTCCCTACCTCAAAAGTTGAGGAAAGTTCTTTAAAACAAAAATGTTCTACGAATATGGAAATTTTTCTTGATAAGACCTAAATATATATTTATCACATCTTGTTTACTAAATAGGCAAGGGTGGTTTTCATATCTTTTTACAATATTCCCTCCCCAAAATGATGCATGAGGTATTGACCTAAATTATCTGGAGAACTTATTAATAGAGAACCAAAATCCAGAAGCATTCTAGATAAGGGAGCTAGTCCCATACTATAATGATAAAGAACTAGCAATAAGGGTGCACCTGTTTAATTAGGGTATAAAGTGAGCACGTATCCTGTTGATTTGATCTCAGCCTTATGCAGCAAAATATGGAGTCATAATCAAAGATATTTTTTAACCTTGCAGTTTTATATTTAGCTTTTAATTGCAGATGAAATGAAATATCTCATTATTGGCATGCCTGTGATTTGTCCCAATAATTAGTGTTTTTAACAGCGTCTGCATTGAAAGTGTTGTTATGGCATGGCAGAATCAGCCAATAAATGGTAGCAACTCTGGTACAGTCAAGCCATCATTAAAGAAATTAGACCTCTAAAAGAGAGTGTGGACATCACAAAGGAGCAAAAGGATCTCAGTGTATCATGAGGTTATGTAGAAAATTGGTAAGTTCTACATAAGAAGAAAGCAGGATTAAATGATTTGCTAAAGAGAAGAAATTGGTCAGAGTTTAGAAAGATGTATGTTCTTAGCATGAGGGAAATCTAATAAGTTTGAGAGGTTTCTAACTTAGGATATCCATGGGTAATAATCTCTCACAAGGCAAAAGACAGGTAGGTTTTCAGGTTGTTTGTGTGTGTGTGTGTGTATGCATATATATGTATATATATATATACATATATATATGAAATGGTAATATATGGTTTTTGACATAAAAGAGGTATCCAGTTTCTTGAATACAGTACATTTCCTATCTGAGAATAAATCAGGCATATACTACGTGACAAATTAGATTAGGTACTTTAAAAAAATGAAATTGCCCTTTATATCAACAACATATGGCAACATATATGACAGCCAGATAGAGCATGGGTCTTGGAGTCAGGAAAACCTCAGTTCAAATTCAACCTCAGACACTAGCTGTGTAATCCTAGACAAGTCACTTAGCCCTGTTAACCTTAGTTCTGTAAAATGAGCTGGAAAAGAAAACGGCAAACCACTCTAGTATCTTTGCCAAGGCAAGTCCAAATGGAATCAGAAAGACTGAAACAACTGAACAAAAAAGGAAATATATACAAGTAAATCTAATGTCTATTTTATTCTTTCAGAGAAATTTTAGCTCAGGTAGGTAGGTGGTATAGTAGATGGACTTTGAGACCTGGATTCAGGAAGACTCATCTTGATTTTCAATCTGGTCTCAGATTGTTATTAGCTGTGTGATGCTGGGCAAGTTATTTAACTTTTCCTTGCCTCAGTTTCTTCTTCTATAAAATGATCTGGAAAAGGAAATGGCAAACCACTCTAATATATCTCCCAGGAAAATCCCAAATGAGGTCATGAAGAGTTGGACAGAGTAAAAATGACTGAACAACAATAGTGTCTACGGTAGAACATTGTACTAGGGTTCTAAGTATGCATGTCCTGGGTTCTAAGTGTTGTACTAGTGCCCTCTCTGGGGGGAGAGTATCTGAAATTTAGTCCTTGTTCTCATAGACCTTGGAGCCTAGTAGGTAGATAAGACACAGCATAGATAAGTACATTATAAAATTGCAAAACAAACTGTTATGTAAATTCTGGGGAGGAAAGATTTCTTAGGAAGTTGATTTAGGGGAATAAGGGAAGCCTTTTTGAGGAAGACACATATTATTTGTGTTAAAAAGGATAAAAAACTTTCAATAGGGTTAAGAGAGATATGTGTGGTAGAAGGTTAGTAAAGATATAGAAAGAATAGTGTGTATCTGGGAATATACACTGAAAAGAGAGAATAGATACAAAATCTAGTTTGACCAGAGCAAAAGCTTTTAGGTCACCCAGTGGATGGAGCAAAGAGCCTAGAGTAAGGAAGGCCTGACATCAAATCTGCCCTCAGACATTTACTAGATGTATGATGCTGGGCAAATCATTTCACTTCTATCTGCCTCAGTTTCTTTAACTGTAAGATGGGACAATAATAGAACTTATTTCCTAGGGTTTTCATGAGAATCTAATGAGATATGTGTATACAGCACAATACCTGGCACCTGGTAAGCACTTATGTCTTTTCCCACTCTCTACCTCCTTCTCTCTACCTCTCTCCCTGATTTTAAATCTGGAAAGGTAAGGTAGAGGCAGATCTAAAATGCTTTAAATGCCAGGTAAATAAATTTAAACTTTATTCAATAGATAATAGGAAGCCACGATAAGTAAGTTTTCTCCATAGACCCACTCAATATGCTATGCTTATACTCATACGTTTATGATTAAAACATAGCAATCCATACTTAGAAATATGGAATATGCTTTTAAAAAGGCAAATGTTAATATTTACTTAAGTGTGGAGAGTGTTTCTATCTTTTAATATAGATTGAACTATATAGTTCTTTGTTTAAATAGATCGGTTGTAAGTATCTTTACACATGTGATATACAAAATCTTATTCTTTTAACGAATTTGCCCACATCTCTTCCATGGCACAATTCAAAACAAAAACTCTGTCTTTCAAAATGATTTTAAGGAATCACAAAGTTATCGCAATCTATTCCATATTCTTTTATTTTAAGGTTTTTTCTCATGTTTCCTAACAATTATTTTTGTGACATATTAAGATTTAGAGTTGGATGAGACCTTAGTCATCAAGTCCAACTTGCTCATTTCATAGATGAAGAAATTAAGACCCAGAGAGGAAAAATGAATCATGGTCACATAGCAATAGCGGAGCTGATATTTAAAACTAGGGCTCCTGGACCAATTTTCTATATTTTCTAAAAGCTATATACTTGACATTCTAGTTTACTGTAAAAATTGATATAAAAAACAACCAGGGATGCATTTCATAACTTGTGTCTTACTTTTTTCTGTTATTCTTAGAGTTATGCTTATTAAATTCCAATCACTTTCAGTGGACCTTATGAGCGTTCAATCTATGTGCAGAAGGAAACAAACAATTTTTCTTTTCATCTGCTTGATGCAGGGAGGATGGGCACTTCTGCAGAACTGCCATCTGGGTCTGGATTTCTTGGATGAGCTGATGGACATAATAATAGAAACAGACACTGTACATGATGCCTTCCGCCTCTGGATGACCACTGAGGTCCACAAGCAATTCCCCATTACCCTTCTTCAAATGTCCATCAAATTTGCCAATGAGCCTCCACAAGGACTCAGAGCAGGTCTAAAAAGAACCTACGGAGGTGTGTGAAACTTTACATGGGAAATAGAAATGCTATTTTCCTGGCCATTATACTCTCTTAAAGATTTTTTTAAGGAATTGCTTTCTTCTTTAACCAATAGAAAAGGAAGTGATGATGAAAAGTAACTATTGTAGTAATGATTAAGAATAACATCTCAATTCTATATGTCCTATTTTCTCCCTATATTTGTATTCTTCAGTTTTCCAATTTGACATCTTTTTTATATGAATCTCTGAATAATGACAAATTGCTGTCCTGTTTGCTATTCAAATGTACACATTTATAGTCACACTAAGATAGGAGTTATCTCACTTCTAGGAGATAAGGGAAATAATAAACAGATTCTGTCTTGTGAGTGATGGTATTTTAAAATAATCCCCAATGTACATGCACTCACACATAATTATTTGTATGTGTGTATGCATACACACATGTAAATATATACACCATACATGCACATACATATATGTTTATGTATGTATTACATGTAACCCATAAGACATGTTGAGAGATAGTTCTTCCTTCTTCATCATTTAGACATATCCATTTCTGCCTTCAAAGTCTTACTTTAAAATAATCTTTGTGAAAAATTTTTTCTGATTAATACAAGCTACTTCTGTGAATTTTAGTATCAAGTTTGTTTATTCATTATATTTAGTGAAACTTAAATGAAGAATATAGAAAATGCCTAATGAGTTTCATCCATTTGGCCATGACAGGTGTTAGCCAAGATCTCCTGGATGTCAATAATATGGCTCAGTGGAAACCGATGTTATATGCTGTGGCTTTCCTGCATTCCACAGTCCAAGAAAGACGCAAATTTGGCCCACTGGGGTGGAACATCCCCTATGAATTCAATCAGGCTGACTTTAATGCCACTATGCAGTTCATCCAAAACCATTTAGATGACATGGATATCAAAAAGGTATTGCAGTTAATGTAGTTTCATGTCATTTCTGAAATATACGCTTGAGGTTTCAAGATGACTTGACTCCCTTGTGTCAGGGTTAAATCACCTAATAGTGGTCCTAGTCTTTGTGCTGGAAAAAATATTATCTGTGAGTGATCATGCCTTGAGTTGCCTGCTTGCCACTTCTTTTGAGGAAAAATGTGGACAATTTTCTCTTTCTTTCTGTCTTTTTTTTTCTCTCCTGAAGCAAAGTTGAATTTATGTAGACAGCTACATGGGGAGGCTTCTCTGAAGATTTTTTTCCCCTAAAAGTCCAAGAAAATGAAATTTTGGGTTGTTTCAGAAGCTTGTACATGAGTGTATTTTCATGTCTACCTTTCAGCCATTCATAGCAAACAAAACTTGTTATATGAATCTGCTAAATAACACTTACCTTTAAACCTTAAAATAATAAAAATAGGCATCCAAGCAGTTCTTTTATTTGTTTTCTTACAATTCTTTATTTTTCATTATGTATATAAAAGAAAATAACCAGTTTTTCCGAAAATAATCTGTAGATGAACATTGGAGCTCAGTTTTGATTTTTTGACAGTTTAGAATTTATTTAGTAAATTGGTGCTACCTCCCTTGATGACAAGGGTATAGAAGCCCTAATGTTTTAAGGAAAATAATATACCCAAATATTTGAAGGGTACATGGGTTTTGAGTCAGAAACATCTGTATTAAATTCTGCCTTAGACACTTCCTAGCTGCATGACCCTGGGAAAGTCATTAACTCTTCTCTGCTCACCAGTAAGGTGAAGGAGTTAAGTTCAGTAGCCTCTAAGATCCCTTCTGCCTTTTGATTTTTGATCCATGCATTCCAAAGTATAAACCTCACATGAAGGATGTTCTTTCCTATTACCTGCCTTTTGAACAACTCTTGTTCTAGTGACATAGTCTAATACAAAACATTTAACATATTCCCTCTTTGATAATGTAATTCCCTAACTAATATAATACATGCATTCAAAAAGAGTGGAAAGAGTGATGCACTGTTGAACAATAATTTATTATTTTGGAAATATCATGTTATTCCTTTTTAAATAAACATTTTAAAATCACAATGCATGGCAGATAGGAGAAATTATATTATGATGATCATAGATTTCTCATCATTCTTTATGGTGCTCTTTCATCAGGGTGTCTCCTGGAGCACTGTGCGCTACATGATAGGTGAAATTCAATATGGAGGCAGAGTCACAGATGACTATGATAAAAGATTACTGAACACATTCGCTAAAGTTTGGTTTAGTGAAAATATGTTTACTCCAGATTTCTGCTTTTACAAAGGATACAACATACCGAAATGCAGCACGGTGGAGAACTATCTTCATTATGTCCAGGTTTGTCACCTTCCAAAATTTTACACGCAAATCAAATATATATCAACATGGGGAATTTGTTGGTCTGTTTTCTACATAAATGTTTACTTGTCTTCATTTCCATCCAAACTATATGCTTTCACTTGCTTTTTCTTATTTCGTCCTTTGAGAAATTATTTTCCTTTCCTTTAACATGAAAGTGGGAAAAACGGATCATAGATTTAGTGCTGAAAGGAACATCAGAGGCTACCCAATCCAACTCTGTTTTATAGATGAGGAAATTTAGATACAGGGAGATTAAGAAACTTGTCCAAAGACACATCATTAGTAAGCATCAGAGGTAGAATTGAAACTCAGGGTGACCAATGATTATGGCAACTTTTTGCTTATGTCCCTTCAGCTACCTTATCAGTCACAATGATGAGTTGACTCTAACTTCAACTTCTATTATTTTTTTCTCTTTCTTCCAGACTATTTTTTAAATTATTTTTTCTAGCTCTGTAAATTGATTTTTGATAGTTTGATTGCCATGGTACTGAATAAGTAAATAAATTTAGGTAGAATTGTCATTTATGTTATGTCAGCTCAGTTTACCCATGAACAATTAATATTTTTCCATTTGGTTAGATATGTTTTTGTTTGTGTGAAAAGAGTTTTGTGATTGTATTCATATAGTTCCTGGGTTTGTATTAGGCAATTAGAGTCCCAATTATTTTATATTGTCTATATTTACTTCTCTTTTATACAAATTTTTGATATCTTTTGTTTTACATTGTCTAAAATTTCCCTTGTATCTCTCCACCTTTCCTATCCCATTGAGCCACAACTTAAAACAAAGAATGTTTTAACAAGCGGAAGGAGGGGAAAAACACCAACAAAACCATCAATATGCTGAAAAAATGTGGCGACATTCTCAATATTCCACATCCATAAATGTCCCCACTTCTGCAAAGGTGAAGGGGGAAGTGTCTGACACTCTCCTTAGATCTCCCTGAAATTACATTTTATTATAAGTTTGGATAGGGTACAAATACATGTATGTGCTGTAAAGGTTTTGAAACACCATCTTCTCATCTGGTTCACATCAGCCAAGGCATCTTGAAGGGATCATTCTGATCATACAATGAGACTCTGTTGCCATAACTTTTTTTCTTACAATAGAAACCAATTTTTTTTTTTTAACAAAAAGGTCATGAGGTTGATTGTCCAGACCTACCCTTCTGGAATCTGTTTCCTTAAGCTCCAGCATGGCATATGGGAGACTGGCTGTAAGCAAGGATTTCTATGTTATTGAATAGATCAGTTATTAGAGTCAGTTTACCATTTACTCAGTGCTCAAGGTCTGAGTAAACCTATACTACCTTCTAAACATCCAGTGAAAAATTAATCTTCTGTATCTCTACTTCAAATCTAACTTACTTGGAATTTGCAGGCTTTTTCTTTGTCAATTAAACTGAATCACTCATAATTCTTTCTTCTCCCTCACCCACGTATCCCACCATTTTCCAAATCTTGTTGATTCTACCTCTCCACCTCTAACATAATTTTCTTAACTCAAGTGTCCACTATTCTAGTCCAGGAATTCATTATTTCTCCTCTGGACTATTGCAAAAAATCTAAGATCCACATCCATGCCAAAGAAATCTTAAAACACATCTGATCCTATCACTCTCCTGAAGAAGAAATAAGAGACACCTCGCACCTACTAAGTCAAACCACTACCACCATCTCCCCTTACAACCTGATGGAGATAGTCTTTGGAAGAGTAGTGCTTCTAGGCTATATATCCATAGCCATCATCTTGAGAAGCAATCCCTGTGGAGATGCAGTCTGGCAGCTGCTCCTGCAGATGCTGTTGCCACATCGTTTGAAGATGCCCAAAGGAAAGTTCTTGTCTCCAAAGTCCTTGACACTGTAAAATGATTCAGCATAAAAATGTATGTGATTTTAATGTTGAAAATAATATCAAAGAAGAGGCATTAGTATCTACTTTGCTACTGCACTCTAAAGGACCATAGAATCTTACCATCTGACTTGCAGCTAAAACTTACCTTATGCGATGTATCTACCTCTTTCTTCCTCCCTGGCCTCCATTAAAATGTGATCTCCTGGAGAGCAGGGACTGTCTTGCTTTTCTATCTGTACTAGCAGCACTTAGTATAGTGCTTTGCATATAGTAAGTGCTTAATAAATGCTTCATTGACTTCTTACTGCCTCTAGGTTAAAGCACAATCTATTCAGTTTTGCATTTATAGCCCTTCAGAATCTGGTTCTAATGTTCTTTCCCACACTTATTTCATATAGTTATCTAAATCTACAAAATATGAATGATTACTGGGATTGATTTTTAATTATTAGAAGGATTTTCTACATTCATACATTCTTCATGGTTTTGTGGAAAGAGCATTTGTTTTGAAGTCAGAGGGCATGGAGCCAAATATTGCATATCACACTTACTACCTTCATGACCTTGAGAAAGTCAAATAATCTCTTTGGCCCTCAGTTTCCTCATCTGTAAAATGAAGGGTTTGGATAAGAGTTCCTCAGACTTTCCTTCCAACTCTAGATCAATGGATCTTTCATCCAATAGACATATGTAAGGCATGATGGTTTCAGCTATATTTTCATACATATGTATGAAAATGAAAGTATTTGTCTCTTTAAGGTGATTTTAAAAGCAAAATAAATTGTCCCCTAAGGCATCTCATTATATTTAAGACTCTAGGAGAGAAGTCCCACTCCCATCTGGTAGTACACGTCATGAAAATTTGAGATGAACCTTTTGCTAAATTTTATTTGTTGGCCCAGAATTCCCAATTAGAATTTATTTTATGTTGTATGTTTCAGTGATAATATTTTGTAGCAAACTTGATTTTTTCTGAAATTATTTATTTGAGTTTTATGTTCTGCCATGATTAAAAAGTTTAATCTAAATACATACTGTAAGATTGCATGCCATCTTGGAGAGTGAGGAGGAGAGGGACAGGAGAAAATTTGGAACTCAAAATCTTATAGAAGCGAATGTTGAAAACTAAAAATAAATACACTGAAAAATCAATGCATACTGTAAAAGATGTGCTATCTTTTTTTTCTATTTTTCATGAAGGAAATAATTAAGCTATTAAGATTTTAATTTTTTGCCAATTTAGGGCTTGCCAACTTACGACACTCCTGAGGTGTTTGGATTGCACCCTAATGCTGATATTACTTACCAAAGCAAACTAGCCAAGGATGTTTTAGACACTATCCTCAGCATTCAGCCTAAAGACAGTTCCAGTGGAGGAGATGAGACCAGAGAGACTGTAGTGGCAAGACTGGCTGATGATATGTTGGAGAAACTTCCTCCTGATTATGTCCCATTTGAAGTGAGTTAATGAAGTCCTGTAAAAATGATAACTACGTTCGAAGTTTTGGGAATGGTTTGGGGATGCTACCCCAAGTAAAAAAAATTCATCCTTATGTTAGTCTGATTTTTTTTAATATTAAAAAGAGCTTTATCAAATCCATTTATGTAATGTTTTCAGAATATAAATACGGAGAAAGCCTGACCAGAATGCTAATGTCTATAATTAAATGACTAAATGTGTACTGATGGGTTAGGATTGCTTTTTAAATGGAGAACATTTTCCCAAGGTATTTCAAGTTGTCATTTATGCTAAAGAAGGCAATTTATTCTTAATCTAAACTACCAGCTTGTTCAATACTAAGAATGTGTTGGGTGGATTAAAACACCATTTCAAATGTAAGTATTTTCTAATTTAGGGAAGATATGTTTACATCATTAACTCTTTGGAGCCTTTATTTCTCAGTCCAATCAGCTGTGAGTTGATTCAGTTTTCATCTTTCTGGGCCACTGCCTCATAATGAAGGTGATAACAAAAGTTCTTTTAATGTAATGGCATTCTCATGGATATTGTACAATGACACGGTTTGTCTAGGTGGCAGACACTCTCCTAATTCACAAAAGTAACAGTAATTATTCACTTACAGGTGGTCTCAATGGAGAGCACAAACTAAATGAATATGGTAACTAGTCTCACCTTTGACAGAAGATTGCCATATTTATTTGTATATTTCTGGTTCCCTTCCCCATTTTTGAGAAAGAAATATGTAGGTCATCATCATCATCATCATCATCGTCTTCCTTTCATTATCATTCTTGGTTGCTTTGGTCTAAAAGTTTAGAGTAGTTAAAGAGAATAATGTTGCTTGATGAAAATGAGGAATGCATAAAATATCGTATCAGTGGTTAACTTCTCTAACCATATCTTCAGAAGCTATTCCTTGGGATAAATTATTTTATTAGTTGTAAGCCTTTGACTTCATGCTGTCAGTCGTCTCAGGCAGGCAATTTATCTGCTTAATTGTCTGACCATCTATGCAGCTTTTGCAGCAGGGTCATTTTATATCAGTATGTATCTATGTATGAGTATATATAATGTAATATTATAGATAATGTCCATATGTGTATATAGATATGTGCATAAATATACATGAATTTCTATGAATATATATATGTACTTATATACATACATTAACATACATATATATACACACATTTGTATACTACTTACCATGTACTAGGTGCTGTGCTATTACAGATATTGTCATTTGATCCTTGCAATAACCTTGGGAGGTAGGTTATTATTACATGTTTTATACATGAAGAAACTGAGTCAAACAGGTTAAGTGACTTGTCTAATGTCACACAGCAATCAAGTATCAGAGGCTAGATTTGAACTTAGCTTTTCCTGACTCCAAGCCCAGTACTCTATCCACTGTTCCACCCAGTTGCCTAATGAGGGAATGAATACTCATTTCTTTACAAATATATACAGACATACGTATGTATAATACATACACATATATGTGTATATGTGTATGTGTGTGTGTGTGTGTATGTGTATAGCTTTTCTATCCCTTCATGGCACTGAAGCAGCTTATTATTTTCTAAGTGAAAGGAAGGTTATGATTAGTCACCTGGGTCAGCTTTATCTTTTCTGTGCAAATAATAAATGTTGTGTATTGAATTATAAAAGTTCTGCCCTTTTTATTCCCAAAGAGTGACGGGGCACAAAATCAATAATGTCATTAACAGTTGTCTAATTTTTAATGTATTTTTTCATTTTTTCTATGACAGGTAAAAGATAGGTTGCAAAAGATGGGGCCATTCCAACCTATAAACATATTTCTCAGACAGGAGATAGACCGAATGCAACGGATAATCAGCTTGGTTCGAAGCACCTTAACTGAACTAAAACTTGCAATAGATGGCACCATAATCATGAGTGAAAATCTGAGAGATGCTTTGGATTGCATGTATGATGCAAGGATCCCTGCTCGTTGGGGAAAAGTAAGCATCAACCTGAAATGAATAATTTTCTCCTGTCCTATTGGGGGAAGTGTATAGCTAATGAAATAATGAAAAAATGAAGAAAGAGCTGGCCTAGGAAATAGGAAAAGCTAGCTTCAAGTCCCATATCTTATACAAACTGGCTATGTTACCCAGAACAATTAATGTAACCTCTTAGAGCCCGGGGCGACTCTCTACAATTGTAAAACACAAAGTTATGTAACTGTTTTGGTTAAAGGGGATTTCTCAATGGGGAACACTCTATAACAATGAAATAAAATATCTGTGTCCCTAAAAAGAAGTCTCTATACTAAGGGGCATGAATTTTTTCATGTGGCAAGTGGAAAGCTAAATCCAAGCTATTTAAAGAACTTCTTTGCTTAGGAATAAATGTATTTATCTATGCATTTAGGTAGGATCTGTCATTAGTAACAAGGAAAAGGGTAGATATATGACATAATACGAAGAAGAATTTCACACCTTAGTTTTATTGAGGGAAGCAGTAGTCATATTCTTTAAATATTCTGAATTTACAAAAAATATAATTATTTCTTGATTAGTATTTCCTCATGGGAAATGGATAGATGGTACTGAATATTGATATAGGATGAATGGAGTAATGGGTATTATCATGTGATGGAAATAAAATATTTTAAACTCATAAATGTTGAGTTCTAATACAAACAACTGTCACATGTCTCCTTAAATAGTGACACACACAGATTTCAGGAAAGTATCCTTTGGTATGTTATAATAAACAATATTTTGTCTGAGAAAGTATTCAGGTAAATAGATTTAGTCATAGGTACTGAAAATTTTACACTGAAAATCCTAGAATCATCTCAAACTCAACATGTCCAAAACCTAAAATCATTATATTTCCTCCTCCCCCCTTGCCCTCCACAGCTTACTCCACCTTTTAACTTCCCTGTTCCTATACCATTATCCTCCCAGTCTTCTACATTTGTAACCTTGTTTTTGCCTGGTACTCTTTTCACCTTTGGGATTGCATTTGGAACTGTAAAACTCTTGAGAAGTATGTTCCCCTCAGAAAATCCCTGTATGGCTTCCCCTCCTCAAAGGAATCTCAATTTATTGGCTTTCAGATTAGTTCACAAACCATTCTCTTTGATTTAACTAACCCAAAAGGGTAAGGATGGAATGAATTCATTTTCAACTCATGATGTTTTTATGAAGATATTTAATCTGTTCCACGGGGTTGTTGGGAGGATGATTGAAAAAGCATGGCATAAAGGTTCTGAAGCTTTTAAGGCAAAGAACTGAACGCAAATTATAACTGTGCATTGAGCCAAAATGTCTTCTGAATTGTAGGCGGGCTGCTTAAATTTCTCTATATCTCAGAAATATACATACCAAAATCAATTGATTTGGTTTTTATATAATAAAATAAAAATGATATTGTATACATACCTATAAGTCTATAAATCTCATAGATATTTATGAATAGTGATATTCTACTAGCCACAAAGTCCAAAACCTTCTTTTTCTTGGCACAGAAGGGACCCGTGTCAATGGAGTTCAGACTATAGCATATTTTGCTATCCTGGAAAAGCTTCAATTATGTATTCATTTTCATTAATTCTATTTAATAAACATTTATTAACCACTTGCTCTGTGCCAGGCACTGTGATAACCTCCAGAGATACAAGTAAGATAAAGTAAGGCTTTCCCTGTCCTCAAGGACTTTGCAATCCAATGGGAGAAGAAAATACATAAGAGGAAGCTGGAGAATGGAGGTTTAGGGAATCCCAAGGAGCATCTTGTTCCATGAAGTTGAGACCAATAGAATGGAAGATGCAAAGTGGAGTGAGCTGCAAAGTTCAGGTTTTGCCTTCAATAAAGAAAGGTTTTGGATGGAATTTCATGGTTCCCAAATCCAGCCCTCTAGTCAGAAGGCAGAGGAGGTGGAGGGAGGTGGGAAATTGTTGAATGTATCCAAGGCAGGATGTAGAGATTTCTGGTAATTAGAATACCTGGGAGGGGTATCTTGTTCCATGCAATTGAGAGCATGTGGAGCTGCATTCAGTGAAAAATTGTGTTGTCATAGCAGAGTATATGGTACAGAGATGCTCATTACTAGTAAGCTGAACATTTAATTAAAAAAAATCCTAGCATTTTATAGTACTTTTTGTTTGCAAAGCATTTTACAAATATCCAAATGACAGGAAAGTCAGGCAAGGGTGGTAGTAATTGGAGGTTTTAGATTTTCTATAAATATTAGCTTAGCTGTTGGTACTCCAAATGTGAGATATATCCAATGACCAACTGAATATGTGACTGGAGGAACTTAATCATGATAGGCATTTTAATACAAATAAAACCAGAAGAAAAAAATCAATTTCAGCTAAATGAAAGGATGGCTTACATGTTCTAATTAACAAAACAAATAAAAGAGTTGGCAGATTTGGTTTTATCATGAATCTATTCGCAACAACAAAAAATCATTTTATGGGATATTTGGTCACCTCATATTGCAGTACTGTTGATAAGTATTGCAAAAACTCTTACCATATAAATACCTTCAACTTATGCTCCAGCATCTGTAGCAAAGGAAAAGGAGGTAAAAAGAAAAACTACTCTACAAATAACTGAAAAAAACATGTTAATTAAATCAACATATAATGCAATACTTGTGACTTCAAAACAATGGATGACAAGGTGGATATGTTGGGGAAAGTGGTTGAGATATATAAAATGAGTTAATCCAAAGTTTTATAGACTATACAAAGCATTGTTCCTTTGTTGCATGAATATTTTCTTTAGGTAGGAGGTCCTAGATATAGACAACAATGAATGATATCTCAAGAAATTGATATATTCTGCAGTTGATTTTCTGGTAATGCTATATGCTAGAAGTCTTTGGATGCTAGAGTCTCCAAGAAATTACAATGGAACATAATGGGTGTGAATAGACTGTTGCATATGAATAAGGAAGAATTACATAAACCTAGTGGCATAAGGGATATCATTAGAAAGATGTGTTAATTTAAAAAGAGATTGTCTAGTTTTATAGCAGAAAGATTAACTGATGGCTGGCTAACATGCTCCATCAGCATCTAGACAAAGTTAAGAGATCCACAGATGAGCCTTGGACTGCTGGGTAGATAGACCCTCTATGGAGGCTTTGAGGGATAAGATGGACAGTAGATTCAAAGGGATGAACAGAATGGATGGGTTGGGAGCTGCTCATTTGGAGGGAGTACAAATGCCATTGAAATTATAAATCACTTGTATCACTGAAGTAAAGTAGTGGTTGTAAAGGTGATACCAATGAAAACATAATAATATTTTTATGCCAAATGGAATAATTAAAGTTTGCAAAGTGAGTTCAGTGAATTGACTTTTTATTAAAAGAAATTAATATAATTGATCCAAGGGTGATAAAGAAAATCAACTTTCATATTTTCTTCCTTCATCAGAAGGTAATTAATTTGAAGGGAGATGAAAACCCTGGGAAATGTAGACTGGTTTTTAATCTAATTAAAAATGAAAAGTGAAAAAAAAACTTGTATAACCTCTTTAACAGAGAGTATATTTTGAAATGGGGAAGCTAGGTGACGTAGTAGGTAGAATGCCAGGCCTGGATTCAGGAAGACCTGTGTTCAAATTTGACCTCAGATACTTATTAGCTATATGACCACTTTACCCTATTTGCATTAGTTTTCTCATCTGTAAAATGAGCTGAAGAAGAAAATGCAAAACCACTCCAGCATCTTTGCTAAGAAAACCCCAAATGGGGTCATGAAGAGTTGGACACAACTGAAACAATTGAATAATAACAAATATTTTAAAATATGGAAAGATTTACCCTGAATTGAGCTATAGTCATAATCTTAGGGTGACATTAATGTAGATGAATGTGAATTCTATATAAATTTGTGTATATTTCATTTTTATTTTGAGAGAAGTAGCCAAACTCCATTGAACTTAATTCCATTAACTCACTGAATTAATTTATTATTGAACCAATAAAAATAGAACATGATCTTACCTGGAATGTGACTTTAATGATAAGGAATATTTTTATATTCATTCTGACATCTTATAGAAAATTATACTAGTTTGGTAATCATGCTGATGACCAGTGAACTCTCATACTATCATTAAAATTTGAGTATGAAAAACACTAGTGTAAGTACATTAAGCAACTTCCATAACAAGTACTACTTGGATGCCTCACTGAGGAACTTGAGATAAATTTGGTTCTTAAAGGCTTTTCCAGTAGACCACAACCTTTGGTGGGCCTATAAAGCTGGAACTATTTCACCTACTGGCCTAGTAATGGATTGTATGTCGGTTGTCCAAGGGAGACCTGGCTAAGGGTAGTGAGTTCATCACCAGGAAGTTGGCTAGGGAAGCACTTGAAGACCATCTGCTAAAGCATGAATGAGTTCTAATGTACACTGGGGAGAGGATCCCTATGCCAGTGAAATGCCAGGTCTTACCTAGTATTGACGAAGACATAAAGAAAGATGAAGACATTAAAGTTCAGTTCTTTCCACATGCCATACTTTGAAAGTAAAATGGGTAGATTATCAATATAATTATGTTTTATATCATATAGCCATCTGGACATCAAAATCTGAAGGATTTGTGTACATTATAGTCTCCTTTTTCTGAGGTTATTTACAAAAATATCATTTATGTATCTCATTTATAAGGGGTTATTTGCATGTTAATTCTATTAGACTAGAATACCTTGAAAATGGCCCCCTTTTTTGCCTTTTTTTATCTCTAGCACTTAGAATAGTGCCTGCACATAGTAAATACTTAGTAAATACTTGTTGATGGGTATTAATTTAACCTATATAGACCATTCATGTTAACTGAACATTTGTATTTATGCTTTTTTTAAGGCATCTTGGGTTTCAGGTACACTAGGTTTCTGGTTCACGGAACTCTTAGAAAGAAATTGCCAATTTAACTCTTGGCTTTTTGATGGCCGACCAAACTGCTTTTGGATGACAGGATTTTTTAACCCTCAAGGATTTCTAACAGCGATGAGACAGGTAAAAACCAGTGTTTTGAACACATAGTAATTCTATACTTTTCTGCTATAAACTTTTCTTCTTTCTTAATTATTTTGAGGCATGTAGAATTATTTTGAGGCTGAAGAATGATTTCCTCCTCTTAACATTAGTGAAATTTCTTGGCATTAAAACATTAGGATAAAGCTAACTTAATCTCCTTTAAAAAAACAGCTACCTTTAATTTTTAATATTAATATTATCCTTTATATTATATTCATAATTATATATAATGATATAATTAACAATAATATTCTTTATTTCCAAGTTTGATTTTATGTCTAAAAAAACCAAAATCAAAACCATGAAATCAATACATAGGTATGAGTTATGAGGGAATTTTACACATCTAGTCAAGTAATCCTCTATTTCCTTGGAATTTTGCTTGTTTTAGTATCTCCTTTTAAAAAGAATATTTTTTATCTTTATACTGAAAGAGTAGCTTGGTAATTTACTCATGCTGCCTTTGCTTTTGTTTGTTTGTTTGTTTGTTTTCTCCTTGAATAGGAAATCACTCGAGCCAACAAAGGATGGGCATTGGACAGTGTGGTACTTTGCAATGAAGTCACCAAATGGATGAAAGATGATATTTCTGCTCCTCCAACTGAGGGTGTCTATGTCTATGGGCTCTACCTAGAAGGTGCTGGATGGGATAAAAGGAATGTGAAACTCGTTGAATCAAAACCAAAAGTGCTCTTTGAATTGATGCCTATTATAAGGATATATGCAGAAAACAACAGTAAGTAATGTGACTATTTTATAGTCCTTATTATTACGAAAAATTCAGGTGACAAATTGTTCATATTAACAGACTATAAATACCTTAGTGAAGCAGAGTGGAACAGTGGAAAGAATATTGTGAAGCCAGACGACCTGGTTTTGAATCTGAACCTGATTTCTGTCATTTATTATTATCTGAATGACGTTAGGCATATCATTTATTTCCTTTCTTTTCATCTTAGTTTCCTCATTTGTTCAGTGAAGGAGCATAGACTAGATACCTTCTAGATTTCTTCTAATTTTCAAGTAAGGACTCCATTGATTTTGCAGGTTATATTTACAACTGTATACACACATATGCACATGCATATATGTGTATGCATGATATATATACAACATGTATGTCTATATGTGTGTGTACACATATATGTGTGTATATACTCATATACACACAAACACACCTGCACACACATATATACATATGCACACACATATACACATGTATACATATGTTCAAGGTTTTATGTAGGGGGGGTAATAAGTGGAAATTTAATTTCATTGCTGTAGGGAATCCCTGGGAGGGAAACTGAGGCTATGAACAAAGGTCAGGACATGCTCTACAATTTAGAGTCATGTGCATCAGAGGAATCATTTGGACCTAGGTTTTGAGTCTGAAATCACCACTTTTGATGATATCCTCTGTTTCTTCATTTTTGGGAGCATTAATAAATAAAGAAATTATCAAGCATTTATTAAATATTTGCCAGGAATTGTTTTAGGTGCTGGAGATACAAAGGCAAAAGAAAAAGAACTTTTGCTATCAAGGAGGTATGTTTCCCCTCCTCCTGTGACTTAATCTTTGTCTCCTTCACTTGCCTTGTGAGGTAATCCCTCATTGCCTTCACAATTTTGTTATGTTTATATGGATCTCTTCCTTGCAGACTTGTTCTAATCTGATTACTTTCCCCATCTTTGTTCTCTTTGACGCTGGTTCTAACTATTCGATAAACCTTTCTAGGCTTTGATTCAAGAATCTAGTAGTGGTAGTTTCACTGGCCTTAAAGAGATTAGATGTGGGAAAGGAAAAAGCAAGTGCTACCTCTTAACAAAAATATTTGCTTTTACTCTTCACTTTTCAATTCTGGAAACACAGTCCCACCATTCAGTTCTCTCAGGATACAAATTAAAATGTTTTCAAGAATTTTCTTCAATTTTTTTTCACAAGATAAAGGTTTAACTGAGTTATTATAGTTATATAGGCAGAAGTTCTTTTATTCTATTTTTGTCTATGATTTCATGGTCTCTCTTCATCTATTACAATCTCTCCAGATTAATAGTTTATCTTCTAATCTTTCAGTATTTTATTGTATCAATGATAAAGTTATAGTATCTGTAATCTACTTAAGGATTTTGAAGCAAGTAGCATATTATTATCAAATAGTTGTAGTTAGTGTAAATACTATTGATATGCTTCTGCTTTTTTCCTTCAATATATCTTCATATTTTTGCCCATTTTTCTGTAGTCCGATGAAACTTATAATTTATTATAATGTATAGGCATATTTTATATCTATTGGCTATAGGTTTATTTTTTTTAAAGCATTCTCCAATTATTGGAGACTGTGACAAATAATATTGCTATGAATATTTCTTTTTTTCTTTTTTATGTTTACTTATTTATTTTCAGTATTCAACATTCATTTCCACAAAATTTTGAGTTACAATTTTCTCTCCATCTCCCAAAATGCCATGCATTCTGATTACCTCTTCCCCCAGTTTGCCCTCTGTTCTAACACCCTTCCCTTCCCTTATCCCCATCTTCTCTCTTGTCTTGTAGGGCAAGATAAGTTTCTATACCCCATTACCTGTATTTCTTATTCCCAGTTGTATCCAAAAACAATTCTCAACATTTGTTCCTAAAACTTTGAGTTCCAACTTCTCTTCCTTCCTCTCTCCCCACCCATTCCCACTGAGAAGGCAAGCAATTCAATATAGGCTATATATGTGAGGTTTTGCAAACGATTTCCATAGTAGTCATATGTACAAGACTAACTATATTTCCCTCCATCCTATACTGCTCCCCCCACTTATTCTATTCTCTCTTTTGATCTTGTCCCTTCCCAAAAGTGTTTACTTCTAATTGCTCCCTCCTCCCATTTGCCCTCCCTTCCATCATCCCCCCACCCTGTTTACCCCCTTCTCCCCTACTTTCCTGTAGTGTAAGACAGATTTTCATACCAAATTGAGTGTGCATGTTATTCCTTCCTGAAGCCAAATGTCATAAAAGGAATCTTCACTTTTTCCTCTCACCTCCCTCCTTTTCCCCTCCATTGAAAAAGGTTTTCTTGCCTCTTTTGTGAGAGAAATTTATCCCATTCTATTTCTCCCTTTCTCCTCTCAATATATTCCTCTCTCATCCTTTAATTTTATTTTTTTAGATATCATCCTTCCCTATTTAACTCACCCTGTGCACTGTCTATATATGTGTGTGTGCATGTGTGTGTGCGTGTGTGTGTGTGTGTGTGTGTGTGTGTGTGTGTGTATAATCCCTCCAACTACCCTAATACTGAGAAAAGTTTCAAGAGTTACAAATATTATGTTTCCATGTAGGAAAGTAAACAGTTCAACTTTAGTAAGTCCCTTATGATTTTCTTTCCTGTTTACCTTTTCATGCTTCTCTTGATTCTTATGTTTGAAAGTCAAATTTTCTATTCAGCCCTAGTCTTTTCATCAAGAATGCTTGAAAGTCCTCCATTTCACTGAATGATCATTTTTTCCCCTGGATTATTATACTCAGTTTTGCTGGGTAGGTGATTCTTGGTTTTAATTCTAGTTCCTTTGGTTTCTGGAATATCATATTCCAAGCCTTTCAATCCCTTAATGTAGAAAAGCTGCTAGATCTTGTGTTATCCTGATTGTATTTCCACAGTACTGGAATTGTTTCATTCCAGCTGCTTGCAATATTTTCTCCTTGACCTGGGAACTCTGGAATTTGCCTACAATATTCCTAGGAGTTTCTCTTTTGGGGTCTCTTTCAGGAGGTGATCAGTGGATTCTTTCAATATTTATTTTGCCCTTTGGTTCTAGAATATCAGGGCAGTTTTCCTTGATAATTTCATGAAAGATAGTGTCTAGGCTTTTTTTTTGATCATGATTTTCAGGTAGTCCCATAATTTTTAAATTGTCTCTCCTGGATCTATTTTCCAGGTCAGTTGTTTTTTTCAATGAAATATTTCACATTATCTTCCATTTTTTCATTCTTTTGGTTTTGTTTTGTAATTTCTTGGTTTCTCATAAAGTCGTTAGCTTCCATCTGCTCTATTCTAATTTTTAAAGAACTATTTTGTTCAGTGAGCTTTTGAACCTTCTTTCCCATTTTGCTAATTCTGCTTTATAAAGCATTCTTTTCCTCATTGGCTTTTTGGACCTCTTTTGCCAATTGAGTTAGCCTCTTTTTAAAGCTCTTATTTTCTTCAGCATTTTTTGGGTCTTTTATAGTAAGCTGTTGACTTGCTTATCATGATTTTCTTGTGTTGCTCTCATTTCTCTTTCCAATTTTTCCTACACCTCTCTTACTTGATTTTAGAAATGCTTTTTAAACTCTTCCATGGCCTGAGACCATTGCATATATTTTGGAGGCCTCTGATGGTAAGCATTGTTCTTCCTCATCTGAAAGAATGAAAGAATGAAATACCTGTTCACGAAGAAAGTAACCTTCCATATTCTTATTTTTTTCCTTTCTTGGGCATTTTCCCAGCCAGTTACTTGACTTTTGAGTCTTTTGTCAAGAGAGGGATATACTCTGGGGACCTGTAAGTTCTCAGTTTCTTCAAGGTGGCACAATCAAGGGAGAGGAGTTTACTCCCCTTTTGCCCTGAGCTCTGCTCTAGGGGCTACCAAAACTTTTCTGTGCCCAGGATCTGCAAGTAGAATTCCCTTTCCAGAGCTTCTACCAGTTCCACCATTCCAGCCGGCACTCTTCCTCACCCCTGGGCTGCCACTCAGGTCTGAGACCCAGCTAAGTGGCTCCATTCCCCCAGGGCCTTTAGGCCAAGGGCTCCAAAAATGGATGCTGTTGCTGCTGTGCCACCACCACCACCATCACCACTGGGGGCTCTGGCTAGGAGACGGCCCTGCTTCCCTCTCACGAAGGTGAAAAAGCTTTCTCCCTGACCTTTGAAGCTATCTTTGGTATTTGTGGGTTGAGGGAATCTGAGAACTGCCACATCTGCTGGGGATTCCACGCCTGAATCGACTCCATGGGCTGTGCTCTGCTCTGTGCCCCATGTAATAGATCTTTCCTGTTGGCCTTCCAGGCTTCCTTGGGCTGGAAATCTCTTTCACTCTGTCATTTTGTGACTTCTGCTGCTCTAGAATTTGTTTAGAATCATTTTTACAGGTATTTTATGGGCTATGGGGGAAGAGCTAGAGTATGTGCTTCTTTCTGCTGCACCATCTTGGCTCTGCCCTCTGCTATGAATATTTTTCAGCATTTTCCACTTAAAATGCTTACAGTTTTTAAAAAAAACTATAATGAATAATATTGCCATGAACATTTGTATACATTTTCCCACTCCATATACCCTTCTGGCATAGTCTTACTCAAGGAAACATTAGGAAAAGGGATTAAAAAAACAATGCCACTAGCATTGTAGGAATTTATCTTTATATCTACAACTGTGTCAGCATTGACTTTTATGATTTTTGAACATTTGTTAATTTGCATGTTACCTTGTGACAGTTTGAACAATTTTTAGGAAGTTATTGAAAATCTGATTTTTTTTGAGAAGTGATTATTTCAATATTTTCTCTAGTTGTTTTGAAATAAATTTTTCCTTTTAAAATTTGTGACAAATAATGATAGATTTTAAATCTCTTTATTCCTGGAAATTTTTATAGTGTTGATATTTCTAAAATTATGTTGAATAGTAATGCTTATGTTAGCCCTGATGAGGATAATCTTATTTTTCCCCTGTTCTAAATCAGAGTTTAAGCATGAATATCTGTCCAAATAATGTTATTTATATTTTAATTTGTTTTTGTGCAAAAATCTTATATTTTATATAACCTAATCCCCACATTTTTCCTGTATTTTATTCTATTTATTGAATACCAAGAATTTTTTAAAATTTCTATAAGATAGCTCAATCATTCAATTTTGTTCAGTTTTTGTGATTAAAAAAGCAAAATAGTCATTATTCTTTTAAAATTTATTGTTATATGTTTTATGAGAAATGAATCTAGTTTCATTTTCACCATATTTCCTTTTGTCCCATCAGTTTTTATTTAATAATCAGTTCTTTCAGCTGCATTTTTTCACTGATGATTTATCAAACACTAGTCTATTATGTTAGACTCTAACTCAGGATTAACTTTTCCATTCCATTAATCTATTTGTTCATTAAAAAAATCTACCACCAGATAATTTGGGTAATTATTATATTACAGTGTAATTTTTGGTGTGGCATTGAAAAACATGCTATATATGTATTTTTTCCTCCATAATTTCTCTTGATAGTTTTATCCATCTGTTCTTTTATGTAAATATAATTATCATTTAATTTAATTCTATGAAGTAACTCATTTGTATTGCTCTAAAATTTGTGAAATAATTTAGGTAATTTGTCATCCTTGTTAGATCAGTGGAAACTTGCCACAGGATTTGAATAATATTAGAATTCTTATTATTCTCTATTAATTATGTTATAGTCTTTATGTAGGTCTTATGTATATCATGGTAGGTTATTGTCCAAATATTTGATACATATTTTGTTTATAGAAATAGAACTTCTTTTTCTGTAAATGAAATTATTTTTTTCAGAGACAAATAAAATGCTGATGATTTTATGAGTTTATCTTATATTTCATTATCTGAGTGACTATAGTTACTTTTAGCAATTAATTTTTATTCTTTAATTTCTTGAATTTTTTATAGTGTTAATATTTTAAAACTTATGTTGAATAGTAAGGATGAGATTAGCTCTGATGAGGATAATCCTGATTTTCCCCTATGTTAATCAGATGCCTTCTAATATTTCTCTTTTATATATTTAACTCAATATTTCAAATAACTTTCTATCCAACATAAGGGAAAAAATTCTTTCCATTTATCTTCTTTTTACTGTTTAACATAAATCATTGCTTTTGTTGTTTTTGTTTGTTGTTTAGTCCTTTCAGTGCTGTCCAACTCTTCATGACCCCATTTGGGATTTTCTTGGCAAAGATACTGTAGTAATTTGTCATTTCCTTCTCCAGCTTATTTACAGATGAGAAGATGGAGGCAAACAGGGTTAAGTGATTTGCCCAGGTTCACAAAATTACTAAATGTCTGAGACCAGATTTGAATTCAGGGAGATGAGTCTTCCTGACTCCAGGCTCAACACTTTCTATTGTGCCACCTAGCTACTATAGAAATCAGTGCTATTGCTCATCAAAGGTTTTTTTTTCTGCATCTTTTTTCATATTGATATTATTATTTTATTACTTCTTCCTACTATCTTACCTTCCTTACAATCTTGAAATAAATTAGTTTGATATTGATTTTTATGCTTTGTAGTATTTTATTTGCTGGTATTTTAATATTTTGCATCAATATTTCTTAATAGAATTAACTTGTAGTTCATTTTCTATACTTTGTCTCTAACATGATTGGCAATCAGAATCATATTTGCTTCATGTAATAACTTGTCTTGATTTTATACACACACACACACACATCTATCTCTCTATTTATATCTCATAGGACAAGAGCAAAAACACACAGACTTAGAATTATTACACTTATAGGTTTAAATTCTGTCTTTATACTTAGTTGTTTGACTAGGGGCAAATTACTTAGCCTCTAGGATCCTTAGTTTCCCCAACTATAAAATAGGGATAATAATAACTGTAGTTCTTTTCTCACAAGCTTGGTGAGAATGAATGGAAATAATCAAGTGATGTACTCTTTTATACCTTAAAGTGCCTTATAATGTAAACTAAATAGATTTTAAGATAGTAATATTTGTCCTTCAAATAATGTTTACATGAACTTGTGGGATCTTGGTAACTTATTAATGTTTGATCCCTTAATCTGTTTCTGTTTCTTTGGGTCTCTTTCTCCCTCTTTTCCTTCCACTGTCCCTCCATCCCCTGCCTTCCTCTACTTCTGAGACTTAACCAAGTTAAATATTTCTTTTTTCTATTTGAATATTTTATAAATTTTGTAAGTATTTATATATTTCTTTTATATTCTTGGTTTTGTTGAAATAGTTTCATGGTTTACTTTTCTATCTTCATGGTATTCTCTTTTCTGCTTTTAATTATTTTCCATTCTCTTTTTGATAAAATTTTCTTATGCTTTAAAAATATATTTGTTTATTTTTTCTTCATGCATTAAAAATCTGTTTTATTTATTACAAACATTTTACTTAATTTTATACTTTCATAATTGATTTGTCCAATTAATTTAACTGCAAACTATCTAAATTTCTTTTTCAGGGTCCTGTTAATATAAGCATCTAGGTTATAAACTTTCCTGTTAGTACTACTTTAACCATATTTCATGAATATTGACGTGTTGATGTTATATTTTTGTCTTCAAAGCAATTTGTGATTGATTTTTTCATATTTTTCCTTTGCTCTAAAATTATTTAGAATCATTTTCCACTCTTATACTTCTGCAACTTTTGGAAATTTTTTCATATGTGTGTGTGTGTATGTGTGTGTGTGTGTGTGTGTGTGTGTGTGTGTGTGTGTGTGTGTGTGTGTTGCTCTTAATATGTATTTTCTGGATTCTTTCTTTATGGATTTACCTATTCTATTTTTGTGTGCTACAAATGATCTCCTTTATGTGTGAATATTCTATATGTTCTTGAAAACATGCATATGCCATATATTTTCAAGCCCAGTTGCTTCATCATCCTATTAATATTAGTGATTTTTCTCTTTCATTTACTTTTTAAAAAAAATCTCTCATGTTGCTAATGTGCTGTTGAAATCTCTCACTAATAATAATTTACTTCATAATTCTTCTTTAGAGCTCAGTAGTTTCCCTTCATTAATTTAAGTGTTATGCCATAGGCATACAGATGTTTCATATTTGCATTCTCTCAATGCTAATTTTAACTTTAAATCTTATGTAGAATTATAGTATCATAAAAAATGGATCCAGGACAACTCTTACATAGGCCGTCCAATCCAAACTTCTCATTTCAGAGTTGAGAAATTGAGGGCTATGAAGTTAAAGTGAATTAGCACTGACACATGGGGGGAAATAAATAGTATAGATTTGGCAACATAATGTTGTATTTTGTTTTTTTATTCCATCACTATCCCTTTATTTTTTTATGAGGAAATACAATAGCCTTGAATTTACATTCAAAACTACAGTTGTCAAATTTGAACTTTTCTCTATAATACTTTGTGAAATTACATTATTTTGTGAGAAGACATAATTTTGCTTATTTCACAGATACTATTCCTTTACCAGCCTAAACACACACACACACACACACACATACACACACACACACACAGAACTGTTACACACTTCCTTCATTTTATATTAACTTGATAAGTTGTGTGAAAATTTGGTGATTCCCCACTCTCTCCTATTTAAGAAAGAGATTTTGTTCTACGATGTCTTTCCTGTCATAATCATCCTTATTACCTTGATGAAACATAGTCCAGATTATACATTTTGATCTATTTTTATGGTGAAACTGAAGACCAGGGTTTATTAACTTGCCCATGTTGATCAAGGTAGTATCAGAGCATCAGAGAAGAGATTTGAGTCCAAGTCATTTAACTTCATGGTACCATCCTTCATCACTGCTCTTTTATAAGTGCTCCCTTTTTCTCTCTTCCTTCTTTACATATTTTCATTGATAAGTTTGTGTTTCATTTACTAGTAAATGAATGTATAAAGCTATTATTTGCAATTGCCCACTAGTGAATCACAGTTGCAAGACAGCTGTTGATTAAAGGCATCAATCTTTGTTCTTTCGTTTGTTTTTCTTGTCCAAAGGTATTTTAAGGTTACCCCCTTGCCTTGAGTTACTATTACTCACTGGGAATTTTAAATGACAATTTAAAAATCTTTTAAAAAGAATGATAATACTCAGGAAATAGTTTGGGGATGAATTATTAAATCTCATAAATTTGGAAGACTGAGTTATGATGGCTCAACCCCAAAGTCTAAGATAAGGATCCTTTTGACTGTAACTTCTGGCCCCTTCCCTATTCCCTTGGTGGTCCTTATTTTAGGAGTCTTGTCTCTAGAAATTGGAAATTAGAAGACTCTGACAGATATGTTCTCCCCTTTCTGAGTTTAAGAGAGAAATGGAGATAGTGGTTCCTTTAAGTCTACAGGACAAGTGATCCAATTTGTATTATGACCTGTGATTTGAGGAGTTTAGTTCACCAGTTTTTAATATGAAAAACATATGGCTAATGATTTCAAGTTAATTGCTTCTCTCATCCTTGTGAAATACTCAGGACGTTGCATTTTAGAAATAAAAAGCAAAGATTCTTTTGGCCAAACATAGTCTTTTCCCCCACTTACATTGGCATTTTCATTACCTTCCCTTTCCATGTGAAAAAGTATCTATTATAAAATGAAATGAAAATCCTTTTCTATTGTATGTCTGAAGTTTTTTCTCAGTGATTTATAATTAGACTGTAAAATCTTTTCAGATTTAACATTGAACATCTCAGTGTGAGAATAATAAAATAATAATTTTATAATAAAGTCAAATCTTGATTATTCAAGAAAAGATTATTCAATTTGTCGATGAACTGTACTCCCCTGCCAGGCATAAGGCAGGTTCAGTGCTCATTATCAGCAGGTAGAAGAGGAAATAAAACCAGCAGCAGAAATAATGGCTGATCTTTGAGTTTTTTTTTTTTTTTTGCCTTTTCTTTTAAAATACATGGTTCTCTCTTTTCTTGCTCTAAAAAATTGTTCGTGACAATCTATTTTGAAAAATACTTTTATTATTCAGGGTCTAATTGATAATGTAACTTCTGTTTTAAACCCCAAGTATGGGAAATGGCTATACATTTAAATAAACAAATGTAACAATGCTAATGATCAAAGAACACTTCCAGGACAACATTCTGTAATTATTGATCTGATTATTAATAGTTTCCATATTATTAAGGGGAAAATGCTCTTTAAATCCACAACCCTTGAAATAGGGTCATAGTTTATATTCTTTTCAGAGAAACTTCATAGTTTTATTTTGCTTTTCCAAACATACATTAAATATCCATGTAAACCAGCAAGTTGTAACCTTCATGGGCTTGTTTCTTCATGTGTCAAATAAGGGATTTGGTTTAGATCAACGGATCTCAGACTTTTTCATAGCAGGGAGAGCATTTATTTTAAGCAAAGCTTCAGTAGAACCTTTGAAAGCGAATTTCAAAATAATGTTGAAGTGTATACTTCTAGCCATAGTGAAAAAAAAACATGACTATATCAGTGGATTGATGATATCATCAATAAGGGTATTCCCTCCATCAATGCCAATTACAATCTGTTTTTTTTTTTATCCTGTATAATTCTTGTCTTTGTTATTTGAGAAAGCCCCCACACAAATTATACTCAATATACTTGAGGCCTTTCCTTTGTTTCGTTCTGCATTAAATTACAAGGATACACTAGAGAACTTGATCTGTCTCTCACATGGTTAAGATCTTGAAATTTTATTGGATAAATACAATCACGGAGATAACTTTATACAGTGATTACTGTATTATAGGTCTCAAATGCTTGGCCCAGATGTTTGCCCTTGTCATGTTGGATGTCTTACATGAGACTGTAACGAAAGAAGCATGAGTGAGGTCCTCCAGATCTTTGCAGATGACATTATGTTGATTGAATCAAGCCCAAAATATTATAGTGCCTACTCAGTAATTGCCCTGAAATACATTCAAAAACACTAAATAATTTTTCTATTGTCCATATTATAATGTAGAGTTGGATGGTTAGTCCATTGAATTAGTATGTCAGTTCAGGACATGTACTAAAATAGACCAGGGTAGAACAAGCTGGATGATAAGTGGGAAATTTCACAGTGCTTTTAATGATTTAATAATTTAATACTTAGAGCAAAGACTTATTATTTACATATAAATTTTCTGAAAAAGCTCTGTGATCACTGATTTGGGTTCAGCACTATCTTTAAGCTATGAAAGTTGCATACAAATGGCCAGGAAATAAAAAGACAAAGGGTGGGTACAAGTAAGACAACTGGATTAGTATAGAGGAAATGTATCCTTTGAATAATATGGAGGACAAAGTGTATCACCTTTTCTGTCACTGTGTCTTAACATAAAGGTGGAAGATGTTTGAATAAAATAATCAAATCAATCCATCTGATTTAAAATATGTTATGATGCTGAGCACTGACACATTTCTTAGGTGAGAAAATATCACAATTATTCAGAAAGGGTGAACAAGGCCCAGACAGACCCTTGAATAAATCAAAGTTGGTTTGTTTTAAATTAAGTGCTCACACTGTTCCTATGGGGTGATGTGCACATCCTAAAGAGTTCAAATAAACGGAGGTGCTAATTCATAGCCTGAGGAGAAATTTCATGGGTTGAGCAGCAGAATATATTACAGTGTTGGACCAAAAAGAAAAGCACCTGATGGTGTACATGGGTAAAAAACAGTCCCACATGTTGTAATTTGCCCACTTTCTTCAATCCTTGAGGAGTTGTGATTGGTAGTGTCAGCCTCTGTCTTTGGCTCTGAGTGGATAAAGGCCAATGGACTCCAATTTTTCTTCATTATACCTCATCTTATTTTGTCTTTCCGATTCCACTCATTGCCTGTATGTTCCTGATTATGTCTGCCTTAATTCTTGATGTTCCTCCTTCTTCCTCTCTTTTGTCTGACTCTTGATATCTCTCCTTAAGGGGCAAGTTACACAACCTTTTTGAACCTCAGTTTTTTTCATCTATATAATATAGATAATAATGCTTTTACTCCCTACCTAACAGGGCTAGAAGGAAAATATTTTGTAAATATTAGTTTTATATACACTGACACCCACTCTTAACAACCATTTTTGATGGTTATTATATGATAGATATTAATAGGTCTTCAGGATTGTGATCATATGCTACTCCCAAGTTTGTGGGGAAAAAGTTTATTGGATTAATGCATCAATAAGTAAGCTAAAATAGAATAAGAAGTTGAACAGTCTATGGGAGGAAGTTTCCAATCAAGTGACTCATAACTAAAATATTTAGAATCCAGTAGACTACTTTCCTATAGCACCCATTTTTCCCTCTCTTCCTTTTTTGGATCCCTCAGACTTCATATTTGAGCATATTTGACTAATTTTGTCCACCTACACAATATGTTTATTTTTGCTTCCAAAATTATTTGCTTAATCAGGGGTGATACTTATGAGTCATCCATGATGTAGTTTAGTGTCTGTTGGCAGGTCTATTAAGCACTTCTACTTGCAGTGGTTTCTTCTGCACTTATAAATATTTGTCTCATGCTGTGATTTGGCATGGATACTTTCAGTTCTATAATAAATTTTTAAAAATCCAATAGAATAAGTCAGTTGAAATGTTTTTGTGAAAACAAGTGTTGAAAATAAAAAAAAATGTTTAAAAGTCCATTTCACCTTTTTATGAAATTTAAAAGTATTTGTTCTTAATTTTATATAAATAGATGGCCAGATTTCCTTAGTGTGTTATTAATAAATAAATCATGATTACACTTTGACATTTATCTGATCATAATCTTTTATGATTCCATCATTCCTGATGCTGGATGACTGCAATTCTTGTTCTTCATACTCACTGGAGTCTCCTTATCCTTCAAGCTTTTCTTCTTTCCTAGAACATATTGTTATTTGTCTTCCATTCTTGAAGAGGACCAATGGCATCATGGGGGTGATGTCTTGACTTGCATGTGAACTGGATTTAACTGAGGCAGAGCTGTGTGAAGTAATCAGCTTCACTTTTCCCTCCCGAATCATTAGTGGCAAGACAAAAGTCAAGATGCCTAGTGATAGGCCAGTCCTAGACCATAACTCCTGAACTGACCACACTCTCCTCCTTTTCCTGTCTTGAATCCTTAGTGAAACACTATTCTTTAATCCCTTGCCTCATTGTATTTGCCAACTCCCAACCCTGGATTACTCCCACTAACTCCCTTTGATTCTAATCACATGCTACTAAAAGGAAGTGGAAGAATCATGAAATCATACAATAAATTCCATTCTAAATTTATGTTGTTTTAATGAGAACTGGACACTCACTTCAGCAAAGTACATATTTGCTATTCAATTCTCCCCAGAAACTGTTCCATATATTCTCATCTTCTTAAGCTTCCCACACAACAGTCTCTTCTCCACTATTTCAGCTATGAGAAAACTTCAAATAGTTGGACAAGATCAACCCTTCTACATCCACGATTAGTACTAGTTCTTTATGACTTCTCCAACAAAGTGGCTCTACTATTTTCCATAGTCCCTCTCCTACATTCAATTTCTCCCCACCTACTATTTTTCCTCCTAACTTCCTACAAATTCCTTTAGAAACCATTGACACTTGGTGTCTATATCTCCTTTTCTCTAAACCTTCTGTAATCTTGCTCCTGATCTCATCATTCAACTGAAAGTACACTCACAGAAGTTATAAGGGATCTTTTAATTACCAAATCTGATATTTCTCAGTTCATACCCTTTTTGACCTTGCTGCAAAATCTGACACTGTTGATCACCTAATTCTAGATACTCTCTCCTTTCTAGGTTTTAACAACACTGGTCTCTCCTGGTTCTCCTTCTACATGACTGATTCCTTTACACTGTCTTCTCCTTTACTGAATTTTAGTCCATGTCAAATCCACTAACCATAAGTATCCCCCAGTGTTCTGTCTTAGGTCATCTTCTTTTCTGTTGTTCTCTATACAATTTCACTTGGTGATCTCATTAGCTTCTATGTGTTCAATAATCAACCGTGAGATTTGTACTATAAGGCAAGATGAGCACTGCAGAATCAGTACTGTTGAATTGTGGTGCAGGAGAAGACTTTTGATAGTCCCTTGGGCAGCAACGAGTGCAGATCAATTGGTACTTAAAAAAACTAATCTAGGTTATTCACTGGAAAGTTAAATACTGAAACTGAAGTTTAAATATTTTGATTACACAATGAGAAGATGGGACTCATCGTTGAAAAGACCCTATTATTGGGAAATATTGAAGGTGAGAGGTAAAGGGGATGGCAGTGGATGAGATGGGTAGATAGTATTGTGGAAAGAATGAACATGCACTTGGACAGATTCAAGAGACAATGGAGGATAGAAAGGCCTGTATGCTATGGTCCTTGGGATCACAAAAAGTTGGATATGACTGAATGACTGATCAGCAAAAATGCAGACAATTCCAGGATCTATCTGCTGCCCTGGTGTATCTATCTTTTTGTATCTCCCACTCATCTTTTCTCTTTTTTCTCCCTTTTTCTCTCCACCCCCCTCTTTTTTCCCCCTCTCTTTCCCTCCATCACTTTTGCTATCATCCTTTCCTTTTTAGCCTTTTTCACTTTCTCTCCCATCTTTCTTCCCCAGCCCTCTCTTTATTTATTGAGCAAGAATCACCTATTATTAACTGCCTCCAGGTCATAGCATATTATATCCTCTGTAGGCATCTCAGACACAGCAGATTCAAAACAAAATGTATCATCTTTCTCCCCAAAAACTATTCTCCCCAAACTTCCTATGACTTTTGAGGGCAACATCATCCTCCCAGTCACTCATGCCTACAAACTCAGTGTTGTACATGAATCATGACTCTTACTTACCTCACATATCTAATTCAATGACAAATCTTGTCATTCCTTCCTTTACAACATCTCTCCTCATTTTCTATATTTGTATAATTACCATCTTGGTTCAGGATCTCATTATATCTCATGGACTATTGTAATATTCTTTAAAATGCCTCTGCCTTAATACTCTTCTCACTGCAATATATTCTCCATTCAACTGCCAAAAGGATTTTAAAAAAAATATAGGTCTGCCCTTCCTTCTCCACCTTATCAATGAGTGACAATGGCTCTCTATTTATTAACCTCAGGCTCGAATAAAAACTTGTCTGTTGGCGCCTCAATCTCTTCAGAACCTGGCTCTTCCATATCCTCTCAGTCCTGCTATAATTTGGTCTCCTCTACACATTCTAAGACACAACTGTCCTGGTTGACTTGTAGTTCTTTGAACTTACCCCCCCCCCACCCCCCCCCCCCGCCATTTCCCTTCTGTGTACCTTTGCACTATCTTCTTCCATTCCTGGAGTATTCTATCCCTTCACATCTACCTCCTGGTTTCCTTCAAGACTCAGCTATATTCTCATCTTTTCCAGTGAGTCTTTGTCATTTCTTCCAATTTCTTATGCCTTCCATACTCAGATTACCTTTCATTTACTCTGCCTATATCTTACATATATATCCTCATTTATTTACATATTATTTCCCTCATTAGAATGTAAACTGTTTGATGGCTGGGATTATTTTGTTTTTCTGTGTATTCCTAGAGTTTAGCTGAATGCTTGGCATATCAGGAAGTGCTTGATAAGTGCTTGCTGACCAACTGACTTAATATATGCTCTTAGAACTTTAAAGGAGGTTTAAAAAATTATCCCTACTAGACGTGTATATTACCAGACAAGACTGCTTAGTTAAGTAAGCTTCTTACTGGCAAAGAGAATCTCTAAAACAATAGGGATTAATAGAATCAACTGATGAAACAAAAGTTAATTACATTATGCAAGTGTCCTTCAAAATTTGGTGTAATCAGTTCTAGATTATAGTGTTCAGATTTTTGAAAAATGGAATTTTTGCCCACCGTATTTGAAGTGAACTTTATATTTAAGGAACAGATTTTAAATTGTTTTGGGGACTGATGTTAATAATAAAGTTAATAAGAAATACATAAATAGTTCAATATTTAATTTGAATGTTCTGTAAAATTTTCTAAAACTGTATGATTTTCTTTTTCTAAAATTAATTAATTAATTAATTTTCAGTGTTCCACAATCACTAACATAGAACCTAGATATTTTCTTTCCCTCCTTCACCTTCCTCCACCTCCTCCCCCTCCCTCCCCAAGATGGCATACAATTATATATACATTCCTATTAAATACATTTTCACCATAGTCATGTTGTATAGAAGAATTAAAATGGATGGGAGAGCTCAAAGAACAAACTAAAATGTAATACAAAAGAAAATGACCTGCTTCAATCTGTGATTGAATTCTATAACTCTTTCTCTGGATGTAGAAGACATTTTGCCTTAAAAGATCATTGGGAATTTTCTAAGTCCTTGCATTGCGATGAAGTTCTAAGTCTACCAGAAAAATTCCTTGCACACTGTGATTGTTGCTGTGTACAAAGTTCTCCTGGTTGTGCTCCTTTTGCTCAGGATCAGATCATATAAGTCTTTCCAGGCCTCTCTGAAGTCTTCCTGTTCATCATTTCTTATAGCATAATAGTATTCCATTACATTCATGTACCATAATTTATCCAGCCATTCCCCAATTGATAGATATCCCCTTGATTTCCAGGTTTTGGTCACCACAAAGAGTGCTGCTATAACTATTTTTGTACATGTGGGGACCTTTCCTATTTTTTTGATCTCTTGGGGATACAGTCCTAGAAGTGGTATTGCTGAGTCAAAGGGTATGCACATTTCTGTAGCCCTGTGGGCATAGTTTCAAATTTCTCTCCAGAATGGTTGGATCAGCTCACAGCTCCATCAACAATGAATTAGTGTTCCAACTCTCCCACATCCTCTCCAACATTTATCATTTTCCTGTTCTGTCATGTTAGCCAATCTGATAGTTGTGATGTGGTATCTTAGAGTTGTTTTGATTTGCATCTCTCTAATCAAAAGTGATTTAGAGCATTTTTTCATATGAGTATAGATATCTTTAATTTCTTCCTGTGAAAACTGCCTGTTCATATCCTTTGACCATTTATCAATTGAGGAATGATTTGTATTCTTGTACATTTGACTCAGTTCTCTATATATTTTAGAAATGAGGCATTTATCACAGAGACTAGTTGCAAAACTTCTTTCCCAGTTTTCTGCTTCCCTCCTAATCTTGGTTGAATTGGATTTGGCTGTGCAAAAACTTTTCAGTTAAATGTAATCAATATTATCCATTTTGCACTTCATAATGCTTCCTATCTCTTCTTTAGTCAAAAATTCTTCCCTTCTTCATAAATCTTATAAATACACTATTCCTTGCTCCACTAGTTTGTTTATAGTATCACTCTTTATACCTAGTCATGTTTATTCTTTATTCTTGTGTACAGTGTCAGGCATTGGTCTATGCCTAGTTTCCACCACACTTTTATCCAGTTTCCCCAACAATTTTTGTCAAACAGTGAGTTCTTGTCCCAGAAGCTGGGGTCCTTGGGTTTAACAAACAGGAGATTGTTATATTTATTGACTTCTGTGTCTTGAGTACCTAGCCTATTTCACTTGTCTACCCTTTTATTTCTTAGCCAGTACCATGTGGTTTTGATAATTGCTGCTTGATAATACAATTTGAGATCTGATAGAGCTAGGCCACCTTCCCTAGTATTTCTTTTCATTAGTTCCCTTGCTATTCTGGACCTTTTGTTCTTCCAGATAAATTTTGATATTATTTTTTCCAGCTCTAGAAAATAATTATCTGATAGTTTGGTTGGTATGGCACTAAATAAGTAAATTAATTTAGGTAGAATTGTCATTTTCATGATATTGACTCATGATATTTTCCCACTTACTTAGATCTCACTTTATTTGTGCAAAAAGTGTTTTGTAATTGTGTTCATATAGTCCCTGTGTTTCTTTTGGCAGGTAGACTCCCAAATATTTTCTAGTGTCTACCCTAGCTTTAAATGAGATTTCTCTTTCTACTTCTTGCTGTTGGGCTTTGTTAGTATTATATAAAAATGCAGATTTGTGTGGGTTTATTTTGTAGCCTGCAACTTTGCCAAAGTTGTTTATTATTTCAAGTAATTTTTTACTTGAATCTCTGGGATTCTCTAAGTATATTATCATATCATCAGAAAGGGGAATAACTTAGTTTCTTCTTTGCCTATTCTAATTCTGTCAATTTCTTTATCTTCTCTAATTGCTACAGTTAACATTTCTAGTACCATATTGAATAATAGTGGTGATAATAGACATCCTTGTTTCACCCCTGATCTTATTGGAAATGCATCTAGTTTATTTCCATTGCATATAATGCTTGCTGAAGGTTTTAGGTAGATACTGCTTATTATTTTTATGATTTCTTTTCTGCTAAGAAATACATACAGCAGCAATGTTTTCATGTGTTTAAAATATTCCACCAAAATTGGGTGAAATCAAGGTTGTTACTAGGATTGGACAACCACACTTCTCCCAAATGTACCAAAACCACAGGATGCCAAATTTAAAAGGTACTTAAAACATTTACATTTTATGTGTCATTGGCTTGGAAGAACAGGGTTTGGTGAGTCTATTGCAAAATCACTCCTGAATCCTTGGGTATGGCTGGGGTAGAAAGAAAGGAGGTTTTCTTTTTTTTTAGTCTGGATATGGCTTGCACTATCGCAAATCACAGATTGCTATTTATCTGAAGCTGAATTTTAGTGGAAAACACAGAGGCATTGAATTAGTATCTGTTGTTCAGTACTTCAAGGATGTATGATTTCAACTGTGAATGTACCCCTCACTGAGACAAGCCACAACCTCTCCACCTTTATAGTCTATCTATGGTCTTTAAAAATTAACATGGCTAAAAATAAATCAAGGCCAACCTTCTGATGATGAGTGTCCTCTGGAGATATAGCTACTTCTCTGACAACAACTGTAGCTGAATGGAGTTGCTTCTCTGACAAAAACTATATATTCAGGAAATTAACTGAGAAATGTCAAATACACTATCATCATCATCATCATCATCATCATCATCATCATCATCATCATCATTAATTTTTGGCTGAATATTAGAAGCTCTTCCAGCTTAGTAGGACCTATCAGTGCTTGGGCACTACTGGGACAGTTTTCAAAGTTCCAAGTCTCCAGGATGATAAGGCAAGCATAAGAATAGGAGTAAGTAGAGGATGGATGTCATTTCCTTTTCAACCCTTGTAGTCAATGTATAAGAGTATTATGATTGATGAAGACTTGCAGTGGTAGGTATATGTCATTTTAAAAAACACAATCTTAATCCCAGTTTGTTTCTGAGAGAAAATTAAGCAACATTAGGTAGAGATTTGGAGGTACCATTGAATATCTTATTGTTTCAGTGGCTTGGTGGCCTCTCTCTCTTTCTTCCTTTCTCTTTCTCTGTCTCTCATACAGCAAGAGAGAGAGTGAGGGGGGGGGGGCAGTTTAATATTATCTTGCTGCAGTAGAACTTTTTACAATACATGGAAATGAATATCCTGCATTAGTGCTTTTGGTAAGTTAATCAACTCTTAGAGGCCAGAAAACCACCATTCAGTAATAAATGCATTAATATACCAAATGGCCCACTTTTCATAAGCCATTTTCATTGCTTGGTGTGTTATATTTCTATTTGCTTAGTAACATTTGGAAAGGAAAGGGTCTCCTTGAGACTGCTGATATAAAGTTGTTTGGTATGTGAAGAGACCAGTGATGATGGACAGGGTTGTAGGGAAGACTTTGAAAATAATGTGTTTTATTTTCACAATGAAGAAAGAATGGTAATGGCTTCTCATTTGTCCATGGAGTTCTCATTAAGTATTACAGGCTACTTATATATGAGGCAAACCCTAAGCAAGGTTCAGTTTTAAGTCCATGGAAGTATAGAAATGTATTTGTGGGGAAAAGAAAATGAGAAATTAAAGAACACCTTGGCATGAGCAACTTTAATGATAATCTTTGTAAAGTAACACATAGAGCTGAATACTCTGGACAACATGGGTGAGCTCATGGTGACACACTTGTATTTTACAATGCATTGATGACTTTGATATATAGGAAAGTTCAAAGTGCATATTTTACTATGTGAAATTAGCTGCCTCCTCCCACCCACCCCCATTTCCACCCTAGAAGAATTCACTTAATTCAATTTTTTGATGAAACCATTTTATAATGAAAGTATAAAAATATTTGTTTACCCTAATAAGTTGAGTTTTGAATTTCATGGATTTTTTATCATTTGAAATATTTTCCCTTTTAATTTTTTTAAGGTTCAAGAGATCCTCGCATGTACTCATGTCCAATATACAAGAAGCCACTGCGGACAGACTTGAACTACATCGCAGCAGTAGACCTTAAAACTGTCCAACCCCCAGAGCACTGGATACTTCGTGGGGTGGCCCTTCTTTGTGATGTCAAGTAATGTTCAATCAATTTTCATAAGTACTTTTTCAGTGTTTTTCACTGAGGAGTTTCAAAAGGACAGATAAGGAAGTAAGCAGTGTTCCCACTAAAGTACCTAGAAGAAACACATATTCTACAACAAACTGTAGCATATAAATCAGATGCCCCCTTCCCCAAATTAATGAACTACAAGTCGTCCCTCTCCTCAACTACCTACTTACATTTGACCCTGTTCATCAGTAGTGACCAATCAGTGTTTCATTCAAAAGTCAAGTGATTTAAGAGAAGCAAATAACCAATGATAATTACAACCCACTTTCTAATGACTTGTTGTCCCCAAATCCATTATGAAAGAAGCATTAATTGGCTTCATACTGTTTAACTGAAGATTAAATAGGTGAGGTAGTCAATGATTCTCTTTACGTATGAAGAAAGTTTTCTTCTCTTAATAGTGTGCTTATGTGAACCACAGAGTCTGAGGTTTCATGGGAAGTATATGCTACTTTTGCTTTCTTCATTTGTTAGGTCAATGAATTTAATTCCAGGATTTGAAGTACCAAATTAAAATAGATTTTTATTTTAAAACATAGGTTGGGAAAGGTGGCACATAAAATACAGGAAAGGCTTAGGGTCAAGGAATCTAAATTTAAGTAGCAATTTCATTACTTGTTAGTTGTTTTGGCAAGTCATTTGATCTCTCTAAGATTCAGTTTCCCTGTAGGTAACGTGAGAACAGTATTTACACTACCTACTTTACAGGATTATTGTGAAGAAAGCACTTCATAAATTTTAAATGACATTACAAAAAGTGAGATTTTTTAAAAAATCAAGTAAAATGATGGATGTATGAGATAATTTGTAATCATAAAACACTTTTCAGTCATAAGTGCTTTGCCAGTTTAAACTGTGATGGAAATACTGCTGAAACTTCCATACTATTTTTCATTGTAAAATGTTTATTTCTCTGTTACTTTTAAAAATAACTCCTTTTATTTCTAATTATTATGTTCCTCTTCTTTCTCCTAAACCTCCCTTAACTACAAATATTTTGTCTAAAATCTACTGATAATATCTGACATTTATATAGTTTTTTAAATTTTATGACACATTTTATACAAATTAATTCATTTGATCTTCACAACTCTGTGAGGGAGGGTAATGTTATTATGTATTATTCTTTAAAAAATAAAAATGAAGAAACTGAAGTTCAGGGAAGTAAAGGGACCTGCCCATGGCATAGTGTCAGAGGAAGGTCTTTTACCCTGACATCTTCTGACCCCAAGTCCTGGTTTTTTTTTTTCACTTTATGATACAATATTTCTAGTCTAGTTAGGTCTCTACTTTGTAAATGTTTTTCAAGATTTAGTTTATATTTGTTTATATTTGTTGCTATAGTCGCTATTTCCATTCTATTTTGTGTGTGTATGTGTGTGTGTGTATGTGTGTGTGTGTACACTCACACATGCACATAGTTGTCTCTGATGATTATGGATAAGAGTAGCTTTATGTCATTTAATATGATAGGCGATAGGCCCATGGGGGCATTAATTACATAAACACACTTGGGTAACACTTTTATTTGAACACCTTTCTTCTACATTAATAAATAAATTGATTTTTGTGAATGTGTACTTATCTTTTCATAAATGAACAAAAGGATAACAATGCAATAAATGATTATTTAAAAATGTTTGCTGATTGGCTGAACTAGAATTGATTTTTATTAGGCATGGAATATTTGTAACATCAAGTCCTGAAATGAACTTGACAACTTAAATATTAGGCAAAAATCATAGCACTTGAAAGTGTATCATTAGTATTAATTTGTAAATATTTTTATATATTTATCCATAGATATTCCTAAAAGACCAACTAGAAATTCACAGGAACAAATTCAATAAGGTATATTTATAGAATTATCAACTGGCCCTAAGGATTCATAAAATATTTATGTGCAATGATCATTATAGATAGTTGTTCAGGTTTTTTTTTTACCATTAATTAAATTAATCAAAGCTTGTTGTATTACATTGCCTATTTTTTAGGTTGTTGCCATACTTCATCCCATCTATCTCGTTACTGACTGAGCCTTATCTGATAGAAAAAGTAATGTATTTTTCTGAGGATTTATTGAAATTCTCATGGTTCAAAACTCCATTCAAAAATTTGGCAAAAAGACATTTTACTTGTAAGCATTCTAGTTGAAGGAATCAAATAAAAGCTTACTACCAAGATAGCACTATCTAGTTTCATTGAAAATAATTCTCTAGTTCTCTCATCTTTTTGAAGATTCTAAGGTCTTTTATATTGCAATAATCTCAGATGATCAGGTAGATATCACTTGCATTCTTAGCTTAAAAATCTGCCTGGTTATCATTTTCATTCACTTGTTAGGAATCACTCAAATCTGATTAGAACTTTATAGTTTTCAAAGCACTTTTCTCAGGACAGTGCTGCAAGGCATTGTTAATCTGGTCAGATAATGTCCTTTGCCCCAGATAAGGAAGAGAGCCATTGTGACAGAAATAGCTACAGTGACGAATTAGGCTTTAAGTGCAGCCTCTGACACCACAAGCATTTTATCAAACTCTTTGTTTGTCTTTATCAAACATACGCATGATTGATATACTTAAAGATGCTTCTTCTGCCTTGGTACATTTGGATTTCATATATGGCATGCAATTTTCTTCATCCCTTCATCTCTGCTTTGACCATCCTCCCTGTAAGCATGTGTACGTTACACATTTCTCATGTTGTGTCACTTTCACTTCCCATCTGTTTTTGATTCTTTTTGTAATGCTTCTGTTTTATGCATGAAAGAGTTCTGAAACATGGGGCCAATGACTCATTTTATCATGTAAAACCATAACCCGTGCTACATAGGAAGGGTTTTAGCTGCCTTCGTCTACCTCAATATAAAACCCTAGTCATTAACTTTCTTGGGCCACTCAGAATCAGCTTGCAGGGCTTGGCGGAAGGATCAGTTGCTTGTGAATATTGACATACTGTTTCATCTCTTAGCACCAGCTGGGTACAAGGTTGCCTCTGTACCTTGAAATCTAGGTGCAGGCTAGTAGAGGAAGTATCATTATGGCTATTTTACAAATGAAAAAACTGAGGCTTTTAGTAGCTACAAGTCTTGGACCTTGGCTGTCTAGTTAAGTGGTGGTCTACTTGAGGCAAAATTTGTAATCAAATCATCTGAGTTTATCACTCTATGTGACACATTGCCTCTGTCATAAACAGAGTACTGGGTATTGGCTCCCTGAAAGGAGTAATGCGACCATCTCTTTTTCAAAACTGACAACTTATAATCTTCAAAAATAGTAGTTTAACTTATTTCTAAGCTTCCTATTATCCTGCAACTGACTGATCCTCACTTATTGATCCTCTATATTGGTAATGGTGACTTCATGCTATTACTTTTATAGTTTCCAAGATTTTTGGAATAGGGCCCTAATTTTGTCCCTGCTTTCATTTTTTCTCCAGTTCAATCCATTCTTCACATAGCTGCCAAACTGATCATTCCAAAATTCAGGCCTAAATACATAACTCCTTTTCTCTAGATATTTCAGCGCCTCTCCTATGAACTTTAGAAGAAAATATAAACTCTCCCATTTGGTATTAAAATTTGTTCGTAATTTGTCCCTCACCTATTTTACCAAATAGTTCACACTACTCTTCCTCACATGTACTACATTCTGGCCAAACTAGAGCACTCTGTATTTACAGTAAACCATCAACATCTGCTCATCTGCCTCCATGATATTTCATAGGCTTGGCTCTCTTTCCTCACCTCACCATTTCATCTTAACTCGTCTTCTGTTCACTTCTGTCAGGCACTGAACCATAACCCCTCAACTCCCCACCCCTTATAAACATATAGCAAAACAGAGCCAAATTATTGCATATGCTTTCAGTACATCAATTTCATTCTCCAAAGATGCTGTGATATATTGAATGATACTTTTACAAAGCATTCTGCTTGTATCAATGGGAACTAAATATACTGTTACATATTTAAATGTACAATATGCAACAAAAAATTGAAATAAATACTAAAATCCTCGATACTGGTTTCTTTCCCTTCAAGGTACTTGTTAAGTAATACCAAATTAGCACTGTCACACTGTTTTGAATATGAAAAAGACCTTGGAAATCTCTCTTTTGCCCCTTTTTGATATTTACCAAGATCTTTTTACTTTAGATTTGTTTGTAAAACTTTAAACTTATTTACTAAGTCATAAGATCAGAGAGATATAAGGGGCCTCAGAAGTCATCCCTCTTACTTTCTTGTTTTCTAGATAAGGAAACTGAATGGGAGTTTCTAGACCAAGGTCTATTTGTGGTAAATGGTAGAGCTCAAATTTGAATTCAGGTCCTCCCTTTTAAAATCTGATACTGGTACAGCTACACTGTAATGTCTCCCTTTTGAAATTATAAGGCATAAATTTCAACATAAAACAATTAATAGAAGATTATTGAAAACAAAGTTGGCTGATTTTAACTTTTAAAAGAATTGGTGATTTAGAAGGGGTAATAAAATTTCTTAAAAAGAGAGGGTATACTTTAATAATAGAAGAGCTCCCTGTTTTTCCTTAGCAATTGAATAATCTGTCTTATGTACCTAATATTTCCCCCAGTTTAGTATCACTGAAAATTGATTTTTTATTTTTCTGATTTATTAGTTCTATGATGCCTACTGAGTATTAGGCATTGTTAGCACAATATGATGATGCTTCCTGAGTCTGAATAAAATGATACATTTGAATTTTTTCTTTGGTTTTCAAAGATTATTTGAACCCCTTGACAGTCAAATAAACAAGCATGTATTTGTGAAAAGATAGAAAATTGTCGTCTCCAGGCATCAGCTAATTATGAACATTTCCTAGCAGTGACATTAGTGTATCCCTTGCACATTTAAAAAGTAAGTATTTACAGGGATCTTGGTAAGTATCAAAAAGGGGCAAAAGAGATATTTTCAAGGTCTTTTTCATATTCAAAGGTAGGATTTGGATAAGTGTCAGTGGTCCTGAGAATGCTGCCTCCCTCATTTTAAGAGTAAGCTGTAATTCTTCACTTTTGTGCTGTATTTTCAGCAAAATGAATCCTAGCAGACCCCAGAGCAGAGCAGGCACTTGTTTAATCTACCACTTGTGAGGTTGTCCAGGAACTTTCCACCTGCCTGGGAAGCTTATTTGGGCAGCCAGATAGATAGTAATTATACACATAATCCTCTCTCTCCCTTCATTTGCATGAAGAGGATATGCAAGTGTGAGTAGTTAGGGTGGAAGGAAGCTAAGGGGTAAAAGGAAGCTAAGTGTAGTGAGAATGAGTGATAAGAAAAAGCTGATGCTGACAGACTGAGACTTCTGCTCTCAGGCTCCCATTAGAATTTGCTTATTAGGAAGCATCCTGGTGGATCAAGCCAGTTTCAATGAAAAACCTTGCCGAATGAAGAGTCTAAGGTTAGAAAAAGAGGAATAGTTTTGTACTTTAAAATATCATTATATATTTTTGTACTAGAGCTCAAGATTATCATGACACAGGAATGAAATATTTTTATGATCCAACATAATAACTCCTGTGGCTAAACCAAATTAATCTGAGACTTTATAAATGCTTTGCCTTGCCCCTGAAGGGGGCCAAAAGCTATAAAAACCATCTTCTGGCCCCGGTTAATGAATCTTCTTCCTTAGAGTACTTTTGCTCTTTTTTCTGATATAGAACTCTGCTTATTTTCTCCAAGGTTCTGGATTTACATCCAAGCTTAATTGTTTCTGAGGTTGTGCTTTATGGTAGTTGGACTCTGCAGCCAAGACATGGAATATTGCCTTCCTTTTCATCTGCATGCCAGATGACATTTTTCACTTTGCCAGGTGTTATTGCGGGTTGTGTGTTCATTGATTATGACTACTACAACTAAGAAATATTGTGCAAAGGGAGACTTTTGCCCTGGCTTCTTTTAATATTTGATGATTACAGTAATATATTTCTTCATTTATTTCTTCACCTGGGCTAATAAAAAGCATGCACATCGCATGCAACCACAAATAGATGGTCCTGGAAAGCCAATTAAGTGCTCCTCGATGTGGGGGCAAGAGTGATTTTTAATAAGGCTCCAGTACAGGGTTCTTTTGGAGACCTGAGAAAGAAGGAAGATTAAATGTGAGGAAAGGCAAGGAATAGCCTGCCTAGGAAGGGACTGAAAGCATAGATTTAGAAGAGGCTTAGAAATTTTTTGAAAATGCTCTGCTTGGGTTAGTTTTGAACATTCCTCTTTACTGATGAAGTTGGTTTTTAATTCGCTCTGTTGAGCTTCATCTCTCTCAGTGCAGTCAGCTGTGATGTACCCATTTATAATTTATTTATGCAAATACATAAAGCGAATCCCCTGAGATCTGAAGAAAACACTGTAGTATATTTCATCACTTGAAGAATGGTCAATTACATGTGCCAATGCTACATTTTTAACCATTCTAGAAAAATATGCAGATAGTTTCTTCCCCCTTGGGATCCTAATGAATTGTTAATGCCAACATGTTCTATCTCTGGTGACTTTATACACCTTGATCCTTCCCCTCAAGAATTTCCAAGTAGTTTTAATGAGTATCTCTTAAAATGATGATGATGGTTACAATTTCAGTTACCTTTGTAGATGAAAAAAATTCCTTTATATGATTATTTTGGTTATAATAGTCACATAGACATTTACTTGAAGCTGGACCATAGAGGTAAAGAAATTTTGTGGAACTTGACTAATCATTTGAAGCTTGCTTCCCCTTACCCCCATCTTCTTTCTTTAATTTAATTCAATAAACATTTATTACGTACCTTCTATGTGCCATGCACTGTGCTAAGCATTGGGGTTACAAAAAGAGGCAAAAGACAGTTCCTGCCCTCAAGGAGATTCATATTTTTATACTCACAAAATTTGACTAATAGACTTCTAAATCATCAAAGCAGAGCATATAAATTTAATATGGTTTAATATTTTTATATGGTTTATATGGTTTAATATTTAATATGGTAAATAAATTTAAGCTTGGTTTAAAGTCAAGAAATTTAGAGTTATATTTGTGTAGAATACAGAGAGATTGAACAAAACTCAATAAGCTCAGTTTATATTTCTAGAATCACTGAAGATGATTCATAGTACGCTGGTAAAATCATAAGTTTGTAGGATTAGAGCTGGACAGGACCTTAAAGGTCACCTCATCCAATGCTCTCATTTTACAGATCAGAAAGCTGGGGTCCACAGAGGTGGAGTGATTTTTGTAAGGTCATGCTGGTTGTAAGTGGTAAAGCTAGGATTCACACCCAGGTTGTCCAGCAACAAAGTCAGTCTCTTTCCCCACAACAGACTGTTTTGTCTCAAATGCATATTCAAGTGTAAATAGATGCCAATGTTGTGGAACCATTAGATTCTCTTTGAGGGCAGAGACTCTCTTTTGCCTCTTTTTGTATCTCCAGTGCTTAGCTTAGTCTGGCACATCATAGCCGTAAGAGTTTATTGAGTTGAATTAAATCAGAGGACTTGGTTTTGAATTCCAGTCATGTCACAGCCTGTGGAACTAACTTCAATTTCTTCATTTTTAAAATGAAGGGGAAGTAGATGAGGTGATCTTTAAGATCCCTTCTAGTTCTCAGTAGGTGATCTTCTGAAACCAGTGACTCATCCAAGAATTTGTTGAGCTGTTTCAGTTGTGTTCAACCCTTAGTGACTCCATTCTGGTGTTTTCTTGGCAAAGATACTTGAGTTGTTTGCCATTTTCTTCTCTGACTCATTTTACAGATGAGACACTGAGGTAAACAAGGTTAAGTGACTATGGTCACGCAACTAGTAAATGTCTAAGACTAGATTTGAATTGATGAAGATCTGCCCTTGTTCAAGAATTTTAAAAAATACATAATTTTGTTTAAGGGGAATATAAACATTTTCCCCACCACTCATTTTGCTAGGGAAAAATAATAAATTTAATTTTTGATAAAGGAAACAAATCACAACTACACTCCTAAACAAGTTATTCTAGACTGGCCAAATAATACTTGGGGCTGATAATTTATGTAATGAAATAATTTAGTATTTGCTATCTGTTAAAATAAATGAGGGCTATTTGCTTTAAGTTTATCAAGGAAACCCCAATGATGTCCATTGCATCTGACCTGAGTTTTCTTGCCTTTTTAAGTTCGTCTTTATTTTTTTAGTTATCCTCAGTGCATATGTTGTTTTTTTGGTTCTGTTTTTTTCCCTTTTTTCTGTTTCAATTCACATGCAATTTCTAGCCTTTGTTTGAATTCCTCAGAAGGCTTGTTCCTTATCCCTTTCTCTAGAAATTTCAAGTATGTCTTTGGGTGAATCACAAAAGGATTTAGGAGTTAATGAGATTAAGTTGTTCTTGGTAGCAATGAGATGGAGTTGACATTAGCAATATAATTTGCTCTCAGCCTCTTTCCTATCATTTACCATCATAACACCTATATACAGCAGTAATGGCTCTACACTAGACCTTCCTTACAACACTGCCTATTCCATGGGACTGTACATGCAATAATTAACCTTTTATGATACTTCCAGTATCAAAATTCCTTCAACTGAATACCAACCAGCTTCAATTACAAACTGTACAAGGCTATATAGTATATGATGGTCCATCAGTCTATGATATCATTGCCAAAAACGACCCATGACATGATTTTGGAATGTATAAGCAGGGCGGAGCCATATTCAAAATATTGAAGTAAGCAAACTTTGTCTTTGGCATCTTCTCACCTCCTTTTTGAGTCACCTCCATTCTCCTGGGGCTTGTAGTCCTTCCCTCCTCTTTTTTTTCCTCCTAAAGCTTAATCACCATCATTCATGGTATATGGATACTCTCATATCCCCATCAAATAATTCTATGTTACAAAGAATAACTTAAGGGACAGCATCATTTAGTGGATAGAGCGGTGATTTCTAAGTCAATTAAACCTGGTTTCAAATCCTGCCTGGGAAAGGCTCTTAACTTCTCATTGCCCTAGTTGACTCAAGAAGTACAATAGCAGCTGATCTACCTGGATTAAAGGAATTTCTCTACATTAATGACATTCTAGGTTAGGAGAAAACACATAAAAAATTATAGTAACTTGGAGTTTAAATGATAATGCCTCAAAGTATTGGAATCACCCCTACTTGTAAGAATTTGCATTTTTAAATGTTTGAGAATAATTGAAAATTTACCAACCTAACTCCAGAATACTGATTGTTCTGCATTTGGGAGCTCATGCAGATAACTTCACCTTTTAGTTTTTCTGAATAGTGAAACTGGACTCAACAGTGGGCAAAAATTGCCTTAGTCCCCCCCGCCCCCCCCTTTGTGAAAGACAGGTGCCACATCTGCTATTGCCTTTCCAGATAAAGTGAGTAAATGAAGATTTGATATCCTTTCTCTGGAAGAGTGACTATGGTATATCTATCACATAGAATTATATGGCTGAAAGGGACCATGAGAGCTCATTTCATGTATTCCTGGATTCTGTGAGCCTGTTTGGGAATTGCCCTCCTGCCTGGAAAGCCTAAAATTAGGACATCCAGGTAGACAGTAATTATACACATAATCCTTCTCTCTCCCTTAATTTGCATAAAGATGATAAGAAACTGAGAAGTTAATGGTTATGATGGTATGATGGGCTACCAAAACTATCTGAAATGATGGTTATCTCTGAACTTACTCCTAAAGACCTAAAGCACAGAAGATCAGATACCAATACATTCACTTCCTAAGGGTTTTATTTTGTCTTTTTCTCCTGGTGCTTGTCATACTTCTGGTGAGCTTTGGAAAGAGATGTTTAGGTGGGACTTGCATTTAGGAGAAATCAGGATTCTCATTTTCACAAGCTTTTCATGTGCATTTCTATCCAACAATTCTGAAAGGTCCAGAGAGGGATTGTGTTCTAGTGCAGGTCTGTCAATTTTTTAAAAAATTATATGCCCCTATCAATTTAAAAAAAATGTTTTGAGCACCAGCCCCCAATATGTGTGCATTTACTTATTTATAAGCTACATACAGGTACTGCTATCTTAAAGATTATATACATTAAAAATTTACATAAAAGAAAAATATGAAATTATATTTGATCTTCAAGTCAATAATGAACCCCTGGAGTTATTAAGAAAGGACATGACATAGTCTGACTTGCACTTCAAGATTATCAGTTTGGCAGTATTATGAGGAATTGGAGTGAGGGAAGATGAAGCAGAGAGATGCATTAAGAGGTCAGTGATACTGTTTAGGTGACAAATGATGAGGGCTTAAACTAGAGTACTGTCTGTATGAGTGGAGAATAGGGAACAGATATGAGATATGTTGCCAGAAAGATCTGGCAGCTGATTGAAAATGTCATATGAAGGAGAGTGACAAATTGAAAATGACACCAAAGTTGTGACCCTGAGTGACTGAACAGTTAATGGTGTTCTTGATAGCAATAGGGATATTCTGAATAAGTGGGAGTTTTGGGGGAAAACAATATAATGAAATCTGTGATGAAGATCATATAACCTATTTATGCCTATTCAAATGACTTGCTTTGTCCCCCTCAGAATAAAAAGTGGGATCTCTTACCATTAATTGCCTTGAAGCACAGAGCCTGGAGAGCCACCTATAAATAGCCTTTTGGCAATCTAGGAAACAGGAGAGGGGCTGTGATGAATGGGAAGAAGGGCAACTTTTACCCAAATGTCAGCTCCTGTGAATTCCCAGGAAGTGGTTAGGTTATGACTACCATAAGGGGCTAATGTTTGGCTTAGAATGAGGAAAACTGTGAGGTAGCGCAGCAGAGGAAGTTGAATAAAGTGGGGTATTTTAGGGGATAAAGTTAAGTGTGAATATTCTAAAAGCAAGCCCAAAGATTGACTATTGTGGGGAAGGTGGGATGTGACACATTCTTCCACTATCTGATTGACTGCAGTTCCATTAGGATTAAGCTATGATTCCCAGTTTGGATCCTACTGGCATGGTGGGAAAACAAAACAAAACCCTGGATTGTGATTCTTGAGGCCAGAGACCAGGGTTTCTATTCTTATTTCATAACAAATTATCAGTACCTTAGTTTCCTCGTCTGTGAAATTTGATATCTGACCTACATGATTTCTAAAGCTACTGACTGAGCTGTAATTTCATGATAATGATGATGTAGTCATGAGTATCCCTACACAATTCTGAATCACAAAATACTATAGACTCTCCGTATGGAAGGCAGAACCAAAACATTTATTCAGACACCAGAAAGCCAAATCCACCATAGTAACAAAAATCCATACACAATAACAATGCAGAGAAAAATACCATCCCCAAGCCTTCCCCCTACTGGGCTTCCTACAAACCAGCTCTGTTAAAAAAAAAAAAAATTACAAGCAGGCTCTCTTAAACAAAATCACAAACAAGCTCTTTCACTCATGCTAGCCAGCTGCCTGCATCATTCCTAGCTCTGACTGCTCTCTGACCAATTTCTTCTCATCCTGGCTGTGGTTACACCTCTTCTTCTACCCATTCAGCAAACTTCTCCCGCCACAGGCTCCTTAGACTTCCATCTGACCAAGGCAGGTTACACGGGCCTATTAATGAAAAGATCTCCCCATTTAAATTGCCAATTATATGGGAGCCCCAGATCTTTCATATTCATTTCATAGGTCAGTGGACTAACTGGAATCAACAGAATTTTAACAGGGGTAACAGAAAATATATAAAACAATATTGTAGGCAACAGAACTTTTCAACCGTATGAAAGGGATCCCACAATATAAGTACATAAAACAATAACTTAGGGTGGAGCTTGAGAGTACAAGCGCCCCATCACTCCCCTTTCAAATGAATGAGGCTCAAAATCTTGGGTTAAGGGACGAGGATTTCTTTTCCATGGCTACTTCCTACTGAAATTGGACATAAAGCTGTCCCTGCTCCAAGAGTTACCATTTAAGAGATCAATTCTTTAGCTGGCATCTGGAGCTTGGGTGACACCAGGTCCAAGAGAGACACATCACAGTCATGGACAACAGGTGACATCCAGCTTAACTGATCAGGCATCTGCATGTATAGGGTACTAAGCCTGCAAAAAAGAAATCTGACAAACAAAACAAATAGACAAAAAGCCAAAAAGAAACAAGGAGACAGCCAGAAGCAGGATAGATATAGGGTCAGCCATGCTTCTGGAGTCCATGAACCTACTCTCATAGCCTTATTCACTGTTGTTTACTGTTTTCCAATTTGCAGTTTCAGGGTCATCATTCTGGCTAGAGATATACTTTAATCTGAGCTGGATCCTGGCTAATTTCTCCTTGCAGGTGTGAAGAACTTGGATATAATGTTTCAGGAGGATCTGTAGGGGCAGTTCTCATCTCCCTGCTCAGTCTAATATGAAGCCTCTTTCCTTGTTACATTTTATATAGTTCATTAGTCGGAATGCCATCTATTCTTCCAAAGTCTACCCCTGCTCTCAGTAGAGCAGTAAACAATTCTTTTCTTGTCAATCCATTCTGACTTTGAATCCTCTGGGTATTTACTCTTTTCTTTCCAGGAAATTTATCTTTTTCACTGATTCTCATTGTCAGACGTACTAACAATTCTCCCATCCTTTGAGTGAACCAAATCAAAATATCTGTAACCTCCTGCTGAGTAAAATTCTCAATTATCTCCCCAAACACAGTGGGGCTCCTTTATTCTCCTGCTTCCTTCTTAGTGCTGGCCAAACTTCAGTCTCATTTGTTTCATTCTCCTCCCACACATCCTCTTGGCAAGTATTTGGGTCCCAGTTAAGCCCAGCCTGTGCAAGGGCTGTATTCACTTTCCTATTGTTAACTTTTAGCCTCCTGTGATTCAAGCCAACAATAGCTTTTTCTTCCACTCTCTGAAACTCTCTAGCTCCCTCTCCTAAAGGACAGTTTGAATGCTACAGGATAAAACACTTCTGCAAACCAGCCAACTCCTTTTCTGTCTGAGACTTTTCCTCCAGCAGGTTGTCTCTGCTTTTACATATTAATTCGATAGCTTGTTAGTAAGGCCCAGACTCTCCTACACACCCCTGCCATTTCTTTCCCTGGTTGTATTGTTATTCCCTGCAAATATCTTTCTAAGTGTCTGGGTTCTCCCTTCTGTAGCCTTGGTTCCCAGTTTTCACAAAATGACTTTGGCCCATTCTCTTGCTAGGAAGGAGTATAAATCCTCCCACTCTGGGACATCCAAGTCTTCCTCTGTCTCCTTTGCATTTATGTCTCGAAATAGAGGTCTGATATTTCACAATTTCATCCTTGTTGCTGTTTGTAGCACCAATGCAATATTCACAGCACCTACAGTGACCATGAATATTTTGGCACAATTCTCAATTGCAAAATACCGCAGACTCTCCACATGGGAGGCAGAACCAAAACATTTAGTCAGACACCAGAAAGCTAAATCCATCATAGTAACAAAAATCTATACACAATAACAATGCAGAGAACACCACCAGCCCCAAACTTTCTCCTTGCTAGACTTCCACAAACCAGCTCCATTAAAGAAATCACAAACAGGCTCCCTTAAACAAAATCACAAACAAGCTCTTTCACTCACACTAGCCAGCTGCCTGCATCCTTCCTAGCTCTGACTGCTTTCTGACCAATTTCCTCTCAGCTCTGCTCTAGCTCCACCTCTTTCTGTTCCACACTTTCAGCAAACTCTTCCTACCACAGGCTTCATGTGACTCAGGCAGGTCACAAGGGCCTTTTAATGAATATGAAAGATCCCCCCATTTAAATGACCATTACAGATGGATAAGTATAAAAGTTCCTAGGCAATGATTGCTAGAGGGTTAGAGATCATTTGCAATAAACACTTATTGAACCTTTACCATACCTAGAGCACTGTACAAGATTCAGAAAATACAAAGAGGCATGAGACACCTCTTAACCTTCACAAGCCAGGGGAAGGAGTAGCATTTGCTACATATGTTATATTATTTATTTCTAGATGCATCCAGGTAGCTTGTTGGAACTAGCCCAGTGGAGCCAAATGTTAAATGTGAGAATTTACACTTTGAAATCTGCAAGTGCTACAAATCAGGAAGATGTCTGTCTGTCTGTCTATCTGTCTATCTATCTATCTATCTATCTGTCTGTCTGTCTGTCTGTCTGTCTGTCTATCATCTATCTCCCTGATTCTGTGTGTATGATTTTACACATACACTTATGTGTATATGTAATATATATACATATATATGTACACACACACTCTCTCTCTATATATATATTCTTGATTTTGTATATGGTACATATGTCTGTGTTTATAAAATTTTGTTAATAATGTAGGTTAAACTTAAAAAGTGTGTTATGTATACATTAAAAAAGACAAACAGAACAGGGTGTTAAACAAACCACTAGATGCTTCTATCCCAAACTTCATTGAACTGACTGAGGTTATTAAGGACTGCTTCATAAAGGAAGTGGGACTTAAGCAGGTGCTAAAAAAAGAAGCAGAACTTAGATAAGGAGAGAAAACAGAGAATAACATTTTAAACTGAAAAGTATAAAGAGAAAAAACACTGAAGTGACCAGGTGCATGACATATTTCTTAAGCAAAGAGTAAAGCCATTTTGACTAAAGGGCTCTTAGAGCTCAAGCAGTAGTGTCAAACTTAAATGAAAATGGATCCCTTCAGGTGGCATATTGACTTAGCAACCACAAATTAACATTGTCTATCTTGTATTGTATTTTATTTATTTGGTTAAAAATTTCCCAGTCACATTTTAATCTAGTTCTCAGGATGGGGAAACCCTTTGAAGTGTTAGGTGTGTGTGTGTATGTGTGTGTGTGTGTGTGCGCGCGCGCGCGTGCGTGCGGTGGTGTGTGTGACACTTCTGATCTAGAGACAGGCAGGTAGTACTGTGGATAGAACATTCATTGGTCCTGGAGTCAAGAAGTCTTGCATACAAATCAGGTACTACATGTTTCTCCCTGGCAAGTCACTTAACCTCTATCTGCCTCACCTTCCTCATCTGGAAAATGAGGATTAATAATAGTAGTTGCCTCACAGGGTTTTGTGTAGATTAAGTGAGAAAACATTTATAAAGTGCTGGGTACAGAGCCTGGCACTGTTCTCTTCCCTACATTCACTCCTGCCCCATTATCTTAAAAAAAAACAACAATGTTAAAAGTAGAGTAAGTAAGGACTAAGGTATAGAGTCACCTAAATGACAGGTTAAGAAATTAGAAGGTTAATCCTTATGAATTCTAGTGGTTGGGAAGTTATCCTTCTCCTATAAGTGAAATTTATGAAATTTTCAACTGCTCTATCAGATAGGAGATGGAATTATGAGGTGTAGAGATAGGATTTCCTCTCCTAGTAAATTAAAATGAATGGTTAACTGCCTCCATTACAATTATGACCTCAACTTGGGATAATAAAAGTGTTATTGGGGATGGGAGGAGCTACTTGGAGCCTAAGAACTACAACTAAAATTTATTTAGTATTTTCTGACTTTTTTCAGAGCACCTTCTTCACAGGTTATATAAATATCATTATCCCCTCTTTACAGATAAGGAAACAAAGTCTTCCTAAGCCTGAGTGACTTTGTGCTGGTTTAAACAACTATTCAGCGTTCGAGCTAGAATTAGAACCCAGATCTTCTGATTTCTAGGTCATTGCCCTACATTTCACCTTACACAGAGAAGAAAAAAATAGGAGCTTATTTCTTATGACAACAATTTCCAATGCAAACTAAAATAACTATAGTGATTGGTCAGCTTAGTCCTACCAAAATTGTACGGTACATCTGAAACTGTTAGTAAAGAAATTATTAGAAAAAGAAGTATGTAGTCCTACTAAGAACACTGGGCTGGGAACCATGTGATCTGTGTTTTAATTTTGATTCTGCCAGTGACTAGTTTTATGACTTTGAGGAAGTCATCTTTCTTTTATCAACTTCAATTGCCTCAGTAAAATTAAAGTTTTTTCACTAGTCCTTCACAGCTATAAAGTTTGGTGTTTCTTTAAGATATTCTATAAGCAAAGAAATGTTTCTTTGGGGGTTCTTTCATTTCAGGTTTTTAGGATGGTGCTCTTTAGGGGGTCCATTTCAAAGCAAAAACAGAGATCCTACTGTTTCCCTCTGCATGACAGTGATGCCCTACAAACATAATAAGCAAGTATCATAATGTGCCATTTAAAGTTAGATTGAAGCTGACATTCACACCCGATGTTGTCCAGTTATACTATCACTGACTGATTGTCCAAATGAGTAAAACAAATTATTTATTTCTCTCAAATACCAGTGGATCCTACTTATCTTATGACAACAGGGACATTTAAAGTAAACAACAGATGTTGGATTGTGATGTTATTGTATGTTTTTAAAAATTCGATTGTTTTAAATTACAAATGTGTTGTTCTTTTAAAATAATACACACACATACACATGCACACACTCGTTAGCCAATCAAGAGAAAATGGAGATATTTAGGTCAGAAAAATTTTCAGTGGGAAGACCTAAATTAGTGACATCTCTTTCAATTGTAAAAATGCCATGTTTTTCTATATATTCTATATTTGTTAGTTCAGTCATTCAGTCATGTATGATTTTTCATGACCCTGCATCGAATTTTCATGGCAAAGACACTGGAATGGTTTGCCATTTCCTTCTCCAGTGGATTAAGGCAAAAAGAGGTTAAGTGACTTGTCCAGGGTCACCCAGTTAATGAGTGTCAGAAACTGGATTTGAACTCAGGTTCAAATCCTGACTCCAGGCCTGAATCCAGGTCTAATGCTCTATCCACTAAGCAACCCAGCTTTCTCCCTTCCATATTTATGGTCATTTATAGATATCACCAAATTAAAAAAAGCTGAACTTTTCAATATTTGCTTCTGAATTATTTTTGAACTATATAACCATGGCCTTATTGACAATCCTTCCAAAATTCTCACAAACCATTTCATTCTAAAAACATGTCCCATAATATAGCATAGTATATGATATAATGTTTGTATTTTGTTGAAATAAGATCTCATTACTTTCTTATTTGTGAAGATCTGATTTTCTCAGATCTCTTTATCTGAGAAAAGATAAAGCTCTTCACCCTGGACACAATATTCCTTACAGAGTCAGAAACTTTGGTCATCTCTTTCACATTTTCACTGAAATCAATGTGAATTAGTCTTTGCTCATAAAATGTGATTGTAATTAAAGGTCAAGGAATGTTAGGAAGGCAATCAATGACTGAGAAAGGACTGGTCTTAACAGGTTCTTTAATTTGAGCTTTATTCCTAAGAATGGAGATTTGGTTTAGCTTGAAATAAGGCACGGTTAAAGTTGATATTGCTTGATTCCCCAGAAGTTCAAGGAGACAAGAAGTCTGTCATGTCCACTCAAAATTTATGGTAACATAAATATCAATACATCCAACAGTCCTCTGTCTCCATAAATACCACATTTAAAGACATCAACCCTTAGTCAAACATTGTAAACTTGGAGAAAATTACCCATAGGCACTCAAGTTCACAAATGTTAACTATTAATAATTTTGGAGAAAATATAAAAGGCAATGAAAAGAAATCCAGAACAATGGAAAGCAATTGCCTTTCTTTGGATTATTTAATTTTTAAGAAGGTAATCCTGCAGTTTTGTCATATTGCTGCCAAGGGACAGTATAGCCAATTACAAATCAACACTCGGAACTTGGGATGAAATGCTGTACTCAATGTTCTCTATTTCCTGAGCTCCAGAGGAATTTAAACAAAATCCTAAATAGATAAAAAATATATCTATTTATATATACATATATGTGTGTGTATATATATATATATATATATACATGCATACATCTATATCTGTCTACATACAACATACACACACCTAGGGTAATTTTTTAAAGAAACAAATACTTTATGTGAAATTCAGTATTTCACTTACTGGTCCTTACCTTCACAAAAGTCCTCCTTTAATGCCTCCTTGTGGCATTGAAGTGACCTAGGGTTTTCTAAATCATTAGTATCAGAGCACAATTCCTGCCAAGTTCTGCTATGATAGAACAACTTCTCATATGGTTCTGAAAGCAGATGGCATCTGATGCCCAAGCGTCAACCTACCTAAATATGAAGAAACTCATGATCTCTAGGTTGGCTACCTGAGGGCGAATTCTATGGCCATCCCAGCCTAGGAAAAAAAGAAAACTACAAAATGATCCACAATCCCATGTTATTCCTTTGCTTCTGCAGCAACTGTGGCAGAAAGTCAGAAAATTGGGTAGACTGTGGTAAGAATCACACAGTTATTAAGCCATATAATTTAACTATTAGTACTTGTAAAGTGTGTGATCTTCATCTAACTGCCAAGAGTTAACAGACTACTGGAATAACTAAATCATATCATTGTGAACATTCTTGTTCTTATTTTAAAAAGAAGGTAAAATAAAGGTAAAGTTAAATGGAAGAAGTTAGTTGTATCTTGCATCTAAAGGCAGGAAGAATGAATAATTCCTTGGTCATTTCATCTTGCAGGATGAATAAGCAACATAAATAGAAAGACCAGCATGTGGACAACTGAAGCTACTGTGCCAGCATCAGTTGCAGAATGAGGCATCTACAAATAACTCGATAAGACCCTCCAGGTCAAGCACTTTAATACTTACTATTTTGAGTACAAAATTGGGAATAAGGGAGGGCATTACAATATTGAGCTCTATGACTCAGGATCAAGAAATGAAGGACCAAAGAATTGAGGATTATACCACAGCAGCCTTATAATTCATTGTCTGTGTGTGTGTCTTGCTGTCTGTCTCTCTCTCATTCTCTCCTTGCTTGTCTGCCTTCCTGCTTTGTTCATCTATCCATCTCTCAAACTATCTATCCATCCATCCATCCATTTATTTTACCTTCAAAAGAGGAAAAAGACATGCAACAGGACATATACCACATATCATCATCATCATCATCACACACACACACACACACACACACACACACACACAGAAAACAATCAAACATTATTGACTGTCTTAGCCAAAATGACTGTTTACTGGTGAGAGAGTCATTTCCAGATCAACTTTTTGTATATAGTCAGATCATAGACACTTTAGAACAAAGATAAAAAATTAGCACTAAATTAGAAGAAACAGGCCAGGGGACATGGGCTGCCATTGAAACAGCTTCAACCTAATTTAATCAAACAAGCTAAGTGGATCCTTGCCAAGTGGAAGGTCTATAACTTAAAAAATATCATATTTTCCTATGAAAGTTAAACTAATATGAAACAATCACACAAATAATCCTAGAAAATGTCTCAGGCCTGAAATGACTGATCACGTTAATAAGTGGAGGAGTACAGATTATTTTCATGGGCAGCACCAATTTATAATATAAACCAGTTTGCAATATCTTATGGAGGAGGACGGTGAAAGATGATAATCTGAAAAACTTTATTAAACAGTGTGAAGTAGTAAAGCAAATTGAGGTTTGCAGAAAGACCAGCATGAAACCTAAATCAAAAACATTTAGGGATGAAACTGGAAAGAAGAAAACAAATTGAAGAATAATATAAAAGATTTGTTGTTTATATAGCAAACTATATTTTCATTGATTCCAACTGAACCAGCATATTTAAATCCTTACAGTGGTGCTATATGAGAAAATAGAAATGGTACCAGAAAAGTATGGGAAGAATAAGAACCAGACTAAGAACTCATAGAATATATTTATGTAGGAGAAGACACAACTTTGAGGTCACTGAGACATCATTTCTCAAGATGTCTGAGAGCAGGATGATAGCTAATATTTGAGGAAAATCATCAAAAAAGGCTGTAACTATTATTCAGAATAACTATCATTGAGAGAATCAATAACTTCTTGTACACATACTAACTTTTCACTTCTATTAAAATTTATTAAAGTTATCCATCCATGTAAAAAAGAATAATTAAAAATGAGTGAAACTGAAAGGTTTTTCTACATGAGATGATATTGAATACAATATTTTTATAGTTACACCTTTGAAAGCTTCACAGAATATAATGTGACACTATTTACTGTTCATTATATATTTATTTGATTTGAATGATGGGAAGAATTCCATGAATGTCCAGTCAGGGAACACCAGGTTTTGTAGGACTACTTATTTAACATCGATATTCTTTAAGTGACATTGCATGGCTATGTGTTATGGAACACTACTGTCTATGAAGAATTGAAAGAGGAGTGAAAAATTGTATGGTGGAGGCAAGTGGACAGCAAGATATTGTCACCAAGGAATTATACAGAGGTAATGTAAATAATGTCATCATAGACATTTATGATTAAAAAACAGGTGGGAGCTGAGCATTGCTGTGCACTTCTATAATTCCTGTTATTGGGGGAGGCTGAACCTCATGGATTGTTTGAGTTCAGGTGTTCTGATGGTTAGTAGAGCTAAAGCCCTTCTGCTTCTCTCACTAAATCTGGCACTTATATGACATACTCCTTGGAGTGGAGGATCACCTGGCTATATAAGGAGGGGTAAACCATTCTGTATCAGAAAAAAAAGCATGTTAAAGCTTCCCTAGTGATCATATTGCTTGGAATGGGGCCCAAGAGTAGCCACTGTAATTCCAAGTGAGATAGAGAGATTTACTCTCTGTTATTCAGTTGCTAATAGGAACATATCCTAAACTTCTTCACATATGGAATCTACAGGACATGTTTTTCAAAAGTCTATATCCCTTACCACAGAACATATCACTTTGAGCCAAATTTATTGATTATTTGTTTTGTAAACAGAAATTTAAATTAATAACCTCTCAGACAAATTCTTGGTTGCATCCAGATTTCTATCTATGACTGATGCTTTGAAACATTTACCATTTTCATACGTTTAGTGAAAGTAGTCAGCTATGGCATAAGAATTCAATCAATACAAATAGCTTTTGAAGAACTGGAAATAACATTCCAGCAGATAAAAAGACAACCATCCATTGTGATCTATCTGAATTAAGCCTGATACCCATTTAAGTTGTAAAATGAATACACATTACCTTTAAAGGGCAAAGCCATTTAAGGATTCTCTTGACCTAGACAATGGAAAAGCAACATGAAACCATATGGTCTTACCACTTCAACTTTACTTAGTCAAATTATAATCAATTTTAGTCATTTCTATTATTACTATGATGATATTGTAAAAATAGTTTATAGTTACACAAAAGATTTTGCAAAGGGCATTGCATGCATTTTCTCATTGACTACTAAGAGAGATTCTATGAAGTTATCTGTGGAAGCTTGACTTTATCCCCTTTATGGAGAAGAAAAGCAAAGCTCATAGCAATTCAAGTGCAGATAACCAGTAAGTTACAGAGCCAGGGTTTCAATGCAGGTTTTCTGATTCCAAGCTTTTCTACTATAACATACTGATCAAATATGGTAATTAAAAAAATATTGAATCCAAATCCTAATTCTATTCAGCTTCTACTATGATGTCTTTCTCAGTCTACACTCATTTTTGGAGCTCTTATTATACTTGTCCCTCATTCCAGTTTAGTATTCATTTAAATATTATAGCAATTATCATATCATATCTTTATTTATTATATAATATATATTTATTATATTATTACTTTTCACATTTATTAGTCTGGCCTGCTTTGGTATATTGTAAACTGCTTGATCAACAAATCAATAATTAGGAACTTATTAAGCATTTACTTTATGCCTCACACTGTACTGAATACTGGGAGGGGCAAATGCCCAAGCGAGACTGTACCTGCCCTCAGGAGCTATCATTCTTCTGGGACAGGAATATGCACAGTAATATGCAGGAATATATACAGCCCAGTATATTGAGCATATTTCATTGCTGCTGCTCTTGTTGTTACTTGCTTGTCTTTCATCTGCATCTGTTTCTTCTTCAGTGTAGGGAACTCCCTGTGTAGAAACTCCTTCCAGTAATGCAGATTGGCATCTTGCCTGGAAAACAAAATCTACTAGAGTTGCATGGGACAAGGAAGTTATAGTTACTTGCCCATAGTCATAATGTCTGCTATGTGTTGGGTCTTCTTGACTTGAAAACTTAATTTTTATCCACATTAAGCTACATCTCAGGGCACAACATAGATATTACATATATTTTTCTTTGTTTCCTTGATGTCTGATTCTCATTGTTGGGAAACTGAAATTGCAAACAGTTCTTTTTTCTTTGCTATTATAAGTTAGCATAGAGACATTGTTTAATCATGTTCTCCTTTCCTTCCAATTCCCAAATTCTTGCTCTGGTTTTGTTATTATTGTTTGAGTTCAGTTTATGAATAAATTATTCCATGGATGGATTAAATATAAATTAGCTGACATAACTGCACATCTATTTTTAGTAAGTATGGAATGTTGGTGACAGTAAGTGTTGTGTCAGTTACTTAAGCTGCAGGTTTCTTTGATCATTAAAATTTTCAGTATAATAACACATTTCATACTCCTCATTACCCTTAAAGGTTTTTTAAAACCCCATGCATTCCAACAATGAATAATGAAGGTAAATTGAATGTGCTTCTTGGCTGGAGTCCTCTATATTACAACTGAGAAAGCACATACAGACTGCTTTCTATTTTAATGAAAATGTTTCTCATTCAAAATCAGTGGGTCATTTTATTGTCCTGATTTTGAGGAACCTCCAACAGTGGCAAGATTATATATCATAAAACAAGAAGAAAAAAAGACAATTGGCCTTGAAAGTATTCAAAATTTATGTTAATCTTTAATATTAACTATCTTTTCACTCCAAATTCTCTAATCCTTCATACTTCTTAGACCCAGAAGCAGTGTCCTTGTAGAGTCAATCCTCAACTTTCATAAGGGTAATATTCCTAGAAAATAGTGATAAAGTTAAAAACATGAATGTAGATACATTAATCCTGTGGGAAATAGAGGTTTAGGTCCCAGGGTCACCAAAACCTATAATCTTTCACTAGAGACTGCTGAAAATATGCTTTCCTTCACATAATTCTTTGTAGCAAAACCCTAATTCTGATAATATGCACTTTTCCTAACCCAGTAACCCTGAAATAACCCATAAATACAGTAACCAAATAAAATTGGTAACATGCAAAGCATATTTTCTTGCTAGAAATTCCCTAGAATTCTGTGACTTTTGTGATAACATCTCATTAAAATAACAAAAAAACCCCATCCCCTTGATTTTTGACAACATTCACTTTTAATAACACAAGGAATCTATAGTACCATAAATACTGTATGGCAAATATAATTCTTAAAGATACATTTGTTTTAACTTGAATCTTACCTTCAGATATCAGCATGAGGTTGTTGTATTGTATTCTATACTGCTGTAAACCTCTCTACTTTGGTATCCTCTGAAAATTAAGAAAGAGATTTCTGGGACTTTAGTTGTTGCTGTCAGAAGTCACTGACACTGGTGAGGTCTTGACATCACCTCTGAAACTCTGATCTTCACAAATATTGGATGATATTGGAAGTCATGAAGGATGCACCAGCTCAAAATAATCCATCATCAACATCTCCTTCCTGTATGATTTGAGATCCTTAATGGTCTCAGAGAATGAGAGCATAACAAATGATACAAGTGATTGGAAACCTCTAAGCCTTCAACCAGCTGGTCATTAGGTCAACAGTAGCTGCAGGCATTCTTGTGTGATGACTGGTATTTAACACCTTTGTTTTCTCACTAAACCATATTGCTGACTTGGCAAGTTTGAGCTTAGTGTCCAAAGGGCTTGCACTATGCTTTGGGACAAAATTGTGACACAAAACTTAAGTTTCAAAGGCAAATAATGAAAATATGCAACAAATCCACTGGGAGCATCTTAATCTACAGTGGTAGGGTGAACAGGACCAGGGAAGTGCCTAGTAGGATACCAGCTGCTCCACAAATTTGTGGGCATCACACCTGTCCTTTTTTTCTCTATTGCACTTAGCAATGAATGTACATGGTTGCCAACACAAAAGTAACAATGACCTTATTAATAAAATCACATTAATGCTTGAAGTCATGAAAATTAAAAGTGGGAATGTTAATAATTAGCTCTACTTTAAAAAAATCTTTTTCAATGTATATCCTGTAAGAGCCTATAACGTTTACACAGAACATAGCATTCTGATGAAAATTTATAGTTTACTCACTTACTCATTCACCTACTGGCTTCATGAACAGAAATGCAAGCTTGTTTAATTAATAACTTTCTTGAGATATCATTACTGTACCATCATGGGCTTAAATTAAAATTGTGAAGATTTTTGATGGTATTGAATCATTTGACTCCATATAATATGAAAATTGTACATTTCTGAAGTGATTTTAGGCCTACCTACATTGATTTTCAGTTTTTTACCATATTAACAGAACCAGGTGAGAAACAATGAACTCCACTGTAGTGACAGGACAACAAAAAACACCCTCAGTTATCTATCTGTGCAAGTACAGTTTCTTTTTCCTTATTGGTGGAGGAGTCTAGGAAATGAAGTCTTCCGAAAGACTCATACTCTAAGAGGGGAAGTTATAGCAATTTTCTTTTGTTCCTGAAATGAAAATAAGGGGATGAAAACCTTTAGTGGATAACCTTAGTATCACAGTTTAAGAACTGCTCCTTCCTTTATTTGTCAGCTAGTACTTGTTGCTCATCTGGTTGCTCCTTACCTTCCAAGAAGTTCCTAACTTGGCTCATCTAAGGCTCTATTTATCATGTCAGTTGAACTCACAGCCTTGTTGCAAAGCCTCTTCCTTCCTTCCTTCCTTCCTTCCTTCCTTCCTTCCTTCCTTCCTTCCTTCCTTCCTTCCTTCCTTCCTTCCTTCCTTCCTTCCTTCCTTCCTCTCTCCATGAACTCTGTCAGAGAATTCTATTAAACTTCCATCTTTTTTGGTCTTTGGGAAAAGGGGGAGAAGGGAGATTATTTCTTCCCTAGAGAAGAGAATTATTCTGCAGTTGCTTGGCAAGAAAACATTCACCAAAGTCCCTTGCATATGTGTAGAGATACTCTTCCCATCTCTAACTAGGAAGCTAGGAACAAACTGGTCATTGTTCCATAGAACCTCTCTGACTAGAGACATATTTAAGACATGGGGTTTTATAAAAAACTAAATCCTTTTGAGAAAATCTCCTAAAGTTGATCATTCTTCTTAGAAAAGTAGTCTAAATCCCTTTCAGGAGGGAGTAGTATTTATATGTGGGAAAAACATTTTGTGATGTTTTATTTATTTGTAATACATACTAGAGAAATGCTTTGGCTAATTCATTGCTGTTCCATAGCAGATGAATAGAGCTGATATTCCTCTCATCAGTTTAATAACAGTATTCAGAATATGATGGCTGAGCAATACTCAAAACTTCCTAGAGAGAGGAAGCATACATAGATCATTAATGTTATTTAATAAATTATATTTTATCATCTCCACATGGCCATAGGTATATCATAAGACTCTTGCTTTGTCCATCTCTCAATATCCATATAGAGAGACATAAATATATTAACATAAACACGTAAAATTCATATATCTTTATTTATATTTATATGTTGGATTGATATATGCTTACATTCATGTATATATACATTTGTATATAAACAAAATGCCTTGTGCTGTAGCTACTTCTAGGTACAGATTGTATAATATCATTCATTAAATAAGATTAATGTCCCATGTTTGGATGATTCTTCTCTCTTGGAAGTTTTAAGTATCACTCACACACTGTATGCTATATGCATACACATATGCACATAGATAAATATCAACATTTACTATATACAGTATGTACAAACACATGTGATATATACATGTCTCTATATGCTTTATATGTGCATATACACTCATAAACTCACCCCAAGGTTTGTCTTGCTTACCTCCTCTTCATAAATTTCTTATAAATAAAAATCAGTAATCATCCAGGGTCCAGCCTGAGTGCGACATATTTGTTGTCCAGTTGGCCTACTTTGGCATGTGATAATAATGGAGAAACCAATAGTGCTTTTCCTTGTGGAGTGTTTGAAGTTATAAGAAACTGAGTTAAAATGGGAATAATGCTAGAAATAATCAAGCCTGCTAAAATGAAAATGGGTTCAGAAAACCAGGCTATTATAAATGAGAAATCATTTGGAGGTTCTACCTAAGGAAAATTAATTTTGAAACTTACAGACCCGATCTGCCTGCAAAACTGTGATATATACCCTCATTGCATAGAGTCTTCCTGCTTTGTAGTTGTGTCAAAACAAGTTCTTTCCATTGAGGGTTATCATCTATTCTTGAATTGCATGCATAGCCCTAATTTGTGTTATGGAATATATGACCATGCTTGGGGGGGCAGGCACGATATAATCTTGATAGTAACAAATGACTGAAAACTGGCTAGTGGTTGCATCAGGTTTATGTCTGTATTTTAATTCAGACACTTTTTTGGTACAGAAGTGTCAATCAAGCGTGCTTTTACCCCAAATCAAATATATAAAAACTAGAACCTAAAATATGAATTCTTGTGAGAGATCACAGAATCCCAAAATTTGAGATCTGGAAAAGACACAAGTAGCTATCTAGTCATCTCAATTCACCCCCCAAATCCCAACAACAGCATACCCAACGAACATTAATTGAACCTCTGCTTAAAGATCTTCAAGGAAGTAGGAACCACCAGTTCTCCAGAAAGGTCATTCTGCTTCTAATAAACTCTAGCTTTTAGGAAGTTTTTTCTTTTCTAACAAAATAGATAAATTGACCTCTTTGCAATTCCATACATAGTTCCTACTTCTGCCCTCTTGGGCTAAACTCATCCCTATTCTTTATGACAGCATTTCAAATACCTGAAGACACCTGCCAGTTTCTACCCCCTCTCCCCAGTCTTCACTTGTGCAAGATGAACGTCCTTAATTCCTTCTGTCAATCATCTTCTAATATGAGCTTAATGTTTAACTATTCTGGTCACATTTTTAAGCTATGGCATGCAGAATTGCACACAAGAGTCGATTTGTGATAAGAGAAGACCAGAGCACCATGGAACTATCAGCTCCCTTTCTGGAAGTTGTGCCTCTATTCATGTAGTTCAAGAAGACAGTAAATTCCTTGGTTGCTACATCACCCTGCTCACCTATATTGAACTTGAAGCTCACTAAACCTATTTTTTAGCTTCCATCCAACAATGTTTCCCCATCTTGTAGTCATAAAGTAGATTTCTTTTACACCAAAGTGAAAGTATTGCCCTTAATCTCAATTGAATTTAAACTATAATGAGGTAAATTCTTTAGCCTGATAAGGTCATTTTTGATCCTGACTACAGTTAATTGTATTAATTTACAGCTCTCTGCTTTGTATGATATGAATATTTGATGTCCATATCATTTTTTATCCAAATTTTTGATAAAAGACTTCACCTGCAAAAGTTGGACAGGTACGTGTCTCAGTGGATAGATGCTGAACCTGGAGTCAGGATGATGAATTCAAATCTGGCCTTTGACACTTACTAGCTGTGTGACTCTGGGAAAATCACTTAACTTTGCCTCATTTTCTACATCTGTAAAATTAAATGAAGAAGGAAATGGCAAACTATTCCATATATTTGTAAGAACACCTCAAATGGGGTTATGAAGAGTCAGATATGACTGAAATAACTAAACAACAACAGTATAAACAGCAGAGTCCAAGAACAGATCCCTGTGGTATTCCACTAGAGAACTCCTGTCTAGATATCAACTACTTTTGCAGTCCAATCATCCAATCAACTCTGAACACATCTAAATGTAATATTATTTACTTTACATGTCATTCTCCTCCACAATAATATGAGATATTTTATTAAAAACACAACATTGCTTTCAAAGGGAACATTTATGGCTGGTTACAAGAGAATAGGGGACCTGATTACAGTCAGATGTTCCAGAGAAGTGCTAGGACTTGGGGCTGCAGGAGAGCAGTGGACCATATCACAGTTTTAAGAGGAATTCTAGCACTTGAAGGTTTCAGGAGAGCAGGAGCCCTTCCTGAGTAAAGATCAGAGCACAGACCACAAGAGCAATGACCATAGCTCTGCCCACATCACACCACCTTGGAAACACCAAAAAGTTGCAGAACTCCAGATCTAGTTCTGAAGACAGCAACACAAAAAATATGAAGCTTGACACAGTGCCTCTCCATTACCAGGTGAACAGAGTCCAACTTTAACATAAAGTTCAAAGTGAAGAATTACACTGGGGAAATAAGCAAACAACAACAGTAGCAACAACCAAAATACTTGACCATAAAAAGCTGTGACAATGACTACGAAGATCAAGACATAAACTCAGAAGAAGTCAACAATATGAAAACAATTACAAGCAAAGCCTCAAAGGAAAAAAATGCTAACTAGATGCAAGGTCAGCAGGCATTTATTCCTAGAAGAATTTAAAAAAGAAGTGGTGTAGGAAAGTGGTATAGGAAAAATTGGGAAAAGAAATGAGAGTTCTGCAAGAAAATTATGTAGAAAAATGAATAGCCTGAGAAAAGAGACACAAAAATACTGAAGAAAATGAAGCCTAAAAAACAGAGTTGGCATAATGGCAAAGGAGGCACACAAATTCACCAATGAAAAGACCTCCTTTTAAAGAAGATTAGGCCAGATGGAAAAAGAGGTGCAAAAAGTCACTGAAGAAAATAATTCCTTAAAACTTAGAATTAGACAGGTACAAACTAATGACTCCATGATACTTCAAGGAACAATAAACCAGTCTAAAAATGAAAAATTAGAACTACTTTGTTGAAAAACATCTTACTTGAAAAATAGAAAAGAGGTGATTGAAGTACTATTAGACTACATAAAAGCCATGGTTAAAAAAAAAAGAGCATAGACATCATATAAACTGCCCTGATATCTTAGATCCAAAGGGTAAAATAGAAAAAGAAAGGATCCAATGATCACTTCCTGAAAGAGATCCTCAAATGAAAACTCCCAGGAATATTGTAACTAAATTCCAGAGCTCCCACATCAAGGAGAAAATATTGTAAGCAGCCTGAAAAGAAACAATTCAAATATCTTGGAACCACTAGGATCACATGAGATTTGCCAGGTTCCATATAAAGCAGCAGAGGGTTTGGAATATGATATTCTGGAAAGCAAGGGACCTAGGTTTACAACCAAGAAAAAAAAGACTCAGCAAAACTGAGCTTTAATCCTGCAGGGGGAAAATAGATAGTTATTGAAACAAAGAACTTTTAATCATTCCTGATGAAAAAACTGGAGCTGAATAGAAAATTTGACATTAAACAGGAGACTCAAGAGAAGTATAAAAAAGGTAAACATGAAAGAGTAATGTAAGGAACTCAATAAAGTTAAACTGTTTATATTTCTGTATGGGAAGATGATGCATGTAACTCCTAAGAATTTTATAAATTATTTGGACAGTAAGAAGAAGTCTACATAAGCAGAGGAAATGGAAGTGAGTCGATTATGTTGGGGAGATATCTAAAAAGAAACAAAAAAATGAAAGGGTAAGAAAGACATATATACTTAAACACATACTCAATTGGGTATAGAAATCTATATTACCTAATATGGAAATAGAGAGTTTAGGGATAAAAGATATGAAGGGGATTATAAAAGGGAAAATGAAGTAAATGAATTAACTAAGCAGCAGTTAGAAGCAAAACCTGCGTTTAAGGAGGGACAAGGTAAAAAGAGAGAGAAGAGTATACAGAAGAAAACTGGATAGAGAGAAATACACAGTAATCCTAAGTGTGGATGTGAATCGCTCACTCATAAAATTGAAGTGCATAGCAGAATGGATTAGAAACCAGAATATAACAATATGTCAGTTACAAGAAACACAATAGAAACAGAAAGATACACACAGAGTAAAAGTAAAGACTTTGATAGAATTTATTAGCTGAAGTAAAAAGGCAGGTGTAGAAGTGATGATCTCAAACAAAGCAAAAGCAAAAATTAAACAGATAATCAGGGAAACTACATTTTGCTAAAAAAGGTACCATAGAAAATGAAATAATGTAATTTTTATACCTAGTTTCTCTGATGGCCTCGTTTCTTAAATATATAGGGAACTGAGTCAAATTTATAAAAAGAATAGCCATTCTCCAATTGATAATTGGTCCAAGGATATGAACAGGCAGTTTACAGAAGAGAAAATAAAGTTACCTATAACCATATGACAAATACTTTAAATCACTATTGATTAGAGAAGTGCAAATGAAAACAACTCTGAGGCATCACACATCACATCACACCTGTAAGATATGACAAATGCTGAAGGGGATGACTAATGTACATTCATGAATTGTTGATGGAGTTGCGAATGGAGAACAATTTGGAACTATGCCCAAAGGTCTATAAAAATACCACTGTTATGTCTGTACCCCAAAGAGATCAAAGAAAAAGGAAAAGTATCTATATGTATAAAAATATTTAAAGCGTCTCTTTTCGTCATGACATAAAATTAGAAATGGAGGGGCTGCTCCTCAATCAGGCAATAGCTAAATAAGTTATGGTAAATGATTCTGATTGAGTACTACTGTGCTATAAAAATGATGAGGGGCCTGGTTACAGAGAAAACATGGCAATATGTATATGAACTGATGCAAAGTGAAGTGAGAGGAACTTAGAGATCACTGTGCACAGTAAGCAATATTGTAATGATGACTAACTGAAAGATTTAGCTACTCTGATCATACAATAATGTAAGATAATTTCAAAAGACTCATGATGAAAAAATGCTATCTACCTCCAGAGGGAAAAAAACTGATGAACTCTGAGTGCCAATTGAAACACAATTTTCTTACTTTTCATTTTTGCTGTTTTATTATAGGGCTAATATGAACATGTTTTGTATGATTTCATATGTATAATTGTTATCATATTGATTGACTTCTCTGTGGGTGCAGGAAGTTTGTGGCGGGGGGAGAGGCAGGGAAAGAATCTAGAAGACAAAGTTTTAAAAGACTGTGAAAAATAAAAACAAATAAATAATAAAAATGGGGAGGAAATGATTCATTTATTTTTTTTTCCAGGTATCAAAATCAGATTCACCTACATATAATCTTCAGACTCAATTTGCCCTTTTAAAAAATTCAGGAAAACATTTTGCTCTTTCCAAATTTTGTGGTACCTTAATCATTTCCTGTGATCTTTCAAATAATATTAAAAACAAGCCAACATTTTTATAGTTCTTTTAATATTGTACTATGAACTTCTTCTGAGTCAAATAACAAATTCATCAGGGATAGTCTCTCCTACTATCTCCTTATGTTGGATATCAGCTCATCATTAGGTTGGATCTAGAAAGCAATTTCCCTTTGTTGGTTTGTTTGTCTTTTGGAGAACAAAATTATCTGCAAGGCAAGTCAATAAGTTATTACATCCATTGCTTTTAGCAGAAAGAGCTCTCCAGCAGATGTCTGGAAAATTGAATTCTCTTATGATTATTATACGATGCTTCTCTACCAGAACTTTAATCTATTTTCAGTTACTTGTCTATTTCCTCTTTTCATCCAGGTTGTCTGTCTTATACTTCAGTAGCCAAATCACTTTTGTTTCCCTGTTTTGTTTTGTTCTCTCCACCGTTCTTCTTTGAAATATCCTCTATCATTCTTCCTCACTCCCAATTGTTTGTTGAATTTTTTTAAAATGAGTATACTTCCTTGGTGCTATCCCCTCCATTACCAATTCTTTTACTTTAGAATAAGGTATACCCATCTGCAGCCATCATCTAACCATATGTTTATTCATCCCGTCATACTTTAGTCTCAGTGATATGTATAATGTTACATTTGTTTCCTTTGATTAAGACCTCTAGTTCCTCTTTTGCTACCTAAACTTTGGCCATTTGTGTATAGTCATTTGATAATATTAGGTTTCATTATTTACTTCTTTCTTGCATTTTGCCTCCTGTGAACTTCTGAGTGTTTCAATTATTCCTCTTACATCATTGTGGCTACTACCTATGATATCTAGCTTGAAGGATATACAGTTTACTCATCTTTCATTTTTTTTCAGCTTAGTGTCCTTTTCACTATATTTCTCAGAAACCTGGTAAATATATTCTTACCAGTCTTTGTTAGATATAGTCCATCTCTTTTTTTTTTCTTTTTCATTTTTTTTTAATTTAGCTTTTAACATTCATTTTCACAAAATTTTGGGTTACAAATTTTCTCCCCTTTTATCCCCTCCCCCCCCAAACGCCAAGCATTCTAATTGCCGCTATGACCAATCTGCTCTCTCTTCTATCATCCCTCTCTGCCCTTGTCTCTGTCTTCTCTTTTGTCCTGTAGGGCCAGATAGCTTTCTATACCCCTTTACCTGTATTTCTTATTTCCTAGTGGTAAGAACATTACAGTTGATCCTAACACTTTGAGTTCCAACTTCTTTACCTCCCTCCCTCTCCACCCCTTCCCTTTGGAAGGCAAGCAATTCAATATAGGCCAAATCTGTGTAGTTTTGCAAATGACTTCCATAATAGTTGTGTTGTATAGGACTAACTATATTTCCCTCCATCCTATCCTGTCCCCCATTACTTCTATTCTCTTATGATCCTTTCCCTCCCCATGAGTGTCGACCTCGGATTGCATTCTCCTCCCCATGCCCTCCCCTCTATCCTCCCCCCCACCCTGCTTGTGCCCTTGTCCCCCACTGTCCTGTATTGTGAGATAGGTTTTCCTATCAAAATGAGTGTGCATTTTATTCTTTCCTTTAGTGGAATGTGATGAGAGTAGACCTCATGTTTTTCTCTCGCCTCCCCTCTTTATCCCTCCACTAATAAGTCTTTTGCTTGCCTCTTTTATGGGAGATAATTTGCCCCATTCAATTTCTCCCTTTCTCCTCCCAATATTTCTCTCTCACTGCTTGATTTCATTTTTTTTTAAGATATGATCCCATCCTCTTCAATTCACTCTGTGCACTCTGTTTCTATGTATGTGTGCGTGTGTGCATGTGTGTGTGTGTACTCCCACCCAGTACCCAGATACTGAAATGTTTCAAGAGTTACAAATATTGTCTTTCCATGTAGGAATGTAAACAGTTCAACTTTAGTAAGTCCCTTATGACTTCTCTTTGCTCTTGATCTTTTCATGCTTCTCTTCATTCTTGTGTTTGAAAGTTAAATTTTCTTTTCAGCTCTGGTCTTTTCATCAAGAAAACCTGAAAATCCTCCATTTCATTGAAAGACCATTTTTTCTCCTGAAGTATTATACTCAGTTTTGCTGGGTAGGTGATTCTTGGTTTTAGTCCTAGTTCCTTTGACTTCTGGAATATCCTATTCCATGCCCTTCGATCCCTTAATGTAGAGGGTGCTAGATCTTGTGTTATCCTGATTGTGTTTCCACAATACTTGAATTGTTTCTTTCTAGCTGCTTGCAATATTTTCTCTTTCACCTGGGAGTTCTGGAATTTGGCCACAATGTTCCTAGGAGTTTCTCTTTTTGGATCTCTTTCATGCGGTGTTCTGTGGATTCCTTGAATATTTATTTTGCCCTCTGGTTCTAGAATCTCAGGGCAGTTTTCCTTGATAATTTCGTGGAAGATGATGTCTAGGCTCTTCTTTTGATCATGGTTTTCAGGTAGTCCCAGAATTTTTACATTGTCTCTCCTGAATCTATTTCCAGGTCAGTTGTTTTTCCAATAAGATATTTCACATTATCTTCCATTTTTCCAATCTTCTCGCTATGTTCTGTGATACCTGTCTTTCTCATAAAGTCCTTAGCATCCATCTGTGCCATTCTAGTTTTGAAAGAACTATTTTCTTCAGTGAGCTTTCGGACCTCCTTTTCCATTTGGCTAATTCTGCTTTTGAAAGCATTCTTCTCCTCATTGGCTTTTTGAACCTCTTTTGCCAATTGAGTTAGGCTAGTTTTCAAGGTGTTAATTTCTTCAACATTTTTTTGGTCCTCCTTTAGCAGGGAGCTGATCTGCTTTTCATGCTTCTCTTTCATCCCTCTCATTTCTCTTCCCAGTTTTTCCTCCACCTCTCTAACTTGATTTTCAAAATTCTTTTTGAGCTCTTCCATGGCCTGAGCCCATTGGGTGGGCTGGGACACAGAATCCTTGATTTCTGTGTCTTTGTCTGATGGTAAGCATTGTTCTTCTTCATCAGAAAGGAAGGGAGGAAATGTCTGTTCTCCAAGAAAGTAGCCATCAATAATTTTATTTCTTTTCCCTTTTCTGGGCATTCTCCCCAGCCAGTGACTTGACCTCTGAATATTCTCCTCACACCCACCTCGCCTCCTGGTCCTCCCAGCCAGCGTTTGGGGACTGAGATTCAAATGCTGCTTCCCGCCTTAGGGCTTTTGGCGGGGTCAGGGCTGCTATTCAGTGTGAGAATTAAGTTCTGGTGGTCAGGTCGGGGCAGGGCCGCCTCTCAGGCTCAGTTCCCTCAGGGGGTTTATGTACAGACCTTCCACAATGGATCCAGGCTCCCGCCCGCTTGGGGAGCCCCTGTCTGCAGCCGCCTCTCAGCTTCTATCTCCCACGGGGGCCCAAGCCATGGGGGCACCCCATTCCCCTCTCGACCCGCCAAAGAGACTCTCTCACCGACCTCCATCCACTGTGGGTGGAGGTGCTTGTGCCACTGCTGGAGATCCCGTTCCTGAAGCCCGCTTGGATCTGTACCTCTCGGAGCCGCGGCCGCCGCAGGGCTGCACTTAGCTCCCAGTCCTGGCGCCCAGTCCGCAGCGTGAAGGACCCCCCGCGAGAGGTTTGCAGGTCTCTCCGGAATAGAAATCTCCCTCGCTCCAATATTCCGTGGCCTCTGGGTGCAGAATTCTCTGTAAGTTGGTCCCCTCTAGCCGTTCTGTGGGTTGTGGGTTCGGAGCTATGTGTATGTGCGTCTTCCTACTCCACCATCTTGTCTCCGCCCGCCCTGATTGTCTTCTAAATCACAGAATTACAGAAGTAGTTTACTAAATAGAATCCATTAAAATATATCTTATTAATGGTAATCTAGCTTCTCCTTAAAGACCAACAAAGGGGGGTCTAGAAACTCAATTCAGACATTTTGTTTTGATCTATACTTCTGCATTCATTGCTCACAAAACCCGAAATTCTCTCATAGTTATAGAATCACAGAATTTAATTTGCGAGTAACTTCAGTGACCACTTATTGCAACCATTATGTGAAAATAATTCCCAGGAGTACATTACACTCAATAAATAGCCATCCAGACTCATTTGAAGATATGAAAAAGGGGAGATATCACCTCTCTCTTCAATTAATTTTGACAGTTATGCCCTCCCTTCCCTCATTTGTGTTAAAGGATTCAGGGATGTATAGAATTACTGAGTTACAGAATTTAGGATTTGAGAAAGGATTCAATATGCTTAGAGTTTAAGGAACTCCCTGTATAAGAGCCCCCTGCTAAGTGGCCATCCAATCCATTTTTAAAGACCCACAGGAATAGAGAACCCAGTACCCCTTTATCCACCATTTTGGATGACTCTGCCTTGACTGTTCTGATTGTGATCAATACTTTCATAACCTTCGTTGTCTTCATTTCCTTTATGTTCTTACTAGTTACAGAATCATAGGTTTAAAAATTGGTAGATATTTTAGTGGGCATCCAGTCCAAACCAAACATGAGAAGGTTTTCAGTGTAGCACATCTGATAAATGCCCAACTAGTCCCAGCTTGTGGAACTAGTAGGAGGAATCTAGTACCTGTCAAAGCAGGTATTTTGGTCCGTTCTTCAATTACTGCTCTTACTTCACTGTTTTCAGAGGTTTGCCTGCTCTTCCTGCATTTACTTCTCTTATTGTCCCCAGAGTCTTTATTGCCATCTCTTCCCTCATTATTCTCATGTTATATACAACCATCATGGCCATTGGTTTCCTAATAACTGTTATTTTTCCTTCTGTTCACACAGTTATTAACATCATAAAAGTTGAGAGTTGTAGGGGACCTCAGGTGTTATCAAGTCCAACCTTTAGGTGAAAGGAATTCTCACTATGAATTTTATTGTTATCTTTGTTTTCATATCACTGACATTTTCTCTTATAGCCCACTCCAATATGCTCAGAGAGTCATTCTTTATAAAAAGAATAAAGTACAGGGGTAAAAAAGTTTGTCAAAGCCAACCAACACAACCCCAAAACTGGTATCTTCACTGTTTTATATACATTGATCATAGTCTCTAGAAAGAAGGAAGGAGGTGGTGAGACACCCAATTTGGACATCTTGATCCTCATTCTCCCTACAGACCTTACACTATTATAGTCACAGAGGTATAGAATCATAAGCCTTGGGAACTGGAGAGGATCATAGAAGTCATCAAGTCTTAACCATATAAGAATCATATCTTCACCTGTGGACCTGATAAATGTCAATGGCACCTAGTTTCTGTTTAAATACCTTCAACACTGAAAACCTGGAGACATGCATTTTGGATGGATCTGTCTTCACTGCTCCCAAAGGTTCCTTCCACTGCTCTGGCTCTACTATGCTTCACTGCCATAATATCCACAGAATCCCAGAATTATAGAATGTCAGGGTTGGAAAGGAAAACCACAACCATCTACTCTGACTCTACAAGAAAAGTATCTCGTTGTTCTTACAGCCTTTATGTACTTAAGGGCTTCATTGCCTTTCACTGTGTATGTGTATATGCATTTTATTTTTTTAATATATAATTTATTTATTTTCAGTTCTTAACATTCACTTCCACAAGAATTTGAATTAAAATTTTTCTCCCCATCTTTCCCTACCTCCACCCCAGGAGAACATGCAACCCATCCACTGTTTCCTCCAGTCTGTCCTCCCTTCTATTACCCACCCTTCTTCCAACCCACTTCCCCTCTATTTTCCTGTAGGGCAAAATAGATTTCTATACTCCATTGCCTGTATAGTTTAATTTCCAGTTGCATGCTGAAACAACTTTCAACATTCATTCCCAAAGCTTTGAGTTCCACACTCTCTCTCCCTCCCCGCTCACCCTCATTGAGAAAACAAGCAATTCAATATAGGTCATACATGTGCAATAATTCAAAGCACTTCCATAATAGTTATGTTGTAAAGGACTAACCACATTTTCCTCCGTCCTATCCTGCCCTTCATTTATTTCATTCTCTCCCTTGGCTGACTGTCCTACCACGATAGTGTTTGCTTCTGTTTATCCTTGTCCCCAATTTGCTGTCCCTTCTATTATCTTCCTTCTCCTGTCCCCTTCCCCCTTGCCTTCCTTCAGGGTAAAATAGATTTCTGTATCCAACTGAATGTGTGTTTTTTGCTCTTTAAGCCAAATCCCATGAGAGTAATTATTACTCTCAATTATTTCCTTTCATCTCTCCCCTTTCCCCTCTTCTGTAAAAGCTCTTTCCTCTTTCATGTGAGATGATTTGCTACATTCTAGCTCTCCCTTTCTCTTACTCCTAATATATTCCATTCAACAGTAAATTTTATTTTTTAGGTATTCTGCCTTCATATTCAGCTCACCCCGTGCCCTCTATGTCTCTCTCTCTCTCTCTCTCTATATATATATATATACACACACACACATATATACACACATACATTCATGTACATATACATACCTAGACATATGTAATATACACATGCAAACATACCTGTACACACCTATATATATATACATATATATATACGTATATATATATACGTATATATATATATATATATATATTCCCTTCAACTACCCTAATACTGAGAAAGATCTCATGAGTTACAAATAACATTTCTTTACGTAGGAATGTAAATAGTTCAACTTTAATGATTTCCTTAAGGCTTCTCTTTCCTGTTTACCTTTCCATGTTTCTCTTGATTCTTGTATTTGAAAGTCTAATTTTCTATTCAGCTCTGGTCTTTTCAACAAGAATGGCTGGAAGTCCTCTATTTCATTGAAATTCCATTTCCTCCCTAAAGTATTATCCTCAGTTTTGCTGGGTAGGTGATTCTTTGTTTTAATTCTATCTCCTTTGACCTCTGGAATATCATATATCATGGCATTTGTGGGTTGAGAAATCTGGGAATCACAGCTGCTATCCATTATTCTGTGCCCTGAAGCCTGCTCCAGTTCTGCCTGCGTGTAGCTCACCAAGGCTGGGCTGCACTCAGCTCTGAGGCTGGTGTGAAAGAAATTTCCTGTTGGTCTTCCAGGCTATCTTGCGCTAGAAATCTCTTTCACTCTGTCGCTTCATAGCTTCTGCTGCTCTAGAATTTGTCATTTTTTTACAAGTATTTTATGGCCCATGGGAGGAGAGTTAGAGCAGATACTTCCTTCTACTCTGCCATCTTGACTCCGCCCCTAATTTTTTTTACTGTAAGCTAAATAGTATCAAAATGTTGGTGCCTGAGGATCCTTATTTTATTAGTCATATGATTTATAGGAAACCACAGTATCTAAGAACTTTTTCAGTTCAAGCAGAGTGTTACTTTGTAGTTGTAGGTATTCCATTGACTTATGATCATCACAAATCAGGCATTAGTATTTATGTGTGTGTGTGTGTGTGTGTGTGTGTATGTGTGTGCAATGGTAACAAAAATAATCAACTCCAAATGACAAATGATTACCTAAAATGTCATGAACAGTAGTGTACAATTGGAATAACATTGGCCTGGGAAGCAAAGGATCTGAGCTCTTTCTTGTTCTGTTTTTGTCATTCAAGAGTTTGTGTCTGATAAATGGTCTAACTTATCTGCATCTCCACTTTCTCATCTGTAAAATGAAAAGAAACCTTAGCCTTAATGATCTCTAAGATCCCTTCCATCTCCAACATTCTATGGCACACATTTAAATGATGTCTCTAAATATGAGTAATGACCTGATTACATCTGGTTAACTATTATAGCTCACATACTTTAGAGTGAAGTTGCTTCTAAACAACAGGCTGCAATTATAAGAATCTCTGTTGATGGCTGAACATTTCTCATTAACTTCTCAGTGGAAGCTGTCTGATTTACACAAGATTTTTCTTCTTTTCTGATTTGCTAATCCTAAATACCTTTCAGTGGGAATATGTCAATGGAGATCAAAGTTTTTAGGATACATTTTAATTAAATGTTAAGCGTTTTAAATAATATGCAACTGATTGTTTCGTTTTTTCCTTTTCCTTTAAAATGGAGACTTTTGAAGTATCTGTATGAGTGTGTGTGCGTGTGTGCGTGCGTGTGTTCATCCATGAGAACATAAACCTTTTGATGATACATTGTCAGGAAGAAGCAATATTTTTCAATTCTATGTATTTCTTTTTAAAAACAAGTTGAAAATGATTCTAGATCATGTGGTATTCTGCTTAAAGAACCCTTCTTGCCACACCTAGCCCATGTTTCTATGTAAACTTAGTATCTATGGAAGAGCCAGTAGGTGTCAGCAAAGTAACCTTAAAGAAAGGGAGGAGACCTGAAGTTAGCAGCGCAGGTTACTACTTCAGCTCAGTTTATTTAAAGTGGAAGAAAGAAGAAGTAATCAAGGTATTGAGTTTCTCAAACACTTCAGAGAAAGTTGCTTCTTGTTAGACTTGTTCATTAAATAAAAATATCAAGATCTTCTTGATCATAAGGTCAGAAGAAAACAGTAGCTAAATCTTCCATTTGTAGCACAGACAGAAGATGTTTGTGTCCAAAAAAAAGATATTTCAAGATGTAACATTATAGTTCTAGTATTGGAAGGGACCTTAAAGGCCCTTTTTCCACTTTCTCATTTTGAAAATGAAGAAACTGAGGTAAAGAGAAGTATTCAAGATGGGAATTTAAGTGAGATATTATCAGCCTCCAAGTGCACTGCACTATGTAAGCATAATACCTCTCAATTTCTGAGGTTATGGATAACTGTCTGTCTTAATCTAAGAGGCACCAATGGCAACGCCAAACTCAATGAGAGTATCGAACAAATAACATTGCCCCATATCACCTCCATTATAGAATATTTAGATTTTAAAAGGGAAAATAAAATATATTTGTAAAAGGCTATGATTAGGTGGGATGCACTATTTTCTTAGGGTTTTCTTATCATGAAAGAGCACAGAAAATCTATCAGACATTTCCAAATATTAGTTAATTCTAGTTATCACCTAATACTCAGATTGACATTATAGAGAAAGTGGTATTCAAAGGCAGAAGAATCATGTGCTAGCTCTGGAATTTACTAGTTATGTGACCCTGGACTAGTTAATTAACCTCTCTGTGTCCTAGTTTAATCATCTATTAAATGAATATAATGATGCTTCATCGAATGCCTCACATAGTTTTGTGAAAGAAGTATTTTGTATTCCTTGAAGCATCAAATAAATGTTTTCTCAGCAGAAATTGCCTGATTTAGTGTGATTTCATATGATGTTTGCGTGTGTTTCTATGCTTCTCTATTTTTATGGCTGGACAGTTTCAAGGAAGCAGAAGAGGGTGGGTCTTCATTTGCGGTGACCAGAGGACAGAGTCTGAGACTTTCCAGGGCCTACTTCTCTTGCTTCCCTCAGGTTTCTCTGATGCTCTTTTAAATCCATTTTTAACGCTAGGTGACTGAATAGCAGGAAAGCCTTCAGGTTTAATTTAGCTATGGCCTAGTGATCTAGAGAGAACATTTAGTATCACTTCAGGAACATTCTTATTAGCTTTGCAAATTATAAAAACAAATGACTACAAAAGAGAAGTAGTTGATCATGCATTTAGGATAGAATTTTTCCACAGGTTCTGCTCCACCCCTTGTATCCCCAGTACAGGAAATATTCTATTTTCTCTACTATCTCTAGGTTGTGTAATTGCTTCCAATGGATCAAAATAATATGACCTAGAAACATCATTAGTTCTTTCTAGAACTATTTGATAGCCTCCAGACATATCTATCCACAACAAAATAATGAGATATTGGTTATAAAATGATTCTTTAGATGATAACTTTGAGAAAAATCGAGATTGAATGCATGTAGTAGAACTTTAGAGAGCTGTAAGTAGGGATTTTTACACCTGGGACAAGCTGCACAAACTTAACTGGAGCAAACAGCATGAAAGGCATCCTCAATGGGGAAAGTAACATAGCTCAGGGGAGCCAGAGACCATGTGACACTGGCTTATATGGAAAGAGATCCTAAGATCCTGCTGGATTAATCCAGGTGAAGTTGGCTCTCCTCCAGCCCTGAATGATGAACCAAACCATCTGGTAACTTCTTATTTTAACAAACTATTTTTTGATAACCAGGTGTTCAGACTATTTTCCCCTTCAATTTGGCATCTAATAAGCCTGATTGTATGGTGGCAATAATAAAGGTTGGGTAGCATAGTAACCCTTAGAGAAAAGAGATAGATTAGATGTCTTTGGGAAAGGGGCTAAGAGAGGGCTTGTAGTGAATTCTCTCCAAGCAATCAAAGTATACTATTATATCTCAAAGTGATCCTGAGAACCACTAGGTCCAACTGAGGTCCTAAAGTAGTAAAGTGACTTTCTCAAGCCTAAAGCTCTGGGCCCTTTCTCAAGGTCATAAAAAGTTGACTTAACTTTTACTAAAACCGGTGATAAACTGGAGCCACATTGTACTCAGATCTCATAGACTCACAGACAGAGATGGAAGAGACCTTTGAGATCACCATGTTTAATGCCCTCATTTTTCAGAGGACAAAATGGAGGCTCTGAGTTAATGTCACATCAGGAACTAGAGCAGACATCTTCTGAAGCCTTGTAGAATGGGCCTTATGACCAGTTTTCAAGGTCTCCCTCTAGACATGGGGAACATCTGTTATCATTGGTCCTGCTGGTATAGTAGGCCCTGGCTTCATGCCTCAGGAAAAGAGAAGATGTCCTTTTGATTCCTCTAAGTATGGTCTAAACACATGCTCATCATTAGCCCTACCTGCAAGTTTCTATTAGAAGAAAAGTTTGTGAAACTAGGGAGAGAGCAAAATTTTTGCAGTTAAAAAACGAAACAAAACAAACAAAACATTTCCCTAGCATAGAGAAATTTTCTATGCATCCCTATGCAAGGGATAAACAGCTTCCTTCTCCAGCTGTGTCCCTCATAAAACACCTGTACCTCTAACTGCGAGTGATTGGGCCACTTTCAGGCCCTGGCTTGTCTGACAGCTGCCCTGCTAACTCTTACCAGGAGGAACTTACTTCCTGGAGGGACAGAGTTCCTATTCTAACTCACCTACGAGGCTATACTTCATCACAACTCTGAGCTCCATTAAAACCTTCTTCCTCAGAAGAATATAAGTGCTATCAGTGGCCCTTTAAATTTCCTGCCTTCTGCCAAATTTACTTCCCTTAAGTGAAGCCCAGTTATCCCCCCCAATTTACAGTTCATCTATTTTTGTAATTAGAAATACATCCCATTTCAATTCAATTTTAGTACATCAAATTGGACAGAAAACTTCTTGCAGATGTCTACTTTGGTTCTGAGCTTCATAGTCATATATCTTAAATACCGAAAATGTTCTTGAATTTCAGAAACTTTTGAGTGCTTGTTTAACTTTACAGATCCTTTCCCTCAATGATTCTTTATGTTAATAGTAAGGACACCCATGACTTTTGATTTTATTTGAAAAGAATCAAAAATGTTTTGAAAGATCAGCTGTAGAGGTACAAAGAGCAACAAGGTTTTTATTTGTCTGAAGATTAGAGACTCTTGCTATACCACTATATTCTTCCAGGAATCCAAAATATGTCCCTTAGTTTTGTGTCAACATCTATGACAGAAAATAATATTCAACTTGGCTCCCTGAATAAACTTAAACCTCCTGTCTCTATTTGTAATCTTTCATTGAAAAGACAAGCATCTCTCACATGTAGGGATATAATTGGTTGGTTATTTCTAGTTTATGTTTCAAGATAAGCCATATTTTGCATGAGAATACTGTAGTGAAGTGTACAATGAAAGCTTTGTTATACAATCAGTGAACAGGATGCCTTAGGGTGCTGCTTAATAGCTTTCTGACACTCTCAGATTGACACAGAATAGTGAAACTAGATAAAGACTCCTTAGTCTAGAAAAAAAATAGATGTCTCCCCATAGATCGGTGCTGATACAGAAGACAATGCCTAAATAACACAACTGAGCTAATCTGAGTGACTCAAACACAGCAGGGGTAGAATTCCTCAGTGTGCTATGAGGAGAGCCTGATATATTGGGTGGAGCAGTAGACTGGGAGTCAAAATACTTTGAGTTTGAGTCTTAACTATAGAGTCATTGTATGGTGCAGGGCAAGTTATTTAACTCCTTTGAGCACTTGTTTATAAAAAGGGGGTGATAGTCTATATCATGTTGTGAGAAAAGCTCTTGAGATAAGTAGTTATTATTTCTCTCAGGATACTAATGCCAACTTCCACTCTCACTGGCAAGTTGGATTCCTGAGCTAAGCAACATAACTTTCTCAGGGTTTCATTAGTATCACTGAGAGGTTGAGCTATCCTTCTGTAATATTATGGCTGAAGTTTCCACTTTGGTGTGTTTTCCCATATATTAATGATCAATTACAGTTCTAACTCGCATATCATCGACACCTTATAGCGATTGACACCCCAATGTCCTTTAATCAATTAACTTCCATTAACTTTTATGAAGGGATATTTACTAAGAAGATATACTAAAAACAGAAGTATAAGCTTTCCTCTCCCCTTTGCTACCCCAATGTCGGGAGAACAATTTCTCCTAACCACCTTGCTCCTTGGCAAGAATGACTTCAAATTTAAAGTATTTTCGACAAAGCATTGGCAGAACTAATGGGTGATTCCTGTTGACTTCCAAGGATTGGCATATTGGATGTGGGATAGATTCACTGCTGGGGATGCTACTCACTGCTTGAGACTGTGCTGGGAGAACAGAAACCTTACCCTAGAATGTAGCTGCCAGAAATCTGGTGATGTGCTCTCAATACTTTTTGAAGCTCCCAAATTTGCGATTTAGTTCAATTCCTTCCTCCAAGATCAGGAAAGAAATAATAAAAAATAAACAGAAAAGGGCCCAAACTGAATTCATAGAAGAAATACCTACATCAGTGAAATCATAGATCCAGTTCTTAACCTTATCCTCTTTTATTAGGATACTTTCCATATCTATTATTGATTTATTACTATTATTGTTTTGTTCTTTATTTTGTGGAATTTACCTATAAATATTTTTGGAAGAAATGACTATTTTATTGTATGTTTACATTTACTACTCTAGGCTAGAATATAGTACACGTGAATAAACAATTACTTTTCATAATTAAAATAATTTGGATGTAAGTTCATCTTTTGTAGGTACATTGAAAACATTTTCAGCATAATACAAGTAGGAAGTGAGATGAAAGGGATGATATACACTTCATTCAGTTCCCCACATGATTTTGCTTTCTTGTAATAAATTTCAATATTTTGAAATTTTATTATAGACATTTATATGGCTACATCAATATTGAAACAACATATTTGTTTTAATTTTTTATGGATCATATTATGATCAGGCTACTATGGGCAATTGCTCTGTCATTGGTACAGGGAATTTCCTCACCTGTGACTTTCCTGTGTAAATAAGAATGCAAAAACTTTCCTTTTCCTTTCTGCTACAGATTTAAACATTTTTTCATGGAGGTTTTGGTAGCTTGTATTTCTTCTTTGGAGAATTTTTTGTTCATATTCATTATCTATTGTGTGATGGATCTTTTCCTCACATAATTAGACTAGTTCCCTACCTTTCCAACCAGACTGTTATCTGAAACTTGGCACAAAGATTTTTCCAATCCATTTGTTTGCTTTCTACTTCAGGCTACATTGCTTTTGTTTGTGCAAAAGACTTTATTTTATGTAATCCATATTGCCCATTTTATCTCCTTTGATTTATTTTGATCGTCTAACCCTGTTGGGGTCAACAGCTCCTCCATCATTTATGGTTGTGAAAGGCTGATCCTTCCCTGCTCATCTGATTTTTTTTAATTACATGGTTTTATGTATTTATTTATTTTAGGTTTCTGGCAGGTATCCATTTGGAGCCAGACCTAATTTCTGCTAGACTGCTTTCACATTTTCTTAATATTTTTTGTCAAATAATCTTTTCCAGTAGTCGTAGCTTTCAGGTTTAATCTCTGCTATATTATTCAGTTATCTCTGGATTTTGAGTTCCTAACTTGTCCCAGTAGGAGACTTCTCTATTTTTTAGACAGTACCAAAGAGTTTTATAATTACCTCTTTGTAATGTACTTCAAAATCTGGTACTCTTAGATCCCATTCCTTCCTGTATTTCACTATCATTTCTCTTGAGATTCTTGATATTTTTTCCTCAAGGTAAATTTTCCTTTTCTTTTTATGACTCTGAATTAATCTTTTTATTGTTTGAAAAATGAATACATTAATTAATTTTGGTAGTATTGCCACTTTTGTTATGTTGGCAGAGATTATCATTTGAAATGAATATATTTCTAATTATTGGGATCTTTTTATTTCTGTAAAGTGTTTTATAGCTGCAGGCAAATGATTCTTGTATATTTCTTAGTGGATGGGCTTTTAACTATATAATGCATTTTATCATTATTTTAAATGAAATTACTTTCATATCTCCTCTTGCTGCATTTTTGGGGTAACAAATATGTATATGTGTACAATGTGTGTACATAATGCACACATGTGTATATAAATGCATATATCTGTCCCCGGCTATATCATAGACATATGCACATACTGCATATGGATGGTATATGCATAAAATATATAATCTATATATACATATATGTGCATGGATGTATGATATACACATGTGTATAATGTATGTATATATTACTGCTTGTTCAAGCAATTCTATTCCATCCTATCTTTGCCACCAGATTGCTCCCCCTTCCATTACCATCCCCACTCTCACTTATTTTCAATCTCTGTTCATTGGCTCATTTCCTGTGCCTACATAAAAACCTTCATTTGATCTGTTCATCCCTGATACCCTATACCCTTTCTGCCCTTTGACTAAGGGCAGCCTACACTCTCAAATGAATGAGCCCCTCAAAAATGTGGACTATAATAGGTGCCTCCTCTTTCCTCTCATTCTCTTATTAACCCCTTACAACCCAGTTTCTGACTTTATTATTCCACCAAACTGTTATGTTAATTATCTTTTATTTATACTGCAGATAGATTGCTTCTTACATATCTGTTTGCAAATTGTTTCCCCCATTACATTACAGGTTCTGTGGTGGAAAAGACTGTCTCTTGCCTCATTTTGCATTCCCAGTCCTTATCCCAGCCCAGGGGACATTAGTAGTCACTTAATGAATGTTATTGATTGATACTTACTTTAATTGTTAACCTTTAATTATCTCAGGAAAATCTTAATACTTCCCCTAATTTCTTGACTCTTTTTTCCCTTTCAAAAGAATATGTAAAATCCTTGAGAAATACCAGGAAGGAATTCTCATATGGAAACACTAACCCAGTTTGAGATATTTACTAGGGAATTGTAGAAGGGTAAACATCTGGAGAGAGGATAGAGCTGGATAAGTAGATCTGAGGATCATAAACATAAGGATGATAATTGGATAGAGGGGAAACGATGAGATTACTAAGCAAAATAATGACAAAAAACCCCCCAAAAACAGAGCTCTTTGGTATATCCATGGTTTAAGGGCTTAAACTCAATGAAGATCGAGCAATGAAAAGTAAGGAGTAGTGTAAGAGCAAACAAGAGGGATTTGGTTGTAGCTATTTTCCAGGTTCAGGCTAAATTGTGAGCACCTGAAGGTTCAATCCCCTTTGAACTCTGATAGTTCACAGCTGTGCTGAGATATATAGGTTTCATGGGATTGACTCTGTGCCAATCAAGAGCCAAGTCTTCATTATATATACTGGGAGGTTAGTATTTTATTTTGGAGGTTTTGCTTATGAGATGGATCTTGTGATTACTAGGTCAAGACTCTGAATGGCCACATCTTCAGACCCCCTGACTACTCTGATGTAAAGGCTGTCTCAAACCAGGGATGTATGTAAAGTATATAGCAATATTGCTTTGATTTATGCAGTAGAGCCTTGTCTGTTGGTTATTTCTTTGTATTTTCTCTATTTGTTGAATAGATATGAGGCTTGGTAGCTTTGGAAATGTACAAGGTAAAAAGGCTGTCTGGAGGAATTTGGTTGAACTAATTAAAGTGATTGTTGACCCCTCAAAAGTTGTTTTTCCTTTTATAAATGCAGATCTAAGAACCTGTGACGGCAGCCCTCCCTGCCCCCCCACTTTGTATGTCAGGGTGCTTACTGATATAAATGGTGAGACAGATATGTAGGAGGAGAAACCTAGAGAGAAGAGAGTACTTAGAAGAAAATGATGATTGACACTTGCAAAGGTTGCAGAGAGGTCAAGAAGAATGTAGATTAAAAGAAAAAAGCTGCTGGATTTGACATTTTGGAGAGAGCTATTTTGGTTGAATGAAGAGGCTCAAAGACAGACTACAGAGAGTTAAGAAAAGAGTGAGAGAAAAAGTAGAAGCAATGACCATCAGTTTGTAAATGGCATTCTCAAGGAATTTTGCCACAGAATGGAAGAAAGAAATAGTTGGTAACTAGTAGAGTTGGTGGTATCTTCTAGATGGTATAGTGGATAGAGTGTCAGTCATGGAGTCAGGAAGACTTGAGTTCAAATCTGGCCTCAGACACTCCCTAATTGTGTGATCCTAAGCAAAGAAACAAACAAAAAACTCTATCTTAGTTTCCTCATTTGCAGAAGGAACTGGAGAAGAAAATGGCAAATCAGTATCTTTACCAAGAAAACCTAAATGGGTTCATGATGAATTGGACAAGACTGAAAATGACTAAATAAAACAGTAACAAATAGGGACATCTTGTCATGATTTTTAAGGATTGGAGAGAATTAAATTTGTTTATAGGCAACGTGGAAATAGCTAGCAGACAGACTGACTATTAGTGGAGGCATTGGGATGATAGGGAAGACAATCTTCTAGAGAAAATGAGATGCAATTCAATCGAGGATACCTGAATGTGGATTACACATCTCCCAGACTCAGCTCTGAAGTTCACAGTAGACCAACTAATGATCAAAAAATTCAGTGAGAAACTACATTAAGTGAGTGACTCCATCCACCAGAGAACTTATCAAAAGTTGAGCCAGAAGTTCATCAGCAATAGAAAAAAGAGGTCCCTTCCAGGAATTCAAGCATCTGTTTTACCAGAGATAGGATGCAGGTAGGGAAAGGAGGAGAAGGAATAAGCAATTATTAAGTGCCTATTATGCCAAGCACTGTGTTAAGTGATTTACAAATATTATTTCACTTGATCCCAATAACAACCAGTGAAGTATCTGCTATTAGTGATCTAATTTTACAGATAAGCAAACTAATGTGGGAATATGAACTAACTTATTACAAAAGTAGTATTGTCTGAAACTGGATTTGAACTCAATTCCAGACCTATCAGGTTTAGTACTCTATCTACTCTATCAGCTAGGTGTCTCTCATAGACTCTGAGGTTCTTTGTCAGAAGTACTAAAGAATGATGTTCTCCTTTAAGGAAACCCCAGGGTAGTTAAAAAGCTCCAAGATATAAACCTTTGATACTTTGGAGAGAGCCAGTCAGCAGCAACAAATATAGTATTGATCAACTTGGTGCTGCAGTGCTCAGATCTAGATAGTTTAGATCTAGGGACAGCAAAGTTGACAACCCCACCCAAAAGTGCAGCTGGGTGGAACCTGGCCCTAGTGTAAAGTATCAATTCAGGAATTAAACCAAGAGGTATAAGTAAATCTGAGAATATATGAATGAATGTTAAAAATTTTTGCAAGTATGACTTCATAACTCTAAGCAAAGACTCGAAAAATAATTCCACAAGGACTGTTTAATATCCAGAAGAAAAGAAGCAAAAGGTTAAAAAAATAATAAAAACTCTGGAGTAAAGAATTCAGATACTGAATAATTTAAAAGAGAAAGCTGCAAACCTTACCCCATAAATGGGCTCTCTCCAAAAATAGACGAAGAAGATATCAAGAAATCATAAATACAATCTGCCCAGGTATATTAAAACCAGAGGATAAAGTAAAGTTATGAGAGCATCTCCTGAAAAGATCCTCTAAAGGAAAAGTCACACTTATGTCATAGCCAAAATCTAACATTTTCAGGTCAAAGGAAAAAGAAATATTGCAATCATCTAGAAAGAAAAAGAAATTGTTCAGGTACCAAGGAATTATAATCAGAATCACACAATGTCTGGATGGTTCTTTTAAAAACAAAAGGAGACCTTGAAATACAGTATTCTAGAAGGCAAGAAATATAGGTAGGAACTTTGAGATAACAAAAGGAAGAGCTCAGAAAAAAAATACTAGAAAGGTCAATCAGTTTAACCAATTGGAATGAGTTTATGATGTAGTGCTAACATTCCAAAAGGAGAAGAAAAAGTGTCCCCGCAGCAGCTTAATATCTTAAAAGAATATTGAGGGAGTTAAATAAAAAAGGGAGGTCCCAGGAATGGATTAGTTTTGTTCTAAGAATCTTATGAGGGAAAAAGAAAAAAAGTAAGACAAAAAGATGTATGTTAACATGGAAAGCAAGAAGAAGGGAAAGGAACTATATTTTCAGAATTTCAATTGATAAGAAAATATAACCATGGAGAAAAGGATGGAAGGAGTTGCTACCAGATAAATCCCATGTTTATTTGAAAATGACAAAGGAGAGATGAATACACTTAAAAATATTAAACTAAAAAATATTAAAGCAAATAGAGATGATGAAGTGGGGTGGGGAGTAGGTTAAGGAAGGTAAGAAAATAATAACAAAGACGGGATAGTGACAATTAAACTTGCAAGTCCTGAAAAGTGTATGGGGAGTGGGGAGTGGACAGGAGGAAAAAAACTAGAACCTAAGGAGTTGCTTTAGATTGCCTTTTAAACAGTTTGGGAATAGCTGAGCAAAGTGGATGTTTAGAAAAATGAAATGCAATATCATTGTGGTGAAAGAAATGACATATTCCTGAGAATCCAGAGACTGTGAAATGATACAGAATGAATTGGGCGGGTCTAGCAGAACAAATTTTAAGAGAGCAACAGCATTATGAAGGAAATCAACATTTAAGGATTTAATAATGTTGATCAATGCAATAAGAAAGTTGCCAGAGGATCTGTGATGAAGCCTGTTTTTCACCTCCTGACAGTCATGAAAGACAGAGGAAGAGCTACATAATTTTGGACATGGACACTCTGTGGCTTCATTTTATTTTAATTTGCTTAATTGCTACAGTTTCCCCTCCCCCTTTTTCTTTCTTTCAGTTTTCTATCCATAGAGGAGGGATTTAATATTAGCAACAGTGTTGGGAAAAAAGAGGCCACTGTAATTTTTTTTAATATATAGAAATATCAACAAACATGTATTGACTACCTTCTGCGTGCCAACCTCTGTTCTTTGGGACAGGAAGATATTCAGAAGAAAGTGCAGAAAAAGAAGGCAATTTTGAAAGGATCATTTTATAAACAGTATTAAATCATAGATTTATGGTTTCTTGCAGAATCTTTTTGCATTCTACTATGTGTATGGAAATAGTCTTTTATGGTATTTAAGTTCAGAGCAAAAAAACTCAAAGATTAAATAATATAATAAAAAATAAAAAGCACTTTACAAACCTTAAGAAAGGAAGAGAGGATTTCTATAAAGCAGACATGATGTGAGAATATATTACAGGTATGGTGGCAATCGGTGCGAAAGTACTATAAATAGCATGTGTGTGAGACTGTTCCTATTTGGTTGGACCACTGAGTGAGATAAGAGAGGGTAACGTATAATGAAGATGAAAGACTATGTTGGACCAATTTTTAAAGACTTTACAGCCAAATACAATAGTTTATATTTTATCCTAGAGATGCCTGGCACCCATTGGAATTTACTTAGTAGGTAGTAATTTAGTCAAATCTGTGCTTAAGGAAAATTGCTTTGGCTAGTGGATTAGCCAGATGATAAAACAGTGATATAATCTGATCCCAATTATTGCTGGATCAGGCAAGAGCTTAAATGGTGCCCTGGTTCCAGTACTCTTGAGCATCAGAGACCCTGAACTACTTGACAATAGCTTGTCAGTAACTTGTCAGTGGGTGTAGTTTCAAATTCACTCCTGTTCGAGACTGTTCACAGCTTGTGTTCTTGAATCCCTGGGTCATTTGGATTGTGGAGCTGTACTTGCCACCTTTCAGTACTCTGAGTTGTAGACATCTTTGCTCAAAAAAGACCAATTAATTTTTCCTGGCTATCCACTAGATCTGTCTGCCTACTGTTGTTTCTTGGCATTTCACATTTAATTCACTCTTTAGAGATGGAATACTGTCATCTTATTTCTACCTTACTTTCAGGAGACACCTGAAATTCCATTGCCATTAACCTTTCAATACTTTTCCCTGTGGATTCTCTATGAATCACAGAATTATTCATGAGTTCTTTTAGGGAGTAAGTTACCGATAAACAATGCAAAATACTTTCACGCAGTGCTGCACAACATAGAATAAATCAATAATACACACAATATAATACAGAACAACTGAAGTCAGAGATCTAGGCAGCTCTGACACTTCTGTTCATTAGTGAGGGGAATAGTCCAAGGTCGCTAATGCTCACTTAGGAAATGTACTGTTTTCTGAAAACATGAACATAATTCCTACAAGATCCAAGAACACCATGTGTCTATTTTTTTATGTCCTGAGGGATACAGGTCTTTGATGTTAAAGGCATTTTTGGTATATTCATGTGTTTGATTGGTTCTGACTAGTTATTGCAAACTGCTTATTCTATTTAAGAAGTTAGGTAACTAAATGACAGAAATAAGAGTTTCATTTGACAAAATAAGGTCACTTTTTTGTATAGGAGTTGAAATAACTTCTGTAAAGTTCAGTTGGCTGTATAGATTTGACGTTATCATTAGCAATTAATTCTTTAGAATTAATTATAATAGAACTAAATACTTTTTTCAGATTTAGAAGGTAGAGGATGAGAGGAATTGCATGGAGTGATGCAGAGCCAAGAAAACAGTACGTACAGTGATGAAAATAACATGTGAAAACAACAGGAAAATGCAGCTGAACTCAGATTAACTGCAATACCTAATCTTAGTCATAGAGAACTAGATGCTAGAATATATTTTTCACCTGTCAATAGAAAGGTGAAGTTCTATTGGGGTAGAATGTTCCAAATTATGTCAGACATGCTTGCTTGGTCAGTTGCTTTTGCTTACTGCTTTTCTTTGTTACAAGGGAAGATTTTGTCAGTATAGTACATTAAGAAATGGTTGTAGTGAAAATAAACAAAAAGTATCGCTAAAAACTTTTTCAAATAGTTAAAAGAAGCATCTCTAGTCATAATAGAATGAAGGTGTTTTATTGTTTATAATAATGAAGCTATTAAAAACTAAAGAAAATATTGTTAAGCAAAGTACTCCATTGTGCTGATAGATTTTTTTAGCTAAAAAAATGATTATTTTTCCTCAAAATTATCTAGTGCAGTTTGAGAAGAAATAAATATTTTCTTCAAAATTGCGACAAATTAAAGATTTAGAATTAGTATCAAGCCCAAGGTCCTGTGTCTTAATCAAAGAGCTGAAACATACTAATGATGGTGGTAGTAGTAGTAGCAGCAGTATTTATATAGTATCTACTATGTGCGATCTGCATTGCTAAGTGCGTTACAAACATATTCTTAGCTAATTCTCACAACAAATCTAGGAGTTAAGTGCTATTATCATCCCCAATTTTTAGTTGAGGAAACAGAAACAAAGAGAAGTTATACTACTTGCCCAGGGTCTTTTAGCTAGTAAATGTCTGAGACTAGGATTTGAACTCAGGTCTATCCTACTAGATACCAACTGCCATATCTACTGTTCTATCTAGCAGCCTCTCTAGCCATACATAAATGATAAAATATACAAAGGTCTAGTATTCTTATCAGGATTATAGCATTCAAAGACCCAATGCCCTAATGTCTCTGTCAACAAAACAAAACAAAACACAGCCTACACTTTGAAGATAAATCTTTTGGATACACTCTAAAAACATCCAGGATCCTAATTCTATCAAATTTCCATAAATTAACTTTGTTATTCCTCTACTTGTTAGCTTCTGCCATCAGATCATGCCATCTTTATCCATTTCCTATTATAATGACTCCTCAACCTTTGTCATCTAGTCACACCACCTCAAATTTAGTGATAGAGTAGAAAACATGTACTTTCCATGGTTATATTTCCTTATTCTCAAAGCTCTTTGTAATTCTAATCATCTCTATCCTTCCCTGCTTCCACAATAACATAGTTCGGCCAGTACTCAACTAATTCCATTGCAGTTTTGTAAAATATCATGCTCATGCAATACACGTGCCTTGCTTTCCACTTTTACTTTCAGATGATTCCTCTATCTTAATTTGTCAGTGATTTTCCCTGCTTCAAAGTGCAAATGGTACACAGGTACCACTCTATCACCATACTTTTTAATCTACTGATCTCTAGTAGGTCATTTGAACAACTTTATCAAAATCCAAAATAGAGTTGTAGTCTTCCTTTTTATCCAAATTGTATCCCTCCTGAGAAAACTATATGATCTCCTTGGTGAAAACCATGAAAACATGAAGGATATTAATAATTATTCATTAAAAATTGTGTATAAACCTATATATCCTAGATGATGACATGAAGTTCAAAGGACAACTTCTCAAATTAGGTTCCTCATCTCTACCTATCCAACTCCAAAGATATAGAGACAGAGACAGATAGCTTTATATAGGTAGAAATAGGTGGAAAAGATTATCTAGGAGAGGACTCTGTGAAGATGGCAGAGTAGATCAGAAAAATTTCAAGCTCTCAAGATTTTCCTCCACAAAAGAGATAAAATAGTACCTTAGGGTGAACAATGTGACAGTAAAAATAAATAAGAATAGGGCACAACAGGAATCTTTCTGAGATAATTTGGGAAGATCAGAAGAAAAATCCCAAGATCAGGTTTGGTCCCAAAGAAGAGTAAACACCTCCAGTCTAGGGTCCCCTTTAACACCAAGTGGCAAGCCCTAGGGTTGGTTGATTTGAAAGGCTGCCTAAGCCCTAGGCACAGGAACTGTTAACCCTGTGATAGTAATAGGGAGTTCAGCATCTGAGCTCAGATAAGATGGAGGGAACCTCTGCTGACAAGGAATGCCAGACTCAGCTATGCTGGGAAGAGCCCTGGAGGTGAGAAGCAAACAGCACATTCCTAGTGAGTGCAGAAGCAGTGGGGCAGAAAGCTCCTGGCTATGGGCACTCACAGGAGGTTGGAGGTTTGGCTTTGGTTCCAAGCAAGAGGGAAGAACTGAAGATCTGGGGTGAGAGGCACCATCCTCCATAACCCAGGGCTAGAGGTGATTACAAAAATTAAGCTATTACCACAAAAAATGCACAGGCAAAAGAGAAAGAATTCAACCATAGAAAGTTATAAGAGGAATAGAGAAGACAAGGCTTCATCTTCAGAGGAGGGTATTGAGGTAAATAAAATCTCCAAAGAGTAACATCAAATGGTCACCTGGTCATAGAATATATTAAAAAAAAAAAACTTTAAACATCAAATGAGAGAGACAGAAGAAAAATTAAACAAAAAGAACAATCTAAGAAAAACAATATTATTAAAGGAAAGTCAACCAATTAGTAAAGGGGATCCAGAAACTTAAGGAAGAAAATGACACCTTGAAAATTAGAACTGGGCAAGGCGAAGGCAGTGAAATTAGATCAAGAAATAATTAAGCAAAATATGAATAATGAAAAAAATAGAAGAGAAAGTAAAACATCTAAGAAAAACAACAGATATGGAGAACATATCAAGAAAAGAAAACAAAAATAATTGGATTAACCGAAAATTATGATAGAAAGGAATCTTGATACAATAATATAAGAAAAAATAAAAAAAAATTGTCCAGAAGCATTAGAACAAGGAAGGAAAGTAGAAATAGAAAAAGAAATTATCAATCACCACTTAAAAGACCCCCTATGAGGAAAACTCATATGAATATTACAGTCAAATTCTGAAATCCCCAGCTCAAGGATAAAATATTAAAAGCAACAAGAATAGAACAATTTAAATACAATGGCACCACAATTAGAATCACAGAAGAACTAGCATCAGAGACATTAAAGGACCCCAGGTCTCAGAAAACTTTATAATGAAGAGCAAAAGAACTGGGGATCTGGCCAAAAATATACCTAGCAAATTAAGCATAATTCTCAATGAAGAGAGATGGAATTTGATCAACTGTCAGACTTTCAAGACTTTTTTTAAAAGAAAAAAATCTGAACTTAATAGAAAGTTTGACATACAAGAGCCAAGAGAAACATCAGGTACATGCCAAAGCCTGATTACAAGGGATTCAATAAGGACAGACCACTTACTTATATATAAAATGTGAAATGTATGTCTAAGATTATTATTAATAATTGGGTAGCTCATAAGAAAGATTGCAGTAAACCTAAGTATGATATGAATTTAAAAAGTAAAACCACTTAGGAACAGCTAAAAAGAGTAATTCTTTTATACAAATGAGGTGTAAGAGGAAGAATTGATACAGAAGAATTAGATAGGAGAGGAGGGCTGGTAGTCCTGGTAACCTGCTTTCATCAGAAATGAATTTAAGAGAGAACAATACATACATACACACACATTTAGAACAGTATAAAAATCTTCTCAATTCAGAAGAAATAAAATGGTAAGGGGGTAGGGATGGTGGAGAGGACAAGGGAGGGATCTTTAGAAGGGAGTGTGAGGGAAGAGGTAAAAGGGGGTATAGAATGATGTTTAGATCAATGGAAATGGGAGGATAAGGGGAGGGTGAGGGAAAAGATTATAGGGGGTGATATAAGAGTGTTTAAATTTATGGGAATGGGAAGATGGGAAGGGATCCTTGGAGGGGGGAGGCCAAGGTAGCCAGTAGAAGTAAAGTAGAGGAGGTAGAAGGGATAGGGAACGAGATATGCACTGACATGAAAACAAAGATTAGGAGTAGAATTTGTTAGGGAAAGTATATGTCTATACATATCTATACAAATATGTGCATATATATGTGTATCTAGGCATATGTCTATATTTATATAGCAATATATCTACACTTAATTGTAGCCTTCAGTGGGTGGGGGGACAGGAAAAGAACAAAATAAAAAGTGCACAGAAGAGAATAAAAACTTATAAGGAATCAAAGAAAAGGACAGCTCTCAACACAATATATAATATTTATCTTACAGGCTTTCTTGAAATAAAAGTTTATTGTGACGTATTTTGAATCCTGTCCTATGTTCTGCTATGTACATGGCATTTTTTCTTTTCTTACTTTGTATATTTTCCCCCCTTGTTCTATATTTACATTCTGGTGAATAGTGTGTGTGTGTGTGTGTGTGTGTGTGTGTGTGTGTGTGTGTGTGTAGTTATGGAGAAATATATTTGCACTTAATTTTAACCTTCTGGGGGGATGTGAAGAATAAAGTAAAAACGTGCACAGCAAAAAAACCAAAAAAAAACCCAAAAGAAAACTTAAAAGGAAGCAAAAAAAGATGGACAGCTCTCAACATAATGTGTAGTATTTATCACACAGGCTTTCTTGAAATGAAAATTTATTATATATTTTGAGTCCTCTCATTTTCTGCTGTGTACATGGCATGCTTTATCCCCCCTTTTTTCTTTGTATTTAAGTTCTAATATTTAAGCTTATGATATGTTTTTGTTTCTTTTCTCTATTCTATATTTGTGTTCTAGTGTTGGAGTCTAAAATAAAATAAAAAAAGGAATAGGTGTAGGTATGAACATAGCTATAAGCAAATAGATATAGGAATTTTTACTTTATACTTATATCTGTACAGAAAAGTTTGGAGAATTTCATCATTATATAGATTAGATGATATAATTTTCAGTCGGAGTAACTGTGAGAGAATTGAAAATTGTATCTATGGAAAAAAGTATAGCATTTTAAAAATAGAGAGAGAGAGAGAGAGAGAGAGAGAGAGAGAGAGAGAGAGAGAGAGAGAGAGAGAGAGAGAGAGAATGAATCAGACATACAGATAAAGATATGGAGAGAGACAGAGACAGGTGAACAGAATAATTTGAGTGGCTGTCTTTCAAGTTTCATGGCATAGTCTAGGCAGTGTCTCTTTTTACCTGTGGTATTACACTGATTGGCTTAAATCAACCTGTTTCATATTCTTATGGATTTTACAGAGAATGTTTTGAAGTACAAGATGATATGCACACGCACACACACACATACATATATATGTATACACCAACACATATATATGTGTGTATGGATAGATATTTGCATAGTGTTTATATATGATGTATCTATAAACACAATACGCATGTATATGTTTATATATGTGCATATATATCATATACACTTCAAGGATCTGTCGCTTAATAATGCGAGTGCTTCCTCCATGAATTCAATTTATAATCCCTGTAGAATTTCTGTGCTGAAAAATTCATCAACAAACCAACCTGGAGATGAAGGTATCTAAACTTATCTAAGATTGTTCCTTGAGAAGCAAACATAGAGTCCCTTAGGGGCTCATACCTGAAGCTTTTCTAGGTTGCTTCAAACCATCAAAACCTGCTTTCCATTGGCATAACTTTTGAAAACTCAGTGCTATATCCATGCCATGGTGAAGTCTTGGCGTTCTATTTTCATGAAGTTAGATAAACAAATAGATAATAATAGCTCATATTTATTTACACTTATTATGTGCTAATTTTGCTAACTGCTTTATAATTATCATCTCATTTGATTCTCAGAACCTCCCTTGGAATGAAGTATTATTTTTACCCTCATTGTTACACATGAAGACTCTTAAGGCAAACAGGGGTTAAGTGACTTGCCCAGAGTCACATAGCTAGTTAAGTGTCTGAGGTTAGATTTTTAACTCCAATCTTTCTGGAGCTCTATCCACTGCACCAACTAGCTGTATACGAAGATAGATAGATGTATGTGCAATCATTTGGGGGGGTGTGTGTGAGTGTGTGTGTGTGTGTGTGTGTGTGTGTGTGTGTGTGTGTGTGATGGACAAACACTGCAGACAGAAAATAAGTTGGTCTTATTCTTAATTCTAATAGGGTATTGGGGCAGATTGCTTTGCAGAAAATTTATAGTGTTTTTGTGGCTCCAAATTGCTGCCATCAAGAAGTCTACTTCTCAATTTTTAAAGAAGCATTATAACTTTAAAAGACGAATACCATGGTTTTCAAAGAATCAGAATAATTCCTAGTCCAAAGAACAATGGAAAGAAATTAACAGAAAATTAACAAGGATTTCTCTTTCAAAAATGAAACCTATTAAATGAATACTAAAACATTCATAAGAAGCTCCCGTATATTGCTGACCCTTTATGGATCAACCTATTGAAAGATACAAGTAAGAATTCTAGAAATTGAGAACAGGGGAATGTGTGGCTTCATTTCTCTAATCAAGTCACAATTACCCTAGTTCAAGTCCTTATTATCTCTCACCTGGCCTTTGCAACTAGCTTCTTCATTGATCTTCCTTTATTGAGCCTCTCCACTCTGAAATCTATCTACCACACACATTGATATTACTAATCACAGGTCTGACCTTGTAACTCCTCCACTTAATAAAATTTAGTGGTTTCCCATTAATGCAATTTTTTTTATGCAATATTGAAAATTCTTGACAATCTGGTTTCAGATTGCATTTCTAGTTTGATGATTTGTTATTCCTCTTTAAACACAATATATTCCAGACAAACTGGCAGGCTTGCCAATCCTCTTTTGGATCATTTTATTTCCCACCTTTGTGTCTTTGCACAGGCTGGCCCTCATTCCTGGGACATTCTCTTTCACTTTCTCTATGATTTTTAATCCTTATCTTTCTTCAATACTCAAGGCAAGTGTGATCCTCCTTTAAAAGGCTTTTCACGATTTCACTTGTCATACTGCTTTTATGTAGCATGAGAAAATGAATGTAGAGTTAACCTAGGAATCAAGAAGACCTACATTCAACTAGTGCCTCTAATACATCCTGGCTTTGGGACACCGGGCAAATTATTTAACCTTTGAGTGCCTTCAATGTATTGTATGTGATTATAATTTGTAGAACAGGTAATAATCAGCTTTTGTAAGAATAGTTCCTTACTAAGAGTTACCTACCCAGATGATATAATAAATCCGGTTCAAAATAACACAAACTTATATTTACTTATCTCTAAACATGGTGATCCCTTTCCTCTGTTCTCCTTTTCCCACATAGATGAGCTCCTTGAGAGCAGGAATTCTTTCATTTTTATCTTTGAAGCCCCAGGGCCTAACACATAGTAGGCACCTAATAAATTCTTGTCAGACTTTTTAATTAAAGGCAAAAACCATGAAATAATGGATTTACCAAAAGCACAGGCATTTATAAGCTGAAATGACAACAGCCCAGTATGAAAATACCCAGCTCTGCTAGCTAGCTACACAGACAAGGCATTATTAAACTGTAGAAGAAAACTAACACATGGTGGGCATCTTCAAAAAATCTGCCAGAACACAGTTTGAAAAAACATACTATAGTCATGGGTCACAAAATAAACTGAGACATAGCAAAACAGACTGCCAGAGGATAACAAACATTTGAATATAAATGAAAAGAAACTTTGCAGACACAGCATAACAAAAAGTCCAATTAACAAAACTAACCATATGCTACCACCAGAGTGGTTGGACACACTGTAAAAAAATCATACATTAGTCGTAAAGGGATCTCTAGTGAAATAGCTTTATCAGACTAAATGGAACCATTGCCAAAATGATATGCTGCTTAGTTAAAAGTGTAATCACTCTAAATGTCCTCTGATGGAATATCTATCAAGGAGTGAAAAGAAGTAATAAAAAACTGAAGCAACGCTTGATGTAAGATTAACAATGACCCACCATAGAATCTTTTGATTCTATAATGATGGTGAATATAGTCCCTAAAATTATTTAGAAATATTTTAAAAGCTTACTATTCTATATGATGAATTAGAATTTGTGATTCATTTTGCTACAATGGACATGAATAGTAAGAGATTCTATCTTGGGCAGCTCTTTCTCATTCATTCTATGAATAACTGTCGCAACATCTGAACTGTTAGGCTTCTGTTTTCATTAATTATTTTTGCCATAGATGTAATCTATGGCATTCCTACATAATTTGTAGGAATTTGGTCATTGGTATTCCTACACAAGTAAACTCTTCCTACTAATGTGGGTTGACATAATATGTGCAACTTATAGTCCTAGAAAGTTGCTTAGAACACTGAAAAGTTCAATGACTTTTCTTGGGCCACATAACCAGTATGTGTCAGTGGTGGAATCTGAACCTAAGTTTTCATGGCTCCAGGTTGAGTCTCTATCCACCATGATATGTTGCCTTCACTTTTCTGTGTTAATGTGTTTACATTCCTAAAGGAGTGCTTGTGTAAATTTTTATGCCTCTGAAATTTTAGTGCTTTTGAGCAAAGTTTCTTTCCTTCTGTCCCGGTTCTAGTTTTGTAACATCATAATGTATTCGTCTAGTGAGGGAGTCTAATTACCCTCATGAAACCAATAACAAAATAGTATTTATTTGTGTACTTCACAACTTCCTCTAATTCTGTAGTCTACATCATAAGTTCTTGTTTTTCCCTTCTTAAGGTTGTTATGATTTTTCTTTGCTCTGGTGCTCAGCAAAAGGGAATAAAAAATTTGATCTGTCCCAATATTTTGTTTCAAGTATGTGGGGACACTATATTTTCCCTCACAACATGGAATTGTACTTATTTGTCTATGGAAGAATCTGGGATGTGGTGTCACTACATTGCATTGAACTTGGCTTCAAGAAAGAAGAAAGTCTAACCCAGGAGAAACCCTTAATGAAAAATGAATGAAAGGCACAGAACTGAATGTTCTTAAAGATATCCTTGGATACTTTAAATATCTGCATTGTGAATCTCTCCTGATACCTCTTCACAAAGTTTAGTATCTCTGGTTTGGTTACTGTGCTATCTACTATTTCTTTGTTTTGTGATGAAATATTGATCAGAAAAGGCTGAATTAATTTCTCAGAAATCTCTTTTGGCCTAAAAGAGCATTTGCAATCTCTCAACTTCTCATTCATAAAGAAATGGTTATTACATAATTAATAGGAAACCACAAAAGACAAGACAAATGTGATTTTTCTTCAAATAGACATGTAGTATTACATACTGTATGCATAAATCATAGTTGTTGTTTTAACTTTCCTTTGAAAGCATTGGATTCTTGTTATGTCTTAGGTGAATTAAATTCCTTGACTATCATTTCAAACGTGGGATTTTGAATTCTACTTAAAGAAGGGTTGTTTTATAATTTTTAATTCTTATATTTATATATGAAATATCATTAATATTATAATTCTATAATTCTTAAGTATATTGTCTAAGAAAAGATCTTTTATTGATAATTCAAAATAAAATCAATTGATCCTGTGAAATGGAATGAGAAAGATGTGTTATGATTTTCTTGGACTATTCTCTGTTTTAACCATTAGTGTTCACCCAATTGGAACAGTAAGGCTAAAAATAATCCAATTAAATAACAATAATATATTTTAAATCAGCATTGAACAGATGGCAAAATACCTTGAATTCATCATTAATTAATGTTCATTTAGCAACCACTGAGAAAATATTTCTGCACTAGGTGCTTAGAGAAGAGGAAAGAGTGCCATTTTTTATACTACAAGCACCTGAGGTCTAGTCATTATGAAGTACTTTGTAATATGTGAATTATTATTTTTATAGTACAAACCCTAGCTGGTAAACTGTGAATTTCAAGGATCTTTTCACAGTGGCTGAACTCAGCTGGAGAGTCCTAGTGATAAGAAAATCAGATACTGAGACTTTTACTATTTATGAGTCACTGAAAAGCTAGAGTTTACATTTCCCTTTATTTTTTATGTGTAAGCAAATACACAACAGTTTCCAAATAAATAGAAATAGACTTTTTTTCTGGTCTTATAAGACTATCTGCACATACTCCACTGAAAATTCTACAGGGACATATTACATGTGTGCACACATGCATACATGTACACATAAGTGCACTTAGGTGTGTAGACATAATAAAAACATACATGTGCATATGTTGATATATAATACATGGAGTATTATATCTAAATAAATTTACACATGATGGCATGATATGCATGCATACATACATGCATGTATATACATATATAATGTGTGTATATTTGCTCATTTTATCTACCCCTCCCTCCAACATTTTTGCTGTTATATATAGACTTTGTGTCTCCCTTTGAACTCTGTATGTTTATGATAATTGTTTTAGACATTTGTTGGTTGGAATTGGAACACATCAATATGTTTGCTCATGATGATCTCCCCTTTACGAAAACAAGTGTTTCTGAGAAATAAAAAAAAAGAAGATTATTTGGGGAAAGGGTTGATAAAAATAAAAATGAATCATTGCTTTCTCAGAAATAAATGAGAATTTTTCTACTTTTCTCAGTTTTCTTTATTTAGCTGTTGTTGTCCTTCATAATGGATTTTATTTCCTATTTTTCCCTTGTTACTACCCCTCCTCTCCTTGTTTGTCCCGGCTTCTAATTTTTTTCCATCTTAACTGACAAATCTTGTCATTTTCCCCTTTGCAATGTGTTTGTATCCATTCCTCATTTTCCATTTCCACTGACAGCACTGTACTGCAGGCCTCTGACATCAGGGGCTAGGATGAGTTCTTAATGGCATTGAGAGGGGGTTAGGGAAGGAGTATTCACTAAATTCAAGCCTAGATTGATATAACTGGAGAGCCATGTACACAGCAGCTTGGCAAAGGAAAGGGGAACAGGAAGTGCTGATGAAATTAACAAAGCAGCAAAGCTCTGAGAAATAGCAGGGCTGATGGGAATTCTGTGGAGCTGAAGTCATTACAATGTCTTGAATGTTTGCTATGTGCTTTGCTTGTCTTTCACTCCTCCTATCCTGAGAAACCTTCACCACCATAGCATAGGTCTGCCATAGAGTGTTAGCTGGGCACTGGCACCTATGACTTCACTTCTGGATGAGGTACTAGCCTCTAGTTAGCTTACTGGGACGATGGATAGAGCATTTTTTTGGGAGTATGGAACACTTGAGTTCAAATCTGGCCTCTGACACTTACTAGCTATGAGACTTTGGACAAATCACTTGATGTCTCCTCCTCATCTGGTAGAATGCGAATAATGATAAAATCTACCTCTCAGGGTTGTTGTGAAGATCAGATTAGGTATCATAATTATAGCACTTTGAAAACTTCAATATGCCATATAAATGTTATCTATAATAATAATTATTATCATTATTAATTTTATTCCCTTCAAATCTGTCCAGCATCTGCTTCCACATCAAACTTCCTAAAACATACTATAAGGGTGTAATTCTTTTACTCAGTAAATTCTAATGGTTTCCCCCTACTTGACTTTACATAATTTGCCCTCAATTTCCCTTCTGACCTTTGTCTTTCATTATTTTCTGCTGCATATTGTAGGTAAAGTGGATTTTAGTGTATGTAAGGTGGATTTTGTTATTTTTTTTTAGTTAATATTTCCCAGGATGATAGATACTAGTTTCCAGGATCCATGGTCTTAACAATCTACTAGTTCCCAGGCTCATGACTTGTAAATAATTTCACCTTGTTTGCACATCATATTATAATTTTAAGACAATGTAAACATTTCAGTTAAGTTAGTAAAGAGCAAGCACATGATATTGCTAAAGTTAATGTAAACTTGTGAGACTATTGCTGGCAATTTGCCTTCTTTGTGCTCTCCTCTATAAATCAAGTGGGCACTGATTAGTAAGTGGGGAATAGGAATGCACAAGGGGAATGTGCATGTGTGCGTGCCTTGACTAGCCCTCATCAAAGCTTAGGGGGAACCCACAGGGGAATGCATAAGCTGGAATTCTCTGTGTGCCTTGATCAGACCCCACCAAGGCTTGGGGAGATTTGTGAATAAGTGTGTTAGTCTTAACTGATCCCCATAGAGACTTAGGGAAATTGTAGGAATTATAGTTCCCACTATATTCTCTCCCATCCCTGTGAGAGAGTAATTATGGGATGCTGTAGAAGTTGTGCTCCCATTATCAGCAACCCCACTGAGAAGAGAAAAATGAGCTAATTAATATAAATCCTATCATTTCTGTATTCCTTTCTTCCTATCTGCCCAGATCAAGTGTGAATCCACTAGAAAAGTTCCCACTCCTGTGCCCCCTGGTATACAATTGGCATAGTTGCTGTTACCTATCTTACAATACCATTCTACTCAGGATAAACTAGTTTATCTTGTGTCACTGCATCATGCCTTTTCTTTTTCTTGTCTCCATCACTTTGTTTATGTCATTCACCCCATTAAGAATCTGCAAAGTCTTCAAAGTACTATTTAAACATAGCCACATCTGTGAAATGAGACTTAAAAACCCCAGCTGGAAGTGAGTTTTCTTTTCTTGTAGTTGTGAGCAGGACAGCATGGGATAGTGAAAGAATGTGGATTTGAAAAGATAAGACAACCAATCATTAACGTGACCTTGACAAGTCACTTGGCTTCTCTGAGTCCCAGTTTCATCTTCTGTAAAAGTAAAGCATTGGACAAGACTTGTCTGCAGATCAAAATCTTTGTTCTCTTACTTCACTGAATTGAGATTGAGTCTTCATTAGAATCCTGGATAGGTTATTTGTTTTATCTTACAACTTCCAGGTAATTCCTTTTTCCAGGTAACAGCATCTCACTTTGGCTTTGACTCCATATAACAGCTGTTCCCTACCCTAACCCCACAGGATAATGAGGTCACCTGAAATTTTATCATCATACTGATTGACTCAGATGTTGATACTCAATCCTTTCTCAACTTGACTTCAGTTGCTTCTGCTCTCTGTGTGGAAAGTTGGAGGGGGAATATTAAATGCCTCTCCTAACCCTCCTTTATAGAAAGCTCAGAATCTTCCTGGTGATTTCATTTTTTGTAGATTTCCTGTAGAAGGAAAATATTTCCTATAGAAAAGATTTTTTTTTTTTAAGTATCCTTTAGAGTTTTCTTTTTTTTTTTATTAAACTTTTAACATTTATTTTCACACAATTTTGGGTTACAAATTTTCTCCCCTTTTTTCCCCTCCCCCCCCAGACCCAAGCTTTCTAATTGCCCCTGTGACCTATCTGCTCTCTCCTCTATCCTCCCTCCCTGCCCTTGTCTCCGTCTTCTCTTTTGTCCTGTAGGGCCGGATAGCTTTCTTGACCCCTTAACCTGTATTTCTTGTTACCCAGTGGTAAGAACATTACATTTGGTCCTAACACTTTGAGTTCCAACTTCTTTAGCTCCCTCCCTCTCTACCCCTTCCCCTTGGAAGACAGGCAGTTCAATATAGGCCATATCTGTTTAGTGTTGCAAATGATTTCCATACTAGTTGTGTTTTATAGGCCTAACTATATTTCCCTCCATCCTGTCCTGTCCCCCATTACTTCTATTTTCTTATGGTCCTTTTCCTCCCCATGAGTGTCAACCTCGTATTGCATTCTCCTCCCCATGCCCTCCCTTCTATCCTCCCCCCCATCCTGCCTGTGCCCCTGTCCCCCACTCTCCTGTATTATGAGATAGGTTTTCCTATCAAAATGAGCGTGCATTATATTCTTTCCTTTAGTGGAATGTGATGAGAGTAGACCTTGTGTTTTTCTCTTGCCTCCCCTCTTTATCCCACCACTAATAAGTCTTTTGCTTGCCTCTTTTATGAGAGATAATTTGCCCCATATAACTTCTCCCTTTCTCCTCCCAATATTTCTCTCTCACTGCTTGATTTCATTTTTTTTTTTAGTATATGATCCCATCCTCTTCAATTCACTCTGTGCACTCTGTCTCTATGTATGTGTGCGTGTGTGCATGTGTGTGTGTGTGTACTCCCACCCAGTGCCCAGATACAGAAATGTTTCAAGAGTTATAAATATTGTCTTTCCATGTAGGAATGTAAACAGTTCAACTTTAGTAAGTCCCTTATGATTTCTCTTTGTTGTTCGCCTTTTCATGGTTCTCTTCGTTCTTGTGTTAGAAAGTCAAATTTTCTTTCCAGCTCTGGTCTTTTCATCAGGAAAATTTGAAAGTCTTCTATTTCATTGAAAGACCATGTTTTCTCCTGAAGTATTATATTCAGTTTTGCTGGGTAGGTGATTCTTGGCTTCAGTCCTATTTCCTTTGACTTCTGGAATATCCTATTCCATTCCCTTCTATCCCTCAATGTAGAAGGTGCCAGGTCTTGTACTATCCTGATTGTATTTCCACAATACTTGAATTGTTTCTTTCTAGCTGCTTGCAATATTTTCTCTTTCACCTGGGAATTCTGGAATTTGGCCACAATGCTCCTAGGAGTTTCTCTTTTTGGATCTCTTTCATGCAGTGTTCTGCGGATTCCTTGAATATTTATTTTGCCTTCTGGTTCTAGAATCTCAGGGCAGTTTTCCTTGATAATTTCATGGAAGATGATGTCTAGGCTCTTCTTTTGATCATGGTTTTCAGGTAGTCCCAGAATTTTTACATTGTCTCTCCTGATTCTATTTTCCAGGTCAGTTGTTTTTCCAATAAGATATTTCACATTATCTTCCATTTTTTGAATCTGCTCAGTATGTTCTGAGATATCTGTCTTTCTCGAAAAGTCCAAAGCGTCCATCCGTACCATTCCAGATTTGAAAGATCTATTTTCTTCAGTGAGCTTTTGAATCTCCTTTTCCATTTGGTTAATTCTGCTTTTGAAAGCATTCTTCTCCTCATTGGCCCCTTGCACCTCCCTTGCCAGCTGAGTTAGGCTAGTTCTCAAGGTGCCAATTTCTTCAAGATTTTTTTGGTTCTCCTTTAGCAGGGAGCTGATCTGTTTTTCATGCTTCTCCCTCATCCCTCTCATTTCCCTTCCCAGTCTTTCCTCCACCTCTCTAACTTGATTTTCAAAATTCCTCTTGAGCTCTTCCATGGCCTGAGCCCATTGGGTGGGCTGGGACACAGAGTCCTTGATTTCTGTGTCTTTGCCTGATGACAAGCATTGTTCCTCCCCATCAGAAAGGAAGGGAGGAAGTGTTTTTTCTCCGATAAAGTACCCTTCAATAGTTTTATTTCTTTTCCCTTTTCTTGGCATTTTCTCCACCTAGTGGCCTGACCTCTGAATGTTCTCCTCACACCCACCTCGCCTCCTGGTCCTCCCAGCCAGCGTTTGGGGACTGAGATTCAAATGCTGCTTCCCGCCTTAGGATTTTTGGAGGGGGCAGGGCTGTTATTCAGTGTTAAATTAAGCTCAGGTGCTGAGGTCAGGGGCAGGGCCGCCTCTCTGGCTCAATTCCCTCAGGGGGTTTATGTACAGACCTTCCACAATGGATCCAGGCTCCTGCCCGTTTGGGGAGCCCCCGTCCACAGCCGCCTCTCAGCCCCCACCTCCTGGGGGGGCCCGAGCCATGGGGGCACCTCACTCCCCTCTCAACCCGCCAAAGAGACTCTCTCACCTACCCCCGTCAGTCACCTGTTGGTGGGGGGGCCTGTGCCACTGCTGAAGATCCCGCCTCCGGAGCCCTCTCAGAACTGTGTCTCTCGGAGCCGCGGCCACCGCCGCCGCCGCAGGTCCGGGCTGGGCACTGCGTCTGCAGCGCGACGGACCTTTTGCGAGAGGTTTGCTGGTCCCTCTGTGGGTGGAGGGACCCGCGTGGCCGCTGGAGATCCCGTCCCGTAGCCCTCTCGGATCTTTTTCTCACGGTGTCGCTGCCGCGGTATGGTTGCTCTCTGCTACCCGCCCTGGCACCCAGTCCACAGCGCGAAGGACCCCCCGTGAGAGGTTTGCAGGTCTCTCTGGAACAGAAATCTCCCTCGCTCCAATATTCCGTGGTCTCTGGGTGCAGAATTTGCCCTGGGTTAGTCCCCTCTGCCGTTCTGTGGTTTGTGTGTTCGGAGCTACGTGTATGTGTGTCTTTCTACTTTGCCATCTTGGCTCCGCCCCATAGAAAAGATTTTAACTGAGACTTGAAGGAAACCAGGGATACTAAGAAGCAGAGATGAGGAGGAAGAACATTTCAGGTCTGGGGGTGTAACCAGTGAAAATTGTTAATCAGGAGGAATGGCTTATGAGAAGAATAACAAAGTCAGTGTCACTGCACAATGGAATATGTGGGGGGGTAGTATAAAATATAGTGTGTGTGTGTGTGTGTGTGTGTGTGTGTGTGTGTGCGCGCATATACACACACACACTATATTATAGTATGCTATAAAGTATAAGAAGTTTGGAAAGGGGGGTATAAGTTATGAAGAGCTTTGAATGCCGCACAAATGGTTATATTTGATCTTGGATGTGATAGTGAGGTACTGGAGTTTATTGAATGTGTTTGTAGGGTGGTAGTGGAGGGGTATTACGTGGTAAGGATTGTGCTTTAGGAAGAATACCCTGGCAGGAAATAGAATTATCTTTGTTATACTGAAACCATATTAATTATGAAAACTAAAAACTGGGATTTTGACTATAATAAAAAAGGATTTCTATTCACTTGCCCAATATAAATGTGTAATATATTTGTATTAGGCAATTTTCCATCTTTCTCCTTAGAAATATTTATACAAAGTATATTCTATAGTTTAAATAAAGCTCTTTGAAGATTACAGGGAATGAATTTCGTTGAAAGACAATATAATAAATCTGAAAGTCCTGTGAAATGTAGACTACTCAGTGTAATCACATATCTGGAAAGCTTCAAAACTTGACCAAAATTCATTTAAAATTACTGAAAATATGTCCATTTGAAAATGTTTTATTGGCAACCACTTTATTTCAAGAGAGCAAACTGTCAAACAACTCAAAGTTAAAACATATCTTGCTCTCCTCTGCTCCAATCACAATCAGCCAAATCCTTTTACATTTCAGTATCATGGAACCCATAAGCAGAAAGACAAATATGAAACATTACATAGTCATTGAAATAGCTCTTGTTTCATCCATTTAACTAAGATGTAGTAAAAGCTGTTTTTTCCTAGCATTAACAGCGTATAAAAGATTTTCTTTCCTTTTTGGGCTTTCCCTACTTGAAAGTGAAATTGAAAACTCACATACATACATATACTCACATACATACATATACCCACAAACACACATATATATGTATCTATGCATGTGTCTATATGTGTATATAGATATATGTGTGTGTATATATATAAACACATGTGTGTATTATATATACATGTGTTATGTATGTATTTATAGATCACTATTCTATCTTTTAAAAATATACCATAGTATTAAGAAACAGAAAGAACATTTTAAGTAATACTGTCAAAGTTCTGTATATATTTTCCCCAAAAACCAGTTAAAAAAAAAGTTGCATCTTGTCAGTGTAAATCTTATCAGGACTCAGAGCCTGAATTCTTTGATTAGTGTAAAATATCAATAAATCACAACTGATTCACTTCTAATATAAAATTGCTGGGCTTTAGTGGAGGACAGGTGAAGAAGGAGGGGGAGGGGTGGAGGAGGAGGAGGAAGAGAATTCCTGCATGCATGACACATCCTGAAATCCATCATGCCTGTACACATCCTCAAGAAATGTGATAAGAAAACACACAAGAACACCTCTCTGACCAGAGTACTGGTTGAATCCCTACTATAGTATTCTCCAAAATTGGCTTAGCCTATATATAAGACTTCCTTGTAAGTCCGGTACAATAATATTGACTGCAATAAAAAAAAAAAACAAAGTTATTGGAGTTAATACTCTTATTTCTCCCATTTATCCATCAATCAACAAGCATTTATTACCTATTGCTGTTGTGTATTCCTCATTCTCAAAAAAGACCAATGGCATCATGAGGGTAATGTCTTGCCTTGTGCATGAATTGGATTTGAGTGAGGCAGGGCTGTGCAATGTTGTCAAGCTTGCTCTCTCCTCCAGACATTGGAATCCAGTGGCAAGACAAAGATCATAATTACTGGTGATGGTCCAGAATGCAGTGGGTAACTGTGGTCTTATACTTCAAGTGCTGTGCTAGGCAGCTGGGATATAAGTAAAATTGTCAATTAAGAAATCTTACTCAATCTGAGATAGACAACATATGCATTTTTAGGTATAGCACTATGTGTGATGGTGGATGGTCTGGTCCTGCCTAACTTTCCCCTTCTTTTTGCTAAAAGTGAAGGAGTTTAACCTCAGCGATCAGTACTTACAGGCTCTCAGAAGAATTGTGGCTTTGACCAGGTAATTCTTCCACGGGAAATCTAAGTGATTTTCAGGTTCTGCTTGCAGGATTTATAGGATCATTCATATAACTAAACAACCTCAATATCTTGCAAGGGAGGCCTTTTAACTTCCTAGCTAAGACCCAAGGTTCTGCTGTACTTAGTCTGTGAAATTCAAAAGCCCTCAAGGCTGTCCACCTATGTACACTGCAATCTCAAGTAATGACATGCCTACAGCAAATGGAAACAAACCCATTTATAAAAGAGCAACAGTAAGAGGAACCACCATTAGCCATGGGAGACAGAAAAACAAACACATTTAGCTCTGTCTGAACGGAGGGAGGTAGGAAAAAAAAGATGGCTCTGAATTCTTGGCTTTGTAACTGAGTGTAAAAACTGGTAAACTTGAACAGGTCACTGCAACATTGCAAGGCAGATACATTAAGGCAAATAGAAAGCTGTGTCCAGCCTGATACACAAGAGAATCAGGGAGTGAGACAGGGCTCCAACTGTTCACTATTACAATCCATATACATGGCATATGGGTTATATAAAGGCAAGTCACAGATGGCTTTGGTAGATAAAATCTGAGGTATGGCTCACCTTCATAGCGAGTGAGAGCCAAGGGTTATCCTTGTTTTGACAGCATGGTAACTAGGTAGAAGAGAAAGGAACATCCCAGGGGTTCTATTAAAGCTGAATGCTCTCTCTTTCCCCAGTTTCTGAAAAGAGTATCAAGGAAGAATTATAAACATGAATTTCGGGGAGACAAGATAGCAGAGTAAACTGTAAGTGTTCTCAGCCACCCTTGTTGAGCTTGAAAAACTCAGATGATATTGCCCCAGGAAAAATCCAAGAATATTGCAACCAGCAGAAGGGGTACAGCAGTCTTTTAGATTGGGAGGCTGGGGACATTGATGAGAAGGGTCCCTCTTGCTGTGGCTGAAGGGGACCAGTGCAAGACTGGAAATGTCCCAGCAAGCCCCACCTCAGTGAACCCAAAGAAGAGGCCAAGCCTCATGGCAGTGGAACTGGTAAGCACCAACACTAGTATCCCAGTATTCACAGTCAGGGGAATTGGGCAGATACTGGCACAGATGGGGTTCACTAGCCACTGAGCCTGCCTGTGCCCTTGCACAGCCCTAGGGGAGGAGGAGGCTTTGAGTTCAGACTACATCTTGCCCACACCTCATACCATAAGCTTTAGTGTAACCCCAGGGAAGCACACATAGTCTTTACCTGGTCTTGGCACACACCAGCCAGCTCAGTACAAGGAAACCTGCAGCATTATATAGCTTCTATTTGAAAGAACCAGAGGCCATAGCATACAAAGTCAGTAACCAGGCCCCTAGCTCCCAGCACAAAAAACTTGGGACAGAGCCCCTTGTGCCCCAGAAACAGAGATCGACTGTAAAATCCAGGAAAAAGGCAATTACCATGATCAAGAAGTAAATTAGAAAATCAAAGACCATAGAATCTTATTGTGGGAACAAGGATGATCAAAATATGAATTCAGAAGAGGACAGCATTGACCCCATCTGAAACCCCAGAAGGGAATATGAACTGGTTTGAAGCCCAAAGAGCAATCTTGGAAGAGCTCAAAAAGGATTTTAAAGTCAAATTAGAGACAAAGAAGAAAAATTGACCAATGATCTTAAAAACACAATCAGCTAGATAAAAAGTAAAATTGGCCAAATGAATAAGGAGGTAGAAAACCTAATTAGAGAAAATAATTCCTTTAAAAGAACAATTGGACAAATGGAAAAGGAGGTTCAAAAATTTACTGAAAAAGAAAAACTATTTGTTAACATGAGAATTGGGCAAGTAGAAGCTAATGACTCTATGAGGCATCAAGAATCAGTCAAACAAAATCTAAAGAATAGAAAAAAATAGAAGAAAACATAAAATATCTCAATGAAAAAACAACTGACCTAGAAAATAGATCCATGAGATAATATCTAAGAATTATTGCTCTACCAGAAAGCCATGATGAAAAAAACATCCTCGGCAGTACCTTTTAAGAAATCATCAAGAGAAACTGCCCTGAGGTCCTAGATCCAGAGACAAAAAGTTCATTAAAAGAATCCAATGATCACTTCCTAAAAGAGATCTCAAATTGAAAACACTAAGGAATATTGTCAAATTCCAAACTTATCAGGTCAAGTAGAAAATACTGCAAGCAGAAAAAAATAATTCAAGTACTGAGGAACTAAAGTCAGAATCACACAGGACTTAGCAGCATCTACATTAAAAGATAGGAAGGATTGGAATATGATATTCTGTAAGACAAAGGATCTTGGACTACAACCAACAGTCAATTGCCCAGAACTGAGCGTAATATTTCAGGCAAGGAGATAGACTTTCAGTAAAATGAGGAATTTCAAGACATTCCTGATGAAAAGACCAGAGCTGAATAGAAAAATTGATCTTCAAAAACAAGACTCAAGGGAGGCATAAAGAAGTAAATAGAAAAAAAGCTAGTTATTTAATATAGGAAAACAGTTTAGATCCCTATATGGGAGGATGATACTTGTTAATCTTGAAAATTGTATATTTATTACAACAATTAAAAGGAATATACATAGATAGAAGGTGTGGGTATAAATTAACTGATGTGATGATAAAGAATATAATTCAGGGGTGCCAAGACAGAAGAGAAAAGGAGGAGTCAGAAAGTGTAAATTACATTACATGAAGAGGCATAACAAATATAGTAGAGGGAAATGATCATTGTTTCAGTGTTACTCTCATTGGATTTAGTTCAAGGAGAACTTGCATTCAGTCAGGCTTAAAGTCTGCCAGGTGTCAGTGGGGAAATTGAGTCAGGAGAATCCTGTCTCAGCCCAGGCTGAACAGCCACTCTCCCACTCTTCCCATGAGATCACCTTTTGCAGTTCATATCAGCATCTCCCCAGCTTACTCACATCATGGATTAGAGGCTCAGATTGCCTTTCTTGCTACCCATACCTGGAGTTAGACTCAGAAGAACAGTCACTTAATAGTCCCATAGCATCTAAAAATGGCAAGTTCCAATAACCAGGTTTCAAATATGATTATAATTTCACTTTGGCTAAGGAACATCTTTTGAGGCAACTCTTAAGTGGCTTACCTGCCTTTCTATACATTTTCTAGTTCCTGATTAAATAGCAATCATAAAATCAAATTTACCATTAAAACCTTAACTTTTCTTTCTTTTTTTAAAAATTTATTTATTTAACTTTTAACATTCATTTTCACAAAATTTTGGGTTCGAAAATTTCCCCCCATTTGTCCCCTCCCTCACAAAACACCAAACATTCTAATTGCCCCTATTACTGATCTGACCTCTCTTCTATCATCCCTCCCTTCCCTTGTCCCCATCTTCTCTTTTGTCCTGTAGGGCCAGATAACTTTCTATACCCCTTTACCTGTGTTTCTTATTTCCCAATAGCAAGAACAGTACTTGACAGTTGTGCCTAAAACTTTGAGTTCCAACTTCTCTTCATCCCTCCCTCCCCACCCATTCTCTTTGGGAAGGCAAGCAATTCAATATAGGCCATATTTGTGTAGTTTTGCAAATGACTTCCATAATAGTCGTGTTGTGTAAGACTAACTATATTTCCCTCCATCCTGTCCTGCCCCCATTCCTTCTATTCCCTCTTTTGATCCTGTCCCTCCCCAAGAGTGTTGACTTCAAATTGCTCCCTCCTCCCATTGCCCTCCCTTCCATCATCCCCCCCACCCTGCTTATCCCCTTCTCCCCCACTTTCCTGCATTGTAAGATAGGTTTTCATACCAAAATGAGTGTGCATTTTATTCCTTCCTTTAGTGGAATGTGATGAGAGTAAACTTCATGTTTTTCTCTCACCTCCCCTCTTTTTCCCTCCACTAATAAGTCTTTTGCTTGCCTCTTTTATGAGAGATAATTTGCCCCATTTCATTTCTCCCTTTCTCCTCCCAATATATTTCTCTCTCATCTCTTTATTTCATTTTTTAAAGATATAATCCCATCCTATTCAGCTCACTCTGTGCTGTATGTGTGTGTGCGTGTGCGTGTGTGTGTGTGTGTGTGTGTGTGTGTGTGTGTAATCCCACCCAGTACCCAGATACTGAAAAGTTTCAAGAGTTACAAATATTGTCTTTCTGTGTGGGAATATAAACAGTTCAACTTTAGTAAGTCCCTTATGACTTCTCTTTGCTGTTTCCCTTTTCATGCTTCCCTTCATTCTTGTGTTTGAAAGTCAATTTTTCTTTTCAGTTCTGGTCTCTTCATCAAAAATGCTTGAAAGTCCTCTATTTCATTGAAAGACCATTTTTTCCCCTGAAGTATTGTACTCAGTTTTGCTGGGTAGGTGATTCTTGGTTTTAGACCTAGTTCCTTTGACTTCTGGAATATCATATTCCACACCCTTTGATCCCTTAATGTAAAAGCTGCTAGATTTTGTGTTATCCTGATTGTGTTTCCACAATACTTGAATTGTTTCTTTCTAGTTGCTTGCAATATTTTCTCCTTGACCAGGGAACTCTGGAATTTGGGCACAATGTTCCTAGGAGTTTCTCTTTTTGAATCTCTTTCAGGAGGTGATTGGTGGATTCCTTGAATACTTATTTTTCCCTCTGGTTCTAGAATCTCAGGACAGTTTTCCTTGATAATTTCATGAAAGATGATGTCTAGGCTCTTTTTCTGATCATGGCTTTCAGGTAGTCCCATAATTTTTAAATTGTCTCTCCTGGATCTATTTTCCAGGTCAGTTGTTTTTCCAATGAGATATTTCACATTATCTTCCATTTTTTCATTCTTTTGGTTTTGTTTTCTAATTTCTTGGCTTCTTATAAAGTCATTGGCCTCCATCTGTTCCATTCTAATTTTGAAAGAACTATTTTCTTCAGTGAGCTTTCGGACCTCCTTTTCCATTTGGCTAATTCTGCTTTTGAAAGCATTCTTCTCCTCATTGGCTTTTTGAATCTCTTTTGCCAATTGAGTTAGCCTGTTTTTCAAGGTGTTATTTTCTTCAGCATTTTTTGAGGTCTCCTTTAGCAAGGTGTTGACCTGCTTTTCATGCTTTTCTTGCATCTCTTTCATTTCTCTTCGCAGTTTTTCCTCCACCTCTCTAACTTGATTTTCAAAATCCTTTTTGAGCTCTTGCATGGCCTGAACCAATTGAATATTTATTTTGGATATTTGGGATACAGAAACCTTGACTTTTATTTCTTTCCCTGAGGGTAAGCGTTGTTCTTTCTCATTGGAAAGGAAGGGAGGAGATATCTCTTCACCAAGAAAGTAACCTTCTATGGTCTTATTTTTTTTCCCTTTTCTGGGCATTTTCCCAGCCAGTTACTTGACTTCTGAGTTTCCTCTCCACACCCACCTCACCTCCAGATCTGTCCAGCCAGCCCTTAGGGGCTGAGATTCAAATGCTGCTTCCCAGCCTCAGGGCTTTTGGTGGGGGCTGGGCTGCTATTTAGTGTGAGATTAAGTTCAGGTGCTCAGGTGGGGGCAGGGCTGCCACACAGGGCTCACTTCCCTCAGGGGGTTTATGATGAGACCTTCAACAATGCATCTGGGCTCCTGCCTGCTTTGGGATCCCCTGTACCCTGCTGCCTCCCGAAGGGACCTGAGTTATGGAGACACTCCACTCCCCTCTCAGCCAGTCAACAAGACTCTCTCACTGACCTTTGGGGCCTGTAGGGTGGAGGGACCTGCACTGCCACTGGAGATTCTGTCCCTGAATTCTGCTCGGATCTGCTCCTCTCAGTGCCATGCAGTCAAGGCAAGGCTGGGCTCTGCTTTGGGTCCGGTGCGTGACGGACCTTTCGTGTCAGTTTTTCAAGTCTCTCTGGAACAGAAATCTCCTCCACTTCATTGTTCTTTGGCTTCTACTGCTCCAGAATTTGTTGGAATTTCTTCTTTACAGATATTTTATGGGCTGTGGGTTAGGAGCTAGCATATGTGTATCTTTCTACTCTGCCATCTTGGCTCAAAACCTTAACTTTTCCATCAATGCCAAATTTTACCTGAGGTTACCTTCCTCTAGGAAATTTAGACTAAAATTCTTTTCCTGAAACTAAAGATGTCATTGATTTATTTCAGTAATTAATTCAGCTAATTGTTTTAATATTAATAGCTTTTGCCTCACTTTTCAACATGTCCAATTTTTCTCCCCATCACTCTCCTCCCCCTGCTTCCTAATACCTTGCATTCTGATTACTCCTTCCCTCAGTGTACCCTCCCTTCTATCACACTCCACCCTTCCCTTATCCCCATCTTCTCTCTTTTCTTGTAGGGCAAGATAAATTTCTATACCCAATTCTCTGTAGTTCTTACTTCCTGATTATATGCAATAAAAATTCTCAACATTTGTTCCTAATACTTTGAACTCCAACTTCTCTCCCTCCGCCCCCCCCCCCCAGCCCCACCGAGAAAGGAAGCAATTCAATACAGACTAAATATGTGTTCTTTTGCAAAAGACTTCCATAATAATTATGTTGTATAGTATTAATTATATTGCCCTCTGTCCTACTCTATCCCCCCTCTTTCCCCCCCCACAACTGACCTTGTCTCTTCTCGAAAATGTTTATTTCTAGTGACTCCCATCTCCCATTTGCCCTCCCTTCTAACATTCCCCTTACCCCACTTGTCACCTCTTCTCCTATTTTCCTGTGGTGTGATACAAATTTTCATATCAAATTTTGTGAGCATGTTATTCCCTCCTTCAGTAACATGTGGAGAGAGTAGCTTCATTTCCCCCCTCTCCCCTTCTCCCTGTTCTCCTCCATTGAATAAGATTTTTCTTATGTCTTGTATGAGTTATAACCTGCCCTGTTCCATTTCTCCCTTTCTCCATTTTCCTCCTTCACCCCTTAATTCTTATTTTATTTTATTTTTTTTGTGTGGATATCTCTTCTGATATAATACACCCTGTACTCTCTATCTGTATATGTGTGTGTGTGTGTGTACGTGTGTGTGTGTGTACGTACAATCTCTCCATCTACCCAAATACTGAGAAAAGATTCAAGAGTTAAAAATATTTTCTTTCCATGTAGAAATATACACAGTTCAGCTTTAGAGAGTCTTTTCTGATTTTTCTTTCCTGTTTACCTTTTCATGCTTCTCTTGATTCTTGTCTTGGGAAGTCAAATTTTTCTATACAGATCTGGTCTTTTCCTCAGTATGAATGATTGAAAGTCGTCTATATCATTGAATAACCATTTATTTCCTTGGAGTATTAGACTCAGATTTGCTGGGTAGGTGATTCTTGGTTTCACTCCCAGTTCCTTTGACCTCTGAAATATCCCATTCCAAGCCCTTTGATCCCTTATTGTTGAAGCTGCCAGATCCTGTGTTATCCTGATTGTATTTCCACAGTATTCAAATTGTTTCTTTCTAGCTGCTTCCAGTATTTTCTCCTTGATCTGGGAACTCTGTAATTTGGCCACAATATTCCAAGGAGTTTCTCTGTTTGGGGCTCTTTCAGGAGGTGATTGGGGAATTCTTTCAATATTTATTTTGCTCTCTGATTCTAGAACATCAGGGCAGTTTTCCTTGATAATTCCATGGAAGATAATATTTAGGCTCTTTTTTTGATCATGACTTTCAGGTAGTTCTATAATTTTTAAATTGTTTCTCCTGGATCCATTTTCCAGGTCAGTTGTTTTTCCAATGAGATGTTTCACATTATCTTCTATTTTTTCCAAATTTTTGGTTTTGTTTAGCAGCTCTTTGGTTTAACTCATAGTCATTCATTGCCCTGAACTTAATTCTCTCTTTCAATGAATTATTTTGTTCAGTGACCTTTGGAACCTTCTCTTCCATTTGGCTAATTCTGTTTTTTAAATCCTCCTTCTCCTCATTGGTTTTTTGGACCTCTTTTTCCAATTGAGTTAGCCTCTTTTTAAAGCTGTTATTTTCTGCAGCATTTTTTTGGTTCTCCTTTAATGAGCTGCTAACTTGTTTTTTAAGATCTTCTATTGCCTGAGCCTAGTTTAAGTTCCCTTTGGAGGCCCTGGAGGCAGAGGCCTTGACTTCCTCTGACAATATGCCTTGTTCTTCCTCATCTGAAAGGATGGGGGGAGACATCTATTCCCCAGGAAAGTAACCTTCTATGCTCTTATTTTTTCCCGCTTTTTTTGGCATTTTCCCAGCTAGTTACTTGACTTCTGAGTTTCTTCTGCACAACCACTTCCCCTCCAGTTCCACCAAGCCAGCCCTGGGGGCTGAGATTCAGATGAGCTGCTCCAATCCCTCAGGGTATTTAGGCAGGGGCAGGGCAGTTATTCAGTGTGAGATTAAGATCAGCTGCTCAGGTGGGGGCAGGGCTGCCACACAGGGCTCACTTCCCTCAGGGGTTTATGATGAGACCTTCAACAAGGGATGTGGGCTACTTCCTGCTTTGGGAGCCCTTGTCCACTGCTGCCTCTACTGCTGTCACCTGAGGAGGCCCAAGTTATGGGGATACCCTGCTCCCTTCTCAGTCAGCTGAAAAGGCCCTCTTACTGACCTTTGGTGCCTGTGGGTTGAGGTATCTGCCCTGCTTCTGGAGATTCTGTCCCTGAAGCCTGCTCAGATCTACTGCTTTCAGTGCTGCATGGGCTCTGCTGTGAATCCAGTATGTGACAGATCTTTCCCGTCGGTCTTTCAGGTCACTCTGGGATAGAAATCTCCTTCACTCCATTGTTCTGTGGCTTCTGCTGCTCTAGAATTTGTTGAGTGTTCTTCTTTACAGGTATTTTATGGGCTGTGGGGTAAGAGCTAGGGTATATGCGTCTTTCTACTCTGCCATCTTGGCTTTGCCAAGAGAAGACAGCTTTAACCAGCTTAGGTTCATTTCTTATAAGCTTTAGAATTTCAAGCAGATCCAGGGACAAGAGGAGTGAGAATTCCTATGCCTTTACACAGTTCCAAATTATTTCTCTCTCACCACCACTTTTTTGTAATATTATCTCATTATTTGTCTTTCTTGAAGTCTCTGGAACCAGTTTAATAAGTTGCTTATGCAAATCATATCTTCCATATTCTCCATCTACGAGGAGTCACATCTCTCTCTGTAGGCAGCAAATTGTACAGGTTTGTCCCTCCCCCACCATGCTTGGATGGATTCTGAGCAACAGAAAATCTTTCCCCTTGCCATCTGCTCCTTACTGCTGGTGTATATCCACACCTTTCTCCTTTGAGGTTGGAAAACTTTGCTTCCAGTAATCTTTGCTGCTTATTGATGACTGCACAATAGATGCAAAATAGATCACATATAACTGGTGTGTATGGAAAGTACTAATTTTTTTGTGGCAGAATAGTAACACTTCATATAGAAGGTAGCACCTAAGATTAGTCTTGAAAGATTCAAAATACAGTAGGAGGAAGAGATGACATGGCATTCATGAAGGACAGCCTGTATAAAAGCGTAAAAATGATGGAATATCATGGATGTAAAACAGAAAGGACAGTTTGACTGGATCATGTGGCATTTCAAGGGGAACAGTTGTTCCCCTTGATTATTGTTTTTTCTTAACCTTATTTTCCTTTGAGGTTGTAAAGTCAATTGAAATTGGACAGTCCTAGGATCTCTTTTATTTTAAATAGTACTCCAAGTAAAAGCTTTGTTTAGTTGAGGACACTAAGACTATGGGAGGAATGCTATTCATGGAAGAAAACACAGGATTCTAGCAGAGAATTGCTCAAGGGGCACAATGGTTTCTATGGTTACCTCTTGATAGATATTCAAAATGACTTGTGGCCACACCTCAGCTTTGTGCTAGGATTCATATCAGTGTTCTCTCAAACACAGAAAGGTATAGTTTGGGTATCTTAAAATAATATGAGTTTTGTTATACCCAGGCATTGGTACAGCAAATTGTCAATGCAGGGAGAGGAAGATGAGATGAGTGGGAAATTAAAACATGACTTGAAGGGTTCAGAAAGTCAGAGCAGACAACAGACGAAGAGCCCAGTCAAGCCATGTCAGTCAAGGTTTGAAGGATAAGAATTGTTTCAGAAATCAGTAAAAGATTGCAATTTAAAATCAGGTAGAAAAGCTAGGGCCAGGGCATAAGAGGCTAACAAGCTTTGGTCATAATGCAGAACCTAGCACACAGATAAGAACCAATTAGCCACAAATATCATAGTAATGCAGAAAGTCAAAAATATAGGAATCCTAAGACTGGCATGAAATAAAGGAATAGAGCAAAACTTGCATTGAAAATGCTAACTGAGCCAACCCTTTGCCTCAGCTTGATGTTTTTAGATATTTGCTATTGAAGTAAAATTATCTTTAAGCTATCCTCTTGAAAATAGAGGTGACTTAATTTTGGACTTAGAGATATAGAAAAATAACTCACTTGGGACTTATACATCATATTATCTTATTCATTCCATAAGTGTTTGTTAATAGCCAGGCACTATTCTAGGATATAAAGACAAAAACAAACAAGTCAAACTCTTAAGGAGCTTTCTATTGGAGAAAAATAGTAAACACACAGATAATTATGATGAACCCACACCGACATGTTCTATACACACACACACACACACACACACACATATGTATATATCTCTGTCTATACCTCTATCTGTCTGTCCATCTATCTGTCTAATGGTGGGGGTAACAACTAGAAGGAACCGGGAAAGACCTTGTGTATGAGCAGAGGCTTGAAGGATATTAGGATCAGGTAAGGAGAAAATTAATGACAGGCTTTGGGAACAGAATGTCATGTAAAGGACACAAGTTGCCTTAAATGCATGAGAGGAAATGATGCACAATAAAGGTACAAAGGTACAGACAAGAGAAGTGAAATGTTTTGCCTGGAGTTGAAATAAAAGTGTTAGGAGAAGGGCACCTTCTAAAACTAAAGAGGAATGAAATAAAAGAATCCAGAATATTCCCAGACTAAAGACTCCACACTGTTTCAAATACTACTTAGGGATTTCTCAACCTGAATCAAGATGGCAGAATAGAGGAAGTATTTAAGCTGAACTCTTTCAATATTCCTCTTGAAACAACTTTAAAATAATGTGCCAAATTGAATTCTGCAGCATCATAGTCAGAGTAAGGTCAGAGTGATACCCTGAAAAAAGGGGATATCTTAGATCATGAGGAAGTTCTTTAGTCCACTTCATTAGACAGGACCATTTAATAAAGTATGAGTGGCTCAAAGTTCTGCCTCAATTTCTACTTTTTTGGTTGAACAATTTTAATCTCCATAGTGTGCAAGATAGAGTATTTACAATGGAGGGGAAGTGGGGATGCACAACTTCACTTGAGTGAATTTGAGGTTAATTCTCATAGGATACCTACCTGCCTACCTACCTTCCTATGTTCTAACTTATGTATACACAAATATATGTGTGTAGTTGTGTGTGTGTATATGTATACACACACATACACACATATCCACACACACACACACTTACCTACCTATACACAAACATGTGTGTAGGTATGTGTGTGAATATATACTCACACATATATCATGTTATATATTATAATTATAATATCTATATCATACATGTGCATACCCCCTAAACACATATATATTTGAGTATAGGTAGGTAAATATCTGATAAGAATGAGGCTCAAATTCACTCACGTGAAGTTGTCTATTTGCATGTGTGTGCATACATATACATATATAGTCATGCACCTATGCACTCAGGTTTAGAAATCTATCTTACCCAACAGGGAAACAGGAGGGAAATGGGGAAAAGATAAGAGGGAGGACAGATTAAGAGAAATAGTGGTCAGAAGGAAAACAGACTTTTGAGAAGAGAGCAAAAAAAAAAGAGAAAAGCATAAAGAGAAGAAAATCAGAAATCACAGTTAATAATCATGACTGTGATTAGAAATAGAATGAATATTAAAAAAGCAGATAGAATGGATTAGAAAAAAGAATTAAATATGTTCTTTGCAAGAAACATACCTCCAACAGAAAGACACACCAGAATTAAAATATGAGATTGGAGCAGAATTGATTATGTTTCAGCTGAAGAAAAAAAAAGACAGTAGTATCAATTATGATCTCAGATGAAACAAAAGCAAAAAGAGACCTAATTAAAAGAGATATTCAAGGAAACTACATTTAGCTAAAAAGGTACTATAGACAATGAAATAATATCAATACTAAACTTCTAAGCATCAGATGGCATAGCACCCAAATTCTTGAAGGAAAAGTTAAATGTACAAAAGGAGGAAATAGAGAATAAATTTATACTGCTTACCTCAATTTGATCCTTTCAGAGCTAGATAAACTTAACCATAAAATAAATAAGAACAAAGTTAAGGAGATGAAAAGAATTTTTAAAAAGTTAGATATGATAGAGCTCTGGAGAAAAATAAATGGATATAGAAATGAGAAAACTTTTTTTCTCAGCAGTACATAGGAATTTTATCAAAGAAAATCATAAGGTATTAGGTCATAAAACCTTAAAAACATGCAAAAATGTAGAAATATTAAATGCAATATTTTCAGACTATAATGCAAAAATTAAATTCAATAAAAAGCTGGAGAAATAGAATAAAATTAATTGGAAACCAATAATTAAATCTGCAAGAGCATGTCAAAGAACAAAACATAGTAATAATCAACAATTATATAAAGATAATGACAGCAATGAGGCAGCATACTAAAATTTGTTGGATGTAGCTAAAGCAGTATTTAGGAGAAAATGTATATCTCTAAATGCTTACAAGAATAAGAGAGAAAACACAGATCAATTAATTGGGCATGCAACTAAAAAACCTAGAAAAACAAAAAATTAAAAATATCAATTAAACAACAAAATAGAAATCCTGAAAGTCAAAGGAGAGATGTATAAAATTGAAAGTAAAAAAAAATGAACTAATAAAATACAATAAAATAGATAAACCATGGGTTAATTTGATTAAAAAAGAAGAAAAAGGAATGACCAGTGTTAGAAATGAAGAGTGAATGTGCCACCGAATTAAAATGAAATTAAAGCAAACCTAGAAGCAAAATTTCACAATTCTAAGCCAATGAAACTTCATACTACCTGAAATAGATGAATGTTTACAAAAATATAAATTCCTCAGATTGACAAAAGAGAAAATAGAAACTTAAATAACCCTATCTTAGAAAAAGAAATTGAACAAACTGTAAATGAGCTCCCAAAGAAAATATACCCACAACCAGATGGATTTACAAGTAAACTCTACAAAACCCTTAAAGAACAATTAATTCCAACACTGCATAAACTATATGAAAAAGCACATGGAGTCCTAACAAATTCCTTCTGTCAAAAAAAAAAAAAAAGATTTTAATACCTAAACCAGAAAACAAAAGTGGGAAAAAAAAACTGTACACCAATTTAACTAATGAATATTGAGGAATTTCTCTACTTGGACCACAATCTTCATTTAGCAAAGGTTTACTAGATCCTAGTATGTGAGAGATACTGTGGCACAGCAGACAGAGACTTGATTTTGAAGCCAGAAAGACCTGACTTCAAATCTTGCCTCAGACATTCACTTATTAACTTGACTAATTAATTAATTCTCTAAGTAATTTATGAAATTATGAAATTGGGAAGACTGTAATCTCACTAGAGACAAACAGGAAAAGAGTACAGAGTCAGATCATTGAATTGGAGACAAAGTGGTGAGGAAAGACAAGCAGAGGTGGGAAAGAGGATGGGGAAAGGGAGAGGCAGAGAATATCACTCACATAATCATGGGTACATGGACTCAATGCAGATGGAGAAGTCTTCTGGGCAACAAGAATTTGAGGTCTCATTTTATAGCTTTTTTTGGGGGGGGCATACTAACTCTTATCTGTACCACCTTGGAGCTAGTTCATTAATATATTTAAATTACCTCAAAGTTATCAGTAAAACATTAAAATTTATGTATCCATGTAATATCAAAATTAGTACATCATTTGGTGATCTGCTGGTCTTGTCTGACATCTGGAATTTGTCTGAGATTTACATATCACAAGACCAAAGGCCCTGATCACAAAGCCTAGATGACTTCCCCTGATTCAGCCCATATTACCAGGATGTAAGTTTTAGTGAATATATGATACCATTTGTAAATCATGCTGTTAGAAATAACCAACTTTTCAAGAATTCCACCTGACCATGAGTGAATTTAGAAAAAAAGATTCTTATTTCACATCATTATCTGACAGGTAACTTGGCCTCTAACCCCTTGTGAAAAAGGGTTAGGTGCAAGCAAACTCTCAAGACAAACTTTTCTATAACCATCCTGATTTGAATTTCTCCTCTTGCTCTCCATTGGCTAGATGCAACCTCCTGAACCTCCCACTTCATGTTCTTCTCCCTGATAGGTTCCCCTTCAAACAATATCTTAAGCATGTGTACAAGCTTCTGATCTTTATGTGATCAGAAGCCAGGTTCTGCTAGGTCACAGCTCCGATTGGAATCAGTCATCTCTGATTTACAATCTGCTATCATTCAAAACTGGGAGGAGTTTTAATTCTATGGAAACAGAATTCCTTCTTTTGTTTGCCACAATAATTCTTTGATCTTTGATACAGTCTGTGATTTCTAGGTTCCCCTTTTCAATCTTAACTTCCTGCTATTGCCACTTTATACTAGCTACTTAGAAAATTACTATACTGACTAGAAGGAGACAGGTGGTCACGGTGACCAGAATAAGATAGAGTTTTTAACGTACTATGTGACCCTGGACAAGACCCTATGCAAGTCAATCTCTGTGTGCCTCAGTTTCTTCAACTGCAAAATGGAGATAACAATAGCACCTACCTGTTGGGTGGTTATGACAATCAATCAAAGAGATAATTTTAAAGTGCTTAGTACAGTACCTGACATATAGTATACATTTAACAAATGATTACTGCTTTCCCTTCTCTTTCTAAGACTATCAGTTGCATGGACAGTTTTAATGTGCATGGGAAAAAGGACTTTTCTCATTTAGGAGTTCCCTATTCTAGGAAAGGCATGCATTATTTTGTGTGTCAGGTACTGTGCTAAGCCCTGGGAACAGCAAGTACAAAGAAAAAGAAAGATAGTCCCTTGCCCTCAATTTACATTCTACAGGGAGAAGAAAACAACCGCAACACATGATAGAGTTGGAAAGTATGGTGGGAATGGGAGAAAGAGATGGTACCTGCATGAGGGCATGGTGTAAGTCAGGAAAGTAGGAAGCACAACAAAGAGGGAAATGAAGTCAGCTGGTCTGAGTCCTTCCACAAAAAGTAGAGTTTAGGATGCAATCACAGATGCAGTCCTCCATTTTTATGTTTAGGGCATTATTCTAGTTACTGAAAGGAGATTAAAAAAGATACAAGTTTAACTTACCTTGAAGGAGTTTATAATTTAATTGGAGAGATGACTTGCATTTCCTTTATCTTGAAAGATAACTAGAACATTATTAATATGTGAGAGATATAAAAAAAGTGGAAAAAGAAAGTTAAGAACTTGGCAATTTTGGAATTTTTAGTTCTCTTCTAGTAAACCCTGTCCATAGTAAACCATCAAGATTCCATACAACTGCTAGTCAGTTAAAGTGCAAAGATATTTTTTCCTTCAGCAGTGGGGGAGGCAGGAGGAGGAGGGAGAATCTTGATATATAGACCATGTATTGATAGGCAATTTAAAAGCACATAACTTTTTTTTCCTCCTAATTCCAGCTTAAAATTGGTTAAGTATGATTCTAAATGGTTACAATTTGGTTTTTCCACTATAGTGGGGATTTAGTAATCTAATAGGTGCTCAAGACAGCAACCAGGATGATGAAGAGACAATATCAATAGTTAAAGGAAATATTGTTATTAAGGCTGGGGAAGACAAGCCGTTGGTAGGAGGGAGTAAATTATGATATCTCCAAGTATTTGAAAGGCTATCTGTGTGTTTGTCCTTCATTGCCAAAGAAGACCATGCCATTAGAGAAATAATGACATGACTTGCACTTGACTTTGTTTTGAGTGAGGGAGGGTTGTGCAGGTCACCAACCTCACTTCTCCTCCAGAGCCATCTGAATCCAGTGACCAGATATTCATCAGGATGACTGGAGATGACCCAGGTTGAGGCAATTGGGGTTAAGTGACATGCCCAAGGTCACACAGCTAGGAAGTGTGAAGTGTCTGATGTGAGATATGAACTCAAATCCTCCTGACTTCGGCACTGGTGCTCTATCCACTGCACCACCTGGTTACCCCACATCTATCACACAGAAGAATGGTTAGGCTTGTTAAGGGATCATAGAACAAGGGCTAGAAGGCACCCCCAGAGGTTATGTAGTCATATACCGTCAGAAGAAACTGAGGTCCAGGGAGGTCAAGTGACTTTTCCAAAGTCACACATTTAATAAATGTCAAAGGAAGAAATTGAACTCTGGACCTCTGACTCCAGAGTAAGCATTCTTTTCACCATACCAAGATGCCTGTATTTGACCACAGACAGCAATAATCAATAGTACTAAGTGAATGGAAATACAAAAGTCCAATTTAGGCTACTTGTCAAGAAAAGCTTCCTAACAATGAAAGGTGTCCAAAAATGTGATAAGCTTTCTCAGGAAGTGATTAGTTTTACTTCGTTGGAAGTCTTCAAGAAGAGCCTGGAGGATTAGTTGTTATTTATAATATAGAAATAATTCCTTTGAAGTATGTACCAGGTGTCTACTATGGTTCCTTCTAACTCCAAAGTTCTGTGATTTCTTTTATCCCATGATATTTAATTTTAAGCATAGCTTTTGAGAAAACTTGAGCCCTTCTTGCTTTGATCCAGATACAGTCTCTCTTTCAGGTTGAAATGAACCACCTGGACCCTAATCTGACTATTTAAAAAAAGATTCTGTTCACAGTGTCTTAATCTTTTAATCTCAAAATCTTTTTTTTTCTCTAGACTTCTTTTCCCTACTCAGAAAAACAAAATTCCCATCTGATCAACTTAAAGAAACTCTTAGTTGTCTCCTAGGTTCACTCGTCAGAATAATATTATCATTCTTTCCCCTTATTTTTTTCCAACTCTTTAAAATTTTTTCCTTTCTATTCTTGCAGACTGGGGTTACATATTCAAGATGCTAGCTTGCTTTCACATTATATTCTCCGCAGCCTCTTTGTTGTTTTCTCACTGACGAATCAATCATGAAATTATGTCTGAAGTCTACCTTTTTATTTGCTAACTCCTAGTCATCAAAGAAACATAGGTCACATCCACAAAATAAGGTGGGAAGAGAAGTATTTTTCCAAAGGAAAGTTAGACTTGATGGATGGGAAATATTGAACCACTGGATGCTACTTTGAGATTTTAGCATTCTCTTCTATTTTGAATTTTTAATCAAGGAAAAGCAATATTCTGCTCTGAGCAAATTCCTTTAGGTGAATTTACGTGGGTAAAAAGAAGAAGATGGTGGAACCAAAAATTAGAAATCAAGATTTGAAAACCCATTCTTGAGACTCTTAAATATGAGATTAGTAACTAGATAAAAGTTACTAAATGGAACAAGCAGAAAAAGTGCATATGGTTGTTAAGTGAAAATAAATTATTCCTTTGCAAACTGACTGTTCATATAGGATAATCCTCATAAGAAGTCATAGTTCACAGCTATGAAAAAATCAGAAAATCAGAACTTTAAAGTACTTAGAATCATTAGATTCACATGCAGATGATCGTACCACAATGTGGGTTCTCCATTCTTTAGCAGGTAGATAGAATAAAAATCACAGAGTAATAACACAAGATGAAAATGCAAAATACAATACAAAACTTGATGAGACCTTTGGGTATAACAATGCAACATACTTGCTAAGCCAATATGGTAGAGTACAGGCCACAACCCAGTTGAACTGGGTTCCAACAAACAGCTTGGTATGGTGAAAAGAACACTTACTTTGAAGTTAGAGGACCAGAATTCAAATCTTTCTTCTGGCATTTATTAAATGCATTATTTTGGAAAAGTCACATTTCCTCCCTGGACCGCAGTTTCTTCTGAAGGTGTATGACTATATAACTCTGGAGTGCCTTCTAGCCCTTGCTATATGATCCTTAACAAGCCTAACCATTGCTCTATGTGATAGCTTTTGAAAAATTTGGAGATATTTGTAATTCATTCTCTCCCACCCAAGTCTTAGCTTCCCCAGGTTAAAGGACCCTGTTTCCATCAACTATTGATATTGTCTCCTCACCATCCTGGTTGCTATCTTGAGCACCTCTTCTAGCTTATCAATGTCCTTTTTAAACTGTGGCACATACAAATGAACTGAATATTCCATATGTGGTCTGGTCAGGAGAGAGTACAAAAAGGCTATTATCTCCTTATTTTTCAAACCAAATTCCAAAGTTGCAGAAAACTCACAAAAAGGATGGAATGGAATAGTTTTCCAGCCCATGACAACTTAGAAGATTGGCAGGAAAGATCTATTGCACCAGGGTGAGAGTGGAGTGTAGTCCAACACAAGTCATGCCATTGTAGACCAGGCCCCAGCAAACCAGGAGAGGTATTGTGGGTGAATCAGAAACTGAAATAATGGTTTCTGGATATCTCAGTTCACAGATGGTAAGGGATAGATAACTGGACAGAAAAAGATTACAAGAGTCCCTTTGCTGGCACCAGGGGCACGGCTCTGTTGCATCATCCATACTTGAATCTGGGTCACAGTCCGAGGGCAATAAGGAGCTCTAGCCTACTAGAGTTTGTGGTCACAAGGGAGCAGGGATCCCAGTCACAGTTCCAGGGTGAAAAAGAATGTTTGTGGTTACTCACAGACCAATGCACAGTACAGGAGAGAAGGAAACACACCTCTCCTTAGATCATATCACCTTAGATGATCCAAATACATACAGAATGACTTCTGAAAAGACTGAAAAGATTGAAAAAAACTGAAGCTTAGATTGGTAGCCCCTCCACTCCAGAAGCAGAACCCCACTTTCTCCAAGAGTTAAAAGCAAAAAATAAAGCTTGAATGAGCAAACAGCAGAAAAAGATACAAAATATAAAAACTTACTATGGTAACAGGGAAGGTCAAAGTCCAAACTCCGAAAACAACAAAGTTGAAATTCCTAAATTAAAAGCTTCAAAGAAAAAACATGAATTGACCTCAGGCCATGGAAGAGGTCGAGAAAAATTTTTAAATTCAAGTAAGAGAGGTAGCTGAAAAATTGGGAAGAGAAATGAGAATAATGTAAGAAAATCATGAAAAAAGAGTCAACAGCTTGGTAAAAGAGGCACAAAAATTTTGGAGAAAATAAGACCTTAGAGAATAGAATAGGTAAAATAGTAAAAGAGGAACAGAAATACAAACAAAAGAAGAATGCCTTGAAAAGCAGAAATGACCAAATGGAAAAGGAGGTATGAAAGTTTACTGAAGAAAATAATTCCTTAAAATTTAGAACTAGAAAAGTAGAAACCAATGAGTTTATGAGACATCAAGAAACAATACAACAACAACAACAAAAAAGAATGAAAAAATAGAAGAAAATGTGAAATATCTCATTGGAAAAATAATTGACCTGGAAAATAGATACAGAAGATATAATTTAAGAATTATTGGACCACTTCCAAACCATGATGAAAAAAGAGCCTAGCTGTCACCTTTCAAGAAATTATCAAGGAAAACTGCTGTCATATTCTAAAACCAAAAGGTAAAATAAAAATTGAAAAAATCCACTGATCACTTCCTATAAAGGATTCTGAAATGAAAACTCCCAGGTATATTATAGCCAAATTTCAGAGTTCCAAAGTCAAGGAGAAAATATTGCAATCAGTCAAAAGGACACAATTTAATTATCTTGGAACCACAGTCAGAATAACACAAGATTTAGCACTTTCTACATTTAGGGATCTGAGGGCTTGGTATATGATAATCGGGAAGCCAAAGGAGATAGAATTACAACCAAGAATCAGCTACTCAGCAAAACTGAAATATAATCCCATATTCAATGAAATAGAGGGCTTTGAAGCATTTTTCAGGAAAAGACCACAGCTGAATAGAAAATTGGACATTCAAATACGAGACTTAAAAGTAGCATAAAAATGTAAACAGGAAAGGGATCCAATAAGGTTAAATTATTTGCATACTTACATGGGAAAGTGATACTTGTACCTCCTAAAAACTTTCCATTATTAAGGAACTTAGAGGGACTATACCTAGACAGAAAGCACAGGTGTGAATTGAATATGTTGGGATGATTACCTAAAAAAAAATAATAAGAGATGAGAAAGAAAAATGCACTTGGAGAAAGGGAAAAGAAGAAGTAGAATGGGACATGTTATCTGACATAAAAGAGACTCAAAAATGACTTCACAATTGGGAAGGGAGATGGAGGAAAGAGAGTTGAGTGTGTCAATCTTACTCTCATCATTAATTGGCCCAAAGAGGGAATAACATGGACACTCAGCTGGGTGTAGAAATGTCTTACCCTATAGGAAAGTAGGAAGGTAAGGGAATAAGAGAAAGGGGGCAGAGGTAATAGAAAGGAGAGCAGATTTGGGGATGTAAAAGACAGAAGCAAAACACTTTTGAGAATGGACAGGAGAGAGACAGTAGAATAAATGGGGAAAAATAGAATGGAGGGGAATACATAGTTGGTAATGCTTGCTGTGAAAAAAAAATAGCAAGTTTCTCTCATAATGACCTCATTTCTCAAATATATAAAGAGCTGAATCAAATTTATAGAAATAAGAGCCATTCTTTAATTGATAAATGGTCAAAGGATATGAACATACAGTTTTCAAAGTAATCAAAGCTATCTATAGTCATATGAAAAACTATTCTAAACCACTATTGATGAGAGGAATGAAAATTAAAACAACTTTGAGCTACCACCACACACCTATCAGATTAGCTATTATGACAGAAAAGAACAATAATAGATGTTGGAAGAGATGTGAGAAAATTAAAGCATTAAAGCATTGTTGGTGAAGTTGTATACTGATTTGGCTGTTCTGCAGAGCAATTTGGAAATATACCCAAAGAACTATCATGGTTTAATAGCCCTTTGGGCATATTTTCAAATATATACATACACCCTTTGTCCCACTACTACATCTGTATCCCAAAGAAAAGGATCTATATGAATAAAAATATTTATAGCAGCTCTTTAAGTGGAGACAAAGAATTGGAACTTGAGATGTCCATCAACTGGGGAATAGCTGAATAAGTGGTTGTATGTGACAGTGATGGAATACTATTGTTTTTTAAAAAAAACAATGAGCAAGGTGCTCTCAAAAACATGGGAAGACTTACATGTACTGATACAAAGTAAAATGAGTAGTCTCAGAAGAATATTGTACACAGCAACAGCAGAATTGTACGGTGATCTGCTGTGAATACAGCAATACAATGATCCAAGACAATTCTGAATGACTTATGATGAAAGGTGCTGTCCATCTCCAAAGAAAGAACTGGTAGAGCCTGGATGCAGATTGAGGCATACTTTATCTTTCTTATCTTTTTCTTTTGGCTGTCTTTTCCTTCACAGATGACGTATAGAAATGTGCTTTCTATGACTACACATGTATAATGTATATGAAATTACTTGCCTTCTCAATGCAGGGGGAAAAGGATACAGGGAGAGAATTTGGAACTAAGAATTTAAAAAAGAATGTTAAATCATTTTTATATGTAATTAGAAAAATTTAAAATTATATTAAATTTTTTAAAAAGTTAAAAAAAGAACAATATTGGATATGGACAACAATTAAGTGTTACATGGCTTTAATGATTCACCTTCTAATTATATATTAGAAAAATAAAGCTTTCTACCAAGCAGATCTTCAGACTAGTAAATCAGATCATCAAATTGTTAGCAAACTTGGTAGGTGGGTTTATTTTCTATATATTCTAACATATTAGTGCCTATGCAAGAATATTTTCAATTACTAACAAATTGTGATACCATCTATTAGCTATGGGCTCCTTAAGAGCAAGAATGGGAAAAGGGCCCACATGTACAAAAATATTTATGGCATCTTTTTTGTGGTTGACAAAAAACTGGAAATCAGGGGATGCTCATCAATTGAGGAATGGCTGAACAACAAGCTGTGGTACATGAGTGTGATGGAGTACTATGTACTATAAGAAATGACAAACAGGAAGACTTTAGAAAAGCCTGGAAAGATTTATATGAACTGATGCTGAGTTAAATGAGCAGAATCAGGAGAACATTATACATAGTAAGAGTCACAGTATGAGAGGACTGTATCTGATAAACTTAGCCCTTCACAGCAATACAAGGATGCAAAACATTTCTAAAGGACTCATGATGTAAAATGCCATCCACATACAGAGAAATAACTATAGAGTCAGAATGCAGAATGAAACACACCATTTTCTCTTTTGATATGTTTTGTTTTCTCTTGGTTTCTCCCATTTGTTTTAATTCTTCTATGCAACATGACTTTAATAAAGATGTATTTGTAGAATCCATATAAGATTGCATACCATCTTGGGGATAGTGCGGGGAGAAAATTTAAAAGTCATGGAAGTGATTATTGAAAACTGAAAGCAAATAAATTAATCATAGTTTACAGAAAAATAATGAAATGCTTTTTTCTACGAGAAGTCTTATCTAAAAAAGAGAGCAGGAACTATGTTACACCTTTTCTAAAAAATATCTTTGATCTTTTGTACAATGCCTAGGAAAATAGGCTCTTAATAAATGCTTGCTGACTAACTGAAGGCAAAATGTTTTCATATTCATTGTCATATCTGGTCAGGGATTTCACCCCGTGAAAACTCAGTGTTGCTTTTGTTACTTGCTACCTTCCACCAGGACTTCTAGTGTTCTCCTTTTCTTCTCTATTCCTTTTTGTTCTTTCTTTTCTTTCTCCCACTTCCTCCTTTTCCTCAAGCTTTGGGTATTTTTGATTGTCATAATTGGAGACTATAGGTTTTAACTACTTGTTTTCATCTTGATTTTTATCTTACTCAACTTCTGAGCTTGCCCACTGCTATTTCCTCAATTTCTTCATCCTTAACCATAGATAACTAACATCAAGCTTGAGGTATAAACATTCGTAGTATTCTCCTTCCCTCATACATTTTTTTCAGCTTAAAATTCTTTTGTTTAGCTTTTGATACCTTTGATAAATATATTCTTACGAACTTTGTAAGATGTGATTGATCTTTGGTAGGGAATGTGTCAATCCTATATTTTAAACCATAGTTCAGATAAGTTATTGTCAGATATCATCTTCCTAGTCAGTTGTTTATTTCCCAAAGAATTTTTTAAAAATTTTATTCATTTCTTGCCTTAAATGGACAACAACTTGAATTCTTTTGTTGTTCAGGTTCTTCCCCAAGTGTTCATGATGATTGGTAATCCTTTTAAGGTTTCTTATAGCAATATCCTTTCTGCTGAGGTGAATCAACAGAAATGGCCATTTGTCATCCATTTTGATAAGTCTTGGGAGTTTATTTAGACCTGGATACATGTTCTGGGGGAGGGGGAATAGACCTCTCTATTGTCATCAGGTTGACAAATACCTACAGGGAAATGGCAATTACTATTACTCTTCTTCATCTGACCCTTACCGGAAAATATTTCACCTGAAGCTTCTGTGGCTCTATTACTACTTCTTTACAGGATGAACAATTTCTTCCTCAGAAAATCCAGAGGTTTTCTCTTCAGGAAGCACCTAAAATCTGATTTTAACCCTAATTTTATAGATGCCCCTTTCCATCTACTTTTTCTCTTTTACTTTCTTGACAAGGGTTACAAACCTTCTCCTTCAACTTCTTTTGCTGCTGTTGTTTCTGTCAAGCACTGAAAATACAGAACAGCGATGTTTATCAGGTAGTTGATACTCAAGATAATTAAGAAGAATGGTAAGTAGACACCTACCTCCCTTGATGAGTATAAGCCCCTTGGCCAAGATGATATACATCTCCTTTCCTGTAACTATCTAGTCTATACTCAAATGAATATGAAGGGAAAGAAACAAGCAGCCATTAAGAATTATAATCAGGTACTGTGCTATGTGCTTTACAAACATTATCTCATTTGATTCATATACAAACTCTGTGAGGAAGGTACCATTGTTATCACCAATTAACAACTGAGGAAACTGAGGCAGGCAGAGGTTAAATAACCTCTATTTGCATAGCTATTTGTATTTAAGTTCAGTATTTGATAAGTAAATAAAAATGTGATTATGAATAGCTGAGTATTTGAGGTGAGATTTGAACTCAGATCTTCCTGAATCCAACCCTAGTGCTCTAATATATTATACCACCTAAACTGTCCAAAATGGATCCGTGATTTCCTTTTGAGAGTTTTCTCCAATAACACAAATCTCAGTTCACCCACATATACCATAATGACTCATATTATTTATTTACTTCATGCATGTTTACTTTGTCTTCCCAAATGCATTGTGAGTTTCTAGTGGGCAGGGACTCATTTGTCTTTTATTTTAATTGTTCTTATTACCTGGCATAATTCTATGTATTATACAGTATCTTAGAAATACTTGGAAGAGTGAATGAATGAATAAATAAATTTAGTTTATACAGGTCACCCTAAATCCCAGTCAATATATATCAGCTTTCTATTACTATGTATTTAGACTACCATTCATCCAGTTTCCTAAGGTGAAAAACCTCTGCTCCTGATTTGTAAATTTCAGAGCCCAGCTAGTCCCCTTTGCTGGGGACTATTATTTGCTCTTTCTATCCCACAGCATACTAATATTTCCAAACCAAATTGCTTTAAAAATTTATCACCAAGGGCAATTTCCATTTCAGAATTGCTCCAGTTATCAAGAAATGTCTGCTGTAGCAGTGGTACCATTATGAATGAGCTTGAAGCTTTATAAAATGTACCCTGTGCTTCATAATGTGCATTTGTAAAGGGATCCTAAAGATTGCTTGAGTCATCCCTAAAAAAATGGGGGGCCAGCCAGAGAAGTAACCTTTTTCCACATGTAAAGTAAGTAAAGTAAACAATATAATTATATTGTACATATATGTGTGTGTAGATATGTATGAATATAAAAATCTATTTTGTTTCATGATCCAGCACCTTTTAAACGTGAATTAAAAGAGAGTGCTATATTAACCAAATTTGGTTAAAATTGGTAATTACTCCAGTTTCAAATGACCAAAATAAAGTGTAGAAAAGAAGCTACCAGATGTGCTCTTAATGTGTATAGATATAGGCCCATTATTGGGCTGTCGAAAAAAAGCTATGTCAGACAAAAGCTCTGTACTTCAAGTCCCTTAAGTGAGAATTTTTTTATTATGTGTTTTGTGTAACTTTTCATGACCAGAACTGAAGATATAAAAGGATGAGGGATGAGATTACTAGAAGAGATATTTCTCCTATATAGGTTCAAAGGTCTCAGATAATTTTCTTTGTCAGCTTTTTTTTTTCTTTTCTCTTCTCTCTCCAACCCTGGTATCAATAGCATTATATAGTGTTAAAGCCTAAGTGTACAATTTTTTTTGACCATGGTCTCAGGTAATCTTGGCTTGTAAAGTGTAGCTTATGCAGGTTAAGTTCAGTTTATAAGAGTACAAAAGGCAATATGTAATTGTCCCGTGCCTGTGATAAATTCAGGTAATTGCGTTAGTGCTAAGGTAAGGTAGAATGAGACAGTGCATTCTCAGCAGATAGCATGAATTCAAGTGTAGTCATGAAACACAGAAGGAGTGATCTAATCCCCAGAGAATCTAGGTGACACACTTTTGGGAGATTTGAGGAAAAGGAAACTCTGGAAGAGGTGATGGAACTCTGTTGATGAAGGCCTGACTGGAGTTATCTCAGGCACCCTGAGCAGTACACATGGAAAGGTACAGAGAGGTTGGCTACTACAGAGAACAGAATGGCCCCCAAGATGATCACATTCAGGACAAGATAAAAAAATCTGGCCCATGTTAGTTATGACTCTAGGTGCATACTCTGACAGTATTCAATTAGTTTAATCAGGTTTAGATCATTAAATAAACTTATTCTGGTTAACACTGTTTTCACTGGAGTTTCTTGTTTTATTACCCCTACTTCTATCACAAGATGTTGCTAAATATTCATCATCTTGGTACCCTAGATCTGTGGAGAAACCAAAACTTTTTTTTTTCTTTTCTTTTCAAAGGGCCCCAAATCTTGTCCTTTTATACTCATTTCACAACTATTCTCTTCCTGGACATTTTACCTGTGAATATAGGTAGAATACTGTTATACATATACATTCTATTTTTTCTTGAATAACTATCCTACTTGCCCTCCTCTTATCCTTCTCATGTTAAATTCAATTGTCCTCTATTTACTGGGACATATTATTAAAAAAAATGAAATCTGCAAAACATCAGGCTATGATTGTGACTGATTCCTACAAAACACCTTTCTCACAAAGGAATCCTGACTGATAAAAATGACACAAAGATAAAAATGACACCATTCTGTCTTCAGAGACCATTTATTTTACTGAACGATAAGAACACTAAAAATTAAAGTATCATAAGTTTCGAACTGGAAAGTACCTTTTGTGTCATCCAGTCAAAGTCTTCATTTTTGTCAATAAGGAAGTGACTTGTTGAAGCTCCAAACCTGATATTGAACTCATTTCCCTGAAAATCTGGTACACTTTTCATTGCACTATATCACCACCCAAAGATTTGTTGAAAAATATAAAGATATATCAGTTGGGAAAAAGAAAACTTATAGGATAAATAATGACATAGGAATGAGATTGGGCCTAGAAATTAGACACAAGATCATAGTTAAATTCAGCTCAATGTAAGCACAAACTTTAGTACTTAGAGTGAAAAGGTTTCCTCACTGTTAGTGAATTCATCATCACTGAAGGGTTTAATTTTTGAGCTTATTGGCAATGTTATAAAAATTATTCTCAACCAGACTTAGGCTACATAATCACTCAGATCCTTCCTTGAATGTTGGAGTCAGTGATTTAATTTTTAAAAAGACTGTTAAGGAAATATCACAATATTTGTTTTTATTTCTTCTCTTTCCAACAGATATTTTTCATTATTATGTGGAAGAGGCTAAGCAGTAACAGCATTTTACCTAAAGTATAATTTCCTCCCTAGCAAGTTTCAGTGGAACACTTCCTCAGACTGTATTCTCTTAAGGAATAATTGATCAGGTTGGTTGTTAACAGTGGTTATGTGCAATGACATTTTTCAAATAGGATTGAATTAAATAATTCACATTTCTGCAGTTGCCCTATCAATCCTGCAAATGGTCAGAAATGTTGTTTCCCATAAAGTGGCACTTCATGGGGAAGTTATACTGATTAACAGAGGTGAAAAAATCCCAAATCTTTATACTACTTCAAATTGCTATAATAATGAAAGGAGAAAATACTTAAAACATGTGGAATTGTATGTTGATACTATTTTGTGTTGAAGAAATAACCTATTTTGTATTGAAGAAAATAAAGCCTTCTTTGCATTTACCTTTTCTCGATTGGCTTTACAGGGAGTCAAGGTTGTATAGTGGTAAAAAACAAAACAAAATTATTTTCTCTAGTGCCAGGCGATTGGGGTTAAAATCCTGACTGATGCTTCTTAGTTGTGTGAACCTAGTCATCTAATCTCCTTCAGTTTCCTCATCTATAAAATGGGAACATTGTACTGGGCAGTTTCTGAGGTCAGCCTTGCTTCAAATCTGTGATTCACTTCAGTCTTAAGATAATCATGAATGACCTTTGAAAGTAAACCACCATGAATTTCATTTTATACATAACCTAAACCTCAGCCTGGAGTAGTTTCCTGAGCGACAGTTTTGAAGTACTTAGTGCTATGTAATAAAAGGGAAACACTGAATGATTCTCTCTTTCTCCTACTGCTTCTTCTCAGTTTCTTTGCTGGATTTTTATTGGTCACATCTGAAAACCATGGATATCTTACCTGGCACTCTCCTAGACCCTCTTCCCTCAGTCCTCCCTTTTGCTCATTTTCCTCTCTATGCCACCCTCTCTATATTTCCATATCTTATCTTTATATCTCCCTGTTGTTGATCCTACTAGCTACCATAGTTTCAATTATCATCCCTATGTAGATGACTCAAGCATATCTATCAATCCATCCATCTCTCTTCCCTCTGCCCCCTCTCTTTCTCACCTATCTATACATCTATCTAGGCATCTGTGTCTGTCTGTCCATTCATGTATCTATTAATGTATCTATTTATCTATCATTCAAAATATTTCACCAAGTAGTCAAATAAAACCATTAAGATGAGAGGGAAGAAAAGATTATAGGATTATGCTAAATGACCAAACTTAATTTCATATTTTTATTATAAACTATTAAAGCACACCAAGTTATAAACTATTAAAAATATTTCCTTCCAAAAATGAATCCTGTCATTTTACTACAATAAGAAACTACAGTAACATTTCAACCTGAGAAGTAAGGTAGAAGAGGACCAGGAGAACCTCACTGCCTCCACTAAAACCTGAAGAAAAAAGATTACATTTAATATAATTGATTCATGCCTTTTTCCTTATAAAACTGGTTCAGGCTCTGGGCATATGTAAAATTCTGATGGTCTAAGTTTGCTTCAGTGACACAATGTCTTTCTAACATTCTAAATTTATACCATTTTAATATCCATAAAAGTCATAACACTTTTCAGAAAATCCCTAGATCCAAGAGAAGGAAAATATTATACTTCACTTGGGATGTTAAGTCATCATTTCCTCCTACTCCCAGAAATGCTTTTTAAGTTAATGTGCTGGAGAATCCATCTTTAAAAGTAGAAGTAGGCTTTTTTTCTTTCTGGATTAGGTTTTATGGTACTCCCGTTAAAAGAAGCTAATAAAAACATAGAGGACTGATGATAAAAACATAATCATACAGTGAAATTCTCCAAATTCTAACTCTGACTGTTTAGTTGGCAAAGATGTTAAGCATTCAACATTTTCATCCATATGGAATGGTAGCTTATTTGGAGGGGATTTGAGACCCAGGGCAGGAGCGACCAGACTGGCCAAGCAACATTTCTGAGGGAGGAGAGCCAGTCTTTCTTTCCTATTCCATCTCTAAGTGGATTAACTTTTACTGAAGATTTAGCATTTAGCAAAGTGGGTCCCTGAAGCAAGAACAAGTCATTTGGAAAGAGATTGTGAATAGAAAAACACAAGAAAATCCAAACAGCTTAAGTTGGGACCTAAAAATTCCGAATATTTTGTAAAACTGCACTTTGTAAAGTTGCACCTCAACTTAAGCATCCTTCTAAGCATCCTTCAGAAAGAGGAGAAATACCATTTCATCATGTGCCAGTCATCTGCCTTTGGGGTAAAGGGAAAAAAAAATGTCATTCCACGTAGCCGAGTCCATATAGCCTGGTCTCCTGCCTCCCTTGAGAAGAGGAAAAACAGCATTACATCCAGCACCAAACACTTCCAGGAAAGAGGAAAAAGGTCCTTTATTCAAGTCTGCAAGCCTCACATTTCCTTCCTTGAGAGAAAGGGATAAGACTATTTTTTCAGCTCCTAGAACTCGACCTTTCTTCTGAACTGCTTAAGACCCTGAGAGAACTCTATTTTAAGGCCAAATCCCTCTGGACAATGAAAACCTACTAGAATGCATTCTTTAGTGATAATCTCCCTATTAGGTGAATCTTTTTCATTTCCTTCTCCAGTGCATTAAGGCAGATTGAGGTAAAGTGAGTCTCTCAGGGTCACACAGTATATGTCTGAAGCTAGATTTGAACTTAGGTTTCCTGACTCTGGGCCCAGCATTCTATCCACTAAGCTACCTATTTGCTTTGAGGTATAAGATGTATTCAAGGAGGACAAGAACCTCTGTTAGGAAGGCTTGCCAATCCCTTTTCAGAGCTTTTCATTCACTTTTGGGGTCCACCTGTCACTCAACTCTCATCTGTGGCTCCAAGACGCTGTAGCAGGCACTGAGGTCACACCCTGATAAAACTGCCTCAGCAGATGGGCTAAACCAGACTAAGAATAACCAACATTTCCATGACAGCTTTAGCCAAGCAACCATATTAAAAGAAAAATGATTTTATTTTTGTTTTAATAAGTTGATATCTTTTGATATCTTTTGTTTTTACAGCATTATACTTTTCCCCATTATCCCTCCCTTTCTCAGAGAGTCTGCCTTGATAATAAATTGTGTTTTTGAAGAGTTCAAATTTGGCTTCAGACATTTACTAGCTGTGCGACTCTGGGCAAATCACCAAACCCTGTTCACCTCCATTTCCTCATCTGCAAAAATGAGCTGGAGAAGGAAAGGGCAAACCATTCCAATATTTTTGTCAAGAAAACCCCAAATAGGGTCACAAAGAGTTGGACATAACTGAAACAACCAAACAACAGGAGTTCATTTGATGCTGCCACATAAAGACTCCAAAATATTTACGTACAGAATCTGAGTTTATATTCACAATTGTCTTGAGGGTATTAGTACAAAGATGATAATATACATGATTTTGTCATCAATAATTATTATTATTTATTAATTTTATTAGTATATGTAATTAGTATATGTAACTCCCTGCACTGTTACAGATCAATGCTTCCACTTGTAAGTTAGTCTTACAGGGCTGTCTGGGGGCCCTCTGTAAGTAACTTGCCCATGGTTCAACAGCCAGTATTTGTCAGAAAAGGACCCTGAACCTAGTTTTCCTGACTTTCAAATTGGACATCTATGCCATGCTGCCTCTAAGTACAAATTATTTTCATTCCTGTTTCTCAGATGATGAGGAATTTCCAGCTTGAGATCAAACATCTCATCAATAGTAATACATCTAGTAAATGGTAAGGCTAAGACTGGCATACAGGGTTCTTGAGTCTGAAACTTGCCCTTTTTTTATACTCTGCAGCCTGTGGGCATCTTGCCTTGGTTAATGCAGATTTAAGCATTTTTGGAGGGAAGGATGGGAGGGTAGTGAAAATGATAGGTTCAAAAGCTTATCTGAGAGAAAAACACACACAATAAAACTTGATTCCCTTATGAATTATAAGGTGACACACACTCCTTTCCTTCCTTATTTTTAAACTCCCAAATTAAGTTCTACAAATTTATAACTCCTTCCTATGTGCAGCTTGATATTTTAATAGCTCATTTATCTCTTTGCAGATGTGTTCTGTGCTTTGCTCCACTGTTTGAAATTTCTCAGTTTCTCAGCTTCACTGTCAGAAACTTACTAAACCAAAGAAAAGAAACTGATGAGGTGAAAGGTACCAGGTGAATTGTAATCTGTCTGAATCATTGACATGGACATGAGCTGATCCCCATCTTCTGTGATTTAAACAGTACATGGGGTATTCAAGAGGAATGGGGTTATGCAAAAAAAAAAAATATGAACAGAGAGTGAAACAAATTTTCTTTTTGTGTGGTAACTATGGTCTTAGAAAGGACAATCTATCAAAAAAGAGTTTGTTAGGCGAAGGCCACAAGGCAATCTCACGGAGAGGCAGACTTATGAGTCTCGGAAAGAGGCCTTGGAATAAAATAGATGAGATATGTAAGAGCTTGGTAGAGAAATGAGAGATGAACACGATTCACTCAGAATTGTAGATATGATCTATCATTGTTCTTTGTATTAGAAGTGGCCGTCACTGATAGAGTTTGCAAAGTCTGTCACTGTTTATGGCTTTACTTCTTCTTCTCAAAGGTGGTCCAAATTCTTACTGAAATATTCTTTCTGATTTTTGTCTGCTGCCCTGGGCAGAACTGTGAAGTAGGAGGGGTATATCTTTGGTGCTTTCCTCACCTCCCCTTTTAGTGTTCCTTTTCCTCCTGCCAAGGCCTGTTTCTTCATCACAGTGCCTATATGTTGACCCCTGATACCTATGGGCCCCTTGGCAACACAGCAATCAGGATTTCTCTCACAGGGCATCTTGCTGAACTTTGGGCCTCTCTCTATTCTTCCTTATCAAAATTCATTGCCACCCTTTCCTATTTGTACAGAGTTCTGTACTGAATCACCTAGGATACAATTCACACTAAGGCATTTAGAGTGATAATTCTTATAGGTATTACTTTTCTCAAGGAAATTTACACTTTATGTTCAAAATAAAAGCCTCAGTTCATAATTATTTATCTGTAATGGTAGAATTTTAGATAATAAAATAATAATATCTATGTGGTGATTTAAGGTTTGCAAAGAACTTTATGCCTGTTATCTCATTTGATCTTCACAACATATCCACGAGATATGTGCTATTATATAATAATACTAAATAAATGCTGAACTATAATATAGTTAAAATATATAGTTTGGTATGTGGAGCTAACGCTTTTCAGAGGGAAAAGGTCTAGATATATACACATATGTATATATTTATGTATGTGCCTTAATATATTTCAATATATATGATCCATATATAGATCACACACATATACATACATATATACATGTTGATGTGTGTATGTATCCACATGTGTATATATGTACATGTATATATGTTTGTGCATATGTGTATGTATGTGTGTGTGTGTGTAGTATAGGTATTGGCTTTTTTTTTAATTTTCAAAGAGGATCAAAAACATAGATATCATTGCTAAAGCCATGGGAAAGAATCAGATTGTTTCAATCCCAAACCCTCTTGTCTTTTTAAGAGAATGCCCCATCATCTTCTCTCTCTCCCTCTTTAATCTTCAATATTTCTCTATCCAATAATCCTTATCCTGCTTCCTAAATTCACACCTAATTCTCTCTCATTTCCTCAAAGTCTTCACTATATCATGTGACCTTATTAACTACTATTCCTTTTTTCCTCATCCAAACCCTTGAATAAAGATTTCTTCAATCTGTGCCTCAGATTCCTCTCCTCTCACTCTCTTCTTAATCTTCAGTAATCTGTCTTCTGACTTCATCATCCAACTAAAATTGTTTTGTCCAGAGTTATGAGTGATGTGTTAACCAGCAATTCTAATGACTTTTGTCAATCCTCATCCACCTTGACCTCTTTTCTGCATTTAAAACTATGAACCGTTCTCTCTTCAGGAATAGTTTGTATTCTTTGGGTTTTCTGGATCCTGTTACTTTCTGATCCCCCTTTGGTCTCACTGTGCCTACTCAGTCTCCTTTGATGATTATTTATTGATATCATTTACATTACCTATGAATGTACCAGAGAGCTCTGACATGATGCCTCAACACTGATTTTCAGTAACCTTATGTGAGGGCAGGTATAGTAGGATCTTTTGTTGTTTTTGTTTTAGATAATCAAATGCCTCTGATTGAATCTTTCCTTAGTTAACCAAGAGTCTTCACTAGGACAAAAGTACAGAAACATGAGTTTCTTTAACTAGAAACAAAATATGCATTTGTATTGTTAATATGATTAAAGATCTTCCTCACCCATTAATGGACCTGTCCATTAAGGGGAGTTTGATTAGGGAAGATTTGTAGGAAGGCCCACACCTTTTGTTAATGAGGTACTGGTTCTTAAGGGTTGGGATGCCCTCTGGCTCTAAAAAAGGTGTAAATGCTCTGAGGGTGAGGTTTTACTTTGGGGCTTAGTTTTTGGAAGAAGTTTTGTGTGCCAGATGAGACTCTGGGAAGCCACTAAGGAGCCTTCTGGCATTGAAAACCCAGGTGTTGGTGCATCTCTCTCTGCAACTATGGTCAGACAGTTGGACCTGTCTATTAATTTGTGATATATGTATTGCTTATGTCAGACAGTTTGGAAGCTCTGTCTGTTGATTTCCTGAACTAAGTGAATGATATATGTGCTTGATTAAAGAAGATTGTTAACCCCTCAAAAGTTTCCTTTCCTTTTAGAAAAACAGATCAAAGAACCTGTGATAGAGGCCCCTCTGTGTATGTTGCAGTGCTTACTGGCACTTATTGGCAATCCCCAAGGGTTAAATGAATATTTCTTGTATGTGACTCCTAGAACTGCATATCCAGTTTTAGTCTCCATGCTGAACTCTAGTTCCATATTTCTAGATGATTTTTGGATATTTCAAATCAGGTATTCTGTAGGCATCTCAAAGTTAGCATATCTGATCCATACTCATTATCTTTACCTCTAAGTCCACTCCAAATATCTTATTTCTGTAAAGTAATACACTGTTTTTCTTATTATCTATATTTAAAAATGTTATAAAACCAGGATCAAATATAAAATCATCTGGTTGGCATTCAAAAGCCAAGGAAACTGTCTCCTACCATTTCTTTTCTTGTCCAGTCTTATTATATTCTACTCCCTTCCTTGCACTCTGCATGACAGCTATACTGGCTTACTTGCTATTCCTCACATATGATAATATATCTCCCACCCTTGCCCTTTTTTTGTTTCCCATGTCTATAGATCTCTCCCTCTTCAACTCAGCTGTTTGGAATCAAAGGTTTTCTTCAGACTTTAGTTCATATGTCACCTTCTTCAAGGAGCCTTTCCTGGCATCTCTAACTGCTATGGCACCCCCTGATAAAATTACCTTGTAATAATTTTCTAAATATCCTATAAATACTCATATGTTTATATTTCAGTTGTCTATTAAGATATATACTCTTAATGGGCAGAAATTATTTCACTTTTTCACATATATATTTTCACATATACTTTTTAACTTAATACATTCCTGCTGGCACATATGTGTATATATTTATAAACAAATATATGCATGTGTATATGTGGACACACCACGCACACGTACACACTCATTCACATACTCACACACATGCACACACACGCACACACACACACACACAGAGGCCAAATGCAGAAGTTAGGGAATATTTATCTTGTGGAGTTGACAAAAAAAGGTTTTGAAGAACCCTAAATCACAGAGTTATAATGTACCTGAGGTCAACTATCTCTTTTAACAAATTCCATTCAATTTTTACTTTAAGTAAAGAGAAGGATTAGTTAAAGAGATAAAAGTTGAATCCAATGAGAACATTGTATCCGATACCAAGGAAGGATAGAGTACATCAAAAGAAATTATGTTTAGTAATATCACCTACTATAATAGGATCAAAGAATTTGCAAATTCTTTTGATTTGTCAATTAGGAAGTTAATGATTTGTGCATTCTAACTATTTTTCATAGCAAGGATAACCATTTGAGAGGGTAGAGGACTTCTTCTAGAAGTTTTTCTTCTTCTTCTTCTTCTAGACATGGTAATGATATTTAGAAATATTGGTTAACAGAGGAGAAGACAAAGGTAATGCCATCAGGTGATCTCAATATTCTCTGTGAAATAAGATGAAAGGTACAGGTGAAATACTGTGAGGTAGTACTACATTTAGGTTTTGTGCAGGCGTAGGGAACTTGTGACCTTGAGGCCACATGTGGCCCTCTAGATCCTCAAGTGTGGTCCATTGAGTCCAAGCTTTACAGAAAAAAAAATTCTGCTATTAACAGGATTTGTTCACAGTCTGGATTCACATCAGTCAAAGGGCCACACTTAAAGACCTAAAGGACCACTTGTGGCCTTGAGGTCTCAGGTTCCCCACCCCTGATCTAGTGGATAGAGGAAAAAAGACTGAAATATGCCCAAAGGTAGTGAAGGATCTAAAGAGTCAATAAGAACAGAATGACAAGTTAGCAGAACAAAAGAAGGACCTAGTTTAGGTCACACACAAACTAAGCTTTCTCTAGTTTGCTTACTAAGGACTGACTGACCTACAATGATACCTCACCTAACCAAGTAGATTTGTAGTGCAGTGAAGATTGTTTTGAATCATTTATTCATACATTAAATAGAGATTAAGTACTTAATGTGTAAGCATAATATAAATTTTCTAGGAAAAATATAAATATAAATTAATTACTGCCTCTAGTCCTAAGGAAACTATTAGACCGTTCTTCAGGATACCATTGACATTTATGGTGAACAGTGGTTAGTGATGGCATTTTTGATGCTACTGAAGAAGCCAGATAGAACTGACCATCTTACGATCCATTTAGCCCAACACTTTTAATTTAAATATGATGAAATGGAAGCCAAGAAATTAAAAGAAGTTGCTTAGTGACGTGCAAGTAGTGTCAGAGCTAGGATCTTTAACAATATCCTTCATATTCCACGCTTTAAATACTCTGTACTCCAAATGGAGTGCTCTAGGATATGCAATTTGCAAGTCTATGTCTCAGAGTCATGTGGAAAACTAAACATTGTTTTTCTTCAGGATTCTACATTGTTCTGGTGATTTCTGCTATAAATCAGTGTCACAGTTTAGATACAAGTCTTTTCAGTGCCATTTGAGAGATATTGGTTATATTACACATTTGCATTATTTGTTGATATGCTGCCAGGCTTGAAGTAGGCCACCTTCAGATTATTTTTAGTCCATAATGCTCTTCTGTCTCAGAGGTATTATATAATTACTTAAATACCTCAAAGATATGGGAATTCATTAGTATGGCTATTGCAGTCACTAGGCATAACACATGAATTATCTGAGTGTTGTATCAATTTCTTAAGTATGTGGGATGATCCCAGGGATGGGACTGAGACAGTTCTTACTGGCTTGTGAGAGCCAATTGCTTACAGTGTAAGCATTTACTCCTTGGAAATCAGAAAAATCAAGACTGGATTTATTGGCTTCTTATTGTATAGCTAGTTTTAAGACAGTGGTGGAGAAAATGATATTAATTCAGATTAAAATTAAAAGTGTATCATGGTACATTTTTCCCTTGACAGCCAGTTGTTAAACATTTACCAGCATATCCTTGAAGTCTGGGCTAAACTTCTCCTACATTTTCACCAAAGTCATTTCATTTGGTATTTTAAGGAATAAATGAATATCCAAGTTGGAAGGAATCCATGTTCTCAACAGTAATTTCTTCTAGTATATTCATGAACTCTCAAATCCTACTTTCATATCTTTCTTTTATGGTTTGTGAATAAAATCTCTTTTGAGAATAAATTCTTTCATTCAAAGTCTTAAAAAACTGTATGATATTATTCAATAATTACTGCCATTTATAGAAATTTTAAAAGATAAGTCTTCCAAACAAGCATTAGTTTAAGAATTCCATCTTTTCTCGAAACATAAATGACTAATGATTTAGGTTAAGTTGATGGCCAGTTATTTCACTAAGATGAAGCGGAAACAATTTAATTCAATATTGGAAATAACATATCCTAGCATCACAGTACCACAAAAAAAAAACAAAACAAAAAACAAAAAACCAACAATCATTTGTCCCCATAATGGTTTATGAAACCAAATTAACAGAAGAAAATGGGCCCTTCATATTAAAATCTGTTGAAAGCTCATTGCTCAAAGCAATTATTAAACAAGAAATACAGAAAGAAAATCAGTGCAACAGTGTTCCATAAAGACAGAAATAAGTACACTGTGTCTTGGGAATAGCTAATTTTCTGATACCTTCAGGGTAATTGAATCAGGGTCAGTAAATCATATTTCTTCTCTTTAAAATTCTGAATAATATTTTATCCTGACTGTAATGGAGAAAATTCAGATCAGTTTGAGTCTTTCTGCCTTTTAGTTTCTCTGGCTAGCATTTATACTCTCCCCATCTCTGTTGTCATCTCTCTCTCTCTCTGTCTGTTTATCTCTCTGTCTCTCCTTCTATCTCTGCCCTTCTTGGTCTTTCTCTCTCTCCACTCCTCCTCTGATTTCTTCCATCCTTCTCTTTTTATTTTCCATTGATTTCTTTAGGTACCATTAATTTTAACATGCCTCAAACCATGTAATTTCTTTTCCGCAACCAGTTCATTGATTCCCTGAAAATATATTCTTGTTGTCTTATTCTATTTAAAGGAACTTTCCTTCTAGGTTTCAATGTACAATTATTTTCCTGATTTTCAGTTATTGAGTGTGTACTCACTCTTAACTGTCCTGTTCTCCATCTTAAAACCTAATCATTGACTTTTGAATAAATAATTTGATAATATGTCCCAGTGTATCTTTCTGTAAAAAAATGTTGGAAAGCAATATAAAGAAAGATAGAGAAGCAGTTTGATATAATAAAAAAAACCACAATGGATTGAAATTAGAAAATTTAGGTCTGAGTCCCAGAACTAATACAAAATACATTTGTGATCTTGGAAAATCTATTTCACTCTTCCAATGTTCAGTTTCCTTAAAAGTAAGATTAATATAACCAAACTCTAAGGGTTGTTACTGCAATCAAATATAATAATATGTGTGAAGAGTATTGCCAACCATAGAGAGCTACACAAAGGCAAGCTCTCATTATTTTAAGTTCTTCTCTCAAGTCTCCTTTGATGATGAAGTTATCCTAAAATTTCAAGAGCTTCAGTGATTTTAAAATTCTAGAAGCCCTTAACAAATTGTAAAAGTTTCAAGTATGAGCCTGGAAACTGCATGTCTATCATTTAATATAAATATTCAGATATTAATTGAGGGCAAAAGATAGCTATATTCAGCTACAGATTTCCCCATAGGTTAAGCCCTCACTCACTCAAAACAAAGTCAAGCCCAAGTCATGTCTTTATTCCTCTGGTGACATGGTCTTCTTCAGCAAGGAAGGAAGAGCACATGCCCATAGGTTAACAGTGACCCAGTAATCATTATTTTTGGGGTACACTCAATCAAATGATTTAAATCCACTTGATTAAATTGTTATACTGTCCATGGCTTCCTACATTATCCCACAAAGATATCATTATGAATGTTGTTAAATTTCTTGCTGAAATAAATATTTACATGCACTTGACATTTTCTTGAACTATAGTTTAGTTACCATGTAAAATAGGAAATGAGTTTTAGTCATGTATGACCTATTCTTAATGAAACCATGTAAATTATTTCCTGAGTGCTCAGGAACTATACCTTTAATAATACATTCTACATATTTACCAGAAATTGATGTTAAATTCACTAGCCAAAAGTTCTACACTGGGAAAACATTTGCCCAATTCTATTCTTGACCCTAAATCAATCAGCGACACATTGGCAAATTCCATCTGTTCTATGCTGATTTGAACTCATTGAAGACATCTAGTTGTTCTCTGATTGTCTTACTCATCTGAGATTTCACTTCCTTCAACCCTTGTTATACTATTTTCTATTCCTATGATACTCTCATTATTGTTCTTGGTAGAAAAAAAGAAACAAAATAGAAATTGAAGAGATCTATCTTAATTCCAAAGCTGTCTTCCCATCTTTGTTATATAGTTGTTCTATTTAATTCCAAGAAAGGAATTTTGTTTTTCACCACAAAGCTAGGAAGAGGAAAAAAAAAAACCTCTTTTTGACATTGGAATTTATGGCAAACTTCAGGTTACACTGATCTTTTTGACACTTTCCTCAGTGAACCTGGCCATTTTTTCAGAAGTATTTTCAGTTACTTGCTTTGATTCCCATCTCTTTTAAAAGTTCTCTTAAAATCTGAGTTCCACAATGAGTGCTCTAGGCAATCCTGTCAACATCAGTCTTCTTTCTCATTTTTTAATAGAAATAAATTGTGACATTATCCAGAATTTGTTCTTCACTATATACCTTTCCTGGCCACTAGCTTCTGTTCTAAATTCTCTACTAAAGATTATAGTATCCAATGCTATCCACAATTGTTGCTGTGATACATCAAACATGACAAAATAGCTATACCCTGTCCACCAGCTCAAAAAATAACCAGTGCTGGTACAAGTTAGATGATATAAAGCATAGTGCATGAGAGTATGAAGCTCTGTAATCCTGGTTTCTTTTATTCTTTGTTTTTGTTCTGTCATTTCAGTTATATCTGACTCTTCATGACACTATTTAGGGTTTTGTTTGATTTATTTATTTTTGGCAAAGATATTGGTGTGATTTGTTATTTCCTTCTCCGGCTCATTTTGCAGATGAGAATACTGAGGCAAACAGGGTTAAGTGACTTACCAGGGTTACACAACTAATAAGAGTCTAAGGCTGGATTTGGATCCAGGTTTTTTTTTTTAACTTCAAGCTAATTCTCTAGTCACTATACCACCTAGCTGCCTCTTTTATTCTAATCTCTACTTATCTTCTAATTTTGAACCTATTGCTTTGCACTTGGGTCTCAACTTCCGGTTATCATTAATACTGTTTGTTGCTATATATTCAGCATCCTTCTTATGGCTAATAGACATAATGATCCTCAGTGATCTACAAAAAAAACAAAAAAAACTAAAAAAGGAAGAAGCTGTAGGTCCAGCATCAATAAACTTGTGTTTGATGTCACTCAGTTTCTTTTATTTCTTATTATATATGGATTTTAAGTGGTTTTAGCAATATGACCTATGTTTGAGACTTGTGAAGTACAAACTCTATATGACAAATGCTGGGTCTGTTGATTGCATGTTTCTCCTGATAATGATGACAGGACTTCCAGGAATTTTAAAAGACCACTATCAATTGTCACTCTTCATTAGAATATGTGGGGAAAACCACATGTGAATATGAACAATTTAGTGTATATATTTTTAGTTGCTTAGTTGTTTCAATCATGTCTGGCTCTTTGTGATCACATTTGGAGTTTTCTTGGCAAAGATATGGGAGTGGTTTGCCATTTCCTTCTGTAACTCCTTTCAGAGATGATAAAATTGAGGCAAAAAAGTTTCAGTGACTTGCTCAGGCTCATACAACTAGTAAATGTCTGAGGCTAGATTTGCACTCAGGAAGATGAATCTTCCAAACCCCAGGCCTGGTATTCTACTGTGCCACCTACCTGCCTGGTATATACCTACTGAATTCCATAATTTGGTTATTAGTTATATCTTAATTGTCAGCTCTGATAACATCTTCTCGGTGCATATCCTCCTTGAGCTCTCAGCAACATTACACTTTTGTCCAACTTCTCCTTAATAATCTCTTGCCTTTAAAGTTTTTGTTTTTGGTTTTTCTGTTACCTATTTGACTGCACCTCAATATACCTATATGTCCTATGTTTTCCAGACTTGTTCATATCTCTATCCATGAATCTCTCATATCTGAGAGATAGATAGGTTTTTCTGTGGATAGAGCACCTACTACTTGTGTGACCCTGGGCAAGTCATTTAACCCTGTTTGCCTCAGTTCCTCATCTGTAAAATGAGCTGGACAAGGAAACGGCAAACCATTCCAGTATCTTTGCCAAGGAAACCCCAAATGGGGTCATGGAGGGTCAGACATGTCCAAAACAGCTCAAAAACAACAACAAATAGAGTTTGATAAACTCAAAGACTCAAGTTTCTGGGGGGAAGTTACAATTTGAGAAAAACCTAAAGCAAAACCCAATAGTATTCTGGTAGGAATGAGTTTAGATCATTACCTCAAAATATATAACAAAATAAGCCCAAATGGATAAATAACCTAGACATAAAAGTCATGTCAAAAGAAGTTAGAGAAGCAAAGGAAGAAATTACTCTATAGACTCATGGATAGGAAAACTTATTCATGACTGAACAAGTAAAAGAAGAGAACATACAAGATGAAATCGATAATTTTTATTATATAATAATTTTTCAAGTTTTTATATGAATAAATCTAAAGAACTAAAAATTAGAATGGAAACAGGTAACTAGGGAAAATATTTGTAGCACATTTACTTGATAATGGTCTTATTTCCAAATATGTAAGGAAATGATTAAAATTTATAAGACTAAGAACTACTGTGTATGCCTGAAAGAAACTTAATCTGATTATAATTTATAATTTTACTGATATGTTGTTATATTGGTAGAGCCTACTTACTAGTATTTTATTTAAAATATTTTGCATTGAAGTTCATTAGGGTTATTGGCTTGTACCTTTCTTTGATTTGTTACTCCCTGGGTTAAGTATTAAGATGGCATTTGTATAGTAGAAAAAGATAGAAATGATGCCTTCTTATTATTACAAGTAGTTTATATTTTATGGTAATAAATTATTCTTCAAATGGTTGATGGAATTCATTTATAAATTCATATGATCCTTTGGCAGTTAATTTATGCAAATACATTTTTCTCTGATAACAAGTTATTTAAATGGCCCATTTATTCTTTTGTTAATCTGGGTATTTTATATTTTTGTATTTAATCATCTATTTCTTCTAAATTATCATTTTTGTTACCGTGTCACTGGGCCAAATATTTTCTCATAATTGCTCCTACAAGATAGGCTCCTAAAGCACTCTTCTGATTGTGTCACTCTCTGCTTAAGAACTTTTGGTGGTTCCTTTTTGGCTCTAGGATAAAATATAATCTCATGCGTTATGGAACTTAATTCCCTATGCAATCCATCCCAAGCCTATTTTTTCTTCAGACATAAGTCACATTGTTCAACTTAAGGTATTCCAGGAGTCAGACAAACTGACTTAAACTCAGTATTCCGTTTTTTCCTTTGAACTTCCTCTTGTCTGGGTTGTATTCAACCCATAAAAATATTTATTTAACACCTATTATGTACCAGGCACTGTGCTAATCACAAAAGAAGAGGCGTAAAATAGTCTTTGGACTCAAGGAGCAAACAAATTATTAGGGAAGACAGGAAGCAAACAAATATATTGAAACAAGGTTTATATAGGATTAATAAGAAATAATTAAGAGAAGGAAAACATTAGAATTAATAGGGGTTGGGAAGAATTTCCCATAGAGGATGAGAATTTAGTTGAGACTTAAAGGAACCCAGGGAACACAATAGATTGAGATGAGCAGAGAGCACTGGAGGTTTGTGCTACAGTCAGAGAAAATTCTGGAAATCAAGCAATGGAGTATCTTCTTTGTGGAAGTGCAAGAAGGTTAATGTCAATAGATTGAGGGATACATTGTGGGGAATGATGTATAAGACGACTGTAAAGGCTCTATCTTTTCCCGTCTTTCCTTGCTTTCATCTCTTAGAATTCCTAGATTCCTTCAATAATCTACTTAGTTACCACTGCCTCTGTGAGGTCCTTGCTAAACTTCTTAGTTGTTAGTGCTTTCTGTCTCCCTTAATGCTCTGGAGAAGGAATTGCCAAACCATTCCAGTATCTTTGCCTAGAAAACTCCATGATAATAATGATGTGCTATGCTTTACAGACAAAGAGATGGTTACAAATGGATGATGGAACAACAAGAATCATCAAATTGTCTTCTAATTATGTATCTATTTATGTCTTGTGTCTCTTCTATCATACATAAACTCAATGGGGGAAGCTATTTTTTTCTCAATCATATAGCCTAGACTGAGCCTTGAACATAGTGGATATATGTTGAATTAAATTTTGTTGTTATTTTGAGATACTTTCCTTAAAACAGCCCTTTCAGGTAAGTGGTTTAAGGATAACTATCCCCATATTACCCCAGATGAGAAGACTTATGTTCATGCAATGTGAGTGGAAGATTCTTAACCTGGAGGTCTGTGAATTAAAAACAAAATAAATGAGCCCTACTTTTTCATATAATTTTGTTCCTTTGTAACAATTATTCTGAGAAATTAATAGACTTCACTGTACTGTCAAAGGGGTTAATGAAACATAAAAAAGGCTAATGAACCCCCAGTTAAATTTATTTAAGTCTACAAAATGTTGGAGTTGGGAATCTAGCCCAATTTCTCTGACTTTTGATCATTTGTACAATCTTTTCACCTCTAATCTTATGATATTATTTTCTTCCTATATTCTTTCTAGCCTATCCTTGGCTGTGTCACAGGAAACACTTAGTTTCCAAACTGTACATTCTTTTTGGTACAGAAAAAAGGATGTATGTCCAACTGTTGCCAGTATTCTTTTTTCCCAATCATTTTGAACTCTAAAATTGTACTTACCACTTGCCAATTTCCCTTCTATCTTTACTTCACCAACTAAATTCTTCTTACTTGTCACAATGAGGTTCAGAATAGCAGTACACATTGGTGCTTCAATTGACTCCAGAATGATTAAATTATCAGCAAGTCAAGAATTTCCAGGTTCCTCTTCTATCAAAGTTAGATATTCTGTAGATTTTGCAAAAATATAAAGCCTCAATGTCAGTTTTCAGTTTGTGTTAGGAAGTGGTTATCTACTTTCTTCAGATGGCTTGGTATCTGTAGTGGGTATTTCTCATATCATCTCTTTTTCTCCCCTTAATCATTGTCAAATATTCTTTAGTGTACCTGATCCTCTCTCCTTAAGTGTATGAATTGTTACACAGGTGAATATTTTCTTGATACTTATTTCTATTTTATCACTCCATCTGCCTAATCTTATGTATCCCATACTGTATTATATTTTAGTAGTCTCAGAGATAGCTATGAGGTTTTTAAAATTAACTTCATCACCATCATTACAGATAGTAAGAATGATAACAATAAGAATAATTTTTAATTTTCCTTATCAATATTGTGAAGGAAATCTTAACTTTTCTTTCATATTTTTATTTTAGGATATTTTGCTATGCAAATTCACTTTTATTTATGCTTTCCATTTAAATTAAAAATAGAGACAACAGATTGTGGCCTTCCCACAGTGGAGATACTGGCACTGAAAAGAGCTGTCATGGCAGATGCTCGCCCACCTTTCTCCCATGTAGACTTATTCTACTTCATAAAAAAAAGTTCTGGAGTATTCAAAGGTATGGAAGTAGAAGATGGTGAAGAACAAATATCTACAGTTATCTGCTTAACTATAGCTTTGCTATTCTTAAAAATAACAAATAATGTTTATAAAGTTTTGAACTCGGGTCATTTTGTATATTTTACAATTTTTTTGCCCTCCAAATTTTACATCAAGTAAATAAAGGGCCATATAATTATGCCATTGTTCAATGAAAGCTAGATCCAAATGAAACCCATAGATTTTAAAGCTGGAAGGGACTTTAGAGACCACTTAGTCCAACTCAACTCATTTTATAGATGAGAAACTGAACGAAGGAAAGATTTAAGTGAACTTGCACAGGATCACACAGCTAGTATGTATCCAGGTCAGAATTTGATTTCATGTCTTCTTTACTAAAAACTCTGTGCTCTGTTTACTACACACACCACTGCTGGGTTATAGATGGGAACAGTATGTGTAACACTGTTGGTTTGCAGCCTGCAAGGAAAGAACCTACGAAATATTCAACTTTAACACTGTTGAGAGGGAAGATTAGATAGGGGTTGACCTCTTAATCTAGTGAATGATGTGGTTTTAAGGTATATATCTACTAAGTTATTTTCATATTGTCTTTCCATGTTAGACCGTGTGCTCCTTGAAATTAGGAATCTTTTTCTGCCTTTCTTTGTGTCCTCAACACGTAGCACAGTGCCTGACACATTGGAAGCACTTCACAAAAGTTATTGACTGATTAAATGACTGACAACATAATGTTCTAAATATCATTTCTAGTAGAATATTGATTCTTAGGATTATATTGAAGTAGTAGACGTACATAAAAAGAGATCTCCATTGCATAACTATACTGCTTTAGTGGTTAAAAAGGCTAATTAAAACAAATTCTTATATGCAAAGTAGTTATCCTATTAAATTTATTTTTTCCTATCATTCAATTTGTTCATATATCTGGTTATAAGTGAATATTTATGTGTACTATAATGGATTTCAAAAGTCAGAAAAGCAGAGGAAGGGAGTAGGGGGGACTTCTCTGATACTTTAATTTTCTCTTTTCTCCTTGACCTGAGGCCTGGTGTTAAACTAATTGGATAAGCAAAAATAAGGGTTTATTACCAGTTAGTAAGTCTACAACTGACTCCTAATTTTTCAAGAAAGTTCTAAAAACATAACCCAGAGAATATTGGTACATTGCAAGCATTTTAATTCTTATTGGTAGACTATACAAAATTTATTAGAAATGAATGAGCCAATATATAATATAGTATAAATCTTACTAAAATTATTTATTTATTTAATGCCATACCAATCAACCAACCAAATATTACTTTGTAGTGATAGAAAAAAAATAACATAATTTATTGGGAGGAATAAAAGGACAAAAATTTCAAGGGAAATAATGAAAAGAAATGTGGGAAGAGAACCTAGCAATATCAGATCTCAAACAATATTATAAATCTTAAGTACCTAACATTAAGGATTATGTTTTCCTTTCTTTTTTTTAATTTGGGAGAAAGGTTAAGGCTAAAGGGAGAAAGAAACAAATAGGACTGTCATAATAAAAGAAGGAAAGAAATAAAAGGTAAATGAAGTTATTTTTCTTAAATGAATAGAACTAAAGGAAGTTCAGAAAGAAACAGAAACACATTTTATTCATTATACACATTTTACAAAGTAAGTTGTCATAGAGATACTTAATTTCACACATAATACTCCTTTATTTAATATGGGAATTTGTTTGTGGGGAGGGGGTTAACTACATTCAGAAAAAAGTAAATTTAATTAAGAAAACTCACTATTGCTTACAAAATAAGAAAAGTTAATTAGCAGAACAGATTAACAGTCTGCATAAGCAAATGCATATAATATCAGTTTTTTTAAAACCCAAGGACCCCAATTACTGGGTTAATAACAATTGTTATTGCTAGGGGACCCTAGAAAGCAATCTAACAAATTAGGTACATACCACTATATCATACCGTATAATATGATAAATTCCAAGTAGATACATGATCTATTTATAAAGACTCATTATAAACAAATAAGAGGAGTAGGGAAGGAGACAATTTTTACAGTTATGAAGAGGGTAAGTGTTTTTGGACATGCAAATGGTTGGGATTGTTATGTAACACAAATTGGACAACTTTGAAAAGATAAAGTTAATAATATGCCCCTGCACAAATTCACTTCAATTAATATTAAAAGGGAAACAGCTAATTTGAAAAAAAAAAATCTGTGCAACAAATTTCACTGATAAATGGGTAATATCCAAGTTCTCTCTCTCTCTCTCTCTCTCTCTCTCTCTCTCTCTCTCACAGGGCAGGCAAACTAAGGAATTATTGTTGGGAATGGTCTTGTTATTTTGGAGAAACTTGGAATGCTGGTAGAAAGAAAAAGTAAAAAGAAAATAGTAGAAAAATCACTTATCTGTGTATATCTTTTGACCCAGTGATAACAATTTGAAACATCTCTATCAAAGAAACCAAAGAAAGGTACAAAAATGATTCATAGAAACACTTTTTGTCATAGCAAAAGAGTAGCAACAACAAAAAGCTGATGATGTGCTCATTAATTGAGGATGGCTGAAAAATATATCATATGCTGATGTCAGTCAGTTATTCAGAATATATTGAATGTATGAGAATCATATATATTGCAAGCAATTGTGGAAAAGGTGGATTCAGAGAAGCCTGGGAAGACTTGTAGTGCTCAGTGAATTGATCAGAACCAGGATAACAAATTATACAATAACTATCAAATTTTTAAGAATGATAATTTTGAAAGAGTTAAAAACTCTGATCAGTGTAGCAACCAGAGAATCAATGGTGAAGCATGCTATGTACTTCCTGAGAAAGAGCAGAATAGAGTCTTAGTACAGAATGAGACTTGTTGTTCATCCTTCATTCTTGAAGAGACTCAGTGATATCATAAGGGTGATGTCTTGACTTGCACATGAATTAGATTTATGTGAGGCAGAGCTGCATAGTCAGTCAGCCTCTCTCTCTCTCCCAGAGTCATGGGAATCCAGTGGCAAGTCAAAAGTCAAGACCACTGGTGATGGCCCAGAATGCAGTGGGAGACCTATAATTAGACTGACATTTTCAGACATAGTTAATGTGTGGTTTTGATTTTCTTAACTCTACTTATTTAAAGACCAAGTGAGGAATAAGATAGCAGGCTCTGGGAGTGTGCTATATCTTGATGCTATCTCTGTGAAAATAGTTTCTCTTTGTCTTATATAACTTTTACATATAACTAAATTGATACTGTTTGAAAGCATAGTTAACATGAAATATTGGGCTATTTAATGAAGAATGACAGAAAATGTCACATGATCTGAAGCATAAAACTTTTAACTGTCTATGAATGGCAGTTCAATGACTGATGTTCATTGTGCTTCTAAACTTCCTCCTCAAAAGAAATTAAGGTAACTAGTAGAAGGAAGAAATAGGTTGCAAGATGTATGTGATGATCTTCACATAAAGTAGCACAAAAAATATCCAATCAGAAGATGTAGCATTAGAAATGATGATGAGTTGGGCAAGGATTTGGAAGCATAGCAGGAGGACAAAGCCAAGATGGTTGAATAATTCCTTGAGTTCTCCCCCAAAGCCCTCCAAACACCTGTAAAATGACTCTGAACAAGTTCTAGAGCTACAAAACTCACAAAATGACAGAGTGAAACATTCCTAGCCCAAGACAACCTGGAAAGTTGACAAGAAGGGTCTTTCACACCAGGCAGGAAGCAGAGTGCAGTCCAGTGTGATCTGCACCAGAACAGACTGGCTAGAGCAGGCCCAGTAAGGAACTGAGTCATTGACAGCTGTGGGGGATTGAGCAGCTGATACAAAATCCCTGAATCCTGGGACAGTAAACCCACCCCAGCCTCACTGGAAGCAGAGTTCTACCTTGGCAAAGAGTTAGAAAGTCAAGCGTTTGGCTGGGAAGATGAGTCAACATCAGTAAAGAACTTAGACTATAGCATCTTGCTTTGGTGACAAGGAAAATCAGGATGTACAACCAGAGGAGGACAGCAGAGTCAAAGCTCCTACATCAAAAGCCTCCAAAATATTCCAAGAGGAATGTGAATTTGTCCCAGGCCATAGAGGAGCTCAAAAAGGATTTTGAAAATCAAATAAGAGAAGTAGAGGAAAAATTGGGAAAAAAATGAAAGTGATGTAAGAAAATCATGAAAACTAGTCAACAGCTTACTAAATGAGACCCCTCAAAATACTGAAGAAAATACCTTAAAAATAGACTAACTCAAATGGCAAAATAAATTCAAAAATCTAATGAAGAGAAGAATGGTTTAAAAAATAGAATTGGCCAAATAGAAAAGAAGGTCCAAAAGCTCACTGAAGAAAATAATTACTTTAAAATTAAAATGGAGCAAATGGAAGCTAATGTCTTTATGAGGAATCAAGAAATTATAAAACAGAAGCAAAAGAATGAAAAAAATAGAAGACAATGTAAAATATTTCATTGGAAAAGCCACTGACCTAGAAAATAGATCCAGGAGAAAATAATTTTAAGATTATGGGACTACCTGAAAGTCACAATCAAAAAAAGAGCCTAGATATCATCTTTCAAGAAATTATCAAGGGAAACTGCCCCAATATTCTGGAACCAGAGGGTAAAATAGAAATGGAAAGAATTCACTGATCGCCTCCTGAAAGAGATCCCCAAAGCAAAACTCTTAGGAATATTGTAGCCAAATTCCAGAGTTCTCAGGTCAAGGAGAAAATATTGCAAGCAGCCAGAAAGAAATAATTCAGGAAATACAATTAGGATAACACAAGATCTATCAGCTTCTACATTAAGGAATTGAGGGCTTGGAATATGATATTCTAGAGGTCAGAGGAACTAGGATTAAAACCAAGAATCACCTATCCAGCAAAACTGAGTATAAAGATAATTTGAGGGGAAAAATCAACATTCAATGAAATAGAGAACTTTCAGGCATTCTTGATGAGAAGACCAGAGCTGAACAAAAAATGTGGCTTTCAAATACAAGAATCAAGAGAGTATGAAAAGGTAAACGGGAAAGAGAAATCACAAGAGACTTATTAAAGTTGAATTGTTTATATTCCTACATGGATAGATGATATTTGTAACTCATGAGACCTTTCTCAGTATTAGATTAGTTGGAGGAGATAGATAGATAGATAGATAGATAGATAGATAGATAGATAGATAGATAGATAGATAGACAGACAGACAGACAGACAGAGGCATGGATAGATAGAGGGCAAAAGGGGAGTTGAATATGAAGGGATGATATCTAAAAACAAAATTAAGGGTTGAGAGAGGAATATATTGGTAGGAGAAAGGGAGAGATAGAATGGGGTAAATTATCTCACATAAAAGAAGTAAGAAAAAGGTTTCATGATGGAGGGGAAAAGTGGGGAGGTGAGAAGGAATGAATGAACCTACTGTCATCAGATTTGGCTTGAGGAGGAAATAATATACGCACTCAATTCAGTATTTACCCTATAGGAAAATGGGGGGAAATGAGATAAAGAGGGATTGATAATAAGATGGGAAGGCAGATTAGGGGAGGGGGTAGTCAGAAGGAAACACTTCAGAAAAGAGACAGACTCAAAGGAGAAAATAGGATAATTGGGGAGTGGGACAGGATGAAGGGAAATATAGTTAGTCTTTCACAACATATTATGGAGGTGTCTTATAAAATCACACATGTATAACCTATATTGAATTGTTTACTTTCTCCATGGAAGTGGGTGGGGAGGGAAGAAGGGATGGAATTTAGAACTCAAAGTTTTAAAAACAAACGTTAAAAAACTGTTTTTTAAATGCAACTGAGAAATAAGATATACAGGCAGTGGGGTATAGAAATCTATCTTTTCCTTCAAGAAAGTAAAGGGGAAGAAGATAAGAGGGGGGAATGATAAAAGGGAGGGCAGACTAGGGGAAAGAGTAATCATAATACATCCCATCTCAGGAGTGGGGGGGGGAATATGGGGAAAAATTTGGAACTCAAAAATCTTGTGGAAATGAATTTTGAAAACTAAAAATAAATAAATATATATCTTTAAAAAAGAAGCGTAATAGATGGAAAGCCTAATTCTTCTACTGGTATCCATATAATGTTTTTAAATGAGTTAGAAGAAAACTTGCACCACATTGGATGGCCCCTCCCTTCCCTCTCCATGGGACATTTAGTCAGGATACTTTGCAGTGATGATGATAAATTAACACCAAGATCACAATGAAGCTAACCATAACTTATGCACTAAGTTCTGTTGCAAAAGATAATAAAGATTAGAAGAACTTGACAAGATCTTCTAGTATATGTCAATATGTGCTTTCCTACTTGTTATGATTTCATTTTAAAGGTGAGTGTAAGGGAAAAAATGGCAACATATCACAAAATATGATTTGGAAATAAGAAATAAAAGGTAAAATATTTGTAGCTCTCTCATAAGTTTCTTGAATATATGTAATGAATATATTTTGCAAGAACTGGGAAGGTGGTCAATATGGTGAAGACTTGATAATAACCAGCAAAAATGAAATTGACTATGACAGAAAAAAACTCAAAACTATTACTGATCTTGGAGTCATTCAATGTTTGTCTTCTATGTGCAGTCAATATAATTCTCTTGTTCGAGAAAAGGTCAAAATCAATATCAAATTATGCGAATTGATAAAGATGAGAGGAAGACACGATGCAATTATAAGTGCTGAAATGTAGCCTATTTAAAAAGGGTGATGATTGAAAATGAGCAAGGATAAGAATTAGTAAAATGTTAGAAGAAAGAATAATAATGAGAAAAAAGATGATGTCATGTAACTGAAAGAATTAAATCCTTAACTATTTTAATAAGCAATAAATAAAAATGTGTGATGGGAGCAGCTAGGTAACAAAATGGATAGAGCACTGACCCTAGAGTCAGGATGATCTAAGTTTGAGTCTGGCCTCAGACACTTACTAGCTATGTGACCCTGGCCAAATTACTTAACCCCAGCTACCTCAAAAAAAGTGTGATGTGCAGCAAAAATGACAATTTTACTGATATTAATTTTATAGAGATATTTGAACATTAAGAATCAACTTCCATAACAAGGAGCTAAAAAAACTCTAAAAGCATGTTAGTAAGCAAATGACTTACTTTTTAAGTGCAAAGAGCTGTCAACTAAAGTCATGGCCAGTTTAGAATATGTACTTGATTATAAAATCATATGAAGAAGGATAAATGATGATTATGAACATTATCATCACATAAATCAGAGAAAAGCAAAGAAAAATAAAACCAGTTGGAAAAAACAAAGCTTAGCAAGAGATTCAACGAAGCAAATTCATCCTAATGATATTTAAAGGAGTAAGTGGAAAATAACCAAAAAAGGAAGTAAAATATAGAAAATATCTGGAAGATTTTTTTTTAATAACAAATTGTCTTCCCTGTCTAGGACAATAGAGTCAGCCTACTTGAACTCTATCAACACATTTCTAGATGTGTTTATATAGAAGTCAGATAACATCCTAAAGAGAATTAAAGTGGGGAAAACATCTGGACTAGATGAAATGTACATGGATATAATTCATGCTGGAAGCAACACAATTGTGAGAACATTGAGGGATTGATTCAGAAAGTCATTGAAAGAAGGTGTAAGACATAAAACGCAGCACATTTGAGGGCTGCTAGCACAGGTTCACTAGATTTGGTCGGACAAGAAAAACACTAAGAAGGGGTTAACAATCTTATTTTATTCTAATCTAGTTCTCTCAGAAAAGGATTGCTGATAATGAGAGCACAAACTCCTACAGCACTCCCTAATCACCCTTCTCACAGGGGCCAGTGAGAAGGGGGGTGGGGCAACTACTCCTATGTCTCAATGGGGTCAATCGAGACAGGCACAACTTGTGCTTCCTCTAAATCCCCTCAAATCTCAATGGGGGCCAGTTGAGGCAAACACAGATTTCCCCCCCAAGCCTTGATGGGGGTCGATCAAGGCACGCACAGCATTCCAGCTTTTGCATTCAACCCTAAAGTGCCCCTCCCCCCCAAGTCTCAATGGGGACCAATTGAGGCACATACAGCATTTGTGCATTCAACACTAAGGATTCCCCTTTCACTGTCTAATGGCCACCTGTTTTATAGATGAGCAGACAAAGAAGGCATACTGCCAGCAATAGCCTCACAAGTTTATATCACTCCATCCCTGTATCTCACTGCACAGCCTCAGAGGATGTTTATGTTATTTACCATTATATAACTATCTGCAAGCATGGTGGAGGTGATTTGAACCATAACTGTGGAAACTCATATCTAATACCTGAAAATTGAAGATTGTTATTGCTATCGATTCTGGGAAACTGAACTCTGAGAAATAATAACAAATTCACTTTACACGTACTAAAATCCTTCTTACTTACACTAAAATTCACCTTACATATGGAGGGAAAGATACCAAAATTATGTAAGTAAAATCTGATTTTATTAATGCCCCCCAAAATGAACAAGAAAACATCAACTTTCAATCTATATTTCCTTCCTCATTTATATAGGAACTTTATGAGATTCATCTACATATGCACTTATGTTGTTTCCTCAATGAATGAACAAGAAGATTTTTTATGAGATATTATTTTACAGCAGATAATATCTTTATGACCTCACATGACTGAAAGATATTAAGGGTGCAACATCCCACTGTAATTATTGTTTGCTGTTATAAAAAAGAGCATTTAATTATTTAAGAAAAACTATTGCCTTATTTTGCTAATGGTGGTGCTACTGAGATAGTCACACTGCCTGGAGGACTCTGGTCTTGCCTAGGAGGAAGCTTCCTTACTGCTGAAACACAGTTCAGACATGGGCCCTAACAGAGACAAGAAGTCCTACTCCCAAAAGGGTAGCAACCTAAGACTCTAGTCACAGTCTTGGTCAGCCTTAGCTCTAGGGGGAAAAGGAGTTCCCTATTGCTGAGGATGAAGTTGAGGGCCCCAGCCCTTGTGTTGGCACCCTGAATCACAGCATCATACTCATCAGAATAGCAGTTAACCTGCCTGGCATCCTAATCCCAACCTTATTCAGCAATTTATGTGTCAAATTGAATGGAGGAGGCCTTCCCTTTGAAACTGTATCAACCATCTAGGTTGAATCAAAGCACCCCACTCATCCGGAGGTGGAAGAGCTTGTAAGAATAAGCAAAGTTGAATTATTTTTTGTTTTTTTTTTCTTCTGGAGTTCAGTCGCCTAGGCTCAGGCTAAATTGAAAACATCTGAATGATTAATCATCTTTGAACCCTGATATTTTACAGATATACTGAGTCACATAGGTTTTGTGCCTTCTGGCTCTGAGCCAGTTAGGGGCTGAGTCTTTGTTACATATTCTGGGAGGTTGGCATTTTGCTTTGGGGGCTCCCTCATGAGAAGCACCTTTTGATTTCCTGAACTAGACTCTGGGTAGTTGTTTGTTAAGAACCCCTTTTGTTCAGGCAGTTGGACCCTTGTCTATTGAATCTCTATGCTAATTTTTCTGCTTACATTTTCTATACTCACTTCTTTCTACTTATCTGTAATTAAAGGAATACTGTTGACCCCTTTAAAGTTATCTCTCCTGTAGAAAAGCAGATTAAAAAAACCTGTGGTAGCAGGCCATCCTGGATATAATAGGGTGCTTGCTACTACAGAGCTATTTGACTGAATGATCCCCATTTGGAACAATAGTTGATGAGACTGGGGAGGAGTGCAGAGGTTCATCTCACAGGAGCACATGTATCAGTGCTCCAATTTGTGCTGGTTCCATGGAAGATAGGAGCAAGACTACCTGTCCTTTGCCCATGGGAGTAGTCCTGTCAGAGCATTTGGACATAGCTCTGGTTAGTGGCTCATGTGCTAAAGGGAGATGCTCAGGGCCCAGGCTTGATCTGTTGTTCATTTGCTTGGTTTGCTTATATTCTGCCAATTAAGGGTGACTCCAAGAGTCATTGTAGAAGAGTTTATTAATGGTGCATTGACACTTAACAGTAGTGACTTCATGGGTAGGCAGCATTAGTTCCAGAGTCGAAATTACAGACTAACCTCAAAGAGATCAACAGTTACTCAGAGGAATTTGACATCCATCCATATAGGAAAGTTGAAGAGGATGAAGAAAATCTATTACCCAGATTTATTTTACTTTTTAAAAATTTCATTGAAATCTTTTATATTTACTTTGTAATCATTCCTAATTTATCTCCACTCTATGAAAACTATCTTATAATAAAATAAAAAAAGAAACAAAACTAATAGTACTGTAACTTCATCTGAAGATGCTTGCAATATTCTATCTCTATAGCACTTACTACTTCTCTATTTTCTTAACAAGTGTTTTTTTCATTAACAGAAATTTTATCTTTCCCAACAAGAACCATCTAAAAAAAAAGAAAAGACAGATAAATTCCCTATGACAAGTATACATAGTCAAATAAAACTAATTCCTTCACTGAACATGTGTGTATACACACATGCATATACATACTGCATATACATGTGTAAACAGAAATATACATATATGATCTTATTCCATAACCTAAACTTATCATCTTTTTCTCAATACTGTGCAGGAGTCAGGAGGACCTGAGTTCAAATTTCACTTCAGACATTTGACACTCACTAGCTGTGTGACCTTGGGCAAGTCACTTAACCCCAATTGTCTCATCCTGGGTCATCTCCAGTCATCCTGATGAATATCTGGTCACTGGATTCAGATGGCTCTGGAGGAGAAATGAGGCTGGTGACCTGCACAGCCCTCCCTCACTCAAAACAAAGTCAAGTGTAAGTCATGCCTCTCTGATGGCATGGTGTTCTTTGGCAACAAAGGACGAATACACACACACACACACACACACACACACACACACACATTAGGTGGATAATATGTTTTGTCATTGGAATAAAAAATGGTCAATTTGTCTATCTGTCTATATCTATTATATACATATGTATGTATATATATAGACACATTTTCTTATTTCTTTGATTTCGTTTGCATATGGGCCTAGCATTGTGGAGCTGGGTTAAAGGTTATGTGATGTTTAATTACTTTTTGTATATAACTCCAGACTGCTATCTATAATGACTGTTCCCATTCGCAGGTTCACCAACAGTGTGTGATTGTTCTCGTTTTCACATAGTACTTCCAACATTTATCATTTTCCTTTTAGTTAGTTATTTTTCTCAACATGATGCATGCGGAAGGAATCGCAGAATCATTTTTAATTTGCATTTTTTAAAATTAGTGATTTAGAGCATGTATTTTCTCTCATGTGGCTACAGACAGTCTGGATTTCTTCCTTTGAGAACTACCTATTGCTTCCCATTTATTGGTTGGAGAATGGGTTTTGTTCTTATAAATTTGAATAATTTTATTATATTACTTGGAAATGAGACATTAGGAGTAGCTTGTTGTAAGGATTTTTTTCCCAGTTAATTGTTTTCCTTTTAATCTTCTAATCTAATTCAATCCAATAAACATTTATTATATACTTGCTATGTGCCAGATACCATGCTAAACTATGGGGTTACAATTAATAAGGAGAAAAGACAGTCTCTGACTTCAAAGAACTTACAATCTAATGGGGAGAGATAACACAGAAAAGGAGGCAGGGAAAGGGCTGGATCAACCAGAGGCTATTGGGCTTTGGGCAATCTTGTTCCATGGAGTTGAGAGCAGCAGATATAAAATGCAATGAGCCTGGAAATCCAGTTGCTGCCCTGGGCAAAGGAAGAGTTTGGGACTCGAACTGATAACCTTTCAATCATAGGAGAGAAGAGGCTGAGGGAGGTGGTGATTAGCAGTGATGAGATTAACCTGGGAGGGGCATCCTGTTGGTGGAGTTGAAATCAGGTTGAGCAGGAGATGCAAAGTGAGTAATCTTTGCTTTATGGGTTTATTTCTTTCAAAACTGTTTTTCATATTATGAAATAAAATTATTAATCTGTGATTCTCTCTATCACTTGATGGGCACAAACTTTTCTTCTATTCAGATGTATAATTTTTCCACATTTCCCTAATTTATTTATGATGTCACCTTTTACATATAGAGCATATATTCATTTGGAGTTTTATCTTCATCTTGTTTCTCTTTCATTTTCAAAGATGATGTGATGACATATTTAAATAGTCTTAAAGACTCAACTGAATTTCAATTGAAGCAATTAATAACTTCAGCAAAATTGCATGATATAAAATAAATCCACACAAATCATTCTTATTCCTACATACCAATAAAATCCAGCTGGAAGAGTTAGACAGTTTAATTGTCTAAAAAATTTCCCAGTATATCTTAGCAGGTAAAATGTGCTAGGCTTGGATATCTTCTTTAGTGAAGAAATTCTTGCGTCTGTAGTCAACTTCATTCAATGATCTCAAAATCTTTACCTCTCAAATTCAGAATGTCACTCCCTTGTCTGTACGT